>NC_064643.1:176580236-179061486 GCF_023864345.2 Schistocerca serialis cubense | reverse complement strand
TGTCAAAAGCTTTCTCTAAGTCTACAAATGCTAGAAACGTAGGTTTGCCTTTCCTTAATCTTTCTTCTAAGATAAGTCGTAAGGTCAGTATTGCCTCACGTGTTCCAGTGTTCCTACGGAATCCAAACTGATCTTCCCCGAGGTTGGCTTCTACTAGTTTTTCCATTCGTCTGTAAAGAATTCGTGTTAGTATTTTGCTGCTGTGACTTATTAAGCTGATAGTTCGGTAATTTTCACATCTGTCAACACCTGCTTTCTTTGGGATTGGAATTATTATATTCTTCTTGAAGTCTGAGGGTATTTCGCCTGTCTCATACATTTTGCTCACCAGATGGTAGAGTTTTGTCAGGACTGGCTCTCCCACGGCCGTCAGTAGTTCCAATGGAATATTGTCTACTCTGGGGGCCTTGTTTCGACTCAGGTCTTTCAGTGCTCTGTCAAACTCTTCACTCAGTATCATATCTCCCATTTCATCTTCATCTACATCCTCTTCCATTTCCATAATATTATCCTCAAGTACATCGCCCTTGTATAGACCCTCTATATACTCCTTCCACCTTTCTGCTTTCCCTTCTTTGCTTAGAACTGGGTTTCCATCTGAGCTCTTGATATTCATACAAGTCGTTCTCTTATCTCCAAAGGTCTCTTTAATTTTCCTGTAGGCGGTATCTATCTTACCCCTAGTGAGATAGGCCACTACATCCTTACATTTGTCCTCTAGCCATCCCTGCTTAGCCATTTTGCACTTCCTGTCGATCTCATTTTTGAGACGTTTGTATTCCTTTTTGCCTGTTTCACTTACTGCATTTTTATATTTTCTCCTTTCATCAATTAAATTCAATATTTATTCTGTTACCCAAGGATTTCTAGTAGCCCTCGTCTTTTTACCTACTTGATCCTCTGCTGCCTTCACTACTTCATCCCTCAAAGCTACCCATTCTTCTTCTACTGTATTTATTTCCCCCATTCCTGCCAATTGCTCCCTTATGCTCTCCCTGAATCTCTGTACAACCTCTGGGTCTTTTAGTTTATCCAGGTCCCATCTCCTTAAATTCCCACCTTTTTGCAGTTTCTTCAGTTTTAATCTACAGGTCATAACCAATAGATTGTGGTCAGAGTCCACATCTGCCCCTGGAAATGTCTTACAATTTAAAACCTGGTTCCTAAATCTCTGTCTTACTATTATATAATCTATCTGATACCTTTTAGTATCTCCAGGGTTCTTCCATGTATACAGCCTTCTTTTATGATTCTTAAACCAAGTGTTAGTTATGATTATGTTGTGCTCTGTGCAAAATTCTACCAGGCGGCTTCCTCTTTCATTTCTGTCCCCCAATCCATATTCACCTACTATGTTTCCTTCTCTCCCTTTTCCTACACTCGAATTCCAGTCACCCATGACTATTAAATTTTCGTCTCCCTTCACAATCTGAATAATTTCTTTTATTTCATCATACATTTCTTCAATTTCTTCGTCATCTGCAGAGCTAGTTGGCATATAAACTTGTACTACTGTAGTAGGTGTGGGCTTCGTATCTATCTTGGCCACAATAATGCGTACACTATGCTGTTTGTAGTAGCTTACCCGCATTCCTATTTTCCTATTCATTATTAAACCTACTCCTGCATTACCCCTATTTGATTTTGTGTTTATAACCTTGTAGTCACCTGATCAGAAGTCTTGTTCCTCCTGCCACCGAACTTCACTAATTCCCACTATATCTAACTTCAACCTATCCATTTCCCTTTTTAAATTTTCTAACCTACCTGCCCGATTAAGGGATCTGACATTCCACGCTCCGATCCGTAGAACGCCAGTTTTCTTTCTCCTGATAACGACATCCTCTTGAGTAGTCCCCGCCCGGAGATCCGAATGGGGGACTATTTTACCTCCGGAATATTTTACCCAAGAGGACGCCATCATCATGTAATCATACAGTAAAGCTGCATGCCCTCGGGAAAAATTACGGCTGTAGTTTCCCCTTGCTTTCAGCCGTTCGCAGTACCAGCACAGCAAGGCCGTTTTGGTTATTGTTACAAGGCCAGATCAATCAATCATCCAGACTGTTGCCCTTGCAACTACTGAAAAGGCTGCTGCCCCTCTTCAGGAACCACACGTTTGTCTGGCCTCTCAACAGATACCCCTCCGTTGTGGTTGCACCTACGGTACGGCTATCTGTATCGCTGAGGCACGCAAGCCTTCCCACCAACGGCAAGGTGCGTGGTTCATGAGGGGGGTAAGTACTCTAATTACTCCATATAATCTCACATTTTCACAAATTTTACCTAATTTCACTCTTTTCCGGGATTTTCTTTTGTCCAATTACGCAAGGTACACTGCTCTCTTCCCGAGATCGCGACTACGTCCTGATGCTCTCAGGTAATCACAATGCAGTATGGGCTTTAATTAGATATCACTGATATCAAAGCACACTTTCCCAAATCCATCTGTTATAGTTGTGACACTCTGGAGTTGAACAGCATACGGTTAGGTTGTATTCCGCGTCTGATTGTTAACAACAAATTATGTTACTTGAGATGTATTTCATTTGTAACTGATTAATATTTCGTCCTTACAACCACTAGCCGAAACGTCACTGACACACATACGTAAGTAATCCCATTCATCCATATTTTATGAATTTTTTCCGTATTTTACGCAGTTTTAAACATTGTACCCAATGATGCGAGTTATGTGTCAACACGGTGTTAACATCGCCTCGCATCGAGACAAAATGTCAAGTCACATACGTCACGTCACGTCATGACGTCACATCACAGTGACGTACCGTGTCGTAGCACGTCGTGACGCGTTGCGTAGACGTCGTGAATTTGTCAGTCGAGAACAATGCAGAATGTAACCGATTTATTTTTCGTTGCTGAGACACCATTCCATTACTAGTGTTGGACGTCATAGTGTTATAAAAGTAATCATTCGTACAAATAGTGACTTCATATAGAACTCTATACGCGCTACCGATTTCTAGACAGAGACGCTTTATATAATACACATATCACACAGCAGGACGTAAAGCACGACTACATTAGTATGTGGGACGTCAAAGTAACACTGGATGCTTCCAACCGAAGTGTTAGTTTGTGTGTAGCACAGTGCTACAAAATACACCTCTAGAGACGTCAGAAACGATAATGAATTATCCCAAAGGGAATCCGTCCCTCAGACTCGGTTATGTTGGCGTGTAGCCGAGAACTCCGACGTTTGCGGACACACTACCCACGAACTGCTGAATTTTTCCGGTATAATCCTCTCCGGTCTGGCCCCAGACATTGCTGCTATATCAGTTCTGGCTGAGGGATCTCCTCCGCACGTTAATAGCGGCAAGCAGATCCCGACGCGTCGATGAAATTATGTAAGCCTGACACACACCTAGATAACGGAGAACTCACCCCAGCATTCGCATATCCAACGAGTCAAGCGAGATGCTGGTAGGGATGCCACTCATCGTGCGATTGTGACCACCAGGTCGCGAATAAGTGAGCTCCGCTTGTTTTCCTGACATTACACCAGACCATTTCACCTGACGAGGTAGTGAGATTTGCACAAAGTATGTGTAACCTCCTCCACTCTGTCGGCTGGCATAAATGGTGCTCAATGGTTCAGCGAGAGGGTATCCCGCCACAGAAAAGCCTGTCGTAACTCGCCGTCGTCTTTGCAGATAATCGTTGCCAACAGTTGAAGCGCCAAGCACTGCCCTTCCCACCCATTCATCCTTTCTTTCTTGACCACCGAGGCGAACCAGTCGCAACTCGCAGACACTTACACGCTCACCAGAGGACATTGACCTAGGTGGTTATGAGGTTGTAGCAGTATAAGTATCGCAGCAGTAAGGTTGTAACAATACAAGCTTCGTAGCAGTGAATCCCTTGTCACTGTAACACACTCCTTATTAAGCGGGAGACTTCTCCTAGGCACCAATAACGTAATGCTGGACTTGTTTCTGCTAGGATTAATCCACATGCTAGTATCATGTGAACTCAAACTGGCCAAAGCTGTTGTTCGTGAAAGACAGTACTGAGAATAGGCATAGATAGGTATAACGTAAAGGAAAATAGAACTTGTACGGTTAGATGCTTTCCTCTCTGTAGGTCTACTTTTTATTAGTGGCACTTGGTGCCTTACTATGCGTGCGTCTTGAGAAGGGAGATACCGAACTCGCATGATCCCCTTACAAGTAAGAAGCTTGCCAGAGTCCGGATAAGCATTTAATAAAACATAATGAATCTGAGTCTAATTTGGAAGTGGAAGTGTTCTATAGATAATTACAGCTCGCATGCATTAAACCAAAGTGGTAAGTGTCTCAGACTGTAAGTCAAACCTCGTATTTCGTCCTAACTCACCACTAAATTTTGAAACATCTTATGTACGTGATAAATAACTATTCATGCGGAGACCTAAGGTAGGTAATACCATACTGCCATTATTGCTGTGTAATGGAACTGTACAGGTGTTTCCATCAGCCGCAGCCGTGAGAGCAAGAGAAAGCTAGTTTCACGCACTTAATTCTGTAGGAAGCAACATAGGCAGGTTAGATGGTTTGAATCATCCGTCGGAGTAATTCTGAACTACACCGTCAGATCGGTTGTAAGTAGCTTTGTTTCTTTCTGTAATCGGCCTCCACGATAAAACTAAAGGCATACAGAGATTAGCTTTATACAGCAACATAGATCATGACTGTCTTTCTTCCAAGTATAGTCCGAAGTATTACATCCGGTCACTACAGAAAATCCGTTAAATCTAGTCTTTCAGAACCCGTAAACATCCAGCAAAAAATAAAGCACCTACGTATTTGAATTTTATGGGTCATGAAAGGCGTTATAATCAACGCCATCTAAGCTAGTAATACTTCTTCAATAGACAAATTCTGGAATGGTACGGTCAGTTTTTGCGCAATATAGGGATTTTAAGCCGTACTTGTGCAGCACTAAGCATAAAGTTGTGTAATTACGGCGGAACTCTGTGATTAATTACGTATTTAGGATGGTTATTTGCGACAGTGTCCCGGGCAAAATAAATAAAGTACACTAACCTAACCTTCCTCTCCCCCATCTGTACAGTTCCCAGGTGTTAGGGGGGTGCACATAGGCTTTGCATCCAGTAGAATCAGTGTTGGAGTCGCTGATAAGTTGTGTTTCTTACGCGCACTGAGTGTTTGTGGAATTATTTTCGGGTGTTTAAGCATTCTGAACGTGTTTGCGTGTATTATTTCGGTGATCTACGAGTAGTTTGCACTTCTGTATGGTGTGTACTGGATTATTTGGGTAATTTACCAGTTGTCTGCATCTCTGTACATCAGCGTAATGTATTATTTATGAGTAGTTTCCATGTTTGTAATCCGTATATTGTGACCCCAAGCTCATCAGGGTGAGTGTTTTGCATCAATGTAATAAATAAACTAGGTGAAATCCGTCGCTAAATAAATTGTTCCACAAAACAATAAAGTGCAATTGTTCCTTTCTTCATCAGCCCAGAACAGGCTGATTCCATTTTCGGCCAATTTTCCTCGTTCAGACCGCCGGCAGGGTGAGTGTTTTGTATCAGCATAACAAATAACTAGGTGAAATGTGATTCTTGAATAGGCACGCGCAAACGCTATGAACTATGTCTCCGACTCAGCTTGAAGATGGCTGGGAGGCTTCTAGCCGAAATATCGCAAGAAGAATTGTCGCTGTCCCGAGTGCACGCCCGAAAGATGATGGAACATAGGTGAAATGTGTTCCTAAATAAACAGGCTGATTCCTTCTACCACCAGTTTTCCCCTCCAGACCGGCAGGGGGATGAGGAGGCTGGGGCAGTTGTGCAGCTCAGAGAAACACGTGACGTGATGATGATGATGTTCTCCTATGGACTGAACGCACGATCATGTGACCAATCGGCGCGCCCTCTAGCAATGAACTCGCGAACTAGGTCAGTTCTTTGGTCTGGTGGATCGGAGGCAGTTGTGTCTTGTGTGGTGGGAGCTTATAAGCAGGTTTTAGAAATGACAGACAATTCCAGCAGACTCAGATGTTTCCATGCATTGTGTTATGCATCTTTAATGCAAAGCATTTATTTGTAGGAACGTATTCTTCCTCTTCATATGTTCAAGCACCAATGCTCGCTTCCATTCTTCATACAGTGAGCTGTCGATACATTCCTCAGCTGAATGAGTGCATGTAATACAACTATAAAGACTCCACCTGTCTGGTACCATCATCTCGCTAATTGATCACCGACAGCTCAACAAGCACTGATATCAAAGCCTCTTGTGGTGGTAACACGACACTAATGCTGTAGGTACATAATACATTTCAACAAATCTAAGAAGATTTCAGCAAATTTATACAAATTTAAAGATATTTAAACAAATTCGAATTTAATGACATCATGAGCAGTCTTAGAAAATACTGAGGTGTCAATTATGAAAGGGATGCCACTGCCTCATGCTTATGTGACCCGAACAGACACCTGTGCATTGCTTAGTAGCTGACAGTTGTATCGTCACTTCGTGGGGACCACTGGTGCACCAAGACTCTGGCAATGGCATAACACGTCGATTGGTGGGATGAGTTTTTTTACTAGCGATCTTTTGTTTTAACTATAGTCCATCGATTTAACTGATCAATAGGATGCTACAAATTTTTAAAAAAAGACTACCCCATGCATGTGAAGAATATAGATTTACATAATTTGCATAATTTTTTGTATCAACGTAATGTTAGTGGTACAAGAGTTAAGGGGAGGGTGTGCGTGGTTGGGTGACATGGAGCAGAAGAGCAGGCTACATCTACATCTACATCTACATGACTACTCTGCAATTCACATTTAAGTGCTTGGCAGAGGGTTCATCGAATCACAATCATACTATCTCTCTACTATTCCACATCCGAACAACGCGCGGGAAAAACGAAAACACCTAAATCTTTCTGTTCGAGCTTTGATTTCTCTTACTTTATTTTGATGATCATTCGTACCTATGTAGGTTGGGCTCAACTAAATATTTTCGCATACGGAAGAGAAAGTTGGTGACTGAAATTTCGAAAATAGATCTCGCCGCGACGAAAAACGTCTGTGCTTTAATGACTTCCACCCCAATTCTCGTATCATATCTGTCACACTCTCTCACCTATTACGTGATAATACAAAACGAGCTGCCCTCTTTTGCACCCTTTCGATGTCCTCCGTCTATTCCACCTGGTAAGGATCCCACACCGCGCAACAATATTCTAACAGAGGACGAACGAGTGTAGTGTAAGCTGTCTCTTTAGTGGACTTTTTGCATCTTCTAAGTGTCCTGCCAATGAAACGCAACCTTTGGCTCGCCTTCCCCACAATATTTTCTATGTGGTCTTTCCAACTGAAGTTGTTCATAATTTTAACACTCAGGTACTTAGTTGAATTGACAGCCTTGAGAATTGTACTATTTATCGAGTAATCGAATTCCAACGGATTTCTTTTGAAACTCATGTGGATCACCACACACTTTTCGTTATTTAGCGTCAACTGCCACCTGCCACACCATACAGCAATCTTTTCTAAATCGCTTTGCAACTGATACTGGTCTTCGGATGACCTTACTAGACGGTAAATTACAACCTAAGAGAACTGCTCAGATTGTCATTAATATAGATCAGGAACAGCAGAGGTCCCAGGACGCTTCCCTGGGGAACACCTGATATCACTTCAGTTTTACTCGATGCTTTGCCGTCTATTACTACGAACTGCGACCTTCCTGACGGGAAATCACGAATCCAGTCGCACAACTGAGACGATACCCCATAGGCCCGCAACTTGATTAGAAGTCGCTTGTGAGGAACGGTGTCAAAAGTTTTCCGAAAATCTAGAAATACGGAGTCAACTTGAAATCCCCTGTCGATAGCGGCCATTACTTCGGGCGAATAAAGAGCTAGCTGCGTTGCACAAGAACGATGTTTTCTGAAACATTACGTGTCAATAGATCGCTCCCTTCGAGGTGATTCATAATGTTTGAATACAGTATATGCTCCAAAACCCTACTGCAAACCGACGTCAATGATATAGGTCTGAAGTTGGATGGATTCCTCCTACTACCCTTCTTAAACACTGGTGCGACCTGCGCAATTTTCCAATCTGTAGGTACAGATCTATCGGTGAGCGAGCTGTTGTATATGATTGCTAAGTTGGGAGCTATTGTATCAGCGTAATCTGAAATGAACCTAATCGGTATACAATCTGGACCTGAAGACTTGCCCGTATCAAGCGATTTGAGTTGCTTCGCAATACCTAAGGTATCTACCTCTAAGAAACTCATGCTAGCAGCTGATCGTGTTTCAAATTCTGGAATATTCCATTCGTCTTCCCTGGTGAAGGAATTTGGGAAAACTGCGTTCAATAACTCCGCTTTAGCGGCACAGTCGTCGGTAACAGTACATCGGCCCTGCGTAGCGAAGGTATTGACTGCGTCTTACCGCTTATGTACTTTACATACGACCAGAATTACTTCGGATTTTCTACCAAATTTAGAGACAATGTTTCGTTGTGGAACCTATTAAAGGCATCTCGCATTGAAGTCCGTGCCAAATTTCGCGCGTCTGTAAGTTGTAGCCAATCGTCGGGATTTCGCGTTCTTCTGAACTTCGCATGCTTTCTCCGTTGCCTCTGCAACAGCGTTCGGACCTGTTTTGTGTACCACGGTTAATCAGTTCAATCTCTTACCAATTTATGAGGTATGAATCTCTCTTGCTGTTGCTACTATATCATTGAATTTGAGCCACATCTCGTCTACATTTGCATAGTCAGTTCGGAAGGAATGGAGATTGTCTCTTAGGAAGGCTTCTAGTGACACTTTATCCTCGTTTTTAAATAAAATTATTTTGCGTTTGTTTCTGGTGGATTTGGAAGAAACGGTATTGAGCCTGGCTTCAACGACCTTGTGATCACTAATCCCTGTTTCAGTCATGATGGTCTCTATCAGCTCTGGATTGTTTGTGGCTCAGAGGTGAAGTGTGTTTTCGCAACCATTTACAATTCACGTGGGTTCGTGGACTAACTGCTCGAAATAATTTTCGGAGAAAGCATTTAGGACAATCTCGGAAGATGTTTTCTGCCTACCACCGGTTTTGAACAAGTATTTTTGCCAACATATCGAGGGAAGGTTGAAGTCCCCACCAACTATAACCGTATGAGTGGGGTATTTATTTGCTACGAGACTCAAATTTTCTCTGAACTGTTCAGTAACTATATCATCGGAGTCTGGGGGTCGGTAGAAGGGGCCAATTATTAACTTAGTTCGGCTGTTAAGTATAGCCTCCACCCATACCAATTCGCACGGAGTATCTACTTCGACTTCACTACAAGATAAACCACTACTGAGAGACACAAACACTCCACAACCAATTCTGCCTAATCTATCTTCCCTGAACACCGTCTGAGACTTTGTAAAAATTTCTGCAGAACTTATTTCAGGCTTTAGCCCGCTTTCTGTACCTATAGCGATTTCAGCTTCTGTGCTTTCTATTAGCGCTTCATGCTCAGGGACTTTCCCAGCACAACTACAACAATTTACAACTACAATCCCGACTGTTCTTTGATCCAAGCACGTCCTGTATTTGCCATGCACCCTTTGAGATTGCTGCCCACCCCGTACTTTACCGAGGCCTCCTAACCTAAAAAACAGCCCAGTCCACGCCACAAAGCCTCCGCTGCCAGTGTAGCCGCCATCTGAGTGTAGTGCTCCTGACCTATTCAGCGGAACCCGAAACCCCTCCACACTATGGTGCAAGTCAAGGAATCTGCGGCCAACACGGTCGCAAAATCATCTGAGCCTCTGATTCAGACCCTCCACCCGGCTCTGCACCAAAGGTCCGCAGTCGGTTCTGTCAACGATGCTGCAGATGGTGAGCTCTGCCTTCATCTCGTAAGCAAGACAGGCAGTCTTCACCAAATCAGATAGCCGCTGGAATCCAGAGAGAATTTCCTCAGATCCAAAGCGACACACGTCATTAGTGCCGACATGTGCCACCACCTGCAGCTGGCTGCACCCTGTGCTCTTCATGGCATCCGGAAGGACCCTTTCCACATCAGGAATGACTCCACCCGGAATGCGCACTGGATTTCTAAGTGCAGAACAATAGGTTAATTTTCATAATTTTTATGCAAGACATAGTACAATAGTTTAAGGGGGTTCAAAAGCATGCGATCCTTCCTCCCCACCAAAGAGCCGCTAATTTTCATATATTCCATACACTTCCTTGAATCCTCTAAATTGTTGAAATAACCAATAATCCACAGATTGCCTAAATTATTTAAACAATATTCCATACAACTATAGAGTCACATCTTCACCTTGAATATAACTCTCACAATTCTCATTATGTTTCCCCTGTGTGACCTTGATCAACTGACAGATCCACAGGGGAGAGAGAGTGGGGAAACCTAAGAGCAGAAGTGTATAACCTGACAGCAGATGTTTTTATCTTGAGATCATAAAACACTTCTATCTGATCTGGGGCCTCAACATGCAAAGCTGCCTTACTCATGTTCAAAACTAAAAGTATACTCCTCCTGAACAAGCCGTGGTAGCCCCACAGTACTGACCAACTGTCACGTCACCCTCAGCCCACAGGCATCATGGACACGGATATGTGGCAGCATGTGGTCACCACACCGTTCTCCCAGCTGTATGTCAGTTTATGAGACCGGAGCCGCTACTTCTCAATCAAGTAGCTCCTCAGTTTGCCTCACAAGGGCTGAGTGCACCCCACCTGCCAACAGTGCTCAGCAAACTGGATGGCCACCCATCCAAGCGCTTGCCCAGCCTGACAGCACTTAACTTTGGTGATTTGATGGGAACTGGCAAGGCCCTTGGCACTCATATGCACATCACATAATAAACTGAACACTATTGTCGCTTATCATAGAGGAGCAAACACACAGTATAATGAATAACATGATTTCCCGTCCGCCTGCTGCTCATTGGCCTGAGTACATCCTCTCATATATATTTTACTTATCGAGTCTCATTCATTCTTCCATCCAAAGATAATTTAACTTCTCCTACCCTGGACGTTAAAGCTATGTGAGAGGTCCTGAAATGAACTCCATAAGAAGTCAGGAAACTGCTGTTGGTGTTTATGCTGCACACGATCTTCAGATGCCATCGCTCCAAGAAGCCCCAAAACTTCAGTGTGTTCTCTGTGCAGTCTCTGAACAAATAGAGCACCATGTGGCATCGAAGCCACGTTACTTGGTTCGTTTTAGTGCTTGGAAAGTATGTCCTGTCTGGGAATGCTGGTCCAATGTCGTGTCCCACTCACAGAAAAAAAGTGATCATCTATGTCATTAAGCTCCACATTTCTGCCTAAGAACTGCGTGTGATTCGGTATTCATCATTGTCTAGAGTTTGGCACATAGGGCATAATGATCAATCAGTGAGATGAATTACATGGAGCCTGCATCAGGTCGCAGCTATACAATTTATGTCAGGTACAAAACTGCACGTGTCTGTGCCTCTGTGTCTAAGGAAACATGCTGCACGTATCGCCATACCACAAGCCAACTGATATGAGGATAGCTCCTCAGAATGGGGTTGATAGGCTGTCTTCTAGTAATAATCTGATAGGTATCACCTTGAGTCACAGATCTGGTTACAGGCAGAGCTATCTGAATATAGCTACATACGACATAAAAAAGACTGTGTATAGGGTGAAGTGACTGTTAAATGTGATGAAAAGCCACTGGTGGTAATTCTTCTATTAAATTTCTAATCAGTCATGTCTCATATCATCTCCAAAGTTATAACTTTGTGCTGATGCATAGCACCACCACTCTTTCATGAACATGTGCAGGATCCGATCAACTCATACTAAGACAGGGGCCTGGGATTTGCATCTCACTTTAAAAAGTAGACCTGCACTCATAAAGGAACCAAAGTATGCCAACATGATTTGCGCTACTACCGCCAACGTCTGGAGTACCTGGGCAAAGTGCAGAATCCGTAACACCAGATATGTGTTGCATTTGTACACTGCTGTGCGTCATGTGACGTTGGTAACAACAATTCCTAGGCATTCCAAGGTATCAATGAGCCATAAACGTGCTACATATTCTTCCAATAGCCTGACAGCAACACACGTCACCAACCAACTTGTCCACATTTATATGGCTGCTAGTGGCTGTTCTATGTTTGTGGACCCAATCTAAAGCCACATGCATGTCGTTTTCAGTCAGCACTGCCAGCAACAGGCCATCAGTATATGGTTCACACTTAAACGTATATCATCACAAATTCAAACCTGTCGATCAGTGACGACAGCCACAGAGTAACAGTTTAGGGGACACCAATTTCTGTCGTATCTCGATACAATGAAGGATTTCGTCGTACACCTATTGAGAAGCACTATGGAGAAATCATGGTGGAGTAACCACATCACGACAGTGATAAATGCCATGGAAACCACGTGTGCATCAAGACTCAGACTCACTCCATTGAAAGCTAGATCAAAACGTATTGACAATAGTGCTCCATGGCGGCGTCACGTCTTTGCTAGGCCGATCATATCGTGATAGTCACCAAGCTCTTCTAGATGTCGATATCTCCGCCACTCGCTATATGATCGTGTGAGATAACCCAGTGCAATTATCAATGGATGCATGCTGTTAATAGACTGAGATATTTTAAAGTCGCAGTTAAGCAGTATCAGCTGCCGTTAGTCCGTTATCTGGGTGCCACTTGAAGGTTTGTGCATCGCAATAAGCAGCCCCTCCACAAAGCTGACTGTAAGACTGGTCAGGAGACATTATTTCATGGCAGATATCAGTCCATCGGGATGCGTCATGTATCTGGTGATCCTATAAAATTTCAAGGGGACCCATTTGATCCCAGTGATTTATTCACTGCTCTCCCCATCAGTGGTCTTCTCCCTAAGTAACCTAATCCACCTAGTTCAATGGTGCCGAAAATCGTATGTGTAATGGCTGCCATATCGATATCCACTGCAGCATCAAATTCACTGTAATGATCTTCAAAGTCATCGCCCATTTCGTATTGCAACATTAGGTGTGTTCCATTATTCAGTGCTTGTACCAGAGCTCTTCGTCGTCTTTTGAATTTCCTGATGATATGATACGTTAATGGGTGTCCTCCTATATCCTAGTTTAGTTTCCATGCCTGAAGCAATGAACCTTTGGGATGGCATGATGGGTTTAGTTTTGGTTGAACTCGTTGTATCCCCACTTGCCACTCTGGAGAAGGTGCTTGGTGAGTGCATTACTACAGCACTGTGAAATAGAAGTCCATCGTACGACGTCGCCACACTGCCTGCTCACGATCATATGTTATCTTTTCACAACGTAGCACCAGTTTGGCAAAAACCATCCGCTAAAGTAGGGTCGTGACATACGCCCAACGGCGTCGTTCACAAGATTTCCAAGCAAGGATTGTCTCCGAGGTCGGCGACATTCAACTTCCAAAGACCGTAGCTCCGCCATACCTGTTGTTGCTGGAGGGAGATCATACATTAGATGTCTTATGGTCAGCGTAGGCTACTAGCTACATGTCCGCATTGAAGGCCTCAGTGTTAACATTGTGTGTTACAAACTCTGATCAGCCAGAACATTCTGACTTGCTATCGATATAAACCCTCCGGCGATAACAGCGTCACCTGGTAGGAACGACTGCTAATCAGACACACGCATGTTGCATGTGGTATCGCTGAGTGTGTTGTTCATATGTGGCATCAGGAATATGCGCAATCTATATGAGTCTGGCCGAGGGCAGATGTGACGGCTTGGAGGGTCAGCACGAGTATATCGGAAACTGCACTACTTTTCGGTTGTTCGAGAAGTGCTGTGTAGAGTTTCTTCAACACATGGTGGAAACAAGGTGAAACCATGTCCAGACGTCGTGGGTTGGGCGGTCACCCCTCATTACAGTAGTAACACGTCGTAGGCTGTGCAGACTGGTGAAACAGGACAGGCAGCGAACTGTGGCGGAATGAACTTCACATTTTAATGCTATACACAGTGAAAGTGAGTCTGAACACTGGTAACAATGCGCCACCGCTGAACGACCCATGAATGTATCAATGTTAACAAGACGACATCAGCAACTATGACTGAAATGGGTACATGACCATCGGCTCAGGAAGTTGGTGCAGTGACAGAGCGTTGTATGGTCTGATGAATCCTGATACCTTCCTAATCACGCCGATGCTGGAGCAACAACGCTTCGTCTTTCAGGTGAGCAGTTCCTTGACACCTGTACTGCAGGATGGAGACAAACTGGTGGTGGTTCCATAATGGTGTGGCGAACATTCACATGTAAGGCACCATGATGGCAAATGAGCATCATAAACAGATTGCAGAATTAAGTGACTTGTGTGTGTAGATGTGGTGCCAACTGCCTCCATGGACCTACCAAGGCCTCACAGCTTCCACGCCACTACAGTTCGCTGTTGTTATCCGTGTCAAAGGTAGACATCCCGGTTACTAGGTAGGTATTCATAATGATGTGGAGGACCAGCCTACACTCCATCGAGACGACTATCGGAATAACTCGTTTCATGGGTGTATTTAGGGTGGAGGCCATGGGTGTGATCCCACATGTCAAAAAAATGCATGTTCTGTGTCAACATTCATAGTTCTTGCAACGGAGTGCATCGAGAAAAGTGATCATTCAGTGCAAGTACACAATTAAAATCGGCGCCTAGGATAAAATAGTCGTGGCGTCATTGTAACAGAGGGGCAATTTCCTCTGTGAAGTAGCGGGAACGCTCATCTGTTCTGTCTGTACTCGACAGTTCATAGATATAATGAGCCGTCCATCAAGCGCCGTCGCTGCTAATCCTCCCCGCCCGCCCACCCCCCTTATCCCACGGCGAATGGTGCAAAATATCCCCTACCCTGATGCCTTTAGTAAGAAGTTATGTAATGCTGCTGCCAGTTTTGGAGGCACGTAATACTAAGTCTTTGTACCTGCACATATGGGAAATTCGTCGATGTACACTTCTTGTAGGAGGATGTCTATGTCCGCCGTTTATATCACAAAGATATAATCCTTTTCTGCGACTGAATGGCGTTGATATTGAGAGAAGCAAGTCAATATGCTTGTCTTCGTTCCTATGCCTATGTATCAATCTCATATGGAAGCTTATGTCATTTGAATTTGTATTGGCACATTTTGTGGCTCTGTCGTGTCTGCCGGCGTTGGTTGTATTTCTAACTTAAAGGGGCGCCGACCCTGCTGGGTTGCCTGTTGCTACCGTCAGCGGACCACCTTCCAGTCAGCCCAGCCTGCTTGGGAGAAGTTTGCCGTCGGCGTCGTCTTGCCAGCCCCATCTGTCTGTGTCGTCTTTTCTGGTACCATATGTAGGTAATGGACTGACGATAGCACTGCTCTGTCGAGCTCTACAGAGCTATTCTACTGCCGATATGGTGGTGTCCTGGCTGTAAAGTGTCGGTTCCCTTTGTCATATAGCGCGCTTCTGGCCCATTGACGGTCGCCCTTCGCACGTAACTGCATTTAGTCACGTTGTGGCTTAGAGCTGTTCAAATTCCCAATCGCTGAACACATCTTCATTGGTTACTCGACCCACCTACACCAGAGAGCAAAACAGATACACATGCGTAATATCGTGTAGGGCCGCCGCGAACATGCAGAAGTGCTACAACACGACGTGGCATAGGGTCGACTACTGTCTGAAGTGGTGCCCGAGGGAAGAGACACCATGAATCCTGTCCATAAACCCGTAAGAGGAGGAGTAGGTGGAGATCTCTTCCGAACAGCACGTTGCAAGGCATTTCTGAGAAAACAGTAAACACGAATAATCTTTTAGTGCCTTAGTTTACCATCCTAGTACCCATGTTCACTTATACTGAAGTTCATCTCGTAACCCGTTTCCTACACACTATGCATTCGGTTCAAGTTATCTTCCTCAAGTTCACTGCCGTCTCTGACAGAGTGACAATGTTATCGGCAAGCCTTAAAGTTTTTCTTTCTTGTCCCCATCTTTATTTCAGATTCCAAATTACCTTTGGTTTGCTTTATTTCTTCCTCCATCAGTAGGTTGAATAACACGGACAAGGATAGATTAGAAACATGTGTTAGCCTTCTTTCAGCCTATGCGTGTATTTTGTATTCTTTAAATTTTACAAGTAAAGTCTGATTTCTGTCCAAGCTGTACACAAAGCTTCGCACCATGTATTTAATGTAATCTCAGATCATTTTGTAGTCAATATTGTCAAAATTCCATTATTTTGCTATAAAATTAAAATTAAGGGTAAACAGCTTCTCAATGAAATGTCTGCCCTTGTTTTGTTCGATGTTATAATTTTCACATCAATACTTCAATTTTCATTGACGAAAGGTGATGCAAAAAATACCAAACTTTTAGTATTTTCTGGAGGCTGGACACAGAATACTTACATTACAATTACAGCTATTCGCCCATGGGAGTAACGAAAACAGTTACAAAAAATTAAGAAACGTTATTTATTTCTTGACCTAGTAGATACTCAAAGAAAGCCATTAGTTTACGTTTTGGAATTACAAATTCCTTTATAGCAATGAAATGTATCCGTATGACAACGACTTCTCCCTCGGGAGAAGCGTGTTCGTCCTCCACCATCTCCCTCACATTGGCTAACCAATCTTCTTCTGGCATCAGTTCGTCAATCCACCATAGATCCGTATCTGAATAATCCATCTCGTCCGCGTAAACCTCGAAGAGATGCAGCTCTTCTGCCAGGGTTTATACAGGGTTTATACAAGAGCAATGTACTTGAGGACAATATTATGGAAATGGAAGAGGATGTAGATAAGGATGAAATGGGAGATATGATACTGCGTGAAGAATTTGATAGAGCACTGAAAGACCAAAGTCGAAACAAGGCCCTGGGAGTAGACAACATTCCATTAGAACTACTGACAGCCTTGGGAGAGTCAGTCCTGACAAAACGCTACCATGTGGTGAGCAAAATGTATGAGACAGGCGAAATACCCTCAGACTTCAAGAAGAATATAATAATTACAATCCCAAAGAAAGCAGGCGTTGACAGATGTGAAAATTACCGAACGGTCAGTTCAATAAGTCACGGCTACAAAATACTAACGCGAATTCTGTACAGACGAATGGAAAAACTGGTAGAAGCTGACCTTGGGGAAGTTCAGTTTGGATTCCGTAGAAATATGGGAACACATGAGGCAATACTGACCCTACGACTTATCTTAGAAGCTAGATTAAGAAAAGGCAAACGTACATTTCTAGCATTTGTAGACTTGGAGAAAGCTTTTGACAATGTTGACTGGAATAATCTCTTTCAAATTCTGAAGGTGGTAGGGATAAAATACAGGGAGGGAAAAGCTATTTACAATTTGTACAGAAACCAGATGGCAGTTATAAAAGTTGAGGGACATGAAAGGGAAGCAGTGGTTGGGAAGAGAGTGAGACAGGGTTGTAGCCTCTCCCCTATGTTATTCAATCTGTATATTGAGCAAGCAGTAAAGGAAACAAAAGAAAAATCCGGAGTAGGTATTAAAATCCATGGAGAAGAAATAAAAACTTTAAGGTTCGCCGATGACATTGTAATCCTGTCAGAGACAGCAAAGGACTTGGAAGAGCAGTTGAACGGAATGGACAGTGTCTTGAAGGGAGGGACCTAAAATGTAGACTGGCAATGGCAAGGAAAGCGTTTCTGAAGAAGTGAAATTTGTTAACATCGAGTATAGATTTAAATGTCAGGAGGTCGTTTCTGAAAGTATTTGTATGGAGTGTAGCCATGTATGGAAGTGAAACATGGACAATAAATAATTTGGACAAGAAGAGAGTAGAAGCTTTCGAAATGTGGTGCTACAGAAGAATGCTGAAGATTAGATGGATAGATCACGTAACTAATGAGGAAGTATTGAATAGGATTGGAGAGAAGAGGAGTTTGTGGCACAACTTGACAAGAAGAAGGGATCAGTTGGTAGGACATATTCTGAGGCACCAAGGGATCTCAAACTTAGTATTGGAGTGCAGCGTGGAGGGTAAAAATCGTAGAGGGAGACCGAGAGATGAATACACTAAACAGATTCAGAAGGATGTAGGCTGCAGTACGCATTGGGAGATGAATAAACTTGCACAGGATAGAGTAGCATGGAGAGCTGCATCAAACCAGTCCTAGGACTGAAGACCACAACAACAACAACACATTTAAGTATTGATTTATTATTAGAAATTCAGTACATCAACAAGCTAGCAGCATGCTTAACCCACTTTGCCACTTTGCTAACTAACAATGGTAACTGCAGGTAAGTGGCACAATAAACTGTGTCCGATAGGTCCGTCTTTCGGTTTCGTCACAATTCAGATTTGTCTGGAACACTTCATATCGACTTTCCTGCTTTTTCATTTCTGCAAACGCTATCGACCTAGCAGTTGTATTGTCAAAATTGCGTGGTGAAGTTAAACGTTGCAGATGCGTTGGTAACGCCGAGCGCCGGTTACGTCAGCATTTCGCCTCATACGTCTCTTATCACTGCAAAGACGATTCTTGTGACATAGATTTTTGTTCATCAGTTTCAGCAACTGTTGCTGAAGAATGCCGATTTGAAGAAATAGCAATTCGTGTGCTGTTCCTTCACGTCGAATATATATAGCCGCTGAGACAATTACGCCACGCCAGTTGCACATGCGCAAAAGCTCCTTAAAACATGCACAATTGAAGGTGGGCCTGCGACTCTAATGCCAAGTTTCACCGAGTCTGGGGCAACAGGAATGTAATATAGCCCGGTATTCTTAGCACTGTGTATTTCAGATTACCACATCTACATTGCGTTTAACAACATTCAAATAGAGATTACCAATAAAGCCGCAAGATGTAAAAAGTTAGGGTGTTCACTTACTCTTGTGCTCTTACAAAATAGCCGGCACTGCTACTAATGTCTAGTTGCTTACTCCTGGATAAACATGTGACTGTGTTTTTTTGTGTGTATAGTGTCGACTTAACCACTATGTTTTGATTTCACTTTATCTATAAATTTTCTATTCATATGCTCACATTATGTAATTTTAGATTTTTTATGGTGTTTTTTATGTTGAATTCGTCTACTTGCTCTATGTATTCTTTTGTTTTCATGAGCACTGCAGTGTTACCTTTATCAGCTTTTGTTATAACAATATTTTCTGTTTCCAATTTTTTCTTCGCATATTTAAGTTTTGAATCATCAAAATCATTCTGAGTTTTGTTTTTTAATCTGTGCTGCAGTGTTTTAAATTTCTGCTATTATTAATTCTCCAGTTAGCCATTTATTTACATTACTATGGTCGTTTCTTTCTTCTGCGGTGAGAATACGTTTTCTGAAGTGAGACGTAGTATTATTAGAGTTTATCTGCATAAAAAAATGGTTCAAATGGCTCTGAGTACTATGGGACTTAATTTCTGACGTCATCAGTCCCCTAGTACTTAGAACTACATAAACCTAACCAACCTAAGGACATCACACATATTCATGCCCGAGGGAGGATTCGAACCTGCGACTGTAGCAGTCGCACTTTTCCAGACTGTAGCGCCTAGAACGCTCGGCCACCCCGGCCGGCTTCTCTGCATACTGTTGGCTATGACTGTCTTTTTGTGTATTTGCATGTATAGCCAGATTAATCGCTAGTTTTGGTTTACACTTTATATCAAAAGTTCTTTTCACCTGTATTATTACGAACCAAGGTTTTTGGTCGTCCCAACAGCATGCCTACTTGCTTTACACAATGAAGTCTTGCTGTAATCATAATTTGGGCTGCATACGACGAAATTAAAACTTTGCCTTTCAAATCTTGAAATCCCTTCTTACAAAATTTGGAAAACAAGCACTGTGTTTTCTTCGTGGACTCTTTTCCTGCAGTTACACATTCCTTTCTTAAAATGCAAATCTGCTTTGTCAGATGGGCAAGAACGTCACTGTTCACCCATTATTCTGCCATCTGCAATTTTTAAACGGCCTTGGCACTCACCCCATTCGGAGTTCATGCACAAGCAGTTCGTATAAGCATCACGTTTTCCGTCTACCGGTAGCGGTAACTAACCTCCAGACGGCATACCTTCAATACCGTCGTAATTATCTTCATTACCCATCCTACTTTGTCTATTTTCGTGGAAAGAGAACACTTATCATCATTGTGAATGATTTTTCCCTCCTTTTGTTGATATCTGCTTCATTATAGGAGTAAAGTTGATGTTAAATAATCCCTCACAGAATGGCTGATGAGTTCTCCACGATACTGTGGCTCTTGTCCAGTCCCTGCTGGAGTGCCCTGCATGACGGTAAACAAAAGTTTTTATTTTTCTTAGATCTAGAGAATGTTGCTGCAGAACGGCGTTTGATTTTCACTTGATTTTCAAGTCAACTTCCTTATCAGCGCTCTAATATCCATAAGAATAACACTGCCGGAAGTTGCGCAATCTTGATTTTCCAGCAACAGAGACTAGTAAAAATATATAGGCGCGCTCGAGCGGCTAAGTCCGTCGTAACGGCGTTTGATTTTCACTTGATTTTCAAGTCAACTTCCTTATCAGCGCTCCAATCTCCATAAGAATAACACTGCCGGAAGTTGCGCAATCTTGATTTTCCAGCAACAGAGACTAGTAAAAATATATAGGCGCGCTCAAGCGGCTAAGTCCGTCGTAACGGAAAAAAACCGACCCGCCATCCCCACGCCTAAACCACCCTACAGACACTTCTTTAAGCATATATTTAACTACTGTGATGTCCCAGGGTGCATCCCAGAGTGCCCCAGAGAGCTAAAACACTAAGAAGAATCGCTTCTCGGCTTTTGGCAAGATCAATGTGTAGTCTTCTTTATTAACTTATTTATTAACTATATTGAGGCTATAAACTCACCCTAATAACCTAAACATGATTATTCTGCAACAAGGTCCTAGTAAATCTAGGTCCCTTGTTGCTGCAGAACGGCGTTTGATTTTCACTTGATTTTCAAGTCAACTTCCTTATCAGCGCTCTAATCTCCGTAAGAATAACACTGCCGGAAGTTGCGCAATCTTGATTTTCCAGCAACAGAGACTAGTAAAAATATATAGGCGCGCTCGAGCGGCTAAGTCCGTCGTAACGGAAAATCTGCTCCTCCTGCAGTATCTTCTGCGACGGTACGGCATGGCTATCATAGTAAGATTCCAATCCTTGTAGTGCTTTATCACTACCTCGTACTACAACAAGTGTTAACCATGAATTACCAGGAACAAGTTCTGTAGTGGTACATGAGAAATTAATCTTGCATCCAACAAATGTGATTGGACCAGTGAGTAGCTCCTCTTGAGAAACATTATTAGGAACAAAACTAAAAGTATCCACTGTCTTGTACACTGGCAACCTGCTCCTCCTGCAGTATCTTCTGCGACGGTACGGCATGGCTGTGTGCTTCGTGCGGCTGCTTCGAGTCGACTGAGCATGCTACTGCCTCAGAACAGGATGTACTTCCTGTCCCCCACCAGGCGCGCACAGCGCCAGCGCGCCTTATCAGTGTTGCGCAATCTTGATTTTCCAGCAACACGGGCCTAGTAAATCTAGGGCCCGTGTTGCCCGGCTGCCTCGCTCAGCGACTAAGTCCCACTCAAGGTCACCAGCCTTACACAGCAGCATAAGGCTAAGTCACACAGCCATGAAATAAAACCCACCCACCTCCCCAGGGGTCGTAACCCCTGCAATCCACAGAAGAGAGAGATGCTTCAGTAGCTGAATTAGAGTTTTTATAGCACATTTTGGTTCGCTGTACACAGGGGGAGCGGCAGCACAGTGAGCGCATTCACACAAGACAATCAGCACCAACTCAAGGCCTTGTGGTGTGGGGTACAGCCACAAATCACAGCTGCTGTGTCCAGGGCACTGTGACCAGTGTGATCTACGTCAATGACATCCTGTGAACCATTGCCATACCCTTTCTTCGCAACATCCCAGATGCCATTTTTCAGCAAGACAATGCACGATCATATGTTTCTGAACGATCTCGTGTCTTCTTAGCAGCACAGGATGTTCCGCTTATGCAGTGGCCCGTCAGATCACCAGACTTGTCACCAATTGGAAAACTGTGGGATATGGTGAAACGACAGGTGCAGCTCTGTGCCCAATTGCCAACCACCAGAGATGAACTTTAGAACCAGTTGAATGTAGTGTAGATGTCTATACCAATGAAGCCATTCACAACTTATACCCATCAGTGCCATTATGCATGGAACAATATCTTAGGGCCCATGTCGCACATTGTGCATATTAGGCAACAGGACTCATGCTGAACTGAGGTGACTCAATTGCTAATCATTTCTACAGAACATACTAATGTACATTTCCTCAGACTATGAACGTCATATCTCCAGTCGTTGAAGGTGTTCTTTGTGTTCTGAACATGAGTGTACAAATGGTGGGTAGGTATTCTAGGAGACGAATTAAACCAGCAGCTCAATAATCATATGTCCTACGAATAGAAGCTGCTACAAAATGCCAGCAGATTTTGAACAGTTCGAAATCGTGTTCGTGTTGGTAAAGTTTTTTGTAATGAAATGATGATGCCTAAAATTCGTCGTGAAAGGTTCATTTTAATTGAAGACATTACTGTTTCAAAAACAAGTGTCCTACAAGAATTAGGCAAAAAGTATGTCACGTTTTAATTCTTTTGCGTATATGTGTCCTTTTATGCTTTTTATTGTGAGTGATAATTTGTTGCAGCAGATGACCAACGTGTCTTGAATATTTATTCGCATTTGCATGTTTGATGCTTAATTTGTAAATTCATAATGACAGCTCATCCCTGAGAGACAGAAAGAGAGAGAGTCTGCAGTCTTATATGTGCATAATGTTGTGTTGGCAGAAGAGCCACCACCGTTGTGCTAGAGGAGGCCGAAATGCACGCGTTAAGCTCACGGATACTGGCGTGAGGTCTGGAACAGTTATAGGAGTTGAGTCTAGTCAAAAAAGGAGGTAACTGGTAGAATACTTAACTTTAATCCATAATTGGTGTACATCGCTCTTGATGATACATAAAACAATCTCAATATAAACTGGTAATGGCGCCTTGCTAGGTGGTAGCCATTGACGTAGCTGAAGGCTATGCTAACTATAGTCTCGGCAAATGAGAGAGTCTTCGTCAGTGTAGCATCAATAGCAAAGTCGGCTGTACAACTGGGGAGAGTGCTAGGACGTGTCTCTAGACCTGCCGTGTGGCGGCGCTCGGTCTGCAATCACTGATAGTGGCGACACGCGGGTCCGACGTATACTAGCGGACCGCTGCCGATTTAAAGGCTACCACCTAGCAAGTGTGGTGTCTAGCGGTGACACCACACAGAACATCGAATGTTACACGGCATATTTGTTTTGTAAGTGGAAAACGCCTTCTCTTGCTGCATTGTGTTTTTTGTTCACAGACGCGTTTCGCATTATACAGTTATTGTATACCTTTGTATTGATATGTATCTCGCTTTTTGTGTAATTGACTACCTATGGTTCTTCCTGTTTTTAGTTGGCATTGGTGATTCCCCTCATCTGGTCAAATGGAGGTCGCACTACCGTTCCACTGACAAAACATAAGCATGTTTTGGCGTTGCGAACATTTTTCTTCCCACTTTTAATTTCGTTTGCCCTTGTTCTTGTGATGTAGTATCAATCTCAGTCTTCTCTCAGTTACGTAGACATAACACTGATGTAGCCATAACTACTCAGAGTTCGCTGTGTATCTTAACCTGTTTGGTTTGTTTACGTACACATACTCATGCATGTTGCCAACCATGCGAATTATATGCTGAAACTAACGCCTATTCGTTCTATTACGTTTATATCTCTCTGTTGTCTGTGTGTGTCTGTGTGCGTGTGTGTGTCTGTGTGTGTGTGTTGTGTGTGTGTGTGTGTGTGTGTGTGTGTGTGTGTGATCGACAGAGAGAGAGAGAGAAACAGAGAATATACATTCATGGATTTTTTTTCCTTTTGATTTGAGTTTCGGTTTAAATGTTTCATGGACCAGTGAGTGAGTGGAAAGGGGGTTGGGGGCATTACTGTCATAACAATAGTCCTCTGTTGTAGCGGTCGTCTATTATTTTAATTATTAGATTAAACAATGAATTGTTTGGTATGTGTACTTGGTAATTCAACAGGGTTTCCTTTTCTGGTTCTCTGTATGTGGTAATTTTCTAACAGGGTTATGACATTCCCTTCGTTGTTGCTTCTAATTATTTTCACATCTGTTTCTCTAGTGATTGGTTTGAGATTATGTTCGCTCAATTGTTCTGAAAATGTAGAGTGGTTTGTCCATACTTCTAGGCTCTCATGTGTTCTTTGTATCTCACATCAAACGTTCTGCCTTTTGTCCTACATATCTGCCATCACAAATGGTACACTCTAATTCAAATATACCTGATTTCTGTAATATATCTGGGTTTCTTGTCAGTTTTGGGGTGTATTTTTTGATAGAATTATTTGTTGTGTATGCTGTGTATATTCCCTGTCTTTCGAAAATGTTGGGGATTTTTTGTATGAGTTAGAGTTTCGATTTCATTATGTGCCATCATGTGTTTTCTCTTATGTTTTCCTAATAATTTTGTGTAGTTTTTTATGGTACTGAGTGATTTTTATTGTGTTTGGTCCTGTTGTGATGTTGTCAATGGTTTTTCCCTTTGTGATTATATTTTACTTTTGATTTTGTTGTTCAGTTTTGTGACTATATCACTATTATACTCATTGTACGGGCTATCTGCATTATTATCTCCAGTTCGTTTTGGTAGTTTTCTTTGTTGAGCGAAAATGTATTGAGTCTATGGAGCATATGTAGAAGTATGCTTGCTGTTATGAGTGTGGGTGGTTCAAGTACTGGGAGATAACAATGTCAGTTGATGTAGGTTTATGGTGAATTTCAGACATGTGCTTATTGTTTTTCTTTTTGACTGTTATATCCAGAAAGTGTAGTGAATTTCATATTTCTATGCACCTTGTTGAAGTCAGTATGTAATTCTTCACTTCTTGTTTGTGGTTCATCCATTAAGCAGAGGATGTCATTCATATACCTGAACCAGTATAGTATGTTGCATTCTTTTGCTGCTGCTTTTTTGATTACAGGATCAGTTATACTGGTTACTTACCTCTAGAGAAGGGCAAAAAAAAAAAAATGGTTCAAATGGCTCTGAGCACTATGGGACTTATGAGCAGCAGCTCGACCATAAAATCCAAGTTTCCTCACCTCCCGCCTAACTGTCATAGTACTTGCAGTGGATCCTGATGTAGTTTTGAATTCCTGTGTGATGGTCTGCGTAGAGGTCTGCCTATTATACATTACGACCATCTTCAACTTTCGCCAGATGAAAGTTGATGTCAAGCCCTGAATCAAAATTGCGCAACGGATAACTGGGGAGAGGAGCTTGAGAGCGCTACCTAGAGAGCGTGTCCTTTCTGTACGATACTAGGCAAGGGGCTGGAGGTCTCACACGCTGATGTGTGTGTCCCTGCATTCTATAGCTTTTATTTTAAATAAATTCCTTTAACGTGACTTCTTTGTGATTTTTAAGGTACGTTAGAGATTGATGACAGTTGATTTCCTATTTATTCTAAACATTATCACTCGACTTTACAGCGTTTGCAGCAATTGTTTCAGTTTACAGATATTACAGTTTTACAACTTACAGCTCGGGTATATTATATAGTAATCTGCACGCACATTTCTACGGGTAAGACGGAATTGCGTTGGCCAAATGTATACCACCAAAGTCTCCCAATATTTTACATAGGACATTCAATATGTGAGGAGGATAACGGGCAAACTGGGGACCAGATACTTTAACACAGGGGTCGAAATTCCCGGAATTAAACGAGCACATTCATTACGTTACACAATCCGAAGCTGGAAATAAAAGAATTAGTACAAATATTCAAATACCTCTCTTCCATGCTTGAACATTGAGACAGACGCACTGAGGGCACGTCTGCCCACTTACCCGGCTTCTGTAACACTTCCAAGAATATGTCGGGCACGTGGAGGTCTTGTTGAGCCCCGGTGGAGGGGGCGGTCGATCCACTTGGCCGTGACCAACCTCTCCACCTCAAATCTTGTGACACTGGAAAGTCTTTGACTTTTACCTGCCTGTGCTGTCTTTCTGATCTCCTAGCCAGGAGTTAGGTTGGCACTACTATACTTAAAACTACTTCCCAACATAGACTTGACCACGCTTTACGGGAAGGTGTGAGGAGGTTTAGGAAAGTTCATGTGCAGATTCACATCCACGTACAAGAAATGCATAATACACGACCCATATAAATACGTATTATGAAGCCTGACACATTTCTTTCCACCCGTCCACATGGGTTCTGTTGCTCCAGCGGCCGGCCGCGTCGTGTAATAAAATTGGCTGTGGAGCCGCCTCTGTTTCTATTTCCCGGTGCGAGCGAGCAGCGATACCTGCTGCTTATGGAGCGGAATCTACTGTACTGTTTCAACAGTGGGCCTAGGGAGTGTGGAAATCTCGCTTTCAGACGTATGACACAAGTGACACCATATCACGTGAGCATATTCAAAGCCCGTGATTTCCGGGAAGCACCCCATTCTGCTCTGTCACCATGTCTAGTTACTACTGGCATCGCTTATATGGATTACCTGGCAGTAGGTGGCAGTTCAATGCACCTAATGTGAAAAACGTATGATTTTGGAGTTTTCCGGGATACTTTTGATCACATAGTGTAGGTCTGCTCAACGTAATTATCTCCATTACGCATCAGGGACGTATAAATTCTTGCCTGCTTCTGCCATGAGGACAGTCACTCCCTCTTGGGATGAATAGTTATTCCGTGCGTTCTCGTATTTGATGCCAGTGGACTCTCGCATATTCTTAACACTATCAGAACAGCCACTAAGAAAGTAATGCGGCCCACACTGGTTTGCTTTCGACAGAAAGACAGCCATCCATCCTACGTACAGTACACGGTAGAGGTGTCAGCATCGCTGTTTGGTGGCTCATGTAGTGGGTTCCCATGTTAAATAATTAGAACTACAATCAAACAGGGCATAGACTCTGATCTTATGGAACATAGCACTACCACACAGGTTACAGTACTTAATACTCCGGAAAAAGACAGTTTGGACCTTACATAAATCTGTATTTGTGTTTCTAAAACTATGTAGAACAAACACTGGAATGCGTTTTTGCCAGACAATACGACCACTAAGAGCAACTGATTTTTACTGACGATGATTATTCACTATAACAGCAGGATACTATCAGATATTGGTCGTTATTTCTACACTATTGATCAGGCAATCCTCTAAAATTGATGGGACGTACACTATATTGTTTGCGCCGTGAGGTGGATACGCCAGAGTCGTGAGTTGGGGGTGTAGCGTCCAGCAGCAAAGAGCAATATGCACAGTGCTACTCAGCACACCAAAAACGCATACTTAGCTGTGTCCTCGGCGCTACAGAAGTCTCAGGCAGACAGGCAGATACAACTATCTGACCGAGCCTGATTATTCAGCTGTGTGATGGACACGACCTACCGTACAGAATCGTAGCGAGGAGTAGGCTCGCAGTCGGAACTGACGACATCTCAGGATCGCCACCCTTGATTCCCTTTTCCTACCCCCCGCCCCCCCCCCCCCTCTCTCTCTCTCTCTCTCTCTGTCTCTCTTTGCTGATCGCTCATTCTCCTCCATGGTACATGCATCAAAAGCAGTAAATCTCCCTCAACTGATACCAACGGATAGAACAATCGAAAAAAGTTCATTGTAGGCTAAATGGGATTACCCATTACACATACACGAAACAATAACACAACAGCTTGCTTACAAATACAGAATTAGTGGGAGTGCGGCAAGTACGTCTTCTCTCTCTAGAATGTTCCATCGTTCCACTAGTAAGAAAAATGCGCTGTGGATCCCTCCTTACGGGTACTATCGACCAATTACCCCAACTGTAGAGTAATTATGTTTTTTCTAAGTACGAGGGTTGGAACTTTAATAGAGGCAACTACCTATTTATAGCTCATAAAAAATAGATACGAGTCTTAAAGTTGTACTGACGTTCAGAGTAGTCACCATCATTGTGTATAACCCGTTGCCAGCAATGTGGAAGTCGTAGGATATTCTTAGCAGTGCCAGCTGTGTTGACAGTTCGAGCGGCGCGGTCTGTTGGCTGACGAATTCGTAACAGTTCTGAAGCGAATGCTGTGAAGTGTTTCCTTTAGTTTAGAAATCTAGTCGAACTCACGAGGGCGTAAATGAGGGGAGTACAGGAGGTTGTTTAGCAAATATACGCTCCATCAATCAAACAAATCAAGAACAAGTTGCACTGCATGTGCTTGAGTGCAAAATGATGGTCAGGTCCTGCAGAAAGTGTCGGCTGCTCATAGTTTCTGTTTTCTGCGAGAGGCCGTGGATCAGAACGTGTTAATGTCAGTTTAGAACATGACACTGACCTCGAAGTCGTGGCGGAAAAATAAAATCTTTGGCAGTGTACAAAGCATGTTAGAGGAGAAAAAAGGAACGTTTCAAACAATGAGACAGGGTGACAGGGTCTTGCGACTTACAGCATAATCCGTGGGGTACGGTCGTGCTCCTACAGTACAGGTGATGGAACATTAAACTGGCCTGTGCAGTTGATTAATACCTCTATATTTAATAGCATCGTCACGTACGCTCAAAACCTGCATGCATGCGGTATTTGTTTTCGATATGTGGGAGGAAGGGGCGCGGTTAAAATCTTATCGAGTTATCTATCGGATGAAGTTAGTGGAGCTTTTATACTTCATAATTTTTCTCTGTTGGATGGTACAGAATAACGAAGATGTCATGTTGGGGAGATAGATGGGAATGGACACGGATCTGTAGTACTTGTATGTAGTTTGCGGACGCACGACAGTGCAGTAGCAAAAATCCTTGTCCTTCAACCAGTTTCCATTTCCATGTAAAGCTCAAAACACAGTCCTGTCGCAGTAACGCAGCTTAGCCTGTTTCTACACGGGATGCAGAAGGTGGTAGATATAATTACGTCCGGCTTCTGCTCAGTTCCGACTGACATTGGAACGGTCACATGCGCAAAGCTGCAGGGATGGTAGTGCAGAGCCTGATGGTGCTGTTGCAGGATGCATAGGGACTACCAAAAACGAGGCTGGAATTTTACTTTACGGATAGGTTCGAGAAAGGTAACTCATTTTGAGATATGAGAGTGGCAAAAATATGGTTCACTAAGGACTGTAATCATTGAAGGACTTCTCCATAGGGTCCAAGGCATGTATGTGCTTCAATGGGGAGATAGCGGATAGCAAGGCATTAGAGATCTGAAAAGTTAGTATAGATTTCTTGTGACCTCTATCAGCTTTCCATCTACTGTTTGTGACCCTTCTCAATCAACCATCACCTATAGCTCTGTGGATATATCACTGGATATATCACTTCTGTCATGGAATCGAGACAGAATTCATTACAAATACTGGAGAAACATCTAGTGGCGGTGGCGTGAGGGAGTTAGAAATACTGGTTTCATACCACGTTCCTTAGGTGAATCACTTTGTAAATTGGGTAATTTTATTACGAGGATGCACCATCGGCGACTTTTAACCTCAGTGCTGGTCTGATACAATATACTCCAGGGATCACCGTCTATCTTCTGTGTCACGGTATTTGTCTGGACAAAAGAACCACCTCATGCACAGGTTATGTCGTACCTCGATTTATACAGACAGTATAGCTTCTAACATGGATACTTGTATGCACCTGTAGAAGCAAACTGCTTGTGATGGTAATATGGTCGTGTTTTTTAACATCTGACGGTTTGTAAGAGGATTACGCCTCGCTTTCTAACACACAGTGGTACCACTCGCAACAAAAACTTATGAGACATGCCCACCAATGGTTGATTTTCGGCCAGTATTATTTCGTATCGTCAGCAATCAGCTATTGACGACGTATTATACTTAGTAGTAGGGGATGTATGACAGGTTCACCATGAGCATCAGGATTATGAAGTATGTGTTTGTGTTCTGACATGTGCAAACCAGATGACTATGTCTAGTCATGGGGAAGGTATGGATTTGACGTCAAATACTGTGATAGCAAAGGGAAGAGTATGTAAATTCATAAGAATGGTAAGACATTTCTATTTCCAGAGCCACAGCCGTCAACAGGGTGCATTTCCGATACTTCACTCATTGTTGAATGTCACTCAACTGAATCCGCAATGGTAACATTGAATTGTAAGTATAGCGATCAAATATATATGTAACCGATTGCATAGAATGATTCTGTTTATGAGTGGCCTATGGCAGGAATGATTCACGTTTGACGCTAATGGCAGGTGCCGACAAGGTGGAGAGTGCTGTTGCAATGCAGGAATGTAGTTCAGTTAACCGTGTAGTCTTCTAGACAGTCCAGGGCGTCTACACTGTTTTCGTCAGGTAGGGTTTCTAAGCGTCCATAAAGAGGGTGCAAAACTGCTATAATATTTCGATCGACATATTTGTGTGACAGATCTTTCTCGCTTGTCAAGCTAAATTAGTCACGATTACTTGTCATCTTGAGTGCGAAGCTCTTTGAATTTGCCCGTGTCTGTTTGCATCAGATAAAAATTTTATTAAGTCTTTAAAATGCCAAAATAATTAAATAACGCTGAAAGTTTGTTTTGTTAGTGGCCTATGTTGTTGGGAAATGTGAAATACAAAACCAAATAGTATGCAGTGCGACTGCACTCCCATTTAACTGCGACACGGTCGCAGTTTTGCCGTCTTCCCCCTCCTCGCGCTCAGACAGCATGGCGTGGCGGTGGGGGAAATGTGAAGTAAATCCAACCCAAGCATTATCCTGCACTTTGCGCAGATCCATCCGCCCCAGACAATGTCCTCAGATTCACAGAAGGCTGAACAGAGCCTGAACAATATTCCCTGACGTACCGCACGCTGCATCCATCATTAGAAACATACAACACCTAATGCGGGCGCATCCACCTTTGCTGTGACGTCCCATAATCTAGTAATGAAGTGTTGGTTCACCTGATGTGGTGTGGTATTTGTTTCACATACAGTATATTTCATCAGAAATCGGTAGTACTTATAGAGCTCTCGATTGCGTCACTATTTCTACCAATGTCTTTGTTTATAGCACTATGACGTTACACACTAGTAATGGAATAGTGACTTAGCAATGATACCCAAATCGGGACCATGCTACATTCTGACCAAGTGACAACATCATGACAACAACCTGATGGTATACGATGTGCCCAGAAACTAGATGCATGTCTTCTATTCTGGAACTCTTAACTAATATGCAAGTTTTAGGTCAGAATCATGATGTTATACAAATCACACCCACGTGGGTTTAAACTCAATATGCAGAAGTTGTGTAATGTGTAAGGGTGTGGTTTGTTTTTGCTTATTCTAGAATTGAGAACAACTGTGTGAGGAGAAATGACAAGTTTAATGTCGCAATATTTCTCACCAAATTACAGCTTTTCACACAGTTTACAACTCGCCAACATGAAAACAGCGCAATGGATAACGCATCTTGGCAATATCAAAAAGTGAAATAAGTTTATACACAACAATGTTAAATAGTAACTCTCTGAAAGCACATTAATCCTAAACACAATATTATGAAAGTTTATGTGAACGTTTCTTTACATTAATCCTAAGCACAATAATGCGAAAGTTTAATTGTGGGTTGTTTACAAAATTGCTCCTACACATATGTTATGATGTTGGTCAGTATTACGAAAATCGTCCGATTCCGGTTCAAAGTTCGGTAGTATTTACGATGACAATCAAGTCAATATTGGATGGATAGTCAAGTGACAAATTTGAGCGCAAGATTACCCAAGGCTGCTCGAGTTTACAGTGGACGCAAGCTGGTGAACCAACGAAGCTTATGCCTGTGCACATGGTATGTACCTTAAGCTGCGACGTGCTGCTGTCTGCAAGGCCCCTCTCTCCCACTGAAATTCCTACAAAACTAATATGGCCTTTGCTGAACTTTCCAGCAGAAACTTTCCCTCTGTTTCTCGTTATGCGAGAAAACGTACTCAGCCCTAGTCTTATTATGTGGCGATATACACATGCATGGTTGGAGCAGCGTGCATATTATAGTGCCCTCTCAGTTCTCGCAAGAACAATTAACTAATTTGGTTGGTTCGTTTCTCCACAGTTGGAGTTAAGCGTTGCTACAGGTAATTCTTTAGCTGGAGTGCAGCCGCTGTGCATGCAGTGTCCACACCAATTTCTTCTCTGCATCGTACAGAGCGTTAAGCGCTCCATTCTGCACTTGACATCAGTTCAGAGAAGAGTCCCTCTGAAAAATTTCTCTCTTCTCCTACTCATGGAAGAACTGCCTCCCTCCACTTGGGTTCCTTTTTCATGTCACGGCTTTTTTCGACCAATAGGAGCATTTCTCTTATTTTGTAGAGACACTCTCTACCAATCGCAATGTCCCTTCTATCAAACTGCGTCGATACTTCAGTATTTTTCTCCTTCCTAGTGCGTTACTTCCGATCAGCCGTTTTGTGCCTGTTCTGGACGCCTATAGTACATTGACCTTTCCATGTGTCACACTCGCTAGAGGAAAATGCGTCACTTGCTTATGTTCGTATCCCATGAGAATTCCGAAACTCAGTTTTCTAAAGCTTCTTCTGTGCCCTTGAGCAGATACCTCGCTACAGGCAGTCCTCCTGCTTGAATCACCTGGCCCGGGGTCGCTGTACTCCTTCCTGCCACCCCTTTAAGTGGTTTCTGGCGTAACTCCCACAGCACAGCTTTGCTACGACATTGTGGAGCTGGCTTTTCAAACGGAAAAACGACTCGACCCGCATTCCCTGTTCTACCTTCTGCTCAAAGACATGCATTGTATAGGAATGGTGTGTTAGTTACCGTCGATTTACTGTCAACCCTTTTTGCATTACATATTGATAGGCAAATGTTCTCATAACTGTCGATTTACGTTAGGTGTCATCTTTACCTTCTCAATGCGATTTGTAAAGGTCTCATGTACGGTGTGAATCTGACCATTTATTCTGCCACCTTAAAAATTCATTCTTGTAATGGCCTTGATATAAATCCTACTTGGGGTGGCTACTTTCTCACATAATTCATTCATCAAATTAAGTGATCAAAGTTCCCCTCCAGAAATGACGATTGTGAAGAATTCTGGTGGGTGTGACTGTTTAGCTGATAAATACCATTCTAAAATTATATTTACTTTTTTTTTTTTTAAATGGAACACAAAATTGATCATGAATTTGTACAAGGAACAGTCATGTATACTAACATAAACCAAACATGTAAATAGTCCTTGGTATATGTGTTGGCAAGAACCTCGTACAAACGACATGGCATGCAATCTAGCATACAGCGGGAAGGGGGGAAAAGAGAACAGGTGAAATGTGTAATAACGATAAAGAAATGATGAATCAGATGCAATACCACGATATCACCTAATGAGGAAAAGTGGTCTTACAGATTCCACCGCTGTGAAACCTCGCTCCAATTCTGGGAGGCTGATAAATCAACTGAAACCCTACAGGTTGGAGCTGCGTATATTGCCGACAGTACGGCACAATGCGGCGTCCTGGTGTCGGCTGCTACTCGTGGTGGGCTGCGCTGCATCGAGTCGGGCTCCGACTTGGAGACTGATTGAAGCGGGGAAAAAAATTAAGTGTTTGTCCGGGTGACCGGAGAAGTAAAAACTGTGAATGAAATTACTCCACGGCGAGGGCGGCAAAGTACGCTACCGACTCCTTCGGCAGCCAGGAACCAGCTCCTAAATTCTTCTTCCCCCCATGCCCAGACAACTACCGCCCCCCTTGCGTTGGAACTCTACCTGTCATTGCCGATGAACAAAGCTTTCACCAATTATAGCCTTACAACAAATTCAGTACCATAGTCCATCAACCTAGGCGTCAGTATCATTCCTTCCCGCCAATGCTCAATGGTGACGTCAAACGTGTGCTGACCTAACAGTCGAGCAGCATTTCATATCCTCCGTCAGGAATTTGCGAGGGAAGCTTTATGGTGACGGGAGCCAAAGGAATAAGATAATTGGGTTGATACATGTGACGCCATTCTGTCATCTATCCAGTGGAACACGGCAACCACTTACGAGAAACATCCTAAACAATGACACAGCTCTGCCACTGAGCTGGCGCGTTCCCGCACATAACATGAGTCTTTCGAGAGGAAACTGCTCTCAGCTACTGTAAAAATAGCGAGCGTCCGTCGCTCTGGCCCTTGAGACGCGACATCAAAAGAGAAATCCGCCAGCCAGGGGTCGGGACTCTGTCCGCAGTTCCCAGTGACCGGATGTCCCCCCACCACCTCCTGTTGTCGTGAGCGGCTGGCCTCCTCACAGCCCAAAATTTCCGCTCGTCTTCTGCTTCAAATGAGCAGAATAATGAAGTGCATGCATTTTCTTTCCGATCACGTACATGCCAGTACATAGCATCTGAATACCTACATTGTGTAACATTGTAAAGCGATAGCGAAATGACATTAACTTGCATGTATGCAATTCAGGTGTTGGAAATGCAAGACAGGCTCGTCTGATGGCCTTTAATAAGTGTGTGACGAGGCCAGAGGGCCTGCCGCCTTGCACTGCCACACGATGCCACTTTGTGATGTGACGTCGTGATGCGATGTGACACGTTATTGATGTGGTGTGACAACTAACGCGTGATTTTGTATAGTGTGTAAAGCTGTAGAAAATATAGAAGTAAATATATAGAATTTTGGATGAATGACAGTAGTTACATATCTGTCCGTGTGAAGCATCTGCAGGTGACTTTGATGACTAAATATTGAACTATTATCAACAAACAGATCTAAAGTAACATAATTTATTAATAACAGCCAGATATGGAATGCAACTTGACCCTATACTGTCCAGCTACAGAGTGTCCCAGTTACAAAAGATGGAGTCGGGGAGGTGTGCTTCAGTATGAGTGATATCTGATGGGAGCCCCTACTGCATTGTTTGCCTCGAGAATCATCATGTTGACACGATGCCAGAAACAGTGCATTGGATCTTGTGTAATTGGAGGAAATGTGTAAAATTGGGGAATATCCTGAAACAGGCGAAAATAGGAAAAATTAGAGAAAATGTGGAGAATTATAGAATAATGAGAGTACTTACATATCTGCTAGGTGTGGTCTCTGGTGATTATAAATAATACTGAATCGTTGTTAACAAATAGAACCCAAATGATGTGACTCAACGTCATTTGTTGTAAATACACCCGCCAGAAAAGGTTTGCATCACCTCGGTTCCGAGATTTCCGGAACCTGTACAGAAAATTGGAATAGGGATCAACATAAATATCATTGCCGCCCTTTTAATTGCTCATGAAAACCACACATTGCTTGTTGTACCACCATACAGCGAGACCTTCAGAGGTGGTGGTCCAGGTTGCTGAACACACCAGTACTTCTAATACCCAGTAGCACGACCTCTTACATTGATGCATGTCTGTATTTATCGTGGCATACTATTTACAAGTTCATCAAGGCACTGTTGGTCCAAATTCTTCCACTCCTCAACGGCGATTCGGCGTAGATTCCTTAGAGTGGATGGTGGGTCTCGTCATCCATAAACAGCCCTTTTCAGTCTATCCCAGGCAAGTACGCCTGCTTCATGTCTGGAGAATATGCTGGCCACTCTAGTCGATAGATGTCGTTATCCTGATGGAAGTCATTCACAAGATGTGCACGATGAGGGAGCGACTTGTCGTCAATGAAGACGAATGACTCGCCAATATGCTGCCAATACGGTTGCACTATCGGTCGGAGGATGGCATTCACGTAGCATACAGTCGTTATGGAGCCTTCCATGACCACCAGCGGCGTGCGTCGGCCCCACATAATACCACTTGAAAACAGCAGGGAACCTCCACCTTGCTGCAATCGCTGGACAGTGAGTCTAAGGCGTTCAGCCTGACCTGGTTGCCTCCAAACGTCTCCGACGATTGTCTGGTTGAAGGCATATGCGACATTCATCGCTGAAGAGACCGTGATGCCAAACCTGAGCCGTCCGTTCGGCATGTTGTTGGGGCCATCTGTACTACGCTGCATGGTGTCGTGGTTGCGAAGATCGACCTCGCCATGGACGTCGGGAGTGAAGTTGCGCATCATGTAGCCTATTGTGTACAGTTTGAGTCGTAGAACGACGTCATGTGGCTGCACGAAAAGCGTTATTCAACATGGTGGCGTTGCAGTCAGGGTTCCTCCGAGTCATAATCCGTAGGTAGCGGTCGTCCAGTGCAGTAGTAGCCCTTGGGCAGCCTGAGTTCCTATCTCTCTGTATCTCCTCCATGTCCAGACAACATCAGCTTGGTCCACTCCGAGACACCTGGACATTTCCTTTGTTGAGAGCCCTTCCTACCACCAAGTAACAATGCGGACGTGATCGAACCGAAGTCTAGGAATGGTTGAATTACAGACAACACAAGCCATGTACCTCCTTCCTGGTGGTATGACTGAAACTGATTGGCTTTTGGACCCCCTCCGACTAATATGTGCTGCTCATGCATGGTTGTTTACATCTGTGGGTGGGTTCAGTGACGTTTCTGATCAGTCAAATGGACAGTGATACAATATCCACAGTCAACGTCGAACTTCAGGAGTTCTGGGAACTGGGGTGATGAAAAACTTTTTTTGATGTGTGTAAATAGACAAATAAGACACAGCCTTCAACCTTTTCCTATGCAACTCAGTATCACACAGCTTCCGGTTACAATGTAGAACAATTATGAAAAATGAATGGAAAATATATAAAATATAGTGTAATGAGAGTACTTACATTCCTGCTTCAATGTAGGTTCTGCAGATGCACGACTGTCACTTTGTATGGGAAAAGTTCTAATTTTTTCCTGAGAGTTGTGTGGGCCGTTCCGACACTAACATCGATTTCCTGGGCAAGTTTTCTTACTGACTTGTTCGGACTCATGGACATTTTATCGGAAATGTCGAGTAGTTTATCCTCAGACAAAACACTTGAACGACCACTTCTCCGTGTATCTGTCGCTGAACTCATACTTCGAAATTTGTTATTCGAATCTCGCACATTATCACGATGTGGGAGTGTTGTCTCTGGGAAAACTGAACTAAATGTCTGACTTACTGAAACTGTGTATTTACCGCCAGCTTTGAACACTTTAAACACTAAAAACACATGTTCTTCAATGGTTAGCTTTTTAACACTAACAAAAACGAAACAAACGAATAAAGGAACTAAACATAAACGTTCACGTTAACTCGTAATAAACGAAACAGTGGAATGTTGGGAGAGTCCACTTGAAGGGAAGTAACCCAGGCAGGCGAACAATCATACGGCACGCGCGGCTATCATACAGCACTGCGGAGAGGCCCTTTTGAACACCCCGTATTAGGTAATGTGGGCCTTTAGCACAGCTAAACCTGACCCACCATAAGACCAACAGATGTCAGAAGCATGAAGAAATGCTACAGTCTCACAATCGACGATGATGTCCTTAATGATTCTCAGCGCCTCAAATGGGTTAGTATACGATAAAATCCAGAACTTGCTATATTATACGAGGCCTGTTCAGAAAGTAAGCTCCGATTGATTGCCAAATTGAAACCACAGTGAACATCAGAAATGTTTTACTTGTAACAATTAGCTACACCTTTCAGCTACTTCTCTACGTAGTCGCCGTTCTGACTTAGACTTTTGTCATAGCGTTGTACCAACTTTTCAATAGCCTCATCATAGAAGGCAGCCGCCAGTGCTTTCCGCCAATTCTCCACGCTGGCCTACACCTCGTTGTCTGTGTCAAAATGTTGTCTTCAAAGACAGCGGTTCATGTGACCAGAGATGAAACTCAGGGGGAGACAATTGCGGACTGTATTGTGGGTAATCTAACATTTCCATTTGAAAACGATGCAGGAGCATCTTCATTGCCCCTGCAGAATGCGGCTGAGAATTGTCGTGAAGACGAAACAGCACGACAGTTATGTAATGTTAGCTGCATAGCTTCAGGCGAAATTTCTCACCAGGCCCTCGTACTTGGCGGCAGACACTATTTTCTAGACATCTTTACGCACTCACTGCGAGCTCAGAAATGAGAAGAGCGACGTGATGCTAACTGGGGTTATACTAGAGACACTACCCAACACATCTGTGCAAAGCTTTATCGGATTTTCATAATCGTTTCCATTTCGCGACCTATCGGAGCTTACTTTCTGAACGCCCCTCGTATATCTCATCAAGAATCCCACAAAACTGGTTTTTCTATCAGTATAACTGTAACATATACTGACGTCCGATCTAATTTTACTATATAGTGAGTGAAAGGGCATATCTGACGAGCGTGCTACAATCCCATATATCGTCGAAAAAAATTTCGACATACAGGTCCAAAAAAAAAAAAAAAAAAAAAATATCGGCTGCACATTGTAAATATAAGTTCCATTTTTAGAGCTGTATATTTAAGTATTGATTTATTATTAGAAATTCAGTACATCAACAAGCTAGCAGCATGCTTAACCCACTTTGCCACTTTGCTAACAATGGTAACTGCAGGTAAGTGGCACAGTAAACGGTGTCGGTTTCGTCACAATTCAGATTTGTCTGGAACACTTCATGTCGACTTTCCTGCTTTTTCATTTCTGCCAACGCCTGCGACCTAGCAGTTGTATTGTCAAAATTGTGTGGTGAAGTTAAACGTTGCAGTTTGCGTTGGTAGCGCCGAGCGCCGATTACGTCAGCATTTCGCCTCATACGTCTCTTATCACTGCAAAGACGATTCTTGTGACATAGATTTTTGTTCATCAGTTTCAGCAACTGTTGTTGAAGAATGCCGATTTGAAGAAATAGCAATTCGTGTGCTGTTCCTTCACGTCGAATATGTACGCCGCTGAGACAATTACACCACGCCAGTTGCGCATGCGCAAAAGCTCCTTAAAACAGGCACCATTGCAGGCGGGCCTGCGACTCTAATGCCAAGTTTCACCGAGTCTGGGGCAACAGCAATGTAATATTGCCCGGTATTCTTAGCACTGTGTTTTCACATTACCACATCTACATTGCGTTTAACAACATTCAAATAGAGATTACCAATAAAGCCGCAAGATGTAAAACGTTAGGGTGTTCACGTACTCTTGCGCTCTTACAAAATAGCCGCCACTGCTACTAATGTCTAGTTGCTTACTCCTGGATAAACAAGTGACTGTGTTTTTTTGTGTGTATAGTGTCGACTTAACCACTATCTTTTGATTTCACTTTTTCTATAAATTTTCTCTTCATACGCTCATATTATATAATTTTAGATTTTTTATGGTGTTTTTGATGTTGAATTCGTCTACTTGCTCTATGTATCCTTTTGTTTTCATGAGCACTGCAGTGTTACCTTTGTCAGCTTTTGTTATAATAATATTTTCTGTTTCCAATTTTTTCTTCGCATTTTTAAGTTTTGAATCATCACAATCATTCTGACTTTTGTTTTTAATCTGTGCTGCTGTGTTTTAAATTTCTGCTATTATTAATTCTCCAATTAGCCATTTATTTACATTACTATGGTCGTTTCTTTCTTCTGCGTTCAGAATATGTTTTCTGAAGTGAGACGTAGTATTATTAGTGTTTCTCTGCATAAAAAAATGGTTCAAATGGCTCTGAGCACTATGGGACTTAATTTCTGATTTCATCAGTCACCTAGTACTTAGAACTACTTAAACCTAACCAATCTAAGGACATCACACATATCCAAGCCCGAGGGAGGATTCGAACCTGCGACCGTAGCAGTCGCTCTGTTGCAGACTGTAGCGCCTAGAACCGCTCGGCCACCACGTCCGGCTTCTCTGCATACTCTTGGCTATGGCTGTCTTTTTGTGTATTTGCATGTATAGTGACGCCAGATTAATCGCTAGCTTTGGTTTACACTTTATATCAAAAGTTCTCTTCACCTGTATTTTTACCAGAGCTTCATGTGTAGTTTCCCTTTTATTGGATAAATTGCGTCGCGCAAATACCACGAAATCAGTTTTGACCGTAGGAATTTTGAAGATAGCACAGTGCTTGCCAGGTAGAACGAATTGTACGTAAGGCCAATGCGCGTGTTTCTGCTTAGAACCATCTTAAAGGTGCAGATCTCAGGCGGAGATAAGTTTGTTTGGCGAACAAGGGCATATTGAATGTGCTTTGTTAACATTCCAAATGTAGCGTTATTCTACGGTTACCTTATGAACAGAAAGAAATTTCTCTTTTCGAAGTTGTATGGCATTACGGGTAGCAAATTCTACTGCTAGTGGCGTACTGTATAATTGCGAGTAAAGGTTTCTAGTACCTACTAAATGGAAAGTAAGGGAACTCTTTGCAACGAGGGTTATTTTTTTTTTTAATTGCAGTGGTCAATAACTCAAATATATTGTACGTAACACTGTAATTTAGTATGTAGCTAAGTGTCATTGAATCCATAAACACTCTTAATTTTAATTTGTGAATATCGATCTTATTGCATGGATGAGGAACTTCAGCTGATGATGTATGTTGGAATAAGTACCACCACAAGTATCTGTTGAAAATGTTTGTATTTTATGACACGACTAGTTTCGGTGGCACATTACCGCCATCCTCAGGAACTGTTTACAAAAAATAGTAACACAATGTCACTGTATGAAAACAAAACAACTATAATACAAAGAACACATAAAATTGTGGTACTGTTAAGTATCAGTTGAAGTAACCTTAAGGCAATATTCTACGAAGTACCAATAGAGCACATGTGTTACCAAGACAATGCAGCACGATTATAGCACCTTTGGCATCCGCATGTAAACATTAATGAACATTTTTAATCGGATGGTTTCTGGTGTGTGGGAGCCTTTGTTAAATCCTTAACCATGGTATGTTGTGTTGTTTTAATGATTTGATTTGAAGGAGCGAAAGTTGCTTGTTAGATGTGCATTGTTTTCAAATATGAGGACAGCCATGTGTTTTGTGAGTGTGATTCAGATTTATTCAATGTTTATGTTTTATACGCTTACACATTTCCGGATTAGAACAGGATAAAATTACGAGGTGGAGCACTACCTTAAGGTTACTTCAACTAATGCATAAGTGTACCATAATTTTATGTCATCGTTGTTTTACAATTGTCTGGTCCTCAAATATTGGCGTCGTGTTATTGTTCTTTGGTAAACAGAGCCTGAAGATGACGGTAATGTGCCGCTGAAACTAGTCGTGTGATAGAAAAAGACGTTCTCAAGATACACCTGTGGTGATACTTTTACTCATGTAGTCCAGTTTTAATTGCATGGTTCGTGTTTCCATTATCCCCTCACTGAAGGAACACGTCATTCAAGGGTAAAATACGACAACGCTGCAGGCCAGTCACGCAGCATTGATCTCAAACCGCGTTACTCGTATTTAAGGCCTGCAGGTACCACAGGGTTCGCAAAACCAAACCGTACCCGGAAATACACTGCCCGACAATAAACTTCACAGTTTGTGACAGGATGTAATGTCACTGTAGTGATTACAAAGTCGAATCAAGTGGACAATGAACTTGCCAATATGGGCTCATTTAACGGTATGCCGCTGCACCCCCAGTGAGCTGGATTCAGTTGAGAGCGGTCTTATAATGCCTCTGTATTCTCTTCTAAGGCAGGCTGGCCCACGACAGCGGCAGATGTGGGGTCCTGCCGGTCACGTCGAGTACTTCAGCATCACACGGGAAGTGGACAGAGACACGTGCCACGTATGGACGAACATTGGTCTGCTGAAAGGTGCACTACCATACTGTCGCATGAGATTCGACACATGAGGGCGTAGGAGGTTGCGGCGTAGCGGTTCCTTTCCATCCTTCCTGTCCTACAACTGACTGTGAACTCGTTGTAGCAGATCGCCGGTAGGGTAGCCGAGCAGAAACCTACCGTACTGCAACTCGCTCCAGGCTGCATACAACGTAACTCTTCTAATAATTTGGAAAAGTCTTAATTCTGAATGCTAGGTGGAAATACTGGCAAAACTTCGGTATATTCTGGAGTCGAGAATTACGAGTTCACCGGCAAGCCCGTGTTAATCCTAACACAAACCGTTTCTTTCACGTTAGGAAGTTTATGGTAACGTATTTCCCAAAATCTGAACTACTACTAAGAACGGATTGTTCTTAAATGAAAATTCTCGCTACACTATTAAGTTTATCGGTGCCGAATGCACTCAAGTTTTCAGCACCGATCTGCTCAATAAGCCGCGTGGAATTACTGTCTTTTCTCATATACAAAATTACTTAGGAAATCCGTATTTTCAACAAGAAAATGGCTCAAATGTCTCTGAGCACTATGGGACTTAACTTCTGAGGTCAAAAAAAAAAAAAAATACCGGATTAAATATGCCTTGACTTTAAAGCACTTTTGAGGCAGGTATCACAACTAAAACCAGCAAACAATAACTTCCTTCTGGGATCATACTGCACACGACCGTACCATTGAAAAGATGGGCACCGAGTACTTAGGCTGCTGCAAGCATTCACTATCTCCAAGAGAAAAGACGGGCGAAGAATACTCCGCTCTGATTGGTCAGTTTTCTAAAACATTATTCTCCCCGTCAGTCCGCGCTTTTCGTGACTAACCAGTCAACAAATAACACTCTTTCGAACTGTACTCTTTCCCGAAATTAATGTATGACATTCTGATTTTTTGTTTATACTTTACGGTATTTAACTATTTTCGGTTATACTCGAATTAGCTTTCCTTTTGCCATAAACTTACTTAACATATTATGATACAAAATTCCCTGTCATCTTTATTCACATTGTCTCAAAACTTTCTCATACTACAGCGTTCATTAGTAGAACAATGATCTACATATTTACTGTAGACACATCATTCACACTACTAAAAGCATATGCAAAACTGTAAAAACATAAATAAACAAAAAAGCGTCCAATAAGTAAACAGAATAATTCGCAAAAACATTCTCTTGAACTGTATGTTCAATTTCTCTGTCCGCTACTGTACGCTGGTGGATGAAAATTAGAACTATGTATTCGACTGAACCCACTTCAGACCATGTGTCACTGTGCACGCATGAGTCATTCTCCCGATGCACAGGCTCTAGACAGGAGTGATGCAAGGCGCCACGCCTCAAGGTCCATAACGTATAGTTTTGCCATGAGAGTTCGTTCAACACTACCAGCCGTGACCTGAAGTGGTATACGATGTTCCTCCAGGAGAAAGAGCGCTCCAAAACGCTGGAGGAATGGGACCTCTCCCCACCCCACCGACATGCCGACGGTCATCCACGGCAGTGCAGAACCCACGTCATCGCTGAACGCAATGTGATGCCATTCATCAGCAAGCCATGCTTCCTGGCCAGGGCACAAGTCCAAACATTGCCGTTTACGTTGTGGTATTGACGGCAGCCTGCCAACGGCCTTGCCACAGTGTTAACACCGGTTCCGATCAGATCACTGAAGTTAAGCGCTGTAGGGCTGGGCTAACACTTGGATGGGTGACCATCCAGTCTGCCGAGCACTGTTGGAGACTGGGCCCTTGTGAGGCAAACTGAGGACTGACTCGTAAACTGACATATGGCAGGGAGAGCAGTGTGCTGACCACATGCCCAACGATATCCGCATCCAATGATGCATGTGTTCTGAGGACGACACGGCGGCCGGTCGGTACCGTTGGGCCTTCATGGCCTGTTCGGGTGGAGCTTTTTATGAATGGCAGCCTACTCGTGAGACAGTAATTCCGTAGTCGAGCTATTGTCAGTCACCGACCAATGGTGCGGGATGATGCACAATGTTGCATGGAGTCCATTACTTGTTTTGGGTGGCAGGCACAGATGTCAAAGTGTTACAATGTGTCTGATGCACAATAAAGTGACTCTCCATTGTACTGGTCAGATGTGGTCGCACGGAACTAAACGTTGACTGTGACTGACGTCATGTTCCCATGCAGGCTAACATCTGAGCACTGTCACGTCTTACTGTCCCAAAAATCTGGATATTGCACAATTCGACCAGCTGGCCAAAGGGTGCACCTCAGTGAGGCCACTTTGACACTATCAGTTGTTGATAACGCAATCTCACTTGAGTACGCAGCATATCCGTATCTTTCATACTGATCACTCAACGTGTGAGATGCTTAATACCCCTTACATAGTGTATCGAGCCTGGCAATAACAGTAAACAGGAGCAACGCCTACACACTCTGATGGTCGCTCTACTTCCCTCACAGAATTGCAACTCTGTAGTGTTACATCCCATTCCTTGAAAGATAGGTATTACGTCCGTAAACACGTATGTCAGAGAGGAGATGTTCTTGACTGACAGTAGTTTATAAGTGGTGAGCACCCCACTGTTGGAATGTGTTTTAAATCGTAGGTGCCGATACCAGGGCTTTAGATCCAGTGGCTGTACCGAAGTGGGTAGTAGTCAGACGACCCTACCTGCTAAGTTGGAGACAGGAGTTCCATGGAGGGGGCGGTGCGGAAGGTAGAGCTCCGTGACATGTCAAAGTTAATAAATGTATTGTAACTGTTAATTATCAAGTTGACTATCAGATCTGTTATGTATATAGTAGAGAGAGGCATGTATGAGTTGGTAGCTGTCCTAATTTACCATCTACTGAGTTGTAATTTCCACGATAATGTAGGTAGGTAGGTGAATTGAATCTCACTTCTGATTCATGTAGTTATGTGAATGAGAACGAGAAGTTAATTTTCAGCAGATTTATCTGCAGCCTGTAAGGAGGCGAAGTCAGAGCCGAGTCAGAGATAGAAGGCACAAAGGTTTAGGGCGCAGACTAGCTGGACTCTGATTAATAATACTTAACGGGGACCAAATATTCAATAAGCATCATTCACTGTATATAAAAACAGTGTTCAGGTGGCACCTTATTTAAGTGTTTAGTGCATGAGGTGAGGTATAACAAACCACTACGCAGCCCTACCGGAAACACTTCAACTCTTAATTATTTTAATACCAGCCGATGCTGTGTACTTATACGAAGCTACAGTCAAATCGCGGTACATCATCTAGGTGCTTCACTTTTTATCAGGCAGTGTATTTCACACATCTGCAGAAGAGCAGCCCAGTTTACATTGACCAATCCCAGGCCATATGGTGTAAGCTGGGTTGGCTATCTGAAATTGATGATGTATTTTCGGGGCCAGTACCACTAAAAAGCCTGCCCATTTCTGTTTGCAATGCCACGTTCAAATTCACTTGTGTGTGTTGTGAATACGGATCTTACATACGTCCTACTTATGATACAATCAAACACCGTCCGGACAGGCCTTGAACTCCCAACAGACCGACCGACCGCCGTGTCATCCTCAGCCCTTAGGCGTCACCGGTTGCGGATACGGAGGGGCACGTGATCAGCACACGGCTCTGCTGGCCGTTGTCAGTTTTCGCGGCCGGTGCCGCTACTTCCCAGGTAAGTAGCTCCTCTATTAGCGTCACAAGGGATGAGAGCACCCCTCTTAGGCAGATCTGGACGGTGACCCATCCAAGTGCTAGCCAAGAGCGACAGAGCTGAACTTTGGTAATGTGATGGGAACCGTTGCTACCACTGTAGAAACGCCGTTGGCCTTCCTCATGATAAGTAAAATTATAATTTATGAAAATTATGTTATTTATGTCTAGGTGGTATTGACAACCATGTTGTTTCCAGCCTCCAACTGTGATCTGTCTTATGAAATAATATTATTGCAATCATGTGGTTTTTATAATACGAAATTGTTCGTGATAATTGTTTGACATCAGTTTGACAGTTGGTTCCCTTAGATGCTATGTGTATACAGACTTTTTATCCCTGGGAGTCAGAGATGGTGTGTTTGTTGCGTAGATGCCGTTTAGTTAAAATTTTTTATATATGTATGACCTATGATATATGTTTATCCTTTCCCGTGGGCTAAAATTACGATGAAATCTTATAACTAAGACTTGTGTTTCAAGCCAATTTGTTCGTTGAGTGAATCGTTCAGGAAATTTTTTCGTCTGCGTCTATAGCCCTAATTTTTCCAGCAATTCGTAGCAAATCCGTAGGTATTTTATTTAAAATGTGTACAGTATTGTAATGTGTTCTGCTGTGTGTTTTTCATTTTTAAGATTTACACTATGTGATTAAAAGAATCCGGACACCTCCAAAACCATACGTTTTTCATATTAGGTGCATTGCGTTGCCACGTACTGCCAGTTACTCCATATCAGTGACGTCAGTAGTCGTTGGACATCGTGAGAGAACACAAGTGGGCGGTCCGCGGAACTCACGGACATCGAACTTGGTGAGGAGACAGGGTGTCACTTGCGTCATACGTCTGTAACGAGATTTCCACACTCCTACACATCCCTTGGTCCACTGTTTCCGATGTGTACAAATGGAAGGTAGGCATTCTAGGAGACGAATTAAACCAGCAGCTCATGAATCATATGTCCTACGAATAAAAGCTGCGACAAAATGCCAGCAGATTTTGTACAGCTCGAAAGCGCGTTCGTGTTGGTAAAGTTTTTTGTAATGAAATGATGATACCTAAAATTCGTCGTGAAAGGTTCACTTTAATTGAAGACATTACTGTTTCAAAAACAAGTGTCCTACAAGAATTAGGCAAAAAGTATGTCACGTTTTAAGTCTTTTGCGTATATGTGTTTTTTTTATGCTTTTTATTGTGAGTGATAATTAGTTGCAGCAGATGACCACTGTGTCTTGAATATTTATTCGCCTTTGCATGTTTGATGCTTAATTTGTAAATTCATAATGACAGCTCATCCCTGAGAGACAGAAAGAGAGAGAGTCTGCACTCTTATATGTGCATAACATCGAATGTTACACGGCATATTTGTTTTGTAAGTAAAAATCGCCTTCTCTTGCTGCATTGTGATTTTTGTTCACAGATGCGCTTCGCCTTTTTTCATTTTAAGGCACATCATTGGAATCTATAATGATACAGTTATTGTATACTTTTGTATTGATATGTATCTCGCTTTTTATGTAAGTAAGTGACTACTTATGGTTCTTCCTGTTTTTGGTTGGCATCGGTGTTTCCCCTCATCTGGTCAAATGCAGGTCGCACTACCGTTCCACTGACAAAACATAAGCATGTTTTAGCGTTGCGAACATTTTTCTTCCCACTTTTCACTTCGTTTGCCCTTGTTCTTGTGATGTAGTATCAATCGCAGTCTTCCGTTAATTACGTAGACATAACACTGATGTAGCCATAACTACTCAGAGTTCGCTGTGTATCTCAACCTGTTTGGTTTGTTTACGTACACATACTCGTACATGTTGCCAACCAAGCGTATTATATGCTGAAACTAACGCCTATTCGTTCTATCACGTTTATATCTCTCTTTTGTCTGTGTGTGTGTGTGTGTGTGTGTGTGTGTGTGTGTGTGATCGACAGAGAGAGAGAGAAACAGAGAATATACATTCATGGATTTTTTTTCCTTTTGATTTGTGCTTTGGTTCAAAAATGGTTCAAATGGCTCTGAGCACTATCGGACTTAACATCTATGGTCATCAGTCCCCTAGAACTTAGAACTACTTAAACCTAACTAACCTAAGGACATCACACAACACCCAGCCATCATGAGGCAGAGAAAATCCCTGACCCCGCGGGGAATCGAACCCGGGAACCCGGGCGTGGGAAGCGAGAACGCTACCGCATGACCACGAGATGCGGGCATTGAGTTTTGGTTTAAATGTTTCATGGACCAGTGGGTGAGTGGAAAGGGGGTTGGGGACATTATTGTCATAACAATAGTCCTCTGTTGTAGCGGTCCTCTATTATTTTATTTATTAGATTAAACAATGAGTTGTTTGGTATGTGTACTTGGTCATTGAACAGGGTTTTCTTTTCTGGTTCTCTGTATGTGGTAATTTCTAACGGGGTTATGACATGCCCTTCATTGTTGCTTCCAATTACTTTCATATCTTTTTCTCTAGTGATTGCTTTGAGATTATGTTTGCTCAATTGTTCTGAAAATGTAGAGTGGTTTGTCCATACTTCTGGCTCTCATGTGTTCTTTGTATCTCACATCAAACGTTCTGCCTTATGTCCTACATATCTGCCATCACAAGTGTTACACTCTCATTCAAATACACCTGATTTCTGGAATATATCTGGGTTTCTTGTCAGTTTTGGGGTGTATTTTTTGATAGAATTATTTGTTGTGTGTGCTGTGTATATTCCCTTTCATTCGAAAATGTTGGGGATTTTTTGTGTGAGTTAGTGTTTCTATTTCATTATGTGCCATCTTGTGTTTTCTCTTATGTTTTCCTAATGATTTTGTATAGTTTTTTATGGTACTGAGTGATTTTTGTTGTGTTTGGTGCTGTTGTGATGTTGTCAATGGTTTTTCCCTTTCTGATTATATTTTACTTTTGATTTTGTTGTTCAGCTTTGTGACTATATCACTATTATACTCATTGTTTCGGGCTATCTGCATTATTATCTCCAGTTCGTTTTGGTAGTTTTCTTTGTTGAGTGAAAATGTATTGAGTCTACGGAGCATATGTAGAAGTATGCTTGCTGTTGTGAGTGTGGGTGGTTCAAGTACTGGCAGATAACAATGTCAGTTGATGTAGGTTTATGGTGAATTTCAGACATGTGCTTATTGTTTTTCTTTTTGTCTGTTATATCCAGAAAGTGTAGTGAATTTTATATTTTTATGCACCTTGTTGAAGTCAGTATGTAATTCTTCACTTTTTGCTTGTGGTTCATCCATTAAGTAGAGGATGTCATTCATATACCTGAACCAATATAGTATGTTGTATTCTTTTGCTGCTGCTTTTTTGATCACAGGATCAGTTATACTGGTTCCTTATCTCTAGATAAGGACCAAAAATAAATGACTCAAATGGCTCTGAGCACTATGGGACTTATGAGCAGCAGCTCGACCATGAAATCCAAGTTTCCTCACCTCCCGCCTAACTGTCATAGTACTTGCAGTGGATCCTGATGTAGTTTTGAATTCCTGTGTGATGGTCTGAGTAGATGTCTGCCTATTATACATTACGACCATCTTCAACTTTCGCCAGATGAAAGTTGATGTCAAGCCCTGGATCAGAATTGCGCAACGGATAACTGGGGAGAGGAGCTTGAGAGCGCTACCTAGAGAGCGTGTCCTTTCTGTACGATACTAGGCAAGGGGCTGGAGGTCTCACACGCTGATGTGTGTGTCCCTGCATTCTATAGCTATTATTTTAAATAAATTCCTTTAACTTGACTTCTTTGTGATTTTTAAGGTATGTTAAAGATTGATGACAGTTGATTTCCTATTTATTCTAAACATTATCACTCGACTTTACAGCGATACCAGCAATTGTTTCAGTTTACAGATATTACAGTTTTACAACTTATAGCTTGGGTGTGTTATATAGTAATCTGCACGCACATTTCTACGGGTAAGACCGAATTGCGTTGGCCAAATGTATACCACCAAAGTCTCCCAATATTTTACATGGGAAATTCACTATGTGAGGAGAATACCGGGCAAACTGGGGACCAGATACTTTAACACAGGGGGTCAAATTTCCGGAATTAAACGAGCACATTCATTACCTTACACCATCCGAAGCTGGAAATAAAAGAATTAGTACAAACATTCAAATACCTCTCTTCCATGCTTGAACATTGAGGCAGACGCACTGAGGGCACGTCTGCTCACTTACCCTGCTTCTGTAACACTTCCAAGAATATGGTGGGCACCCGGAGGTCTTCCTGGGCCCCGGTGGAGGGAGTGGTCGAACCACTTGGCCGTGACCAACCTCTCCACCCCAAATCTTGTGACACTGGAAAGTCTTTGACTTTTACCTGCCTGTGCTGTCTTTCTGATCCCCTAGCCAGGAGTTAGGTTGGCACTACTTTACTATGGAACTACTTCCCAACAAAGATTTGGCCACGCTTTACGGAAAGGTGTGAGGAGGATTAGGAAAGTTCATGTGCAGATTGACATCCATGTGCAAGAAATGCATAATACACGACACATATAAATACGTATTATGAAGCCTGACACATTTCTTTCCACCCGTCCACATGGGTTCTGTTGCACCCGCGGCCGGCCGCGTCATGTAATAAAATTGGCTGCGGAGCCGCCTCGGTTTCTATTTCTCGGTGCGAGCGAGCAGCGAAACCTGCTGCTTATGGAGCGGAATCTACTGTACCGTTTCAACAGTGGGCCTAGGGAGTGTGGAAATCTCGCTTTCAGACGTATGACACATGTGACACCATATCACCTGACCATATTCAAAGCCCGTGATTTCCGGGAAGCACCCCATTCTGCTCTGTCGCCATGTCTACTTACTACTGGCATCGCTTATATGGATTACCTGGCAGTAGGTGGCAGTTAAATGCACCTAATGTGAAAAACGTATGATTTTGGAGTTTTCCGGGATACTTTTGATCACATAGTGTAGGTGTGCTCAACGTAATTATCTCCCTTACGCATCAGGAACGTATAAATTCTTGCCTACTTCTGCCACGAAGACAGTCACACCCTCATGGGATGAATAGTTATTCCATGCGTTCTCGTATTTGATGTCACTAGACTCTCGAATATTCTTAACACTATCAGAACAGCCACTAATAAAGTAATGCGGCCGACACTGGTTTGCTTTGGACAGAAAGACAGCCATCCATCTTACGTACAGTACACGGTAGAGGTGTCAGCATCGCTGTTTGGTGGCTCATGTAATGGGTTCCCATGTTAAATAATTAGAACTACAATCAATCTTGTGGAACATAGCACTACCACACAGGTTAATTTAATGCTCCGGAAAAATCCAGTTTGGACCTTACATAAATCTGTATTTGTGTTTCTAAAACTATGTAGGACAAACACTGGAAAGCGTTTTTGCCAGGCAATACGACGACTAAGAGCAACTGCTTTTTACTGACGATGATTATTCACTATAACAGCAGAATACTATCAGATATTGGTCATTATTTGTACACTATTGATCAGGCAATCCTCTAAAATTGATTGGACGCACACTATATTGTTTGCGCCGTGAGGTGGATACGCCAGAGTCGTGAGTTGGGGGTGTAGCGTCCAGCAGCAACGAACAATATGCACAGTGCTACTCAGCACACCAAAAACGCATACTTAGCTGTGTCCTCGGAGCTCAAGCGCAGCGACGGGGTAATTTGTAAACTAACTGAACCCTCGCAAGTGAATAGCTACAGATGTCTCAGGCAGAGAGGCAGATACAACTATGTGATCGAGACCGATTATTCAGCTGTGTGATGGACACGACCTACCGTACAGAATCGTAGCGAGGAGTAGGCACGCAGTCGGAACTGACAACATCTCAGGATCGCCACCCTTGATTCCCTTTCCCTCCCTCCCCCCCCCCCTCACTCTCTCTCTCTCTCTTTGCTGATCGCTCATTCTCCTCCATGGTACATGCATCAAAAGCAGTAAATCTCCCTCAACTGATACCAACGGATAGAACAATCGAAAAAAGTTCAATGTAGGCTAAATAGCATTAAACATTACACATACACGAAACAATAACACAACAGCTTGCTTACAAATACAGAATTAGTGGGAGTGCGGTAACTTCGTCTTCTCTCTCTAGAATGCAGCTCCATCAATCAAACTAATCAAGAACAAGTTGCACTGTATGTGCTTGAGTGCAAAATGATAGTGAGGTCCTGCAGAAAGTGTCAGCTGCTCATAGTTTCTGTTTTCTGCGAGAAGCCGTGGATCAGAACATGTTACTGTCAGTTTAGAACATGACACTGACCTCGAAGTCGTGGCGGAAAAATAAAATCTTTGGCAGTGTACAAAGCATGTTAGAGGAGAAAAAAGCAACGTTTCAAACAATGAGACAGGGTGACAGGGTCTTGCGACTTACAGCATAATCCGTGGGTACGGTCATCCTCCTACAGTACAGGTGATGAAACATTAAACTGGCCTGTGCAGTTGATTAATACCTCTATATTTAATAGGATCGTCACGTACGCTCAAAACCTGCATGCATGCGGTATTTGTTTTCGATATGTGGGAGGAAGGGGCGCGGTTAAAATCTTATCGAGTTATCAATCGGGTGAAGTTAGTGCAGCTTCTATAGTTCATAATTTTTCTCTGTTGGATGGTACAGAATAACGAAGATAGCATGTTGGGGAGATAGATGTGAATGGACGTGGATCTGTAGTACTTGTATGTAGTTTGGGGGCGCACAACAGTGTAGTAGCAAACATCCTTGTCCAAGCTGTTCTCATTTCCATGTAATGGTCAAAACACAGTCCTGTCGCAGTAACGCAGCTTAGCCTGTTTCTACACGGGATGCAGAAGGTGGTAGATATAATTACGTCCGACTTCTGCTCAGTTCCGACTTACATCGGAACGATCACATGCGCAAAGCTGCAAGGATGGTAGCGCAGAGTCTGAGGGTGCTGTTGCAGGATGCATAGGGACTACCAAAAACGAGGCTGGAATTTTACTGTACAGATAGGTTCGAGAAAGGTAACTCATTTTGAGATATGAGAGTGCCAAAAATATGGTTCACTAAGGACTGTAATCACTGAAGGATAGAAGATAAGGAAGGGTCCAACGGATGTATGTGCTTCAATGGGAAGATAGCGGATAGCATGGCATTAGAGATCTGAAAAGTTAGTGTAGATTTCTTATGACCTCTACCAGCTCTCCATCTACTGTTTGTGACCCTTCTAAATCAACCATCACCTATAGCTCTGTGGATATATCACTGGATATATCACCTCTGTCATGGCATCGAGACAGAATTCATTACAAATACTGGAGAAACATCTAGTGGCGGTGACGTGAGGGGGTTAAAAATACTGGTTTCATACCACGTTCGTTAGGTGAATCACTTTGTACATTGGGTAATTTTATTACGAGGTTGCACCATCGGCGACTTGTAACCTAACTGCTGGTCTCATACAATATACTCCAGGGATCACCGTCTATCTTCTGTGTCACGGTATTTGTCTGGACAAGAGAACCACCTCATGCAGAGGTTATGTCGTACCTCGATTTATACAGACAGTATAGCTTCTAACATGGATACTTGTATGCACCTGTAGAAGCAAACTGCTTGTGATGGTAATATGGTCGTGTTTGTTAACATCTGACGGTTTGTAAGACGATTACGCCTCGCTTTCTAACACACAGTGGTACCACTCGCAAGAAAAACTCATGAGACATGGCCACCAATGGTTGATTTTCGGCCAGTATTATTTCGTATCGTCAGCAATCAGCTATTGTCGACGTATTATACTTAGTAGTAGGGGATGTATGACAAGTTAATAATGAGCATCTGGATTATGAAGTATGTGTATGTGTTCTGACATGTGCAAACGAGATGACTATGTCCAGTCATAAGGAAGGTATGGATTTGACGTCAAATACTGTCATTGCAAAGGGAAAAGTATGTAAAGTCATGAGAATGGTAAGATATTTCTATTTCCATAGCCTCAGCCGTCAACAGGGTGTATTTCCGATACTTCGCTCATTGTTGAATGTCACTCAACTGAATCCGCAATGGTAACATTGAATTGTAAGTATAGCGATCACATATATATGTAACCGATTTCATAGGATGATTCTGTCTATTGGTCACTAACATTAGTGTTCATGGGTGAAAATATCAGTTTTCTCTATTTTCTCTATCGAGTTTCAATGTAAATGTATTCACAGACATGATACGTTTCTCAGTTGAATGTGAAAAACTATATAGATTTTGCTCATAAAGCTAAGTGAAACTGGACTTTGTCTATTTTCGTGGAAAGATAACACTTATTATCATTGTGAATGTGTTTGTTCCTCCTTTTGTTGATATCTGCTTTATTATAGAAGTAGAGTTGATGTTAAATAATCCCTCACAGAATGGCTGATGAGTTCTCCACGATACTGTGGCTCTTGTTCAGTCCCTGCTGGAGCGTCCTACATGACGTTAAACAAAAGTTTTTATTTTTCTCAGATCTAGAGGCGTTGGGGCCTGCGATTGTACATGGTGGAGAACACATGTTAAACTGCAGTCTTTTAGGACTACGCTTTCCCCAGTACATGTAATGCATTATGACCTGTTCAGTACGTGTGCTAGTTTTTTTCGCGAGAATTTCGAAGTATAGTTATAACTACGAAGCATTTTTTTCCATCAGCTGTAGTAGCATGTATTGGCTTCGGTTATCGAGGCAGTAGGGGGATTTTTAGTAGGCGTGTGTAGTGAACTCTGATGTGAAACAGCGAACGGTGCTATATGCTAGCAGGTAATACACTTTTCTTAAACTCCCCTCTGTTCAACACCAGCATCTAGTCGGTAGAACATACCCATGTTCACTTTTACTGAAGATCTCGTAACCCGTTTCCTACACACTATGCATTCGGTTCAAGTTCTCTTCCTCAAGTTCACTGCCGTCTCTGACAGAGTGACAATGTTATCGGCAAGACTTAAAGTTTTTCTTTCTTGTCCCCATCTTTAATTCAAATTCCAAATTATCTTTGGTTTGCTTTATTTCTTCCTCCGTAAGTAGGTTGAATAACACGGGCAAGGATAGATTAGAAACATGTGTTACCCTTCCTTCTGCCCATGCATTTATTTTGTATTCTTTAAATTTTACAAGTAAAGTCTGATTTCTATCCAAGCTGTACACAAAGCTTCGCACCATGTATCTAATGTAAGCTCAGAATATTTTGTAGTCAATATTATCAAAATGTTATTCCATAATTTTGCTGTAATATTAAAATTAAGAGTAAACAGCTTCTCAATGAAATGTCTGCCCTTGTTTTGTTCGATGTTATAATTTTCACATCGATACTTCAATTTTCATTGACGAAAGGCGAACGTAGCGACTGTATAGAGATGCAAGAAATACCAAACTTTTAGCATTTTCTGGAGGCTGAACACAGAATACTTACATTACTATTACAGCTATTCGTCCATGGAAGTAATGAAAACAGTTACAAAAAATTAAGAAACGTTATTTATTTCTTGACCTAGTAGAGACTCCAAGAAAGCCATTAGTTTACGTTTTGGAATTACAAATTCCTTTATAGCAATTAAATGTATCCGTATGACAACGACTTCTCCCTCAGGAGAAGCGTCTTCGTCCTCCACCATCTCCCCCACGTCGGCTAACCAATCTTCTTCTGGCATCAGTTCGTCAATCCACCATAGATCTGTATCTGAATAATCCATCTCGTCAGGGAGCACCTCGAAGAGATGCAGCTCTTCTGCCAGGTCAGCCTCGATGTACAGTACATATTCCTCCAAATCAGCTTCCAGCAAGTCCATTTCCGATCGCCATCTAAAAAGAAAAAACCAAAACAAAATTAAATTGTTTTGGAAGACATTATGTGGATAACCATTCAAAAATATATTACTCTTAAACAGTGTCATTCTTGTGAGAAGAGATTTGTACGTACAAAAAACCTACTTATCAAAAGCATTATCAGCACCGAGCTGAGTTATTTCCAAAATACATTATCTGATGACCTCACACTAAGCGTTTGCAGACTACAAGTAAACGGTGTGACACACAGGAATGCTACTACATATCGGATGTGCGAATTTGTCATGCACTAGTTACTGTGCCACAACCGACATTGAACATATGTTAAAACGAAGCTTCAGTACAAGTTACCGAAGTACGTCGGTCTCTCATGCTGGTAGTTAACTACTACTAAAGTGATTAGCTGCATGTGTATCGTGACATTTCCGGCATATCTCATGGACTACATGTTGCTAGCCTATACGATCGTGCTCACCACATTGATCATTACATGACGTCTGCTAAGGGGACTGAAATCGGTCGTGTTTTAATTTTGTATCATCACCAAGAAGACAGATGTTGCCGCGTGTCACACTACAATGTCAGAGACAGTTACGGACTGCTTCTACGTCAGTGACGTCACTAGTGAGACGACCAGCCCCACACACCCTCTACCTCTGCGCTGTGTCCATCCTGAGCACTGTGGTTCGCGATCTTATCTGTATCTCCCCTCTTTGCAAGCACTGACGAGCTATCGTAAACCATTATACGTAACATATATAACTAAAGGAACTTATCCTCTATTAATCAGAAAGACTTGGTACTTACATTTCAGTAGAGAGTATGAGCTGCCATAAAAGCCTGAAATAGAAAAGAGAAGAAGATGCATTTTAATTACGATTGACGAAGGGCAACTAGTTAGGTTTACTAACAATAAGCAATACTAAGAGCTCAAAGGAGCGAAAGGTTTTTCGAAACATGTATTTCGGTGTGAAACTTTGTAAGAACTTCGAGACGCGAGAGCAATTGTTGCCTGTATGCCTGGTCAGCCACACGACAGCTCGCCTGCGACCAAAACGCGAGACTGACGCAGCGATACCGGCCTACAGCGTTTAGAGTGACGAGTGTGCGAGTATGAGAGAGCTGGCGGCGACTTACCAGCACAGAATCGCGAATGCGACGCTGTCGAGCGCAGTGATAAGCACGAGAACAAGCATCTTGTCTGACTGCTTAGCACCAAATTAGTGTTTCCGCGGTTACCCTGGCTGTAGCTCCATTGTCGATACAGGAGACAAGGGAGGCTCACCACTCACGAGTGTCTCGCGAAAAAACTGCTCAACGATTCACTGTTTTCGTTCACATATTTACTTCGCCGCAGCGTGTTAGTAAAGCATATGTAATCATTGTTGCACTGACCGACACAGTTTACATTGCAGTTTTATAATAGTTTAATAATTGTTCTTCATATATGCGTAAGCGCGGCATAAAGTTAAGGTGAAAATGCCGATACTTCATGTATAAACGTTGGTTTTGATAGAAACTACGCAGATGTTCCGAGGTTCCTCTTTCGGTTGTCTTTTGGTATCCACCCAGCGCGTACCAAATATGTAGGTAGGATGACGTGCTTCGCTGTGCCTGCCTACCAGGGCATTTTCATAATAGACGTGGGTACACAAATTCCTGCAGTGTCTAAAAATGTATCAAGCATTTTCCGCTTATCAAGTGGTCGAGGCCGGACAGTTCGTCTGTGACACACAATACGATAATTCCATCCTTTTTAATTTGTACCTATATGCAGGAAGCTGTACTGTTCTATAGAATCGTACCTTTGGAATTGCAGCGACTATCACATTTCTTTTCATTCCAGTAATGTCTGCTACTTCAAGGGAGAGACATCGTTAGTGGTATTAAAGTAAAGAAACGGTGACCTCCTGTCACACACGACTTTTACACTTTGCCTATTATCTCATGCTGTGTGATAGCGGTGTGTCCTTTGATTCAAAGTAATTGTGGACGTCAATATTGTAGAGAAATGTTTCTTGCGCTTTGAGGTCCATTCCTTATCTTCTAGTAAATCTACAGTACTTCTAGAATCAGTCACTCTTTTCGTGCACCTACACATTCCTTTCTTAAAATGCAAATATGCTTTGTCAGATGGGCAAGAACGCCACTGTCCACCCATTATTCTGCCATCTGCAATATTTAAACGGCCTCGGCACTCACCCCATTCGGAGTTCATGCACAAGCAGTTCGTATAAGCATCACGTTTTCCGTCTACCGGTAGCGGTGACTAACCTCCAGACGGCATACCTTCCCTTTCGTCGTAATTATCTTCATTACCCATCCTACATAGAATTCAAATAGTTTAGCCCTATGGAAGTGTACGGGAACAAAGGCTATCGGCGAGGGCACTTCCTCCCTGACGCTGGCAACACTTCCGCTGCTGGTGGACAACTGGTGTAAATCAGCAGGTGGCTCTGGTCGGAAAACTAACGGTACGAAAATGCTTGGTCGCATGTCCCACACTACCTGCGACACCTACAAAAGGGTCGAAATCACCAGTCAGGATGGGTAACCTACAGTTCACGAGCCTTCGTGTAAATGTGACGTCATTTTGACTTTCGTGGTCGTTCTGTTTGCATGCAGCACGTGAGGCGAACACGGCGTTGAAAACAATAGCATTCATCTCAAGTAGAGAAGACGTTACGATTTTCTTTACTGCAGCGTTCATTAACCTGGTGGTTACTTTGTTAATAAGATGTGTAAAGTTCAATATTCACATAGACTCTGAATAAGTGGGAGTGAGGCGTCAGGTCAGCGGGGTGTTCTGAACACAATTTCGACACAAAGCAGCTCAATCGGCTGTGGAGTGGAAGGGGTAGGCTAGCAATAGAACAGTGCATCACCATTTACTAGACACTCATTTATTGAACATATAAGTCAGGTATTACCCAAAAGGAACAATCAGTACAAAATTACAAAATAATATTGTTTTCCTTTAAGTCACTCAAACATTTAAACAGGCAAATGGCAATCATTTAACTGAAAGCCTTTTAAGAAAGCAAGACTAGAAATTTTAAATGATAAGTTAAAATCATATTTAAATAGGCTCTGACCGAGCACATATTTTAAAACGAAATACTTCCTTTAAGGAACCCGGGACCAAAATTAATTACATAATCCTCAACAACCATTTTACATCCAAGGCATTTAAGATTAAACAGTAATAAATAACATCAGAGAGCTGCAGTCCCAAGCTTTAAGCAGCACGTTTCACATGGACTGCACTGCAACAGTACAATACAAGTCCCTCAGAGGATCTCCATACACAGGAAGTTATTGCCGCAATCGACAAAATATCAACATCATTCCATGTACAGACCTAAACAAACTCAAAGCTCTCTTGAGTATGGTACAGTTAATTCCCTTTCAACATAACATATATCACAAGTTTAGCCCTAAACGTCTTCATCTTTAGAAGAAAGAAAAAAGCTAAAGCCAGTCAGAGTTGAACTCAGTATCGAATAAATTCAACGATGTACAATAAGTTTATTTTTAAAACTCCGAAACCAGTTTCAGGATTGAACTGTAATTACATTCACTTTCAGGCCAAACAGAACACCGTGAACGACTCGAGTTAGGACGCTGATATTCACAGGACAAGTACAATAGTTTGTTCTGCAGAAGTGCGTAGAATTTGATCCATGTCGGCTTGCAGCTGCAAGGTCAACATCGATATCGCGGTGCAACACCACCTACCAGTAAAATTTGCCTGCGGCTCTCGTTGTCGCTGTAAACGGAAGGTAATGGATCAGTGTAACTTGAGCAGAGCTGCCGGACGCCTCTCAAATGAATGCTCAAACTGTAAAGTCAAATCAGTGAGCTTGGAAGAGGGCGCATTGTTGGCACGAAAGACTGTGATGCGTCCATCAAAAAAATTGCTGGTCGTGTGGGACGAAGTGTTTCGGCAGTGCTGATGGTGTGTGCAGAATAGTTCACAGAAGACCGTGTAACACGACGAAACAGATCAGGTCGCACCGGAACTGACCACACAACCTGAGAATATTGACGCCTCATCCAAATGCCATTGCTGGACAGATCTGCTCTAGGGCAACAGTGGAATAGTGTAACACATCGTACACTATCAGGGATGACAGTCCGTCGCCGTTTATTAAGGCATGGGTTAGATACTCGTCGTTCTACCTTTGTCGAATGTGGGGAAACATACATGAAAGACGGCAATGGGATCAGGTAGTGTATTCGGTAGAATCTAGGTTCTGTTTTTTTTTTATTATGATGGCAGCATTTTGGTTCACTGCAGGCAGGGGGAGCGGCATCACATTGACTGCATTCACACAAGACAATCAGCGCCAACTCAAGACCTTGTAGTGTGGGGTGCTATTGGGTACAGCCACGAATCACAGCTGGTGTGTGTCCAGATCACTGCGACCAGTGTGATCTACGTCACTTACATCCTGTGAACCATTGCCATACCCTTTCTGCACAACATCCCAGATGCCATTTTTCAGCAAGACAGTGCACGACCACATGTTGCTGAACGATCTCGTGTCATCTTAGCAGGATGTTCCGCTTTTGCAGTGACCCGTCAGATCACCAGACTTGTCGCCAATTGGAAAACAATGGGATATGATGAAACGACAGGTGTAGCCCTGTGCTCAATTGCCAGTCACCAGAGATGAACTTTAGTACCAGTTTAAGGTAGCGTAGATGTCTACACCAGCCCGCCGCTGTCACCGAGCGGTTGTAGGCGCTTCAGTCTGGAACCGCGCGACCGCTACGGTCGCAGGTTCGAATCCTGCCTGGGCATGGATGTGTGTGAAATCCTTAGGTTAGTTAGGTTTAAGTAGTTCTAAGTTCAAGGGACTGATGACCTCAGATGTTAAGTCCCATAGTGCTCAGAGCCAATTGAACCATTTGTCTATACCATAGGACGCCTTTCGCACCTTATACACGTCAATGCCATCTTACATGAAACAAGTTATTAGGGACCATAGTAGAATGTGTGCCTGTTAGACAACAGGACACATGCTGAACTGAGGTGACTCAGCTGCTAATAATTTCTACAGAACATACTAATGCACATTTCCTGAGACTATGATCGTCCTATCTCTAGTCGTTGAAGGTGTTCTGTTTTTCTCAACATGAGTGTACAAATGGTGGGTAGGCATTCTAGGAGACGAATTAAACCAGCAGCTCATTAATTTTCTATGAATAAATGCTGCTACCAAACGCCAGCAGATTTTTAACAGCTCGAAAACGAGTTCGTGTTGGTAAAGATTTTTGTAATGAAATGACAAGAAAAGTAAAATTGGTGGTGAAAGGTGCACTTTAATTGAAGACATGACTGTTTCAAAAACAAGTGTCCTACAAGAATTAGGCAAAAAGTAAGCCAGCTTTTGATTCTTTTGCATATATGTCGGTCTTTTTATACTTTTTGTGGTAAGTGATAGCTTGTTTCATCAGACGATCAATGTGTCTTGAATATTTATTCGCATTTGCATGTTTGATGCTTAATTTGTAAATTCATAATGACAGCTCATCGCTGAGAGACAGAAAGAGACAGAGTCTGCACTCTTATATGTGCATAACATCGAATGTTACACGGCATATTTATTTTGTAAGTCAAAAAGGCCTTCTCTCGCTGCTTTATATTTTATGTTCACAGACGCGTTTCGCATTTTTCCATTTTAAGACACGTCATTGGACTGTATAATGAAATGGTTCAAATGGCTCTGAGCACTATGGGACTTAACTGCTGAGGTCATCAGTCCCCTAGAGCTTAGAACTACTTAAACATAACTAACCTAAGGACATCACACACATCCATGCCCGAGGCAGGATTCGAACCTGCGACCGTAGCGGTCGCGCGGTTCCAGACTGAAGCGCCTAGAACCGCTCGGCCACGCAGGCCGGCTCTACCATGATGCAGTTATGGTATACCTTTATTTTGATATGTATCTCGCTTTTTATGTAAATAAGTGACTACCTATGGTTCTTCCTGTTTTTAGTTGGCATCGGTGTTTCCTCTCATCTGGTCAAATGGAGGTCGCACTACCGTTCCACTGACAAAACATAAGCATGTTTTGGCGTTGGGAACATTTTTCTGAACCACCTTTAATTTTGTTTGAATTTCTTCTTGTGATGTACTATCACTGTCAGTCTTTTGTCAGTTATATACACGTAACATTAATGTACTCATAACCACTTTGAGTTCACTGTGTATCTCAACCCGTTTGGTTTGTTTCCATAGACGTACATGTAGCCAACCGAACGATGTATATGCTGAAACTAACGCGGATTTGTTGGTAAGCCGTTTATATGTGTTTGTTGACTGTGTGTGTGTGTGTGTGTGTGTGTGTGTGTGTGTGTGTGTGAGCGAGAGAGAGAGAGAGAGAGAGCGAGAGAGAGAGAGAGAGAGAGACAGACAGAAAGAGAGAGAGAGAGAGAGAGAGAGAGAGAAAATACATGCATGGATATTTTTCCATTTGGTTTGAGTTTTGGTTAAATGTTCGCGGGGATGTTCAAGGACCAGTGAGTGAATGAAAGTTGGGTTGGGAGGCATTGTTGTCATGATAATGGTCCTCTGCTGTAGCTTTCCCCTATTAATTTATTTATTAGTGTAAACAACGAGTTGTTTGGTATTTGTATTTGATCATTCGTCACGGTTTACTTTTCTGCTTCGGTTCTCTGTATGTGGTAATTTTCTTGCAGGGTTATGAGATGTCTTTTATTGTAGATTCTAATTATTTTATGTCTTCTTCTCTAGTGTTTGGTTTGTGATTGTGTTCACTTAGTCGTTCTGCAAATGTGGAGTGGTTTGTCCATACCTCCAGGCTCTAATGTATTTTTTGTATCTCGCATCAAACGTTCTGCCAGTTTGTCCTATGTATCTGCCAACACAAGTGTTACACTGTAATTGAAATATACCTGCTTTCTCGTATATATCCGTGTGTTTGGTCAATTTTGGGGTGTAATTTTTGATAGACGTGTCTGTTGTGTATGCTATGTTTATTCCCTGCCTTTTGAAAACGTTGGTGATTTTTTGTGTGAGTTTGTGTTTGTATGTCATTATGGGCCATCTTCTGTTTTCTCTTATGTTTTCCTAATAATTTCGTGTAGTTGTTATGGTATTGAGTGATTGTTATTGTGTATGGTCCTGTTGTGATACTGTTAATGGTTTTGCCTTTTCTGATTATATTTTAATTTTGATTTTGTTGTTTAGTTTTGTGACTATATCACTATTTTACTCATTGTTTCAGGCTCTCTACATTATTATCTCCAGTTCTTTTTAGTAGATTTCTTTGTTAAGTGAAACTGTAATGTGTCTGTGGAGAATGTGTAGAAGTATTGTTTGCTTTTGTGAGTAGGGGGTAATAATGTCAGTTCCTGTTGGTGTACGGTGAATTTCAAACGTATGCATATTGTTTTGTTTTTTGTCTGTTATATCCAGAAAGTTGATTTGGTTGTTCTCTTCTCATTCCATTGTGGTTTTTGTACTTTTATGTAGCTTGTTGATGTCTGTATGTAGTTCTTCAATTTTTGTTTGTGGTTCGTCTATTAAGCAGAGGACGTCATCCATTACCAGAAACAGTATAGTATGTTGCATTCTTTTGCAGCTGTTTTTGTAATCAATGTGTCAGTTATAACTGGTTCCTTATCTCGAGACATAGACAACCGGTCTCAGGTTATACACTGGAGGTCCTTGTATCCCCATTCGCTATTCCCCAGAATCGACCGGAAATTTCTCAAGGTCACCTAGGTGATGCACCCAGGCAACTGTGCAAGTGATATTCAAGATCATGAAGTAATTGGACAGACGTCACATGTCATAAAAATGGCGGAAACCCCGTCTACCTTTCCTCACCCCACCCCTTTGAAGCATGAGGATTAATCACTCTTTTTTAACTGGGACACTGAAGTGTGAGGCGATGTTATGGAGCTGGACTGTAATAGCAAGAGGATGTGGCTATCTCTTAATAACAAATTATGTCACCTGAGTTGGGTTTGTTAACAACCGTGATACGTGACTCCTGCAGAGACCATATCGAGTCAGATCTGAAAGTACTGTTATTAGACCACATTTTACGTATTTATCACCAATTTCCCACAATGTTCCTGTTATATAACTAAATGCATTCTTCAGCTGGGTAGCGTAGGGAGACAAGTTGTAGCCTGTGCCTTTTTCATAACATTATGTCACATCAATTGGGTTCTATTTGTTAACAAGATTTTTCTATTAGCTGGAACCAGCAGAGACTGCACCCAGGCAGATCTGTAAGTACTCTAATTACTCCATATAATCTCACATTTTCACAAATATTACCTGTTTTCACTCTTTTCCGGGATTTTCTTTTGTCCAATTACGCAAGATACACTGATCTCTTCCCGAGATCGCGACGACGTCCTGATGCTCTCAGGTAATCACAATGCAGTATGGGCTTTAATTAGATATCACTGATATCAAAGCACACTAACCCAAATCCATCTGTTATAGTTGTGACACTCTGGAGTTGAACAGCATACTGTTAGGTTGTATTCCGTGTCTGTTTGTTAATAACAAATTATGTTACTTGAGATGTATTTCATTTGTAACAGATTAATATTTCGTCCTTACAACCACTAGCCGAAACGTCACTGACACACATACGTAAGTAATCCCATTCATCCATATTTTATGAATTTTTTCCGTATTTTACGCAGTTTTAAACATTGTATCCAATGATGCGAGTTATGTGTCAACATGATGTTAACATCGTCTTGCATCGAGACAAAATGTCACGTCACATACGTCACGTCACGTCATGACGTCACATCACAGTGACGGACCGTATCGTAGCACGTCGTGATGCGTTGCGTAGACGTCGTGAATCTGTCAGTCCAGAACAATGCAGGATGTTGCCGATTTATTTTTCGTTGCTGAGACACCATTCCATTACTAGTGTTGGACGTCATAGTGTTATAAAAGTAATCATTCGTACAAATAGTGACTTCATAGAGAACTCTATACGCGCTACCGATTTCTAGACAGAGATGCTTTATATAATACACATATCACACAGCAGGAGGTAAAGCACGACTACATTAGTATGTGGGACATCAAAGTAACATTGGATGCTTCCAACCGAAGTGTCTGTTTGTGTGTAGGACAGCGCTACAAAATACACCTCTAGAGACGCGTCGATGAAAATACGTAACTCTGGCACACACCTAGATAACGGAGAACTCGCCCCAGGATTCGCATATCGAACGAGTCAAGCGAGATGCTGGTAGGGATGCCACTCATAGTGCGATTGTGACCACCAGGTCGCGAATAAGTGAGCTCCGCTTGTTTTCCTGACATTACACCAGACGAGGTAGAGAGATTTGCACAATGTATGTGTAATTTCTCCACCCTCGCGGCTGGCATAAATGGTGCTCAATGGTTCAGCGAGAGGGTCTCTCGACACAGAAAAGCCTGTCGTAAATTCTTCGGATTTTCTACCAAATTTCGAGACAATGTTTCGTTATGGAACCTATTAAAGGCATCTCGCATTGAAGTCCGTGCCAAATTTCGCGCGTCTGTAAATTTTAGACAGTCTTCGGGATTTCGCGTTCTTCTGATCTTCGCATGCTTTCTCCGTTGCCTCTGCAAGAGCGTTCGGACCTGTTTTGTGTACCACGGGGGAGCAGTTCCATCTCTTACCAATTTATGAGGTATGAATCTCTCAATTGCTGTTGCTACTATATCTCTGAATTTGAGTCACATCTCGTCTACATTTGCATAGTCATGAAACGTCCCCTTTAAACAATTATACATGACTGTGCTTAAACTGACACACAATATTTTGTTAGCGCAACGCAATCTGACTTTCAAAATTCCCTACAAAAGAATGGCCCATGACTAACATTAAACTATACCTTTCACAAATCACTTACCTCACAAAAATCTTCGCTGCTCAAGCTACTGCAATACAGCGAGCGCCACTACTGCCAGCTAAATAAAAGATTAAAACTATGGAAGGCACTAACTACTGATAGGGATAGTTAGCAAATGAAAGATATTAATAGAGAACAAACAATGTATTTACCTTGATATCATCATATATAAATATAGCAGTTCATGACAAATTTCAAAACTCCGCCATCTCTCTCCCCACATCCACCACTGCTGGCGGCTCACCTCCAACTGCGCAACGCTACGCGCTGTTCACAGCCAGCTGCCTAACACTACAATGGCGAGTATTACAACAATGCAAAGCAGCCACAGACTGCACATAGCACAGCCAGTGATTTTCATACAGAGGTGGCGTTACCAATAAAAAAACCTAAACAGCCTACTTACAGTCAGTTCAGAAGGAATGGAGATTGTCTCTTAGGAAGGCTTCTAGTGACACTTTATCCGCTTTTTTAAATAAAATTATTTTATGTTTGTTTCTGGTGGATTTGGAAGAAACGGTATTGAGCCGAGCTACAACGACCTTGTGATCACTAATCCCTGTATCAGTCATGATGCTCTCTATCAGCTCTGGATTGTTTGTGGCTAAGAGGTCAAGTGTGTTTTCGCAACCATTTACAATTCGCGTGGGTTCGTGGACTAACTGCTCGAAATAATTTTCGGAGAAAGCATTTAGGACAATCTCGGAAGATGTTTTCTGCCTACCACCGGTTTTGAACAAGTATTTTTGCCAACATATCGAGGGAGGTTGAAGTCCCCACCAACTATAACCATATGAGTGGGGTATTTATTTGTTACGATACTCAAATTTTCAAATTTGTGGTCTTCTCGTCAAACTTCTGACTAATCAATTCTAGTGACTCTCGCAGGTGTACCCTCGTGAACAAGGAAACGACGTCAAAACTCACCATGATATCTGACTCATCCAACCTGAAGCTATCAAGGCGTTTAACAAAATCCACGGAATTACGCATGTGATGAGGGCATTTACCCACATAAGGACTTAATATTCCCGTCAGGTATTTGGCCAACAAATATGTAGGTGCCCTGATGTTGCTGACAATGGGGCGTAATGGTACCCCCTCTTTGTGAACCTTCGGGAGTCCATATAGTCTAGGCGGTACCGGACCTTGGGGTAACAATTTCTTAGCGTCACCCTCCGGTAAATCTGCGTCCTTGAGAAGCGTCCTCGTCTTGTTCTCTACCTTCTTTGTAGGGTCAACGCTGATCTTCCGGTAGCAATCGTCATTTAGCAGCCTCTGCATCTTATCAGTGTAGTCCTTATGGGAGACAACAACTGTAGCATTGCCTTTGTCAGCCGCTAAGACCACAATTTCAGAGCGCTCCCTCGGATCACGAATGGCCGCCCTCTCTTTACTGGTGATATTTGACTTCATGGGCTTGGATTTCGTCAATGCACGTCAAGTTTCACGACGTATTTCCTCAGCTGATTCAGGCGGAAGTCGAGCTGCAACCTGTTCAACAGCACTAACAATTTCTGCGACCGGAGTGAACTTGGGGGTGGGAGCGAAGTTGAGACCTTTCTGCAAAACCGAGACCGCATCATCACTCAACACCATGCCACTCAAATTGATGACAGTCTTGCACGGAACCTGCAGAGATGGTTTGTCAAGGAGACGTGAGAACTTAGCTGTTTGACGTCCCGTTGCCTTCTTATGGGCGGAATCAGCTGCAACCCAGGTGACACCATGAATCCAATCCCAGGAAAAAGAAGTGAAATTACTAGCCAGTTGCAAATGTAGTTTGAGTAATTCCTGTGAGATAAACTCAAGGCTGCGGCGGGTGAATTGCACTCCCTCATGTACCAATGCGAGGCTGGCTCGTTTCTTGATTCTCTTAGCTGCTGCAGAATCGATATGATGCATAACCTTAGCAAAATTTGGAACAACATTCTCGGAACGACATCTCTTTAGAAAGGCAAGAGTACTTAGCAGACGACATCTACGGTGGCGCAACTTTTCAAATTTCTTCATGCTGCGAAACATCTCCTCCCCGTAAAGGTGTATGATGTGATTCTTGAGTTTCTCCCGGTGTATTTGATAATCAAAATATCCACGGGTGTACTGCCGGTCTACAGTGTCCAACGGGCACAATATTTCGGCGATCAAACATGTCGCCATCATCAGGTGAACTGACGGACTGAGCTCCTGTGAACGTGCCGGCACGGAGATCCGTACGCTATGGCTGCTCAGGGGAAACTGGGTTCGGTCGCCGTGGTCGTCACAACTATACGTTTGCTCGATTTACTCTTGATTAACCCAATCGCTGGTTCCCAAGCCTTGCTAAGATTATAGCCACAGTCACGGTTTATGAGGTCGTCATTGGTGCGAATTTCGATGGCCTCTCTAACAACGCTGTCCCAGTATCTCGACGTCTGTACCAGAATCCTCGTGCGTTCATAATCCATGGCGTGATTTTCCGACAAACAATGTTCAGCGACCGCCGACTTGCTCGGATACATTAGTCGAGTGTGCCTCTGGTGTTCACGGCATCGATCCTCGACGGTGCGCATCGTCTGACCAATATACGACTTGCCACATTGACACGGAATCTGGTACACGCCGGCCTTCCTCAAACCGAGGTCATCTTTGGCGCTCCCCACCAGTGCACGAGTTTTATTCGGAGGACAAAACACAGTTCCGACCCGGTGTTTCTTCAAAATGCGGGCGATTTTCCCCGAGAGTGCGCCTGTATATGAAATAAACGCAGTGCCTACCTCCTCCCTCGTGATTTCAAGTAATCTCCACAGGTTGTGCTATCACATTTCTTTCCATTCCAGTAAAGTCTGCTACTTCAAGGCAGAGAGAACGAGCGAGGTGGCGCAGTGGTTAGCACACTGGACTCACATTCGGGAGGACGCCGGTTCAGTCCCGCGTCCGACCATCCCGATTTAGATTTTCCGTGATTTCCCTAAATCGCAAATGCTGGGATGGTTCCTCTGAAAGGGCACGGCCGACTTTCTCCCCGTCCTTCCCTAATCCAATGAGACCCATGGCCTCGCTGTTTGGTCTCTTCCTCCAAACCACCCAACCCAAACCAAAGCGCAGACGACGTCAGTGGTATTAAAGTACAGTAGCGGTGACGTGTTGTCACTCACAGCATTTCCACTAGGCATATTACCTCATGCTGTGTGATAGCGGTGTGTCCTTCGATTCAAAGTATTTGTGAATATATTTTAGAGAAATTTCGCTTACATTTTGAGTTCGATTCCTTATCTTCTAGTAGATCTACAGTTCTTCTAGAATCACTCACTAGAAAGACGACGTCGGTGGCAGTTTAGACGCATAATGAGGCCTTCTTCGTCGCTTACACTTCCCCAATACAGATGTTGCTTTCCACCAGGAGTTTGCACATTTTCCTAGCTTGCGTACCTCCGCAATACAAGTCGCACGACATGAAAGAATTATGAGCGTCGCTGTCCACGTGGACGGGAGAAGGTCGCTCGTATTAACAGCTGAGGTTGTTGGTGTACACTGTCCTCCACGCTGATACAAAAGACCTGGTATTACGACAATAGCTTCGCAATCCTAGCTAAACCTAGGTTTATTGTTTCAATTGATGCAAGCATTATCATGTGTCTCATCGGTAAAGATCGCTATTATGGCAAGATCTGACAGCACGGTGTGTGACTTCTCTGTCTCGCTTAGAAAATAGCTCAGGGCACTGCCATATACGTAATATGATTCCGTAACTGGATGACGATTGTATAATGCCACTGTAAAGCGAAAATAAAACCAAAACCTCCACACCTGAGATGCTGCACTCACTATGACAAGTAACCGTCCAACGTCGCTTGCTAACGATTCAAGATGTAGGCGCCTCGTCGGTTGTCAGTCAACAAACGGCGCCAGCAGTGTAGCCAACCTCTAGGCCAAACTGTGAAAGGGCCTGACTGACCCGTTGGTGTTGTTATAGTCTAGCACTTCCATGTGAAGACTAGAACATGACAGTTAATAACAGTTTTACTACGAGCGGTTTAGTTCTTTCACACAAAGAGCCTGTTTAACCCACGTTACAGTCACAGAAGTGTCATCCTCAGATTAATCGAGTAAGTATACAAGCACATATAACCGGCACACATCAGTACTTTGTTAAACATGTTTAATCTCGTTTCGAGGTATCCTGCATTTACTGTTTACAAAAGGGGACTCAACACCGATCCGTGTGAGAGGCTGCTATATATCAACTGCGGTGAGTGTAAGGTTTTGTCAGATGGTCTAATGTACAGGGTGATTCAAAAAGAATACCACAACTTTAAAAATGTGTATTTAATGAAAGAAACATAATATAACCTTCGATTATACATCATTACAAAGAGTATTTAAAAAGGTTTTTTTTTCACTCAAAAACAAGTTCAGAGATGTTCAATATGGCGCCATCCAGACAATCGAACAATATCAACCCGATACTCCAACTCGTTCCAAACTCTCTGTAGCATATCAGGCGTAACAGTTTGGATAGCTGCTGTTATTTCTCGTTTCAAATCATCAATGGTGGCTGGGAGAGGTGGCCGAAACACCATATCCTTAACATACCCCCATAAGAAAAATTCGCAGGGGGTAAGATCAGGGCTTCTTGGAGGCCAGTGATGAAGTGCCCTGTCACGGGCTGCCTGGCGGCCGATCCATCGCCTCGGGTAGTTGACGTTCAGGTAGTTACGGACAGATAAGTGCCAATGTGGTGGCGCTCCATCCTGCTGAAATATGAATTGTTGTGCTTCTTGTTCGAGCTGAGGGAACAGCCAATTCTCTAACATCTCCAGATACTGTAGTCCAGTTACAGAAGCACCTTCGAAGAAAAAGGGACCAAAAACTTTATTGGCAGAAATGGCACAGAAAACGTTCACCTTAGGCGAGTCACGTTCATACTGAGTTGTTTCCCGCGGATTCTCAGTGCCCCATATACAGACATTGTGACGGTTGACTTTCCCGTTAGTGTGGAAAGTTGCTTCATCACTAAACACAATCTTTGAAACGAAAGATTCATCTGTTTCCATTGGAGCAAGGATAAAATCACAGAAATCGATTCTTTTAATCTTATCAGCTGCAGACAGTGCTTGAACCAATTTCAGACGATAAGGTTTCATAACTAACCTTTTTCGTAGGACTCTCCATACAGTTGATTGTGGAATTTTCAGCTCTCTGCTAGCTCTTCGAGTCGATTTTCCTGGGCTGCGAAGAAATGCTTGCTGGATGCGTGCTACATTTTCATCACTCGTTCTCGGCCGTCCAGAACTTTTCCCTCTGCACAAACACCCTTTTCTCTGTAAACTGTTTATACCAACGTTTAATACACCACCTATCAGGAGGTTTAACACCATACTTCGTTCGAAATGCACACTGAACAACTGTCGTCGATTCACTTCTGCCGTACTCAATAACACAAAAAGCTTTCTGTTGAGCGGTCGCCATCTTAGCATCAACTGACGCAGACGCCTAGTCAACAGCGCCTCAAGCGAACAAATGTACAACTAAATGAAACTTTATAGCTCCCATAATTCGCCGACAGATAGTGCTTAGCTCTGCCTTTTGTCGTTGCAGAGTTTTAAATTCCTAAAGTTGTAGTATTCTTTTTGAATCACCCTGTATAACCAGATTTTGAATAAAATAGTTAAGATTTTCTATAATGAAGCCTGGAATAATGATCACGTATAATTTGTTAACCAACACATTTATTTCCACGCTGTCTTCGGCTTTAGAGATGCCACGAGCCGGGACCGTTAGGAAAGCATTCGGTGTCTTGGGCTTCCCGACCCTGGGCTATGCGACCTGCAACGTCAACGTGGGGTTTCCGAGCACAAATATTTTAGCCGTGACTATACCGACCGTCAATGAAAGCTTAATACTGGCGGAGCCTCTGCTGACCCCTTTTTAATATGTACAGTCACTTTCTCATTCTATCCATGTTTAGGACTTACTATGCACTTATTACAGAAGCATGTTCAATATTTTTTTGTTTCTGACTTTTTCTTTTCTTTTTAGTTTTACCGTTGTTCCCTGCTGCAACATTACTGGATAAAATAATTATACTTATTATTTTATTCATTTTAAATTCTCACTCAATGTTTTTATAACAAAGCCATGACTCCAACTTCTTATGTCGCACAATTCGTTATTGAAATATCTTTTTACCTTTTGTCTAGATCCAATGTAGCTTTTTTTCTCAAGTTGCAGGGCAATTAAATCCTTCTTCAATTTCAAATGTGGCATTTACTGCTTCCTCCATCACACGTTCTGATGTTTTTGATTTATTGGAGAGTTCAGTTTCATACTGAACGCACACCTACGACAGAATTCGTGGTTCTGTGCCACTAGTTAAAAAAATTCTACACTTTAATTGGTATACTATCACTCCCTTTTCGCATAGGATGTTCCCAGCTTCTACACAATCGAACACCAGGATTATTTTGTCACAAACAGAACTATCGTCAGTTTTCAAAAAACTGTTACCTTAAACCAGCTTCAAAACGTCCTCGCTCAGTTGAATCTGCGAAATAGTGCCAGGGTTTTAGTTCGCCTCTACAGCTTCCCTCCTTACTTTACTCAATGCCGTGTTGCTGTTGTCATAACTTGGGCTACATGTGTCGAAATTAAAACTATGTCTTTCAAATCTTGAAGTCACTCCTTAAAAAATTTGTTAAACAAGCACTGCGTTTTCTTCGTGGACTCTTTTCCTTCACTTACACATCTTATACCGTCAGGGATGACAGTCTCTAAACATCCTACGTGGTGTCTGTTTGTTCTATATCGTGTCTCCCTACCACTTTCGCGCAACGACGCTCTGAGCGTGTTTTTTAGGGAATTGACTAGTTTGAACCTGGTACCTGTTGCTGGTAAGGAGACGCCAGACCACACATGACATGTAGAATTCAGAAGAGTTCAGTGAGACTAGCGATGATATGACCAAATACTTAATGATTTCAGCGTCAGCTCCACTGCACTCCCTGTAAACGAATCTTTACTAACTAAATTTAGTGGAAGGGGTTCAAGGCTTTCCTATTTTTAGTTAGCTGGTAAAATAACGTCGAAAAAGCAGTGAAGTTTACCATTGGAAATTTTATTCTACTCACACAACATCGTTTATAAATTGCACTAATGATAAAAGGAAATGTTTTAATACAGGATGGTAAAAACCAACTGCGTTCAACAAAAATGTGAACGAATATTCCCTGAATGGGTTTCCAAGTTCTACAATGGATCGAAGGATGACCTATGCCATATCACATCTATAGGTTTAAATTAAGTTTCACAAAAAAGCAAATTATCAAAATGGTCTACAGTGACCCTCAATTATCTTTAATTACTTATCTAACTTGTCGTAAATCACAGTGGCTGATGTGGCTTCTCAATAACTATATAACAGAAAAATCATCGCGTTTCAGATTTTTAATTCAAGTGGCAAATGTGAACACCATGAGCTTTAATTGACGATCGACACTAGTATTACGCAAAAAGGGGGTGTAACAGATGAGACTTCTGCAGTTCTGAGTGAAGCCTTATGCGCTCAAAAATGCGGCATCGCGTGCGTTCATTACCTTGTCGGTGTTCGTCAGGGGGCGGCAGGCAGCACAGCTCCGCTCACCTCGCCGTCTCGGAAGCAACTCTTTCTAACTTCTCCTTACTACAATTTACCGAAGTTGGTTTAAAAAAACTATCTGGCTGTGTTTTCATCTGACCAATCTGGATCTCAATGTTGACCTTAGGCTCCGCCTACAAAAATTCTGTCCTTCCAATGAGAAACGTTATACTTTTCGTGATGGGGCAATATTTTTAAAATTTGCAACGTAACAGAGACGCGAAAAAGTCTCACGCTAAAACTTGCAGCTGGTGTTTTCCTTTAGTGTTATCGTAACATCTATACTGTTCTTTTGGAGGGCTCTATCTTTTAACATGGGCTGGGGGTTGGTCCTAACGTAACAGAGACGCGAAAAAGTCTCACGCTAAAACTTGCGGGTGGTGTAGTTCTTTTTGTGTTATCGTAAGATCTATACTGTTCTTCTGAAGGGCTCTAGCTTTTAACATTGGCTGGGGGGTGGTCTTGACGTAACAGAGACGCGAAAAAGTCTCACGCTAAAACTTGCGGGTGGTGTGCTCCTAGCAGTTAGCTGGCGACGTGGGTGTCCGTCCGTCCCTTATCGTAGGGCCTTCCAGCTTAACACGGTTCTGCTCTCGGCTTCTGTTCTCGTTTCTCCCCTCGGAACTGCATCTATCCCACGGTGGGAAGGTATGACATGCATTTAGGCATTCTTGTGTTAGTCTATGGTATTCCATTTACTCACTCGTTACTCGATTTATTCGGAGCTAGGTGACATACTATTGGATTTGCTTATCATGTCAGGGTTTTCATGGAAGGTGTTGGATTTGCCTGACACCTTACAAGTCCGTCGCCGTTTATTAAGACATGGGTTACTTGCTCGTCGTCCACTTCTACGCCCACCTCTGACGAATGTGGAGAAACATACTAGACGGAAATGGCATCAGGTAGAGTATTCGGTCCAATCCTGGTTCTGTTTGAAAATGATGGCCGCATTTTGGTTCACTGCAGGCAGGGGGAGCGGCATCACAGTGACTGCATTCACACAAGAAAATCAGTGCCAACTCAAGGCCTTTTGATGTGGGGTTCTATTGGGTACAGCTACAAATCACAGCTGGTGTGTGTCCAGGGCACTGTGACCAGTGTGATCTGCATCCTGTGAATCATTGCACAACATCCCAGAAGACATTTTTCAACAAGACAATGCACGATCACATGTTGCTGCGCGATCTCATGCCTTCTTAGCATCACAGGATGTTCCGCTTTTGCAGTGGCCCGTCAGATCACCAGAGTTTTTGCCAATTGGAAAACTGTGAGATATGGTGGAACGACAGGTGCAGCCCTGTGCCCAATTGCCAACCACCAGAGATGAACTTTAGACCCAGTTGAATGTAGCGTAGATGTATATACCAAAGACCGTCATTCACACCTTATACACGTCAGTGCCATCATGCATGGAACAAATTATTAGGGCCCATGGTAGAACGTGTGCCTATTAGGCAACAGGACACATGCTGAACTGAGGTGACTCAGCTGCTAATCATTTCTACAGAACATACCAATGCACATTTCCTGAGGCTATGGTTCATATGGCTCTGAGCACTATGGGACTTAACAGCTGTGGTCAACAGTCCCCCAGAACTACTTAAACCTAACTAACCTAAGCACATCACACACATCCATGCCCGAGGCAGGATTCAAACCTACGGCCGAAGCAGTCGCGCGGATCTTGAGACTATGATCGTCCTATCTCTAGTCGTTGAAAATGTTCTGTTTGTTCTCAACATGAGTGTACAAATGGAGGGTAGGCATTCTAGGAGACGAATTAATCATATGTCCTACGAATAAAAGCTGCTACAAAATGCCAGCAGAGTTTGAACTGCTCGAAAGCGCGTTCGTGTTGGTAAAGTTTTTTGTAATGAAATGATGACACCTAAAATTCCTCGAGAAAGGTTCACTTTAATTGAAGACATTACTGTTTCAAAAACAAGTGTCCTACAAGAATTAGGCAAACAGTATGTCACGTTTTAATTCTTTTGCGTACATGTGTCTTTTTATGCTTTTTATTGTGAGTGATAATTTGTTGCAACAGATGACCAATGTGTCTTGAATATTTATTCGCATTTGCATGTTTGATGCTTAATTTGTAAATTCATAATGACAGCTCATCCCAGAGAGACAGAAAGAGAGAGAGTCTGCACTCTTATATGTGCATAACATCGAATGTTACACGGCATATTTGTTTTGTAAGTAAAAAACGCCTTCTCTTGCTGCATTGTGTTTTTTGTTCACAGACGCACTTCGCCTTTTTTCATTTTAAGGCACATCATTGGAATCTATAATGATACAGTTATTGTATACTTTTGTATTGATATGTATCTCGCTTTTTATGTAAATAAGTGACTACCTAAGGTTCTTCCTGTTTTTAGTTGGCATCGGTGTTTCCCCTCATCTGGTCAAATGGAGGTCGCACTACCGTTCCACTGACAAAACATAAGCATGTTTTTGCGTTGCGAACATTTTTCTTCCCACTTTTCATTTCGTTTGCCCTTGTTCTTGTGATGTAGTATCAATCCCAGTCTTCTGTCAATTACGTAGACATAACACTGATGTAGCCATATCTACTCAGAGTTCGCTGTGTATCTCATCCTGTTTGGTTTGTTTACGTACACATACTCGTACATGTTGCCAACCAAGCGTATTATATGCTGAAACTAACGCCTATTCGTTCTATTACGTTTATATCTCTGTGTTGTCTGTGTTTGTCCGTTTGTGTGTGTGTGTGTGTGTGTGTGTGTGTGTGTGTGTGATCCACAGAGAGAGAGAGAGAGAGAAACAGAGAATATACATTCATGGATTTTTTTTCCTTTTGATTTGAGTTTTGGTTTAAATGTTTCATGGACCAGTGAGTGAGTGGACAGGGGTTGGGGGCATTACTGTCATAACAATAGTCCTCTGTTGTAGCGGTCCTCTATTATTTTATTTATTAGATTAAACAATGTTTTGTTTGGTATGTGTACTTGGTCATTGAAAAGGGTTTTCTTTTCTGGTTCTCTGTTTGTGGTAATTTTCTAACCGGGTTATGACATATCCTTCATTGTTGCTTCTAATTAATTTCATATCTTTTTCTCTAGTGATTGGTTTGAGATTATGTTCGCTCAATTGTTCTGAAAATGTAGAGTGGTTTGTCCATACTTCTAGGCTCTCATGTGTTCTTTGTATCTCACGTCAAACGTTCTGCCTTTTGTCCTACATATCTGCCATCAGAAGTGTTACACTCTCATTCAAATATACCTGATTTCTGGAATATTTCTGGGTTTCTTGTCAGTTTTGGGGTGTATTTTTGATAGAATTATTTGTTGTGTATACTGCGTATATTCCCTGCCTTTCGAAAGTGTTGGTGATTTTTTGTGTGAGTTAGTGTTTCTATTTCATTATGTGCCATCTTGTGTCTTCTCTCATGTTTTCCTAAGAATTTTGTGTAGTTTTTTATGGTACTGAGTGATTTTTGTTGTGTTTGGTCCCGTAGTGATGTTGTCAATGGTTTTTCCCTTTGTGATTATATTTTACTTTTGATTTTGTTGTTCAGCTTTGTGACTATATCACTATTATACTCATTGTTTCGGGCTATCTGCATTATTATCTCCAGTTCTTTTTGGTAGTTTTCTTTGTTGAGTGAAAATGTATTGAGTCTATGGAGCATATGTAGAAGTATGCTTGCTGTTGTGAGTGTGGGTGGTTCAAGTACTGGCAGATAACAATGTCAGTTGATGTAGGTTTACGGTGAATTTCAGACATGTGCTTATTGTTTTTCTTTTTGACTGTTATATCCAGAAAGTGTAGTGAATTTTATATTTCTATGCACCTTGTTGAAGTCAGTATGTAATTCTTCACTTTTTGCTTGTGGTTCATCCATTAAGTAGAGGATGTCATTCATATACCTGAACCAATATAGTATGTTGTATTCTTTTGCTGCTGCTTTTTTGATCACAGGATCAGTTATACTGGTTCCTTATCTCTAGATAAGGACCAAAAATAAATGACTCAAATGGCTCTGAGCACTATGGGACTTATGAGCAGCAGCTCGACCATGAAATCCAAGTTTCCTCACCTCCCGCCTAACTGTCATAGTACTTGCAGTGGATCCTGATGTAGTTTTGAATTCCTGTGTGATGGTCTGCGTAGATGTCTGCCTATTATACATTACGACCATCTTCATATTTCGCCAGATGAATGTTGATGTCAAGCTCTGAATCAAAATTGCGCAACGGATAACTGGGGAGAGGAGCTTGAGAGCGCTACCTAGAGAGCGTGTCCTTTCTGTACGATACTAGGCAAGGGGCTGGAGGTCTCACACGCTGATGTGTGTGTCCCTGCGTTCTATAGCTTTTATTTTAAATAAATTCCTTTAACTTGACTTCTTTGTGATTTATAAGGTATGTTAAAGATTGATGACAGTTGATTTCCTATTTTTTCTAAACATTATCACTCGACTTTACAGCGATAGCAGCAGTTGTTTCAGTTTACAGATATTACAGTTTTACAACTTATAGCTCGGGTACATTATATAGTAATCTGCACGCACATTTCTACGGGTAAGACCGAATTGCATTGGCCAAATGTATACCACCAAAGTCTCCCAATATTTTATATAGGACATTCACTATGTGAGGAGGATAACGGGCAAACTGGGGACCAGATACTTTAACACAGGCGGTCAAATTTCCGGAATTAAACGAGCACATTCATTACCTTACACAATCCGAAGCTGGAAATAAAAGAATTAGTACAAATATTCAAATACCCTTCTTCCATGCTTGAACATTGAGACAGACGCACTGAGGGCACGTCTGCTCACTTACCCGGCTTCTGTAACACTTCCAAGAATATGGCGGGCACCCGGAGGTCTTCCTGGCCCCGGTGGAGGGTGTGGTCAAACCACTTGGCCGTGACCAACCTCTCCACCTCAAATATTGTGACATTGGAAAGTCTTTGACTTTTACCTGCCTGTGCTGTCTCTCTGATCCCCTACCAGGAGTATGGTTGGCACTACTATATTACAGAACTACTTCCCAACAAAGTTTTGGCCACGCTTTACAGAAAGATGTGAGGAGGATTAGGAAAGTTCATGTGCAGATTCACATCCACGTACAAGAAATGCATAATACACGACACATATAAATACGTATTATGAAGCCTGACACATTTCTTTCCACCCGTCAACATGGGTTTTGTTGCACCCGCGGCCGGCCGCGTCGTGTAATAAAATTGGCTGCGGAGCCGCCTCTGTTTCTATTTCCCGGTGCGAGCGAGCAGCGAAACCTGCTGCTGATGGAGCGGAATCTACTGTACCGTTTCAACAGTGAGGCTAGGGAGTGTGGAAATCTCGCTTTCAGACTTATGACACATGTGACACCATATCACCCGACCATATTCAACGCCCGTGATTTCCAGGAAGCACCCCATTCTGCCATGTCTACTGACTACTGACATCGCTTATATGGATTACCTGGCAGTAGGTGGCAGTTCAATGCACCTAATGTGAAAAACGTATGATATTGGAGTTTTCCGGGATACTTTTGATCACATAGTGTAGGCCTGCTCAACGTAATTATCTCCCTTACGCATCAGGAACGTATAAATTCTTGCCTACTTCTGCCACGAAGACAGTCACAGTTATTCCGTGCGTTCTCGTATTTGATGCCAGTGGACTCTCGCATATTCTTAACACTATCAGAACAGCCACTAAGAAAGTAATGCGGCCCACACTGGTTTGCTTTCGACAGAAAGAAAGCCATCCATCCTATGTACAGTGCATGGTAGAGGTGTCAGCATCGCTGTTTGGTGGCTCATGTAATGGGTTCCCATGTTAAATAATTAGAACTACAATCAAACAGGGCATAGACTCTGATCTTATGGAACATAGCACTACCACACAGGTTACAGTATTTAATACTCCGGAAAAAGCCAGTTTGGACCTTACATAAATCTGTATTTGTGTTTCTAAAACTATGTAGGACAAACACTGGAATGCGATTTTGTCAGGCAATACGACCACTAAGAGCAACTGCTTTTTACTGACGATGATTATTCACTATAACAGCAGAATACAATCAGATATTGGTCGTTATTTCAACACTATTGATCAGGCAATCCTCTAAAATTGATTGGACGTACACTATATTGTTTGCGCCGTGAGGTGGATACGCCAGAGTCGTGAGTTGGGGGTGTAGCGTCCAGCAGCAACGAGCAATATGTACAGTGCTACTCAGCACACCAAAAACGCATACTTGGCTGTGTCCTCGGAGCTCAAGCGCAGCGACGGGGTAATTTGTAAACTAACTGAACCCTCGCAAGTGAATAGCTACAGATGTCTCAGGCAGACAGGCAGATACAACTATGTGACCGAGCCTGATTATTCATCTGTGTGATGGACATGACCTACCATACAGAATCGTAGCGAGGAGTAGGCACGCAGTCGGAACTGACAACATCTCAGGATCGCCACCCTTGATTCCCTTCCCCTCCCTCCCCCCCCCCCCCTCACTCTCTCTCTCTCTCTTTGCTGATCGCACATTCTCCTCCATGGTACATGCATCAAAAGCAGTAAATCTCCCTCAACTGATACCAACGGATAGAACAATCGAAAAAACTTCATTGTAGGCTAAATGGGATTAAACATTACACATACACGAAACAATAACACAACAGCTTGCTTACAAATACAGAATTAGTGGGAGTGCGGCAAGTTCGTCTTCTCTCTCTAGAATGTTTCATCGTTCCACTAGTAAGAAAAATGCGCTGTGGATCCCTCCTTACGGGTACTATCGACCAATTACCCCAACTGTACAGTAATTATGTTTTTTATAAGTATGAGGGTTGGAACTTTAATAGAGGCAACTACTTATTTATAGCTCATAAAAAATAGATACCTGTTTTAAAGTTTTACTGACGTTCAGAGTAGTCACCATCATTGTGTATAACCCGTTGCCAGCAATGTGGAACCCGTAGGATATTCTTAGCAGTGCCAGCTGTGTTGACAGTTCGAGCGGCACGGTCTGTTGCCCGACGAATTCGTAACAGTTCTGAAGCGAATGTTGTGAAGTGTTTCCTTTAGTTTAGAAATCTAGTCCAACTCACGAGGACGTAAGTGAGGGGAGTACAGTAGGTTGTATAGCAGATAGCAGCTCCATCAATCAAACAAATCAAGAACAAGTTGCACTGTATGTGCTTGAGTGCAAAATGATGGTCAGGTCCTGCAGAAAGTGTCAGCTGCTCATAGTTTCTGTTTTCTGCGAGAGGCCGTGGATCAGAACGTGTTAATGTCAGTTTAGAACATGACACTGACCTCGAAGTCGTGGCGGAAAAATAAAAACTTTGGCAGTGTACAAAGCATGTTAGAGGAGAAAAAAGCAACGTTTCAAACAATGAGACAGGGTGACAGGGTCTTGCGACTTACAGCATAATCCGTGGGGTACGGTCATCCTCCTACAGTACAGGTGATGAAACATTAAACTGGCCTGTGCAGTTGATTAATACCTCTATATTTAATAGGATCGTCACGTACGCTCAAAACCTGCATGCATGCGGTATTTGTTTTCGATATGTGGGAGGAAGGGGCGCGGTTAAAATCTTATCGAGTTATCTATCGGATGAAGTTAGTGGAGCTTTTATACTTCATAATTTTTCTCTGTTGGATGGTACAGAATAACGAAGATGTCATATTGGGGAGATAGATGGGAATGGACACGGATCTGTAGTACTTGTATGTAGTTTGCGGACGCACGACAGTGCAGTAGCAAAAATCCTTGTCCTTCAACCCGTTTCCATTTCCATGTAAAGCTCAAAACACAGTCCTCTCGCAGTAACACAGCTTAGCCTGTTTCTACACGGGATGCAGAAGGTGGTAAATATAATTACGTCCGACTTCTGCTCAGTTCCGACTTACATTGGAACGATCACATGCGCAAAGCTGCAGGGATGGTAGCGCAGGGTCTGAGGGTGCTGTTGCAGGATGCATAGGGAGTACCAATAACGAGGCTGGAATTTTACTGTACAGATAGGTTCGAGAAAGGTAACTCATTTTGAGATATGAGAGTGCCAAAAATAGGACTGTAATCATTGAAGGACTTCTCCATAGGGTCCAACGCATGTATGTGTTTCAATGGGGAGATAGCGGATAGCATGGCATTAGAGATCTGAAAAGTTAGTGTAGATTTCTTATGACCTCTATCAGCTCTCCATCTACTGTTTGTGACCCTTCTCAATCAACCATCACCTATAGCTCTGTGGATATATCACTGGATATATCACCTCTGTCATGGCATCGAGACAGAATTCATTACAAATACTGGAGAAACATCTAGTGGCGGTGGCGTGAGGGAGTTAGAAATACTGGTTTCATACCACGTTCCTTACGTGAATCACTTTGTAAATTGGGTAATTTTATTACGAGGTTGCCCCATCGGCGACTTGTAACCTCACTGCTGGTCTGACACAATATACTCCAGGGATCACCGTCTATCTTCTGTGTCACGGTATTTGTCTGGACAAAAGAACCACCTCATGCAGAGGTTATGTCGTACCTCGATTTATACAGACAGTATAGCTTCTAACATGGATAGTTGTATGCACCTGTAGAAGCAAACTGCTTGTGATGGTAATATGGTCGTGTTTTTTAACATCTGACGGTTTGTAAGACGATTACGCCTCGCTTTCTAACACACAGTGGTACCACTCGCAAGAAAAACTCGTGAGACATGCCCACCAACGGTTGATTTTCGGCCAGTATTAATTCGTATCGTCGGCAATCAGCCATTGACGACGTATTATACTTAGTAGTAGGGGATGTATGACAGGTCACCATGAGCATTACGATTATGAAGTATGTGTTTGTGTTCTGACATGTGCAAACGAGATGACTATGTCCAGTCATAAGGAAGGTATGGATTTGACGTCAAATACTGTGATAGCAAAGGGAAGGGTATGTAAAGTCATAAGAATTGTAAGATATTTCTATTTCCAGAGCCACAGCCGTCAACAGGTTGTATTTCCAATACTTCGCTCATTGTTGAATGTCACTCAACTGAATCCGCAATGGTAACATTGAATTTAAGTATAGCGATCAAATATATATGTAACCGATTTCATAGGATGATTCTGTCAATGAGTGGCCTATGGCAGGAATGATTCACGTTTGCCGCTAATGGCAGGTGCCGTCCAAGTGGAGAGTGCTGTTGCAATGCAGGAATGTAGTTCAGTTAACCGTGTAGTCTTCTAGACAGTCGAATAGCGAACTAATATTTAGTATGTGTTGGACAGCTTTCGTGATCAAGTGGTAATTTGAGAAGGTTCAATATGGATGTGTGTTAGCTCTAGGCATTATTCCCTCCCATGTAAATTGTTCTGCTGGCTGCTTCTTCGCACTTCACGTCATTATTGAGTTGAGAGAAGATCCATTGTGGTGTGTGCATCTAGCACATGGAAGACTCGTGTGCTGGTTCTCTAGATGTGAGAAACACCTTATTTAACTATGTAAATTATAGGGGTGATTTGTAATCTATTACGTCACTGACATTAGTGTTCATGGGTGAAAATATCAGTTTTCTCTATTTTCTCTATCTAGTTTCAATGTAAATGTATTAACAGACATGATACGTTTCTCAGCTGAATGTGAAAAACAATATAGATATTACTAATAAAGCTAAGTGAAACTGGACTTTGTCTATTTTCGTGGAAAGAGAACACTTATCATAATTGTGAATGATTTTTCAATCCTTTTATTGATATCTGCTTCATTATAGGAGTAGAGTTGATGTTAAATAATCCCTCACAGAATGGCTGATGAGTTCTCCACGATACTGTGGCTCTTGTCCAGTCCCTGCTGGAGTGCCCTACATGACGTTAAACAAAAGTTTTTATTTTTCTTAGATCTGGAGGCGTTGGGGCCTGCGATTGTACATGGTGGAGAACACATGTTACACTGCAGTCTTTTAGGACGACGCTTTCCCCAGTACATGTGATGCATTATTACCTGTTCAGTACGTGTGCTAGTTTTTTTCGCGAGAATTTCGAAGTATAGTTATAACTATGACGCATTTTTTTCCATCAGCTGTGATAGCGTGTATTGGCTTCGGTTATCCAGGCAGTAGGGTGATTTTTAGTAGGCGTGTGTAGTGAACTCTGATGTGAAACAGCGAACGGTGCTATATGCTTGCAGGTAATACACTTTTCTTAAACTCCCCCCGTACAACACAGGCATCTAGTCGGTAGAACATACCCATGTTCACTTTTACTGAAGATCTCGTAACCCGTTTCCAACACACTATGCATTCGGTTCAAGTTATCTTCCTCAGGTTCACTGCCGTCTCTGACAGAGTGACAATGTTATCGGCAAGCCTTAAAGTTTTTCTTTCTTGTCCCCATCTTTAATTCAGATTCCAAATTATCTTTGGTTTGCTTTATTTCTTCCTCCATAAGTATGTAGAAAAACACGTGCAAGGATAGATTAGAAACATGTGTTACCCTTCTTTCAGCCCATGCATGTATTTTGTATTCTTTTAATTTTGCAAGTAAAGTCTGATTTCTATCCAAGCTGTACACAAAGCTTCGCACCATGTATTTAATGTAACCTCAGAATATTTTGAAATCAATATTATCAAAATGTTATTCCATTATTTTGCTGTAATATTAAAATTAAGAGTAAACATCTTGTCAATGATATGTCTGCTCTTGTTTTGTTCGATGTTATAATTTTCACATCGATACTTCAATTTTCATTGACGAAAGGCGAACGAAGCGACTGTATAGAGATGCAAAAAATACCAAACTTTTAGTATTTTCTGGAGGCTGAACACAGAATACTTACATTACTATTACAGCTATTCGTCCATGGAAGTAATGAAAACAGTTACAAAAAATTAAGAAACGTTATTTATTTCTTGACCTAGTAAAGACTCAAAGAAAGCCATTAATTTACGTTTTGGAATTACAAATTCCTTTACACCAATGAAATGTATCCTTATGACAACTACTTCTCCCTCAGGAGAAGCGTCTTCGTCCTCCACCATCTCCCTCACATCGGCTAACCAATCTTCTTCTGGCATCAGTTCGTCAATCCACCATAGATCTATATCTGAATAATCCATCTCGTCAGGGAGCACCTCGAAGAGATGCAGCTCTTCTGCCAGGTCAGCCTCGATGTCCAGTACATATTCCTCCAAATCAGCTTCCAGCAAGTCCATTTCCGATCGCCATCTAAAAAGAAAAAACCAAAACAAAATTAAATTGTTTTGGAAGACATTATGTGGATAACTATTCCAAAATATATTACTCTTAAACAGTGTCATTCTTGTGAGAAGAGATTTGTACGTATAACAAACCTACTTATCAAAAGCATTATCAGCACCAAGCTGACTTATTTCTAAAATACATTATCTGATGACCTCACACTAAGCGTTTGCAGACTACTAGTAAACGGTGCGACACACAGGAATACTACTACATATCGGATGTGCGAATTTGTCATGTACTACTTATTGTGCCACAAGCGACATTGAACATATGTTAAGACGATGCTTCAATACAATTTAACGAAGTACGTCGGTCTGTCATGCTGGTAGTTAACTACTACTAAAGTGATTAGCTGCATGTGTATCGTGACATTTCCGGCATATCTCATGGACTACACGTCGCTACCCTATACGATCGCGCTCGCCACATTGATCGTTACATGACGTTTGCTAAGGGGCCTGAAATCGGTCGTGTTTTAATTTGCTATCATCACCAAGAAGACAGATATTGCCGCGTGTCACACTACAGTGTCAGAGTCAGTTACGGACTGCTTCTACGTCAGTGACGTCACCAGTGAGACGACCAGCCCCACACACCCTCTACCTCTGCGCTGTGTTCACCCTGAGCACTGTGTGTGTGTATCTCCCCTCTTTGCAAGCACTGACGAGCTATCGAAAACCATTATACGTAACATATATAACTAAAAGAACTTATCTTCTATTTATCAGAAAGACTTGGTACTTACATTTCAGTATAGAGTATGAGCTGCCATAAAAGCCTGAAATAGAAAAGAGAAGAACATGCATTTTAATTACGATTGACGAATGGTAACTAGTTAGGTTTACTAACAATAAGTAATACTAAGAGCTCAAAGAAGCGAAAGGTTTTCCGAAACATGTATTTCGGTGTGAAACTTTATAAGAACTTCGAGACGCGAGAGCAATTGTTGCCTGTATGCCTCGCCAGCCACACGATAGCTCGACTACGACCAAAACGCGAGACTGACGCAGCGATACCGGCCTACAGCGTTTAGAGTGAGGAGTGTGCGAGTGTGAGAGAGCTGGCGGCGACTTACCAGCACAGAATCGCGAATGCGACGCTGTCGAGCGCAGTGATAAGCACGAGAACAAGCATCTTGTCTGACTGCTTAGCACCAAATTAGTGTTTCCGCGGTTACCCCGGCTGTAGCTCCATTGTCGATACAGGAGACAAGGGAGGCTCACCACTCACGAGTGTCGCGCGGAAAAACTGCTCAACGATTCACTGTTTTTATTCACATATTTACTTCTCCGCAGCGTGTTAATAAAGCATATTTAATCATTGCACTGACCGACATAGTTTACATTGCAGTTTTATAATAGTTTAATAATTGTTCTTCATATAACCGTAAGCGCGGCATAAAGTTAACGTGAAAATGCCGATACTTCATGTATAAACGTTGGTTTTGTTAGAAACTACGCAGATGTTCCGAGGTTCCTCTTTCGGTTGTCATTTGGTATCCACCCAGCGCGTACCAAATATGTAGGTAGGGTGACGTGCTTCGCTGTGCCTGCCTACCAGGGCATTTTCGTAATAGACGTGGGTAGACAAATTCCTGCAGTGTCTAAAAATGTATCAAGCATTTTCCGCTTATCAAGTGGTCGAGGCCGGAAAGTTCGTCTGTGACACACAATACGATAATTCCATACTTTTTAAGTTGTACAGCTGTGACGCGTAACATCTAGTCCCAACTGATGGAAAGTATTTTAGATGTTTGAAGTTTGAATCATCTAGCTTGAGAGATACATGGTTTCTAGATGCATGAGGCTCTTCTATATGCAGGAAGCTGTACTATTCTATAGAGTTGCATCTTTCGAATTGCAGCGACTATCACATTTCTTTTCATTCCAGTAATGTCTGCTACCTCAAGGCAGAGACATCGTTAGTGGTATTAAAGTAAAGTAACGGTGACCTCCTGTCACACACGACTTTTCACTTGGCCTATTATCTCATGCTGTGTGATAGCGGTGTGTCCTTTGATTCAAAGTAATTGTGGACGTCTATATTGTAGAGAAATGTTTCTTGCACTTTGAGGTCCATTCCTTATCTTCTAGTAAATCTACAGTACTTCTAGAATCAGTCACTCTTTTCCTGCACCTACACATTCCTTTCTTAAAATGCAAATCTGCTTTGTCAGATGGGCAAGATCGTCACTGTTCACCCATGATTCTGCCATTGCAATTTTTAAACGGCCTCGGCACTCACCCCATTCGCAGTTCACGCACAAGCAGTTCGTATAAGCATCACGTTTTCCGTCTACCGGTAGCGGTAACTAACCTCCAGACGGCATACCTTCCCTTTCGTCGTAATTATCTTCATTACATATCCTACATAGAATCCAAATAGGTTAGCCATATGGAAGTGTACGGGAACAAAGGCTATCGGCGATGGCACTGCCTCCCTGACGGTGGCAACACTTCCACTGCTGGTGGACAACTGGTGTAAATCAGCAGGTGGCTCTGGTCGGAAAACTAATGGTACGAAAATGCTTGGTCGCATGTCCCACACCACCTGCGACACCCACAAAAGGGTCGAAATCACCACAGTCAGGAAGGGTAACCTACAGTGCACGAGCCTTCGTGTAAACGTGACCTCATTTTGACTTTCGTGGTCGTTCTGTTTGCATGCAGCACGTGAGGCGAACATGGCGTTGAAAACAATAGCATTCACCTCAAGTAGAGAAGACGTTACGATTTTTCTTTACTGCAGCGTTCATTATCCTGGCGGTTACTTTGTTAATAAGATGTGTAAAGATCAATATTCACATAGACTCTGAATAAGAGTGTGTGAGGTGTCAGGTCAGCGGAGTGTTCTGAACACAATTTCGACACAAAGCAGCTCAATCGGCTGTGGAGTGGAAGGGGTAGGCTAGCAATAGAACAGTGCATCACCATTTACTAGACACTCATTTATTGAACATATAAGTCAGGTGTTACCCAAAAGGAACAATCAGTACAAAATTACAAAATAACATTGTTTTCCTTTAAGTCACTCAAACATTTAAACAGGCAAATGGCAATCATTTAACTGAAAGCCTTTTAAGAACGCAAGACTAGAAATTTTGAATGATAAGTTAAAATCATATTTAAATAGGCTCTGACCGAGCACATATTTTAAAACGAAATACTTCCTTTAAGGAACCAGCGACCAAAATTAATTACATAATCCTCAACAACCATACTACATCCAAGACATTTAAGATTAAACAGTAATAAATAACATCAGAGAGCTGCAGTCCCAAGCTTTAAGCAGCACGTTTCAGATGGACTGCACTGCAACATTACAATACAAGTCCCTCAGAGGATCTCCCCACACAGGAAGTTATTGCCGCAATCGACAAAATATCAACATCATTCCATGTACAAACCTAAAACAAACTAAAAGCTCTCTTGAGTATGGTACAGTTAATTCCCTTTCAACATAACATATATCACAAGTTTATCCCTAGGAACCACGTTCCCTAACCGTCTTCATCAACCCAAAAAGTGAGACGACTTGCTAATTTAGAAGAAAGAAACAAGCTAAAGCCAGTCAGAGTTGAACTCAGTATCGAATATATATTCAACGATGAACAATAAGTTTATTTTTAAAACTCCAAAACCAGTTTCAGGATTGAACTGTAATTACATTCACTTTCAGAAGAAACAGAACGCCGTGATCGACTCGAGTTAGGAAGCTGATATTCAAAGGACATGTACAATAGTATGTTCCGCAGAAGTGCGTAGAATTTGATCCATGTCGGCTTGCAGCTGCAAGGTCAACATCGATATCGCAGTGCAACACCACCTACCAGTAAAATTTGCCTGCGGCTGTCGTTGTCGCTGTAAACGGAAGGTAATGGATCAGTGTAACTTGAGCAGAGCTGCCGGACGCCTCGCAAATGAATGCTCAAACTGTAAAGTCAAATCAGTGAGCTTGGAAGAGGGCGCATTGTTGGCACGAAAGACTGTGATGCGTCCATCCAAAAAATTGCTGCTCGTGTGGGACGAAGTGTTTCGGCAGTGCTGATGGTGTGTGCAGAATGGTTCACAGAAGACCGTGTAACACGACGAAACGGATCAGGTCGCACCGGAACAGACCACACATCCTGAGAATATTGACGCCTCATCTAAATGCCATTGCAGGACAGATCTGCTCTAGGGCAACAGTGGAATAGTGTAACACATCGTACACTATCAGGGATGACAGTCCGTCGCCGTTTATTAAGGCATGGGTTATATACTCGTCGTCCTACCTTTGACGAATGTGGGGAAACATACATGAAAGACGGCAATGGGATCAGGTAGTGTATTCGGTCGAATCTAGGTTCTGTTTTTTTATTATGATGGCCGCATTTTGGTTCACTGCAGGCAGGGGCAGCGGCATCACATTGACTGCATTCACACAAGACAATCAGCGCCAACTAAAGACCTTGTGGTGGGGGTGCTATCGGGTACAGCCACGAATCACAGATGGTGTGTGTTCAGGTCATTGCGACCAGTGTGATCTACGTCACTGAAATCCAGTGAACCATTGCCATACCCTTTCTGCACAACATCCCAGATGCCATTTTTCAGCAAGACAGTGCACGATCACATGTTGCTGAACGATCTCGTGTCTTCTTAGCAGGATGTTCCGCTTTTGCAGTGACCCGTCAGATCACCAGACTTGTCGCCAATTGGAAAACAATGGGATATGATGAAACGACAGGTGTAGCCCTGTGCCCAATTGCCAGTCACCAGAGATGAACTTTAGTACCAGTTTAATGTAGCATAGATGTCTACACCAGCCCGCCGCTGTCACCGAGCGGTTGTAGGCGCTTCAGTCTGGAACCGCGCAACCGCTTCGGTCGCAGGTTCGAATCCGGCCTGGGCATGGATGAGTGTGAAATCCTTGGGTTAGTTAGGTTTAAGTAGTTCTAAGTTCAAGGGACTGATGACCTCAGATGTTAAGTCCCATAGTGCTCAGAGCCAATTGAACCATTTGTCTATACCATAGGACGCCTTTCGCACCTTATACACGTCAATGCCATCTTGCATGAAACAAGTTATTAGGGACCATAGCCGAATGTGTGCCTATTAGACAACAGGACGCATGCTGAACTGAGGTGACTCAGCTGCTAATCATTTCTATAGAACATACTAATGTACGTTTCCTGAGACTGTGATCGTCCTATCTCTAGTCGTTGAAGGTGTTCTGTTTTTCTCAACATGATTGTACAAATGGTGGGTAGCCATTCTAGGAGACGAATTAAACCAGCAGCTCATTAATTTCCTATGAATAAATGCTACTACCAAACGCCAGCAGATTTTGAACAGCTCAAAAACGAGTTCGTGTTGGTAAAGTTTTTTGTAATGAAATGACAAGAAACCTAAAATTGGTGGTGAAAGGTGCACTTTAATTGAAGACAGACTGTATCAAAAACAAGTGTCCTACAAGAATTAGGCAAAAAGTAAGCCAGCTTTTGATTCTTTTGCATATATGTCGGTCTTTTTATACTTTTTATGGTGAGTGATAGCTTGTTGCATCAGACGATCAATGTGTCTTGAATATTTATTCGCATTTGCATGTTTGATGCTTAATTTGTAAATTCATAATGACAGCTCATCCCTGAGAGACAGAAAGAGAGAGAGTCTGCACTCTTATATGTGCATAACATCGAATGTTACACGGTATATTTGCTTTGTAAGTCAAAAAGGCCTTCTCTCGCTGCTTTGTATTTTATGTTCACAGACGCGTTTCGCATTTTTCCATTTTAAGACACGTCATTGGACTCTATAATGAAATGGTTCAAATGGGTCTGAGCACTATGGGACTTAACTGCTGAGGTCATCAGTCCCCTAGAGCGTAGAACTACTTAAACATAACTAACCTAAGGACATCACACACATCCATGCCCGAGGCAGGATTCGAACCTGCGACCGTAGCGGTCGCGCGGTTCCAGACTGAAGCACCTAGAACCGCTCGGCCACTCAGGCCGGCTCTACAATGATGCAGTTATGGTATACTTTTGTATTGATATGTATCTCGCATTTTATGTAAATAAGTGACTACCTATGGTTCTTCCTGTTTTTAGTTGCCATCGGTGTTTCCCCTCATCTGGCCAAATGGAGGTCGCACTACCGTTCCACTGACAAAACATAAGCATGTTTTGGCGTTGCGAACATTTTTCTGCCCACCTTTAATTTTGTTTGAATTTCTTCTTGTGATGTACTATCACTGTCAGTCTTTTGTCAGTTATATACACGTAACATTAATGTACTCATAACCACGTTGAGTTCACTGTGTATCTCATCCTGTTTGGTTTGTTACCATACACGTACATGTAGCCAACCGAACGATGTATATGCTGAAACTAACGCGTATTTGTTGGTATGACGTTTATAAGTGTTTGTTGTCTGTGTGTGTGTGTGTGTGTGTGTGTGTGTGTGTGTGTGTGAGCGAGAGAGAGAGAGAGAGAGAGAGAGAGAGAGAGAGCGAGAGAGAGAGAGAGAGAGAGAGACAGAAAGAGAGAGAGAGAGGGAGAGAAAATACATGCATGGATTTTTTTCCATTTGATTTGAGTTTTGGTTAAATGTTCGCGGGGATGTTCAAGGACCAGTGAGTGAATGGAAGTTGGGTTGGGAGGCATTATTGTCATGATAATAGTCCTCTGCTGTAGCTTTCCCCTATTATTTTATTTATTAGTGTAATCAACGAGTTGTTTGCTATTTGTATTTGATCATTCGTCACGGTTTACTTTTCTGCTTCGGTTCTCTGTAAGTGATAATTTTCTTGCAGGGTTATGAGATGTCTTTTATTGTACATTCTAATTATTTTTATGTCTTCTTCTCTAGTGTTTGGTTTGTGATTGTGTTCAATTAGTCGTTCTGCAAATGTGGAATGGTTTGTCCATACCTCCAGGCTCTAATGTATTTTTTGTATCTCGCATCAAACGTTCTGCCTGTTTGTCCTATGTATCTGCCAACACAAGTGTTACACTGTAATTGAAATATACCTGCTTTCTCGTATATATCCGTGTGTTTGGTCAGTTTTGGGGTGTACTATTTGATAGACGTGTCTGTTGTGTATGCTATGTTTATTCCCTGTCTTTTGAAAACGTTGGTGATTTTCTCTTATGTTTTCCTAATAATTTTGTGTAATTGTTATGGTAATGAGTGATTGTGATTGTGTACGGTCCTGTTGTGATACTGTTAATGGTTTTACGTATTTTTCACCAATTCCCCACAACGTTCCTGTTTTATAACTGAATGCATTCTTGAGCTGGGTAGCGTAGGGAGACAAGTTGTAGCCTGTGCCTTTTTTATAACGTTATGTCACATCAATTGGGTTCTATTTGTTAACAAGAGTTTTCTATTAGCTGGAACCAGCAGAGACTGCACCCAGGCAGATATGTAGGTACTCTAATTACTCCATATTATCTCACATTTTCACAAATTTTACCTATTTTCACTCTTTTCCGGGATTTTCTTTTGTCCAATTACGCAAGGTAAACTGCTCTCTTCCAGAGATCGCGACGACGTCCTGATGCTCTCAGGTAATCACAATGCAGTATGGGCTTTAATTAGATATCACTGATATCAAAGCACACTTTCCCAAATCCATCTGTTGTAGTTGTGACACTCTGGAGTTGAACAGCTTAGGGTTATGTTGTATTCCGTGTCTGTTTGTTAATAACAAATTATGTTACTTGAGATGTATTTCATTTTTTAACAGATTATTATTTCGTCCTTACAACCACTAGCCGAGACGTCACTGACACACATACGTAAGTAATCTCATTCATCCATATTTTATGAATTTTTTCCGTATTTTACGCAGTTTTAAACATTGTACGCAATGATGCGAGTTATGTGTCAACATGGTGTTAACATCGTCTCGCATCGAGACAAAATGTCACGTCGCATACGCCACGTTACGTCATGACGTCACATCACAGTGACGCACCGTGTCGTAGCACGTCGTGATGCGTTGCGTAGACGTCGTGAATTTGTCAGTCCAGAACAATGCAGGATGTTGCCGATTTATTTTTCGTTGCTGAGACACCATTCCATTACTAGTGTTGGACGTCATAGTGTTATAAAAATAATCATTCGTACAAATAGTGACTTCATAGAGAACTCTATATGCGCCACCGATTTCTAGACAGAGACGCTTTATATAATACACATATCACACAGCAGGACGTAAAGCACCACTACATTAGTATGTGGGACGTCAAAGTAACATTGGATGCTTCCAACCGAAGTGTTTGTTTGTGTGTAGGACAGCGCTACAAAATATACCTATAGAGACGCGTCGATGAAAATTCACGACTGAACGCACGATCATGTGACCAATCGGCGCGCCCTCTAGCAATGAACTCGCGAACTAGGTCAGTTCTTTGGTCTGGTGGATCGGAGGCAGTTGTGTCTTGTGTGGTGGGAGCTTATAAGCAGGTTTTACAAATGACAGAAAATTCCAGCAGACTCAGATGTTTCCATGCATTGTGTTATGCATCTTTAATGCAAAGCATTTATTTGCAGGAACGTATTCTTCCTCTTCATATGTTCAAGCACCAATGCTCGCTTCCATTCTTCATGCAGTGAGCTGTCGATACATTCCTCAGCTGAATGAGTGCATGTAATACAACTATAAAGACTCCATCTGTCTGGTACCATCATCTCGCTAATTGATCACCGACAGCTCAACAAGCACTGATATCAAAGCCTCTTGTGCTGTAAGTACATAATAAATTTCAACAAATCTAAGAAGATTTCAGCAAATTTATACAAATTTAAAGATATTTAAACAAATTCGAATTTAATGACATCATGAGCAGTCTTAGAAAATACTGAGGTGTCAATTATGAAAGGGATGCCACTGCCTCATGCTTATGTGACCCGAACGGACACCTGTGCATTGCTTAGTAGCTGACAGTTGTATCGTCACTTCGTGGGGACCACTGGTGCACCAAGACTCTGGCAATGGCATAACACGTCGATTGGTGGGATGAGGTTTTTACTAGCGATCTTTTGTTGTAACTATATTCCATCGATTTGACTGATCAGTAGGATGCTACAAATTTTTAAAAAAAGACTACCCCATGCATGTGAAGAATATAGATTTACATAATTTGCATAATTTTTTGTATCAACGTAATGTTAGTGGTACAAGAGTTAAGGGGAGGGTGTGCGTGGCTGGGTTACATGGAGCAGAAGAGCAGGCTACATCTACATCTACATCTACATGACTACTCTGCAATTCACATTTAAGTGCTTGGCAGAGGGTTCATAGAGCCACAATCATACTATCTCTCTACCATTCCACTCCTGAACAGCGCGCGGGAAAATGAACACCTAAACCTCTCTGTTCGAGGTCTGATTTCTCTTATTTTATTTTGATGATCATTCCTACCTATGTAGGTTGGGCTCAACAAAATATTTTCGCATTCGGAAGAGAAAGTTGGTGACTGAAATTTCGTAAATAGATCTCGCAGCGACGAAAAACGTCTGTGCTTTAATGACTTCCATCCCAATTCACGTATCATATCTGCCACACTCTCTCCCTTATTACGTGATAATACAAAACGAGCTGCCCTCTTTTGCACCCTTTCTATGTCCTCCGTCAATCCCACCTGGTAACGATCCCACACCGCGCAGCGATATCTAACAGAGGACGAACGAGTGTAGTGTAAGCTGTCTCTTTAGTGGACTTGTTGCATCTTCTAAGTGTCCTGCCAATGAAACGCAACCTTTGTTGGCTCGCCTTCCCCACAATATTATCTATGTGGTCTTTCCAACTGAAGTTGTTCATAATTTTAACACCCAGGTACTTAGTTGAATTGACAGCTTTGAGAATTGTACTATTTATCGAGTAATCGAATTCCAACGGATTTCTTTTGGAACTCATGTGGATCACCTCACTTTTCGTTATTTAGCGTCAACTGCCTTCTGCCATACCATACAACAATCTTTTCTAAATCGCTTTGCAACTGATACTGGTCTTCGGATGACCTTACTAGACGGTAAATGACAACCTAAGAGAACTGCTCAGATTGTCATCCAGGTCATTTATATAGATCAGGAACAGCAGAGGTCCCAGGACGCTTCCCTGGGGAACACCTGATATCACTTCAGTTTTACTCGATGATTTGCCGTCTATTACTACGAACTGCGACCTTCCTGACAGGAAATCACGAATCCAGTCGCACAACTGAGACGATACCCCGTAGGCCCGCAGCTTGATTAGAAGTCGCTTGTGAGGAACGGTGTCAAAAGTTTTCCGGAAATCTAGAAATACGGAGTCAACTTGAAATCCCCTGTCGATAGCGCCCATTACTTCGGGCGAATAAAGAGCTAGCTGCGTTGCACAAGAACGATGTTTTCTGAAACATTACGTGTCAATAGATCGCTCCCCTCGAGGTGATTCATAACGTTTGAATACAGTATATGCTCCAAAACCCTACTGCAAACCGACGTCAATGATATAGGTCTGAGGTTCGATGGATTCCTCCTACTACCCTTCTTAAACACAGGTGCGACCTGCGCAATTTTCCAATCTGTAGGTACAGATCTATCGGTGAGCGAGCTGTTGTATATGATTGCTAAGTAGGGAGCTATTGTATCAGCGTAATCTGAAAGGAACCTAATCGGTATACAATCTGGACCTGAAGACTTGCCGGTATCAAGCGATTTGAGTTGCTTCGCAATACCTAAGGTATCTACTTCTAAGAAACTCATGCTAGCAGCTGATCGTGTTTCAAATTCTGGAATATTCCATTCGTCTTCCCTGGTGAAGGAATTTGGGAAAACTGCGTTCAATAACTCCGCTTTAGCGGCACAGTCGTCGGTAACAATACCATCGGCACTGCGTAGCGAAGGTATTGACTGCGTCTTACCGCTTGTGTACTTTACATACGACCAGAATTTCTTCGGATTTTCTACCAAATTTAGAGACAATGTTTCGTTGTGGAACCTATTAAAGGCATCTCGCATTGAAGTCCGTGCCAAATTTCGCGCGTCTGTAAATTGTAGCCAATCGTCGGGATTTCGCGTTCTTCTGAACTTCGCATGCTTTCTCCGTTGCCTCTGCAACAGCGTTCGGACCTGTTTTGTGTACCACGGTTAATCAGTTCAATCTCTTACCAATTTATGAGGTATGAATCTCTCAATTGCTGTTGCTACTATATCATTGAATTTGAGCCACATCTCGTCTACATTTGCATAGTCAGTTCGGAAGGAATGGAGATTGTCTCTTAGGAAGGCTTCTAGTGACACTTTATCCTCGTTTTTAGATAAAATTATTTTGCGTTTGTTTCTGGTGGATTTGGAAGAAACGGTATTGAGCCTGGCTACAACGACCTTGTGATCACTAATCCCTGTTTCAGTCATGATGGTCTCTATCAGCTCTGAATTGTTTGTGGCTAAGAGGTCAAGTGTGTTTTCGCAACCATTTACAATTCTCGTGGGTTCGTGGACTAACTGCTCGAAATAATTTTCGGAGAAAGCATTTAGGACAATCTCGGAAGATGTTTTCTGCCTACTACCGGTTTTGAACAAGTATTTTTACCAACATATCCAGGGAAGGTTGAAGTCCCCACCAACTATAACCGTATGAGTGGGGTATTTATTTGTTACGAGAGTCAAATTTTCTCTGAACTGTTCAGCAACTATATCATCGGAGTCTGGGGGTCGGTAGAAGGAGCCAATTATTAACTTAGATCGGCTGTTAAGTATAACCTCCACCCATACCAATTCGCACGGAGTATCTACTTCGACTTCACTACATGATATACCACTACTGACAGACACAAACACTCCACCACCAATTCTGCCTAATCTATCTTCCCTGAACACCGTCTGAGACTTTGTAAAAATTTCTGCAGAACTTATTTCAGGCTTTAGCCAGCTTTCTGTACCTATAGCGATTTCACCTTCTGTGCTTTCTATTAGCGCTTCATGCTCAGGGACTTTCCCAGCACAACTACAACAATTTACAACTACAATTCCGATTGTTTCTTGATCCAAGCACGTCCTGCATTTGCCATGCACCCTTTGAGATATGCAGCCTATCCCGTACTTTACCGAGGCCTTCTCACCTAAAAAACCGCCCAGTCCACGCCACACAGCCTCCGCTGCCCGTGTAGCCGCCAGCTGAGTGTAGTGCTCCTGACCTATTCAGCGGAACCCGAAACCCCACCACACTATGGCGCAAGTCAAGGAATCTGCAGCCGACACGGTCGCATAACCGTCTGACCCTCAGATTCAGACCCTACACCCGGCTCTGCACCAAAGGTCCGCAGTCGGTTCTGTCAACGATGCTGCAGATGGTGAGCTCTGCCTTCATCTCGTAAGCAAGACAGGCAGCCTTCACCAAATCAGATAGCCGCTGGAATCCAGAGAGAATTCCTCAGATCCAAAGCGACACACGTCATTAGTGCCGACATGTGCCACCACCTGCAGCTGGCTGCACCCTGTGCTCTTCATGGCACCGGAAGGACCCTTTCCACATCAGGAATGACTCCACGCGGAATGCGCACTGGATATCTAAGTGCAGAACAATAGGTTAATTTTCATAATTTTTATGCAAGACATAGTACAATAGTTTAAGGGGGTTCAAAAGTATGCGATCCTTCCTCCCCACCAAAGAGCCGCCAATTTTCATATATTCCATACACTGCCTTGAATCCTCTAAATTGTTGAAATAACCAATAATCCACAGATTGCCTAAATTATTTAAACAATGTTCCATACAACTATAGAGTCACATCTTCACCTTGAATATAACTCTCACAATTCTCATTATGTTTCCCCTGTGTGACCTTGATCAAGTGACAGATCCACAGGGGAGAGAGAGTGGGGGAACCTAAGAGCAGAAGTGTATAACCTGACAGCAGATGTTTTTATCTTATTTAGAGATCACAAAACAGTTATATCAGATCTGGGGCCTCAACACGCATAGCTGCCTTACTCATGTGCAAAACTAAAAGTATACTCCTCCTGAACAGGCCGTGGTAGCCCCACAGTACTGACCAACTGTCACGTCACCCTCAGCCCACAGGCATCAGTGGACACGGATATGTGGCAGCATGTGGTCACCACACCGTTCTCACAGCTGTATGTCAGTTTATGAGACCGGAGCCGCTACTTCTCAATCAAGTAGCTCCTCAGTTTGCCTCACAAGGGCTGAGTGCACCTCGCTTGCCTACAGTGCTCAGCAAACTGGATGGCCACCCATCCAAGCGCTTAACTTTGGTGATTTGATGGGAACTGGCAAGGCCCTTGGCACTGATATGCACATCACGTAATAAACTGAACACTATTGTCGCTTATCGTAAAGGAACAAACACACAGCATAATGAATAACATGATTTTTTGTCCGCCTGCTGCTCATTGGTCTGAGTACATCCTCTCATACATATATTACATATCGAGTCTCATATCCCATTCATTCTTCCATCCAAAGATAATTTAACTTCTCCTACCCTGGACGTTAAAGCTATGTGAGAGGTCCTGAAATGAACTCCATAAGAAGTCAGGAAACTGCTGTTGGTGTTTCAGGCTGCACACGATCTTCAGATGCCATCGCTGCAAGAAGCCCCAAAACTTCAGCGTGTTCTCTGTGCAGTCTCTGATCAAATAGAGCACCATGTGGCATCGAAGCCACGTTACTTGGTTCGTTTTAGTGCATGGAAAGTATGTCCTGTCTGGGAATGCTGGTCCAATGTCTTGTCCCACTCACAGAAAAAAAAATGATCATCTGTGTCATTAAGCTCTACACTTCTGCCTAGCGACTGGGTGCAATTCAGTATTCATCATTGTCTAGAGTTTGGCACATAGGGCATAATGATCAATCAATCAGATGAATCTCCACCAGGTCACAGGTATACCATGTATGTCAGTTACAACAGTGCACATGTCTGTGCCTCTGTGTCTAAGGAAACACACTGTACTGATCGCCCTACCACATGCCAATTGATATGTGGATATCTCCTGAGAATGGGGTTGCTAGGCTGTCCTGTAGTTAGTATCTGATAGGCATCACCTTGAGTCACAGGTCTGGTTACTGGCAGAGCTATCTGAATATAGCTACATACGACATAAAAAAGACTGTGTATAGGGTGAAGTGACTGTTAAATGTGATGAAAAGCCACTGGTGGCAATTCTTCTATTAAATTTCTAATCAGTCATGTCTCATATCATCTCCAAAGTTATAACTTTGTGCTGATGCATAGCACCACCACTCTTTCATGAACATGTAGAAGACCCGATCAACTCAAACTGAGACAGGGGCCTGGGATTTGTATCTCACTTTAAAAAGTAGACCTGCACTCATAAAGGAAGCAAAGTATGCCAATATGAATTGCGCTACTACCGCCAACGTCTGGAGTACCCGGGCAAAGTGCAGAATCCGTAACACCTGATATGTGTATACATGTTTGACCTGCTGGAGGATGTGTAAGGCCTGCGTGATGTTCGTGTTGACACCTGTGTGGACTGCTTGTAGCAGTCTGTTGCATTTGTACACTGCTGTGCGTCATGTGCCGTTGCTAACAACAATTCCTAGGCATTCCAAGGTATCAATGAGCCATAAACGTGCTACATATTCTTCCAATAGCCTGACAGCAATACACATCACCCACCAATTCGTCCACATTTATATGGCTGCTAGTGGCCGTTCTATATTTGTGGATCCAATCTAAAGCCACATGCATGTCGTTATCAGTCGGCACTGCCAGCATCAGGCCATCAGTATATGGTTCACAGTTAAACGTATATCATCACAAATTCAAACCTGTCGGTCAGTGACGACAGCCACAGAGTAACAGATCAGGGGACACCAATTTCTGTCGTATCTCGATACAATGAGGGATTTCGTCGTACACCTACTGAGAAGCACTATGGAGAAATCATGGTGGAGTAACCACGTCACGACAGTGATAAATGCCATGGAATCCACGTGTGCCTCAAGACTCAGACTCACTCCATTGAAAGCTTGATCAAAACGTATTGATAATATTGCTCCGTGGCGGCGGCACGTCTTTGCTCGGCCGATCATATCGTGATAGTCACCAAGCTCTTCTAGATGTCGATATCTCCGCCACTCGCTGTATGATCGTGTGAGATAACCCAGTGCAATTTTCAGTGGATGCATGCTGTTAATAGACTGAGATATTTTAAAGTCGCAGTTAAGCAGTATCAGCTGACGTTAGTCCGTTATCTGGGTGCCACTTGAAGGTTTGTGCATTGCAATAAGCAGCCCCTCCACAAAGCTGACGGTAAGGGCAGGTCAGGAGACATTTTTTCATGGCAGATATCAGTCGATCGGGATGCTGTCATGTATCTGGTGATCCTATAAAATTTCAAGGGGACCCATTTGATCCCAGTGATTTATTCACTGCTCCCCCCATCAATGGTCTTCACCCTAAGTAACCTAATCCACCTAGTTCAATGTTGCCGAAAATCATATGTGTAATGGCTGCCATATCGATATCCACTGCAGCATCAAATTCACTGTAATGATCTTCAAAGTCATTGCCCATTTCGTATTGCAACATTAGGTGTGTTCCATTATTCAGTACTTGTACCAGAGCTCTTCGTCGTCTTTTGAATTTCTTGATGATATGATACGTTAATGGGTGTCCTCCTATATCCTAGTTTAGCTTTCATGCCTGAAGCAATGAACCTTTGGGGTGGCATGATGGGTTTAAGTTTGGTTTAACTCGTTGTATCCCCACTTGCCACTCTGGAGAAGATGCTTGGTGAGTGCATTCCTACAGCACTGTGAAATAGAAGTCCATCGTATGACGTCGCCACACTGCCTGCTCACGATCATATGTTATCTTTTCACAACGTAGCACCAGTTTGGCAAAAACCATCCGCTAATGTATAGTCGTGACATACGCCCAACGGCGTCGTTCATAAGATTTCCAAGCAAGGATTGTCTCTGAGGTCGGCGATATTCAATTTCCAAAGACTGTATCTCCGCCATACGTACTGCTGCTGGAGGGAGATTGTACATTAGATGTCTTACGGTCAATGTAGGCTACAGGCCACAGATCCGCACTGAGGACCTCAGTGTCAACATTGTGTGTAACAAACTCTGATCAGACTGATCATAATGTCTTGCTATTTTTATAAACCCGTCCAGACGATAGCAGCATTACCTGGCAAGAATGACTGCTGGTCATACACATGCATGGAGCATGTAGTATTGCTGAGTGTGCTGTTTGTGCGTGGAAAGGGGCGTGTGCGCAATCTATGTGAGTCGGGCCGAGTATTTCAGAAGCTGCACGACTTTTCGGTTGTTCGAGAAGTGCTGTGTAGAGTTTCTTCAACACATGGTGGAAACAACGTGAAACCATGTCCAGACGTCGTGGGATTGGGCGGTCACTTCTCATTACAGTTGACTCACGTCGTAGGCTGTGCAGACTGGTGAAACACGACAGGCAGCGAACTGTGGCGGAATTCAGATTTTAATGCTATACACAGTGAAAGTGAGTCTGAACACTGGTAACAATGCGCCACCGCAGAACGACCCATGCATGTATCAATGTTAACAAGACGACATAAGCAACTATGAAACGGGCACATGACCATCGGCTATGGACGTTGGTGCAGTGACAGGGCGTTGTATGGTCTGATGAATCCTGATACCATCCTCATCACGCCGATGCTGGGGCAACAATGCTTCGTCTTTCAGGTGAGCAGTACCTTGACACCTGTACTGCAGGGTGGAGACAAACTGGTGGTCGTTCCATAATGGTGTGGCGAACATTCACATGTAAGGCACCATGATGGCAAATGAGCATCATAAACAGATTGCAGAATGAAGTGACTTGTGTGTGTAGATGTGGTGCCAACTGCCTCCATGGGCCTACCAAGGCCTCACTGCTTCCACGCCACAACACTTCGCTGTTGTTATCCGTGTCAAAGGTAGACACACCGGTTATTAGGTAGGTATTCATAATGATGTGGAGGACCAGTGTACACTCCATCGAGACGACTATCGGAATAACTCGTTACATGGGTGTATGCAGGGTGGAGGCCATGGGCATGATCCCACATGTCAAAAAAATGTATGTTCTGTGTCAACATTCATAGTTCTTGCAACGGAGTGCATCGAGAAAAGTGATCATTCAGTGCAAGTACACAATTAAAATCGCCGCCTAGGATAAAATAGTCGTGGCGTCATTGTAACAGATGGGCAATTTCCTCTGTGAAGAAGCGGGATCGGTCTTCTGTTCTGTCTGTACTCGACAGTTCATAGATTTAATGAGCCTTTCGCCAAGTACCGTCGGTGCCAATTCCCCCCCCCCCCCCCCCCGAACGGTTCAAGATATCCCCTACCCTGATGCCTTTAGTAAGACGTTGTGTAATGCTGCTGCTGTTTTGAAGGCACGGAATACTAAGGCTTTGTATCTGCACATATGGGAAATTCGTTGGTGTGCACTTCTTGTAGAAGGAGGATGTCTATGTCCGCCATGGCAGTTTATATCACAACTTTAGGTAAAGATATCATTTTCTGCGACTGAATGGCGTTGATATTGAGAGAGGCAAGCCAATATGCTTGTCTTTGTTCCTATGCCAATGTATCTATCGCTCATGGAAGCTTATGTCATTTGAATTTGTATTGGCACATTGTGTGACTCTGTCGTGTCTGCCAGCGTTGGTTATAGTTCTAACTTAAAGTGACACCAACGCTGCTGGGTTGTCTGTTGCTACCGTCAGCGAATCACCTTCACAGTCAGCCCAGCCTGCTAGGGAGAAGTTTGCCGTCGGCGTCGTCTTGCCAGCCCCATCTCTCTGTGTCATCTTCTCTGGTACCATATATTGGTAGTGGACTGACGATAGCCCTGCACTGTCGAGCTCTACATGGCTATTCTACTGCCGATATGGTGGTGTCCTGGCTGTAAAGTGTCGGTTCCCTTTGTCATATAGCGCGCTTCTGGCCCATTATTGACGATGGCCCTTCGTACGTAGCTTCTTTTAGTCACGTTGTGGTTTAGAGCTCTTCAAATTCCCAATCGCTGAACACATCTTCATTGGTTACTCGACCCACCTACACCAGAGAGTAAAACAGATACACATGCGTAATATCGTGTAGGGCCTCCGCGAGCATGCAGAAGTGCTACAACACGACGTGGCATAGGGTCGACTACTGTCTGAAGTGGTGCCCGAGGGAAGTGACACCATGAATCCTGTCCATAAACCCGTAAGAGGAGGAGTAGGTGGAGATCTCTTCTGAACAGCACGTTGCAGGGCATTTCTGAGAAAACAGTAAACACGAATAATATTTTAGTGCCTTAGTTTACCATCTTAGTACCCATGTTCACTTATACTGAAGTTCATCTCGTAAGCCGTTTCCTACACGCTATGCATTCAGTTCAAGTTATCTTCCTCAAGTTCACTGCCGTCCCTGACAGAGTGACAATGTTATCGGCAAGCCTTGAAGTTTTTCTTTCTTGTCCCCATCTTTAATGCGCATTCCAAATTATTTTTGGTTTGTTTTATTTCTTCCTCCATATGTAGGTTGAATAAAACGGGAAATGTTAGCTTAGAAATGTTACCCTTCTTTCAGCCCATGCGTGTATTTTGTATTCTTTAAATTTTTCAAGTAAAGTCTGATTTCTGTCCAAGCTGTACACAAAGCTTCGCACCATGTATTTAATGTAATCTCAGAACATTTTGTAGTCAATATTGTCAAAATTCCATTATTTTACTATGAAATTAAAATTAAGAGTAAACAGCTTCTCAATGAAATGTCTGCTCTTGTTTTGTTCGATGTTATAATTTTCACATCGATACTTCAATTTTCATTGACGAAAGGTGAACGTAGCGACTGTATAGAGATGCAAAAAATACCAAACTTTTAGTATTTTCTGGACGCTGGACACAGAATACTTACATTACAATTACAGCTATTCGTCCATGGAAGTAACGAAAACAGTTACAAAAAATCAAGAAACGTTATTTATTTCTTGACCTAGTAAAGACTCAAAGAAAGCCATTAGTTTACGTTTTGGAATTACAAATTCCTTTATAGCAATGAAATGTATCCGTATGACAACGACTTCTCCCTCGGGAGAAGCGTCTTCGTCCTCCACCATCTCCCTCACATCGGCTAACCAATCTTCTTCTGGCATCAGTTCGTCAATCCACCATAGATCTGTATCTGAATAGTCCATCTCGTCCGGGTAAACCTCGAAGAGAAGCAGCTCTTCTGCCAGGTCAGCCTCGATGTCCAGTATATACTCCTCCAAATCAGCTTCCAGCAAGTCCATTGACGATCGCCATCTAAAAAAACGAAGATAAAATTGATATTTTTGGAAGATATTGTGTGGATAACTATCCTAAAATCTATTACCCGTAAACAGTGTCATTCTTTTGTGAAGAGATATTTCAAACTTATAAAAATTTATGACTGTGTCATGGCACGTCTTTTAAGGAGTACGGATAAGAAACCAACTTATCAAAAGCATTATCAGCACCAAGCTGACTTATTTGTAAAATAAATTATCTGATGACCTCACACTAAGCGTTTGCAGACTACAAGTAAACGGTGCGACACACAGGAATACTACAACATATCGGATGTGTGAATTTGTGCCACAAGCGACGTTGAAAATATGTTTAAACGACGTTTCAACACATTTTAAGGAAGTACGTCGGTCTCTCATGCTGATAGTTACCTACTACTAAAGTGATTAGCTGCATGTGTATCGCGACCTATCCGGCATATGTCGTGGACTGCATGTTGCTACCCTATACGATCGTGCTCGCCACATCGATCATTACATGACGTCTGCTAAGGGGACTGAAATCGATCGTGTTTTAAATTGCTATCATCACCAAGAAGACAGATATTGCCGCGTGTCGCACTACAATGTCAGAGTCAGTTACGGAGTGCTTCTACGTCAGTGACGTCACCAGTGAGACGACCAGCCCCACACACCCTCTACCTCTGCGCTGTGTCCACCCTGAGCACTGTATGTGTGTATCTCCCCTCTTTGCAAGCACTGACGAGCTATCGTAAACCATTATACGTAACATATGTAACTAAAAGAACTTATGTTCTATTAATCAGAAAGACTTGGTACTTACATTTCAGTATAGAGTATCAGCTGCCATAAAAGCCTGAAATAGAAAAGAGAAGAACATGCATTTTAATTACGATTGACGAAGGGTAACTAGTTAGGATTACTAACAATAAGCAATACTAAGAGCTTAAAGGAGCGAAAGGTTTTCCGAAACATGTATTTCGGTGTGAAACTTTGTAAGAACTTCGAGACGCGAGAGCAATTGTTGCCTGTATGCCTCGCCAGCCACACGACAGCTCGACTACGACCAAAACGCGAGACTGACGCAGCGATTCCGGCCAACAGCGTTTAGAGTGACGAGTGTGCGAGTATGAGAGAGCTGGCGGCGACTTACCAGCACAGAATCGCGAATGCGACGCTGTCGAGCGCAGTGATAAGCACGAGAACAAGCATCTTGTCTGACTGCTTAGCACCAAATTAGTGTTTCCGCGGTTACCCTGGCTGTAGCTCCATTGTCGATACAAGAGACAAGGGAGGCTCACCATTCACGAGTGTCGCGCGAAAAAACTGCTCAACGATTCACTGTTTTTATTCACATATTTACTTCGCCGCAGCGTGTTAATAAAGCATATTTAATCATTGTTGCACTGACCGACATGGTTTACATTGCAGTTTTATAATAGTTTAATAATTGTTCTTCATATATGCGTAAGCGCGGCATAAAGTTAAGGTGAAAATGCCGATCGTTCATGTATAAACGCTGGTTTTGATAGAAACTACGCAGATGTTCCGAGGTTCCTCTTTCGGTTGTCTTTTGGTATCCACCCAGCGCGTACCAAATATGTAGGTAGGATGACGTGCTTCACTGTGCCTGCCTACCAGGGCATTTTCATAATAGACGTGGGTAGACAAATTCCTGCAGTGTCTAGAAATGTATCAAGCATTTTCCGCTTATCAAGTGGTCGAGGCCGGGAAGTTCGTCTGTGACACACAATACGATGATTCCATACTTTTTAAGTTGTACAGCTGTGACGCGTAACATCTAGTCCCAACTGATGGAAAGTATTTTAGATGTTTGAAGTTTGAATCATTATTTTAGATGTTTGAAGTTTGAATCATCTAGCTTGAGAGATACATGGTTTCTAGATGCATGAGGCTCTTCTATATGCAGGAAGCTATACTGTTCTATAGAGTCGTATCTTTGGAATTGCAGCGACTATCACATTTCATTTCATTCCAGTAATGTCTGCTACTTCAAGGCAGAGACATCGTTAGTGGTATTAAAGTAAAGAAACGGTGACCTCCTGTCACACACGACTTTTCCACTTGGCCTATTATCTCATGCTGTGTGATAGCGGTGTGTCCTTTGACTCAAAGTAATTGTGGACGTCTATACTGTAGAGAAATGTTTCTTGCACTTTGAGGTCCATTCCTTATCTTCTAGTAAATCTACAGTACTTCTAGAGTCAGTCACTCTTTTCCTGCACCTACACATTCCTTTCTTAAAATGCAAATCTGCTTTGTCAGATGGGCAAGATCGTCACTGTTCACCCATGATTCTGCCACCTGCAATTTTTAAACGGCCTCGGCACTCACCCCATTCGGAGTTCATGCACAAGCAGTTCGTATAAGCATCACGTTTTCCGTCTACCGGTAGCGGTAACTAACCTCCAGACGGCATACCTTCCCTTTCGTCGTAATTATCTTCATTACCCATCCTACATAGAATTCAAATACCTCAGCCCTATGGAAGTTTACGGGAACAAAGGCTATCGGCGAGGGCACTGCCTCCCTGACGGTGGCAACACTTCTGCTGCTGGTGGACAACTGGTGTAAATCAGCAGGTGGCTCTGGTCGGAAAACTAACGGTACGAAAATGCTTGGTCGCATGTCCCACACTACCTGCGACACCCACAAAAGGGTCGAAATCACCACAGTCAGGAAGGGTAACCTACACTTCACTAGCCTTCGTGTAAACGTGACGTCATTTTGACTTTCGTGGTCGTTCTGTTTGCATGCAGCACGTGAGGCGAACATGGCGTTGAAAACAATAGCATTCACCTCAAGTAGAGAAGACGTTACGATCTGTCTTTACTGCAGCGTTCATTAACCTGGAGGTTACTTTGTTAATAAGATGTGTAAAGTTCAATATTCACATAGACTCTGAATAAGTGGGAGTGAGGTATCAGGTCAGCGGGGTGTTCTGAGCACAATTTCGACACAAAGCAGCTCAATCGGCTGTGGAGTGGAAGGGGTAGGCTAGCAATAGAACAGTGCATCACCATTCACTAGACACTCATTTATTGAACATATAGGTCAGGTATTACCCAAAAGGAACAATCAGTACAAAATTACAAAATAGTATTGTTTTCCTTTAAATCACTCAAACATTTAAACAGGCAAATGGCAATCATTTAACTGAAAGCCTTTTAAGAAAGCAAGACTAGAAATTTTGAGTGATAAGTTAAAATCATATTTAAATAGGCTCTGACCGAGCACATATTTCAAAACGAAATAGACCCCATAAGGAACCAGCGACCAAAATTAATTACGTAATCCTCAACAACCATATTACATCCAAGACACTTAAGATTAAACAGTAATAAATAACATTAGAGGTCTGCAGTCCCAAGCTTTAAGCAGCACGTTTCAGATGGACTGCACTGCAACAGTACAATACAAGTCCCTCAGAGGATCTCCCCACACAGGAAGTTATTGCCGCAATCGACAAAATATCAACATCATTCCATGTACAGACCTAAAACAAACTAAAATCTCTCTTGAGTATGGTACAGCTAATTCCCTTTCAACATAACATACATCACAAGTCTAGCCCTAGGACGGCACCGACACCCTACAAATTTAGCCTCGTTACTCCTCGCGTAGGCCCCAGAGGGCGTTGCTTACCGCCCTGACCGTGGCACGAAAGATAAACCACCAGAGTGGCACTATGGATATGAGCCGCCACGGCTCAGGGAGATTAATGTGTGTGCATGAATCAACTCGGAAACTTACTGAAAAAGTTTTACAAACCATGTTCCCTAAACGTCTTCATCAACACCAAAAGTGAGACGACGTGCTAATTTAGAAGAAAGAAACAAGCTAAAGCCAGTCAGAGTTGAACTCAGTATCGTATATATTCAACGGTGTACATTAAGTTTATTTTTAAAACTCCGAAACCAGTTTCAGGATTGAACTGTAATTACACACACGGAAGGTAATGGATCAGTGTAACTTGAGCAGAGCTGCCGGACGCCCCGCAAATGAATTCTCAAACTGTAAAGTCAAATCTGTGAGCTTGGAAGATGGCGCATTGTTGGCATGAAAGACTGTGATGTGTTCATCCAAAAAATTGCTGCTCGTGTGGGACGAACTGTTTCGGCAGTACTGATGGTGTGTGCAGAATGGTTCACAGATGACCGTGTAACACGACGAAACTGGTCAATTCGCACCGGAACAGATCACACAACCTGAGAATATTGACGCCTCATCCAAATGCTATTGCTGGACAGATCTGCCCTAGGGCAACAGTGGAATAGTGTAACACATCGTACACTATCAGGGATGACAGTCCGTCGCCGTTTATTAAGGCATGGGTTAGATACTCGTCGTCCTACCTTTGACGAATGTGGGGAAACATACATGAAAGACGGCAATGGGATCAGGTAGTGTATTCGGTCGAATCTAGGTTCTGTTTTTTTATTATGATGGCCGCATTTTGGTTCACTGCAGGCAGGGGAAGCGGCATCACATTGACTGCATTCACACAAGACAATCAGCGCCAACTCAAGACCTTGTGGTGGGGGTGCTATTGGGTACAGCCACGAATCACAGCTGGTGTGTGTCCAGATCACTGCGACCAGTGTGATCTACGTCACTTACATCCAGTGAACCATTGCCATACCCTTTCTGCACAACATCCCAGATGCCATTTTTCAGCAAGACAGTGCACGATCACATGTTGCTGAACGATCTCGTGTCTTATTAGCAGGATGTTCCGCTTTTGCAGTGACCCGTCAGATCACCAGACTTGTCGCCAATTGGAAAACAATGGGATATGATGAAACGACAGGTGTAGCCCTGTGCTCAATTGCCAGTCACCAGAGATGAACTTTAGTACCACTTTAATGTAGCGTAGATGTCTACACCAGCCCGCCGCTGTCACCGAGCGGTTGTAGGCGCTTCAGTCTGGAACCGCGCGACCGCTTCGGTCGCAGGTTCGAATCCTGCCTGGGCATGGATGTGTGTGAAATCCTTAGGTTAGTTAGGTTTAAGTAGTTCTAAGTTCAAGGGACTGATGACCTCAGATGTTAAGTCCCATAGTGCTCAGAGCCAATTGAACCATTTGTCTATACTATAGGACACCTTTCGCACCTTATACACGTCAATGCCATCTTGCATGAAACAAGTTATTAGGGACCATAGTAGAATGTGTGCCTGTTAGACAACAGGACACATGCTGAACTGAGGTGACTCAGCTGCTAATCATTTCTACAGAACATACTAATACACATTTCCTGAGACTATGATCGTCCTATCTCAAGTCGTTGAAGGTGTTCTGTTTTTCTCAACATGAGTGTACAAATGGTGGGTAGCCATTCTAGGAGACGAATTAAACCACTAGCTCATTAATTTCCTATGAAAAAATGCTGCGACCAAACGCCAGCAGATTTTCAACAGCTCAAAATCGAGTTCGTGTTGGTAAAGATTTTTGTAATGAAATGACAAGAAACCTAAAATTGGTGGTGAAAGGTGTACTTTAATTGAAGACATGACTGTTTCAAAAACAAGTGTCCTACAAGAATTAGGCAAAAAGTAAGCCAGCTTTTGATTCTTTTGCATATATGTCCGTCTTTTTATACTTTTTATGGTGAGTGATAGCTTTTTGCATCAGACGATCAATGTGTCTTGAATATTTATTCGCATTTGCATGTTTGAGCTTAATTTGTAAATTCATAATGACAGCTCATCCCTGAGAGACAGAAAGAGAGAGAGTCTGTACCCTTATATGTGCATAACATCGAATGTTACACGGCATACTTGTTTTGTAAGTCAAAAAGGCCTTCTCTCGCTGCTTTGTATTTTATATTCACAGACGCGTTTCGCATTTTTCCATTTCAAGACACGTCATTGGACTGTATAATGATGCAGTTATCGTATACTTTTATTTTGATATGTATCTCGCTTTTTATGTAAATAAGTGACTACCTATGGTTCTTTCTGTTTTTAGTTGGCATCGGTGTTTCCCCTCATCTGGTCAAATGGAGGTCGCACTACCGTTCCACTGACAAAACATAACCATGTTTTGGCGTTTGGAACATTTTTCTGCCCACCTTTCATTTTGTTTGAATTTCTTCTTGTGATGTACTATCACTGTCAGTCTTTTGTCAGTTATATACACGTAACATTAATGTACTCATAACCACTTTGAGTTCACTGTGTATCTCGTCCTGTTTGGTTTGTTTCCATACACGTACATGTAGCCAACCGAACGATGTATATGCTGAAACTAACGCGTATTTGTTGGTATGACGTTTATAGCTGTTTGTTGTCTGTGTGTGTGTGTGTGTGTGAGACAGAGAGAGAGAGCGAGAGAGAGAGAGAGAGAGCGTGAGAAAGAGAGAGAGAGAGAGAGAGAGAGAGAGAGAGAGAGAGAGAGAGAGAGAGACAGAAAGAGAAAGAGAGAGAAAATACTCGCATGGATTTTTCTCCATTTGATTTAAGTTTTGGGTAAATGTTCGCGGGGATGTTCAAGGACCAGTGAGTGAATGGAAATTGGGTTGGGAGGCATTATTCTCATGATAATAGTCCTCTGCTGTGGCTTTCCCCTATTATTTTATTTATTAGTGTAAACAACGATTCGTTTGGTATTTGTATTTGATCATTCATCACGCTTTACTTTTCTGGTTCGGTTCTCTGTATGTGATAATTTTCTTGCAGGGTTATGAGATGTCTTTTATTGTTGATTCTAATTATTTTTATGTCTTCTTCTCTAGTGTTTGGTTTGTGATTGTGTTCACTTAGTCGTTCTGCAAATGTGGAGTGGTTTGTCCATACCTCCAGGCTCTAATGTATTTTTTGTATCTTGCATCAAACGTTCTGCCTGTTTGTCCTATGTATCTGCCAACACAAGTGTTACACTGTAATTGAAATATACCTGCTTGCTCGTATATATCCGAGTGTTTGGTCAGATTTGGGGTGTATTTTTTGATAGACGTGTCTGTTGTGAATGCTATGTTTATTCCCTGTCTTTTGAAAACGTTTGTGATTTTCTCTTATGTTTTCCTAATAATTTTGTGTAGTTGTTATGGTAATGAGTGATTGTGATTGTGTATGGTCCTGTTGTGATACTGTTAATGGTTTTACCTTTTCTGATTATATTTTAATTTTGATTTTGTTGTTTAGTTTTGTGACTATATCACTATTTTACTCATTGTTTCAGGCTATCTACATTACTATCTCCAGTTATTTTTAGTAGTTTTCTTTGTTAAGTGAAACTGTAATGTGTGTGTGGAGAATGTGTAGAAGTATTGTTTGCTTTTGTGAGTAGGGGGTAATAATGTCAGTTGCTGTTGGTGTACGGTGAATTTCAAACGTATGCATATTGTTTTGCTTATTGTCTGTTGTATCCAGAAAGTTGATTTGATTGTTCTCTTCTCATTCCATTGTGGTTTTTGTACTTTTATGTAGCTTGTTGATGTCTGTATGTAGTTCTTCAATTTTTGTTTGTGGTTCGTCTATTAAGCAGAGGACGTCATCCATTACCTGAAACAGTATAGTATGTTGTATTCTTTTGCAGCTGTTTTTGTAATCAATGTGTCAGTTATAACTGGTTCCTTATCTCGAGACATATACAACCGGTCTCAGGTTATACACTGGAGGTCCTTGTATCCCCATTCGCTATGTCCCAGAATCGACCGGAAATTTCTCAACGTCACCTAGGTGATGCACCCAGTCAACTGTGCAAGTGATAATCAAGATCATGAAGTAATTCGACAGACATCACATGTCATAAAAATGGCGGAAACTCCGTCTACCTTTCCTCACCCCACCCCTTTGAAGCATGAGGATTAATCACTCTTTTTTAACTGGGACACTGAAGTGTGAGGCGATGTTATGGAGCTGGACTGTAATAGCAAGAGGATGTGGCTATCTCTTAATAACAAATTATGTCACCTGAGTTGGGTTTGTTAACAACCGTGATACGTGACTCCTGCAGAGACCATATCGAGTCAGATCTGAAAGTACTGTTATTAGACCACATTTTACGTATTTATCACCAATTTCCCACAATGTTCCTGTTTTATAACTGAATGCATTCTTGAGCTGGGTAGCGTAGGGAGACAAGTTGTAGCCTGTGCCTTTTTTATAACGTTATGTCACATCAATTGGGTTGTATTTGTTAACAAGAGTTTTCTATTAGCTGGAACTACAGAGACTGCACCCAGGCAGATATGTAAGTACTCTGATTACTCCATATAATCTCACATTTTCACAAATTTTACCTATTTTCACTCTTTTCCGGGATTTTCTTTTGTCCAATTACGCAAGATACACTGCTCTCTTCCCGAGATCGCGACGACGTCCTGATGCTCTCAGGTAATCACAATGCAGTATGGGCTTTAATTAGATATCACTGATATCAAAGCACACTTTCCCAAATCCCTCTGTTATAGTTGTGACACTCTGGAGTTGAACAGAATACGGTTAGGTTGTATTCCGTGTCTGTTTGTTAATAACAAATTATGTTACTTGAGATGTATTTCATTTGTAACAGGTTAATATTTCGTCCTTACAACCAATAGCCGAAACGTCACTGACACACATACGTAAGTAATCACATTCATCCATATTTTATGAATTTTTTCCGTATTTTACGCAGTTTTAAACATTGTACCCAATGATGCGAGTTATGTGTCAAAATGGTGTTAACATCGTCTCGCATCGAGACAAAATGTCACGTCACATACGTCACGTCACGTCATGACGTCACATCACAGTGACGCACCGTGTCGTAGCACGTCGTGACGCGTTGCGTAGACGTCGTGAATTTGTCAGTCGAGAACAATACAGAATGTTGCCGTTTTATTTTTCGTTGCTGAGACACCATTCCATTACTAGTGTTGGACGTCATAGTGTTATAAAAGTAATCACTCGTACAAATAGTGACTTCATAGAGAACTCTATACTCGCTACCTATTTCTAGACAGAGACGCTTTATATAATACACATATCACACAGCAGGACGTAAAGCACGACTACATTAGTATGTGGGACGTCAAAGTAACATTGGATGCTTCCAACCGAAGTGTTAGTTTGTGTGTAGCACAGTGCTACAAAATACACCTGGAAAATGAATTTGCCCACAGTGGAATCCGTCCCTCAGACTCAGTTATGTTGGCGTGTAGCCGAGAACTCCGACGTTTGCGGACACACTACCCACGAACTGCCGAAATTTTGCGGTATAATCCTCTCCATTCTGGCCCCAGACATTGCTGCTATATCAGTTCTGGCTGAGGGATCTCCTCCCCACGTTAATAACGGCAAGCAGATCCCGACGCGTCGATGAAGATATATATGTCTGGCACACACCTAGATAACGGAGAACTCGCCCCAGCATTCGCATATCGAGCGAGTCAAGCGAGATGCTGGTAGGGATGCCACTCATCGTGCGATTGTGACCACCAGGTCGCGAATAAGTGAGCTCCGCTTGTTTTCCTGACATTACACCAGACCATTTCACCAGACGAGGTAGAGAGGTTTGCACAAAGTGTGTGTAACCTCCTTCACTCTGTCGGCTGTCATAAATGGTGCTCAATGGTTCAGCGAGAGGTTATCCCGCCACAGAAAAGCCTGTCGTAACTCGCCGTCGTCTTCGCAGATAATCGTTGCCAACAGTTGAAGCGCCAAGCACTGCCCTTCCCACCCATTCATCCTTTCTCTCTCGACCACCGAGGCGAACCAGTCGCAACTCGCAGACACTTACACGCTCACCAGAGGACATTGACCTAGGTGGTTATGAGGTCGTAGCAGTATGAGTATCGCAGCAGTAAGGTTGTAACAATATAAGCTTCGTAGCAGTGCATCCCTTGTCAGTGTGACACACTCCTTATTAAGCGGGAGACTTCTCCTAGGCACCAATAACGTAATGCTGGACTTGTTTCTGCTAGGATTAATCCACATGCTAGTATAATGTGAACTCAAACTGGCCAAAGCTCTTTTTCGTGAAAGACAGTACTGAGAATAGGCATAGATAGGTATAACGTAAAGGAAAATAGAACTTGTACGGTTAGATGCTTTCCTCTCTGTAGGTCTACTTTTTATTAGTGGCACTTGAGGCCTTACTATGCGTGCGTCTTGAGAAGGGAGATACCGAATTCGCATGATCCCCTTACAAGTAAGAAGCTTGCCAGAGTCCGGTTAAGCATTTAATAAAACATAATGAATCTGAGTCTAATTTGGAAGTGGAAGTGTTCTTTAGATAATTACAGCTCGCATGCATTAAACCAAAGTGGTAAGTGTCTCAGACTGTAAGTCAAACCTAGTATTTCGTCCTAACTCACCAAAAAATTTTTAAACATCTTATGTACGTGATAAATAACTATTGTTGCGGAGACCCAAGGTAGGTAATACCATACTGCCATTAGTGCTGTGTAATGGAACTGTACAGGTGTTTCCATCAGCCGCAGCCGTGAGAGCATGAGAAAGCTAGTTTCACGCACTTAGTTCTCTAGGAAGCAACATAGGCAGGTTAGATGGTTTGAATTATCCGTCGGAGTAAATCTGAACTACACCGTCTGATCGGTTGTAAGTAGCTTTGTTTCTTTCTGTAATCGGCCTCCACGATAAAACTAAAGGCATACGGAGGTTAGCTTTATACAGCAACATGGATCATGACTGTCTTTCTTTCAAGTATAGTTCGAAGTATTACATCCTGTCACTACAGAATAATCCGCTAAAGCTAGTCTTTCAGAACACTGTAAACATCCAGCAAAAAATAAAGCACTTACGTATTTGAATTTTATGGGTCATGAAAGGCGTTATAATCAACGCCATCTAAGCTGGTAATAGTTCTTCAATAGACAAATTCTGGAATGGTATGGTCAGTTTTTGCGCTATATAGGGATTTTAAGCCGTACTTGTGCAGCACTATGCATAAAGTTGTGTAATTATGGCGGAACTCTGTGATTAATTACGTATTTAGGATGGTTATTTGCGACAGTGTCCCGAGCAAAATAAATAATGTACACTAACCTAACCTTCCTCTCCCCCATCTGTACAGTTCCCAGGTGTTAGGGGGGTGCACATAGGCTTTCCATCCAGTAGAATCCGTGTTGGAGTCACTGATAAGTTGCGTTTCTTACGCGCACTGAGTGTTTGTGGAATTGTTTTCGGGTGTTTAAGCATTCTGAACGTGTTTGCGTGTATTATTTCGGTGATCTACGAGTAGTTTGCACTTCTGTATGATGTGTACTGGATTATTTGGGTAATTTACCAGTTGTCTGCATCTCTGTACATCAGCGTAATGTATTATTTATGAGTAGTTTCCATGTTTGTAATCTGTATATTGTGACCCCAAGCACATCAGGGTGAGTGTTTTGCATCAATGTAATAAATAAATTAGGTGAAATCCGTCGCTAAATAAATTGTTCCACAAAACAATAAAGTGCAATTGTTTCTTTCTTCATCAGCCCAGAACAGGCTGATTCCATTTTCGGCCAATTTTCCTCCTTCAGACCGCCGGCAGGGTGAGTGTTTTGTATCAGCATAATAAATAAACTAGGTGAAATGTGATTCTTCAATAGGCACGCGCAAACGCTATGAACTCCGTCTCCGACTCACCTTGATGATGGTTGGATAGGTTTCTAGCCGAAATATCGCAAGAAGAATTGTCGCTGTCCCGAGTGCACGCCCGAAAGATGATGGAACATAGGTGAAATGTGTTCCTAAATAAACAGGCTGATTCCTTCTACTACCAGTTTTCCCCTCCAGACCGGCAGGGGGATGAGGAAGCTGGGGCAGTTGTGCAGCTCAGAGAAACACGTGACGTCATGATGATGATGTTCTCCTATGGACTGAACGCACGATCATGTGACCAATCGGCACGCCCTCTAGCAATGAACTCGCGAACTAGGTCAGTTCTTTCGTCTAGTGGATCGGAGGCAGTTGTGTCTTGTGTGGTGGCAGCTTATAAGCAGGTTTTAGAAATGACAGACAATTCCAGCAGACTCAGATGTTTCCATGCATTGTGTTATGCATCTTTAATGCAAAGCATTTATTTGCAGGAACGTATTCTTCCTCTTCATATGTTCAAGCACCAATGCTCGCTTCCATTCTTCGTGCAGTGAGCTGTCGATACATTCCTCAGCTGAATGAGTGCATGTAATACAACTATAAAGACTCCACCTGTCTGGTACCATCATCTCGCTAATTGATCACCGACAGCTCAACAAGCACTGATATCAAAGCCTCTTGTGGCGGTAACACGACACTAATGCTGTAGCTACGTAATAAATTTCAACAAATCTAAGAAGATTTCAGCAAATTTATACTAATTTAAAGATATTTAAACAAATTCGAATTTAATGACATCATGAACAGTCTTAGAAAATACTGAGGTGTCAATTATGAAAGGGATGCCACTGCTTCATGCATATGTGACCCGAACAGACACCTGTGCATTGCTTAGTAGCTGACAGTTGTATCGTCACTTCGTGGGGACCACTGGTGCACCAAGACTCTGGCAATGGCATAACACGTCGATTGGTGGGATGAGTTTTTTTACTAGCGATCTTTTGTTTTAACTGTACTCCATCGATTTAACTGATCAATAGGATGCTACAAATTTTTAAAAAAAGACTACCCCATGCATGTGAAGAATATAGATTTACATAATTTGCATAATTTTTTGTATCAACGTAATGTTAGTGGTACAAGAGTTAAGGGGAGGGTGTGCGTGGTTGGGTGACATGGAGCAGAACAGCAGGCTACATCTGCATCTACATCTACATGACTACTCTGCAATTCACATTTAAGTGCTTGGCAGAGGGTTCATCGAACCACAATCATACTATCTCTCTACTATTCCACATCCGAACAACGCGCGGGAAAAACGAACACCTAAACCTTTCTGTTCGAGCTCTGATTTCTCTTACTGTCTTTTGATGATCATTCCTACCTATGTAGGTTGGGCTCAACAAAATATTTTCGCATTCGGAAGAGAAAGTTGGTGACTGAAATTTCGTAAATAGATCTCGCAGCGACGAAAAACGTTTGTGCTTTAATGACTTCCACCCCAATTCGCGTATCATATCTGTCACACTCTCTCACCTATTACGTGATAATACAAAACGAGCTGCCCTGTTTTGCACCCTTTCGATGTCCTCCGTCAATCCCACCTGGTAAGGATCCCACACCGCGCAGCAATATTCTAACAGAGGACGAACGAGTGTAGTGTAAGCTGTCTCTCTAGTGGACTTTTTGCATCTTCTAAGTGTCCTGCCAATGAAACGCAACCTTTGGCTCGCCTTCCCCACAATATTATCTATGTGGTCTTTCCAACTGAAGTTGTTCATAATTTTAACACCCAGGTACTTAGTTGAATTGACAGCCTTGAGAATTGTACAATTTATCGAGTAATCGAATTCCAACGGATTTCTTTTGGAACTCATGTGGATCACCACACACTTTTCGTTATTTAGCGTCAACTGCCACCTGCCACACCATACAGCAATCTTTTCTAAATCGCTTTGCCACTGATACTGGTCTTCGGATGACCTTACTAGACGGTAAATTACAACCTAAGAGAACTGCTCAGATTGTCATCCAGGTCATTTATATAGATCAGGAACAGCAGAGGTGCCAGGACGCTTCCCTGGGGAACACCTGATATCACTTCAGTTTTACTCGATGATTTGCCGTCTATTACTACGAACTGCGACCTTCCTGACGGGAAATCACGAATCCAGTCGCACAACTGAGACGATACCCCATAGGCCCGCAACTTGATTAGAAGTCGCTTGTGAGGAACGGTGTCAAAAGTTTTCCGAAAATCTAGAAATACGGAGTCAACTTGAAATCCCCTGTCGATAGCGCCCATTACTTCGGGCGAATAAAGAGCTAGCTGCGTTGCACAAGAACGATGTTTTCTGAAACATTACGTGTCAATAGATCGCTCCCTTCGAGGTGATTCATAATGTTTGAATACAGTATATGCTCCAAAACCCTACTGCAAACCGACGTCAATGATATAGGTCTGAAGTTCGAAGGATTCCTCCTACTACCCTTCTTAAGCACTGGTGCGACCTGCGCAATTTTCCAATCTGTAGGTACAGATCTATCGGTGAGCGAGCTGTTGTATATGATTGCTAAGTAGGGAGCTATTGTATCAGCGTAATCTGAAATTAACCTAATCGGTATACAATCTGGACCTGAAGACTTGCCCGTATCAAGCGATTTGAGTTGCTTCGCAATACCTAAGGTATCTACCTCTAAGAAACTCATGCTAGCAGCTGATCGTGTTTCAAATTCTGGAATATTCCATTCGTCTTCCTTGGTGAAGGAATTTGGGAAAACTGCGTTCAATAACTCCGCTTTAGCGGCACAGTCGTCGGTAACAGTACCATCGGCGCTGCGCAGCGAAGGTATTGACTGCGTCTTACCACTTGTGTACTTTACATACGACCAGAATTTCTTCGGATTTTCTACCAAATTTCGAGACAATGTTTCGTTGTGGAACCTATTAAAGGCATCTCGCATTGAAGTCCGTGCCAAATTTCGCGCGTCTATAAATTGTAGCCAATCGTCGGGATTTCGCGTTCTTCTGAACTTCGCATGCTTTCTCCGTTGCCTCTGCAACAGCGTTCGGACCTGTTTTGTGTACCACGGTTAATCAGTTCAATCTCTTACTAATTTATGAGGTATGAATCTCTCAATTGCTGTTGCTACTATATCTTTGAATTTGAGCCACATCTCGTCTACATTTGCATAGTCAGTTCGTAAGGAATGGAGATTGTCTCTTAGGAAGGCTTCTAGTGACACTTTATCCTCGTTTTTAAAAAAAATTATTTTGCGTTTGTTTCTGGTGGATTTGGAAGAAACGGTATTGAGCCTGTCTACAACGACCTTGTGATCACTAATCCCTGTTTCAGTCATGATGGTCTCTATCAGCTCTGGATTGTTTGTAACTAAGAGGTCAAGTGTGTTTTCGCAACCATTTACAATTCGCGTGGGTTCGTGGACTAACTGCTCGAAATAATTTTCGGAGAAAGCATTTAGGACAATCTCGGAAGATGTTTTCTGCCTACTACCGGTTTTGAACAAGTATTTTTACCAACATATCGAGGGAAGGTTGAAGTCCCCACCAACTATAACCGTATGAGTGGGGTATTTATTTGTTACGAGACTCAAATTTTCTCTGAACTGTTCAGCAACTATATCATCGGAGTCTGGGGGTCGGTAGAAGGAGCCAATTATTAACTTAGATCGGCTGTTAAGTATAACCTCCACCCATACCAATTCGCACGGAGTATCTACTTCGACTTCACTACAAGATATACCACTACTGACAGACACAAACACTCCACCACCAATTCTGCCTAATCTATCTTCCCTGAACACCGTCTGAGACTTTGTAAAAATTTCTGCAGAACTTATTTCAGGCTTTAGCCAGCTTTCTGTACCTATAGCGATTTCACCTTCTGTGCTTTCTATTAGCGCTTCATGCTCAGGGACTTTCCCAGCACAACTACAACAATTTACAAATACAATCCCGACTGTTCTTTGATCCAAGCACGTCCTGTATTTGCCATGCATCCTTTGAGATTGCAGCCCACCCCGTACTTTACCGAGGCCTCCTAACCTAAAAAACCGCCCAGTCCACGCCACACAGCCTCCGCTGAGTGTAGTGCTCCTGACCTATTCAGCGGAACCCGAAACCCAACCACCCTATGGCGCAAGTCAAGGAATCTGCGGCCAACACGGTCGCAAAACCGTCTGAGCCTCTGATTCAAACTCTTCACCCGGCTCTGCACCAATGGTCCGCAGTCGGTTCTGTCAACGATGCTGCAGATGGTGAGCTCTGCCTTTAGCTCGTAAGCAAGACAGGCAGCCTTCACCAAATCAGATAGCCGCTGGAATCCAGATCCAAAGCGACACACGTCATTAGTGCCGACATGTGCCACCACCTGCAGCTGGCTGCACCCTGTGCTCTTCATGGCACCGGAAGGACCCTTTCCACATCAGGAATGACTCCACGCGGAATGCGCACTGGATTTCTAAGTGCAGAACAATAGGTTAATTCTCATAATTTTTATGCAAGACATAGTAAAATAGTTTAAGGGGGTTCAAAAGTATGCGATCCTTTCTCCCCACCAAAGAGCCGCCAATTTTCATATATTCCATACACTGCCTTGAATCCTCTAAATTGTTGAAATAACCTATAATAAACAGATTGCCTAAATTATTTAAACAATATTCCATACAACTATAGAGTCACATCTTCACCTTGAATATGACTCTCACAATTCTCATTATGTTTCCCCTGTGTGACCTTGATCAAGTGACAGATCCACAGGGGTGAGAGAGTGGGGGAACCTAAGATCAGAAGTGTATAACCTGACAGCAGATGTTTTTATCTTATCTAGAGATCACAAAACAGTTATATCAGATCTGGGGCCTCAAGACGCAAAGCTGCCTTACTCATGTGCAAAACTAAAAGTATACTCCTCCTGATCAGGCCGTGGTAGCTCCACAGTACTCACCAACTGTCACGTCACCCTCAGCCCACAGGCATCACTGGACATGGATATGTGGCAGCATGTGGTCACCACACCGTTCTCACAGCTGTATGTCAGTTTATGAGACCGGAGCCGCTACTTCTCAATCAAGTAGCTCCTCAGTTTGCCTCACAAGGGCTGAGTGCACCCCGCTTGCCTACAGTGCTCAGCAAACTGGATGGCCACCCATCCAAGCGCTTAACTTTGGTGATTTGATGGGAACTGGCAAGGCCCTTGGCACTAATATGTACATCACATAATAAACTGAACACTATTGTCGCTTATCGTAATGGAACAAACACACAGCATAATGAATAACATGATTTCCTGTCCGCCTGCTGCTCATTGGCCTGAGTACATCCTCTCATACATATATTACATATCGAGTCTCATATCCCATTCATTCTTCCATCCAAAGATAATTTAACTTCTCCTACCCTGGACGTTAAAGCTATGTGAGAGGTCCTGAAATGAACTCCATCAGAAGTCAGGAAACTGCTGTTGGTGTTTCAGGCTGCACACGATCTTCAGATGCCATCGCTGCAAGAAGCCCCAAAACTTCAGCGTGTTCTCTGTGCAGTCTCTGAACAAATAGAGCACCATGTGGCATCGAAGCCACGTTACTTGGTTCGTTTTAGTGCATGGAAAGTATGTCCTGTCTGGGTATGCTGGTACAATGTCTTGTCCCACTCACAGAAAAAAAAAATGATCATCTGTGTCATTAAGCTCCACACTTCTGCCTAGCGACTGGGTGCAATTCAGTATTCATCATTGTCTAGAGTTTGGAACATAGGGCATAATGATCAATCAATCAGATGAATCTCCATCAGGTCACAGGTATACTATGTATGTCAGTTACAACACTGCACATGTCTGTGCCTCTGTGTCTAAGGAAACACACTGTACTGATCGCCATACCAAATGCCAATTGATATGTGGATATCTCCTGAGAATGGGGTTGCTAGGCTGTCCTGTAGTTAGTATCTGATAGGCATCACCTTGAGTCACAGGTCTGGTTACTGGCAGAGCTATCTGAATATAGCTACATACGATATAAAAAAGACTGTGTATAGGGTGAAGTGACCGTTAAATGTGATGAAAAGCCACTGGTGGCAATTCTTCTATTAAATTTCTAATCAGTCATGTCTCATATCATCTCCAAAGTTATAACTTTGTGCTGATGCATAGCACCACCACTCTTTCATGAACATGTACAAGACCCGATCAACTCAAACTGAGACAGGGGCCTGGGATTTGTATCTCACTTTAAAAAGTAGACCTGCACTCATAAAGGAACCAAAGTATGCCAATATGAGTTGCGCTACTTCCGCCAACGTCTGGAGTACCTGGGCAAAGTGCAGAATCCGTAACACCAGATATGTGTTTACATGTTTGACCTACTGGAGGATATGTAAGGCCTGCGTGATGTTCGTGTTGACACCTGTGTGGGCTGCTTGTAGCAGTCTGCTGCATTTGTACACTGCTGTGCGTCATGTGCTGTTGGTAACAACAATTCCTAGGCATTCCAAGGTATAAAAGAGCCATAAACGTGCTACATATTCTTCCAATAGCCTGACAGCAATACACATCACCAACCAATTTGTCCACATTTATATGGTTGCTAGTGGCCGTTCTATATTTGTGGATTCAATCTAAAGCCACATGCATGTTGTTATCAGTCGGCACTGCCAGCACCAGGCCATCAGTATATGGTTTACACTTAAACGTATATCATCACAAATTCAAACCTGCCGATCAGTGACTACAGCCACAGAGTAACAGATCAGGGGACACCAATTTCTGTCGTATCTCGATACAATGAGGGATTTCGTCGTACACCTATTGAGAAGCACTATGGAGAAATCATGGTGGAGTAACCACATCACGACAGTGATAAATGCCATGGAAACCACGTGTGCATCAAGACTCAGACTCACTCCGTTGAAAGCTTGATCAAAACGCATTGACAATAGTGCTCCGTGGCGGCGGCACGCCTTTGCTAGGCCGATCATATCGTGATAGTCACCAAGCTCTTCTAGATGTCAATATCTCCGCCACTCGCTATATGATCGAGTGAGATAACCCAGTGCAATTTTTAATGGATGCATGCTGTTAATAGACTGAGATATTTTAAAGTCGCTGTTAAGCAGTATCAGCTGACGTTAGTCCGTTATCTGGGTGCCACTTGAACGTTTGTGCATCGCAATAAGCAGCCCCTCCACGAAGCTGCCGGTAAGGTCAGGAGACATTATTTCATGGCAGATATCAGTCCATCATGATGCTGTCATGTATCTGGTGATCCTATAAAATTTCAAGGGGACCCATTTGATCCCAGTGATTTATTCACTGCTCTCCCCATCAATGGTCTTCTTCCTAAGTAACCTAATCCACCTAGTTCAATGGTGCCGAAAATCGTATGTGTAATGGCTGCCATATCGATATCCACTGCAGCATTAAATTCACTGTAATGATCTTCAAAGTCATTGTCCATTTCGTATTGCAACATTAGATGTGTTCCATTATTCAGTGCTTCTACCAGAGCTCTTCGTCGTCTTTTGAATTTCCTGATGATATGATACGTTAATGGGTGTCCTCCTATATCCTAGTTTAGTTTCCATGCCTGAAGCAATGAACCTTTGGGATGGCATGATGGGTTTAGTTTTGGTTTAACTCGTTTTATCCCCACTTGCCACTCTGGAGAAGGTGCTTGGTGAGTGCATTCCTACAGCACTGTGAAATAGAAGTCCATCGTATGACGTCGCCACACTGCCTGCTCACGATCATATGTTATCCTTTCACAACGTAGCACCAGTTTGGCAAAAACCATCCGCTAATGTAGGGTCGTGACATACGCCCAACGGCGTCGTTCATAAGATTTCCAAGCAAGGATTGTCTCCGAGGTCGGCGACATTCAACTTCCAAAGATCGTAGCTCCGCCATACCTGCTGCTGCTGGAGGGAGATCATACATTAGATGTCTTATGGACAGCGTAGGCTACATGTCCGCATTGAGGGCGTCAGTGTTAACATTGTGTGCTACAAACACTGGTCAGCCAGAACATTTTGACTTGCTATCGATATAAACCCTCCAGGCGATAACAGCGTCACCTGGTAGGAACGACTGCTAATCAGACACACGCATGTTGCATGTGGTATCGCTGAGTGTGTTGTTCATGCGTGGCATCAGGAATATGCGCAATCTATATGAGTCTGGCCGAGGGCAGATGTGACGGCTTGGAGGGTCAGCACGAATATTTCGGAAACTGCACGAGTTTTCGGTTGTTCGAGAAGTGCTGTGTAGAGTTTCTTCAACACATGGTGGAAACAAGGTGAAACCATGTCCAGACGTCGTGGGTTGGGCGGTCACCCCTCATTACAGTAGTAACACGTCGTAGGCTGTGCAGATTGGTGAAACAGGACAGGCAGCGATCTGTGGCGGAATGAACTTCAGATTTTAATGCTAAGCACAGTACAAGTGAGTCTGAACACTGGTAACTATGCGCCACCGCAGAACGACCCATGCATGTATCAATGTTAACAACACATCAGCAACTATGACTGAAATGGGTACATGACCATCGGCTCAGGAAGTTGGTGCAGTGACAGAGCGTTGTATGGTCTAATGAATCCTGATACCTTCCTAATCACGCCGATGCTGGAGCAACAATGCTTCGTCTTTCAGGTGAGCAGTTCCTTGACACCTGTACTGCAGGATGGAGACAAACTGGTGGTGGTTCCATAATGGTGTGGCGAACATTCACATGTAAGGCACCATGATGGCAAATGAGCATCATAAACAGATTGCAGAATGAAGTGACTTGTGTGTGTAGATGTGGTGCCAACTGCCTCCATGGGCCTACCAAGGCCTCACTGCTTCCACGCCACAACACTTCGCTGTTGTTATCCGTGTCAAAGGTAGACACACCAGTTATTATGTAGGTATTCATAATGGTGTGGAGGACCAGTGTACACTCCATCGAGACGATTATCGGAATAACTCGTTACATGGGTGTATGCAGGGTGGAGGCCATGGGCATGATCCCACATGTCAAAAAAATGCATATTCTGTGTCAATATTCATAGTTCTTGCAATGGAGTGCATCGAGAAAAGTGATCATTCAGTGCAAGTACACAATTAAAATCGCCGCCTAGGATAAAATAGTCGTGGCGTCATTGTAACAGAGGGGCAATTTCCTCTGTGAAGAAGCGGGAACGCTCTTCTGTTCTGCCTGTACTCGACAGTTCATAGATATAATGAGCCGTCCGCCAAGCACCGTCGTCGCTGCCAATTTCCCCCCCCCCCCCCCCCCCAAAGTTTCAAGATATCCCCTACCCTGATGCATTTAGTAAGACGTTGTGTAATGTTTTGAAGGCACGGAATACTAAGGCTTTGTATCTGCACATATGGGAAATTCGTCGCTGGCACTTCTTGGCCGGCCGAAGTGGCCGTGCGGTTAAAAGCGCTGCAGCCTGGAACCGCGAGACCGCTACGGTCGCAGGTTCGAATCGTGCCTCGGGCATGGATGTTTGCGATGTCCTTAGGTTAGTTAGGTTTAAGTAGTTCTAAGTTCTATGGGACTAATGACCTCAGCAGTTGAGTCCCATAGTGCTCAGAGCCATTTTGCACTTCTTGTAGAAGGAGGATGTCTATGTCCGCCGTCGCCGTTTGTATCACAACTTTAGGTAAAGATATCATTTTCTGCGATTGAATGGCGTTGATATTGAGAGAGGCAAGCCAATATGCTTGTCTTCGTTCCTATGCCTATGTATCTATCGCTCATGGAAGCTTATGTCATTTGAATTTGTATTGGCACATTGTGTGGCTCTATCGTGTCTGCTGGCGTTGGTTATGGTTCTAACTTAAAGTGGCACCGACGCTGCTGGGTTGTCTGTTGCTACCGTCAGCGAATCACCTTCACAGTCAGCCCAGCCTGCTTGGGAGAAGTTTGCCGTCGGTGTCGTCTTACCAGCCCCATCTGTCTGTGTCGTCTTTTCTGGTACCATATATAGGTAATGGACTGACGATAGCCCTGCACTGTCGAGCTCTACAGGGCTATTCTACTGCCGATATGGTGGTGTTCAGGCTGTAAAGCATCGGTTCCCTTTGTCATATAGCGCGCTTCTGGTCCATTATTGACAGTCGCCCTTCGTACGTAGCTTCTTTTAGTCACGTTGTGGCTTAGAGCTCTTCAAATTCCCAATCGCTGAACACATCTTCATTGGTTACTCGACCCACCTACACCAGAGAGCAAAACAAATACACATGCCTAATATCGTGTAGGGCCTCCGCGAGTACGCAGAAGTGCTACAACACGACGGGGCATTTCTGAGAAAACAGTAAACACGAATAATATTTTAGTGCCTTAGTTTACCATCTTAGTACCCATGTTCACTTATACTGAAGTTCATCTCGTAACCCGTTTCCTACACACTGTGCATTCCGTTCGAGTTATCTTCCTCAAGTTCACTGCCGTCTCTGACAGAGTGACAATGTTATCGGCAAGCCTTAAAGTTTTTCTTTCTTGTCCCCATCTTTAATGCGCATTCCAAATTATTTTTGGTTTGCTGTATTTCTTCCTCCATAAGTAGGTTGAATAACACGGGAAATGATAGCTTAGAAACATGTGTTACCCTTCTTTCAGCCTATGCGTGTATTTTGTATTCTTTAAATTTTACAAGTAAAGTCTGATTTCTGTGCAAGCTGTACACAAAGCTTCGCACCATGTATTTAATGTAATCTCAGAACATTTTGTAGTCAATATTGTCAAAATTCCATTATTTTGCTATGAAATTAAAATTAAGAGCAAACAGCTTCTCAATGAAATGTCTGCTCTTGTTTTGTTCGATGTTATAATTAATACCAAACTTTTAGTACTTTCTGGAGGCTGAACACAGAATACTTAATTTACAATTACAGCTATTCGTCCATGGAAGTAACGTAAACAGTTACAAAAAAATCAAGAAACGTTATTTATTTCTTGACCTAGTAAAGACTCAAAGAAAGACATTACTTTACGTTTTGGAATTACAAATTCCTTTATAGCAATGAAATGTATCCGTATGACAACGACTTCTGCCTCGGGAGAAGCGTGTTCGTCTTCCCCCATCTCCCTCACATTGGCTAACCAATCTTCTTCTGGTATCAGTTCGTCAATCCACCATAGATCTGTATCTGAATAATCCATCTCGTCAGGGAGCACCTCGAAGAGATGCAGCTCTTCTGCCAGGTCAGCCTCGATGTCCAGTATATACTCCTCCAAATCAGCTTCCAGCAAGTCCATTTCCGATAGCCATCTAAAAAAACGAAGATAAAATTGATGTTTTTGGAAGATATTGTGTGGATAACTATCCTAAAATCTATTACCCTTAAACAGTGTCATTCTTCTGTGAAGAGATTTTTCAAACTTATAAAAATTTATGACTGTGTCATGGCACGTCTTTTAAGGAGTACGTACAACAAACCAACTTATCAAAAGCATTATCAGCACCAAGCTGACTTATTTCTAAAATAAATTATCTGATGACCTCACACTAAGCGTTTGCAGACTACAAGTAAACGATGCGACACACAGGAATACTACAACATATCGGATGTGTGAATTGGTCATGTACTACTTACTGTGCCAGAAGCGACATTGAACATATGTTAAAACGACGCTTCAAGACAATTTAAGGAAGTACGTCGGTCTCTCATGCTGATAGTTAACTACTACTAAAGTGATTAGCTGCATGTCTATCGTTTCATTTCCGGCATATCTCGTGGACTGCATGTTGCTAGCCTATACGATCGTGCTCGCCAGATTGACCATTACATGACGTCTGCTAAGGGGACTGAAATCAGTCGTGTTTTAATGTGCTATCATCACCAAGAAGACAGATATTGCCGCGTGTCACACTACAATGTCAGAGTCAGTTACGGACTGCTTCTACGTCAGTGACGTCACCAGTGAGACGACCGGCCCCACACACCCTCTACCTCTGCGCTGTGTACACCCTGAGCACTGTGTGTGTGTATCTCCCCTCTTTGCAAGCACTGACGAGCTATCGTAAACCATTATACGCAACATATATATAGCTATAGGAACACATCCTCTATTATTCAGAGAGACTTGGTACTTACATTTCAGTAGAGAGTATGAGCTGCCATAAAAGCCTGAAATAGAAAAGAGAAGAACATGCATTTTAATTACGTTTGACGAAGGGTAACTAGTTAGGTTTACCAACAATAAGCAATACTAAGAGCTCAAAGGAGCGAAAGGTTTTCCGAAACATGTATTTCAGTGTGAAACTTTGTAAGAAATTCGAGACGCGAGAGCAATTGTTGCCTGTATGCCTCGCCAGCCACACGACAGCTCGCCTACGACCAAAACGCAAGACTGACGCAGCAATACCGGCCTACAGCGTTTAGAGTGACGAGTGTGTGAGTGTGAGAGAGCTGGCGGCGACTTACCAGCACAGAATCGCGAATGCGACGCTGTCGAGCGCAGTGATAAGCACGAGAACAAGCATCTTGTCTGACTGCTTAGCACCAAATTAGTGTTTCCGCGGTTACCCTGGCTGTAGCTCCATTGTCGATACAAGAGACAAGGGAGGCTCACCATTCACGAGTGTCGCACGAAAAAACTTCTCAACGATTCACTGTTTTTATTCACATATTTACTTCGCCGCAGCGTGTTAATAAAGCATATTTAATCATTGTTGCACTGACCGACATAGTTTACATTGCAGTTTTATAATAGTTTAATAATTGTTCTTCATATATGCGTAAGCGCGGCATAAAGTTAAGGTGAAAATGCCGATACTTCATGTATAAACGTTGGTTTTGATAGAAACTACGCAGATGTTCCGAGGTTCCTCTTTCGGTTGTCTTTTGGTTTCCACCCAGCGCGTTCCAAATATGTAGGTAGGATGACGTGCTTCGCTGTGCCTGCCTACCAGGGCATTTTCATAATAGACGTGGGTAGACAAATTCCTGCAGTGTCTAAAAATGTATCAAGCATTTTCCGCTTATCAAGTGGTCGAGGCCGGAAAGTTCGTCTGTGACACACAATACGATAATTCCATACTTTTTAAGTTGTACAGCTGTCGGCGTGATTTGTAAACTAACAGAACCCTCGCAATCGGACGGTTGCGGATGTAGAAGGCAGACAGGCAGATACAGCTATCTGACCGAGCCTGGTTATTCAGCTGTGTGATGGACACGACCTACCGTACAGAATCGTAGCAACAAGTGGGCACGGAGTCTTGACTGACAACATCTCAGGATCACCGCCCCTAATTCCCTCTCTCTCTCTCTCTCTCTCTCTCTCTCTCTCTCTCTCTCTATGTTCAGTGACCGTTAATTCAACTGTATATGCATCGAAAGCATTACATCTCCCACAGCTGATAGCACGGGATAGAACAATCGGTAAAAAGGTTCCATTTACGCTAAATCGATCTAAAAATTACACAAACACCAAGGAGTAACACAACAGATTCCTCACACGTACATTATTAGCGGGAGCGTGACAATTTCATTTTGTCTTTCTAGGACGCACAATCGTTCCACTAGGGAGGCAAATGCGCTTTGGATTCCTCTGTCTACTCGTTAAACACAGACACACGTACATTTATTGCTCCTGGAGGTACTGTGTTGCGTTATTCTGCTGTTAAAACGCACAACACATCTACGCTATTTCACGTATTGGCTTCCCAACCTAACCTAACCTTCTCTAGGAAGGCCTTTCTGTCCCTCTCTCCACTGACGCCGGAGGCGCCGTTCCAGACGGCGGCGACGGCAGCAGCATTGGTCCTAACGCAGGAGGATTCATCTGCTATATCAGGGCCGGCCACGGCGTTCCAGACTTCAGGCGTGGTGCGTGCTGCGCGTGCGGGCAGCGGGGTGGCTGCGCCCGAACTGTCTCTCGGCTTTGCTCGGTTCTCCTCTGAAGTACCCGAAGCAGCGCGACATCTCATTTAGCTTTGCGATGCGGCAACTGCTCTCTGAGTTCGGCACAATAGTTCTGTCAGCACTATTTAACCTCCGCTGTTTGTTCGTGGTCTGAAGGACGTTCACAGGTCCAAAGGCTGTTTGCGCAAAACGCCGTAGTCTAGCGACCTATCGTGGCAATCCTTTAAAATGAATGATAATTCTCTATTCGCATAACAACAAGAACTGCGTATTTTTTATGAAACGACATTACAGTGCCACGCAGACGGACATTAAAGTTGTAGTTGACAGCGAAAGAGCAATCGATCGATCGACCGACAGACGGAATCCACTGTTCTGTACATAAATGAAGCACTTTGTGCTAATTTTGCAGGCCTGGAACACGTGAAGAAATTGGTAGTATGAACACTAAAAATTTCTGAAGTCGCACGCATTATTCAATTGTCAGTTGCAACCGTTTTCAGTGTAACTGAACGATGAATATGGAGACTTCATTTATTACTGCAAAGTACGTTGGTTATGTCAAGGAGCATGCTTGGACGATTTTTCGATTTAAAAATCGCTATTGTTGAGTCGATGAAGGAAAAAAACTGCAGGAATAAATATTAGAACATCCGGAATGGATGGCAGACATTGCATTTTACGTGGACTTGACTGCACACTGCCCAAAATAAGACACTGCAAGGTAACATCCTTCTCATTTGATGGGGATGTATTTAAAAAGAAAATGGGGTTGCAGGAGTGACACATTCGACAAAAACAGTCCACTTCCTGAAGCTCACTGCCGTTAAAGAAAACGCGAGATCTGAAAAATTCATAGTAGCTTTGAAAGAATTGCAAGGATAGTTTCACAAAGATATCGAGGACAGTATCAATCTTACATCTGTCTCCGTGCTTTGTCCGCCCTCTTTGCTGGGTCGTAACGTGCTGTCTCCTATGCAAGCGGGCACGGGTTCGATTCTCGGCCGGGTAGGAGATTTTCTGCGCTCGGGCACTGAGTGTTGTGTTGTCCTCATCATCATTTCATCCTCATCACCGGCGCGAAAGTCGCCCAAGGGGCGTCGACTGAAATAAGACTTGCATTTGACGGCCGAGCTGCCGCAGATGGGGCCTCCTGGCCAACGATGCCATACGATCCTTTTTTTCCGTGCTTTTTGGAGATCGTTTCCCATTTCAATTGAAAACGCCCCTGTGCATATGCTGATGTAACTGAATGGTGATTCCCGTTTTAATAACAAATCTTTTTGCGTTGAAAATGTCCAGGGCGTCTACACTGTTTTCGTCAGGTAGGGTTTCTAAGCGTCCATAAAGAGGGTGCAAAACTGCTGTAATATTTCGATCGACATATTTGTGTGACAGATCTTTCTCGCTTGTCAAGCTAAATTAGTCACGATTACTTGTCATCTTGAGTGCGAAGCTCTTTGAATTTGCCCGTGTCTGTTTGCATCAGATAAAAATTTTATTAAGTCTTTAAAATGCCAAAATAATTAAATAACGCTGAAAGTTTGTTTTGTTAGTGGCCTATGTTGTTGGGAAATGTGAAATACAAAACCAAATAGTATGCAGTGCGACTGCACTCCCATTTAACTGCGACACGGTCGCAGTTTTGCCGTCTTCCCCCTCCTCGCGCTCAGACAGCATGGCGTGGCGGTGGGGGAAATGTGAAGTAAATCCAACCCAAGCATTATCCTGCACTTTGCGCAGATCCATCCGCCCCAAACAATGTCCTCAGATTCACAGAAGGCTGAACAGAGCCTGAACAATATTCCCTGACGTACCGCACGCTGCATCCATCATTAGAAACATACAACACCTAATGCGGGCGCATCCACCTTTGCTGTGACGTCCCATAATCTAGTAATGAAGTGTTGGTTCACCTGATGTGGTGTGGTATTTGTTTCACATACAGTATATTTCATCAGAAATCGGTAGTACTTATAGAGCTCTCGATTGCGTCACTATTTCTACCAAAGTCTTTGTTTATAGCACTATGACGTTACACACTAGTAATGGAATAGTGACTTAGCAATGATACCCAAATCGGGACCATGCTACATTCTGACCAAGTGACAACATCATGACAACAACCTGATGGTATACGATGTGCCCAGAAACTAGATGCATGTCTTCTATTCTGGAACTCTTAACTAATATGCAAGTTTTAGGTCAGAATCATGATGTTATACAAATCACACCCACGTGGGTTTAAACTCAATATGCAGAAGTTGTGTAATGTGTAAGGGTGTGGTTTGTTTTTGCTTATTCTAGAATTGAGAACAACTGTGTGAGGAGAAATGACAAGTTTAATGTCGCAATATTTCTCACCAAATTACAGCTTTTCACACAGTTTACAACTCGCCAACATGAAAACAGCGTAATGGATAACGCATCTTGGCAATATCAAAAAGTGAAATAAGTTTATACACAACAATGTTAAATAGTAACTCTCTGAAAGCACATTAATCCTAAACACAATATTATGAAAGTTTATGTGAACGTTTCTTTACATTAATCCTAAGCACAATAATGCGAAAGTTTAATTGTGGGTTGTTTACAAAATTGCTCCTACACATATGTTATGATGTTGGTCAGTATTACGAAAATCGTCCGATTCCGGTTCAAAGTTCGGTAGTATTTACGATGACAATCAAGTCAATATTGGATGGATAGTCAAGTGACAAATTTGAGCGCAAGATTACCCAAGGCTGCTCGAGTTTACAGTGGACGCAAGCTGGTGAACCAACGAAGCTTATGCCTGTGCACATGGTATGTACCTTAAGCTGCGACGTGCTGCTGTCTGCAAGGCCCCTCTCTCCCACTGAAATTCCTACAAAACTAATATGGCCTTTGCTGAACTTTCCAGCAGAAACTTTCCCTCTGTTTCTCGTTATGCGAGAAAACGTACTCAGCCCTAGTCTTATTATGTGGCGATATACACATGCATGGTTGGAGCAGCGTGCATATTATAGTGCCCTCTCAGTTCTCGCAAGAACAATTAACTAATTTGGCTGGTTCGTTTCTCCACAGTTGGAGTTAAGCGTTGCTACAGGTAATTCTTTAGCTGGAGTGCAGCCGCTGTGCATGCAGTGTCCACACCAATTTCTTCTCTGCATCGTACAGAGCGTTAAGCGCTCCATTCTGCACTTGACATCAGTTCAGAGAAGAGTCCCTCTGAAAAATTTCTCTCTTCTCCTACTCATGGAAGAACTGCCTCCCTCCACTTGGGTTCCTTTTTAATGTCACGGCTTTTTCGACCAATAGGAGCATTTCTCTTATTTTGTAGAGACACTCTCTACCAATCGCAATGTCCCTTCTATCAAACTGCGTCGATACTTCAGTATTTTTCTCCTTCCTAGTGCGTTACTTCCGATCAGCCGTTTTGTGCCTGTTCTGGACGCCTATAGTACATTGACCTTTCCATGTGTCACACTCGCTAGAGGAAAATGCGTCACTTGCTTATGTTCGTATCCCATGAGAATTCCGAAACTCAGTTTTCTAAAGCTTCTTCTGTGCCCTTGAGCAGATACCTCGCTACAGGCAGTCCTCCTGCTTGAATCACCTGGCCCGGGGTCGCTATACTCCTTCCTGCCACCCCTTTAAGTGGTTTCTGGCGTAACTCCCACAGCACAGCTTTGCTACGTCATTGTGGAGCTGGCTTTTCAAACGGAAAAACGACTCGACCCGCATTCCCTGTTCTACCTTCTGCTCAAAGACATGCATTGTATAGGAATGGTGTGTTAGTTACCGTCGATTTACTGTCAACCCTTTTTGCATTACATATTGATAGGCAAATGTTCTCATAACTGTCGATTTACGTTAGGTGTCATCTTTACCTTCTCAATGCGATTTGTAAAGGTCTCATGTACGGTGTGAATCTGACCATTTATTCTGCCACCTTAAAAATTCATTCTTGTAATGGCCTTGATATAAATCCTACTTGGGGTGGCTACTTTCTCACATAATTCATTCATCAAATTAAGTGATCAAAGTTCCCCTCCAGAAATGACGATTGTGAAGAATTCTGGTGGGTGTGACTGTTTAGCTGATAAATACCATTCTAAAATTATATTTACTTTTATTTTTTTTAAATGGAACACAAAATTGATCATGAATTTGTACAAGGAACAGTCATGTATACTAACATAAACCAAACATGTAAATAGTCCTTGGTATATGTGTTGGCAAGAACCTCGTACAAACGACATGGCATGCAATCTAGCAGTCTTCTCTACAGCGGGAAGGGGGGAAAAGAGAACAGGTGAAATGTGTAATAACGATAAAGAAATGATGAATCAGATGCAATACCACGATATCACCTAATGAGGAAAAGTGGTCTTACAGATTTCACCGCTGTGAAACCTCGCTCCAATTCTGGGAGGCCGATAAATCAACTGAAACCCTACAGGTTGGAGCTGCGTATATTGCCGACAGTACGGCACAATGCGGCGTCCTGGTGTCGGCTGCTACTCGTGGTGGGCTGCGCTGCATCGAGTCGGGCTCCGACTTGGAGACTGATTGAAGCGGGGAAAAAAATTAAGTGTTTGTCCAGGTGACCGGAGAAGTAAAAACTGTGAATGAAATTACTCCACGGCGAGGGCGGCAAAGTACGCTACCGACTCCTTCGGCAGCCAGGAACCAGCTCCTAAATTCTTCTTCCCCCCATGCCCAGACAACTACCGCCCCCCTTGCGTTGGAACTCTACCTGTCATTGCCGATGAACAAAGCTTTCACCAATTATAGCCTTACAACAAATTCAGTACCATAGTCCATCAACCTAGGCGTCAGTATCATTCCTTCCCGCCAATGCTCAATGGTGACGACAAACGTGTGCTGACCTAACAGTCGAGCAGCATTTCATATCCTCCGTCAGGAATTTGCGAGGGAAGCTTTATGGTGACGGGAGCCAAAGGAATAAGATAATTGGGTTGATACATGTGACGCCATTCTGTCATCTATCCAGTGGAGCACGCCAACCACTTACGAGAAACATCCTAAACAATGACACAGCTCTGCCGCTGAGCTGCCGCGTTCCCGCACATAACATGAGTCTTTCGAGAGGAAACTGCTCTCAGCTGCTGTAAAAATAGCGAGCGTCCGTCGCTCTGGCCCTTGAGACCCGTCATCAAAAGAGAAATCCGCCAGCCAGGGGTCGGGACTCTGTCCGCAGTTCCCAGTGACCGGATGTCCCCCCACCACCTCCTGTTATTGTGTGCGGCTGGCTTCCTCACAGCCCAAAATTTCCGCTCGTCTCCTGCTTCAAATGAGCAGAATAATGAAGTGCATGCATTTTCTTCCCGATCACGTACATGCCAGTACATAGCATCTGAATACCTACATTGTGAAACATTGTAAAGCGATAGCGAAATGACATTAACTTGCATGTATGCAATTCAGGTGTTAGAAATGCAAGGCAGGCTCGTCTGATGGCCTTTAATAAGTGTATGACGAGGCCAGAGGGCTGCCGCCTTGCACTGCCACACGATGTGACTTTGTGATGTGACGTCGTGATGCGATGTGACACGTTATTGATGTGGTGTTGACAAGTAACGCGTAATTTTGTATAGTGTGTAAAGCTGCAGAAAATATAGAAATAAATATCTAGAATTTTGGATGAATGACATTAGTTACATATCTGTCCGTCTGAAGCTTCTGCAGGTGACTTTGATGACTAAATATTGAACTATTATCAACAAACAGATCTCAAGTAACATAATTTATTAATAACAGCCAGACATGGAATGCAACTTGACCCTACACTGTCCAGCTCCAGAGTGTCCCAGTTACAAAAGATGGAGTCGGGGAGGTGTGCTTCAGTATCAATGATATCTGATGGGAGCCCCTACTGCATTGTTTGCCTCGAGCATCATCATGTTGACACGACGCCAGGAACAGTGCATTGGATCTTGTGTAATTGGAGAAAATGTGTAAAATTGGGGAATATCCTGAAACGGGCGAAAATAGGAAAAATTAGAGAAAATGTGGGGAATTATAGAATAATGAGAGTACTTACATATCTGCTAGGTGTGGTCTCTGGTGATTATAAATAATACTGAACCGTTGTTAACAAATAGAACCCAAATGATGTGACTCAACGTCATTTGTTATAAATACACCCACCAGAAAAGGTTTGCATCACCTCGGTTCCGAGATTTCTGGAACCTGTACAGAAAATTGGAATAGGGGTCAACATAAATATCATTGCCGCCCTTTTAATTGCTCATGAAAACCACACATTGCTTGTTGTACCACCATACAGCGAGACCTTCAGAGGTGGTGGTCCAGGTTGCTGAACACACCAGTACCTCTAATACCCAGTAGCACGACCTCTTACATTGATGCATGTCTGTATTTATCGTGGCATACTATTTACAAATTCATCAAGGCACTGTTGGTCCAGATTCTTCCACTCCTTGTCCGCAGCTCGTGGTCGTGCGGTAGCGTTCTCGCTTCCCACGCCCGGGTTCCCGCGTTCGATTCCCGGCGAGGTCAGGGATAGCTGCCTCGTGATGACTGCGTGTTGTGTGATGTCCTTAGGTTAGTCAGGTTTATGTAGTTCTAAGTTCTAGGGGACTGATGACCATAGATGTTAAGTCCCATAGTGCTCAGAGCCATTTTTTTTCCACTCCTCAACGGGGATTCAGCGTGGATTCCTTAGAGTGGATGGTGGGTCTCGTCATCCATAAACAGCCCTTTTCAGTCCATCCCAGGCAAGTACGCCTGCTTCATGTCTGGAGAATATGCTGGCCACTCTAGTCGATAGATGTCTTGTGATGGAAGTCATTCACAAGATGTGCACGATGAGGGAGCGACTTGTCGTCAATGAAGACGAATGACTCGCCAATATGCTGCCAATACGGTTGCACTATCGGTCGGAGGATGGCATTCACGTAGCATACCTTCCATGACCACCAGCGGCGTGCGTCGGCCCCACATAATACCACCTGAAAACAGCAGGGAACCTCCACCTTGCTGCAATCGCTGGACAGTGTGTCTAAGGCGTTCAGCCTGACCTGGTTGTCTCCAAACGTCTCCGACGATTGTCTGGTTGAAGGCATATGCGACACTCATCGCTGAAGAGAACGTGATGCCAAACCTGAGCCGTCCGTTCGGCATGTTGTTGGGGCCATCTGTACTACGCTGCATGGTGTCGTGGTTGCGAAGATCGACCTCGCCATGGACGTCGGGAGTGAAGTTGCGCATCATGTAGCCTATTGTGCACAGTTTGAGTCGTAGAACGACATCATGTGACTGCACGAAAAGCGTTATTCAATATGGTGGCGTTGCGGTCACGGTTCCTCCGAGTCATAATCCGTAGGTAGCGGTCATCCAGTGCAGTAGTAGCCCTTGGGCAGCCTGAGTTCCTGTCTCTCTGTATCTCCTCCGTGTCCAGACAACATCAGCTTGGTCCACTCCGAGACACCTGGACATTTCCTTTGTTGAGAGCCCTTCCTATCACCAAGTAACAATGCGGACGTGATCGAACCGAAATCTAGGAATGGTTGAATTACAGACAACACAAGCCATGTACCTCCTTCCTGGTGGTATGACTGAAACTGATTGGCTTTTGGACCCCCTCCGACTAATATGTGCTGCTCATGCATGGTTGTTTACATCTGTGGGTGGGTTCAGTGACGTTTCTGATCAGTCAAATGGACAGTGATACAATATCCACAGTCAACGTCTAACTTCAGGAGTTCTGGGAACTGGGGTGATGCAAAACTTTTTTTGATGTGTGTAAATAGACAAATAGACACAGCCTCAACCTTTTCCTATGCAACTCAGTATCACACAGCTTCCGGTTACAATATAGAACAATTATGAAAAATGAATGGAAAATATATAAAATACTAGCTGACCCGACAGACTTCGTCCTGTCAAAAAGATTTGTAATATGGCAGTTTTTTTGCCTACGTATTTAAAAAAATTCTCCTGAACAGAACCGTCACCCTGGTGATAGGGCGTTGTGAATAAAAAATAATTAAATAAAACATATATAAGGATTTAAAAGTAAGTAATCGCTTTATTGTTAATCATGTGAATCATAATTATTATTATTATCATTGTAGTGCTTTGTGGTATACGATGTTTTTTGTTTGATTACCTGGCGCATAGATAAACAAATCTGATGGTTTTCCAACACGGGAACAGGCAACATACAATTGACCATGTGAGAAACATGGGTTTTCTAGATTAATACCACAAACACTTAATGATTGCCCCTGGGACTTGTTTATAGTCATAGCAAAAGCAAGCCGCACTGGAAACTGTAGTCGTTTAAACTCAAATGGCACATCAGTCGGAATCATTGGGATGCGCGGTATGAGAACATCTTCTCCTTTATACTTTCCTTTGAGTATAGTTGCTTCTATCACATTGTTTAGTAATTTTTTTATCGCTAACCGTGTACCGTTGCAAAGACGCGGTTGGTTGATATTTCGCAACATTATAACCACCGATCCAACCTTTAATTGAAGATTGTGAGGTGGCAATCCTGGCAAATCCAGCGAGTTTAAAAATTCCGGTGGATAGTTGACTACATCATCTTGATTAGTAGCCGAATCAACTGATTTATATATCCTCAATTCGCCTGTAATTTGTTCTTGAATTTTGAAATTTAATTCATTTACATCTATGTTTTTTGCAGCCAGTATAGCTCGTTCGCTCAACCAATCATGGTTTCTGTAATTTTGAGAAACATCTGGAAACACCTTCTGGATAAGTTCATCTTTTGATCGAGTTAACTGACAAAAACTTTGAGGAAAGTTAATGCAGCCAGTCGACATGTCTATAGGAAATTTGCCATTACCAATGTCAATGAGTTGTTTAGAGAATATGTTTCCAGATTGGTCATTTCGCAACTCGACACGCATATTCTTGCTTAAATGAAGTACTTTGACATGTTTCCACAAATTGGAGGACTTTAGACATGCATTGAGTTCATCAGCTGGCGTTGATCGTGGAATCACTGACAATGTTTGACGAAAATCTCCTGCTAATAAAATCATTGCACCACCAAATCGGTTATTATTGCTCCGTAGATCTTTTAAGGTTCTGTCTAAAGCCTCCAAAGATTTTTTATGTGCCATCGTGCATTCATCCCAAACAATCAATTTACATTGCTGCAAAACCTTTGCCATTGCAGAGTTCTTCGAAACGTTGCAGGTTGGAGTTTCATTGCTTTGCATATTTAATGGCAATTTTAGTGCTGAATGGGCTGTTCGACCACCTTCAAGCAAAGTTGCTGCGATTCCCGACGAAGCGAGTGCAAGTGCAATTTTATTTTGTGAGCGAATTGTTGCTAATATTAATGAAATCAAAAAAGTTTTTCCTGTACCACCAGGTGCATCTAAGAAGTAAATCCCTCCAGTTTCATCATTTGTTACTTTCATAAGAGTTTCAAATACATACTTCTGTTGTTCAGTTAGCAGTGGAAGATTTGTTTGAATTAATTCTTTCAAAGCGTTGAGATCATACAGTTTTTCTCGATGCAACTCTTGGTTAAAAGCGTCATGCATTGGACGATTGGGCGCGGTCAGGCCTAATTGAATTAATAGTTTGTTTGACATTATCAAGCACATGTCCTCAATTGAAATCAATGCTTCATTGTAAATTTCTTCACTGATTTGTATATTTGGATTTCCCATTCTATTCCGTATTTGATACAAAATATCATCACACATATAATCTTTGTACTTGATCCACAAATCAATTGGGTTTGATGGGAAGCATGTAGATATGATTATAGAAAACAATGTTCGTATTTGATGAGCGTGTGATGATATTACAGCATCATTGAGAGTTTGCTCCCAATGAGCGTCATTTTCAAGCAATTGCAAACGTTGACAGGCTTCTCTGTAGGATCCACACAATTCACCATGAACAGTTCGTAACTGTTGGAATGATGTTGGGCCACGTACATTGACTAATAGCAGTCGTAAATAAAAACATTCATCATTGCTTGGATGTACTGAATAAATCCGGCCAATCGCATCGGTGGAATATACATCTGTATATCCTGGAAATGGTTTTCCTTGTTTCCGTCGTATAAATCTCCTCGAGGATTGATTCCAGGTATAATATTTTGGCATTTCAGAATATAGCAATGTTTGTGCGAAATGATCGTTTTGGCATGTCTCAAAAAAACTGGTTAATGTAGTAGATGGTGGCTGAGCAGCTCTTTGTACTGCGTTCTGTGCTGTAAAATACACTCTTTGTCCATTTTCTAAATGCACAGCTAAGTGAACAACAGAAGGGTGTCTCTCATGAATAGGAAAAGAAAATATTCGCCAAACTGCTTCATTACTACTGACATAGCGGCCCATTTGGTATTGGGTAACTTCATCATTGGAATTCTCTGCACCAATTCCAATCACAGCCATATCACTCCCTTTGGTTACATATTTGCAAATGTATTTAATAGATTTCACTGAATGGCAAGATTCAACATTGATGTGTGCTTTGAATGTCTTTGATAAAATGGGTGAATATGGAACAATCCAACGATTATCTATTTCAATATCTTGTTGATTTAATTTGACAATTGTTGATTTTCCATTGTCTGCTGTCGATCTGCGACGATACAATGGATAACCGTCATTACCAGTAATTGTTTCTGATATTAATGTCCGTGGATATCGTTTGGAACATTTACCATCCATCATACACGGTGAATTTTGATTAAGAGTTCCACAGGGACCATGTATCATGTTTTTGATAACTACCTCATGCAATCCAGGATCTACTTGTACATTAGGGATTTCAGCTGATATCACTGCATCAACTTCATTTGGCCTTATCTTTTCAACCAACCAAATCAAAATGTGTGCATGTGGCAATCCTCGTTTCTGCCACTCCACAGAATACATCCAGCAGCGTGTCTCACCAAACACATTATGTTTTACGATGAAATCCATTAAAGATTTCAACTTTTGTCTAAAGACTCTGGCTGTAATATCATGACGATCAATGGGTGATTGCCCAGGGAATAACTCCTGCTTGATTTCTATCCATTGCGGATTGCATGTAAATGTGATGAACAAATCTGCTGTACCATAATGACGAACATACGACATGGCATCTTGAGCATATTCCTGCATATGCCGAGGGCTTCCGATGTATGTTGCTGGAAGAATAGTCATCCGACCGACATTCTGTGCATTTCCATCAGTATTAATCGCATCTCGAAGGTGAATATACTCTTCAGATCGGAGTTTGGTTTGATTCAACCTGATGAATGTTAATCTCTCCGTTTCAATTTTTACATACATGTCAACAACATATTTGTGATATAATCGCCGACATTTCAATATGTGATTTTCTTCATTTTCCGGAATCATTAGGCGGTATGAATAATAGTTCATTGAACTGGCTTTTTTGTTGGTTTCAGAACCTGTAAATAGATTTTCTTTTAATAACATTCAAATATAAAATTAAAATACATAATATAATGACTGAGATATTATCGCCATAGCTAAATTAATATTTTAGTTACCTGTAATGGGATTTATCATTTTTATTGAGAAATCGTAGCCATCTTCACCTTGCCAAAATATAATGGGATTTTGCAGTGCATCATATGAGCGGTGTGTTTCCTTTATACGTTGTAATTGATCATTCCGACGATGTAAAACAATATCACGGGATTCCAAGTTTTCTCCAACTACAACGATAGCAACTTCATCAATAGTTGGTGCATTAAAACGTCTTGTATGTTGACCTGCAGGTGTTTTATCAGCTCTGATTACAATTTTGTGATTATCGGATGGCATCAGATCCAGGGCAGTTTTAAATAATATAATCAATTGATTGTGTTGATGAAATAAAGTTTGTAATTGTTCTACAATAGACCTCTTTACTAAATTGTTATGTGCACAACGCAGATCAATTTCTTGTGGTGAATTGCCCATAAAATAAATTTGCAGGAATTTGTTGTCGCTATCTGACACTGGTAACAGTGAACCTGCTCTGTGATATATTTGCCCTTGTATCTGTAAATAAAATAAAATATTATGGTGTGGTATAAATTAATGGATTGTCAGTGATCAAACTTAAATAATATTTGATCTTAAGAAGTATATATTTAGTTTGAACTAATATCTATCAAATATAAAATATAATAAAAGTGTCACTGAAACTGAATCACCATATAATATGATGACTAAGTGATATATAAGTGATTAAGAAATTGAAGATTAGTGACACATCTTAACTTTTGTGACAGAAAATTTTGTTCGCTAAAATAATTATGAGTAACTGCTATAATACATACCTTGAAAGTTGGCATAAAATTTTCCCGAACTACATTTGTTGCCCCAAATGAAGTCATTTGAAAGCAATTGTTATATTGTTGGATATGTGTCAAAAAGTGTATAGAATCTGTTCCTATTCCTGAAACCAATGAGTACAATGGTTCTGGTGGTGGGTCCAATGGTATCAATTTCACTTTACCATTTGCGCAACACAATCCATTGGCTTCGTTTTTGTATTTTAATGCCTTACAGTGTGAGCAAACCGAGTTCATAGAACCAATAACAACACATTGGTAGTTACTGTAGTCAATTGACACATCGTAACTGAAAGCAGCTCGATTCAAACTTGCGCGATTATTAGTTGAATGTCGCGCTCGCGCTTCACGCGTTTGTGATATCCGAATTCTTTCACGTTCATTTCCGTCGTCACGTTCTTGTGCCGTACGATTAGATCGGTAATTAGCTTGGTTTGTAGCATTTCTGGTTCTTCTACCTAAATTGCTTCGTCTTATAGGAGGCATATCAAATATAAATTAGTTTTTCACTAATCACGAACTAAACAAACACTAACTAAGTAAACACTCTGCACAAAACACGAATTTGTTTCGTGTATCAGTTGACAAAACAAACTCAGTAGATTAGGTCACAGACAACTTTTTTTTTTTTAAAATTTTATATGACTTGAAGTCAAATCCTTTTAAGCCGTACGAATTGTAACGCGATTTTTGTTTGACTGATGTAATGACGTGGAAACTGATGCATTTTATCTCGCGTGCCGAAACTAATACAAAAGAAACGCGAGTTTCGGAACGCGACATTAAACTTCTCCAACTATGTATTCTGTGCTCCAACGCACACACGCACATTGTTTTGATAGATATGATCTTTGACGTTAGGAACACACCTACATTGCTTAGACAACAGTGAGTGCTTGTAATTTAATATGAACTTTATACCATAGCAATAAAGCTCAAATTGACTACGTTTTAGTTACAAATCATTTGTATAGGAAAAAGAAAAGGGCTATTTTTAGGGTTTTTCCAGCAATAATTCTAATTTTTCTCGCCGTAAAAACCATCCTTGAACTTCAACGAACATTTGAAAAAAAGATTTGGCCAAATTGGTCGAGGCGTTGTTGAGTTATGCGCTTACCAACACATTTTGCGATTCATTTTAATATGAACTTTATACCATAGCAATAAAGCTCAAATTGACTACGTTTTAGTTACAAATCATTTGTATAGGAAAAAGAAAAGGGCTATTTTTAGGGTTTTTCCAGCAATAATTCTAATTTTTCTCGCCGTAAAAACCATCCTTGAACTTCAACGAACATTTTAAAAAAAGATTTGGCCAAATTCGTCGAGGCGTTGTTGAGTTATGCGCTTACCAACACATTTTGCGATTCATTTTTATATTATAGAGAGATAGTGTAATGAGAGTACTTACATTCCTGCTTCAATGTAGGTTCTGCAGATGCACCATTGTCACTTTGTATGGGAAAAGTTCTAATTTTTTCCTTAGAGTTGTGTGGGCCGTTCCGACACTAACATCGATTTCCTGGGCGAGTTTTCTTACTGACTTCTTCGGACTCATGGACATTTTATCGGAAATATCGAGTAGTTTATCCTCAGACAGAACGCTAGAACGACCACTTCTCCGTGTATCTGTCACTGCACCCATACTTCGAAATTTGTTAATCGAATCTCGCACAGTATCGCGATGTGGGAGTGTTGTATGCGGGAAAACTGAATTAAATGTCTGACTAACTGAAACTGTGTATTTGCCGCCAGCTTTGAACACTTGGAACACTAATAACACATGTTCTTCAATGGTTAGCTTTTTAACACTAACAAAAACGAAACAAACGAACAAAGAAACTAATCTTAAATGTTCACGTTAACTCGTAATAAACGAAACAGTGGAATGTTGGGAGAGTCCACTTGAAGGGAAGTAATCCAGGCAGGCGAACAATCATACGGCACGCGCGGCTATCATACAGCACTGCGGAGAGGCTTTTTGAACACCCCGTATTAGGTAATGTGGGCCTTCAGCACAGCGAAACCTGACCCACCATAAGACCAACAGATGTCAGAAGCATGAAGAAATGCTACAATCTCACAATCGACGATGATGTCCTTTATGATTCTCAGCGCCTCAAATGGGTTAGTATACGATAAAATCCAGAACTTGCTGTATTATATATCTCATCAAGAATCCCACAAAACTGGTTTTTCTATCAGTATAACTGTAACATATACTGATGTCCGATCTAATTTTACTATATAGTGAGTGAAAGGGCATATCTGACGAGCGTGCTACAATCCCATATATCGTCGAAAAAAATTTCGACATACAGGCCAAAAAAGAAAAAAAAAAATACTGGCTGCACATTGTAAATATATTTCCATTTTTAGAGCTGTGTTATCAGGAGAAAGAAAACTGGCCTTCTACGGATCGGAGCATGGACTGTCAGATCCCATAATCGGGCAGATAGATTAGAAAATTTAAAGAGGGAAATGGACAGGTTAAAGTTAGATATAGTGGGAATTAGCGAAGTTCGGTGGCAGGGGGAACAAGACTGATTTCTGTCCAAGCTGTACACGAAGCTTCGCACCATGTATTTAATGTAATCTCAGAATATTTTGTAGTCAATATTGTCAAAATGTTATTCCATTATTTTGCTGTAATATTACAATTAAGAGTAGACAGCTTCTCAATGAAATGTCTGCTCTTGTTTTGTTCGATGTTATAATTTTCACATCGATACTTCAATTTTCATTGACGAAAGGCGAACGTAGCGACTGTATAGAGATGCAAAAAATACCAAACTTTTAGTATTTTCTGGAGGCTGAACGCAGAATACTTACATTACTATTACAGCTATTCGTCCATGGAAGTAATGAAAACAGTTACAAAAAATTAAGAAACGTTATTTATTTCGTGACCTAGTAGAGTCTCAAAGAAAGCCATTAGTTTACGTTTTGGAATTACAAATTCCTTTATAGCAATGAAATGTATTCGTATGACAACGACTTCTCCCTCAGGAGAAGCGTCTTCGTCCTCCACCATCTCCCTCACATCGGCTAACCAATCTTCTTCTGGCATCAGTTCGTCAATCCACCATAGATCTGTATCTGAATAATCCATCTCGTCAGGGAGCACCTCGAAGAGATGCAGCTCTTCTGCCAGGTCAGCCTCGATGTCCAGTATATACTCCTCCAAATCAGCTTCCAGCAAGTCCATTTCCGATCGCCATCTAAAATAACGAAGATAAAATTGATGTTTTTGGAAGATATTGTGTGGATAACTATCCTAAAATCTATTACCCTTAAACAGTGTCATTCTTCTGTGAAGAGATTTTTCAAACTTATAAAAATTTATGACTGTGTCATGTCACGTCTTTTAAGGAGAACGTATAACAAACCAACTTATCAAAAGCATTATCAGCACCAAGCTGACTTATTTCTAAAATAAATAATCTGATGACCTCACACTAAGCGTTTGCAGACCACAAGTAAACTGTGCGACACACAGGAATACTACAACATATCGGATGTGTGAATTGGTCATGTACTACTTACTATGCCAGAAGCGAGATTGAACATATGTTAAAACGACGCTTCAAGACAATTTAAGGAAGTACGTCGGTCTCTCATGCTGATAGTTAACTACTACTAAAGTGATTAGCTGCATGTGTATCGTTTCATTTCCGGCATATCTCGTGGACTGCATGTTGCTACCCTATACGATCGTGCTCGCCACATTGACCATTACATGACGTCTGCTAAGGGGACTGTAATCGGTCGTGTTTTAATTTGCTATCATCACCAAGAAGACAGATATTGCCGCGTGTCACACCACAATGTCAGAGTCAGTTACTGACTGCTTCTACGTCAGTGGCGTCACCAGTGAGACGACCAGCCCCACCCACTGTCTACCTCTGTGCTGTGTCCACCCTGAGCACTGTGTATGGCGATCTTATCTGTATCTCCCCTCTTTGCAAGCACTGACGCACTATTGTCAACAAATATACGTAACATATATAACTAAAAGAACTTATCTTCTATTAATCAGAAAGACTTGGTACTTACATTTCAGCAGAGAGTATGAGCTGCCATAAAAGCCTGAAATAGAAAAGAGAAGAACATGCATTTTAATTACCATTGACGAGTGGTAACTAGCTAGGTTGACTAAAAATAAGCAATACTAAGAGCTCAAAGGAGCGAAAGGTTTTCCCAAACATGTATTTCGGTGTGAAACTTTGTAAGAACTTCGAGACGCGAGAGAAATTGTTGCCTGTATGCCTCGCCAGCCACACGACAGCTCGACTACGAACAAAACGCGAGACTGACGCAGCGATTCCGGCCAACAGCGTTTAGAGTGACGAGTGTGCGAGTATGAGAGAGCTGGCGGCGACTTACCAGCACAGAATCGCGAATGCGACGCTGTCGAGCGCAGTGATAAGCACGAGAAGAAGCATCTTGTCTGGCTGCTTAGCACCAAATTAGTGTTTCCGCGGATACCCTGGCTGTAGCTCCATTGTCGATACAAGAGACAAGGGAGGCTCACCATTCACGAGTGTCGCGCGAAAAAACTGCTCAACGATTCACTGTTTTTATTCACATATTTACTTAATCACTGTTGCACTGACCGACATAGTTTACATTGCAGTTTTATAATAGTTTAATAATTGTTCTTCATATATGCGTAAGCGCGGCATAAAGTTAAGGTGAAAATGCCGATACTTCATGTATAAACGTTGGTTTTGATAGAAGCTACGCAGATATTCCGAGGTTCCTCTTTCGGTTGTCTTTTGGTATCCACCCAGCGCGTACCAAATATGTATGTAGGATGACGTGCTTCGCTGTGCCTGCCTACCAGGGCATTTTCATAATAGACGTGGGTAGACAAATTCCTGCAGTGTCTAAAAATGTATCAAGCATTTTCCGCTTATCAAGTGGTCGAGGCCGGAAAGTTCGTCTGTGACACACAATACGATAATTCCATACTTTTTAAGTTGTACAGCTGTGACGCGTAACATCTAGTCCCAATTGGTGGAAAGTATTTTAGATGTTTGAAGTTTGAATCATCTAGCTTGAGAGATACATGGTTTGTAGATGCATGAGGCTCTTCTATATGCAGGAAGCTGTACTATTCTATAGAGTCGTATCTTTCGAATTGCAGCGACTATCACATTTCTTTTCATTCCAGTAATGTCTGCTACTTCAAGGCAGAGACATCGTTAGTGGTATTAAAGTAAAGAAACGGTGACCACCTGTCACACACGACTTTTCCACTTGGCCTATTATGTCATGCTGTGTGATAGCGGTGTGTCCTTTGATTCAAAGTAATTGTGGACGTCTATATTGTAGAGAAATGTTTCTTGCACGTTGAGGTCCATTCCTTATCTTCCAATAAATCTAAAGTACTTCTAGAATCAGTCACTCTTTTCCTGCACCTATACATTCCTTTCTTAAAATGCAAATCTGCTTTGTCAGATGGGCAAGATCGTCACTGTTCACCCATGATTCTGCCATCTGCAATTTTTAAACGGCCTCGGCACTCACCCCATTCGCAGTTCACTCACAAGCAGTTCGTATAAGCATCACGTTTTCCGTCTACCGGTAGCGGTAACTAACCTCCAGACGGCATACCTTCCCTTTCGTCGTAATTATCTTCATTACCCATCCTACATAGAATTCAAATAGCTTAGCCCTATGGAAGTGTACGGGAACAAAGGCTATTGGCGAGGGCACTGCCTCCCTGACGGTGGCAACACTTCCACTGCTGGTGGACAACTGGTGTAAATCAGCAGGTGGCTCTGGTCGGAAAACTAACGGTACGAAAATGCTTGGTCGCATGTCCCCCACTACCTGCGACACAAAGCAGCTCAATCGGCTGTGGAGTGGAAGGGGTAGGCTAGCAATAGAACAGTGCATCACCATTTACTAGACACTTATTTATTGAACATATAAGTCAGGTATTACCCAAAAGGAACAATCAGTACAAAATTACAAAATAATATTGTTTTCCTTTAAGTCACTCAAACATTAAAACAGGCAAATGGCAATCATTTAACTGAAAGCTTTTTAAGAAAGCAAGACTGGAAATTTTGAATGATAAGTTAAAATCATATTTAAATAGGCTCTGACCGAGCACATATTTTAAAACGAAATACTTCCTTTAATGAACCAGCGACCAAAATTAATTTCATAATCGTCAACAACCATTTTACATCCAAGACATTTAAGATTAAACAGTAATAAATAACATCAGAGGTCTGCAGTCCCAAGCTTTAAGCAGCACGTTTCAGATGGACTGCACTCAACAGTACAATACAAGTCCCTCAGAGGATCTCCCCAAACAGGAAGTTATTGCCGCAATCGACAAAATATCAACATCATTCCATGTACAGACCTAAAACAAACTAAAAGCTCTCTTGAGTATGGTACAGTTAATTCCCTTTCAACATAACATACATCACAGGTCTAGCCCTAGGACGGCACCGACAGCCCACAATTTAGCGTCGTTTCTCCTCGCGTAGGCCTCAGAGGGCGTTGCTTACCGCCCTGACCGTGGCACGAAAGATAAACCACCAGAGTGGCACTATGGATATGAACCGCCACGGCTCAGGGAGATTAATGTGTGTGCATGAATCAACTCCGAAACTTACTGAAAAAGTTTTACAAACCATGTTCCCTAAACGTCTTCATCAACCACAAAAGTGAGACGACTTGCTAATTTAGAAGAAAGAAACAAGCTAAAACCAGTCAAAGTTGAACTCAGTATCGAATATATTCAACGGTGTACATTAAGTTTATTTTTAAAACTCCGAAACCAGTTTCAGGATTTAAATATAAATACATTCACTGTCAGAAGAAACAGACCGCCGTGAACGACTCGAGTTAGGACGCTGATATTCACAGGACATGTACAATAGTATGTTCTGCAGAAGTGCGTAGAATTTGATCCATGTCGGATTGCAGCTGCAAGGTCAACATCGATATCGCGGTGCAACACCACCTACCAGTAAAATTTGCCTGCGGCTCTCGTTGTCGCTGTAAACGGAAGGTAATGGATCATTGTAACTTGAGCAGAGCTGCCGGACGCCTCGCCTGTAAAGTCAAATCAGTGAGCTTGGAAGATGGCGCATTGTTGGCATGAAAGACTGTGATGCGTCCATCCAAAAAATTGCTGCTCGTGTGGGACGAAGTGTTTTGGCAGTGCTGATGGTGTGTGCAGAATGGTTCACAGAAGACCGTGTAACACGACGAAACGGGTCAGGTCGCACCGGAACAGATCACACATCCTGAGAATATTGACGCCTCATCCAAATGCCATTGCTGGACAGATCTGCTCTAGGGCAACAGTGGAATAGTGTAACACATCGTACACAATCAGGGATGACAGTCCGTCGCCGTTTATTAAGGCATGGGTTACATGCTTGTCGACCACTTCTCGGCGTAAATATGAAGAATGGGCAGAAATATGCTAGGTAGCAATGGCATCAGGTAGTGTATTCGGTCGTATCCAGCTTCTGTTTGTTTGAAAATGATGGCACATTTTGGTTCGCTGTAAACAGGGAGAGCGGTATCACAGTGAGCGCATTAACACAAGACAATCATCGCCGACTAAAGGCCTTGTGGTGTGGGGTGCTATTGGGTACAGCCACAAATCACAGCTGCTGTGTCCAGGGCACTGTGACCAGTGCGATCTACGTCACTGACATCCTGTGAACCATTGCCATACCCTTTTTGCACAACATCCCAGATGCCATTTTTCAGCAAGACAATGCACGATCACATGTTGCTGAACGATCTCATGTCTTCTTAGCATCACAGGATGTTCCGCTTTTGCAGTGACCCGTCAGATCACCAGACTTGTCGCCAATTGGAAAACAATGGGATATGATGAAACGACAGGTGTAGCCCCGTGCTCAATTGCCAGCCACCAGAGATGAACTTTAGTACCAGTTTAATGTAGCGTAGATGTCTACACCAGCCCGCCGTTGTCACCGAGCGGTTGTAGGCGCTTCAGTCTGGAACCGCGCGACCGCTACGGTCGCAGGTTCGAATCCTGCCTGGGCATGGATGTGTGTTAAGTCCTTAGGTTAGTTAGGTTTAAGTAGGTCTAAGTTCAAGGGACTGATGACCTCAGATGTTAAGTCCCATAGTGCTCAGAACCATTTGAACCATTTGTCTATACCAAAGGACGCCTTTCGCACCTTATACACGTCAATGCCATCTTGCATGAAACAAGTTATTAGGGACCATTGCCGAATGTGTGGCTATTAGACAACAGGACACATGCTGAACTGAGGTGACTCAGCTGCTAATAATTTCTACAGAACATACTAATGCACATTTCCTGAGACTATGATCGTCCTATCTCTAGTCGTTGAAGGTGTTCTGTTCTTTTCTCAACATGAGTGTACAAATGATGGGTAGCCATTCTAGGAGACGAATTAAAGCAGCAGCTCATTAATTTCCTATGAATAAATGCTGCTATCAAATGCCAGCAGATTTTGAACAGCTCAAAAACGAGTTCGTGTTGGTAAAGTTTTTTGTAATGAAATGACAAGAAACCTAAAATTGGCGGTGAAAGGTGCACTTTAAATGAAGACATGACTGTTTCAAAAACAAGTGTCCTACAAGAATTAGGCAAAAAGTAAGCCAGCTTTTGATTCTTTTGCATATATGTCGGTCTTTTTATACTTTTTATGGTGAGTGATAGCTTGTTGCATCAGACGATCAATGTGTCTTGAATATTTATTCGCATTTGCATGTTTGGTGCTTAATTTGTGAATTCATAATGACAGCTCATCCCTGAGAGACAGAAAGAGACAGAGTCTGCACTCTTATATGTGCATAACATCGAATATTACACGGTATATTTGCTTTGTAAGTCAAAAAGGCCTTCTCTCGCTGCTTTGTATTTTATGTTCACAGACGCGTTTCGCATTTTTCCATTTTAAGACACGTCATTGGACTCTATAATGATGCAGTTATGGTATACTTTTGTTTTGATATGTATCTCGCTTTTTATGTAAATAAGTGACTACCTATGGTTCTTCCTGGTTTTAGTTGGCATCGGTGTTTCCCCTCATCTGGTCAAATGGAGGTCGCACTACCGTTCTACTGACAAAACATAAGCATGTTTTGGCGTTGCGAACATTTTTCTGCCCACCTTTCATTTTGTTTGAATTTCTTCTTGTGATGTACTATCACTCTCAGTCTGTTGTCAGTTATATAAACGTAACATTAATGTACTCATAACCACTTTGAGTTCACTGCGTATCTCATCCTGTTTTGTTTGTTTCCATACACGTACATGTAGCCAACCGAACGACGTATATGCTAAAACTAACGCGTATTTGTTGGTATGACGTTTATATCTGTGTGTGTGTGTGTGTGTGTGAGAGAGAGAGAGAGAGAGAGAGAGAGAGAGAGACAGACAGAAAGAGAGAGAGAGAGAGCGAGAGAGAAAATACATGCATGGATTTTTTTCCATTTGATTTGAGTTTTGGTTAAATGTTCGAGGGTATGTTCAAGGACCAGTGAGTGAATGGAAGTTGGGTTGGGAGGCATTATTGTTATGATAATAGTCCTCTGCTGTAGCTTTCCCTTATTATTTTATTTATTAGTGTAAACAACGAGTTGTTTGGTATTTGTATTTGATCATTCGTCACGGTTTACTTTTCTGGTTCGGTTCTCTGTATGTGATAATTTTCTTGCAGTGTTATGAGATGTCTTTTATTGTAGATTCTAATTATTTTTATGTCTTCTTCTCTAGTGTTTGGTTTGTAATTGTGTTCACTTAGTCGTTCTGCAGATGTGGAGTGGTTTGTCCATACCTCCAGGCTCTAATGTATTTTTTGTATCTCGCACCAAACGTTCTGCCTGTCTGTCCTATGTATCTGCCAACACAAGTGTTACACTGTAATTGAAATATACCTGCTTTCTCGTATAAACCCGTGTGTTTGGTCAGTTTTGGTGTGTATTTTTTGATAGACGTGTCTGTTGTGTATGGTATGTTTATTCCCTGTCTTTTGAAAACGTTGGTGATTTTTTGTGTGAGTAGGGTTTGTATGTCATTATGGGCCATCTTCTGTTTCTCTTATGTTTTCCTAATCATTATGTGTAGTTGTTATGGTAATGAGTGATTGTTATTGTGTATGGTCCTATTGTGATACTGTTAATGGTTTTGCCTTTTCTGATTATATTTTAATTTTGATTTTGTTGTTTAGTTTTGTGACTATAACACTATTTTACTCATTGTTTCAGGCTATCTACATTATTATCTCCAGTTCTTTTTAGTAGTTTTCTTTGTTAAGTGAAACCGTAATGTGTCTGTGGAGAATGTGTAGAAGTATTGTTTGCTTTTGTGAGTAGGGGGTAATAACGCCAGTTGCTGTTGGTGTACGGTGAATTTCAATCGTATGCATATTGTTTTGCTTTTTGTTTGTTATATCCAGAAAGTTGATTTGGTTGTTCTCCTCTCATTCCATTGTGGTTTTTGTATTTTTATGTAGTTTGTTGATGTCTGTATGTAGTTCTTCAATTTTTGTTTGTGGTTCGTCTATTAAGCAGAGGACGTCATCCATTACCTGAAACAGTATAGTATGTTGTATTCTTTTGCAGCTGTTTTTGTAATCAATGTGTCTGTCAGAATTGGTTCCTTATCTCGAGACATAGACAACCGGTCTCAGGTTATACACTGGAGGTCCTTGTATCCCCATTCGCTATTCCCCAGAATCGACCGGAAATTACTCAAGGTCACCTAGGTGATGCACCCAGGCAACTGTGCAAGTGATATTCAAGATCATGAAGTAATTGGACAGACGTCACATGTCATAAAAATGGCGGAAACCCGTCTACCTTTCCTCACCCCACCCCTTTGAAGCATGAGGATTAATCACTCTTTTTTAACTGGGACACTAAAGTGTGAGGCGATGTTATGGAGCTGGACTCTATAGCAAGAGGATGTGGCTATCTCTTAATAACAAATTATGTCACCTGAGTTCGATTTGTTAACAACCGTGTTACGCGACTCCTGCAGAGACCATATCGAGTCAGATGTGAAAGTACTGTTATTAGACCACATTTTACGTATTTATCACCAATTTCCCTCAATGTTCCTGTTTTATAACTGAATGCATTCTTGAGCTGGGTAGCGTAGGGAGACAAGCTGTAGCCTGTGCCTTTTTTATAACGTTATGTCACATCAATTGGGTTCTATTTGTTAACAAGAGTTTTCTATTAGCTGGAACCAGCAGAGACTGCACCCAGGCAGATATGTAAGTACTCTAATTACTCCATATAATCTCACATTTTCACAAATTTTACCTATTTTCACTCTTTTCCGGGATTTTCTTTTGTCCAATTACGCAAGATACACTGCTCTCTTCCCGAGATCGCGACGACATCCTGATGCTCTCAGGTAATCACAATGCAGTATGGGCTTTAATTAGATATCACTAATATTAAAGCACACTTTCCCAAATCCATCTGTTATAGTTGTGACACTCTGGACTTGAACAGCATGCGGTTAGGTTGTATTCCGTGTCTGTTTGTTAATAACAAATTACGTTACTTGAGATGTATTTCATTTGTAACAGATTAATATTTCGTCCTTACAACCACTAGCCGAAACGTCACTGACACACATACGTAAGTAATCTCATTCATCCATATTTTATGAATTTTTTCCGTATTTTACGCAGTTTTAAACATTGTACCCAATGATGCGAGTTATGTGTCAACATGGTGTTAACATCGCCTCGCATCGAGACAAAATATCACGTCACATACGCCACGTCACGTCATGACGTCACATCACAGTGGCGCACCGTGTCGTAGGACGTCGTGATGCGTTGCGTAGACGTCGTGAATTTGTCAGTACAGAACAATGCTGGATGTTGCCGATTTATTTCTCGTTGCTGAGACACCATTCCATTACTAGTGTTGGACGTCATAGTGTTATAAAAGTAATCATTCGTTCAAATAGTGACTTCATAGAGAACTCTATACGCGCTACCGATTTCTAGACATAGATGCTTTATATAATACACGTATCACACAGCAGGAGGTAAAGCACGACTACATTAGAATGTGGGACGTCAAAGTAACATTGGATGCTCCCAACCGAAGTGTTTGTTTGTGTGTAGGACAGCGCTACAAAATATACCTCTAGAGACGCGTCGATGAAAATATGTGAATCTGGCACACACCTAGATAACGGAGAACTCGCCCCAGGATTCGCATATCGAACGAGTCAAGCGAGACGCTGGTAGGGATGCCACTCATCGTGCGATTGTGACCACCAGGTCGCGAATAAGTAAGCTCCGCTTGTTTTCCTGACATTACACCAGACCATTTCACCAGACGAGGTAAAGAGATTTGCACAAAGTGTGTGTAACCTCCTTCACTCTGTCGGCTGGCATAAATGGTGCTCAATGGTTCAGCGAGAGGGTATCCCGCCACAGAAGAGCCTGTCGTAACTCGCCGGCGTCTTTGATGACAATCGTTGCTAACAGTTGAAGCGCCAAGAACTGCCCTCCCCACCCCTTCATCCTTTCTCTCTGTACCACCTAGGCGAACCAGTCGCAACTAGCAGACACATACACGCTCACCAGAGGAAATAGACATGTGGTTATAAAGTTGTAGCAGTATGAGGTTCGTAGCAGTAAGGTTGTAGCAATATAAGCTTCGTAGCAGTGAATCCCTTGTCGCTTTAATACACTCATTATTAAGCGTAAGACATCTCCAAGGCACCAATAACGTAATGCTGGACTTGTTACTGGTAGCATTAATCCAGATGCTAGCCAAAGCTCTTTTTCGTGAAAAAAAGTACTGATAACAGACATAGATAGTCAACATAAATTAACGGAAAATAGAAATTGTACAGTTAGATGCTTTCCTCTCTGTAGCTCTACTTTTTGTTAGTGGCACTTGGTGCCTTACTATGCGTGCGTCTTGAGAAGGGAGATACCGAATTCGCATGATCCCCTTACAAGTAAGGAGCTTGCCAGAGTCCGGATATGCATGTAATAAAACATAATCAATCTGAGTCTAATTTGGAAGTGGAACTGTTCCTTAGATAATTACAGCTCGCATGCATTAAACCAAAGTGGTAAGTGTCTCAGACTGTAAGTCAAACCTCGTATTTCGTCCTAACTCAACACAAAATTTTTAAACATCTTATGTACATGATAAATAACTATTGATGCGGAGACCCAAGGTAGGTAATACCATACTGCCATTAGTGCTGTGTAATGGAACTGTACGGGTGTTTCCATCAGCCGCAGCCGTGAGAGCATGAGGAAGCTAGTTTCACACACTTAATTCTGTAGCAAGCAACATAGGCAGGTTAGATGGTTTTAATCATCCGGCGGAGTAATTCTGAACTACACCGTCAGATCGGTTGTAAGTAGCTTTGTTTCTTTGTGTAATCGGCCTCCACGATAAAACTAAAGGCATACAGAGATTAGCTTTATACAGCAACATAGATCATGACTGTCTTTCTTTCAAGTGTAGTTCGAAGTATTACATCCTGTCACTACAGAATAATCCGTGAAAGCTAGACTTTCAGAACACGTAAACATCCAGCAAAAAATAAAGCACTTACGTATTTGAATTTTATGGGTCATGAAAGGCGTTATAACCAACGCCATCTAAGCTAGTAATACTTCTTCAATAGACAAATTCTGGAATGGTATGGTAAGTTTTTGCGCTATATAGGGATTTTAAGCCGTCCTTGTGCAGCACTATGCTTAAAGTTGTGTAATTAGGGCGGAACTCTGTGATTAATTACGTATTTAGGATGGTTATTTGCGACAGTGTCCCGAGCAAAATAAATAAAGTACACTAACCTAACCTTCCTCTCCCCCATCTGTACAGTTCCCAGGTGTTAGGGGGGTGCACATAGGCTTTCCATCCAGTAGAATCAGTGTTGGAGTCGCTGATAAGTTGTGTTTCTTACGTGCACTGAGTGTTTGTGGAATTATTTTCGGGTGTTTAAGCATTCTGAACGTGTTTGCGTGTATTATTTCGGTGATCTACGAGTAGTTTGCACTTCTGTATGATGTGTACTGGATTATTTGGGTAATTTACCAGTTGTCTGCATCTCTGTACATCAGCGTAATGTATTATTTATGATTAGTTTCCATGTTTGTAATCTGTATATTGTGACCCCAAGCACCAGTGTTTTGCATCAGTGTAATAAATAAACTAGCTGAAATCCGTCGCTAAATAAATTGTTCCACAAAACAATAAAGTGCAATTGTTTCTTTCTTCATCAGCCCAGAACAGGCTGATTCCATTTTCGGCCAATTTTCCTCCTTCAGACCGCCGGCAGGGTGAGTGTTTTGCATCAGCATAATAAATAAACTAGGTGAATTGTGATTCTTGAATAGGCACGCGCAAACGCTATGAACTCCGTCTCCGACTCACCTTGATGATGGCTGGGAGGTTTCTAGCCGGAATATCGCAAGAAGAATTGTCGCTGTCCCGAGTGCACGCCCGAAAGACGATGGAACATAGGTGAAATGTGTTCCTAAATAAACAGGCTGATTCCTTCTACCACCAGTTTTCCCCTCCAGACCGGCAGGGGGATGAGGAGGCTGGGGCAGTTGTGCAGCTCAGAGAAACACGTGACGTCATGATGATGATGTTCTCTTATGGACTGAACGCACCATCATGTGACCCATCGCTGCGCCCTCTAGCAATGAACTCGCCAACTAGATCAGTTCTTTGGTCTGGTGGATCGGAGGCAGTTGTGCCTTGTGTGGTGGGAGCTTATAAGCAGGTTTTAGAAATGACAGACAATTCCAGCAGACTCAGATGTTTCCATGCATTGTGTTATGCATCTTTAATGCAAATCATTTATTTGCAGGAACGTATTCTTCCTCTTCATATGTTCAAGCACCAATGCTCGCTTCCATTCTTCATGCAGTGAGCTGTCGATACATTCCTCAGCTGAATGAGTGCATGTAATACAACTATAAAGACTCCACCTGTCTGGTACCATCATCTCGCTAATTGATCACCGACAGCTCAACAAGCACTGATATCAAAGCCTCTTGTGGCGGTAACACGACACTAATGCTGTAGGTACATAAAAAATTTCAACAAATCTAAGAAGATTTCAGCAAGTTTGTACAAATTTAGAGATATTTTAACAAATTCGAATTTAATGACATCATGAGCAGTCTTAGAAAATACTGAGGTGTCAATTATGAAAGGGATGCCACTGCCTCATGGTTATGTGACCCGAACAGACATCTGTGCATTGCTTAGTAGCTGACAGTTGTATCGTCACTTCGTGGGGACCACTGGTGCACCAAGACTCTGGCAATGGCATAACACGTCGATTGGTGGGATGAGTTTTTTTACTAGCGATCTTTTGTTTTAACTGTACTCCATCGATTTAACTGATCAATAGGATGCTACAAATTTTTTTAAATAACTACCCCATGCATGTGAAGAATATAGATTTACATAATTTGCATAATTTTTTGTATCAACGTAATGTTAGTGGTACAAGAGTTAAGGGGAGGGTGTGCGTGGTTGGGTGACATGGAGCAGAAGAGCAGGCTACATCTACATCTACATCTACATGACTACTCTGCAATTCACATTTAAGTGCTTGGCAGAGGGTTCATCGAACCACAATGATACTATCTCTCTACTATTCCACATCCGAACAACGCGCGGAAAAAACGAACACCTGAACCTTTCTGTTCGAGCTCTGATTTCTCTTACTTTATTTTGATGATCATTCCTACCTATGTAGGTTGGGCTCAACAAAATATTTTCGCATTCGGAAGAGAAAGTTGGTGACTGAAATTTCGTAAATAGATCTCGCCGCGACGAAAAACGTCTTTGCTTTAATGACTTCCACCCCAATTCGCGTATCATATCTGTCACACTCTCTCACCTATTACGTGATAATACAAAACGAGCTGCCCTCTTTTGCACCCTTTCGATGTCCTCCGTCAATCCCTCCTGGTAAGGATCCCACACCGCGCAGCAATATTCTAGCAGAGGACGAACGAGTGTAGTGTAAGCTGTCTCTTTAGTGGACTTTTTGCATCTTCTAAGTGTCCTGCCAATGAAACGCAACCTTTGGCTCGCCTTCCCCACAATATTGTCTATGTGGTCCTTCCAACTGAAGTTGTTCATAATTTTAACACCCAGGAACTTAGATGAATTGACGGCCTTGAGAATTGTACTATTTATCGAGTAATCGAATTCCAACGGATTTCTTTTGGAACTCATGTGGATCACCTCACACTTTTCGTTATTTAGCGTCAACTGCCACCTGCCACACCATACAGCAATCTTATCTAAATCGTTTTGCAACTGATACTGGTCTTCGGATGACCTTACTAGACAGTAAATTACAGCATCATCTGCAAACAACCTAAGAGAACTGCTCAGATTGTCATCCAGGTCATTTATATAGATCAGGAACAGCAGAGGTCCCAGGACGCTTCCCTGGGGAACACCTGATATCACTTCAGTTTTACTCGATGATTTGCCGTCTATTACTACGAACTGCGACCTTCCTGACAGGAAATCACGAATCCAGTCGCACAACTGAGACGATACCCCATAGGCCCGCAGCTTAATTAAAAGTCGCTTGTGAGGAACGGTGTCAAATGTTTTCCGGAAATCTAGAAATACGGAGTCAACTTGAAATCCCCTGTCGATAACGCCCATTTCTTCGGGCGAATAAAGAGCTAGCTGCGTTGCACAAGAACGATGTTTTCTGAAACATTACGTGTCAATAGATCGCTCCCCTCGAGGTGATTCATAATGTTTGAATACAGTATATGCTCCAAAACCCTACTGCAAACCGACGTCAATGATATAGGTCTGAAGTTCGATGGATTCCTCCTACTACCCTTCTTAAACACTGGTGCGACCTGCGCAATTTTCCAATCTGTAGGTACAGATCAATCGGTGAGCGAGTTGTTGTATTTGATTGCTAAGTAGGGAGCTATTGTATCAGCTTAATCTGAAAGGAACCTAATCGGTATACAATCTGGACCTGAAGGCCTGCCCGTATCAAGCGATTTGAGTTGCTTCGCAACCCCTAAGGTACCTACTTCTAAGAAACTCGTGCTAGTAGCTGTTCGTGTTTCAAATTCTGGAATATTCCAATCGTCTTCCCTGGTGAAGGAATTTGGGAAAACTGCGTTCAATAACTCCGCTTTAGCGGCACAGTCGTCGGTAACAGTACCATCGGCACTGCGTAGCGAAGGTATTGACTGCGTCTTGCCGCTTGTGTACTTTACATACGACCAGAATTTCTTCGGATTTTCTACCAAATTTCGAGACAATGTTTCGTTTTGGAACCTATTAAAGGCATCTCGCATTGATGTCCGTGCCAAATTTCGCGCGTCTGTAAATTGTAGCCAATCGTCGGGATTTCGCGTTCTTCTGAACTTCTCATGCTTTCTCCGTTGCCTCTGCAACAGCGTTCGGACCTGTTTTGTGTACCACGGTTGATCAGTTCAATCTCTTACCAATTTATGAGGTATGAATCTCTCAATTGCTGTTGCTACTATATCTTTGAATTTGAGCCACATCTCGTCTACATTTGCATAGTCAGTTCGGTGGTAATGGAGATTGTCTCTTTGGAAGGCTTCTAGTGACACTTTATCCGCGTTTTTAAATAAAATTATTTTGCGTTTGTTTCTGGTGGATTTGGAAGAAACGGTATTGAGCCTAGCTACAACGACCTTGTGATCACTAATCCCTGTTTCAGTCATGATGGTCTATATCAGCTCTGGATTGTTTGTGGCTTAGAGGTCAAGTGTGTTTTCGCAACCATTTACAATTCGCGTGAGTTCGTGGACTAACTGCTCGAAATAATTTTCGGAGAAAGCATTTAGGACAATCTCGGAAGATGTTTTCTGCCTACCAACGGTTTTGAACAAGTGTTTTTGCCAACATATCGAGGGAAGGTTGAAGTCCCCACCAACTATAACCGTATGAGAGGGGTATTTATTTGTTACGAGACTCAAATTTTCTCTGAACTGTTCAGCAACTATATCATCGGAGTCTGGGGGTCGGTAGAAGGAGCCAATTATTAACGTAGTTCGGCTGTTAAGTATAACCTCCACCCCTACCAATTCGCACGGAGTATCTACTTCGACTTTACTACAAGATAAACCACTACTGACAGACACAAACACTCCACCACCAATTCTGCCTAATCTATCTTCCCTGAACACCGTCTGAGACTTTGTAAAAATTTCTGCAGAACTTATTTCAGGCTTTAGCCAGCTTTCTGTACCTATAACGATTTCAGCTTCTGTACTTTCTATTAGCGCTTGAAGCTCAGGGACTTTCCCAGCACAACTACAACAATTTACAACTACAATTCCGACTGTTCCTTGATCCATGCACGTCCTGTATTTGCCATGCATCCTTTGAGATTGCAGCCCACCCCGTACTTTACCGAGGCCTCCTAACCTAAAAAACCGCCCAGTCCACGCCACACAGCCTCCGCTGCCCGTGTAGCCGCCAGCTGAATGTAGTGCTCCTGACCTATTCAGCGGAACCCGAAACCCCACCACACTATGGCGCAAATCAAGGAATCTGCGGCCAACACGGTCGCAAAACCGTCTCAGCCTCTGATTCAGACCCTCCACCCGGCTTCTCACCAAAGGTCCGCAGTCGGTTCTGTCAACGATGGTGCAGATGGTGAGCTCTGCCTTCATCTCGTAAGCAAGACAGGCAGCCTTCACCAAATCAGATAGCCGCTGGAATCCAGAGAGAATTACCTCAGCTCCAAAGCGACACACGTCATTAGTGCCGACATGTGCCACCACCTGCAGCTGGCTGCACCCCGTGCTCTTCATGGCATCCGGAAGGACCCTTTCCACATCAGGAATGACTCCACCCGGAATGCGCACTGGATTTCTAAGTGCAGAACAATAGGTTAATTTTCATAATTTTTATGCAAGACATAGTACAATAGTTTAAGGGGGTACAAAAGCATGCAATCCTTCCTCCCCACCAAAGAGCCGCCAATTTTCATATATTACATACACTGCCTTGAATCCTCTAAATTGTTGATATAACCAATAATCCACAGATTGCCTAAATTATTTAAACAATATTCCATGCAACTATAGAGTCACATCTTCACCTCGAATATAACTCTCACAATTCTCATTATGTTTCTCCTGGTTGACCTTGATCAACTGACAGATCCTCAGGGGAGAGAGAGTGGGGGAACCAAAGAGCAGAAGTATATAACCTGACAGCAGATGTTTTTATCTTATCTAGAGGTCACAAAACAGTTATATCAGATCTGGGGCCTCAACACGCAAAGCTGCCTTATTCATGTGCAAAGCTAAAAGTATACTCCTCCTGAACAGGCCATGGTAGCCCCACAGTACTGACCAACTGTCACGTCACCCTCAGCCCACAGGCATCATGGACACGGATATGTGGGAGCATGTGGTCACCACACCGTTCTCCCAGCTGTATGTCAGTTTATGAGACCGGAGCCGCTACTTCTCAATCAAGTAGCTCCTCAGTTTGCCTCACAAGGGCTGAGTGCACCCCACTTGCCAACAGTGCTCAGCAAACTGGATGGCCACCCATCCAAGCGCTTGCCCAGCCTGACAGCACTTAACTTTGCTGATTTGATGGGAACTGGCAAGGCCCTTGGCACTCATATGCACATCACATAATAAAATGAACACTATTGTCGCTTATCATAAAGGAACAAACACACAGCATAATGAATAACACGATTTCCTGTCCGCCTGCTGCTCATTGGCCTGAGTATATCCTCTCATATATATATTACTTATCGAGTCTCATATCCCATTCATTCTTGCATCCAAAGATAATTTAACTTCTCCTACCCTGGAGAGGTCTCCCTGGAAAGCTATGTGATAGGTCCTGAAATGAACTCCATAAGAAGTCAGGAAACTGCTGTTGGTGTTTCAGGCTGCACACGATCTTCAGATGCCATCGCTGCAAGAAGCCCCAAACCTTCAGCGTGTTCTCTGTGCAGTCTCTGAACAAATAGAGCACCATGTGGCATCGAAGCCACGTTACTTGGTTCGTTTTAGTGCATGGAAAGTATGTCCTTTCTGGGAATGTTGGTCCAATGTCTTGTCCCACTCACAGAAAAACAAATGATCATTTGTGTCATTAAGCTCCACACTTCTGCCTAGCGACTGGGTGCAATTCGCTATTCATCACTGTCTAGAGTTTGGAACATAGGGCATAATGATCAATCAATCAGATGAATCTCCATCAGGTCACAGGTATACCATGTATGTCAGGTACAACACTGCACATGTCTGTGCCTCTGTGTCTAAGGAAACACACTGTACTGATCGCCATACCACATGCCAATTGATATGTGGATATCTCCTGAGAATGGGGTTGCTAGGCTGCCCTGTAGTTAGTATCTGATAGGCATCACCTTGAGTCACAGGTCTGGTTACTGGCAGAGCTATCTGAATATAGCTACATACGACATAAAAAAGACTGTATATAGGATGAAGTGACTGTTAAATGTGATGAAAAGCCACTGGTGGCAATTCTTCTATTAAATTTCTAATCAGTCATGTCTCATATCATCTCCAAAGTTATAACATTGTGCTGATGCATAGCACCACCACTCTTTCATGAACATGTACAGGACCCGATCAACTCATACTAAGACAGGGGCCTGGGATTTGTATCTCACTTTAAAAAGTAGACCTGCATTCATAAAGGAACCAAAGTATGCCAATATGAATTGTGCTACTACCGCCAACGTCTGGAGTACCTGGGCAAAGTGCAGAACCCGTAACACCAGATATGTGTTTACATGTTTGACCTGCTGGAGGATGTGTAAGGCCTGCGTGATGTTCGTGTTGACACCTGTGTGGACTGCTTGTAGCAGTCTGTTGCTTTTGTACACTGCTGTGCGTCGTGTGCCGTTGGTAACAACAATTCCTAGGCGTTTCAAGGTATCAATGAGCCATAAACGTGCTACATGTTCTTCAAATAGCCTGACAGCAATACACATCACCAACCAATTTGTCCACATTTATATGGCTGCTAGTAGCCGTTCTATATTGGTGGATCCAATCTAAAGCCACATGCATGTCGTTATCAGTCGGCACTACCAGCACCAGGCCATCAGTATATGGTTCACACTTAAATGTGTATCATCACAAATTCAAACCTGTCGATCAGTGACGAGAGCCACAGAGTAACAGATCAGGGGACACCATTTTCTGTCGTATCTCGATACAATGAGGGACTTCGTCGTACACCTATTGAGAAGCACTATGGAGAAATCATGGTGGAGTAACCACGTCACGACAGTGATAAATGCCATGGAAACCACGTGTGCATCAAGACTCAGACTCACGCCATTGAAAGCTTGATCAAAACGTATTGAGAATAGTGCTCCGTGGCGGCGGCACGCCTTTGCTAGGCCGATCATATCGTGATAGTCACCAAGCTCTTCTAGATGTCGATATCTCCGCCACTCGCTATATGATCGTGTGAGATAACCCAGTGCAATTTTCAATGGATGCATGCTGTTAATAGACTGAGATATTTTAAAGTCGCAGTTCAGCAGTATCAGCTGACGTTAGTCCGTTATCTGGTTGCCACTTGAAGGTTTGTGCATCGCAATAAGCAGCCCCTCCACAAAGCTGACTGTAAGGCAGGTCAGGAGACATTATTTCATGGGAGATATCAGTCCATCGGGATGCTGTCATGTATCTGGTGATCCTATAAAACTTCAAGGGGACCCATTTGATCCCAGTGATTTATTCACTGCTCTCCCCATCAATGGTCTTCTCCCTAAGTAACCTAATCCACCTAGTTCAATGGTGCCGAAAATCGTATGTGTAATGGCTGCCATATCGATATTCACTGCAGCATCAAATTCACTGTAATGATCTTCAAAGTCATTGCCCATTTCGTATTGCAACATCAGGTGTGTCCCATTATTCAGTGCTTGTACCAGAGCTCTTCGTCGTCTTTTGAATCTCCTGATAATATGATACGTTAATGGGTGTCCTCCTATATCCTAGTTTAGTTTCCATGCCTGAACCAGTGAACCTTTGGGATGGCATGATGGGTTTAGTTTTGGTTTAACTCGTTGTATCCCCACTTGCCACTCTGGAGAAGGTGCTTGGTGAGTGCATTCCTACAGCACTGTGAAATAGAAGTCCATCGTATGACGTCGCCACACTGCCTGCTCACGATCATATGTTATCTTTTCACAACGTAGCACCAGTTTGGCAAAAACCATCCGCTAAAGTAGGGTCGTGACATACACCCAACGGCGTCGTTCACAAGATTTCCAAGCAAGGATTGTCTCTGAGGTCGGCGACATTCAATTTCCAAAGACTGTATCTCCGCCATACGTACTGCTGCTGGAGGGAGATTATACACTAGATGTTTTACGATCAATGTAGGCTACAGGCTACAGTTCCGCACTGAGGACCTCAGTGTCAACATTGTGTGTAACAAATTCTGATCAGACTGATCATAATGACTTGCTATTTTTATAAACCCGTCCAGACGATAGCAGCATTACCTGGCAGGAATGACTGCTAGTCATACACATGCATGGAGCATGTAGTATTGCTGAGTGTACTGTTTGTGCGTGGAAAGGGGCGTGTGCGCAATCTATGTGAGTCTGGCCGAGTATTTCGGAAGCTGCACGACCTTTCGGTTGTTCGAGAAGTGCTGTGTAGAGTTTCTTCAACACATGGTGGAAACAAGGTGAAACTATATCCAGATGTCGTGGGATTGGGCGGTCACTTCTCATTACAGTTGACTCACGTCGTAGGCTGTGCAGACTGGTGAAACAGGACAGGCAGCAAACTGTGGCGGAATGAACTTCAGATTTTAATGCTAAGCACAGTGAAAGTGAGTCTGAACACTGGTAACGATGCGCCACCGCAGAACGACCCATGAATGTATCAACGTTAACAAGACGACATCAGCAACTATGACTGAAATGGGTACATGACCATCGGCTATGGACGTTGGTGCAGTGACAGGGCGTTGTATGGTCTGATGAATCCTGATACCATCCTCATCACGCCGATGCTGGGGCAACAATGCTTCGTCTTTCAGGTGAGCAGTTCCTTGACACCTGTACTGCAGGATGGAGACAAACTGGTGGTGGTTCCATAATGGTGTGGCGAACATTCACATGTAAGGCACCATGATGGCAAATGAGCATCATAAACTGATGGCAGAATTAAGTGACTTGTGTGCGTAGATGTGGTGCCAACTGCCTCCATGGACCTACCAAGGCCTCACTGCTTCGACGCCACAACACTTCGCTGTTGTTATCCGTGTCAAAGGTTGACATACCGGTTATTAGGTAGGTATTCATAATGATGTGGAGGACCATTGTACACTCCATCGAGACGACTATCGGAATAACTCGTTACATGGGTATATGCAGGGTGGAGGCCATGGGCATGATCCCACATGTCAAAAAAATGCATGTTCTGTGTCAACATTCATAGTTCTTGCAACGGAGTGAATCGAGAAAAGTGATCATTCAGTGCAAGTACACAATTAAAATCGCCGCCTAGGATAAAATAGTCGTGGCGTCATTGTAACAGAGGGGCAATTTCCTCTGTGAAGGAGCGGGAACGCTCTTCTGTTCTGTCTGTATTCGACAGTTCATAGATATAATGAGCCGTCCATCAAGCGCCGTCGCTGCTAATCCTCCCCTCCCGCTCCCCCATCCCACGGCGAATGGTGCAAAATATCCCCTACCCTGATGCCTTTAGTAAGAAGTTATGTAATCCTGCTGCCAGTTTTGAAGGCACGTAATACTAAGTCTTTGTACCTGCACATATGGGAAATTCGTCGATGTACACTTCTTTTAGGAGGATGTCTATGTCCGCCGTTTATATCAAAACTTTAAGTAAAGATTTCCTTTTCTGCGACTGAATGGCGTTGATATTGAGAGAAGTAAGTCAATATGCTTGTCTTCGTTCTTATGCCTATGTATCTATCGCATATGGAAGCTTAAGTCATTTGAATTTGTATTGGCTCATTGTGTGGCTCTGTCGTGTCTGCCGGCGTTGGTTGTAGTTCTAACTTAAAGTGACACCGACGCTGCTGGGTTGTCTGTTGCTACCGTCAGCGAATCACCTTCACAGTCAGCCCAGCCTGCTTGGGAGAAGTTTGCCGCCGGCGTCGTCTTGCCAGCCCCATCTGTCTGTGTCGTCTTTTCTGGTACCATATATAGGTAATGGACTGACGATAGCCCTGCACTGTCGTGCTCTACAGGGCTATTCTACTGCCGATATGGTGGTGTCCTGGCTGTAAAGTGTCGGCTCCCTTTGTCATATAGCGCGCTTCTGGCCCATTGACGGTCGCCCTTCGTACGTAGCTTCTTTTAATCACGTTGTGGCTTAGAGCTCTTCAAATCCCGAATCGCTGCAACACATCTTCATTCGTTACTCGACCCACCTACACCAGAGAGCAAAACAGATACACATGCGTAATACCGTGTAGGGCCTCCTCGAGCATGCAGAAGTGCTACAAGACGACGTGGGATAAGGTCGACTACTGTCTGAGGTGGTGCTGGAGGGAACTGACACCATGAATCCTGCTGGACGGTCCACACATCCGTAGGAGGACGAGGAGGTGGAGATCTCTTCTGAACAGCACGTTGCAAGGCAGATATGCTCAATAATGTTCATGTCTCGGGAGTTTGGTGGCCAGTGGAAGTGTTTAAACTCAGATGAGTGTGCGTGGAGCCACACTGTAGCAATTCTGGACTTGTAGAGTGTCGCTTTGTCCAGCTGGAATTAACCAAGTCCGTCGGAATGCACAATGGACGTGACTGGATGCAAGTGTTCAGACAGGATGTTTACTTACGTGTCACGTATCACAGTCGTATCTAGAAGTACCTGGGGTTCCATATCACTTCAACTGCAGACGCCCCACACGGATTCAGAGCCCCCACCAGCTTGAACAGTCCCCTGCTGACATGCAGGGTCCAGTGATTCATGAGGTTGTCTCCATACTCGTACACGGCCATCCGCTCGATACAGAATCAGGCAACATGTTTCCAGTCATCAACAGTCCAAAGTCGATGTTGACGGGCCCAGGCGAGGCGTAAAGCTTCTTGTCGTGAAGTCATCAAGGATGGACCAGTTGTCCTTTGGCTCTAAAAGCCCATATCGATGCTGTTTCGCAGAATGGCTCCCACGCTGACACATGTTGATGACTCAGCACTGAAATCTTGAGCAGTTTGCGGAAGGGTTGCAATTCTGTCACATTTAACGATTCACTTCAGTTGTCTTTGGTCCCATTCTTGCAGGATCTTGCTCCTGCTTCAGCGATGTCGGAGGTTTGATGTTTTTCCGGATTTCTGATATCACGGTACACTCGTGAAATTGTAATACGGGAAAACTGCCACTTCATCGCTACCTCTGAGTTGCTGCGTCCCGTCACTCGTGCGCCGACTATAAAACGACATTCAGACTTACTTAAATCTTGATAACCTGCCATTGTAGCAGCAGTAACGCATCCAAATACTTGTTGTCTTATATAAGCGTTGCCGACTGCAGGGTCACACTTTGCCGATGTCCAACTGATGCTTCTGTGATCATAAGGGCCGTTACTAAGCGGCTCACAGAGAGGAGGCTGAGTTCACAGCGCCCATTGCGCCGACCTCCATTGACCTCTGTACACCAAAAAGTTTCGTTATCAGTGGTGTCGGGCCATGGATCCTCATTGACTGGAGTAGCACTGTCCTCAGTGAGGAGCCCTCCTTCTAAACAGGCCCCAATAACCAGCGAAGACTGTCTAGGGCTCATATGAGCATTGACGTACCGTCGTCCACGTCGGCCGCCATGTGGCCCAACAAAAGGAGTACTGCCGTTTTATTTCATAGCAGGACTCCTTTGGTTGTCACCCGCGCCATCCTTACAGCACAACGGTACTACAGCGAAATTCTGTGCCTCGTTTTGTTGCCCTCAATGGTCAGTCTTCCCGGGCTTACATTTCAGCAAAATAATGCCTGCCCACAAGTGGCGACAGTTTCTATTGCATGCCTTCGTGCTACTTGCACAGAAACTATGATGGCGAGCAGTGTCGCTGGATCTCTCCCCTATTGAGAACGTTTGGAGCATTATGGTCAGGGCAGTCCTATCAGATAGTATTATGGCGATCTAACGCGCCAACTGGACGGAATTTGGCACGATATCCCTCAGGAAGACATGTCTCTGAATCAATGCCCTACAAACAAGTGCTTGCTTGCATAAGTGCCAGAGGTGGACCAACGCGTTGTTGTCTTGTCCAGTTACAGAGGCTCTTTCTCTTGAATAAACCTGCAGTTTTTCTGAAACTGTAATCAGTTGTCTGCCTGGACATCACTTCGATACATTTCCTTCCCATTTGCATACTTCTTCGTCGTGCATCGTTTATTTATTTTATTGTCTTAAAGGGTATTTCACAGAAAACGGTAACCTAGCCTAATGCTTTTAGTGTCTCAGTTAACATCTTAGTACCCATGTCCACTTTTAGTTACCTTAATCTTGTAACCTATTTCCTAGGCACTATGCATTTCGTTCAAGTGATCTTCCTCAAGTTCACTGCCGTCTCTGACAGAGTGACAATGTTATGGGCAAGCTTTAAAGTTTTTCTTTCTTGTCCCCATCTTTAATTCGCATTCCAAATTATGTTTGGTTTGCTTTATTTCTTCCTCCATAACTAGTTTGAATAACACGGACAAAGTTAGATTAGAAACATGTGTTACCCCTCTTTCAGCCGATGCATTTATTTTGTATTCTTTAAATTTTACAAGTATAGTCTGATCTCTATCCAAGCTGTACACAAAGCTTCGCACCATGAATTTAATGTAATCTCAGAACATTTTGTAGTCAATATTGTCAAAATGTTATTCCATTATTTTGCTATGAAAAAAAAAAAATTAAGAGTAAACAGCTTCTCAATGAAATGTCTGCCCTTGTTTTGTTCGATGTTATAATTTTCACACCGATACTTCAATTTTCGTTGACGAAAGGAGAACCAAGCGACTGTATAGAGATGCAAAAAATACCAAACTTTTAGTATTTTCTGGAGGCTGAACACAGAATACTTACATTACAATTACAGCTATTCGTCCATGGAAGTAATGAAAACAATTACAAAAAATCAAGAAACGTTATTTATTTCTTGACCTAGTAAAGATTCAAAGAAAGCCATTACTTTACGTTTTGAAATTACAAATTCCTTTATAGCTATGAAATGTATCCGTATGACAACGACTTCTCCGTCAGAAGAAGCGTCTTCCTCCTCCATCATCTCCCTAACATCGGCTAACCAATCTTCTTCTGGCATCAGTTCGTCAATCCACCATAGATCTGTATCTGAATAATCCATCTCGTCAGGGAACAACTCGAAGAGATGCAGCTCTTCTGCCAGGTCAGCCTCGATGTCCAGTATATACTCCTCCAAATCAGCTTCCAGCAAGTCCATTTCCGATCGCCATCTAAAAAAACGAAGATAAAATTGATGTTTTTGGAAGATATTGTGTGGATAACTATCCTAAAATCTATCACCATTAAACAGTCATTCTTCTATGAAGAGATTTTTCAAACTTATAAAAATTTATGACTGTGTCATGGCACGTCTTTTAAGGAGTACGTATAACAAACCAACTTATCAAAAGCATTATGAGCACCAAGCTGACATATTTCTAAAATACATTATCTGGTGACCTCACACTAAGCGTTTGCAGACTACTAGTAAACGTGCGACACACAGGAATACTACAACATATCGGATGTGTGAATTTGTCATGTTCTACTTACTGTGCCAGAAGCGACATTGAACATATGTTAAAACGATGCTTCAAGACAATTTAAGGAAGTACGTCGGTCTCTCATGCTGATAGTTAACTACTACTAAAGTGATTAGCTGCATGTGTATCGTTTCATTTCCGGTTTATCTCGTGGACTGCATGTTGCTACCCTATACGATCGTGCTCGCCACATTGACCATTACATGACGTCTGCTAAGGGGACTGAAATCGGTCGTGTTTTAATTTGCTATCATCACCAAGAAGACAGATATTGCCACGTGTCACACTACAACGTCAGAGTCAGTAACGGACTGCTTCTACGTCAGTCAAGTCACCAGTGAGACGACCAGCCCCACACACCCTGTACCTCTGTGCTGTGTCCACCCTGAGCACTGTGTGTGGCGATCTTATCTGTGGCGATCTTATCTGTATCTGCTCCTTTGCAAGCCCTGACGAGCTATCGTAAACCATTATACGTAGCATATATAACTAAAAGAACTTATCTTCTGTTATTCAGAAAGACTTGGTACTTACATTTCAGTAAAGAGTATGAGCTGTCATAAAAGCCTGAAATAGAAAAGAGATGAACATGCATTTAAATTACGATTGACGAAGGGTAACTAGTTAGGTTTACTAACAATAAGCAGCTCAAAGGAGCGGAGTGTGAAACTTTGTAAGAACTGCGAGACGCGAGAGCAATTGGTGTCTGTATGCCTCGCCAGTCACAAGACAGCTCGACTACGACCAAAACGCGAGTTTGACGCAGCGATTCCGGCCAACAGCGTTTAGAGTGACGAGTGTGCGAGGATGCGAGAGCTGGCGGCGACTTACCAGCACAGAATCGCGAATGCGACGTCGTCGAGCGCAGTGATAAGCACGAGAACAAGCATCTTGTCTGACTGCTTAGCACCAAATTAGTGTTTCCGCGGTTACCCCGGCTGTAGCTCCATTGTCGATACAGGAGACAAGGGTGGCTCACCACTCACGAGTGTCGCGCGAGAAAGCTGCTCAACGATTCACTGTTTTTATTCACATATTTATTTGGCCGTTGCGTGTTAATGAAGCATATTTAATGATTGTTGGACTGACCGACATAGTTTACATTGCAGTTTTATAATAGTTTAAAAATTGTTCTTCATTCATCCATAAGCGATTCTGGGAGCTTCAGTTGGAACCGCGTGACCACTACGGTCGCAGGTTCGAATCCTGCCTCGGGTATGGATGTGTGTCATGTCCTTAGGCTAGTTAGGTTTAAGTAGTTCTAAGTTCTAGGGGACTGATGACCACAGATGTTAAGTCCCAAAGTGCTCAGCGCTATTTGAACCATTTATCCACAAGCGCGACATGAAGTTAAGGTGAAAATGCCGAGACTTGACAGATAAACGTTGGTTTTCATAGAAACTCTACAGATGTCCCGAGGATCCTGTTTCGGTTGTCTGTTGCTAACCACACAGCGCGTTCCAAAAATCTAGGTAGGATGGCGTGCTCCGCTGTGCCTGCCTACCAAAACATTATCGTAGTAGAGGTCGGTAAACAAATTCCTGCTATGACTAAAAATGTATCAAGTATTTTCCGCTTATCAAGTGGTCGAGGCCGGAAAGTTCGTCTGTGTCATACAATACTTTTTGAACCATACTTTTTAAGCTGTACAGATGTGACGTGTAACATCTGATCCCAACCTGATGGAAAGTATTGTATATGTTTGACGTATAAATAATCTAGTTTGAGAGATACATGGTTTTTACATATAGGAGGCTGTACTATTCTATAGAGTTGTATCTCTGGATTTGCAGCGACTATTACATTTCTTTCCATTCCAGTAAAATCTGCTACTTCAATACAGACACAACGTCAGTGGTATTAAAGTACAGTAACGCTGACGTCCTGTCACTCACCACTTTTCCACTAGGCCTATTAGCTCATGCTGTCTGATAGCGGCGTGTCCTTTGATTCAAAGTAATTTTGAACGTCTATATCGTAGAGAAATATCGCTTACATTTTGAGTTTCATTCCTTATCTTCTAGTAGATTTACAGTTCTTGTAGAATCAGTCACTATAAAGACGACGTCGGAGGGAGTTTAGACGCATAATACTTCCCCAATACAGATGCTGGTTTCCGCCAGGAGGTTGCACATTTTCATAGCTTGCGTACCTGCGCAATACAAGTCGCGCGACATGAAAGAATTGTGAGCGTCGTTGTCCACGAGGACGGGACGAGGTGAGTCGTATTAACAGCTGAGGTTGTTGGTGTACACTGTCCTCCACGCTGATGGAAGAGATCTGGTAGTACGACAATAGCTTCACAATCCTAGCAAAACCTAGGATTGCAGTTACATTTGCTGTGAGCATTATCATGTTCAAATGTTCATATTTCTGTGAATTCTTAAGGAACCAAACTACTGAGGTCATCAGTCCTTACACTTGCACACTACTTGAAATAACTTATACTAAGATCAACACTCACACCTATGCCCGAGGGAGGACTCGAACCTCCAGCGGGATCATGATTGTGTATCTTAAGGGTAAAGTTCGATATTATGGCAAGATCTTACGCACGTTGTATGAATTCTCTGTCTCGCTTAGTAAATAGTTCAAGGCACTACGATATACGTAGTATGCATAGATAACTAGACGACGATTGTATAATGCCATGGTAAAGCGTAAATAAAACCAAGACCTCCACACCTCAGATTCTGCACTTACTATGACAAGTAACCGTCCAACGTCGCTTGCTAAGCATTCAAGATGTAGGTGCTTCCTCGGTCTCAGTATACAGGCACATATAACTGGCCCACATCAGTACTTTTAGAAACCTGATTAATGTCGTTACAAGATATACTGTATATACTATAAACAAAAAGGGACTCAACACAGATCCGTGTGAGTGGCTTCTGTATACCAACTGCGGCGAGTGTAAGGTTTTGTCAGAAAACGTAATGTATAAACATGATTTTGAAGAAAATAGTTAAGATTTTCGGTAATAAAACCTGGAATAACTATGTCGTGTAATTTTGTAACCAACCCATTTATTTCCAAGCTGTGTTCGGCTTCATAGATGCCGCGACCCGCGACTCTTAGGAAAGCATTCAGTGTCGTGGGCTTCCCGACCCTGGGCTTTGCGACCTGTTACGTCAACGTGGTGTTTCCGAGCACAAATATTTTAGCCGTGGCTACACCGACCGTCAATGAAAGCTGTAATAGTGGCGGAGCCTCTGCTGACCCTTTTTCAATAAGAACAGTCCCTTTCACATTTAATCAATCTTAGGACTGGCTAATACAGAGGCATGTTCAATTTTTTTTTTGTTTCTGACTTTTTATTTTCTTTTTACTATCACCTTTGTTTCTTTCCTCAACACTACTGGATAAAGCCATCATTATCATTTCATTTGGGCCTTTGTCCCACTTTAACGCGGCGTCGACCTTGAGACTATACATTTTGCAATTTACTGTCGAACGGTGACCAGATGCTCATCACGTCGCCACCATCAACCCCCCAGATGGAATTGTCTGCGTCTAGTGTAAGCAATGAAATAGTGCGAATGCTTTCAAATGGCTGCAAGTCGTGTAACTAGGGCGGGACTTGTGGACCCTCCTGGTACTCACCTAGTGGGATGTGGAAAACTGCCTAAAAACCACATCCAGACTGGTCAGCATACCGGCCCTCGTCGTTAATGCGCCAGGCGATTTCGATCCGGAGCAAGCGCGCCTGCCCGAGTCCAGCATTAGTGCTCTCAGCTAACCTGGTGAGTTAACATTACTGGATAAAATGATTAGACTTATCATCTTATTTTACCCATTTATAACATAGCCATGATTTCAACATCCTCTTACTTCACCCTATTCGTTATTGCAATATCTTTTTCCTTTTGTATACATCTATCTATCTTCTTTTCTTTTCTGAAGGGGCAGTTCAATGAAACGCTTTTTTAATTTCAAATGTAGCATTTACTGCTTTTTCCTTCATAACCTAATGTTTTTGATTTATTGGAGAGTTTAGATTCGTACCGTACGCCAACCTCCGGCAGGATTCGTAGTCGTGTGCCTCTGGTTAAAACCACTCTACCTTTCAATTGGTATACTACCATGTTCCCTGTCTTAATTGATCATATAGTCAGCTAATTTCGTTACGAAGGCTGTCGGCGAGTGCACTCAGACACTGACGACAACAACACTCCCGCTGCTGGTGAACAACTGTTGTAAATCAGCAGTGGGGGAGGCTCTGGTCGGAAAACTCACGGTATTAGCAGCTCCCACGGTACCTGCGGCACGTACAAAAGCATCAAAACCATCACAGTCTGAGAGAGTGACCTACACGAGCCTTCGTGTAAACGTGACGTCATTTTGACGTCACACCCTGTACCGAAGACGAAAAGGGCCGCCTATCGACTTTCGCGATCGTTCTGTTCGCAGCACGTGAGGCAAACATGGCGTTCAAAACAATAACATTCACCTCAAGTAGAGAGGACGTTACGCTTTTTCTTTACTGCAGGGTTCGTTAACCTGGTAGTTACTTTCTTAATAAGATGTGTTAAGTTCTGCATTCGTGTAGACTAGTCTCTGAATAAGGGAAAAACCAGTTTCAGGATTGAACTGTAGTTAGAATCACTTTCAGAAGAAACAAAACACCTTAAACGACTTCAGTTAGTACGTTGATATTCACAGGATATGTACAATAGTATGTTTTGCAGAAATGAGTAGAATTTGATCCATGTCGGCCTTCAGGTTGAAGGTCAACATCGATATCGCGGCGCAACACCACCTACCGGTAAAATTTTCCTGCGGCTCTCGTTGTCGCTGTAAACCGTAGGTAATGGATCTGTGTGACTTGAGCAGAGCTGCCGGACGCCTCGCTGATGTATGATCGAACTGTAGCGTCAGATCAGTTAGTTTGAAAGAGGGTGCATTGTTGGCAGGCAAGACTGTGATGCATCCATCCAAGAAATTGCTGGTCGTGTGGGACGAAGTGTTTGGGCAGTGCAGCTGGTGTGTGCAGGATGGTTCATAGAAGACTGTGGAACACAACGAGATGGGTCAGGTCGCACCAGAACAGACCACACCCACGAGGAGATTGACACCTCATCCAAATAGCATTGCAGGACAGATCTGCGTCCTTCTCTGCTCTACCGCAACGGTGGAACGTACACTATAAGGGATGATAGTCCGTCACCATAATTAAGGCATGGGTTACTTGCTCCTCGTCCACTTCTTCGCCTACCTTTGACGAATGTGGAGAAAGATGCTAGGTGGCAATGGCATCAGGTAGTGTATTCGGTCGAATCCAGCTTCTGCTTGTATGAAAATGGTGGCCGCATTTCCGCTCACTGCAGGCAGTAGGAGCGGCATCACAGTGAGCGCATTCACACAAGACAATCAGCACCAACTCAAGGCCTTGTGGTGTGGAGTACTATTGGGTACAGCCACAAACCACAGCTGGAGTGTGTCCAGGGTACTGTCACCAGTGTGATCTATGTCAATGACATCCTGCGAACCATTGGCATACCATTTCTGCACAACATACCAGATGCCATTTTTCTGCAAGACAATGCACTATCACATGTTGCTGCGCGATGTCGTTTCTTCTTAGCATCACGGGATGTTCCGCTTTTGCAGTGGCCCGTCAGATCACCAGACTTGTCACCAATTGGAAAACTGTGGGGTGTGGCGAAACGAAAGGTGCAGTGCTGTGCCCAATTGCCAATCATCAGAGATGAACTTTGGAAGCAGGTGAATGCAGCACAGCCACAACACGGCATTCGCACCTAATATGCGTCGATGCTATCACGCATGGAACAAATTATCAAGACCAATGGCGAAACATGTGCCTATTCAGGACACATGCTGAACTGAGGTGACTCAATTGCTAATCATTTCTACAGAACAGACTAATGTACATTTCATGAGACTATGAACGTCCTATCTCTAGCCGTTGAAGGTGTTCTGATTGCTCTGAACATGAGTATACAAATGGTGGGTAGCCATTCTAAGAGACGAATTAAACTAGCAGCTCATTTTTCTTATGTCCTTTGAATAAATGCTGCTACAAAATGCCAGCACATTTTGAACAGCTCGAAAACACGTTCATGTTGGTAAAGTTTTTTGTAATGAAATGAGGAGAAACCAAAAACTTGTGTTGAAGTGTGCACTTTAACTGAAGACATTTGAACCGTGAATTTATTTTCAAAGAATATTATTAAAATTTATTTTATTTACTAGCGATTCATCAAGAGAGTAACTGATGAAATCATAATCGAATTGCCTTTAACAAACTGGAATTTTTTTTCTGAAAGCGTTTTTTTAAGAACAGATTTAAAATTATAATCAGACAGCACCATCTAAATATCAAGTTACAATTTATTTAGAGGCAGATAGAACAAATTTTTGACTGTATGAGTTTTCGGGCTGAGGACCTTGCCGCTTTCTTTTGACACGGCCGTAGTGACGGCCGCTCACAACACCCTCTGAAAGACTACACTGGTGCAAATCTGCAACTCATCAGATTACTTTAAACTAAAAGTTTAACAAATCACACAAGCATACAAACTATGCACCCCGTAGGAGGGATAGAAATGGTACAAAACACTGAAATTTAAAAAAATTAACCTTGCCACTGAAGGTGCAACTTGTTTTTAACTTCTAAGCAGTCTTACGGTGGAAGGGTGGCAACTTTATATACTAATATGACCATTTAAATAAAAGCCCATGAAATGCAATCTTATATAAAATTATACAAGGTTGGCGAAACAAGTTAACATGCTCTACAGCACATAGATACCGCCTCTCAAGATGATAGGCAAGATCAAAACATATTTCAGGAATTAGGCCGTTACACTCCTAGCAATAAATTCGTTAACACGCCAAATCCGACAAACATGACAGAGGCAGCTCCGAACGACAGACACTACCTGCCTAACAAAAGCGGACGAGAGACCGACTAGCAAGCTGGGAACGAGAAACTGACCCAGACTGACCCAGACTGACTCCAGACTGACTCCCCGACTGACCAACTGACGAGCTCATAGCGCCCCCTAAACGCAAGTGAACAGGCTACCTTTCCCCTTTCCCACCAGAAGGAGACACCACAGCTGCGATTGCCACAGCGGCGCCACCGCCAGAAACGGAGAGCTACTACTTCACACTACGCGTTGCGCCGTTCTCTTTAAAACAGCAATTTTTACCACGGCTCAACATTATTGATTGAAAACAAGTGTCCTAAAAGAATTAGGCAAAATGTAAGCCACCTTTTAATTCTCTTGTAAATGAGTCAGTCTTGTTATGCTTTTTACTGTGAGTGATAGATGTTCACAGATGCGTTTGGTCTTTTTTCATTTTAAGGAACATCATTGGAATCTAGAATGATAGTTATGGTATACTTTTTTTATATGGATCTCGCTTTTCATGTAAATATGTGACTAACTATAGTTCTTCCTGTTTTCAGTTGGCATAGGTGTTTCCTCTCATCTTGTCAATTGGAGGTCGCACTACTGTTCCACTGACAAAACATAAGCATGTTTTGGTGTTGCAAACACTTTTCTTCCTACTTTTCATTTTGTTTACACTTGTCCTTGTGATGTACTATCAGTCTCAGTCTTTTGTCAGTTATTTTGATATAAAACATTATTGTAGCCATAACTACTTTGACTTCAGTGTGTATCTCATCCTGTTTGATTTGTTTATGTACACGTACATGTTGCTAACCAAGCGAATTATATGCTGAAACTAACGCCTATCGTTTCTATTACATTTGCATCTGTTTGTTGTCTGTGTGTGTGTGTGTGTGTGTGTGTGAGTAGGAGAGAGAGAGAGAGAGAGAGAGAGAGAGAGAGAGAGAGAGAGAGAGAGAGAGTGAGTGAGTGAGAAGATACATGCATGGATTTCTTTTGCATTTAATTTCAGTTTTGGTTTATATGTTTTGCGGAGATGCTCATGGACCAGTAAGTTAGTGGTAAGAGGGTTGGGAGGCGTTATTGTTATGATAATAGTCCTCTGTTATAGCATTTTCTATTATTTTATTTATTAGCGTAAAGAATGACTTGTTTGGTGTGGGTGATTGATCATTCAACAGGGTTGTTATCCGTGTCAAAGGTAGACATACCGGTTATTAGGTAGGTATTCATAATGATGTGGAGGACCAGTGTACACTCCATCGAGACGACTATCCGAATAACTCGTTACATGGGTGTATGCAGGGTGGAGGCCATGGGAATGATCCCACATGTCCAAAAAATGCATGTTCTGTGTCAACATTCATAGTTCTTGCAACGGTGTGAATCGAGAAAAGTGATCATTCAGTGCAAGTACACAATTAAAATCGCCGCCTAGGATAAAATAGTCGTGGCGTCATTGCAACAGAGGGGCAATTTCCTCTGTGAAGAAGCGGGAACGCTCTTCTGTTCTGTCTGTACTCGACAGTTCATAGATATAATGAGCCGTCCATCAAGCGCCGTCGCTGCTAATCCTCCCCTCCCGCTCCCCCATCCCACGGCGAATGGTGCAAAATATCCCCTACCCTGATGCCTTTAGTAAGAAGTTATGTAATGCTGCTGCCAGTTATGAAGGCACGTAATACTAAGTCTTTGTACCTGCACATATGGGAAATTCGTCGATGTACACTTCTTGTAGTAGGATGTCTATGTCCGCCGTTTATATCACAACTTTAAGTAAAGATATCCTTTTCTGCGACGGAATGGCGTTGATATTGAGAGAAGCAAGTCAATATGCTTGTCTTCGTTCCTATGCCTATGTATCTATCGCATATGGATGCTTATGTCATTTGAATTTGTATTGGCACATTTTGTGGCTCTGTCGTGTCTGCTGGTGTTGGTTGTAGTTCTAACTTAAAGGGGCGCCGACCCTGCTGGGTTGCCCGTTGCTACCGTCAGCGGACACCTTCACAGTCAGCCCAGCCTGCTTGGGAGAAGTTTGCCGTCGGCGTCGTCATGCCAGCCCCATCTGTCTGTGTCGTCTTTTCTGGTACCATATATAGGTAATGGACTGACGATAGCCCTGCACTGTCGGGCTCTACAGGGCTATTCTACTGCCGATATGGTGGTGTCCTGGCTGTAAAGTGTCGGTTCCCTTTGTCATATAGCGCGCTTCTGGCCCATTGACGGTCGCCCTTCGTACGTAGCTTCTTTTAGTCACGTTGTGGCTTAGAGCTCTTCAAATCCCGAATCGCTGAACACATCTTCATTGGTTACGCGACCCACCTACACCAGAGAGCAAGACAGATACACATGCTTAATATCGTGTAGGGCCTCCGCAAGCATGCAGAAGTGCTACAACACGACGTGGCATAGGGTTAACCACTGTCTGTAGTGGTGCCTGAGGGAAGAGACACCATGAATCCTGTCCATAAATCCGTAAGAGGAGGAGTAGGTGGAGATCTCTTCTGAACAGGACGTTGCAGGGCATTTCTGAGAAAACAGTAAACACGAATAATATTTTAGTGCCTTAGTTTACCATCTTAGTACCCACGTTCACTTATATTGAAATTCATCTCGTAACCCGTTTCCTACACGCTATGCATTCGGTTCAAGTTATCTTCCTCAAGTTCACTGCCGTCTCTGACAGAGTGACAATGTTATCGGTAACCCTTGAAGTTTTTCTTTCTTGTCCCCATCTTTAATGCACATTCCAAATTCTTTTTGGTTTGCTTTATTTCTTCCTCCATAAGTAGGTTGAATAACACGGGAAATGATAGCTTAGAAACATGTGTTACCCTTCTTTCAGCCCATGCGTGTATTTTGTATTCTTTAAATGTTACAAGTAAAGTCTGATTTCTGTCCAAGCTGTACACAAAGATTCTCACCATGTATTTAATGTAATCTCAGAACATTTTGTAGTCAATATTGTCAAAATGTTATTCCATTATTTTGCTATAAAATTGAAATTAAGGGTAAACAGCTTCTCAATGGAATGTCTGCCCTTGTTTTGCTCGATGTTATAATTTTCACATCGATACTTCAATTTTCATTGACGAAAGGTGAACGTAGCGACTGTACAGAGATGCAAAAAATACCAGACTTTTAGTATTTTCTGGAGGCTGGACACAGAATACTTACATTACTATTACAGCTATTCGTCCATGGAAGTAACGAAAACAGTTACAAAAAAATCAAGAAACATTATTTATTTCTTGACCTAGTAAAGACTCAAAGAAAACCATTAGTTTACGTTTTGGGATTACAAATTCCTTTATAGCAATGAAATGTATCCGTATGACAACGACTTCTCCCTCAGGAGAAGCGTCTTCGTCCTCCACCATCTCCCTCACATCGGCTAACCAATCTTCTTCTGGCATCAGTTCGTCAATCCACCATAGATCTGTATCTGAATAGTCCATCTCGTCCGAGTAAACCTCGAAGAGATGCAGCTCTTCTGCCAGGTCAGCCTCGACGTCTAGTATATACTCCTCCAAATCAGCTTCCAGGAGGTCCATTTTCGATCGCCATCTAAAAAAACGAAGATAAAATTGATGTTTTTGGAAGATATTGTGTGGATAACTATCCTAAAATCTATTACCCTTAAACAGTGTCATTCTTCTGTGAAGAGATTTTTCAAACATATAAAAATTTATGACTGTGTCATGGCACGTCTTTTAAGGAGTACGAATAACAAACCTACTTATCAAAAGCATTATGAGCACCAAGCTGACTTATTTCTAAAATACATTATCTGATGACCTCACACTAAGCGTTTGCAGACTACAAGTAAACGGTGCGACAACAGGAATACTACTACATATCGGATGTGTGAATTTGTCATGTACTTCTTACTGTGCCACAATCGACATTGAAAATATGTTTAAACGACGCTTCAACACAATCTAAGAAAGTACGTCGGTCTCTCATGCTGATAGTTAACTACTACTACAGTGATTAGCTGCATGTGTATCGTGACACTACTGGCATATCTCGTGGAGTGCATGTTGCTACCCTATACGATCGTGCTCGCCACATTGACCATTACATGACGTCTGCTAAGGGGACTGAAATCGGTCGTGTTTTAATTTGCCATCGTCACCAAGAAGACACATATTGCCGCGTGTCACACTACAATGTCAGAGTCAGTTACGGACTGCTTCTACGTCAGTGACGTCACCAGTGAGACGACCAGCCCCACACACCCTCTACCTCCGCGCTGTGTCCACCCTGAGCACTGTGTGTGGCGATCTTATCTGTAACTCCCCTCTTTGCAAGCACTGACGAGCTATCGTAAACCATTATACGTAACATATATAACTAAAGGAACATATCTTCTATTATTCAGAAAGACTTGGTACTTACATTTCAGTAGAGAGTATGAGCTGCCATAAAAGCCTGAAATAGAAAAGAGAAGAACATGCATTTTAATTACGATTGACGAAGGGTAAGTAGTTAGATTTACTAACAATAAGCAGTACTAAGAGCTCAAAGGAGCGAAAGGTTTTCCGAAACATGTATTTCGGTGTGAAACTTTGTAAGAACTTCGAGACGCGAGAGCAATTGTTGCCTGTATGCCTCGCCAGTCACACGACAGCTCGCCTGCGACCAAAACGGGAGACTGACGCAGCGATTCCGGCCTACAGCGTTTAGAGTAACGAGTGTGCGAGGATGCGAGAGCTGGCGGCGACTTACCAGCACAGAATCGTGAATGCTACGTCGTCGAGCGCAGTGATAAGCACCAGAACAAGCATCTTGTCTGACTGCTTAGCACCAAATTAGTGTTTCCGTGGTTACCCCGGCTGTAGCTCCATTGCCGATACAGGAGACAAGGGAGGCTCACCACTCAGGAGTGTCGCGTAAGAAAACTGCTCAACGAATGATTGCTTTTATTGGCATATTTATTGGGCCTCTGTGTGATAACAAAACTTACTTAATAACTGTTGCACTTGCCGAAATACTTTTCCTTGCACTTTTACAGTAGTGTAAAGATTGTTCTTCATATATCCATAAGCGCGACATAAAGTTAAGGTGATAATGCCTCGACTTGATAGATAAACATTGGTTTTGATAAAAACTCGTTAGATGTCCCGAGGTTCCTCTTCCGGTTGTCTTTTGGTATCCACCGAGTGCGTTCGAAAAATCTAGCTTGGGAGATACATTGTTTTTAGATGCAGGGAGCTGTAATGTTCTATAGAGTCGTAACTTTGGAATTGCAGCTACTATCACATTCTCTCCATTCCAGTAAAGTCTGCTACTTCAAGGCAGAGACAACGTCAGTGGTATTAAAGTACAGTAAAGGTGACCTGTCACACTCCACTATACCACTTGTCCTATACATGGTGAGAATCTTTGTGTACAGCTTGGACAGAAATCAGACTTTACTTGTAAAATTTAAAGAATACAAAATACACGCATGGGCTGAAAGAAGGGTAACACATGTTTCTAAGCTATCTCATGCTGTGTGATAGCGGTGTCTCCTTTGATCCAAAGTAATCGTAAACGTCTATATTGTAAAGAAATGTCGCTTGCATTTTGAGTTCCATTCCTTATCTTCCATTAGACCTACAATACTTCTATTCAGTCACTATAAAGACGACGTCGGCGGCAGTTTAGACGCATAATAAGGCCACCTTCGTCGCTTACGCTTCCCCTATACAAATGCTGGTTTCCGCCAGGAGTTTGCACACATTCCTAACTTGCATACATCCGCAATATAAGTCGCATGGCAGGAAAGAATTATGAGCGTTGTTGTCCTCGTGGACGGGACGAAGTGAGTCGTACTAACAGCTGAGGTTGTTGGTGTAGACTGTCCTCCACGCTGATAGAAAAGATCTGATTGTACGACAATAGCTTCACAATCCTAGCTAAACCTAGGTTTACAGTTTCATTTGCTGCAGGCATGATCAGGTGTCTCATCGGTAAAGATCGATATTATGGCAAGAGTTCTCCGTCTCTCTTAGGAAATAGTTCAAGGCACTACGATATACTTAATATCCATCGATAACTGGACGGCGATTGTATACTGCCACGTTAAAGCATAAATAAAACCAAAACCACCACACCTGAGATTCCGCTCTTACTATGACGAGTACTGTCGAATCGCGCTTGCTAAGCATTCAAGATGTAGGCCTCTCGTCGTTTGTCAGTCAACAAACGTCGCTAGCTATTTAGCCGAACTTTAGGCGAAACTGTGAAAGGGCCTGGGTGACCCGTTGGTGTTGTTATAGTCCAGCACTTCGTTGTGAAAACTAGAACTGGACAGTTAATAACAGCTTGACTTCGAGTGGTTTAGTACTTTTAGACAAAGAGACTATTTAACCCTCGATTCAGTCACAGAAGTGAAGTGTCATCCTGAGACAAATCGAGTAAGTATACAAGCACATATAACCGGCACACATCAGTACTTTTAGAAACATGCTTAATGTCGTTACAAGATACCCTGTATTTACCGTATACAAAAGGGAATTCAATAAAGTTCCGTGAGTGAGGCTCCAATATACCAACTGCGGTGAGTGTAAGCATTTGTCAGAAAGTCTAATGTATAAACATTATTTTGAGGAAAATATATAAGCTTTTCGACAATAAAGCCTGGAATAACGATCACATGTAAATTGTTAACCAACACATTTATTTCCACACTGACTTCGGCTTCAGAGGCGCCGTGAGCCGGGACCGTCAGGAAAGCATTCAGTGTCGTGGTCTTCCCGACCTTGAGCTTTGCGACTTATTACGTTATTGTGGTGTTTCGGAGTACAAATATTTCAGCCGTGGCTACACATACCGTCAGTGAAAGCTTAATGGTGGTGGAGCCTCTGCTGACCGTTTTTAAATAAGACAGTCCCTTTCACATTTTATCCAGGCTTAGGACTAGCGGATATAGAGGCATGGTCGTCGCGGCGTCGACCTGTGACTATGGATTAGGCCATGTTGGTGTCGGAGGGTGGCCAGATGCCATCCCTGTCGCCACCACGAACCACCCAGGACGGAATTAGTGTACCCCAGCTGTCTGCGTCGAGTGTAAATCGTGAAATACTGCGAATGCTTTCAAAAGTCTACGAGTCGTGTAAAAGAGGCGGGCAGTGGGGATCAACCCCTTATTCATCTAGTGGGATGTGGAAAACCGCCTGAAAACCACGTCCACGCTGGGCGGTATACTGGCCCTTGTAGTTAATCTGCCAGGCGGGTTGGATCCGGAGCCGGCGCACCTACCCGAGTCCAGGAAGCAGCGCATTAGCGCTCTCGGCTAACCTGGTGAGTCAACATTACCGGATAAAATGATTAAAGTTATCATTCTATTCTATCCATTTCAAATTTCCACTCAATTTTTTTATAACAAAGCAATGTTTTCATCATCCTCTTATGTCACCCATCTCGTTATTGCAATATCTTTTTACCTTTTGTCTAGATCTATCGATATTTTTTTTTTCTTTCCTGAAGGGGCAGAGCAATGTAATCGTTCTTTAATTTCAAAGGTAGCATTTACTGCTTCATCCTTCATACGTTCAGATTTTTTTATTGGCGAGTTTACTTTCATACCGTACGCCAAAGATCCACAGAGTCCGTGGTTCTGTCCCTCTGGTTAAAAACATTCAACATTTCAATTGGTATACTAGCATGTTCCGTGTAGTGATTGACATATTGTCAGTTAACTTCATTACCTTTTCTCCACTGGGCAATTTCTCCATTATTAATAACTACAGCCGCATGGAGTATGTTTTTCGACTTTTGTCTGGGAGCAAAATAAATAAATCAGCATATCCCATCTTCTCTGATTTCGATGTCGACGTGAAACGTATATAATTGTTTGAAATGTTCCAAGCAACTGTCAGACGACGTCCGCCACACCCTCCCCCCCCCCCCCCCCCCGCCCTGCGGAAGAATAGTTCCCTTTTCATACAGAATTTTCCCAGCTTCTATACAATCGAACACCAGGCTTATTTGGTCAAAAACGGAGCTACTTGCTTTACCCAATGAAGTCTTGCTGTAGTCATAATTTGGGCTGCATACGACGAAATTAAAACTTTGCCTTTTAAATCTTGAAATACCTTCTTAGAAAATATGGAAAACAAGCACTGTGTTTTCTTCGTGGACTCTTATCCTGCAGTTACACATTCCTTTCTTAAAATGCAAATCTGCTTTGTCAGATGAACAAGAACGTCATCGTTCTCCCATTATTCTGCCATCTGCAATTTTTAAACGGCCTCGGCACTCACCCCATTCGGAGTTCATGCACAAGCAGTTCGTATAAGCATCACGTTTTCCGTATACCTAATAGCGGTAACTAACCTCCAGAAGGCATACCTTCCATTTCGTCGTAATTATTTTCATTACCGGCCCTATATAGAATTCAAGTAGCTTAGCTCTATGGAAGTATAAAGGAACACAGGATGTCTGCGAGGGCACTGCCACACTGACGGTGGCAACACTTCCGCCGCTGGTGGACAACTGGTGTAAACCAGCAGGTGGCTCTGGTCGGAAAACCAACGGTGCGAAAATGCTTGGTCGCAAGTCCCACAGTAACTGCGACCCCTACAAAAGGGTCGAAACCACCACAGGCAGGAAGGGTAACCTATAGTTCATGGGCCTTAGTGTAATCGTGACGTCATTTTGATTTTCTTGATGGTTCTGTTTGCAGCACGTGAGGGGAACATGGCGTTCAAAACAATAACACTCGCCTCACGTTGAGAGGACCTTAGGCTTTTTCTTTACTGCAAGGCTCATTAACCTGGTGGTTACTTTGTTAATAAGGTGTTTAAAGTTCTGCATTTATATCGACTAGACTCTGAATAAGGGAGAGATTAAAGTGTGTGCATCATTCAACTCGGAGACTTACTGAAAAAGTTTTATCAACTACACTCGTGGAAATGGAAAAAAGAACACATTGACACCGGTGTGTCAGACCCACCATACTTGCTCCGGACACTGCGAGAGGGCTGTACAAGCAATGATCAAACGCACGGCACAGCGGACACACCAGGAACCGCGGTGTTGGCCGTCGAATGGCGCTAGCTGCGCAGCATTTGTGGACCGCCGCCGTCAGTGTCAGCCAGTTTGCCGTGGCAAACGGAGCTCCATCGCAGTCTTTAACACTGGTAGCATGCCGCGACAGCGTGGACGTGAACCATATGTGCAGTTGACGGACTTTGAGCGAGGGCGTATAGTGGGCATGCGGGAGGCCGGGTGGACGTACCGCCGAATTGCTCAACACGTGGGGCGTGAGGTCTCCACAGTACATCGATGTTGTCGCCAGTGGTCGGCGGAAGGTGCACGTGCCCGTCGACCTGGGACCGGACCGCAGCGACGCACGGATGCACGCCAAGACCGTAGGATCCTACGCAGTGCCGTAGGGGACCGCACCGCCACTTCCCAGCAAATTAGGGACACTGTTGCTCCTGGGGTATCGGCGAGGACCATTCGCAACCGTCTCCATGAAGCTGGGCTACGGTCCCGCACACCGTTAGGCCGTCTTCCGCTCACGCCCCAACATCGTGCAGCCCGCCTCCAGTGGTGTCGCGACAGGCGTGAATGGAGGGACGAATGGAGACGTGTCGTCTTCAGCGATGAGAGTCACTTCTGCCTTGGTGCCAATGATGGTCGTATGCGTGTTTGGCGCCGTGCAGGTGAGCGCCACAATCAGGACTGCATACGACCGAGGCACACAGGGCCAACACCCGGCATCATGGTGTGGGGAGCGATCTCCTACACTGGCCGTACACCACTGGTGATCGTCGAGGGGACACTGAATAGTGCACGGTACATCCAAACCGTCATCGAACCCATCGTTCTACCATTCCTAGACCGGTAAGGGAACTTGCTGTTCCAACAGGACAATGCACGTCCGCATATATCCCGTGCCACCCAACGTGCTCTAGAAGGTGTAAGTCAACTACCCTGGCCAGCAAGATCTCCGGATCTGTCCCCCATTGAGCATGTTTGGGACTGGATGAAGCGTCGTCTCACGCGGTCTGCACGTCCAGCACGAACGCTGGTCCAACTGAGGCGCCAAGTGGAAATGGCATGGCAAGCCGTTCCACAGGACTACATCCAGCATCTCTACGATCGTCTCCATGGGAGAGTAGCAGCCTGCATTGCTGCGAAAGGTGGATACACACTGTACTAGTGCCGACATTGTGCATGCTCTGTTGCCTGTGTCTATGTGCCTGTGGTTCTGTCAGTGTGATCATGTGATGTATCTGACCCCAGGAATGTGTCAATAAAGTTTCCCGTTCCTGGGACAATGAATTCACGGTGTTCTTATTTCAATTTCCAGGAGTGTATTTTACCTAAAACGTTTTTACCAGCTCCGTAAGTGAGACGACTTGCCAATTTACAAGTAAAAAACAAGCTAAAGCCAGTCAGCGGTGAACTCAGTATCGTACATATTCAACGGTGTACATTAAGTTAATTTTTAAAACTCCGAAACCAGTTTCAGGATTGAACTGTAATTACACTCACTCTCAGACCAAACAGAACACCGTGAACGACTCGAGTTAGGACGCTGATATAGACAGGACATTTAAAATCGTATGTTCTGCAGAAATGAGTAGAATTGGATCCCTGACGGCCTTCAGCTGCAAGGTCAACATCGATATCGCGGTGCAACACTACCTACCAGTAAAATTTGCCTCCGACTCTCGTTGTCACTATAAACCGATGGTAGTGGATCAGTGTAACTTGAACCGAGCTGCCAACTGCCTCGCGGAGGTATACTCGAAGTCTCACGTCAAATCAGTGAGTTTGAAAGAGGGCACATTGTTAGCATGAAAGACTGTGATACATCCATCCAAGAAATTGCTGGTCGTGTGGGACGAAGTGTTTCGGCAGTGCAACTGGTGTGTGCAGAATGGTTCCCGGAACACCGTAGAACACGACGAGACGGGTCACGTTGCACCAGAACAGACCACACCCCTGAGATGATTGACTCCTCATCCAAATGGCATTGCAGGACAGATCTGCGTCCTCCTCGGCTCTACCGACGCTGGAAAGCGTAACACATCGTACACTATTAGGGATGACAGTCCATCGCCGTTTATGAAGGCATGGGTTACATGCTTGTCGTCCACTTCTCGGCGTAACATTGAAGAATGTGGAGAAATATGCTAGGTGGCAATGGCATCCGGTAGTGTATTCGGTCGTATCCAGCTTCCGTTTGTTTGAAAATGATGGCACATTTTGGTTCGCTGTAGACAGGGGGAGCGGCATCACAGTGAGCGCATTCACACAAGAGAATCAGCGCCAACTCAAGGCCTTGTGGTGTGGGGTACTATTGGGTACAGCCACAAATCACAGCTGCTGTGTCAGGGCACTGTGACCAGTGTGATCTACGTCAATGACATCCTGTGAACCATTGCCATACCCTTTCTTCGCAACATCCCAGATGCCATTTTTCAGCAAGACAATGCACGATCACATGTTGCTGAACGATCTCGTGTCTTCTTAGCATCACAGGATGTTCCGCTTTTGCAGTGGCCCGTCAGATCACCAGACTTGTCGCCAATTGGAAAACTGTGGGATATGGCGAAACGACAGGTGCAGCTCTGTGCCCAATTGACAACCACCAGAGATGAACTTTAGAACCACTTGAATGAAGCGTAGATGTTTATACCAAAGGACACCATTCACACTTTTTACACGTCAATGCCATCATGCATGGAACAAGTTATTAGGGCCCATGTGGCACCTTGTGCCTATTAGGCAACAGGACACATGCTGAACTGAGGTGACTCAGCTGCTAATCATTTCTACAGAATATACTAATGTACGTTTCCTGAGACTATGATCGTCCTATCTCTAGTCGTTGAATATGTTCTGTTTGTTCTCAAAATGAGTGTACAAATGGAGGGTAGGCATTCTAGGAGACGAATTAAACCAGCAGCTCATTAATCATATGTCCTACGAATAAAAGCTGCTACAAAATGCCAGCAGATTTTGACCAGCTCGAAAGCGCGTTCGTGTTGGTAAAGTTATTTGTAATGAAATGATGATACCTAAAATTCGTCGTGAAAGGTTCCCTTTAATTGAAGACATTACTGTTTCAAAAACAAGTGTCCTACAAGAATTAGGCAAAAAGTATGTCACGTTTTAATTCTTTTGCGTATATGTGTCTTTTTATGCTTTTTATTGTGAGTGGTAATTTGTTGCAACAGATGACCAATGTGTCTTGAATATTTATTCGCACTTGCATGTTTGATGCTTAATTTGTAAATTCATAATGACAGCTCATCCCTGAGAGACAGAAAGAGAGAGAGAGTCTGCACTCTTATATGTGCATAACATCGAATGTTACACGGCATATTTGTTTTGTAAGTAAAAAACGCCTTCTCTTGCTGCATTGTGTTTTTTGTTCACAGACGCGTTTCGCCTTTTTTCATTTTAAGGCACATCATTGGAATCTATAATGATACAGTTATTGTATACTTTTGTATTGATATGTATCTCGCTTTTTGTGTAAGTAAGTGACTACCTATGGTTCTTCCTGTTTTTAGTTGGCATCGGTGTTTCCCCTCATCTGGTCAAATGGAGGTCGCACTACCGTTCCACTGACAAAACATAAGCATGTTTTGGCGTTGCGAACATTTTTCTGCCTACCTTTAATTTTGTTTGATTTTCTTCTTGTGATGTAGTATCAATCTCAGTCTTCTGTCAGTTACGTAGACATATCACTGATGTAGCCGAACTGCTCAGAGTTCGCTGTGTATCTCAACCTGTTCGGTTTGTTTACGTACACATACTCGTACATGTTGCCAACCAAGCGAATTATATGCTGAAACTAACGCCTATTCGTTCTATTACGTTTATATCTCTCTGTTGTCTGTGTGTGTGTGTGTGTGTGTGTGTGTGTGTGTGTGTGTGTGTGTGTGTGTGTGTGTGTGTGTGATCGACAGAGAGAGAGAGAAACAGAGAATATACATTCATGGATTTTTTTTTCCTTTTGATTTGAGTTTTGGTTTAACTGTTTCATGGACCAGTGAGTGAGTGGAAAGGGGGTTGGGGGCATTATTGTCATAACAATAGTCCTCTGTTGTAGCGGTCCTCTATTATTTCATTTATTAGATTAAACAATGAGTTGTTTGGTATGTGTACTTGGGCATTCAACAGGGTTTTCTTTTCTGGTTCTCTGTATGTGGTAATTTTCTAACAGGGTTATGACATGTCCTTCATTGTTGCTTCTAATTATTTTCGTATATTTTTCTCTAGTGATTGGTTTGAGATTATGTTCGCTCAATTGTTCTGAAAATGTAGAGCGGTTTGTCCATACTTCTAGGCTCTCTTGTGTTCTTTGTATCTCACACCAAACGTTCTGCCTTTTGTCATACATATCTGCCATCACAAGTGTTACACACTCATTCAAATATACCTGATTTCTGGAATATATCTGAGTTTCTTGTCAGTTTTGGGGAGTATTTTTTGATAGAATTATTTGTTGTGTATGCTGTGTATATTCCCTGTCTTTCGAAAATGTTGGTGACTTTTTGTGTGAGTTAGTGTTCCTATTTCATTATGTGCCATCTTGTGTTTTCTCTTATGTTTTCCTAATAATTTTGTGTAGTTTTTTATGGTACTGAGTGATTTTTGTTGTGTTTGGTCCCGTTGTGATGTTGTCAATGGTTTTTCCCTTTCTGATCATATTTTACTTTTGATTTTGTTGTTCAGCTTTGTGACTATATCACTATTATACTCATTGTTTCGGGCTATCTGCATTATTATCTCCAGCTCTTTTTGGTAGTTTTCTTTGTTGAGTGAAAATGTTTTGAGTCTATGGAGCATATGTACAAGTATGCTTGCTGTTGTGAGTGTGGGTGGTTCAAGTACTGGAAGATAACAATGTCAGTTGATGTAGGTTCATGGTGAATTTCAGACATGTGCTTATTGTTTCTCTTTTTGACTGTTATATCCAGAAAGTGTAGTGAATTTTATATTTCTATGCATCTTGTTGAAGTCAGTATCTAATTCTTCACTTTTTGTTTGTGGTTCATCCATTTAGTAGAGGATGTCATTCATATACCTGAACCTGTATAGTATGTTGTATTCTTTTGCTGCTGTTTTTTTGATCACAGGATCGGTTATACTGGTTCCTTATCTCTTCTCTAGATAAGGACAAAAAAAATGGTTCAAATGGCTCTGACCACAACGGGCTTATTAGCAAGTTTCTTCACCTCCCGCCTAACTGTCATAGTACTTGCAGTGGACCCTGATGTAGTTTTGAATTCCTGTGTGATGGTCTGCGTAGATGTCTGCCTATTATACATTACGACCATCTTCAGCTTTCACCAGATGAAAGTTGATGTCAAGCCCTGAATCAAAATTGCGCAACGGATAACTGGGGAGAGGAGCTTGAGAGCGCTACCTAGAGAGCGTGCACTCTCTGTAGGATACTAGGCAAGGGGCTGGAGGTCTCACACGCTGATGTGTGTGTCCCTGCATTCTATAGCTTTTATTTTAAATAAATTCCTTTAACTTGACTTCTTTGTGATTTTTAAGGTATGTTAAAGATTGATGACAGTTGATTTCCTATTTATTCTAAACATTATCACCCGACTTTACAGCGATAGCAGCAATTGTTTCAGTTTACAGATATTACAGTTTTACAACTTATAGCTCGTGTATATTATATAGTAATCTGCACACACATTTCTACGGGTAAGACGGAATTGCGTTGGCCAAATGTATACCACCAAAGTCTCCCAATATTTTACATAGGACATTCACTATGTGAGGAGGATAACGGGCAAACTGGGGACCAGATACTTTAACACAGGGGGTCAAATTTCCGGAATTAAACGTGCACATTCATTACCTTACACAATCCTAAGCTGGAAATAAAAGAATTAGTACAAATATTCAAATACCTCTCTTCCATGCTTGAACATTGAGACAGACGCACTGAGGGCACGTCTGCTCACTTACCCAGCTTCTGTAACACTTACAAGATTATGGCGGGCACCCGGAGGTCTTCCTGGGCCCCGGTGGATGGGGTGGTCGAACCACTTGCCCGTGACCAACCTCTCCACCCCAAATCTTGTGACACTGGAAAGTCTTTGACTTTTACCCGCCTGTGCTGTCTCTGTGATCCCCTAGCCAGGAGCAAGGTTGGCACTACTATACTATAGAACTACTTCTCAACAAAGATTTGGCCACGCTTTACGGAAAGGTGTGAGGAGGATTAGAAAAGTTCATGTACAAATTCACATCCACGTACAAGAAATGCATAATACACGACACATATAAATACGTATTATGAAGCCTGACACATTTCTTTCCACCCGTCCACATGGGTTCTGTTGCTCCCGCGGCCGGCCGCGTCGTGTAATAAAATTGGCTGCGGAGCCGCCTCTGTTTCTATTTCCCGGTGCGAGCGAGCAGCGAAACCTGCTGCTTATGGAGCGGAATCTACTGTACCGTTTCAACAGTGGGCCTAGCGAGTGTGGAAATCTCCCTTTCAGACGTATGACACACGTGACACCATATCACCTGAACACATTCAAAGCCCGTGATTTCCGGGAAGCACCCCATTCTGCTCTGTCACCATGTCTACTGACTACTGACATCGCTTATATGGATTACCTGGCACTAGGTGGCAGTTCAATGCACCTAATGTGAAAAACGTATGATTTTGGACTTTTCCGGGATACTTTTGATCACATAGTGTAGGTCTGCTCAACGTAATTATCTCCCGTACGCATCAGGAACGTATAAATTCTTGCCTGCTTCTGCCACGAAGACAATCACTCCCTCTTGGGATGAATAGTTATTCCGTGCGTTCTCATATTTGATGTCACTAGACTCTCGAATATTCTTAATACTATCAGAACAGCCACTAAGAAAGTAATGCGGCCCACACTGGTTTCCTTTCGACAGAAAGACAGCCATCCATTCTACGTACAGTACACGGTAGAGGTGTCAGCATCGCTGTTTGGTGGCTCATGTAATGGGTTCCCATGTTAAATAATTAGAAATACAATCAAACAGGGCATAGACTCTGATTTATGGAACATAACACTACCACACAGGTTACAGCATTTAATACTCCGGAAAAAGCTAGTTTGGACCTTACATAAATCTGTATTTGTGTTTCTAAAACTATGTAGGACAAACACTGGAATGCGTTTTTGCCAGGCAATACGACCACTAAGAGCAACTGCTTTTTACTGACGATGATTATTCACTATAACAGCAGAATACTATCAGATATTGGTCATTATTTCTACACTATTGATCAGGCAATCCTCTAAAATTGATTGGAAGCACACTATATTGTTTGCGCCGTGAGGTGGATGCACCAGAGTCGTGAGTTGGGGGTGTAGCTTCCAGCAGCAACGAACAATATGCACAGTGCTACTCAGCACACCAAAAACGCATACTTAGCTGTGTCCTCGGAGCTCAAGCGCAGCGACGGGGTAATTTGTAAACTAACCGAACCCTCGCAAGTGAATAGCTACAGATGTTTCAGGCAGACAGGCAGATACAACTATCTGACCGAGCCTGATTATTCAGCTGTGTCATGGACGCGACCTACCGTACAGAATCGTAGCGAGGAGTAGGCACGCAGTCGGGACTGACAACATCTCAGGATCGCCACCCTTGATTCCCTTTCCCTCCCCCCCCCCCCCCCCAATCTCTCTCTCTCTCTTTGCTGATCGCTCATTCTCCTCCATGATACATGCATCAAAAGCAGTAAATCTCCCTCAACTGATACCAACGGATAGAACAATCGAAAAAAGTTCAATGTAGGCTAAATAGGATTAAACATTACACATACACGAAACAATAACACAACAGCTTGCTTACAAATACAGAATTAGTGGGAGTGCGGTAACTTCGTCTTCTCTCTCTAGGATGTTCCATCTTTCCACTAGTAAGAAAAATGCGCTGTGGATCCCTGCTTACGGGTACTATCGACCAATTACCCCAACTGTACAGTAATTATGTTTTTTCTAAGTACGAAGGTTGGAACTTTAATAGAGGCAACTACTAATTTATAGCTCATAAAAATAGATACGTGTTTTAAAGTTTTACTGACGTTCAGAGTAGTCACCATCATTGTCTATAACCCGTTGCCTGCAATGTGGAAGTCGTAGGATAGTCTTAGCAGTGCCAGCTGTGTTGACAGTTCGAGCGGCGCGGTCTGTTGGCCGACGAATTCGTAACAGTTCTGAAGCGAATGCTGTGAAGTGTTTCCTTTAGTTTAGAAATCTAGTCGAACTCACGAGGGCGTAAGTGAGGGGAGTACAGTAGGTTGTATAGCAGATAGCAGCTCCATCAATCAAACAAATCAAGAACAAGTTGCACTGTATGTGCTTGAGTGCAAAATGATGGTCAGGTCCTGCAGAAAGTGTCAGCTGCTCATAGTTTCTGTTTTCTGCGAGAGGCCGTGGATCAGATCGTGTTAATGTCAGTTTAGAACATGACCCTGACCTCGAAGTCGTGGCGGAAAAATATAATCTTTGGCAGTGTACAAAGCATGTTAGAGGAGAAAGAAGCAACGTTTCAAACAATGAGACAGGGTGACAGGGTCTTGCGACTTACAGCATAATCCGTGGGGTACGGTCATCCTCCTACAGTACAGGTGATGAAACATTAAACTGGCCTGTGCAGTTGATTAATACCTCTATATTTAATAGGATCGTCACGTACGCTCAAAACCTGCATGCATGCGGTATTTGTTTTCGATATGTGGGAGGAAGGGGCGCGGTTAAAATCTTATCGAGTTATCTATCGGATGAAGTTAGTGGAGCTTTTATACTTCATAATTTTTCTCTGTTGGGTGGTACAAAATAACGAAGATGTCATATTGGGGAGATAGATGGGAATGGACACGGATCTGTAGTACTTGTATGTAGTTTGCGGACGCACGACAGTGCAGTAGCAAAAATCCTTGTCCTTCAACATGTTTCCATTTCCATGTAAAGCTCAAAACACAGTCCTGTCGCAGTAACGCAGCTTAGCCTGTTTCTACACGGGATGCAGAAGGTTGTAGATATAATTACGTCCGACTTCTGCTCAGTTCCGACTTACACTGGAACGATCACATGCGCAAAGCTGCAGGGATGGTAGTGCAGAGCCTGATGGTGCTGTTGCAGGATGCATAGGGACTACCAAAAACGAGGCTGGAATTTTACTGTACAGATAGGTTCGAGAAAGGTAACTCATTTTGAGATATGAGAGTGCCAAAAATATGGTTCACTAAGGACTGTAATCATTGAAGGACTTCTCCATAGGGTCCAACGCATGTATGTGCTTCAATGGGGAGATAGCGGATAGCATGGCATTAGAGATCTGAAAAGTTAGTGTAGATTTCTTATGACGTCTATCACCTCTCCATCTACTGTTTGTGTCCCTTCTCAATCAACCATCACCTATAGCTCAGTGGATATATCACTGGATATATCACCTCTGTCATGGCATCGAGACAGAATTCATTACAAATACTGGAGAAACATCTAGTGGCGGTGGCGTGAGGGAATTAGAAATACTGGTTTCATACCACGTTCCTTAGGTGAATCACTTTGTAAATTGGGTAATTTTATTACGAGGTTGCACCATCGGCGACTTGTAACCTCACTGCTGGTCTGACACAATATACTCCAGGGATCACCGTCTATCTTCTGTGTCACGGTATTTGTCTGAACAAAAGAACCACCTCATGCACAGGTTATGTCGTACCTCGATTTATACAGACAGTATAACTTCTAACATGGATACTTGTATGCACCTGTAGATGCAAACTGCTTGTGATGGTAATATGGTCGTGTTTTTTTAACATCTGACGGTTTGTAAGACGATTACGCCTCGCTTTCTAACACACAGTGGTACCACTCGCAAGAAAAACTCATGAGACATGCCCACCAATGGTTGGTTTTCGGCCAGTATTATTTCGTATCGTCAGCAATCAGCTATTGACGACGTATTATACTTAGTAGTAGAGGATGTATGACAGTTTCACTATGAGCATCAGGATTATGAAGTATGTGTTTGTGTTCTGACATGTGCAAACGAGATGACTATGTCCAGTCATAAGGAAGGTATGGATTTGACATCAAATACTGTGATAGCAAAGGGAAGAGTATGTAAAGTCATAAGAATGGTAAGATATTTCTATTTCCAGAGCCACAGCCGTCAAGAGGGTGTATTTCCGATACTTGGCTCATTGTTGAATCTCACTCAACTGAATCCGCAATGGTAACATTGAATTGTAAGAATAGCGATCAAATACTCGTATATATGTAACCTATTTCAAAGGATGATTCTGTCTATGAGTGGCCTATGGTAGGAATGATTCACGTTTCCCGTTAATGGCAGGTGCCGTCCAAGTGGAGAGTGCTGTTGCAATGCAGGAATGTAGTTCAGTTAACCGTGTAGTCTTCTAGACAGTCGAATAGCGAACTAATATTTAGTATGTGTTGGACAGCTTTCGTGATCAAGTGGAAATTTGAGAAGATTCAATATGGATGTGTGTTGGCGCTAGGCATTATTCCCTCCCATGTAAATTGTTCTGCTGGCTGCTTCTTCGCATTTCACGTCTTTATTGAGTTGAGGGAAGATCCATTGTGGTGTGTGCATCTAGCACATGGAAGACTCGTGTGCTGGTTCTCTAAATGTGAGAAACACCTTATTTGACTTTGTAAATGATAGGGGTGATTTGGAATCTGTTACGTCACCGACATTAGTATTCATGGGTGAAAATCTCAGTTTTCTCTATTTTCTCTATCTAGTTTCGATGTAAATGTATTAACAGACATGATACGTTTCTCAGTTGAATGTGAAAAACTATATAGATTTTGCTCATAATGCTAAGTGAAACTGGACTTTGTCTATTTTTGTGGAAAGAGAACACTTATTGTCATTGTGAACGTTTTTTTCCTCCTTTTGTTGATATCTGCTTCATTATAGGAGTAGAGTTGATGTTAAATAATCCCTCGCAGAATGGCTGATGAGTTCTCCACGATCCTGTGGCTCTTGTCCAGTCCCTGCTGGAGTGTCCTACATGACGTTAAACAAAAGTTTTATTTTTCTCAGATCTAGAGGCGTTGGGGCCTGTGATTGTGCATGGTGGAGAACACATGTTAAACTGCAGTCTTTTAGGACGACACTTTCCCCAGTACATGTGATGCATTATGACCCGTTCAGTACGTGTACTAGTTTTTTTCGCGAGAATTTCAAAGTATAGTTATAACTATGACGCATTTTTTTCCATCAGCTGTGATAGCGTGTATTGGCTTCGGTTATCCAGGCAGTAGGGTGATTATTAGTAGGCGTGTGTAGTGAACTCTGATGTGAAACAGCGAACGATGCTATATGCTTGAAGGTAATACACTTTTCTTAAACTCCCCTCTGTCCAACACCAGCATCTAGTCGGTTGAACATACCCATGTTCACTTTTACTGAATATCTCCTAACCCATTTCCTACACACTATGCATTCGGTTCAAGTTATCTTCCTCAAGTTCACTGCCGTCTCTGACAGAGTGACAATGCGTGTATTTTGTATTCTTTATATTTTACAAGTAAAGTCTGATTTCTATCCAAGCTGTGGACAAAGCTTCGCACCATGTATTTAATGTAATCTCAGAATATTTTGTAGTCAATATTGTCAAAATGTTATTCCATTATTTTGCTGTAATATTAAAATTAAGAGTAAACAGCTTGTCAATGAAATGTCTGCCCTTGTTTTGTTCCATGTTATAATTTTCACATCGATACTTCAATTTTCATTGACGAAAGGCGAACGTAGCGACTGTATAGAGATGCAAAAAATACCAAACTTTTAGTATTTTCTGGAGGCTGAACACAGAATACTTACATTACTATTACAGCTATTCGTCCATGGAAGTAATGAAAACAGTTACAAAAAATTAAGAAACGTTATTTATTTCTTGACCTAGTAGAGACACAAAGAAAGCCATTAGTTTACGTTTTGGAATCACAAATTCCTTTATAGCAATGAAATGTATTCGTATGACAACGACTTCTCCCTCAGGAGAAGCGTCTTCGTCCTCCACCATCTCCCTCACATCGGCTAACCAATCTTCTTCTGGCATCAGTTCGTCAATCCACCATAGATCTGTATCTGAATAATCCATCTCGTCAGGGAACACCTCGAAGAGATGCAGCTCTTCTGCCAGGTCAGCCTCGATGTCCAGTACATATTCCTCCAAATCAGCTTCCAGCAAGTCCATTCCCGATCGCCATCTAAAAAGAAAGAACCAAAACAAAATTGAATTGTTTTGGAAGACATTATGTGGATAACTATACCAAAATATATTACTCTTAAACAGTGTCATTCTTGTGAGAAGAGATTTGTACGTATAACAAACCTACGTATCAAAAGCATTATCAGCACCAAGCTGACTTATTTCTAAAAGTAAAAGTACAAGTAAACGGTGCGACACACAGGAATACTACTACATATCGGATGTGCGAATTTGTCATGTACTTCTTACTGTGCCACAAGCGACATTGAACATATGTTAAGACGATGCTTAAATCCAATTTAACGAAGTACATCGGTCTCTCATGCTGGTAGTTAACTACTACTAAAGTGATTAGCTGCATGTGTATCGTGACATTTCCGGCATATCTCATGGACTACATGTTGCTAGCCTATACGATCGTGCTCGCCACATTGACCATTACATGACGTCTGCTAAGGGGACTGAAATCGGTCGTGTTTTAATTTGCTATCATCACCAAGAAGACAGATATTGCCGCGTGTCACACTACAATGTCAGAGTCAGTAACGGACTGCTTCTACGTCAGTGACGTCACCAGTGAGACGACCAGCCCCACCCACCATCTACCTCTGCGCTGTGTCCATCCTGAGCACTGTGTATGGCGATCTTATCTGTATCTCCCCACTTTGCAAGCTCTGACGCGCTTTCGTAAACCATTATACGTAACATATATAACTAAAGGAACATATCTTCTATTATTCAGAAAAACTTGGTACTTACATTTCAGTAGAGAGTATGAGCTGCCATAAAAGCCTGAAATAGAAAAGAGAAGAACATGCATTTTAATTACGATTGACGAAGGGTAACTAGTTAAGTTTACTAATAATAAGCAATACTAAGAACTCAAAGGAGCGAAAGGTTTTCCGAAACATGTATTTCGGTGTGAAACTTTGTAAGAACTTCTAGACGCGAAAGCAATTGTTGCCTGTATGCCTCGCCAGCCACACGACAGCTCGACTACGACCAAAACGCCAGACTGACGCAGCGTTTCCGGCCTAAAGCGTTTAGAGTGACGAGTGTGCGAGTATGAGAGAGCTGGCGCCTACTTACCAGCACAGAATCGCGAATGCGACGCTGTCGAGCGCAGTGATAAGCACGAGAACAAGCATCTTGTCTGACTGCTTAGCACCAAATTAGTGTTTCCGCGGTTACCCTGGCTGTAGCTCCATTGTCGATACAGGAGACAAGGGAGTGTCACCACTCACGAGTGTCCCCAGATAAAACTGCTCAACGATTCACTGTTTTTATTCACATATTTATTGGGCCTCTGTGTGATAACAAAACTTACTTAATAACGGTTGCACTTGCCGAAATACTTTTCCTTGCACTTTTACAGTAGTTTAAAGATTGTTCTTCATATATCCATAAGCGCGACAAAAAAGTTAAGGTGAAAATGCCGATACTTCATGTATAAACGTTGGTTTTGATAGAAACTACGCAGATGTTCCGAGGTTCCTCTTTCGGTTGTCTTTTGGTATCCACCCAGCGCGTTCCAAATATGTAGGCAGGATGACGTGCTTCGCTGTGCCTGCCTACCAGGGCATTTTCGTAATAGACGTGGGTAGACAAATTCCTGCAGTGTCTAAAAATGTATCAAGCATTTTCCGCTTATCAAGTGGTCGAGGCCGGAAAGTTCGTCTGTGACACACCATACGATAATTCCATACTTTTTAAGTTGTACAGCAGTGACGCGTAACATCTGGTCCCAACTGATGGAAAGTATTTTAGATGTTTGAAGTTTGAATCCTCTAACTTGAGAGATACATGGTTTCTAGATGCATGAGGCTCTTCTGTATGCAGGAAGCTGTACTTTTCTATAGAGTCGTATCTTTGGAATTTCAGCGACTATCACATTTCTTTTCATTCCAGTAATGTCTGCTACTTCAAGGCAGAGACATCGTTAGTGGTATTAAAGTAAAGAAACGGTGACCTCCTGTCACACACGACTTTTCCACTTGGCCTATTATCTCATGCCGTGTGATAGCGGTGTGTCCTTTGATTCAAAGTAATTGTGGACGTCTATATTGTAGAGAAATGTTTCTTGCACTTTGAGGTCCATTCCTTATCTTCTAGTAAATCTACAGTACTTCTAGAATCAGTCACTCTTTTCCTGCACCTACACATTCCTTTCTTAAAATGCAAATCTGCTTTGTCAGATGGGCAAGATCGTCACTGTTCACCCATGATTCTGCCATCTGCAATTTTTAAACGGCCTCGGCACTCACCCCATTCGCAGTTCACGCACAAGCAGTTCGTATAAGCATCACGTTTTCCGTCTACCGGCAGCGGTAACTAACCTCCAGACGGCATACCTTCCCTTTCGTCGTAATTATCTTCATTACATATCCTACATAGAATCCAAATAGATTAGCCATATGGAAGTGTACGGGAACAAAGGCTATCGGCGAGGGCACTGCCTCCCTGACGGTGGCAACACTTCCGCTGCTGGTGGACAACTGGTGTAAATCAGCAGTTGGCTCTGGTCGGAAAACTAACGGTACGAAAATGCTTGGTCGCATGTCCCACACTACCTGCGACACCTACAAAAGGGTCGAAATCACCACAGTCAGGAAGGGTAACCTACAGTTCACGAGCCTTCGTGTAAACGTGACGTCATTTTGACTTTCGTGGTCGTTCTGTTTGCATGCAGCACGTGAGGCGAACATGGCGTTGAAAACAATAGCATTCACCTCAAGTAGAGAAGACGTTACGATTTTCTTTACTGCAGCGTTCATTAACCTGGTGGTTACTTTGTTAATAAGATGTGTAAAGTCCAATATTCACATAGACTCTGAATAAGTGGGATTGAGGTGTCAGGTTAGCGGGGTGTTCAGAACACAATTTCGACACAAAGCAGCTCAATCGGCTGTGGAGTGGAAGGGGTAGCCTAGCAATAGAACGGTGCATCATCATTTACTAGACACTCATTTATTGAACACATAAGTCAGGTATTACCCAAAAGGAACAATCAGTACAAAATTACAAAATAATATTGTTTTCCTTTAAATCACTCAAACATTTAAACAGGCAAATGGCAATCATTTAACTGAAAGCCTTTTAAGAAAGCAAGACTAGAAATTTTGAATGATAAGTTAAAATCATATTTAAATAGGCTCTGACCGAGCACATGTTTTAAAACGAAATACTTCCTTTAAGGAACCAACGACCAAAATTAATTACATAATCCTCAACAACCATATTACATCCAAGACATTTAAGATTAAACAGTAGTAAATAACATGAGAGAGCTGCAGTCTCAAGCTTTAAGCAGCACGTTTCAGATGGACTGCACTCAACAGTACAATACAAGTCCATCAGAGGATCTCCCCACACAGGAAGTTATTGCCGCAATCGACAAAATATCAACATCATTCCATGTACAGACCTAGAACAAACTAAAAACTCTCTTGAGTATGGTACACTTAATTCCCTTTCAACATAACATACATCACAAGTGTAGCCCTAGGACGGCACCGACACCCCGCAGTTTAGCCTCGTTACTCCTCGCGTAGGCCCCAGAGGGCGTTGCTTACCGCCCTGACTGTGGCACGAAAGATAAACTACCAGAGTGGCACTATGGATATGAGCCGCCACGGCTCAGGGAGATTAATGTGTGTGCATGAATCAACTCGGAAACTTACTGAAGAAGTTTTACAAACCATGTTCCCTAAACGTCTTCATCAACCCCAAAAGTGAGACGACTTGCTAATTTAGAAGAAAGAAACAAGCTAAAGCCAGTCAGAGTTGAACTCAGTATCGAATATATTCAGCGGTGTACATTAAGTTTAATTTTAAAACTCCGAAACCAGTTTCAGGATTGAACTATAAGTACATACACTTTCAGAAGAAACAGAACGCCGTGAACGATTCGAGTTAGGACGCTGATATTCACAGGACATGTACAATAGTATGCTGGACTTGTTACTGGTAGCATTAATCCACATGCTAGCATTATGGGAGCTCAAATTGGCTAAAGCTCTTTTTCGAGAAAAGCAGTACTAAGAACAGGCAGAGACTGTCAACATAACGTAAAGGAACATAGAACCTGTATAGTTAGATGCTTTCCACTCTATATCTCTACTTTTTATTAGGGGCCTTACTGTGTGTGCGACTTGAGAAGAGAGATACCGAATTCGCATGATCCCGTTATAAGCAATATGCAGCCCAGAGTCCGGATAAGCATTTAATAAAACATAATGAATCTCAATCTAATTTGGAAGTGGAAGTGTTCTTGAGATAATTACAGCAGGCATCCTTTAAACCAAAGTGGTAAGTGTCTGAGACTGTAATTCAGACCTAGTATTTTGTCATAACACGCCACAAAGTTCCTAAACAACCTATGTACTTGATAAATAACTATTGATTCGGAGACCAATTCTAGGTAATATCATACTACCATTAGCGCTGTGTTATAGAATCGTAACATATCTGGAAGGACGATGCTTCCATCAAAAAATGGGTCTGAACACTATGTGACTTAACTTCTGAGGTCATCAGTCCCCTAGAACTTTGAACTACTTAAACCCAACCTAAGGACATCGCACACATCCAAGCCCGTGGCAGGATTCTAGCGAGAAAGCTAGTTTCACAGACTTGATTCTGTGGGAAGTAACATGGGCAGGATAGATGGTTTCATCATCTGGCGGAGTAACTCTGAATTACAGTGTCATATCGGTGGTAAGTAGCTTTGTTTCATTGTGTAATCGGCTTCTACTTTAAAACCATAGGCACACAGCGAATAGTTTTATACACCATCATAGATCATTACTGTCTGTCTTTCAATTATAGTTCGAGGTATTACATCCTGTCACTGCAGAATAATCTGTTAAAGCTAGTTTTTCGCAACAAGTAAACATCCAGCAAAAAATAAAGCACTTATGTATTTGAATTTTAGGGGTCATGAAACGCGTTATAATCAACGTCATCTAAGCTAGTAATACTTCCTCAAAAGACAAATTATAGAATGATCTTAGCATGGCATATACGATAATTTTAATGCACTATGCAATGAAAAGTATCCGGGCACCTGGTTGAAAATGATTTAAAACTTCGTGGGGCACTCCATTGGTAATGCTTGGAATTCAATATGGTTGTGGGCCACCCTTAGCCTTGATGACAGCTTCCACTCACGCAGGCATACGTTCAATCAGGTGCTGGAAGGTTTCTTGTGGAATGGCAGCCCATGTTATCTCATCTCCCACCTACGTTTCATAGTACTTGTACTGGATCCTGATGTAGTTTGGAATTCCTGCTTGATGCTCTTGACAGATGCCTGCCTATTACACAATACGATCCTCTTCAACTGTCGGCGGTCTGTGTCAGTCAAAAGACGAGGTCGGCCTGTACGCTTTTGTGCTGAACGCGTCTCTTCACTCCACTTCACTATCACATCGAAAACAGTGGACCTACGAATGTTTGAGGGTGTGGAAACCTGTCGTACAGACGTATGTCACAAGTGAGACCCAAGCACCTGACCACGTTCAAAGTCTGTGATTTCCGGGGAGCGCCCCATTCTGCTCTCTCACGATGTCTAATGACTACTGAGGTTTCTGATATGGAGTACCTGGCAGTAGGTAGCAGTACAATACACCAAATATGAAAAACGTATGTTTTTGGAGGTTTCCGGATACTTTTCATCACATAGTGTAAGTCTGCTCAATGTAATTATCACCCTTACGCATCAGGAAGGTACACATTCTTGCCTGTTTCCGCCAGCAAGACAGTCAGTCCCTCTATGGATGTACAGTTGTTCCGTACGTTCTCATATATGAGGTCGCTAGACTCTCGCATATTCTTAACACTGTCAGCACAGCCACTGAGAAAGTAATGCATCCCATGCTGGTTTACTTTCGAAAGAAAGACAGCATTCCATCCAACGTAGAATCCACAGTAGAGCTATTGGTTGCTGTTGTAATGGGTTCCCATGTCAAATAATTACAACTATAGGCAAAGAGAGCATAACATTAAAACCAATTATAGACTCTGATCTTATGGAACATAGCACACCCACACAGGTTACAGTATTTAATACTCCGGAGAAAAGCCGGTTTGGATGTTACATGAATCTGTATTTGTGATTCTAAAACTGTGTAGGACAAACACTGGAATGCGTCTTAGTCAGGGAATTCGACCACCAAGAGCAATTGCTTTTTACTAACCATGATTATTCACTATAACAGCAGAATACTATCGGATATTGGTCATCATGGCTACACTATCGATCACGGAACCTTCTAAATGTAATTGGACTCACACTATATTGTTTGCGAAGTGAGGTGTATACGCCAGAGTCGTGAGTTGGGGGTGTAGCGTCCAGCAGCACCGAGCAATATGCACAGTGCTACGCAGCACACCAAAAACGCATACTTAGCTGTGTCCTCGGAGCTCAAGCCCAGCGTCGGCGTGATTTGTAAATTAAGAGAACCCTCGCAATCGGACGGTTTCGGATGTAGAAGGGAGACAGGCAGATACAGCTATCTGACCGAGCCTCATTATTCAGCTGTGTGATGGACACGACCTACCGTACAGAATCGTATCAACAAGTTGGCACGCAGTCTTGTCTGACAACATCTGAGGATCTCCGCCCCTAATTCCCTCTCTCTCTCTATCTCTGTCTCGGTCTCTCTCTGTTCAGTGATCGTTAATTCTCCTATAAAACACAATTGTATATGCATCGAAAGCATTACATCTCCCACAGCTGATAGCACGGGATAGAACAATCGGTAAAAAGTTCCATTTACGCTAAATCGATCTAAAAATTACACAAACACCAAGGAGTAACACAACAGATTCCTCACACGTACTTTATTAGCGGGAGCGTGACAATTTCGTTTTGTCTTTGTAGGACGCACAATCGTTCCACTAGAGAGGCAAATGCGCTGTGGATTCCTGTGTCTACTCGTTAAGGCTGCTATCGACCGATTACCCCATCTGTATGTTGATTTTGTTCTCTCTAAGTATACCTGTGACGCCATGTCCATCCATCACTCCATATACATAACAAAAGACGTTATTTTTCCAGAGGGTCTACGACAAGTGCTCTCTCTTGCACCTTTAGGACATATCTGATTCAATTTGGAGGAGGATTGATTCTAAACGATCAGTCATCCTCATAGCTTTCTAGAAAAGTATCCAAGAGTTCTCCCCAGACGTTTTGATAGCATTGCTCCTGCAGTCTTAGTACAAATGGAGATATCCTGTGTGAACACACCGTATTCAGAATTTCTACCGAATTTTTATATTTCTCACATTGCTCAATATCTGTCCATTTTTTCCATATTCCATATATAAGTGTGCAAATATAAATATATTCTTATTGCTTACATAATCAGCTGCGGTTTGCTATTTTTTATTCTATCCAACTCTGATAGAGAGTCCGAATTCAGCCAGAGTATCTACTTAGTCATAAAAATGGCAACAATAAGTGCCAAAACCAACGCTAAAACACACACACGTACATTTATTGCTCCTGGAGGTACTGTGTTGCGTTATTCTGCTGTCAAAACGCACAACACATCTACGCTATTTCACGTATTGGCTTCCCAACCTAACCTAACCTTCTCTAGGAAGGCCTTTCATTCCCTCTCTCCACTGACGCCGGAGGCGTCATTCCAGTCGGCGGCGACGGCAGCAGCATTGGTCCTAACGTAGGAGGATTCATCTTCTATATCAGGACCGGCCACGGCGTCCCAGACTTCACGCGTGGTGCGTGCTGCGCGTGCGGGCAGCGGGCTGGCTGCGCCCGACCTGCCTCTCGGCTTTGCTCGGTTCTCCTCGGAAGTACCCGAAGCAGCGTGACATCTCACTTAGCTTTGCGATGCGGCAACTGCTCTCTGAGTTCGGCACAATAGTTCTGTCAGCACTATTTAACCTCCGCTGTTTGTTCGTGGTCTGAAGGACGTTCACAGGTCCAAAGGCTGTTTGCACAAAACGCGGTAGTCTAGTGACCTATGGTGGCAATCCTTTAAAATGAATGAGAATTCTCTATTCGCATAACAACAAGAACTGCGTATTTGTTATGAAACGACATTACAGTGCCACGCAGACGGAAATTAAAGTTCTAGTTGACAGCGAAAGAGCAATCGATCGATCGACGGACAGACGGAATCCATTGTTCTGTACATAAATAAAGCACTTTGTGCTAATTTTGCAGGCCTGGAACACGTGAAGGAATTGGTCGTATGAACACTAAAAATTTCTGAAGTCGCACGCATTATTCAATTGTCAGTTGCAACCGTTTTCAGTGTAACTGAACGAAGAATATGGAGACTTCATTTATTACTGCAAAGTACGTTGGTTATGTCAAGGAGCATGCTTGGACGATTTTTCGATTTAAAAATCGCTATTGTTGAGTCGATGAAGGAAAAAAACTGCAGGAACGAATATTAGAACATCCGGAATGGATGGCAGACATTGCATTTTACGTGGACTTGACTGCACACTACCCAAAGTAAGACACTGCAAGGTAACTTCCTTCTGATTTGATGGGGATGTATTTAAAAAGAAAATGGGGTTGCAGGAGTGACACATTCGACAAAAACAGTCCACTTCCTGAAGCTCACTGCCGTTAAAGAAAACACGAGATCTTAAACATTCATAGTGGCTTTGAAAGAATTGCAAGGATAGTTTAACAAAGATATCGAGGACAGTATCAATCCTACATCTGTCTCCGTGCTTTGTCCGCCCTCTTTGCTGGGTCGTAACGTGCTGTCTCTATGCAAGCGGGCACGGGTTAAAAAAAATGGCTCTGAGCACTATGGGACTCAACTGCTGTGGTTATCAGTCCCCTTGAACTTAGAACTACTTAAACATAACTAACCCAAGGACATCACACACATCCATGTCCGAGGCAGGATTCGAACATGCGACCGTAGCAGTCGCACGGTTGCGGACTGGCACGGGTTCGATTCTCGGCCGGGCAGGAGATTTTCTGCGCTCGGGCACTGAGTGTTGAGTTGTCCTCATCATCATTTCATCCTCATCACCGGCGCGAAAGTCGCCCAAGTGGCGTCGACTGAAATAAGACTTGCATTTGACGGCCGAGCTTCCGCAGATGGGGCCTCCTGGCCAACGATGCCATACGCTCCTTTTTTTCCGTGCTTTTTGGAGATCGTTTCCCATTTCAATTGAAAACGCCCCTGTGCTGATGTAACTAAATGATGATTCCCGTTATAATAACAAAGCTTTTTGCATTAAAACTGTCCAGGACGTCTACACTGTTTTCCTCAGGTAGGGTTTCTAAGTGTCCATAAAGAGGTTGCAAAACTGCTACAATATTTCGATCGACATATTTGTGTGAAAGATCTTTCTCGGTTGTCAAGCTAAATTAGTCACGATTACTTGCCATCTTGAGTGCGAAGCTCTTTGAATTTGCCCGTGTCTGTTTGCATCAGATAAAAATTGTGTTAAGTCTTCAGAATGCCAAAAATAATTAAATAACGCTGAAAGTTTGTTTTGTTTGTGGCCTATGTTGTTGGGAAATGTGAAATACAAAACCAAATAGTATGCAGTGCGACTGCACTCCCATTTAATTGCGACACGGTCGCAGTTTCCCCGTCTTCCCCCTCCACGCGCTCAGACAGCATGGCCTGGTGGTGGGGGAAATGTGAAGTAAATCCAACCCAAGCATTATCCTGCACTTTGCGCAGATCCATCCGCCCCAAACAATGTCCTCAGATTCACAGAATGCTGAATAGAGCCTGAACAATATTGCCTGACGTGCCGCACGCTGCATCCATCATTAGAAACATACAACACCTAATGCGGGCGCATCCACCTTTGCTGTGACGTCCCATAATCTAGTAATGAAGTGTTGGTTCACCTGGTGTGGTGTGGTACTTGTTTTACATACAGTATCTTTCATCAGAAATCGGTAGTACTTATAGCGCTCCCGATTGCGTCACTACTTCTACCAATGTCTTTGTTTATAGCACTATGACGTTACACACTAGTAATGGAATAGTGACTTAGCAATGATATCCAAATCGGGACCATGCTACGTTCTGACCAAGTGACAACATCATGACACCAACCTCATGGTATACGATGTGCCCAGAAACTAGATGCACGTCTTCTATTCTGGAACTCTTAACTAATATGCAAGTTTTGGGTCAGAATCATGATGTTATACAAATCACACCCACGTGGATTTAAACTCAATATGCAGAAGTTGTGTAATGTGTAAGGGTGTGGTTTGTTTTTGCTTACTCTAGAATTGAGAACAACTGTGTGAGGAGAAATGACAAGTTTAATGTCGCAATATTTCTCACCAAATTACAGCTTTTCGCACAGTTTACAACTCGCCAACATAAAAACAGCGCAATGGATAACGCATCTTGCCAACATCAAAAAGTGAAATAAGTTTATACACAACAATGTTAAATAGTAACTCTCTGAAAGCACATTAATCCTAAACACAATATTATGGAAGTTTATGTGGAAGTTTCTTTACATTAATCCTAAGCACAATAATGCGAAAGTTTAATTGGGGGTTGTTTACAAAATTGCTCCTACACATATGTTATGATGTTGGTCAGTACTACGAAAATCGTCCGATTCCGGTTCAAAGTTCGGTACTATTTACGATGACAATCAAGTCAATATTGGATGGATAGTCAAGTGACAAATTTGAGCGCAAGATTACCCAAGGCTGCTCGAGTTTACAGTGGACGCAAGCTGGTGAACCAACAAAGCTTATGCCTGTACACATGGTATTTACCTTAAGCTGCGACGTGCTGCTGTCTGCAAGGCCCCTGTCTCCCACTGAAATTCCTACAAAACTAATATGGCCTTTGCTGAACTTTCCAGCAGAAACTTTCCCTCTGTTTCTCGTTATGCGAGAAAACATGTACTCAGCCCTAGTCTTATTATAGGCCGATATACACATGCATGGTTGGAGCAGCGTGCATATTATAGTGCCCTCTCAGTTCTCGCAAGATCAATTAACTAATTTGGCTGGTTCGTTTGTCCACAGTTGGAGCTAAACGTTGCTACAGCTAATTCTTTAGCTGGAGTGCAGCCACTGTGCATGCAGTGTCCACACCAATTTCTTCTCTGCATCGTACAGAGCGTTGAGCGCTCCATTCTGCACTTGACATCAGTTCAGAGAAGAGTCCCTCTGAAAAATTTCTCTCTTCTCCTACTCATGGCAGAACTCCTCCCTCCACTTGGGTTCCTTTTTAATGTCACGGCCTTTTTCGACCAATAGGAGCATTTCTCTTATTTTGTACAGACACACTCTACCAATCGCAATGTCCCTTCTATCAAACTGCTTCGAAACTTCAGTATTTTTCTCCTTCGTAGTGCGTTACTTCCGATCAGCCGTTTTGTGCCTGTTCTAGACGCCTAAAGTACATTGACCTTTCCATGTGTCGCACTCGCTGGACGAAAATGCGTCACTTGCTTATGTTCGTATCCCATGAGAATTCCGAAACTCAGTGTTCTAAAGCTTCTTCTGTGCCCTTGAGCAGATGCCTCGCTACAGGCAGTCCTCCTGCTTGAATCACCTGGTCCGTGGTCGCTGTCCTCCTTCCTGCCACCCCTTTAAGCTGTTTCTGGCGTAACTCCCACAGCACAGCTTCGCTACGTCATTGTGGAGCTGACTTTTCAAACCTAAAAACGACTCGACTCGCATTCCCTGTTCTACCTTCCTCTCAGAGACATGCATTGTATAGGAATGGTGTGTTAATTACCGTCGATTTACTGTCATCCCTTTTTGCATTACATATTGATAGGCAAATGTTCTCATAACTGTCGATTTACGTAAGATGTCATCTTTACCTTCTCAATGCGATTTGTAAAGGTCTCATGTACGGTGTGAATCTGACAATTTATTCTGCCACCTTAAAAATTCATTCTTGTATTGGCCTTGATATAAATCCTACTTGGGGTGGCTACTTCCTCACATAATTCATTCATCAAATTAATGATCAAAGTTCCCCTCCAGAAATGACGATTGCCAAGAATTCTGGTGGGTGTGACTGTTTAGCTGATAAATACCATTCTAAAATTATATTTACTTTTATTTTCTTTAAATGGAACACAAAATTGATCATGAATTTGTACAAGGAACAGTCATGTGTACTAACATAAACCAAACATGTAAATAGTCCTCACTTGGTATATGTGTTGGCAAGAACCTCGTACAAACGACATGGCATGCAATCTAGCAGTCTTCTCTACAGCGGGAAGGGGGGCAAAGAGAACAGGTGAAATGTGTAATAACGATAAAGAAATGATGAATCAGATGCAATACCACGATATCACCTAATGAGGAAAAGTGGTCTTACAGATTCCACCGCTGTGAAACCTCGCTCCAATTCTGGGAGGCTGATAAATCAACTGAAACCCTACAGGTTGGAGCTGCGTATATTGCCTACAGTACGGCACAAGGCGGCGTCCTGGTGTCGGCTGCTACTCGTGGTGGGATGCGCTGCATCGAGTCGGGCTCCGACTTGGAGACTGATTGAAGCGGGAAAAAAAACAAGTGTTTGTCCAGGTGACCGGAGAAGTGAAAACTGTGACTGAAATTACACCACGGCGAGGGCGGCAAAGTACGCTACCGACTCCTTCGGCAGCCAGGAACCAGCTCCTAAATTCTTCTTCTCCCCATGCCCAGACAACTACCGCCCCCCTTGCGTTGGAACTCTACCAATCATTGCCGATGAACAAAGCTTTCACCAATTATAGCCTTAAAACAAATTCAGTACCATAGTTCGTCAATCTAGGAGCCAGTACCATTCCTTCCCGCCAATGCTCAATGGTGACGGCAAACGTGTGCTGACCTAAGAGTCGAGCAGCATTTCATATCCTCCGTCAGGAATTTGCGAGGAAAGCTTTATGGTGACGGGAGCCAAAGGAATAAGATAATTGGGTTGATATATGTGACGCCATTCTGTCATCTATCCAGTGGAGCACGGCAACCACTGACGAGAAACATCCTAAACAATGACACAGCTCTGCCGCTGAGCTGGCGCGTTCCCGCACATAACATGAGTCTTTCGAGAGGAAACTGCTCTCAGCTAGTGTAAAAATAGCGAGCGCCCGTCGCTCTGGCCCTTGAAACCCGACATCAAATGAGAAATCCGCCAGCCAGGGGTCGGGACTGTCCGCAGTTGCCAGTGACCGGATGACCCCTCACCACCTCCTGTTATTGTGAGCGGCTGGCCTCCTCACAGCCCAAAATTTCCGCTCGTCTCCTGCTTCAAGTGAGCAGAATAATGAAGTGCATGCATTTTCTTCCCGATCACGTACATGGCAGTACATAGCATCTGAATGCCTACATTGTGTAACATTGTAAAGCGATAGCGAAATGACATTAACTTGCATGTATGCAATTCAGGTGTTAGAAATGCAAGGCAGGCTCGTCTGATGGCCTTTAATAAGTGTGTGACGAGGCCAGAGGCCTGCCGCCTTGCACTGCCACACGATGCCACTTTGTGATGTGACGTCGTGATGCGATGTGACACGTTACTGATGTGGTGTTGGCAAGTAACGCGTAATTTCGTATAGTGTGTAAAGCTGTAGAAAATATAGAAATAAATATCTAGAATTTTGGATGAATGACAGTAGTTACATATCTGTCCGTGTGAAGCTTCTGCAGGTGACTTTGATGACTAAATATTGAACTATTATCAACAAATAGATCTCAAGTAACATAATTTATTAATAACAGCCAGACATGGAATGCAACTTGACCCTATACTGTCCAGCTCCAGAGTGTCCCAGTTACAAAAGATGGAGTCGGGGAGGTGTGCTTCAGTATGAGTGATATCTGATGGGAGCCCCTACTGCATTGTTTGCCTCGAGAATCATCATGTTGACACGATGCCAGAAACAGTGCATTGGATCTTGTGTAATTGGAGAAAATATGTAAAATTGGGGAATATCCTGAAACGGGCGAAAATAGGAAAAATTAGAGAAAATGTGTGGAATTATAGAATAATGAGAGTACTTACATATCTGCTAGGTGTGGTCTCTGGTGATTATAAATAATACTGAATTGTTGTTAACAAATAGAACCCAAATGATGTGACTCAACGTCATTTGTTATAAATACACCCACCAGAAAAGGTTTGCATCACCTAGGTTCCGAGATTTCTGGAACCTGTACAGAAAATTGGAATAGGGATCAACATAAATATCATTGCCGCCCTTTTAATTGCTCATGAAAACCGCACATTGCTTGTTGTACCACCATACAGCGAGACCTTCAGAGGTGGTGGTCCAGGTTGCTGAACACACCAGTACTTCTAATACACAGTAGCACGACCTCTTACATTGATACATGTCTGTATTTATCGTGGCATACTATTTACAAGTTCATCAAGGCACTGTTGGTCCAGATTCTTCCACTCCTCGTCCGCAGCTCGTGGTCGTGCGGTAGCGTTCTCGCTTCCCACGCCCGGGTTCCCGCGTTCGATTCCCGGCGGGGTCAGGGATAGCTGCTCGTGATGACTGGGTGTCGTGTGATGTCCTTAGGTTAGTTAGGTTTATGTAGTTCTAAGTTCTAGGGGACTGATGACCATAGATGTTAAGTCCCATAGTGCTCAGAGCCATTTTTTTTTTCCACTCCTCAACGGCGATTCGGCGTAGATTCCTTAGAGTGGATGGTGGGTCTCGTCATACATAAACAGCCCTTTTCAGTCTATCCCAGGCAAGTACGCCTGCTTCATGTCTGAAGAATATGCTGGCCACTCTAGTCGATAGATGTCTTGTGATGGAAGTCATTCACAAGATGTGCACGATGAGGGAGCGACTTGTCGTCAATGAAGACGAATGACTCGCCAATATTCTGCCAATACGGTTGTACTATCGGTCGGAGGATGGCATTCACGTAGCATACAGTCGTTATGGAGCCTTCGATGACCACCAGCGGCGTGCGTCGGCCCCACATAATACCACCTGAAAACAGCAGGGAACCTCCACCTTGCTGCAATCGCTGGACAGTGGGTCTAAGGCGTTCAGCCTGACCTGGTTGCCTCCAAACGTCTCCGACGATGGTCTGGTTGAAGGCATATGCGACACTCATCGCTGAAGAGAACGTGATGTCAAACCTGAGCCGTCCGTTCGGCATGTTGTTGGGGCCATCTGTACTACGCTGCATGGTGTCGTGGTTGCGAAGATCGACCTCGCCATGGACGTCGGGAGTGAAGCTGCGCATCATGTAGCCTATTGCGCAGAGTTTGAGTCGTAGAACGACGTCATGTGGCTGCACGAAAAGCGTTATTCAACATGGTGGCGTTGCGGTCACGGTTCCTCCGAGTCATAATCCGTAGGTAGCGGTCATCCAGTGCAGTAGTAGCCCTTGGGCAGCCTGAGTTCCTGTCTCTCTGTATCTCCTCCATGTCCAGACAACACCAGCTTGGTCCACTCCGAGACACCTGGACATTTCCTTTGTTGAGAGCCCTTCCTACCACCAAGTAACAATGCGGACGTGATCGAACCGAAATCTAGGAATGGTTGAATTACAGACAACACAAGCCATGTACCTTCTTCCTGGTGGTATGACTGAAACTGATTGGCTTTTGGACACCCTCCGACTAATATGTGCTGCTCATGCATGGTTGTTTACATCTGTGGGGGGGTTCAGTGACATTTCTGATCAATCAAATGGACAGTGATACAATATCCACAGTCAACGTTTAACTTCAGGAGTTCTGCGAACTGGGGTGTTGCAAACCTTTTTTTGATGTGTGTAAATAGACAAATACACACAGCCTTCAACCTTTTCCTATGCAACTCAGTATCACACAGCTTCCGGTTACAATATAGAACAATTATGAAAAATGAATGGAAAATATGTAAAATATAGTGTAATGAGAGTACTTACATACCTGCTTCAATGTAGATTCTGCAGATGCACCATTGTCACTTTGTATGGGAAAAGTTCTAATTTTTTCCTTAGAGTTGTGTGGGCCGTTCTGACACTAACATCGATTTCCTGGGCGAGTTTTCTTACTGACTTCTTCGGACTCATGGACATTTTATCGGAAATATCGAGTAGTTTATCCTCAGACAGAACGCTAGAACGACCACTTCTCCGTGTATCTGTCACTGAACCCATACTTCGAAATTTGTTAATCGAATCTCGCACAGTATCGCGATGTGGGAGTGTTGTCTCCGGGAAAACTGAATTAAATGTCTGACTAACTGAAACTGTATATTTACCGCCAGCTTTGAACACTTTGAACACTAAAAACACATGTTCTTCAATGGTTGGCTTTTTAACACTAACAAAAACGAAACAAACGAACAAAGGAACTAAGCTTAATCGTTCACGTTAACTCGTAATAAACGAAACAGAGGAATGTTGGGAGAGTCCACTTGAAGGGAAGTAACCCAGGCAGGCGAACAATCATACGGCACGCGCGGCTATCTTACAGCACTGCGGAGAGGCTTTTTGAACACCCCGTATTAGGTAATGTGGGCCTTCAGCACAGCTAAACCTAGCACACCATAAGACCAACAGATGTCAGAAGCATGAAGAAATCCTACAATCTCACAATCGACGATGATGTCCTTTATGATTCTCAGCGCCTGAAATGGGTTAGTATACGATAAAAATATCGACATACAGGCAAAAAAAAAAAAAAAAAAAAAAAAAAAAAAAAAAAAAAAAAAATACCGGCTGCACATTGTAAATATACTTCCATTTTTAGAGCTGTATATTTAAGTATTGATTTATTATTAGAAATTCAGTACATCAACAAGCTAGGAGCATGCTTAACCCACTTTGCCACTTTGCTAACAATGGTAACTGCAGGTAAGTGGCACAACAAACGGTGTCCGATAGCTCCGTCTTTCGGTTTCGTCACAATTCAGATTTGTCTGGAACACTTCATGTCGACTTTCCTGCTTTTTCATTTCTGCAAACGCTGTCGACCTAGCAGTTGTATTGTCAAAATTGCGTGGTGAAGTTAAACGTTGCAGTTTGCGTTGGTAGCGCCGAGCGCCGATTACGTCAGCATTTCGCCTCATACGTCTCTTATCACTGCAAAGACGATTCTTGTCACTTAGATTTTCGTTCATCAGTTTCAGCAACTGTTGTTGAAGAATGCCGATTTGAAGAAATAGCAATTCGTGTGCTGTTCCTTCACGTCGAATATATATGGCCGCTGAGACAATTACGCCACACCAGTTGCGCATACGCAAAAGCTCCTTAAAACATGCACCATTGAAGGTGAGCCTGCGACTCTAATGCCAAGTTTCACCGAGTCTGGGGCAACAGCAATGTAATATAGCCGGGTATTCTTAGCACTGTGTATTTCAGATTACCACATCTACATTGTGTTTAACAACAGTCAAATAGAGATTACTAATAAAGCCGCAAGATGTAAAACGTTAGGGAGTTCACGTACTCTTGTGCTCTTACAAAATAGCCGCCACTGCTACTAATGTCTAGTTGCTTACTCCTGGGTAAACAAGTGACTGTATTTTTTTGTGTGTATAGTGTCGATTTAACCACTATCTTTTGATTTCACTTTATCTATAAATTTGCTCTTCATATGCTCATATTATGTAATTTTAGATTTTTTATGATGTTTTTGATGTTGAATTCGTCTACTTGCTCTATGGATCCTTTTGTTTTCATGAGCACTGCAGTGTTACCTTTATCAGCTTTTGTTATAATAATATTTTCTGTTTCCAATTTTTTCTTCGCAGTTTTAAGTTTTGAATCATCACAATCATTCTTTGTTTTTTAATCTGTGCTGCTGTGTTTCAAATTTCTTCTATTATTAACTCTCCAGTTAGCCATTTATTTACATTTCTATGGTCGTTTCTTTCTTCTGCGGTGAGAATATGTTTTCTGAAGTGAGACGTAGTATTATTAGTGTTTCTCTGCATAAAAAAAAAAAATGGTTCAAATGGCTCTGAGCACTATGGGACTTAATTTCTGAGGTCATCAGTCCCCTAGTACTTAGAACTACTTAAACCTAACTAACCTAAGGACATCACATATATCCATGCCCGAGGGAGGATTCGAACCTGCGACCGTAGCGGTCGCACTGTTCCAGACTTTAGCGCCTAGAACCGCTCGGCCACCCCGGCCGACTTGTCTGCACACTCTTGGCTATGACTGTCTTTTTGTGTATTTGCATGTATAGTGACGCCAGATTAATCGCTAGTTTTGGTTTACACTTTATATCAAAAGTTCCATTCACCTGTGTTTTTACTAGAGCTTCATGTGTAGTTTCTCTTTTATACGATAAATTGCGTCGCGCAAATACCACGAAATCAGTTTTGACCGCAGGATTTTTGAAGATAGCACAGTGCTTGCCAGGTAGAACGAATTGTAGGTAAGGTCAATGCGGATGTTTCTGCTTAGAACCATCCTAAAGGTGCAGATCTCAGGCGGAGATAAGTTTGTTTGGCGAACAAGGGCATATTGACTGTGCTTTGTTAACATTCCAAATGTAGCGTTATTCTATGGTTACCTTATGAACAGAAAGAAATTTCTCTTTTCGAAGTTGTATGGCATTACGGGTAGCAAATTCTACTGCTAGTGGCGTATTGTATAACTGCTAGTAAAGGTTTCTAGTACCTACTAAATGGAAAGTAAGGGAACTCTTTGCAACGAGGGTTATTTTTTTTAAATTACAGTGGTCAATACCTCAAATATATCGTACGTAATACTGTAATTTAGTATGTAGTTAAGTGTCATTGAATCCATAAACAGTCTTAATTTTAATTTATGAATATCGATCTTATTGCATGGATGAGGAACTTCAACTGAAGATGTATGTTGGAATAAGTACCACCACAAGTATCTGATGAAAATGTTTGTATTTTATGACACGACTATTTTCGGTGGCACATTAACGCCATCCTCAGGAATTGATTACAAAAAATAGTAACACAATGTCACTATATGAAAAGTAAACAACTATAATACAAACAACACATAAAATTGTAGTACTGTTATGTATCAGTTGAAGTAACCTTAAGGTAATATTCTACGAAGTACCAGTAGAGCACATATGTTAACAAGACAATGCAGCACGATTATAGCACCTTTGGCATACGTCTGTAAACATTAATGAGCGTTTTTAGTTGGATGGTTTCTGGTATGTGGGACCCTTTGTTAAATCTGTAACCATGGTATGTTGTGTTGTTTTAATGATTTGATTTGAAAGGAGCGAAAGTTGCTTGTTAGATGTGCATTGTTTTCAAATATGAGGACAGCCATGTGTTTTGTGAGTGTGATTCAGATTTATTCAATGTTTATGTTTTCTACGCTTATACATTTCCGGATTAGAACAGGACAAAATTACGAGGTGGAGCACTACCCTAAGGTTACTTCAACTAATACATAAGCGTACCATAATTTTATGTCATCGTTGTTTTACAGTTGTCTGGTCCTCAAATATTGGCGTCGTGTTATTGTTCTTTGGTAAACAGAGCCTGAAGAAGACGGTAATATGCCGCTGAAACTAGTTGTGTGATAGAAAAAGACGTTCTCAAGATACACCTATGGTGATACTTCTACTCATGTAATCCAGTTTCAATTGTATGATTCGTGTTTCCATTATCCCCTCACTGAAGGAACACGTCAATCAAGGGTGAAATACGACAACGCTGCAGGCCAGTCACGCAGCATTGATCTCAAACCGCGTTACTCGTATTTAGGGCCTACAGGTACCACAGGGTTCGCAAAACCAAACCGTACCGGGAGATACACTGCCCGACAATAAACTTCACAGTTTATGACAGGATGTAACGTCACTGTAGTGATTACAAAGTCGAATCAAGTTGACAATGAACTTGACAATATGGGCTCATTTAACGGTATGCCGCTGCACCCCCAGTGAGCTGGATTCAGTTGAGAGCGGTCTTATAATGCCTCTGTATTCTCTTCTAAGGCAGGCTGGCCCACGACTGCGGCAGATGTGGGGTCCTGCTGGTGACGCCGAGTACTTCAGCAACACACAGGAAGTGGACAAAGACACGTGCCACGTATGGACGAGCATTGTTCGGTCGGAAGGTGCCACTACCATACTGTCGCATGAGATATAATACATGAGGGCGTAGGAAGTTGCGGCGGAGCGGTTCCTTTCCATCCTTTCTGTCCTGCAACTAGCTGTGAACTCGTTGTAGCAGATCGCCGCAGGAAAGCCGAGCAGAAACCTACCGTACTGCAACTCGAACCAGGCTGCATACAATGTAACTCTTCTAAGAATCTGGAAAACGTCTTAATTTTGAATTTTAGGTGGAAATACTGGTAAAACTTCGGTATTTTCTGGAGTTGAGAATTACAAGTTCACTGCCAAGCCCGTGATAATGCTAACACAGCCATGCACAAACCGTTTCATTCACGTTAGCAAGTTCGTGATAACGTATTTCCCGAAATCAGAACAGCTACGAAGCACTGACTGTTGTTAAATGAAAATGCTCGCCACGCTATTATGTTTATCGGTGCCGAATGCACTCAAGTTTTCAGCACCGATCTGCTCAATAGGCCAGGCTGAATTAGTCATTTCTTATACACAAAATTACTTAAGAAATCCGTACTTTCGAAAAAACACCACACCAGAATAAATATGCCTTCAATTTAATGCAGTTTTGAGGCATGTATCACAACTAATACCGGAAAATTATACCTGCCTTCGGAGCACATACTGCACACGACCATACCATTCAAAAGATGGGCTCCAGCTACTTAGACTGCTCTAAGCATTCTCTGTCTCCAAGAGAAGAGACGCGCGGTGAATACTCCGTTCTGAATGGTCAGTTTTCTTTAAGGTCATTAGAAAAACATTATTCTCCCGCGTCAGTCTACGCTTTTCATGACTAACCAATCAACAAAAACACCCTTTCGAACTGTACTTTTTTCCTAAATAAATATTTAAGATTCTCATATTTTATTTATACTATACGTAATTAACTATTTTCATTTGTACTCGAATTAGCTTCCCTTTTACCATAAACGTACTAACATATTATGATAAAAAAATTACCTGTCATCTGCAGTGACACAGTCTTAAAACTTTTTCACTCTACAGCGTTCATTAGTAGAACAATGGTCTACATATTTACTTTTCATGCTTCATTCACACTACTAAAAGCATATGCAAAAATGTAAAAATGTAAATAAAGAAAAAAGCGTTCAAGATTGAAACAGGATAATTCACAAAAACATTCTCTTGATCTGTTTCTTGAATGTCTCTGTCCGCTACTGTACTCTGGTGGATGAAAATTAGAACTATGTTTTCGACTAAACCCGCTTCAGACCATCTGTCACTGTGCACGCATGAGTCATTCTCCCGATACACAGGCTCCAGACAGGAGCGATATAAGGCACTGCGCCTCAATGTCCATAACGCATAGTTCTGCCGTGATAGTTCCTTCAACACTACCAGCCGTGAACTGAAGTCGTACTCGATGTGCTTCCAACAACGATGCTAGGAGAAAGAGCGCTCCAAAACGCTGGAAGAGTGGGACCTCTCCCCACCCCACCGCCATGCCGACGGTCATACACAGCAGTGCAGAACCCGGAGTCATCGCTGAACGCAATGTGATGCCATTCATCAGCAAGCCATGCTTCCTGGCCAGGGCACAAGTCCAAACATTGCCGTTTACGTTGTGGTATTGACGGCAGCCTGCCAACGGCCTTGCCATGGTGGTAACACCGGTTCCCATCAGATCACTGAAGTTAAGCACTGTAGGGCTGGGCTATCACGCGAACGGCCTACCCGACGGGAGGCGCTCGTCACGCGACATTTACATTTTACTTGGATGGGTGACCATCCAGTCTGACGAGTGCTGTTGGAGAGTGGGGTGCGCAGCTCTTTGAGGCAAACTGAGGAGTGACTCGTAAACTGACATACGGCCAGGAGAGCAGTGTGCTGACCACATGCTCATCCATATCCGCATACAGTGATGCTTGTGGACTGAGGACGACACGGCGGCGGGTCGGTACCGTTGGGCCTTCATGGCCTGTTCGGGTGGAGCTTTTTATGAATGGCAGCCTACTCGTGAGACAGTAATTCCCTAATCCAGCTGTTGTCAGTCAGTGACCAATGGTGCGCGATGATGCACAATGTTGCATAGAGTCCATTACTTGTTTTGGGTGGCGGGCACAGATTGCCAAAGTGTTACAATGTGTCTGGTGCACAATAAAGTGACCCTCCATTGTAGTGGTCAGATGTGGTCGCACGGAACTTAACGTTGACTGTGACTGACGTTATGTTCCCATGCAGGCTAACATCGGAGCACTGTCACGTCTTACTGTCCCACAAATCTGGATATTGCGCAATTCGACCAGCTGGCGAAAGGGTGCACCTCAGTGAGGCCACTTTGACAGTGTCAGTTGCTGATAACGCCGTTACACTTGGGTACACAGCATATCCGTGTCCTTCATACTGATCACTCAACGTGTGAGATGGTTAATACCCCTTACATAGTATATAGAGTTTGTCAATAACACTAAGCAGGAGCACCGCCAATTCACTCTGACGTTCGCTCTATTTCTCTCACAGAATTGCATTTCTGTAGTGTTACATCCCATTCCTCGAACGATAGGTATCACGTCCTTAAACACCTAAGTCGGACAGTAGATGTCTATAACTGGTGGGCACCCCACTGTTGGGAGGTGCTTTAAATCTTTGGCGTCGATACCAGCGCTAACGATCCAGTGACTGTATGGAAATGGGTAGCAGTCAGACGACCCTAACAGCTGATTTGGAGACAGGAGTTCCATGGAGTGAGCGGTGCGGAAGGAAGAGTTCCGTGACATCTAAGAATGACGGATGTCAAAGGTCATAAATGTATTGTAATTGTTAATTATCAAGTTGACTATCAGATCTGTTATGTACATAGTAGAGAGAGGCATGTATGAGTTGGTAGCTTTCCTCATTTATCATGTACTGAGTTGTAATTTTCAAGATAATGTAGGTAGGTGCATTGAATCTCACTTCTGATATATATGGCAATGTGAATGAGAAGTACCCGTGGTCTAGGGGTGGCGTCTTTGATTCGTAATAAAACGTTTTCGGTCCCGGGTTCGATCCCCGCCACTGCCTAAATTTTGATAAATAATCAGCATTGGCGGCCGAAGAATTCCGGCATAAGAAGTCAGCCTCATTCTGCCAACGGCCTTGTCAAAGAGGGCGGAGGAGCGGATAGAGGTTCAGGGCACTCTCTTGTCCTAGGCGTGGGAAATTGCCCCTAAAGGCGGAAGAATCAGCAATGATCAACGACATGAGGATGCAGAAGGCAATGGAAACCACTGCATTAAAGACACATAACGTGTATCCGCAGGCAATGTGGCCTGTAATTGAAGAAGTGTCATGATGATCTCTACATTGGCAAAAGATTCCGGAATAGTCTCCCATTCGGATCTCCGGGAGGTGACTGCCAAGGGGGAGGTTACCATGAGAAAAAGATTGAATAATCAACGGAAGGATAACGTTCTACGAGTCGGGGCGTGGAATGTCAGAAGCTTGACCGTGGTAGGGAAACTAGAAAATCTGAAAAGGGAAATGCAAAGGCTCAATCTAGATATAGTAGGGGTCAGTGAAGTGAAGTGGAAGGAAGACAAGGATTTCTGGTCAGATGAGTATCGGGTAATATCAACAGCAGCAGAAAATGGTATAACAGGTGTAGGAATCGTTATGAATAGGAAGGTAGGGCAGAGGGTGTGTTACTGTGAACAGTTCAATGACCGGGTTGTTCTAATCAGAATCGACAGCAGACCAACACCGACAACGATAGTTCGGGTATACATGCCGACGTCGCAAGCTGAAGATGAACAGATAGAGAAAGTGTATGAGGATATTGAAAGGGTAATGCCGTACGTAAAGGGGGACGAAAATCTAATAGTCATGGGCGACTGGAATGCAGTTGTAGGGGAAGGAGTAGAAGAAAAGGTTACAGCAGAATATGGGCTTGGGATTAGGAATGAAAGAGGAGAAAGACTAATTGAGTTCTGTAACAAGTTTCAGCTAGTAATAGCGAATACCCTGTTCAAGAATCACAAGAGGAGGAGGTATACGTGGAAAAGGCCGGGAGATACGGGAAGATTTCAATTAGATTACATCATGGTCAGACAGAGATTCCGAAATCAGATACTGGATTGTAAGGCGTACCCAGGAGCAGATATAGACTCAGATCACAATATAGTAGTGATGAAGAGTAGGCTGAAGTTCAAGACATTAATCAGGAAGAATCAATACCCAAAGAAGTGGGATACGGAAGTACTAAGGAATGACGAGATACGTTTGAAGTTCTCTGACGCTATAGATACAGCAATAAGGAATAGCGCAGTAGGCAGTACAGTTGAAGAGGAATGGACATCTCTAAAAATGGACATCACAGAAGTTGGGAAGGAAAACATAGGTACAAAGAAGGTAGCTGCGAAGAAACCATGGGTAACAGAAGAAATACTACAGTTGATTGATGAAAGGAGGAAGTACAAACACGTTCCGGGAAAATCAGGAATACAGAAATACAAGTCGCTGAGGAATGAAATAAATAGGAAGTGCAGGGAAGCTAAGACGAAATGGCTGCAGGAAAAATGTGAAGATATCGAAAAAGATATGATTGTCGGAAGGACAGACTCAGCATACAGGAAAGTCAAAACAACCTTTGGTGACATTAAAAGCAACGGTGGTAACATTAAGAGTGCAACGGGAATTCCACTGTTAAATGCAGAGGAGAGAGCAGATAGGTGGAAAGAATACATTGAAAGCCTCTATGAGGGTGAAGATTTCTCTGATGTGATAGAAGAAGAAACAGGAGTCGATTTAGAAGATATAGGAGATCCCGTATTAGAATCGGAATTTAAAAGAGCTTTGGAGGACTTACGGTCAAATAAGGCAGAAGGGATAGATAACATTCCATCAGAATTTCTAAAATCATTGGGGGAAGTGGCAACAAAACGACTATTGACGTTGGTGTGTAGAATATATGAGTCTGGCGACATACCATCTGACTTTCGGAAAAGCATCATCCACACCATTCCGAAGACGGCAAGATCCGACAAATGCGAGAATTATCGCACAATCAGCTTAACAGCTCATGGTTCAAATGGCTCTGAGCACTATGGGACTCAACTGCTGAGGTCATTAGTCCCCTAGAACTTAGAACTAGTTAAACCTAACCAACCTAAGGACATCACACACATCCATGCCCGAGGCAGGATTCGAACCTGCGACCGTAGCGGTCTCGCGGTTCCAGACTGCAGCGCCAGAACCGCGCGGCCACTTCGGCCGGCAACAGCTCATGCATCTAAGCTGCTTACAAGAATAATATACAGAAGAATGGAAAAGAAAATTGAGAATGCGCTGGCTTTAGGAAAAGTAAAGGGACGAGAGAGGCAATTCTGACGTTACGGCTAATAATGGAAGCAAGGCTAAAGAAAAATCAAGACACTTTCATAGGATTTGTCGACCTGGAAAAAGCGTTCGACAATATAAAATGGTGCAAGCTGTTCGAGATTCTGAAAAAAGTAGGGGTAAGCTATAGGGACAGACGGGTCATATACAATATGTACAACAACCAAGAGGGAATAATAAGAGTGGACGATCAAGAACGAAGTGCTCGTATTAAGAAGGGTGTAAGACAAGGCTGTAGCATTTCGCCCCTACTCTTCAATCTGTACATCGAGGAAGCAATGATGGAAATGAAAGAAAGGTTCAGAAGTGGAATAAAAATACAAGGTGAAAGGATATCAATGATACGATTCGCTGACGACATTGCTATCGTGAGTGAAAGTGAAGAAGAATTAAATGATCTGCTGAACGGAATGAACAGTCTAATGAGTACGCAGTATGGTTTGAGAGTAAATCGGAGAAAGACGAAGGTAATGAGAAGTAGTAGAAATGAGAACAGCGAGAAACTTAACATCAGGATTGACGGTCACGAAGTCAGTGAAGTTAAGGAATTCTGCTACCTCGGCAGTAAAATAACCAATGACGGACGGAGCAAGGAGGACATCAAAAGCAGACTCGCTATGGCAAAAAAGGCATTTCTGGCCAAGAGAAGTCTACTAATATCAAATACCGGCCTTAATTTGAGGAAGAAATTTCTGAGGATGTACGTCTGGAGTACAGCATTGTATGGTAGTGAAACATGGACTGTGGGAAAACCGGAAGAGAAGAGAATCGAAGCATTTGAGATGTGGTGCTATAGACGAATGTTGAAAATTAGGTGGACTGATAAGGTAAGGAATGAGGAGGTTCTACGCAGAATCGGAGAGAAAAGTAATATGTGGAAAACACTGATAAGGAGAAGGGACAGGATGATAGGACATCTGCTAAGACATGAGGGAATGACTTCCATGGTACTAGAGGGAGCTGTAGAGGGCAAAAACTGTAGAGGAAGACAGAGATTGGAATACGTCAAGCAAATAATTGAGGACGTAGGTTGCAAGTGCTACTCTGAGATGAAGAGGTTAGCACAGGAAAGGAATTCGTGGCGGGCCGCATCAAACCAGTCAGTAGACTGATGACCAAAAAAAAAAAAAAAAGTAAATGAGAACGTGAATTAATTATCAGCAGCCTGTAAGTAGGCGAAGTCAGAGCCGAGTCAGAGATAGAAGGCACAAAGGTTTAGGGCGCAGACTAGCTGGACTCTGATTAATAATACTTAACGGCGACCAAATATTCAATAAGCAACATTCACTGTATATAAAAACAGTGTTCAGGTGGCACCTTATTTAAGTGTTTGGTGCATGAGGTGAGGTATAACAAACCACCACGCAGCCCTGCCGGAAACACTTCAACATACCAGCCGATGATGTGTACTTCTATGAAGCTACATTCCATCATCTAGGTGCTTCACTTTTTGTCAGGCAGTGTATTTCACGCATCTTCAGGAGAGCAGCCCAGCTTTCATTAACCACTCCCAGGCCATATGGTGTAAGCTGGGTTGCCTATCTGAAATTCATGATGTATTTTCGGGGCCAGTACCACTAAAAAGCCTGCCCATTTCGGTTTGCAATGCCACGTTCAAATTCACTTGTGTGTGTTGTGAATGCAGATCTTACATACGTCCTACTTATGATACAATCAAACACCGTCCGGACATGCCTTGAACTCCCAACAGTACCGACCGACCGCCGTGTCATCCTCAGCCCTTAGGCGTCACCGGATGCGGATACGGAGGGGCACGTGGTCAGCACACAGCTCTGCTGGCCGTTGTCAGTTTTCGCCGCCGGTGCCGCTACTTCCCAGGCAAGTAGCTCCTCTATTAGCGTCACAAGGGATGAGAGCACCCCTCTTAGGCAGATCCGGACGCTGACCCATCCAAGTGCTAGCCAAGAGCGACAGAGCTGAACATTGGTAATGTGATGGGAACCGTTGCTACCACTGTAGAAACGCCGTTGGCCTTCCTCATGATAAGTAAAATTATAATTTATGAAAGTAATGTTATTTATGTCTAGGTGGTATTGACAACCATGTTGTTTCCAGCCTCCAACTGTGATCTGTCTTACGAAATAATATTATTGCAATCATGTGGTTTTTATAATACGAAATTGTTCGTGATAATTGTTTGACATCAGTTTGACAGTTGGTTCCCTTAGATGCTATGTGTATACAGACTTTTTATCTCTGAAAGTCAGAGATGGTGTGTTTTTTGCATAGATGCCATTTAGGAAAAATTTTTTGTATATGTATGACCTATGATATATGTTTACCCTTTCCCGTGGGCAAAAATTTCGTTAAAATCTTATAACTAAGACTTGTGTTTCAAGCCAATTTGTTCATTGAGTGAATCGTTCAGGAAATTTTTTCGTCTGCGTCTATAGCCCTAATTCTTCCAGGAATTCATAGTAAATTCGTTAGGTATTTTATTTAAAATTTGTACAGTATAGTAATGTGTTCTGCTGTGTGATTTTCATTTTTAAGATTTACACTATGTGATCAAAAGTATCCGGACACCCCCAAAATCATACGTTTTTCAAATTAGGTGCATTGTGCTGCCACCTACTGCCAGGTACTCCATATCAACGACCTCAGTAGTCGTTAGACATCGTGAGAGAGCGTAATGGGGCATTCCGCGGAATTCTGGGACTTCGAATGTGGTCAGGTGTTAGATAGGGTGTCGTGTCATACGTCTGTAACGAGATTTCCACACTCCTAAACATCCCTAGGTCCACTATTTCCCATGTGATTGTGAAGTAGAAACGTGAAGGGACACGTGCAGCGCAAAAGACTACAGGCCGATCTCGTCTGTTGACTGACAGAGACCGCCGACAGTTGAAGAGAGTCGTAATGTGTAATAGGCAAACATCTATCCAGACCATCACGCAGGAATTCCAAACTGTATCGGGATCCACTGCAGGGACTATGACAGTTAAGGGGGAGGTGAGAAAACTTGGATTTCATGGTCGAGCGGTTGCTCATAACTCACACATCACGCCGGTAAATGCCAAACGACGCCTCGCTTGGTATAAGGAGAGTAAACATTGGACGATTTAACAGTGGAAAAACGTTATGTGGAGTGACGAATCACGGTAGACAATGTGGCGTTCCGATGCCAGGGTGTGGTCATGGCATATACCCGATCAGCGTCTTCTGTCGGCTGTGTAGTGTCCACAGTAAAATCCAGGGGCTGTGGTGTTATGGTGTGGTCGTGTTTTTCATGGAGAGGGCTTGCACCTCTTGTTGATTTGCGTGACACTATGACAGCACAGGCCAACAATGATGTTTTAAGCACCTTCTTGCTTCCCATTGTTGAAGAGCAATTTGGGGATTGCGATTGCATCTTTCAACACGATCGAGCACATGTTCATGATGCACGACCTGTGGTGGAGTGGTTACACGACAATAACATCCCTGTAATGGACTGGCCTGCACAGAGTCCTAAGCGGAATCCTATAGAACACCTCTGGGTTGTTTTGGATCTCCGACTTCGTGCCAGGCCTCACCGACCGACATCGATACCTCTCCTCAGTGCAGCTCTCCGTGAAGAATGAGCTGCCATTCCCCAAGAAACCATCCAGCACCTGGCTGAAAGTATGCTTACGAGAGTGGAAACTGTCATCAGGGCTAAAGGTGGGCCAACACCGTACTGAATTCCAGCATTACCGATGGAGGGCCCCAGGAACTTTTAAGTCATTTTCAGCCAGATGTCCCGATACTTTTGATCACATAGTGTAGGTAGAAAGATCATGTCAGGCGAAACAGCGCTGTGCCTCTCCAAAACACTAAAAGAATCGGAGGGATTTAAGAAGTCTAACCATCTAATAGCTGCCAAACAATTATCTCGAAAAATTTCGTACTATAAAAACTACATAATTGTATAATGTTATTTCAAAACAGACAGCTCACAGTTGGCTACTCGATGCGATGTGATTGTCAATTACACCTAGACATAAGTAAGAATTTAATTTATGAAAATAACGTTACTGATCATAAGTAAGACGTAAATAAGATCCACTATCCACAATACTACCCAGGTGTACTCGGAAATGGCATTGTAAGCCGAAACAGGCAAGCTTGTTATCCAGAAATCTCCAAACAAAAGCAAATAAAGATTACGTTTCAGTCACAGGAATTGACTTACTACAAAATATTGTATTTTAACTTAGTTCATACTGCAGGCACTAATGACAAAAAATTGTTAATCAGAATTGGTCAATGGGGGCGTTCCGCGAAACTCACGGAACTAACTTAGTTCATACTGCAGGCACTAATGACAAAAAATTGTTAATCAGAATTGGTCAAAGAAGCTCTTCGTCGCCCAAAACCCACGAATGACTATCATAACGAAACCCTAGTCACTATTGTGGGCTACGGCTTGATTGTACACGCTCATCGAGTCTGAGCCAGGAAGGTAACGCCAGGGAAGCTGTTCCCGTGAGAAACGTGAAATGTAGCCCGAATACTCCGTCAGAGCAGGCACATGTTGAAACACAGCCAGTGACGCAATCCACCTGATACTAAGCTTGCTACCACTGCACTTACCTCCCCAGAAATAGGAAGTGTGACAAGAGCCACATCGACGATGCAAATAAATTGGTGCGTAGTTAGAGAACAGCTAGAAATCTGCGACAGCGTAGAAACAGGGACGTGAACCTACCAGGGCATCAATAATGGAAAACAAATATCAAGAATATCCTCCCCCCCCCCCCCATCCCCCTTTCGGACCAAGCGATACGGTACATCACGGAACGCGGGCATATCCCACGCGCTAAGACGACTTTGACGAACACCTGTTTTTAGGAAGTATGCAAGTAGGCGAGATGTACAGAAGAGGACACTAGTCTACAGAATAGTAAGGAATGACAAGCTGCGGCAAAACCTGAACTTGTTGCCAGACAAAACATCAGTTTCCAAAATGCAAGCCTAGCTAGTCGAGAAACGGGTTAGCACGAGACATTAATCATCACAACGGTATGCTCCAAGGAAGAACACACAATCAATATCCTTATTACATGTTTTTGTGCAGCAAATACTTCTTTCCATCATGAGGACTTGGTCCAGACATTATACCATGAGACATTACTGAATGTAAGTAGGAAAAATGAGTACTTTTTGGTATTTTCATCTCCGAAACCTGGTATTGTTTGTAGTATTCGTAATACAAAAGCTGCAAAGCTTACACTTGTAACAAAACTGTAACAATAGACTTTCAATTCTGTTTCTTATAGATACGAACAAATAAGAATTTACTGATTTACCTTCATGCACTACTATAATGAGGAGGTCAGGCATGGGAAGTACTGAACTGCAAGGAATGTGGTTCATCGAACTTCAGAGACAGTCCATTTGCAGCGATCTAGTTAAAAATCTGCAAGAAAAAGTTCAAGTGTTGATGTTTTTTCATCAGGCTTGATCACAATACCTCCATTGGCAGTAAAGAGAATCAATTTCTTGATTACACAGTGCCAGATACGTGAAAAAAAAGCGAGCGAGACTGGTATCAGTATACCTCTTCCTACTAGCTTTTATGGTAAGGTCTGGAAACAGCGTATTATACCAGAATGACATAGGAAGCGTTTGGTTTCAACGAATTCAATAACTATACAGGTTGCGTTCAATAAATACCGCCCCAAATTTGTTTTTAACATCACCTAACTGACCAATTTTTAATCATGAAATATTTGATTAATAATTTTATTAATAGACAGTACATTTGTACAGCATATGGAGTGGAAATTAGTTATGGTATACTGTATATAATTGCAATTTAAGTTTGTGACAATGGGTGTATTGTTGGTCATTATCAAATGATTACTGTAAATTCATTTATATATGGTATTCTCCTTGATTGTTATTCTGTTTTTAACCTGTCTTTGTATCCGCGTGGTTGGTAAATTGATATGTTGTCAATACTGCTTGTGCATATGGGCCTGAAGAGTTATATTGAATCACCGAAACTGGTTGCAATATAATAAAATAACATCGAAACGCCGGCTGTAGATGTTTAATTTTATTCCATAAATTTTTCAGTTGTCTTCGAATATTGAAAGTCGTTTTACGAGTTGCTTGGCTACATAAAAGAAGACATCACCGGAATCGATACATAACCAAACAAGTGTTTTTCAGTGGAAGAGAAATTGAGCCCAACACATCATCAGCAGGTGTATGTAATACTGAAAAATGCTTTTTGTGACGAGTAACAACTGTAAACGTGTGGTAAATATGGTAGACAGAAAGAAGCAACTAAATAAGTCTTTGAATATGTGTTTATACTCGGAATTATAAATTAAGCAATACTAAATATTTATATGCTAAGAATCTAAGTGAAAATTAACACAGTTACTTGTCTGTGATACGTTAGTAGCCGACAGATAATGTGTTAGTGCCTGCGCTTGCGGATGGGGTACCTGGTGAGAAGTGGAAGGAAAAAATTATGAAATAAATTACGTCGCTACGTAATTTCAGTTCTCTTTCAGAAGGTACTTTGTGAAACTGAAAGAAGGAAGTGCCTGTGTTCATCATTACATTACTCATTGGAATGTGTTTCTGCAGCGGTCGTGTCTTCTCCTTTTTTTTCCCTTTTTCTTTGTACGCCGCAGTGACTTCACCGTCTTCGAGTTTATATTCCTCCTTATTCCGTCTTCGACTTTTCAAATTCGAATGTTTTTGTTGCACACCTGTATAGATCAGCTTCTATGCCAGTGTCTTCTTGATCATTCCTACAGTCGTCTGCTTCCATACTGATTGTTATTTTCTGGGAAAGAGGTTTCACGAGGCTGAGTTGACGAAAATATATATATTACTTTTTTGTTAAAAGCTTAGTATGCTTCTGTCATGGCACCCTATATTGCACGTTTCCTTTCAGGCTCAGAAATTGGTTCTTCTGCACGTGTTTAACATTAGAACAATTTATTTTTTCCCTCGCTTCTCGGTCCGCCATATTTGGTGTTTCAATATATATTTACTTAATAAAAAATAACAATGTTGCTACGCATTGCGACAAACACGATGATAACCGTATTGTAGCAAAGTTATTGAAGTACAGTGGTGCAGAGAGTGTGGTATCACAGATCGAGACCACCCTACTCGAGTCCCACAGTTGGTAATGGGGTTTCCGTCTGCCACGGACAGCGGTCATGTGTGACCTGGCGGACCCAATGGAGCACACCGCCTAAGCTGCACCTGCGGCAGCTCTGTGCTACGAGCGACCTCTGCCGCCACAACATAGGGTGCTCGGCGGCAGCCACACAGCCCATTTGCAACGAGGTGTGGCCCAGCCAAAGCGGAGTCGCCACCAAGTCACGGCCCTGACTATCGCCAGTGCATTACTTAAGAAAGCCTCGCCCGACGATACTCTTGCTGCTATTGTACACAATTGGCCACTAAATTGCTACACCACGAAGATGACGTGCTACAGAAGCGAAATTTAACTGACAGGAAGAAGATGCTGTGATATGCAAATGATTAGCTTTTCAGAGCATTCACACAAGGTTGGCGCCGGTTACGAAACCTACAACGTGCTGACATGAGGAAAGTTTCCAACCGAATTCTCATACACAAACAGCAGCTGACCGGCGTTGCCTGGTGAAACGTTGTTGTGATGCCTCGTGTAAGGAGGAGAAATGTGTACCATCACGTCTCCGACTTCGATAAAGGTCGGATTATAGCCTATCGCGATTGCGGTTTATCGTATCGCGACATTGTTGCTCGCGTTGGTCAAGATCCAATGACTGTTAGCAGAATATGGAATCGGTGGGTTCAGGAGGGTAATACGGAACGCCGTGCTGGATCCCAACGGCCTCGTATCACTAGCAGTAGAGATGACAGAAAACTTATCCGCATGGCCGTAATGGATCGTGCAGCCACGTCTCGATCCCTGAGGCAAGACAACAACCATCTGCACGAACAGTTCGACGACGTTCGCAGCAGCATGGACTATGAGCTCGGAGACCAATGGCTGCGGTTACCCTTGACGCTGCATCACAGACAGGAGCGCCTGCGATGGTGTACTCAACGACGAAAATGGGTGCACGAATGGCAAAACGTCATTTTTCGGATGAATCGAGGTTCAGTGTACAGCATCATGATGGTAGCATACGTGTTTGGCGACATAGCGGTGAACGCACATTGGAAGCGTGTATTTATCATCGCCAGACTGGCGTATCACCCGGCGTGATAATATGGGGTGCCATTGGATACACGTGTCGGTCACCTCTTGTTCGCATTGACGGCACTTTGAACAGTGAACATTACATCTCAGATGTGTTACGACCCGTGGCTCTACCCTTAATTCGATCCTTGCGAAACCCTACATTTCACCAGGATAATGCACGACCGCTCGTTGCAGGTGCTGTACAGGTCTTTCTGGATACAGAAAATGTTCCACTGCTGCCCTGGCCAGCACATTCTCCAGATCTCTGACCAACTGAAAAGGTCTGGTCAATGGTGGCCGAGCAACTGGCTCGTCACAATACGCCAGTCACTACTCTTGATGAACTGTGGTATCATCTTGAAGCTGCATGGGCAGCTGTACCTGTACACGCCACCCAAGCTCTGTTTGACTCAATGCCCAGGCGTATCAAGGCCGTTATTACAGCCAGAGGTGGTTGTTCTGGGTACTGATTTCTCAGGATCTATGCACCCAAATTGCGTGAAAATGTAATCACATGTCAGATCTAGCATAATGTACACTCCTGGAAATTGAAATAAGAACACCGTGAGTTCATTGTCCCAGGAAGGGGAAACTTTATTGACACATTCCTGGGGTCAGATGCATCACATGATCACACTGACAGAACCACAGGCACATAGACACAGGCAACAGAGCATGCACAATGTCGGCACTAGTACAGTGTATACCCACCTTTCGCAGCAATGCAGGCTGCTATTCTCCCATGGAGACGATCGTAGAGATGCTGGATGTAGTCCTGTGGAACGGCTTGCCATGCCATTTCCACCTGGCGCCTCAGTTGGACCAGCGTTCGTGCTGGACGTGCAGACCGCGTGAGACGACGCTTCATCCAGTCCCAAACAAGCTCAATGGGGGACAGATCCGGAGATCTTGCTGGCCAGGGTAGTTGACTTACACCTTCTAGAGCACGTTGGGTGGCACGGGATACATGCGGACGTGCATTGTCCTGTTGGAACAGCAAGTTCCCTTGCCGGTCTAGGAATGGTAGAACGATGGGTTCGATGGCGGTTTGGATGTACCGTGCACTATTCAGTGTCCCCTCGACGATCACCAGTGGTGTACGGCCAGTGTAGGAGATCGCTCCCCACACCATGATGCCGGGTGTTGGCCCTGTGTGCCTCGGTCGTATGCAGTCCTGGTTGTGGTGCTCACCTGCACGGCGCCAAACACGCATACGACCATCATTGGCACCAAGGCAGAAGCGACTCTCATCGCTGAAGACGACACGTCTCCATTCGTCCCTCCATTCACGCCTGTCGCGACACCACTGGAGGCGGGCTGCACGATGTTGGGGCGTGAGCGGAAGACGGCCTAACGGTGTGCGGGACCGTAGCCCAGCTTCATGGAGACGGTTGCGAATGGTCCTCGCCGATACCCCAGGAGCAACAGTGTCCGTAATTTGCTGGGAAGTGGCGGTGCGGTCCCCTACGGCACTGCGTAGGATCCTACGGTCTTGGCGTGCATCCGTGCGTCGCTGCGGTCCGGTCCCAGGTCGACGGGCACGTGCACCTTCCGCCGACCACTGGCGACAACATCGATGTACTGTGGAGACCTCACGCCCCACGTGTTGAGCAATTCGGCGGTACGTCCACCCGGCCTCCCGCATGCCCACTATACGCCCTCGCTCAAATTCCGTCAACTGCACATACGGTTCACGTCCACGCTGTCGCGGCATGCTACCAGTGTTAAAGACTGCGATGGAGCTCCGTATGCCACGGCAAACTGGCTGACACTGACGGCGACGGTGCACAAATGCTGCGCAGCTAGCGCCATTCGACGGCCAACACCGCGGTTCCTGGTGTGTCCGCTGTGCCGTGCGTGTGATCATTGCTTGTACAGCCCTCTCGCAGTGTCCGGAGCAAGTATGGTGGGTCTGACACACCGGTGTCAATGTGTTCTTTTTTCCATTTCCAGGAGTGTATTTGTCCAATGAATACCCGTTCATCATCTGCATTTTTTCTTGCTGTAGCAATTTTAATGGCCAGTAGTGTATTAGCTGTACTCTATTGCTGGATGTTCATTTGAAAAGAGTCTCCATACACTTGGTAAAGCAACATGTTATGCAAAGCTTCTGTCTACTGTGTTTAATTGTTCACTAACCTTTTCTGCTCCTGTCCAGCTTTCTTATCACGACAGCACTCTGTAGCCCACCTCTCCTTGCCGTTGCGTACGAAGTCGTACACATGAGAGAGCACATCCTCGAGTCACATACCACAGCTCTATTTGGGAGAAGTAGTGCCACTAGCCATCCAAGGCTAATAGTCTTTGGCAACTCCAAATGGGCAGAGCCGTTGCGGATCAGTGGCGCAGCTAGTTGCTGTCGATTAATAGGCTTCCGCAACAGCTCATGAGAAACAATGCACCAAAGTCTGACATCCAGGGACGGCATTCATCACGTCACGAGTGGCGCCACTAGTGCCTCTCACCTAATAGCTGCATTAAACCATTAGGAAGATAAGAAACTGACGACCGTGATATGCCACGTTCAGGACGTCCTATCATGGCCACTACTTCCGACATGGTTACTCGTGTGGATGCCATCATCCGTGCAGACCAGCGCATCACAACCCGACAGCTGACTCTACAGCTGTTGGTGAGCAATGGAAGTGCGAGTGCAGTGAATGCTCCTCTCGAATATTTAAAGGTGCGCTCAAGTCGGGTACCACGATCGCTCACCAAAGACCACAAGGTTCAAAGAAACGTAACTTCATCTGAACTGTTATTGGAGCACACTGAGGCCAATGGAGAGGTCTTTCTGTCACCGATCGTTACGGTTGGCGAAACATGGGAGCACCATAGCCCGAAACTCACTGGACTGGCACCACCAACACAGCTCCTTCTGCTGGCAAAGTCGTGACGGCAATCTGTTGAGACAGTAATGTTGCTAATCTCGTGGATGTGCTACCAAAAGGCAACACAAGAACCGTGTCCGATGTTTTCGGTCTGACGAGCACCCGAAATAAATCTTGCTCCAACACGCAGGTCTCAGAACCAGGGAAAATCACCTTAAGTTAGGTTGGACATCGTTGGCTCATCGACCAGATAGGTCAGACCCGGCGCCCAAGAACTTCCGTCTGTTTGAAGGTTCCTCTTAGTGGGCCACACTTCGACGGTAATGAGAGCGTAATTCGTGCAGTGAAAACATGACTACGGTCACAGGACAAGAGAATTTACCAACAGGAAATACGAGCCCTTACACAACCCTGACATAAGGCCTTGCCGGCCGCTGTGGCCGAGCGGTTCTAGGCGCTTCAGTCCGGAACCGCGCTGCTGCTACGGTCGCAGGTTCGAATCCTGCCCAGGTCATGGACGTGTGTGATGTCCTTAGGTTAGTTAGGTTTAATTAGCTCTAAACCTAGAGGACTGATGAATTCAGATGTTAAGTCCCATAGTGTTTAGAGCCATTTGAACCATTGTTTTGAACATGAGGCCTTAGGAAGTAATGGAGACTGTGTAGAAAAATAATACATTTAAAACAAATGACTGATATTGTCACTACATTCCACTCTTATGAATGAATGTTTTCCGAGAAAATAATTTTGGGTTATTGTTTTCTGAAAGACACACGTATTCTATTAACATATAATATCTCTCTTAGAATATTGAAGGTTACTTTGAAACACGCCTCCACTTAGTTAGCACTTTAATTCTTGTAGCGACTGCGTAATAAAACTAATCTGGCATATTCGTATGCAGAAACCTTACATAATTCAGTTTATTGTAGAAACGACTATAATACAAGCTGCCTTCTCTTTTCGTGTACACAGATCCTGTGTGCTTGTGAATATTTTCTGAAAAATGATCACATTCACCTTGCATTTTGACTTGTAGAGCGGTACTGACGCCTCACAGGTTTCTTTCTAACGTAGCCTTGATTTCATACTCATACACACACACACACACACACACACACAGAGAGAGAGAGAGAGAGAGAGAGAGAGAGAGAGAGAGAGAGAGAGAGTAAGCATGCATAAAAACGAACTAAATGACCCGCTGGGTGTGCACCGGGGAGGTAAATATAAAGAAAGTATATCAGAAAGTCACGCATTTATGTGTAAGTGTAATGAATCCGCGCGCAATGCGCGATTCCAACGACCAGATGGTGTGACGCATGCCAGTATTCAAATGAGGTATTAATTAACGAAGAAAAGGAATGATTACAGGACATAAACATATCGCGGCTTCCGATAGCTGTAACCCCATCTCTAGTAATCTTTTTATCTATCGAACAAGACACTTGAGAATGAAGGAAAACAGGACTACGCTCGCTAACTATACGTCACGTGTGGGTGATTCTGATCCGTCTGGGGCCTACTAAAACGACCATAATCCGGCAGTAGTACTGGAATCTGGCACTACACGGAGATATTCCGCACCACAGAGCAAAGATATATGTCCTAGTCTTTGGCGCCAGCGATCATACCGAGCACTCTTCTCCATGCTACAGATGCATGGTTCTGTGGCTAAGCTATAAAAGGCGACCAAAAAACAGGAACAGCACAAAAAGGAAATAGCATTTGCCATATCTTTCCACGATCCTTAGAATGCATGTGTCATAGTCAACCCCCGTCACTCCATTTGGCACGTTCTTCGACTCAGAATTACTTCCAAAATCAGAAACTCTTTGAGCTTCGAAAAAGGATTGAAAACCACTTCGAGAATAGTCTGGACAGTGGGCTGTGTGATAAAAAATCGGTGTGCAGAATTTCCTTCTTCACTTCATTCTTCAAATTACTCACGATGCGTGGCAGCCGTATGGCTCCAATTACGTCATCCACATTTATTCACCCAGTGCTGAGCGTCTGACATCATAGTCCGACATTTCAGTCGAGGAAGCACTACTTCTCGTAGACAGCAAACAGGAACGCGGGAGACAAGAGTACTCATCTACCTCTCCAGATAATTGTGAAACGGTCTCTGTGTCTTTGTTTATTCCTGCGTGGTTTTGCGATCATTTAAGTGGTGCGCATGTCTGGTTTCTATGCAGGGGATTCAGGTTCAATTCTTGGATCTTACAGGACTGCTCGTGTGTGTACTTGGCCTCTGGATGGCATTTCATTTTTTTAGTCATTAGTCTTCTGACTTGTTCGATGCGGCCCGCCACGAATTCCTATACTGCCCTAACCTCCTCATCTCAGAGCTCAGATTAGCACTTGCACCCTAAGTCTTCAATTATTTGCTGTATGTATTTCCATCTCTGTCTTCCCCCTTACTTTTTACCCTCTACAGCTCCCGGTAGTACCTTGGAATTCATTCCCTGACGTCTTAAAAGGTGTCCTATAATCCTATCCCTTTTTATTGTCAGTATCTTCCATAAGTTCTTCAACGATTCTGCAGAGATCCTCTTCATTCCTCACCTAATCAGTCCACCTAATTTAAATACACTTCTATAGCGCTACATTTCAAACACTTCGATTCTCTTCTGTTCCCTTTTTCCCACTGTTCATGATTCACTACCATACACTGCTGTGCTCCAAACGTACATTCTCAGAAATTTCATCCTCAAATTAAGATCTATGTTATTTTTCTTTTAATGTAGTGGATTACTTAAATTCGCCTACTTCGTCGTCATGTTAAGCTTCTGGCAATTGCCGTTTCTGTTACTTTTCATTGCTTTCGTCTTTCTTTGGTGAACTCTCAGTTCACATTCTATATTCATTACATTATTTATTACATTCGACAGGTTCTGTAATTCTTCTTCACCTTCACTGAGAATAGCGATGTCTTCGGCGAATATTATCAACGTTATCCTTCCGCCTAGAATTTTAATCCCGCTCATGATTGAGCCTTTCTTTTATTTCTGTCATTCCTTTTTCAATATATAGATTGAACAGTAGGGGCGAAGTACTACATCCTTGTACCCTTGCACCCTTTTTTAAGCTGCGCACTTCTTTCTTGGTTTTCCACTCTTAGGGGTGTTTCCTCTTGGTTGTTATACCTATTGCATATTACCGGTCTTTTCCAGTAGCTTACTCCTGTTTTCCCAACATCTTGCGCCATTTTATATTGCGGACGACAAACACTATGAACGTGCCCAGAATGAAATTTTCACTCTGCAGCGGAGTGTGCGCTGATATGAAGCTTCCTGGCAGATTAAAACTGTGTGCCCGACCGAGACTGGAACTCGGGACCTTTGCCTTTCGCGGGCAAGTGCTCTACCAACTGAGCTACCGAAGCACGATTCACGCCCGGTAGTCACAGCTTTACTTCTGCTAGTATATCGTCTCCTACCTTCCAAACTTTACAGAAGCTCTCCTGCGAACCTTGCAGGACTAGCACTCCTGAAAGAAAGGGTACTGCGGAGACATGGCTTAGTTCGAGTCTCGGTCCGGCACACAGTTTTAATCTGCCAGGAAGTTTCATATCAGCGCACACTCCGCTGCAGAGTGAAAATTTCATTCTGGAAACATCCCCCACGCTGTGGCTAAGCCATGTCTCCGCAGTATCCTTTCATTCAGGAGTGCTAGTCCTGCAAGGTTCGCAGGAGAGCTTCTGTAAAGTTTGGAAGGTAGGAGACGAGATAGTGGCAGAAGTAAAGCTGTGAGTACCGGGCGTGAGTCGTGCTTCGGTAGCTCAGTTGGTAGAGCAATTTCCCGCGAAAGGCAAAGGTCTCGAGTTCGAGTCTCGGTCGGGCACACAGTTTTAATCTGCCAGGAAGTTTCACTATGAACGTGTCTTGATTGTTCTTCAGCCATGTCTCACGTGAGAACTGCCTCTCTGGCGACTTTGTCTGTCCTAAACCAAAACTGGTCGTCATCTTACAGAGCCTCAGTTTTCCATACTTCTGTAAATAATTTTTTTCTGCAGCTTAGATGCATGAGCTGTTAAGCTGATTATGCAGTAGTTCTCACACTTATCTGCCTTTAGCATCTTCGAAACTGAGTGGCGAAACTCGCCAGACTCAGATTCTACACACCAAATGGTTCAAATGGCTCTAAGCACTACGGGACTTAACATCTGAGGTCGTCAGTCCCCTAGACTTAGAACTACCTAAAGCTAACTAACCTAACGACATCACACACATCCATGCCCGAGGCAGGATTCGAAACTGCGACCGTAGCAGCAGCGCGGTTCCGGACTGAAGCGCCTAGAACCACTCGGCCACAGCGGCCGGCTCTACACATCAGCCTGAATAGCCGTTTGCAATATTATCCGTCCCTTCTGCCTTATATCATCTCTAGTCTTGCAGAGCTCTTTAAATTCAGACTGGATCCGCTATCTCCTCCATATCGATGTCAGTTTCTTCTTCAGCCACGTCATCAGACATGTTCTGACGCTCATAGAGGCCTTCATTGTACTCCTTCCACCCTCCATGCCACACCCGAATGTTACCATTTGCAGAGGATGATACGATGGCCAGTCAGGGCACGGTGGGCGATGCACAGTGACCAGTTTTCATCCAAAGCGCTCGGCCAGTTCATTCGTTCGGAAGGCCAGGCCGTCAGTGTCTACCATCTTTGGTCGGTTACTGGTGACATTTTGGAGGCACACACCGCGCAATTTTTCTCAAACGAATTTACAGAAACTACTTGGTAAAAGAAGGATAGTTTTGTGTTTCATTTTTAGCTTTATATGTCAGGTTTATGACAATCATTCCATCATTTCGTTAATGAAAAGGATTATTGTCATTTTTACACGGAAATGAGACACTGCGCGAATTTCTGAACAGTTTTCAATAAATAATAAGGGTCGCTATGATTTTGCATCTGGTGCAAATTAGATTATACGTTGCTATGTATGAAAATTAGCTGACATATTAAATTATTCTTTAGATTCGGATGGAGGTCGGTTTATCACCAATCTCGAGAAATCTGATCTGATGTAGCACACTCACTTGCGGTCGCGCTGCCCCAATGATAAAGCCAGAGTGAAATATCCACAACATTCCTCATATTTTATTAGCGATTTGATATATCGAAATGAGCTTTTGGCAAATGATAACACGCAGAGAGGAGAGTATTTCGCCATATGTTTATTATGCAAAATTTTCGCTATCTACCGTGTTGTTCCACTAACTATAGACTTTTTCGGCGAAAGAATGTAATTTTTAAGGGCCAGATACGGCTGGTGAAGCGAGAAATGCTATGGGTATTGAAACAACATAAGTGAAATTTAACCATTATTGTGGAACGAGGATGTATTTTTTTATAAGATGTTGCCTTACTTTTCCTCAGCTCCTCACACAATAAACTTAATGACGCACTCTTTCAGAATTCTGACGTAACTGCGACCGCACAACTTGTTAGTGAGATGCGACTGTGTGTATTCTGTTGTGTTTTGGCAAAGGAAGCAAATACTAACAAGACAACAAGATAAATGTGTATATCATACGGGAAATTCACCACTCACGACGCTTCTCTGAGAGTTACAAATGGTTAACAAGCCAGGTGACCGAGCGAGATGGCACAGTGGTTAGCACACTGGAGTCGCATTCGGGTGGACGACGGTTCAATCCCGCGTCCGCCCATCCTGATTTAGGTTTTTCATGATTTCCCTAAATCGGTTCAGGCAAATTCCAGGCCAGTTGCTGTGGCCGAGCGGTTCTAGGCGCTTCAGTCTGTAACTGCACTGCTGCTATGGTCGCAGGTTCGAATCCTGCCTTGGGCATGGATGTGTGTGATCTCTTTGGGTTAGTTAGGTTTAAGTAGTTCTAAGTCTAGGGGACTGATGACCTCAGATGTTAAGTCCCATAGTGCTTAGAACCATTTGAACCATTTGAGCAGATGCTGGGATGGTTCCTTCGAAAGAGTACAGCTGACTTCCTTCATGTCCTTTCCTAATTTGATGGAACTGATGACCTCGCTGTTTGGTCCCTTCCCCCAAATCAACCAACCAACTTTTGTATCCCGCCTGGAAGGTGGCGCGTGGGTCTGCTCCTGTAAACTACAAGGTTGGCCGAATTGCAGGAAGTGAGTAGGAGCAGGAAAAGGTGAAAATCTCTCGGTACTGCTCTTATAAATGGTTTTACTATACCACAACATTAACTGAATACATAACTTTGCAGAGATGAGTGAAGCTTTAGACCCATCGTAAGTAGTACATAGTCTCAACAGCAAGCTGAGGTTGAAGTGATGTTTCCAGGCCGTCTGGTCTTGATGAAATGGGAAGAATGTGGAGTGGCGTTCGTAGAGTTCTCCCACTCCGGCTAGAGGGTGCTGTCGTCGGTGTCTGTCGTAGTGCCAACCTAGCAGAGCGCACCTACGTTGTGGTATCGTAGCTATCGATACCACACCAACCAAGCCAGGCGTAAGTAAATCGCTTCATTTTCGGCATAATTCTTTTTACATACTAATCAAAGCACAGGTGACAAATTTTTTTTGAATGGTTGTTGTGTACATAGTTCTGCATAGTCAGTGCGTACACAACTTTCCCAATAGAGCACGCCCTGCTAAGCACAACAGCGCAGGCGCAGCACTCGTCCGTCTCCACACTACGAGATGGCGCTGTCTTAGAGACGGACCAAATTCTGCTTCCGCCAATCCGCATATTAATATGTAACGCAGCCAATGAGATTGCTGCTAATGTAGAACCTTTTCTCCTCGCGGATCACACTCACGCAGTGATACCTGAACGCTCAAGGTATTATAACGAGTGTACAGGCCTCCGATTAGTCAGTCTGCATTAGTCTGTATGAGTCTGTCTCAGTCTGCATTAGTCTGCATTAGTCTGCACCAGTATATAGTCAAGTTTCAATCTGCACCTAATAAGATTAGCATATTCCTGTACATAGCCATGAAGATAAATGTATAGACACTTTGTCAAGTATCAGAGATACGTGAAAATAAGATTAACGTACCAAGACCAAAGGAACTTCAGATTGTCAATCGTAAATAGCATCCAGAACCAAGTTAAGTTATTTTTATGCTTGTTATTATTTTAATAAATGTGTTTGAAAAATAATCGAGTTCTGTTTAAAGTTGGTCATCGTCAATCTGCTACTCTAAGCGTGCAAGTGGCATTTCTATCGTCTGACCTAACGGCAGAAGATAAAAACGCCATGATAAGACCACGAGACATATTGCTGACACTCGCCTACTTCACTAGAGCGACAAGTCAGATAATCTGATGGTGTGTGTACCGAAGGTCTTACAGTACGCACACCACAATGGTCACCATGGAAGTGTTGTGGTTGTGCAGGGGCCATACTTAATATTTACAAAAAAAGTGAATGTGGGCTCCAGTTTAGAATGGCACTTCCCCTCCAGCGCTCAGCATTTCCCCTACAGCACCTGCCCACCAACCCCACCACTACCGCCCTCCCCACGCATGTCCCACTCTCTGCGCCAACTCTGCTGACTGGTCCATCGTGTGCTTGAGCTGAATTCCGCTGCGACTCCTCCCTACCTCTCTCACCACTCTCTCTGTGTGTCCCTGTTTCAGTCCTTCTGCCATCCTCCCTTTATACGCGATGTGGAACATATTTTTTGAGTGTACTGTTTGCCGTAATATAAGTCGCGTATTTTTTTCGGAATTTGATCTGCACGAGCAGCACTGCGCTGCTAACGTCATCTACGGTGGCTAAGAGAGAATATGTACGCAGTGGCGTTTTTTTTTTGAGTTGCAGAGCACCGCTCTGTGCATTGTGAACCGGAGCGGGTTCTGCTGCCCCCCGCTAAGCCCCTGGTCGCTTTGCTCACATGCAGGTACAGGCGCACTACTGTGCCCGTGGCGTGACGTGGCAGTTTGTCCACCGGGGTGCAGACCTGCGGCGCTTTCGCAGCCCGTTTACCCGGGCGTCCATCACCGCCGCCGGCGGTGCGGCTACACGCGCACAGCGCCCGGCCTGCGGTGACATATTTGCAGGCTCGTAAAGTCAACGAGCTCGAGTATATCTTCCGTAACGCTTCCCGGAAACCCCGGTCTCCGGCGCCTGCGACCAAACGCTAAGGCTCGCCTCTCTGACGTTAAGTGCTTTGCCTAATAACTTACCTGCAGAGCTGCGGAACGACGCGTGCCTTCGCGCAAGGTTTTCGAATAAGAATTTCCTCTGACGGCTTGTTTTTTTTTTTTTTTTTTTTTTTAAAAAAAAAAAAAAAAAAAAATTTCTTTATTCCATTAAATTATTTCTTACATATTAACCCACCACCTAATACATTAGTGGGTCTTAATTCTCTACATTACATTTTTATTGAATATTAGCAGCACTTATACTTCTATTCTAGTGTTAGTAACTTACTTGCTACAGGAACTAAGAGTTAGTTTCTTTGTTGGGTAAGATCTACTTTTACTCTTGCTAACTAATCTAGGAACTACCTCCTGCAGCGTTACAGGCGTGCCAGATGTTTGTATAAACCTACTGTGTGGCCGTGCCCACTGAGCTAATCCCAGTGAGCATGCCCCTGGCACTGGGCTGGCCTTTTGAAGATCGCTGCAGGTTCTGTTAAGATTTTCTGTCTACTATATACTTAAGGTCTAACTATTGCTAAGTCATGATCGGTGCGCAAATGTCGAATCCGGGTGTTGGCGCTCCCTCCCCCTGTTCCGGAGCGTGGCGGATTCCTACCGTCACGGCGATTGGCCAGTCCACGCCCCGGCGGAATGGGATGGGTCGCCTTCAGTCATGTCATGTCCGGTTGTTCAAGTGTTTTCCCTTAAATATTCCCGCAGGACCTTTGCTGATACCTCGCTGGCAAGGCGGTTTACTATGTTGAATGTGGTGGGATCTCTGATTAACTGATACGTATTGTTGTGAGGCAACTGGTTTCTTAGGTCACTGGCTACATCATCGAAGATGGGGCACTCATAGATCACGTGGTCCGGAGTACCCCATTCAGCTCCGCAGTCACACGAGGGGGTAGCCCTTTTCCCGAATCGGCATAGATATGCCGGATACGGTCCATGTCCTGTGAGGAAGTGCAACAGTCCCTTACTTGGCTGGAAATGCGATAGTTGGAAACGTTCTTTAATATTTGGGAGCAGCTGGTAAGTCCTTCGGCCTGTTGTGTCAGCATCCCAGAGTTCTTGCCATAACTCTTCTCCTCTCCTCTTAATGGCAAACTTGTCCCCCACCCGCACTCCCAAGATACTTTCAGTCTTATCTATGTCTCCCCTTTTAACCCAGTACCAGGCTGCCTGTTCCCGGATTTTGATATCCAGGGGACACACCCCCATAAGTACTAGTAGTGCCCCTCCCGGAGATGTTCTGTACGCTCCGATGGAGCGCAAAAGCATGTTGCGTTGCACCCTCCTCACAGACATAGCGGGCACAACCCTCGTGAGCCTGTGTGCCCACACTCCGGAGCCGTAACCCATGATAGAGACAAGAATGGTATTGTGATATAGCTTAATGAGTTCTGGTGGGAGATGAAATCTACTGTGTCCTATTGTGATTAAGTTGTTTAGAGCTTCGAGTGATTTTTGTGTTGCTGATTCTATATGTTTGGCGAAATTCCACCTTTCATCGATTATAACCCCTAAATACCGGGCCTCACGACGCCGAATCACTGGTGAGCCCTCGATTCTTACTGTTGGATTTCTGGCCAATTGGCCTTTCAGTAATAGGTATGTAGACTTGTTAGGCGCAATGGTCATTTTCGTGTTCTGGCACCACTGCGTGAGAATTGATAATGTCCTATTGATTTTGGGTTCGAGGTCCTCGCGACTTCGGCCGCCAACCAGCAGAAGGAGGTCGTCAGCGTAAGCTATCGCCTCTAGCACCTCCACACTGTTTTCCAAGCTCTCCAGAAGAGGCTCCATATTTATGTCCCAAAAGAGTGGCCCCAGGACAGAGCCCTGTGGACACCCCTTCGTGACCTTCTTGCCTATTCGCTCGCTAGGGGACGATAGCCAGACCTCTCTTTCCATACAATAGCTCCTGAGACAGCCGTATAGCGGCCCTGGACACTCCTTCTCCCGCAGGCAGGAGAAGAGCGAAGGCCACCACAGGTTGTCAAAGGCGCCACTGATATCCACCATGATGCCAACTATGTACTTGTGCGGAGACGACCCACAGACCTCGGATGCGAGGGCAATTGCGTCACACGCAGATCGCCCCTGCCGAAAACCGAATTGCCTGTCACTCATCCCGCACAGCACTCGGTGTGCTGTCAGTCTGTCAGCCAGTAACTTCTCCAGCAGTTTGCCCAACAGGTCCAACAGACAAATGGGTCTGTAAGATTTTGCTTCTTTAGGGTCTTTGTCTTGCCCCTTTTTGATGATTACAACGTTGGCCTGCTTCCAGATTTTAGGGAATGTTCTAAGGCGCAGGGCCTCATTGTAAATTCTTGCTAAAGGTGTCACTAGTTGAGGAGCGAGGTACTGCACCACCTCCGCGATGATGCCGTCTGGTCCTGGGGCCTTTCCTTTCTTTAGCGATTTAATGTGGGCTGCAACTTCTTCTTCAGAGAAAGGGTACACCATGATGTTATTCTCATAGTCTGCTTGCAGAGCCTGCCTAATTAGGCGTTGTTCTTCTGTGTCCTCTTCCTCTTCATCATCAGGGAGGAGTTGGTGGAGAAGGACCTCAGCAGTTTCCTGCCAAGACCCAGTCATCCGATTTCCATCCCTGATTGTGGAAAGCACCATTGGCGACCTGATTTTTTCCCTTACTATTTTGTAAGGAGTGCCCCAGGGATCAATAGCCAATTGGCTGTGCACATATTTTTTCCAGCTTTCCAGCCTGACTGTTCGCAGTTCTTTCTGAAACTGCTCTTTGGCTTCCCTATATGTTTGCAGCCATCTTTGTTTTTCTTCCCAGACGACACTTCGCTGGTAATACCTCCTCGCCCTCCTGACAGACTGACGCATCTGCCCTAGTTCCGCAGACCATGGTGATGGAGAAGCCGCAACGGCTCTCCTCCTGGTTGGTACAGCAGCCTTTACCGCCCTGGTGAGAGCGCCCACCAGTTCTTCGGCGTGTTTGTTGACGTCATCGTCATCTTCCGGCCATGTCGGAGGGTCAAACTCACCTGCGAGACGCTCCCAATTGGTCCTGTTATAATTTAGTTGTACTTCCCACCCTATGTCCCAGTGGCGCTCCTGATCTGTGATTGTGAATGTGATCAGGTTGTGATCGCTGGTAGTGTCCCCGTCAGTAACAGTCCAGTTTTGTATATTGGCAGCGATATTGGCTGTCATCATTGTGATGTCAATATTGGTTCCATTCCCTCCCCCTCCTGTGTAGGTGGGGGGGTTTCCAGGTCTGTTGGCAATGAGGAGTTGCAGAGACATAATAGTCTCTTCCAGCTTGCTTCCCCTTTCATCTCGAGTGCCACTGTGCCATAGGGGGGATTTGGCGTTCACGTCCGCCACCACAACTGCCTTTCTGCCCCTCAGCACCGTTGCCACCTGCGTAAGTTGGTCAAGGTACAGGTCAATTTCTGTACCGTACTGAAAGTACATATTTATTAAATATATGACGCCATTTGGTGACTGCAGTTCAATAACATTGCAGTGGTCGTCCGAGAGGTGTGAGAGCACTGTTGCCCTCAGTGCCTTGTTGATTATTATGATGGTGGCTTTCGGATCGTCTCCAAAACTTACTACTTGCCAGCTCATGGCAGCGTAGGCTATGTTCCCCGCAAGAGAGTATGGCTCCTGCAAACAGAGCACGTCAAGACTCCTCTCCTCCACCACTCTCCGAAGTTCCTGCATGACCAGTCTACTATTGTGTGCGTTTAGCTGTCCTATCTTTATTTCTGTAACTATGGGAAATATGTGTGCACATATGATTCTGGGAAGGTTTTTGTCCAGTTGTAAGCTATTCTCCCATTGGATAGGACAGACTGATTATATATTTCCTCTAAATTAAAGGTTTCATTTCTTCTCTCAAACACCTTTCTTACTAGGTCACGCAGGGCGCCGAAGTCAGTGGGGAGATTCTGACGGCTTGTTTGCACTGCGAGTCTTTTCTGCTCGGAAATTCATCTAGATATTCCTCTAAGGTCACTAGGATGTTGAAGGTTTAAAGCGTACAACTCGCCTGACGTAACTTCACCGCTGGACAGCTATGTTCCGTTGACGCAGTTTCCACTCTCATTGCTCAGCGAGAGCAAATTGGATGTACACTCTGCTTAGGAACGTTATTCGGACTGGGGAGAACACGTGTAGGTCGTAAGAACAAACGTTATCACTCGCTGGTAATGTTTCTTACTGAACACTACAGACAGTCGCAAATTCTGTAGTAAGCCTAGAGTGCGAGCGGTTCTAGGCGCTTCAGTCTGGAACCGCGCGACCGTTACGGTCGCAAGTTCGAATCCTGCCACGCGCATGGATGTGTGTGATGTCCTTAGGTTAGTTAGGTTTAAGTAGTTCTACGTTCTAGGGGACTGATGACCTCCGATGTTGAGTCCCATGGTGCTCAGAGCCATCTGAACCATTTTAAGCCTCGAGTCACTGAATTGTGTTTCGTTAGCTGCCACCTGTGCGCCAGGGAAGTGTGATAGGGCCGCTGTTGTTCTCTGCATGCGGGGATGAATCAAATGAAAACCTTAAATTTGTAATAACAAATCGAATTTTCGCGCCGTTATCCTGTAAGTTGGTGAGCGTGCTACAAACAGCGTTGCAGAATGGTCTGTAGGTGGCAGCCTAAAGCAGATGCACACATACCGTCGCAGTATCGGTATAAAGATGGCCGCCCCACTTGCGGCTTGCACCAGGGAAGAAGAGTGTTCTGTTATTCGGTTTTGCGTAGTGAAGGTGTGAAACCTATTGAAATTCATATACGAATGAAGGTTCAGTACGGTGATGCATGTTTGGCAAATGGTGTGACTTCAGTGGAAGATGCTCGTCCTCCAGGTAAAGCACAACGAGTTGTGACTCCACAGAACATTGCAGCAGTAGAAGACATAGTGAAGGAAAACCGCCGAGTGACACTGAATGGCATTGCAGCATGTTTACAGATGTCATGGGTCAGCACACCACACTGTGTACGATGTGCTTCAGTTTCAAATAGTGTCTGCAAGATGGGTGCCACGGCAGCTCACTCCTGAAATGAGAGAACGACGTGTTGATGCTTGTGAATAACTCCTTCGATGCTTTGAAGGAGAAGGTGACGACTTCCTTGCAAGAATCATTACTGGGGACGAAACCTGGGCTCACTTCCACCAACTGGAAACGAAGAAAGCGAACAAGGAATGGCGCCATTCCTCATCACCAAAACCAAAGAAGTTTAGAACAGAACCATCAGCACGGCAGGTTATGCTGACTCTCTTTTGGAACGAGAAAGGCGCCATTTTGGAGCATTACATGCCTAGAGGGACCACTGTCACCAGTGCATCATACACAGATCTCCTAAAAAATCATCTGCGGACTGCAATCAAATCAAAGCGATGTGGATTGATGTCAGCAAGTGTCCTTTTGCAACATGACAATGCAAGGCCCCACACTGCCCGTACAACTGTTGCAACAATCACAGACCTGCATTTTGAGTGTCTTCCTCATCCACCATACTCACCAGACCTTGCCCCAAGTAATTTCCATATGTTTGGACCACTCAAACACGCAATGGGAGGAAAGAAGTTCCGTTCTGATTGAAACGTCCCCTTTAAACAACTATACATGACTGTGCTTAAACTGACACACAATATTTTTAGCGCAACGCAATCTGACTTTCAAAAAATCCCTACGAAAGAACGGCCATGACTAACATTAACCTATACCTTTCACAAATCACTTACCTCACCAAAAATCTTCGTTACTGGAACTACTGCAAAACAGCGAGCGCCACTACTGCCAGCTAAATAAAAGACTCAAACTACGGAAGGCACTAACTACTTACAGGGATAGTTAGCAAATGAAAGATTTTAATAGAGAACAAACAATGTATTTACCTTAATAGTCATAATATATATAGCAGTTCATGACAAATTACAAAACTCCGCCATCTCTCTCCCCACATCCACCACTGCTGGCGGCTCACCTCCAACTGCGCAACGCTACGCGCTGTTCACATCCAGCTGCCGCTGCCCAACACTACAATGGCAGACAACAATGCAAACTAGCCACAGACTGCACACAGCACATACAGAGCGCTACGTGGCGTTACCAATATAAAAACTTAAACAGCGTACTTACATAGCCCCCGTGCTCCCCACAAAAAATTTTACAAATTGTTTTGGGCAGTGGCCAATAATGATTTGATAAAATTTTTCATAATTACAATAACAAAGATGTCAAATGCACACACTTATTGCTACATTGTTGGTCAAAAGCTAAAATTTTCTCACAGTCCATAAAGACAGTCCTGATCATTCATCACAGTAACGTTGCAGTGTTTTTCTCAAAGTCTGAGCAGTAAATTACAATAACAAAGATATCTAATGCACACACTTATTGATACATTGTTGGTCAAAAGCTAAAATTTTCTCACAGTCCATAAAGACAGTCCTAATCATTCATCACAGCAACGTTGCAATGTTTTTCTCAAAGTCTGAGCAGTAAAAGAAAATGCACACGGAATTAGTGGATTTCCATGCAGTCTTGAAGAAGTAGTGTTGTCCTTCCAATGGAAAGACAGTGCTGACTCTTGACATGCAGACAGGTATTGGTCCACAACAGAGCAAACCCACAGCAGAGTCAGTCGACGTTTTGAAGAATATTGGTAGTTAGGTCATCACAGAGCAGACCCACTGTAGTCCTGGTAGAGATTGCGGTACTGGTGGGCCACCAGAGGTGCAGACCCACTGCAGTCCTTGTAGAAATAATAGTATTGGTGGGTCATCAAAGGTGCAGACCCACTGCAGTCCTTGTAGAAATTGGTGGGCCATCAAAGATGCAGACCCACTGTAGTCCTGGTAGAGATGGCCAGCAGCTATCTGTTGCAAATGTGCAGGTGCACAATCACCATCGAAGAGTCTTGTGGACAATATAGGAAGTCCATAAACAACCACTTGTGCACTCACAAAGTTTTTGGAATTGTCCTTAGAACCAACAATGCTGTTAGCCAGTCCCTTGCTGAATTATTAACACACGTGCAAACACTAACAGTCCCTACTTCTCACATATTGTCCATATACTATGACCAACAAAAACGTGTGCAGTGAAATGTAACTTACAAGTTAATGATATGATGAACTGGTGTCAATTACAATTTTATAACAAGAATACAATGACAAAGGTACAAAATACATAATTAAAGAACATAACAATACAGATAGCATTTGTAGTACAGGCTTTACAAAGCAATAGAAATAAACATATACATTAGTGTTACATGAATTATGACATAAGTAAATACATAAAAGATCAGAATAACTTTTGAAACATCAACTTCACACATGAGCATTAAAACAAAACAGAATAAATAATGTCTAAACATCTTTACAAAGAAAAAAACATATTATAAATGCAAATTATATTTGAGGATAACAGTATTCCTCATCATAGTGAATGTAGCTTAGTACTAGAACAGAGACAGGAAGAAAAGAAATACACAAAGGTACACAAACACATAGCATAATAATACAAAAGGAAAGGACAGAGTTTGTTTTACTGCAGTATTTTGCAAACAAAACTTTCTTTACTTCTTGGAGATCTCCCTTCACTCATCATTATTCCCAAAAAGTCTTATCTATACCTGCTTTCTGTATTCTATTCATATTTCTTTCAAAATAATTATTTCTCAGTGTACAATACTCATTTTGGCCCAAATCTTTTTCATATAACTTCTCAATGCATTTTTTCCCTATTGTCCATAATCAGTTTCTTATATAGTCTACCCCCTCTTAAGCTAACTTAAATCTACTGAGCTCAGATGCTAAACTAAGGGACGAGGCAATGCAGCAGCACAAAACAAAAAACACAAACATCAATGACAAAAAATTCAAATCGGCGAAGCAATTGCAATATTACAACTTACATAAGGCAATGAGCAGCAAACAAGAAAAATAAATCAGTAGTAAAACTGGCTTAACAGAGTAATGTAAAATGAAATTTAGTAACATTATGCCTGGCAAACAGCAGCAGTAAATGCTATAACGTATACCTAAACATGAGAAAGCTCAAGCAGAAAAAATAGTACACGAAAGTCAACAATGCAGATAAGGGAAATGTCTGTTCATATCTTAATGTCTATGTAATTAAAGTGGTGCACCACAAAAACTAATTCTACAAAAAATTACCAAGTACTTGAAAAGAAAATTATATATGCAGTTTTTGTTATCAGTCCCTTCTTATTGTTCTTTCCATTCCAAGAGCTCCTTTTTCGAAGAATGTGGATCATAAAATAATTATTTAATAGATCTGTTGACAGAAAGTGTTCACATTAGCAAATGCATCTAAGTTTATTTTATAAAACTAATGCTGCAACACAGCTGGAAACCAGATATCAAATGAAATAAGCAACTATGTACAAAGTAAAGCATAAGAACATCATTCAGTAGTCATGAGGGATTTCATAAGTTAGTAGAAAAATCTCTCAGCTAGAGAGACAGTAGTCATAATCAGGTGTATAGACATAAAAATATTTCTCGTCATTTCATTAGGCATTTCAGTAAATATCATAAATTAAGAGCTCCACAGTGTAATCATATGTTTTCAAGTTCGACCATGTCGTTTTTGCGATGCTTTCTACAAAGGAACGTCAATAGCGAGGATATTGGCCTCCCTTTTTTTTCCACCTGTACCTCTGAAAGGGGCACACGCTAATGGCTTTTTTCCAGGCGATTGTCGCCCAGCTGGGTGCCCACGACGCATTACGTGCAGGTGGTCACTTAACTTTCTTACCAAAATATTTACGACACCAGTTTTCGCTACAGTGACAGTCTCATATGAAAATTTCACAGGTCGAAAATTTACGTTACAAATGTGTAGAAACAAAATCCTATGAATATAACAGTGTGCAAAAAATTTTCGCCTGCATTGTGATACATTCACGCATTTACACACATTTCATAACTCTTAAAGTACGATTTTTCGTTTCCAACAACCTTTTACACAAATCAGAGTCCCTAACCACTATTTATTACTCCTTACCTTATTACACATATAAATATTCGTCGACACTTCTTCAATATTTCATCATAACAGATACGTAGCATAATCAAATAACTCATATAGCATCAGCTTATTGATCATAAACATATGGCAACAGCATAATACACATCATCATCGTAATAATAACATCATAAAACCTCAGCCAAATCTCAAAATCGTCGTAGCTTCCTCCAATAGTGTCAAAACCTAAAAAAAATTCTCTGCTCATGTCAAAAGTGTCATCTGCCTCAAACATACTTTAAAAATCATGATCCCATACCAAATACATCATTCAAAGCTCTCATAGTATCACAATGGTTCCGAAAAAATATGAACAGTTTACAAAGTACAGACAAAATACAGTTTCATAAGTGTGAAGTTATCCAACTGTGTAATTGCGTAAATATGTGTCACTGATGTAGTAAAAAAATGTTTGTTTCTCTGTTAAATAATCAGATAGCTGTGTAATTTATGTGTTAGAGAAATATGGTACCGATGTGTAAAGTTGTATAAGCAAATACCATATTAGCTAGGGCTCCTTGTGCTTGCCAAACACATGGTACACAAAGTAAGGGTGTACCCCCCTGAGGATTAATGTAATTATACCCTCAAGTGTTACAGATTACAGCAATGGAATGAAATGTATCACGGAAAACTTTCTTTGTAATTCAAAAATCTTTAAAAATAAATGTTTTAAGTACAAAATTAATCACTCAAATACGTGTACTGTAGCGCTAAACTGTGCGTCTTGCTGTAAGATAATTCTGTGGAAGTGTCGTAATTATCGTCCTCCGAAAGCTAAGTTCTGCAGAAGTCAATGTACTTACCTCATGATAAACAAAAGTGAAATGCTTTGCGTATAGGTATCTTAGTTATTACGCTTATTGCCATGATGAAGAAAGTACTGTGCTGTAACGTATTGTTGTGCTACGGAAAAGGCAGTCTCATTGTAGCTATACCACAAAAGTTACTACTAAAACATGTTTTACTTTCCAGAATAATGCAGAAAAACTGTGCACATATAAAACAGATACACCGCAAAAGCAACAACGTAAATTGTGTCACACATTAGTAGCGTCGTGATATAGTCGTGTAGCTGTCAAATAAACTAACCACTGTGTCATCTGGTATCTCTCAGAAAGCACCTTGAATCCATAATGTATTTTCAAGCAAACCAAAATGTTGCACTAAAATTTCATTAGCAGTACTAGTACATGTTCTATGTATGTAAGCCTGATAGTCGTTACGTAAACGTGCAACTAACAAGCAAGAATGTACAAATAACAACACTGTGTTGTCTGTTTACTATAACAATGCACTCGTAAATACTGTCTAAATACACTCCTGGAAATTGAAATAAGAACACCGTAAATTCATTGTCCCAGGAAGGGGAAACTTTATTGACACATTCCTGGGGTCAGATACATCACATGATCCCACTGACAGAACCACAGGCACATAGACACAGGCAACAGAGCATGCACAATGTCGGCACTAGTACAGTGTATATCCACCTTTCGCAGCAATGCAGGCTGCTATTCTCCCATGGAGACGATCGTAGAGATGCTGGATGTAGTCCTGTGGAACGGCTTGCCACGCCATTTCCACCTGGCGCCTCAGTTGGACCAGCGTTCGTGCTGGACGTGCAGACCGCGTGAGACGACGCTTCATCCAGTCCCAAACATGCTCAATGGGGGACAGATCCGGAGATCTTGCTGGCCAGGGTAGTTGACTTACACCTTCTAGAGCACGTTGGGTGGCACGGGATACATGCGGACGTGCATTGTCCTGTTGGAACAGCAAGTTCCCTTGCCGGTCTAGGAATGGTAGAACGATGGGTTCGATGACGGTTTGGATGTACCGTGCACTATTCAGTGTTCCCTCGACGATCACCAGTGGTGTACGGCCAGCGTAGGAGATCGCTCCCCACACCATGATGCCGGGTGTTGGCCCTGTGTGCCTCGGTCGTATGCAGTCCTGATTGTGGCGCTCACCTGCACGGCGCCAAACACGCATACGACCATCATTGGCACCAAGGCAGAAGCGACTCTCATCGCTGAAGACGACACGTCTCCATTCGTCCCTCCATTCACGCCTGTCGCGACACCACTGGAGGCGGGCTGCACGATGTTGGGGCGTGAGCGGAAGACGGCCTAACGGTGTGCGGGACCGTAGCCCAGCTTCATGGAGACGGTTGCGAATGGTCCTCGCTGACACCCCAGGAGCAACAGTGTCCCTAATTTGCTGGGAAGTGGCGGTGCGGTCCCCTACGGCACTGCGTAGGATCCTACGGTCTTGGCGTGCATCCGTGCGTCGCTGCGGTCCGGTCCCAGGTCGACGGGCACGTGCACCTTCCGCCGACCACTGGCGACAACATCGATGTACTGTGGAGACCTCACGCCCCACGTGTTGAGCAATTCGGCGGTACGTCCACCCGGCCTCCCGCATGCCCACTATACGCCCTCGCTCAAAGTCCGTCAACTGCACATACGGTTCACGTCCACGCTGTCGCGGCATGCTACCAGTGTTAAAGACTGCGATGGAGCTCCGTATGCCACGGCAAACTGCCTGACACTGACGGCGGCGGTGCACAAATGCTGCGCAGCTAGCGCCATTCGACGGCCAACACCGCGGTTCCTGGTGTGTCCGCTGTGCCGTGCGTGTGATCATTGCTTGTACAGCCCTCTCGCAGTGTCCGGAGCAAGTATGGTGGGTCTGACACACCGGTGTCAATGTGTTCTTTTTTCCATTTCCAGGAGTGTATGTTCCCTAGGTTCTAGACTGGATAGTGAACTTCAAAACATTGTTGCATGTTAACAGTTTCTAAGTCTGACAAAGCATACTAGAAATGTGAAGTGAAAAGTTTTATGGCAAAGAGAAAGTTAAAAGGCAGATTATCTTTCAATAAACGGTTTTACATGTGAAATGTGGTGTAAACCTTTACTCTTCCTAGTACTCAGAGTTTCAACTTCAAAGCAATTATCATGTTGTATACATCGGTAAAGAATGCTAAAATTTTTCTCAAGGCTAGCGTCTTATGTTATTTTTCTCTCACGTGGCTGCCTGCTGTGCGAGTCATTGTCTGTCTCTTTGTTGGCGCGCGCCGTTATTGGGATTAGGAGGCCTAACTTCTACAAATTCACTCTGACGAGAAGGCCCTGCCCTGTTTGAATCCCGCCAGTTCTGATGCAATTCAGCTCTGTCGTTACGAATATATCGTCTGTCGTCATGTCGGTAGATTCCGTAGTTTCTTCCTTGTCCGTCACGTGGTGGAGAATTTCTCCCTGAATCGTAACTGTGCGCCGAACTGTTGCGTCTGAAGTTATTCTGCCTCCCTTGATAATAATTGTTTTGGTTCCCATATTGTCTGTTTCTCTGATTGTCTCTGTGATAGTCATTACTACGGAAATGCGATCTTTCTCTGTAACTATTATTACTCTGCCAGTGGTTGTCATATGGGTGGTGTCTGTTTTGGTCACGATTTGCGTTGTAAGAATAGACTTGTTGTGTCCAGTTATTGTTTCTGTCGTCACGGAATTGTGACGGATGTGACCTGTAGTGATTGTTTTCCTGTTTTCGCGTTCCGCGACTGTCAGTGTCAATTTCTAATTCTTGTAACAGTCCCTGAAAAGCTTCAATGTCGTCTTTGCAACGTCCTGCTAAAATAATATGTCGTAAATGTTCAGGCAATTTGATTAAGCAAATGCGGATGAGTTCTGAGGGGTTGTATGGGTTTGATAGGTACTGATTCTTGTGCAACATGTCTTCAAAATATTTCACAAGACTGGAAAATGCAGATTGTTCGAAATGTTTCATCATTATGATGCCATGTTTTAATCGGTCTTGTGTGGCTTGAGACCAATATGCTGAGAGGAAGGCATGGTAAAATTCTCCTTCACTGTGGCAATCGTGAATGACCGATCGCATTCTTACAGCTGGTTCATTCTCTAAGTAGCCACACATAAATTCTAATCTGTGTTCTAATGACCAGTTGGGAGGAAAACAATGAGAGAATTGATGGAGCCATGCTTGTGCATGAATATCGTTGGCAGAATTCTTAAACGTTTTGGGTTTACGTGTAGTAATGAACAGCTTATAGTCAAAATCATCATGTCGGCGAGTAGCATATCGGTCATTGTTACGTCGTTTCGGCGGTTCCATCTCAAAATTCGGTGCACCTTGCCAATTTCTTTCATAATTTCCGAAATGCCCTGTGTTATTATTTTGTGGCTTTTCCGTATTTCTAAGTTCCTCTTCCCGTGTTGGAGCGCGAGTGTCCTCTGAAATATGAAATTTTTGTATTACTTGTGCCAACTGATCTTGTACTTCCCGGATTCCTCTTTTGTATTGCGTATTAATTTGATTCTGATTTTGTTTGAATTTCTTAATTTGTTCATACTCTTCTGTGTCAGTGATGGCTACAGGTCTTGTGTCGTTCAGATCATCATCTACCTTTGCAGATAAGTTAGTGAACTGATCCGAAAGTTCGGCTACTTTCTCCGATAGTGTACTTGTTTCCTCAGTGTGTTTTTCTGAACCAAGTTTCAGAGTGTCCATTTGTGTTGAAATCGTATCTACTGTGTCCTTTCAGTTTTCTTGAGTTTTTGCAAGTTGCGTAACCAAATCGGTAGATGCAACCGAGTCAATTTTAGCTTGCAAGGTGTCGTGATTTTCATGAACAACAGTTTGCAGTTCTTTTATGGCTGCTTCGTAATTCTGTAATGCATTTTCATGACGCGAAAAAATAGGTTGGAAATGCTCACAAATTTGTGTTTTTACGTCATTACAGACTTTTTGACATTTCGATTCGATGTTATGTAACTCAGTAGTTAAATTTTCACGTGTTTGTTCAAGCGTATGTTCCACTGAGTCTAACTTTTGAAGCTTTTCTTCCATTGCGTCTAACTGTTGCTGTGTTTGTCTCTGGTGTTGTTCCATTGTGTCTAACTTTTGAAGCTTTTGTCCCATTTGTTGCATTAATTGTAATAACAATGCACTGGTTTCTGAAACATGTTCCTCAGTGCTTTTCGGCAGTGAATTTGCACCGGCAACATTCACATTTTGACAAGCAGAAAATGTGTCTTGACTTATTTGAGAAAACGGGGAGAACCCAAAACCTGAGTCTACAGTATTTGCAATATTATGGTCTGTCATTCCCGATTCCTGAGGCTAGCTGTTGCCGACCGATCGATCGATAATGCTTCCCTGTTCACTACCTGTTTCACTGTCTACACCATTATTTGACACCAGCTCCATTTCCTTATGCACAGTTACCAAATTAATACTTTGAATATTAGTTAATTCATTACATGGTGGCGCTAACACACTGCTTTCGTCTTCACTGTCATTTCTCAGTTTACTTTGGATTCTAGTATTACGTTTTTCACACGCCATTAATGTCACAATATTTCACACGACAACACAGAAAAGCACAATTTGAAGAGCAAAAATAAGAGAACACATTAACATAGCACTGAAAATAATATCTCGTTAATTGCAAGCGCAGCAGCGGAATACTTTGTGCAAATCTACATGCATGCCACAACTGTTTTACTGTACAACAATGAAGGGCTGCAACTATAAAGGAGATTCTCTCTACAATTACGCGCTAGCAATAAACAATAGCTACGCTAATTACACAAACTACAAGAAAAAAATCAGAAGATTCCAGTGAGGTATCCTGGCAGGGTCGCCATATGAAACGTCCCCTTTAAACAATCATACATGACTGTGCTTAAACGGACACACAATATTTTTAGCGCAACGCAATCTGACTTTCAAAAAATCCCTACGAAAGAATGGCCCTGACTAACATTAACCTATACCTTTCACAAATCACTTACCTCACCAAAAATCTTCGTTACTGGAACTACTGCAAAACAGCGAGCACCACTACTGCCAGCTAAATAAAAGACTCAAACTACGGAAGGCACTAACTACTTACAGGGATAGTTAGCAAATGAAAGATTTTAATAGAGAACAAACAATGTATTTACCTTAATAGTCATAATATATATAGCAGTTCATGACAAATTACAAAACTCCGCCATCTCTCTCCCCACATCCACCACTGCTGGCGGCTCACCTCCAACTGCGCAACGCTACGCGCTGTTCACATCCAGCTGCCGCTGCCCAACACTACAATGGCAGACAACAATGCAAACTAGCCACAGACTGCACACAGCACATACAGAGCGCGATGTGGCGTTACCAATATAAAAACTTAAACAGCCTACTTACATGATGAAGAGGTACGCCACGCGGTGCATGAGTGGTTGCGCGGACTACAAAAAGAATTTTTTTCTAAAGGAATTTATGCACTTTGTAAGCGCTGGACGACTTGCATTGAGCGTGGAGCAGATTATGTTGAAAAGTGATACAGCTTTGTACCACTTCTGCACAAGAAATAATATTTAAAAAATATTGAAGGTTTTCATTTGACTCACCCTCGTACATAAGCGATTTGGCCGACAGGGTGGGCAGCAGTCTGCGGTTGTTTGCTGATAATGCTGGGGTGTTTGATAAGATGTCGAAGTTGAGTGGCTGTAGGAAGATACATGACGCCTTAGACAAAATGTCCATTTGGTGTGATGTGGAAAAATTTAAGCTAATACGGATGAGTAGGAAGAAGAAATCCGCAAAGTTCGGATACAGTATTACTAGTGTACTGTTTGACACAGTCAAGTCTTTTAAATATCTGGACATAACGCTGCAAAGTGATATGAGATGGAACGAGCATGTGAAAACTGTGGTGGGAAGGCAAATGGTCGACTTCGGTTCATTGGGAGAATTTTAGGAAAGAGTGGTTTACCTGTAAAGGAGACCGCATATAGGGCGCTGGTGCGACCTGTTCTTGAGTACTGCTCGAGCGTTTGGGATTCGTACCATGTCGGAAGACAACGAAGCTGCTAGACTTGTTAGCGTTAGGTTTGAATAACACGATAAGTATTGCTGAGATGCTTCGGGAACTCAAATGGGAATCCCTGGAGGAAGGCGACGTTCTTTTTGAGGAACACTATTGACAAAATTTAGAGAACCGGCATTTGAAGCTGACTGACGAACGATTCTACTACCGTTAACATAAATTGCTTGTAACGACCACGAAGATAAGACACGAGAAATCAGGGCTCATACAGAGGCGTACAGTCTGTCGTTTTTCCCTCGCTCTATTTTCGAGTGGAACAGGAGGGGAAATGAGAAGTAGTGGCGCAGACTACCCTCTGCCACGCAACTTACGGTGGCTTGCGGAGTATCTATGTAGATGTAGATGTAGATTATATTTCTAAATTAACTAACGTCTTCCATATGACAGTAACAGTTTACAGTTCTGGCCTTTGTAACATGCAGATAACTTACTAATGACAAATTCATATTACAATCGAACGCAGCGGATGGAAATCTTTAGTAAGACTGCATCGTCTATTGAGGGAAAAAAAAAGTCCAAATGTGTGTGAAATCTTATGGGACTTAACTGCTAAGGTCATCAGTCCCTAAATTATCCTAAGGACAAACACACAAACACACCCATGCCTGAGGGAGGACTCGAACCTCCGCCGGGACCAGCCTCACAGTCCATGACTGCAGCACCCAGACCGCTCTGCTAATCCCCCGGGGCGTCCATTGCAAGGAAATAAGATTTTTTCTACCGATTATTTATTCAAATTCGGTAGCTTGACCATACAACCACATTTTCGTACAGACATAAAATAAACACCAGGGACAACGATTTTAAAAACGATACTCAACAGTTCAGATAACAGCAATATGTATAATATTTAAATGAAAGAATTATGATAGTATGACAATAATAATAGCTATAATAATACATCATCACTGCCACCTGCAATAATAATCACAAACTTTACGATGATGAAGTCTTGCCAGGTTATCAGCCGAGACGAGGCGTCGTTCTGTGGCAACGTCTAGACAAACTTCCTACTCGTCAACTGCAGGCGAAGTATCGGGTTCATTTCCAGCTCGTTCCTTTATATCAGGTGATAATGGAACCAAGACTAAAGAAAAATCAGTAAACGTTCATACGATTTGCCGACTTGGGAAAAGCATTCGACAGTGTAAAATAATGCAAGGTATTAGAAATTCTGAGAGAAGTAGGGGTAAGCTATAGGGAGAGAGGAATAATATGTACAAGAGCCAAGAGGGAATAATAAGAATGGACGATCAGGAACGAAGTACTCGGATTAAAAAGGGCCCCTACTGTTCAATCTGTACATTGAGGAAGCAATGATGGAAATAAAAGAAAGGTTCAGGAGTGGAATTAAAATCCAAGGTGAAGGTTACGAATGATATGATTCGTTGATGACATTGCTATCCTGAGTGAAAGTGAAGAAGAATTACGTGATCTGCTGAATGGAATGAACAGTTTAATGAGAACAGAATATGGATTAAGAGTAATTCGAAGAAAGACGAAAGTAATGAGAAGTAACAGAAATGAAAATAGCGAGAAACTTAACAGCAGGACTGATGGTCACAAAGTAGATGAAGTTAAGTAATTCTCCTACCTAGGCGGCAAACTAACCATTGACGGACGGAGCAAGGAGGACATCAAAAATAGACTACTGTCAAAAAGGGAATTCATGGCCAAGAAAGTCTACTAATGTCAAACAAAGGCCTTACTTTGAGGGAGCGACTCCCGACGTGTTGGAGGGCCCTGGCGTCGCACTGGCGTCGCCTGTCTATTCCATCCGCTGCCCCGCCGTTTTCACATGAGAGACCTCTTGACGTATTCTTCCTAGCGCTAAACCCCATGCAGAGGTCAGCTGGAACGCTCTATCCCTGTTGATAAGACCATCTCGGACCCGTATCTCCACTGTCTCTGTGATGTTCGAGTCCTAAACCCCACTCGTCGGGCTCAACACCTGCGTCAAACATATGCTCTCTTCGTTGAGGGTGTCTCTGCTACGGTATATTTGTCCGTTCGGCCGTGGCGAATTTTTCTCACACGTTCTGAGCGGCGTACGAAATATTCTGTTGCGTCTGCGCGATATATTGCTTACCACGTTCGCAAACTGCAGCTGTAGATTCCAGGTGACCATAATCCTAGTTAGTCTTTCACTGAGCCAAGGATATTTTTCTTTTTAGCCAATGAGCGGAAAATAGTTTTAATGTTGTTTTGCTCCAGTATCCTGGAAACCCTGGCCGTGGGCGGCGCAGGATACGGACTGGCGCTATACGCTTTCGGATCGTCTTCTTCCTTCTTCTTGCTCGGCTGGAGAGTTAGTCTTATTTGCGTCTCTGTGTAGGCGTTCTTGTGACATGATTCCCTCAGATGCTGCAACTCGATGGGCAGAGTCTCCTTGTCCCACATGCCTCTTGCTGTGTGCACTGATATGCGTTGTGCTGGAAGACGGCAGCTGTTGGCGTTCAGGTACAGGTCTGTGTGTGTCTTTTTCCAATAAACGGAATGTCCCAGAATGCCATCAGTTTTCTTCCTTATCAGAATATCGAGGAAAGGCAGGCACTTACGTGGTGAACATTATATTATCCTGTGTGCTGTTCAGGTGGTCAAGAAATTCCTGCATGTTTCGGTAGAACGCCTTTGGTTTCATAAGCGTGGTTTCAAGAACCGTTTCTTTGAACTGTTTCATAAAGTTTACTGCGCGTAGCGCAAAGGGGATCTCGAAGCAACTCCGTCTAACTGCTGGTAGGACTTTCCATCACAATGGCGGTAGATGGTAGTGAGCGCATTACAGTGTCTTCGGTGAAGTGGCTCCACAGTAATGTCACGGAGGGTCACATACAGTCAATAAAACAAAATTTTGCTCACGTCAGTTGTGTGCATCTCGCACCAATGAGAGTGCAACACACGGGCAACGGCGACAGCGCCTCATGTCACACTCTGAGCAGTGTATTTATTCCCTACTTACTATAACGATGTATCAGCCTGCCGGCCGTGGTGGTCTAGCGGTTCTAGGCGCGCAGTCCGGAACCGCGCGACTGCTACGATTGCAGGTTCGAATCCTGGCTCGGGCATGGATGTGTGTGATGTCCTTAGGTTAGTTAGGTTTAAGTAGTTCTAAGTTCTAGGGGACTGATGACCACAGATGTTAAGTCCCATAGTGCTCAGAGCCATTTGAACCATTTTTTGATATATCAGCCCCGATAGATGAGTGGCAGTCTGCTTTCGGCTGCGGTGGGGCGAGGACGTCCGCTGCGCCCCGCCGTGCGCGACCGTGAGCGCTTGCTTGTGTTTACCTACTCGCGGCGTGAGTTGTATTTGTTCCAAGTGCAGTGCGACTGTGGCACACACATGGCGCCACGATACGATCAAAATTACTTTCCAACCAGATCACGCGCGTCCTCGAGCCTATGAACTAGAACAGTTCATACGCGACGATCTACGTTTAGATCCGACTACTGTCGTCGGAATACATTTATCTACAACGGCGAGCGTGGTTTATGTTAAAATGACCAGTGCAGAGGTCTGCGCGACAGTGGTGTCTAAATACTCGAACTCACTCAGATTCAAACATTCTGACGGGCATATCGGTGCAGTGACGGTGGATCATGCAGGCATGGGCCTAAGGACTGTAAGGGTTTTTGAGCTCCCCTTCGAGGTCCCAGAGGAAGTTGTCAAGGACGCCTTCCGACCATATGGCAATGTTTTCAGCCACGTTGCAGAAAAGTGCCAAACTTTCTCGACGTATAAGGTCTACAATGGTGTGCGCCAAATTAAACTTGACCTCAAGAAACATGTGCAGTCCTATTTGAACATCGGTGGCTGTCGTGCAGTCATCATGTACGACGGTCAACCGCGCACCTGTTCCAGATGTGGGCAGGAAGGCCATGTTCGATCGAGCTGCTTACAACGTAGAATTACGCAGATACCAGTGGGAGACTCCGTTTCCCCGACGGGGACGACAATCCTGCTCCTCACGTGCGCTCAGACGACGATGCGCACCATAGATGAGGACGAAAAGGGCGATCAGACACATCCATCGACGTCAGAAGTACCAAGGGAGGAAGAGGAAAGACCCCCAATGCCAACCCATATGTCGCGCCCTCCACAGCAACAACAGCAGCAGCAGTCCCACGGAATCCAGACGCAACATAACATTCAGAACGCGATGGACGTGGACGCGAACATTGTCCCGACCGCGACTTTGCCTCCCACATTCGGATACGGATGTCCACGTTCGAAAACAACGTTCGCCTCGACGACGCAAGCGACGTCGGCGGACCCCTTCTGACGATTGCCTCCTACACACGGCCGGTCAAGAAGGTGACATCTCATCAGACGGCATGGATAACGCGCCTGCTGAGGATCTAAGTGGTGTAGACGGTTCACTTGCCCACACTACGAGTGCCCAGTTACTTCTTGCACCACAGATGCAGCAGGTCGCGTCGATGGATGGCGCTCCGTCTACCTCTACCAAAGACGACGTACAGGAGAGAGATTTAGGTGCCGATCAGCTACACAGCATCGTGTTGCACCCACTGTGGTCGGACGATGTTGAGGTACTTTCTGAAGAGGGCACGGGTGACAGGGGTGGGGGCGGCATTGGGGATGCCACTCCTAGCGTGAAAGACTCATAATTTGTAAAGGGTTTGGTGGGTCCGGCATCTCTTGCGGTTAGGTTTGATTGCCATGGCGTCTACCCTAGGTGAAGAGGCAAGGCAGCACACCTTTCGTCTTGCCACAATCAATATCAACGTGATAAGGCACCACACAAACTGACAATGCTACAACGCATGCTCGATGCGGCGGACATCGACGTGGCCCTCTTACAGGAAGTATGTGTCGCTAGTTTCCCTGACTTCTACGAATATACCGCCCACGTCTCCCACGCCTCTTCTACCGATTGTGGTGTGGCTGTCCTGCTACGGGACGGCTTGGCGGCTACGGACGTACTGTACTTACCGAGTGCAAGAGCCATGGTAGTAACTCTCAACGGTGTACGACTCATCAATGTATGTGCCCCTTCAGGATCAGGGAGACGGAGAGATCGGGCCCGCTTTTTTTCGGAAGATATTACGCGTCTATTTATGGGCCGCATAGACGATATGGTGATCGAAGGAGATATTAACTGTACATTATCCCCGTCTGATCAGCAGCCACATCACGTCCCGTGTGCGGAATTGGAAATGCAAGCGCGTGACCTCCACCTGATCGACACGTGGCGCCACATCCATGGCCCAGCTCCTGGTTACACCCATTATACAAGTCATTCATCTAGTCGGTTAGACAGAATTTACGTCAAAAGCATTCTTTCGACGGCGACGAGAGGAGCAGAGCTCTGGCCCACTGCATTCACCGACCACACAGCCGGTATTTGCACCATTGCCCTCCAACCTGCACGTGTGTGGCGCAGTAGGCCCCCCCGGGAAACTGAACGTCGCCCGTCTGGAGGAGCCGGCATGTAAAGGTGCTATCGGAGAGTCGTGGAACGCGTCCTTACAGCGTCGTGGTCGTTACCGATCGACCCTCAGTTGGTGGATTGAATGTGCGAAGCCTGCTGTTAGGCGCACCTTCATGGCTTACGGCCGGGAAGCGGCGGCATGGAGGAGGAGCACGGAAAACTTTTATTACACCGTCCTTGCTATGGACTCCTCACCTGACAGGCAGATCATAGACAATCGCGCGAAAGCGCAGCTCGTCTCCTTAGCACCCCGTCATTTACAGGGCGCTGTTATACAGTCGCGTGCTCCAGTCATGATACAATCGGGAAGGCCATCTATGCACCACGTGCTCCTAGAACGCAGGAGGCACCGTAGGGCACTGGTAACCGACATGATAACAGACAACGGAAGACACGTGGCAGAAGAGCAGATATAGCCGAAGCCTTTTATGGGCATTACGCTCAACTTTATTCAGCAGTGCTCCCTGGTATGGCGACTTTAGACACCGTTTCTGCACATGTCCACGGTACAGTTCCACCAGACATGGTACCGACTTTACTGGGAGAAATGACAGAAGAGGAAGTGCTCGACGCCATTGGTAAGGATGCTCCCCATAAATCACCAGGAATCGATGGATTAGCATTAGAGTTCTATCGAGAATTTAAACAGCTGTTGGTACAGTGTTGGGTTGAAATTTGTCAGGAATTGATGTCCCCGGGTATAACATTGCCTGCACCATTCTTGGAAGGTCTGATTGTCCCCATCCATAAGCCGAAGGGACGGAATCATATCCGTGATTATCGTCCCTTAACGTTATTGAACAGCGACTTCAAGATCTTTTCGAGGCTGCTATCAGAACGTATTTGCGGTACACTATTGCACGTCCTGTCCAGCGATCAGATGTCGTTGGGGGGGGGGGGGCGGCAGCAACATCAGAACTACGTTATGTCGTTACAGAGATCTCATCTCCCTTGCACGGGTGAGACGTTTGCAGGTAGCCCTGGCGTCTATCGACTTTAGCCAGGCTTTTGACCGTGTGGGCCACACTTTCCTCACGGCCGTTCTACGGCGCATGGAATACCCCGACCCCTTTATCACAGCGTTGACAAGCCTTCGGCATGGAGCTACTTCTCGAGTTCTTGTTAATGGAAGACTGACGGCACCGATGCCGATCCGCCGATCAGTACGACAGGGATGTCCACTATCAACATTGTTATTTGCATTGGCCTTAGAACCTTTGTTGTGTGGTCTCCGAGACAGGCTCATTGGGATACAGTTCGGCGGCTCCATCTATCGCTGCACCGCATATGCGGATGATTTGATGATCGTCATACGTGGAGCTGACGATATGAACGCGGCTTTGAACTGGATTGCAACCTACGGTACAGCATCTGGTAGCCAAATCAACGTTGACAAGTCTGTCGCCTTGAGCATCGGGATTGGGCTACCACAGGAACACATTACCCCCTTACGCTTCAGTGGTACTGTCCCCTGCTTGGGCTTAGATTTCATGAACGACATGCGACGCGCGACGACGCTCAATTATCGACGCCTTCTTAACCAAATTAGGGCCGGAACTGCAAATCAGCGCTTTCGATCCCTCAACATCGTTCAGCGGGCGTATTATGCCAATGTATACCTTGCGTCCCGCATACCGCATGTCGCCCAAACGCTACCCATTCCGAAACCCTTGGCTCGTAGCATTATGGCAGCGCTGAGATACTTCGTCACCGCTGGTATGTTACTGAAGCTTAGATACGTATCTCTTACCCTCCCCAAGGAAAAAGGTGGTCTCGGCCTAGTTAACGTCCATGATAGGGCCATTGCCCTCTATGTTAGCTCACATTTATTTCTGCTGCGCCGTTGTCCTACGGGCCTCACGAGTCTTCTGACGGCGCTACGACCTGCTGCACTAAGGGCGCCGGTGCCACTACAGGACATCCCAGCGCCCCTCTTTTATACAGGACGTTTCTATTTAGAACAAAGTTATTGCAGTGTAGCGCTCACGACACCACAAATGGCCACAACTCGACGCCTATATCATGACATGCTGCAACGCCGCCCGCTAAATGCGGTCGAACTAAAATATCCCGACGTACGGTGGCGCGTGGTGCGAAAGACTGTACACGATGCCATGCTTGATTCCGATGTTGTTTCCCAACGGTACGTAGTCGTTAATGGGAAGCTGGTGACGCAAGAACATCTCTACAATATCCACATGGCAGAATCTCCCAATTGTGTGGGTTGTAATACAGTAGATTCTGACGAGCACTTAGTGCGGCAGATGCTGGCTTATCTCTTGCGAGTTAGGCCGGAGCATGTATCTGCACCCACGTTATTGAATCCGGATGAGACTTTTTACCCCAAGACTCGAACCAACTCCATCACCTGGATACGAGGTCACGCGCTCCATTGCCTCTGTCATGACGGACACAAGAATTTACTTCACTTCTGGCTCTATTTGCAAGAAAGACATCATGCTATTTCCGGGCATACCAGATATCGACAATCGCTCGCAAACTATCTATGGAGTGCCTTTCACAGCCCGACGTGTAGCTGGAATGTTCCAGGCAGTGGCAGATGAGGTCAGAACGAACTGCAAACGATCATGTATTGAACAATCTTTATCAGTGGGCGAGGTCACTGGGAAGCCTAACTACGAAGTGGTAGCTTTCTTTTCATGTTATTTATGTTTACTATCTTCGATGGCGTCTTCATTCTGTTTTAGTTTTCCAGGCTTGATTAACTATGACTGTTCGCACCTTGATATCTATATAAAAAAATAACAAAATAAAAAATAAAAACTTAATAAAATTAAAAAACTAAAAAAAATACAAAAATAAAAAAATACCTTCCGCACCCTACTAGAAGTACCCTTCCCCCCTTCCTTCCCTCGTATTTTTGTGGGTTGATGCACACATGTTAGTCCCGTATAGTGTAGTTTCTTCACATTTTAGTTGGGGGGTGGTTACGTATAGTTAGGAAGTCAACGCCTGATGAGGTAAGACTTCATTTTTGTTTGGCAGGGACACAAGTGGCGGTGCCAAGTAGGGATGGCTATGATTTTGTTTTATTTCTGTTGTTAGGGAAAAAAAGTTGAGTTGGTAGAGCACTTGCCCGTGAAAGGCATTAATAAAAAAAATAGAAAAATAAAAAAAAATATAAAAAAGTGGTTTAAAAAAAACAAAAAAAGAATAAAAAAGTGGTCAGCGTGACAGATTGCCGTCCTACGGGCCCGGGTTCGATTCCCGGCTGGGTCGGGTATTTTCTCCACTCAGGGACTGGGTGTTGTGTTGTCTTCATCATCATTTCATCCCCATCCTGCGCGCAGGTCGCCCAATGAGGCGTCGAATGTAATAAGACCTGCACCAAGGAGGCTGGACATGCCCTGTAAGGGGCCTCCCGGTCAATGACGCCAAACGCTCGTTTCATTTCCATAACGATATTACTTTTAGGCCTTTTTGATTTCCTGAGATTGCTTGTAATTATGTGATATTGTTTCATATACTGTAACACTTACACCAATGTATTTGCAACCTCGAGACGTTTCTGTCTAGGAAATGCACTGCCAGAAAAAAAAGAAATTAGTTCACCTGAAAAGATGACGTCGATTTTGATCCGATGACGGCATACGCCACTTGAGGCATAGTGGAAGTACTCATTAGGGTTTCAACGTACTTCTCCAGGAGACAGCGTAGTGCCATACCTACCAGAACGCCATCCGTGTCTGAGTTCACAGCCGAAAGGCTCAGTGCGGTGCAAATGTGTGAAGCAAGTAGGCAACGATGCCACAGAGATGCATTCGTGCTTCCTACAGGCAAATGAACTGGTTTCAAAGAGGTCAAACTGTGGTTTCCGAGTGGCGGGATGGTCCTTTTAGGAATTGCCACAGAAGTTGGACATGCGGCGTCAGCTGTGCAACGATGGCGTTATCAGTGGTCACGTGTTCGTTCTCAAACCTGTAGACGAGATTCTGGACATCCACTTAGTACAGACGCCCGCCAGGGACGTTTTATTGTAAGGGCAGCAGTGTCAGGTCGTACAGATACCAAAACGCAGATAAGAGGGACTGTCAGCCCAGACATGTTTACGCCAACTGTTGCAGAGCAGTTACGAGGTGAATTCAAGTTCTAAGGCCTCCAATTTTTTTTCTAATTAACTACTCACCCGAAATCGATGAAACTGGCACTACTTTTCGACGTAATCGCCCTGCAGACGTACACATTTTTCACAACGCTGACGCCATGATTCCATGGCAGCGGCGAAGGCTTCTTTAGAAGTCTGTTTTGACCACTGGAAAATCGCTGAGGCAATAGCAGCACGGCTGGTGAATGTGCTGCCACGGGGAGTGTCTTTCATTGTTGGAAAAAGCCAAAAGTCACTAGGAGCTAGGTCAGGTGAGTAGGGAGCATGAGGAATCACTTCAAAGTTGTTATCACGAAGAAACTGTTGCGTAACGTTAGCTCGATGTGCGGGTGCGTTGTCTTGGTGAAACAGCACATGCGCAGCCCTTCACGGACGTTTTTGTTGCAGTGCAGGAAGGAATTTGTTCTTCAAAACATTTTCGTAGGATGCACCTGTAACCGTAGTGCCCTTTGGAACGCAATGGGTAAGGATTACGCCCTCGCTGTCCCAGAATATGGACACTATCATTTTTTCAGCACTGGCGGTTACCCGAAATTTTTTTGGTGGCGGTAAATCTGTGTGCTTCCATTGAGCTGACTGGCGCTTCGTTTCTGGATTGAAAAATGGCATCCACGTGTCATCCATTGTCACAACCGACGAAAAGAAAGTCCCATTCATGCTGTCATTGCGTGTCAACATTGTTTGGCAACATGCCACACGGGCAGCCATGTGGTCGTCCGTCAGCATTCGTGGCACCCATCTCGATGACACTTTTCGCATTTTCAGGTCGTCACGCAGGATTGTGTGCACAGAACCCACAGAAATGCCAACTCTGGAGGCGATCTGTTCAACAGTCATTCGGCGATCCCCCAAAACAATTCTCTCCATTTTCTCGATCATGTCGTCAGACCGGCTTGTGCGAGCCCGAGGTTGTTTCGGTTTGTTGTCACACGATGTTCTGCCTTCATTAAACTGTCACACCCACGAACTCACTTTCAACACATCCATAACTCCATCACCACATGTCTCCTTCAACTGTCGATGAATTTCAATTGGTTTCACACCACCCAAATTCAGAAAACGAATGATTGCACGCTGTTCAAGTAAGGAAAACGTCGTCATTTTAAGTACACTCCTGGAAATTGAAATAAGAACACCGTGAATTCATTGTCCCAGGAAGGGGAAACTTTATTGACACATTCCTGGGGTCAGATACATCACATGATCACACTGACAGAACCACAGGCACATACACACGGGCAACAGAGCATGCAAAATGTCGGCACTAGTACAGTGTATATCCACCTTTCGCAGCAATGCAGGCTGCTATTCTCCCATGGAGACGATCGTAGAGATGCTGGATGTAGTCCTGTGGAACGGCTTGCCATGCCATTTCCACCTGGCGCCTCAGTTGGACCAGCGTTCGTGCTGGACGTGCAGACCGCGTGAGACGACGCTTCATCCAGTCCCAAACATGCTCAATGGGGGACAGATCCGGAGATCTTGCTGGTCAGGGTAGTTGACTTGCACCTTCTAGAGCACGTTGGGTGGCACGGGATACATGCGGACGTGCATTGTCCTGTTGGAACAGCAAGTTCCCTTGCCGGTCTAGGAATGGTAGAACGATGGGTTCGATGACGGTTTGGATGTACCGTGCACTATTCAGTGTCCCCTCGACGATCACCAGTGGTGTACGGCCAGTGTAGGAGATCGCTCCCCACACTATGATGCCGGGTGTTGGCCCTGTGTGCCTCGGTCGTATGCAGTCCTGATTGTGGCGCTCACCTGCACGGCGCCAAACACGCATACGACCATCATTGGCACCAAGGCAGAAGCGACTCTCATCGCTGAAGACGACAGGTCTCCATTCGTCCCTCCATTCACGCCTGTCGCGACACCACTGGAGGCGGGCTGCACGATGTTGGGGCGTGAGCAGAAGACGACCTAACGGTGTGCGGGACCGTAGCCCAGCTTCATGGAGACGGTTGCGAATGGTCCTCGCCGATACCCCAGGAGCAACAGTGTCCCTAATTTGCTGGGAAGTGGCAATGCGGTCCCCTACGGCACTGCGTAGGATCCTACGGTCTTGGCGTGCATCCGTGCGTCGCTGCGGTCCGGTCCCAGGTCGACGGGCACGTGCACCTTCCGGCGACCACTGGCGACAACATCGATGTACTGTGGAGACCTCACGCCCCACGTGTTGAGCAATTCGGCGGTACGTCCACCCGGCCTCCCGCATGCCCACTATACGCCCTCGCTCAAAGTCCGTCAACTGCACATACGGTTCACGTCCACGCTGTCGCGGCATGCTACCAGTGTTAAAGACTGCGATGGAGCTCCGTATGCCACGGCAAACTGGCTGACACTGACGGCGGCGGTGCACAAATGCTGCGCAGCTAGCGCCATTCGACGGCCAACACCACGGTTCCTGGTGTGTCCGCTGTGCCGTGCGTGTGATCATTGCTTGTACAGCCCTCTCGCAGTGTCCGGAGCAAGTATGGTGGGTCTGACACACCGGTGTCAATGTGTTCTTTTTTCCATTTCCGGGAGTGTATTTAAAACAGTTGTCATTCTCGCCGCTGGCGGTAAAATTCCATCTGCCGTACGGTGCTGCCATCTCTGGGACGTATTGACAATGAACGCGGCCTCATTTTAAAACAATGCGCATGTTTCTATCTCTTTCCAGTGTGGAGAAAAAAAATCGGAGGCCTAAGAACTTGAATGCACCTCATATTACTATAGGGACTACTGGCACGCACACCTAGCCTGTCTTCCATTCATACGACAACATGGACGCACACCGCTCGACTGGTGTCGTCAGGGGGTCACTTGGAAGATGAAAGGACTCGCCATGCTCTACAGCGATGAAAGCAGATTCTGTCTGCATGCAAGTGTGATGGTCGTTTGCACATATGACGTAGACCTGGGGCCCTATTCTGTATCGTTTATACCGATGAGTGTAGTAGGTTAGGCGCGGTAGTGACGTCATTTTCGGTTGTTTATACAAATATCCTATTCAGTAAACTTCTGAGACCTGTTACCGAACGGTCCTCCCACCGATTTTACGACAATTGTACCGAGAGGTTTTGGATTTTGGTGTGGCCCTATCGATCGGTGGGCTGTGGTTTATGTACACCTATAGTTTGTTATTTTAAACATATTCAGTGGTTTTATCTTTGGATTTAGTGATCGTGTTACTAAAGAATCACCAGAGGACACATCCAGTTGTAAACTGAGTTCATAACAGACTATTTTCCTTTGTTAGAAATATGGTTAGGTTAGATTGTTACTGTGAATGATTACATAAAAAAACCGTTTTCGGTCAATATTCTCTCAAAATACGTGTTACTTTTATGCCAATAAGAGTTTAAAGATCGGCTCTGTTTATGTGTATTACATGAGTGTGAACTGACGTTACTAGTGACTTTATGTACTTTTTCCCACGAATGGTTTAGTTACTACTTATCGAAACGTGTTTACAACTTTCAAGTAACAATGGAAAGCAATTATGTGAAGCCTGATGTTGGAAACCTTCACAACTATCATGCACTAATGACTTACGCAGCACCGTTTGGTAAAGAAGTCGGCCTATGTTCCTCTACCCAATACTACAAGAACACAGGGCACTTCGTTTCTGTTGTATGGCATGGCAAAGCAGCGCGCGGCAAAGCGATACGAAAGGACACGGGTTCATGCACGGATGGATACAACTTTTTTTTTCCTCTTCATATATGCAACACGGTCTGAGACATTGTTATTCGTGTAAGTTAAGATTTTTCTGTAATATTCGTTATTACTTACATGTAAGAGCGCAGTTCCTCAGTAACGATTTCGTGATTTCTTTATGTCTAAAAAACGAAATATGAACTGCTTGGGAATGAAATTACTGTGAGTGAAATAATCGACAGTGACCTTTATATTTTTTCTTTTCAGAAATAATTCTCAATTTTTTCCGAATATGTAGCGATTTCCGAGTATGTGGTTAGGCATGAATCCAAGAGCATGTAATATCTCTTTATATTCGATGAATTACTCTGATACAATTCTACCCTTGAATGACGTTTACAAATTTTCTATCTTCATACTCGCAGAATCCATGCGCAAAATAGTTTCATACAATCGCTATGCCATGAGCGCATAATTATTCTCTCTAGCGGTTGTTAGAAGAAAAAAGCTTCCGAGATTGTCTTTGTGCCGATTAGCCTGAGCTTGGTTTGAAAAATTGTAATCTGAATATTGAGATTTATGACAAAAGATAACTGAGACGAAATTGTACGATTAAAAGGGAAATATACATATATATTGCTCCTTCATACAAAAGGTGTGTATTTGACATTTGAGAATTAATGGTATTCATCGATATATTGCGTAGTTGTTAATCAGAAGGGAACTTCCAAAAGACTGGATACGAACCTGCATTTAATAATACAAGAGCTCCAACACTTCTTCGGAAGGTTAAACTTCATCAAAGCCAAATATCCGCTTGATCTGAGGTTTCCCGACTGATTACACAACACTCCCAAAATTACGAGGCATTTTAGTTGTACAGATTAGCAGACTGCCGCAAAGCACGGGCCTCCAGAGAAGAAGAATCATCGCCTGATTTCATTCTAACAAGTAAAATTTCTGAATCATTTTGAGTGACTGAGCTATGACTGTGTTTCCTATCATGAATGATTGATTGCTCGAACGAATTGAGAACTACATAATTATATAGAAAGGAGGAAAAATTACAAGCACAACTTAAATTGCTGGGAATGTAACTAGCAGCAGTCCTCTTCATAATCTTGTTTGTCACAAGTGTTTATCTGCGGTCGAATCCTCAACAACAGTAGACAGAGATGAAAGATCTCCACTGTAATATTTTTAGACTGCAGCACCCTATACGAAACATTTTCATTCATGTGATCCATGTTAGAAACTTCGACGAACTGCAGGAGCTCTCGAAAATGCGTTTTTTCAATTTTGTTTTTAAGACACATATCGTTGACGTATCATATAGGGAAGTGGGCTACTTAATCATTTGGATCTCTAGAAGCGAGTTATAACCACATTCTGTTTAACTTATTATTCTTTGAAACTCTTAGAATCAATTTTTCGGATGTTGTTATAGATGTATTAGTACAATGTGGTACTGCACACTATTCCTAACTCATTTTCCGAAACGTAAAATCCAAAACACAATGTCAGTGTGAATGACAATAAGATGACATAATGCGGCATTTACGACAATCTGCAGAATACAGTCAAATACCCTATCGTTATTATGCGTGCCTGGAAACATGTGGTCAGGGAAACTAAAAATTTCTATCCATTTCAGCTGATAATCATGGAAATGGATATACTGCGCCTGATACTGTTAAGGAGGAGGCAAGAGCGATGAAGGCGGGCGAGTCAGCTCAATGGACTGCGGCGTCATGCGTTATGGCAACGTAAACGCAATTTCCGGTACTTGGAAGAATAGCGCGCCTGTGTCGTCTGCTGGCCGCTCTGTGTTCGTGGCGCTGTGCCTTCTGCAGTGCGCGGATCTGCGGCCGCTTGCTTTTGATTGGTTTGCGCGACGCAGACCGACAACAGTGCTTCGGTTCTCTAGACCCGAACTGTATCGCTTCCGAAAGGCATACTGAGTAATACAGGGGCTCTGATTCGAGTACTAGGCCGTTCGGTGCTCTTGAGTACCGAAACGATCGACACAATGGCGGAAAGATACAGAATAGGCGCCGGCCAGAGTGGCCGAGCGGTTCTAGGCGCTACAGTCTGGAACCGCGCGACCGCTACGGTCGCAGGTTCGAATCCTGCCTCGGGCATGGATATTTGTGATGTCCTTAGGTTAGTTAGGTTTAAGTAGTTCTAACTTCTAGGGGACTGATGACCACAGAGGTTAAGTCCCATAGTGCTCAGAGCCATACAGAATAGGCACCTGGGAGAATGCTGTCTTGTAGAGTGCATTCGGCCAAGACATGCTGGCCCTACCCCGCCTTATGGTCCGCTACAACTCTCGTTATCTTCCGTGTTTCTGTAGGGAACGATAGCCAGCGCTCGGTATATGCAGAATATTGTTACATCCGTTATTTTCCAGTTCTTGCAACAGGAAGGTGATGTGTTTTTCCAACAGGATAATGCTCGCCCACATAGTGCCCGTGAAACTCAATGTGCTCATTGAGACGTACAGCAACTTTCCTCGCCAGCACGATCTCTGGACTTGCCTCCAATCGAGCATGTGTCGGATATGGTGGGACGAGAAGTTACTCGTCAACCAGCAACTGTTACAGAACTATGTGGACAGGTCGAGCAGGCGTGGCATAAAGTATCCCAGTACAGGATTCGCCATCTACGATCGACGATGTCAGAGTCAGCGCCTGCATTGCAGCCTGTGCAGGCTACACCACATACTATTATGGGTGTTTCGGCATAAATTGTTAACTCAGAACTGCTTGTGCCACTGGTATGTTAATGTAATCATTTCGTGTACTCCATGTACACTGCTGCAAAAATAAATCTTGATGAACTGTAAACCTCTAAAAGGATGTGCTATTTTTTCTGGCAGTGTACTCTATCACGATGACAATTACTTCAGACCCCAACAGAGTAGTGGTGGTCACATCTACATCTACATCCATACTCCGCAAGCCCCCTGACGGTGTGTGGCGGAGGGTACCTTGAGTACCTCTATCGGTTCTTCCTTCTATTCCAGTCTCGTATTGTTCGTGCAAAGAAAGATTGTCGGTATGCCTATGTGTGGGCTCTAACCTCTCATGGTCTCTACGCGAGATATACGTAGGAGGGAGCAATATACTGCTTGACTCCTCGGTGAAGCTATGTTCTCGAAACTTCAAAAAAAGCCCATACCGAGCTACTGAGCGTCTCTCTTGCAGTCTTCCACTGGAGTTTATCTATCATCTCCGTAACGCTATAGCGATTACTAAATGATCCTGTAACGACGCGCGCTGCTGTCCGTTGGTTCTTCTCTCTCTCTTCTATCAACGCTGTCTGGTACGGATCCCACACCGGTGAGCAGTATTTAAGAAGTGGGCGAACAAGTGTACTGCAACCTACTTCCTTTGTTTTCGGATTGCATTTCCTTAGGATTCTTCCAATGAATCTCAATCTGGCATCTGCTTTACCGACAATTAATTTTATATGGTCATTCCATTTTAAATCATTCCTAATGCCTACTCCCAGATAATTTATGGAATTAACTACTTTCAGTTGCTGACCTGCTATATTGCAGCTAAATGATAAAGGATATTTCTTTCTATGTATTCGCAGCACATTACACTTGCTGACATTGAGATTCAATTGCCATTCCCTGCACAATGCGTCAATCCGTTGCAAATCTTCCTGCATTTCTGTACAATTTTCCATTGTTACAACCTCTCGATATACTACAGCATCATCCGTAAAAAGCCTCAGTGAACTTCCAATGTTATCCACAAGGTCATTTATATGTATTGTGAATAGCAACAGTCTTACGACACTCCCCTGCGGCACACCTGAAATCACAATTACTTTGGAAGACTTCTCTCCATTGAGAATGACATACTGCGTTCTGTTATCTAGGAACTCTTCAATCCAGTCACATAATTGGTCTGATAGTCCATATGCTCTTAGTTTGTTCATTAAACGACTGTGGGGAACTGTATCAAACGCCTTTCGGAAGTCAAGAAACACGGCATCTACCTGGGAACCCGTTCCTATGGCCCTCTGAGTCTCGTGGACGAATAGCGCAAGCTGGGTTTCACGCTATCGTCTTTTTCGAAACCCATGCTGATTCCTACATAGTAGATTTCTAGTCTCTAGAAAAGTCATTACACTCGAACATAATACGTGTTCCAAAACTCTACAACTGATTGGCGTTAGAGATATAAGTCTATAGTTCTGCACATATGTTCGACGTCCCTTCTTGAAAACGGGGATGACCTGTGCCCTTTTCCAATCTTTTGGAACGCTACGCTCTTCTAGAGACCAACCGTACATCACTGCAAGAAGGGGGGCAAGTTCCTTCGCGTTCTCTGTGTAAAATCGAACTGGTATCCCATCAGGTCCAGCGGCCTTTCCTCTTTTGGGCGATTTTAATTGTTTTTCTATCCCTCTGTCATCTATTTCTATAACTACCATTTTGTCATCTGTGCGACAACCTAGAGAAGGAACTACAGTGCAGTCTTTCTCTGTGAAACAGCTTTGGAAAAAGACATTTAGTATTTCGGCCTTTAGTTTATCATCCTCTGTTTCAGTACCAGTTTGGTCACAGAGTGTCTGGGCATTTTGTTTTGGTCCACGTACCGCTTAGAAATAAGACCAAAATTTCTTACGTTTTACTGCCAAGTCAGTACCTAGAACTTTACTTTCGAATTCGTTGAACGCCTCTCGCATAGCCCTCCTCACACTACATTTCGCTTCGTGTAATTTTTGTCTGTCGGCAAGGCTTTGGCTATGTTTATATTTGCTGTGAAGTCCCCTTTGCTTCCGTAGCAGTTTTGTAACTCGGTTGTTGTACCACGGTGGCTCTTTTTCATCTCTTACGATCTTGTTTGTCACATACTCATCTAATGCATATTGTACGATGGTTTTGAACTTTGTCCACTGAGAGAGGTACATCCCTCTTTATTATATCCTTCAACAGCTCTTGCTGAATTTTTAACAAGGTCTAAGCAAGTACACCATGATTGACACTGGTAAGTGTTTTCCATTCCAACATCTACAACATGGTGTCTGCCGCAGTCTAAAGCAACACAGATGACGTCGTTTAGTTCCGTCCGTCTAGAGGTGGAGGTGCTTGTTTTCCTTCCTTACGTTTCACGGAACTAAAGTTTCGATGCGAGCTTTTGTCATTATGCAGCTTAAAACTGCTTTTTAACTGGGTTTGCAAGCCACAGTTCTCTTACCAAAGGCATTTTATGTGGGGTTTAATGATGTCACAAAATTTATGTGGGGCAGGTCAAAGCGTATTCCTTCTTTGATAAGTGCATCTAGTATTTCGGTGTTGGAAATAACACAGTGTGCTTTGAACTGACTGTTTTATTTGATTTTTCACTTTCCTGTCACACTGAATGCACTGTATCTTGCTGGTAGCTTAATGGGATACTCTATATAGATGAAATCAATTGCCGCAAGTATGAAAGATCATCACTCGAGAAGAGCACGGCTGATTTTTTTATTGTGTTCGTAATTGTCAGAACAAGGTGTGGTGTCACCGCCAGACATCACGCTTGCTAGGTGGTAGCTTAAATCGGCCGCGGTCCATTTAGTACATGTCGGACCCGCGTGTCGCCACTGTATGATCGCAGACCGAGCGCCACCACAAGGCAGGTCTCGAGATACGGAATAGCTCTCGCCCCAGTTGTACGACGACTTTGCTAGCGACTACACTTCTCTCATTTGCCGAGAGACAGTTAGAATAGCCTTCAGCTAAGTCCATGGCTACGACCTAGCAAGGCGCCATTAGCCTTACATAGTTGGATAGTTATCGTATGAAATGTCTCATCAAGAATGCTGTATTCACATCAAAGAATAAAAGATAAGTATTCGAGGAGCTGCATACTTTTCTTATTAGAATTCACTACTTATCCTGTTCCAGAATTCACGCCCGTCTGCGTTAGATAGCGTGCCTTTCGGCCTCCTTTATCCACAAGGTGTTGGCACATTTACCAACACATCACAAGGTTTGTATGCAAGAATTTTTTTTTGGATAATCGACCGGTAAAGTGGAAAATCTGTATGGTATTTTTGTATGAAAATCTCAATGAAAGAAATGTGAAGGTCGGTTTGGCAGTTTTGGTGTCACGCGTTTTCATTTAAAAAAAGTGACGTTTAGTCTGACGGTCTTGCTGTCGCATGTTTTCATAACAACTACAAATCCCACATTTATTATCGATATTATGAGAAAAAGCATAAAATTTAAAGTGATATTTCAGTGTGCTGGCAGTGGCGACCATATCTTTGTGTGTAGCGAAGACTGAATTGACGTCAGTTCGTGGTAATTTAGTGTCTTGAAAACATTCAGTTGATTTCAGTTCGTGGTGTCTTTCTTTGTAAACAATGACACATGTGAGGCGTCGAAATGTCGGTCGGCACACGAGCAACGCAGGCCAGCTACAGGATCATCGAGTCAGTGAGACTGACGAAGAGCGTGGACAGTCGCTGGAGGAAAATAGAATAAGAAATTCTCGAGCGCGATCCATGAAATGAAATGAAATGTCGTGTGGCTAGGGCCTCCCGTCGGGTAGACCGTTCGCCTGGTGCAGGTCTTTCGATTTGACGCCACTTCGGCGACCTGCGCGTCGATGGGGATGAAATGATGATGATTAGGACAACACAACACCCAGTCCCCGAGCAGAGAAAATCTCCGACCCAGCCGGGAATCGAACCCGGGCCCTTAGGATTGACAGTCTGTCACGCTGACCACTCAACAACACATACATTTGAATTCAGCTTGCTCAGTTCGAGCTTACACACCAAATGATTTGCAACGTCGACAAATTGGATGGTCAAATCTTATAATTCTAACTGAACGTTTGGGTTCAGATACGATTCAACAGTCGATTACGCCTCGAACGTATTGGTTGCCTTCGGTGCAATGAACTATGCCAGTCAACATTTCAATGCTTTGAGGTTTCGACGCGAACTGGCAGGATTATGGATGTAAAGAAGGGGAAGGACGGAGAGATGAGGGAGGAGAAAGTGGATAGAGGGAGTGTGTGGGATAAGCGATGTACAAGGAGCGGGTGGTAGGTGACCGGCGGAGGTAGGAGGGAGGGAGAGGAAGGGACGGAGAAAGGGATAGGGGAAGAGGAGAAAGATAGAGAGAGGACAGGGGAAAAGTAGATTAGGAAGTATATCCAATTTCTATAGATATTTAGCAATTGCGAAGCATTGTCGTATTCGCTGGTAATAATAAATAATAAGGCAAGTAAGGCAAATTTCCGCGTTCTGGGCCTGTCTGGCCGATTGGACACGGCAAGTTTCAGTCCGAATACTAGCTGATCCAACTCTATACGCTAGTCTGTTCTGGAAAAGCCTTGTAATCTCTCCAGAGCCGCTGCAGCCTAAAGCTACTTGACAATGTAGTTGCGTGGAGATAACAGCGATTGGTTTACTTATAATCAATTATACAAAATGACAGTCACAATCGCAATATTTATTTTGTCGCCAACCGGTTTCAACCTTCGATGGCGTCATCTTCGGAGCAATTTACACTGTAAAGTTATAATATTAGTAAGTAATCATGTACGTAATCTACAAGCAACTAGGCAAAGTTACATAAATAAACAGATTTTTATATCCATTTGGTCGCTCGCTGGAGTTGTCACGCTACCTGTGCATGGTTAGTAACTATGCATGGTTGGTTCTGCGCATGAGCTTAAATAACGGCCAACAACACGTCGGCAAACGGTGACGACCTCCGCGGTGGCCGACGGTAGTTAGATGCTTAAGCAAGAAATCGTAAATTTTAAAGTTGGTTCCAGTTGTAATATAAAACATAATAAATATAACTAATTAAACTTGGAGAAATTTAAAATTATTTAAAATTCAGATAACTGTTGTCCCATTCATTTTTCACAACATTTGTGGATAGTGTAGACCCCTCTATCTTTTGTGGTAAGGACGCCGTTGCCATGGGCGATAGAATATATTAAGCGCCCCCTAGCCAAGGGGTACCTGCTATACTTCGTTTTTCTAATATGTTAATTTTATAATGGAGAATACACTGATTTTAAAGTTTTTTACTAATTAGTAGGAACAACTTTTATGGATAGCAGCTAGAATACACCTCGACAACGCATGTTGTGCAAAGATAACGCCGCAGCAGAAGACCATATGGATTGACAAAAACATGGCGGAAGAATCGTTGTGGTACGCCGTTACCATAACAACGAACGCCGCGCAAAGATGATATTATAGCAGACGACCTATACGAAACGGCTACCATGACGACAGCGTACCAACCACACAGGCTAGGGGGCGCTTGATATAATAATAACAATAATAATAATAATAATAATAATACACTCCAGACAAATACTTTCAGAGGAAGCTACCTAACAGTTTAACTTAATATTAATAATAACAAAAGAAAAATTATAAATGAATGATTATAAATGGAAATACTACAAAATGTTTCAGGTGTATGTCCCACATGATACACTGTTCGCCCGTACTAACAGTAAACAGAATGTAAAATCCAATTACAGACAGTTCTAGAATATATACCGTCCCACACTAACGCTTCAGATTGCAGTAAATGGAAATGAGCGTTTGGCGTCATTGGCCGGGAGGCCTCTTGCAGGGCAGGTCCGGCCGCCTTGGTGCAGGTCTTGAAACATTCGACGCCACATTGGGCGACTTGCGCGCCGGATGGGGATGATATGATGAAGACAACACGATAGCCAGTCCCTGCGCGAAGAAAATCTCCGACATAGCCGGGAATCGAACCCGGGCCGGAGGACGGCAAACCGTCACGCTGATTCAGATTGCAGTGATGTTGAACATAACGCTTTGCGAAACTCCACTGTTTCGTGCCTATGGCTAGCACGTAAAGGAAGGAAGAGCCGTAGGCATTGTTGACAGGGAGATCCGAAGCGTAGATATTGTCGGATAGTAGGAAAAGGCCTTTCTTTCTAAGCACTCAGTGGTGACTCTCATTACGTTGTGAGACAACTGTTGCGCAAATCCATGTATTAAGTGTACGGTGCAGGCATCCTTTCTATTTTTACCACCAACGACCTGGAAGAAATAATATATTTGGCCACGTAGCTGTGGAGGAAGAAGCGGTGAATACGTGAGCAAGACAGCAAGAGCAGAAACTTTGTGTAGACGGTTGAAACAATGAAAAATTTGAATTGCGTTTAATTTGGTTTTTTATGTGAAAACTACAATATATGACAACGATGACAAGTATGAAAATCACTGCTAACCCTCTTCCCCACAATTATGCGTTATTGGCGACAGTGAGCAGCAGAAATGACAGCAACTAACTGAATCTTAAATTAGTGAGCAAGTGGCTAAAAAATTTGCAGGTAAGTGCTTTCGGCACTGTTTGGGCACTTAAAGTAAAAATTGGACAAAAATACGTGTTCAAATAGTGGTCAAATTTACGTCTTTAGTCTCACTGAAAATAAGACATCGAATGAACTCATAAATCGACCAACGTGCGCTTACAACGTGCCTGTAATCGTTGTGTGTGTAGTCTGGGTAAAATTTGTGTTGTATAAGGATGACCGGAGGGAGAGGGTGAAATCCATCGCCAGTACATAACTCACTCTAGTCGAGTAGCACGAACAGGACGTCCGGCGTTAACCACACAAGCGGCTCGTAGTGAAATTGGGTGCATATGGAATATCGTCTGAGTTATGTGACTGAATTTGTGATTTCCTGTCAGAGAGGTCACAGTTAGTAGTAACTGACGGAAAGTCATCAAGTCAAACAGAAGTGATTTCTGGCGTTCCCCAAGGTAGTGTTATACGCCCTTTGCTGTTCCTTATCTATATAAACGATTTGGGAGACAATCTGAGCTGCCGCCTTAGGTTGTTTGCAGATGACGCTGTCGTTTATCGACTAATAAAGTCATCAGAAGATCAAAGCAAATTGCAAAACGATTTAGAAAAAATATCTGAATGGTGGCAGTTGACCGTAAATGACGAAACGTGTGAGGTCATCCACATCAGTGCTGAAAGGAACTCGTTAAACTTCAGTTACACGGTAAATCAGTCTAATCTAAAAGCCGTAAATTCAGCTAAATACCTAGGTATTACAATTACGAACAACTTAAATTGGAAAGACCACATAGAAAATGTTGTGGGGAAGGCTAACCAAAATTGCCTACACTAGTCTTGTCCGTCCTCGTTTAGAAAACTGCTGCGCGGTGTGGGATCCTTACCAGATAGGACTGACGGAGTACATCGAAAAAGTTCAAAGAAAGGCAGCACGTTTTGAATTATTGCGAAATATGGGAGAGAGTGTCACAGAAATGATACAGGATTTGGGCTGGAAATCATTAAAAGAAAGGCGTTTTTCGTTGCGACGGCATCTTCTCACGAAATTCCAATCACCAACTTTCTCCTCCGAATGCGAAAATATGTTGTTGACACCGACCTACATACGGAGGAACGATCACCACGATAAAATAAGGAAAATCAGAGCTAGTACGGAAAGATATAGATGTTTGTTCTTTCCACACTCTATACGAGATTGGAATAATAGGGAATTGTGAAGGTGGATCGATGAACCCTCTGCCAGGCACTTAAATGTGATTTGCTGAGTATTGATGTAGATGTAGATGAACCTCCTCATCCACCAATGGTGCCACTCGTCGTCATTCCACGATGCACTTTGAAAACGTTTGCAATTTAATCCAAGACTTTGGCGCAAAGACTCGTGATCTGGAACTGTAGGACACCGTCGATTGCTGGCCAAACATAGGCGCCGAAAGTTTGCTGCACGACCGGGATTCGAACCGGCTGTTACCCAGCCGAGCTCCACCGCACGGGCGTGCGTTAGCGGTCTCGGGTCGGCTGCTAAGTAATTCATCGCCTCCCGACCTACGAGGGCTAATGGGAACCCGTCCCTCTCACTGCAGCCTCCCGTAAATCCTGGGCTTCCCTGCAGGGCGCCTGTGCAATTCCACCGTTACTACTTCAGCTTCGTGGCTTAGCTGGCTGTAAGGAAAATTTCGTTGAATTTTGTGGAAAGACCCTCTTTACTTTTCGAATCAGGCTGCGAGGGAAAGAATATTTCTTCCGAAGAGATCTAATTAAAGCTATTGCGGAGGAAGAAGGCTGTGTGCCAAGGCAGCATTCGGACTGAAACGTCGGCCTTCACGCACTTCCCTATCCAGAATGGAATCACTATCCAGTTTTTCAAACCTAGTTTTGTCGGCACCTCTCACATACTCCACCCCCCCCCCCCCCCCCACCGCCATTTTGTAGCTTTATGAGAGCGCGGGGATAAAATACAGGGGTTACTCACAACTTGTACAGAAAACAGTCTACCGTTATAAGAGTCGAAGGATATGAAAGAGAAGCAGTGGTCGACAATGGAGAGTGTTGTGTTGTCAGAAGGGCCGACAGCGTGTTACTAGAGGAGGCCGAAATGCACGCGTTTCAGCTCACGCAGGCTGGCGTGAGGAGGGAAGGACTATACTGACGTGAGGTCTGGAACATGACAAGGAATTAGAATTCAGAAAGCGGGCGTAATTACTTTCATACTTAGCTTTAATCCATGAATGATGAACGTCGCTCTTGACGGTACATGAGTCACAATATTATCTGTTCAGAATTCATTCTAATTACTGAATATGGCGCCTTGCTAGGTCGTAGCAAATGACGTAGCTGAAGGCTATGCTAAACTATTGTCTCTGCAAATGAGAACGCATGTAGGCAGTGAACCATCGCTAGCAAAGTCGGCTGTACAACTGGGGCGAGTGGTAGGGAGTCTAGACTAGACCTGCCGTGTGGCGGCGCTCGGTCTGCAATCACTGATAGTGGCGACACGCGGGTCCGACGTATACTAACGGACCGCGGCCGATTTAAAGGCTACCACCTAGCAAGTGTGGTGTCTGGCGGTGACACCACAGAGAGACAGGTTTGCAGTCCGTCCCCGGTGTTATTGAATCTGTACATTGACCAAGCTGAGAAGGAAACCATGGAGAAGAAAGAAAAACTTTGATTTCACTTCATCCAGTGTGTGTGTGTGTGTGAGAGAGAGAGAGAGAGAGAGAGAGAGAGAGAGAGAGCGCAGTAAATAAACCATCAACAGCTTTGTTTTAGGAGTAATCGATAACCGATTGCGCAGATTGTTTACCTGTACATAGCCGTTTTATACACTGTAGTGCCGATGATGATGAGGGCATAATAGAATGCCGAAACCGGTTGCCTCTGGAATTAATCAGAGATGATAATAAAGCTGTTGGTTATTTATTGCTGATTACAAAAAAACTTCGAGGTTTGCCGATGACATTACAATTCTGGCAGAGGCGAAAAAGTGTTGGGAAGATAAGTGGACGGAATGGATAACGGGTCGTTTGAATAAAACGGAAAATGTACTTTGCTCTTGGAATTTGAGAGAATATTTTCGGGTTAGCATGAGTAAAGTGAGTCGGCGAATATTCTTCATCTGAGATTGTTCTCAGCTTGAAGCGAACATTCTCCTATTTCGTATGAATAAAACTAGAGGACTTCCTCACAAACGGGGAACGTTCTCCGTTTTTCGAAGTGAGCGCTCAGGCATACTTCGAGCTTAGTAAGTTCTGCTGAGTTTAAGTATTACCGAGTTTCTGTAGTTAAAATGACAGAATTTATGTTTCTCGAAAGGCAACAAAAGCCGGGTGGTTATAATTAAACTTTCCCTATTTAACACGTTAAAACACGGAAACTAACTACCGCACGAGGACCAAACTTGGCAGCATTAATGTCAAGGACATGGAGAACAGAAATAATGCAAAATCAATTCCACTGAAACACTTTTAAAGTGCTGCTACTGTACATCATACCATTACATACCGGTACCATTACTGCCACAGAAGGTGATCAATACGGCGCCCATCAGCGTGCAGAAGAGTCTCTAAGCTGAATATTGCTACCTCTCTTGATATACTGTGCTTCAGATCAGCACTTGTGTGAATGTTCGTCTGGTAAACTCAGTCCTTCAGGTAGCTCCACAACCAGAAATCACAGGGAATGAGATCAGGTGATCGTGTCGCCAAGTATTTGGAAACGATCGGCTGACAATTCGATTGTTTCCAAATGTGTTTCGGAGAAGCAGGCGAACTTCAGGAGCGATGTACGGTGGGGCGCCATCTTGCCTGGAAACTGTTGAGTTCAATGCGTCTCTCTCCTGCAGGGCAGGTATGGTCTGCTGCCGAACCATATCGCTGACCAATCACACTGCACGTCTTTGGTCCTTGAGCACAAAGCTGCATAAAAAAGAATGGGCCAATGGTGAATGTAGCCGTGAAGCCACACCTTACGGTGACACATTCACCATACAGAGAAACTTCACACACAGTGGCTGGAGATGAAGATCTCCACACTCGGCAGGTTTGTATGTTTACCTCAACCGTCAGTGAAAAATGAGCTTCGTCTTTCCATAGGACGGTCCAGAGCCAGCCCTCATCAACTTCAGTCCTTGCGAGAAAGTTGAGAGCGAAGACAACACATCGTTGTGCGTCCTGTGGTGCAAGCTGCTGTACAATATGGACCTTGTACGGAGACCATGTGACAATGGTTCGAAGCATCTTCTGTACTGTGGACCACGTGATGTTCAACTGTCGTGACACAGCACGCGCACTGCGTGACGATCGGAAATTTCGCGCAACGTTGTCTGCCATAGCAACAGTGATTTCACCGACCACCTGTGGTGCAACCGGTCATCGACCTCTTCATGGAGGACGCTCAGTCTCAAATTGATTCGAACTTCTTCATCATGCTCTGCACAGCACGTGGAGAAAGAGAAACCTTCCGTAATCCTTTCCGCCGGCGATGTCTCGAAGTGCAGCTGCAGCATTACTGTTGTTTTGATAAGAGAGCTTCACCAATAACGTCCTGCTGCTTTTGTCTAAGCTCATGTTGACACGTCAAGAGCACTGCGACTGGTCAGGTGTGTGAGACTATGTATCACGATGACTGATCACGGCACCCGGTGGCCATAGTTGGAAGTGGACGGTGGCGCTGTGACGCACGGAGATCAAGCACCCCATACTCTTCGCATGAACGCTACAAAGTTTGGTACTCGTATGGTAATTGGTTTCCGTGTTATAACGTGTTAAACAGGGAAAGTTTAATTGTAACCACTCGGTATATATCTGTAGCCTGACAAATACCGAAGAGATAAATCGTAGAAGTTTACACAAGTTTAACAATAAAAACATTATTAGGCTGGCGCACTTCCCCTCCAAAAATCATGAATGCGGGGGCGTGACGTTTCAAATGAAGCGAAAATGAAAACATTTTTGTGCTATTTAGCAGTCCTAGGTTTTTTCAGGCTGGTGTAAAAGAAGACTTAGCTACAAACCAGACAATTGTGTCACATTTTTGAAACATTCATCATGATTTTTCACATCATAAATCTTATGTTTTATTACGTAGATCGCTGTATGGTGGATCAGAAAATACTAGTAACTGGTTTATTAAGAATCTAGCGATCTTTTTTTCCTAAAGAACCGGACGGGCGATCGTTTAAGTAGTTGACGCGCTAGTGGAACATTATCCGTCGTATTTAACCAAAATTATCTCGAGTTAGGAAACTGACAGAGTTCTGCCTACAAGTAGACGAATATTTATTCCTAAGCTATCGTTTGCTTAATGTTTCTGCCTAACTCCAACAACAAAAAATGTTTCCGTCAAGTGGAAAATTCGGTATCATCATCAGAAGTTGCATTTTCGTAAACTGTCCGTAATCGTCTTAATAATTTGTTGCCGCACATAAAACTAGAATCGAAACAGAGTGCAACTCTTCCAGAAGACACTCACGCCCGTTCCATATTTGTACATGGAATAGTTTGCCTGTTCGAAAGGCCTGAGTGAAACGTCGGATTACACGTGTATTCTTTTACCGGGCATGGCAGACGACACACTCCGGGTCCGCAGCTCGTGATCGTGCGGTAGCGTTCTCACTTCCCACGCACGGGTTCCCGGGTTCGATTCCCGGCGGGGTCAGGGATTTTCTCTGCCTCGTGATGACTGGGTGTTGTGTGATGTCCTTAGGTTAGTTATGTTTAAGTAGTTCTAAGTTCTAGGGGACTGATGACCATAGATGTTAAGTCCCATAGTGCTCAGAGCCATTTGAACCATTTTTGACACACTCCGAGAACCTTGTCAAGACGGAGGTTCAAATGGCTCAGAGCACTACGGGACTTAACATCTGAGGTCACCAGTCACCTAGAACTTAGAACTACTTAAACCTAACTAAGCTATTGACATCACACACATCCATGCCCGAGGCATGAAGCGCCTAGAACGCTCGGTCACAACGGCCGGCCAAGACGGACGAAACGTAGTGAGAAGGAGCTTCCTCATTAGAGCTTCGACTTTTTTTATTCACACGAAAGTGAGAACTTCCTCAGTGAATCTTCTGTTGCTCCGAGAATGGTCTCCGGAGAATGTAAAAAATTAAAAATAAATTAAAAAATTCTTAATAAAATCCTGTAATCGTCAAGATCGCAAGTGAATAACGTTAAATGATGATTAGTTTCAGCAGATTGTAGAGCTGTATTCAGATCTGGCATGTTGTTGTGGTCTTCAGTACTGAGACTGGTTTGATGCAGCTCTCCATGCTACTCTATCCTGTGCAAGCTTCTTCATCTCCCATTACCTACTGCAACCTACATCCTTCTGAATCTGCTTAGTGTATTCATCTCTTGGCCTCCCTCTACGATTTTTACCCGCCACGCTGCCCTCCAGTACTAAATTGGTGATCCCTTAATGCCTCAGAACATGTCCTACCAAATGGCTCTGAGCACTATGGGACTCAACTGCTGTGGTCATAAGTCCCTGTCCTACCAACTGATCCCTTCTTCTAGTCAAGTCGTGCCACAAACTCCTCTTCTCCCCAATTCTATTCAATACCTCCTCATTAGTTATGTGATCTACCCATCTAATCTTCAGCATTCTTCTGTAGCACAACATTTCGAAAGCTTCAATTCTCTTCTTGTCTAAACTATTTGTCGTCCATGTTTCACTTCCATACATGGCTACACTCCATACAAATACTTTCAGAAACGACTTCCTGACACTTAAATCAATACTCGATGTTAACAAATTTCTCTTCTTCAGAAACGCTTTCCTTGCCATTGCCAGTCTACATTTTATATCCTCTCTACTTCGACCATCGTCAGGTATTTTGCTCCCCAAATAGCAAAACTCCTTTACTACTTTAAGTGTCTCATTTCCTAATCTAATTCCCTCAGCCTCACCCGACTTAATTCGACTACATTCCATTATCCTCGTTTTGCTTCTGTTGATGTCCATCTTATATCCTCCTTTCAAGACACTGTCCGTCCCATTCAAGTACTCTTCCAGGTCCTTTGCAGTGTCTGACAGAATTACAATGTCATCAGCGAACCTCAAAGTTTTTATTTCTTCTCCATGGATTTTAATACCTACTCCGATTTTTTCTTTTGTTTCCTTTACTGCTTGCTCAATACAGAGATTGAATAACATCGGGGAAAGGCTACAACCGTGTCTTACTCCCTTCCCAACCACTGCTTCCCTTTCATGTTCCTCGACTCATAAGAGCCTTCTGGTTTCTGTACAAATTGTAAATAGCCTTTCGCTCCCTGTATTTTACCCCTTTCAACTTCAGAATTTGAAAGAGAGTATTCCAGTCAACATTGTCAAAAGCTTTCTCTAAGTCTACAAATGCTAGAAACGTAGGTTTGCCTTTCCTTAATCTATCTTCTAAGATATGTCCAATATTTCTACGGAATCCAAACTGATCTTCGCCGAGGTCGGCTTCTACCAGTTTTTCCATTCGGCTGTAAAGAAATCGCGTTATATTTGGCAGCCGTGACTTATTAAAGTGATAGTTCGGTAATTTTCACACCTGTCAACACCTGCTTTCTTTCGGATTGGAATTATTATATTCTTCTTGAAGTCTAGGGGTATTTCACCTGTTTCATACATCTTGCTCACCAGACGGTTGAGTTTTGTCAGGGCTGGCTCTCCCAAGGCTGTCAGTAGTTCTAATGGAATGTTGTCTACCCCTAGGACCTTGTTTCGACTCAGGTCTTTCAGTGCTCTGTCAAACTCTTCACGCAGTATCATATCTCCCATTTCATCTTCATCTACATCCTCTTCCATTTCCATAATATTGTCCTGAAGTACATCGCACTTGTATGGACCCTCTTATATATTCCTTCCACCTTTCTGCTTTCCCCTCTTTGCTTAGAAATGGGTTTACATCTCTTGATATTCATACAACTCGTTCTCTTTTCTCCAAAGGCCACTTTAATTTTCCTGTAGGCAGTATGTATCTTACCCCTAGTGATATATGCCTCTACATCCTTACATTTGTCCTCTAGCCATCCCTGCCTAGCCATTTTGCACTTCCTGTCGATGTCATTTTTGAGACGTTTGTATTCCTTTTTTGCCTGCTTCATTAAAAAGTAAAGTTACAATGGCTAAACAAGAAGTTTGGAGCCAGTATATACTACCAGTTTTATTTACTTACCATTCTATTTATCCTGGCTAGATTAGGACCATTGCGCACTGTTTTACATCCAGTCATGCGTTCAACAAATTTTACTACATTCTGTACTATGTGAACCTACAGTTTGAACAATACACTGCCAGTAATAGTGAAGCACCCAGAATACATGGTCTGAAGTCAATCCGAAAAAGCAGACATACACGCACTCCGGTGTCGTACTCAGGATGCCAAGGACCAGTTACGACAACTGTGAGCTAACTGCCATTAGGAGAGTATACAACGTCTTTTCATACCTTTTTCGAAGATACATCCGTCATTTGACTACATAACAGGTGTTATTCTACAACCTAGATTTCGGCCGTAGGCCATTAGCAAGTCTTACAAGTATTAAAAATCATTAGACTTGAGTAAAACATAAGACATCGTCGAAAGATGTGTCTTCGTTTATGTAAACCAATTTTGTCAAAAGTAAATACGAGAACATTTGTGTAATATGCTAATTTACTGCCAATTATAATGACTTCTTCACCTGATATGGTTGTGTAATAAAATAGATGACCAAACCACAGGTTTTAAACTTTTGCTACTCTGTGTATTAAACTTTGCTACACTGTGTACGGGCTGCTTATACATACTTCAGCAAAGTTTAAAACCTGTGATTTGGTCATGTATTTTATTCCACAACCATATCAAATGAAGAATTCATGCTAAATGTCAGTAAATAAGCCCATTACAGAAATGTTATCGTATTTACTTTTGACAAAATTGGTTTATGCAACTGAAGGTACATATTATGACGATTACTTATGTTTTACTCAAGTCTAATATTTTTTAATACTTACAACACTTGATAAAGGCCTAAGGCCAATATCTAAATTATGAAATAAGACCTGTTGTACAGTCAAGTCGCGGTTATACTATCAAAAAGTCTGACATGATTCTGACTCCACACAAAAGCAAAATCTTTCGATACCCTTCGCAACTGCATCAGTGCATGAATCTAGGCTAGAGGGAATGAAATATCATGCTGAAAACTGCCTCACAGTGTAAAATTCGTTGTAAATTTGACTCGATTTTGTAATCCTTGAAGTAATATCAGATACTATCTCAATCCGTGAAGTTTAATTGTGTTTCATTATCCGCTTCTGAGTGCTTCACGTTTTTTTGTTGGTTCAAATGGTTCAAGCACTATGGGAATTAATATGTGAGGTCATAATCAGTCCCCTAGACTTAGAACTACTTAAACCTAACTAACCTAAGGACATCACAAACACCCATGCCCAAGGCAGGATTCGAACCTGCGACCGTAGCAACAGCGCGGTTCCAGACCGAAGCGCCTAGAACCGCTCTGTCACAGCACAGGTGTTGGTAGCGTAGGTGAAACGGTATGTGACAGCTACAGCGGAATTGACACACAGATTATACTCCTCATTTACTTATTTGCGTAGTTTACGCGTACATTGAAGCACTAAGGTCAACCATTCTAGAACACAATCTACAACGAATAAGTTTGGAGCTCAGTAATCAACGATTTCTTCCTTTTCCGAAACTTCTTCAACCGAAGTGATCTGGCGGCTCGTTCTTCTGCAGACGTAAACACGTCTTCCATTGTGATGTTTCAAATGTCAGTTTTATGTATTTATTCTTCAGTAGCACCTGGCGGCTCGTTTTTCTGCAGACGTAAACACGTCTTCCATTGTGATGTTTCAAATGTCAGTTTTATGTATTTATTCTTCAGTAGCACCTTCTCCTCTCTGCTTTCAATTTGACTTTTGTTAACGTTCATTTCATTTAGATCAATTTATAGGTCTTTAAACCAGTTGTTTTTGTCTTACTCTTCCAAAAGTAGTCAAAAAGTTATTTCAGACGTCTAGTATTCGGCAAGTGAGAGATGTGGCCAAAAAACGCAACCCTTGTTTGCCGTATTGTACCAGCAATGGATTCATTTCCTTGAAAAATCATCAAACTGAGCAAGAGTCTAAACTGACCATTAACTTGGTGCATTTTTTATTCACAATCGTTCTCAGTATTCCTTTGATCAACTTTCTGTAATGTATCAGTTGTTACTTGTGTGTTTAGTTTAGATAATGTCTCACTTGCATATGTTACCACTGCTTAAGACTGGAGGAATAATGCCGAAGTTTAGTTATTGAAAGGATCGTTTTCTGTAAGTTTGCTACGTAATTCTCTGTGCTGGTCGTAGTTTTGATGTTTTACTATCTATTGACATCCTTTCACTGGCATTGCAAGTAATAATCTCACCAAGATATTTAAACTTTTTTACCACCTTATTTTTGCGAGAACTGTTGAGTATTCAATGGGATGTGTCAACTGGGAAGGTGGACATTATTTTTGTTTCTCAAAAGAAATTTGCAAGCCCACATAATCTATATGAAACTTTCAGTCATCGATACCATTTGTTAACAACGCCGAATCATCTGCAAATGCAAGACAGTTAAATTGAATCTTTCTTCCAGTCTTAACAGATGGTGGACATACCTTGTTCCATTCGCGTATGATTTTCTCTACCACAAAATTAAACACTAATTGAGACAATCCGTCACCTATTTGAAGGCCAGTTCGTTCAGAGAATACATTGCTGAATCTTAATCTAGATTTAGTACTTCGAAGAGTGACAGCAATGAGGCTGATGTAAACGAAATTTTGTAAGGATATACACTAGAGATTCATGATGGATATTGTCATAGCCTTTTATAACATCGGCCAATGGAATCACCTGCTTCTTGTTCCTGATCCTTTGGTGTTTCATTGTCCTTTAAGACCAATAATTTGATCAGGACAGCTTCGTCCTGGACGGAAACCTCCTCTTCATGTATCCTGAAATACAGAACCATTGAGATTTTGTAAGTGGTGTCCAGCAAAAATATACCTCTATAATCATTTGAATCTGATCTGCCTCCTTCCTCGTGTAGTGGATGGATTATTGCAAAATTTCATTGCTATGGCAATTTCTCACTATTCCAAACATCAGTAAGATGTTTTCGTAAATTCAGAACAGTTTGCACATTTGCATACTTCCAAAGTTCTGCCATTAGTTGATTGTCACCTGCAGCCTTGTAATTACGCAGCGAATTAATCGCTGCTTGTACTTCGTTTGGATGTGGGTGAGTAACATTTTCTGGATGTGATTTATTTCTCGGATAAGAGTCAAATTCCAAATAATGTTCAGGTTCCGCTTATTTAATAACTGTGTGAAGTATTCAGCCAAAATCATTGAATTGTCGCAATTGCTACGTGTTACCTTTCCGTTCAATATCCTTCATCATAAGAGTAGGTGGACTGTTTAAATGTAATCCCTAGTCTTATGGCGACTTGAAAGTCTCCTGGATACATTTTAGTGAGTCCTGACGAAATTTCCTTTAGAGCCTCCTAATTTCTTAAGCCGGGGATAGTCTAGTATTGATTAATTCCCTGGAGCTTTCAATTTTCTTTTGATGCTCTATGTCTTCGCAGGATTGCCGTATTGAATTCGGCATTCCACCAAGAATGTTTCTTTGGTTCCAGTAAGGAAGCAGCTTCTTAGGCCAAAGGTTTTAAATCTCTGACAGGTGGTACTAGATAGTCACTTAAAAGAGTTCTAGATCTCTCGTAATAATTCGGATTATTAACAACAAAACTAGGATCATAAGTTCTCTTTCTATCTAGCTTCTGAGGTTTATTTTTCCTTTTAGGTGTCAGTCTGATTTTAATTTTTTACATGTAGTGGTCTGAATCAATATCGATGCCACGGAGAACTTTAACATTACAGATTTCTTTACTCAATGTTACGTCCATGGGCATAGGATCAAGCTGAAACTCTTCTAGCTTGACGTTAGGCCATTTCCAAGTCATTAGCTTAAGTGGTCTTCTCTTAAACCGTGTTGTCTCCAAACACAAGCCGGCTCTAGTACATAATCCAATTAAGCGCCCTCCCCTCCCCCCAAACTCTGCTTGTGAGGTTATAAGCTGGCCACAGCCCCATCACACTACGAAATTTCTTTTCTCGTCCTGTTTTCGCCTTAAAGTCTATAAGTGGAACTTCAGTATTAGTATCCGTTATGGTCGTTACCAATTGGTCAAGTTCATCATTTTTCTGTCCCATCCTTATCAGTTCTGTTTTTAACATTAGTTAAAATTAACAGTTCGTAGTAATTGACGGAAAGTCATTAAGTAAAACAGAAGTGATTTCTGGCGTTCCCCAAGGTAGTTTTACGGGCCCTTTGCTATTCCTTACCTATATAAACGGTTTGGGAGACAATCTGAGTTGCCGTCTTAGGTTGTTTGCAGATGACGCTGTCGTTTATCGACTAATAAAGTCATCAGAAGATCAAAACCAATTGAAAAACGATTTAGAAAAGATATCTGAATGGTGCTACAATTGGCAATTGACCCTAAATAACGAAAAGTGTGAGGTCATCCACACGAGTGCTAAAAGGAATTCGTTAAACTTCGGTTACATGATAAATCTAAAGGCCATAAATTCAACTAAATACCTAGGAATTACAATTACGAACAACTTAAATTGGAAGAAACACATAGACAATGTTGTGGGGAAGGCTAACCAAAGACTGCGCTTTATTGGCAGGACGCTTAGAAAATATAACAGATCTGTTAAGGAGACTGCCTACACTACGCTTGTCCGTCCTCTATTACAATATTACTGCGCGGTGTGGGATCCTTACCAGATAGGATTGACGGAGGACATCGAATAAGTACAGAGAAAGTCAGCACGTTTTGTATTATCGCGAAATATGGGAGAGAGTGTCACTGAAATGATACAGGATTTGGGCTGGACGTCATTAAAACAAAGGCGTTTTTCGTTGCGACGGAATCTTGTCACGAAATTCCAGTCACCAATTTTCTCCTCCGAATGCGAAAATATTTTGTTGACACCGAGCTACGTAGGGAGAAACGATCACCACGATTAAATAAGGGAAATCAGAGCTCGTACGAAAAGATATAGGTGTTCGTTCTTTCCGAGCACTATACGAGATTGGAATAATAGTGAAATGTGAAGGTGGTTCGATGAACCCTCTGCCAGGCACTTAAATGTGATCTGCAAAGTATCCATGTACATGTAGATGTAGAGTTCGAGCATGCAGATTTTGTTTTCCACCTTAATTGTTACCAGTGCGATTCGTGGAGAAATACACGAAAAATCCTCAGTGGAACTCGTATATTGCGTATCAAGAAATCCACCACGAACTGGTGAACATTTTCTGTTGCTCTTTCTCCTGGTTGTCCTTTATAAAGGCGATATCCTCCTGATTCATCGAGCAAGGTGGTGCGGTGGTTAACGCACTGGACTCGCATTTGGGAGGACGACGGTTCCGACCCGCGTCTGACCATCCTGATTCAGGTTTTCCACGATTTCCCTAAATAGCCTCAGGCAAATACCTGGATGGATCCTTTGAAAAGGCGCGGTCGATTTCCTTCACAATCCTTCCCTTATCCGAGCTTGTGCTCCATCTCTAATGACCTTGATGTCGACGAGACATTAAACACTAATCTCTTCCTCCTCCTCCAACCCATTCTTCTCCTCCTCCTGATTCGATCGGGTCCTCATAAGTATTATATTATTCTTGAATGGCTGTGAGCACTATCTTGTGTTGATCTAAGGTATCTGTAAGATGTTTCAACTTGCCTACTTTCCTTAAATAATTGACAATTACAGTTGCAAAATACGAAAACATTCCTGGTGTGTTAAATTTTAGCCCTTGAGTGGAATATACGAGGGCTATCCACAAAGCAGATAACGTTTTCGTTTGTGTGCGTTAGGGGTGGAACTAGCGCGGCCATCTTGGTGTCATGGCATTCCGCCGCTCAGTCAGCATCCTGCCGTGCTAGTGAGAGGTTCGTGCTGTACTCCGTTGAGTTACTGTGACGGTTTGAAATGTCAGCGTTAATTGAAAATGCTGCGAAGTGTGAAGTGCGTGCTGTAGTAAGGTTTCTGACTGCAAAAAACTGTACACCGATAGAAATCTATCGGCAGCTTTGTGAAGTGTATTGGAACAACATAATCACTGAAGGTGGAGTGCGTCGATGGGTCATAAAATTTAATAATGGCCGAACTAACGTTCACGACGAAGAGCTAAGTGGAAGACCCAGCATAGTGACTGCCGAACTTGTCGAAAATGTCGATGCCACGGTCCGTGAAAACCGTAATTTCACAATAACGGAACTCTCTATCACTACCGAAAAGTCTGGTTACCACAAGTTTTGTGCAAGATGGATACCAAAAATCTTGACAGAGATTCACAAAAATCAGCTAATGGCTGCAGCGTTAACGCTTTTGGACGCTTTCGAGAAAGATGGCGACTCATTACTCGATCGCATCGTTACTGGTGACGAAACATGGGTGAAGTATGTGAACTGCGAGACAAAATTGCAGTCAATGCAGTGGGGGCACACAAATTCCCCCCAAAAACCGAAGAAATGCATGCAGACAATGTCGGCAAGGAAGGTGATGGCGACTGTCTTTTGGGACAGAAAATGTGTGATTTTTGTGGATTTCCTGGAAAGAGGCACTACAATAAACTCTCAAAGGTATTGCCAAACTCTGCACAACCTCAGAAGAGCAATACAAAACATGCGCAGGGGAAAGTTGGGCTCAAAGATCTTGCTGATTCACGACAACGCCCGGGCCCATACGGCAAATGCCACTCGTGAAGTTCTCGAATCTTTTAAGTGGGAGTTGTTTCCTCATCCGCCGTACAGTCCCGACCTGGCACCGAGCGACTTCCACTTATTCCCAGCAATGAAGAAGTGGTTGGCTATGCAGCGTTTTGATGACGACGCACAGCTTCAAGAAGAGGTAACCACGTGGTTGAAGGCGCAGGCGGCCGAATTTTACGACGAAGGAACTTCCAAGCTCGTCCATCGCTACGATAAGTGCCTTAATTTAAATGGCAACTATGTAGAAAAGTAGTATTTAAGTGTGGCTTTCATCTGTATATAATAAAAAAATTTCCAATACCTTATTTATTTTTAATTCCAAAACGTAATGTACTTTTTGGATAGCCCTCGTATTTGTATGTTTATTTAGTGCGCCGCTAGCCGCTCCGACTCCTCTTAGTCTACATGTAACACCCCACCGTAACGGAATGGCGTCTTCACCTGTATAATCTTGTTGCGACTGTTCAAACCAGTGGATTCTTTCGATGTGAGACTCCTCGTATTTGTTTCATTGTCCTACATAGGTCAGGGTCTTACAGTTCTAGATGTTATCTGGAGAGGTGAGGGATGAAATATGGAAGGATGAAAAAACAGATTGATGGGATGTGTGTTTGGTCCGTGAGAGCAGTTTCATTTCGCTCAAGTCCACCAGCAAAGTTGGTGAGGACCCCCCCTATCCGCCATCTGGGACGCTCCACCTAGGAATATACTTCTCCTCCTATTATGACACTATTTTGAGAAAATTAATATAATAAATATAAATTACAAGTAGATAGGTTTGAGCTCGTGTGCAGGCAGCAATGGATGTGAGAGGGGGTGGGAGAGGGAGAGAATGAGCAACTTGACAGAAGACAAGTGAATAATAGAGGGGGGAGGGGGGGGGGGGGAGGAAAGAATTGTCGCTACTGACAAACGAAAACAGTAGTGTGACAGGGGGATGGGGGAATCTGCTCTACTGCAGGGGTGTACGGACTCGCTAGCGCCGCGTGCCGCAAATCCCTAACTGTAACTGCGGAAGGGCCGGTAGTTCAAAAATAAAGGGGCGTGAGGTAACTTATTATTCCGAATTGGGGTCTCCCTGTCCCAACGCTAGCTAGATTGGGCTCAAAAGTATTACGTTCTACAAGCGCCCGCTCTTCCCTTTTCGTGAGCGGATGAAAGATGAGTGAATAAAAAAATTACCAGAAGATCGGTGAGTGGTGAACCGCCATCAGATCGTTGGAAGGCCACTGCCTGTGCATCCATTCTCTACTCTTTGCAGAGGGAACTGATAATTTTTTAGAAAAAAAAAGATATAGATATGTTTTTTAAGTTCATCAGGGAGGTGAGTATCACGCAGAGTGCATTGTAACATGTTCAGAGCCGGGCAGCGGGAATAGAGGAGTTGGATGAGCTCCGATAGAGTACCAAATAAGTGTGACCTTCTGTTGCGATTAAGGTGAGAAGACAGATATCTGATGTACTATCCAAGTTACTTGGATGGATTGACAAAGAGGTGATAATGAAGTAGACGTAGCGTATGGCAGTGTTGTAGTCTGTCTGCTCGCAACGATCCTGCATCTATAGCTAAATGATTACAGTACAGTTTGCACGTAACTGATTGGCAGAGGCAACGTAGCACACGAAGCGCTGACGTGATAGGACAGGTTTTCGCAGACGTAACGCGCACAGCATTCATGGTTAGCTCTAGCTTGATGACAAAGGAGTATGGACTTTAAATACGGAAACCACTCACAAACTGAGCGTTGAGCAACCTGAAATGGAGAGTCAGAAGTTGTGAAAAACTAGGAGAGAAAGGAAAACAAGCAAATGTAGCAGGGAGCAAACTGCAGCAGAAGACAGTAGGGAAAATGAGGATTGCAGTTGCAAAGGCGAATACTCGTCTTCGACTTAATAGGAGAATTTTAGGAAAGAGTCGTTCTTCTGTAAAGGAGACGGCGTATAGGACGCTAGTGTGACACATTTTTGAGTACCGATCCAGAGTTTCGAATTCACACCTGTGCGAATTAAAGGAAGCCATTAAAGCAATACAGAGGCGGGACGCCAGATTTGTTATCAGTAGGTTCCAACATCACGCAAGTATTATGGAGATGCTTCGGTAACTCAAATGAGAATCCCTGGAGGGAAGAGAACGTCTTTTTCGAGGAACAATATTGAGCAAATTTAGAGAAAAGACATTTGAAACTGACTTTAGAAGGATTCTACTGCCGCCAAAGTCCATTTCGCGTAACGACCAGGAAGACAAGATCAGAGAAATAAGGGCTCAGATGAGAGAAATAAGGGCTCATACGGAGGCACATAGTCGTTGTTCCCTTGCTCTGTTTGCGAGTGGAACAGGGAAGGAAGTGACTAGTAAGGGTACAGGGTAGCCTCAGCCACGCACCGTAGAGTGCCTTGCGGAGTACATACGTAGAAATTGATGTACAAGTTGCCAGGCGAGCAGGAAAACTCTTTGCTGAATTCCAAGAGGTAAAAAAAAAAAAAAAAAACCAAAACAACAACGTAATAACCTACTGGCCATTAAAATTGCTACACCAAGAAGAACTGCAGATGATAAATGGTTCAAATGGCTCTGAGCACTATGGGACTTAACTTCTAAGGTCATCAGTCCCCTAGAACTTAGAATTACTTAAACCTAACTAACCTAAGGACATCACACACATCCATGCCCGAGGCAGGATTCGAACCTGCGACCGTAGCGGTCGCGCGGTTCTAGACTGTAGCGCCCAGAACCGCTCGGCCACCACGGCGAGCGCAGATGATAAACGGGTATTCATTGGACAAATATATTATACTAGAACTGACATGTGATTACATTTTCACGCAATTTGGGTGCATAGATCCTGAGAAATCAGTACTCAGAACAACCACCTCTGGCCGTAATAACGGCCTTCATACGCCTGGGCATTGAGTCAAACAGAACTTCGATGGTGTGTACAAGTACAGCTGCCCATGCAGCTTCAACACGATAGTTCATCAAGAGTCGTGACGGGCGTATTGTGACGAACCAGTTGATCGGCCACCATTGGCCAGACGTTTTCAGTTGGTGAGAGATCTGGAGAATGTGCTGGCCAGGGCAGCAGTCGAACATTTTCTGTATCCAGAAAGGCCCGTACAGGACCTGCAAACATGCGGTCGTGCATTATCCTGCTGAAATGTAGAGTTTCGCAGGGATCGAATGAAGGGTAGAGCCACGGGTCGTAACACATCTGAAATATAACGTCCACTTTTCAAAGTGCCGTCAATGCGAACTAGAGGTAACCGAGACGTATAACCAATGGCACCCCATACCATCGCGCCAGGTGATACGCCAGTATGGCGATGACGAATACACACTTCCAATGTGCGTTCACCACGACGTCGCCAAACACGGATGCAACCATCATGATGCTGTAAACAGAACCTAGATTCACCCGAAAAAATGACGTTTTGCCATTTGTGCACCCAGGTTCATCGTTGAGTACACAATAGCAGGCGCGTCTGTCTGTGATACAGCGTCAAGTGTAACAGCGGCTTTGGTCTCTAAGCTGATAGTCCATGCTGCTGTAAACGTCGTCGAACTGTTCGTGCAGATGGTTGTTGTCTTGCAAAGGTCCCCATCTGTTGACTTAGGGATCGAGACGTGCCTGCACGATCGGTTACAGCCATGCGGAGAAGATGCCTGTCATCTCGACTGCCTGTGATACGAGGCAGTTGGGATCCAGCACGGTGTTCCGTATTACTCTCCTGAACCCACCGATTTCATATTCTGGTAACAGTCATTGGATCTCGACCGACACGAGCAGCAATGTCGCGATACGATAAACCGTAATCGCGATAGGCTACAATCCGACCTTTATCAAAGTCGGAAACGTGATGGTACGCATTTGTCCTCCTTACACGAGGCATCACAACAATGTTTCACCAGGCAACGCCGCTCAATTGCTGTTTGTGTATGAGAAATCGGTTGGAAAATTTCCTTATGTCAGCACGTTGTAGGTGTCGCCACCGGCGCCAATCTTGTGTGAATGCTCTGAAAAGCTAATCATTTGCATATCACAGCATCTTCTTCCTGTCGGTTAAATTTCGCGTGTGTAGCACGTCATCTTCGTGGTGTAGCAATTTTAATGGCCAGTTGTGTAGATGAGTGGCGTATGTCATTAGAAGACACAGTAATGTAAATAAATGTATGTTATATAGGAATCTATGATCTGGAATGACTCAGGAAGCAAATTCCGTTTGTACAAATCAAGTATTGAGGAAGGCGTAAGAGAACTTTGAGTTTACCATCTTAATGTTATTTTGAGACTGCTGATCTGAGTAATTTGAAGATGTAGTTAACATCTGGCGTACAGATGTTTTGCAACTACAGCTTAATTAATGGTGAAAACATATTTCGCAAACTTGGATCATTTTATCTAATCGCAGGAAAGTAGGTATGAAGAAGTTGTCAGTATCCTGGAACCATAGAATCTGAGTCAATTCGACACGCCCCAGGTAATTATTAAAGTTTTGTAGATGCGGCTTCAGAGCGTACAAGCCAAGCGTTAGCTCACTCGTCACTTGTTTGGACAGTCCTATATGTCTCTGAATTCACGGATTGAAAATGAATGGAGGTTTTTAAATGTTAAAGTGAAGAGGAATACCTCAAAAGACGTAGTACTTTCTTAAACCGTATGAGACTTGCGTTCCTTAAATCCCGATGGATGAAACGTGCTATCTTATTCGGACGGCCTCAGAGATAAAAGTTGCCTTACGTTACGGGAACGGAATGCCCCTTAAGCCGCTTCGGGATGTCAATGAATTCTTTATAGAGGGGTTTTATGGACGTTAGCTTTCAGAGGACGTTCAAATGCTGTTTCAGACAGCCTTACGTCGTAAAAGTCAATGGTCTCGAATTTCTGGTTTGATGAGCCATAGACTGGGAAGTTAACGGAGGATTCGAAATTAATGGCTGGCCAGTATATCTAGTGTAATGGCTGCCGCTTGATTGTTTATTGGTCCTAATATTGCTCCCTCATAAACACGAAATTTGCCATGCTTTGTAAACTGCGCGGGCACGGTACGGGTAAGAAATAGGATGTGAAGTCGGTAGTGGAAGAGACACTTGGCACAAATTATCTGGCAGGAAATTATAGCTCGTTTTAGCAGTATCCTCTTCGAATTTGATTAGCAAATAGGACAGCGTATACTTCTAGTGGGTAGCGCTTCTCTCTCCCTTTCAGCGCCTCATCTGCCCAGTCTCAAGTGTTCACAGTTGCATACTTTCGTATGACCTACAGAACTGAGATCTAAGTTATTTGTTTTATTCAACAGTTTTTTTTCATGGACTGAATATTTAACTTAATCTGAAATCATTGCAGAGAAATATTATATCACTGCAGAACCGACGATTATTTTCTTTTGTAATATATTACGCAATTCTTCCGCTCTTTGTTTACCGCCAGTTATCGCTTCTTTTACCTCTGAGATTAATTTTGGAACCTCCCCTTAGAAAAATTATAAATTACTGTGCTGATGAACCCCTTAAGTTATTTGATTTTCAAACAGCTGAGCAGAACTGAACGTACTCAGACATTTCTCTCTTTACTTATTCTGATCATCACTAAACTGACACACAATATTTTTTTAGCGCGACGCAATCTGACTTTCAATAATCCCTACAAAATAATGGCCGTGACTAACAATAACCTATACCTTTCATGAATCACTTACCTCACAAAAATCTTCGTTGCTCGAACTACTGCAATACAGCGAGCGCCAATACTGCCAGCTAAATAAAGGATTCTAACTACTGAAGGCACTAACTACTGATAGGCATAGTTAGCAAATGAAAGACTTTTAGTAGAGAACAAACAATGTATTTACTTAATAGTGTTCAAAAGTCATAATATATATATCAGTTCATGACATGCGGTCTTACAAATTTCGTTTTTCTGACGGACACACGTCCAGATCGTACGTTCTCAAAATTCTGCCATCTCTCTCCCCACATCCACCACTGCTGGCGGCTCACCTCCAACTGCGCAACGCTACGCGCTGTTCTACTGCCCAACACTACAATAGCAAATATTCCAACAATGCAAACCAGCCACAGACTGCACACAGCACAGTCAGTGATTTTCATACAGAGCGCTACGTGGCGTTACCAATATAAAAACCTAAACAGCTCACTTACAATTTGATCATATGAAAGACGCCAACGTTGCACCATGGGCCAGGGGCTCGCAGATTTTTAGCTGTTCTGTTATCAGAAGAAAGAGAGTACTGTTTTAGTAATACTTAGCTAAACAAGAATGGTTTCGTACTCTTCCATATGAATTAAGTGAAGAACTTTACTTGACACACATCACAACTGTATTAATTTTAGTATATAATTTATTTATTTACTAAAACAGCAAAAGTATAATTTATATTATGCAGGATTACTTACATGAAGCTACACTACCATCTTAAGGAATGGTTGACAGGGACTCGTCATTAATTAATTTGTTATTTATTCACCATTAAACAATATTTTTAATTCGCGTAAGTGCAGTTAATTTATTTGATACGAAGAATGAAGACAACTTCTAAGGCTATATACATTTGCAAAAAAAAAATGTAAAGAACTGGCTTATAAATCAATGCACAGGATGGCAGCCAGTCAAGGAATATTTTAGGGAATTGGTTTACAAAAATTTATTTCAAAGGCCCAGTGGAAGCTCCACAAGTTTTCTCCCAGAGTAATTCACGCCGTGTCTACGTGACACAAGTCGCTTGCCTTTCAAAACCGAGGCAGTTCTGTCCAGTTAAAGCTGCTGGCAATAGTCACCCTGAGACCTCTGCTGAAACTGCTAGCGAATTCACGCCATTGGTTTTAGCCAATAGCGTGCGCGGGATACCGATCACGTGTGTGAACGCTGGAGTCTTCTGCGGGGCAGAACACAATTGCTTCTCTCTCTTGTAATCCAGACCTCGAGCAGAACAGATTTCTCTTTGGAAGGCACAGTCTCTGGTTCTGCTTCTACGATCGGCCATCAACGTAAGTCAACATGGACCCCTTCCCCTTTCCGTTGTCCATTTTAATTGATTGTTCGACCTCCTAGACTGGCCTAAACCTGATAACTTCCGACCCTAGGCGCGCCATTTGTACTCCGTGTATCGAAATACATCCTCTTTATTGTACTTAATTCCCTGTTTTGTCATTTTTCAGCAGCCCTGGATGCTACTATCAAATCCTGACCGCTCGACCTCCTGCACCCTATCGTCACGAGATATATGCAACAACCGCCTCCCCCCTTCCCTGCCATTTTATACATTAACATTGATGTCAGAGGTTTCTCTCCCCATCCCCAAACCACATACTCTTTTACATCAAATAATGACGTACTTTTGCCGCGCAGGATTAGCCGTGCGGTCTGGGGCGCTGCAGTCATGGACTATGCGGCTGGTCCCGCCGGAGGTTCGAGTCCTCCCTTTGGGCATGGGTGTGGGTGTTTGTCCTTCGGATAATTTACGTTAAGTAGTGTGTAAGCCCAGGGACTGATGACCTTAGCAGTTAAGTCCCATAAGATTTCACACACATTTGAACATGATATACTTTTAAGAAGACGTAGTTTTGATTACAAGAAAGAGAAACTTTTGGTTAATTTTAAAAAGAAGGATTTAGTTACTTAACGAAACATCGGACGAGTACGAGGAGGTCTCACGCTGTGAGGATTCCGAAAAAACTTAGCTATGTATACAGATTTCTGAGGGTATTTTCGTTCTGTCGTTGCAACTGCAAGAAAATGCTTGTTTTTTTTTTCACCAGTCGCGTTTCGCTTTATTGAGATAAAGCGTCATCTGTGGTCTGTAATTAAAGGTATGTATAATTTGATTTGTTTTTAAGATCGAAAAACAGCTCTTTTTACTTCTGATAATATCCGCTTGGTTTCTCGCCTACATCGGGAAATGCCGTCTACTAGCACATCTTCAGTGTTCTTCTCCGTCTAATTTTCAGTTGTTCTACAGAAATATGCATTTCTCACGTTTTACACAGCACAATTTTTCCCACACCACTTTTTTCTGTTTGATTTCATACTTCGAAGTATGTACTGTGGTTTATGTCGTAAAGTGTTGCCAACATAACGTCGGCACTATTTTGTCTTTGACCAATACTCCTTTTTTGTATTTTAGTTAATTGTATGTGTGTGATTCTATTTAATTATGTCGCTGTGTATTTATATACTGTGTATGAATAGTGAAGGAGTAGTGATTTTCTTTTTGTGGAGTAGGGAGAAGCGGTGATGATGGACATAAGTGTATAGTAGTGTGATGGAGTATGGGTTGGAAGAGAAGGTGAGGAGCAATATAATTAAATAGAATTACAATTCACATATACATGCCGACATCACAAGCAGAAGACGAACAGATTGCGAAAGTATATAAGGATACTGACCGGATAATTCAGTGTGTAAAGGGCGGCGATAACCTAATAATCGCGGGGAGGGGGGGGGGGGGGTGAATTGGAACGCGGTGGTAGGGAAAGGAATGGAAGAAAGAGTTACAGGGACTATGGGCTCGGTTGTAGGAGAGGGTGTGGAGAAAGGCTAATTGAGTTCTCCAATAAATTTCAGCTGGTAATAGTAAATACACGTTCAAAAATCATAAGAGGAAGAGGGGTACTTGGAAAAGACCCAGAGACACTGGAAGATTCCAGGTGGATTACAGCATGATGAAACAGGAATTCCGAAATCAGTTTGGCCGAGCGGTTCTAAATGCTTCAGTCCGGAACCGCGCTGCTGATATGGTCGCAGGTTAGAATCCTGCCTCGGGCATGGATGTGTGTGATGTCCTTAGGTTAGTTAGGTTTAGGTAGCTCTAAGTCTATGGGACTGATGACCTCAGATGTTGAGTCCAATAGTCCTAAGAGCCATTTGAACCATTTTTGAACCGAAATCAGTTACTCCATTCTAAGGCGTAGACTGGAGCAGACGTAGAGTCAGACCACAATTTAGTAACGGTGAAGAGTGGGCTGAATCTTAAGAAAATCGCCTGCAAGGATCAGTTTAGAATGATGTGGGATACTGACGTACTAAGCACCGATGGCATGCATTGAAATTCTCTAAGACTGTAGATACTGCGATTCTGAATAACACATTATGTAGTTCAGTTGAAGGGGAATTGACATTTAAAAAAAGAAAAAAGAAAAAGAGAGAGAGAGAAAAAGAGAGAAGTTATACTGACAAACCAAACATAGGTACATATGGGTACCAGATGATAGGATAGACAGGAACACAACATACAACAAAAGGAGTGTTTAAAAGAGATGTAGTGGGAAGCCAAGGCGAAATGGCTGAAGAAAATGGCGAAAGAGGTACGATCGTCGAAGAGTATAGAAATATATAGAAGAGTCATAACAAACATCGGTGAAATTAAAATCCAAGATATTAACATTAGGAGTGCAGGAGTCATTCCACTGTAAAACGTGGAGGAAATATACAGTGTAAAAAAGACATTGAGGGCTTCTATGATGGGGAAGAACTTGTCTGATGGCGTGATGGAAGAATAAATGGGACTCGATACGGAAGACATAGGGGATCAAATATTAGAGGTGAAGTTAAACAGATCTTTAGAACACTTTTTAAAAAATGGATGGTTAGTTCACATTCCTTCGGATTTTCTACAATCATTGCGAGGTGTAGCAAACAAACCACTAGTCAAGTTGGAGTGTAGAACCTATGAAACTGGAGACATCCCATCAGGCTTTTGAATAAATGTCATCCACACAATCCCGAAGAAAGCAAGGCTACATATACGTGAAATAAATAGCATAATCAACTTAACGGCTCATGCATGGAAGTTGTCGATAAGAAGGATGTACGGCAAAATGTAAAAGAAAGTTTAGGCATTTGTAGGCGAAGATTAGTTTGGATTTTGGAAAAGTAAATGCACCGGAGAGGCCATTCTGACGCTGGGCTTAATAGTGGAAGCAAAAGTGAAGAAAAACCAGGACACAGTGATTTCTCGATGTCAAAAAAGTGATCGATAGTATAAAATGGTGCAAGAAGTTAGAAATAGAAAAACGCATAAATGGAAAGACACATAAACTAAGATATATGTAAGAACTAAGAAGAAACAATGAGAATGGAATGCCATGACACAAATGCTAACATTGAAAAAGATGTAAGACAAAGATGCAGTCTTTCTCCCCTGCTGTTCAGTGTAATGAGGAACCAATGACGAAAGTACAGGAAAGATTCAGGTGTGAGATGAAAATTCGGCGTAAAAGGATATCGACGATAGGATTCCCTGATGGCATTGCTATTCTCAGTGGAAACAAGGAAGAAGTGTGCGAGGACATGCTGAGAAGTAATGCCTCCGAATTTTTTTGTGTGAAACCTCTTGAAGCTCTTTAAATACAATGAACTTGATTAACATCTTTCATATTTATTTGTTCATGTCTACATGATGTGGTCCGACATACGGAAGGACGACGGTTCAGTTCCGCTTTCGGCTATATACATTACGCCCCGTCGAAGGCACGCGACATTGGAGTCAGTGCATGGTGACAAAAATTCTGTTCTCTCCACCTGAAAGTTCACTTCATATGTATGGATTGCGCATGACCTTCTGCAGGAAGTGAACAAAAGTAAGGAAACACTAAAAACGAAAGACATTAGGGTGCTTAAAACGGTGCAAGAAAAACGTTGGCATTCAAAACAACTTCTTTGAGTCGTCTCGGAGTGGGTAAATACAGGCCGTGTATGATTCTCAAAGAAATCTTATACATTTCTTGCTGCAAAATAGTGGCAAGTCCAGGTGACTATGATGGAAGTGGACGGCGATCACGCTCCTTTCTCTCCAAAGTAGACCTCAAAAGCTCAATAATACTGAGATCTGGTGACTGGTGGCCAGGGCAGATGCGACAGTTCATTCTCCTGCTCATAAATCAGTGTCGGACTATGCGAGTAGTGTAAACAGGTGCCCTGTAGTCGGGGGAGACTTCACCACCATTGATGGACAAATAGTGTAGAATAGGATGGATCTGATCAGCGAAAACGGTCACCTAAACCTTGGCAGAAATAAGGCTTTGCATAATAACCATGGGGCTCACGACATGGCTGATCAAATCGTGACCGGAAGTCTGCCATGTCTCACTCTTGGCAGCAAGCAGTCCTGTACACTGTTTGCCAGACGTAAATTCGGCCAGAAACTAGAAAAAGTATGGAACAAGAATCATCCATTTGAATCACTGATGAGTGGTTTTGGAATTCCAGCTTATGGAGTACCCTTCATTTTGTTTTGGTTTTGAAACTCAGTTCCGCAATGACTTTTATCCTGTCGTCCTCTTATTTTTCGCCACAATCCTTTACAATGACCGTCTGTCACGATCACCCCACACACATTTTCGTCCGTGTTGGACTTAGGGGATGATGCTATTCCACTTTTCCTGAGTATAAATCTTCGTTACGGTGCCTCTTCAAACACGGAACAGTTCGGCTACTTTGGTTACGGATGCACCGAACATACGAGCACCAACAATTTTACCGCTTTCGAAATGACGTGGCTCCAGCATAATGCACTTAAGCTACAAAGAACACAGTTATGACCACGACTGACACTTATATTGAGGCCATTAGACAGCGCCGTTCGCTGTCAGGTACAACAACGTCACCTGCAGACTTGACTAGCACCTGTATTTATGTTCAAGCATTCATTACTCGCTAAATTTCCATTATTTTGTCCAACCCCTGTATGTTTTCCCTTACGGCAGGAAAACTATTAGTCCAGCGTGACGCGTGGCGAGAGGTTCGACTCCACGAACTACTTTACCTCAATCTGTCCTCATGCAGTCTGTTATAATCTGACTACCGAAACTAAAACATGAAAAGGATGTGTCATATATTTGTAGCTTTGATTGGGTAATGTATATGTGCCTACATCTTTTTGAGCTACATTGAGCCCATCTTACGGCCAGAGCAGTGCAGTCGGGGACAAACGATTCGAAGGCAGCATGGCCGCCAATGCGTTTCTCGACGGAGAGACTTGAAGGGCGTGGTCGTCAGTTGACACGACGTAGAGAGTTCTATCTGTGTGGGCACTTCTTTCTGCGAAGTGCTTGCCGCTTGACGGTTCACTTGTTCCAAACTCTTAGGACACTCGGGCACTGTTACTTCCCTTGAACTCTTACGTTCACAGCCTAGTAGATCTGCGAGGACACCCTTTGTGTACAAGAATGAAAGCATCCATTTACAAAAAGTAGGTCTGCGAGAACACCTCTTGTGTTCAAGAATGGAAGCATCCATTTTCCAAAAGTAGGTCTGTGAGAACACTCCTTGTGTTCAAGAATGGAAGCATCCATTGTCCCATAGAAGATGCGAAAGAGTCAGTACGGTTCTTATACTTTGAGCCAGAATGTGGGGTGTGGAGGGGGGGGGGGGGGGGAGGTAAGCCATTTGGCGAATGTTTATGGTGTTACAAGGGCAATGTTTAGATACTAGAAAATCTGTTTTTCGGGGCAGAAGTCACAATGGCTGGGAGCAACGCATATTTGGAAGTTTATGCTACCAGAAGCTACCTGAGAGTCCTATAATTTGTCTGATGTTTTCGCGTGTTCTACTACAGTGCATCGTTTTGGATTATATCCCAGTCAACACTTGGTTAAATGACGACACTAAGTGCATCCTTTTAGACTGTAATGTCGTGCAAGACACTGATGCCTTGAATAGTAATGTCTGCCTGTGCTACATCATTATATTTATTTACTCGATGGGCCCCTAGGACCGCATGCAGTTACAAGGCACGTCTCCCACTGGATTCTGATTTGTGCCTTCTGTCACCAGACAGCCTCTGTTCCAATTTTCAGCAAATCCTCATGGATTCCACCTCTCCAACTTTTCTTTGGTCTCTCTAGTGGTCTTCTTACACCGGAAGTAAAATCCATGGATTCCAAGGACATCGGTGTTTATCCATCCGAGCGACATGCCCTGCTTACTTCTCATCAGGTCCACAATTTTTGGTCTGTAACGGGTCTTATCCACCTCACATTTACTCCTGGTCCTCCATTCTCCAGTGATTTCGTCTTGTACCGGACTATATATATCCCTTAAGACTTTTCGCTCGAAAACGAGAAGATTATTTAGGTCTTTCTTTCCGGAGACTCCATGCTTCATGACCATACAGCCCTGCAGGTTGGATCAGTATTTTCTACAGCTGGAGTTTGAAATTAATTGAGAGACAGCGCGGTCTAAAAACTTGACTCGGACTGAAGCGTTATCAGTCTGGTGCTTGGCTTCCTCACTTTGATTTCTGTCTCACACAATGCGTCCTTTTTAAAGGTTACCTCCAGAACACTGAAGAGCCAAGAAAACTGGTACACCTGCCTAATATCGCGTAGGGTCCCCGCGAGCACGCAGCAGTGCCACAGTTCGACGTGGCATGGACTTGGCTAATGTCTGAAGTAGTTCTGGGGGGAACTGTCTCCATCAATCCTGCAGATCTATCCATAAATCCGTAAGAGAACGAGGGGGTGGACATCTCTCGTGAAGAGTACGGTGTAAGGCATCCCACATATTCTCAATAACGTTCATGTCTGGGGAATATGGTGGCCAGCGTAAATTTTAAACCCAGAATAGTGTTCTGGAGCCACTCTCTTGCAAGTCTGGATGTGTGGGGTGTCGCATTGTTCTGCTGGAATTGCCCTAGTCCGTCGGAAGGTACAATGAACATGAATGGATGCAGGTGATCAGACAGGATGCTTACGTACGTGTCACCTATCTATAAGTAGTTGGAGTCCCGTATCACTCCAACTTTACACGTCCCACACCATTACACAGCCTCCACCTTCTTGAACAGTACCCTGCTGCATAGTTCTTGGATTCATGACGTTGTCTCCATACACATACACGTCCATGCACTCGATACAATTTGAAACGAGACTCACCTGACCAGGCTACATGTTTCCAGTCATCAACTGTCCAATGTCGGCGTTGACGGTCACAGGCGAGGCGTAAAGCTTTGTGTCATGCAGTCATAAAGGGTGCCAACCGCCTTGCCGCAGGGGTAACACCGGTTCCCGTTAGATCACAAGTTTTAAGCACTGTCGGGCTGGGCTAGCACTTGGATGGGTGACCACCCGGTCTGCCGAACGCTGTCGGCAAGCGGGGTACACTCAGCCCTTGTGAAGCAAGCTGAGGAGCTACTTGGTTGAGAAGTAGCGGCTCCGGTCTCGGAAACTGACATACGGCCGTGACAGTGGTGCGCTGAGCCCGTGCCAGCCTAGGGCTGAGGATGACACGGCGGTCGGTCGGTCCCGTTGGGCCTTCATGGCCTGTTCGGGAGGAGTTGTTTTTAGTCATCAAGGGTACACGACTGGGCCTTCACTTCGCACGCTGACACTTGTTGATGGCGCAGCATTTAAATCTGCAGCAAGCTGCGGAAGGGTTGCACTTCCGGCTGCAGCGATGTCGGAGATTTGATGTTTTACCGGATTCCTGATATTCACGGTACACGCGTGACGTGGTCGTACAGGAAAATGCCCACTTCATCGCTACCTCGGAGATGCTGTGTTCCATCCCTCGTGCACCGATTATAACACCACGTTTAAGGTCACTTAAATCTTGATAACCTGCCATTGTAGCAGCGGTAACCGATCAAACAACTGCCCCAGACACTTGTTGCCGTATATAGGCGTTGCCGACAGCCGTGCCGTGTTCTGCCTGTTTACATATCTCTGTATTTCAATGCGCGTGCCTTTACCAGTTTCTTTGGCGCTTCAGTGTATTTATTATTATGACCCTTTTTGTATGATCAGCTTCCGAATGCCAGAGGCTGGAGTGAGGCTGTTGAATTGTCATGGGTCCTGCTGATCGCCAGATACAGCTGTCGAGTTTCATCTCCATTTTTTCTTAAAAATGTGAAATGTTGAATGGACAGGCATCTACATCTACATCTACATCTACATGATTACTCTGCAATTCACATTTAAGTGCTTGGCAGAGGGTTCATCAAACCACAATCATACTATCTCTCTACCATTCCACTCCCGAACAGCGCGCGGGAAAAACGAACACCTAAACCTTTGTGTTCCAGCTCTGATTTCTCTTATTTTATTTTGATGACCATTCCTACCTATGTAGGTTGGGCTCAACAAAATATTTTCGCATTCGGAAGAGAAAGTTGGTGACTGAAATTTCGTAAATAGATCTCACCGCGACGAAAAACATCTTTGTTTAATGACTTCCATCCCAAGTCGCGTATCATATCTGCCACACTCTCTCCCCTATTACGTGATAATACAAAACGAGCTGCCCTTTTTAGCACCCCTTCGATGTCCTCAGTCAATCCCACCTGGTAAGGATCCCACACCGCGCAGCAATATTCTAACAGAGGACGAACGAGTCTACTGTAAGCTGTCTCTTTAGTGGACTTCTTGCATCTTCTAAGTGTCCTGCCAATGAAACGCAACCTTTGGCTCGCCTTCCCCACAATATTATCTATGTGGTCTTTCCAACTGAAGTTGTTCGTAATTTTAACATCCAGGTACTTAGTTGAATTGACAGCTTTGGGTATTGTACTATTTATCGAGTAATCGAATTCCAACGGATTTCTTTTGGAACTGATGTGGATCACCTCACACTTTTCGTTATTTAGCGTGAACTGCCACCTGCCACACCATACAGCCGTCTTTTCTAAATCGCTTTGCAACTGATACTGGTCTTCGGATGACCTTACTAGACGGTAAATTACAGCATCATCTGCGAACAACCTAAGAAAACTGCTCATATTGTCACCCAGGTCATTTATATAGATCAGGAACAGTAGAGGTCCCAGGATGCTTCCCTGGGGAACACCTGATATCACTTCAGTTTTAATCGATGATTTGCCGTGTATTACTACGAACTGCGACCTTCCTGACAGGAAATCACGAATCCAGTCGCACAACTGAGACGATATCCCATAGGCTTGCAGCTTGATTAGAAGTCGCTTGTGAAGAACGGTGTCAAAAGCTTTCCGGAAATCTAGAAATACGGAATCAACTTGAGATCCCCTGTCGATAGCGGCCATTACTTCGTGCGAATAAAGAGCTAGCTGCATTTCACAAGAACGATGTTTTATGAAACCATGCTGATGGTGGTAGTGGGAAGATAGGACGTTATGAGACACAGTTCATCTGGTTCGTCCATTAAGACCTATCCTGGTTGGAAGACCTGCCAGTAGCTGCGCTACCGCCGGCATGGCCCTTAGTCTGAAATAAACACGGAAACATCTCCGCGCACGCAGGAAGTGTTACCCCAAGTAATAAAATGGAACACCTACAGCCGTCCTTACGATGCCATTTAGTATATGGCTACCAGTTTCAGCGCTTCAGTGCACAATCTTCAGGCGTTAGCTACCGCTGAGTGGGATAACTCGGCGTCTCCTGCTTGTTCTATAGCAAATTCTGTTTCCTATCGAAGAATACGCCTCTGGCAGGTAATAATATTCCTGACGAGCGTTCCACTACCATCCTAGCCATCGATAGCCACTTGTTAAATAATCTTTCTCCGTCACTCACTTTTTGTTTGATTCACAAGGAGAACGATTCTGCTTGCTCCCGCCTCAACGCTGTCGCTCATTGACATCGGTTCTTCCTTATGTGACGAAGCAAGCTGGGATGTTTTTACTTCCTCTCTTGTTTTGCCATCTGCCTCCTTAAATTCATTTTATTTTAGTTTTAGACTAACTGCCACTAACATACGTGAGTATAATCTGCATTTCATAAACGAGAAAGGTTGGCCCTTAGTCTTAAGATATGTACCATTAGATCTAATTTTGTGCTCAGTTTTGTATACACAGTCAATTTCCTGATTTATTTCGACTATTCCTAGTTAATAGTTTTGTCATAGGGTGAAATCAGTAGTTGTATCGTGACTTAGATTCTATTGTTGACTTATAAATAAATACAAATTTTGTACTAATTATAAACATTTAGAAGAACTGCTACCAGCATTATTAAAGTATTTATTTGGCTCTATTCGAAAACACAGTAACAAAGCCAGCCCTTAATTATTTCCAAAATAATTACCAAGTTCGTCAAAAGTATTGTTTGTGTAACTATATCTGTTAATTTCATCATTAAAACAAATAATTCGGCCCAACCCTTGTAGTAGAAGAAACTGTTAAAAAGAAGGATTTTTTCTATATTTTCAGTTAATTTAATGAGTTACATTTTAATTGTAATTTCTTAAACTTAAACATCGATCAGTGTATAGTTTCAGTGCCTATTATTGTGAAGATATATAAAAGCCCGATTTTTGGTCCCGAGACAGTCAGTCTACGGCCGATTTTCATACGAGAAAGCAGCACTGGTTAGATCAACAACAATGCACCAACTTAACTGTGAAGTAAGTGTAGCACAAATAGGCCGTGTGTTATAATAATGACAGTCTCTGTTCAATAGTGCCACACGTACGGTATTATTCTGCAAGAACTTTGTGGACTGCTCATAGATATTCAACGGTAACTATTGTAACAGTATGCTGACGTTTGCCTGCAAACTAATAATGAGGCTTATCAAAAGTTAATCAATAGTGAAATGACCATATTATTGGGGGTTTGCGAACAGTGAAAGTAAAGAACTGTGAAACGCAAATGTGCAACTGTCGGCTACATCATTTACTGTAATCAGTGTTGAACTTCCGTCTCCCCCATTTTTCAGGCAGTATAACAAAGAAGTACGTCGACACCGAGGACTATCAACGTACAAATAAAACAGGCGAACGTCACACTTAGATCTGGACAATAGGACCACATCGCCGGCAAATGCGAGTTGCTCAATTTTTTCATCCTGTGTCTCGGTCCTCTTGATGTCCTTATGGAAAGCTTCCCTCATTTTCTTTTCGATCGCCATGTTGAATAATATCGGTGACACGCCATGTCCTTGTCTCAACCGTGCAACAGCTCTGCATGACATGGTTCTCCAACTTCACTTTACCTTCGTAATAAGTGAATCAAGCTCGAACTTGGCCGAGGACTTTCTTCAGTATTCCAAACTCGGTTAGGCAATTCATGAGGCCCTCTCAGTGGATACAGTCATATGCCTTCTGAAAATCTATGAAGAGGGCATGTAGGTCCTCGCCATATTCCCACATCTTGTCGGTGTACTGTCGCAGCATTTTGATGTCGACAGTTGAACGGCACTTTCTGAAACATCCTTGATATTCGCGATTCATCTCTTCTGAAAACGGGTAGATTTTGTCCATTATGCACTTGGACAACATCCTACAGCAGACGTTCAGGGGAGCGATGCCTCTGTAGTTAGTGTAGTCCATTTCGTCAGCTTTCTTGTGTATAGAGCAGACGACCGCTGTCTTGCTATCATCTGGGATCTCCTACAAAATGCATATCGATTAGTTAGTGAATTTTCTTGTGGAGTCTCTCTCCTCCAGCGTGAATGACTTTGCCTGGATTTCATCTTCACCTGGACTTTTGTTCTTCTTCAGCTTCATTATCTGCATCTTTATGTCCTCCAGTGTTGGGGGTGGGTAATCTAAATCTACAATGTCAGGAGGCTGAAATTCAAACAGATCATCACAACTGAGGAGCTGCCTGAAGTATTGTTTCCTTCTCCCAACAGTGTTGAAATCGTTGGTGACTGTGGTCCCATTACTGTCCTCGACGACTTTTTGGCGGCTCTGGTATCCCTTCTTGAAGAAATTAACTTTACGCTACATATTTTGCGCCTCTTTCCTCAAGAAATCTTGTTGAGCCTCCTTCATCATTGCTTTGGTGTACGTTCTCTTTGCTCTCCTCAGGGTTGCTTGGGTGGTTCTCGGCACATCTTCCGACAGTAATTTGCCTTTAGCAAAATCTGTGTCTCGTAGCCATCTCTCCTTGGCTTCTCTTCTCTTGGCTAATGCCTTAATGCATTCGTCCCGAAACCATATCTTTTTGCCCCTGGTCCGTTTCTTGATGACTTGATTTTCCACCTCAGTTACTGCATCCTTGACTTCTTTCCACACTTCTTGTGTTTCCTTAATCCTCTTCCTAGAGAGGTTGCTGAGCTGGAGTTGAAATTCGTCTTTCTTCGTTGTATCCTTGAGCACATCGACATGGTACGTACTACTTTTTTGAGACTTTCTTACTGTGGCAATGGCTTGGACTTGTAACGAGCTTTTTTCCAGAAAGTAGTCGCTCCCACACTCCGTAATCTGTGCCTTCTTTACATCCATAACCCAGTTCTTTGATGTCAGTTGCGATGTGATCCATATTAACTGTTTTACCATCTGGCAACAACCATGTTCCCTTATGTACTCGTATATCCTTCATCTGGAAATTTGTGTTGCTGATGAATACGCTATGTTGCAAAGGTTATGTGTCTGAGGCCACTGTTTTTGCTAAGGTCATGTAAACTGTGTCTTCCAGATGTTGAATAGGTAACGTCTGCTCTTCCTACTTTACCATTCATACTGCTCAATAAGACTTCACAATAGCTGCTGGGGCTCCATGAAAATCTCCACTTGCGCACAGAATTCGCCTTTCACTTGGCATGTGCTATCTTCTGTGGGTTCATGGCAGTTCACAAACGACATTTCACATACCTTCATGTCTGTTGTTTATACTGCTATTCTAGTTTGCCACCGACAAAAACCCTGATACACACATACACTTATACATACAATATCCATTACCCAGTTTTTTTCCTGTCTCACAGCTTCGGAAAAATGTTGTATGCTTTTCGACATCAAGGATACTAGTATCCTCCCAATGGGCATCTTGTAAAACTACTAAATCCATCCTATATCTTTCGATCTCCCTGATTAGACTTATTCAGGCACCTGATTTACATAAACTACGAATGTTCCACTTTCCGAATCGAATACCTTTTTCTCGCTCTTTTCGTCTATTTTGTATTATCAAAATATAGAGTCTTAATTATAGTTTGTTTGCCATTAACAAGTTATCAGTGATGATGTGGTAACCCATTGTCATCCTCCAGCCAGGAGGATCTGGGTTTTTAATTTTGGGGTAACCATGCCCTAAATGAATTGCTTTTTCTACAGCTGTCGAAGTTCATCTACCCTTTTCTTAAAACTGTGAAATGGTGAAGGACAGGGATTGGGGAGATAGGACTTTGTGAGGCACACGTCGTCTGGTACATCGACCAAGACCTGTCCAGCTTTGGAGACCCTGCTATTGCCGGCATAGCCCTCCTCCCGAACAGGCCATGAAGGTCCAACGGTAACGACCGGCCGCCGTGTCATCGTCAGCGCACAGGCGTCACGCAGCCGGAATACACTGCCGAATAACTGGCACCACACAGGGAAGCCGTACCGTACACTGCATGCAAACAAGCTCCACACATCCCCCACACAGTGAGATGATCTATGGCCGATCTCCCACTACTGTATAACGATCTTGATTGTTCCAGGAATGCAGCAGCAGCAGCAACTGGGACACATCGCCATCGCTTGTCAAGGTAATGATGCATAATACCTATACTAACAAATCCAACCTTGCATGAGCTGTCGCAGCTAGTAAGCCACTACTGCTCTTACTACCCATCCCACTGTCGCAGAGGTTTTTTTCCCACGGCACGAGCCATGGCACTTTTTTCCCTCTGCTCTTCAAATCGCTACCCTCACTCGCGTTTCGTCCACTATCTATCACCTGATGGACCGTGTTAATGCGTAGCCTTACCCAGGCGCACGGACAACATCACAGCCCAGCATCCTGTGATCCACTTACTAGACAACTAACATGTTTACGGAGGTGACAGTAGAACTTTTGGTTTGGTCCCCACGTTGGTGCGGGCGAGGAGGGGCCCCATCTCTTAAAAAGAAAAGAAAAAAAAAACTGGACGCGGATATCGAGGGGCGTGTGGTCAGCACACAGCGCTCCCGGCCGCATGTGAGTTTCCGAGACCGGAGCCGCTACTTCTCAATCAAGTAGCTCCTCAGTTTGCCTCACAAGGGCTGAGTGCACCCCGCTTGCCAACAGCTCTCGGCAGACTGTATGGTCACCCATCCAAGTGCCAGCCCAGCCCGACAGCGCTTAACTGCGGTGATCTGACGGCATCCGGTGTTACCACTGCAGTAAGGCCATTGTTGGCGGCATAGCCCTTAGTGTCATATAAACACAGAAACCTCTCCGCCCGCACAGGGACTACTATTTTAAGGCGGTGTCTACTGCTTATTCTACAGCAAATTATGTTTCCTTTCGAAGAATATGCCACTGACCGGCGATAACACTCAGGACGAGCGTTTCACAACCGATCCAGCCATCACTGACCCCTTTATAAGTAATCTTTATTTTTCACTCGGTGACAATTCAGGAAACGGACGCGCAAAATTTTCCAAGAAGGGAAAGGCTTCACCTTCAGTCGACACTAATGTCGCTGAAGTATCTGGTAGTTCTTTGCCGGTGGTCAGTTTTGCGGAATGATCAAAATACACTCCTGGAAATTGAAATAAGAACACCGTGAATTCATTGTCCCAGGAAGGGGAAACTTTATTGACACATTCCTGGGGTCAGATACATCACATGATCACACTGACAGAACCACAGGCACATAGACACAGGCAACAGAGCATGCACAATGTCGGCACTAGTACAGTGTATATCCACCTTTCGCAGCAATGCAGGCTGCTATTCTCCCATGGAGACGATCGTAGAGATGCTGGATGTAGTCCTGTGGAACGGCTTGCCATGCCATTTCCACCTGGCGCCTCAGTTGGACCAGCGTTCGTGCTGGACGTGCAGACCGCGTGAGACGACGCTTCATCCAGTCCCAAACATGCTCAATGGGGGACAGATCCGGAGATCTTGCTGGCCAGGGTAGTTGACTTACACCTTCTAGAGCACGGTAGGTGGCACGGGATACATGCGGACGTGCATTGTCCTGTTGGAACAGCAAGTTCCCTTGCCGGTCTAGGAATGGTAGAACGATGGGTTCGATGACGGTTTGGATGTACCGTGCACTATTCAGTGTCCCCTCGACGATCACCAGTGGTGTACGGCCAGTGTAGGAGATCGCTCCCCACACCATGATGCCGGGTGTTGGCCCTGTGTGCCTCGGTCGTATGCAGTCCTGATTGTGGCGCTCACCTGCACGGCGCCAAACACGCATACGACCATCATTGGCACCAAGGCAGAAGCGACTCTCATCGCTCAAGACGATACGTCTCCATTCGTCCCGCCATCCACGCCTGTCGCGACACCACTGGAGGCGGGCTGCACGATGTTGGGGCGTGAGCGGAAGACGGCCTAACGGTGTGCGGGACCGTAGCCCAGCTTCATGGAGACGGTTGCGAATGGTCCTCGCCGATACCCCAGGAGCAACAGTGTCCCTAATTTGCTGGGAAGTGGCGGTGCGGTCCCCTACGGCACTGCGTAGGATCCTACGGTCTTGGCGTGCATCCGTGCGTCGCTGCGGTCCGGTCCCAGGTCGACGGGCACGTGCACCTTCCGCCGACCACTGGCGACAACATCTATGTACTGTGGAGACCTCACGCCCCACGTGTTGAGCAATTCGGCGATACGTCCACCCGGCCTCCCGCATGCCCACTATACGCCCTCGCTCAAAGTCCGTCAACTGCACATACGGTTCACGTCCACGCTGTCGCGGCATGCTACCAGTGTTAAAGACTGCGATGGAGCTCCGTATGCCACGGCAAACTGGCTGACACTGACGGCGGCGGTGCACAAATGCTGCGCAGCAAGCGCCATTCGACGGCCAACACCGCGGTTCCTGGTGTATCCGCTGTGCCGTGCGTGTGATCATTGCTTGTACAGCCCTCTCGCAGTGTCCGGAGCAAGTATGGTGGGTCTGACACACCGGTGTCAATGTGTTCTTTTTTCCATTTCCAGAAGTGTATTTGGCGCCTCTTTCCTCAAGAAATCTTGTTGAGCCTCCTTCATCATTGCTTTGGTGTACGTTCTCTTTGCTCTCCTCAGGGTTGCTTGGGTGGTTCTCGGCACATCTTCCGACAGTAATTTGCCTTTAGCAAAATCTGTGTCTCGTAGCCATCTCTCCTTGGCTTCTCTTCTCTTGGCTAATGCCTTAATGCATTCGTCCCGAAACCATATCTTTTTGCCCCTGGTCCGTTTCTTGATGACTTGATTTTCCACCTCAGTTACTGCATCCTTGACTTCTTTCCACACTTCTTGTGTTTCCTTAATCCTCTTCCTAGAGAGGTTGCTGAGCTGGAGTTGAAATTCGTCTTTCTTCGTTGTATCCTTGAGCACATCGACATGGTACGTACTACTTTTTTGAGACTTTCTTACTGTGGCAATGGCTTGGACTTGTAACGAGCTTTTTTCCAGAAAGTAGTCGCTCCCACACTCCATAATCTGTGCCATCTTTACATCCATAACCCAGTTCTTTGATGTCAGTTGCGATGTGATCCATATTAACTGTTTTACCATCTGGCAACAACCATGTTCCCATATGTACTCGTATATCCTTCATCTGGAAATTTGTGTTGCTGATGAATACGCTATGTTGCAAAGGTTATGTGTCTGAGGCCACTGTTTTTGCTAAGGTCATGTAAACTGTGTCTTCCAGATGTTGAATAGGTAACGTCTGCTCTTCCTACTTTACCATTCATACTGCTCAATAAGACTTCACAATAGCTGCTGGGGCTCCATGAAAATCTCCACTTGCGCACAGAATTCGCCTTTCACTTGGCATGTGCTATCTTCTGTGGGTTCATGGCAGTTCACAAACGACATTTCACATACCTTCATGTCTGTTGTTTATACTGCTATTCTAGTTTGCCACCGACAAAAACCCTGATACACACATACACTTATACATACAATATCCATTACCCAGTTTTTTTCCTGTCTCACAGCTTCGGAAAAATGTTGTATGCTTTTCGACATCAAGGATACTAGTATCCTCCCAATGGGCATCTTGTAAAACTACTAAATCCATCCTATATCTTTCGATCTCCCTGATTAGACTTATTCAGGCACCTGATTTACATAAACTACGAATGTTCCACTTTCCGAATCGAATACCTTTTTCTCGCTCTTTTCGTCTATTTTGTATTATCAAAATATAGAGTCTTAATTATAGTTTGTTTGCCATTAACAAGTTATCAGTGATGATGTGGTAACCCATTGTCATCCTCCAGCCAGGAGGATCTGGGTTTTTAATTTTGGGGTAACCATGCCCTAAATGAATTGCTTTTTCTACAGCTGTCGAAGTTCATCTACCCTTTTCTTAAAACTGTGAAATGGTGAAGGACAGGGATTGGGGAGATAGGACTTTGTGAGGCACACGTCGTCTGGTACATCGACCAAGACCTGTCCAGCTTTGGAGACCCTGCTATTGCCGGCATAGCCCTCCTCCCGAACAGGCCATGAAGGTCCAACGGTAACGACCGGCCGCCGTGTCATCGTCAGCGCACAGGCGTCACGCAGCCGGAATACACTGCCGAATAACTGGCACCACACAGGGAAGCCGTACCGTACACTGCATGCAAACAAGCTCCACACATCCCCCACACAGTGAGATGATCTATGGCCGATCTCCCACTACTGTATAACGATCTTGATTGTTCCAGGAATGCAGCAGCAGCAGCAACTGGGACACATCGCCATCGCTTGTCAAGGTAATGATGCATAATACCTATACTAACAAATCCAACCTTGCATGAGCTGTCGCAGCTAGTAAGCCACTACTGCTCTTACTACCCATCCCACTGTCGCAGAGGTTTTTTTCCCACGGCACGAGCCATGGCACTTTTTTCCCTCTGCTCTTCAAATCGCTACCCTCACTCGCGTTTCGTCCACTATCTATCACCTGATGGACCGTGTTAATGCGTAGCCTTACCCAGGCGCACGGACAACATCACAGCCCAGCATCCTGTGATCCACTTACTAGACAACTAACATGTTTACGGAGGTGACAGTAGAACTTTTGGTTTGGTCCCCACGTTGGTGCGGGCGAGGAGGGGCCCCATCTCTTAAAAAGAAAAGAAAAAAAAAACTGGACGCGGATATCGAGGGGCGTGTGGTCAGCACACAGCGCTCCCGGCCGCATGTGAGTTTCCGAGACCGGAGCCGCTACTTCTCAATCAAGTAGCTCCTCAGTTTGCCTCACAAGGGCTGAGTGCACCCCGCTTGCCAACAGCTCTCGGCAGACTGTATGGTCACCCATCCAAGTGCCAGCCCAGCCCGACAGCGCTTAACTGCGGTGATCTGACGGCATCCGGTGTTACCACTGCAGTAAGGCCATTGTTGGCGGCATAGCCCTTAGTGTCATATAAACACAGAAACCTCTCCGCCCGCACAGGGACTACTATTTTAAGGCGGTGTCTACTGCTTATTCTACAGCAAATTATGTTTCCTTTCGAAGAATATGCCACTGACCGGCGATAACACTCAGGACGAGCGTTTCACAACCGATCCAGCCATCACTGACCCCTTTATAAGTAATCTTTATTTTTCACTCGGTGACAATTCAGGAAACGGACGCGCAAAATTTTCCAAGAAGGGAAAGGCTTCACCTTCAGTCGACACTAATGTCGCTGAAGTATCTGGTAGTTCTTTGCCGGTGGTCAGTTTTGCGGAATGATCAAAATACACTCCTGGAAATTGAAATAAGAACACCGTGAATTCATTGTCCCAGGAAGGGGAAACTTTATTGACACATTCCTGGGGTCAGATACATCACATGATCACACTGACAGAACCACAGGCACATAGACACAGGCAACAGAGCATGCACAATGTCGGCACTAGTACAGTGTATATCCACCTTTCGCAGCAATGCAGGCTGCTATTCTCCCATGGAGACGATCGTAGAGATGCTGGATGTAGTCCTGTGGAACGGCTTGCCATGCCATTTCCACCTGGCGCCTCAGTTGGACCAGCGTTCGTGCTGGACGTGCAGACCGCGTGAGACGACGCTTCATCCAGTCCCAAACATGCTCAATGGGGGACAGATCCGGAGATCTTGCTGGCCAGGGTAGTTGACTTACACCTTCTAGAGCACGGTAGGTGGCACGGGATACATGCGGACGTGCATTGTCCTGTTGGAACAGCAAGTTCCCTTGCCGGTCTAGGAATGGTAGAACGATGGGTTCGATGACGGTTTGGATGTACCGTGCACTATTCAGTGTCCCCTCGACGATCACCAGTGGTGTACGGCCAGTGTAGGAGATCGCTCCCCACACCATGATGCCGGGTGTTGGCCCTGTGTGCCTCGGTCGTATGCAGTCCTGATTGTGGCGCTCACCTGCACGGCGCCAAACACGCATACGACCATCATTGGCACCAAGGCAGAAGCGACTCTCATCGCTCAAGACGATACGTCTCCATTCGTCCCGCCATCCACGCCTGTCGCGACACCACTGGAGGCGGGCTGCACGATGTTGGGGCGTGAGCGGAAGACGGCCTAACGGTGTGCGGGACCGTAGCCCAGCTTCATGGAGACGGTTGCGAATGGTCCTCGCCGATACCCCAGGAGCAACAGTGTCCCTAATTTGCTGGGAAGTGGCGGTGCGGTCCCCTACGGCACTGCGTAGGATCCTACGGTCTTGGCGTGCATCCGTGCGTCGCTGCGGTCCGGTCCCAGGTCGACGGGCACGTGCACCTTCCGCCGACCACTGGCGACAACATCTATGTACTGTGGAGACCTCACGCCCCACGTGTTGAGCAATTCGGCGATACGTCCACCCGGCCTCCCGCATGCCCACTATACGCCCTCGCTCAAAGTCCGTCAACTGCACATACGGTTCACGTCCACGCTGTCGCGGCATGCTACCAGTGTTAAAGACTGCGATGGAGCTCCGTATGCCACGGCAAACTGGCTGACACTGACGGCGGCGGTGCACAAATGCTGCGCAGCAAGCGCCATTCGACGGCCAACACCGCGGTTCCTGGTGTATCCGCTGTGCCGTGCGTGTGATCATTGCTTGTACAGCCCTCTCGCAGTGTCCGGAGCAAGTATGGTGGGTCTGACACACCGGTGTCAATGTGTTCTTTTTTCCATTTCCAGAAGTGTATTTGGCGCCTCTTTCCTCAAGAAATCTTGTTGAGCCTCCTTCATCATTGCTTTGGTGTACGTTCTCTTTGCTCTCCTCAGGGTTGCTTGGGTGGTTCTCGGCACATCTTCCGACAGTAATTTGCCTTTAGCAAAATCTGTGTCTCGTAGCCATCTCTCCTTGGCTTCTCTTCTCTTGGCTAATGCCTTAATGCATTCGTCCCGAAACCATATCTTTTTGCCCCTGGTCCGTTTCTTGATGACTTGATTTTCCACCTCAGTTACTGCATCCTTGACTTCTTTCCACACTTCTTGTGTTTCCTTAATCCTCTTCCTAGAGAGGTTGCTGAGCTGGAGTTGAAATTCGTCTTTCTTCGTTGTATCCTTGAGCACATCGACATGGTACGTACTACTTTTTTGAGACTTTCTTACTGTGGCAATGGCTTGGACTTGTAACGAGCTTTTTTCCAGAAAGTAGTCGCTCCCACACTCCATAATCTGTGCCATCTTTACATCCATAACCCAGTTCTTTGATGTCAGTTGCGATGTGATCCATATTAACTGTTTTACCATCTGGCAACAACCATGTTCCCATATGTACTCGTATATCCTTCATCTGGAAATTTGTGTTGCTGATGAATACGCTATGTTGCAAAGGTTATGTGTCTGAGGCCACTGTTTTTGCTAAGGTCATGTAAACTGTGTCTTCCAGATGTTGAATAGGTAACGTCTGCTCTTCCTACTTTACCATTCATACTGCTCAATAAGACTTCACAATAGCTGCTGGGGCTCCATGAAAATCTCCACTTGCGCACAGAATTCGCCTTTCACTTGGCATGTGCTATCTTCTGTGGGTTCATGGCAGTTCACAAACGACATTTCACATACCTTCATGTCTATTGTTTATACTGCTATTCTAGTTTGCCACCGACAAAAACCCTGATACACACATACACTTATACATACAATATCCATTACCCAGTTTTTTTCCTGTCTCACAGCTTCGGAAAAATGTTGTATGCTTTTCGACATCAAGGATACTAGTATCCTCCCAATGGGCATCTTGTAAAACTACTAAATCCATCCTATATCTTTCGATCTCCCTGATTAGACTGATTCAGGCACCTGATTTACATAAACTACGAATGTTCCACTTTCCAAATCGAATACCTTTTTCTCGCTCTTTTCGTCTATTTTGTATTATCAAAATATAGAGTCTTAATTATAGTTTGTTTGCCATTAACAAGTTATCAGTGATGATGTGGTAACCCATTGTCATCCTCCAGCCAGGAGGATCTGGGTTTTTAATTTTGGGGTAACCATGCCCTAAATGAATTGCTTTTTCTACAGCTGTCGAAGTTCATCTACCCTTTTCTTAAAACTGTGAAATGGTGAAGGACAGGGATTGGGGAGATAGGACTTTGTGAGGCACACGTCGTCTGGTACATCGACCAAGACCTGTCCGGCTTTGGAGACCCTGCTATTGCCGGCATAGCCCTCCTCCCGAACAGGCCATGAAGGTCCAACGGTAACGACCGGCCGCCGTGTCATCGTCAGCGCACAGGCGTCACGCAGCCGGAATACACTGCCGAATAACTGGCACCACACAGGGAAGCCGTACCGTACACTGCATGCAAACAAGCTCCACACATCCCCCACACAGTGAGATGATCTATGGCCGATCTCCCACTACTGTATAACGATCTTGATTGTTCCAGGAATGCAGCAGCAGCAGCAACTGGGACACATCGCCATCGCTTGTCAAGGTAATGATGCATAATACCTATACTAACAAATCCAACCTTGCATGAGCTGTCGCAGCTAGTAAGCCACTACTGCTCTTACTACCCATCCCACTGTCGCAGAGGTTTTTTTCCCACGGCACGAGCCATGGCACTTTTTTCCCTCTGCTCTTCAAATCGCTACCCTCACTCGCGTTTCGTCCACTATCTATCACTTGATGGACCGTGTTAATGCGTAGCCTTACCCAGACGCACGGACAACATCACAGCCCAGCATCCTGTGATCCACTTACTAGACAACTAACATGTTTACGGAGGTGACAGTAGAACTTTTGGTTTGGTCCCCACGTTGGTGCGGGCGAGGAGGGGCCCCATCTCTTAAAAAGAAAAGAAAAAAAAAAACTGGACGCGGATATCGAGGGGCGTGTGGTCAGCACACAGCGCTCCCGGCCGCATGTGAGTTTCCGAGACCGGAGCCGCTACTTCTCAATCAAGTAGCTCCTCAGTTTGCCTCACAAGGGCTGAGTGCACCCCGCTTGCCAACAGCTCTCGGCAGACTGTATGGTCACCCATCCAAGTGCCAGCCCAGCCCGACAGCGCTTAACTGCGGTGATCTGACGGCATCCGGTGTTACCACTGCAGTAAGGCCATTGTTGGCGGCATAGCCCTTAGTGTCATATAAACACAGAAACCTCTCCGCCCGCACAGGGACTACTATTTTAAGGCGGTGTCTACTGCTTATTCTACAGCAAATTATGTTTCCTTTCGAAGAATATGCCACTGACCGGCGATAACATTCAGGACGAGCGTTTCACAACCGATCCAGCCATCACTGACCCCTTTATAAGTAATCTTTATTTTTCACTCGGTGACAATTCAGGAAACGGACGCGCAAAATTTTCCAAGAAGGGAAAGGCTTCACCTTCAGTCGACACTAATGTCGCTGAAGTATCTGGTAGTTCTTTGCCGGTGGTCAGTTTTGCGGAATGATCAAAATACACTCCTGGAAATTGAAATAAGAACACCGTGAATTCATTGTCCCAGAAAGGGGAAACTTTATTGACACGTTCCTGGGGTCAGATACATCACATGATCACACTGACAGAACCACAGGCACATAGACACAGGCAACAGAGCATGCACAATGTCGGCACTAGTACAGTGTATATCCACCTTTCGCAGCAATGCAGGCTGCTATTCTCCCATGGAGACGATCGTAGAGATGCTGGATGTAGTCCTGTGGAACGGCTTGCCATGCCATTTCCACCTGGCGCCTCAGTTGGACCAGCGTTCGTGCTGGACGTGCAGACCGCGTGAGACGACGCTTCATCCAGTCCCAAACATGCTCAATGGGGGACAGATCCGGAGATCTTGCTGGCCAGAGTAGTTGACTTACACCTTCTAGAGCACGTTGGGTGGCACGGGATACATGCGGACGTGCATTGTCCTGTTGGAACAGCAAGTTCCCTTGCCGGTCTAGGAATGGTAGAACGATGGGTTCGATGACGGTTTGGATGTACCGTGCACTATTCAGTGTCCCCTCGACGATCACCAGTGGTGTACGGCCAGTGTAGGAGATCGCTCCCCACACCATGATGCCGGGTGTTGGCCCTGTGTGCCTCGGTCGTATGCAGTCCTGATTGTGGCGCTCACCTGCACGGCGCCAAACACGCATACGACCATCATTGGCACCAAGGCAGAAGCGACTCTCATCGCTGAAGACGATACGTCTCCATTCGTCCCTCCATCCACGCCTGTCGCGACACCACTGGAGGCGGGCTGCACGATGTTGGGGTGTGAGCGGAAGACGGCCTAACGGTGTGCGGGACCGTAGCCCAGCTTCATGGAGACGGTTGCGAATGGTCCTCGCCGATACCCCAGGAGCAACAGTGTCCCTAATTTGCTGGGAAGTGGCGGTGCGGTCCCCTACGGCACTGCGTAGGATCCTACGGTCTTGGCGTGCATCCGTGCGTCGCTGCGGTCCGGTCCCAGGTCGACGGGCACGTGCACCTTCCGCCGACCACTGGCGACAACATCTATGTACTGTGGAGACCTCACGCCCCACGTGTTGAGCAATTCGGCGGTACGTCCACCCGGCCTCCCGCATGCCCACTATACGCCCTCGCTCAAAGTCCGTCAACTGCACATACGGTTCACGTCCACGCTGTCGCGGCATGCTACCAGTGTTAAAGACTGCGATGGAGTTCCGTATGCCACGGCAAACTGGCTGACACTGACGGCGGCGGTGCACAAATGCTGCGCAGCTAGCGCCATTCGACGGCCAACACCGCGGTTCCTGGTGTCTCCGCTGTGCCGTGCGTGTGATCATTGCTTGTACAGCCCTCTCGCAGTGTCTGGAGCAAGTATGGTGGGTCTGACACACCGGTGTCAATGTGTTCTTTTTTCCATTTCCAGGAGTGTATTACCGTACAAATCACTTGCCCTACACGTTACGGCATCTGACTGCTTGCCATAACCTTCGCAGTTGCTATTGATCTGTATTTTTACCAGTGCTGTTTCTGATTTCGTTACCTAATGTCTTGTCTGTGTTGGTAGAACCAACCAGTTTGCAAGATCAGCGGTAAACGGAATATAATGTGGCATACGCACAAAATGTAATATCGGACAAACTGGGCGGGTGTTTAGCGACAGGTTTAATGAACATGTTAGGCAGACAGAGAGCAGTACCTCTACTCTGACAAGGGAACCTCCCCATCGCACCCCCCTCAGATTTAGTTATAAGTGGGTACAGTGGATAGGCCTTGAAAAACTGAACACAGCTCAATCGAGAAAACAGGAAGAAGTTGTGTGGAACTATGAAAAAAATAAGCAAAATATACTGAGTAGTCCATGCGCAAGATAGGCAACATCTAGGAGCGTGCGAGCTCAGGAGCGCCGTGGTCCCGTGGTTAGCGTGTGCAGCTGCGCAACGAGAGGTCCTTGGTTCAGGTCTTCCCTCGAGTGAAAAGTTTAATTTTTTATTTTCAGACAATTATCAAAGACCGAACGTAATCAGGCAAGGATATCCTGTGTTGCTGACGGATTATGCTGGTAAACGGCAGACTGTCAGAGTGAACATACTACTGAGTACTCCTGACGAAGGCTCGCGAATGGCTGTCCAGTGGCAACTTTTTGTTTCAAGACTTCTCCCCAAGTCATTCTGCAGAGCCATGCGTCTGCCTCTTTTGGCTGTCGGATTTTTCTCCGCCATTACCCTAAATCTACTGTTGTGGTACACATGAACCGTCTATCCTTTCCTCAGGTGAAGAAATCGTATCGTGGGACACCTTATCAGAATAGCTACCAGTTGATATCGATGAAGAACGTTTTCTGAACAACGAAAATGAAGACTTCTAAGATCAAGGTGTCCTCTGAGTCGTCCACTCTTGAGAAATATGAATTGCTTTCATAAGTGAATATGTAGATAAGGACGAAGCACCGTCACCAAGTGAGTTGGTAGCAGATTGATTTTTTTCAAGTTGATACGTAATAAGTACGTCTCTTACCTGAGTAATGAATCAATTTTTGCCAAATCTCTTAAAGAGTGCGTTGAGAAATGAGTATTAGAGGAGCGGTTCGCAGTTATTCGAGGTAATCACCTAGCTTAACACCAACATGCTTCTTTCAGCCAGTATTTAATAGGCATTCAATTGACTGTAGTTTTTTCAGTTAATGACAAAAGTACGAACATTAATATACAATCTTACATTACTTTTTGCACGTTTTTTACAAATTATTCCAAACTTTTCTACAATCTCTCATAGCTTTTGTTTTCCTCTTACACTTTGTAATATGGTATGTTCTGCTCCCCACCTCACCTGGCTCGCCTGGTGAGGAATGACTGCTAGTCAGACACATGCACGACGCATGTAGTATGAGTACACGTGCTGTCCGTGTGTAAGCCGGCCGGAGTGGCCGAGTAGTTCTAGGCGCTACAGTCTGGAACCGCGCGACCGCTACGGTCGCACTATGGGACTTAACTTCTGAGGTCATCAGTCCCCTAGAACTTAGAACTACTTAAGCCTAACTAACCTAAGGACATCACGCACATCCATGCCCGAGGCGGGATTCGAACCTGCGACCGTAGGGGTCGCGCGGTTCCAGACTGTAACGCACAGAACCGCTCGGCCACAGCGGCCGGCTCAGGCTTTAGTGCTGGTCAGAGTACAAGTGTATCTGAATAGACAGTGCACCGCACACTCCTAACGAAGGGCCTTCGCAGCCGACGACCCACTCATGTGCCAATGTTTACACCACGACATCGGCAACTATGACTGAAAATAGACACGTGACCCTCGGCCCATCGGCACTGGACACTGGCACAGTGAGTGACTGTTGCATGGTCTAATGAATCGACGGGAGGTCGCGAATCTGTCGTCTTGCAAGGGAGCAGTTCCTTGACACCTGTACTGCGGGGCGGACACAAGCTCGCGGAGCAGGCTCCATCATGCCCTGGCGAACATTCGCGTGGACATCCATGAGTTTAGCGGAGCTCATCCCAGAGACCATGTTCAAATGTTCAAATGTGTGTGAACTGCTAAGGGACGAAACTGCTAAGGACGTCGGTCTCTAGGGTTCACACTACTTAAACTAACTTACGCTAAGAACAACACACACACCCATGTCAGAGGGTAACTCGAACCTCCGGTGGGAGGGACCGCGCAGCCCGTGACAAGACGCCTCAAACCACACGGCCACTCCGCGCGGGTCCAAGACACCACGCCGGCCAAAGATTGTCGCACAGTTGTTGCAGACCACGTACACCCTTTCAGACTACCATGTTACCCAGCAGCAGTGGCATTTTTCATCGAGGTAATGCGCCATGTCATAAAGCCAGAAGTGTGGTGGGAAGGTTCGACCCGGCTGAGGTGGCCGAGCGGCTCTAGGCGCTGCAGTGTGGAACCGCGCGACCGCTACGGTCGCAGGTTCGAATCCTGCTTCGGGCATGGATGTGTGTGATGTCCTTAGGTTAGTTAGGCTTAAGTAGTTCTAAGTTCTAGGGGACTGATGACGTCAGATGTTAAGTCCCTTAGTGCTCAGAGCCATTTGAACCATTTCTTTTTAAGGTTCGAGGAACACAGTCGCGAGTTTCAGTTGATGCTTTGGCTCCCCAGCTCGCCAGTTGTGAACCCTATGGAACACATCTGGAATTTGAATGAACGTGGTGTCAGAGCTCATTGCACCCATTCCCGAAATTTACGGGAATTAGGTGACTCGTGTTTGCAGATGTGAAGCCGACTCCTGGCAGCAACTTACCAAGGCCTCAGTGCTTCTATGCCACGACAAGGCGTCTGTGTTATCAGTGCGAAAGGCGAACACACCGGCTGTTATGTTGTTGTTGTCGTTGTGGTCTTCAGTCCTGAGACTGGTTTGATGCAGCTCTCCATGCTACTCTATCCTGTGCAAGCTTCTTCATCTCCCAGTACCTACTGCAGCCTACATCCTTCTGAATCTGCTTAGTGTATTCATCTCTTGGTCTCCCTCTACGATTTTTACCCTTCACGCTGCCCTCCAATGCTAAATTTGTGATCCCTTGATGCCTCAAAACATGTCCTACCAACCGATCCCTTCTTCTAGTCAAGTTGTGCCACTAACTTCTCCCCAATCCTATTCAATATCTCCTCATTACTTATGTGATCTACCCATCTAATCTTCAGCATTCTTCTGTAGCACCACATTTCGAAAGCTTCTATTCTATTCTTGTCCAAACTATTTATCGTCCATGTTTCACTTCCATACATGGCTACACTCCATACAAATACTTTCAGAAACGACTTCCTGACACTTAAATCTATACTCGATGTTAACAAATTTCTCATCTTCAGAAACGCTTTCATTGCCATTGCCAGTCTACATTTTATATCCTCTCTACTTCGAACATCATCAGTTATTTTGCTCCCCAAATAGCAAAACTCCTTTACTACTTTAAGTGTCTCATTTCCTAATCTCTTCCCCTCAGAATCACCCGATTTAATTTGACTACATTCCATTATCCTCGTTTTGCTTTTGTTGATGTTCATCTTATATCCTCCTTTCAAGACACTGTCCATTCCGTTCAACTGCTCTTCCAAGTCCTTTGCTGTCTCTGACAGAATTACAATATCATCGGCGAACCTCAAAGTTTTTACTTCTTCTCCATGAATTTTAATACCTACTCCGAATTTTTCTTTTGTTTCCTTTACTGCTTGCTCAATATACAGATTGAATAACATCGGGGAGAGGCTACAACCCTGTCTCACTCCTTTCCCAACCACTGCTTCCCTTTCATGCCCCTCGACTCTTATAACTGCCATATGGTTTCTGTTATGTAGGTGGTCATAATGTTCCGGCTGATCAGTGTATCAACCAGTGAGCATTTTATGATTCACGACGTCTCCTGGCGGGAAACATGAATAACTGGACACTTCGTTGTTTCATTAGCTTGGGAAAAATGCTTGCAATGTGTAAGTTCTGGTTTATGCAAGGAATATTTCACGTTCTAGTGAAAATGCAGCCATTTGAAACATCCTGACACATAACACATAGTAATATTGTGTGACACTTCCAAATCAACAGAAACTGATATTTTATGTCTTCTTGCGGGAAAATACTTGCGCGATTTTACTGAACTAGGCAATTTACGCAAATATATCATGTGAGGTAATAAAGGAAATTCATGGGCTGGTTTTGTAGAAATATATGACTGAACGAAACCGCTAGCGTTTCTCAGTACCCAAAACACATGCAGTGCCAGTACTGAACATGTGTTACTTCATTTTTAAACACCTTCGTTTCTCTACAAGATGTAGATCTAATTACAGTTTAAAGAATGTATCAAATCTACTACAGAGACTGCCTACACTATGCTTGTCCGTCCTCTTTTGGAGTTCTGATACGCGGTTTGAGATCCTTACCAGATAGGACTAAAGTAGTGCATCGAGAAAGTTTGAAGAAGAGCAGCAGGTTTTGTGTTATCGCGAAGTAGGGTACAGAGTGTCACTTACATTATGCAGGTTTTGTGGTGGACATGATTAAAACAGAGGCGTTTTTCGTTGCGTCGGAATCTTCCCACGAATTTTCAGTCACCAACATTCTCCTCCGAATCAGAAAATATTTTGTTGACGTCGACCTACATACGGACGAACGATCATCATAATAAAAGAAGGGAAGTCAAAACTCACACGGAAAGATACAGGTGTTCGTTGTTTCTGTGCGCTGTTCGAGAATTGGAATAATAGGGAATTATTGTGGAAGTGGTTGGGTAAGTCCTCTTTCAGGCATCTGAGTGTGATTTGCAGAGTATCCATGTAGATGTGGATGTAGAGATAGTAGAATAAAGTTTTTTGTTTGTCTTCCAACATTCAGTCGGAAAAATAAGTACACATATCACAGATGAACTGAGGCACATGATTTCTTTTAAAGCAATAGCACGAAACGCCGTGGAATTTAGCTTTGGCTTTCGGTCAAATGAAGCGAGTTATGTAGCATATGCGCGAACCCTTCATACCAGCAGTATTGATGGTACGCGTCACATGGAACTCTGTTTATTCGGCCTAACGGCTCTCGAGGTGTCGTAGACTGGACTAAGCGTCACCCTGGATGGTGGGTTTCCGGACAGTCTCTATGCTGGCCTGAGAGGCATACGTGAATAAAGAAGGGACGCATCACACATCTCTGGCACTGTGGACGGGGCGCTCAGGAACGCCCGCCACCTGTCACCCGTCACTTGTCGTGGAGACTACACCTGTCAACAAACATTCCTTCAGATTCATATCCACGGGTCCCGTCGCGTCGCAAGAATGCTTTCTGCACTTCCTCCACAGATTCAGAACATCAGCTCCACCATTTGCGTCGTCTCTAAAATCATTGCAGCTAAAGTGTTAATTAATCATCCACGATCTCGCTTACAAAAGACGTTTATCTTCTAGAATGCGTTATAAAGCAGTATCTTCACTGCGGATATAGCCTAAAGCTTCGCTCACCCTTCATCCCAAGTGGTGCAGCGGTAACACACGAGGCTCATATTCTGGAAAGCAGAGGTTCAAATGGCAGGAACATTTCTTTGGTTATCAGAACAGTGACTACTTCTGCGTACAAAGACATTTGCGTGACAAAATTGGAACTTAAACCTTTCACCCCTGTGAATAGCACATCTCTTTAACGAACGAATGTCTGCAAGAAGCAAAAAGTGACAACTGGCACTAAATGATGAAAAGTGTGAAGTCAACCTGATGCGTAGTGAATGGAACCCACTAAATCTCAGTCACACGGTACATCATACAAACATAAAGACTGTGAATTCAGCTGAATACTTATGAATTACAGTTACGAATTACTTAAACTGGAACCGTCACATATATAATGTGTTGGGGAAAGAAAGCCAAAGACTGCAACTTATTAGCAGAACACTTAAGTGAAGAGACTGCCTATGCTACGCTTTTCCATCTCCTTCTAGAGTATTGCTGTCCAGTGTGGTATCCGTATTAGATAGGATTGCTTGAGGACGTCGAAAAACTTCAATGAAGCACAGCTCATTTTTATTATCGCGAAATAGTAGACAGTGCCACGGATATGCTAAGCGAAATGGGGTATCAATCATTAAAGACTTTTGTCGTTGGACAGAACCTTCTCATGAAATTTCTATCACCAATGTTCTCCAACGAATGAGAAAATATCTTGTTGGCGCTCTCCTACATGGGGAGAAATGATCGCTGTCGTAAAATAAAAGAAATAAGAGAAAATGCAACATGTCTACTGAAAAGACTGTCCACATTATGCTTTTGTATCCTTTTCTGGAGTATTTCTGTGCGGTGTGGCATCCACATTAGACACGATTGACGGAGGACTTAAAAAAAGTTCAATGAAGGGCAACTCATTTTGTAGTATCATGAAATAAGGTAAAAAGTGCAACGGATATGATACGCGAAATGGGGCGGCAATTACTAAACGAAAGGCAATTCTCGTTCACTAGAATTTTCTCATGAAATTTTTGTCATCAATATTCTCCACCGAATGTGAAAACAATGTGTTGGTGCCCACCTAGATAGGGAGAAATGGTCATTGTGATAAAATAAGAGAAAGCAAATGTCACACGGAAAGGTTTAAGAGTTTGTTTTGCATGCACGATATTCAGGAGTGGAACAATAGAGCTTCAGGATGATTCGATGATCCCACTGCCAGGTATTTAACTGTGAGCTGGAGAGAAATCATGTGAGATGTTGATGTCGGCAGTCTGAATCACGAGATAGTTTTGTGTACATAATTTATATATATTTCTTGGAAATTGATTCAATTAACATATGATGAGTTAAATATTTCGAGTGGTGTGAAAACGATGCCTACCTGCGAATGGTAGGACTCTTGGGAACAGCATGAAGTGGCCCAACTTCAGTGCTAGGTCATCACGAACTGCCACTACTGCGAGAAAAGCGCCAACTACCGCCAACTTCCGAAACGAACTGTGATGGAGGATGTATCAGATAGCGAGCTAATAAGAACGGGTATTTTGGTACAGAGTTAATGTTCAAGGGATGTGAAGGGAAATGCATAAAACTGTGAAAGAGAAAATGTAGTTCGATCCAGTCGGGCTACTGGCAAGCGGCTGTAGTTCACGGCAAACTCCACTGCAGTTGGGCAGATTCCACCATACTGGGAGTTGACAAGTGACCGCCCAGAGCAGGTGTCGCAATAGTTGCAGCTCATCCCATTGTCACGAGATGTCAAACCAAATGCAAATTCGTGCGTCCTGAGAGCTTTCCTTTTGAGCGCTGCTTAAATCGTTTATGTCATATGAAAGAGATATCTAGTCATTTGATGTGCTTCTTTTCATTTTAGTTAGAACTCTATGCAGCCGTTCACAAACAAAATTCTCCTAAGCGAGAAATTTGTATGGCAATAGATTACTTAGTTCACTCTGTGTGAAGCTGGGGTGGGTCGCTAATATACATGTAAACAGTGCTTGGTTTGTGACGGCAAGCGCCATTGCGCTGTACCGCACCTTCGACGTAAAAACGCTTAAATTGTCGTTTTACGACGTCTAAATTTGAAAAAAAAAACCACCAACCGGAAGGTCACAATGCAGGAACCTCTTCATTTCTTACAAATCAAGCACTACATATCAATAATAGTAGGGCACTTTTTCGCCATTTGCCATTTTTAATTTTGATAAATGTTTCTTTCAAAAATTAAAAACTGGCGATGTGGGGAAGCAAGCATAGCTTTCTCCCAGTTGCCAGCAGTCTGTAAACACACACACAGCCGACCACTGTTGTCTTCTGTCAGCGTCGAAAGCGCAGCGGTGACATCACAACCTGTCGTGCTGTCATTTTCAGAGCCGCTGAAAAAAAGCTTGTACAGCAAATATAACGTTGTTATGCACAGGATATGCCAGGAAAGCATACCCGTACACATTACTAATGGAAGACTCACGGATCATCTGAACTGTTCTTCTGTATGTCTTATTTCTTTTTACACTTTGCACATCGTCCCAATAGAATGGTCAAAGCACATTCATACAAGTAATATAAAAATCAGCTCTTGCTGCGAATATGATGTTTCTCAGAGTTACCGTTATAGTTATTCCGAAAGCTATCATCTTCACGACTTTTAACAAAATCTCATGTATAGTACATATTCTTGTGATATCCTCTACAAATGTCTCAGTAATGAAAAATGTTAACAACTAATGTATTATAATAAAAAAATATCTGACAGAACGAAGTGCACAAAGAAATGACAATAAAAATGAAATACTCTTGAATTTCGCAACCTAAAAACATCGGGAATCGTGTGCTCTAAACTGCATACCTTAAGACCTACGAGCGCTTGTCCAGTACAACAGACGCTTATAACAGTAACGGAGAATAAGAAGCTCTTATAGCTCTTAAGGTATGTGATTTAGAACCCATGTGTGGTGTGCGTACTGTAAGACCTTCAGTACACACACCATCAGATTATTTGACTTGTGGCTCTAACGAAGTAGGCGAGGGCCAGCAATATGTCTCGTGCTCTTATCGTGGCGTGCTTAACTTCTGCCGTTAGGTCAGAAGATAGAAATGCCACTTGCACGCTTAGAGTAGCAGATTGACGGTGACCAACTTTAAACAGAACTTGATTAATTTTCACACACATTTATTAAAATAATAACAAGCATAAAAATTACTTAACTTGGTTCTGGATGCTATTTTCAATTGACAATCTGAAGTTCCTTTGGTATTGGTATGTTAATCTTATTCTCACACATATCTCTGATACTTGACAAAAGTGTCTATACATTTACTTCATGGCCATGTACAGTAATCTTATTAGGCGCAGACTGAAACTTGACTATAGACTGGTACAGACAAATGTAGAACTCGTACAGACTGGAAAAGACTAATGCAGACTGGTACAGACAAATGTAGAACTCGTACAGACTGGTACAGACTAATGCAGACTGGTACAGACTGATGCAGATTGCCTAATCGGAGGCCTATACACTCGTTATAATATCTCGCGCGTTCATGTATCACTGCGCGAGTGTGATCTGCGAGGAGAAAAGGTTCTACGTTAGCAGCAATCTCATTGGCTGCGTTACATATTAATAAGCAGAATTTGGTCCGTCACTATGGCAGCGCCATCTCCTAGTGCGGAGACGGACGAGCGCTGCGCCTGCGCTGTTGTGCTTAGCGGGGCGCGCTCTAGTGGGAAAGCTGTGTACGCGCTGACTACGCGGAACTATCTACACAACACCATGTTTACGGAGACTTTTGTTTCCAGTTTTGTGTACTTTCAGTTGTACGCATTTTTTTTTGCGCCGTTAATTATGGTACACCTTGCATGCTCCACAAACTATTTGGCGGAGGGTGCGTTGTGCCCCACGACCACTTCACCCATTTTCCTGTTCCAGTCATGAATGGTTTGCTGGAAGAAGGATTTTCAGAAGCCTCCATGCGAACTCAGATGTCTCCAATAATACTTTCATCGCCATTTCGTAAGATAGTTGAAGGATCAAGCAATATGTTGATTCACTCTTCTAGTAACGCACGCTCTTAGAATTTTCGCAGTACCAAACCATGATCCAGAACTATTTCCTTGTAGCGTCTGCCACTGCAATGGTCTGAGCTTCTCGGAGAGCTTTCGTGCTCACTAAATGAACCAGAAATGAAACGTGCTGCTTTCGTTTGAATATTGTTTACGACTTTTATCAATCCCGCATGGTACGAATCCCAGACTCGCGAGTAATACTCGAATATTGGCCGAACGACGGTTTTGTAAGCTATCTCATTTGTGTGTGGACTACACTTCCGGACGATTAAAAATTTTAGAGCAGTCAAAATTGCATATGATTTATTTTATTGACATGTTTCATTCGACAGATGCTGGCATATACAGGTTGTATCAAAAAAATGTATACACACTTTGAAGCGTGATAGAAAATTTATTTCCCGTTCTACAATGTCAAATTTCTGGAAATGGAAAGCTTAAAGTCAAATTGGAAAAACAAATGTACTTTGCAAATGTGATTAATGTTGAAACTGGTGGCCTTCAGCATCAATACATTTCTGAGTACGAGTCACCACTGATTCCGAACATCGTACCAAAGTGTCCAATGTGATTTCTGCGCACACCGCCTGAATCTCATTCCAAAGTGTGTCCAGGTTACGTGGTTTACGTTTGTACACCTCATCTTTTACTGTGCCCCACAAGAATAAATCCAGCGGCGTGAGGTCTGGAGAGCGTGTAGGAAACTCGATTGGTCCCCTGCGTCCTATCCACTAGCCTGGCACATTGTGATCCAGGTATGCTCGTACGTCCCTATGATAGTGTGGCGGGGCGCCATCTTGTTGGAAATAAAACTCATCATTACCGTATAATGCACGAATGGCAGGGAATATGGAGTCAGCAAGCATTGTTAGGTATGTTTCTCCAGTAACAGTGTCTTCTTCAAAGCGAAAGGCCCAATGATTCCCCTTGCAGACAAACCACACCACACATTTACACCACGCAAATTCACAGCATTCATCTGTAATGTGAGGATTATCTTCAGCCCAGTACACACAATTGTGCCTATTGACAGTTTCATTGAGTTTGAATTGGGCTTCATCCGACCATATTATGCTACTCATAAATCCCGGTTCACGTCTCACCATCTCCTGAACCCATTCACAAAATTCTAACCTTCGATCTGGATCTTCGTCACTTAGCTGTTGCACCAGCCTTGGTTGGTTCAAATGGCTCTGAGCACTATGCGACTTAACTTCTGAGGTCATCAGTCGCCTAGAACTTAGAACTAATTAAACCTAACTAACCTAAGGACATCACACACGTCCATGCCCGAGGCAGGATTCGAACCTGCGACAGTAGCGGTCACTCGGTTCCAGACTGAAGCGCCTAGAATCGCACGGCCACTCCGGCCGGCGCTCCAGCCTTGGAATGTACACACGAAACCTGCCTTTCTTCAGAATGCGTAGCACACTACTAGCACTTACATTACTCTCACGTGCCGCTTGCCTTGAAGATCTTTGAGGCGAACGCTGAAACAGTTCCAAGACCGCAGTTGTGGAATCCTCACTTGTAGCTGTACGAGGTCGCCCTGGTCGACCTTTATGCACATCACACCCTGTTCCATGAATTTCGAATTTGTCTCGTAGACGTGTAATTGTTAACCTTGAAGGTGGTTCTGTACCATACTCACTTCTCCACTGTCTTCGAACCGCAGCTACATTCTCAAACTTCCAGTACCACTTAATTATCTGCTTCCGCGCTTCAAAGCTCAAACGCACGTCCGCCATGTTGCAGTTACTTCCTCGCCACTGCTGCCACCTGTTGAAGAAACTTAACATTACTTTCTCACAGATATTTAACATTGTAGAACGGGAAATAAATTGTCTATGAGAGTTCAAGGTGTGTATGCATTTTTTGACGCACCCTGTACATTGTGTCCCCGTAAGAGCGTGCAAAAATGTGACACGACACAGAGAATGCTCCAGTGAACAATTGTCGTAGGGAACCTGGAGTCGGAGAAGACAGCTGACTGAGATATTGGAGTAAACTTGTCTACCACCTTGTCTAGCATTGCTGGTTTTCAGCTTATTTACAGCTAGCATACGTACAAGTTTATTTACGAGGAGAACGAGCCTGATTACTGGGAAGTATCTCCTGGTCGCTGGTTTGGAAGGGGAGGTCCTGTTCCATGGTCTGCGAGGTCACCTGACCTGAATATCCTTGATTATTTCCTATGCGGATGTCTAAAGTCAGTTGTGGATGAGACCCTAGTGGGTACGGATATGGAATTAGTTGCCAGAATTGTAGCTGCCTGTAATGTGATTCGTAACACATCAGGGATATTTGTCAGGGTGCTTTAGAATGTTACTCGCAGATGTATACTTGCACTGAAGTTGATGGCTGTCAGTTTCAGCACATTTTGTGAGCTACAGTACAAATGGTACGTTCATTGTGCCATTGATGGTATTTGCAACTAACTATAACTATTGTAAATAAAAAAAGTACACAGTACTACGATTTTATTTCTATTACCTCCTTAAGTTGGCTTCTCTGACCCCAGGTTGCCTACCTCAAATTGTTCAGTGGAGCACTGAAAACACCCAGCGTTTGCTATTATTTTGTGCTATTAGTTTTATGTAGTCGTCCTATTCTAACAGATTTTGTAGATATTTCACAGATGTGAGTGCTTCCACTGACTGTTCTTCATCGTGTAACCATACAGTAAAAAGTCTCTCTGCGTATTTATTCCCAATACGTTACATTCGTTTATGATGAGGGTCAGTTGCCTATCCCTCGATCAAGAGACAGTGCCCCACAGATGTTCTTACATTACAGTACAATTTTCAAGTGAGACGAGTTCTCCGTATACAACAGCACCGTCTGTGAAATACCTCAAAGAAGTTTCACTGTCATCCACTATGACGTGTGTAGATAGGGGGTCCTAGATATGTTGCACCAGACTTTGAGGATGTTGTAGAGGGTGTCTTGAGGAACGAATCGAAACGTCGTCCAACGGCGCTACAGACCGTCGAAGTTACAGGTTCCGGCGCCCGCTATTAGGCCACCCCTTTGGCAGGGAACGTGACACTGTACGCTGACTGACCTATGGCAAGTCGTCCCACAATATTTTTTGTTATTCACTGATTGTGACTGATTGCAAAAATCCACAATGGAGAAGATGGAGCTAGATGCGGCATAGAAAGTCCTTGTCTTCTATGAATGCGATATTGTGTTGACTCGATGGATGACCATTCCGAACACGGGTTTCCATCTGCAGTTTATTTTTCTCCAGGAACCCTTTAAAATCTCCAGTGTTTTTAGGTGTACAGGAGAAAAACAAACCGCACACAGAAGTCCGCGTCAACAACAGTAACCCACCAAGGCCACAGAGGATCGCATTCAGAGGAGACAAGGCCTGTCTACGCAGTAGCTAGCTATATCTTCCCCACTGGCCACAGTGGCATTTAATCACCATCATCGAATAACAAACAACATTGCGAGACGTTCCACATACGTTCCATCAGAATACAAAGTCAAGATTGCTGGCGAAGGGTTGGTCTAGTGGTACGTGCCGGCGCCTGTAACTTCCACGCTCTGTAGACTCGTGGAATGACGTTATGGGGCCTAGATGCCTTTCCTCGGTTTGTTCCTCAACACAGCGTCTACAACCGCTCGAAGATTGTCGCAAAATTTCTGGGACACACTGAATATTCCTATAACACTGCCTTGCAGTACGGCCGAAGTTCAAATGTCTCTGAGCACTGTCGGACTTAACATCTGATGGCATCAGTTCCCTACAACTTAGAACTACTTAAAAGTTAACTAACCTAAGGACATCACACACATCCATGCTCGAGGCAGGATTCGAACCTGCGACCATAGCGGTCGCGCGGCTCCAGACTGAAGCGCCTAGAACCGATCGGCCACACCGACCGGCTTACTTTTACGTCTGAAGATTTCTCTGCGTTGACAATGAATTTCTGTGTCCTGTTTGCTAGAAATTCAAAAGCGTTACGGAAGTCAAAGAGCATTACTTCAGCCTGGGTGGCGGTAGGTACTGCTTTCTGGATTCTCGTGGACAAACTGAGCGAGCTGGGTGTCACATGGTCGTTGATTCTTGAAAGTATGTTGATTCCCATAGAGTAGATTATCGCTCTGCAGATATGTCCTAAGTTCAAGTTCTAGTTTACAAACACTCATCTTCGGAAAACAACAGAACACCTTGAACGTCTGGAGATAGGACATTCATATTTACGGGACATGTACATTAGTATGTTCTGTACAAAAGATTAGCATTTTGACCACATCGACCCGTGGGTCCAAGGTCAACATCGATATCGTGGGGCAACACAACCTACCGATAAGATCTGCATGTGGCTATCGTTGTCGCAATAAAGCGAACGTAATGGAGCAATGTGACTTGAGCAGACATGCAGGATGATACGCAGACATATGCACGAACCGTACCGTCAAATCAATTACTTTGAAAGAGGGCGCAGCCCTGCTGGCATGACAAAATTGATGCATCCATCCGGGTTATTGCTGCTCGTGTAGGACCAGATGTTTCGGCGGTGCAACCGGTATGTGCAGAAAGGTTGACGGAAGGCCGTACAACATGACGAGATGGGCCCGGGCGTGCCACCAAGACCCCACCCCCCTCACCAACCACGAGAAGATCGACACCTCATCACCTCATCTGAATGGAATTACAGGACAGATCTGCGTCCCCCACAGCCCTGGTGCAGCAGGGGAACAGTGGAACACATCGTACATTACCAGCAGTGATAGTCCGTCGCCGTTCGTTGCGGCACGGGCTACGTGCGCGATGTCCACTTCTCCACTTACATTTGACGAATGTGCAGAAACACTAAAGGAGGCAATAATGTGTGAAATGACGTCACTGTGGACAGGAATGGATTCAGACAGTGTTTTTGGACGAATACAGGTTCCGTTTGTTCGTAAATGATGCCCGTATTTTGGTTTGCCTCAGTCAGGGGTAGTGCCATCACAGTGACTCCATCCACACGGCGCCAACTCGACCCTTACCGTGAGGGGTGCTATTGGATACAATCACGAAATGGTTCAAATGGCTCTAAGCACTATGGGGCTTAACATCTGAGGTCATCAGTCCCCTAGAACGTAGAACTACTTAAACCTAACCAACCTAAGGACATCACACACATCCATTCCCGAGGCAGGATTCGAACCTGCGAGCGTAGCAGCAGCGCGACTCATGAATGAAGCGCCTAGAACCGCTCGGCCACAGCGGCCGGCGGTACAATCACAAATCACAGTTAGTGCGTTCCCAGGACACTGTGACCAGTGTGAGCTGCGTGAATAACATCCTGGAGACCCTTAGCCGTACCATTTCTTTACAACATCCCAGACGCCACTTGTCAGCAAACCAATGCACGACCACACGTTACTGCATGAAGAGGTGCCTTCTTGGTGTTACAGGATGTCAGCCTGTTGCCCTGAACCGCCAGATCACCACACTTGTCGTCAGTCGAAAATGTTTGAGATGTGGTGAAACGACAGGTGCAGCGCTGTGACGCACTGCGGACCACCACAGATGAACTCTGAAACCAGGTGAATGCAGCATGGATGGCCGAATCACAGGATGTCATACGCACCTCATACGTGTGTATACGATCACGCGTGGAACAAGCGATCAGGACACATGGCAGACCCTGTGCCTACAAGGCAACAGGACACATGCTGAACCGAGATGACTAAAACACTAATCGTATCTATAGAACATACTAATGTACACGCCCTGTGAATATGGATGTCCTATCTCTGGCTGTTCAAGTTCCTCTGTTTTTTTCTGAACACGAGTGTAGTTTGCTGTATCTACATCTACATCTACATTTATACTCCGCAAGCCACCCAACGGTGTGTGGCGGAGGGCACTTTACGTGCCACTGTCATTACCTCCCTTTCCTGTTCCAGTCGCGTACGGTTCGCGGGAAGAACGACTGTCTGAAAGCCTCCGTGCGCGCTCTAATCTCTCTGATTTTACATTCGTGATCTCCTCGGGAGGTATAAGTAGGGGGAAGCAATATATTCGATACCTCATCCAGAAACGCACCCTCTCGAAACCTGGCGAGCAAGCTACACCGCGTTGCAGAGCGCCTCTCTTGCAGAGTCTGCCACTTGAGTTTGTTAAACATCTACGTAACGCTATCACGGTTACCAAATAACCCTGTGACGAAACGCGCCGCTCTTCTTTGGATCTTCTCTATCTCCTCCGTCAACCCGATCTGGTACGGATCCCACACTGATGAGCAATACTCAAGTATAGGTCGAACGAGTGTTTTGTAAGCCACCTCCTTTGTTGATGGACTACATTTTCTAAGGACTCTCCCAATGAATCTCAACCTGGTACCCGCCTTACCAACAATTAATTTTATATGATCATTCCACTTCAAATCGTTCCGCACGCATAGTCCCAGATATTTTACAGAAGTAGCTGCTACCAGTGTTTGTTCCGCTATCATATAATCATACAATAAAGGATCCTTCTTTCTATGTATTCGCAATACATTACATTTGTCTATGTTAAGGGTCAGTTGCCACTCCCTGCACCAAGTGCCTATCCGCTGCAGATCTTCCTGCATTTCGCAACAATTTTCTAATGCTGCAACTTCTCTGTATACTACAACATCATCCGCGAAAAGCCGCATGGGACTTCCGACACTATCTACTAGGTCATTTATATATATTGTGAAAAGCAATGGTCCCATAACACTCCCCTGGGGCACGCCAGAGGTTACTTTAACGTCTGTAGACGTCTCTACATTGATAACAACATGCTGTGTTCTGTTTGCTAAAAACTCTTCAATCCAGCCACACAGCTGGTCTGATATTCTGTAGGCTCTACTTTGTTTATCAGGCGACAGTGCGGAACTGTATCGAACGCCTTCCGGAAGTCAAGAAAAATAGCATCTACCTGGGAGCCTGTATCTAATATTTACTGGGTCTCATGAACAAATAAAGCGAGTTGGGTCTCACACGATCGCTGTTTCCGGAATCCATGTTCATTCCTACATAGTAGATTCTGGATTTCCAAAAACGACATGATACTCGAGCAAAAAACATGTTCTAAAATTCTACAACAGATCGACGTCAGAGATATAGGTCTATAGTTTTGCGCATCTGCTCGACGACCCTTCTTGAAGACTGGGACTACCTGTGCTCTTTTCCAATCATTTGGAACTTTCCGTTCCTCTAGAGACTTGCGGTACACGACTGTTAGAAGGGGGGCAAGTTCTTTCGCGTACTCTGTGTAGAATCGAATTGGTATCCCGTCAGGTCCAGTGGACTTTCCTCTGTAGTTATGCATAGATGAATAGAACTGTACAGAATAGAGTAACGTAGGAACTTGCATCAAACCAGTCTTTGGACTATAGTTAATCAAAGTGGCAACTAAATTACCCTGTGACAAGCCACTAGAGACTTAGCGTGACTCACAATGAAACACGCAGAAAGTATCCTTCAGCAGTCTTCGTAACAAAGTCGACGGATTTCGAGTGTACCTTGTAATTATGGTCAGTTTCTGCATTGAGATGTTCCTATAAAATGTTAACACACATCATCTATGTAGAACGGCAGTCTATGGGGTACAAAATTTGCAGCTGGTTTTAAACTAGTTTCCTGGTGAACTAGAGACTTGAAATTTTAAACATCACTCGGAAATGGATGACAACGCAATATCATCTCGCGTTCTTGTTGGTCTGACCGGTAGGGGCAAGCACGGGGTGAACACGGATAGTAACGTGTGACATCTAGCCTGCCCTGCAGGACTGGCACGCTATGCACGTAGTATTGGAATGCGTTCCACGTGGTGTGTGAGTGGACATACACGGCTGAACAGAGAGTGGGGTGAAGAGGTGATGTGCAGAGAGAGGGGGAAGAGAAAATATGTTCAATGTATGTGACATATGCACATGAGGTGTGGCTATAAAATAACGGGATTGATGCTGTCATAGAGTAAGTACGCATGTGACGGTGAGCGACCAATAGCTCTGAAGCATGAAGGCTCGTAACTAGAGTGCAGCTTCTATGGTGTTCATAGAAAACCAGTGTGGCTGTGGCCTTCATTTGTGTAAGAGCTATTAGTCTGGTTTGCCAGAAAAATAATGTGTAATAATAGTGCAACGAATCGATGTGAAATTTTACATGAAACTTGGAAGAACTGCTATTTGAAGCTATCTTTTTCTAAGAGAACTATATGGCGAAGAATTTTGATTGTGTACGCAAGGTTTCGAGCGATTCAAGCGTTTTCATGATGGTCGAGGTGACGTTGAAGGTGATTTAAGCCGGGGACGCTGTTCAACTTAAAAAGCAAACGAGAAAGTCGAAAAAGTAGTAATCTGTTTCGATCTGACTGTCGGATGAATGTTCGATCGCTTGCTGAAACTCTACGAATTGACAAAGACTGTCTGAGGTAAGTAATTAAAACTTCCGGGCTACGAGGCCGTGGTCCAATAGTAGAAATACTTCTCCCTGACGTTTCGTTGCCAGCTGCGGGCACAATCATCTGAGGTGAGTCTACGACTGGCTGCTAGGCCGTGGAGGTCCTGTTTATATAGAGCGCGTAGAGGGCGCCACCACTCGTCACGTGTTGTCAACGGTAAAATTTAATTACTGAAGACGCCGGCCGTGAAAGCCTACACGCTATGATTGTCTGAGGTAAATTTTACATAACAAAATTAACATGAGAAAAATGTATGCGAAACTAGTGCTGGAAACTCTCACGGTGAATAAAAAGAAGCTCGTGAAGATAATTGTATCGACTCTTTGTATGCTATAGAAAATGATCCTAATTCCTCGGAATGAGTAATAACATTTGACAAATTTTGGTTTTTCACTTATCATCCAGAAACTAAGCTCCAATCCACGCATTGGAAGGGCCAACTTCACCGAATGTGGCAAATGTTCGAATAAGTCGAGATTCAAAGGTATGATGATTATTGTTCTGGTATTCACGGGACTGCATGTCGTCACTGGATTCCTGAACATTACTTCACTGATATCTTGCTCAGCTCCGTGAGAAAATAAGAAAAAAAAAATCACCCCAGTTGTTGAAGGATAAGTCATAGTTTCTGGGTGAATAGAATGCATCAGCTCATATCGCATTGTCTGCAAAGTGGTTTGTAGTGAAGTACAGCATCCCTGTGTTAGATTACCCACATCATTCGCTGAACCTTGCAAAATGTGACTTTCATATATTCCGAAGGTCAAATATGCTTTAAAAGGAACAAGATTTTAGTCTGTTGAAGCAATGAAAGAAACAGAGGCACGTGTCATCAACGAGCTACAGAGGAGGACTTCCAGCACATTTTCAGTCACTGGAAAATTCGCTTGGACCGTTGTCGGCAGGAGAGGCCAGGGCTGAAAGGGTAGTACTTGTGTACATATATAATTATTTAAATAAAAAATATAATTTCCCAAAATGTTTAAAATACATTGAGAAATTTCACAGAAACAAGACAAAAAACAGAAAATAATTATGTTAATGAAAATAAATTTTTAATGAAGTTAATTTTTGGGTCAGACTGAAGATTCTCATAGGTCCATACAGATTCCTAACCCCAGCAGAAGATTCTAAAAACATGGGCTTGTTAATTTTTAAAAATTATGACACCAGCTGTAAGATTTATAACGAAAAACCTGTGGTTCCTGCAACATACAATGGTTAGCAGGCGAGCTTTTCGGGCAGCAATTACGTATTGCTACCCGCCGGAAGTTCTAACAAAATTTCAAAATTATTCGTGGTAGATGTACCGCCTAAGTGTTAGTATATGGCATAAAATGATTATTTCTCGTTCGTTGTTCTGAACTACTATTCGTGTAAAAACGAAGACCCTTGCCAAGCTGCGTTAGTTAAATAATTTGTTACTGACTTTGTTAGTTGGATGCTCCATAGATTACTTGGACTACCTTTTTTTAACGAAATAGTTGGGACGAGTCAATTTAAGTGTATTGACACAAAAGTGGTTCTGACATCATCAGTTATAAAATTAATCAACGTATCATTGTTCACCTGGCAGCCTAATTTCACAACACGTAAAAGTGTGGAAGAGCTGCCTTCTCATGTTAAAACTTTATGGATGCATTTAGACGTGAAATAAAGAAATAGCGGTAATGCATGGTGTAAATATGTTATGGAGGGTCTGAAATGAAGTTTGAATATGTAATTGCAGCGTTTATCGACCTTAAAGAGAGACGACACATCCCAAACTCTAGACCTGTCACGGCTTGAGGGGGTGACTGTTAAAATGCTGTTAGTTTGACGGCCCAACTTAACACTTCCACGATGCTGCAAGCGCAAGAACTACCAACTTCTATGGCGGTGCGATCACCAGCAAAGGGATCTAAAAAAATCCCAAGTAAGGGTGTAGTGTTCAATTTAGGTGCTGAAACTAATGAAAACCATAATCTGACTGTGTGTTACTTACTAGCGAACCCAAATGCTTCGGAATTTATAAATATGTGTGGGAACTGGATGCACGTCCTAATCTCCTTCCCCTTTGCTGTGTCGTCCTCCCTCTGCCCCCTGTCTCACTTCACCTCTTCGTCACTCTCTCTCTTATCTTTTCCTCCTTCCCCCTTCCTATGCCCATTTCCTGCTGCCCAAAATATTTCGCATTGTTTTAATCTGCAATGGGTAGGATAACAAAGTTTCGGACGATTCATATTCCACAGCAGTAGTCTAATGAAAAGCCGATGAGGCGTAAATACAGCATTCCTGTAGGCTCTTAAAACGGAATATCAGGAAAAAAACGAAGTAGCACATTGTTGTGTATACTGTTGTATTCAAAATTATTTATAAGGAGAAAGTATATATATGGCACAAACAATTTGTCTGGTGGTCTAAATGCCTGGTTATAATAGCTAAAACTGATTGCGAGAACGGAACAAAACAGTACATTTCTTAAGTACAGCACAGCATTTATTTTCTCGCAGCTCGTTTTAACTCGAAATCTGTATGTTATTGCATAAAATGAAAAAAACCCAAATTTTCCTTTTCCTAGCTAAACTTGTAACAGAGTTATTGTCAAAGTTCGTTTGAATGTGTAATGGAGTATGGTGTAAAGATTTGGAGCAACTTGGTCAAGAACTTCTCGAAGTTGTTGGTAAAATCTTTTCCATTTATCCGTCCAAATGATTATTCGAGCATAACGTAAAACGAGAAGTAAATCGTGCACGATCTTTTCAAGATTTGTGCTAACAACGTATCCTCTTCGTATTGTAGACAGGCACGTTTATACACCACATACATTCAAAAAATATTTAATCTACGTCCCTCTCAACGTGTATTACAGTTTAGTGTAAAAATTTGATTAAGAATACGTTGAAATTTTTGCTAACTACGTATCCTCCTCATATAATATGCGTACATATTTATTTACCGTATACATAAAAAATATATAGCGTATGTCCATCCGAATGTTTCGTGTAAAAAACTGAAGAAAATTGGTCACGAACTGTACGATATTTTTGCAAAAACTTTTGCCCTTCATGTAGTGTATATATATTTATATATGTATATTTAAATAAATATATAGCGTATGTCCTTACCACTGTTTATTAGAGTATTATTTAAAGATACGAATTGAATCGGTTAAGAAGTTTAAGATTTTACTAACAGAATAGTATACATTATATATTTATATACCATATACATTAAAAATATTTAGCCTATATCCATCCGAAAGTGGATTACAGTATTGTGGAAAACTTCAAGTAAACTGGTCAAGAATTTTTCTATATTTGTGCTGACAACGTTTTCTGTTTATACAAAGAACAATACAGGTATACAATGTATATATTTAAAAATATGTAGCCTATGTCCGTCCGAACGTTTATTATTGTTTGCAAGAAGTCACTAATCTTCATTTTTTGTCACGTAAATTTTTTTGCCTTGAAATAAAACGTTCAAACTTCAACCAATAAACGCTGCAGATGGCGTCACCTCAGTAAGACAAATCTATCAGTCATACAATTAGAACTGCTGCAACGCAAGCTGGTATATTCTCAGAACACATATTATGTTATCTGCACATCAGTTAATTCCATTTCGGTATTAAACATCTATAAAAATCTTGGGCTGGCGTGGGATCAGTACATCAGCCCGTCAGTATACAAGTCAATATACAGAGTCGTCATTTCAAAAGCTTCACATTGCTACGTTAGCGCCCAACAGTCAATGAGTGCTGAAGTATTGTAGGCCAGCTGTCGCCGGTCACACAACCCTGGCTGGATACTTTCCTCTCCAGCAGCTCCTCTCAACGCAGCGTGGCGTTGCAGTAAGTATCTTTTCTACAACTTATTTTTGACAAGAATTTGTACAAATATACTCTTTCACTCGCAGTTCGCTTGGGTGTTCAGTATTAAAAATCTGCCACCTTCATGAAGACAGTCCTAAGGTTGAAATTAACTACTGATAGTCATTCCACGCGATCCATCTCACACTATGGACTCACCATCCCCTCAGACTTTATCTGATTGTAGCGTAACAATTTTGCCCGTGTACAGAGTGGGTCATATCCCTTTTATTTCGTGAATTGTTTCGGCAAATCATACACTCCTAAGAAGCATGTGCTTCGGTATGTGATAAACTGCCTTAACTCTCGTATTGATCTAGATCTTGAAGTATGATTTTTTAAACAAAATGATCCAGTTTTCAATAAATAATATATTGCTATCATGGTTGTTAATGTTGAGGTTGAAACTATTCGGAGAACAACCCGAGAAATGTATTAAAATGGGAAAGCAATATGGTCAGAGTCAGCTATGGCGGTGTAAAGAAGTGATAGGCAATATGTATAACACTATGAAACAAATCTCTTCTACTGCAAACTCTTTGCTTTCCATGTTTTGAGAAGTGACAGTATGGACCAAAAGAAGGGAAAAAATGCAATAAACATGCGCACTAAAATGCATACCTTAATGGCTATGAGCATTTGTTCTTCTTCGCTGCTTTGAAACACAACTCTTCTAATGAAAAGTGCTCATAGCCTTTAAGGTATGCATTTTACAGAACATGTCTACTCGACATTTTTTCTTGTTTTGGACCATACAACCACTTCCCAAAATATGGAAAGCAAAGAGCTTGCAGTAGAAGAGATTTGTTTCACAGTATCGAAGATCAAGAATTGCTCATAGCTCTTAAGGTCTGTGTTTTAGGACACATCTTCACGTGATCTTTTTGTTTCGAATGATCGTTCCTGTCATATCCCTGAATATTGACCGTCACTTATGAAACACCTTGTATATATAGCAAGACCGGCTTTTGCTACTAAGATTCAATCTCATTTCATGTATGATAAGATTTTTGTATATGGAACTACGGTATGTGCGACCTTCTGGTGCATCATATGAGGCTTGGAAAAGGTATTTCATATTTGTGTACATTTTCAGGTTTTTTGTGGTGATAACTACAGTTTTGTCAGGCTGTTTTTCATTTGAAAGCTTCCTTCAATTCTCAAAGCTGAAAGTTGGGGCCTCGTGATAGACAGCACCTTCAGTGCTCCCCATAGAGGAAAATCAAGAGGAGTCATATCAAAAGACCTGGCCAGCCATTGTACTGCAGCATTCCGTCCTATACAGTGGCGGCTGCTGTGTAAGAGCATAAGAACACGTGAACACCCTAACATTCGACACCTTCCGGATTTATTGGTTATTACTCTTTCAAAGCTGTTAAACGTAACGTAGATGCTGCAATTTGAAATATACGCCACTTAAATCTACCACACTACTGCTCCTAGAGACCATGTGAAAATTGGCAACATTATCACGAGCACACCATCTATTGTGTATGCCTTAAGAAGGTTTTGCGATGTGCAACTTGCGTGACGTAATTGCCTTATGAGCTAAATACACACAGAACTGATAAATAATGCGGCAGTTTTGAATGACATCCAAAAGGACTTAAAAGATGAACTCATTGTTATACTCGTCGTTAATGTTAAGTTTGAAGCTCTTCGAAGATGATCCAGAGGAAAGTATTTAAATGTGAAAGCGATGTGGCCAGAGTCAGCTGTGGGGGTGTAAACACCATCAAAGAGATCTCTAATGCGAGACTCCGTCATTATATACAGCAAGACAGGCCTACGAAACTAAGATTCAATCTAATTTCATGTATGGTATGATTTTTGTATACACAACTACGGCATGTGCGAGCTTCTGGTGTATTATATGTGGCTTAGGAAAACTGTTTCATATTTGAGTACGTTTTCAGGTTTTTTGTGGAAATGACTACAGTTCCGTCTGGCTGTTTTTAATTGAAACACTTCTCGTTTTCCTTTACTTGTCAAAGCCAAAAGTTGGGGCCTCATTATAATCAGTACCTTCAGTGTTCCCCAAAGAGGGAAGTCAAGAGCAGTCATGTCAAAACACGTGGCCAGCCATTGTACTGCAGCATTCTGCCCTATACAGTGGCAGCTGCTGTGTGACAGCGTAAGAGCACTTGAACATCCTGACTTTCGACACCTTGCGGATTTATTGGGTATTACTCTTTGAAAGCTGTTAAACGTAACATAGATGCTGCAATCTGAAATATACCCCACTTAAATCTACCGTGCTACTGCTCCTTGCGACTGTGTGAAACTAGCCAACTGAAGGTGTCTTCAGTTGCGCATGTTTTAAGGAGGTTTTTCGGATGTGCATCTTGCGTGGCGTAATTGTCTTATGGGCCAAATACACACGAAACTGATTAATAATGTGGCAGTTCATGATGTGCACAGATAGCCCTTGCCTTTCGACCACAAGTTTAGGTCCGGGCCACCATGTGGTAGCACACTGCAGCAGACTTTTACCCCCGTTTGCTCTGCATAAATCCTGCCAGACGATAGCGCACTCACCAGATATGCTAACTCACTGACTATATACTGTGGTAAAATTAGATTGGACATCAGAATATGTTAAAGCTGTACTGTCGGTAAACATGTTTCGTAGATTTCTGACTGAGTTCTAGTATATTAAGTTACACATTTTATCATACGGTAATCCATTTGAGGCGCTGGCAAGGGAAGCTTCCCGTCATGCCCCTTCAGATTTAGTGGTAAGATGGTCCAGTGGATAGCCCATCAAAAACTGAACACAGATGAAGCATGAAAACAGAAAGAAGGTGTACTGTCTTGTTGTAACGGCGGCCGGATCAGTCGCGGGGTTGAAGTGACGGAAAACGCGGCGGGACCCGCGGAGCGGCCCGCGAACAAGAACACGACGGGAGAGGACGCACACGACCAACGGAGGACCTTATGAGACAACAACAAGTCGGAACAACAAAGTCAAGAAAACCTAACTAGACAACCACGTCCACTCGTAAACAAAACACGAAAGTAAATACGCTGTCTAAGGCGAGGCGATATGTCGAGAGACGTGCGCAAGGTTAGATTGGCTGGGTGAGCTTTTTTTTTTTCCTTTATTGTATTTCAATTCCCCATCGGGGCGGGCTGGCAGCAGCATATGCGCTGCTCTTCAGCCAAAAGACATAGAACAAACAATAGAAGACATTTAAAAGTAACAAAGGAAAAAAACATGGTGAGCATATAAAAAAGAGGGAACATCATGGAAGACAATAAACAAAAAATGGGCGACTGTAAAATGGAGATAAAAACCGTAAAAGAGTAGCGCACACAAAAAACCACACAGTGGGACAATTAAAAGAACACAAGGCGCCGTATGACCGGAGCCTAAAAGTATCGACAGATGGCGTAGCACATAACAAACACTGACAGTAACACTAAGTACAAGGCAAGCACACAATTAAAATCACACCTCTCGACGCACAGGAGAAACAGCAATAAACACAACACTGACGTGGCACACTGACGATGACCAAAAGACCAAAACGGAGGATCTGCTGGGCGCTAGGAGATGGAGATGGAAATGGAGAAGGGAAGAACGGAGGGAGGGGAAGAGAAGTGGAGGAGATGGGCTGGGGGCGCGCCAAAGGGTGCCAGGTAGGGAGGGATGTGGGACGGAAAGAGGCAAGGATGGAGTGCAGGGTCTCAGACGGAGGGGAGGAGGAAAATCCGCTCTGGGAGAAGGAGGAGAGAGGAAAAAAGGGCCCTGGGGAGGGGGGAAGGAACAAGGCCAGCTTATAGTTGGAAGGAAGGGTAGATGTCAAGGGGTGAGCGAGAGGCAGGCGCTTAACTACTCTAACGAGGACGCCACTATTGGCCGCTGCAATCGCGTGTTCTACTGTGGCGCCCTCACACTAAAGGCGGGCCAGGAGCCGCGCGCCGCCACAACTTACGGCGAGATGGTGCAGAGACCTCTAGGGGTCTTCGATGTCCATGACATCTGGCGGGGATTCAAATTCCGCGGCGTATAGAAGGCAGCCGGCTGTGCTTTCCGATAAATCTCATGCTGGTCTACAGTGCGTAGCTTATGTCCAAGTATTATCTTCGTATCCAGCATTTCACATTAACAGAGATGATACTCAGGACGAGCCAATTTGGGCTGTGTTGTGGGTGATCGAACACTTCCTATCGAAAAGGCTGCAGGAGCGTCTTCACTGCCCCTGCAGAGTGCGGCTGAGAATTGCCATGAAGAAGGAAGTGCGTGGCAGTTGTGTTAGGTGGGCTGCATTCATTAAGGCGAAGCCTCTCAGCGGGCCCTCCTACTTGGCGGGAGACATCATTGTTCTAGGCACCTTCACTCGCTCACAGTGCACTCACAACTGAAAAGAGCGTTCCTCACTTTCCGAATAACCATCGTGAACTTATGAAAATTCACGAAAAGCTGTACCACTGATGTTCACTTAAATGTGGGATCGACGGTGGTATGCTTTAGGCTCCTACGCATCACAGCATGTTATTCGTATTCTAGTCAAATGACCATGTTGGTAGACATTACTGCTTGAGTTTAATCGTTTCCACCAATGGCACGTCATGTTTGAAGTTCCTTGTTTACTTTGCAGGAATCGGTTGTCATGTGCAGTGTAAACATGAACTACATCGAATCTATTTTAAATGCTAACAGGAAAGAAAAGCTGTGAGGTCCGGCTGTGAGTCGTTGTTGGGTAGCTCTGTCAGTAGAGCATTTTCCCGCAAAAGGCCAAGGCTCCAAGTTCGAGTCTCGGTCTGGCACACAGCTTTAATCTGCCAGGAAGATTCACATCAGGGCACACTCTGCTGCAGAGGGAAAATCTTGTTCTGGAACGAGAAAAACAAATTACCAACAAAAGTTCGATGTCGACGTTTTCTCGCGTTCCTCTTGCTGCCGCATGCTTGTTCCCATGTAGAAATTGCTCTGCGCGAACCAGGTTGCTACGTCTGGTTTGGAAACTGGACCATAATGCGCGCCTTTCCTCCGAATGGTCAAAACATGGTCCTGTTGCACTAACTCAGGTCGTTATGTTTCTACATGTGTTGCAGTAGGTGGTGGATATGTCTTTCTCCGACTTCTGCTCAGTTCCAACTTAAATTGGAATGGTCACATGCGCAAAGCTGTAGAAATGGGAGCAGTATGTGCTTGACTGGAAAGACCTGATTCCAAATCATAGAAGTCATTTCTTGAGGATAGCGTAACACTAGAGATCTGAAAAGCTAGTGTACATTTTCTTACAACCTCAATGAGCACACCATCTACTACTACTGTTTATGATCCTTTTCAATCATTCATCGCCTGTAACTCACTGGATATATTGCAGAACATGGTAACGAGACAGAATAGGTTACAAATACTGTAGAAATATGTAGCTGGGGCGGCGTGAGGGAGTCGCAAATACCGCTTACATACCACGTTCCTTCGCCGAATCTCTTTCAAAATTCAGCGAATTTATCACGAGGTTGCATCATGGGCTACGTGTAATCGGACTGCTGGTCTGATATTATACACTCCAGCGATCACCGTCTCGGTATTTGTCTGGACAAAAAACCATCTCATTCAGCGGCAATGTCGTACCTGGATTTATAAAGCAAGTATAGCTTTTATGATGGATACTTGTGTGCACCTGTAGAAACAAGAGCGCTTGTGACAGTAACATAGAGTAGTTGTTGCGATCGGCTTTTTTAACATATGAGACGCTTACGCCTATCTTCCTAAGACGCACAAAGGTATCACCCATAAGAAACACGTGTTAGACCTGTCCACCCATCGCTGATTTTCTCTCAGTATTATTTCGTATCATAGGCAATCAGTAATTGACGAAGTATTATACTCAGCAGTAGTAGGGGATGCGTGATAGGTTCACCTTGAGCATCAGGCTTATTAAGTATGTGTTTGTGTTCCGACATGTGCAAAGGAGATGACTGTGGAATACTGTGATAGCAGAGGAAGAGTATGTCATGTCATAAGAATGGTACAGATATATCTATTTCCAGAGCCACAGCCATCAGCAGGATGTATTTCCGATACTTCGCTCAGTGTCAAATGTCATTCAACTAAAACTGCAATCGTAACATTTAATTGTAAGTATAGTGATCAAATATATTGTGACAGATTTCGTAGGATAATTCTGTCTATGGGTGACCTGTGGTGGGAACGACTCACGTTTCCAGCTAACAACAGAGGCCATCCGAATGGAGACAGCCGAATAGCGAACTAATGCTTAGTATGTGTTGGATAGCTTTCTTGATCGCATGGAAATTTGAGAAGATTGAGGATGGATGTGTGTTTGCGCTGGACCATTATTCCCTCGGATGTAAATTGTTTGGTTGATTGCTTCTGCACATTTCGATTGTGCCTCTAGCAGGCGAAAGACACGTTTGCCGGTTCTCTAGACATGAGAAACACCTTAGTTGCCTTTGTATATTATAGGGATGATTTGGAATCTGTTACATCAACGACATCGGTATTCGCGAGTGGAAATATCATTTTTCTCTATTTGTTTCGAGTTGTCACGTAAAGGTCTTCGCAGACGGGACAAGTGTCTAGCTACTCAGTGGTCTAGACCACGGTCCACATCGCTAAAGTTTGGTGTTTGTAGAGAAATAATTATCAGTCTATATTTTGGGAATTATGTTGCCATGTGCTTGATATCGAGTAGTACCGAGAAAATGGTATAATATTATGGCAAACAATGCGAAAATACGTGTGTTTTTGTAATTGCCGAGTCTGGAGATGGATGTAGGAAAGCGAGCAAGCAACCAGGGTTTAATTGGCGGTGCAATATGGCGATCTGTGTAAAATAGTTTTTTTGCTGCTGAAAATCTCGTCTGCAGAAGGAAAGAAAAGATGGACGGTGCTTCCACACTGGCTGCGTCAGTAATTCGGAGGATAAATTAGATGAGAGCCAATCATAATGCTCGATTCATTCACACAACATCCTTTGTCCTGGGATACAGGAGTCTCTACATAGCGGTGAGAACGTTTGCGTATGTTGAAAGCAGGAAGGGTAACACGTGATGACGGGGTGAGACGTTAAGACTGCGAGGAAAAATGCATTCAAGGTTATCCTGAGGCATTTTCGTAAACAGGTTCTGTTAGGGCAAGAATTGCCGCACATACAAGCTGAGACATCTATTCCTGGGACACTACAATTTCCGAGAGGTCGACTCGTTCTTCTTTTACATAGGCAAGTGACATCAGTAGAAGATTGAGAACCTTGTTACATGGGCTTGCGATGGTTTGTAGCTACGAGCAGCGATGCATCAGTATGCACTTCACACACAATTTGCGGGCTGTGGAACAGTTTTCTATAGCATTTGCGAGGGTGAGTTGCTTTGCAAATGGTCTTTGCTGGACTGCAGTTTGAGAGAGCTTTGGGATCGGCGGCGGTGAACATACACACGCGTGGTGTTGGCACTTATGTAGATAGATATCTGATATCAATATAACACTCAAGGAACTTTCACATGCTGTTGGCAGTGGCGTGAGGGTGATGGCTCACACTGGCTTGTGTCTAACAGTGGCTCGGGCCCTTGGAGTGTCTGCACCCTGCAAAGAGGTCTTCACTGCCATCCAGTCGCATCAGCAATGGTGTCTATGTGATTACGTATTTCGAGAGGAATTTCTCTGGTGACAAGTATGAAAGAGATTTCGCCGCCTCATGCTTTCGGGCATCTGTGCATGGTTTGACAGCTGCTGGTGCATCTCGACTTCTGGAAGTGTGTGTGCTAGTCTCTTGTGCGGTCCAGTGGAGAGGGTGGTGGTATGTGGGGCATGCTCATGTTGTTTGTGTGTCTGTTGCATTATTTTGCGAGCAGGTCCTTAGACTGTGCTATGCATTTCTGGACAGTTTACGAGTGGGTTTCGTGTCTATGCATCGGGGTACTGCATTATTTACGAGGACTTAGCATGTCTGTACTTATTTGCGTGTCTGCAGAGTGTTATTTTGGAGTAGTTTACAGGTCTGTGGGCTGTGTGGCGTGACTCTAAGCATGTCAGAGCGTGTGTTTTGTATCAGTGGGATAAATATACTATCTTTCAACATCCATCCCTTTATAAATTGTTCCAAAAAATAAAAGTACACTCCTTCCTCTCTCCAGCATCCCAGTGCAGGCTGAGTCCTGCCCCCCCCCCCCCGCCCCCCCCTTCCCAATCCCTAGGATGAGGTGGTGGTCAGGTGACTTAGGTTAGTGGAGGCAGCCCAACTGCCCTTTCTTTCCCACCATTTTCTTAGGTTAATAGAGATAGGTGAAGTGACCTTTCTTTACTGCCAAAATTCAAACTTCATGCCAATCCCTAGGAAGAGGTGGCGGTCAGGTGACTTAGGCTAGTGGATGTAGCCCAACTGACCTATCTTCCTGCATTTTTCTTAGGTTAATAGAGGTGTGTTACATTGTCCTGATGCATTTTGAACTTCCCGCCATTTTATGGGGGAGGGGAGGGGGGGGTTAGGTTAGTAGAGGTAGCTCAATAGACCTATCTTCCTGCCAAAATTCACACTTCCTGCCAAAATCTGCCATCTTGAATGACACCATAGCCACTATCTTGGATGACATCATGCACTGTTGCCAAGTCTACAGACCGCCATCTTGGATGACGTCATCACCGTCATCTTGGATACACCGGGCAACAATGGAGAGTGGGGTGGTAGGAACATAGCCCCACTGCAATCAACAACTGCGACAACATATCTATGGGAAATATTTCTGCTTGTGGCTAAGCAGAGTCTTATCCATAAACATGCGTTGACAGACCAAGGTGGTTGTTTATCCACTCTCTCATCACGCATCCTTTTCCTATTGTGAAAATGGAGTTGCGCCTTGTTTGTAAATGATGTTTCATCTGTTAACAAAATCGTGAAGTTCAGCACTATTTGCTGTTTTTACAGGCGCCATTCAAAAACATGAAGACGATTTTGAGAGTCACCATGAAGCTACCGATGGAAGAAATTAGCAATACACGACTTACATTGGAATTTTATATTCTCAGGACACTCGTTTCACAGAGTTAGGTTTTTTCTGAAGTTTATTGCAGTAGGGTAGAAATTTATGGGACGTTATCTCCTGTTTGTGAAACAGTGGCTCGCCGTACTGATAAGTAGTAGACTATTTGATCAAGTTTCACTCATGTAATGTTGCTTAACTCCTCCCTGAGGGCTCTTTCCTGAACCGCAGTAAACGTATACAACTCTACTAAAGAATGAAAAGCCGGTGACATAATTTGGCAGCTATAACTTGATAAATTACTGAGAAATGTAAGGAAATGTGCCACATTGTCCTCGAAACTGTAATGAAACCTTACCTCTGTTTACTTGATCTGAATGTATTTTAGGTGGCCTGTGTTTGCTGTCTCAAGAGAGAGGTAGAGAGAGAAGGCAGATGGCGGCAGCGGAGGGGTGAGGGCGCGGGGGAAAGAAAATAAGATCGCTCTTCTCTTACTTACGAAGAAATTGTACTTCAGCATACACCGTCCTAGAATTCAGCTGTTTTTATACGAGTCTCCTCAATGTGCTGACCCATTGTCGGACCTTGAGGAAAACTGACCTGCATTTGAAGTAATCAGTTCAAAAAATGGTTCAAATGGCTCTGAGCACTATGGGACTTAACATCTGTGGTCATCAGTCCCCTAGAACTTAGAACTACTTAAACCTAACTAACCTAAGGACATCACACACATCCATGCCCGAGGCAGGATTCGAACCTGCGACCGTAGCAGTCGCGCGGTTCCGGACTGAGCGCCTGAACCGCTAGACCACCGCGGCCGGCCAAGTAATCAGTTGTTCCCACTCTTGGCCACATTGCATAAAAGGGCATATATAAATACGCAAAACAGAATCTCACAGTGTGTAACTTTACTAAAGCCTTTCACAAGGGAAATGTTTGCTTTAGTTCCAGTTATCCTTTGATTATTTAAATAATAGAGCTTCCCATGTACAAAACAGTTTCAAACACCTCATTACTTTACAAATGAGTTAATGTGTTAAGTATCTGATGTTCAGTATGTAAGCGAGAAAAAGCTTACAAATGGTTTAAGAGAATGTTTAAAAGTTCTTCGTAGTCGTTAAGTGGTGTCATTATCAAACAATGAGTGACTATAGTCTGCGTAATTTGAGCTACATTTTAAGCAGAAGAGAGCTTTTCACACTCTTCAATATTCAAGAAGTCACACCCCCTGAATTATGCGCTGTAGAATGACACAGTTTTAGAGGTACATCCAGGGAGACGCGTAGATACATTGTGCAAAGTGTGTCAGTAGTAAAAAAAGTAATAAGTTAGGAAGTCAGGCCAGGTGTTGAAGTTTTATTGCTCGTTACTTTAAGTGGCAGCTAGTTTTTTACTTTCTAAATGTCTGTAACGACGTATCTTCTGAATTGTATTCAACAGCCAACGCAGATTATTTCTTTGAAAATGGGCAAGTGTGGCTGCAGCCGCCCACAATTTAAAATAACATTCTCAAAATTTCTGTTGCTCCTGGAAAGTGTTAGATAGGCCACATGCAACTGGATTACCTGTTGCAGAATAGTCGCTCAGTAATACCCGTATAGATATCAGGTATCAGTACCATTGTCAGCAGACATGCAAAATATGGTAATAAAAACCGTGGTGTTACGCACTTCAGCACAGTGATGCAAGTACGACATGCTATGCTAAAAATAAAAAAGAAATAAAAAATAAACTATGACCAAATAGGGTGTGAATTCGTGTGTTTGTTTTCATTCATAGGATCAGTCATCGTTGTAGATGCAATACTGAATGACATATAGCAGTCTTATTTTGGAGATAATATTCGCTTAAAGATGGTAAGCGTATACAGAACCATAGTTTGTCATTTGATGTGTTGTAAAACGTTTGTTCTTAACAATAAGATCTACAGCTGGAAGACTATACTACCTTCTCTGATCTGTTCCAGTTACTGCCCCTTCTAAATGTTGTTTGTATAACTACCTACGAATATAATCTCAACTTACAATTTGAGTGTCGCCTTAGGTAAATGCGACCATGGTTGTCTCGCGGGTAGAGCCTTGGTTTCAGACACTGCAGGTGGTGCGTTCAGTCCCGGATAGAGGCATCTAGTCCTTCAAGGGTGGAACCAAGTCCACTCGCTCGCTATAAAATGTGTTCTTAGGTTATTTCTCGGGGGTACAAGGCGACCAAGGTCGAAGTGTCCACCACTTGCAACCTCCCTGGGCTGCGGTGAAGAGAGGCTCTACTATGCTTACAGCCAGATCAGTTACGAGCTGAGCGTCGCAGATTTTCAAGAGTGACACATAAAACAGAGCTCAGTACAATAATGCAGCTATTCCCACTGCCTCCGTATATCCTTTCTTGGCTACTAAGCTGTAGTTTCGGAAATTTAATACATAGGTTGAATGAAGGCATGATCGAAAGCTACTCGTCGTGGGGTTGTTTTGATAGGAGAGAGCGTGTGAATCATAGAGACAACTATCGTGCTCCAGTGGCCTCTCCGAGAGTTTTACTGTTAGATTTCCGAGAAATTTCAAGAATAACTAGTAAACATACTACTTTCTCATACATATATTTTTAAAAGAAATCATGAGAGGAGAACTAGAGAAATTTAAGTTCTTGCAGGGCTGCTCCTCAAAGAATCAATCGTGACAGGAAAAGGATAAGCAAAGAATTATGACAAAGAAGAACCTTTCGTCCCACACCATAATGTTCCTTGCGAAATATATGTCTAAATGTGATATGAGATTTATCATATTCCTTTGCATAGTTCCCGTCTGGAATATATGATAGACGCATGAAAGCGAATCGATGCTGGCAGCTTCGCTCTGTTCCAGATAACAAAGGAGAAGCCATCAGCAGCTGACGGGCTTCCGGCCCGGCGAGCAATTGGTTACACCAGCGCCTCTATCGGCTTCCGATTAAACTATTATCGTCAGGCTGTGACATAAAACTCCCTGTAATTGCACAACTGCGTTCCTTTGAGATAGACAGATATTACACCGCTACAACAGATATTACACCACTACAACAGCGTGCAGTCCATCTGTCTGCATTTCCAGCTTTCTACGGAATCAGAAATTTCGCTAAATTTACGAAACAGTGGAGTACATTTCCTTAAAGGTCAGAACAAACCGGTGAGCTGTGACTGTGTCATGGTGAATGATATATTATATCAGACTTAGTTTGTGAGATGCATCTCTTGCGACACTCTCTTACACTGCAAATGTTTAGTCCTGTATTCTTTCTCTATTTTAAACATAGCTGCACAACAGCAACGGTTCCACGTAATAAAATTATAAACAGCCGACCAGTTGCAATGGATGAAGAATTCTTTACCTCGGTTTCGACAAATATAAATTTGTCTTCTTCAGAAGGTGGCTATTTTATATTAGTAAGGACTAATGTACCATCACCATTTTTACAAATGTCGTCATAGATCCATTTGTCAAAAATGAAATATAGCCCTAGAATTAGGGTTTGTCACGTAAATATAAATTAGTACGTGGATCTTGCAGAGCTCACAAACGACACGTTTGAGCAGAGTGTCAGCAATGTTCTTGTGGTGTTTGCTAGATACGTTCTAGAAGAATCGATTGGCTAAATACACTGCAAAATGATCAACAACAATAGTTACTCTGTATGCTGATTTCCCTCTTTACACTTTCCGAATTACATGTGAATCTTCAGGACATAGCTGTACCAGCATAAGAAACTACACCTATCATGCACGGCTGTGGTCAGATATTAATCAGCGCAAAAAGGAATTGTAGGACTGTTAAGATCATTCACCGGTCCATCCTAGGTTACTGGTAGAGTTTTAATAACTTTCATGTATGTATTATGTGGTAACTCTCATTAGTAAAAAGAGTGTTGAATTTATTTAAACGTTATTTGAGGTTGCCTAAAATCCCGAGCGCTTAAGTACGGCAGTAACGTAGTTCTTACAATCTGACTTAATGGAAGCATCGTAATAACGTGTATCATTAGAAAGCCCCAAGATAAATTAGGTTACCACTTATAGATCGTAGCTGGGGCCCTAGATTCACCATCTCACTGCACTGCCGAGTGTTCCGCAGCTGCAAGCACCACAAACAAAACAACTGAACACAAAATGTTAATCAAAGGGATAAATGTTTCTCTCAGCTTCATGAAGCGATTTGAAAACTGCTCACTCTGCAAAGCTATTCAAAATAAATAACCGCCTCTATAGCAGTTAATTTTAAAAAAACAAACCACTACTCTTTAAAATACAATATATTCTTCAGTAAATTTACAGGCATTGCACTTCGTAGGATTAACTTCCTAACAGAGTTTAAAATATACTATATAATAGCTCTAATCAAATTATAAATTCGTCAGTCCCGAATGAATATAGTTCTATATTCGCCTTGATTCTTGAGCGAACAAAGGCCGGTCCTGGACGTCATGCTTCTTGTTCTTAAATTTTTGTTCGGCGCTTTCGTCACATCCACGTCTGCTCACAGGTTCTGCATTTTCTAAAGCGCGAAGCTGGGTGGCGGTACGGATGTTCTTTTCAAAATACGGATAGCAGATTTACACAAAATTATTTATAAAAAATCCTTTCTTCCTCGTGGGTTTCTTCCAGCACTGAGAAAAATGTTAAAGTTCATTATTCTCTGTTTCATGCCCTAAATTAATATTTTAGGGGCAATAAAAATTGAATGTAACTTGAATATTACAACACATCCCATATATATCATAAATCCGAAAGTTTGTATGTATCTTTATTACTTCACAATGCTAAAGCGGCTGACGGATTTGGATGAAATTTGACATGGAGATTGCTTATGCCATGGATTAACCCATGGGCCAGTGTTAAATGTGCGTAGTAAGAAATATTTATTTATATGAATGATATAAGGTAAAATATGATACAGTAATTGAGCTCTAAGCAACGACCAATGAAAGATCACAACAAGAAAGCCAATCAAAAAGCGCGCTGCATAAACGTTGATTTTCAATTTGCAAACTGTGTTATGATAGTTTTGTGTTTCAAGACAACAGGGTATTGAAGGTTTATCACAAACCCGACGTTCTGGTACGATTTGCTATAATTAAATGTCAGTTAAAGCCATGTTGGTAGTAATAGCCTTAAAGAGCTGATAATACATCATATGAAATAGAAACATTAGGATGTTCCATGTAGCCGCGCGCTTAGGCTTGTCATGTTACCTAAGTGAATTGTGTAGTACCCTATATTTTTTAACTGTCACGTCTGCGAAATATTCTGGAAGTTTTTTTATCAGAAATTGATTTGAATACGACACTGCTTCCCATTACTTTTTATTACTATTTCTAAAAAGTCATACATGAAAGATAACTACCAACTGAATGCATTATGTGTAGCTGGAGATTAGTTTTTGATTGTTTTAACAAATTAAGGAAGTACATACGTAAATCTACAAAATCAGAAATATTACTGTAGGATACAACATCGGAAATAAACACACACATAATAAAAAGCGAAATATTTGTGAGATGCAATATTTTAAATACTTAAATTCCAGAAATTTAAACGGTATTACTCTTACATTCCTGCCGAACCTCAACATTGGAAATCAACAGACTCCCAATTAAAAACTAAATATTTGCAAGAAGCAGAATAATAACTCTTTCAATTCGAAATAAGAAACTCTCAGAATCTTTGAAAAACACGAACGAAATGAAACTGTGTGTAGTAGGACTTGAACTAATGTCGTACATAAAACACCTTCATAACATGATGTTTCTAACCGCAAAGCTACGCAAAACAAACGATTATAAACATTTCAAATTTGCAGTAAGAGCTTTCGATAGTATTACTGACCATATGCCTCCAACTGGCATTTAATAACAACAAATTCTACCAAGGATATTGTGTTTGTGATGCATCTTCACTGAGCTGTTGCCTTGAAGCGGACTATCATCATAACACAGTTACAAATCTGGAAATTAGCGATTATGCATCGCCCATATTCATTTGTTATAACAAATAAAGGAAGGACATGCATAAATGTACGGGAGCAGAAATAATTGTTTACGATAAAATCATCGCTAACCTCCATAATAATGTAATGTATGGGGAATAAAATAGTTCACACAACGTAGAATGTGTATTCGATTGTGATAGTATGGGGATTCTTAAAGACTGTTTTGTCTCTGGACTTCAATGAAATGTATTGGACTTTAGTCTTGGACCATAGAAGGCCGAAGATTGTAATACTATCGGGTTTCTTAAACGTTGTATTGTGTTCGGATTTCAATGACTCGTACAGAGGGTATAGAAAACTGCAGACACTCTTTGATAGTCAATATTAATAGAACAAAATGGCATACCACTACGATTATTGCACGGGGAGAGGCTTATTTTATGTGTTCAAAGTGACGTCCGTTAGCAGCCAAACAACGGCGATACCATGGAACTGTTGATCAAACTACAGCTGCCAGTGTGATAGCTGCATCGATGATTTCTCGTAGCTCATTCAGTAATGCTGGCTTCTGTCGATAAACTTCATATTTCAGGGTCACCCATATGTAGAAGTGAAGAGGTGTAAAGTCTGGCAACCGTGGTGGGTACTCGACAGCTCCTCTTCGAGGTATCCATCGTCCAGGTTGATTTTCGCCCAAGTAGGCTGTGCTATCTCTATGGTAGTGAGGCGGAGCGCCATCTTGGTGCACGTAAAATCTTTCTTTCCGACACACCTCTCGGATGGCAGGGAAAATTGATGTTTGCAGAATATAAAGATACACCTCACGAGTTACAGTACCTTCAAAGAAGAATGAGCCAATAGAACCACACGATGACAGACCATGCCACACATTAGTCGTCAAGACAACATGTTTGTCCACATGAACTAGATAATTTTCAGCAACCCAGTACATGCAGTTGTGGCGGTTTACAGTACCATTCAGTTTGAACTGCACCTCGTCAGGACAGATAACCACCCATGCAAACTGTTCACCCTCACGAAGTATGTCTTCAAATCACTCAAAGTACCCCATCCTTCGATATGGGTCGTCCTCGTTCATAGCGTGCTGTCATCTTGGAATGTACAATTTACACTTTGCAGCCTTCAGAATTCGTCATACGCTTAATCGGCTTACCCTGCCTCACTAATTGTTGAGTTCACCTAGTAAAATGTTGCAACATAGCAGCACTGGAAGCGGGAATTGTTGATGCTATTCGTCAGGCAGACGTTTCCTTATGTACATGCTGAACAGTGCCGTCGGGTTGAAATTTATCCCGAATACGGCAAACTGCCGTACGTGTTGGTGACTGAATTTCGTCCACATTACACCATTACCGTTGTACCTCCATGTTTTCTTACTTCCAGTACCACTACAGTACGGCCTTGCGTTGCTAAAATGACAATCTTACTCCATTCATTGCTGCCCTGCCAACTGCTGGAAAACGCGCGCCGAGATATGTTAAGGAAACAACGGACTACGCTACTGTGCAAAATTGCAGCGATATCTTCTTTTGTTCCACAGATATTAACCATCAAAAAGTGTACGTTTTTGTGGACTCCTCTGTGGTTTCTTTGGTGATTTCGATTATTTCTTAGATGCCTTTTAGTACATTGGTGTGGCTTTGGTGGTTAGATTTTAGAGGTACACCGTTCCTTTGGTGGTTCCGTGGTTTGAGTTATCTGTATTGTTTTAGGTTTGTAGTTCCTTTTGCTCATTTACTTGGCTTTTCTTTTGGTTTGCATTAGGGTGTTTTTATTCTAGTTATTTACTAAGTTAAGTTATTTATGTCAGATATCTTACGATATCAGTTCCTCAGTTTAGGTATTACTGATTAATTTCGAATACCTGGGAAGTGCGAGTCGAATGTGCCACAGAGCTCAAAAACAGCTCGAACAATGAATATAACTAGACATTGAAAATCATTTGCGCACACTGAAGAGCAGAGAATTGAGCAGATGGAGCGTCAGGCAAATGATCGAGCGGCTGATAATGCTACGCAGGCTTATGCTCGACGTAAGGGCAGAATGCTGCCCGCCCGGTTAGCCGAGCGGTCTAACGCACGGCTTTCCGGGCGGGAAGGAGCGCCTGGTCCCCAGCACGAATCCGCCCGGCGGATTTGTGTCGAGGTCCGGTGAGCCGGCCAGTCTGTGGATGGTTTTTAGGCGGTTTTCCATCTGCCTCGGCGAATGTGGGCTGGTTCCCCTTATTCCGCCTCAGTTACACTATGTCGTAGATTGCTGCGCAAACAAGTTCTCCACGTACGTGTACACCACCATTACTCTACCACGCAAACATAGGGGCTACACGCGTCTGGTGTGAGACGTTCCCTGGGGGGTCCACCGGGGGCCGAACCGCACGATAACCCTGGGTTCGGTGTTGGGCGGCGGAGGGGTAAAGTGGACTGCGGTAGTCGCCGTGTGGTTGTTGGACCCCTGCGGCTGCGGCGGGGACGTTCCGTCGTTTCTAGGTCCCCAGTTAACATACATTACAATACATACATACATACATACAAGGGCAAAATGCTGAACGCATTGCTTTTCAGCGCGTTTCTGAGACAGCCGAAGATGCGGCTTCTTCGCGTCAGGCCAACGCAGCACGTGTAGCAGCAGTGCGTGCCCCTAACACAGTCGAAGAGCCAGACGCACGACACGACCCTATTTCTCAAAGATAAGCTGAACGTCGGCAAATATTTGCAATCAATACCTGGTGATTTGTAAAAAAAAAGTTCTTTCGACTATGGTCCAACTTTGGATTACAATGACGATAGGCTCACTAAAACTGCCTGCATGAACGAGGCATGCAGATTTCGTGGGGCACTGAAATGAAGGGAGGAAAAGGAGGAAAAGGAGGGAATGCTTTGCTTTGGGGGCAAGGTACCCGTTCTCACATTAGAAAAGTCAGTAGAACCTATAAAGGGATTATTTTCTGGAAGCACTGGTGGGTCACAGCAATTCCTAAACTGCATGAAAAAATATAACTCATGTTTTCAAATGACCTTTGGGGCAGATAGAACTATCTCCATGTCTGGGTTTTCACCGACCATTACGGTGCAGGAGCAAGTGGACCTTAAAATCGGGTCCCTTTTACCTCTGACCAATGGTGAGGCACAATTTTTGCAAGTTTACTTTATGGGAGACGCCGAAGAGGAGACTGACAGAAAGTTGGGTTGGGTTGTTTCGGGAAGGAGACCAGACAGCGAGGTCATCGGTCTCATCGGACTAGGGAAGGAAGTCGTCCGTGCCCTTTCAAAGGAACCATCCCGGCATTTGCCTGGAGCGATTTAGGGAAATGACGGAAAACCTAAATCAGGATGGCCGGACGCGGGATTGAACCGTCGTCCTCCCGAATGCGAGTCCAGTGACTAACCACTGCGCCACCCCGCTCGGTGACAGAAAATGAATAATTATTATTCAGGGAGAGATGAACAGGCTACTGTACTGAAAATCCAGAAATTTCTGCGTGATCACAACGCACTGGTGCATGAGCTGACAAACAGTTCTGGGGCTCTTGCCCGACGAGAGCTGCAAGTTGGTGATCCATGAGGATCGTGTGCCGAGCGGGCAGCACGCACAGCGCTACAACGCACAGACAGTGAGTGAGGTCGCGTCTGTGGTAACGTGCGCTGGCCCCAACGCCCCGAGACACATTGTGCTATGCAAGTACGTCGACTCTGCCACCAGGATCGTGGACACGCTCCGCTATTAAGATGCTCCACAGTATCGCATTATGTTTTGGAAATGGACTAGAAGGCTATCATTTCAGTATTCCGCAAACGACAAACGAATCCGTTGACTGGGCGACAAAAATTGTACATGAATTTCTAAGCGTTTCTTTCGATGGTCTGCGAACACGACTTCATCCTGTCGTTCCGGTGTAAGGTACTCCTGACGCAATTTTTAGTAGACGTGTACGTGAAGATCGAGGTGAGCATCTAAGGTTCATAGTGCTAAAACAAAGCAAGGTGGGAGCAGAAAATTACGTCCATGTGCAAGACACGATTGCGAATGGTGGTAATGTACGAAGGTCACTCCAAAAGAAATGCACGCCATTTTTGTAAAAATACAGTTTTCAATCTGTATGTCTGAAAGTCTTACAGTGTGTAGATACATCCTCCCCGCTTGTTTTCAAACTTAGTTCAACCTGTTCCCGTGAGTGGCGCCATCACAGCATGTTTTCAAGATGGCTGCTACGCTTGACGTTCGTCAGAAGCAACGCGCTCTCATAGAATTCCTGTGCTTTGGAAACAAGACAGTGGGAAACATCCACAAGAGGTTGAAAAAGGTGTATGGAGATGCTGCTGTCGATCGCAGTACAGTTAGTCGGTGGGCAAGCAGGTTAATGATGAAAGCGGACATGGCAATATTGAGGATTGTCCTCGCAGCGGCAGGCCTCGTACTGCACACACTCCAGACCATGTGAATAGAGTTAACGAATTGGTCACTGCTGACAGACGCATCACAGTGAACGAATTGTCACGCTACGCTTGGATAGGGGAAGGAAGTGTTTGCAGAATACTGGAAGTGTTGGCGTTAAAAAAGGTTTGTGCCAGGGGGGTTTGCAGGATGTTGACAGTGGCTCACAACAATGAAACACCCGCCTTACAGTCCTGACCTGGCTCCATATGACTATCATCTCTTTGGGAAAATGAAACACTCTCTTCGTGGAACAAGGTTTGAAGATGATGACTCCCTTCCCACGCTGCCAAACAGTGGCTCCAACAGGTTGGTCCAGAATTTTACCGTGCGGGTATACAGGCGCTGGTTCCAAGATGGCGTAAGGCAGTTGAGAGGGATGGAAATTATGTGGAGAAATGAAAATATTGTTCCTAAAGGAGGTATCTACACACTGTAAAACTTTCAAACATGTAGAATAAAAGATGGATTTAAAAAAATATTGTGAATTTCTTTTGGAGTGACCCTCGTAAATCAGAACGACTTAGATGGTCATCCTCCCGCCGTCATTCGTGATCAGTTCGAGGTATGTCTGGAACTATGGTCAGCCGGACTTATTCACCACTTTCAAGTGCAACACAGCCTAGACCGAGATCAGGGAAGAACTCATGGTCGGGCAGAAACCGGCAGACCGGCAAGACAATGGAGCGTGAATTTTTAAAATTAAAGCGCAAAAGATGGTGGCTCTCCTTACGAAAGGGTGAGTTTTGGTGTAGAGCAGTGCTTCATGTATTCCGTGAGGAGAGAAAAGCGCGGCTTCCCCCAAGTTCACTTGCTGCTGTGGTTAAAACAGAAATTGCGGCCGAACCACACCGATGAAGTGATATCAGCACAGCTTCTTGACCCCAATGTGGACAAACAGTTATATGACATGGTCACTAAGCGCATACTTCACGGCCGTTGCGCAGCGCTGAACCCTAAGAAAAGTGCTCAAATTGCTCTGAGCACTATGGGACTTAACGTCTGAGGTCATCAGTCCCCTAGAACTTAGAACTACCTAAACCTAACTAACCTAAGGACATCACACACGTCCATGCCCGAAGCAGGATTCGAACCTACGACCGTAGCGTTCGCGGGGTTCCAGACTGAAGCGTCTAGAACCGCTCGGCCACATCGGCCGGCGCTGAACCCTATGTCCACGTACATTGCGGACAGGAGATGCACCGAAAAGTATCTCGGTGACTTTTAAAAGAGGCCCAAACGAACTAGAATGGCTGTTGTTGTACAGATCTGGACCACCCGAGGACTGTAGGCATACGGTCACAATGAACGTGAGATGTATGGCGCAGCTGGGTCGTTCCCTACTCACCGCTCCTTTCCAAACTATTTAAAGACCACATTAACGCCGAGCTTTGTAACTCGGTTAAGGCAATTAAATACATTTGCAAATACGCAAACAAATTCAATGTGCAGGCGATTTTTGTTGCGCAACAGCAAGTCTATGCCACTACTGATCCAAGATGCTAAGAGCAAATGCTTGGAACGGATCGATATGCGAGCAGCAACGAGGCTTCACATCGAATATTGGACTTGCCGCTTCACGAGAGGCACCCGTCAGTGACACATTTAGTAGTGCACCTTCCCAACGGCGAGCGCGTGTACTTCACGCGGACCAATTTGCAAGCTCGAATAGCGACACCGGCCACTACCATGTACACCGCATTTTTCCATTTTTGCGAGATGAGACACTTTGCCAGAACTTTCCTGTACGCCGATGTGTCAAAATATTACGCATGGAATATGTCACGGAAAGAACTGAAACATCGTGTGCAGGACAACCCGATCGAAGGCTATCAAAGTGAGAAGGCATCAGATAACCTGGACAGAATGTACACGGTGTTTTTAACACACTTCGAGTGTTACTGTGCATAGTTGCTTCTGAGCCGCGTTGGGGTCCCATCAGATTTAAGGTTCTGAAAACAGTCGACGAAGAAAAAAGGTAACATTCCAGCAAAGATGTGAGGCGACGGGACTTTCGGAAGGTGATGGCCACTGGGACGCTACAAGGTAAGGTGTCATATTGTGGGGTCATCAACGAAGTTGAGAGAACTATTTGTTATCACTTTCAGCCCGCAGTCTCTCCAACATTATGACACTTTGGAATAAATACAGGGTGGTCCATTGATCGTGAAGGGACCAATTATCTGACGAAACAAGCGTCAAATGATAAACCTACAGAGAACGAAACTTGTCTAGCTTGAAGGGGGAAACCAGATGGCGCTACGGTTGGCCCGCTAGATGAAGCTGCCATAGGTCAAACGCATATCAACTGCGTTTTTTTTAATAGGAACGCACATTTTTTATTACATATTCGTGTAGTACGTAAAGAAATATAAATGTTTTAGTTGGACCACATTTTTCGCTTTGTGATAGATGGCGCTGTAATAGTCACAAACATATGGCTCACAATTTTAGACGAACAGTTGGTAACAGGTAGCTTTTTTAAATTAAAATACGGTACGTTTGAACATTTTATTTCGGTTGTTCCAATGTGACACATATACCTTTGTGAACTTATCATTTCTGAGAACGCATGCTGTTACACCGTGATTACCTGTAAATACCACATTAACGCAATAAATGCTCAAAATGATGTTCGTCAACCTCAATGCATTTGGCATTTACGGGTAACGACATTCCTCTCAACAGCGAGCAATTCGCCTTCCGTAATGTTCGCACATGCATTGGGAATGCGCTGACGCATGTTGTCAGGCGTTGTCGGTGGATCACAATAGCAAATATCCTTCAACTTTCCACACAGAAACAAATCCGGGGACGTCAGATCCGGTGAACGTGCGGGCCATGGTATGGTGCTTCGACGACCAATCCACCTTTCATGAAATATGCTATTCAATACCGCTTCAACCGCATGCGAGCTATGTGCCGGACATCCATCATGTTGGAAGTACATCGCCATTCTGTCATGCAGTGAAACATCTTATAGTAACATCGGTAGAACATTACGTAGGAAATCAGCATACATTGCACCATTTACATTGCCATCCATGAAATGGGGGCCAATTATCCTTACTCCCATAATGCCGCACCATACGTTAACCCGCCGAGGTGACTGCTGTTCCACTTGTTGCAGCCATCTTGGATTTTCCGTTGCCCAGTAGTGCATATTACGCCGGTTTACGTTACCGCTGTTGGTGAATGACGCTTCTTCGCTAAATAGAACGCGTGCAAAGAATCTGTCATCGTCCCGTAATTTCTCTTGTGCCCAGTGGCAGAACTGCACACGACATTCAAAGTCGTCGCCATGCAATTCCTGGTGCGTAGAAATATGGTACGGGTGCAACTGATATTGATGTAGCATTCTCACCACCGACGTTTTTGAGATTTTCGATTCTCGCGCAATTTGTCTGCTACTGATGTGCGGATTAGCCGCGACAGCAGCTAAAACACCTACTTGGGCATCGTCATTTGTTGCAGGTCGTGGTTGACGTTTCGCATGTGGCTGAAGACTTCCTGTTTCCTTAAATAACGTAACTCTGCGGCGAACGGTCCGGACACTTGGATGATGTCATCCAGGATACCGAGCAGCATACATAGCACACGCCCGTTGGGCATTTTGATCACAATAGCCATACATCAACACGATATCGACCTTTTTCGCAATTGGTAAACGGTCCATTTTAACACGGGTAACGTATCACGAAGCAAATACCGTCAGCACTGGCAGAATGTTACGTGATACCACGTACTTATACGTGTGTGACTATTACAACGCCATCTATCACAAAGCGAAAAAGTGGTCCAATTGAAACATTCATATTTCTTTACGTACTACACGAATATGCAATAAAAAATGGGGGGTTCCTATTTTAAAAAACGCAGCTGATATCTGTTTGACCTATGAGAGCGCCATCTAGCGGGCCAACCATAGCGCCATCTGAGTTTTCCTCTTCAAGCTAGACGAGTTTTGTTCTTTGTAGTTTTTTCGTTTGATGCTTATTTCGAGAGATATTTGGCCCGGTCACTATCAATGGACCACCCTGTATAAAACAGCATTTTCGAAAGACATCGCCGATAAGTACCAAGCGACAGCACTGTCTATCGGTGACGTGTATTTTAACGAAATGCTGAACCTTACTGATGACAAAGTTTCATAGATGATGGGAAAACGGACGTCTGATTTCGGCCTGCCCACCCCACCACATTCGGAGAGTTGTACACTGATTTATTCAGGAAACTCAGTTACGACAGGGCAGTCTTGAAGGCCCAAGTTGCCCAAACTGAGCCCCTACTATTACCAGTGCAAAGGCACATATTCAATAAAATTATGAGTCGCGTGGTGAAAGGAGATGAGGGTCTTCATTTCTTGGGCGCACGTGAGGGCCGTGTAGTTTACTTGGGGCCAGCATTCCCCAGTACATCATCAGCCATTCTGCCTGTCCGTTAGAATTTGGCAGACAGCTTGTGAATGGTTTCCGCATCGGGTCCGTTTAGAACATCAAACTGTCTTGGAAAATTGCTCCTTGTTGCCGTACAACTGTTTTCTAACCTGTGGTATTCCAGTACCAGAAAAACATGCTGATCAAAGAAAAACACAATTTTACTCTCTTCCTTCGGTATGGTAACTTCTTTCACGATTCGCCTATAGAATTGACTGCTCTTAGCTCTGGCGCAGTACCTTTACAAACACATCTTCATATAATTAACGTATAAACAATACAATCTGTGGTGTTATTATTACCTGACATAATCCTGATACTAGTCTTAATAATCTTTAGTGTGGATGTTGTATCTATCTCTTTTGCCATTAATTTTACTAGTAGTTATTATTGATTTATACTTCTGTTTTGTGCCTTAATTCACATTTTATTCAATTTATGTCAGTGAAGGGTATGTCTTAGTTCCTAAAAGTATAACTGAAATCATGTCTCATTATTTTTTGATTATACAGATAATCAGTCCTAAATTATTTGATTTCACAATCAGAACACAGACCTGAAGGTCTTTTCATGATGATAATTAATAGTCTGTTACAAAGATAAAATTTAAATTTTTGGAAACTCATGGCTTAGCATTGTGTTATGTCAAGGCAAAAGACTAAGCGATTACTGTGACTAATTTCATTCGAATATCACTTTAATTAATTTTTATTGTTAAATAACTTCAACTTTTTGAGATGTTGTAGGATATCATATACCAGTATGCACCATCCTCTGCTGGTCTCTTACAGAGCACATTCCAAATCTGTTCAACTTCGTATTCAGAGCAAGATGAAAGTCCCTTGTCCATTCCTAAATTTCATTTTTATACACTACATTTTGCCTTTAGTAGGTCATGACAGTACTTTGCATATCTCTACTGTACTCAGCTTCGATTGACCAAAAGAAGCACTTTGAGCAACCTCTTTGCATGTTTACTGAAAGACATGCCTATATTGGGAAGCAAAGTTTGTTTATCAGAGAAAGGGAATCATTCACAGTTTGGGAGCCATAAAGCCTTTATTGTTTCAATGGTTTCCTTCCATTCTGACGCTGTTTCTTCCATTGTTCAGTGTTCTGTGCTGATGGGAGGGAATCCAGCTCAAGAAGGAAAACTGGCTTTGTCCCATGTCATGTTTTGGTAATGTTGTATTAATGAAGGAAGTAGGTGAGACTTACTTGCGAGGGTTAAGTTTAGTTGCATAGGCTATTTTGTATCAGAACTACTTCCTAAATTACTGCGCTCTTTGCAAGCTGTCGCTTGCTTTAATCATAGATACATGCCTGAGTGATGCTAAATGTTATTATCTTGGCATAAAGAAAAGTATTATCTTCTGAATAACCTTCAAATTGTGAGTAACAGCCTTAATTTTTATATATGAAATTAGTGAATTTATTGCAATAACTTTCAGAACTCAAATTAATTAATTTAATGAGACTGAACCTCATATTGCTGGTGTACTCACGTACCACCTCAATTAAATAAGAACAGTGATAGTTGAGGCAGTATGAATGAGAAAATTGCCACATTGAAGTTTATAAAAAATGAAAAGTTTCATTTATCATTTTACAACTACTACAAGTTGATAAATCTTACACAAAAAATGATAAACGGAAATCAGAAAAAGGATGATGTTAGACTGGAAAAGGACACTTTGGGGCGGAAGCTATACTAATTCTCTCATGAATTAATCACTATTACAACACAATCTGACTTAATTTACATGAATCGACTGTGATGCCCAACTCTATTCAAATGAAATCAACTACAACCAAGTATACCACAAACTATGGTTCACCTGAGAATAAGGAACTGTGAATATCATTTAGCAATCGTACGCCAGTGCAGCAGTATTTTACACTTTCACTTTGATTCAGGCAGCAGCAGGAAACGGCACTCTGTGGCAGCTGTATGTTCTGACGCGTCGACAAAAATCTGCAAACTCCTCGGTTAGGCGTTCTGGTTATTAGAATCCCGGCAGATTTCAGTGTGAGGTCACCTGTTTGCTGTTCTGGTCAAACAGTGCACCCATATGCGGTTTCAATGTCGAGACAGTTGGAAACTGCCACTGGCTCTTAGTCCACCATAAGATACAGACCACAAGTCTCACCCACTAGCTAAAGACCTGAAGTTCTCCAGCAGGAGAAGATCAGGAAATGAAGACAAGCAAAAAATCACTACCACAATCCACCGATGCTCTGTATTGGAGTCGAATAAGCAAAAATGCAGCTGCCCCGTATTGCACAAAATAGTCGAACTATCTTCTATTCATTGAATCGCCCCTTGTGACAATTGTGTTGGTCTGGTAGCCAATCCAGACACAGGATTGCCACGCTGGGGGCGCAAGCCTCCACTTTACATATCCTGAGAGGTGCCAGTCAGGGACTCCAAATCTCTCTTGCTGAAAAAAGTGATTTTATATTAGGGAAGCATCCTTCTCACGGTAAGTATAGCCATGTTTTGGCAAAAAAACGTCTTTGTTGATGGGATCACAATCCCTCATTTATGGAAAGATTTAATATTTCTGAGCAGACTATTTCCAATTTTTGAAATATGGCTGTTAAGCTTCCCAGACAGGAGCGTACATGGAAGATATATATGTTTTTGCCACTCGCTAAAAGAAAGTGGTGACTTCCTGGAGTCAGTTTGGGAGGGGGGGGGGGGGTGCCTACAGTCTTGCTCCCACTAAAAATATGCACCAGCCACTGCGCCTGTGTCGTCCCGGCTTTTAACATGAGAATTCAGGGACTTTTGTGACCTTCTCACCATTTGCACAAAGGCTCACTTTCTAGGGGTCTCTCTTAAATACACTCCTGGAAATGGAAAAAAGAACACATTGACACCGGTGTGTCAGACCCACCATACTTGCTCCGGACACTGCGAGAGGGCTGTACAAGCAATGATCACACGCACGGCACAGCGGACACACCAGGAACCGCGGTGTTGGCCGTCGAATGGCGCTAGCTGCGCAGCATTTGTGCACCGCCGCCGTCAGTGTCAGCCAGTTTGTCGTGGCATAGGGAGCTCCATCGCAGTCTTCAACACTGGTAGCATGCCGCGACAGCGTGGACGTGAACCGTATGTGCAGTTGACGGACTTTGAGCGAGGGCGTATAGTGCGCATGCGGGAGGCCGGGTGGACGTACCGCCGAATTGCTCAACACGTGGGGCGTGAGGTCTCCACAGTACATCGATGTTGTCGTCAGGGGTCGGCGGAAGGTGCACGTGCCCGTCGACCTGGGACCGGACCGCAGCGACGCACGGATGCACGCCAAGACCGTAGGATCCTACGCAGTGCCGTAGGGGACCGCACCGCCACTTCCCAGCAAATTAGGGACACTGTTGCTCCTGGGGTATCGGCGAGGACCATTCGCAACCGTCTCCATGAAGCTGGGCTACGGTCCCGCACACCGTTAGGCCGTCTAGCGCTCACGCCCCAACATCGTGCAGCCCGCCTCCAGTGGTGTCGCGACAGGCGTGAATGGAGGGACGAATGGAGACGTGTCGTCTTCAGCGATGAGAGTCGCTTCTGCCTTGGTGCCAATGATGGTCGTATGCGTGTTTGGCGCCGTGCAGGTGAGCGCCACAATCAGGACTGCATACGACCGAGGCACACAGGGCCTACACCCGGCATCATGGTGTGGGGAGCGATCTCCTACACTGGCCGTACACCACTGGTGATCGTCGAGGGGACACTGAATAGTGCACGGTACATCCAAACCGTCATCGAACCCATCGTTCTACCATTCCTAGACCGGCAAGGGAACTTGCTGTTCCAACAGGACGATGCACGTCCGCATGTATCCCGTGCCACCCAACGTGCTCTAGAAGGTGTAAGTCAACTACCCTGGCCAGCAAGATCTCCGGATCTGTCCCCCATTGAGCATGTTTGGGGCTGGATGAAGCGTCGTCTCACGCGGTCTGCACGTCCAGCACGAACGCTGGTCCAACTGAGGCGCCAGGTGGAAATGGCATGGCAAGCCGTTCCACAGGACTACATCCAGCATCTCTACGATCGTCTTCATGGGAGAATAGCAGCCTGCATTGCTGCGAAAGGTGGATATACACTGTACTAGTGCCGACATTGTGCATGCTCTGTTGCCTGTGTCTATGTGCCTGTGGTTCTGTCAGTGTGATCATGTGATGTATCTGACCCCAGGAATGTGTCAATAAAGTTTCCCCTTCCTGGGACAATGAATTCACGGTGTTCTTATTTCAATTTCCAGGAGTGTAGATTCCTACCCCCAATTTCCGCCAACTGACCACCTTCATGACGGTTTGCCACCGTGCTCATGTAAAATGTTTTGTGTACCAGCCCCCTCCCATCTGAGCCTAAGTGGGAGGAAGAGAGTGCTACAACGAGAAGACCCTTTGCAGATACAGTCCACTGAGTGCCGCTTCCCAGAATTACTCACACAGCCTGGTCACTGCACTCAGAATTTATGGTCCCCCAGTCTATCTCTCACTCTGTTCTATGCCGCCTCCACTATGGCCCCTTGGATACAAATTCTCTACAGATTACAGAGGCAGTGAAAGAACATTCTGCTCACAATTTTCTCATGTAAAAGTCATAAACCACACATACCGAATGCAGTACTGGGGAACACCGAGATCATGACCTTAAATATTAATGTTAATCAGACTGGTAATGATGTTAAAGTGAGAGAATGGCGTGCCACCTGTGAAGTTTACTCATGGTGACTGTGCTCAGGTGTGTGGGAAAATTATTTCACATGGCGATGATAAATCTAAGTGGTTGCTCAGTTTTGACTAAATGGAAGCTAACTATGATGACGAATGTTATATTTTCAGGCCATTATATTGTAGACTAAAACTGATCACCCCTCCTTATATTATGAATTATGATAGAGTTGTTGTCTTCTTAAAAGTTGTGGACTGGGAAATTAGTATCCGAATGTTCATTGTGAAATTGACAAATGCTTACCTTGACTTGAGGACCCATGAGAGTCTGTAAATAAATTCCATCATTTTTGATAACAATACCTCCCCCATGAACCACGGACCTTGACTCTGGTTGGGAGGCTTGGGTGCCTTAACGATACTGATAAATGTGGTGCAACCACAATGGAGGGCATCTGTTGAGAGGCCAGACAAACGTATGTTGCCTGAAGATGGGCAACAACCTTTTCAGTAATTTCAGGGGCAACAGTCTGAATGACTGAACTGGAATTGCAACGTCAACCAAAACAGCATTGCTGTGCTGTTACTGCAAACGGCTGAAAGCAAGGAGGAACTACAGCTGCAGTTTTTGCCAAGGACATGCAGCTTTACTATATGGTTAACTGATAATGGCGACCTCTTGGGTGAAATGTTCCATTGGTAAAATAGTATCCCATACGGATCTTTGGGCGAGGGCTACTCATGAGGACCATCGTTATCAGGAAAAACAATACTGGCGTGCTACAGATCGGAGCGTGTAATGTCAGATCCCTTAATCTGGCAGGTAGGTTAGAAAATTTAAAAAGGGCAACGGATATACTGGGAATTAGTGAAGTTCGGTGACAGGATGAATAGGATCTCTGGCCAGATGAATACAGGGCTATAAATACAAAATCAAATAGGGGTAATGAAGGAGTAGGTTTAATAATGAAAAGTAGGAATATAGATATGCTACTATGAATAGCTTAGTGGACGCATTATAGTGGCCAAGATAGACACGAAGCCCTCACTTACCACAGTAGTACCAGTTTATAGCATTTGAAGACCTAGAGAAAACTTGACAGTATTGACTTGAATACTCTTTTTCAAATTCTGAAGATGGCAAGGGGTAAAATACAGGGAGCAAAAGGCTATTTACAATTTGTGCAGTAACCAGATTTCAGTTATAAGAACCAAGAGGCACGATAGGGAAGCAGTGGTTGAGAAGAGAGTGAGACAAGTATGAAGGCTTTCACGACCGGATGACATATCTTCTGGTAAACCTTCCGGGATGTAAGGTCGTGGTCCATGAGCTGAAGAGTTTCATGGACCACGACCTTACATCCCGGAAGGTTTACCAGAAGAGTGAGACAAGGTTGTAACCTATCCCTGTTGACATTCAATCTGTATGTTGAGCAAGCAGTAAAGGAAAAAAAAATTGAGTAGGTATTGAAATCTCATGCCACGCTGGGTGGAACATTGCGCCCGGATACGTCGTCATCACGGCGAACGGCTGCTGGAAACATGCTCCAGGCCACAGTTACGGGCTGTTATGGGAAGTATTGGGGAACGCAAGATGTTCACCTGGTCTTGATAAGGAAAGCGCTTTCTGTTGGCAATTTTGTTTTTCGACAGCATTTCAGGCAAGCGCCTTTGTCAGAAGGCACCCTGCCTCACGGGCAGCAAAGCAATTGTCCTGGGCTATTGGTATCTCCATGTAGAGCTGCCAATGGGATCTGAGTCAGTAATTGAAGGCACCTTGACAGCTGTGAACTACGTGAACATTATTTCGCCCGACGAGCATAGTTCCCTACTTAGTCTTCCCCAACAACGCGTATGATGGGGTCTTCCAGCAGAATTACTGTCCGTGTCACGAGTCCAGAATAGAGCTACAGTGGTTTGAGCAGCATGGTAGAGAAATCACGTTGGTGGTCTGGCCATCGCATTTGCCTGATCTGAAACCGCTGCAGCACATCTGGGACGCTACCGAGCGCCATCTACGTGCACCCACCAATCACCGGCTCGTAAGTGACGGGAATTACGAGGCCTACGACTACAGTCCATACTGAATACCACGGTCAGTAAATGCTCAGACGCCATGGCACGCTTGGGCAACGTTAAGGGCTGCGGGAAGGTGCTGTAGGGGGAATGCCAAGACTGGACGGGAAGTGCCATTGCCTCGTAATGACTGGGTGTTGTGTGATGTCCTTAGGTTTGTTAGGTTTAAGTACTTCTAAGTTCTAGGGGACTGATGACCATAGATGTTAAGTCCCATAATGCTCAGAGCCATTTTTGAAGTGCCATTCTAAACTGAAGCCTACACTCACATTTATTGTAAATATTAACCGGGTTTTCTCCACGCCACATTAGCGTGCTGACCTTTCAAGACGATGTGTCAACTCTACTTCGGTTAGGGCGTTCAAAAAGTTTTGCACAGTCGTATCTGCTTTTTTTTTAAACTTTGTAAGAGGAGAATGAATTTTTTTGTGAATGTACTTGGAACATTTAGCTATAAATTGGTATATAAAAGTATTTTCAGGTGAGTCATAATAGACAGTGAAGTAGATGTCAGGTTGCGACAACAGTCGGTGCTGGAGTTCCTCTTCAAGACCGGCGATGATTCTGCCACATCGATTAACAGGAAGTTGCTCCCTGTTTATGGGGAGGACACAGTAGATAGAAGCAGCATCCAGTGGAGGTTGCAGAGGTTTAAAGAGGGTGATTTCTCTCTGCTGGATAATCCACAATGCTGTAGAAAAATGGTGCAAATGGCTCTGCGCACTATGGGACTTAACATCTAAGATCATCAGACCCCTAGACTTAGAACTACTTAAACCTAACTAACCTAGGGATATCACACACATCCATGCCTGAGGCAGGATTCCAACCTGCGACCGTAGCAGCAGTGCGGTTCCAGAGTGAAGCGCCTAGAACCGCGCGGTAGACCATCGACAGCCGTGAGTGATGTGCATAAGGAGACCATTAATCAAATCATCAAATATGACAGATGTGTGACGACACGACAGCTTGCTGAAATGATTTGTTTGCCATTGGGTAGTGTGGTATCACTGGTACAGTGACTTGGGTACAGAAAAATCTCTGCACATTGGATGCCAAGATTACTGACAAGAGAAATGAAAACGATGAGGAAGAATGTGTGTGAGGATCTTATGAAGGCCTTTACTGAAGAGCCGGCTGGAGTGGCCGAGCGGTTCTAGGCGTTACAGTCTGGAGCCGACCGACCGCTCTGGTCGCAGGTTCGAATCATGCCTCGGGCATGGATGTGTGTGATGTCCTTAGGTTTTTTTTTTTTTTTTTGGTCATCAGTCTACTGACTGGTTTGATGCGGCCCGCCACGAATTCCTTTCCTGTGCTAACGTCTTCATCTCAGAGTAGCACTTGCAACCTACGTCCTCAATTATTTGCTTGACGTATTCCAATCTCTGTCTTTCTCTACAGTTTTTGCCCTCTACAGCTCCCTCTAGTACCATGGAAGTCATTCCCTCATGTCTTAGCAGATGTCCTATCATCCTGTCCCTTCTCCTTATCAGTGTTTTCCACATATTCCTTTCCTCTCCTATTCTGCGTAGAATCTCCTCATTCCTTGCCTTATCAGTCCACCTAATTTTCAACATTCGTCTATAGCACCACATCTCAAATGCTTCGATTCTCTTCTTTTCCGGTTTTCCCACAGTCCATGTTTCACTACCATACAATGCTGTACTCCAGAGGTACATCCTCAGAAATTTCTTCCTCAAATTAAGGCCGATATTTTATTTTAGTAGACTTCTCTTGGCCAGAAATGCCTTTTTTGCCATAGCGAGTCTGCTTTTGATGTCCTCCTTGCTCCGTCCGTTAGTGGTTATTTTACTGCCTAGGTAGCAGAATTCCTTAACTTCATTGACTTCGTGACCATCAATCCTGATGTTAAGTTTCTCGCTGTTCTCATTTCTACTACTTCTCATTACCTTCGTCTTTCTCCGATTTACTCTCAAACCATACTGTGTACTCATTAGACTGTTCACTCCGTTCAGCAGATTATTTAATTCTTCTTCACTTTCACTCAGGATAGCAATGTCATCAGCGAATCGTATCATTGATATCCTTTCACCTTGTATTTTAATTCCACTCCTGAACCTTTCTTTTATTTCCATCATTGCTTCCTCGATGTACAGATTGAAGAGTAGGGACGAAAGGCTACAGCCTTTTCTTACACCCTCCATAATACGAGCACTTCGTTCTTGATCGTCCACTCTTATTATTCCCTCTTGGTTGTTGTACATATTGTATATGACCCGTCTCTCCCTATAGCTTACCCCTACTTTTTTCAGAATCTCGAACAGCTTGCACCATTTTATATTGTCAAACGCTTTTTCCAGGTCGACAAATCCTATGAAAGTGTCTTGATTTTTCTTTAGCCTTACTTCCATTATTAGCCGTAACGTCAGAATTGCCTCTCTCGTCCCTTTACTTTTCCTAAAGCCAAACTGATCGTCACCTAGCGCATTCTCAATTTTCTTTTCCATTCTTCTGTATATTATTCTTGTAAGCAGCTTCGATGAATGAGCTGTTAAGCTGATTGTGCGAGAATTTTCGCACTTGTCAGCTCTTGCCGTCTTCGGAATTGTGTGGATGATGCTTTTCCGAAAGTCAGATGGTATATCGCCAGACTCATATATTCTACACACCAACGTGAATAGTCGTTTTGTTGCCACTTCCCCCAATGATTTTAGAAATTCTGATGGAATGTTATCTATCCCTTCTGCCTTATTTGACCGTAAGTGTTATACAGCTAGGGAAGGCCGAAATGCACGCTATAGGCTCACGCAGGATGGCGTGAGGTCTGAAACAGGATACGTAATGAATGCTATAAAGAAAAGTACGTAGCAGCTGGAATACTTAACTTTAATCCATCATTTTTATACATCGTTCTTGATGAGACATGCTTCATACGATAACTATCAATTGCTATGGCGCCTTGCTAGGTCGTAGCCATTGACTTAGCTGAAGGCTATTCTAACTATCTTCCCTGCAAATAAACGAGGCTTCGTCAGTGTTGCATCGCTAGCTAAGTCGTCCGTACAACTGGGGCGAGTGCTAGTAAGTCTCTCGAGACCTGCCGTGTGGTGGCGCTCGGTCTGCGATCACTGACAGTGGCGACATGCGGGTCCGTCGTATACTAATGGACCGCGGCCGATTTAAAGCTACCACCTAGCAAATGTGGTGTCTGGCGGTGACACCACATTCCTCCCCCGCAAATCGGCGGACGGTTGTGTTATAAGGCTTCCGCCCGCCGTGGAGAGGACCCCATGTTGGCGTATGCGACGAGGTGGGGAGCCTAACAACAGGCGAGGCTGTGCCACCCGCACCCTGCCATTCGGTCCGAGGGGAGCTAGGAAACGCCTGAAACCTAGTCCAGGGTGCACGCCATCATGCGGTGTATGCGCCCGTAGAGAGACAGGAGGGGCCGAAGGGTCGACCTCTATCGCGTCGGGGTACCCGACGCGCGAAGACGCCATGGGGGCCGAGCGGGCAAGAGGTCCATGGCGGAGGACTGCTGGTCACGGGAAGCGATCGGCGGCGCGTGACCCAGGGAGGCGCATGGCGGCTGCAGCGACGCATCCACTGCGGGCGGCGCCGGCAGGAGAACAGGCGGCGGCGGCGGCGGCGCGTCGCCATCTGGCAAAATGGAAGGCAGCGTCGGTAACACCTGGGGATGAGGCGAGCCAGTAGATGGGTCCCCAGGGCGCTGACCGGACGGCACCGTCGCTGAAAGCAGACGGGGAGCGGCAGAACCCGTGCGACGACAGAGGCACAGCTGATTGAGATGCCGACGCACCTCACCAGAGGCCCCCAAAACCAAATACATCGCGCGGCCGAGGCAGCGAAGAACGCGCCCTGCGAGCCAACGCCGTGAACCTCGATAGTTGCGATAGAATACAACGTCGCCTGGAGCAAAAACAGGAGTCTGCCGCTGCACAGGAACCTGATGCGGCGGATGCAGCAAAGACATCAAGGTTCGATGAGGACGACCGTGGAGCAACTCAGCCGGCGAGCGACCATCTCGGGGCTGAGAGCGATACGAGGACAAAAAGAGCAACAACGCGTCCTCCCGAGAATGCGACTCTTTCAACTGCAACATCTGTGACTTGAAAGTCTGGACCAATCGATCAGCGGCACCGTTTGACTGAGGCGAAAACGGCGCGGACGTCAGATGTTGAATACCATTGGCCTTGCAGAATGACTGAAATTCTGCGGACTGAAATTGTGGGCCATTGTCGTAAACAATAATCTGTGGAAGATCTTCAATGCAAAAGACAGCGCATAACGTGTGGATGGTGGCAGATGACGTCGTGGAAGACATCCGGACAACAAAAGGGAAATTACTGAAAGAATCGACCACAACCCACCATCAAGCATTCCAGAATGGACCAGCAAAATCTATGTGCAAGCGTTGCCAAGGGGAAGTGGCTTTTAGCCGTGCAAAGAAGTTCCGCGGCGGTGCGGATTGTTGTTCGGCACACGCCATGCAAGAAGAGCACATATTCGTAATCGCAGCATCGATTCCGAACCAAGTACAGTGCTGACGAGCAAGTTGTTTCGTTCGCACAATACCCCAATGTCCTTGGTGAAGAAGCTTGAAGACAGAGGACTGTAACGAACGTGGGACCACAACTCTGGACTGATCATTATCAGAACGCAACAACAAAACCCCACGTCGAACAAAAAGTCTCTCCTTGTGAGAAAAAAATCGGCGAACCAACGGATCCTCTGTCCGTGACTTTGACAAGGGCCATTGCGTAGCAACAAAACGCAAAACCGTAGCAAGGACAGGGTCAGCAGCTGTGGCCGTAGCTACACGACGAAAATCAATCGGAAACGATTCGACCATGTCATTGGTTTCCGAATCAATGAACATGCAAGCAAGTTCGGAGGAATCGAATGCTGTATCCTCAGCAACAGGCAAACGGGACAACGCATCGGCGTTTCCGTGCTTAGCAGTGGACCCATACAAGATATCGTAGCGGTACTGCGAGAGGAAAATAGACCAGCGAATGAATTTCTGCGCTGTACGTGGAGGGACAGGCTCGTTCGGATGAAAAAGCGATGTCAAAGGTTTGTGGTCTGTGATGATGGTAAAGTGACGACCATACAAGAAATCATGAAACTTTGTAACACCAAACACGAGAGCCAAAGCTTCCTTCTCGATCTGCGAATGATTTCTTTGTGCTGACGAGAGCAATTTGGACGCAAAGGCAATAGGGCGATCATGCGAACCATCTTTGTGCGCAAGCACAGCTCCGATCCCGAAATCCGATGCATCTACCATCAACAAAAGGGGTTTCTGGGGATCGAATGGCGTAAGGCAAGTATTAGAAAGCTACGCCGATTTCAACTGGCGAAAGGCGCGTTCGCATTCCGTCGTCCAGACAAACGGAACACCTTTACGGCGTAAGCGATGAAGCAGAGCTGAAATGGAAGAGGCACTGCGCACATTCAATCACACCTTGTGATTCTAAATCGTGTAATGTTCTTGCGACCTCATCACGCAATGCGTGGGGAACATTGCGCACTCTGAAAAATTTCGGTTGCCCGTTTACTTTCAGATCCAAATGTGCTTTATAGTTCTTAACGCAACGAAGGCCCGGTGCAAAAATGTCTACAAATTCTTCACATAGACGAGAGACACTGGCGGAAGGCACAGTCTGATTCACTGATAGGACCTGATTTACGATAGACAAGTTAAACAACTGAAATAAATCTAAACCAAACAAGTTCACTGCAGAAGAAGAACGAAGGACATAAAATGACACAAGTTTTGTTTGTCCCTTGTATGTTACAAGAAGGCTGCACTGTCCTAACACAGGGATCGTGTGACCTGAATATGTAGTTAGCTTAACATTTGCGGCACGCAACGGGGGTGTGCCCAGTTGTTTGTACGTGTCTTTATGGAGCAATGAAACTGCCGCTCCTGTATCGAGCTGGAATGGGATCACGTTGCCATTAATGTCCAAGTCTACAAAAAGTTTATTGTCCTGCTGACAACAAGAGCGACTGTCTCGTGCAATTGGAACAGACACTGGTGCAGAAACACTTGCTGACTGACGTGATTTCCAGCGACGTCGACGCACACTTTTTGTGGGACGCACCCAGTCACTTTGAGAGAGAGTGTCACTGGGCCGAGGGGAATTAACTACATGAATTTCCATGGGCGAAGGTGCACGAGCCTGGGTATTCTTCGTTTGATTCCGGCGCGAAGCAAAGGGCCTGGAATGGTTTTTAGCGTCTGATCTGAGCTTTTTCTGGCAAACACTCTGAACATGTCCTTTTTTTTTACAGAAAAAGCAAATAGCTTGGCGTGACGGGCAATTCTCACGCGAATGTCTAGTAGCACACCGTGGGCATGATTTCACTGCATTTTCATGCTTGCGCGGCATATGTGGCTGCGCAGACGTGCGCGAGGGCTGTTTACCGTTCCGTGCAGCTCGCCCGGCGGGCCGGTTAATGTGACATACAGCTGGCGAAGTTTCAAACGATTCCTGAGCAAATTCAAGTGTGTCTTGCCTATCCAATATGTCTATCACTTGTCGAAGGGAGGGATTGACTAGTTTCAAAATTTGCTCCCGTATACGAACATCTGAAACGTTCTGTGCAATTGCATCACGCACCATAGTATCTGAATAAGGGAGTCCACATTCACACTCAAAAGCACAATCCCTTGTAAGGCCATGCAAAGTTGCAACCCACTCCCGATTAGTTTGACCGGCCATACGTTTTGTACGAAAGAACGTATACCTTTTTGCAACGACATTGACTGTTTCTTTGAAATAGGCATCTAAAGCAGACAAAATTTCTTCGTAGGACAGAGTTGCTACATCACGTCGGGGAAATAATTTCACTATCATACGGTACGTTTGAACCCCTACACACGCCAATAAATGAGGCTGCCGCTCGTTACCTTGAATTCTGTAGGCGGCGAGGCGAAATCCAAACTGGCGTGATCACTCCGTCTAGGTTTCCACCTCCGCATCGTAGTGCCGAAACGGAGGTGCAACAGCATGTTGTGGCTGCGGTAGCGGTGAAGCGCGGCTGCCGCATCGGTTTGCATTGCACGTTGACCCTGGACGAGCTGTCCAAAGGCATCCAATAACGCCTGCGTCTGCTGGTTCTGCAAGCGATAAAATTCGGACAGTACATCTGGAGATTGTGGCGAAGCCATGACACAAGTAAATTAGAGCAAAACGAACGCGAAATCCTCTTTTAAGCCTCGTCGCCACTTGTTATATAGCTAGGGAAGGCCGAAATGCACGCTATAAGCTCACGCAGGATGGCGTGAGGTCTGAAACAGGATACGTAATGAATGCTGTAAAGAAAAGTACGTAGCTGCTGGAATACTTAACTTTAATCCATCATTTGTATACATCGTTCTTGATGAGGCATGCTTCATACGATAACTATCAACTGCTATGGCGCCTTGCTAGGTCGTAGCCATTGACTTAGCTGAAGGCTATTCTAACTATCTTCCCTGCAAATAAACGAGGCTTCGTCAGTGTTGCATCGCTAGCTAAGTCGTCCGTGCAACTGGGGCGACTGCTAGTAAGTCTCTCGAGACCTGCCGTGTGGTGGCGCTCGGTCTGCGATCACTGACAGTGGCGACATGCGGGTCCGTCGTATACTAATGGACCGCGGCCGATTTAAAGCTACCACCTAGCAAGTGTGGTGTCTGGCGGTGACACCGCAGTAAGTCCTCCAAAGCTCTTTTAAATTCCGATTCTAATACTGGATCCCCTATCTCTTCTAAATCGACTCCTGTTTCTTCTTCTATCACATCAGAGAAATCTTCACCCTCATAGAGGCTTTCAATGTATTCTTACCGCCTATCTCCTCTCTCCTCTGCATTTAACAGTGGAATTCCCGTTGCACTCTTAATGTTACCACCGTTGCTTTTAATGTCACCAAAGGTTGTTTTGACTTTCCTGTATGCTGAGTCTGTCCTTCCGACAATCATATCTTTTTCGATGTCTTCACATTTTTCCTGCAGCCATTTCGTCTTAGCTTCCCTGCACTTCCTATTTATTTCATTCCTCAGCGACTTGTATTTCTGTATTCCTGATTTTCCTGGATCCGAATGGGGGACTATTCTGGAATCTTTTGCCAGTGGAGAGATCATCATGACACTTCTTCAATTACAGGCCACATGTCTTGTGGATACACGTTACGTGTCTTTAATGCAGTGGTTTCCATTGCCTTCTGCATCCTCATGTCGTTGATCATTGCTGATTCTTCCGCCTTTACGGGCAACTTCCCACCCCTAGTACAAGAGAGTGCCCTCAACCTCTATCCGATCCTCCACCCTCTTTAACAAGGTCGTTGGCAGAAAGAGGCTGCCTTCTTATGCCGGAAGTCGTCGGCCGCCAATGCTGATTATTTATCAAAATTTAGGCAGTGGCGGGGATCGAACCCGGAACCGATAACGTTTTGATTATGAATCAAAGACGCTACTCCTTGACCACGGGTCTAGGTTTAATTAGGTCTAAGTTCTAGGCGACTGATGACCTCAGAAGATAAGTCGCATAGTGCTCAGAGCCATTTGAACTATTTTTTTTTACTGAAGACTGGAAACAGTGTTTTGATGGCGTCATTACCCAGGATGAAACATGGTTGTTTTTGTCAGTACCTGACAGCCAAACCCAGTCCATGGAGTGGCGTCATTCACGTTTCCCTCCGAATAAGAAAACAAGGCTTTCACGAACATCAGGTCGAAAGGTGATGGCCTTCTTCTTCTGGGATCAGTGTGGAGACATTTTCATAGACTTTTTGGAACCTGGCTCCACCATTAACCGGGACCATTACTGTTCGTCATTGGATAAGCTGTGATGTGCCATCAAGACCCACAAACCACAGCTTCAGGACCAGCTCATCAGACTACACCATGACAATGGCAAACCCCATACAGCCGTTATGACGCAGTAGACAATCAGGAAAATGGGTTGGAAAATTGTTCCTCATCCTCTCTACAGTCCGGACTAGGCTCCATCTGATTTTTACCTCTTTCATCGTCTGAAGGCCCACCTGCGCGGTAATACATTTAAAAGTGAGAAAGACATTATTTCCTGTGTCAAGCGATGGTGTAAAAGTCAACCCCACAATTTTACCAAAGTGCATTTATATCATGGTAAAAAAAATGGCTCTGAGCACTATGGGACTTAACTTCTGAGGTCATCAGTCCCCTAGAACTTAGGACTACTTAAACCTAACTAACCTATGGACATCACACACATGCATGCCCGAGGCAGGATCCCTACATGCGACCATACCGGTCGCACGGTTCCAGACTGTAGCGCCTAGAACCGCTCGGCCACCCCGCCCCTCCCCCCTCCCCCCCCCCCCCCACGGGCATTTATATCATGGAAAGTACGCTGATGCAGACGCATCACAGCTGATGGAGGCTACATTGAGTAGGCTCAATGTGTAGCGAAATATTCCAAGTAATTTCACAAAAAATTTCATTCACCTCTTGCAAAAAATAAAAAAAGTTAAGGACGATTGTGCAAAACTTTTTGAACGGCCTTTGTATCTATAAAGATTTCCACCGAAAATGCAGTGATTTATTTTCGCATGGCTTATTAACCATTTTTTGCTATCAGAGAAGCGTTACGAGAGGTGAATTTTGAGTAAAACCTATACATTTTTCTGATTGTCATGTTAAAATCAGCATCTTTTCCCTAAACTCAGCGGAGTTTACAAAGTGTTAATACAGTAATATGTTGTGCAGACAAAATTGCGACAAAAGTTTGAAGCAGTAGTTTATTAACAGCGGAAATGAGCAAAAAGGTCAGCATCTTATGAAAAGACACATCCTCAGTACCAAACAAACGCGCCATGTCTTCACTTATGTTGTTCCAAAAGCCATAGCATTTCTCGTTTCACCATCTATCGAAGAAATTACATTTTTCATCGAAAAAGTTTGCAGTTCATGTAATAACACGGTAGATAATGAAGTTCTGTGTATTAACCATATGGAAAAATACTCTCCTCTTTGCGTGCTGTAATTTGCCAAAATCTCATTTCACTATCTCAAACCGTTTATGAAATATGAGCAATGTAGTGGATATTTTACTCTGACTTTATCGCTGGCGAGGCGCGATCGCAAATGAAGGTGCTACGTTAGATAATTTTCTCGAGTTTGGTGACAGATAGACACCTCTACCCAGATCTAAAGAAAAATTAAATATGTTAGATAATTTGATAGGCAGTAAAATATTATGTAATATGAATCAAATGCAAAATCATAACGAACCCTATTTTTCATTGCAAACTTTTTAGAATTTCGCACATTGTCTTACTTCCGTGTACATATCACAATATCTATGACCATTAACGAAATTATGGTCACATTTTTTCAAGGAGTTCCCTGCTGGATGTGAGAGTGGCTATGTACGTAAAAAACAGTATTCCATTTGAGTACATAGATGTACTACAGTACTGCATTGAACAGATATTTGAATGTTGTGCAGGGGCAGTTGACTTTAGTGAAACTAAACTTCTAATTGTTGTTGTTTATAGGTCCTCTAAACCTGACTTCAGAGCATTCCTGCTCAAGCTAAAGAGGGTTTTTGATTCATATTGTTGGTAGTACCAGAAATTAGTTACATGTGGTGACTTCAATATAAATTTTGTGTATGATGGTGCAAGGAAAAAGATGTTGGTAGATCTCATAAATTCATATGATCTGATGCAGACTATGTTTTTTCCAGCTGGGGTGCAGGGGAACAGTACCACAGCCATAGACAATAGTTTCATTCATTCTTCATTACTAGATGGGCATTCTGTTAGGAAATGGTCAATGGCCTTTCAAACCATAATACACAAATCTTAACACTCAAAGGCTTTAGTACTCAAACAAATGTCACATATAATTACAAACTATATAAGAAAGTTAATCCAACAGATATTGAGAGTGTTTTAAACATTGTCAAGGAACAAGAGTGGCAGGGTGTTTATAGTGCCAATAAAATAGATGATAAATCTAATGCTTTCCTTAACACATTTGTCATGCTCTTTGAGAGTTGCTTTCGATTAGAACGATCTAAACGGGGTACTAGCAGTAATAGGCAGCCTGGGTGGCTGAGTAGTGGGATAAGGATATCATGTAGAACTAAGTGTGAATTATATCAAAACGTTGGTCATAATCAAGCTACAGTAGCACATTAGAAACAGTATTGTAAGGTGCTTATAAATGTTATTAGGAAGGCTAAGAGTATGTGTTATGAAAGTAGAATAGCTAATTCACAGGATAAAATTAAAACCATATGGTCAGTTGTGAAGGAAGTGTCTGGTCAGCAGTGAAAGGTCGACAATATTAAGTCAGTTTACAGTAAAAATGTTTGTATTACTGTTGTGTACATGGTTCCGTGTAGTCAGTGTGTACACAACTTTCCCACTAGAGCGCGCCCCGCTAAGCACAACAGCGCAGGCGCAGCGCTCGTCCATCTCCGCACTATGAGATGGCGCTGCCTTAGAGCGGACCAAATTCTGCTTCCGCCGACCCGCGTATTAATATGTAACACAGCCAATGAGATTGCTGCTAACGTAGAACCTTTTCTCCTCGTGGATCACACTCGCGCAGTGATACCTGAATGCGCGAGGTATTATAACGAGTGTACAGACCTCCAATTAGTCAGTCTGCATTTTTCTGCACCAGTCTGTACCAGTCTGCATTAGTCTGTACCAGTCTATAGTCAAGTTTCAGTCTGCGCCTAATAAGATTACCATATTCCTGCACATAGCCATGAAGATAAATGTATAGACACTTTGTCAAGTATCAGAGATATGTGAGAATAAGATTAACGTACCAAGACCAAAGGAACTTCAGATTGTCAATTGTAAACAGCATCCATAATCACGTTACAGAATATCTATGCTTTTTATTATTTTAATAAATGTGTGTGAAAATTAATCAAGTTTTGTTTAAAATTGGTCACCGTCAATCTGCTACTCTAAGCGTGCAAGTGGAGTTAGAGTGACAAGTCAAATAATCTGATGGTGTGTGTACCAAAGGTCTTACAGTACGCACACCACAGTTACTGATGAATCATATATATGTATGATATTTAAGAATCATTTTCCGAGCATTGCTGGTGAATTAAATTAAAATTTAGTTTCTACAGGGAATCATACAACTTTCTTTGGAAGTGTCTTTCCGAGATGATGTCTGAAATACCCCCCAGTGATACTGACAAGAGGGAGATTGAGTCAACAATTGAATCACTGAAAACTAAGGATAGAGTGCCTAGTAGAATATCAAAGTACTGTGCTGCACGTGTTAGCCATGTATTCACCCATATTTGTAATTTTTCCTTTTCGAATGGTCAGTTTCGTGAATGATTTAAGTACTCAGTACTAAAGCCGCTTTATAAGAAGGGAGAAACGGATAATCTACATAATTGTAGACCTATTTCTATGCCATCAGTGTTTGCTGAAGTCACTGAAAAGGCTGTATATGTAAGAATAATTGATCACTTTATAGCACACTATTTGCTATCAAATGTACAGTTCGGTTTTAGAAACCGTTTAACAACTAAAAATTGCATATTCTCTTTTCTCTGTGAGGTACTGGATGGGCTTAAACAAAAGGTTTCGAACGCTAGGCATACTTTTTCATTTAACTAAGGCATTTGATTGTGTTTATCACAAAATATTGCTCCATAAGTTGGACATTTACGGAATACAGGGAGTAACTCACAATTGGTTCACCTCTTATTTTAGCAACAAGCAGCAAAAGGTCATTATTCACAATGTTGAGAATGGCTGTGATGTGGCGTCTGGTGGGTGCCCGAGGGATCAGTGTTGGGGCCAGTCCTGCTCCTTACTTATAAAAATGATATGCCCTCTAGTATTACGGGTAACTGTAAAATATTTCTGTTTGCTGATGACGCTACCTTGGATTGGTTTCAAATAATGCAGTTCATGACCTAAGTTCATGGCCTGTAGAAAATAAACTAGCGCTAAACCACAGTAAGTCTCTGTTTTTACAGTTTCTGAAACACAATTGAACAAAACCTGACATTTTAATTTCACAGAAAGGGCATATGATTAGTGAAACTGAACAGATAGATAGTAAACTGTCATGGAAAGCCCACGTTCAGGATCTTGTTCAAAGACTTAATGCTGTCATTTTTACTATTCGAACGGTATCTGAAGTGAGTGATCGTTAGACACGAAAATTAGTCTACTTTGCTTATTTTCATTCTCTTATGTCGTTTGGTGTTATATTTTGGGTTAACTCCTCCCAACACTAAAAGCAAATTTTTGGCTCAGAAACGGGAGGTTTGGGGAATAAGTGGTGTAAGTTCACGAACCTCTTGTCGACCCCTGTTCAGAAGTCTCGGTATTTTGACATTGGCCCCTCAATATATACATTCCTTACTGTCATTTATTGTTAACAATATTAGCTTATTCCCAAGAGTAAGCAACTTCCACTCAGTTAGTACTCGGCAGAAATCAAACCTGCATTTGGTTCGGTCTTCCATAACTCTTGTGCAGAAAGGTGTGCAGTATACTGCTGCATCCTTTTTCAATAAGCTACCACTCGAATTCAAGAATCTTAGCAGTGATCCGCGCGATTTCAAGTCGAAATTGAAGAGTTTCCTCGTGGGTCACTCCTTCTACTCCGTCGATAAGTTCCTTGAAAAATTAAGCTGATTCTTGTTGTATTGTTGATTGCTTTTACTTAAGGTTATGGACTGACTTTTTTCGGGTTCATGAGCATTTTTTTTTATCTGTTATTACTTTTATGGTGTAATTTCATGTGGTGACACGTTCCATGACCTTGGAGATTTGCTCCTAAATTTGGTCCTACGGAGCTTGACGTATAAATAAATAAAAATCATCGTGAACCTCGCACATAAAGCTGCAAGTGAAACAAAAAATAATTTTTTTTACCGAATGGTTTCTGTAGAATATTTCGAGAGAGACTGCAGCGTGTGCGCCTCGATTCTGTCATCGCAACCGGCTGAAAGTGGCATACAATGCCGGCCTCCCCGTTTGGACTAACGAATGAACTAGCTCAGCCATTTGGACGAAAACTGGTCACTGCGCCTGGGCCACCGTGTCCTTCGTAAACTCTAGAACTGTGGTGACAGAAACTTGTGGAGCCCTACAAAGGACTTGTCGAACTCTTTCCGCTCACAATAAGTCCTCTATTTCATTTCAAAGATGGACCGACACCATACTAAGCAGACAGTACTGTAGTGTTATGGTTCATTAGTGTGTGAACACAATATGGAAACAACCAGTAAAAACGTAGTGCAAACATCTTTGTGAACAACAAATATGTTGATGAGTGATCGACCAGGCTTTATGATAATATGAAATTGCTCTTTGTCGCGTGTGACGCAAAGACTAGATCGTCATGGAAGAGAGAGGTTCTGCGCCAGCCTTGAAGTTCGGTGGACATGATACTGGGTAGTGGCCACTCGGTAATGAGTCAGCCGTGTGCGGCTCGCGTTGATGCCGTTGGCAGGTTGGTATCATGTAATAGAGATAGTGGCGTCTCGTTTTCCTCTTCTGTTTACTGGCGGGACTACGTCTGTTAGTGTTGTCTGTCTGCGAGTGGCAGCAGCAGCGTTTATAGATATCTAGTACCTGTACCATCTTTGGAAGGACGTGAGGTGTTTTTCCGGGTGGGGTGTGTCAGTACTTCGGTTGGGACGGAGGAGCTGAGTGGTCCGGCAGCGCGAGGACATGCCGGTACCGCTGGCGGCACACAGGCATAGCCGGATCGAGGGGCTGCAGTTGCGAGGGCCACAACCTCGTTGTCCACCGGACCCAGGACGTCGAGTTGAGTGAACATTAACCCAGTACTGAACCGTGATCATTTGTGATCACGCAGTTCGTTCGTGTTTTGCTGTTCGTAGGGTCGTCGTCAGACGAACTGCAACAAGCGAGTTGGCGGAATCTAGTAGCCGTCTTCTATTGCCTGTTATTAGTTTTGGAATTTTGTGTTATTATTGGTGAAGTGCAACCTGCGATATTTTACTGCCTTAGTGGCCCCTAACGCCCCAGTTAGCTGCCTTGGAGGTTAGCGTATTTTTGCAGCACTCTACTTTTCCTCGTCTTGTCGGTGCTGTCCGGTATGACGTGTATTTCGACAGCATCCTTGATTGCGGTGTAGACTGAGGTTTCTTTTGTCTACCTTGGTTGTAGTGGTTCCTTCTGCTTTTCGATGTTTTGAACACCAGAGTCTGAAGGCGCAGAGCTGTCTGTCACTTCGCCCTCGCTTGAATTAATCCATCGTTGTACTGGTTTTGGTAAGTGGATTGATCGGAGTTTAAACTGTCCCTACTTTGAGTTGCCATCCTCTTACGTGAGCATAACTCTTGGCTGCCTGTCTCACCGCTTACGCAGCTGTAGGGACTTTTCTCAGGTCGATCCTTGGAGCACTGTCTGTGGATCACTCCCTTCTTACTTGGTCTGATTGCGTCAATTGTTTAAAAATAAAATTTGTTTAAATTATTCCTATTGCTTGTGGCCTTTAGCCGACAAAAGATTTGAATTCTTCTTAATAAGACCTTCAGCCGTCAGTGCAGCTTGTGAAACAGCCATTAAAAAAAATGATTGTTTTTAAAAAGAAATTATTTCCCTAAATAAAGTGTATTTGTTTACTGTGCAATCAACGGTAACTGATAAGGCCCCGTACACACCACTTCCTGCTTTCCCCAAGTCCCACGTTTCAATGAACAATATCAGGAGGAGGATTTCTATAAGGAAAATGCTTATAGCAGCAGCAGATAACGTCAAAGATGCCTCAGGATGTGAGGATTCGCCTATTGATGAAACTGGAGGTGCAGGCAACATCTTGCTACGACTCTGACGATAATATATCGACAGACTGTTGCGCATCAGGTGGAACCGGCTTCATTTGTTAATTGACCGCTCAGCAACTTTATCTCACAATGTGGCGACTGGCGTGAACATTAACTTTCTATTTCTATGTTAATTATTTCGTCCCCTCCTGAACCTCTTTCTTGAATAATAGTAAAAAAAAAAAGAAAGAAAAAGGGAGCCATTCGTGAACTCTGCTAACGTACTTACCTAAGAAATAAGATATTACAAACTTGTATACATGTGTAATACATTGAAACTATTAATCACAATCATGATTCATTGCACTTTGTAGCTTGTGGTTTGAAACTGTGAGTTATTTTAAGAAACTGAATTGCATTTGGTAGTTAGCGTCATTCATTGTGAATCCCATTTTCTGTTTTCGATGCTGTATGAATGTGAGCATATGTATGAAGCGTATTTCTGCTGACGCGAATGTGCTGCTATCTTTTTAACTGAAAGCTACATTGCTTTTGTTGAGTTATTGCAGCATTGTGTGGGAATCGGCGTTGTGAGACAGCGGTGCAAATAGATGTGCTCACTGAATACTGTTTGTCAGAAAGTGCTTCAGCAAACTTATCTCTTGTTTCTACGTGTTTACATGTCTGGTGTGACTGTTTTTCTGGGGATTATTACACATTATTTCTGTATTTTTTCGTTTTGTCATGTGACAGGGACAGCGTAGGTCACAACCCGTTCTATTAACAGATAACTGCGAACAATAGCTCGCTTATCAGAAGGCGGTGAAATCAAAGACGTGTCGCCGTAATGCTACACAATAGGTTTCTGATATATAAGCGATGGCAACAATTCCCAGTATTTTCACACGAACCCATTAACTGAGGCATTTACACGATTATTCTTTGGTGGTGCAAGCAGCTGTTGAAAAGTCATTTGTGGCAAAAGCTTCATAATAAAGTTGCATAGTACTTTTAAATCACTTACGGATCTATTGCCTTCAGTGAAAAGAAAACACACAAACCGCTGAAGGCGACGTACATGTTAGTCAACTGTAGCACAAGACTGTTGCACAGCGACAGCCAGACTTTTTCACTCTTGTGCCAAATCTTAGGCTGGACCTCTACGGCGAAGCGCTAGGATCCAGGAGAGGAGAAAGTCATGCCTTTCCTGTTATTAAGACACTACTGGATTCGCAGTCTTAAGTTAAGAAAACACTGTGCTACCTGCCCTCCATATTAGACTTCCTCACCTGCTACTGTACATGAGAATATTGTTAATAAATGTTCCATTCATCCAGTAACAACACAATGTGGTTTTGAAGTAGCATCTCCTAGGAGAAAGTTCTACAGAATTTCGCATGTTTGGCAAAACTTCAAAAATTGCGTTAATGAAACTTACTAAAATTAGTCTGTAGCTGTAAATACAATCATAACGGACAGTAGGATTGGGGGAGGGGCTATGCTGATCGCTGTTGTGTTATTTAATATAATAACAAATGATATAAAATCTGAAAATGAATTGCAAACGTATGATTTGGTACTAGTCACGCTTTACTGCGTGTCGTCGCTCACTCAGCATACATTGCGACGATCACCCGTCCGCTTTAGTCCCCACCTTATGGATCTTCCTCTGTTATTTGATCAATTCTCGTAATTCTCATTCTACTTCTTCTAATTGTCCTGCTAGCTGTGTCCTCTGTTTATCTCGCATGCGTCTTGCCCTAATTTCTTTTGTTCGGACCGACCGTACAACCACGTCTGTCCATAGGATGATCCTTCCTCTTCCTTTCTTTCTCGATCCACTCTTCTTCTTCTCTCTCTCTCTTTCCTCGACTGCTTCCTTCTGTGATCATCGAGCTTCTTCTTTCTTTTCTGCGCCCTGTCTCTCCCATTACTTCCCTGCGTCTGTTCCCTCTCCTCGTTATCCCATTCCAACTGAGCAAGTAATATCGTTATGTATTCCATTCTGCCTGCACTAATTTTTTTCAGCTTACTTGTTTCCTAAATAACTGATTTCCTCTTTATCAGTTTCTTCCTCTTTCCACCCTTTGACTTATCCACTTCTGCAACCATCTAGTAACTCTTTAAATATTTTCGTTGTCTTTCCCGGTGAATCTAACAGTCGGCGAGTCATCAAATGTGGATTACCACCTCTTCACTCAGTTACTTAAAAGAAGTTCATCGCTTCATGTTGCTATTAATGCTTATCTTCCCAGCATTGATAACTATAAATAACTGGATCGGCAGCCTAACTATGAAATGTTGCTTGCGTGAGACAATGGTAATCAAGTAACTGTCGCTGATACACGCCGTTGTCACTTCTCATTTCTCGCAGGCCCAGCATCTATTCAAACGATCGGCCAACTACAGTGATTTCGACGCCAAAAAACTAACGGTATTAAATGAAAAATGTCCCATTCGCTTGTATATGCCACAAAATATATTACAGATTGCATTATAATGAAGAAACAACAAAAAAAATCTGAAAAAACCTTAAAGAAAGGAAATACCAGCTAATTGTGGTGTCACCGCCAGACACCACTCTTGCTAGGTGGTATCCTTTAAATCGGCCGCGGTCCATTAGTATACGCCGGACCCGCGTGTCGCCACTGTCAGTGATTGCAGACCGAGCGCCACCACACGGCAGGTCTAGAGAGACTCACTAGCACTCGCCCCAGTTGTACAGCCGACTTAGCCAGAGATGGATCACTGACAACTACGCTCTCATTTGCCGAGACGATAGTTAGCATAGCCTTCAGCTACGTCATTTGCTACGACCTAGCAAGGCGCCATAGCATTTGATATTGAGATTCTATTAATGTATCATCAAGAGCGATGTTCTACAATTGTGGATTAAAGTTAAGTATTATATCAACTACGTACTTAATTTGCTACTATTAATTCCCTGAACTGTTCCAGACCTCGCGCCATTCTGCATGAGCTTAAGCGTGTGCCTTTCTGGCTGTCTTCCCAAGTCACAACACTAATAATAAGGACGAGTTATTAAATTTAAATTCAGAGTTAGAATATGAAATTACTGCCCGAAAATTCGTGGCATCGCAATTCTCAAATAGTTTCTAGAACTTTGTTAAGTCTCAGTAAAACTCTTAGAAACTCATAGATTCTCCTGGAAACTAGTCACAGTAACAGAAAACTGCGGATCCTCCAGTCCTTTACCGAAAAAATTTCGTTGCTGCCGCCCGTGAATTAAGTACCCTATAACGAGTTCCACTCAGCACTGAGCTTTGGAATTACACTGACAGCGTGTGCCAACTTTCCGACACTCCATGTAGATCTCCAAGCTTCTTCCTATTTCCAGAGTTCCCACTGCTGTCGTGGTATCCTCTCGTCGCAATCCACTCTCGCTAACGCACCCTTTGACGGCCAAAACAAGCACAACACCGTCTGATTCCGGTCACTTTCAGTTCATGTACCACGATAAACTGTCTTCTCCCCACTTTACTTTACTGCTCGGTCATCTAATAAACATCCATAACGACGATCGCACATTAGTCACTCGGATTCCTACTACCATTGCTGGTATAGAGTTTCAGATAAAAGCCTCTCTGTGAACGAGCCATCACAACATAGCTCGTCGACTGCAATTAAAAAGAACGCAAATGTAGTCCGTGAGACAGTTTTGTACAAGCTGGCTATTATTAATTTCACGGAATTTGATAAAAAAGTCAACACCTTTTCGCAACAAAATAGAACTGGGATTGCTATATTTACGTACATCCCATTATGAAATAAAATATCGTACTAGACAAGTGATCACCGGCTAAACTAATGCGTAATTGCTCTGTCCAGCTCTATTTGAGGTGCGTTGTCGCGCTCCCGCCGGAGGTACGAATCCTCCCTCGGACATGGGTGTGAGTGTTGTCCTTAGCGTTAAGTTAGTTTAAGTAGTGCGTAAGTCTAGGGACCAATGAGCTCAGCAGTTTGGTCCCTTAGGAATTCACACACATTTTTGCGTTGTCGTGCGGCCTCTCCCATCGGAGGTTCGAGTCGTCCCGTGGGCATGGCTGTGTGTGTTGTCCTTAGCGTTAAGTTAGATTAAGTATTGTGTAAGCCTAATGACTGATGACCTCATCTGTTTGGTCCCATAGAACTTACCCCAAATTTCCAATTTTTTTATGTGAATTGTCATCATTGCTAATCACATTTGCAGTGTGTCTCAGGGAGAATGGTAAGTATTCAGGATTATCAGAGGATAGATCATTCGAGGCTTAAAAGGCCAGTAAACATCGGCACTAAAATGCACACATTAAGACTTATGAACACACATTCACCTTCGATACTGTGAAAAAAAAAATTCTCTTCAAGCTCTTTGTTTTTCCTATTTATTGGGGAGGTAATATGAACCAAAACTATAAAAAAAAACTTGCATACGTAGGCTCTAGAATGCTTACCTTAAGCGCTATAAACACTTCTTTAGTAGTTTTTTTTACAAACTGCGAAGATGAACGAGTGCTCACAGCTCTTAAGGTCTCCTTACTACTGCCTCTCAAAATATGGAAAGCAAGGAGTTTGAAGTAAAAGATATTTGCCTCACATTGTCCACCATGAAGGATTGTTGGTAGCTCTTAAGGTTTGCATCTTGCAGACGATGTTTGTTAGACCGTTTTCCTTCCAATCATCGTTCCTTTCACATTTCTGAATACTGACCATTCCTGCTGGGACATTATGTATTTGTGGGACGATACTTACACCTGTGGTAGCCGGGCTGATGTTGACTATGCGGATGTAGCCTGCTCAGGGCAGTGAAAAACCCAAACTAATCTGACTTTTAAAATTTGTTCGCCTCTCGAGACAATAAATTCCTGCGTATGTAGTAATGCTCCGAGTGTAAACCCACGTTTGCTTTATCCACCACGTGAGGGTACTACCTTTTTTTAAAGAAAGGCTGTCAAAAGTACAGTTCAAAACGGTCGCTGTCGTACACAGCAGACTTAACCACCTCAATTCCCATGCGGTGTCGTTATTAGTGACAAGTCTCTATTGAATCATAAAATTTTATCGCGTTTCCCATATATTACGTACATTAAATTTCCAGTTTCAGCACATTGGAGCTGTATTGTCATCAATAGCACGTTTGAGAATTTTAGCGAGTTAACCATATCACAAACCGTGCGCTGGGAACCAACCATCACTGCGTTAAGGCATACCCATTTGTGTTTTCTTTAGAAAAGTGGTATTAATTACTAACATTTTGGAGGTAATAATTGCTTAGAAATTCGTATTGCTTATTACAATGTATATCTCAAAATATTCAAATGTTGAAATCACTGATTTTGTTTCATTTAATTCAGTCATTTATACTTATGAAAATCTAGGTAATATGATCTGAATGTTTATCCCAAACATTCTTGTATTATATCAACTAATTTTTCAGTTCAAAAGCTGTCTGTACTTAGTTTCAAAACTGCTACGTATTTTTCCTATTTACACGGCTCTGAAACGATCACACATCGGTATAAAAATGTTTTCGTCTTCATGAGCATCACAGACATAAATTTACTTCAAGACATTGACATATTTCCACTTAAGCTCTACTTGTTTCGATCTCTCCTTCAACACCAAATAGTTTTGACTTAATGTTTACCCATATTGCCACCATGGAGGAGGGACGCAATAGTGCCAACGTAACCCAGACCAAGTTGCCAAATACATGAAACTGACACCCTATCCAAGAGAAGTGCAACCGTATGTTTGAGAGCTGAGCTGGGGTTTCTTTGGTCATTGCAATTCTTCGTTAAATATCCATTATACTTCCGCTGTCGTCTGTTATGACATTCCTTAAGCAGCAACAGTCATTTACGGGCAGCAAATGTAACTATACAAGTTAATTAACACATACTTCGTGCGCGTTTCGGAAATTGCTACGACAGCTATTTCATCGGCAGTTCGGATATGGTGTATTTGTTTTCCATTAATTGTGTTTCCTTTGGTGTTACTTTTCACTGTTTTGTACTTTCTATATGTAAATTAAATAAATATTGGGAGGGACGACACTCGTGTTAGACATCGATTCTTCTAGTATTTTCCTTCGTGATGTTATTAGTCGACTATCCATCGCTATGCTTTTCCTACGGGTAGCGTCTCTGATTAGTAATTAAAACATACTTTTGAATAAACATACTTTTGAATAAAAAATCATCAGCAATGGCAATTGATGACTTACGATATAAGGGAAACTGACCGTAAAAAGTGGAAGAGCGGGCAATGGTCAGCGGCATAAGGATGCAGTAGGCAACAGAAGTCACTGTGTTAAAGGCGAACTATGTATATCTATTCGATAAGTGGCCTACAATATAAAACGTATTATGATGGTATCTGCACTGGCAGAACATTCCGGATCAGGTCCCAGTTCGGATTTCAAGGAAGGGACTGCCAAGTTAAAAAAATGTTTCAAATGGCTCTGAGCACTATGGGACTTAACTTCTGAGGTCATCAGTCCCCTGGAACGTAGAACTACTTAAACCTAACTAACCTAAGGGCATCACACACATCCATGCCCGAGGCAGGATTCGAACCTGCGATCGTAGCGGTCGCGTGGTTCCAAACTGTAGCGCCTAGAACCGTTCGGCCACTCCGGCCGGCTCGGAGTGTGGATTGTCAGGGACTTGAACGTGGTAGGTAAGTTAGAAAACGAAACCAGCGTCATGCCATACTGATTTACATTTAACGCGATTTCCCTAAACTGTTCGGGCAAATGATGGGTTGGTCACTCTTGAACGTCACGTTCAGTATCCTTCTTAATATTTTCTGCCCCGTCTGTAATGACCTATATGTCGACTGGATATCAAACCCTAATGCAGCATCTCTTTTTTTTTCTTCTGCGACTTCTTATCCTTGCTTATTCAATGTGGCGACTAATTCGCGTCAGCACGATGCTACATCAAACGCGCACAAATAATCGAGCTCTGTCCTCCGCTACCCCCAACCCAATCCGGTATCTAAAGCCGATGACGCTGAAGTAACACTATTCATAACTTTCAGATACACCCGCCTGTGCAGCCACCCCTGTTAGTGCGTCGTTTCCGGTATTTGGACGGGTGCGACGGCTCCATATCGTGTAGATTAACGACAAAGACCGGTGTGGCAGCCAGTCTACGTGTCCGTTTTGGGCTGTTTTCCACATCCGACTAGGTCAATTCCGGGCTACTTCCCAAATGCCGCCTCAGTTATACGATTCGAAAACGCTTGGAAAACTTACACATCCATTGACGTGGATACTACTTCATGGAGACAATTCGGCAAACATTTTCCCTCCCATGGGATAATAGGGCGGTGACAGGAAGGGCATCCGACCCATCCCTTAAAATAAACCGTGCGATATCCAACAGTTGCGATGCTAACCACGGGTAGATGAGACACAAAGACACATGAAAAAGAAGATACATTTTAACTATACAATATCCAGTATGTCACCAGATAAAGAACGCTACAGCCTCTAATAATAAACGGCAATCGATACATACACTTATTTCAGCCTTTGAGACAAATCGCTAACTAAAATGTCACGAAGTTATACACCAACAGCTTTTTCATGCAAAATTTGTTGGCAGTGGTTCAGTACATACTTAAATATTCCTCGAATTTACATCTACATCTATACTCCGCAATCCACCGTATGGTGTGTGGTGGTGGCTATTTTACGCACCACTATCACATCCCTGTTTTCCTCTTTCAGTCGCGTGTGATAAGCGAGAAGGATGACTGCTGGTAAGTCTGTGTGGGCTCCAATACCTCTCATTTTATCTTGAAGGTCGTTCCACGAGAAACACCTTCATGGAGGCAATATATTGGCTGACTGTTCCAGGAGCGTACACTCTTGAAACTTCAACAGTAGACCATAACGTGGTGCAGATCGCCTCTTTTGCAACGTCTGCCATTGAAGTTGGCTGTGCATCTCTGTGATATTTTCGTGTTTACTAAACCAACGTCTAACGAAACGCTCTGCCGTTTTTTGGGATGTTCGCCGTTTCCTCTATCATTCCTACCTGGTACAGATCCCATACTGGCGAGCAGTATTCGAGTATTTGTCGAACGAAGGTTTTGTAATACACTACCTTTGTTGATGGGCTACATTTCCTGAGCATTCTTTCAACGGAACTCAGTCTGGTATCTGCCTACATCTACGTCTACATAGTTACTCTGCAATTCACACTTAAGTGCCTGGCAGAGGGTTCATCGAAACATTTTCATACTACTTCTCTACCATTCCACTCTCGAATGGCGCGTGGGAAAAAGGAACAGCTAAATCTTACCGTTCGAGCTCTGATTTCCCTTATTTTATTATGATGATCACTTCTCCCTACGTAGGTGGGTGTCAACAAAATATTTTCGCATTCAGAAGAGAAAGTTGGTGATTGAAATTTCGTAAATAGATCTCGCCGCAAAGAAAACCGCCTTTGTTTCAGTGACTGCCACCCCAACTCGTGTATCATATCAGTGACAGTCTCGCCCCTATTGCACGATACCACGAAACCAGATCCCACACCGCGCAGCAGTATTCTAGGAGAGGACAGACAAGTGTAATGTAGGCTGTCTCTTTAGTGGGTTTGTCGCATCTTCTAAGTGTTCTGCCAACAAAGCGCAGTCTTTGTTTCGCCTTCCCCACAATATTATCTACGCGGTCTTTCCAATTTAAGTTGCTTGTAATTGTAATTCCTAGGTATATAGTCGAACTGAGAGCCCTTAGATTTGTGCGATTTATCTACACCCAAAATTTATCGGATTTCTTTTAGTACCCATGTGGATGACCTCGCACTCTTCTTTGTTTAGTGGCAACTGCCACTTTTCGCACCGTACAGAAATTCTCAAATCATTTTGTAATTGGAATTGATTGTCTGATGATTTTGGTAGACCGAAAATTAGAGCGTCATCTGCGAACAATCTAAGGGGCTGCTCAGATTATCACCTAGATCATTTATGGAAATCAGGAACAGCAGAGGGCCTATGACACTATTTTGAGGAGCGCCAGATATCACTTCTGTTCTACTCGATGATTTACCGTCTATCACTACGAACTGTGACCTCTCTGAGAGGAAATCACGAATCCAGTCACACAACTGAGACATTACCCCATATGCCCGCAATTTGATTATTAGTCACTTGTGAGGAACGGCCTTAATGGCTGGTTCAAATGGCTCTGAGCACTATGCGACTTAACTTCTGAGGTCATCAGTCGCCTAGGTGGCTGTGCCGAAAACGTCATACTGTGTTTTATTTGCTAGAAACTCCTGAGCCCTCTCATGGAGTTGGTGTGATACTGCATTTGCTCATATGTTGTTCATCAGCCGACAGTATGTAACTGTGTCGAATGCCTTCAGGAAGCCAAGAAACACGGCATCTAGCTGGGCGCCAGTATATACTCCTTTCTGGGTCTCGTTGGTGAACAGAACGAGCTGGGTTTCAAACTCTCGTTGCTTTCGGAACCCAAGGTGATTTCTGCAGGGGAGATTATCTGTGTATGACCCTTCTTGAAAACTGGAATGAGATGAGCTGTTTGTCAACCATCAGAAGCGCTTCGCTTCTCTAATGTCCTAAGGTCCACTGCTGACAATTTCTGTTCAGAATAGAATTGGTATCGTGCCAGGTCCACTGCCCATTCATCTATTGGGCATTGTCCGTTGCTTTCCTAAGCGCTGGTCACTTATTACCTTGTCTCTAATTTTATCGTTCGTGCGACGATATAAAGCAGGAACGACAGTGTGATGTTCCTCTGTGAACCAGTTTCAGAAAGAATCGTTTGTTATTTCGGCCTTTTCTGTGTCATGCTCAGTTTCAATACCATTATGGGCAGAGAGTGTCCGGACAGATGGCTTCCATTCGCTCATTGATTTGACGTAAGTCTAGGATTTTCTGTGAGCTAGGTAGGCAGAGTTTTACTTTCGTATTCTTTCAACGCTTCACGCATAGCCCTCCTTGCGTTAATATTGTCTTCGTTAAATTTCTGTTTGTCTGAGAGGCTTTGAATATGTTTAAAGTTTCTGTGAAGCTTTCTTTGCTGTCGTGGCAACTCGGTAGTCAGACCACTATGGGACATTTCCATCCCTTACAATTCTGTCCCGTACATATTTGTCTAAAGCGCGTTGTTCGATCCAATGTCAGTGGCGTTCGTACATCGCTTGATCTCCCACATTAAGCAACTCTCTTTTCATATGGATCTCTGTCATGCAAGCGTTGGTGGAGTCGTACAAAAGTTCTTGCACTATGCACAGGAGGTGGAAAACATGTGGAACCACAGAAAACACAGCACATTACCATGCCTAACACGGTCTATGAATACCGTAGGCAGCCAAAACAGCTCCCAGTTGTTTCGGAATGGATATGTAGAGGTTCTGTATGTTTTTCAATGGCATCTTATACCATTCCTCCAGCCAAATAGTGGCAATCTCAGGTGAAGATGATGGCAGCGTATAGCTAGTACACCACAAAGCCTCAATAATATTGTGATCTGGTGGCAGCGGTCCGGCACTTCATCCTCGTGTTCACAAAACCAGTCCTCGATGATGTAAACTGTGTCAGCATGGACCTTGTCTTGGTACACAGCATCATCTTTACCGAACAAAGACTATACCATGGGACGGGCATGGCCAGATGAAATGGTCACATGGTCCTCGGCAGTAATGTGAGTTTGCAGAGCAACCGTGGGTCCCATGGAATACCACGATAGAGCTGCTCGAATCACCACCGCACATCCGTCATGTTTCACTGTTGAGACGCATATTCGGCCAGAATTTAGAAACAATATGGAACAAGATTCATCCGATCAAATGACATTCTTCCATTAATTTACCGTACAGGTTTTATAACTTCCACACCACGTTTTCTTGTCACGGACATTTCTATCACTGAAGAGGATTTTCCGAGTTCCAGTTCGCCCTGAAGTTCCCTGCTTAAGCAGATGCCCTTGTGTTGTTTCGGTGCTGAAAGCGTTCACAGGTGCGAAGTTCAGGTTTACAGTCATTTGAGCAGCTTCCGTCCTCTTCTTTATCGTCACTATCCTCTTGAGTACCCTCCATCACGGTCACCCAACACACACTTTCGTCCGCGCTCTGACCTGGCGGATAATATATTTTCCGATTTCTCCATATGCGGTATATACCTTAGACAAGCTGCTTCTTGAAACAGCAAATACTTTGGCTTTCTTGGTTACGGAAGCGCCCATTATACGAGCACCAACAATACTGCCGTGTGAGAAGACACAGAGCTCCGACAAAAGCACTCACAGCTACACAGAAGACTGTTCTCACCACGACGGACACTTCCAGCCTACGAGGACGTCGCACAGGTGCCGTCAGTGGACAAATACAACAGCACAATCTACACGGTTGGCTGTTACCTGCCTTTATGTTCAAGCGTATATCTCTCGGGCTGTTCCCGTATTTTTGTCCACACGCTGTAACTGCCTCACAGGGTAACCATCCGCATAACGTTAACGCTCTGTTTCTGCGTTCCCATTTTCTGGGCTGTACATAGCAGGTGTGGCATTAAAAGACACTGAATACACCGTTGTGATGTGTAGTGGGTGCAGTTTCTGTAAAACTGAACAAACGGCAATCAAACAAAACAAAAACAAAAAAAAAAAAAACAAGTGCCATGAACGTGAGTAAAAATGGACATTTGTGGTAAGTTATACAACGGAATCAGTGAAGGAAATTCTTTTCATACTCCTGAACGAAAGATTTTCGGACCCATGTTCATATGAAGTTTTAGCGATGTTTCGATTTCGACAATAAATCCCTAAAATTTATGACACATGCTTTTATACAATATACAGGGTGGTCCATTGATCGTGACCGGGCCAAATATCCCACGAAATAAGCGTCAAACGAAAAAACTACAAACAACAAAACTTGTCTACCTTGACGGGGGAAACCAGATGGCGCTATGGTTGGCCCGATAGATGGCGCTGCCATAGGTCAAACGGATATCAACTGCGTTTTTTAAAAATGGGAAGCCCCATTTTGTATTTAATATTCGTGTAGTACGTAAACAAATATGAATGTTTTAGTTGGACCACTTTTTTCGCTTTGTGATAGATGGCGCTGTAATAGTCACAAACATATGGCTCACAATTTTAGACGAACAGTTGGTAACAGGTAGCTTTTTTAAATTAAAATACAGAACGTAGGTACGTTTGAACATTTTATTTCGGTTGTTACAATGCGATACATGTACCTTTGTGAACTTATCATTTCTGAGAACGCGTGCTGTTACAACGTAATTACCTGTAAATACCACATTAATGCAATAAATGCTCAAAATGATGTTCGTCAACCTCAATGCATTTGGCAATACGTGTAACGACATACCTCTCAACAGCGAGTAGTTCGCCTTCCGTAATGTTCGCACATGCATTGACAATGCGCTGACGCATGTTGTCAGGCGTTGTCGGTGTATCACGATAGCAAATATCCTTCAACTTTCCGCACAGAAAGCAATCCAGGGACGTCAGATCCGGTGAACGTGCAGGCCATGGTATGGTGCTTCGACGACCAATCCACCTGTCATCAAATAATCTATTCAATAACGCTTCAACCGCACGCGAGCTATGTGTCGGACATCCATCATGTCGGAAGTACATCGCCATTCTGTCATGCAGTGAAACATCTTGTAGTAACATTGATAGAACATAACGTAGGAAATCAGCATTCATTGCGCCATTTAGATTGCCATCCATAAAATGGGGGCCAATTATCCTTCCTCCCATGATGCCGCACCATACATTAACCCGCCAAGGTCGCTGATGCTCCACTTGTCGCAGCCATCGTGGATTTTCCGCTGCCCAACAGTGCATATCATACCGGTTTACGTTACCGCTGTTGGTGAATGACGCTTCGTCGCTAAACAGAACGCGCGCAAGAAGTCTGTCATCGTCCCGTAATTTCTCTTGTGCCAAGTGGCAGAACTGTACACGACGTTCAAAGTCGTCGACATGCAATTCCTGGTGCATAGAAATATGGTACGGGTGCAGTCGATGTTGATGTAGCGTTCTCAACACCAGCGTTTTTGTGATTCCCGATTCTCGCGCAATTTGTCTGCTACTGATGTGCGGATTAGCCGCGACAGCAGCTAAAAAACCTACTTGGGCATCATCATTTGTTGCAGGTCGTAATTGACGTTTCACAGATGGCTGAACACTTCCTATTTCCTTAAATAAGGTAACTATCCGGCTAACGGTTGGGACACTTGGATGATGTCGTCCAGGATACCGAGCAGCATACATAGCACACGCCCGCTGTGCATTTTGATCACAATAGCCATACATCAACACGATATCGACCTTTTCCGCAATTGGTAAACGGTCCATTTTAACGCGGGTAATGTATCAGGAAGCAAATACCGTCCGCACGGGCGGAATGTTACGTGATACCACGTACTTATACGTTTGGGACTTTACAGCGCCATCTATCACAAAGCGAAAAAGTGGTCCAACTAAAACATTCATATTTCTTTACGTACTACACGAATATGTAATAAAAATGGGGCTTACTATTTAAAAAACAGGCAGTTGATATCCGTTTGACCTATGGCAGCGTCATTTAGCGGGCCAACCATAGCGCCATCTGGTTTTCCCCTCCCAGCTAGACAAGTTTCGTTCTTTGTAGTTTTTTCGTTTCATGCTTATTTCGTGAGATATTTGGCCCAGTCACTATCAATGGACCACCCTGTATACGTCGGCCATTTAAATTACATCACTGTGAAGGACAGCCAATAATGAAATTTTACTTCTTGCGTCTATCGTATGCTACAAACAATGAATGATTAAATTTATCGGTCATTCATGGGCATACAGCGGGAGACGGTGGATACACACAGCTGCCACATCTAGCAACAAACAATAGCTCTAACCCTGGTACAAAGATAGGGGACAGCTACGAGCCCTAGCACGTCGTAAATGTAACAGGGTGCTGACAGAATTACTGGCACATCATAACCTGATTGCACTGTTCTGACCTCGCTCGTCAGTAACCAGCAGGTGGCAGCACCCCTTATCTCAGCATTTTATTTGCAGCAACCACCAGAGACAAGCAGAGACTCGCCGCCCTCTCTCTGCGTCCCACTGTGGCGTCAGCAGCAGGAGGCAGACTGGGAGGCGGCTGGGGGCGGTCTGCGTGGTTCCTCTGGGCGCCGTCGGCGGTCAGGGAGGAGCCAGCGGCGCCGGCACGGAAACAAAACACATCAGGGCTAACAACGCCGTGTAGCACCTGAACCACCCGTGTCTACTGCTAGTAACGACAGGAACTACACACAAAAAATTAAAAGCTGTATTCAAAACATTATTCATGAGGAGCATACTGATTGTCGTTTCTTTTTCGCTAGCTTCTACACCTTATTTTACAACTGCTGTTACGAATTGCCACTACAACGGGCTTTATTTATAACTAGTTCGCAGTTGGTCCGGAATAGGCGCTACCACGGCCCTTGTTTATTGTTGCCAAGTTCGACCTGCTGCCTCTTCTGGACATCTGGAAAGGAGAACAGAAGTAACTGGAATACCGCACCGGGGGCCACCGAAGCGGCACCAGATGGGGCGAGGTGTCGGGGCCGCCTACAGTTCCGTCCTCAGGGGACGGACGTATTTCGCCCGCTCGTGCGCAGCAAAGTTGTACGCGCACGGCTCGCTTGCGAGGTGGACCGCACCGTGGTGACCCGTCCCCCCACCCCCCTCCCACGGATCACGTCGCGGTGCGACCACGCAAACGACAACACATCGTCCCAGTAGAGGATGACCGTCGGCCGCATTGCGACGTCAGCCACTCCCCCTAAAACAGACTTAAGAGCTTGCCAAAACATCTCTTGAAAGACCACAAGAGATATTTCGTTTCAGTGGAAACTTAATCACATCCCAAACATATTGTTGCAACAGCCCCGCTATTTCGCTACTCCATCGTTATACGCTACTGGCCATTAAAATTGCTACGCCACTAAGAAGTGGTGCTACAGACGCGAAATTTAACCGACAGGAAGAAGATGCTGTGATATGCAAATGATTAGCTTTCCACAGCATTTACACACGGTTGGCGCCGGTGGCGACACCTACAATGTGCTGACATGAGGAATGTTTCCAACCGATTTCTCATACATAAACAGCAGTTGACCGGAGTTGCCTGATGAAACGTTGTTGTGATGCCTCGTTTAAGGAGGAGAAATGCGTACCATCACGTTTCCGACTTTGATAAAGGAAGTATTGTAGCCTATCGTGATTGCGGTTTATCGTATCGCGACATTACTGCTCGCGTTGGTCGAGATCCAATGACTGTTAACAGAATATCGAATCGGTGGGTTCAGGAGGGTAATACGGAACGCCTTGATGGATCCCAACGGCCTCGTATCACTAGCAATCGATATGACAGGCATCTTATCCGCACGGCTGTAACGGATCGTGCAGCCACGTCTCGATCCCTGAGTCAACAGATGGGGACGTTTGCAAGACAACAACCACCTGCACTAACAGTTCGACGACGTTTGCAGCAGCATGGACTATCAGCTCAGAGACCATGGCTGCGGTTACCCTTGACGCTGCATCACAGACAGGAGCGCCTGCGATAGTGTACTCAACGACAAACCTGTCGGATGAATCCAGGTTCTGTTTACAGCACCATGATGGTCGCATCCGTGTTTGGCGACGTCGCGGTGAACGCACATAGGAAGCGTGTATTCGTCATCGCCATACTGGCGTATCGCCCGGCGTGATGGTATGGGGTGCCATTGGTTACACGTCGCAGTCAGCTCTTGTTCGCATTGACGGCACTTTGAACAGTGGACGTTACATTTCAGATGTGTTACGACCCGTGGCTCTACCCTTCATTCGATCCCTGCGAAACCCTACATTTCAGCAGGATAATGCACGACCGCATGTTGCAGGTCCTGTACGGGCCTTTCTGGATACAGAAAATGTTCGACTGCTGCCCTGGCCAGCACATTCTGCAGATCTCTTACCAAGTGAAAACGTCTGGTCAATGGTGGCCGAGCAACTGGCTCGTCACAATACGCCAGGCCCTACTCTTGATGAACTGTGGTATCGTGTTGAAGCTGCATGGGCAGCAGTACCTGTACATGCCATCCACGCTCTGTTTGACTCCATTCCCAGGCGTATGAAGGCCGTTATTACGACTAGAGGTGGTTGTTCTGGGTACTTATTTCTCAGGATCTACGCACCGAAATTGCGTGAAAATGTAATTACATGCCAGTTCTAGTATAATATATTTGTCCAATGAATACCCGTTTATCATCTGCATTTCTTCTTGGTGTAGCAATTTTATTGGCCAGTAGGGTACTATTACTGCAAACTAATGTAATTCCCTCGAACTTTCTCTCACAGTTGTCAGCTCCGGCTTGTATGTAAATGTGTCAGTAGTTCTAAGCAGCCTGATTATACGAAGGTTACTAACAAAATGCTCAAAATCACCACAAATTTTTTTTATCTTGTTCATATTCCGTTTGTTTGCAATTCGGGAACGAGATAAAATCTCAGCGCCAGAACAAGATCCGTAAATGTTGGTAGAGGGACCGAAACAGGACGGCTGCGGCAATTCGTTAAGTGCAGCACTCTGCCGTAATCAGTCTTCTGCATTTGAAGATGGACAACACTCTATTAATTCATGCTGTGTTGGTGGAAGACTTTGGCATCAAAGCTACTTCTTACGAAACAGTGATTACATGGTGTATACGCTTCCAGTGAAGTCAAACAACTGTGAATGACTAAGAAGGAAGTGGCAGCCCAACTCCCTGTGAAGAGCCGAAAGTAGTGGACCTGTTGGCGAAAGATCGCCGTATCCAAATCGAGATGACAAAGGAAAATGTGAAAATTATCCACGGAATCAGTTCCGAGCATTTTTGAGGAGATTTTGAACAGGACGGTTGACTCTCTTCGCTGCGTTCCGCGACTGCTCCCAACCATCGAAAAATCCCGAAGGAACCAAGGCAGGAGCGGGCCTGATGCAGCTGTATCAGGACAATGCTGTTGACGTCTTCAGTTGCCAGATCGCCACGGAAGAGGCAAGCAAAGAAAGCTGTGCAAACATGTGGATTGGACACCGCCGAAAAAATTCGAAAGACCGAGCATAATCAGGCAAGTATAACCTGTGTGGTTTTTGAGGACTGTGTTGCTGACGGCAGCTTTTTGTCCAACGACTTCTCCACAACTCACTCTGCAGAGCCGTACGTGCTGCATCTTTGGGCTGTCGGATTTTGCCCCGCCCTCCCCCTGGATCTTCTGTTGTGGTACCCATGAACTGTTTACACCAACCCGCTTCTTTCAACCAGTGTTTATCGGAATTCAATTCACGGTATTTTTTTTATAAATGGCAAAAGTGCGCTCAAATGGAACATTAACATCCAATCCTATACAACTTCCTGCAAGTTTTTTGCAAATTACTTCAATCTTCGCTGCAGATGAAGAAATAGTTGCGTGGGAGGCCTTTCCAGAGTATCTACCAGGTGATTGCGACGAGGAACATTTTCTGAACAACGAAAATGAAGATTTCTACAATCAAGGTGTCCACCAAGTTGTCCACTCTTGAGAAATATGATTTGCTTTGAAAGGTGAACATTTTTGTAGCAGCTCGATTTTTTCTGGTTGGTACGTAATGAATAGGTCTCTTACCTGCTTAATGAATCACTTTTCGGTAAATCTCTGAACTCGCGCGTTAAGAAATGAGTATTAGAGAGAGCGTTTTGCAAATATTCGAAGTACCTACCTAGTTGAACAACAACCTGCTTCTTTCAACCAGTGTTTATAGGAATTTAATTCACGGTATTTTTTATTAAAGTCAAAAGTGCACGGAAATGGAATATTAATATACACCCCTATACAACTTTTTGCAAGATTTTTACAAATTATTTCAATCTTTGCTGCAATCGTTTATAGCTTTTATTCTCATCCTGCACCTTCTAATACGGTACGTGTTGCACCCCTGTGCACATGACACATACACTAACCAGCAAGAAAATTATATTATGACTATCGACTACTATCGATATAAACCCGACCAGGAGATAGCAACGTCGCCTTGTGAGAAATGGAGTGCTAGACACACGCACGGAGCATGTAATATCAGTGAGCATGTTGTCCCTGTGTAGAATGGGGAAAGTGTGCGACGTATCTATGTTTGACCGAGTCAGATTGTGATGCCCCGGAGGCTCAGCAGAAGCATTTCCTAAACTGCGCGACTTTTCGGATGTTTGAGGAATGCTGTGGTGAGTGTCTTCAACACCTGGTGAGACCGAGATGAAGCCACATCCACACGTTGTGGGGTTGGACGGCCGCCCCTCGTAACAGATGTCGAATGTCGTAGGTTGGACTGACTGGTAAAACAGGACAGGCGGCGAACTGTAGCGGAACTAATGTCAGACTTTAATGCTGGGCAGGTAGAGGTGTGTCTGAATACACAACAGGAGTGCCCGTTCCGTCGTTTTCCGGAGAAAAGTTCTTTGCACCTGTATTGCAGTAACGAGAAAAGCTGGAGTGGCTCCATTACGCTCTGGGGAAAATTCACATGGGCATCCATGATTCCAATGGGCCTCGTGCAAGGCATCATGACGGCCAAGGAGTGTCGAACAAGGGTTGTAGATGCTGTACACGTTTCATGACGATCATGTTACCAGACGGTTCAAATGGTTCAAATGGCTCTGAGCACTATGGGACTTAACTTCTAAGGTCATCAGTCCCCTAGAACGTAGAACTACTTAAGCCTAACTAACATAAGGACATCACACACATCCATGCCCGAGGCAGGATTCGAACCTGCGACCGTAGCGGTCGCGCGGTTCCAGACTGTAGCGCCTTGAACCGCTCGGTCACCCCGGCCGGCTGTTACCAGACGGCTGTGGCATTATTCAACACGGCAATCCGCCAATTCACAAGGCTAGGAGTGTGACGAAGTGATTCGAGGAACAGAGTGGCGAGTTCTAATTGATGTGCTGCGTGCTGCCCCTTCCCCCCACCACTTCAGATCTGGATCCGATCGAACACAACTCGGAACGTGGCGTCAGAGCTCATCGCCTCCCTTCCAGAAATTTACGAGACTTAGGTGAATCGTGTGTGCAGAAGTGAAGACAACTTCTCTCATCGACTTACCAAGGCCTCTTTGCTTCAAGGTCACGACGTGTCGCCGCTGTTATTCGTGCCAAAGGTGTACATGCAGCCTATTAGGTAGGATGAGATTTTCGCTCTGCAGCGGAGTGTGTGCTGATATGAAACTTCCTGGCAGATTAAAATTGTGTGCCGGACCGACACTTGAACTCCGGACCTTTGCCTTTCGCGGGTAAGTGCTCTACCAACTGAGCCACCCAAGCACGACTCACGACCCGTCCTCAAAGCACTTGCCCGCGAAAGGCAAAGGTCCCGACTTCGAGTCTCGGTCCAGCACACAGTTTTAATCTGCCAGGAAGTTTTAGGCTGTTAGGTAGGTCATAACGTTCTACCTATTCAGTGTATCAACTAGTGACAATTTAATGATACGGAACGTCTCCTGGTGGAAATCATGAATAATTGATAACTGGATGTTCTGTTGTTTCATTAGTCTGGGAAAAATGGCTGCAATGAGTAAGTAATGGTGTACGGAAGGGATTTTTCACGTGCTAGTGATTTGCAGCCATTTTAAATATCCTGTCAGATTACAAATAGTAATATTGTGTGATACTTGCCGATCATCAGAGATTGATATTCCGTGTCCTCCAGCAGATAAATACTTGCATGGTTTTACTGGACCAGACAATTTACGCAAATATATCCTGTGAGGTAGTAAAAGAAACTTATGGGCTAATTTTGCAGAAGTATCAGGCTGAATGGAATTGTCAGCGATTCTCAGTACTTAAAACACTCGTAGTGCCAGCGCAGAGCATACAGTACTTCATTGATATGCGCCTTCATTTCCAGATCTAGATGCAATTACAATTTAAAGAAAATGTAACAGATCTACTAAAGAGACTGCCTACACTACGCTTGCCCATCCTCTTTTGGAGTACTGATGCGCGGTCTGGGATCTTTACCAGATAGGGTTAACGGACTACATCGAGAGAGTTCAAAGAAAAGCAGTGTGTTTTTTATTATCGAGAAATAGGGAAGAGAGTATCACTGACACGATACAGAATTTGGAACGGACATAATTAAAACAAAGGTGTTTTTCGTTGCGGAGCAATCTTCCCACGAAATTTCAATCACCAACTTTCTCCTCTGAATGAGAAAATATTTTGTTGACGCTGACCTACATAGGGACAAACGCTCGTCATAATAAAATAATGGAAATCAGAGCTCACACTTAAAGATGTATGTGTTTGTTTTTTTCGCGCGCTGTTCGAGATGGGAATAATGGTTCAAATGGTTCTGAGCACTATAGGACTTAACTTCTCAGGTCATCAGTCCCCTAGAACTTAGAAGTACTTAAACCTAACTAACCTAAGGACATCACACACATCCATGCCCGAGGCAGGATTCGAACCTGCGACCGTAGCGATCGCGCAGTTCCAGACTGTAGCGCCTAGAACCGCGCGGCCACTCCGGCCGGTTTGGAATAATAGATAATTGTTGCGAAAGTGGTTGGATCAACTCTACTCCAGGCATTTAAGTAGAATATCCAAATATAGATGTAGTACAATAACATTTTTTGTTTATCTTCCAACGTGCAGTCGGAAAAATAAGTACGGAAATCACAAATGAACTGGGGCACATGATTTCATTGAAAGCAGTAGCACGAAACGCCCGGGTATTTAGCTTTCGATTTTGGACAAATGAAGGGAATCCAGTAGTAGATGTGCGGACCCTTCATACCAGCAGTATTAATGGTACGTGTCACACAGAATTCTGTTTATCGAGGTGTCGTAGACTGCGTCTAACGTCACCCTGGATGGTGGGTTTCAGGGCAGCCTCTACGTTGGTCTGTGAGTTATGTGTTAGTAAAGAAGGGACACATAACATGTCTCTGGCACTATGGGTTGGGCGCTCAACAACGTCTGTCGCCCGTTACTTGTCGCGGAGACATCTGTCAACAAAAATTTCTTCTGATTCATACCCACAGGTCTGTCGCGTCACGAGAGTGCTGTTTCTATTTGCTCCAACACTTTCATCGTCTCTAAAATCGCTGCAGTCACAGTGTTACTCCACCATCTCGCTTATAAGTGACATTTATCTTCTAGAATGCGTCAAAGCAGTAGCTCCATTACGGATATAGCCTAAAACCTCGCTCATCCTTCATGACAAATAGTGCAGCGGTAACACACAACAAACTCATATACTGGAAGACAGCTGTTCAAATAGCAGGAAATTTCCTCGGTTACTGTAACAGTGACTACTTCGATGCAGAAAGACATTTGCGTGACGAAACTGGAATGTCAATCTTTCACCACCGTGATTCGCACTCTTTAATGTACGAATTTTATTAAATTTCACATACAAAGTGTCGCAAGAGAAATGGTCAGTATTTAGGGATACTACAGGAACGATGATTCGAAGCAAAATGTCCGGTGAAGGTGGTCTCTAAAGAGTATGCCCCAAGATCTATGAACACTTGTTTATCTTCGCTATTGTGAAACATCTCTTCTGCTGGACAAATACTCGTAGCTGTTAAGGTGTGCATTTTAGGACCCATGCCTCCTATACAGTATTTTCTTATTTGGTCCATACTAACTCCTCCAAAATAAAAATGCAGAGGGCTTGCAGTAGAACAGATTTGCTTCACAATATCGAAGATGAAAAAAATGTTAGTAAGATAGTAAGGTATTGGTTATAGAGCCCATGTTTACCTGCCTTTATTGCTTCGAATGATCGTTTCTGTCATATCCCTGAATATTAACCTTTCCTCCTGGGACACCCTGTATTTAACGTTCCATTTCAAGAAAAGTTAAGAACTATCCTTCTCCCACTAACCTTGTTCTATAAATTCAAGTTCTAGCCTCGGTTTCTCTCTATACGTGAAGGCAACTAACAGGAACAAATTTAGAGTTTTTGTTAAGGATTTTACTAATCGATCATCTCACACGTGCGACTGGATTCGTGATTTCTTGTCAGGAACGTCACAGTTCGCAGTAACTGATGGAAAGCCATCGAGTAAAGCAGAAGTAATGTCTAGCGTTCCCCAACGAAGTGTTGTAGCCCCCCTAGTATTTCTAAGCTACATAAATTATTTAGGACACAGTTTGATCAGCCATCTTGGATTGTCTGCAACGATGCTGTCGTTTACTGTCTTGTACAGCCATCAGATGATCAAAAACAATTGCAAAATGATTTACACAATATACCTGTATGACGAAAAAAGTGACAATTGACTCTGAATGATAAAAATGTGGTGTCATCCACATGAGTAGTAAAAGGTAATCGCTAAATCTTGGTTACACGATGCATCATACAAACAAAGGCTGTGAACTGAGCTAAATAGTTAGGTATTAAAGTTATGAAAAACTTAAAATGGGACACTGAGATATATGATATGTTCGGAAAAGCAAGCCAAAGGCTACGATTTTTTGGCGGAACACATAGAAAATGCAACAGGTCTACTGAAGAGACTGCCTACACTATGATTTTCCATCCCCCACTGGAGTATTTCTGTGCGGGGTGGCATGTGCACTAGACAGGATTGATGGGGGACGTCGAAATAGTTCAGTGGACAGCAGCTCACTTTGTAGTATTGCGAAATAGGATAGAGAGTACCACGCATATAATACATGGAATGGGGTGGCAATCACTAAAACAAAGGCATTTTTCATTGAGGAGAATCTTCTCATGAAATTTCTATCACCAATATTATCCACTGAATGCGAAAACATTTTGCTGGCGACAACCTACATAGGGAGAAATTATCGTTGTAATAAAATAAGAGAAAGCAGGGGTTACACGGAAAAGTTGCAGAGTTCGTTTTGCCTGCACACTTTTCAAGACCGCAGAGGTAGAGAACTTCAGGGTGCTTCGATGATTACTCTACAGGGTATTTAATTGTGAATTACAGAGTAACCATATAGATGTAGAGCTCAGCAGTCTGACTCATGAGAAACGTTTGCACACATAATTTACAGATATTTCACGAAAATCGACTCAATTATGGTGAACGGAAGCCTCCCAGAACTGTGGAAACAATGCCTTGATCGTCTAACACCGAATGGCAGAACTCCTGGGTATAGCATAAAGTAGCCCAACTAGAGTGCAAGGTTAACAAGACCTACCACAACTGGGAGAACAGTGCTAACTATTGCCAACTTCTGAAACAATCTGTGATGCAGGATGATCAGATATTAAGCTAATATGAATGGATATTTTGGTATAGAGATAATGTTCAAGCGGTGTGAAGGGAAATCCATATAAATGTCAGAAAGAAAATGTAGTTCATGCCAGAGTGGAACTGAAGTCGGGCTACTGGCAAGTGACTGTACCACCTCGCCATGAACTGGTGCTGCAGTAGGGGAACTGACAAGTGACTGTAATCCACCCTGAGCAATATTGCAGTCACGTGGACTCCACCATACTGGCAGCTGGCCAGTGACCTTAGTTTGCGATGAACTGGCACTGTGGTCAGGTAGAGCAGGTGTCGAGGTAGTTTACAGTTCCTATCATTGTCGTGAGATGTCACACCAAATGACAATTGAATACAGAACAGGTAATATTGATGCCTCCTGACATTGTTCTTTTGAGAGCTGTTTAAGTCGTTTAAGTCATATGAAAGTGATGATATCCAGTCAACTGATGTTGTTCTCTTAATTTTAGTTAAAGCTCTATGCAGCAGCTGATAAACAAAATTACCCCTACACGAGAAATTTCTATGACCATAGATACTTAGTGCAACCTGTGTGAAGTTTCGTTGGGTCGCTAGTATACATATAAACAGTGCTTGATTTGTGACAGTAAGTGCTGGTACGCTGTACTGATATCTTCGAAACAAAAAAAGCGTTAAATTAACGTTTCACACTCTCAAAATTTGCAAAATGGACCACTCCTCTCCGTAGCGGCCCTTGTTTCACCTGCACACTGCAGATCATTTTCAATCAACCATGTTAAAATGTGTACACTATACTTGCTGTTCATAAATCACTTAGTTGCTGCATTCCTTACTTCTGAACTGGCAGAAATTGGAAGACTTCAGGCTGTTAATGCTTTCTGTCTGACCACAGCCACCAATACCAATAATAATAATTCTGTGTACAGCGCAGTAGGAGCCCTTATATAGTTACTGCTGTGTCGTAATGTCAATTCATTTCTCCGTTTTGAAGCGAGTAATGAAGCAATTCTGGGACTACTTGAGGTACTATGTACAATTTCAGGACATTTTGTTGAGATATTTAGCATTTGTTACGTACATGTCTCACTTTTATCATCAGCTATGTACAGAACGAAGCACAACATGTGTAGTGGGTGGACTATGTGAGGACCTTGTAATCTCCATCGCATTAACTCTCCTTTTTGAGAAAAAGTAATTGTTGATAACTTATATAACCAATATTAGAGTCTAACAAAATTGCGATAATGTGATGATATTTTGAAACTGATTTAGTTTCGTGACTGAAAAAGCATCGAATCGCTCAGTTTTTACCACTCAGGAAATTTCGCTAGGTTGGGAACCACAGACCTAGAAAAATTATTTTATGCCTCCTAGTAATATTTAAAAACTTTTATTTCTATTTACATATTTTGATTCACTGTGTGTCAGCCGGACAACAAAGTACAGCCCAAACACGGCCAGCCAGTTCTCTACAGACTGGCTGCCCCTGCTCCCCATTTCATGTCTTGCCGCCGCTAGCAGCATTCCGGCGGCACAGCAGATGGCTGCAGGGCCTCCGTCTGGCGATGTCGTTCCCTGGTAGCATTCCCAGCGATAGACGTTCCCAAGTGCTGCAGCGCTGCCACCGGTTTCGAAGCCCCGTGCGGAGGCGATCGAAACAGACCGCCGCTGGATCCAGTCGAGTGAGCTGCTGCGTCTCAGCACGACTTGACCAGCCAATCTGTTCCGCACCATTTAACGTGAACGCCTTCAGTATTTAGCCATTCGTGGCTGTTTACGCGAAAATATCTATCTCGAGCGCTAGGACTGGTGACATTACGGTACTGTACAAACGGGTCCCTCTGTGGATACGGCCAGTGTCAACGATTTGGGAGGGACCGATTGTGAGCACCTTAAGGGACGCTGGTATGAGATGGAAAGAAAGAATCTAACGAAACGCTGGTACAAAGGGCGCTCAAAAAGTTCTGTACCGTCGTCTCAAATGTTTTAAATATTTTGCAGGAGGAGAGTGAAATTTTTTGTGAACATACTTGCAATATTTAGTTGTACATTAAGGCTACTCACTGTAGCCTCCATCAGCCGTGACGCATCTGGCCCAATGTTCCTTCCATGATGAAAATGCACTTTGGTAAAATTCTGGGGATTGACTTTTACAACAGCGCTTGACACAGGAAATAAGATCTTTCTCACAATCAAATGTCTTCCCCGCAGGTGGGTCTCCAGACGAAGAAGAAGGTAAAAATCAGATGGAGCCAAGTCCGGACTGTAGAGAGGATGAGGAACAATTTCCCAACCCATTTTCCTGACTTTCTCCTGTGTCATAAGGGCTATATGGGGTTTGGCATTGTCATGGTGTAGATGAGCTGACCCTGAAGCTGTGGTCTGTGGGTCTTGATGGCACATCGCAGCTCGTCCAATGACAAACAGTAACGGTCCCAGTTAATTGTGGAGCCAGGTTCCAAAAAGTCAATGAAAATGACAACACACTGATCCCAGAAGAATCAGGCCATCACATTTCGGCCTTCTGTTCGTGAAAGTCTTGGTTTCTTCTTCCGAGGGGAACCTGGATGACGCCACTCCATGAATTGGGTTTTGCTCTCAGGTTTGGGCAAAATCAACCAAGTTTCATCCTGGGTAATGACGTCGTTCAAATGGCTCTGAGCACTATGGGACTTAACATCTATGGTCATCAGTCCCCTAGAACTTAGAACTAGTTAAACCTAACTAACCTAAGGACATCACACAACACCCAGTCATCACGAGGCAGAGAAAATCCCTGACCCCGCCGGGAATCGAACCCGGGAACCCGGGCGCGGGAAGCGAGAACGCTACCGCACGACCACGAGCTGCGGACGATGACGTCGTTAAAACACTGTTTCCACTCTTCAGTAAAGGTCTTCATGAGACCCTCGCACACATTCTTCGTCATCGTTTTCATTTCTATTGTCAATAATCTAGGCACCCAATGTGCACAGATTTTGTTGTGCCCTAGTAACTGTACCAGTGATACCACAATGACAAACGAGTTATTTCAGCTAGCTGTCGTGTCGTCACACATCTGTCATTTTGGATGATTTGGTCAATGATGGTCTCCTTATTCACATCACTCACTGCCGTCGATGGTGTACCACATCGTCGATTATCCAGTGGAGAGAAATCACCTTCTTTAAACCCCTGCAACCACCGCTGGAGGCCGGCCGGGTGGCCGAGCGGTTCTAGGCGCTTCAGTATGGAACCGCGCGACCGCTACGGTCGCAGGTTCGAATCCTGCCTCGGGCATGGATGTTTCTGATGTCCTTAGGTTAATTAGGTTTAAGTAGTTCTAAGTTCTAGGGGACTGATGACCTCAGAAGTTTAGTGTTCGGAGCCATTTGAACCATTTTGAACCACCGCTGGATAATGCTGCGATCCACTGTGTCCTCCCCATAAAAAGGGAGCAACTTCCTTTGAATCGATGTGGCAGAGTCATCGCCGGTCTTGAAGAGGAACTCCATCACCGACAGTTGTCGCAACCTGACATCTAATTCACGATCCGTTATGGCTCACCTGTAGATAAAACAAAATACTTTTATATACCAACTTATAGCTAAATGTTCCAAGTATATACACAAAAAGCTTCATTCTCCTCCTGCAAAAAATTAAAGAAAATTAGAGATGACTGTGCAAAACTTTTTGAACGCCCTTTGTGTATTCCGAAAGTTACAGAGTACGTGAGGACTCGTCTGAGCTGGACTCCACAGGCGTCCGCCATCCAAACTACTGGTGAAATATGGAAAAACTGAGTGGTTATAATTAATGTGCAGCTACTCACAGAGATCCAGAGGGTCTGTAGTTATCGTATGGTACTGACACCCGGTAGATATTCTAATGTGTTAATGCGGAACCGGTTTACGCCGGAAAAAAATTAGTTCCCGTTTTAGCCATCAGGAGCAAATCTGGCGCTGTGAATGGAAGAAAGACGTACAGAAATGTTCCCATATGTAATGGATTGGAAATGGGACGTAGGCAGAAAAAGTTTCTGTAAACTGGCCTTCAAGTCAAGAAGAGAGCGAACATGTTTCTGGTTAAAGCGTCCTTTTTAGCCATCCCCAGAACCAAAAGTCACATGGATTCGGATGCGCTGATCTTAGAAGCCATGCATCTGGAAAACCTCTGCAGATAACTCGTCCGTGGAAATTTGCATCAGGCAGATCTTTCACTGTACAAGTCATGTAATGTGTTGTCCCATCTTGCGTGAAAAGTGGTTTCCACACAGCTGCGCTCGTCAAAGGCAGGAATCACATGCTGACAGGGCCTCCGGCTGTATGCTCCTCAGAAAGTGGACAGAGAATAGAGGTGTTCGTGAATCTCCAGTACACAGTCAGGTGAGGCGAGTACAATGGCTCTTTGTGCGCAACATGCAGTGTAACAGCACCCCAAATTCGGCAGATCAGTGTATTCATTGCACCCGATAGTGTAAAATGTGCTTCGTCACTCCACTGAATATTGCCCGGCCACAAGTCATCAACTTCGATCAGTATCGTGAGTTTTCAGTTGCTGCAGCGTCTGGATCTTGTACAGGTACAAGTGTAATATAGACTGCGAAATTTTCCCTTCCGTTGACCATGGAACGGACAATTCTTGTGACAATGCACAAGCGCTATACTCCGTCCATCATAAGAATAAACCTCATGTAAACGTTACACTTTCTTTTCTTCCGCGTTTGCTGGAACCTCATTGGATTTCTTTTCACATGGAGCAGAAGCCAATCTCTCTAGCGTACAGTCAATTACCGTAATAATGGAAATGCCATGTGGCTAGGGCCTTCCGTCGGGTAGACCGCTCGCCTGGTGCAAGTCTTTCGAGTTGACGCCACTTCGACGGCTTGCGTGTCGAAGGGGATGAAAAGATGATAATAAGTACAACACAACTCCCAGTCCCTGAGCGGAGAAAATCACCGATCCAGCCGGGAATCGAACCCGCGCCGCTAGGTACGACACTCCATCGCGCTGACCACTCAACTATCAGGGGCGGACATGCACTGCAATGAGGATAGGTTTTATACTCTGTGTTACGCGTACATCGACTAAGCGATAATACGGGACAAGTTTACCGGCGCTTTTAACTTGGAACGACTGGCCAGCCACCTGGTGCAGTTAACCTGCAGTGATGTGAACAGTTGTAGTCAAGGCGTAAAAAGAGACGAGGAGAGAACACTATAGCCTTGAATGTCATTTGATTTTTGAACGGAAGGAAGTAATGGGAAAACTCAGCCGAAACGCTTCTTAGGTGTACTGAAGGAAAACATGCTCTCCATCTTAGCTAACATAGTACTGTAACTAATAACGAGAGTGATGAAAATTCCTGAATTTAACAAGGGTAATTTTTCTGCGTGAGCTATGGTGCGGCGTAAGCGCACTGCAGGGGTTTCACCATGTACCGGTAGTTAAATATTGAAGCCACTGAAAATATTAGTCATCATCTGGTAATCACTGAACTTCTTCCATATCTGACTCCGATGAAAGCGGTACATTTCAGTACTGCCACGCTGATAACGAGGCGATCAACAACAGAATTCCAAGCTACCAACACATTTCCGCCTCCTTCTCTTTTATGATCCGCTGTCCTGCAGTTCGCCATTGTTCGGCAGCGCCGTGTCACAAAACTTGGTGCATTAGTTCCAGTACGTTTGGCAGCTTACATGTCTTGTCAATTTCTCCCGACAGATCCATTAACTTGGCTCCAGATCAATTCTGTTTGGTTCACATAGCAGTGGTGCGGTGACAACTGTAAAAATGGAGCATTTTTACAGTGTGCTCGACGCTGTGAACATTGTTTCCCGTATTTCTTCGACGCTTATCACTCTTGCTCGTGTGACACCACATCTGTTCTATAAAACAGTGGGTACAGAGTATTTGATTTTTCATTTTTCTCCAAAAAATTTAATTGCATAATGGTTTTTAATTTCAAAATCTGTTACAATCTTTTATAATATATCGATAAAGACTGTGTATTTGCAATGAAAACCAGAATTCTGCATGTGATATGTAATTAGAAAAAAAAAAGAAGTCGCGCATTTATCTTGAAGAATTGATGGTTAAGTATGATTTAATTACTACATATTGATAAATTTCATATTCAAATTATTTAGGTTTTCAAACGAAAAAAAAAACTCTTGACCATAATCGGTTTCGAATCATCACCCATTAGCCCACTCGTTTAGAGACAAACAACTCTACCCATTACGCCAAGGTGACAAACACAACCATCGGTCTTAAAGCTAGTATGTTATGTTTCTGAACAAACGTAAAAGTTCATTTTTTTCTCTGTAATGTTGTGGAAAACGTTAAGAGCAATTTGTTTCTAGCTTTTAATGCGCTTGTTTTACCAAGAAACAGGAAGCAGTGTCATCCATTTTAGCGGTACTTAGGAGGTCTGTCTAAAAAGTATCCGAACTTTGATTTTCCCGAGCAAAATAGAGACGATAGCGCGGCGTCACTGTACACAGTAAAGGAAGAGACCTTTATGCGCAAGCATTCATTTTGTTCCAGCCTTTCTAGCGCGTCAGTCGCTGGCTGGCTGTCGGTCACTGAGTGCGATGCAACGTGTTCGTTGCATTACCGATTCTCTCAAGATGACAGAACGTGTTGAACAAAGATACTGCATCAAATTTTTTCAAAAGCTTGGTGATTCTCAAAGCGAAGCAATTCGTAAGATTCAGCAGGTGTTTGGAGAAGATGCGATGGGTGTAACACAAATTAAGGAGTGGTTCAACCGATTCAAAAATGGCCGCACATCAGCGGAGAGTGATCAGCGTTCTGGCAGGCCCCAAACCGCTCGGAGTGTAGCTGTTGTTGAGAGGGTGCAAAATATGGTGATCGCAGATCGTCGTTTGACCGAGCGGGAGATGGCCCAAGAGGTTGGAGTGAGTAAAGATTCTGCATATGCAATTTTGTGTGATGTTTTGAACATGCCCCGAGTGGCTGCGAAATTCGTGCCCAAGTTGTTGTCGCCGGAACAAAATGACCTCCGTTTTCACGTTGCACAGGACCTTCTGGACACCACCAACGTTGATCCTTTGTTTCTGAGCACCGTGATAACTGCAGATGAGTCACGGGTGTACGGGTACGACCCAGAAACAAAAAGAAAGTCGTCGCAACGGAAGCATCCCGAGTCTCCAAGATTGAAGAAAGTGCGGCAGGTGCCAAGCAAAGTCAAGGTGATGCTGACTGTATTCTTTGATGTCCGTGGAATTGTGCATCAGGAATACGCACCGGAAGGACAAACAGTGACAAAGGAGTACTACGAAGATGTTCTCCGGCGACTCCGTGACGCAGTTCGGCACAAAAGACCTGACATGTCGTCAGCGAAAAACTGGCAACTTCATCACGACAACGCCCCAGCACATTCACCCCACTTGATCCAAAATTGAATTACAGACGTTCGCCAACCTCCCTACTCTCCAGACATGGCTCCTTGCGACTTCTGGGTGTTTCGAAAATTGAAGACGCCACTGAAAGGATCCCGTTTTGAGAGTAGAGAAGAGATAATACGGAACACGACGACAGAGCTAAACACCATTCCAAAAGAAGACTTCCAGAGCTGTTTCATGCAGTGGAAGGAACGGTGGGCTAAGTGTGTGCAAGCTCAAGGGGCCTACTTTGAAGGGGATTAGGGCCCCAGTCGCGTCAGGTATTCGAAATATTTTTTCTGGCCAAAGGTCGGATACTTTTGAGACAGGCCTCGTATGAACAGCGAGACAATCGGAGCACAAGTAGCGCTTACTGAGACTGTGACTGTACACGAGTTTTGAAATAAAAAGTACGTGCTGCGTGGTCAGTTGCAGCAACTTCCGCTGGGATAGGACGCCTTCCTCTGTCAGGTGCCACACCAAGCGCACACGTTTTCGGATTTCATTTCCATCTTCTCTAAACCGTTTAATGACATCGCGCCCCTACTCACACCTTTCAGCCGGCGATTCTGTCTCAATACAGAGCTTTAATTACTGCGGTTCACATAAAACTGTTTCACTAAAAGCACACAGTCTCTCATCGCGAGCTGGCCGCGGTGGTCTCGCGGTTCTAGGCGCTCAGTCCGGAACCGCGCGACTGCTACGGTCGCAGATTCGAATCCTGCCTCGGGCATGGATGTGTGTGATGTCCTTAGGTTAGTTCGGTTTAAGGAGTTCTAAGTTCTAGGGTGGCAGGGGTAAAATACAGGGAGCGAAAGGCTATTTACAATTTGTACAGAAACCAGATGGCAGTTATAAGAGTCGAGGGACATGAAAGGGAAGCAGTGGTTGGGAAGGGAGTAAGACAGGGTTGTAGCCTCTCCCCGATGTTGTTCAATCTGTATATTGAGCAAGCAGTAAAGGAAACAAAAGAAAAATTCGGGGTAGGTATTAAAATTCATGGAGAAGAAATAAAAACTTTGAGGTTCGCCGATGACATTGTAATTCTGTCAGAGACAGCAAAGGACTTGGAAGAGCAGTTGAATGGAATGGACAGTGTCTTGAAAGGAGGATATAAGATGAACATCAACAAAAGCAAAACAAGGATAATGGAATGTAGTCTAATTAAGTCGGGTGATGCTGAGGGTATTAGATTAGGAAATGAGGCACTTAAAGTAGTAAAGGAGTTTTGCTATTTGGGGAGCAAAATAACTGATGATGGTCGAAGTAGAGAGGATATAAAATGTAGGCTGGCAATGGCAAGGAAAGCGTTTCTGAAGAAGAGAAATTTGTTAACATCCAGTATTGATTTAAGTGTCAGGAAGTCATTTCTGAAAGTATTCGTATGGAGTGTAGCCATGTATGGAAGTGAAACATGGACGATAAATAGTTTGGACAAGAAGAGAATAGAAGCTTTTGAAATGTGGAGCTACAGAAGAATGTTGAAGATCAGATGGGTACATCACATAAATAATGAGGAGGCATTGAATAGAATTGGGGAGAAGAGGAGTTTGTGGCACAACTTGACCAGAAGAAGGGATCGGTTTGTAGGACTCGTTCTGAGGCATCAAGGGATCACTAATTCAGAACTGGAGGGCAGCGTGGAGGGTAAAAATCGTAGAGGGAGACCAAGAGATGAATACACTAAGCAGATTCAGAAGGATGTAGGTTGCAGTAGGTACTGGGAGATGAAAAAGCTTGTACAGGATAGAGTAGCATGGAGAGCTGCATCAAACCAGTCTCAGGACTGAAGACCACAACAACAACAACAACAAGTTCTAGGGGACTGATGACCACAGATGTTAAGTCCCATAGTGCTCAGAGCCATTTGAACCATTTCTCATCGCGACAGTCATACCATTCAGTCACTTTATGACTTGTCAAATGACAGCATGGATGTTCTACCGTCATACTAACTGTGTACACCGGCAGATTTCTACCTGATGCCCACTATTGGAGCTAATTTGTTTTCCAGCATAAATCGGTTCCGCATTAACGTGTTAGCGCCTTTACTAAGTTTCGCTGCCATGTGATAATTGCAGCCCACAATGGTCCTCGGAAGTAGGTGTACTTTAATTATAACCACCTAGTAGTTGTGTAAGAAGACTGCTGAACCTGAAAATTTGAATGTGACATTTGTTGCAGAAAGTCACGTTCAGTACTAACACTTAAATGTTTGCCTTACACTTTACTAAAAAATTCGAAACAATTATTGAATCTGGTATAAGAAATCATTGAAGACTATATAACTGCCAGCCGCTGTGGCCGAGCGGTTCTAGGCGTTTCAGTCCGGAACCGCGCTACTGTTAATGTCGCAGGTTTGAATCCTGCCTCGGGCATGGATGTGTGTGATGTTCTTAGTTAGGTTTCAGTAGTTTTAAGTTCTAGGGGACTGATGACCTCAGCTGTCAGAGCCATTTAAACAATTTGATCTATATAACTATCATTTTAGAGATTTTAAAATACAATAACCTGCATAATGCACATGAGTAGATGGCAGTAATTCTGAAAAGTTGGTATAAACTATCCCCCACCCCCTACCCCTTGGTACTGCGAGAGTTGAACAGGGCAGCTTTGACGAGCCCCGTGGCAGCGAATACAGAGTTCCATTCCTCTCTCTGTCGGCAGCCGGCTTAGGCGGAAATACCAGAAACGTTTGATGTCGCCCACCGGCGCTGTATGCATTTTCGCCTCCAATGCTAGACAAAGTGCGGCGTGTGGGCCGAGATCGATAGTTCGCTCACAGTGACGGCCATCAACACCGGCGACGGCACACTGTTTGGAATTTCCACTGCTAATTCGCATTCGAGCAAAGGGCCCTAATGTTTTCGGTATCCTGGTTCAGCAACCCAGTCAGGCGCGAAGTACGAACGCAGTCTGCTTGTCTGTGTATAGTGCTATCGGAGCCTGTGATATTCCTTATGCAAAAGTATAGATTGTCAGGTGCCAAAAACAGAAAACCTAGGCGTGACATCCTAAAAGAGCAGTTGAGGCAAAAGGGATATTAAATAAATGGTTAAACTAAACTGAAAATGTTTCTATGGATGTTCAGTGTGATGTGAAAGAATTCAGTGTTACGAAAGCATCATCAGTGGATAGAGCTGAAGAATCCTATGGTTCGTGCAAGCAAGAATTAGTGGCTGATGAATCTTTTACACTATCGGAAATGGCTTGTGATAGTGTTAACTGCGGAAGAAACCGAAGCAGGCAAAAATTACCAAGAAGAAAGGAAAAAAAAATCAGCAAGACATTAGTGAAATAAATGTAAAGTTTCCTGTCGATAGCGAGACAAGAAGGTATTTTACTGTTTTCATTGCTTCCATAATCTTTGAAATGACAAAAAGTTAAGCTAACGCGGCTTATATATTGTTGAACGAAAAATGACGCGAGTTGCTCTTGTGCAAAATCTTCAACTCGACTACTGGCTCACACACACACACATCATGTTATGTGACCTTTTCGAAATATTTGGAAAAAAAATTTAATAATCTGCTATAATAGGCACAACTAAAATAAATTCAGAATATTGGTTTTGCGTTACTATAATGTTAGAAAGCCAAATAAATTCTCAGATTCCTATATTCACAGCTCTATTTTGTGTTGGTTTTAGATACATGTTCGTTCATTTTAAGTGCACTTTCGTATATTTTAGTGGTTATTTCCGGTGTTTTTGTACTTATTTTAATGTATAAATGCATACATTTAACACAACATTAAAAAAAGGGAGAAATGTTGAAATATTCACTATAGAGTATTCTTACAACTCGAGCTCAACATGATTCACTCCATATAAAAATTACTTAATTAAAATGTGTTTTACCAGGAAGTCTTAAGCCCATGGGAAGTCACAGGTAAGCTAGTACTTAAAAAAACTGCTGGTTCGCTTGTACATACATTCAAAGAAATCCACAATTTTGAACGAAACTGTTTCAGCTGCACACATCCACCCAGATATATCTCTCTATTTGAATATATACTGAAGTACCAAAGAAACTGGCAAAGACATGGGTATTCAAATACAGAGATACGTAAACGGGCAGAACGCGACGCTGCTGTCGGCAACGCCTATACAGGGTGAAGAAAAATTGTGTCACGAAATTTTAACCCTGGATAGCTGATGCCAGTAGGAACAACAATTACTAATGTTGTGTAGGGCCGCATGGGATTAGCCGAGCGGTCTGGGGCGCTGCAGTCATGGACTGTGCGGCTGGTCCCGGCGGAGGTTCGAGTCCTCCTTCGGGCATGGGTGTGTGTGTTTGTCCTTAGGATAATTTAGGTTAAGTAGTGTGTAAGCTTAGGGACTGATGACCTTAGCAGTTACTTCCCATAAGATTTCACACACACACATGTTGTGTAGGTCAACAACATACAATTTTTAAACTATGGGAACTTGGCGCCAGGTGCTCCGATTGGCCGCGGGATTGCCCTGTTGCCGAATGCTCTGGACAACGCATGGCCGCGAGTGCTTTGCCTGCCGGAGACCGCGATGTATCCAAGGGGGCCCACACGCTCGGTGGTAGCGCGCCAGCCTGCCACTCTGGGTTCAAATGGCTCTGAGCACTATGGGACTTAACATCTGTGGTCATCAGTCCCCTAGAACTTAGAACTACTTAAACCTAACTAACCTAAGAACATCACACACATCCATGCCCGAAGCAGGATTCGAACCTGCGACCGTAGCCACACACCGTAAGGTGGCTCGCGGAGTATAGATGTAGATAGATGTAGCAGTCGCGCGGTTCCGGACTCAGCGCCTGAACCGCTAGACCACCACGGCCGGGGGCCTGGGGGCGAATCCGCCGGGGTCCCGACACTTCCTTTGTAGTTCCATGAGAAGGCGTACCAAATACTAAAAGTCCTTTACAAATTGTGTCGGCCATGAAAAGGGCCTTTTTTGTAGTTAAGACATTGTTTACTTATAGCAGGTGCCCGAACTGGCGACCTTCTTACGCGACACAAACTTGATAACGTCGAACGGTGTTTTGCCGAACTCTTTCAAAGATTCCTGGCATTGCCCTGATGTGATTGGTGGCATGTTGAATGCGATCCGTTAATTCCTCTTCGTTTCTAGTTGGTTCGCGCCCGGTTGGGTGAACAAGAACCTTGATGAATCCTGTTATGCGCAGACACCCTAACACGCTGCAACCACATGCATAGCTGTATGTCCTCCAAAAGCTGAAGATAATTTGCCCCGATAAGTCAAGGAGAGTAGTATCAGTGGTCTAGGGGTAGCGTCTTTGATTCATAATCAAAACGTCTTCAGTGCCGGGTTCGATCCCCGCCACTGCCTAAATTTTGATAAATAATCAGCATTGGCGGCCAAAGACTTTCGGCATAAGAAGTCAGCCTCATTCTGCCAACGGCCTTGTCAAAGAGGGCGGAGGAGCGGATAGAGGTTCAGGGCACTCTCTTGTCCAAGGGGTGGGAAATTGCCCCTAAAGGCAGCAATGATCAACGACATGAGGATGCAGAAGGCAATGGAAACCACTGCATTAAAGACACGTAACGTGTATCCACAGGACATGTGGCCTGTAATTGAAGAAGTGTCATGATGGTCTCTCCATTGACAAAAGATTCCGGAATAGTCCCCCATTCGGATCTCCGGGAGGGGACTGCCAAGGGGGAGGTTACCATGAGAAAAAGATTGAATAATCAACGAAAGGATAACGTTCTACGAGTCGGGGCGTGAAATGTCAGAAGCTTGAACGTGGTAGGGAAACTAGAAAATCTGAAAAGGGAAATTCAAAGGCTCAATATAGATATAGTAGGGGTCAGTGAAGTGAAGTTGAAGGAAGATAAGCATTTCTGGTCAAATGAGTATCGGGTAATATCAATAGCAGCAGAAAATGGTATAACAGGTGTAGGATTCGTTATGAATAGGAAGGTAGGGCAGAGGGTGTGTTATTGTGAACAGTTCAGTGACCGGGTTGTTCTAATCAGAATCGACAGCAGACCAACACCGACAACGATAGTTCAGGTATACATGCCGACGTCGCAAGCTGAAGATGAACAGATAGAGAAAGTGTATGAGGATATTGAAAGGGTAATGCAGTATGTAAAGGGGGACGAAAATCTAATAGTCATGGGCGACTGGAACGCAGATGTAGGGGAAGGAGTAGAAGAAAAAGTTACAGGAGAATATGGGCTTGAGACAAGGAATGAAAGAGGAGAAAGACTAATTGAGTTCTGTAACAAGTTTCAGCTAGTAATAGCGAATACCCTGTTCAAGAATCACAAGAGGAGGAGGTATACTTGGAAAAGGCCGGGAGATACGGGAAGATTTCAATTAGATTACATCACGGTCAGACAGAGATTCCGAAATCAGATACTGGATTGTAAGGCGTACCCAGGAGCAGATATAGACTCAGATCACAATATAGTAGTGATGAAGAGTAGGCTGAAGTTCAAGACATTAGTCAGGAAGAATCAATACGCAAAGAAGAGGGATACGGAAGTACTAAGGAACGACGAGATACGTTTGAAGTTCTCTAGCGCTATAGATACAGCAATAAGGAATAGCGCAGTAGGCAGTACAGTTGAAGAGGAATGGCCATCTCTAAAAAGGGCCATCACAGAAGTTGGGAAGGGAAACATAGGTACAAAGAAGGTAGCTGCGCAGAAACCATGGGTAACAGAAGAAATACTTCAGTTGATTGATGAATAGAGGAAGTACAATCATATTCCGGGAAAATCAGGAATACAGAAATATAAGTCGCTGAGGAATGAAATAAATAGGAAGTGCAGGGAAGCTAAGACGAAATGGCTACAGGAAAAATGTGAAGACATCGAAAATGATATGATTGTCGGAAGGACAGACTCAGCATACAGGAAAGTCAAAACAACCTTTGGTGACATTAAAAGCAACGGTGGTAACATTAAGAGTGCAACGGGAATTCCACTGTTAAATGCAGAGGAGAGAGCAGATAGGTGAAAAGAATACATTGAAAGCCTCTATAAGGGTGAAGATTTGTCTGATGTGATAGAAGAAGAATCAGGAGTCGATTTAGAAGAGATAGGGGATCCAGTATTAGAATCGGAATTTAAAAGAGAGTTGGAGGACTTACGGTCAAATAAGGCAGAAGGGATAGATAACATTCCATCAGAATTTCTAAAATCATTGGGGGAAGTGGCAACAAAACGACTATTCACATTGGTGTGTAGAATATATGAGTCTGGCGACATACCATCTGACTTTCGGAAAAGCATCATCCACACAATTCCGAAGACGGCAAGAGCTGACAAGTGCGAGAATTATCGCACAATCAGCTTAACAGCTCATGCATCGAAGCTGCTTACAAGAATAATATACAGAAGAATGGAAAAGAAAATTGAGAATGCGCTAGGTGACGATCAGTTTGGCTTCAGGAAAAGTAAAGGGACGAGAGAGGCAATTCTGACGTTACGGCTAATAATGGAAGCAAGGCTAAAGAAAAATCAAGACACTTTCATAGGATTTGTCGACCTGGAAAAAGCGTTCGACAATATAAAATGGTGCAAGCTGTTAGAGATTCTGAAAATAGTAGGGGTAAGCTATAGGGAGAGACAGGGTCATATACAATATGTACAACAACCAAGAGGGAAAAATAAGAGTGAACGATCAAGAACGAAGTGCTCGTATTAAGAAGGGTGTAAGACAAGGCTGTAGCCTTTCGCCCCTACTCTTCAATCTGTACATCGAGGAAGCAATGATGGAAATAAAAGAAAAGTTCAGGAGTTGAATTGAAATACAAGGTGAAAGGATATCAATGATACGATTCGCTGATGACATTGCTATCCTGAGTGAAAGTGAAGAAGAATTAAATGATCTGCTGAATGGAATGAACAGTCTAATGAGTACACAGTATGGTTTGAGAGTAAATCGGAGAAAGACGAAGGTAACGAGAAGTAGTAGAAATGAGAACAGCGAGAAACTTAACATCAGGATTGATGGTCACGAAGTGAATGAAGTTAAGGAATTCTGCTACCTAGGCAGTAAAATCCTCCCCATGAACCATGGACCTTGCCGTTGGTGGGGAGGCTTGCGTGCCTCAGCGATACAGATGGCCGTACCGTAGGTGCAACCACAACGGAGGGGTATCTGTTGAGAGGCCAGCTAGACTTGTGGTTCCTGAAGAGGGGCAGCAGCCTTTTCAGTAGCTGCAGGGGCAACAGTCTGGATGATTGACTGATCTGGCCTTGTAACATTAACCAAAACGGCCTTGCTGTGCTGGTACTGCGAACGGCTGAAAGCAAGGGGAAACTACAGCTGTAACTTTTCCCGAGGACATGCAGCTTTACTGTATGATTAAATGATGATGGCGTCCTCTTGGGTAAAATATTCCGGAGGTAAAATAGTCCCCCATTCGGATCTCCGGGCGGAGACTACTCAAGAGGACGTAGTTATCAGGAGAAAGAAAACTGGCATTCTACGGATCGGAGCGTGAAATGTCAGATCCCTTAATCGGGCAGGTAGGTTAGAAAATTTAAAAAGGGAAATGAATAGGTTAAAGTTAGATATAGTGGGAATTACTGAAGTTCGGTGGCAGGAGGAACAAGACTTTTGGTCAGGTGATTACAGGGTTATAAATACAAAATCAAATAAGGGTAATGCAGGAGTAGGTTTAATAATGAATAAAAAAATAGGAGTGCGAGTTAGCTACTACAAACAGCATAGTGAACGCATTATTGTGGCCAAGATAGACACAAAGCCCATGCCTACTACAGTAGTACAAGTTTATATGCCAACTAGCTCTGCAGATGATGAAGAAATTGATGAAATGTATGACGAGATAAAAGAAATTATTCAGGTAGTGAAGGAAGACGAAAATTTAATAGTCATGGGTGACTGGAATTCGTCAGTAGGAAAAGGGAGAGAAGGAAACATAGTAGGTGAATATGGATTGGGGGGAAGAAATGAAGGAGGAAGCCGCCTGGTAGAATTTTGCACAGGGCATAACTTAATCATAGCTAACACTTGGTTCAAGAATCATGAAAGAAGGTTGTATACCTGTTAGAATCCTGGAGATACTAAAAGGTATTAGATAGATTACATAATGGTAAGACAGAGATTTAGGAACCAGGTTTTAAATTGTAAGACATTTCCAGGGGCAGATGTGGATTCTGACCACAATCTATTAGTTATGAACTGCAGATTGAAACTGAAGAAACTGCAAAAGGGCGGGAATTTAAGGAGATGGGACTTGGATAAACTGAAAGAACCAGAGGTTGTAGAGAGTTTCAGGGAGAGCATAAGGGAACGATTGACAGGAATGGGGGAAAGAAATACAGTAGAAGAAGAATGGGTAGCTCTGAGAGATGAAGTAGTGAAGGCAGCAGAGTATCAAGTAGGTAAAAAGACGAGGGCTAATAGAAATCCTTGGGTAACAGAAGAAATATTGAATTTAATTGATGAAACGAGAAAATATAAAAATGCAGTAAATGAAGCAAGCAAAAAGGAATACAAACGTCTCAAAAATGAGATTGACAGGAAGTGCAAAATGGCTAAGCAGGGATGGCTAGAGTACAAATGTAAGGATGTAGAGGCTTGTCTCACTAGGGGTAAGATAGATACTGCCTACAGGAAAATTAAAGAGGCCTTTGGAGAGAAGAGAACCACTTGTATGGATATCAAGAGCTCAGATGGCAACCCAGTTCTAAGCAAAGAAAGGAAGGCAGAAAGGTGGAAGGAGTATATAGAGGGTTTATACAAGGGCGATGTACTTGAGGACAATATTATGGAAATGGAAGAGGATGTAGATGAAGATGAAATGGGAGATAAGATACTGCGTGAAGAGTTTCACAGAGCACTGAAAGACCTGAGTCGAAACAAGGCCCCAGGAGTAGACAACATTCCATTAGAACTACTGATGGCCTTGGGAGAGCCAGTCATGAGAAAACTCTACCATCTGGTGAGCAAGATGTATGAGACAGGCGAAATACCCACAGACTTCAAGAAGAATATAATAATTCCAATCCCAAAGAAAGCAGGTGTTGACAGATGTGAAAATTACAGAACTATCAGTTTAATAAGTCACAGCTGCAAAATACTAACGCGAATTCTTTACAGACGATTGGAAAAACTGGTAGAAGCGGACCTCGGGGAGGATCAGTTTGGATTCCGTAGAAATGTTGGAACACGTGAGGCAATACTAACCTTACGACTTATCTTAGAAGAAAGATTAAGAAAAGGCAAACCTACGTTTCTAGCATTTGTAGACTTAGAGAAAGCTTTTGACAACGTTAACTGGAATACTCTCTTTCAAATTCTGAAGGTGGCAGGGGTAAAATACAGGGAGCGACAGGCTATTTACAATTTGTACAGAAACCAGATGGCACATATAAGAGTCGAGGGGCATGAAAGGGAAGCAGTGGTTGGGAAAGGAGTGAGACAGGGTTGTAGCCTCTCCCCGATGTTATTCAATCTGTATATTGTGCAAGCAGTAAAGGAAACAAAAGAAAAATTCGGAGTAGGTATTAAAATTCATGGAGAAGAAGTAAAAACTTTGAGGTTTGCCGATGACATTGTAATTCTGTCAGAGACAGCAAAGGACTTGGAAGAGCAGTTGAACGGAATGGACAGTGTCTTGAAAGGAGGATATAAGATGAACATCAACAAAAGCAAAACGAGGATAATGGAATGTAGTCAAATTAAATCGGGTGATGCTGAGGGGATTAGATTAGGAAATGAGACACTTAAAATAGTAAAGGAGTTTTGCTATTTAGGGAGTAAAATAACTGATGATGGTCGAAGTAGAGAGGATATAAAATGTAGACTGGCAATGGCAAGGAAATCGTTTCTGAGGAAGAGAAATTTGTTAACATCGAGTATAGATTTAAGTGTCAGGAAGTCGTTTCTGAAAGTATTTGTACGGAGTATAGCCATGTATGGAAGTGAAACACGGACGATAACCAGTTTGGACAAGAAGAGAATAGAAGCTTTCGAAATGTGGTGCTACAGAAGAATGCTGAAGATAAGGTGGGTAGATCACGTAACTAATGAGGAGGTATTGAATAGGATTGGGGAGAAGAGAAATTTGTGGCACAACTTTACTAGAAGAAGGGATCGGTTGGTAGGACATGTTTTGAGGCATCAAGGGATCACAAATTTAGCATTGCAGGGCAGCGTGGAGGGTAAAAATCGTAGAGGGAGACCAAGAGATCAATACACTAAGCAGATTCAGAAGGATGTAGGTTGCAGTAGGTTCTGGGAGATGAAGAAGCTTGCACAGGATAGAGTAGCATGGAGAGCTGCATCAAACCAGTCTCAGGACTGAAGACCACAACAACACAACAGGCAGTAAAATAACCAATGACGGACGGAGCAAGGAGGACATCAAAAGCAGACTCGCTATGGCAAAAAAGGCATTTCTGGCCAAGAGAAGTCTACTAATATCAAATACCGGCCTTAATTTGAGGAAGAAATTTCCGAGGATGTACGTCTGGAGTACAACATTGTATGGTAGTGAAACATGGACTGTGGGAAAACCGGAAGAGAAGAGAATCGAAGCATTTGAGATGTGGTGCTATAGACGAATGTTGAAAATTAGGTGGACTGATAAGGTAAGGAATGAGGAGGTTCTACGCAGAATCGGAGAGGAAAGGAATATGTGGAAAACACTGATAAGGAGAAGGGACAGAATGATAGGACATCTGCTAAGACATGAGGGAATGACTTCCATGGTACTAGGGGGAGCTGTAGAGGGCAAAAACTGTAGAGGAAGACAGAGATTGGAATACGTCAAGCATATAATTGAGGACGTAGGTTGCAAGTGCTACTCTGAGATGAAGAGATTAGCGCAGGAAAGGAATTCGTGGCGGGCCGCATCAAACCAGTCAGTAGACTGATGACAAAAAAAAAAAAAAAAAGTCAAGGAGGGAGATGGGCCGTCCCAATCAGATGGTCATCCACAATGCCTACCCAAATGTTGAGCGAAAATTGTGCCCAGTAATGAACGTATCGAGTGTTGTAAAGGCCATCGCGATGGAAGGTGCACTCGTCGGTAAACAGCACAATGGCGGGGAAGTCGGGATCTCGTGCAACACGTTGCAGAAACCAGCGGCAAAACCCTAGCTTGTGTTCACATGATTTAGGTCTTGGACAGGATGGATGCTGGACATCATCCCTCAAAACCTCTCAGACTAACTGATGAGTCACCCCATGTCCCATCCATCAGCTCGAGTACTTGTCATAGGTGCTTCCTTGAAGCGCTCTAGAGCAGTCTCTTCAACTACAGCATCTAGTCATGCTCGAGGTCTTCCAGCATCACCATGATATCGCTAATGAGCCTGTTTTGGCAAGTGGCCGGTGAATTGCTGTAAACATTTGCGGATGTGAATGGAGTCTTGCTGGATACCGTTCCTCATACAACCGTCGAGTTTAATGCACATTACCGTTGGCTAGCTTATAAACAAAAACCATATCTCGTTCTTCAAACGAATACTGCCCCACCATGCTTACTGTATGGCGAAATCGCAGGTGAAGTGAAGCTTACATGTGAATGCGTCTGATGTGTGGTGCTGACAAAGAGCAAGACCTAGCAGAGAACTGTGCATATCGCATTGGGACAGCGATGGGGTGAGGGACGTTTGTATGTGTGAAGCGATAACCACAGTGCTGCCTTTCAACCGACGAACAGCAACAGGGCAATCCCACGGCCAATAGGAGAGCGTGGAGCCAAGTTTCCGTAGTTTATAGATGGTGCTTTGTCGACGTACACAACATTACTAATTTTGGTTCCTACCGCGATCAGCTATCCAGGGTTAGAATTTCGTGACAGAATTTTTCTCCACCCTGTATAAGACAAGTATATGGCGCAGTTGGTAGATCGGTTACTGCTGCTACAATGGATGATTATGAAGATTCAAACAAGTTTAAACATGGTGCTAGAGTCAGCGCACGTGCGATGAGATGCAGCATCTCCGAGGTAGCAATGAAGTGGGGATTTTCCCGTACGATTATTTCAGGAGGGTACCTTCAACATGAGGAACCCAGTAAAACATCAAATCTCCTAGTGTCGCTGCCTCCGGAAAAAGATCCTGCAAAAACGGGACCTACGACGACTAAAGAGAATCGTTCAAGGTGACATAATTGCATCCCTTCCATAAAATGCTGCAGATTTCAATGCTGGGCCATCAAGAAGTGTCAGCGTGCGAATCATTCAACGAAACATCATCAACAAAAAAAATCGATGTCGCCTTTCGGAACCCTTGGTGACTGCACGATACAAAGCTTTACACCTCGCCTGGGCCCGTCAATACTGAAATTGGACTGTTGGTGACTGGAAATATGTTGCCTGGGCGGAAGAGTCTCGTTTCAGATTCTATCGAGCAGATGGATGTGTACAGGTATGGAGACAACAACATGAATCCATGGACCCTGAATGTCAGTAGGGGACTATTCGAGCTGGTGGAGGCTCTGTAATGGTGTGGATTGTGTGCAGTTGGAGTAATATGGGATCCCTGATACGTCTAGAGACTACTCTGACAGGTGACACGCACGTAAGCATCCTGTCTGATCACCTGCATCCATTAATGTCCAATGTGCATTCCGATGGACTTGGGCAACTCCATCAGAACAATGCGACACCCCAGTCGTCCAGAACTGCTACAGAGTGTCTCCAGGAACACTCTTCTGAGTTTAAACACTTCCGTTGGCCGCCAAACTTCCCAGACATGAACATTATTGAGCATATCTGGGATGACTTGCAAGGTATGTAGCTATTGAATCGAAAATAGCCGAATGGACTTGCTATTGTTATGTTACATCACTGGCTACAAATCACTAGAACAAGTACCAACCATAAAAAGATACATAGATGCATCTGCATAGTGGAGAATTTCTCACTGAAAGTATTGAATATGTTTTCCTCGTTGTGGTAGCTCTCTACATGACCAGTGATGGATAGAGGTCTTGACAGGCTTCTTACTAACGGAACAGTGGTGCGCAACATGATGGGATATCGAGAGAATTAGCAGGTGTCTGTGACTTGGCTGGGGGTATCTATTGCTACATATCGAGGACTGAAACATTTGTGCGAATGAGGGGGTAAGCGGTACTATGACAAAAAGAAGGATGAGGGGCGATCACTTTACCACTTCTTCTAATCATTGTAAGCAGACATGTTACTCCCGCCCACATACGTCTCATGAAGTGACAGCAACGAGGAAATTGGCGGCTGTACCTCAGTTGATCATCGAACCCATGGATGAAGTATAAAAATATACACGGAAAGAACGTAATAGAGGTATATAAATCATTAGGAGTGGGATAAATATGAAGTGCAGGGCAGCCACGGTGATATGGCTGTGGAAGAAAAAGTGTTGTGCTATTTTTCTCGTTGTAATAGCTCTCTGTCTAGTCACTAATGGGTGGGTGATTAGACAGCCTTCTAACTAATGGAATAATGCTGTCTGAGCGTGATGGGATTTCAAGAGAAATAGCAGGGGTCTATGAATTGATGGGGGACAACTGTTACTTGTCAAAATCAGGTGGCTTCTAGTGCTGTATATCAAAGACCGAAGGATTCATGAGAATATGGCAGGTATGCGGTACTCTGACAAAAGGGGAGTTGAGAGGTGAGCTCTGCATCGCCTCTTCTATGTGGTATGGGCAAACATATTACAACGGCTCACATACGTCTTGTGAAGTGACTGCAATACGAAAATTAGAGGCTACTGCGAAGGTTTTTACTGAGAGACATTCAGCAGCAGAAGTACCGACATTTGTTTTCGCGGTAAATAAGAGACAGCATTCTAACCTGAGTTTCGTGTGCCTATAAATGGATGGACTGACATCTTAATAGATAGACTAAATTTACATCTATATATATAGATACGCTTCGCAAGCCATCGTACGGTGCGTGGCAGAGGGTACTCGGTGTACCACAAGTCATTTCCTTTCGTATTCCACTTGCAAATAGAGTGGGGGGAGAAAGTACTGTCTATGCGCCTCTGTGTCAACGTCAATTTCTTCTGCAATATAATGCTTTTGCGATCAGCTTCAAATGTCGGTTCTCTATATTTTCTGAATAGTGTTCCCCATAAAGAAAATCGTCTTCCCTGCAGGGATTCGTACTGGAGTTAGCTAGCGAGCGTAATCTTACAGCAGGATAAAATTACTGACCACGCAAAGGATTCTGATGATCAATTTAATTAATTAGTCAATCAATCTGATATCAATGATGTGACGCTGGACAGGTTTAAGAGAGGGTGAGAGTACCATGGATGTGATTCGCGGGTTGGACCAGTTATCAAGAGTTTTTTCGTTGCGATGAGATCTTTTAACGAAATTTCAATCCCCTACCTATAGACGAAAACATGGCCATCGCATTAAAATCAACTATTTTAAAGAATTTATTAAGTGATTTGTAGTATTAACCTGAGACAGCAATATAAAAAGATCAACGATATTACCGAATACTTAATCATACAGCTTTACTGTATGATTAAATGATGATGGCGTCCTCTTGGGTAAAATATTCCGGAGGTAAAATAGTCCCCCATTCGGATCTCCGGGCGGGGCTTACTCAAGAGGACGTCGTTATCAGGAGAAAGAAAACTGGCGTTCTACGGATCGGAGCGTGGAAAGTCAGATCCCTTAATCGGGCAGGTAGGTTAGAAAATTTAAAAAGGTAAATGGATAGGTTAAAGTTAGATATAGTGGGAATTAGTTAAGTTTGTTGGCGGGAGGAATAAGACTTCTGGTCAGGTGAATACAGGGTTATAAATACAAAATCAAATAGGGGTAATGCAGGAGTAGGCTTCATAATGAATAAAAAAATAGGAGTGCGGGTAAGATACTACAAACACCATAGTGAACGCATTATTGTGGCCAAGATAGATACGAAGCCCACGCCTACTACAGTAGTACAAGTCTATATGCCAACTAGCTCTGCAGATGATGAAGAAATTGATGAAATGTATGATGAGATAAAAGAAATTATTCAGGTAGTGAAGGGAGACGAAAATTTAATAGTCATTGGTGACTGGAATTCGACAGTAGGAAAAGGAAGAGAAGGAAACGTAGTAGGTGAATATGGATTGGGGCTACGAAATGCAAGAGGAAGCCGCCTGGTAGAATTTTGCACAGAGCATAACTTAATCGTAGCTAACACTGGGTTCAAGAATCATGAAAGAAGGTTGTATACATGGAAGAACCCTGGAGATATTAGAAAGTTTCAGATAGATTATATGATGGTAAGACAGAGATTTAGGAACCAGATTTTAAATTGTAAGACATTTCCAGGGGCAGATGTGGATTCTGACCACAATCTATTGGTTATGAACTGTAGATTAAAACTGAAGAAACTGCAAAAAGGTGGGAAATCAAGGAGATGGGACCTGGATAAACTGAAAGAACCAGAGATTGTACGGAGTTTCAGGGAGAGCATAAGGAAACAACTGACAGGAATGGGGGAAAGAAATACAGTAGAAGAAGAATGGATAGTTTTGAGGAATGAAATAGCGAAGGCAGCAGAGGATCAAGTAGGTAAAAAAACAAGGGCTAGTAGAAATCCTTGGGTAACAGAAGAGATACTGAATTTAATTGATGAAAGGAGAAAATACAAAAATGCAGTAAGTGAAGCTGGCAAAAAGGAATACAAACGTCTCAAAAATGAGATCGACAGGAAGTGCAAACTGGCTGAGCAGGGATGGCTAGAGGACAAATGTAAGGATGTAGAGGCTTATCTCACGGGGGGTAAGATAGATACTGCCCACAGGAAAATTAAAGAGACCTTTGGAGAAAAGAGAAACACTTGCATGAATATCAAGAGCTCAGATGGAAACCCAGTTCTAAACAAAGAAGGGAAAGCAGGAAGTTGGATGGAGTATATAGAGGGTCTATACAAGAGCGATGTTCTTGAGGACAATATTATGGAAATGGAAGAGGAGTTAGATGAAGATGAAATGGAAGATATGATACTGCGTGAAGAGTTTGACAGAGCACTGAAAGACCTAAATCGAAAGAAGGTCCCGGGAGTAGACACAGCCTTGGGAGAGCCAATCCTGACAAAACTCTACCATCTGGTGAGCAAGATGTATGAGGCAGGCGAAATTCCCTCAGACTTCAAGAAGAATATAATAATTCCAATCCCAAAGAAAGCATGTGTTCACAGATGTGAAAATTACCGAACTTTCAGTTTAATAAGTCACAGCTGCAAAATACTAACACGAATTATTGAGAGACGAATGGAAAAACAAGTAGAAGCCGACTTCGAGAAAGATTCCGTAGAAATGTTGGAACACGTGAGGCAATGCTGACCCTACGACTTATCTTAGAAGAAAGATTAAGGAAAGCAAACCCATTTTTCTAGCATTTTTAGACTTAGAGAAAGCTTTTGACAATGCTGACTGGAATACTCTCTTTCAATTTCTGAAGGTGGCAGGGCTAAAATACAGGGAGCTAAAGGCTATTTACAATTTGTACAGAAAGCAGGTGGCAGTTATAAGAGTCGAGGGACATGAAAGGGAAGCAGTGGTTGGGAAGGGATTGAGACAGGTTTGTAGTCTCTCCCCGATGCTATTCAATCTGTATATTGAGCAAGCAGTAAAGGAAACAAAAGAAAAATTCGGAGTAGGTATTAAAATTCATGGAGAAGAAGTAAAAACTTTGAGGTTTGCCGATGACAATGTGATTCTGTCAGAGACAGCAAAGGACTTGGATGAGCAGTTGAACGGAATGGACAGTGTCTTGAAAGTAGGGTATAAGATGAACATCAACAAAAGCAAAACAAGGATAATGGAATGTAGTCGAATTAAGTCGGGTGATGCTGAAGGAATTAGATTAGGAAATGAGACACTTAAAGTAGTAAAGGAGTTTTGCTATTTGGGGAGCAAAATAACTGATGATGGTCGAAGTAAAGAGGATATAAAATGTAGACTGGCAATGGCAAGGAAAGCGTTTCTGAAGAAGAGAAATTTGTTAACATCGAGTATAAATTTAGGTGTCAGGAAGTCGTTTCTGAAAGTATTTGTATGGAGTGTAGCGATGTGTGGAAGTGAAACATGGACGATAAATAGTTAGGACATGATTAGAATAGTAGCTTTGGAAATGTGGTGCTACAGAAGAATGCTAAAGATTAGATGGGTAGATCAGATAACTAATGAACAGATATTGAATAGAATAGCAGATTCAGAAGGATGTAGGCTACAGTATGTACTGGGAGATGAAGAAGCTTGCACAGGATAGAGTAGCATGGAGACCTGCATCAAACCAGTCTCAGGTCTGAAGACCACAACAACAACGAACAACATATTACCGAATTTGGAAAGCGATCTGTAACTTCTCAGTGGTGCTATTTAATTACCTTAAGAGAGTTTGATTGTGAGTAGACATCCTGTGACACAGGTAGTACATGCGATAGTCAGGAATGAGTTTCCCACTGTAGTCCTATGATGCAGGACGTAACAGATATTTAAAGTACGGATATTTTTTACCAGATGAGACTGAACTTTGAGGAAATATTGCCTATACCACACTGTTCTACAGGATTTTCACACTAAGGACGATACTTTAGCGATGTGAAAACACGTGTATGATCCGATTTCTTCCAGCTTAGAAAATGACATGCATAGTAGGGAGAAATGTACGTTTCGTGTGAGAAATTCGAGGTGTATGGACAACATCCCCATCTCGGATTTGGTAAAGTGGATTTTTGAAAGTGGGGAGAGTCTATGTCGGCGATGGAATTGCAGTTATGACTCTGTGCTCCATTCACACCTGCTTGTCTCGCAGTGTGCTAGGAGTCAGAGAGGCCATCTGCGGTCAGTGGCTGACTGGAAGCTGCAGCTTAGCCTGTGACGACTGGCCAGGTACAAACAAAGTTTCTAGATCGTCGGCTCTTCTGATACACAGTACGCTCGGTAGTTTGTGCTGGACTAGACTGGAGGTGGCTGACCAGTTTTGTTCCTCTTGATACGCCGTTTTCAAGTAAGATATTGAGTACTCCACTCTTAAAAAATATCGTATGATATATTTCCCCCGTATCTGTTGAGTAGAATATGACTTGCATCTAGTAAATTGGTATAAATGTGTTCCATTGCCCGATAATGTTGCTGCAGGACTCTTGTATTAGGGGTAGGGATTTATAGTGGTAACATTGACACTCATTTTCCATTCAATTATATCCGAATTTTAAGTAATCACCTAATCAACCTTTCATATTTTAACAAATGCAACTGATCTTTTGTTTTTTTTTATACTTTATAACGTTTATTTTTGCTAAACGCCATGTTCAGTTTTTGTATTTTGTTTTTTAAATTTTCCTCTCATTTGGCTGAAGAGCGGAAAATTTTGTCCTCTGAGAGCCCACCCCCTGCCCATCTGGGGCAGGGGTATGAAATAACAAAGAAAGAAAATAGTAGCACTGAGACAGTAGGTTGCTGTGCCAAAATTATTACCCATCCTTAAGTCTCTTGCTGCAGCTGTTCACATGTGGATTAGCAGGAAGTTACATCCATGCTTGTCTGTGATAGTGTGCCCAAATGCCATAGGTCTACTGGCTAGACTGTCTGGAGCAACTCTCTAGTGTGAGACTAATAGCGAAAATGTCCCCGCTACATCCAGCGGTCATTGATGAGACTGGTTAGAGCTACTTTTAACTACTGGATCAAAGGCAACTACCACTCCGCAAGTCCCGTACTTCACAGCCAGATGAAAATATTTTTGTTTTTTCCTGCAGATTTTTGAACTTCTCAGCAACTGAATGATGGGGAGTTAGACTGCGTCAGTATTCGGGGTCGGCCATCTCGGATGTTGACGTCATAGTTAGACTGCACCTGTATTTTAAGGATGATGAAATGAAGAGAATACCCTACATCTTTCCACATCAACGATACACAAAACGAATTTCTTTTATAAATAAAGAATATATTATTATTATTATTATTATTATTATTTACTCTGCTATGCCATGTAATTACCATTTGAAATAACCACTGAAATTCGAATTTACCACAAAAAGTTGAACTTCGTTCTGATTTTGAATCTCCTGACATTTTTTCCATGTGGAGGATGGGAAGGGACTGTGGAAGGGATGGGGAAGGTTGGGGTTTTCCCAGATGGAGAATGGGAAGGGATGCTCCAATTGACTGGGTATTATCCTGAGGGGAAGGGGTACTTAATTAACCAATTTAGTGAATTGGACTATTAATCTGACATTGAAAATGTACTCGTACTGGGAAGTGCATTGGGAAAGGCTGGGGAGTTCCCAGGAGGGGATAAGTGGCTTAGAAACGAACTGGAGATTGGTGACAAAAAAAATGTCCCAGGATCTGAATCCCTTTTCACAGAGGGATGGAGGAAGAGGAGGAGGAGGAAGAGGAGAAGGAGGAAGAGGAGGAGGAGGAAGAGGAGGAGGAGGAAGAGGAGGAGGAGGAGGTGGTGGTGGTGGTTTGAGATTTTTCTCGGAAGGATGGATTATTCCCAGGAGGTCATAAATCAACCAACAGAGGGTCATTAATCACTTAGCAGAGCAATTATTCAAGATCACAAATCAATCTGGTGTCACAATTTAATTACCATGTCAATTTGATACTCCAACTGTGCCATAGCTCTCTTTGCCCCTCTACTACTGGGCATGAACGGAGTTTCGTATCTGTACACACTATCAGCATGGATGTATGTGAGCAGAGTTGTAATTCTCTGTGACATGTAACATGGCTACCAGGGTGCATTAGTCTTGTTCATATTTAATGTCTGAGGCGGCCTGGTAGGGTATAGAAAGACGTGAACAGAGTCAGATGTTGAGTGTTGCTGTAAGGGACACACAGCTGCCACATTCTCGAGTGACAGCGTTATGACAAGCTGAGAGTGTTTGACTGGGGTCTTCATTTTTCCAGGTGGAAGGAATGGGGATCTGTATCCAAATTTGTGGAGCACTCGGATGTTGGACTGCATGGGGACATGAGTTCACACATACTCGCCGTCAAGGTTCCTGTCTGATCGCCAAACAAGAGCATCGTTGCATTAAGCCCAAGCATGAGCGTTTCACATCTGCACCTGCCATCCGAGAACAAGTAATGGGTTCCATGTAACATTTTGTGTCATTCCACGCCATTGATCGAAGACTAGCAGCAGCCTGAGTAGGGAGTTGTCATCCCATGCGTTGGCTGCCCTTAACACCACAACATAGACAGCTGTGTTTGGAATGGTGCTTTTACCAGAAAGTAAGGACTTTTGAAGAGTGATGTCATCAGGTCAAGTGATGAGCCGCAGTTTTGCATAACCCCAGATCACAATCGTCACTGATTATGATGGCTATCTGGGGATAGGTCCTATTCTTTCAACGTTTTGCAGAGGCACAGCGGTATTTCTCCTGGTGTCAACATATGGAGAGACTTTGGGTGTGACATAAGATCACAGCTGCTTGTGATGTAGAGAACTCTGCTGGCACAGAAGTGCATTACTCTCATCCACCACCCTCATGTGTTGCCTCTTATACGACAATATCTGGGTGCCACTTTTCAACAGGACAATGCTTGTATCTCTCTAAATTGTCTGTATGATGATAAGGCACTCCCGCTGATAGCAGCATCTCCAGGTCAGTCGCCGATAGATCATGTAGCAGACCAACATCTATGTCAACTCTACATCTACTACATCTACATCTATACTCCGCGAGCCACCTTACGGTGTGTGGCGGAGGGTACTTATTGTACCACTATCTGATCCCCCCTTCCCTGTTCCATTCACGAATTGTGCGTGGGAAGAACGACTGCTTGTAAGTCTCCGTATTTGCTCTAATTTCTCGGATCTTTTCGTTGTGATCATTACGCGAGATATATGTGGGCGGTAGTAATATGTTGCCCATCTCTCCCCGGAATGTGCTCTCTCGTAATTTCGATAATAAACCTCTCCGTATTGCGTAACGCCTTTCTTGAAGTGTCCGCCACTGGAGCTTGTTCAGCATCTCCGTAACGCTCTCGCGCTGACTAAATGTCCCCATGACGAATCGCGCTGCTTTTCGCTGGATCATGTCTATCTCTTCTATTAATCCAACCTGGTAAGGGTCCCATACTGATGAGCAATACTCAAGAATCGGACGAACAAGCGTTTTGTAAGCTACTTCTTTCGTCGATGAGTCACATTTTCTTAGAATTCTTCCTATGAATCTCAACCTGGCGCCTGCTTTTCCCACTATTTGTTTTATGTGATCATTCCACTTCAGATCGCTCCGGATAGTAACTCCTAAGTATTTTACGGTCGTTACCGCTTTCAATGATTTACCACCTATGGCATAATCGTACTGGAATGGATTTCTGCCCCTATGTATGCGCATTATATTACATTTATCTACGTTTAGGGAAAGCTGCCAGCTGTCGCACCATGCATTAATCCTCTGCAGGTCCTCCTGGAGTACGTACGAGTCTTCTGATGTGGCTACTTTCTTGTAGACAACCGTGTCATCTGCAAATAGCCTCACGGAGCTACCGATGTTGTCAACTAAGTCATTTATGTATATTGTAAACAATAAAGGTCCTATCACGCTTCCCTGCGGTACTCCCGAAATTACCTCTACATCTGCAGATTTTGAACCGTTAAGAATGACATGTTGTGTTCTTTCTTCTAGGAAATCCTGAATCCAATCACAAACCTGGTCCGATATTCCGTAAGCTCGTATTTTTTTCACTAAACGTAAGTGCGGAACCGTATCAAATGCCTTCCTGAAGTCCAGGAATACGGCATCAATCTGCTCGCCAGTGTCTACGGCACTGTGAATTTCTTGGGCAAATAGGGCGAGCTGAGTTTCACATGATCTCTGTTTGCGGAATCCATGTTGGTTATGATGAAGGAGATTTGTATTATCTAAGAACGTCATAATACGAGAACACAAAACATGTTCCATTATTCTACAACAGATTGACGTAAGCGAAATAGGCCTATAATTATTCGCATCTGATTTATGACCCTTCTTGAAAATGGGAACGACCTGCGCTTTCTTCCAGTCGCTAGGTACTTTACGTTCTTCCAGCGATCTACGATAAATTGCTGATAGAAAGGGGGCAAGTTCTTTAGCATAATCACTGTAGAATCTTAAGGGTATCTCGTCTGGTCCGGATGCTTTTCCGCTACTAAGTGATAGCAGTTGTTTTTCAATTCCGATATCGTTTATTTCAATATTTTCCATTTTGGCGTCCGTGCGACGGCTGAAGTCAGGGACCGTGTTACGATTTTCCGCAGTGAAACAGTTTCGGAACACTGAATTCAGTATTTCTGCCTTTCTTCGGTCGTCCTCTGTTTCGGTGCCATCGTGGTCAACGAGTGACTGAATAGGGGATTTAGATCCGCTTACCGATTTTACATATGACCAAAACTTTTTAGGGTTCTTGTTTAGATTGTTTGCCAATGTTTTATGTTCGAATTCGTTGAATGCTTCTCTCATTGCTCTCTTTACGCTCTTTTTCGCTTCGTTCAGCTTTTCCTTATCAGCTATGATTCGACTACTCTTAAACCTATGATGAAGCTTTCTTTGTTTCCGTAGTACCTTTCGTACATGATTGTTATACCACGGTGGATCTTTCCCCTCGCTTTGGACCTTAGTCGGTACGAACTTATCTAAGGCGTACTGGACGATGTTTCTGAATTTTTTCCATTTTTGTTCCACATCCTCTTCCTCAGAAATGAACGTTTGATGGTGGTCACTCAGATATTCTGCGATTTGTGCCCTATCACTCTTGTTAAGCAAATATATTTTCCTTCCTTTCTTGGCATTTCTTATTACACTTGTAGTCATTGATGCAACCACTGACTTATGATCACTGATACCCTCTTCTACATTCACGGAGTCAAAAAGTTCCGGTCTATTTGTTGCTATGAGGTCTAAAACGTTAGCTTCACGAGTTGGTTCTCTAACTATCTGCTCGAAGTAATTCTCGGACAAGGCAGTCAGGATAATGTCACAAGAGTCTCTGTCCCTGGCTCCAGTTCTGATTGTGTGACTATCCCATTCTATACCTGGTAGATTGAAGTCTCCCCCTATTACAATAGTATGATCACGAAACTTCTTCACGACGTTCTGCAGGTTCTCTCTGAGGCGCTCAACTACTGTCCCCGTATCCAGGATATCAACGACCAGTTACGAATGGTTGAGGGCCAACTTGCCTCACGAAAGGGTACAGTGGTTCTATGACACCCTTGACAACCCAATCTTTGCATGAAGACAGGAGGGTATGACATCATACTGCTAAGTGGACTCATACCGCCATGGTCTTTGTAAATATGACTGGATTTTATAATCACTGAAATGTCAGCACATACCCACTCAACCCGTGCTTCACTTTTTTTTTTTGTCAGACAGTGCAGTTCAATAGGGATGTGAACAATCTCATGTCTCTTCCGTACGACATAGTATTGTCACAAGATATTCTTCAAATAGTGCTCCATAGTTCATTATTTTGCATGAAACATATTTTCATGTATCACCAAAATCTGCTATAACATAAAACTTTATCTTGATGTGACAGTTTTCTGTCTCGCTTCATCACCTGGAAGATTTTACAGATCGTAGTAGCATAAGCCATATGACCATGATTACATTGTTTGCCAATAGTGTTAATTAGCACTTACAGCTTTTGGCGGCATATAAAAATGTATTTCATAACATAGATTATTGTTTGATCTATATACTTACAGCCACAGCATTCCTATAGTTCTGTTCCCACTGACATTCATTCATTCGCTTACGCCAGAGTCCCGCAGTGATAGCAGGGTCGGCGTGGTTACAACGGATTTGGCAATTTTAGTTTTAGGGGTGGCCGGATTTCCTTTCTGCCGCCACCTCATACCCCTCAGGACGGAGTCAGATTACCCCAACTGTCTGCGTCTAGTGTAAATCGTGAAATAGTGCGGACGTGTTTCAAATATCTGTGACGCGTGTAACTGAGGCGGAACGTGGGGACCAGCTCGGTATTCACCTAGCGGGTTGTGGAAAACCGCCTAAAAACCACATCCAGGCTGGCTGGCACACCAACCCTCGTCGTTAATCCGCCGGATTCGATACAGGGCCGGCGCGCCTACCAAAGTCCAGGAAGCAACGCGTTAGCACTCTCAGCTACCCTGGCGGGTTTCTGTTCCCACTGACATATCCCTCAGTATTTTGCATAGGAGTCACTCGTGTCTAAGAGGATGACCAGTAATCTGAACTCTTCCTTTTACAACAATGTTCAACAAACTCCCGTCTCTTCCATTCGAGGTACTTCACTTTCGCTTTCTTTGTTTTTGGAACACCTTTTTCTGCTATCGTAAATACCGTAACGATACATATTTCGTCTGTATATACGAGTATTTCAGCTTCCAAGAAGGTGAACTTTAATTTGTAATCAATACGCCCCAAGACACCTGACAGTGTGTGGTGGTATCACTATCTGATTCCGCCTGTCTTGTTCCATCAGTGAATGGCGTCTGGGAAGGATGACTGTCGGTAAAACTCCATATTATCTCCTATTTTCTCGTTGTGCTCATTTCGCAAGACTTATGTGGAAATAATAAATATATTTTTCCACTCTTCCCAGAACGTACACTCTCGGAATTTCAATGCAAACTACTCCATGATGCACAATGCCTCTCTTACAGTTTGTTGAGGATTTCTGTAAAGCTCTCAAGCCGACTAAACGACTCTGTGACGAAACGCACTGCACTTCGTTGGATCCTCTTTATCTCTCCTATTAGTCCTACCTTGTATGGCTCCCAGAGTGATGAGCAATACTCAAGAATCGGTCGAACTTGTGTTTTGCTAGCCACTTCATTCGTGGATGAATAGTATTTCCTCTTCTTTCTTACAGACAACCGCGTCATCTGCGAGCAGTCTTACAGAACTTCTGAAGCTTTCTACTAGGTCATTTATATACATTGTCAACAGTAACGGTCCTACTTCACTTGCTCGTGGTACTCCGGAAATAACCTTGAAATTTTCTATTAAGTGCTACGTTCTTGGTTCTGTCTGCACGAAAGTTTAATCCAGTGGCAGATCTGGTCCGATACTCGTATTTTTTCGAATTAAATCGCAGTGCGGGACGGTGTCAAATACCTTCCTGGAGTCTAGAAACATGTATCTAATGGAGCATCGGAGCGAGCTGAATTAATAAGACCTCTGTTTGCAGAATCCATGTCGATTTTTATGGAGGAGATTTTAGTCCTCCAAAAAGGTCATAATACTTGAGCATAAAACATGTTCCATAATTCAACAGATTAATGTCAGCGATATGGGCCTATCATTACATGCCTTTGTCTTACGACCCTGCTTACAAACGGGAATGACTTGCGTTTTCTTCCAGTCGCTAGCCCTGTGATGCATGAATTATTAACAAGACAGAAAAAGTTTTTGAAATGGAGTTTATATATTAAAGAGCAATGCTTATTATTTCAACCCCCGCCATTCCAAGTCTTCGTCTGTTAATTATTTCTTTTTGTATGGAAACTCTCAAAACAATTTGGACATAGAGGTTCCTTACATTTAGTGCAAACATACCTAGTTTTATTTTGCACAATTGATCATGACATCTGTTTGCATTTTTTATGTCCAAAAGTTTCGGCCAATGATCCCTTGATGAAATCTCACCTCATCTACTGGTCTCTTTTTCTGGGATCTTGGAATAGAAACAGGTCTTCCTCTCCTTCCTGGTGACTGTTCGTGTGTTCTCGGGCTTGTGAGGGATCCTGCTACCGATGCCTTGAAATCACGGTGATAGATGTCATTTCTTGCCTGCCTATATAGCAACCAAGTCTTCACTACAGTCACATCAATAAAATGAAAAAAAAAACACACACACACACAGGTTTAGTCGACGATGTGGATATAATGGTAGACACTGGTCCATGATGTCTACACCTCCCATATGATGACTGTAACATATGACGCCAAATGTTTGAGGTATACTGATGGTCTTGTCCTCCTTGTTCTACCTCTTGTTACGGCGCTGAACTTGTGATGTGGACTGTGCATCAGCATGGGTAGAAGCAATATGCACACAGTTATTGTGAAACCATTTTGTAATGGTTATGCCCTCTTTACACACGATAGATGCACAATCCCCTCATGCACCCTTTTTCATGTCTTTTTCTAAAGGAAGCACTGACTCAGCATCTCGAAACCGGTTTACTCGGCCTCTCCCATAGCCCCAAATGCCATTTTTTGAGCTCTGGAGTACTGGGACACTTGTAAATAAGTTGTCGAAAAATACTTTGTGGTTCTAGTGCTTGATACCATCAAGAAGTCGTAGAACAACATGAGTACAAGCTCCAAAGTCACTAACTGGCTGCCTCCCACATGGTATACTTCAAAACGGTAGACATAACCAGAAGAACCAGCTGTCACCCAGACTTTCAGTCTCCATTTCTTTGGTTTGTTAGCAACATACTGTTCAATATTGCTACAACCCTTGAAAGGTATGATCTGCTCATAAATACACTGATGCTCCTCAGCTTCTGCAGGACGAAGAAAGTTTTTTTTTGCAGACACCCAGAAATTGACGGATTTTGTACAGACGATTGTGTTGCTTTGATCCACTGCACTATTATTCACAAAAGAAGAAAATGCAGTATGTTATCATACCGATTGATTGATTAAGAGTTGGCTACTAAATCTACCCTTAATCCTTCACCTGATGACCACTGTGATTGTGTACAAGGGTACTTGATGTATTTCTCACTATGTTCATACCTAGAAATGTTTTCAGTTCGGAAACTCTCACTCCAAGATTCAATATGCCATTCTGTAGAATACACAGATTAGTTTGAAACACAATGTATTCCAACATTTCGTCAGAAATTATTTCTGTCAAGAAATCAGTAGTACTCTCTCCAGTTATGTTTTTTTTCCACTCCTGTAAATTTTGGTAGTGGTACAGAATTACTGTCGATCTGCTGCCACTTGTGGTTTGAAATCCGTGTTTTTTCACTGGTTGGCATCACACGGAATTTCACTCTCGCTATCCTCAGAACCAGAACCATTGTCGTCAGAGCTGTAACTTGTTTCCACAATTACGTTTCTCGATGACTGTGGTTCTCCGACTTCATCGTCAGTTTCATATACCAGTGTGCACTCTCAATCAAATGGCAGCTGTTCGATTGCTTTCTGAAATTCGAAATTTTAGGTCTAATTATAGTACTTTGTGTGCCATAAATTATAAGACCTATGTCAAACTAAGAAACTATGCCAAAAACTGTAAAATAAGAGACAAACTGAATGTCTCAGTGAGCTGAGCTACTACGTCTCGTTGTAAGACAGCTCACGACCATTGCCATTATGCATGACGTCTACTGCAGTAGACAGATACCTACTTTTAGCTTCTTAGTAATCGTAAAAATATGTATTGGCGATCTTTGATTATTTAGATTCATTAAGAATGTTCTTATCCTGCATCTCGAACGCCCGTAGAAGGCTTTCGCTGAAATAGTATACACTGGTGCACGGCGACGCTTTGAAGACGCCATTTTGATCACTTGTGATGTTTGTACGCTAACAGACGCTCTAATAGTTCCGCTACCCTAGAGATGGCAGCACCAGTTGGAGAGTGTCCACTGGAGTGGACTCCATGCAATGGAGACTTAAAACACGGTCAAAGTGAAGTTAAAAGTGACCAAATAACAGCCGACCACTATGGTGGACACTATGCGCCACAGGGCTAAGTACTGGTCTTTGCTCCAGCGACCTACGATATACTGCTCCTAGTAGATTAGCACTTTGTTAGGCATAATAGATGCTTTTCTATTTCACGATTACATATCTAAAGATTTGTCATTTAGATGTTGGTTCTAAGACTGAAAGGAGGGACCGCATTTCAGGTGATGTCGATGCACTTACTGAGCCGGTTATGAGAACAATACATCCTAGGGTTCTTTAGCCAGATCTACTGACAAAATCTTAGTTGCAGAGTCACTGAACGGTTCTCACGTTGTCCTACCTGCCGTTTATTGTCGCTTCTTTCAGCTTTTGTTTGTCAGGTAGGTTTTAACTTTGAATCTGTAATGAATCTCTCTTTGTTTACGTAGCAGCTTTCTAACACGGTTATTAAATTACGGTGGGTCTTTCCCCCTCTGCTCTTAAATTCTCTTAACAAACGTTTCCTACTCCCTGCCTGACGATTACGTTTTTTTCTCTCTTTATCCAGTTTAACTTGAGCCTAATTAAAATTAAGTACACAGTAATATTCTTTTCATAACAGTACTGCGCATTTCATTTTAATAATTTTAAGTAAATGTAATAACTTTTCGTCTCGTCTGAAATTACCTTGCTGTAGTGTACCGAAAGGGCTCACATCTGCAAACAAATTGCCGCAACGTAGGTCACACACTTCTCCTTGACTAGGATGGAGTAACTTGAAAGAGTCCACATCAGAAGTTTGTCCTACGTTATTTCATATACAGACAGTTAAAGTTTAGGAGAAATTATATTATGTCTTCAATATGCCTTTGGTGCACGCAGGGAAGCAAAAGGTCGTTCGAGGCGTGAGCAGCCGAACAATGTACACAAGCTGCGCGACTCGATTTGTCAGGGCAACAATTCATGTGAAGGGAAGTAAAATGTTTTTCAAAAGTTATTACTTATGTAAAAGCTTATTATTATCTTAATTATACATCCAAGTTGCTGCAAAAGATGATATACAGAACAATGGAAAAAAATTGAGGATGTGTTAGAGAACAATCAATTTGGTTTTAGGAAAGGCAGCAGAGAGGCAATTCTGACGTTGCGGTTGAGAATGGAAACAAGATTAAAGAAAAACCAAGACGTGCTCATAGGATTTGACAATCTTTATAAAGCGTTCGAAAGTGTAAAATGGTGCAAGACGTTCGAAATTCTGAGAAAAATAGGGGTAAGATACGGGGAGAGACGGGAAATACACAAAATGTACAAGAGCCAAGAGGGAATGATAAGAGTGGACACCCAAGAACGAAGAGCTCGGATTAAAAAGGGTGGGAGGGATGCAATCTTTCGCCTCTTCTGTCCAATCTGTACATAGAAGAAGAAATGATGGAAATCAAAGAAAGTTTCTAAAGTGGGATTAAAATTCAAGGATAAAGGATATCAAAGATACGATTCGATGACGACAGTGCTATCCTCGATGAAAGTGAAGAGAATTACATGATCTGCTGAATGGAATGAACAGCTTAATGATCTCAGAATATGGATTGAGAGTAAATCGAAACAAGGCGAAAGTAATGAGAAGTAGCAGAAATGAGAACAGCGAGAAACTTAACATCAGTATTGATGGTCATGAAGTGTATGAAGTTAAGGAATGCTACTACCTAGGCAGCAAAATAACCAATGACGAACGGAGCAAAGAGGCCACCAAAAGCAAACTGGCAAAAATGGTGTTCCTGGCAAAGAGAAGTGTACTAGTATTAAGCATAGGCCTTAATTTGAGGAAGATATTTCTGGGAATGTACTTTCGGAACACAGCATTATACGGTAGTGAAATATAGACTGTGAGAAAACCGGACCAGAACAGGATCGTAACATTTGAGATGTGGTGCTACAGACGAATGTTGAAAATTAGGAGGGCTGATAAGGTAAGGAATGAGGAGGTGCTGCACTAAATCGAAGAGGAAAGGAATGTGTGGGAAACACTGATAAGGAGAAGGGATAGGATGACAGGACATGTATTAACACACCAGGGAATGACTTCCATGGTACTAGAGGGAGCCTTAGAAGGCAAAAACTGTAGAGGAAGACAGAAATTGGAATACATCCAACAAATAATTGAACATGTAGCTTGCGAGTGCTGCTCTAGATGAAGAGGTTGGCACCTGAGAGGAATTCGTGGCGGGCCGCATCAAACCATTCAGAGGACTGATGACTCAAAAAAAGAAAAAAATTAGAGTTTATTTAGAGTTTAAGTCTTTCTTTATACGTTAGTTGTAGTGTATTGATATCATAAATGATGACTTGTTGTTCATCAAGCTAACAGATACCAGATCTTGATAAGAATTGCAATGCTGCGTTCTGAAGACCTCGTAATTTAGTAGCGAATCGGATTAAAATTTTCCCGGTCGCCTGTAATCTAGAAACATGCTTACTTGTCAAACAATCGGCAGAGTTTCCGTATAGGTGCAAGTTCTGCGACGAGATCTGGATGATCTTTACGGCAGCCAATAATATTTCCCAAAGAGTAAATGACCGTGCGTTCAGATTAGGGTGCTGCAGCATCAAGCAAGAATCGTTCCGAAAATTCTGGGTGTAGCCAAAAAAGCAAATCCGTCACTATTCAAAAATGTTCAAATGTGGGTGAAATCTTATGGGACTTAACTGCTAAGGTCATCACTCCCTAAGCTTACACACCACTTAACCTAAATTATCCTAAGGACAAACACACACACCCATGGCCAAGGGAGGGATCGAACCTCCGGAGGGATCAGCCGCATAGTCCATGACTGCAGCGCCTGAGACCGCTCGGCTAATCCCGCGCGGCGCCGTCACTATTCAAAAACTAAACGGTTTTATACCTTTATCACCAAGAAAAAGTAATCTTACGCCCTTTACATGAGTTTCAAGATGTGATACGAGGTCTGTTCGAAAAATTCCGGAAATTTGTCCACAAAATTCTTCTACGCTTACCTTTTACTTCTTGTACGTCGTCTCCTTCGAAATATTCTTCTCCATAGTAGATATACCTCTCCAAAACCGTTTCCACTTCGGAGCAGTCTTCTACATCTACACCTACATTTATACTCCGGAAGCCACCCAACGGTGTGTGGCGGAGGGCACTTTCATTACCTCTTGGTACGCCCCTTGTTGGATCGCAAGAACAGCCGTTTGCAAATTTTCTTTTATGTTGTGTATCGTTGCAGATCTTTGGAAATTAAAGGAAATCCGAAAGGGGTCAAGTCTAACGAGTACGGAGGATGAGTCAGCACAGCGATTTCGTTTTATGAGCGATATTTGTGCACCAACAGGGATGAACGTGTGGGCGCCCTATCGTGATGCAAGAGCCATGAGTTGTGTCGCGACATTTCAGGCCGTTTCCTTCTCACACTTTCTCGCAGGCGTCGCACCACGTCTCGTTAGTGCCATCGATTCACAGTTTGTCGCTGTACCATGAATTCATGATGAACTAATCCTCCAAAGTCAAAGAAAACCGTCAGCATGGCTTTGATGTTTGAACTGCATTGACAAACCTTTTGTAAGGTGTCAGGCAAATCCAACACCCTCCATGAAAACCCTGACATGATAAGCAAATCAAGCAATACGTCACATAGCTCCGAATAAAACGTGACATTAAATTAACCAAAGTAATACGAGTAACGAGTGAGTAAATGGAATACCACAGACTAACACAAGAATACCTAAATGCATGTCATACCTTCCCACCGTGAGACAGACGCAGTTCCGAGGGGAGAAACGAGAACAGCAGCCGAGAGCAGAACCGTGTTAAGCTAGAAGGCCCTACGATAAAGGAGGGACAACCACGTCGCCAGCTAACCACCAGGACCACCCCCCAGCCCATGTTAAAAGCTAGAGCCCTCCAGAATAACAGTATAGATCTTACGATAACACTAAATGGGCCACACCAGCCGCAAGTTTTAGCGTGAGACTTTTTCGCGTCTCTGTTACGTTCCAAACGTTAAAAACATTGCTCCACCACGAAACGTAACCGCCAGGACCACCCCCCAGCCCACGTTAAAAGATAGAGCACTCCAGAAGAACAGTATAGATCTTACGATAACACTAAAAGGGCCACACCAGCTGCAAGTTTTACCGTGAGACTTTTTCGCGTCTCTGTTACGTTGCAAACTTTAAAAATATTGCCCCACCACGAAAAGTATAACGTTTCTCATTGGATAGACAGAATTTTTGTAGGCAGAGCTTAAGGTTAACATTGACACCCTGATTGGTCAGATGAAAACACAGCCAGATAGTTTTTTTTTTTTAAACCAACTTCAGTAAATTGTAGTAAGGAGAAGTTAGGAGAGAGTTGCTTCCGAGTCGGCGAGGTGTGTGGAGCTGTGCCGACCGACGCTCCCTGACACTCCCTAACCAACGACAAGGTAATGAACGCACGCGATGCCGCATAACAGCGCATAAAGCTTCACTCAGAACTGCAGAAGTCTCATCTGTTACACCCCCGTTTTGCGTAATACTAGTGTCGATCGTCAATTAAAGCTCATGGTATTCGCATTTGCTACGTAAGTTAAAATCTGAAACGCGATGATTTTTCTGTTATATAATTATTGAGAAGCCACATCAGCCACTGTAATTTACGACAAGTTAGATAAGTAATTAAAGATAATTGAGGGTCACTGTAGACCATTTTGATAGTTTTCTCTTTTGTGAAACTTAATTAGATTATAGATGAGATATGGCATAGGTCATCCTTCGATCCATTGTAGAACTTGGAAACGCTCTCAGGGAATATTCGTTCACATTTTTGTTGAACGCAGTTGGTTTTTATCATCCTGTACTAGAATATTTCCTTTTATCAATAGTGCAATTTATAAACAATGTTTTGTGAGTAGAATAAAATTTCCAATGGTAAACTTATCTGCTTTTTCGACGTTATTTTACCAGCTAACTAAAAATAGGAAAGCCTTGAACCCCTTCCACTAAATTTAGTTAGTATTAAGATTCTTTTACAGGGAGTGCAGTGGAGCTGACGCTGAAATCATTAAGTATTTGATTATATCATCGCTAGTCTCACTGAACTCTTCTGAACTCTACATGTCAAGTGTGGTCTGGCGTCTCCTAACCAGCAACAGGTCCCAGGTTCAAACTAGTCAATTCCCTTAAAAACACGCTCAGAGCATCGTTGCGCGAAAGTGGTAGGGAGACACGACTTAGAACAGACAGACACCACGCAGAATGTTAGAGAATGGTGACCCTGCCAGGATGGTAAAATACCATTATTGAAGGGCGACCACATGCCTAACTAGGTCAGAAAAATATCCTGTTGAAAAATTTTCGTAGTAAATTTTTTTTTTCTAAAGTTATAAATAGTCGAAAACAGTAGCTGCAGCGATATATAGTAAGAAAGTATTCAATATAACGTGAGACATTCTAGCAGAGACAATAGCATAATTAAGTTATGAATTTTAATATTGTTAGAATTAAGTTTTCTCTCCAATGCAAGCGCACAGGTGGCGGATACTTCGTTGACAAGTTGGTTCTGTCCCAACAAGTAAGTGAATGGATTTTCAAGTCGTGTGTGCAAAAAGTTTATGAAACGCGTGAGATCGTATGAGTGCATGTTGACGCGAAGTAGTGCGCGTGAATTGCTTTTAAAACAGAAAATAAGGGATTCGGAAAGATTAGCAATGGCAGATCGAGACCTTGACCGAATTGAGGTAGAGACCCAATATGAAGATGGACAGAGAATAGAGGACAGTACAACAGACGATGCAGTATCGTGATAAATAGGACAGATAACGCACCATAACGAGGATAATGTACGTCAAGGCACAGAGCACCTAGGTCAGCATACGACAGAGGAGCAGGAAAGTAGAGAGACAGGCGACGAGGATTATAACTTGCGTCTTGAATACGTAGAACCCATAGTACAAGTAATCAGAGGTCCCTCACCACAGAGTACAAGGAATTCGAGCAGAAACGTGTCACCGCACGGTTCAATGCAATCGGTTGCAAACCAACACTTGGGCGAAAACACAGAGCGTAGGACGTCGGAAGAAAACGCAATAGGACCCACCAAGCTGGCAGAATTATTACAATTAATGACGGAAACCATGACAAGACAAAATCAAGAAATTGCGAACCAAATTAAAATTCATAATGAAGAAACGACGAAACAAATTGCAGAAACCACGAGACAAATGCGTGAGATCAAAGAACAAAACAAAAAAAAAAAAAATTCTGTTACACCTAAGTCATATTGAAGACGAGGCAAAAGAATCTCGAGAGGTGAAATGAAACTTAGTAACAGGTCACAATCAATTGAGAACAGACATTGACAAGGTACAAGCGGACGTACAAACATTGCGTAATGACACTCAGGACGAGATCAAAACATTACGTAACAACACCCAGGGAGAAGTGAAGAAACTACAGAAACAGATAAACGTAATTATTAGACAAGCAGCAGGTACAGCGCGTGAAATTGTTGAAAACAGTGTGTTACACAGACGTATCACAAAAGCAGCGCTGAAAAGATATGATAACCGCATAGTCAAAATAGAAGCGCAAACGAAGCGACAATTTCAGAAATTGCGAACAGAGTTGTTGCAAACCATTGAAGAGCGTAGTGAACAGGATCGAACAAGCACTGAGTCTACAACCACGTCCGTATCTGTAACAGCACCGGAAAAACAAGCAATTAACGAAGATATCATGCATTTTCGATTCCAATCACAGGAGGAAAATAACATACGTGAAATCAGACAGCCTGCAATGCAACAAACACGTTTCGAAATTCTTGATGAACAAACGGCACCACAAACACATGCAGAACCACAAATGTATGTTTCAAGACAGTTTGGATCGTGCAATGAAGCGGCAAGGTTAGCCACACAAGATACCGAACCAATAGCTGACAATGGAAAGCCAGGTCGCGAAGAGTACAGTGCAATGCATTCAGCTACACGTTCACAATCGATGGAAGAAAATTATTGCGTACCACTCCAACGATACTACGCAAGGGTAGGCGAAAGTTACAGTGGACAATATCCAATGGATCTACCACAACCGGAAAGAACGACGGGAGAAATGATCAGAAACAAAAGTGGCGCAGAATCGCGAATTTCATATGGAACTATGACAAAGTACGACAACGATCATTTCCTCACAGTCAGAAAATTTCAACACTTTTGAGAAGGAAACTCATTACATCCACGAACTTTTGTTGATCAATTCCGAGTAGGATTACCAGAACACTGGACGCTAGCACAGAAATTAGACTTTATAAGTGCACACATGTCAGGAACAGTCGCAGAAACCATGCAGAATGTTGCAGCGACATGCCGATCGTACGAAGATTTCAGAGAGAAGTTTCTCTCACGATATTGGTCCAGCGAAGCACAGAACAGAGTGAAGTACGAATTATTAAAGAACCCATATTTTGAACATTCAGGAGAGAAGAGTCCCGTGAAATTTTTCGATGTAATGGTAAAGAAAAATCAATGCTTAGATGTACCATACAGTGACGGAGAGTTGATTAAATTATGCGCGATGAAGTTACCATTGAAATACCAGCAATCATTAGCAGGTCGCGGAGGCAATGACATCGAAGCATTTGAAGGTATTCTAAGGGAACTAGAGTTCATATTTTCGGAAGATGACGCAAGAAAAAGACGAAGCGCACGTGAAAACGAAAGCAAAAAGCAGTGGAATCCACAAGACACAGTACGAAGAAACAATAATTACGAACCACGTGATAACTTCGCAACAAGAAACGACAATAGATTTCAACAAAGAACCGGTTATGGATTTAGAAGAGAATATGGGAATAACTACAATTCACCCAGGAACGGCAACAACTGTTACAGAGGGAATAACGACAACCGGAACGGGTATTGGAGCGCCAATAGACCGACAAATTATCAACAAAGAAACCAATATCAACAAGCGGAGCAAGAAAAGAGAATACAGATAGAAGATGTGGAGGTAAGACCACCAAACCCCGATAAGCGCCCATGTCAAAGAGAATGACGCACCGGCCCAGGACAATTGCAGCACCTTAAACAGAGAAGTAAATACCTTATCACGAGAAGAGAAGAAGGAAGAAACAAATCCGCAGGGACCAGATGAAAACGAAGACAGGAAAATAACAATATCGTGTTGGGACGAGATTAATTGCGAGAATACTGACGAGGAAGATGAATTACCAGAGGCTTGCACAAGGAATGTAGGAGGAAAGGACGAAGTAATGAGTACTGCAGAGCTATTTGAGATGGAAACCAGGGAAAGCGAATTCAATGAGGATAATGCGCAGTCGACAGAAGTTGAAAATAAGTTACTAGTGGGCACACAACCAAACGTATATAATGAAGGAAGTTATGAAGCGATAATTAGAACATTTAGATGCGATTATGTGGAAGTAGCGACGAAGGAGCAGAAGATAGACGAGGATGAGGAAAAAGTAGAGGATGTTGAAGAAAGCGTAAATGAAGGAAGAAATAAAGAAGAGGAAATAAACGAGAGAGAAGTAGCAGTCGAAGTTTATCCTACAGAAAGTTCGAATTCACAGGGAAAATTCCTGAAAAGACTCATGTATGATTCAGTGAAGGATTCGTTGATGCAAGAAGAAGAAGAACAGAACCAACCCTTTCAAATTCAACCAATTGTGAAGGCCATGGTAAAGGATATCCCAGTCAATATTGTAATTGATAGCGGAAGTGAACCGACTGCGATCTCAGAAAATTTATTCATGCAGTGTAATGCCAATGAGGAATTGCCAGTTCTGAAAACACGTAAGACTAAAGTAAGAGGTCCTCCTAGAAACAATGCTGCGGAGGTTACGAGACAAACTAGGTTAACTCATTCGTGTCGAGATCAAAAGATCGAAGCCAACTTCGTGATTATACCTAAACTAATTGTAGATTTGACTATAGGTGCAGATTTCTTAAATGAGAGACGAGCGATAATAGATATGGGGAAAGGTAGCGTAACATTCTGGAATGTCACACTTCTCTTTGAGCAAAAGCTAAAATTAGAAGAAATACCAGTTATAGACAAACAATTAAGAATGACGCGAGATAAAGAGGATGAAGAATTGGAATGGTATGCACAAAAGGGGGAATCGCCTCAACTCATGTTAGAAGTCCATAAAGAAATCGACGAAAAATTGCAAGAAGTTCAAGGTATTTCGGAACAAAGTAAAAGAGAATTAGAGGGTATTTTACGAGATAAAGCTGAGGTATTTTTACCTAAGACAGGCAGTATTAAACACTTTCAGTACAAGTTTGAAGTAAAACAGCACAAACTATTTAGAGTGCCACCCTATACAATCCCATTAAGCTACAGGAATAAAGTATTCCAGGAGATATCTAAAATGTTAGATGAATATATTATTGAACCAGCTACCTCCACATATAACAGCCCGCTCCATATTGTACAAAAACGAGATGGGAGCATCAGGTTAGTGCTTGATTCCAGACAGATCAACACAATCATAATCACTGAGACAGATCGCCCAGAAAACCTAGAGAAATTGATACAAAACTTCCACGGTGCTAAGATATTTTCATCAATTGATTCATGGAGTAGTTTCTGGCAAATAGAATTGGTCCCACAATGTAGAAAATTTACAGCATTTATCGTATTCGGTAGATGTTACCAGTTTAAACGATTGCCATTTGGTTTAAACATATCATCAGCAGCGTTTATTTGGGGATTTAACACTATACTCAGTCCTGAAATTTTACAAAAAATTACTTGTTATGTTGATGATGTGATTATAGCAGAACCCTCTTGGGAACATCACAACGACACATTAAACCAGTTTTTACAGGTCATGAAAGAGCATGGGGTCACAGCAAATATAACAAAATCCAAATTTGGAAGCGAGAGGTCAAATTTCTAGGACACATAATTTCAGAGAAAGGGGTAATGCCCGACCCAGATAAACTAACGGCAATCAAAGAATTCTGTACTCCATATAATAAGAAAACTCTCAGAGGATTTGTGGGTCTCACCGGATTCTATAAAAAATTTATTTGGATCGACTCTCTCGCAACACCACGCCTATGTGCATTGACTGGAAAAAACACGCCATGGGTATGGGATCAACAAGCCAATGGAGAATTTTTAAAAGTGAAAAACGCACTAACAACAGCACCGATTTTAGCACATCCTGATCTAACACAAAATTTTTGTATGCCCACTGACAGTGCGAAAACAGGTTTAGGAGTTGTTTTATTCCAAGAATACGAACAGGCAGGGCTAAGATCACATAGAACAATTGCATTTGCCAGATGGGTACTCACAAAAAGCGAGAAAAACTATTCAGTCACGGAGCTGGAAGCATTGGCCATTGTATGGCGCTTCCAACGTTTTCGATACTTCCTATTCGGAAGAAAAACAAAAGTATACACTGACCACAAAGCATTAGAATTTCTGTTATCCGCCAAACTAACTCATGGGAGGTTAGCCATATGGATGTTAATACTACAAGAATTTGACTTCACTATTACACACATACCAGGATCAGCGAATGTATTAGCAGATGCTTTATCACGATGTCCACAGAGTGCATCCAATAACATAAGTTTGGAAGCAGCAGAAGACCAGTTTACAATGTACTATAAGAAACAAGTACCTTTAGAAAACTACATTACGACAGCATTGAAAAACATAGACAAAGAACAGGACAAGGATCCTGAAATACTAGGAATCAAACACAAGTGGAGAAGTAAGGATTTTCCAGGCATTCGACAGCACTATCTCATAGAAAACAATGTTTTATTGTTTAGATGAAATGTTGCAACGAATGAATGGTTAATTTATATCCCAGATGAACTAATTAATAAGTACATATGGTATACACATTTAAGTCATGGCCACTTTGGACCAAAGAAATGCTTTTTAAAAATAAAACAAACAAGCCATTTTCCTAATATGGAAAGACGAATACAACAGTATTAGTCAAATGCAAAAAATGTATGAGGGCTAAACACGTCACTTTCCAAACCAAACCACCTATGTTTCCAATAATCCCTAAAAAATTAAAACAAATAGCTGCAACAGATTTGATGGGGCCCCTCCCACGCACAAAAAATAGATATATTTTCATATTTGTCGTTTTGGAACTTACTTCTAAATATGTTACCTTGACACCATTAAAAAAGGGCAACAGGTCTTACTATAAGTAAAGCATTTAGACAAAATTTTCTCAGACAAATAGGTCGAGTGGAACGAATAATTTCGGATAATGGCCTACAATACAAATCAGTGCAATGGCAGAACACATTAAAACAACACAAAATAAAACCCCTCTACATATCTAAGTACAAACCTAGCGTAAATCCAGCAGAACGATCTATGAAGACACAGGCACTTTATGCCGATTATATGCAGGCAAAAGACGCAACACTTGGGATATATACCTTAAAGATTTTCAAGAAGTAATAAATGAAATGCCACATAGCACTACACTACTACCTCCAGTTACTGTACTTAAAAATATTGAACCCCCAAACATAACCAGAGAAAATGTTAGATTTCCTATTGTACCATGTAGACAGCACAAACAAGTCATAGCAACAGCACTCTCCAACATCAGAAGGCAGCCATTAAAAGAAAAGAAAGAGGAGATAAAACAGCAATTAAAAGAACATTCTCAGTAGGCCAGAAAGTATTTGTAAAAACACACCATCTCTCCAGCAAACAGAAACACAAAATACATAATTTTTACGCTGCATACAAAGGACCTGTCATAATTAGCTGAATTGCTCATGATAATGCTGTGAAACTAATGAACCCAAAAACAGGCAAAACCTTAGGACTTCACCATGTGAGCCATATCAAAAAGTTTGAAGATTAGTGTTATTACTGGTAAATAATGAGCACAATATTTCAAGATTATGTTGCAGATAAGATCGTTGGGAGAATGAAGAATGAAGAGAGAGGAAGGTGGGAAAAAGAAAGTAGTTTCAATAAAAACAAAAACAAAAATAACATCAATAGTACCATGGATTAAGGTGAAGGGATAAAACTTAGATAGTCTAACAGCATGAAATACTAAAATGTTATACACCACGACACTACACAAAAATAAAAAACAAATTTGAGGATTCTTGTAGAAGTTGAGACTCAAAATATCTTAGAATTGTAACATGGAAAGGGCGCCAAAATTTGTAAAGCTTTTTAAGAAGGCGTAAAACAACGTAGGTACTAGACATATGTTAGATGATTATAAGTAAAACTTTTTGTAAGAACCATTGTAAAAACTCCAGCAAAGACCAGATGCAAAGCCCACAAGTTGCAAGGTGAAAAGTAACCAAGAAAGAAAAGGACGTAATTAGCAAGACACGATTCCTAAAAGGCAGAAGCGTTGAGAGAAGGGAAAGGACAGCGAGACCAACAGAGGGCTCTTGTAGCCGAAGTGGGCAGTAAATCTGCTGAACCACAGAGTGGCGGAACCCTGCTGGGACAGAACACGGAACCTCAGAGTGGCAGAACACGGAAGGCCAAGCAGGTCTTGGAACGCCCCGACTCAGCGGAGCGAGCGAAAAACGACCCAACAAGAAGACCGCTTGGGCAAGCCACCACTGGCAAAAAAAAAAATGTGTAAAAGTCACACTACTGCTATTAAACAGCATGCTGATGCAAGAAACTGAAGAAAACTTCCACAAAGTAAAAATGACATGCCCAAACAATTTATCAAACTGTTACTAAGAGGAGAACTTCAAAGCGAATAGTTATCAATAAATATTTCCATATCCTGCCCAGAGAAGAACCAAGAATCACATAAGAAGCAGAGAAAAAGCAGGAAGAACAGAAGTTGAAGATTAGCAAGATTGAGACCAAGAAAGAAGATGGGTGAAGAATAGACGACATACCTTCCCAAATCCCTATCCTATTGTAAACTAGTCATCTGCGAAATATTACAACGAAAAACGACCGCTTTCAGCGACACATAACGATGACTTTCATGCATAAAAACCAGTAAACCACGAGATTCTGCACTCACATCTCCATTCCATTATGGGACCTCCACAACAGCAACACACACTTGCAAAGCCAACAAGGAATGACGAACAAAGCTGCACATCAAATACTTGCCCACATCCATCTCGCTCAAGTCCATCACCTTCGTGCAAAAACATTCGCCAGCCTCATGCTTAAACATTCATAGGATTGTGTGAATGTGTGAAATCAAATTATGTGATGTGGGAATTGTGCAAAAGAAACGTGTCAAAAACTAAATATGTTAAGCACACCAGACAGCTAATAAACAACAAAATAATAGTCATTGACTATGGACTTAAGTAAGAAATAGACTATCGATAAAAAAAAGTCATTAGTTCTGAAATGGACAGTATATAAAGAACAAAAGTAAGATATAATAAACACTAAAACTATATGCCACTTATTTTCTCCTCATAAAATAAATGAATAACTATATTTTACTTATTTTCTCCTTACAAAAACAAAGAATAAAAAATTATCTTGTTGGATGTTTTCCCTTTTCTTTAACATTTGTACCATTTGTTAGGATAATATCTCAATACTTGTGTATGTCTATTTCTGTGTCAAAGCAATTCTTGGAACTAATTCTTATTTGTTAGTGTAACAATGTTGAAATGAGTGTCTACAAACAAAAACATTTTACTTGTACATGATATTTAGAAAATCTGTTAGGAATAGATTTTACTTAATTACTACATTTATAAAAAAAAATATTTCTAAGAAAATCGATGTGAAAGACTCCTTACTTTCGATAACAAACTTCTTAAAAAACAAACTTCACACTTAAATAAAGAAAGAAAATAACTAAAAAGTAATAATAATAATAGCATAAAAATATTCGTCTCTTGTCAATATAAACATATTTTTGAGAATAATGTGGAAGAATATAAAAATATAAATTAGTAATACAAACTAGCATAGAACCAGAATAACATGGCTGAACAGTAGGCAACAAAATTTAGATAAAGGAATAATTTTTGACTGACTTAGACAACGATTCAATCATTGCCTAACTTCAGTGCAAAAATTAAGTTCGAAGGGTGGTGATATGTAAGGTGTCAGGCAAATCCAACACCTTCCATGAAAACCCTGACATGATAAGCAAATCCAGCAGTATGTCACATAGCTCCAAATAAATCGTGATATTAAATTAACCAAAGTAATTCGAGTAACGAGTGAGCAAATGGGATACCACAGACTAACACAAGAATACCTAAATGCATGTCATACCTTCCCACCGTGAGACAGACGCAGTTCCGAGGGGAGAAACGAGAACAGAAGCCGAGAGCAGAACCGTGTTAAGCTAGAAGTCCCTACGATAAGGGAGGGACACCCACGTTCCAGCTAACCACCAGGACAACCCCTCAGCCCATGTTAAAAGCTAGAGCCCTCCAGAAGAACAGTATAGATCTTACGATAACACTAAAAGGGCCACACCAGCTGCTAGTTTTTGCGTGAGACTTTTTCGCGTCTCTGTTACGTTGCAAACTTTAAAAACATTGCCCCACCACGAAAAGTATAACGTTTGTCATTGGATAGACGGAATTTTTGTAGGCAGAGCTTAAGGATAACATTGACACCCTGATTGGTCAGATGAAAACACAGCCAGATAGTTTTTTTTTAAACCAACTTCAGTAAATTGTAGTAAGGAGAAGTTAGGAGAGAGTTGCTTCCGAGTCGGCGAGGTGTGTGGAGCTGTGCCGACCGACGCTCCCTGACACTCCCTAACCAACGACAAGGTAATGAACGCACGCGATGCCGCATAACAGCGCATAAAGCTTCACTCAGAACTGCAGAAGTCTCATCTGTTACACCCCCGTTTTGCGTAATACTAGTGTCGATCGTCAATTAAAGCTCATGGTATTCACATTTGCTACGTAAGTTAAAATCTGAAACGCGATGATTTTTCTGTTATATAATTATTGAGAAGCCACATCAGCCACTGTAATTATCGACAAGTTAGATAAGTAATTAAAGATAATTGAGGGTCCCTGTAGACCATTTTGATAGTTTTCTCTTTTGTGAAACTTAATTAGATTATAGATGAGATATGGCATAGGTCATCCTTCGATCCATTATAGAACTTGGAAACGCACTCAGGGAATATTCGTTCACATTTCTGTCGAACGCAGTTGGTTTTTATCATCCTGTTATAAAAGATTTCCTTTCATCATTAGTGCAATTTATAAACAATGTTTTGTGAGTAGAATAAAATTTCCAATGGTAAACTTATCTGCTTTTTCAACGTTATTTTACCAGCTAACTAAAAATAGGAAAGCCTTGAACCCCTTCCACTAAATTTAGGTAGTATTAAGATTCTTTTACAGGGAGTGCAGTGGAGCTGACGCTGAAATCATTAAGTATTTGGTTATATCATCGCTAATCTCACTGAACTCTTCTGAACTCTACATGTCAAGTGTGGTCTGGCGTCTCCTTACCAGCAACAGGTCCCAGGTTCAAACTAGTCAATTCCCTAAAAAACACGGTCAGAGCGTCGTTGCGCGGAAGTGGTAGGGAGACACGACTTAGAACAGACAGACACCACGCAGAATGTTTGACTTTTTTGGTCTTGGAGAATCTTTCCTGACCCATTGTCAAGACTGAACCTTGGTTTCAACATCATAACCGTAGACCCAAGTCTCATCACCAATTATTATCGCCGGCCGCAGTGGCCATGCGGTTCTAGGCGCTGCAGTCTGGAACCACGCGACTGCTACGGTCTCAGGTTCGAATCCTGCCTCGGGCTTGGATGTGTGTGATGTCCTTAGGTTAGTTAGGTTTAAGTAGTTCTAAGTTCTAGGGGACTGATGACCAAAGAAGTTAAGTCCCATAGTGCTCAGAGCCATTTGAACCAATCATTATCCTTTTAAGGAACAAATAGTTCTCATTTGCACTATCCAAAAGCTCTTCACAGATTGCGAGGCGAAGGTCTTACTGGTCTTGTCTCATGTGCCGTGGGAGGAATTTGGCGGCAACACCATGTATTCCAAGACACTGCGTCAGGATTTCATAACATGTTACATTCTTTTGCAATCTCTCGACTGTCAGACTTCGGAACGAGGGTCATCTTTAACTTCCACCCGGCGATTTTTAAACCGTGTGAACCATTTATATCACCGAGTACAGCTTAAGCACTCATCCTCGTAGGGTTGCTGCATCATTTGGTGTGTCTCTGTAAACGTTTACGAAAGTTTCGTGCAAAATTAAATGCAGACGCGTTACACCTCTAACTCTGCCGTCTCGAAATTCGCAAACTGTGTGACACAACGTTCTACTTAATACAACACTGAACAGTAACTAACAGACATACAACCATGAAACTTCCATGGTTACACATTAAACACAGGGGTGCAAGGGATGGAACCAAATGGTTCAAATGACTCTAAGCACTATGAGACTTAACAATTGAGGTCATCAGTCCCCTAGACTTAGAACTACTTAAACCTAACTAACCTAAGGACATCACACATATCCATGCCCGAGGCAGGATTCGAACCTGCGACCGTAGCAGCAGCGCGGCTCCGGACTGAAGCGCCTAGAACCGTTCGTATACTGCGGCCGGCGGATGGCAACCGCATTTCGCTCCATGCACCATTAGCACGAAATTACTGATGTTCCGGAACTTTTTGGACAAACGTCGTATTAACTGGTTGACACTATTTGTGTCGTTGACGCAGAATTAACTTTCGACAACCTTCACTGATATGGCTACATCAATGTCCATTCTACACAAACTGAGACTCTCTCAGCAAATTTTAAGCCAAAAGTAAGTCTCCTCATTTCATCAACGCGGCAGCGAAATTCGCTCCCCCCGGAGAAGCGCTAGAGTTCTTGGTGCATCGACCTCTCTCACAGACTATTTCTGTTCTCGCGCTACGACCAGTGAAAACTATTTGACTATGTGAAAGGTTCTTGGCTCCGCGCACATATCGCATGAAGATATGACATCGACACAATGGATAAGAAGATGCATACTGCGCAGGTCCAAAGTGGCAACGTCATTGTTTACTGTCATGGCCATAGCACAAACATCCATGGCATTCCATAACTTGGCTGGCATACTGCTATTTGGTGCAGGGAACTCCTTGAATATACACACCATCAAGCAATCGCTGTTGTTATTGTTGTTGTGGTCTTCAGTCCAGAGATTGGTTTGATGCAGCTCTCCTGTGCAAGCTTCTTCGTCTCCCAGTACCTACTGCAACCTACATCCTTCTGAATCTGCTTAGTGTGTACATCTCTTGGTCTCCCTCTACGATATTTACCCTCCACCCAGCCCTCCAATACTAAATTGGTGATCCCTTGATGCCTCAGAACAAGTCCTACCAACCGATTCCTTCTTCTAGTCAAGCTGTGCCACAAATTCCTCTTCTCCTCAATTCTATTCAATACCTCCTCATTAGTTATGTGATCTACCCATTCTTCCGTACACCAGATTTCGAAAGCTTCTATTCTCTTCTTGTCTGAACTATTTATCGTCCATGTTTCGCTTCCACTACATGGTTACACACCATTCAAATACTTTCAGAAATGACTTCCTGACGCTTAAATCTGTATTCGATGTTAACAAATTTCTCTTCTTCAGAAACGCTTTCCTTGCCATTGCCAGTCTACGTTTTTTATTCTTTCTACTTCGCCCATCTTCAGTTATTTTGCTCCCCAAATAGCAAAACTGCTTTACTACTTTAAGTGTCTCATTTCCTTATCTAATTCCCTCAGCGTCACCCGACTTAATTCGAATACATTCCATTATCCTTGTTTTGCTTATGTTGATGTTCATCTTATATCCTCCTTTCAAGACACTGTCCATTTCGTTCAACTGTTCTTCCATGTCCTGTGCTGTCTTTGACAGAAATACAATGTCATCGGTGAACCTCAAAGTTATTATTTCTTCTCTATGGATTTTAACTCCTACGAATTTTTCTTTTGTTTCGTTTACTGCTTGCTCAATATGCAGATTGAATAACATCGGGGACAGGCTACAACCCTGTCACACTCCCTCCCCAACCAGTGCTTCCCTTTAATGCCCTTCGACTCTTACAACTGCCATCTGGTTTCTGCTCAAATTGTAAATAGCCTACAAATGCTAGAAACGTAGGTTTGTCTTTCCTTAATCTATCTTCTAAGATAAGTCGTGTGGTCAGTGTTGCCTCACGTGTTCCAATATTTTTACCGAATCCAAACTGATCTTCCCCGAGCTCGGCTTCTAACAGTTTTTCCATTCGTCTGTAAAGAATTCGCGTATTTTGCAGCCGTAACTTATTAAACTGGTAGTTCGTTAATTTTCACATCTGTCAACACCTGCTTTCTTTGGCACTGGAATTATTATATTCTTCTTGACGTCTGAAGGTATTTCGCCTGTCTCATACATCTTGCTCACCAGATGGTAGAGTTTTGTCAGGGCTGGCTCTCTCAAGGCTGTCGGTAGTTCTAATGGAGTGTTGTGTACTCCGGCGACCTTGTTTCGAATTAGGTCTTTCAGTGCTCTATAAGATTTAAAAACAACTACCTATACATCTAGAACGAAATTGGTGCACGGCAAGCTATCGTACGGTGGTGACGGAGGGTACACAGTACCGCAACCAGTCATTTCCTCTCCTGTTCCATATACAAATAGAGCAAGGGAAAAGAGACCAACTACACTACTGTGAATTAATTAGACGAAGATCTGCACGCCTGAGTACAGTCACGGTTCCTTCGGCCTTATGTTACACTACTGGCCATTAAAATTGCTAGACCAAGAAGAAATGCAGATGATAAACGTGTATTCATTGGACAAATATACTATGCTAGAACTGACATGTGATTACATTTTCACGCAATTTCGTTGCATAGATCCTGAGAAATCAGTACCCAGAACAACCACCTCTGGCCGTAATAACGGCCTTGATAAGCCTGGGCATTGAGTCAAACAGAGCTTGGATGGCGTATACAGGTACAACCGCGCATGCAACTTCAAAACGATACCACAGTTCATCAAGAGTAGTGACTGGCGTATTGTGACGAGCCAGTTGCTCGGACACCATTGACCAGACGCTTTCAATTGGTGAGAGATCTGGAGAATGTGCTGTACAGGGCAGCAGTCGAACATTTTCTGTATCCAGAAAGGCCCGTACAGCACCTGCAACATGCGGTCATGCACTATCCTGCTGAAATGTAGGGTTTCGCAGGGATCGAATGAAGGGTAGAGCCACGGGTCGTAACACATCTGAAATGTAACGTCCACTGTTCAAAGTGTCGTCACTGCGAACAAGAGGTGACCGAGACGTGTAACCAATGGAACCCCATACGCCAGTATGGCGATGACGCATACACGCTTCCAATGTGTGTTCACAGCGACGTCGCCAAACACGGATGCGACCATCATGATGCTGTAAACAAAACCTGGATTCATCCAAAAAAATGACGTTTTGCCATTCGTGCACCCAGGTTCGGCGTTGAGTACACCATCGCAGGCGCTCCTGTCTGTGATGCAGCGTCAAGGGTAACTGCAGCCGTGGTCTCCGAGCTGATAGTCCATGTTGCTGCAAACGTCGTCGAATTGTTCGTGCAGATCGTTGTTGTCTTCAAACGTCCCCATCTGTTGACTCAGGGATCGAGATGTGACTGCACGATCCGTTACAGCCATACGTATAAGATGTCTGTCATTTCGTCTGCTAGTGATACGAAGCCGTGGGGATCCAGCACGGCGTTCCGTATTACCCTCATGAACCCAACGATTCCATATTCTGCTAACAGTCATTGAATCTCGACCACCGCGAGCAGCAATGTCGCCATACGATAAACCGCAATCGCGATAGGCTAGAATCCGACCTTTATCAAAGTCGGAATCGTTATGGTACGCATTCCTCCTCCTTACACGAGGCATCACAACAACGTTTCACCAGGCAACGCCGGTCAACTGCTGCTTGTGTATGAGCAATCGGTTGGAAACTTTGCTCACGTCAGGACGTTGTTGGTGTCGCCACCGGCGCCAACCTTGTGTGAATGCTCTGAAAAGCTAATCATTTGCATATCATTGCTTCTTCTTCGTGTCGGTTAAATTTCGCGTCTGTAGCACGTCAACTTCGTGGCGTAGCAATTTTAATGGCCAGTGGTGTATATCCCACCTGAAGAGTCCTAATTTCTCATACCTTATCTTCGTGGTCCTTACAGGAGATGTGTGTTGGCGGTAGTAGAATCGTTCGCCAGTCAGCTTCTAATGTAACACGTGTTGCTCGAACCTACCTCAGAATAGCTTCGATGTCTTCCTTCAATCCGGCCTGGTACAGTTCCTAAACACTCGAGTCGTAGTCAAGAATAGATAGCACCAGCGTCCTATATGCGGTATCTTTTACAAGTGAATCAGTCTTTCCTAAAATTCTTCCAATATACCGTAGTCGACCATTCGCCTTCCCTACCACTGTTCCCACTTGCTCGTTCCACCCCACATCGCTCTGCAGCGATACGGCCAGATATTTAAACAACTTGACTGCATCAAGCAGGTCACAACTAATACTGTATCCGAACGTTAGGGGTTTGCTCTTCCCACTCATCCAAATTAAGTTACATCTTTCTACATTAAGAGCGAGCTTTCATTTATTACATCAATTAGGAATTTTGTCAAGGCCATCTTATCCTCGACACCTTCCTGTATACCACAGCATAATCAGCAAACAACCGCAGATCGCTGCCCGTTTATGTGTATACTCGTAGAAAATATTTTATAGCAACGTGCCTGTCACACTTCCCTGGGGCGCACCTGATGTTATCCCTGCCTCCGATGAACCCTGGCCGTCGAGGATAAAATACTGGACTCTGTTGCTTAAGAATTCTTCGATGATGATGATGATGATAATGATGCTGATGTTTGGTATGTGGGGCGCTCATCTGCGCGGTTATCAGTGCCCGTAAAAATTCCCAACCTTTTCTCAGTCCAGTCTCATCACTTTCATGAATGAGGATGAAATGATGAGGGCAACACAAACACCCAGTCTCCGGGCGGAGGAAATCCCCAACCCGGCCGGGAATCGAACTCGGGACACCGTGATCCAGAGGCCGCAACGCTAGCCACTGTTTTTTTTTTTTTTTTTTATAAATAGTTTCTTCTACATTGTTCGTTGAGTTTGTCCGAGGCGGACGTCAGATGACATCCATTTAGGTTCTGCGTTGATCCATTCACTCAGGTTTTTTTTTTTTTTTTTTTTTTTTTTTTTTTTTTTGTTAGAGAGGGTAGCTAACCTTCTGACCGAAAACGCTGAGCTACCGTGCTGGCCACGAACTGCGGACGGAAACCATAGAGCCAGTCGCATATCTGGGAGCCTATTCCGTATTCCTGTAGCCCTTCATCCATAATTCACAGTATATCATGTGAGAAAAGAGCGAGCTGAGTTTCGCACGAGCGATGGTTTCTAAAAACCATAATGATTCGTGGACCCTAGTTTCTTTTCTAATTACACACATTGGCATGATTTGTCTATGATAGCCTCATTCTCTTTTATCTTCTTATAGTATCTTCTGACCATAAAAAATTTAACCCCACGAAGTATGACACTAATATTTCTTGCTTTGGCAGGTCCGCTAAGACATTTAGAATAATTTTTTTTTTCTTTATTGTATTTCAATTCCCCATCGGGGCGGGCTGGCAGCAGCATATGCGCTACTCTTCAGCCGAAAGACATAGAACAAAACAATAGAAGACATTTAAAAACAGCAAAGGAGAGAATAAGGTGAACATAGATATAAAAAAGGGGGAACAACATGGAAGGCAATAGACAAAAAAATGGGGTGACTAAAATGGAGATAAAAAACTGTTTAAAAGTAGCACACACAAAAAGCCACACACTGCGACGATTAAAAGAACACAAGGCACAGTATAAAGGTATCGACGGATGGCATAGCACATAACATAACACTGACGGCGAACCTCAAGGCAGTACACAATTAAAATCACACCTCTTGACGCACAGGAGAAACAGCACTAGACAACACTGATGTGGCACACTGATGATGATCAATACAGAGGATCTGCCAGGTGCTAGGAGATGAGGGGGACCTGAAGAAGGGAGGAAGGGGAAGGGATGGAGGAGATGAGCAGGGGGCGCACTGAAGAAGGCCAGGTAGGGAGGGATGTGGGAAGGAAAGAGGCAAGTATGGGGTGCAGGGTCTCAGGGGAGGGGGAATGGAGGAAAATCCGCTCTGGGAGAAGGAGGGAAGAGGAAAAAGGGGGCCCTGGGGAGGGGGGGGGGGAACAAGGCCAGGTTATAGTTGGAAGGAAGGGTAGATGTCACGGCGAAGTTCGTCATCCGGGACGGAATAATTTTTTGTTTTGTAGGAAGTAACTTACAGGCAGGTTATAGAAAAGTATTGGGGTAAAACTTGTGCAAATGTGGCAGGAGAACACTCATTAAATCTGAAGAGCCACTAGACCTTCCTGCCGTTACCACCCACGCAACCTGCTGCACTTAATCCGGAACATAGCGTAACTGTTACATTATCACTTGCAGGTACGTACATTCGCCCGGAAAATACCTCTGATTCAGCAGGTGCACGCTCTTGCCGCTGTTTCAGGAGGAGGCCGTCAGATGTCTCCGTATTACAGGAGGGAACAGCTGCAGCACTATCCCTGTACCGCAACGTAGCATGGGGAATGTTTCCGGATCTGTACAATGCGACGTTTAAGAAATTTTGGCACCATTCCAGGTCACTGTGACTCCAATCAGGAACAATCCTTACCCTCCGCAAACGCACTACATGTCTAAAAGAGGACAAATTAGTGATACATTTCTTAACAATATGTTGGATATGACATTATTAGTGTTAAAGGTCAATCCTGTCATGCAGTTAGAATCACCAGCACAGTACTGCCGTATACACTGAAGCGCCAAAGTAACTGGTATGGGCATGCGTATTCAAATGCAGGGCCGCGCGGGATTAGCCGAGCGGTCTCAGGCGCTGCAGTCATGGACTGTGCGGCTGGTCCCGTCGGAGGTTTGAGTCCTCCCTCGGGCATGGATGTGTGTGTTTGTCCTTAGGATAATTTAGCTTAAGTAGTGTGTAAGCTGATGACCTTAGCAGTTGAGACCCATAAGATTTCACACACATTTGAACATTTATTTTCAAATGCATGGATATGTAAACAGGTAGAATACGGCGCTGTGGTCAATAACGCCTATATAAGACAAAAAGTGCCTGGTGCAGTTGTTAGAACGGTTACTGTTGCTACAATGGCAGGTTACCAAGATTTACGTGAATTTGAATGTGGCGTTAAAATCGGCGCACGAGCGATGGGACACATCCGAAGTGGCGATGAAGCTGGGATTTTCCCGAACGACCATTTCATGAGTGTACCGCGAATATAAAAAATCTGGTAAAAATCTCCGACATTGGTGAGGCCGGAAAAAGATCCTGCAAGAGCGAGACCAACGACGACTGAAGAGAATCGTTCAACATGACAGAAATACAACCCTTCCACAAATTGCTGCAGATTGCAGTGCTGGGCCATCAAAAAATGCCAGCGTACAAAGCATTCCACGAAACATCATCGATATGGGCTACCGGAGCCAAATGCCCACTCGTGTACCCCAAGCTTTACCCCTTGCTAGGCCCGTCAACGCCGGCATTGGACTGTTGATGACTGGAAACATGTTGCCTGGTCGGACGAGTCTCATTTCAAATTGTATCGAGCGATTGGACGTGTACGGGCAAGGAGACAAATTCATGAATCCATGGACCCTACGTTTCAGCAGGGGACTGTGCAAGCTGGTGGAGGCTCTGTGATGATGTGTGGCGTGTGCAGTTGGAGTGAAAGGGATGCCTGGTACGCCTACAAGCGACTGACAGGTGACAAGTACGTAAGCCTCCTGTCTGATCACCTGCATCCATTCACGTCCATTGTGCATTCCGACGGGCAATTCCAGCAGGACGATGCGACACTACAAACGTCCAGAATTCCTACAGAATGGCTCTAGGAACAGTCTTCTGAGTTTAGACACTTCCGCTGGCCACCAAACCCTCCAGACATGAACACTGTTGAGCATATTTGGGATGTCTTGCAACGTGCTGTTCAGAAGAGATCTCCACCCGCTCGTACTCTTACGGATTTATGGACTGCCCTGCAGGATTCATGGTGTCAGCTGCCTCCAGTACTACTTCAGATATTATTCGACCATGCCACGCCGTGTTGTGGTACTTATCTGGGCACACGGGGGCTCTACACGATATTAGGCAGGTGTACCAGTTTCCTTGGCTCTTCAGTGTTAAAGACCTAATCGAGAATGCACCTGCAGCGTCCACCTGTACTAATGGCGAGATTAAGTATTATACAATAGAATCCTAGTTCGTTAAAATCGTGCAAAGAAGGTCTACTTAAAATTGTTAGAACATTAACGTGGCTACTTTGTGCTCGTCCTGCAGAAATAATGTTCACTCACCTAGAGGCGATTTCGTTTTCTGTGGTCCAGGCCACATACCTTTCCTATTAAAAACGAATTATGTTCCTCTACTGGAAAAGTTGTACTAGAACCAGTAGCGTTATACGAATTCAACGGTTGCAACCAACGTTTCCAGCATCAGGTTAAACTGGACGATAGACTGAAAGCTAGTTTGTGAGTGAGAACGTCGATATACTGTACTGTCACTTGTATGATTCAAAAACACTGTCAAGGCCGTGCTAATCTTGAGTTTTAGATTCAACACTCACTTGCATTCACTGTCTCGTAACAGCCAGCTTATGGTAACTAACACTTTACCAAAAGGATTACCAAACGTATTATCTGTCGCTCTCAAATATTAGACAATTTGGCCACTACGAACATTAAGTTTATATAACATCCCACGCGAATTTTTGTTATTCGAAAGTCACAGTTTACATATTGAAATCGGAATTTCAAGTGTTCGTTTTTCTCACACGTTCGCATCTACTTTACGGCACTCCACGGTCAAGTTTTGATCACTATTGCTCAAAATTATCACATTTATTCAGAGCTTCTTACACCTTCATGCGAACATCATAACTGCAGAGCTCCGAACTCAGGTTCTTAAACTTCAAATTAATATGAATGCTGCAAAATTGGTGAACTGGTCGCTAAATAACATGCCACTAGTCAAAAAACCAGCGACTTTATTTGACGTGTTTCAGAAGATACCCGTCATCACACAGTCTGGAAACCAAAATACAGATGACAGTAAATGTACAAAGATACACAGCGCAACATGACAAGAGTACAAGAATTACAAAGTTCCTTCATACTGAGACCTGACGTATGCACCATGATCACTTAGCTATTCAGATGCATAAAGACACGATGTAACTGATACAGTTGTCATTTCAAATTGATTTCAGATTTACAACATGCTTTCTAGGCAGATTACTTACGCCACCGGAAGGCGGTGAAGCATACGTAGGTGAGGCCGCTTAGCGGCAAAAACAAACTGATAAATTTTAAATTATGTACACAAAAATTGTTGAATATAAAACATAGCTTTCAGAAAGGTACAAAAAGCACAGGTATGTTAAACAACACTTCATAAAACAATTTTTGCATTGGAATAAAATGTGATCAATAGAATAGAGATAAAATAATATGCGTAAGGTATACAAACCTGTCATACAAAATCAAAATTATTCACAAATGGCTTATTGACAAAAAGTGTGAACTATACCACATAGTGATACATAGTACAATAAAATACACTCCTGGAAATGGAAAAAAGAACACATTGACACCGGTGTGTCAGACCCACCATACTTGCTCCGGACACTGCGAGAGGTCTGTACAAGCAATGATCACACGCACGGCACAGCGGACACACCAGGAACCGCGGTGTTGGCCGTCGAGTGGCGCTAGCTGCGCAGCATTTGTGCACCGCCGCCGTCAGTGTCAGCCAGTTTGCCGTGGCATACGGAGCTCCATCGCAGTCTTTAACACTGGTAGCATGCCGCGACAGCGTGGACGTGAACCGTATGTGCAGCTGACGGACTTTGAGCGAGGGCGTATAGTGGGCATGCGGGAGGCCGGGTGGACGTACCGCCGAATTGCTCAACACGTGGGGCGTGAGGTCTCCACAGTACATCGATGTTGTCGCCAGTGGTCGGCGGAAGGTGCACGTGCCCGTCGACCTGAGACCGGACCGCAGCGACGCACGGATGCACGCCAAGACCGTAGGATCCTACGCAGTGCCGTAGGGGACCGCACCGCCACTTCCCAGCAAATTAGGGACACTGTTGCTCCTGGGGTATCGGCGAGGACCATTCGCAACCGTCTCCATGAAGCTGGGCTACGGTCCCGCACACCGTTAGGCCGTCTTCCGCTCACGCCCCAACATCGTGCAGCCGGCCTCCAGTGGTGTCGCGACAGGCGTGAATGGAGGGACGAATGGAGACGTGTCGTCTTCAGCGATGAGAGTCGCTTCTGCCTTGGTGCCAATGATGGTCGTATGCGTGTTTGGCGCCGTGCAGGTGAGCGCCACAATCAGGGCTGCATACGACCGAGGCACACAGGGCCAACACCCGGCATCATGGTGTGGGGAGCGATCTCCTACATTGGCCGTACACCACTGGTGATCGTCGAGGGGACACAGAATAGTGCACGGTACATCCAAACCGTCATCGAACCCATCGTTCTACCATTCCTAGACCGGCAAGGGAACTTGCTGTTCCAACAGGACAATGCACGTCCGCATGTATCCCGTGCCACCCAACGTGCTCTAGAAGGTGTAAGTCAACTACCCTGGCCAGCAAGATCTCCGGATCTGTCCCCCATTGAGCATGTTTGGGACTGGATGAAGCGTCGTCTCACGCGGTCTGCACGTCCAGCACGAACGCTGGTCCAACTGAGGCGCCAGGTGGAAATGGCATGGCAAGCCGTTCCACAGGACTACATCCAGCATCTCTACGATCGTCTCCATGGGAGAATAGCAGCCTGTATTGCTGCGAAAGGTGGATATACACTGTACTAGTGCCGACATTGTGCATGCTCTGTTGCCTGTGTCTATGTGCCTGTGGTTCTGTCAGTGTGATCATGTGATGTATCTGACCCCAGGAATGTGTCAATAAAGTTTCCCCTTCCTGGGACAATGAATTCACGGTGTTCTTATTTCAATTTCCAGGAGTGTATATGAAATTGCATTTTTTTAACTACGAAAAAAGCACTCGTGGCATACGACACGAATACAAGCACCCACAGGATCACGTAATAGAACTAGTACCATTCAAAGATACTAAAATAAATCAAGGGAAAGGTGAAATACATAAAACAATGTGACAAAGTCCCAGGAATACAAAGCAATACGGAGAGCGCAATAATGCTTTGGAAGTGCTTAAGAGTTAACAAATCAAAATATTTTAATAAATAAGCAAAAATTTTTGCATTTAAAGATTGTCTGGGACTGAACCCTCCAAAAAACACATCAAATTCAGTATGCACGGAAAGCCTACGTCCGCATAATGAAACATACAAATGTGACATCTATGGAATGAGAGCAGTAACTCCCACCCTCACTGGGCAGGGTGAGGGAGATCGTACAAGTTAAAATAATAAATAAGTGAAATACAGTGCATAACATGGAAAAAGTAATAGCAACGCATTAATGAGTAAATAAAGTACAAAATAACTTTGAATGCCAAAGCTGTCAGGGACTCAAAGCTTCAAGAAAAATTTATACGAAAAAGAGTGCACAGGAGCCTAAAAAACATAGAGAAAAGTGAATAGTACAAAATTTAGGTAGAATGAAGGAAGCACACGCAAACGTATTTCTGTATTTATCTAATTAACAAAATACGTCGATAGTGAAAAGTGTCACAAGCAACCGCATGGGCGAATACATGTGTGAAGCAGGGTAGAGCAGGTATGAAATAAGTAGAATTACAAGTGTAGTGTTTCTTCAAACGTTTTAAAGAACCATTGGCGTTGAAGACAGCTGTTCATTCAACACTGAAGATGGGTCTCGCGACTGGTGTATAAAAATTTCTCTCTTCCACAATATCTAACTCACGCTCTTTTGGCTCGACATGATGTAGTTTTGGTCCTATGTAAATGGGAAGCATGAGGTATCCCTCATGTGCTAAATGGTACCCAAGTACGGAATTATTTTTACAAGGATCTGGTAATTTTGCGCTACAACTGGGAAGTATAACGGGCGGTCCTATGAAAACGAGACAGAGGGCTAGGTATGAGTAGGATTCGCGCATTGATAGTTCCTCACAAACTTAATTATGTATGTAAACAGTTTATTCAGTCCGGGAATCAAGGACAATGACCATTTTTGCCTGTTATAGGCACTGATACTGCCAAGATATCGGTCACAGGCATTCCAAGACTTTCGAGAATGTTGTAATTTCTAGTATGTATAACAACAAACGAAAAAAAGACATTTTTTCTGATGGGTTGGTTACAAATGAACAATTTCGGATTTTTCCTTTTACTTGTACTGTAAAACTTTGCTTCTTGACAAATTTCGTGATTCTGGATCAACGGGAAGAAGCCCATAGGTTTTGGTGAGTGAGTTTTCGAGTATCAAACTATGTGACACAAACGGCAGTATCTAATGACTGAATTGAATTAGAAGCTTAAAATAAGGGGCCATAGAGCTTAGTACGTGACATAAATCCTAACTGGATTCGCCAATCTGCTCCAGAGAAAAAGTGTTTTAACAAACGGAGAGATAAACAGACATACAGTTAAAAAATTTAAAAGAATACTTTTCGTGTTATATAATTACAAATTAAAAGTTTTCATGTCTTTTCCCTTTACCTGCAGTATGAAAACTTGCTTCCTGCCAAATTTCAAGATTTTAGGTCAACGAGAAGTACCCCATAGCTTTTTTATAAATGAGTTTTGAGTATCCAAATATGTGACATAAATGGCCGTATCTTTTGACTGAACTGATTTCGTAGCCCAGTCCTAGGAAAAAGGGTTATAAACAGTCGGAGAGACAGACAGACAGACGAACAATAAAGTGATCCTATATGGGGCCATCTTACAGATTTGGGCACGGAACCCTGAAAAGTGAGTAAACTGTTTATTATATTAAAAGTAAACGCCATAGCTGTTAACACATTTATCCACTGCGAGGCAAGATGGTCAGTGCCTTCATGGAAAAATGTTTTGGATTGCCTACGGAACCATGAATTGTACCCAGGCGCCCAACTCTTCGTCCAAAGCAAATCGACGGACAAGAACGTCCTTCTTCGGGACACGAAGAAAAATGGGAATCGCGTAGGGAGATATTTATTTATTTGTTTATTTCTCAAATAAAGACCTGCTGCCTCTTATATAGCAGGCCGTGCGTTGTGTGATTTTGCATGTTATATCATACAAATTCAGTTTTATTATTGGTACTTTTTTGGTTGAAAATTTTATAACAAAGAATAAAATAAAAATAATTACGAATGAAAGATATACAGGGTGTTCCATTTATCTCTACCACCCTAAATAATTGTTCGTCCAGATGCAAATTATAAAATGTTTCAAGCAAATGTTCTTTAGCCGTCAGGGGGACATCAATCAACATGGTTGCCTTCGTTGTAGCTTTGTTTTTACAAAGATGTGAACAGTGGTATGACTTTTTTAAATGGCACTCTGTATTTTTTATTCGGTAATTCATTTCCTCTCCTAAAGACCTATTCAAAAATGTATCACAGTGTACCATTCACTGAAACACAACGTTATTAATTACATAACACAACATTGACGTTGGCGCTCCCAGCGCTTAGTGCAGGTACTCGGGGTAATGGAACACATCCAAGTGCTGACGCTGACAGAGGACAAATGTAAACATAAGTAGAATGCACACCCGTCATTCCGTCGACCATCGTCAGTTGAAGAGTTGTGCGAATAGAATGTACACCAACGAAGAAAAGGTAGAAATGCTACTCATCCTCGGGGGATGTAAGTTAGCACAACAGTAGTTGCAATACTGTTTTCTTATGTACAGGTACATTTAGTACAGTAGTTTAGTCCTTTTAAATACTGTTATGTAGAGTAGGCATACAGTAAAGCTGTCCTTCCTTCAAACTGCATCGACATATCGTTTCTTTTACTGTTGTTGTTGTTGTTCAAGGTAGACGAAATGCTACGCAGGCAGCGGAACTGTACAGAGAGCGATATCCTGACAAGAACCCACCTTCATGACGGATGTTTTCTCGTCTTGTTGCGACGCTTCAGGAAACGGGAAGTTTCAACCCACGACAACGCAATCGTCGTAGCACTCGCACAGACGCAGCTGCCGAAGTTATTGTTCTCGCTTCCGTTGCTATGAATCCACTAGTGAGCACACGACAGCTTGAACACGAGATTGGCATTCCTAAAACCAGTGTACATCGTATTCTTAAACGTCAGTGGTTCCATCCTTACCATATACACCTACATCAAGAATTGCATGGGAATGATTTCCAGAATCGTGTACGGTTCTGTCAGTCGGCACAGCAGCATTTCCTCGCCAACCCGAACTTCTTCTCTAATGTTCTATTTACCGATGAATGTTCCGTCTCAAACAAAAGACAGGTAAATACGAGGAACATGCATTATTGGTCCAGTGACAACCGACGATGGCTTAGACAGGTGGAACATCAGCGTCAGTGGGGAGTTAACGTCTTTGTGTAGGATGCTTGGTACTACAATTATTGGGACTTATTTCAATGGTAGTCTAACCGGCACGGCATATGCCAGCTTCTGCAGACGAATTCTTCCTCCTCTTGTGGATGAAGTGCCGCTAATAACCAGAATGTTTATGTGGTATCAACATGATCGATTTACACCACATAATGCCTTGCGTGCACGTTGTGTTCTGAACCGAAGGTATCCTGCCAGATGGATTGGTCGAGGAGGAACAGTTCCTAGGCCTGCTAGGTCTCCTGATTTAAATCCTCTGGACTTTTTTCTTTGGGGATGCATTAAAGACGTTGTCTATCGTGATATTCCAACAACTCCAGAGGACATGCAGGAACGTATCGTGCTTGCTTGTAATTCTCTTCAGCAGGCAACACTGGAAGAGGTAAATAATTCTTCCATTCAACGAGTGTACAGCGTATCGGTGTCCAGGGTCACCACTTTGAGCACCTTTGATAGTTGTACTTCTGGGCAATGGTAGAGGTGAGTCAAAGTCAATTTTGTGTTATGTTTTTACTTGGTGTTCATTTGTTTTCTGCCAACTCCAGGAAGTAGAGGAGTTTGTGAGCCCGGGCTCAAAGGCAATGTTGTCTTATGCAATTAATAACGTTGTGTTTCAGTGAATGGGACACTGTGATACATTTTTGACTAGGTCTTTAGGAGAGGAAACGAATTACCGAATGAAAAATACAGGGTGCTATTTAAAAAAGTCATATCGGTGTTCATATCTTTGTATGAAACAAAGCTACAACGAAGGAAATCATGCTGTGTGATGTACCCCTGACGGCTAAAGAACATTTACTTGAAACATTTTGTAATTTGCATCTGGACAAACAGTTATTTAGGGTGGTCAAGATAAATGCAACACCCTGTATATGATAAGTACAAATGTATATACACAATTTTGTTTTAACTTCTTGCTAACTTAGATAATGTTAATAAATAAGATATATAACAGTTCGTGGGTGTACTTTAAATTAAAATTAGAAGTGTATTTAGTAAGAGAAACAAGAGATGTCAATTTGACTTGGATATGATGTGACAGTTCTTCCCTTTATACCTTCTACGTGTATGGTTACATCCTTTACATATGTTGTCTTGACAGTGGAAATGCTTAGCAGGGAGATATCGGGACTGTATGGAGGATGTGTAAGGGCTCCCCGGCGAAACTTCTGCTGCATAGTGGAAACAGCCTTGGCAACATGAGGGTCCGCCATCACATGCAATGTCCATGTAGCTGGACCCCAGAAGAAAGGCATTCGTGAACGCCGATTTGCTGTAGTCGAAGATCTGCACACCTGAGTACAGTCTTGGTTCCCTATCGAACCGTTAACATTTTTCCTTAAAGGCGTTTACTGTTTTGTCTGACAATTATATTTAAATATGAAAACGCATTGTGGGGATTATTGTTGAGCCGGCCGTTGTGACCGAGCGGTTCTAGGCGCTTCAGTCTGGAACCGAGCGACCGTTATGGTCGCAGGTTCGAATCCTGCCTCGGGCATGGATGTGTGTGTTGTCCTTAGGTTAGTTAGGTTCAAGTAGTTCTGTGTTCTAGGGGACTGATGACTTCAGATGTTAAGTCCCATAGTGCTCAGAGCCATCTGAATCATTTTGGTTATTGTTGAAATAATAAACAGTTTACTCACATTTTTTCCTTCTGTCCCGTTTTCATTTGACTGCCCCTTATGTTACACGAACCACTCGGGTCTGACCATCGGCCGATTCTGATAAAATATCAGGAATAAATATCCATCTGCAATCACAAATGGAATATAAGGAAAGCAAAGTGGACATGGGCAAGTGCTGACAGAGAACCTGAAAGACAAAGGAAAGTGGGGATGTGAGAGAAATGACTGTGTCAACTTAGCACATGATACTAGAAGGGCAGCTGGTGTGTCAGTCCCACAAAATACGCCCTTCTTTGCCTCTGCTATGCCACCTCCCGTCTGGTGGGATGATGAATGGAAGACGGCAGGGAAGGAGAGGAGAGGAGAGGAGCACTCAAAACCTACGAGCGACAAGTCACACAATGAGATTGTCTTAATTTACATCATACTGTAGCGGCACCACCGTTTAAGATGTGAAAAGGTTAGCTTCGGTGGAATATTTCTGAGCACACAAGTTACAGCCAGGTGTGGGCCTGTTGACAGTAATTTATGCTACCAGCGGTTGCGAAGTAGAATAGAGGCCATAGATCTGCTGAAAAGAGTAAAAGCAGCGGTTTGCATGGCGCAAGTTACAGGCAGAAAGGGCCCACTGGCCCAACCCAGGTGTTATGAGTACATGGTTCGGAGCAGCGCCCTAGCAAAACAGAGGCGTATAAATAGGCGCCGGTTCATTAACAAGGCATACAAGTATGGCAGCTGCCTTGGACGGCGAGGCATGTCACACCACCAGCTACACACAGCAGCACATGGGGCGCCAGCGTTCCAGTCCATGGCAGGTCGCTGGTTCGACCCCCCTGAAGCAGCATGGGGTCCATAGCTAGCCAGCGGCGGACCCACCACAGCTCGTTACTGAAGGCAGTCTTGTTGGCTCCCATCACATGCCAGAGGCATCCCAATGCGAGGGCCGCAGATTCTGACACCAGATATCAGGCGCTTGTTGTCGACGTGATCTTAGCCATGCCGGCGAGGAAGTATGCCGCAGAGGCCGCCTTGCAGGTCCCCAGTGAGTGGCACTGAGGTGGCAGGGGCGAAGACCACTGACTGCCGGCGCATTCTGACATCGTCACAACTCCGTGGCCATACAAGGCCGACACACAACAGTGCACTGCGTGGATTTCTGAGGCAGCCATTCCGTGCCAAGCCGTTTTGCAGACAGTGAAGTGGTGTCCTCAGCATTGCGGGACTCAGTGAGGCAGACTGAGAGGAATGGGGACACTGTAGCTGGAAATAATAAATCACTTGGGAAACTCGGACGAGTTTTTACACGGTGCATCCTGACAGCCTATCCATGTCGTACATCCATCTACAGTATCTACGCAGGGATGAAGCGTCTATATACGATGTGCGTTCAATAAATAATGCAACAGATTTTTTCTCAGCCAATTTTGGTTGAAAAAATGCGGAATTTATTGTGGGACCTGATGGACTATTCCCACTTTAGACCCAATACTTTCTTTAAGTTCCAATAGGTGGCGGCACTATACGTAGCCTTCAAAGTGGCGTATGTAATGGAGGTGTGTTCTGAGTAGAGAGCTAAGTTTCTTCTGGCAGAAAACAAGAGCATCGTAGATATTCATGGGCGCTTACGGAATATCTACGAAGACCTGCCAGTGAACAAAAGCATGGCGAGTCGTTGGGCAAGGCGTCTGGCATCGTCACAACAAAGTCTCGCAAACCTGTCTGATCTACCGTGTGTCAGCTGGCTGCACACAGCTGTTACTCGTGCAATGTTGGAACGTGCTGACACTTGCATTCGGGGTCATAAATGGATTGCAAACACCTCGCTGCACAACTGGACGTCTCTGTTGGTAGTGCTGACACACTCATCCACCAATTACAGTGTCCGCCCTGATAGCTGAGTGGCCAGCATGGCGGATTGCTGTCCTACGGACCTGGGTTCGATTCCCGGCTGGGTTGGGGATTTTCTCTGCTCAGGGATTGGGTGTTGTGCTGTCTTCATCATCATTTCAACCCTATCCAGCGTGCAGGTTCCCCAGAGTTGAATGTAATAAGACCTGCACCGAGGCGGCCAGACCTGCCCCGCAAGGGGCCTCCCGGCCAATGACGCCAAACGCTCATTTCCATTTCCATTTCGAGTACGCAAAGGTGTGTGTACGTTAGATTCCTCGCCACATAACAGAAGGCCATAAAGAGCAACGGCGGACTGTCCATGTGGAATTGCTTGCTTGTTACGAGGCTGATCAAGGTTATGTTTTGTCGAACATCAACAAACGTGATGAATGATGGGTCCACCTCTTCGAACCAGAAAAAAAGCAGCAATCCGTGGAGTAGCGCTGCACCACCACTTCTCCAAAGAAAAAGTTCAAATCCGCACTTTCAGCCGGTAAGGTCATGGCGACAGTCTTCAGGGACTCTGAAGAGTTTATTCCGTTTGATGTCCTCCCTCATGTTGCAACAATCAACTCGGAATTGCATTGTGCTACCCTTAGGAAATCGAAGAGATAACTTCAGCGTCGTACTTCAGCGTGTTCGTCGCCACAAAAAGGCAAGCGAACTTCTCCTTCTCCATGACAACGCAAGGTCTGCGCAACTCAGAGGAGCTCACAAAACTTCATTGGATTGTTCTTCCTCATGTACCCTGCAGCGTGTATTTCGCACCTTCTGACTTCCATCTGTTTGGCCCAGTTATGGATGCACTCCGCTGGAAGCAGTACGTGGATGACACGGAGGTTACTGACGCAGCAAGACGTTCGCTCCGACGACGACCAGCGGAGTGGTACCATACAGGCCCTCCCAGTAATGCGTTCAGAGGTCATCCCATTGAACGGAGATTATGTTGAAAAACAGGATTCTGTAGCCACAAGAGTGGGGAATAATACAGTATATTGGAACCCTGAATAAAACCAACCTGCGTATTTACCGTATGCCCCTCTAAAAAATAAAAACAGGGAAACCTGACGCAACTTACGCAATCGCCTGTCTACAGAATCCTCCATCAACATTGGATAGAGTAAGATCAAGAGGATAAAAAGAATTGATGTAACAACGTAAAAAGTACAGACTGCATCTAAAAAACTCTAACATTCTGCGTGGTGTCTGTTGTTCTATATCGTGTCTCCCTACCACTTTTGCGCAACGACGCTCTGAGCGTGTTTTTTAGGGAATTGACTAGTCTGAATCTGGGACCTGTTGCTGGTAAGGAGACGTCAGACTACACATGACATGTAGAGTTCAGAAGAGTTCAGTGAAACTAGCGATGATATAACCAAATACTTAATGATTTCAGAGTCAGCTCCACTGCACTCCCTGTAATAGAATCTTAATACTAACTAAATTTAGTGGAAGGGGTTCAAGGCTTTCCTATTTTTAGTTAGCTGGTAAAATAACGTCGAAAAAGCAGTTAAGTTTACCATTGGAAATTTTATTCTACTCACAAAACATTGTTTATAAATTGCACTATTGATAAAAGGAAATGTTTTAATACAGGATGGTAAAAACCAACTGCGTTCAACAAAAAATTTTTAACGAATATTCCCTGAATGGGTTTCCAAGTTCTACAATGGATATGTCACATCTATAATCTAGGTTTAAATTAAGTTTCACAAAAGAGAAAACTACCAAAATGGTCTACAGTGACCCTCAATTATCTTTAATTACTTATCTAAGTTGTCGTAAATTACAGTGGCTGATGTGGCTTCTCAATAACTATATAACAGAAAAATCATCGAGTTTCAGATTTTAACTTACATAGCAAATGTGAACACCATGAGCTTTAATTGACGATCGACACTAGTATTACGCAAAAAGGGGGTGTAACAGATGAGACTTCTGCAGTTCTGAGTGAAGCCTTATGCGCTCAAAAATGCGGGATCGCGTGTGTTCATTACCTTGTCAGTGTTCGTCAGGGGGCGACGGGCAGCAGAGCTCCGCTCACCTCGCCGTCTTGGAAGCAACTCTCTCCTAACTTCTCCTTAATACAATTTACCCAATTTGTTTTTAAAAAAACTATCTGACTGTGTTTTTTTTTGACCAGTCAGGGTCTCAATGTTAACCTTAAGCTCCGCCTACAAAAAATCTGTCTATCCAATGAGAAACGTTATACTTTTCGTGGTGGGGCAATGTTTTTAAAGTTTGCAACGTAACAGAGACGCGAAAAAGTCTCACGCTAAAACTTGCAACTGGTGTTGTCCTTTTAGCGTTATCGTAAGATCTATACTGTTCTTCTGGAGGGCTTTATCTTTTAACATGGGCCGGGGGGTGGTCCTGACGTAACAGAGACGCGAAAACGTCTCACGCTAAAACTTGCGGGTGGTGTGGCCCTTTTTGTGTTATCGTAAGATCTACACTGTTCTTCTGGAGGGCTCTAGCTTTTAACATGGGCTGGGGGGTGGTCCTGACGTAACAGAGTCGCGAAAAAGTCTCACGCCAAAACTTGCGGCTGGGGTGTGGTCCTAGCGGTTAGCTGGCGACGTGGGTGTCCGTCCCTTATCGTAGGGCCTTCCAGAACATGGTTCTGCTCTCGTCTTCTATTCTCGTTTCTCCCCTCGGAACTGCGTCCGTCTCACGGTGGGAAGGTATGAGATGCATTTAGGCATTCTTGTGTTAGTCTGTGGTATTCCATTTGCTCACTCGTTACTCGTATTACTTTGGTTAATTTAATGTCATGATTTACTCGGGGCTATGTGACATACTACTGGATTTGCTTCTCATGTCAGGGTTTTCATGGAAGGTGTTGGATTTGCCTGACACCTTACAAAACTTTTACGAAAATTGTATGCAACCTGGCCGCAGACGCAACAGAACAGGAAAAAAAACGAGCTCATGGCAGAAAGTTAGATGAAACACCGAGTCAATGGAAATTTGGCCTCTCGGAAATGACTCAAGCAGCGGTCCACAGCAAGAGTACAGTTCCGGGACCAGATAACATTCATAATTTATGGCTCCAACACATGCTGGAAAAGGGACGAATTCATTTATTAAACATCTTAAGTAAAATATAGACCAACGAAATCCATATCCATGAAATTAAGAGAGTTCAGGTCGTACCAAGAAATAAAGCGGGGAAAGAGCTGAGTCCGTTTCGTCCTACAGGCCTACGACCCTTCTATCTTGTGTGTGTGTGTGTGTGTGTGTAAGACGCTGAAACAGGTGATTAAACACGAATTAGGTAGATTGAGAATCGTCGAACTATGCCCCTTGGACACACAGTTTTTAGAAAGAGTAAAGGCACAACTGAAAGCCTGGTATCATTAGTCACTGATACACAACTTACGTTCAGAGACAATCAATATTTGCTAATAGTATATACAGATACCACAAACACTTACCATAGTGTCCCCTTGCCTCTATTGATGAATACTTTAATGAATCATGACATCTCGCAGTCATTCATTTACAAATTACACCCGTTGTTGAGCGATAGAAGCCTGATCATCACAAGAAAAAACGAAACAGCAGGGCTAAGGAGAACAAGCAAAGGCTTACCATATGGTTCGATTTAGTCGTCACCGTTGTTCAATTAATTTACATCAGACCTACTGTCAGTGTCTCAGGCAAATGCACGAGTATTGCAGCACCTACGCGATTTATGTACTTATACTCGTAACGATAGTTTTACCGAATGTCAGTGGCAAATGGATCACGCTGTGATAGTGTTCAGTCAATGGCTGAAAGAGAATTGCCTTAAGAAATCGTCTCGCAAGACAGCTGTGTGCCTCTATACGAGGCATAGGCTTAACGAAATAAGAAACATTAGATTAGGAACCTTTATATTCCAGGTCAAAAGAATGATCAGGTATTTAGAGATTTACATCTATCGTAAGCTAAGAAGGTCTGATCTCATTAACGACGTAATTACAAAAATGTCAAGTTGCCATAAATATCTTTCGGGCTGTGATAGGCTCTTGCTGGAGAGCAGACCGAAGAATCCGCATTAACTTATGCTCTGAGAAGGACTTCAGATGCATCTGTTACGATTCAGTAGCGCAACAATACAGAAACTAGATGATTGTCATTACGAAGCTCTCGGAGTCTGTACTGAAGCATTCAAATCGACTCCAACTAAAGCTTTGCTGATAGAAGTAAATGAAACGCCATTAGAACTATGTAGGCAATACGTCGCCATCATATACATCTTTAACCGTTTCCACTGCTTAAATGAAAGTTTATTAATAAAGACTAGAGATCTTACTACAAAGTGAGTAAGTGGGTGACTTTAACTCCCAGTGATCATTGTTCAGACCCTCGTTAGTCCTACGTTTTTTCTGTCACTCATCACTCCTTTCACCTCTCGAAATGCAGTATTAGTACAACAATTTCGAGATGCGCATTGATCATGAACTGCGGTGTTCGAACCAACCTTTGAGTTGACGACAGCAGTACACAGAGTAATACAAAATGGCGTGGGATGAATCGACTTTCAGTGTGCGTATACATGATTTGTTTCGATGTATGGAAGCATGCTGGCGTTTACAGGGTACTAAATAGAAGAGCGGGTTTTATTCAGTAAAACTATACATTTTAATATCTCTCACTAGCCGTGTTACAAGTGAAACACAGGTTTGAATATAAAGCTAACATATCTTTCTACTGTGCTACTTACTAAATATTGATCTGTGGAATAGAAAGCGTTCTAAACAAGGAACGATTTCAGATTAGATTTATTGATCGGCTAGTTGTTCGTTGCGGATCATTTTTCTTCTTAAGGCGCCTTCTCCTGACGTAGGTTGGTGGTTCACGTAGCCATATCTGGACGTGATGTTGCACCATGGAAGGCAACTTCCGACGCACAGCTGTAACATCTCCGAATGTCCTTCAGCCACCAGTCCATTTATCCTGCAACAGACATTTTCCTTTGTATTTACGTTTGCTGTAAATGTTGGGGCTAAAATCGAGACAGAAACCCATAAAAATCCAATCATCAGGTAGAGGACTTCAAACGCCTCGAAAACTAATCTAATTAATTAATTACTGAATAATTCAGTAATTAATTACTAAACATAATATTTTTATACTTTAAACACATTATTTTATGAGCCTTCTCAGACGATTTGACGGCTTTTATAATGTCAGTTTGCTTACTTGCATAATTGTAAAAGTCTGCGTAGGTCATTTCAAAGTTATAAGTACACTGTGAGACACTCTCAGCTGTTGATACATGCAAAAGATTCTGTTGAATAGTCCACTGAGCTTCCATCAATGAAAATATTTTTCTCTACATTAGAATTATGTACTGCAATTGAAAATATATGTTGGCGTATCTTTAACAATTTTGACTTCTGAACGCTGAACTCGGTATTTCTGAAAAATTCCAGTCATTTGCTCTGGGTAAGTATTACTGACTCCCAATCATCCTCAGAAACTTTTGAAGGCAGAAACGTCTTCAAATGGGCACGTGAACTCACATTGTTGACTCACAAATTTCTACTTATTTTCATTTTAAATGAACCAATGCCTTTCCTATGTCTTCCCTTTCCATTAATTTAGTCAAAGACATCTACTCAAAAATCTCAAAACCTGATAGTTGACAGACCATTTTGTAAGATAAATAGTGGCATGTCACTGTGAAATTTTTCGATCGCTAGTTCAGAGCACTTTTTTAAAATTTCTTCGGTTTCAGTACCCAAATAACAACAGTTTTGTTTATCTTGTAGTGTCATTATTATATTCTCAATAAAGACCTTCGCTTCAATCACAAATTTGCCATTACCCTCCATTTTCTTCTTGCTAACCAAGCGAACTCATCTGATGACGAATAAACCAGAAATAAGCCTCTCTTAATGGAGCAGAGAAAAATTCTACGAATATCTCTGGTGGTTCTTCTTCTGAGAATAAAAAAGATTTCAGGGCTTGCTATAGTTGTAAGATTCCTTCGATTGTAGGATTAAAAACAGTCAAAAGCACTCTGTAGCAGGTATTCACAAATTCACAAAAGACAGCAAATTTTTAGGTTCTAATTATGTAATGGAGAATCAGTCCAAAAGTTTCACCTCATTTAACTCGATATGAACAGATACAATGTGTGCAGCAGTTGAAAAGGTGTCATGTAAAACTTGTGCTGGACGGGCTACCCGTTCCAAGTTCTTCCTATGTTTCGTTTTTAGTCAACTGTGTATGTTCTTTTTACCTCCCTCTTTGACCCCCCGAAATTGGTTTTGCAGTTGTCGCTGCAAAATACTACTCTTTTTTTTAAAATTTAATTTAAAATCTGTGAGCGGTGAGATGCGTAAGTTGGATATAGACTCTGACGTTTCATTTTGTACAGAATCCGGCTTAATTAGTTCAGGTTTTATCCCTTCACATGGACCAAGTTACTAGCTAGCTATATAAAACAATTTCAATGCTTCGTGATTGTCAGCATCAGATCCCAGTCCAACGTGTCTGCAGCCAACGTGTCAGTGTCTCTGTTTTGGCCCCAAGATTTGCACTCACATCTTAAGATCACTGCGTTTTACCATGAGGGTTACAGCAATTCGCAGCAGCGTCTAAAGGTTATTGTTACTAAAAATGAATGTAATAAAAAGGTGTTTGCTTGGGTCCTGTTAACTACTAAATAACTTGTGAGAAGGGATTTCCTAAGTTAAGTATATTTAAAACTTCATAATCATCATAACCCTTAAGGGGCTCCGGAAAGGCTCAAAATCATGAAAAGTTCAATTTTTCCTTTTTTGCGTTTTCTGAATCTGCAGACTATTACCTTTTAATAGATATATAATTTGTTCAATTCCGAAGACTACATCTACATCTACATCTATACTCCGCGAGCCACCTTACGGTGTGTGGCGGAGGGTACTTATTGTACCACTATCTGATCCCCCCTTCCCTGTTCCATTCACGAATTGTGCGTGGGAAGAACGACTGCTTGTAAGTCTCCGTATTTGCTCTAATTTCTCGGATTTTTTCGTTGTGATCATTACGCGAGATATATGTGGGCGGTAGTAATATGTTGCCCATCTCTTCCCGGAATGTGCTCTCTCGTAATTTCGATAATAAACCTCTCCGTATTGCGTAACGCCTTTCTTGAAGTGTCCGCCACTGGAGCTTGTTCAGCATCTCCGTAACGCTCTCGCGCTGACTAAATGTCCCCATGACGAATCGCGCTGCTTTTCGCTGGATCATGTCTATCTCTTCTATTAATCCAACCTGGTAAGGGTCCCATACTGATGAGCAATACTCAAGAATCGGACGAACAAGCGTTTTGTAAGCTACTTCTTTCGTCGATGAGTCACATTTTCTTAGAATTCTTCCTATGAATCTCGACCTGGCGCCTGCTTTTCCCACTATTTGTTTTATGTGATCATTCCACTTCAGATCGCTCCGGATAGTAACTCCTAAGTATTTTACGGTCGTTACCGCTTCCAATGATTTACCACCTATGGCATAATCGTACTGGAATGGATTTCTGCCCCTATGTATGCGCATTATATTACATTTATCTACGTTTAGGGAAAGCTGCCAGCTGTCGCACCATGCATTAATCCTCTGCAGGTCCTCCTGTAGTACGTACGAGTCTTCTGATGTTGCTACTTTCTTGTAGACAACCGTGTCATCTGCAAATAGCCTCACGGAGCTACCGATGTTGTCAACTAAGTCATTTATGTATATTGTAAACAATAAAGGTCCTATCACGCTTCCCTGCGGTACTCCCGAAATTACCTCTACATCTGCAGATTTTGAACCGTTAAGAATGACATGTTGTGTTCTTTCTTCTAGGAAATCCTGAATCCAATCACAAACCTGGTCCGATATTCCGTAAGCTCGTATTTTTTTCAGTAAACGTAAGTGCGGAACCGTATCAAATGCCTTCCTGAAGTCCAGGAATACGGCATCAATCTGCTCGCCAGTGTCTACGGCACTGTGAATTTCTTGGGCAAATAGGGCGAGCTGAGTTTCACATGATCTCTGTTTGCGGAATCCATGTTGGTTATGATGAAGGAGATTTGTATTATCTAAGAACGTCATAATACGAGAACACAAAACATGTTCCATTATTCTACAACAGATTGACGTAAGCGAAATAGGCCTATAATTATTCGCATCTGATTTATGACCCTTCTTGAAAATGGGAACGACCTGCGCTTTCTTCCAGTCGCTAGGTACTTTACGTTCTTCCAGCGATCTACGATAAATTGCTGATAGAAAGGGGGCAACTTCTTTAGCATAATCACTGTAGAATCTTAAGGGTATCTCGTCTGGTCCGGATGCTTTTCCGCTACTAAGTGATAGCAGTTGTTTTTCAATTCCGATATCGTTTATTTCAATATTTTCCATTTTGGCGTCCGTGCGACGGCTGAAGTCAGGGACCGTGTTACGATTTTCCGCAGTGAAACAGTTTCGGAACACTGAATTCAGTATTTCTGCCTTTCTTCGGTCGTCCTCTGTTTCGGTGCCATCGTGGTCAACGAGTGACTGAATAGGGGATTTAGATCCGCTTACCGATTTTACATATGACCAAAACTTTTTAGGGTTCTTGTTTAGATTGTTTGCCAATGTTTTATGTTCGAATTCGTTGAATGCTTCTCTCATTGCTCTCTTTACGCTCTTTTTCGCTTCGTTCAGCTTCTCCTTATCAGCTATGATTCGACTACTCTTAAACCTATGATGAAGCTTTCTTTGTTTCCGTAGTACCTTTCGTACATGATTGTTATACCACGGTGGATCTTTCCCCTCGCTTTGGACCTTAGTCGGTACGAACTTATCTAAGGCGTACTGGACGATGTTCCTGAATTTTTTCCATTTTTGTTCCACATCCTCTTCCTCAGAAATGAACGTTTGATGGTGGTCACTCAGATATTCTACGATTTGTGCCCTATCACTCTTGTTTTTTTTGAAATGTGTTCTACATGGGCGTGACCCACTCTGGCGCTGTTAAACTGCTGTCAAATGGTGTTATTATTAACGTCCGTGTTCATGAGGTACATTTTAGTGATGTGAGATAAAGTATATGTTGTGGCTAACCTATTTTCAGAGACTTACCAGCACCTGAACTGTTGAAAAAGTGTATTCACGGAAAAACTCAAAACCCCAATGAAAGTGTAGATAGTGTTATATGGTCTAGAATCCCCAAGACTGTATTTGTTGGAATACAAACATTTCACTTTGGTGTGTATGATGCTGTTGCGACTTTCAATGATGGCAACATTGTAAGGTGCAAGGTATTTGGAAATATGGGAATGAAGACAGGTTCTAACATGGTACGAGCGATGCTTGCTTTAGACAAGGAACGCCTTCGGGCTGCAGACAGGGCTGTAAAGAGTCAAGAAATACAAGTAAGAGTAAACAAGAGGAAGCTGGAGGAGGAGTTTGCAGAGGATGAAGATAATCCATCCTATGGACCTGGAATGCACTAAAATGTTAATCCAATCTTCGTCGCTCGATTCCCAAAACTTTTATTTTCTCATACTAATTACATGTTTTCTAAGGCTCTTCCAAACATATTTGTTTCAAACTTTCAGTAAATGTTACACAGTACCTTCTGCATAATTTAACACAGCCTTTTTCCAAAAAACTGTATATTTTTGAATATATAAATAAAAAATTGCAAAAAAATGTTGTGAATTTTCATTACAATTGAAAAAAAATCATCTTTAATAACTGAACTAAAATTTTGAAAAATCCCTGTGTTAATTTGTAGCCCATATTCCAATAAATAATCTGTAAAATGTTCAACTTCCTACCTCAAATACTTTTTGAGAAAAGATGTAATTTATAAGCGTTATTTTAACATTGCAAGTATAGGGCGTTCCGGAGCCCCTTAACCAATAATAGACAATGACAGCTGCAGTTACATAGGTACCAATAATGGCTGAGTGCCAGATTAACAAATTTTTTCAGTTTCAAAGTTACTTTAACATTTAATAACTACAGCATATTATTTAGATGTGGAGAATAATTATTATGATTTGGAGGATAAGGAGCCTCCTTTAACTGACAAGCAACATGTGGGATTATCGCAGACTCGGACTAACAATCACTAGCCTAACCCTACAATTGCTTTTGCGCTATGCTTGCGAATTTTACCTTGAATTCTATGTTCAAGCGTAGATAAGCCATCTAACCCTACTCTGGCTATATAAATGAAATGAGGCCTTGAGTGTGGTACGATCTGCCCTCAGCAACGTGAGTTCAACGTGACACGTCTTCCGTCTCCGAGCTCTCGACTGACACTACTCTTCCTCTCTCGCAGACACACCTCGTCTCACAACAATGCTTAGAATCGTGCTCCCATGTTTCGCTGTCAGATTGTTACTATCGACATCTGAGTGCTTACACGATGCAAAGGATAGCGTTAAGTTGGATATTGTTTTCAATGTAGTGGAGTGTTCTGACACACTCCTTACACCAGTCTTTTAAATGGAATTTTCCAGAGCTGAAGTAAAGACAGCGCGTTTGGTTATTGCCGTGGCCTTTTTTCTTGTGACTTTTTGCTTTTTAATGATCATAGAACCGGGATTGTTAGATGAACACAATTTCTTTGTGCAATCGAGTGACTTAAATGTATGGTTAGAATTTCCTCTCTTGTATCCAGTTTTACAAAAAAAACTTGCGAGTTTTTAACTGGATACCTCTCCTTGAATATTAATTTTGTGCTTTTTGGTCTCAATGTGACGACTTACGTCGGATTTCCCGCCATGCTCAACTGAAAAATAAAAGGAACAAAGTTTGGATAACGCCCGCCCCCTCCCTGTCTTGCCTCTTTTCATGAAAGGACGTATTTCTGTGTATCCATCACTGAAAGAGTAATGAAGTTTCGCTTTTGGCACCACAAGACAGTGAGAACTCACACACTATGACAACAGACACACAGGCACTGCAATGGGAAACGAATTTATGGAATTCAAGTTACACAACAATGTGAATAAATGAATAATGGCTGCTATACAACATTGCCAACTGCAGTCAAATATACTAGACACAGTAGGAGAGCAAGCTGCTGGCGGTTTCTTGTATGTTATACATTAACACATACTAATTTAATAAATAAGTAGAATATAAATCTTCGATTTTCTTATTTGAAAATCGGGACATTTAGCGTCCCGATTGAGCCTTTTTGGGAAAAAGAGTGGAAAACTGGGGCATTCCCGATTATTATGGACGTATGGCAACCATACTTCTAGTCTCCCTTCAATGACTAGTTGAAATTCAACAACTGATGCCGTGACAACCTATCTATATGTTTCGTCATATCATGGTTGGGGGAGCCCCAGGACATTAATCACGTCATCGTAGTCTATGCTCGATACAGAAGAGAATCGGATTCTCCAATTACGGAGCTGGTCCACATTCGTCAGACACTTCCTTCATGTGATAACCCTCTTCTTTATGACGAATGTAGGTATTTTTCAATTATAGGTGGCATTTGTTTTAAAAGTTACAATACATCGTGACTGCTGCCGACCGTGGTGGCCGAGCGGTTCTAGGCGCTTCAGTCCGGAACCGCGCGACCGCTACGGTCGCAGGTTCGAATCCTGCCTCGGGCATGGATGTGTGTGATGTCCTTAGGTTAGTTAGATTTAAGAAGTTCTAAGTTCTAGGGGACTGATGACCTCAGATGTTAAGTCCCATAGTGCTCAGAACCATTTGAACCATTTGAACCATTTTTTGTGACTGCTGTGTTTGTACATCTAGGTGCGTGTGTGTGTGTGTGTGTGTGTGTGTGTGTGTGTGTGTGTGTAGGTGCCTGTGCGTGTCTGTGTGAAGGCGTTCGTTTGCACTGAAATCAGATAGTTAATTTAAGGAACCGATGTATTTATGTCAGCGCTATTGTAACACGTTTTACGTTTGGTTTTTTGTGTATATTCACCAAGCAATTGCAGCTCTCTTTTCTGAATTTCTGAGAGTTTGCATGTTTGTTCCGACTGTATGGGGACAAGCTTAGAGTGAAATTTGTAGACGGTTTGAGAATGCAAATCCGTTTTTTTGAAGCAGACACAATTTTTACACAGTTAAAAGAATTATTGATTCTGACATCCAGTGAAGCGATCTAGCTGTATTATAAACTAAAAAGACAGTAAGGAACCGAAAATTCTGAAAGTTCCTTTGTCTCCCGGCGCAGTGCATGAACGTTTACATTGTCGCGCACCCCAAGAGAGAACAGTAAACGAATCACCGAATATTGCGTGTGTGTGTGTGTGTGTGTGTGTGAGAGAGAGAGAGAGAGAGAGAGAGAGAGAGAGAGAGAGAGAGAGGAGAGAGGGAGAGAGAGGGAGAGGGAGAGAGAGGAGAGAGGGAGAGAGAGAGAGCCTGGAAGGAGCCCTTGAGGGTTTGCTGAGAAAGGGATGGGTGATGCACGCGGTAGGAGAGAGAGCTGGGCTGGGAAGCTGTCAAGTCTGTTCGGCTTGCGTGAGAAAATGCAAACCCGCTACTGCTCAGCCTTCAGGTTCTGTTTGGCCTCTGGACTTGTTTATGTCAAGATAATCTTTTCCTTAACTGGAGCGCCCTTTTACTGTCCAGAAATAAAGAATTTCAGCTGGGACTCCTACTCTTCTTCATTCGCAGGAAATCGCTTTGCATTATTGCGAAAGAGGGGAGAGAGTGCCCCGGACGTGATACGCGAATTGCCTTGGTGATCATTAAATCAAAGGCGGGTTCTTCTACTGATATTTCAATCTTTCTCCTTCGATTGTGAAAATATTTTGTAGGTGTCCACCTGCGTATAGAGAAACGATCATCATAACTGAAAAAGAGAAATCAGAGCTCGTAAGAAAGATCTGAGTGCTCTTTTCTCCGCGCGCCGTTCGGGTGGAACGTTGGAGAAATGGAGATGGTTCGGTGAACCCTCTGCCAGGCACTGAGTAATAACGTAGATGTAGATCTACACGAGGAGGACAGGTGTTTAGCAGTTAGTGGAAAGCGACCAACCAACCAAACAGATGAACATGTATTCGGAATTTAGAGTACTTTTTCTGTCGAAGTAGAATTCCCATTAAGACTTTAAACAATGCGAATGGTATAGTGTAGTTCGTTTTATGAGTTGAAACGTCTGGTTTTCGCTGCATTGTATTTATTTATGTTCTAGTCGCGTTTAGCTTTTTACATGAAGGCATTTTTGTTGGATTTGATCTGGAATAATGCAGTTTTGCTTTTATGCGTGAAAACTTATAGATTAGAAAATCCGGCGAAATCACCCAATAAATTATTTGTTCAAATGTGTGTGAAATCCTATGGGACTTAACTGCTAAGGTCATCAGTCCCTGAGCTTACACACTCCTTAATCTAAATTATTCTAAGGACAAACACACACACACCTATGCCCGAGGGAGGACTCGAACCTCCGCCGGGATCAGCCGCACAGTCCATGACTGCAGCGCCTTAAAGACCGCTAGGCTAATCGCGCGCGGCAATAAATTATTTATTGGTAAATTTTTACTCACAGTCGTTAGTTTGTCTGGTCAACACTTTTTTTTGTGCTTATCTCGTTATGGTTTAGATGTCGTTCTATCGCATCACTAACAAAACCTCGGCATATTTTCACATCAAGATCTTTTTGGTTTGCAGTTCTCGTGCTTCGTAAGCTAATTTCTGTGGAACGCCACTAATGATTTAGCAAGAACTGCAGAGCTTTTTTCGAGAATTGTGACCGATTTCTGGCGCAATTGTTTGTTCACTTTGTGTCTCTTTTCTTATTTGTTTGCGCAAGTGTTCCAACCTGACGGTTACTTTCTATGCTGTCTCTCTCTCTCTCTCTCTCTCTCTCTCTCTCTCTCTCTCTCTCTGTTTCTGTCTCTCGGTAAACGCGCACGAGTGTGCGACTTCATGTGGTCATTATTTTGTGTACTACAGTGACGTTAACTTTATGTTAAGCCATTGGGAGTTTGGGATTCTGGTTATTGGAAGAGGGGATTCCACCAAGTTGAATGTGCACTTGATAACCTTCAGAGAATGGGTAAAGAGTTTGTGAAATGTGTGCTCGCTTAAGAAGGGATTATCTTGTGCCAAGTAAACCTATCTGTCCTTAAATGGGAAAATATGATTTGAAACAGTCTGACTAATAATCCAAGTAACTTGTTAGTAAACGCAATCTGATTTTGGTACGAGGGAAGAAACTTAAATAAGCAGCAATTGCTTGAATTACTCGTGAAAACGACAAATGTGAGACATGGTATCGGAGATTGAATAGCAGTGAACATGAACATCGGTTACAAGATGCTAACAATATCTAAGTTATTGTAGTGAGCATCTTATAGTTGATCACTCTGCAGTGGGGATCTAGATTCCGTACCGTAATCACAACAACTATGAAACACTGAATAACAACTAGCAGTACGGCTTTAAGTCAGTTGAATGATGTTGCAGTTCGAAAAACTTGAATGTGGATAGTTTGCTGCGAAGTCGTGGTAAACACCTCGAGATAATGCTCTATTTTGAGGTGGCTTCTGGAACATGAGGAAATACATTTTCGCAGGATCTGATAGAGCGTGTCTTCAACCAGAATCCGTCGTAGAAACGTGCTTTTTGAATTGAAAATAGACTCTTTAGAAGGGGGAAACGCCTTGTTAAAAATGAAGGGTACGGAATACTTGACGAAATTTATCAACTGCAATAGTGAGCTGAAATAAAGATAGCGTCTCATAAAATGCAATCATGAAATGATGGCACACAAAAGTTTATTCCAGTTTACGCTCAAATACCCAATAAATGATTCAGGAAGGTTGAAATGAGAAATAACAGTTTAAGTTATATTATAACTGGTTCAGGACATAATGAGCCTCGTAATACATAACCCTTTGACAACACAAAGGCATGGGATACACAAGTCGGACACAGCTACCAGCATCAAATGAATTCATTTCCATACACGACACAAAGTAACTCACTGAATAAGCTGTTCAGTGGGAGAGAAAGACCATGTGACCTGTATAATGCATCGGATTGACCAAGCTCGGGGTCTTCTGATTTAAGAAAGATGCGAACCGATTCTAACACTACGCGCTGTACATGTTCACTTCCGCAGTTCGTAGCAAGTTCAGCAATACAAATGAGTGAATAATCTAACGGTGGAATGCGAGAACCTTCCGAATGATTTAATAGAAAGATCTTGCATTTGCACAATCCCTTCACATAATCGCAATAAGTAGAACCGTATCACCAAGAATATAATGTTGCGGCAAACGCACTTCACATCAGTTGGCCGTGTCTATGAGGCACTAGGAACAAATGCGTTTGTGAAGCCATCAGGCTGTGTGCTCGTAAACTGCCTAAGAGTTGATTGGCCAACACACCAGCAAATGTGTGACCCACGGTTCCCGAAAGCTTCACAGAGACACATTATTTGAAGGGCACCACGGAAGACTGGGATGGTGGGAAGGGGATAGGGGGGGGGGGGGGGATGTGTGCTGTGGCATTACAATGATCATGCATGTTACTCAGCTGTTCTGTCTGTTAATGTGAATAGTGTGTTGCTTGTCATATACAGTTGTGTAAATCAAAATTATCTCCATTTTTGGCATTGGTATTTTGTATACGATAATTTTCTCGCAAGTTTAGTAGGTGTCTTTTACTGTTTAGTCTGATTGTTTACGTATATTCTACTCTTCAGGTTGGCTTGTGATTATGTTCTCTGACATGCTCTACAACTGTAGAATGATTTTTCCTATACTTTCAGGCTATTAAATGTTCTTTGTATCGCATATCGAGCATTCTGATGGCCTGTCCCTGTGCCAGGCATCATTGTGATTGATATATACCAACCTTTTGGTACATGCATAGCTGGACAACGTTAATCAAAAAGTTAACTTCGCTAGTCGTCGATCCGTTACTGAAGGTATAATTGTCGTAAAGGATAAAAGCATTACTTTACTGGAGATTTATAGGAAGTTAAATTTAATCCTTAATCTTAATATCGTACAGAAAACTCCATGCTGTCGCTGTAGTCAAATGAGCAAGTTATTCGTAATTATTACTGTTGCTTAAATAAAAATGTTTTGATCAGGTAAGTTTAGGTAGCACATCTACGATAAATAAAAAACAGTTTAATAATATAATTATTTAGTTTTATAATTACTTAGTTATCAATGTTAAATAACTTTGTGAGCGTGTGGGTGCTATTCTGTCATTCTTAACAACCGATTAATCTGAGATGCACCCTTTACCCTGTGGCTCCTGCAAGATGCAATTACCACCCCCACACTTCTACAGAAGTCAGACAGACGCTCCTAACGTTCTAAAGAGAAATGTCTGAAAAACTTTCAGCAATACATATCTTCTGGAGTCGTCCTCTGTAAGGAAATGACACAAAAATTAACAAAATTTCTTACGTAACTAGTGGGATACTTGGGTACTGGAGTAGTTAGTGTAAGAAAAACATGAAACTAACGAAAATTATTGTTTATTTTGCAAAATTTCTGAGAAATCACAATGGCATTTTTAATTATGAACTGAACAAGTTATTTCCGGGTTCTTTTCGGAATGTGAAGTTGCCTCTTAAGGATAAGATTCGCTAATGAAATTTCTATACAAAGTTTAAGATTGTTGTTGACTTGGCAGAATGGCTGAGAGCGACACCTACTCAACTTGAATAATTATCCGTTAGAATGTTGCTTGGTATAGTCGAGGCTGTCACGTGTGAAAGGCAGTGAAGTGTACTGTTGTGGAGGAAATATGGGGCTCGGAAGAGCTGTAGCGCACAATACCGTAAGCTGTGATGACTGCTGTCTGCGCCACTCGCTGCTGACAAATAAGATAACCCTCGTTCTATCTGGATTGACCTTTAGCAATCAAACTCTCCCTGCGCCTTGAAGAAGTGAAGGACTCCTATTCGTCCCTAGTTTAACTATTGGTGTGGTACACCGGTCAGATAACCAGTCCACCGTGATGCCACTCAAAAATTCGCTCGCAGGCGTTTAACTATAACTCTATCCGTTCACACCGCACAATAAGTGTGGCGGCCAACACAGTGAACAACGCTTAATCGCAATATAGAATCTGTAGTGTTGGCTGAAGAGCTAACACCGTGTTACTAGAGGAGGCCGAAATGCACGCATTTTAGCTCACGCAGGCTGGCGTGAGGAGGGAAGAGCTATACTGACGTGAGGTCTAAACATGACAAGTAATTAGAATTCAGAAAGCGGACGTAATGAGTTTGATACTTGACTTTAACCCATTAATGATGAACGTCGCGCTTGAAGGTATATGATTCACAATATCAATATCAATGGCGCCTTGCTAGGTTGTAGCAAATGACGTAGCTGAAGGTTATGCTAAACTGTCGTCTCGGCAAATGAGAGCGTATGTAGACAGTGAACCATCGCTAGCAAAGTCGGCTGTACAACTGGGGCGAGTGCTAGTGAGTCTCTCTAGGCTAGACCTGCCATGTGGCGGCGCTCGGTCAGCAATCACTGATAGTGGCGACACGCGTTTGGCGTTTTTTGCCTCCCTGTGAAATCCTCTGAAACTGCGTGCTATGTTTGTATACAATGCGTAGGCTGGGCGCTCTCACACAATGTAGCAGAATTTCCTGTTAAGCCAAACACAGGGTCGTACTCCAATTTCACTCGGGCAAACACTGTCCGCTTCACGGGAGGTCGCCGTCCGACATAGATTGGCTGAATCGTCCTCTGAAGGGACCGGCCTCTCGGCATGCGGCCCGCCTCTCCCGAACTAAAAGCTCTTGTGACCGTCATGTCTTGAATGTGTGTGTGTGTACGCCAGCCTCGAGTATATACCAACAACGGGGCGCACTTGTTATTTGCGTATCGTTTACGTGAATTCATACAACCTTGACTTTATCTTATCGAGTCTGGGTTCGAATGAAGCGTCTTGATGTGTGGAATATGAGTGTGAGGGTGGAATATGTAAGCAATGAAGGTCAAGAGACCACGAAGTCTTACATACCTCCCTCTTTCTGACAAAATTTTTGTCTGGGGTTTGTCAATGCTGAAGAAAACATTGGCAAAGTCAACCAAAATTGTTCTTTTAGATTTTCCAATAAACTTTTCTCAACCATTCTTAACAATTTTTTTGTAATGATTTCTTTATGTTTTGTTGTTAGGCAAATATAGACTTTACAAAGGTTGTTATTCTGTGTCGTTGCCAGTATGTGTCTCTGTTTTTCTTTTTCATTTCCAAAAATTGTTTCTACAATATTAATTTTTCTAAACTCGTAAGTGTACAGTGTATTATGTCTTGGTGTGGTTGTCTCTTTTCTTGAGTTAGGCTTTGATTAAATGTTCGCAAAAGCTCTGTTGTGTTACTTTGGTTTATTTATTTAGGCATTATCTTTTTCTTTATGTGTCACTGGTTTTTTTGTGTAAGAATGAAGAAGCATTTCATCTTAATTCTATCCTTGGTATTAATATTATTACCTCAAAAAGGTGTTTTTCTATGTTACTTAAAGAAGAAACATCCTGCATAGATCCTTTTCTAATTTTACATATAAAAGAAATAAATAGACTGTGGTTTACTGAATATACAGTGATGTCCTTGTACTCCTTTACTGTCACACCTGGTGTGGTATGGCAGATCAGTGACTGTAGTAGACTACCAACCATCGTCACCCAATATTGTGCTGTGACATCTTGGTACTTCACACCTGATTCGGTATGGCGATTTGATGATGTGGTAGGGAGAACTCTGTTCATTTTGCTGAATCTGTTTCTAGATAATGTTGGTTGGTACTGCTTAATATTCTGTTTGCCATTCGCTTGTGTTTGTTTGACGATTCAAGGTTTATTTTTGGAGAGGTGGTTGTGGTAGTTGCCATGCCTCAAAGTTCATGGAAACTTGATTTGTAGGATAGGAGAGAAAGGTATCTTGCTGTCTTCTGCCCTTCTTCATCTTGCATCTTCTGTTCTTCTCTTCTTTCTTGCATTCCTCTGTTCTTCATGGGCTAGGAATACGTAAATTTTAGTGTAGGAGTGATATAGGATTTGTAGGATCTGGACTGCCTTTCCAAATGTTACTTGATGAGTTTGTAGATCTTAGTAATTTTTTGTACCTTCATTGTCGTCTCATCGTATTATGATTCTAACCACACTCTTCTGTAGTGTATCAGTGTCGTGATATATGCAATGTCTGTGCTGCGCGTTGTCCTCCTGAAGTCCAATCTGGTTGCAACCTGCATTTCCAGTGTGGCGTTGGTCTTCATGTTGTTGTTATTGCCCCAAGTGCTTTCTCAACATGTCTGTACCCTCTCCGTCGCTATCTCGAAGCATCTGGTGTTAAGGGAGCTGGTGATTGGTGTTGGTGGCGATGTCCCTCTGACGTGTAGAAATATTTACAATTCTTGTTTTACATATATTTGTTATTTACAAAAAAAACTCTGATTTTATATAATGCAAAAATTTTCTGAAAGTGGCGAAAATTATTGTATATATATATATATATATATATATATATATATATATATATATATATATATATATATATATATATATATGATTTCTTATCTTTATTCTAATTATGTCCTACCACTTCTTCATTCTTTTAATTGTTGTGTACCATTCATTGTTTGTGTGCATGTTGTAGTGTACTTGATACTACAAGAGATTGTTGGTCTGTTTGTGTATCTTTTTCTTTTAATTAATGTGTTATTTTGTTGATCTATTAATTTAACTTTTATTTAGTGGTTAGTATAAGATAGGGAGGACGTTAGTTTACCTAACCTCTTCCGCATTTTTCAATTCAATCTTTACGTTTTGCAGTATTCTGTGGCCTAACTTCTACATCTGTTTTCTCTTTGCTGTGTTGTTCTTGTCTTTGTGAACCATAATTTCCTCGGTAATTATTCGCGCCCTGGTCTCGCCAGTTGCTGTTTCTATCATCGTGACCTCTTTTAAAGTACCCTTGACCGTTAAATTCAAGTTCCCTTAAAACATCTTTGAATTCTTCGATATTTTCCTTTTTTTCTGCTGTCGGCTGTTGATACTTTACCGATTAATTTCATTCTACATAGACGTATCAGCTCTCCGTTATCTATATGGTTTGTCTAGCCACTGATTCTTTTTGTCCATTGCATCAAAGAATTTTACCACGCTTTTCTCTTCTGAGTTTTCATATGGTGTCATCTGAAGTAACTCGTATTTAATTTTGTTTTGCGCCTCCTTTGACCAATATCTTTCGAGAAATGCTGTTCTGAACTGTAGGTAAGACGCACAGGTAGCCGCAATCTTTTGCATCACCTCTGCTACTGTTCCTGACATGTGTGCACAAATGAAGTTTGTGAGCTACGCTCCAGTGGTTTGGTAAGCCTACTAGAAACTGATCGACGAATGTGCGTGCATGCAAGCTACCGCTTACTTCCTTCAAATGTTTGAAACGTCCCCTTTTTAACAATTTATACAGGACTGTGCTTAAACTGACACACAATATTTTGTTAGCGCAACGCAATCTGACTTTCAAAATTCCCTACAAAAGAATGGCCCTGACTAACATTAAACTATACCTATCACAAATCACTTACCTCACAAAAATCTTCACTGCTCAAGCTACTGCAATACAGCGAGCGCCACTACTGCCAGCTAAATAAAAGATTCAAACTATGGAAGGCACTAACTACTGATAGGGATAGTTAGCAAATGAAAGATATTAATAGAGAACAAACAATGTATTTACCTTGATATCATCATATATAAATATAGCAGTTCATGACAAATTTCAAAACTCCGCCATCTCTCTCCCCACATCCACCACTGCTGGCGGCTCACCTCCAACTGCGCAACGCTACGCGCTGTTCACAGCCAGCTGCCTAACACTACAATGGCAGACAACAATGCAAACTAGACACAGACTGCACACAGCACAGCCAGTGATTTTTATACAGAGGTGGCGTTACCAATAAAAAAACCTAAACAGCCTACTTACATAGCCCCCATGCTCCCCACAAAAAATTTTACAAATTTTTTTGGGCAGTGGCCAATACAGATTTGAAAATTTTTTTCATAATTACAATAACAAAGAAATCAAATGCACACACTTATTGATACAATGTTGGTCAAAAGCTAAAAATTTCTCACAGTCCATAAAGACAGTCCAGATTGTTCATCACAGTAAAAATGCAGAGTTTTTCTCAAAGTCTGAGCAGTAAAAGAAAATGCACACAGAAGTAGTGGATTTCCATGCAGTCTTGAAGAAGTAGTGTTGTCCTTCCAACAGAAAGACAGTGCTGACTCTTGACATGCATACAGGTAATGGGCCACAACAGAGCAAACCCACAGCAGAGTCGTTTGAAGTTTTGAATAATATTGGTAGGCAGACCCACCGTAGTCCTGGTAGAGATTACGATATTGGTGGGCCACCAGAGGTGCAGATCCTCTGCAGTCCTTGTAGAAATAATGGTACTGATGGATCATCAAAGATGTAGACCCACTGTAGTCCTTGTAGAGATAATGGTATTGGTGGGCCACCAGAGGTGCAGACCCACTGTAGTCCTTGTAGAGATGGCCAGCAGCAATCTGTTGCGATTGTGCAGGTGCACAATCACCATTGAAGAGTCTTGCGGATAATATAGCAAGTCCATAAACCACCACTTGTGCACTCACAAAGTTTTCGGAACTGTCCTTAGAACCAACAATGCTGTTATCCAGTCCCTTGCTGAATTATTAACACACGTGCAAACACTAACAGTCCCTACTTCTCACATATTGTCCATATACTATGACCAACAGAAACGTGTGCAGTGAAATGTAACTTACAAGTTAATAATAAGATGAACTGGTGTCAATTACAATTTTATAACATGAGAATACAATTACAAAGGTACAAAATACATCATTAAAGAACATAACAATACAGATAACATTTGTAGTAAAACAGGCGTTACAAAAGAATAGAAATAGACATATACGTCAGTGTTACAGGAATTATGACATGAGTACATACATAAAAGATCAGAATAACTTTCGAAACATCAACTTCACACATGAGCATTAACACAAAACAGAGTAAATAATGTCTAAACATCTTTACAAAGCAAATAACACATTATTAATGCCAAATGTATTTGAGGATAACAGTATTCCTCATCATAGTGGATGTAACTTAGTATTAAAAGAAGAAAAAATTCTATGAAACTACACAGAAACAGGAAGAAAACAAATACACAAGGGTACACAAACACATAGTGGGATAACACAAAAGGAAAGGACAAGGTTTGTTTCATTGCAGTATTTTGCAAACAAAACTTTCTTTGCTTCTTGGAGATCTCCCTTCATTCATCATTATTCCCAAAAGTCCTATCTAAGCTTGCTTTCTGTATTCTGTTCATATTTCTTTCAAAATAATTATTTCTGATTGTACAATACTCATTTGGGCCCTAATCTTTTTCATATAACTTCGCAATGCATTCTTTACCTATTCTCCATAGTCAGTTTCTTATATAGTCTACCCCCTCTTAAGCTAACTTAAATCTACTGAGCTCAGATGCTAAACTAAGGGACGAGGCAATGCAGCAGCACAAAACAATTAATACAAACAGCAATGATAAAAAACGCAGATTTGCGAAGCAAGCAGCATTAAGAAATTAGCAAAGCAATTGTAATATGACAATTAATCTAAGGCACTGTGCAGCAAACAGTAAAAATAAATCATTAGTAAAACTGGCTTAACAGAATAATACAAAGTCAAATTCAACAACACTATGCCTGGCAAACAGCAGTAACGTACCCATATACCTAAACATGACATAGCTCAAGCAGAAAAAATATTACAGTAAAAACAACAATGCAGATAAGGGAAATGTATATTCACATCTTAATGTCTAAGTAATTAAAGTGGTGCACCACAAGAAGTTATTCTACCAAAAAAGTTACCAAGTACTTGAAAAGTAAATTATGTATGCAGTTCCTGTTATTAGTCCCTTCTTATTGTTCTTTCCTTTCCAAGTGCTCCTTTTTTGAAGAATGTGGATCACAAAATTATTATTTAATAGATCTGTTGACAGAAAGTGTTCACATTGGCAAATGCATTTCATTTTATAAAAGCAATGCTGCAACACAGCTGGAAACCAGATATCAAATGAAATAAGCAACTATGAAAAGCAAAGCATAAAAATATCATTCAGTAGTCATGTGACATTTCATAAGTTATTAGAAATTCTCTCAACTCTCATAGAAAGACGCTTGTCATAAGCAGGTTAGCAGATGTAAAAATATTTCTTGTCATTTTATTAGGCATTTCAGTAAATATCATAAATTACGAGCTCCACAGTATGTTTTCAACAAGGAAATGTCAGTAGCACGGACAATGGCCTCCCCTTTTTTTTTTCTACCTGTGCTGCTGAAAGGCTAATGGCTTTTTTTTTTTTTTTCGGGCGGCTGTCGCCCAGGTGGGTGCCCGCGACGCATTACGTGCAGGTGGTCACTTAACTTTCTTACGGAAATATTTACGACAGCAGTTTCCGCTACAGTGACAGTCTCATATAAAAATTTCATAGGTCAAGAATTTGCGTTGCAAATGTGTAGAAACAAAATGCTATTGATATAACAGTGTCCAAAAAAATTTTCGTCTGCATTGTAATACATTCACGCATATACACACACATTTCATAACTCTTAAAGTACGTTTCTTGGTTTCCAACATCCTTTTCATAAATCAGAGTCCCTAAACACTACTCATTATTCCTTACCTCATTATACATATACATATTCGTCGACACTTCTTCAATATTTCATCATGAGAAATACGTAGCATAATAAACATTCCTCAACAACATAATACACATCGTCGTCGTAATAATAACATCATAACACTTCAGTCAAATCTCAAAATCGTCGGAACTTCCTCCAATAATTTCTAAGCCTAAAAAAATTCTCTGCTCATGTCAAAAGTGTCAGCTGCCTCAAACGTACTTTAAAAATCATGATCTCATACCAAATACATCATTCAAAGCTCTCATAGTATCACAATGATTCCGAAAAAATATGAACAGATTACAAAGTACAGACAAAATACAGTTTCAAAAGTGTGAAGTTACCCAACTGTGTATTGCGTAAACATGTGACACTGATGTAGTAAAAAAATGTTTATCTCTCAGTTAAATGATCAGATAGCTGTGTAATTTGTGTGTTAGAGAAATATGGTACCGATGTGTAAAGTTGTGTAAGCAAATACCATATTAGCTGGGGTTCCTTGTGGTTGCCACACACATGGTACACAAAGTAAGCGTGTACCCCCCTGAGGATTAATGTAATTATACCCTCAGGTGTTACAGATTACAGCAATGAAATGAAATGAATCACTGAAAACCTTTGTACCATTGTACTTCAAATATCTTTAAAAATAAATGTTTTAAGTACAAAATTAATCACTCAAATGCGTGTCCTGTAGCGCTAAATGTGCGTCTTGCTGTAAGATAATTCTGTGGAAGTGTCGTACTTATCGTTCTCCGAAAGCTAAGTTCTGCAGAAGTCAATGTACTTACCTCATGATAAACAAAAGTGAAATGCTTTATGTATAGATATCTTAGTTATTACGCTTATTGCCATGATGAAGAAAGTACTGTGCTGTAACGTATTGTTGTGCTACGGAAAAGGCAATCTCATTGTAGCTATACCACAAAAGTTACTACTAAAACATGTTTTACTTTGCAGAATAAAACAGAAAAACTGTGCAGAAATAAAACAGAAACACTACAAAAGCAACATTGTAAATTGTCACTCGTTAGTAGCGTCGTGATAAAATCGTGTAACTGTCACATAAACTAACACTGTGTCATCTGGTATCTCACAGAAAGTACTTTAAATCCAGAATATATTTTCAGGTCAACCAAAATGTTGCATTAAAATCTCATTAGCAGTACTGGGAAATGTTCTAAGTATGTAAGCCTTATAGTCGTTCCATAATCGTGCAACTAACAAGCAAGAATGTACACACACAATAACACTGCGGCGTCTGTTCACTATAACAATGCATTCGTCATTTCTGTTTAAATAAGTTCTCTTGGTTCTTGATTGGATATTTAACTTCAAACATTGTTGTATGTTAACAGATTCTAAGTCTGACAAAGCATACTAGAAATGTGAAGTGAAAAGTTTTATACCAAAGACTAAGTTAAAAAGCAGATTATCTCTCAATAAATGGTTTTACATGTGAAATGTGGTGTAAACCTTTACTCTTCCTAGTACGCAGAGTTTCAACTTCAACGCAATTATCATGTGGTATACGTCGGATTCTGTATGGTCCATTGTAAACTAGAAAGAATTTGTGACTCAAGTGTTTCTTCTTATGTGACAATGAATGAGCTTTAATGAGAACTTTCTGACCAATATACAATTTCTTTGCATTTGCTTTACCGTGTAGTTCTCTCCTTTTGTCTGCTGCAGATTTTATATTTTTAAGAGCCAAATCAATTATGTCTTTGTGTCGAAGTTTACGTGTATTCGGGAAAGGTACAAGCTCTCTGATTCTGTTCGGTGGTTCTTCATTCTTCAGTACAAGAGTAGGTGGTAAAGCAGTGGAATCATGAGGCATTTCATTCAGCACGTTTTGAAATAAGTGTAAATATCTGTCCCAATGCTGATGCTTTCTGTGACAATAAAGTCTGCAAAGCTTATTGATTTCTTTCATAATTCGTTCAGACGGGTTACAATGTGGTGAGTACAATGAAATAAAAACGGGTTTGATTTTATGGTTGCGAAGCATGCGTGACCAAACAGCAGATCTGAATTGCGGTCCGTTATCTGAAATGACTTTACTAACGTGTCCAACTTCACGTAAGAAATTTTTAACAAAGGCGTTGGATACAGACCGTCCAGTGGCATTACGTAACGGAGTGAAAGAAACAAATTTTGAAGTAAGTTCAACAGCGACTAGAACGTACGAAAATCTATTCGATGTTCTGACAAGGGGTCCCAAGAGATCAACAGCAGCAAATTCTTTTAATTTAGAAGGAATAATAGGAAACAACGGAGCACGATGTGAGACAGTAGATGGTTTCGCCTTTTGACGAAGTTTACAAATAGACAAGACTCTTCGAATTCTTTTTTCCATATTGTTAAAATAACAAGTCGTTCGAAGAATATGATAACATTTTCGTGGACCAAAATGTGCGTAGCTGAAATGAATGTACCAAATGAGCTTATTAACAAAATCGTCTGGAATGCAAAGTACCCATAGCTTGTCATCAACAGTGCAGCGTTTGAAGAGTATGTTGTTTCTAACCAGGTAATAATGCCGAATCTGTGTGTGTGTCTTTTCATGCCATTTGCTCTTGATGTCTTTCCAAATCGGATCTTTATCTTGTTCATGAGCAATGTCCTTTAAAGATGTGGTGATGAAGTTTTCAAAGGCGACTTTCTGAATGTAAAGAATACTGAAATTTTTCTCGAGGTTGCCTTCTGTGTTACTTTTCTCAAGCCCAGCCGGTGCGCGTGATAGTGCGTCCGCAACAATGTTCTCCTTGCCGGGAATGTAGACTATTGTGAAGCGGAATTCTTGCAGAAACAATGCCCAACGTTTTAACCTGTCATGATTTAATTTTGAAGACATAAGAAATTGTAATGCACGATGATCACTGTACACTTTTACGTGCTTACCAGAAAGAAAGACACGGAATTTGTGAAATGCCCAAACGATAGCTAAAGCTTCTAATTCAGTAACGGAATAATTTTTTTCAGATTTTGTTAGCACTCGGCTAGCAAAAGCAATGGTTTTCTGAAAGGTAGTGCCATTTTCTATGGCTTCTTGAAATAAATGGGCACCAAGACCGACTTTAGAAGAATCCGTGCTAAGGCAGAAATCTTGTGACAGATCTGGATGAGCTAAGATTGGCGCGTGAAGTAACGCTTCTTTCAAAGAATTGAATTCCAACTGTGCTTGTTCGTCCCAGTTCCAAATAGTATTTTTTCCAGTGAGAGAACAAAGTTTTGGTGTAACAAGAATTTGCATATTCAGAAAACGACGGTAAAAATTTACGAGACCTAGAAAACAGCGGACTTGTCTTTTTGTGGATGGAACTGGAATGGCTCTGATTGCTTCTAACTTTTCAGGATCCGGCTGAATGCCTTCAGAAGAAATAATATGTCCCAAAAACCTCACCTTTGACCTACCGAATTCAGACTTTTCCAAGTTAACTGTAATTCCAGATTCTGCAAAAATACGTAACAAACTGTTGAGGATGCGATTATGTAGTTCCCATGAAGCTTCTGCTATTTGAATATCGTCCACATATAAGGTGATGTGACGTTTTAAGAACTCAGGTAATATGGAATTTAGCCCGCGAATGAATGCTGCTGAAGAAATGTTCAAACCAAAGGGAAGTTTCCGAAACTGATAACAAACGCCGAAACAAAGGAAAGCTGTGTATTTTCTACATTCTGGATGAAGTTCGATCTGATAAAAGCTGGATCTGAGATCAATGGAAGACAACACTTTTACACCATTAAAATTTTGAAGAAGTTCTTCCATCGTCTGCGGCCTGTCTGTTTCAGGAATGATGATAGTATTGATTTGTCTCGAATCTAAAACAAGCCTGATCGATCCATTTTTCTTCTCAACAACATGTAATGGGTTGTTGTATGAGCTTACTGCAGGCTCAATAATGCCCTCATTAAGCATAGATTGTATTTCTGTTCTAACACGGTCCCTATAATGCGCCGGAATTACGTATGGTCTAACACAAAATTTAGTATGCTCACGAACACGAAATTGGTATTGAAATCCCTTGATTGTTCCTGTTTTGTGAGTAAAAACTGTGGAATGTGCTTGTAAAATCTCAAAAAGGTCCTGCCTATCAGTGTCATTACAATTCTCAATTGTTTGAATTTTATTCTGAATTAACTCATTAATTTCAAAAATGCCGTCGATGTCATCCCTGTCAGTACTTGCAGAGTGATTGTTAGTGTCTAGTTCCGTAGAAAATTCCGAACTGTTGTCTAACAGAACGTAAAGCCGATTAATTTCCTCATCATGGTTTGAGAGCCAGTCTTCAAATTTCAAAGCTATTGACTTACCTTCTTTCTCTAAACTTATTTCAGCATCGTGAAAGTTTAAGATTGCTTTGTATTCATTCAAAAAGTCTACTCCCAATATAATTTCCGTCGACAATAATGGAACAATAAGAAAGCTCATAGAGAAGCTGTGGCTTTGACAAAAGAATTCTAAGTTGGTTTGTTGGCGTACATCAACACTTTCTCCAAAGATTGCACCATGTAATTTAATCTTACGTAACGGAAGTGTGGGACAATCGTTCGATTTGTTGCATTTGCTAAAGGCTGTTTCACTGATTACTGAAATGGGACTGCCAGAGTCAAGTACTGCCGTAAATTTTACGTCATTTACTGTAATGTGAATCACAGGATATGCAATATTGTTATGTTTTATGTCGTGTTCCTGGAGTAAGATGTCTCTAATGTCTTCCATTTTTACGTAATTACTAGCTACGGCAGCTGCGTCGTTAGTGTCATAAGAACGTTTTGTGGCTGCCAGCGGTGTGAGTCATTGCCTATTGTCTCTTTGTTGGCGAGCGTCGTTATTGGGATTTGGAGACCTAACTTCTACAAATTCACCGTGATGAGAGGGCCCTGCCCTGTTTAAATCCCGCCAGTTCTGATGCAATTCAGGTCTGTCGTTACGATCACATCGTCTGTCGTCATGTCGGTAGTTCCTGTAGTTTCTTTCTTGTCGGTTAAGTGGTGGAGAATTTCTCCCTGAATCGTAACTGCGCGCTGGACCATTGCGTCTAAAGTTATTCTGTCTCCCTTGATAATAATTATTTTGGTTCCCAAATTGTCTGTTTCTCTGATTGTCTCTGTGATAGTCACTACCGCGGAGAGGTGATCTTTCCTTGTAATTATTACTACTCTGCCAACGGTTGTAATACGGGTGGTGTCTGTTTCGGTCACGATTTGTGTTGTGAGAATAGCCTTGTCGCGTCCAGTTATTATTTCTTTCATCGCGGAATTGCGACTGATGTGATCTGTAATTGTTGTGCTCCTGCATTCCGCGATTGTCAGTGTCACTTTCCAGTTCTTGTAACAGTCCCTGAAAAGCTTCAATGTCGTCTTTGCAACGTCCTGCGAAAATAATATGTCGTAAATGTTCAGGTAATTTGATTAAGCAAATGCGGATCAGTTCTGAGTGGCTGTATGGGTTTGACAGGTACTGATTCTTGTGCAACATGTCTTCAAAATATTTCACAAGACTGGAGAATTCAGATTGTTCGAAATGTTTCATCATTATGATACCATGTTTTACTCGGACTTGTGTGGCTTGAGACCAATATGCTGAGAGGAAGGCATGGTAAAATTCTCCTTCACTGTGGCAATCGTGAATGACCGATCGCATTCTTACAGCTGGTTCATTCTCTAAGTAGCCACACATAAATTCTAATCTGTGCTCCAATGACCAGTTGGGAGGAAAACAATGAGAGAATTGATGGAGCCATGCTTGTGGATGAATGTCGTTGCCAGAATTCTTAAATGTTTTGAATTTACGTGTAGTAATGAACAGCTTATAGTCAAAATCATCATGTCGGCGAGTCGCATATCGGTCATTGTTAGGTCGTGTCGGCCGTTCCATCTCAAAATTCGGTGCACATTGCCAATTTCTTTCATAACTTCCGAAATGCCCTGTGTTATTATTTTGCGGCTTTTCCGTGTTTCTAAGTCCCTCTTCCCGTGTTGGAGCGCGAGTATCCTCTGAAATACGTAATTCTTGTATTACCTGTGTCAGCTGATCTTGTACTTCCAGGATTTCTCTTTGGTGTTGTGTATTAATTTGATTCTGATTTTGTTTGAATTTCCTAATTTGTTCGTACTCTTCTGTGTCATTAAAGACTACCGGTCTTGCGTCAATCAGATTATCATCTACCTTTGTAGATAAATTAGTGAACTGATCCAAAAGTTCGGCTACTTTCTCCGATAGTGTACTTATTTCCTCAGTGTGTTTTTCTGAACCAAGTTTCAGAGTATCTACTGTGTCCTTAAAGTTTTCCTGAGTTTTTGCAAGTTGCGTAACCGAATCGGTAGATGCAACTGAGTCAAATTTAGCTTGCAAGGTCTCATGATTTTCATGAACAATAATTTGCAGTTCTTTTATGGCTGCTTCGTGAGTCTGTAATGCATTTTCATGCCGCGAAAAAATAGGTTGAAAATGCTCACAAATTTGAGTTTTTACGTCATTACAGACTTTTTGACATTTCGATTCAATGTGATGTAACTCAGTAGTTAAATCTTCACGCGTTTGTTCAAGAGTTTGTTCCAATGAGTCTAACTTTTGAAGCTGTTGCTGTGTTTGTCTCTGATTTTGTTCCATTGTGTCTAACTTTTTGAGATTTTGTTCCACTGTGTCTAACTGTTGTTGTGTTTGTCTCTGGTGTTGTTCCATTGTGTCTAACTTTTCAAGCTTTTGTCCCATTTGTTGCATTAATTGTAATAACAATGCACTGGTGTCTGAAATATGTTCCTCAGTGCTTTTCGGCAGTGAAGTTGCACCGGCAACATTCACATTTTGACAAGCTGAAAATGTGTCTTGACTCATTTGAGAAAACGGTGAGAACCCAAAACCTGAGTCTGCAGTATTTGCAATATTGTGTTCTGTCATTCCCGATTCCTGAGGCGAGCTGTTGCCGACCAATCGATCGATAACGCTTCCCTGTTCACTACCTGTTTCACTGTCTACACCATTGTTTGCCGCCAGCTCCATTTCCCTATGCGCAATTACCAAATTACTACTTTGAACATTAGTTAATTCATTACTCTGCGGCGCTAACACACTGCCTTCGTCTTCACTGTCATTTCTCAGTTTACTTTGGAGCCTAGTATTACGTTTTTCACACGCCATAATTGTCACAATATTTCACACGATAACACAGAAAAGCACAATTTGAAGAGCAAAATAATATAACATAGGAATGGAAATAATGTCTACTTAATTGCCAGCGCAGCTGCGAAGTACTTGGTGCAAATCTACATGCATGCCACAACTGTTTTACTGTACAACAATGAAAAACTACAACTACAAAGGAAATTCTCTCTATGATTACGCGCTACCAATAAACAATAGCTACACCAATTACACAAACTACAAGAAAAAAAATCAGAAGATTCCAGTGAGGTATCCTCGGCTAAGGGTCGACATATGAAACGTCCCCTTTTTAACAATTTATACAGGACTGTGCTTAAACTGACACACAATATTTTGTTAGCGCAACGCAATCTGACTTTCAAAATTCCCTACAAAAGAATGGCCCTGACTAACATTAAACTATACCTATCACAAATCACTTACCTCACAAAAATCTTCACTGCTCAAGCTACTGCAATACAGCGAGCGCCACTACTGCCAGCTAAATAAAAGATTCAAACTATGGAAGGCACTAACTACTGATAGGGATAGTTAGCAAATGAAAGATATTAATAGAGAACAAACAATGTATTTACCTTGATATCATCATATATAAATATAGCAGTTCATGACAAATTTCAAAACTCTCTCTCCCCACATCCACCACTGCTGGCGGCTCACCTCCAACTGCGCAACGCTACGCGCTGTTCACAGCCAGCTGCCTAACACTACAATGGCAGGCAACAATGCAAACTAGACACAGACTGCACACAGCACAGCCAGTGATTTTTATACAGAGGTGGCGTTACCAATAAAAAAACCTAAACAGCCTACTTACATGTTGAAATTTTCTAACTGTAAGGAAGTGGTCTGTATCATATCTACTCATAAATCCGGTTTGTGGCTGATTCATGGACTCAAATAATCTGCCACTGCTTGTGTCGTCGTATTTATTCTCTGGTAATCTACTGCCTGCCTGCCTATTCTCAATTTCCTGACTCATATCCGCGTCATATCGTATCATTGGTGAACAAAAGTGTTGTTCGTGTGTTTCTACTCTCGTCGTTCGCGGTATAGTACCTGTGCTGCTATTATGTTGTGTTGTTGGATTTACTGGTTCAGTTGCCTGTCTTTCGATTGGTATCGGCTGAATGTATGTGTTGCGTTTTCCTAGATACTGTGCCTGGTCCCGTGGCATGTCATGTATTACTTTACTCGGGGTTTTCTGTTTCGATTTCTGCAAGAGTGTTACGTCTAGCCTTTGTTCTACTTGAGCTTTCTTAGACGGCGCGTGTTCGTGTACTGAATTAATGCTTGACGTGTCAGTTGTTTCGCTACAGGTGTAATCGGTCTTGATCTTTTCTTCGATAGTTTGTATCAACTCTGTTCTAAGCTTTTCAAACTGATCTTCGTTTTTAAGTTATATTTTATTGATCCGCTGATCATATTTTTTCAGTGCAACCTTTGCGACGTTGCTTTGAATTGATTTTTCTTCCGAAATTTGTGTTGCTGTTAGAGTGGCTTTTTTTTCGTAAAACGTTCCACCTTTTTGTCAACGTTTACGATGTCCAATTGGAGCTTGTCCACGTCAGTGCGTAATTGCTGCTGTCCTTGTGTAGTACCTGAATTCTTTCTCTAGATTCGTTCGCGTCTTTGTTTATCTGAGTGATCTGACTATCAATTCTGGCGATCCCTTCTTCCATCTGGATTTTAACCTGTTGGATCTTTGTCTTAATCTCTTATCTCAAGTTATGATTGTCCTGTTTCAATTCTTGATTATCCTGTTTCAATTCCTGATACTATTTTGTCGTCTGTGTATTCTGTTTCGTTATCTGTATATTAATATTATTAATATTCTGATTCTGTTTCGTCATACTAGCGTTCACTTTTTGTAACATCTCCATGATCGCGTCCTGTCCCATATCACTACCTTCTGCTGAACCATGTATTCTCGGTCTGTTGTTTTCTACTCGGTCAGTTACGTCGTTTACTGGGCTATGCTGTGGCGTTTCTAAGTTTGATAACTGCAATAACCCATGCTGTCTGTGTTGAGGACTAGTTGCGTTTGTCATTGAAGCATTACGTGGCGCAAACAACTCCGCATTCTGCCCTCGCTGTTGTGTATGTCTTGTGTTTGCAGGTACAGTTGCATCTGTTACGGAACCTTTTCGTGGCGCTCGTAACTCCGCAAAATTCTGTGTCTTTGTTGGGGAATATTTAGAATGTGTACGATAGGTTCGACGTATTCTAAATGTTCCCCCTCTTCCTCACTGTCTACTTCTCTCTGAACGTTAGCTAACTGCCTGTTCATTGACTGTATTGACGCATATTCTGTCCCCGAATATGCGGCAAACAAACGCGTTTCCTGTGCTCGTTTCACTTCTAATCTTAGCGATATCCTACGTGGGCTCTCTATTTCTGGCTCAGAATGTGCCCTACCTGGAATTTCATATTCTGGAAATTCGATGTTCTCGTCCCCTCGATTCCCATCTGTCTGATCTGCCTGAATTTTATCCCAGTGTAACTAAGCCTGGTGATTCTGCAGCTCCCTGACTGTTCTATTCTCTGATTCACCGTCTGTCCTATTCTCAGGTTCACCTGCTGTCCTGTTCTCAATAAGCTCGTTTACTTGCTGCCTATCTGGTTGATTCTCCCCCATCTTGTCTACTGGCTGTCTCTCACGTAACCTTCTGGCTTGTGCTCTCGTTAACATGGAAATTCTATCAACACACCACAACCCTATCTACAAAACTGTACGACCACTTACCAGTTGGTTGAACCAACAGCAACAACAACGTCGTGACTTCTCGGCTATTGTTCTGTCTGCTTTGCTACAGTCTCCAATCTCCACCTGTGTGCTTGTAAAGGGAGAAAAATGTTATTTCATAATTCTAACTTATATGATGCTGCTTCACACTGCGTCTCTGCGTCACTCTACGTCTGTGCCCATCACCTGAAAATCCTATGCCCTAATAGCTACACAAAACTCGTAAAAAAATGCAAAAATTTCCAACACAATAACACATGCCCTTTTCCCTACAATTCTCCTTTCTTCACTACCTGTACCTATTCTGATCCCAATCTTCGCAAATAGCTATTTGATACACGAAAGAAAGTTCTTCAATGTGCTACTGCTGCGACCTGCCGTACCTAACGATCCCAACACTTTCCTATCCTGGTAGCTTACCTATTTTACCTATCCTGGCAGGGTCGCCATTTTTTGTGAGCGTGTGGGTGCTATTCTGTCATTCTTAACAACGGATTAATCTGAGATAAACCCTTTACCCTGTGGCTCCTGCAAGATGCAATTTCCACCCCCACACTACTACAGAAGTCAGACAGACGCTCCTAACGTTCTAAAGAGAAATGACTGAAAAACTTTCAGCAATAAATATCTTCTGGAGTCATACGCTGTAAGTAAATGACACAAAAATTAACAAAATTTCTTACGTAACTAGTGGGATACTTGGGTACTGGAGTAGTGCTAGCTAGTGTAAGAAAAACATGAAACTAACAAAAATTATTATTTATTTTGCAAAAATTCTGAGAAATCACAATAGCACTTTTAATTATGAACTGAACAAGTTATTCCCAGTTTTTTCCAGATTGTGAAGCTACTTCTTAGGGATAGGATTCACTAATGAAATTTCTATACAAAGTTTAAGATTGTTATTGACTTGGCAGAATGGCTGAGAGCCACACCTACTCAACTTGAATAATTATCCGTTAGAATGTTGTTAGGTATGGTCGAGGCTGTTGCGTATGAAATGCAGTGAAGTGTACTGTTGTGGAGGAAATATGGGGCTCGGAAGAGCTGTAGCGCATAATACCGTAAGCTGCGATGACTGCTGTCTGCGCCGCTCGCTGCTGACAAATAAGATACCCTCATTCTATCTGGATTAATCTTTGCCAATCAAACTCTCCCTACACCTTGATGAAGTCAAGGAATCCTATTCGCCCCTAGTCTAACTAATGGCGTGGTAGACCGGTCAGATAACCAGTCCACCACGATGCCACTCAAAATTCGCTCACAGGCGTAAACTATAACTCTATCCATTCACACCGCACAATAAGTGTGGCGGCCAACACAGTAAACAATGCTTAATCGCAAGGACTCAATATAGAGTTGCACTCCGATTCACTCCGGACAGAGGTGCTCTCCCAGTGAAGTACTGAGGAGAGACTTGTTCCTCGCTCTCTGAGTACAGGTACGAGTGCACACACTCTCGTTACGTGTTCTCGCTCCAAGAGTGACAACGGAATGGCCCCTCTCCACGCCAGACATGAATGGGTATATCTTTCAGTCTCTTCCATTACTCCTTCAGCTCAAGGCGTCAGGAATATCGTCTGCCAATGAGCATTGCTCTTCTAAAATGGGAGAATGACGTTTCGTATAAGGCGACCAATCCGGAAATCTGTAGCATCGGCGTTTGGCGTTTGCTGTCTGCCTGTGAAAACCTCTGAAACTGCGTGCTATGTTTGTAAAGAACGTGTAGGCTGGGCGCTCCCACATAATGCATTGGAATTTGCTTTTAAACTGAACATGGGGTCATACTCCCCTTTCACTCAGGCAAACGCTGTCCACTCCACCGGCGGCCACCGGCCGACGTAGATAGGTTGACTCGTCCTCTGAAGGGACTGGCCTCCTGGCGTGCCATTTGCCTCTCCCGAACTAAAAGCTTTTGTGACCATCGTGTATTGAATGTGTGTGTGTATACCAGCTTCGAGTATTTGAACCACGGTGTTCTTACATGTTATTTGCATATCGTTTACATGAATTCATACAATCTTGACTTTATCTTATTGAGTTTGGGTTCGAATGAAAGGTCTTGATGTGCGGAATATGATTGTGAGGGCGGAATATGTAAGCAATGAAGGTCAGGAGACCACGACGTCTTACAACTCGAGTATCAACATACAGGAGAATCAGATAGTATCTGATATAACGTGCATATTTCTAGTTATGAAAATCAACATGTTTAAGTTTTCATCTAAAATCGAGGCTCGTGTAGGAGATGACATGTCTTTGCCCTCAGAAAAATGTCATTTGTCTGCAGCACTCGAGGGTATTGCAGTATTCTGGTCGCCAAGCAATATCGCTTCATTGAATGGCCTTTTGATTTCATATCCAGGCGCATTCTGGCTAGACTCTGGGCTTTGCTATTTTCATATGTGTTACTGCTAGGCTTCTGTTTAGAGAGTTGTTCAAGCTAGAATCTGATTCTGTGATTTAGTTTCTGCAGTCAATCCAATGACAAAATGTAATACGCAGTGGGAATTATGTAAACAAATGACAGTAAACAGTCAGTATCTAATTACTCTCACTCTCACTCAGTCAAATGGTTCAAATGGCTCTAAGCACAATGGGACTTAACATCTGAGGTCATCAGTCCCCTAGACTTTGAACTACTTAAACCTAACCAACCTAAGAACATCACACACATCCATGCTCGAGGCAGGATTCGAACCTGCGGCCATAGCAGCAGCGCGGTGCCGCACAGAAGCGCTAAGAACCGCTCGGCCACAGCGGCATGCTCTATGTGAATCATGTGTACCCTACACTCCTGTATGATTCAATCTTGTCTGGACAAGGTTTCTCCGACTGGTGCTGCGATATTTTTGTCACAAATGGTAGGTACATAATTAACGATTAATAGACTCAAGGAACGTTAACAGAAGTAAAGAGGCCATTAACATTTTCTGAAATGAACTGAAAAGTTAATTCGTCACTAGAAACGTTAACATCGTTAATTAACGACTTATGTTCTTCCACCCAGCTATGGGTGTATATCTATGACTTTTGTAGTTTTTGAATGCATTTAAAAATATTTTGTTTGTATATGTCTCTGAAATGTTGATTTCATGAGGAATTTATGTTTGTATGCCACTGAGTACCATGTTGCGTCTTCTCTTGTGTTATACGATCGTTATGTATTGTTTGTGTTACTTTTGTTGGGTTTCAGTGCTTTGTTATTTGTGGCTTTGTGTTTATTGCTGCTGGTTGTCTTTTAACTTTATTGTTTGGCTTGCTTGGTGCGTGATTGTACCAGATGTTGTGGGTTTATGACAAATTTCAAATATGTGCTTGCTGTTCTGTCTTTTGATTGTAATATCTAAAATATTAATTTGGCTTTTGTTGTCTTTCCTGTAGTAAATTTAATCTTTTTATGTATCTTGTTAACATAAACATGTAGTTAATCAATTTTTGTTCGTGCTTTTGTTGAGCAAAGTATGTCATCCGGGTACTGGATTTTGTTATGGTGTGTTTGCGTACACACTTGATGCCGAATGAAACAGATTTTGATTCATCTGGAAGTTTTATATCTTTGGTAAAGATATATGGTTGAATTTTTACATTTTTAATGAAAGATACATTATTACATGTGAGAACGAAACAATAGTACTTCTAGTTCAACAATTGTATTTACAATAGCATGGACGAGCAATGTGTTCAACAGTTTCAGTGGCCTTACTAAACACTATTACAAACCATACTGAATAATTGTTCAAAAATAGTTCCAAAAGAATACTAAATATTATATTGAGTTCAATACATAGGTGACATGCTGTGTATAACAGATGAACCACAGACAAAAATTGATAAACTACATGCTGAGATTAACAAGAATAAAAATATTAAATTCACAGGCAAAGAAGATCACAATATCAAATTAATTTATGTATTGCTGGTATATAGGCATAACTATGTATGTATAAGAGACACGTTTTCATCCCAAGTGGAGAAGAGCATTTCGGATTATGTAATATTAGCTGTACGATTATGAACAATGGCTCATCAGCAGAATTGTAATGACTATTCAGTCACTCAAGGACCATTCTGGCACAGAAACAAAAGCTGCAGAGAGAAGGCCGAAATTCTAAATTCGGTCTTCTGAATCTGTTTCATCGCGGAGGAATGTAATATGGTCCCTCTTATCAATCATTGTACGAACTGTTTTTCATAACGCTGTTTTGTTCTTGTTTCGCTTTTTATGGTGGAAAATTGAAGTAAGCAACACGAAGGTGTAAAATTTTATTTCCTACTTGGTAAAAATGCTGCTGAAACTGTATTAATGTTGGAAACAGCTTACCAAGATGACGCTATGGGAGAAGCTCAAGCGTACAAGTGGTTTGCTCGATTTAAAAATGGCGACGTGTCTACTGATCACAAACCTAGTTTTGGACGCGCATCAGCTGCCCAAATTCACTAAGATATCGAAAAAATTCTAGAGCTTGTCCTCACAGTCCGTCGAAAGACGGTTGATCAGTTTTAAGAAGATTGCGCAACAGCATTTGTCAGAAAAGACCCGATTTGTGGAACAGAGGAAACTGGTTCTTCCACGACGATAATGCACCTGCACACAGCTATTTCTGGTAGACAGTTTTTGGCTAAAAATGGTGTCGTTTCGCTGCCCCGCGCACCTTACTCGCCTGATTTAGCTCTGTGCGACTTTTCTTATTCCCACGCATGGAAAGGGACATGAAAGGTCACCGATTTCACAACATTGAAGAAGTCAAGAAAAAAACGAGGGAGGAACTGTCAGCCATTTTTAAAGATGACAGGAGAAAATATTTCAAACAGTGGAAGCACCGGTGAGACAAATGTATTAGTTGTAATGGAGAGTATTTTGAAGAGGATAAGGTTGTTTTGTAAACAATTTGAAAATAAATAGCTTTTAAAAAACAATTCTGTCTTTTTTTTTTGGGTACCGCCTCGTACTATCAAAGGGCTTTGCGTGGACGTAGGAAAACGCATACATATCGTAAGTGCTCCAAATGTGCCCTTTAGTGATTCTGCAGTTATCAAGTAGATAATGAAGTTCTTCCCACTGTCGGCGCAGCATGTCCCAGTCGATCTGTTCAAAAACACAGTTGATACAATCTGGTAGATTTGTTGGTAGGGGAGGCTTAAACACTGTTTCTTTCACGTAAATCCTCCCCCACCCCTCCCTGCCCCCCACCCTCTCCACACACACACACACACACACACACACACACACACACACACACACACAAAATCTCATGAGATTTTAGGTAGGGAGAGCGCAGAGCTCACGACATGAATCTGTGATCATTAATCCACCCCCCTGCAGACCGAACCGTTAATTTTCCCTTGCAGAGACATTCTGAAGCTTTAAGCTGCGCGTAACATCGCCGAATGGAGTTTTCAGTTGGTGGATCTTTGGTGAACTTAGTTCTGAAGTCTTGTTGCACTGTTACGGCAGATCGGTGTGAATGCAGTTTAAGCGCAACATACGCTTTCTCGTCGCCTGTCGTCGCCTTTCCAAATTGCTAACCACTGGGCTCTCGTAGCAGAAATCTGAAGCTGGTGGTTTGATTGGTTGAGTTGGGGGTGGGGACCAAACAGCGAGGTCTTCGGTCCATCGGCGTAACGAGGGATGGGGTACGAAATCGGCCGTGTTCTTTTTCTGTATGGGTGCTGACTTTCGAGACAAATATCAGTTAATGTAGCTGCAGTGAATTTATGAAATCGCTTCAGTCATTTATACGAGGGTCACTCCTGAAGAAATGCACACAATTTTTTTTAAATCCATCTTTTATTCTGCATGTTTAAAAGTTTTACAGTGTGTAGATACACTCCTGGAAATTGAAATAAGAACACCGTGAATTCATTGTCCCAGGAAGGGGAAACTTTATTGACACATTCCTGGGGTCAGATACATCACATGATCACACTGACAGAACCACAGGCACATAGACACAGGCAACAGAGCATGCACAATGTCGGCACTAGTACAGTGTATATCCACCTTTCGCAGCAATGCAGGCTGCTATTCTCCCATGGAGACGATCGTAGAGATGCTGGATGTAGTCCTGTGGAACGGCTTGCCATGCCATTTCCACCTGGCGCCTCAGTTGGACCAGCGTTTGTGCTGGACGTGCAGACCACGTGAGACGACGCTTCATCCAGTCCCAAACATGCTCAATGGGGGACAGATCCGGAGATCTTGCTGGCCAGGGTAGTTGACTTACACCTTCTAGAGCGCGTTGGGTGGCACGGGATACATGCGGACGTGCATTGTCCTGTTGGAACAGCAAGTTCCCTTGCCGGTCTAGGAATGGTAGAACGATGGGTTCGATGACGGTTTGGATGTACCGTGCACTATTCAGTGTCCCCTCGACGATCACCAGTGGTGTACGGCCAGTGTAGGAGATCGCTCCCCACACCATGATGCCGGGTGTTGGCCCTGTGCGCCTCGGTCGTATGCAGTCCTGATTGTGGCGCTCACCTGCACGGCGCCAAACACGCATACGACCATCATTGGCACCAAGGCAGAAGCGACTCTCATCGCTGAAGACGACACGTCTCCATTCGTCCCTCCATTCACGCCTGTCGCGACACCACTGGAGGCGGGCTGCACGATGTTGGGGCGTGAGCGGAAGAGGGCCTAACGGTGTGCGGGACCGTAGCCAAGCTTCATGGAGACGGTTGCGAATGGTCCTCGCCGATACCCCAGGAGCAACAGTGTCCCTAATTTGCTGGGAAGTGGCGGTGCGGTCCCCTACGGCACTGCGTAGGATCCTACGGTCTTGGCGTGCATCGGTGCGTCGCTGCGGTCCGGTCCCAGGTCGACGGGCACGTGCACCTTCCGCCGACCACTGGCGACAACATCGATGTACTGTGGAGACGTCACGCCCCAAGTGTTGAGCAATTCGGCGGTACGTCCACCCGGCCTCCCGCATGCCCACTATACGCCCTCGCTCAAAGTCCGTCAACTGCACATACGGTTCACGTCCACGATGTCGCGGCATGCTACCAGTGTTAAAGACTGCGATGGAGCTCCGTATGCCACGGCAAACTGGCTGACACTGACGATGGCGGTGCACAAATTCTGCGCAGCTAGCGCCATTCGACGGCCAACACCGCGGTTCCTGGTGTGTCCGCTGTGCCGTGCGTGTGATCATTGCTTGTACAGCCCTCTCGCAGTGTCCGGAGCAAGTATGGTGGGTCTGACACACCGGTGTCAATGTGTTCTTTTTTCCATTTCCAGGAGTGTACATCCTTTAGGAACAGTATTTTCATTTCTCCACATAATTTCCATCCCTCTCAACTGCCTTACGCCTTCTTGGAACCAGCGCCTGTATACCCGCGCGGTAAAATTCTGGACCAACCTGTTGGAGCCGCTGTTTGGCAGCGTGCACAAGGGAGTCATCATCTTCAAACCTTGTTCCACGAAAAGAGTCTTTCAGTTTCCCAAAGAGATGGTAGTCACACGGAGCCAGGTCAGGACTCTAAGGCGGGTGTTTCAGTGATGTCCATCCGAGTTTTGTGATCGCTTCCATGGTTTTTTGAGTGACATGTGGCTGTGCACTGTCGTGTAACAGCAAATCATCCTGCTTTTGCCGATGTGGTCGAACACGACTAAGTCGAGCTTGACGTTTCTTCAGTGTCGTCACATATGAATCAGAATTTATGGTGGTTCCACTTGGTATGATGGCCACAAACAAGAGTCCTTCGGAATCAAAAAACATTGTAGCCATAACTTTTCCAGCAGAAGGTGTGGTTTTGAATTTTTTTTTTGAGTGAATTTGCATGACGCACACTCCATTGATTGCCTCTTCGTCTCTGGTGAAAAATGATGGAGCCCTGTTTCATCACCTGTCACAATTCTTCCAAGAAATTCATCTCCACCATTCTTGTACTGTTCCAAAAGTTCGCTGCATACCGTTTTTCTTGTTTCTTTGTGAGCCACTGTCAACATCCTGGGAACCCACCTGGCATAAACCTTTTTTAACGCCAACACTTTCAGTATTCTGCAAACACTTCCTTCCCCTATCCCAATGTAGCGTGACAATTCGTTCACTGTGATGCGTCTGTCAGCAGTCACCAATTCGTTAACTCTCTGCGCATTCTCTGGAGTGTGTGCAGTACGAGGCCTGCCACTGCGAGGACAATCCTCAATATTGCCGTGCCCGCTTTCATCACGTTACCTGATTGCCCACCGACTAACTGTACTGCGATCGACAGCAGCATCTCCATACACCTTTTTCAACCTCTTGTGGATGTTTCACACTGTCTCATTTTCACAGCACAGGAATTCTATGACAGCACGTTGCTTCTGACGAACGTCAAGTGAAGCATCCATCTTGAAGACATGCGGTGACGGCGCCACTCACTGGAACAGGCTGTACTAAGTTTGAAAACAAGCGGGAAGGATGTATCTACACACTGTAGAACTTTCACACACGCAGAATGAAAACTGTATTTTTAGAAAAATAGTGTTCATTTCTTTTGGAGTGACCCTCGTAATAACCTGGTACTTATAAGGGGGATCATACGGCCAAGTTCTCTGAATATTTGAGTCGACACTGTACTCACTGAAGTAACATGACAATCTTGCAACCCGTGAAGTTTCGTTTCGTTCCCCCTCCCTTCTTGCATGCTTCACATTTTTTTGTCAGTCATGTCAGTATCTTGAGTTCATGTTCAAAAACTAACCACTTTTAAGATCAGTTATCACGCTAGAGGACGGAAAATCATCGTGCTGATCGATTATATATCTTGTTTCTCTCTTTTTTTTCATTTGATCATTCTAAATACTGTAGAAAAACGTTGCTAAATACCTTACCGCAAGACGCCGCGCAGGGCAGCAAGAGATGACCTGAACCCATGAGGCAGCTTGTAGAAGTTTCACGCGGAAAGGTACTTCTGCCGAGACAAAGGAAGTAGCAGAGTTTTAATGAGCTTTCTTGGAGAAGATGCATCATGTCAGTCACTTTGTGTAAATCATCTGGTCCGGGTAATTACGGCAACTAATAGAAGTCCAAGTGACCGATAGTCTGTTGTATTTTAAGCGACTGAAGCACTTGTTCCTTATTACAAGAAGCGCACTTCTACGTAGGCACAAAGAAATAATGGACGAGTATAGTCAGTAAATATTACACTGAAGATACAGGTAAGAGCTACGATTGATTTTTATTATTCAAAGCGCTAAATCTTTTAGTATGTGGCTGAAGAACAATGTTTGTGTAAACTCATATATGACTTAGGCCACTCATCTGTCTGGAAAGGTATGCAGGAGTACAATAATTTCTCGCAAAACTGTTACATTTCTCAGATGCTGCAATTTTCATTAGGGAGGTGACTACCACGGAATAAAACGGCTTATACTTAATTTTATTATAACGAAAGTTTTAGCTGCAACGCCTCGTAACAGAGACTGAATGCGACACTGATTGAACACAGCTCCGCTTCCCATCAAATTATAAAACTTCGGCAGTTTTATATCGGAAATCTGTCGATCGAGTTCTTAGTCTCTTGCAAAGTTAGCGTGCGTAAATGTAAATCACGGATATTATTCCCAGGACAAGCAACACATAAAAAATTTGCCTCTTTCCATAGTAAGTTCCTGACTACATCTCTTTTTTATTAACTGCAAAAATCAATTAGTCATCCCGGTCTTCTGTAACGATAAAATTTGTGGCGAGTTTTTTTTGTGTAGGAACTTTGCGAAAGTTATTGCGAGTTAGCGGTTCGTGGCGCGCATCTGTTATACTTTTTTTATGAACTTCAGTCCTCAAAGGCTACTGCAGTGATCTCGCCCTATCGATAGGTGGTCAGAACTACAAGCGAAATGCTCCACAGGAATCTCCGCCTGAATGAATCCAATGAATAGGCTGATATAATTTTATTAGAAAAATGACTCATTATTTTTACATGGTTGTGACTTGTCACAGTGCACCAGGAAGAGAGATTTTGAATATGTCTGTTGTGTTGCCGAAACTGGTAATCCTGTTCAAAAAACTTTACAATCAAGACATATAAAAGATTTTACTAGAAACAATGTGGTGTGTAAGAAATGACGCATGTCTTTTATTTACATTTTACATTTGCCGTCCTCCCGAAATTGTGGTTGTCACTAGGTCCCATAAACACTGACGGAGTATAAAAACATGTTGAATGATTTTTGGATCTTAGTTTCTAAACAGAATGTGTTACGCATGACTGTAAATTTCACATAATTAAAAAATTCGTTGTTATCTGACGACATATCACTTACAAATTTTCAATTAGTAAACAAAATTCTAGGTGGTTATAATTGAAGTGCAGCTACTCCAGTGTAGCAGCGAAACTTCGTAGGTATGCTAATGCCTTAATGTGGAACCGATTCACGCTGAAAGAAAAATTAATTCCCGTTTTCGCCAACACGTGCAAATCTAGCGCTGTACATTGTTTAGACGACGGTATCACATCCATGCTGTCACCTGAAAAGACATAAGGTAAGTTAACAGTATGGCTATCTAGCACAGAGCCTGTGCGTTGTTAGTGAAATTGTTTTACGTTAACGGAAGCAATTACAGTGCTGCATTGGGAGAGTATCGCCGACTAGAACGTCTGAGGGGAGGCGCGATGTCATTAAATGGTTTAAAGAAGTTAATAATGAAATTCGGAAACATGGGTGAGCTTGGAGTGACACCTTGAAGAGGAAGGCGTCCTATCCCAGTTGTGGTCAAAAGTATCCGGACACCTGGCTGAAAATGACTTACAAGTTCGTGGCGCCGTCCATCGGTATTGCTGGAATTCAATACGGTGTTGGCCCATCCTTAGCCTTGATGACAGCTTCCACTCTCGCAGGCATACGTTCAATCAGGTGTTGGAAGATTTCTTGGAGAATGGCAGCCCATTCTTCACGGAGTGCTTCTCAAATTGTTCAAATGGCTCTGAGCACTATGGGACTAACTTCTGAGGTCATCAGTCCCCTAGAACTTAGAACTACTTAAACCTAACTAACTTAAGGACATCACACAATCCATGCCCGAGGCAGGATTCGCACCTGCGACCGTAGCGGTCGCGCTGTTCCAGACTGTAGCGCCTAGAACCGCTCGGCCACCCCGGCCGGCGGAGTGCTGCACTGAGGAGAGGTATCGATGTCAGTCGGTAAGGCCTGGCACGAAGTCGGAGTTCAAAACAACCCAAAGATGTTTTTTAGGATTCAGATACGGACTCTGTGCCAGTCCATTATAGGGATGTTATTGTCGTGTAACCACTCCGCCACAGGCCGTGCATTATGAACAGGTACTCGATCGTGTTGAAAGATGCAATCGCCATCCCCGAATTCCTCTTCAACAGTGGGAAGCAAGAAGGTGCTTAAAACATCACTGTATACCTGTGCTGTGATGGTGCCACGCAAAACAACAAGGGGTGCAAGGCACCTCCATGAAAAACACCACCGCACCATAACACCACCGCCTCCGAATTTTACTGTTGGCACTACACACGCTTGGAGATGACGTTCACCGGGCATACGCCATACCCGCACCCTACCAATGGGTCCCCACATTGTGTACCGTGATTCGTCACTCCACACAACATTTTCCCACTGTTCAATCGTCCAAAGTTTACAGTCTTCACACCAAGCAAGGCGTCGTTTGGCATTTACCGACGTAATGTGTGGGTTATAAGCAGCCGCTCGACCATGATATCCAAGTTTTCTCACCTACCGCCTAACTGTCATAGTACTTACAGTGGATTCTGATGCAGTTTGGAATTCCTGTGTGTTGGTCTGGATTGATGTCTCCCTATTACATCTTATGACCCTCTTCAACTGCCGGCGGTATCTGTCAGTCAACATACGATGTCGGCCTCTACGCTTTTGAACAATACGTGTCCCTTCACGTTTCCACTTCACTATCACATCGGAAACAGTGGACCTAGGAATGTTTAGGAGTGTGGAAATCTCGCGTACAGACGTATGACACAAGTGACACCCAATCACCTGACCACGTTCAAAGTCCGTAAGTCCGCGGAGCGCCCCATTCTGCTCTCTCACGATGTCTAATGACTACTGAGGTCGCTGATATGGAGTGCCTGGCAGTAGGTGGCAGGACAATGCATCTAATAGGAAATACGTACGTTTTGGGGGGTATCCGGGTACTTTTGATCACACAGTGTTTTGATGAGGCTGCTGTTGCTGTATCTGACCACGCAGCACGCCTCCTTTAGTGCTAGTATTCGTGCTGTGTCACGAGAATAATACACTCCATAGTCAACACTACAGAAAATCTTGCGGTCTATATGACACTGGTACCCGTAGTGTCGGAAGTCCCATGCGGCTTTTCGCGGATGATGCTGTAGTATACAGAGAAGTTGCAGCATTAGAAAATTGTAGCGAAATGCAGGAAGATCTGCAGCGGATAGGCACTTGGTGCAGGGAGTGGCAACTGACCCTTAACATAGACAAATGTAATGTATTGCGAATACATAGAAAGAAGGATCCTTTATTCTATGATTATATGATAGCGGAACAAACACTGGTAGCAGTTACTTCTGTAAAATATCTGGGAGTATGCGTGCGGAACGATTTGAAGTGGAATGATCATATAAAATTAATTGTTGGTAAGGCGGGTACCAGGTTGAGATTCATTGGGAGAGTGCTTAGAAAATGTAGTCCATCAACAAAGGAGGTGGCTTACAAAACACTCGTTCGACCTATACTTGAGTATTGCTCATCAGTGTGGGATCCGTACCAGATCGGTCTGACGGAGGAGATAGAGAAGATCCAAAGAAGAGCGGCGCGTTTCGTCACAGGGTTATTTGGTAACCGTGATAGCGTTACGGAGATGTTTAGCAAACTCAAGTGGCAGACTCTGCAAGAGAAGCGCTCTGCATCGCGGTGTAGCTTGCTCGCCAGGTTTCGAGAGGGTGCGTTTCTGGATGAGGTATCGAATATATTGCTTCCCCCTACTTATACCTCCCGAGGAGATCACGAATGTAAAATTAGAGAGATTAGAGCGCGCACGGAGGCTTTCAGACAGTCGTTCTTCCCGCGAACCATACGCGACTGGAACAGGAAAGGGAGGTAATGACAGTGGCACGTAAAGTGCCCTCCGCCACACACCGTTGGGTGGTTTGCGGAGTATCAATGTAGATGTAGATGTAGATGCAGATGGAGCATGATCTGGGACCTGGTGAGACGGATCGGAGTTGATGACATGTGACTGGGCAATGCTCAGTGGAGTGACGAGGCAGATTTTACACTGCAGGGTGTAATGAATGCACTGAAGTGCCGAATATGGGGTATTGTTAAACCGGGTGTTGTCCAAGAAGAGCCACCGCACTCGCATTTTGTAACTGTGTGGTGCGGAATCACAAACACCTTTATTATCTGTCCGGACTTGTATGAAGAGGACACACACCTGTTGTGGACACATTAGGTATACACCTGATGTAAATCACAATGTACAATAATACGTTGCTCAGATTCCACCAGAACTGCCGAGAGCGACTGTTGATCACGTCATTTCACGGATGCAGCATCCCGTCGGCGTCTCTGGTGCTGAAATTTAACAAACTGTGTAAGTGTCAGTCAATTATAAAACCAACATAATGCCTTCCCCCTTGTTTTTCATTTTCTGTCCACTTCCTCATTTCTAGAACATTATCTATCGAAACATTTCTATTGGCCTTTCTGGCGTTCACAGCGCCAGATTCGCACCTGGTGACTAAAACTGGAAATAATAGTATCCACCGTAAATCGGTTACGTATTAACGCATTAGCATATCTGTCAAGTTTCGCTGCCATACGATAATTACAACCCACACTAAGTGGGCTATTTAGGTTTTTATGTAGGTAACGCCACGCAGTGCTCTGTAGCAAAATCGCTGACTGCCCTGTGTGCAGTATGTGGCTGGTTGGACTCACTGTTGGAATATGCGCTAGTGTAGTGTTGGCCAGTTGGATGTGAACAGCGCATAGCGTTGGGCAGTTGGAGGTGAGCCGCCAGCAGTGGTGGATGTGGAGAGAGAGATGGCAGAGTTTTGAGAGGTTACTATGAGCGGACGATCTGGACGTGTGTCCGTCAGAAAAAGGAAATTTGTAAGGCTGGATGTCATGAACTGATTTATATATTATGACTTTTGAACACTATTAAGGTAAATACATTGTTTGTTCTGTATCAAAATCTTTCATTTGCTAACTATGCCTATCAATAGTTAATGCCTTCAGTAGTTAGAATCTTTTATTTAGCTGGCAGTATTGGTGCTCGCTGTATTCCAGTTGTTCGAGTTACGAAGATTTTTGTGAGGTAAGCGATTAATGAAAGGTATAGGTTATTGTTAGGGCCATTCTTTTGTAGGGATTATTGAAAGTCATATTGCGTTGCACTAAAAAGAGAGAGAACTGTCTGAGTACGTTCAGTTTTGCTCAGCTGTTTGAAAATCAAATAACGTAAGAGTTTTTCCAGTACCATCATTCTTAATCTTCAAAGGGGAAGTTTCAACTGTATCTCAGTGAGTAGCTGCGCTATAATTGTGACCACCCGGCATGTTCTTATAGTCCATTGGACTAAATTTGTGATTCAGCTGGGCACTTCCTTGCAGATGGAACTGAACATGCCATTCAGAAGGGAACTGAATCCGCAGATGTAAAGGTAATTTCGAGAGTACCCGAAGTGAGTGTTAGGAGGCCGCCACAACTTACAATTTATATTAATTTCCTAGTGGATAACGTTGGTACCTCCGTGAGCCTATTCGCGTACGATTACGTTGTCTATGGAGAGGTTGCAATACTAGAAGATTGCAGCGAAAGCACCGACGGAGGTTTGAAGTTTGTAGGGAAGCGGGAGCGGCAGTTTTAAAGGTGGCGCAGGCCTCGCGCACCACGTGACGTATGTCGGTCCCGACCTGAGGCCCACGAGAAAGACAGGCCGTGGCCCTTACGTCACAGCACGTGACACTGCAGGTCTTACGAGAGCCAGCAGGTGTCTCCTGCGGGGAGCGAGTCACTATTTCAGACGAGCTTAATAATTCTTGGCTGCTTGTTCTCGATAGTACACAACAAAATTAAGACTTTTAGCGGGTGTCTATTCATCTGAATATTCAATTCCTGTAGAGCCTGGACGCAGTCGAGCATTCGCGAAGTGTGGCGGAAAAGCCGACTAGTGTGACGTCACCCCCGTCCCTTGTGCTATGCACTTTCATGCATTTAAACGCGCAGTCAAGAATTATTAAACTCGTCTGAAACAGTTACTCGCTTCCCGCCGGAGACGGCTGCTGGCCCTCGTAAAGATCTGAAGTGTCACTTGCTGTGACGTACACGTCACGGCCTGCCTTCCTCGTGGGCGCCGCTGGTAACTCACGGACTCTCTGATGACGGTGCATTACCGCATTTTAGAGGGAGCAAGTTCTTGAATCTCCGTGCTCAATCACCTGACTGGCTAACTTCAGTGCTAAATAACTCGGAAACGGCGCAACGTATCGGATTTTTTTCTTAACAGACATTTCTCAGCACAACCTGCCGTACAGCTCCCTTACAGCCTTTCCTGCTCACCCTGTAAAGGCGAAACACCATGTAGTTTAGGAAATAATGCTATACAAAACTTTTCCGCAGAGAACCCAGAGCTACACGATTTGCGAAAAGTAGCCAGTCAAAAATCCACTAAATTTATGGTATTGCTAGTAAAACACAGTCAGTGACTAGTGCATATGCAAGAGGAGGGTCATAATATTGGTAACATCGACGAACAGCTTCAAATTATACACGAAGTTACAAAAAGTAGACGATCAGACATTCTAGAACAAATGGAGATTTATGATACGAGACGCAGAGAACCTGACAAACTCCTCAATGAACAGAATGAATTTGCTACAGACGCATACTTCAACAATTACGACGATCGTTTTTACTACATACGTGCTTCAGCTGAGGATGGAGCCTTCCGGCGTCGAGTATTGCACTGTCTGGTGCGGGCCGCAGCAGATGTCAACAACCTCTAAGGCGGAGGAAAGTGCCGTCCACCTGCAGCAGAGCATTACACTCGTCGTCCTGCCCGTGTCGTCCCTCCCGTACAAATGGATAACGGCATAAACAGGCAATAGCCGGAAATACAGCGCCATCGGGCGTCAGAAACACACTCTGCTTTTATTTCATTTGGGTCCCACTGCTACTATAAGTTATGTAAAATCAAATTATTTTAATTTGTATTCAAAACCGGTTGCTTGGCAATTTTAATACTGTTTTATCAACCTGTGAATGTATGTATGGGTTATGACCCATTGCTGATGTGGAAGCGTACAACCAGTGTTATAAAAAATGTCAGCTTGTCCAAATGGGACGAATGATATGTACATCATCGCTTCGTTAAATATAATAACAAAATTGTTAGTCTACACCCTCTAAACTTTTTTTGATGTTGTAATGAATATTGTTTCATAGCATTTTAATTGTTACTTAGTGGCATTTTTCGTACTGATACTCCTCAGTTTTAACGTAATATTTTACGTAAATGAAGAACGATATACTTCTAACTTCCCACGCCAAATTGTGGGTGCTATGTTCACATTAAGCAACCGTGTATGTTTGACGTCATGTATGTATGGGTTCTGACCCAGTGCTTATGCGGAAGCGTATAACCATTGTTATAATAATGTTAGCTTGTCCAAAGGGACAAACGAGATATACATCATCATGTCGGTTAAATATGATAGCAAAATTGTTTGTCTACACCTTCAAAACTTTTTTATAATGAATATTATTACGTAATGGCATTTTCGTACTATTACTAATTTTTTATATTTGACTCCTTAGTCTTAACGTAACAGTTTACGTAAATCACGAATGTTGTACTTCTGACTTCCCACGCCAGATGGTGGGTATTGTGTTTTTTTAAAAAAACTGTGTTATACCTCATTTCATGTTATTCATATATTATTCTTTTTCCTTTTCTTTTTCTCTTTTACTTGTCCTGCACTCTGACAACTTATTATCGATCTGTTTTATGTTTTCTAAAATAGTTTTTTAAAAAACAATACGCCAGCGTATTTTAGATGTTTCCTTCCCCCTTCGTCTGCTATGTTTTTTACGTATATTTTAAATTTGAACTACTTCAAGAGTCACAAATGCACAAGAGGTATTTTGTGTTAATATCTTGCAAAACCAGTAATATTAAGTCTTCACGTGACACATGTCACATAGAGGGCGTTCCAAGCCCTGTCACAGCGAGGTCTCCTGTACAGGTGCATGTAAACAGCGGCCTCAGTTTACGGCATCGCTCTAAGCCTGTGGTTATAGCTTGATACCAGTGCCTATCAATTTTAATTGTATATTACAGGTATGTTCCTACCAACTGTTATGTTCCTACGCAGGTGTAGTTGTGATTTTGGGTTTTATACTCTCTGATCGTTATGTAAAAATTTTTAACTTCTAGCACTGAGGGTGGTCACTAAGTGACCGAAAATCGATTTTGCTGACAATAAAACGGCAAAATACGGCCAATGCTGATTTTCCTTCCAATTCTATACACTCTACAAGTGCTACTACCGTTTTCATCTCTATCAATGTTTTCCCCTTGTGCTGTTATTTCACTGATTTAACGATTTGTTCTGTAATCTTAAATTTTATATACATTTCATCTAAACATTAATAGTAAATTTGTCATATTTTAGGCTTTTGAAAAATTAAGACTATCGTATAGTGGACGCGCGCATCTAGCCCAAAGAGGGTGAACAAAATCTAACAAATTTTTATATCTATATAAGACCGGTGTTTTACATTTTATAGCTAGTATGACAACGCGTGAATCTGCGTTCAGTGTATGCTACCTTTGGGTATGAACTACATGTATTCCGCGTAAGTTCAGTTAGATTACTAATAACCCTGGTTCAATATTGTACTTATTTTTAGGTTTTAATATACATTTTCTTTTGTATTGTTTTAGAATCTGAAGAGGGTCATTGTATGGCCGAAACCGATTATGACTGTGTCATAAGACTGTGATTGCGTCTATAAATAAACAAAAAATCTTCACAAAATAATCAATCACTCACTCCATTGACAAAATGTATTTTTTTTTTCAAAGTGTGTTGATTGTCATAAAGAACAGTTCTGAACACATTTGAACTTCCGTTGGTAGATGCATTTTAAGCTACCACATTATTTTCAACGGTATTGTTGAAAATATGTGCAACGTTCTTCGAATGTGCCTTTACTGCCACAGTGGCATCGCTCGCTGTTTGTCACTTTCAAAGTTTCAGAAGACCCGACTCCCGCATTTTCTTCTCCTTCCCTTTGCGCCGAGACTTGCTAATTTGACATTATGCGGACGGATCAGAGCGCACTGTAGGCTCTGCACCCGCAATTGGAAAAACGGTTACGCTAATCTCTGCCCATCCGAAGAATTTAATTACTGCAAAGTCAGCTCATTAGGAGGAGCTTACTTTTAGTCTGCTCTTCGTTATAAGTTGAAAATTATCTCTAAATGAGAGCTGTATTCATTTAGATGATTACAGATGGATTTGCGAAATAGCTATTGGAAATTTTGTCCTATTTGAGGGTGCTCTGACATTCTACTCCGCCATGTAAACCCTTAAATTTTCTCTGCAGGGAACTAAGTAGCGTCTTACATCAGGTGTCACGCATTAAGACTTTACACAGTTTTCGTATTACACTAAAGTATGGTTCGTAACATTGAGTCCTAGCATTGAGCTAATTACTGTACATCATAGGAAAATTTACTCAGTTACTGAGAAACAAAATCGTGATGGACGAAGTATGTTTAATAAGTTTAGTTCCTACAGTGACATAGAAGTATGGTCTAATAACTATTACCAGCTATTTTTCTTGATGAATTAGGAGCCGCGGTGCACAGAGATACAGTACTTTACTTGATGATTCTTCTATAAAACTGTGTGACATTAGTGCTACAAGCTATTTTCTCATGTCATTCCCGTTATTTTGGTAAATTTCGAATTCTCGTTGATGTAATTTTCAGTCCGAAGAGGGTGTATTCTATGAAAGTCACACCAATTCCCCAAACCTAATGCTACCTACATCCATCTGAATCTGCTTGCTGTATTCCAAGCATTGGTATTCCTCTGCGCTTGCTTGCGTTACCACGTTCACTGTTCCTTAATGCTTCAGGACCTGTTCCATCAGTCGATCACTTCTTTTAGTCAAGATATGCCGTAAATTTATCTCCCCAATTTGATTCCGTACCTCCTCGTCAGTTACTCGATTTACAGATTTAATCTTCAGCACACAACATGGCAAAAGCTTCCACTCTCGTCTTGTCTTTCCTTATCGTCGACTACTTTTCACTTCCTCGTGGTAAATGCTTCCAAAGAAATTTATCAACGCTTAATTTTATATTCAATGTTTTATTATTATGATGGCAAAATAAGAAATTTACTATTGTTATTTTATAATTATTCCCACTACTAAACAGACCTGGTAGTATTGTTTAGTAACTGTTCGTCGTGGCGCAGTAGTACAACGACTCTCTGTCGGCCTGAACAGTATCTAAATTTATATGACTACTGTGCAGTTATTTGTCAGAGGGTTCATGGAAACACGTCCAAACTAGGAGGGCTATTCGAAAAGTAAGGAACGATAGGTCGCGAAATGCAAACCAGAGTGAAAATCAAAACTGTTTTATTTGCAACGGTTAGCTACACCTTCCAGCTACTTCTCTACACAGTCGCCGCTCAGACTTAGACATCTGTCGTAGCGTTGTGCAAACTTTTCAATTCCCTCGTTACAGAAGACAGCCGCCAATGCTTTTCGACAGTTTTGTACTTTGACCTGCAGCTTGTTGTGTGTGTCAAAATATTTTGTTCATAGCCAGCGGTTCATTTGAGCAGAGATCAACCTCAGGGGTAGCCAATTACGGGCTGTATTGTGGTTGATCAAACACTTCGCGTCGAAAACGCTGCAGATGCATCCTCATTGCCCCTGCAGAGTGTGGCTGGAAACTGTCGTGTAGAACGAATTTCATGACAGTTATGTTGTGTGGATTGCATACCTTCAGGCGAAATCTATCGCTGTTAACTCATACTTGGCGGGAGACGCTAATTTCTAGCCGTCTTTACGTTCCCACTGTGAGTTCAGAACTGAAAAGAGCGACATGATGCGAACGACAGTGCCCAACGCATCTGTACAAAGTTTCATCAGATTTTCAGTGTATTTTTCCATTTCGCGACCGATCGTTCCTTGCTTTCCGAATAACCCTCGTATTTCTCGATCGTTCTACTGTCGAATGGTATGTAGGAAAAACATAAGACGCACGTCTTTCCGTGCAGGTTCTCACTGCTTTTGTTTTATTACCATGGTAGTCTTTCCCTATATAGGTGGAAAGCAATAAATTATATGGTAAAGGATATATTGCTGTGTACTTTGAGCTGTACTTCAAAATCGTTGTCTCACCAGTATTCGGGCATCCTGTCTTCCACCAGAGGTTTATATTGTATGCATTTACACACAATATGTCCTGTGTACATTTTTTCAAGACGAACGCGTTGGAAGGTCACTTTTCTACGTGCTTCTTTTTTTTCTTGAATAATTAGAAAACTACGGCCTCTAGCGAAAATGTATCCCAGTACAAAATTTTACATTAAACTTTCTACTAAAATATCCTCATCTTTACATGCCAGCGCTCAGGTGGGCATCTGGCATGGTTTTCTTAAACTTAAAAGGATAAATTCCAAGATTCAGGCAAAAATGGGTTTTATTCGCAGGAACTACCACTAAGGGTTGCAATATTCACGAAAACTGGCGGAGTGAACCGCACATGGTATGGAGAGACCATTTCGCCCTCAACGGGAAGGACTGGCGGACACGTTCAGAGGGTAAGGAAACTGGCAGGCAAGAAAACGACCCGCTGTTGCTGCTGCTACCTCGCCGAGCCTCTTGAGTACCTCACTTGACGGCACCCGGTCCTCCTATTGGCTGGCTTGCGACAGAAGGTCGGCGTCTCTCAATCTGCAATACCGTGGTGGCGTCTCTAGTCCAGTCTAATAGCGTGGGAGCCGACCACAAGTACTGCGGAGTAGGTTTCGTCACTGTTCCCGCACTGCCTGGGGCTAAGTTAAAATGATGGAAGCAGAATACAATAACAATTTTTACCAATATTACTCGTTACCATGTGCACATCAATTTTTCTGTTCGACTTATACTTTACGGCCGGCCGCTGTGATCTAGTGGTTCTAGGCGCTTCAGTCTGGAACAATGGGGCTGCTATAGTTGCAGGTTCGAATCCTGCCTCAGGCATGGATGTGTGTGATGTGCTTAGGTTAGTTAGGTTTAAGTAGTTCTAAGTCTAGTGGACTAATGACCTCAGATGTCATGTCCTACAGTTTTCTTTAAAAAGAAAAAAGTACTTTGCGCGTTGCAGGCGAGAAAGTATGAAAGTCTTGTGCGTGGTATTGGAAGGTTTTGCGGGTTGCATAAAACCCATAGGTAGGGGCAGCTCAGTCTCCCGGTAAGATCGATGATTTTTTAACCATATCTGAGGTGTCTCCTGCAATATTCTCCTAAAGATGTTTACTATGTAGTGCGGGTATAATTGTTGCTACGTTGAGTCATGAACCACGGGAGACGTCAGTCAGTGTGCGTTAGAGTGCGGCGAGTTCCGCTGCTCGCGCAGCGACAAGGAACTGTCGGGCGCGCTTGCAGGCGAGGCGAGTGCGATGACACAAGGCACTGTTTGGACACTCTGGGCGGCGCCAACAGCTGGTTCGTGGTGTGTCAAGGGAATCACATGGATAGAGGTTTGTCATCATGGATGAAGAGGGGGGGAAGTTGTTGTCGACAACAGTGCACTGATATATATGAGGATCACTCCAAAAGAAATGCACACTATTTTTGTAATAACACAGTTTTCATTCTGTATGTGTGAAAGTTTTACAGTGTGTACATGCATCCTTCCCTCTTGTTTTCAACCTGTTCCCGTGAGTGGCGCCGTCACAGCATGTCTTCAAGGTGGCTGCTACATTCGACCTTCGTCAGAAGCAACGTGCTGTCATAGAATTCCTGTGCTGTGAAAACTAGACAGTGGGAAGCATCCACAAGAGGTTGAAAAAGGTGTGTGGAGATGCTGCTGTCTATCGCAGTACAGTTAGTCGGTGGGCAAGCAGATTACGTGATGAAAGCGGGCACGGCAATATTGAGGATTGTCATCGCAGCGGCACACCTCGTACTGCACACACTCCAATGTGCAGAGTTTTAACGAATTGGTGACTGCTGACAGGCGCATCACAGTGAACGAATTGTCACGCTACTTTGGGATAGGGGAAGGAAGTGTTTGCAGAATACTGAAAGTTTTGGGGTTAAAAAAGTTTTGGGCCAGGTGGGTTCCCAGGATGTTGACAGTGGCTCACAAAGGAACATGAAAAACGGTATGCAGCGATCTTTTGGAACAGTACGAGAATGGCGGAGATGAATTTCTTAGAAGAATTGTGAGAGGTGATGAAACTGAAAGACTCTCTTCGTGGAGCAAGGTTTGAAGACGATGACTCCCTTGTGCACGCTGCCAAACAGTGGCTCCAACAGGTTTGTCCAGAATTTTATCGTGCGGGTATAGAGGCACTTGTTCCAAGATGGCGTAAGGCAATTGAGAGGGATGGAAATTATGTGGAGAAATGAAAATATTGTTCTTAAAGGACGTATCTACACACTGTTAAACTTTCAAACATGTGGAATAAAAGATGTATTTCTTTGGAGTGACCCTCGTAGTAGTCGATGTCGGAGCTTTTCTGCTATTGTGGCCATTCGAGCAAGGGGTTATGGGCGTAAGTCTCGGTAAGGGAAGAGCTTTTCTGTTGGAAATGTGACGATATATTGAGATAGCAATTGACTTTTCGACCCTTGGACAAGGCTTTTCAAGGGATCAGGACCTTCAATCTGATGACATTTTGTGTTCCTGGAGCTGACTTGTATCTTGCAGTGTGTGGCTAGAGGTACTGTGTTGATGTTGAGGGCAGAAGGGTGTGGCATGAGTAATTATGGGGACTGACAAGTCAAGGTGTTGAGTAACTGAAAGTAGTATTTTGTGCCCCACAGGAAGAATATAATGTAAGTTACAGGACTCGCAAAAGAAGAATGTAAGTAGCTATATATGCAGTTGTAGACTGCTTCGCTATTGAACAATTGTCAAGTGATAACTAATGTTTGCTTTTAATGAAACCTGGCTAATTTGATTAAATTTCCCCAAATAATAATGTTTAAGTCTAAAATAATTTAGTAATTTTAAAAAGTTAACTTTTTGTATTTTTATAAGTGTAGAATATTTGAGCGCAGGAGGTGTTAAAGGACATTATGAATAACTAATGACTCTTTGACACTGATAAGGGAAGGGTTCATGTTTGTATCTGTGAAGAACTGTTAAAAAGTTATGAGCTAAATTTAAAGTTTGATGTTCAGGGGAAGTTAAATATTACACAATGACATTGTTAGGAGCTTCTTAAGAGTATCTTAATGAAGCTCAAATTTAAAGTATGATTATCAAATGCTTTTGTAGAGTACGGTGTGACTATTCCGGTAATGTTGTTTACGTGTACTGGGCTACTAAGTGACAAAATGGTTCAAATGGCTCTGAACACTATGGGACTTAACATCTGAGGACATCAGTCCCCTAGAACTTAGAACTACTTAAACCTCTCTAACCTAAGGACATCACACACATCCATGCCCGAGGCAGGATTCGAACCTGCGACCGTAGCAGTCGCACGGTTCCGAACTGCAGCGCCCAGAACCGCGTGGCCACCGCGGTCGGCTACTGAGTGACAGTTAGGTGTCAACCTTTTGGCTTTCAGTATACCACCAGTTTTCTCCATTCTTGACAAATCCGTGTTGTGCCCTGTTCATAGTAACAGAGCGGTGATTATTGGGAACATAACAGGGAAAAAATAGAACTGTATTTCTGAATTAATTTGTTAGCTTTTGTTGTGAGTAAAAACTGTCCTCTAGTTTCGTCTTACCAACGTGGCGTACCGAGAGATCTCTGTGGTCAATCATCTGAAAAAGGAAATCATGGGCTTCGAAGTGAGGATCCCCAAGGAAATGTTGAACACCTAGTAGGCTAGTTACAGTGTGCAGCTGATCGCATGTTAAACATCACGCAGGAGCGTATAGGCGAGGAGAAAAGTTCGGCCATCTCCACTGTAGTAGCCACCTTGGACGAGCTCAGTATTACGTTGGCCTTTCTAACTCTTGCGAGCCATCTCGTGGGCACGTCAAAAGATTTGCAGGTTCACCTGATGATTAGGGACTTGTAGGCAGCTACGATAGATTCAGAACAGAAAAGTAAAATTCAGCAGTTAATGAATGTGATAATCGGTCTTCAAGTCGTAGTCACTAGGCTTTTCGAAGTGGTTGCAAAGCAGTTCAAATCAATTTACATTTCAGAAAGGAAGGTATATAACTGTTCAGTTGTTCTGCATCAAATCACTTCGTTAAACTTCCAAACCTGTCGCCGGCCGGTGTAGGTAGGTAGGTAGGTAGGGTTTAAGGGCGCTCAACTGCTGAGGTCATTAGCGCCGGCCGGTGTGATCGAGCGGTTCTAGGCGCTTCAGTCTGGAGCCGCGCGACCGCTACGGTCGCAGGTTCGAATCCCGCCTCGGTCATGGATGTGTGTGATGTCCTTAGGTTAGTTAGGTTTAAGTAGTTCTAAGTTCTAGGGGATTGATGACCTCAGATGTTAAGTCCCATAGTGCTTCGAGCGATTTGAACCATTTCTTTTTTTTTTACAAATCTGTTCCTATCGGTATCGTAAAAGATAGGTTCTGTGGCGGCAGAAACACTTCCGCAACCGAAAAATACGTTAAAATCTCCATTGGAAGGGTTGGAATTGAGCAAAATATAAATTGTGGGGATAGTTCAAAAATGGTTCAAATGCCTCTGAGCACTAGGGGACTTAACTTCTAAGGTCATCAGTCCCCTAGAACTTAGAACTACTTAAACCTAAATAACCTAAGGACATCACACACATCCATGCCCGAGGCAGGATTCGAACCTGCGACCGTAGCGGTCGCGCGGTTCCAGACTGAAGCGCCTAGAACCGCTCGGCCACTCTGGCCGGCGTGGGGATAGTGATGTCTTTAAAATATTCTATCCGTCAGGAAACGGAATTTAGCAGGAATATATTCGTCACATCATGCAACAAAGAAGTTCTGTCAAACAATTACAAGAAATAATTTGTAAGGACTTTGTTCACAAAGGATAACGAATGAAATTATTCACATTCAGACCTTGCAGATTCAGAGTGGAGATGAATTACGTACATAAAATCAGTACCTGGGGCAAGGCATTGTTTGTGAATGTGGGAGAAGCGGAGCTAGTGCAAAACACTTTAGAAGGGAACAAACTAGATAACAGATCTAGAATAGTTTATTTTGACAAACCAGATATGTTGGCAGAAATGGAAAAACTCTATACACAAAGTGAAAAGGCTTGGCGGGCCGATAGTGTATCAAAATAGTTGCCAGCAGGAGTAAAAGGTTGCCATTTGTATATGGTCATGTGGATGAAGAACCGATTTATGCGTTGACTGATTCTGGGAGCTCTGTCTTTATAATAGGGGCACAGTCGTACAAGGCAAATCCTGAAGCTTCCAAAGTTACGTAAGATCGACGTAAGATGTAAGGTTCGGAATAGAATATTATCAGGGACATTGTAGAAAAGATCAGTGTACAGAAATGGGAGATACGTATATTGGTTGCTGATAATCTATCTTATGAGTTGATATGAGGCTACGAGTTTGCGCAAAGGAAGGGTTAACGTGTGACTGGGTGGCAAGGCAGTCTTCATTTAAGTTCTGTCCGAGAAAGGCGTATCCGTTTTGTGGCCATAGTGCTAACGAAGTTACGCATAAGGTACAACTCGAGTACGATTCCTTATGAAGAGAAAGGTGGGGCAGAGAGAGAATTACTGTAAACAGCTAAGTGATGGGGTTTGTTTTTGTTAGACTCGACATCAAACCAACACGGACAGTTGTTCAGCTATACTTGCTAACATCGCAAGCACAAAATGAAGAGACAGAGAAAGTATACGAAGATACTGAACTGGTGATTCAGTACGAAAAGGGGGATGAAAATCTAATAGTCATGGGGGATTGGAATGCGGTTATAGGAAAGAGCTGTAGATGAACGTTTTACGGGACAATATGGGCTTTGTAGTAGGAATAGGAGGGACAAAGACAGAGTTCTGCAATAAATTTGAGATGTTGTTGTTGTGGTCTTCAGTGCTGAGACTGGTTTGATGCAGCTCTCCATGCTACTCTATCCTGTGCAAGCTTCTTCATCTCCCAGTACCTACTGCAACCTACATCCTTCTGAATCTGCTTAGTGTATTCATCTCTTGGTCTCCCTCTACGATTTTTACCCTCCACGCTTCCCTCCAATACTAAATTGGTGATCCCTTGATGCCTCAGAACATGTCCTACCAACCGATCCCTTCTTCTAGTCAAGTTGTGCCACAAACTCCTCTTCTCCCCAATTCTATTCAATACCTCCTCATTAGTTATGTGATCTACCCATCTAATCTTCAGCATTCTTCTGTAGCACCACATTTCGAAAGCTCCTATTATCTTCTTGTCTAAACTATTTATCGTCCATATTTCACTTTCATACATGGCTACACTCCATACAAATACTTTCAGAAACGACTTCCTGACACTTAAATCTATACTGGATGGTAACAAATTTCTCTTTTTCAGTAATGCTTTCCTTGCCATTGCCAGTCTACATTTTATATCCTCTCTGCTACCACTATCATCAGTGATTTTGCTCCCCAAACAGCAAAACTCCTTTACTACTTTAAGTGTCTCATTTCCTAATCTAATTCCCGACTTAAATCGACTACATTCCATTATCCTCGTTTTGTTTTTATTGATGTTCATCTTATATCCTCCTTTCAAGACACTGTCCATACCGTTCAACTGCTCTTCCAACTCCTTTGTAGTGTCTGACAGAATTACAATATCATCAGCGAACCTCAAAGTTTTTATTACTTGTCCACGGATTTTAATACCAACTCCGAATTTTTCTTTTGTTTCCTTTACTGCTTGCTCAATATACAGATTGAATAACATCGGGGAGAGGCTACAACCCTGTTTCACTCCCTTCCCAGCCACTGCTTCCCTTTCATGTCCCTTGACTGTTGTAACTGCCATCTGGTTTCTGTACGAATTGTAAATAGCCTTTCGCTCCCTGTATTTTACCCCTGTCACCTTTAGAATTTCAAAGACAGTATTCCAGTCAACATTGTCAAAAGCTTTCCTTAAGTCTACAAATACTAGATACGTAGGTTTGCCTTTCCTTAATCTTTCGTCTAAGATAAGTCGTAGGGTCAGTATTGCCTCACGTGTTCAACATTTCTACGGAATCCAAACTGATCTTCCTCGAGGTCGGCTTCTACCAGTTTTTCCATTCGTCTGTGAGGAATTTGCGTTAGTATTTTGTAACTGTGACTTATTAAACTGATAGCTAGGTAATTTTCACATCTTTCAACACCTGCTTTCTTTGGGTTTGGAATTATTATCCTCTTCTGGGAGTCTGAGGGTATTTCGCCTGTCTCATACATCTTGCTCACCAGCTGGTAGAGTTTTGTCAGGACTGGCTCTCCCAAGGCCGTCAGTAGTTCTAATGGAATGTTGTCTACTCCCGGGGCCTTGTTTCGACTTAGGTCTTTCAGTGCTCTGTCAAACTCTTCACGCAGTATCATATCTCCCATTTCATCTTCATCTACATCCTCTTCCATTTCGATAATATTGTCCTCAAGTACATCGCCCTTGTATAGACCCTCTATATACTCCTTCCACCTTTCTGCTTTCCCTTCTTTGCTTAGAACTGGGTTTCCATCTGAGCTCTTGATATTCATTCAAGTGGTTCTCTTTTCTGTTTCTGTTTAATTTTGCTGTAGGCAGTATCTATCTTACTCCTAGTGAGATAAGCCTCTACATCCTTACATTTGTCCTCTAGCCATCCCTGCTTAACTATTTCTCACTTCCTGTCGATCTCATTTTTGAGACGTTTGTATTCCTTTTTGCCTGCATCATTTACTGCATTTCACACAGTAAAGCTGCACACCCTCGGGAAAAATTACGGCTGTAGTTTCCCCTTGCTTTCAGCCGTTCGCAGTACCAGCACAGCAAAGCCGTTTTGGTTAGTGTTACAAGGTCAGATCAGTCAATCATCCAGACTGTTGCCCCTGCAACTACTGAAAAGGCTGCTGCCCCTCTTCAGGAACCACACGTTTTTCTGGCCTCTCAACAGATACCCCTCCGTTGTGGTTGCACCTCGGTACGGCTATGTAGCGTGTACTATGTGCAAGAATCACAAGAGGAGGAGGTAAGCTTGGAGAAGTCCGTGAGACGCGGAAAGATTTCAGTTAGATTACGTCACAATCAGGCAGAGATTCCGAAACTGGATATTGGACTGTAAGGTGTATACAGGAGCAGATATATACCCAGATCACAATTCAGTATGATGAAGAGTAGGATGAAGTTTAAGAGACTAGTCAGGAAGTATCAATGCGCGAGGAAGTGGGGTACGGTAATAATAAGGAATGAAGATATACGCTTGAAGTTCCCTGAGGCTATTGATGTTGCTATAATGTATGGCTCACTAGGCAGCTCAGTTAAAGCAGAGTGTACATTTCTAAAAAGGGCACTCACTGTCGTTACAAAAATTTAGGTACAAGGATGGCAACAGCTAAGAAACCATGGATAATAGGAGAAATACGTCAGTTGATCGATGAAAGAAGGAAGTACCAAAATGTTCACGGAAGTTCAAGAATACAGAAATACGATTTACTTAGCAACCAAATAAATAGGAAGCTAAGCCAAAATTGCTGCATGATTGTCTGAATGTCGAAAGGACTGACTCAGCATATAGAAAAGTCAAAACAATGGCCGGTGAAATTAAAAGCAAGGGCTGTAACATTAAGAGCGCAATGGCGATTTCACTGTTAAATGCAGAGGAGAGACCAGGTAGGTGCAAAGAGTACATTGCAGGCCTATATGAGGGGATGATATGTGTGATGTGATAGAAGAAGAAACAGGATTAGGTTTAGAAAAGGTACGGGATCCAGTAGTATAATCAGAAATTAAAAGAGCTTTGGAAGACTTAAAACCAAATAAGGCAAACGAATAGACAACATACCAATGGAATTTCTAAAATCATTGGGGGAGTTGGCAACGAAAGGAATATTCACGTTGTTGTATAGAATGTATGTGACTGGAGATATACCATCAGACTTTCGGGAAAGCACAACTTGTACGGGTCCGAAGACAGGAACAGCCGAAAAGTGCGAGAAACAGCGCACAATCAGGTTGACAGGTCATGCATCCTAGTTGCTGACAAAAGTAATATACAGAAGAATGGAAAAGAAAATTGAGCATGCGTTAGATGATCAGTTTGGCTTTAGGAAAGCTCGTGGCACCAGAGAGGCAATTCTGACATTGCGGTTAATAATAGAAGCAAGGCTAAAGAAAAATCAAGACACGTTCATGGGATTTGTCGACCTGGAAAAAGCGTTCGAAAATGTAAAATGGTTCAAGATGTTCGACTTTCTGAGAAAAACAGGGTTAAGCTATAGGGAGAGACGGGTAATTTACAACATGTACAAAAGCCGAGAGTGAATAATAAGAGTGGAAGACCAGAAACGAAGTGCCCGGATCGAAAAGGGTGTAAGACAAAGATGTAGTCTTTCGTCCCTACTATTCAATGGCGGAAATAAAAGAAAGATTCGGGAGTGGGATTAAAATCCAAGGTGAAAGGATACCAAAATTACGATTCGCTGATGGCATTGCTATCCTGAGTGAAAGTGAAGAAAAATTACATGATCCGCTGAATGGAATGAACAGTCGAATGAGTACAGAATACAGACTGAATATAAATCGAAGAAAGACGAAACTAATGAGGAGTAGCAGAAATCAGAACAGCGAGAAACTTAACATCAGGATTGATGGTTACGAAGTAGATGAAGTTAAGGAATTCCGCTACCTAGACAGAAAAATAACCAATGACGGATGGAGCAAGAAGGACATAAGTAATAGACTAGCAATGGCGAAAACGGCATTCCTTGCCAAGCGATGACTACTAGAATCAAACATAGATCTTAAGTTGAGGAAGAAATTTCTCTATCATACACGGAAGTGTATGATAGAGAAACATGTACTGAGGGAAAAACGGAACAAAAGAAAACATAAGCATTTGAGATATTGTGAAATAGACGAATGTTTAAAATTAGGTGGACTGACAAGGTAAGAAATGAGGCTCTCTGCAGAATCGGCGAGGAAAGTAATGAATGGTAAACACTGGCAAGTGAAGGGACAGGATGATAGCACATCTGTTTGAAACATCAGAAAAGAACTTCCTTGATTCTAAAGGGAGCTGTAGAGGTAAAAAAATATGGGTAAAGATGATGCTTGCAATGCATCCAGCAAATAATTGAGGACGTAGGTTGTAAGTGCTACTCTGAGATGAAGAGGTTAGCACAGGAGAGGAATTCGCGGAGGGCCGCATCAAATCAGTCAGAAGACTCACTGAAAAATTTAAAGAAAAAGTAGAAGTACTGGGGCAGGTAAAGTAGGGAAACTACCACCATAGAAACGGGAAGAGTTTCTGGAGTAAGAGGCGTATATCGATTTCATACAACGAATTAAGGAGCAAATAAAACTAACGGACCAGGTGTCAGTGAAAGAAATGCCGCCTAGATTGTCGCGTTCAAAAATAAAGGAACTGAAAAAGATTATACTCGCATCAAGGCGTTATTCAATCATTTTATTCACCTTATGATTCGCCAGTGTTTTAGGGCTATTTTACAGTCATGCCACTCCCTGATTTGTATACCTGTTTTTCCTGCTTTAAGGAGCCAAGTATTTTTCTCTATTAGACTTAAAACAGGCGTAGTACCAGATTCCTCTGGCTGAAGAGTCGAAGGCAGTCACTACGTTTTATACTGATTGGAATCATCTTGAATTCCAGAGAGTTTGTTGTGGACTGGAAATAGGAGCTACTGTGCTCTCCCAATTATTAGAGACCGTATTTGATAATTTACGATTAAAATTTTTTTGTCATTACCTTTCTGACTTTTTTTTGGTCATCATTCTTCTGACTGGTTTGATGTGGCCCGCCACGAATTCCTCTCCTGTGCTAACCTCTTCATCTCAGAGTAGCACTTGCAACCTACAACCTCAATTATTTGCTGGATGTATTCCAATCGCTGCCTTCCTCTACAGTTTTTCCCCTCTACAGCTCCCTCTAGTACTATGGAAGTCATACCCTGATGCCTTAACAGTTGTCCTATCATCCTCTCCCTTCTTCTTGTCAGTGTTTTCCACATATTCCTTTCCTCTCTGATTCTGCGCAGAACCTCCTCATTCCTTAGCTTACCAGTCCAGCTAGTTTTCGACATTCGTCTGTAGTACCACATCTCAAATGCTTCGATTCTCTCCTGTTCTGGTTTTCCCACAGTTCATATTTCGCTACCATACAATGGTGTGCTCTAGACGTGCATACTCAGAAAATTCTTTCTCAAATTGAGGTCTCTGTTTGATAGCAGTAGATTTCTCTAGGCCAGGAATGCCCTTTTTGCCATTGCTAGTCACCTTTTGATGTCTTCCTTGCCCCGTCCGTCATTGGTTATTTTACTGCCTAGACAGCGGAACTCCTGAACTTCATTTACTTTGTGACCATCAATGCTGATGTTAAGTTTCTCGCTGTTCTCATTTTCGCTATTTCTCATTATTTTCGTCTTTCTTCGATTTACTCCCAATCCATTTTCTGTACTCACTAGAATGTTCACTCTATTCAGCAGATCATGTAATTCTTCTTCACTTTCACTCAGGATAGCAATGTCATCAGCGAATTGTATCATTGATATCCTTTCACACTGAATTTTAATTCCGCTCCTGAACCTTTCTTTCCTTTCCACTATTGCTTCTTCGATGTAAATATTGAACAGTAGGCTCGAAAGGCTACATCTCTGTCATACACCCTTTTTAATCCGAGAGCTTCGTTCTTGGACGCTCACTCTTATTATTCCCTCTTGGCTCTTGTACATATTGTATATTAAGCGTCTCTCCACTCTGGCTGTGGTATGCCCCTTATCCTGCTTCACACGTCGTGGAAGGCTCCTCTACTTTCCGTCACTTCCTCGTGGATTTACCATCTTTCAACCATATTTCATAGGTAGTCGAGGTACTGACGCGAACAGCTGACCATGCTGATATGCTCATGATCAGGCACCCGACCGTAACAATCTGCCATTTTTCAAAGTCGCTTTATCAGTGGATTTCTACATCTATAGTCCGCAAGCCACCTTGCGGTGTGGTGGAGGGTACATTTTTAATATTGCTTCTCGCCCCATTTCCTGTTCCAGACGCCGGCCGGCGTGGCCGAGCGGTTCTAGGCGCTTCAGTCTGGAAACGCGCAACCGCTACGGTCGCAGGTTCGGATCCAGCCTCGGGCATGCATGTGTGTGATGTCATTAGGTTAGTTAGGTTTAAGTAGTTCTAAGTTCTATGGGACTGATGACCTCAGCTCAAATGGCTCTGAGCACTATGCGACTTAACTTCTGAGGTCATCAGTCGCCTAGAACTTAGAACTAATTAAACCTAACTAAGGACGTCACACACATCCATGCCCCAGGCAGGATTCGAACCTGCGACCGTAGCGGTCGCTCGGTTCCAGACTGTAGCGCCTAGAACCGCACGGCCACTCCGGCCGGCGATGACCTCAGCTATTAAGTCCCGTAGTGGTCAGAGCTATCTGAACCTGTTCCGCCGGCCGGTGTGGCCGTGCGGTTTAGGCGCTTCAGTCTGGAACCGCGTGACCGCTACGGTCGCAGGTTCGAATCCTGCCTCGGGCATGGATGTGTGTGATGTCCTTAGGTTAATTAGGTTTAAGTAGTTCTAAGTTCTAGGGGACTGATGACCACAGATGTTAAGTCCCATAGCGCTCAGAGCCATTTGAACCTGTTCCAGTCGCGAATGGTTATCGGACACCACGATTGCCGGTAAACTTAAGTGTGGTCGCAAATCTCTCTAATTTTATCTTTGTGGTGTTTTCTGAAGGTTTTCGTAGCAGGAAGAAATATATTTGTTGACTTTTTCAGGAACGTAAGCTCTCGGAACTTAAATGGTGAACCACACCGTGATGCATAATTCTTCACTCGCAGTGTCTGCCGCAGAAGTTGCTAGATAATTTCCGCGACACTTTCGTGCTCGCTAAACGAACTTGTAACGAAACTTGCTGCTCTTCTTTGGATATTCTCTGCTTGCTCTGTCAGTCCTATCTGGCACGGATCTTATACTGACAAGCAATGTCGGTCGAACGAGGATACTTGCGGTCCGTATTGCGGCTAAAATGTTTCCCAATTTGTCTGAGATTTTCTTATATGCAGGGTTATCCAAAATAATCTAGACATTTTCAAGTGATTGTAAAAAAATTTTAATATTGGGGTAACATTTCTTTCAGGCTGACGGAGAAAGCATTTAGCGTAGTTCATGCACCAATTACAAGAGGATAGTGATAAGTTCATTTCTCAACAGAATTATGCTCCACTGGACTTCCACAACGATGTTCATGAATTCTTGGATACTGAACTACTACGACGATGGATCGATGTGCATCATATATCAATCTTGTGTTGCTGGCATGGCCTTCGAGTTCTCCGGATCTGACACAGCGTGACTTTTAAGTGTGAGGATACATCGAAGACACTGTTTTGACGTCTCCACTTCCCCAAAACATCGCAGGCTTACAAGGATTTATCAGGGCAGCTATGGCCGTCATACACTGAAGCGCCAAGGAAACTGGTATAGGCATGCCTATTCAAATATAAAGATATGTAAACAGGTGGAATACGGCGCTGCGGTCGGCAGCGCCTATATGAAACAACAAGTGTCTGGCGCAGTTGTTAGATCGGTTACTGCTGCTACAATGGCAGGTTATAAAGATTTAAGTGAGTTTCAACGTGGTGTTATGATCGACGCACGAGCGATGGGACACCGCATCTCCGATGTAGCGATGAAGTGGGGATTTGCCCGTGCGACCATTTCACGAGTGTACCGTGAATATCGGGAATCGGGCAAAACAACAGATCTCCGACATCGCTGCGGCCGGAAAAAATATCATGCAAGAGCGGGACCAACGACGACTGAAGAGAATCGATCAATGTGACAGAAGTGCAACTCTGCATGTCGTCAGGGGACTGTTCAAGCTGATGGGGCCCTGTAGTAGTGTGGGACTTGTGCAATTGGAGTGATACGGGACCGCTGATACGCCTAGATACAACTCTGACAAGTGGCACCTAAATAAGCATTCCGTCTGATCAGCTGCATCCATTCATGCCCACCTAGCGAGGTGGCGCAGTGGTTAGTACACTGGAATCGCATTCGGGAGAACGACGGTTCAAACCCGTCTCCAGCCATCCTGATTTAGATTTTCCGTGATTTCCCTAAATCGTTTCAGGCAAATGACGGGATGGTTCCTTTGAAAGGGCACGGCCGATATCCGTCCCTAATCCTTGCTTGTGCTCCGTCTCTAATGACCTCGTTGTCCATGGGACGTTAAAAACCAATCTCCTCCTCCGCCACTCATGTCCATTGTGCATTCCGACGGACTTGGGCAATTCCAGCAGAACAATGCGACACCCCAGAATCCAGAATTCCTATAGAGTGGCTCTAGGAACCTTCTGAGTTTGAACACTTTCGCTGGCCGCCGAACTCTCCAGACATGAACATTATTGAGTGCATCTCGGATGCCTTGCAACGTGCTGTTCAGAAGACAGATCTTCCCCTCCCCCCCCCCCCCCCAACCCTTCGTACTCTTTTGGATTTATGGACAGCCCTGCAGGATTCATGGTGTCAGTTTCTCCAGCACTAATTCAGCCGTTAGTTGAGTCCATGCCACGTCGTGTTGCGGCACTTCTGCGAGCGCTAGTGCCGTACACGATAATAGGCAGTTGTACCAGTTTCTTTGGCGCTTTAGTGTAGTTGCTGACACTTTATGGCGACCGTGGACCGTGACCATCGTTGTATTGATTATGTCTTTTGACCAAAAAAAACTGTGGTTGTAAGGATTAAGTTTGACTCGAATTGTCGGCGTAATTAGTTGTAGCGTAACATTTAGAAATATTTTTTTTATTTCATTATTCTTGTGGACACGTTTAAATTTATAACGTTAACGAAGTAGCCGACTATGCTGGTGGCGTAATAGCCCAATTAACAGAGACCAAAGAAGGTTGAATCCTGGGAATAGTTGGTGAAGTTGGAAATTTTTTTTACAATGGAAGAAGGGAGTGTTGTGAACACCATACTAGGAATCCTGACTGCTGTGGAGTGAGTGCGGGCCTGCAGGTGCTTTTGAAGTAACTTTGTAAATTTGTCTCTAATAAACCGAAAACTACGGCCTCCAGCGGAAACGCTCCCGATACGGAATTTTACTACATTGAATTACCTACAGAAAGGTCACTTTTATTTTTTCTGTAGGACTAATACTTGCCCATAGCGAGCAGAGAATACGAAAATGTCACGCGTAGTGTTTGAAGGCCAGGCATAATCTTGCGGGTTTGATAAAACGAGTTCAGTAGGGGCAACGAATCAGTCTTTATAATCACATACTCCTAATCTCAACAGAAACAATTTTTCCAATCACTTGAAAGTGTCTAGATCACTCTGAATAACCTTGTACTCTCCTTACGGCGTGAAGCACTCGCAAAGTCACTATTCCGCGATGGACAATGGTCATGATGTTTTGGCCCATTGGTGTATGAGTGCGCATTGCCGAACAGTGGATCCGCGATTCATCAGTGGGGCGGGTCCCGCGCAGTGATAACTTGTCCCCGCATGAGACAAGTCATTACATCCATTGACGTGTGCAGCTGTATCTCGCTTAATCGTGTGGTATCAATCACTGTAGCGCCGCATAACCATAACGTGTCAGAAGTTAAACTGCGCGCAGTACAGGGATTACAAGCTGCGATTCATCGATTCATCACAAAGTCGCACCTGTGGCGGTGGAGATATTTGTACACAGCCTCATTTGTGTGTTCGGAACTATAGAGTACACTGAAGTTACTTTTTCAAAGAGGACTAATGCAAGGAGAGGTTTTGTAGAAAAATTACAAACAGTATTAGAGATACGGAATAGGTCATTCACTCTGCAGTGAAGTGTGCTCTGTACCAAGGAAGATTGGAGAGGAGGTACAAGCTGTCGAGTCGCACCCGGATAACACAATTGGTAGAGCACGCATGTGTGTTCATAGTTTACGGGCGGAGTTGGAACGCATATGGTTAAAATAGCTAAAAAAAGGTTGCAAAACAAGGTGTAATCTATACAGAACTACACCCACTGACTCCCAGTTTCATTCATGGTCACCCGCACAATCACACTACCTCACACCCCCTAATACAACGTAAAATCGGTGAAGTGTGCTAAAACCGATAATTAAAACACAAGTAATACAAGAGAAGAATTAAAATACCTTCACAGGCAATGTGACTGGCAGATCATTCACAAAAAACATGTATGAGCTAGCCACCCTGATTACACATTACAAACTTTTCCCTAAAATTTTAGGGAACAAGTCGGACGATTCACAAAATCTTTTAGGTCGAGGTACATTCGTTTTATTACCAATAAAAATACCTAGTGATGGAAAAGGAGAAACAGATTTCCATTGTTTATTATAGACAAACTATAAAAGACAGAAATACGATGCACATGTCTCTGGACAGAGATACGTTCGAAGTTTTGACACAGCTGAGGTGTTGTTTGTTTTAGCATCATGGCGACTACCAGAAGCGAAATCATTCGTATTGGAATTTGCGCGAAGTCAGTCCATTGTTCAAGTGATAAGTGCATTTCGCAGTCGACTTCAGCACAACGCCGCCTCTACACAAGTAGATCTGTGATTGGTATACAAAATTGGTTGCTTATGCAAAGGGAAGGGAAGTGATCCGCAACGCACGTCTGTTGAAAATGTCGAGCGTATCCGAGACGCGTTCACACAGAGCCCTAGAAAGTCCAAAAGACATCTACATCTACGTGATTACTCTGCTATTCACAATAAAGTGCCTGGCAGAGGGTTCAATGGACCACCTTCGAGCTGTCTCTCTACCGTTCCACTCTCGTACGTCGCGCTGGAAAAACGAGCAATTAATTTTTTCTGTGCGATCTCTAATTTCTCTTATTTTATCGTGATGATCATTTCTTCCTATCTAGGTGGGTGCAACAGAATGTTTTCGCAATCGGAGGAGAAAACTGGTGATTGAAATTTCATAAGACTATCGCGTCGCAAAGAAAAACGCCTTTCTTTTCATTATTGCCACTCCAATTCACGTATCATGTCTGTGGCACTATCTCCCCCATTTCGCGAGAATACAAAACGAGCTGCCATTCTTTGAATTTTTTCGATGTCATCCGTCAGTCCCACCTGAGGCGGATCCCACGCCGCACAGCAATACTCCAGAATAGGGCGGAAAAGCGTCGTATAAGCAGTCTCTTTAGTAGTCCTGTTGCACCTTCTAAGTGTTCTTCCAATGAATCGCAGTCTTTGCTTTGCTCTACCCACAAAATTATCTATATGATCTTTCCAATTTAGGTTATTTGTAATTGTAATCCCCAAGCATTTAGTTGAATTTACAGCTTTCAGGTATGTGTGACTTATCGCGTAATCGAAATTTGGCGGATTTCTTTTATTACTCATGTGAATAGCTTCACATTTTTTTTATTTAGGGCCAATTGCCACTTTTCGCACCAAACAGATATCTTACCTAAATCATTTTGCAATTCGTTTTGGCCATCTGATGACTTTACAAGACGATAAATAACAGCATCATCTGCAAACAATCTAAGACGGCTGCTCAGATTGTCTCCTACGTCGTTAATATAGATCAGGAACAAGAGAGGGCCTATAACACTTCCTTCGGGAACACCGGATATTACTTCTGTTTTACTCGATGACTTTCCGTCTATCACAACGAACTATGACCTTTCTGACAGGGAATTATGAATCCAGTCGCACTTGCGAGGAACGGTGTCGAAAGCCTTCTCGAAATCTAAAAAGAATCAATTTGACATCCCCTGTCGATAGCACTCATTACTTCATGAGTATAAAGAGCTAGTTTTGTTTCGCAAGAACGATATTTTCTAAATGCCTGCTGACTATCTGTCAATAAATCGTTTTCTTCGAGGGACTTCATAATGTTTGAATACAGTAGATGTTCCAAAAATCAAATGGACGTTAGTGATATGGGCCTGTATTTCAGAGGATTGCTCCTATTTCCCTTTTTGGGCATTGGTGTTACTTGAGCATTTTTCCAGTCTTTAGATACGTATCTTTCTGTGAGCGAGCGGTTGTATATAATTGCTAAGTATGGAGCTATTGTATCAGCATACTCTGAGAGGAACCTGACTGGTATACAATCTGGACCGGAGGCCAGATGCCATACCTTTATTAAATGATTTAAGCTGGTTTGCTACACCGAGGATATCTACTTCTGTGTTTCTCATACTGGCAGTTGTTCTTGACTGGAATTCAGGAATATTTACTTCGTCATCTTTGATGAAGTAATTTTGTAAAACCGTGTTTAATAACTCTGCTTTACTGGCACTGTCATCAGTGACTTCACCGTCGTTATCGCGCAGTGAAGATATTGATTGAGTCTTGCCACTGGTGTGCTTTATGTATGACCAGACTCTCTTTGGGTTTTCTGCCAGATTCCGAGACAGAGTGTCGTTGTGCAAATTATTATAAGCATCTCTCACTGAAGTACGCGCTATCTTTCGAACTTCTCCAAAACTCTGCCAATCTTGGGGATTCCGCGTTCTTTTAAATGCGGCATGCTTTTTTCGTTGCTTCTGACGCATTTTGTCTACCATGGGTGACCAGTACCATCATTTATTATATTATGTGGAACATACCTCTCAATTGCTGTCGATACTATCCCTCTGAAATCATTCCACAACTTTTCTACGCTTACATGGTCAGATCGGTAGGAGTGAAATCTCTCTTAAAAAGGCGTTAAGAGAATTTGTATCAGCTTTTTTAAATAGATATACTTTGCGTTTCTTTTTGATGGTTGTGTTAGCGTATTCAACATAGCCGCAACTGCCTTGTGGTGGCTAATCGCTATATTCGTCTCGATACTCCCTATTTGTCCAGGATTATATGTTGCTAAGAGGTCAAGTATGCATTCGCAACCATTTACGCTTCGAGTGGGCTTGTGAACTGATTGTTCAAAATAATTTTCTGAGAAAGCATTCAGTACAATTTCGGATGACGTTTTATGCCTGCTGCCGGCTTTAAACGTATAATTTTTCCGACATATCAATGGCAGATTGAAGTCACCACCGACTATAATTGTATGTTTGGGGTATCTATTTGAAATGAGACTCAAGTTTTCTTTGAACTGTTCAGCAACTATATCTTCTGAGTCGGGGGGTCGGTAAAACGATCCAATAAATAGATTGGTCCGATTGTCAAATATCACCTCTACCCATACCATTTCGCAGGAACTATCTACTTCAATTTCACTTCAAGGCAAACAACTTCTGACAGCGATAAATATTCCACCACCAACAGTATTCAATCTATCCTTTCTGAACATTGTTAGATCGTTTGGAAAAATTTCGGCTGAACTTATTTCCGGCTTTAGCCAGCTTTCTGTTCCTATAACTATTTGAGCTTCTGTGCTCTCTATCAGGGCTTGGTCCACCCCCGGTAGCTGAGTGGTCAGCGTGACAGGCTGTCAATCCTAAGGGCCCGGGTTCAATTCCCGGCTGGGTCGGAGATTTTCTCCGCTCAGGGACTGGGTATTGTGTTGTCCTAATTATCATCATTTCATCCCCATCGACGCGCAGGTCGCCGAAGTGGCGTCAAATAGAAAGACCTGCACCAGGCGAACGGTCTACCCGACGGGAGGCCCTAGCCACACGACATTTCATTTTATCAGGGCTTGGAGCTCTAGTTCTGTCCCAATACAACTACGACAATTTACAACTACAATACCGATCGTTTCTATCACTACCTTACTGTGTCTTACCTGCCTCCTTTTTGACGGACACCTTTTTGTGGATCCCTGAGATCCTCTAACCTAAAAAACTGCCCAGTCCCTTCCACACAGCCAGCGCTACCCATGTAGCCGCTTCCTGTGTGTAGTGGACTCCTGACCTATTAAGCGGAAACCCACCACCCGATTGCGGAAGTCAAGGAATCTGCAACCTACACAGTCACAGAACCACCTGAGCCTCTGATTCAGACCCTACACTCGGCTCTGCACCAGTCGGTTATATCGAAGATGCTGAGCTCCGCCTTAATCTCGCAATCAAGACTGGTAGTCTTTACCATTTCCGATGGCCGCCCGAAACCAAAGAGGATCTCCTCCGAGCCAAAGTGACTCACGTCATTGGTACCGACATAAGCCACCACCTGCAGTTGGCTGCACCACGTACTCTTTACCCTCTCCACATCCGGAATGAAATATCTTAACAACACCATCCCACAACGTTGTATTGTAAGAAGTGGACAGCAAGATTTTGTTCATTGCCTTTGGCCTTCAAGGTCACGAAACTTCACACCTTGCAATTTTTTTTCTGTGCCGGTACATAAAAGATTAAGTTTTTGTCCCAGCTATGGCAGCTACTCTTCAAGAGCTGACAAATCTGATTGTTGAAGCTGTCGATTCAAGAAACAGGGACCTGTTGATACGTATGTGGAATGAAAGTGACTATAGCATCGATGTTTCTCGAGCAACGCGGGGAGCTCATGTTGAGTGTATGGCGCAATGTCTGTACATAAATAAAACACTGAACCTTCCTCTTTTCAGTGACATGCGCGGTGTGTTTGAATTTTTCATACTTTGTCTTTGATAAACAACTGAAATTCATTCTTTCTTTTTGAATCACTTAGTACAAGGCTCATTTGGTGGTAAATGAGCTGATGTCCACTGGTCTGAAAACAGAACACAGTCTAGAAAAATGTAGCGCACATTGATCGGCACGCGACAAACACCATACGTTGGTGGTTCCTCTCACCGGAGCAAGAAGCCATGCGTCATAGGGCTGTGGACTATGCGGCGAGTCATGAAGACCTCATGCCGTCTGTGTGGCTGGAAGGAGGTACCCAATGGCCGCGCTGTGGTCTTTACCAGAGGCAGCTGATTGTGCATGCTTCTGTCCACTCACTTTCGTTCGATGCATGACCCCGTACGTCAACAGCTGGGCGACGGCTTGTAGAGGAATGGCACACTGAACTCTCTGATGATGGCGACATACCACGGCTTGGCTGTGTAGTGCTGCTTAAGTACTGGCACCGTAAGAAGGTGCAAATAATGTGGATTATTTCGTGGTGTGTGGCTGGTGGATACTTCCAGCAGCAGCAGCAGCGTGAAAGTTCGCACTTCAACAGTTTCTCGCTACGATTACCACTGTAACAGTCTAACTTGATTGATATATTAATTCTCCTTTGAGTAGAGTGATATTCATCTTTCTTGTAAAAAGACATGCACCGTCCTTCTCTGTGAAAAAGAATGCAGAATAATACAATCAGAAATAATGTTTTCGATTTATCCGAAGACTGCAGGCTACAGTGTATCCCTGTATTTTTTTCCGGATGAGCAATTTAAAAATGGAAGAAACTGCCTCCGCTGTCAGAAGATATATTGTAAGAACTTTTACACAAATGTATACAGAGTCATTTTTCCATTGCATACCAGCTCTGGGGATTGTCCGATGAGAGGGCACGGAATAAAAAAAAGGTCTAATGAACTTATGTCCGGAAATACATGCTGGAAACCATTTATTCAATCATACAGTGTTACAGAGACTGCAGTCTAATACGCACTGTACCATGCAGTCACAGTTACAGTATGTGTTCAAAATGGTTTCCATTTGTCTCAACGCAAGCGTGTAGCGCCGTAGCATGCTCTATCTGACACGTTCACATCGGCCGTGCTGCATCCGAGCAGTTTCAAAGGCAGCAAGAAGACGCTACTCCAGTGTCTCTACATATGGAATGGGCTATGCACGCACGGTACTTTTGAAATGGCTGAACGAGCGGGCCATGCAACTGGACTCCCTCGTCCGATCCATCGGCCAGGGAAGACACGACTGAGATGCAACCGGACGTCAACGGCGAAATGAGCTGGAGCGCCATTATGTAGCAACCACATAACCCTTAGAATCTTTTGTAGCACTTCTTCCAAAAGGGGAGGCTTTGTGTCGTGTAGTGATCAAGAGTGCACGAATGGGTCTTCGGCTCTGAAAACCCATATCGATGATGTTTCGTTGAATGGTTGGCACGCTGACGCTTCTTGTTGGCCCAGCATTGAAATCTGCAGCAATTTGCGGGAGGCTTGCACTTCTGTCACGTTGAACGATTCCCTTCAGTCTCCTTGATCCCGTTCTTTTCCCGGCTGCAGCGATGTCGGAGATTTGATGTTCTGCTGAATTCCTGATATTCACGGTACACTGGTGAAATGGTCGCAGGGGAAAATCCGCACTTCATCGCTACCTCGGAGATGCTGTGTCCCTTCGCTCGTGCGTTGACTATAAGACCATGTTCAAACTCACTTAAATCTTGATAACCTGCCATTGTAGCAACAGTAACCCAACAACTGCCCCAGACACTTGGTATGTTATACAGACGCTGCAAACCGCAGCGTCGTATTCTGACTATTTACGTGTCTCTGTATTCGAATGCACACGCCTATACCAGTTTCGTTGGCGCTTCAGTGTACATTTATGTTATGATATTTCTCATCCTCGGGATGACACAACGACTTCTTTCTTCTACCAAACTTCTTAGTTCCTCAAAATCCAAGTTTTCCAGAGGGGAACATAGTACAATTCAACAGAAGCGAAGCGTTTTCCGTAGCCGTTATGTTCAAGTGCTGAGGCCCGCTACACCGCGACCGTGCACATTCTGGTGTGCTGACCTGTGAAGATTGGACGGCCTCTGCCCATGGCGGACATCGGTGGAATCCGCCGGTTACAGTGCCACCGTAACCGCAACCTAAGACTTATTTTAAAAATGAGTAAGAGTTATTTAACTGACATCATCCAAGTGTGCTCATCAGTGCATACACACTTTCATGACGAAATAACCAACGTCCGTGAGGACTTATTGAAACTGATAAACTGTAGTAAACTACCTTGTTGTAGTATTATTCAGTCTGGCGACCTGACTGGTGCATCTCCCCACGCTAGTCTGAAATGTGCATACCTCTTCATCTCTATACTTTGCATATATACACCCAATAGAACCTGTGAATATTAGTCCACCCTTGGTCTACCGCTACACATTTTACCTTCCATACTTTCTTCCCTGACCAAACTGACAATTCCTTGATGCCTCATGATATTCCTTCTTTTAGTCGTACCACAAATTTTATTACTCTTCAATCAGATAACTCATGAGTTATCTGATCTAACCACCTGATCTTCACCATTCTTCTGTAGCACAGCATTTACAAAGCTTATATTCTCTACTTGTCTGAACTGTTTGTTGTCTACGATTTACTTCCGTACAACGATACATGCCAGAAGAATAGTGTCAGAAAAGATCTGCTAACAGTCATATTTATGTCAGATGTTAGTAAATTCCTTCCTTACACAAACGTTCACCTCGGCAATGTCAGTCTACATTTTGTGCCGAAATAACAAAACACATGTCATACTTTTAATTTCTGATTTACCAGTCCAATTCCCTCAGCATAGAGATGCAGTTCAACCACATTACCGTACCCTTGTTTTACTTTTGTTGATTTTCAACTTGTTTTCTGGTCATTATCCTTCTTGTTCAACTGCTCTTACAGGTTCTTTGTCGTCTGACAGAATTCCAATTGTAAGGTGTTCATATATTTTCGGCCATGGTAAATGTTTTACCTTTCTGTACTGCGACAAAGATGCATCAGTGCGCTGCACGAGTAGTGGATAAGATCCTTGACTCTGAGTTCAATGTAATCTTTGGTGCAATTGGTCGCTAGTTGAGTTGTGCAACGCTTGGGACTTATTAGAGGCACGATAGCGAGCAGTTGAGTGTTAGGGATGGAAATCTGATATTTTGGAAGGTGGAAGAAATTGCCTGGACTACCTTATTATGGTGATGAAAACTTGTTTGTAAATATATTTCCTTAACTGTATGGATGGAGGGAGAAGACTTTTGGAGGAATGTTTCAAGGTAACCAATGCATAAGCGACAGTGAGAGGGCCCGCATCTCGTGGTCATGCGGTAGCGTTCTCGCTTCCCACGCCCGGGTTCCCGGGTTCGTTTCCCGGCGGCGTCAGGGATTTTCTCTGCCTCGTGATGGTTGGGTGTTGTGTGCTGTCCTTAGGTTAGTTAGGTTTAAGTAGTTCTAAGTTCTAGGGGACTGATGACCATAGATGTTAAGTCCCATAGTGCTCAGAGCCATTTTTGACAGTGAGAGGTTTATTTGTCAGAACTATTAATTGAAGGAAATCGTAATTTCTTATGTTTCTCTTCATTATGTCACAAATAAAGCAATTAGTTAAATGTCTGTAAAATTTTTAATGAGTGAATTGCGGATTCATCAGAGGTCATCAGTCCCCTTGAACTTAGAATTACTTAAACCTAAAGTATATCACACACATCCATGCACGAGGCAGGATTCGAACCTGCGACCGTAGCGGTGGCGCGGTTGCAGACTGTAGCGCCTAGAACCGCTCGGCCACAGAAGCCGGACTTACAGTAATCAGAGCTTAATTTACGAGGGCTATCCACAAATTACATTACGTTTTGGAATTAAAAATAAATAAAGTATTGGATTTTTTTAAAATTATATACAGATGAAATCCACACTTAAATACTACTTTTGTACATAGTTGCCATTTAAATTAAGGCACTTATCGTAGCGATGGACGAGCTTGGAAATTCCTTCGTCGTAAAATTCGGCCGCCTGCACCTTCAACCACGTGGTTACCTCTTATTGAAGCTGTGCGTCGTCATCAAAACGCTGCATAGCCAACCACTTCTTCATTGCTGGGAATAAGTGGAAGTCGCTCGGTGCCAGGTCAGGACTGTACGGCGGATGAGGAAACAACTCCCACTTAAAAGGTTCGAGTACTTCACGAGTGGCATTTGCCGTGTGGGCAGGGCGTTGTCGTGAATCAGCAAGATCTTTGACCCCAACTTTCCCTTGCGCTTGTTTTGTATTGCTCTTCTGAGGTTGTGCAGAGTTTGGCAATACCTTTGAGAGTTTATTGTAGTGCCTCTTTCCAGGAAATCCACAAAAATCACACCTTTTCTGTCCGAAAAGAAGATGTAACCACGTGGTTGAAGGCGCAGGCGGCCGAATTTTACGACGAAGGAATTTCCAAGCTCGTCCATCGCTACGATAAGTGCCTTAATTTAAATGGCAACTATGTAGAAAAGTGGTATTTAGATGTGACTTTCATCTGTATATAATAAAAAAATTCCAATACTTTATTTTTTATTCCAAAACGTAATGTACTTTGTGGATAGCCCTCGTATTAAGGACTTTTTTCTTTAAAGCAAAACCCTTCTCCATCATTCTCACTAAAGTTATAGATGTTATATCGCGTGGGGCTGCGCATGACCACGCAGCCCCCGACTGTTCATCACAAGCAAGGAAAAATTTAGTACTGAACAGATTATTTTTCTGTAGCTGCTGCATTTGCCGATTTCAATTTGCTTTCGAGAACGTCAGTACACCAGACACGACACAGTCTGCTGAATGGTTCAAATGGCTCTGAGCACTATGCGACTTAACTTCTGAGGTCATCAGTCGCCTAGAACTTAGAACTAATTAAACCTAACTAACCTAAGGACATCACACACATCCATGCGCGAGGCAGGATTCGAACCTGCGACCGTAGCTGTCCTGCGGTTCCGTGCTGAGCGCCTAGAACCGCTAGACCACCGCGGCCATCCCACAGTCTGCTGAGAAAAAGGTAAGGTTCTTTTCGTTCAGGGCAGACCTCACTTTGCATTCTTGTGAGCGGACAATACGTAGTCAGAATTTTCAGATGTTGTGCTAAGTAACCAGACTAATTTACAGTGAACAGTGAAATTAATCTCAAACAGTCAGTTTTTTTCGAGTTGAGCAGTATTTTATTTTGTGGAGATTTCAAGTCAGCCTTTGCACTTCGTGTTTCATGACCTTCGTAGAATACTTCAGTATTGAGCATCAGTTTAACAGTTTTCACTAAATGCACAATTAATTTCTTCTGGACTTACGTTAGGTTCACTTTCATTATTATTTCAATTTTGGCATTTCGGTACGATTAAAGTTTTGTTTCACTACGCCGTTCACAAGCGCAACACAGGGCGGACCAACAGTCAGTATTGATCAGCGTTTGTATACCATATCGGAAGGGCACGCTATGCGAGGAGAAACTTTTTGAAACATAATTTTCAGTATTTCATACACGGATAAATTACGTATCGAACTTACACCTTGTCATCGACCAACCTCAGAGATATAAATACTTTTCCCTGAAATTTAATTCCCTTTCCCTATTTATCGTTGTACTCCTTGACAGCTTGCTCAATGTGCAGACTGAATATCATCGGGAACAGTCTATAAACTTGTCTCACTCCTTTCCTAACTTCCCCGTCCTTTATATGTCTTTCCACCTTCATGACTGATTTGTGGGATCTGTACATTTAGTAATTGAGCTTTCACTTCATGAATTTTATTCCTTCTACCTTCAGAATATCAAAGAATGTATTTTAGTCAACACTCCGAAACGCTTTCTCTAAATCTACAGATGTTATAAACGTAGATTTTCCTTTCTTCAACTTACCTTCGTAAGGTTACTATTGCTCTGCTTCTTAAATTTCTCGGAAACCTAAGCTGATTATCCCCGAGGTCGACTTTAACAAAATTTTTCGCTCTTCGCCGCCCGGGATTAGCCGAGCGGACTGTGCGGCTGGTCGCGGAGGATGTTCGAGTCCTCCCTCGGGCATGAGTGGGTGCGTGTGTGTTTGTCCTTAGGATAATTTAGGTTAAGTAGTGTGTAAGCTTAGGACTGATGACCTTGGCAGCAAAGTCTCGTAAGATTTCACAAACATTTGAACTTTTTTTTCGTTCTTCAATTAACAACTCTTGATAGTATTTTGCACCCATGATTTATTACTCTGATGAGTCGGCAATATTCGAACCCGTCAGCATGTGCCTTCTTTGAAACTGGAATTATTACTTGACGGGGGATTTTTAGGTCGTAAGAGCCGGCTAGGGTGGCCGAGCGGTTCTAGGAGCTACAGTCTGGAACCGCGTGACCGCTACGGTCGCACGTTCGAATCCTGCCTCGGGCATGGATGTGTGTGATGTCCTTAGGTTAGTTAGGTTTAAGTAGTTCTAAGTTCTAGGGGACTGATGACCTCAGAAGTTAAGTCCCATAGTGCTCAGAGCCATTTGAACCATTCAGGTCGTAAGAAGTGCATTTTAACCGCCTAAAGCAAGCTCTTTCATTACCTCATATAGACTATATAAAGCCTAAAATAGACCCCAAAAAGCATTATAGATAAAGCCTAAACGTAATGTAAAGCACATAGTATTGACTTACGAGCAATACAATAAGGAAAATAAAAACATGCAGAGTTGCACAACACCGAGAATATCACTCACAGTTAATGTTCAAACTTACACACAACTCTTGTAGTTTTTCGAAGATACAAATAAAGTACGGAACACAAGCCATATGTAGAAAAACACGTAATATATAATTTAACAAACGCTGAATAAACCAGGCTTCACAGTATATGACTGAAATCTTTTCTAGGTTTTCCAGAGAAAAACTGTGGCGCTTGTCAATCAGTATTAACTTATGCGCCGAGAAAGAACATTCTACATCAACGGATGTGACTTCAAATTGTCGGAACGTGTTGGGCGGGAACGCTGCATTCAGTATTATTCTTATTCACTTCCTCCAGCCTTGTAATTCGGAAATAGTTCTTGCCATAAATATGTAGTTGGCTCTAATGTAAGTCAAGCTCCGTTGAAGTGAGGGACCTTTGAGTAATTGTTGGAAAAGTTGCAGAAGCGGCATCATTTAGTAGATTTTCAATTACTTTGTGGACTTCTGGGAGGTACTTACTGTAGTATTCTGCTGCTGGTAACCACGTATCACAGCTGGTAACAATAGTTTCAGGTGACAAGGTGACATCTGGAAGTCACTCTTTGAATACCTGTACCCTTGATGGTTGATGCCTTAACAAAAAACTTTCTTTACTGTGTAGATTAACTTATTTACTTTAGGTAACTCTCGCCTTACTTGCTCTGCTACGCGGTTGATACCATGTGCTATACAAGTTACATGTATCATCAAATGGTAGAACACTGGGGCAAATGAAACGCTGCAACCATATATGTAGCGGTACCAGTGACGGACAGAAGAAATTTATTTTCATACACGCCATTTCGATATAGCACCTTCAGCCCATTGTTGACAAGGTGTGCGATTATTCGTTGGTTAGTGTTTGGGAGTTGTTTTGAACAAATCAAGTAAGCTCTGGATGGCGCATCTGGGTCCATCTTGCCAACAATCAGTTTTGCAATGTACCGGCCGAGATTGTCTATAGTTTCATCTAAGGAACTCCATTTGCAAGACTCCCCGATTTCTTCTCGGATTCTTTGTAATGCATCACTGTAACTTGAAGTCACATAATCGTTACGCGACGTTGATGCTGCAGGTTCAGGCTGACGGCAGAATTTCTTAATAAAACATTTGAAAATAGGATTTTGTAGTTTTCGAAAAGGGATGTTTGCTGCCACAATAACATGACACAAGTCACTGCAGAACTGATTCCTTTTGGTTGATTCATCAGACGTGTTCGTTAAAAGCGTTTGTTTCAATTTTCATTTTCGTTCAACATTTGCCTTATGTAACAGCCCATCTGTTGCGTGGTGCGTTAAGTGGGACTTTTTGTCACTCGAAACACAATACAAGAAGGAAACAGGATCTTACATAGAAGTGTGTATAGAAGTGGCATTCTACTGGCTTATGTTTAACAAAATAAAAAAAGCCTTAGAAAGACATACAACACAATTTACTGATTTTTGTTTTTCAACCATCCTGTCATTGAATAGGTTTTTGCTACTATTCAAAATTTTTTAAAAATGGTACATCATTTAAAAAACTTTTATGCTTTGTACTGCAAACATCACTTGTTCACATTGCTTAATTTTCCTTTATATCAAAGTTGAACTCGGCAAATTAAAAATTAGAGTAAAGCAATGAAGTCCCGGTGTGTGCTAGCAGGTGTAGAAGTATGAAACAGAAATTTCCTTACAGATGGTGCTAGCCGGTAGGGCCCGCGAGACAGCGCCTGCAGCACTATCTGCTCCCTGTTACGGCTTTGTCAACACATAGTAACCCAAGTTCCACACATCGGTATCTGTTTCAAATCCATAAACATGTCGAGTTTTGTGCCTACGAACTATGACTCGCGGACACCATTTGTCTTCTGTTATTATTTGAAGATAACAGCTGCAGAATCGCATAGAATGCTTGTCGAAGCTTTCGGCGTACATGCTCTTGGGAAAACAGTGTTTAGAGTAGTTCAAAACATTCAAAAGTGATGATTTTGAAGTGATAAACGACAAGCGTGGGAAAACACCGAAAAATTTCAAAGACAACTGTGGTGTGCGTACTGTAAGACCTTCGGTAGACACACCATCAGATTATTTGACTTGTCGCTCTAACGAAGTAGGCGAGTGTCAGCAATATGTCTCGTGATCTTATCGTGGCGTGTTTATCTTCTGCCGTTAGGTCAGGCGATAGAAATGCAACTTGCACGCTTAGAGTAGCAGATTGATGGTGACCAACTTTAAACAGAACTTGATTAATTTTCACAAACATTTATTAAAGTAATAAAAATCATAGACATTACGTAACTTGATTCTGGACGCTATTTACAATTGACAATCTGAAGTTCCTTTGGTCTTGGTACGTTAATCTTATTCTCACATATCTCTGATACTTGAAAAAGTGTCTATACATTTCTCTTCATGGCTATGTACAGGAATATGATAATCTTGGCGGGTTCAGCTAAACTGGTGGCTGTCCGACCTTTGCTTAACGTGATTCAGAAGAATAGAGACCTTCACTTCAGCAACAATAACTTTATTGCGTGCGCGTATCTGACGACACCCGGCCTGCATGGACTGATCGGAGTTACGAAATTTGCTTCCGGCCTATACAGAAGGATCCTTAATCCTCGGAAAACTTCCGTAGTTAGGAGAAAAAACAGTAATCGTCCACACAAGCCAGGAGCACGGAACTACTAACTAACTCAAAAAACAAGGAATAATAATAATAAACAGAACGTATATAAAAGCTAGAAAACACAGCGCCTCTAGAGGCTGGGCGCGGAACTACACAAACGACGCGTACAGTAATTACGACCGCACAGCACTGCACTGGCACACACGCGCACAGCACACACACACACACACACACACACACCGGCGTCCCTGAATTAGCGCGCGGCAGCGTCGCTACATCAGCCCCCCGGGCGGAAGCGGAGCGTCGGCGTCGAGATACCGCGCCGGAAAGTGCACCCGACATCCAGAACGGGTCTTCCTCGTCGGAGGAGGAACAGCGTCAGGAGGCGGATGTTGTGCTGCGTTGGGCGGCGGATGTTGAAGAGCCGGCGCCGGAGATGTGGCGTCAGTGTCTGGAACAGCGGTAGGTGGACGCCTACGACGAGGTGCCGCTAGTGGGGTGTCAGGAAAAACATACGCAGGCTTAACCCGATTCAACGCAACAGTCGTGGTTTTGCCGTTCACTAGGATATCCATGGTGTGGGCACTGCGCCGTAGCACTTCATATGGACCAGAATAAGGAGCTTGTAGAGGCGGTTTAACGCCCTCAGTGCGGAGCATGACGTGACGACATTGTTCCAGGTCCTGGTGCACGAAAGTGGGCGGCTTGCCATGACGTGTGGCTTTCGGAGGGCGAATCTCTGATACATGGTTCCTCAATCGTCGCAAGAAATGCGGCTGGCCAGTAGCAACTGTCTCTGTGGCATCAGCGTCTACAAAGTCACCAGGAAGGCGCAGTGTTTCTCCATAAACCAGTTCTGGCGCTGACGACCCCAGGTCTGGTTTGAAAGTCGTCCGTAAGCCTAACAAGACCACTGGTAGTGCGGTTGTCCAGGTTTCTTCGTGGCACATCAGCGCGGCCTTCAAACAACGGTGCCAGCGTTCGATCACTCCGTTGCTTGCTGGGTGATAACTTGTGGTCTTATGGTGGGTGTAGCCACAGAACTTGGCCTGCTGTGAGAACAGGTCTGATTCAAATTGCCGTCCGCGGTCAGTGGTAATATGTAGTGGGCACCCAAATCTTGCCAACCAAGCCATTGCAAAAGCGGAAGCTAATGTGTCTGCTGTGATATTATCCACCGGCACTGCCTCCGGCCAACGTGTAAAACGGTCGATCATTGTAAACAGATATCTTTGTCCGTTCGAAGGTGGAAGTGGTCCGACTACATCCAAATGAACGTGGGCAAAGCGGGCGGTGGTATCAGGAAAATCGCCGATCGGTGCGTGTACATGGCGGTTAATCTTGCAGCATTGGCACTGAAGGCAAGATCGGACCCACTCGCGGCAGTATTTTTGCATGCCCGGCCACACGAAACGTTGCGATACTAGTCGGAATGTCGGGCGTACCACTGGATGGCACAATCCATGTACTGTATCAAAGGCTTGTCTTCTAAAAGCCGGCGTCAGGAAGGGACGAGGTCGGCCGCGAGAAACGTCGCAGTATAGCTGTGTATCTTCCCCCGGAACATCAACGAGTTTCAGTTGCAATGCGGAAGCCGTATCTTTAACATAGGCAAGGAATTCTTCGTCGTCTTTCTGTGCCTGTGCCAGTGCAGGAAAATCCATGGTACTGGAAACACTGCTGATCCGTGATAGGCAATCCGCAACAATGTTGTCGATCCCAGAAATACACTCCTGGAAATGGAAAAAAGAACACATTGACTCCGGTGTGCCAGACCCACCATACTTGCTCCGGACACTGCGAGAGGGCTGTACAAGCAATGATCACACGCACGGCACAGCGGACACACCAGGAACCGCGGTGTTGGCCGTCGAATGGCGCTAGCTGCGCAGCATTTGTGCACCGCCGCCGTCAGTGTCAGCCAGTTTGCCGTGGCATACGGAGCTCCATCGCAGTCTTTAACACTGGTAGCATGCCGCGACAGCGTGGACGTGAACCGTATGTGCAGTTGACGGACTTTGAGCGAGGGCGTATAGTGGGCATGCGGGAGGCCGGGTGGACGTACCGCCGAATTGCTCAACACGTGGGGCGTGAGGTCTCCACAGTACATCGATGTTGTCGCCAGTGGTCGGCGGAAGGTGCACGTGCCCGTCGACCTGGGACCGGACCGCAGCGACGCACGGAATCACGCCAAGACCGTAGGATCCTACACAGTGCCGTAGGGGACCGCACCGCCACTTCCCAGCAAATTAGGGACACTGTTGCTCCTGGGGTATCGGCGAGGACCATTCGCAACCGTCTCCATGAAGCTGGGCTACGGTCCCGCACACCGTTAGGCCGTCTTCCGCTCACGCCCCAACATCGTGCAGCCCGCCTCCAGTGGTGTCGCGACAGGCGTGAATGGAGGGACGAATGGAGACGTGTCGTCTTCAGCGATGAGAGTCGCTTCTGCCTTGGTGCCAATGATGGTCGTATGCGTGTTTGGCGCCGTGCAGGTGAGCGCCACAATTAGGACTGCATACGACCGAGGCGCACAGGGCCAACACCCGGCATCATGGTGTGGGGAGCGATCTCCTACACTGGCCGTACACCACTGGTGATCGTCGAGGGGACACTGAATAGTGCACGGTACATCCAAACCGTCATCGAACCCATCGTTCTACCATTCCTAGACTGGCAAGGGAACTTGCTGTTCCAACAGGACAATGCACGTCCGCATGTATCCCGTGCCACCCAACGTGCTCTAGAAGGTGTAAGTCAACTACCCTGGCCAGAAAGATCTCCGGATCTGTCCCCCATTGAGCATGTTTGGGACTGGATGAAGCGTCGTCTCACGCGATCTGCACGTCCAGCACGAACGCTGGTCCAACTGAGGTGCCAGGTGGAAATGGCATGGCAAGCCGTTCCACAGGACTACATCCAGCATCTCTACGATCGTCTCCATGGGAGAATAGCAGCCTGCATTGCTGCGAAAGGTGGATATACACTGTACTAGTGCCGACATTGTGCATGCTCTGTTGCCTGTGTCTATGTGCCTGTGGTTCTGTCAGTGTGATCATGTGATGTATCTGACCCCAGGAATGTGTCAATAAAGTTTCCCCTTCCTGGGACAATGAATTCACGGTGTTCTTATTTCAATTTCCAGGAGTGTATGTCTAATGTCGGTAGTAAACTGAGCCACGAACTCAAGGTGATGAAATTGACGGGGGGAGCAGTTGACACTATTCCGACGGAAGGCGAACGTGAGTGGCTTGTGGTCTGTATACATCGTGAAAGTTCGCGCTTCCACTTGGGGGCGGAAATATTTCACTGCTTGGTATACCGCCAGGAGCTCACGGTCATATGTGCTCCATTTTCTCTGTGCAGGCGAAAGCTTGTGGGAATAATACGCCAGTGGCTGCCATGCGTTGTCGGACCATTGTTGTAACGCGGTTCCGATCGCCGTCTGGCTCGCGTCTACGACAATTGCTGATGGCGCGTCGAGCCGTGGGTGTGCGAGAAGCGCCGCGTCGGCCACGCTCTTCTTTGTTGCCTCGAACGCAGAACACATGTCCTCTGTCCACTGTATGAGAGACTTGCTATTTGCTTTAGGGCCTGATAATGCCGCCGTAAAAGGTTCCTGCAGCTCCGCAGCGTGAGGAAGGTGTCGTCGATAAAAATTGAGCATCCCCAAAAAACGACGTAATTCTTTGATCGTAGTTGGTTGGGGTAGTTGCAAGATAGTGTCCACCTTCTCGGACAGAGGAAGAGAGCCTTCAGCAGAAATCTTATGGCCAAGAAATGTCACCTGTGACTGCCCAAAAACACACTTGTCCACGTTCAAGACGACACCGTAACGCTCGCAGATGTTGTCGGTGTTGTTCGTGGTCAGCAGTGAACACTAACACATCGTCCAGGTAGGCGAAACAGAACGGTAGCCCCTGGAGAACCGAGTCTACGAGGGTTGTTTTTTAAGTAAGGGCCGTTTTTATTTTTAAAAAAAGATACAAATACTTTTGTAAAAAAACTTGTTTTCTGATTCTACACACTTTTACCTATTTTTCTGCATAGTTGCCTTGTTAATTTAAGAACTTGTTATACCGTACAACCAAGTTTTTGATTCCCTCTTCAAATAATTCCGCCGCCTACTCCGACAGCCAAGAGTTCACGGCCGGTTTCACTTCATCGTCGTCATTGCAGCGCTGCCCGCCAAGATGGTGTTTCAGGTACCGGAAAAGGTGAAAATCGCTAGGAGCAAGGTCGGGGCTGTATGGTGCATGGTCCAAAACTTCCCAGCCAAAAGAATCAATGAAATCCCGAGTCTTTTGAGAGGTGTGAGGCATAGCGTTATCGTGCAGCAGCAAAACTCCTTTTGTCAGCATGCCGCACCTTTTGTTTTGAATTGCTCTGCGGAGATTCTTTAGAGTTGCACAGTAGGCATCTGAGTTGATTGTCGTTCCTCGTGGCATAAAGTCCACTAGCAAAACACCGCGCCGGTCCCAGAACACAGTTGCCATAATCTTGCGCTTTGACAGCGTCTGTTTGCATTTGACCTTGACGGGTGAGGTTGTGCGTCGCCATTCCATCGATTGTCGCTTGCTTTCGGGAGTGATATGGGATACCCATGTTTATCTCCAGTGACAATTTGACTCAACATGTCATCCCCTTCTTCCTTGTAACGAATCAAAAAGTCCAATGAAGTGTCAAATCTCTTCCCTTTGTGGTCCTCTGTGAGGAGTCTGGGTACCCACCGAGAACACAATTTCTTAAAGTTTAGGTTTTCAGACACAATTTTGTACAAAACCGATCTTGAAACTTGTGGAAATTCCAAAGAAAGAGTGGAAATTGTGAATCTTCTGTCCTCACGATTCTTTGTTTCGACTGCAGCCACCAAATCATCAGTGATCACAGAGGGCCGGCCTGAGCGTTCTTCGTCATGGACGTTTTGACGGCCATTTTTAAACTCTCTAACCAATTGACGCACTTTACCTTCACTCACTGCATTCAAGCCATAAACTTCTGTTAACTGACGATGAATTTCTGCAGCTGATAGGCTTCTCGCGGTCAAAAAACGTACACTGACCGTATCTCACGCGCGGCGGGCGATTCAATAATCGTAAACATTATAAAGTAGCACAGCGATGCGTACACGTCAGCTACACAGCTGCAACTTGCATCAGTGTGAACGGGAAGGATGCCGGCAAGTGGCGCGGTGGCATGTTGCGGCGTCCGCGCGAACTACGGGACTATATGCGCGAACGGCCCTTACTTAAAAAACAACCCTCGTATAAACCTTTGCCAGGTCTGAGCGGCATTGCGTAAACCGAAAGTCAAATTTGCTTTCAAATAAACCGAAAGGCGTTATTATTGAAGTCTTTGGAATGTCGTCATTGGCCACCGGAATCTGTGTATACGCTTTAGCGCAGTGCAGAACTGTGAACACCGTGGCACCATGTAAAGCGTGATTATAATCCCTCAGTAACGGAACGGGATATCTGTCCGGCACTGTTCGCGCGTTAAGCGATCGGTAGTCACCGCATGGGCGCCAAGCTCCACCCTTCTTCGGAACAAGATGTAATGCGGAGGACCACGGGCTCTTAGATGGCCGCATTATGCCCTCGCGAATCACGGCGTCAAATTCTGCCTTCGCAATCTTCAATCGGTCCGGAGAGAGACGCCTAGGTCGGCACGCTACTGGGGGACCATCAGTCGTTTGAATGTGATGCACCGTGTCATGTGGTATGAACCTGGGAGCGCCGGGCGGCCTGGTCAAGTTCGGATAGTTAAGCAGTAATTCAGTGTACTCATCCTCCGTAGCATGGACCAACTTGGCACTGTGCGTTGCGGCGTTGCGACGGAAACCCGTGACTGCTAAGCCAGTGACGCTGTCTACCAAGCGTGCGTTCGCGACGTCCGGCAGCAGGTGGCAGTGCGCCAGGAGGTCAGCCCCGACGATCGCCTCCGTGACGTCAGCCACTGTAAAATTCCACTCGTACGCGCGACGTAGGCCGAGATGAAGCTCCATCCTCTGTGTGCCATATGTTGCGTTGGGAGAATTGTTGGCAACCGTCAGACGGAAGGCAGTTGGCGGCCGGCAACGATGTATGGCTGTTCGTGGTATGATATTCAGGTCCGACCCAGTGTCAATTAAAAACTTTACGCCGGAACTCCTATCGGTAACGAACAGGCGCTTGGAGGATAACTGGCAGTCGGTTGCGCCTATTGTCGACCGCCGGTGGCGTTTGGGTGCGAGCATGGCGATGTGCACTTCCTTGCCTGATCGCCGAATCGTCGGTGGTACCAGCACAGCGGTACCTCGCCTTGCGGAGTGGTAGTACCGCCGGAAGATCTGCTTCTCGAACGCCGCCGTCTGTATCGGCTTCTTCTATTGTTGTCGTCGTCACGTGCCAGCAGCGCACTGACCTGGGCGCACAAAAGCTCAACCTTGGCCGCGAGAGAATTATGGTCGGCCCGTGTCATGGTCGGCCCGTGCTACAGACGCGGTACTGTTTGCGCTGTTGTCCAACGCCGCGACTGCGCTGACCGAAACCGGTGTGATCTCGTCCTGAATCCGGTCTGCTAGCTGCGCCACGTCATCCAGCGGCATGTCCGTTTGTGAGACGATTATGGCTTTTATTTGCGGCGGCAACCTACTCCTCCACAGCGTTCTGAGCAGACTGTCTGGCACAGTAACGGTGTCAACTTTGCTGCGTAGATGTCGCAGGTATTGAGAAGGCTTCCTGTCGCCAATTTCTTCCTGTGTCAGAACCTGACGTATCCGGTCCTCTTGTGACGCGGCCACCCGTCGAATCAACTCTGATTTTAGCCTGGCATAAGCTCCAGCCTCGGGTGGTGCTGTGATTGTAGTGTTGGCAGAGGCGCCAACACTGGGTTGCTAGAGGAGGCCGAAATGCACGCGTTTAATTACACGCTGACTGGCGTGAGGTCTGGAACAGGACAATATCTTGAGAATTGCAAATAAAGTACGTAGTTGATATAATACTTAATTTTAATCCACAAGTGTAGAACATCTCTCTTGACGGTACATGTTATAGCCACAATATATATTAATTATCAATTGAATACGGCGCCTTGCTAGGTCGTAGCAAATGTAGCTGAAGGCTATGCTAACTATCGTCTCGGCAAATGAGAGCGTATTTGTCGGTGAACCATTGCTACGAACGTCGGCTGTACAACTGGGACGAGTGCTAGTAAGTCTCTCTAGACCTGCCGTGTGGTGGCGCTCGGTCTGCTATCACTGACAGTGGCGACACGCGGGTCCGGCGTACACTAATGGACCGCGGCCGATTTAAAGGCTACCACCTAGCAAGTGTGGTGTCTGGCGGTGACACCACAGTGATTATGTCCTGCACCTCGGCTGCATAACGTTGGTCGAGTTGGCTCACAATCAGCGCAAATTTAGTTGCTTCGACCGTTATTCCAGCGCAGTTAAAACTTGCCTCTGCCTGCGCGAACCAGAGTACCGGGTTGTCGGCCCAGAACGGCGGCAAACGGACTGCAATCCTGGAGACGGCCTGCTGTTCGGTCATTATGTGCTACTTACGTAGCTCACGGCTGCTTCTTCTTAATCACGTCGGTCTCTGCTTGAATCACGTCGGGTTCACCACTTGCCGGCTTCAGCTAAACTGGTGGCTGTCCGACCTTTGCTTAACGTGATTCAGAAGAATAAAGACCTTCACTTCAGCAACAATAACTTTTTTGCGAGCGCGTATCTGACGACGCCTGGCCTGCATGGACTGATCGGAGTTAACGAAATTTGCTTCCGGCCTATACAGAAGGATCCTTAATCCTCGGAAAACTTCCGTAGTTAGGAGAAAAAAACAGTAATCGTCCACACAAGCCAGGGGCACGGAACTACTAACTCAAAAAAACAGGGAATAATAATAAACAGAACGTATATAAAAGCTAGAAAACACAGCGCCTCTAGAGGCTGGGCGCGGAACTACACAAACGACGCGTACAGTAATTACGACCGCACAGCACTGCACTGACACACGCGCACAGCGCGCACACAGACACACACACACACACACACACACCGGCGAGCATGAATTAGCGCGCGGCAGCGTCGCTACAATCTTATTAGACGCAGACAAACATGACTACAGACTGGAATGAGATTTCCACTCTGCAGCGGAGTGTGCGCTGATGTGAAACTTCCTGACAGATTAAAACTGTGTGCCCGACCGAGACTCGAACTCGGGACCTTTGCCTTTCGCGGTCAAGTGCTCTACCATCTGAGCTACCGAAGCACGACTCACGCCCGGTACTCACAGCTTTACTTCTGCCAGTATCTCGTCTCCTACCTTCCAAACTTTGCAAAAGCTCTCCTGCGAACCTGCAGAACTAGCACTCCTGAAAGAAAGGATATAGCGGAAACATGGCTTAGCCACAGGAAGTTTCATATCAGCGCACACTCCGCTGCAGAGTGGAAATCTCATTCTGGAAACATCACCCAGGCTGTGGCTAAGCCATGTCTCCGCTATATCCTTTCTTTCAGGAGTGCTAGTTCTGCAGGTTCGCAGGAGAGCTCCTGTAAAGTTTGGAAGGTAGGAGACGAGATACTGGCAGAAGTAAAGCTGTGAGTACCGGGCGTGAGTCGTGCTTCGGTAGCTCAGATGGTAGAGCACTTGCCCGCGAAAGGCAAAGGTCCCGAGTTCGAGTCTCGGTCGGGCACACAGTTTTAATCTGCCAGGAAGTTTCATATCAGCGCAACCTCGTTGGCTGCGTTACAAATTAATACGCGGATCGGCGGAAGCAGAATCTGGTCCGTCACTATGGCAGCGCCATCTCGTATTGCGGAGACGGACGAGCGTTGCGCCTGCGCTGATGTGCTTAGCGGGGCGCGCTCTAGTGGGAAAGTTATGTACGCGCTGACTACGCGGAACTATATACACAACATCAACGAATTGCAGGCCTTATTGGATGAAGATGATTTTCAGACTCAACAGGAACTCCCGAAACAACTGAATATGATGCAGAAAGTTGTTTCTGTTCGGTTGGAAGTTATGGGAAAAATGGAGAAAGTGGTAAAATGGGTTCCTCACGAACTGGATGAAAGACATTAAGTAGATCGAAAGACAACTTGTGTAATGTTGCTCGCATGATACAAAAGAAAGTCGTTTCTCCATCTAATAGTGACAGGAGATGAAAAACGGATATATTTTGAGAATTCTAAGCGTCGTAAATCATGGATGAATCCAGCAAACCATCGACATCCACTACAAGACCAAATCGCTTTGGCCGGCCGGGGTGGCCGAGCGGTTCTAGGCGCTACAGTCTGGATCCGCGCGACCGCGACGGTCGCAGGTTCGAATCTTGCCGCGGGCGTGGATGTGTGTGATGTCCTTAGGTTAGTTGGGTTTAAGTAGTTCTAAGTTCTAGGGGACTGATGACGTCAGAAGTTAAGTCCCATAGTGCTCAGAGCCATTTGAACCAAATCGCTTTGGAAGGAAGACAACGCTCTGTGTTTGCTGGGATCAGAAGCTGTAAGACTTGGTGAAACCTTTAACACTGATCGCTGCCAACAGCAGACGATCGATTTAAACGGAGTGTTACATGAAAAACGAATATGGAAAAAAAGGCAACAGAAAGTCATATTGCTTCATGATAACTCCCCGTCACACACAGCAAAACGGATCAGGAAAACGATCGAGGCATTCAGTTGGGAAATAATAGGGCATCAGCTCGTTCTCCAGACTTGGCTGCCTCCGATTATCATGTACTTGCATCACTGGCACACGCTCTCGCTGAATAACGCTTCAATTCGTATGAAAATGTAGGAAAACGGCTCGCTGACTGGTTCGCTTCAAAAGAAGAACTTTTTTTTTGGCGTGGCATTCACAGCCTGCCGGAGAGGTGGGAGAATATATAAGGAGAAATGGAGATTATTTTGGATAAAATATTGTTTATCAGTTTCAAATAACTGACATGTAATTATTGCAACCAAATTCCGGTTTCATAGTTCTACTCCTGGTAATATTATTTTAAAGGATATTCACCAAATAAACTGCCTCACAAACGCTCTGGTGTCGAAAGATGTGAGAAGAAATTCCGAATTCCGAACTGGCAGAAAAGCATAAAAATATAACAGCTAACCTCTTTGCTGCAGGCCTGGGAGAATATGATTTCCCATCTGTAGTATAAAGCGGATACTCTTATTAGCCATTGTCTTATACGTCTAGCCTTTGAACTAGCAGTTTTCGGTATTTTCTTCTGTCGAACTGTTCGCGCAATGAAACTAGAACAAATTTGAACAATAAACGTGTTGTACATTATACGACCAGCGTAAATGTCGTAGTTGCCGCCAGCAAAATAGACAAGTGAAGGTGATACCCGTTACGTGACGCTGTCAGGCGTGCAGCACTCTGATTCGTTGGCTTCACAGCATTGTTGCCACGTTCGAGACACTGTAGAAACGATAGAGGTCAGCGCCAGCTGAATTTTCAGTGTTCCCATGCAGTACTGTTTGCTCACATGTGGTTTTAGCCTCCAGTAGAAAGGTGCATTGATTTCTGTTTGTAGTGAGTGCAATGCGGGAGTAAGGGCTACCGAGTGGTAAGCGTAAAGGCCGACCAGTTAATATTGTATTGAAGACTTTTACCCGCCAGGTTAGCCGAGAGCGCTAATGCGCTGCTTCCTGGACTCGGGCAGGCGCACCAGCCCCGGATCGAAGCCGCCCGGCCGATTAACGACGAGGGCCGGCCTGGATGTGGTTTTTAGGCGGTTTTCCACACCCCCTAGATGAATGCTGGGCTGGTCCCCACGTCCCGCCACATTTACACGACTGACAGCATCTGAATATGTTCCTACTATGCGATGGATTACACTAGACACAGACAGATGAGGTACACTACTTCCATTCTGGGGGCTACGGGGAGGCAGCAGCAAGGGCGTCTGGCTACCCCTTAACATTAACCTTGCCCAATCTGTACTTAACCATGCCGACCCTGTGAACTGCGAGATAAACGCCCAAACAAAAGCAGAAGAAATATACAGAAGACTTTTTTACTGATCTCCAGATGTGAGCACATGTGATTCTGAAAATGTTCAAATGTGTGTGAAATCTTATGGGACTTAACTGCTAAGGTCATCAGTCCTTAAGGTTACACACTACTTAACCTAAATTATCCCAAGGACAAACACACACACCCATGCCCGAGGGAGGACTTGAACCTAAGCCGGGGCTAGCCGCACAGTCCGTGACTGCAGCGCCCCAGGCCGCTCGGCTAATCCCGCGCGCCATGTGATTGTCGAAGATAGGCCCATAAATGAAAGCGGTAATATACAGAATTTTACGATTTTGAGAAAAAGTTAGGGCATAGAACTGTGCTTCGTTACTGCGAAAGAAAACAGTATATGACGGATAGAAAAAAAAGCAGATTAATCTCTTGATAAAATTAATTAACGTGGCTCAGAGACCTCCGTTATTTGTCTGCCCCGTTCACCTGATTTTCAATTCAGATAGTACGAGGGTTGGAACATTAATAGTGGCAAATATTTATTTACAGCTCGTACAAAACAGATACTTGTTTCAAAGTCTTACTGACCTTCAACGTGTATAACCCGTTGCCAGCGATGTGGAAGTCCGCAGGATACTGTTAGCAGTGCCAGTTGTGTTGACAGCTCGAGCGGCGTGGTCTATTGCCCGACGAATTTGTAGCAGTTCTGAAGCGGATGCCGTGAAGTGTTCCCTTCAGTTTATAAATCGAGTTGAACTTACGAGGGCTTAAGTAAAGGGAGTGCAGTAGGTGGTATATCACTTAGCAGCTCCATCAGTCAAACAAACCAATAACAGCTTGCACTGTATGTGCTTGAACATTGTCCTGCAAAATGATAGTCAGGGCCTGCAGAAAGTGTTATCACTTGTGTCTCTAGGCTGGTCGTAGGTTGTATTCCAAAAATGAACATTACGACTGCAAGAACGAAGTTTTGTGTACAATGCACTTGTTGCATGCTGAGGGTAATAGTTTTTTAGTATACTTCCATAAAACGTGGGTTTCACAAAACCATACTCACAAATACAGTTCACTTTGCTCGAATCAATGGAAAAAATGGTAATTAGCGTGTGGCATGGTCGGCCGGGAGGCCCATTCCGGGGAAGTTCGGCCGCAAGTGCAAGTCTTATTACAGTCGACGCCACATTGGGCGACTTGCGCGCCGGTGATGAGGATGAAATATTGATGAAGACGGCACAAGACGCAGTCCCCGAGCGGAGAAAATCTCCAACCCGGCCGGGAATCGAACCCGGGCCTGCTTGCATGGAAGGCGAGCACATTAACACCCAACTAAGCAGGCGCACGACTAACATGGAAGTCCTGGCCTAAACGTGCCTACAGTTTATTTTGTGAATCGTGTATCAGCGTTTTGCGTGGTGGGCGTAGTACTGAAGGGTTTGCAGCAGCTGCAAATTAAAAATTTCTGGAGATAGGGAATATCACAGTTCTGTTAAGACGGAACTTAAATCCTGCCTCGGATGGATGACCTCGCAAATAAATTGCGTTCATAGATGACACGATGGAACAATTATTTGTGAGATGTTACACAGGCGGATTAGAGGGTAACCATTATTGAAATGTAAGAGATGAAATCGTCGTATCTCCTGAACTTTTTGCGCTAGGACATTCAGAATTAGGAAATTTGTGGTAAGGTCTTATGGGACCAAACTGCAGAGGTCAATGGTCCCTAAGATTACACACTACTTACTCTAATTTAAAACTTACGCTAAGCACAACACGCACACATCTCCGAGGGCGGACTCGAACCTCCGACGGGGGAAGCCGCGCGGATCGTAACGCCCGAGACCGCTCGGCTACCCCGCGCGGCTAGGACGTTCAAACTGCACTTTTGGCCGCGGGGCATAATGGGAATTACTATGCGCATGCATGCGCGCGCACGTTGTTGTTGTCGGCTACCTTCATTTGGGTGCGCTCATCAATAACCAAAATGGGCGCGTTTGGGGGGCTGAGAATCCGCATTTCGCGATCGAGAAGTCTCTTCACCCTCAACGGGTGAGTGTGTGGTGTGCAGCGTCCAGTCACGGAATAATCGGTGCGATATTCCTTGATGACACGGTGACTACCGAACGGTACGTGAAGGTTTCGGAAGATGGTTTCATCCCCATTATCCAAAGCGACCCTGATTTCGAAAAGGTGTGGTTCATGGAAGCCGGAACTCTGCTCCATAGAAGCAGGAGAGTGTTCTATGTCCCGAAGGAGCAGTTTGGGAACTGCATTCTGCCTCTGGGGTATCCAGAAGCCACTGGCATGGGCATTAGCCGTCATATCCTCTGGACCAGAACACATGCGTCTCCTTTTTGTGGGGTTGTATTAAAGACAAGATGTACAGAAATAACCGCAAAATCATTGATGAGCTGAAAACAGCCATTCAGGAGGTCATCGACAGCATCGATGTTCCGACATTTCAAGGGGTCATGCAGAATTTCGCTATTCACCTGCACCATATGATTGTCAATGATGGCAGCCATATCTAACATGTCATAACCTAAATCTGAACATCTGTAGTGACGTTTACATGTTGATTAAAGTGTGTACTCGCCGTCGTTTGTAACTAATTTAGGTTTTGTTCACATTGTTCAATAATTGTCTCCCGGTAGGTTCATTTCTCTAAAGGTATTTTATTGTTTATTTCGGTATACTTTTATGTTTTCACAACAAAATGTATAATGGTGTGGATCTATACATTCTGAGAGTGTCCATATATTTTGGGAGTGCACATACGTCAGTGGTTTTGTTTCTTCCAAAGGTTGAAGTAAAAATATTATTGGCTGGCCGCAGTGACCGTGCGGTTCTAGGCGCTTCAGTCCGGAACCGCGCTGCTGCTACGGTCGCAGGTTCTAATCCTGCCTCGGGCACGGATGTGTGTAATGTCCTTACGTTACACAATCTGCGACATTTTCGAGAAAAAAACAGTGACCCGTATATGTAATAAGTTTCCTTTAATTTACGTCCATGGTCCCAAACTCTTTGTTAACAGATTACCGATTTTGGTATTTAACGACCATCATCAGATCTGCAGAAAAAATGGGAAAAACATAAATACACTCGCAAACTGTCTAAGGGGTTGGGTTTGGGTTGTTTGGGGGAAGAGACCAAACAACGAGGTCATCGGTCTCATCGGATTAGGAAAGGACGGGGAAGGAAGTCGGCCGTGCACTTTCAAAGGACCCATCCCGGCATTTGCCTGGAGCGATTTAGGGAAATCACGGAAAACCTAAATCAGGATGGCAAACTGTCTAAGGCTTAAGAACAATACATAGACCATAATGAAAAGTAGTACTGACAAAATTTACATTTGTGCGCTTTAAATATGAAGAGGTATGCCTGTTTCATGAAAACAAAGTCCCAATCTACTGCAGCCATAGTGGCATCGTCAAAATTTAAATGCGGAATCAGCAGCAGCACCGTCAAATACGTATAAATAACATCACATGAACGAGTCATGTTGTCAGTATTACTACTGTTTGAAACAAGCTGTCGCACAGTAGCCACAAGATGTTTGTGTTGTAAGTTCACCAGCTGTCGGTAATGTCGGCTTACACTAGTTTTCAATAATTAACTGAAACAGCGAAAATAAAAGGGGATACAATAGTTGAAGTCTGTAATAAGCTTATAACATATAAAAGGCATTACAGTAATAAAAAGCAATAAAAAGAAGAACACGACAAAAGTAAGATTGTTAAAAAGAGGAAGAGTTAAGAAACAGTGGTTGACATGTACTCTAGTGCCAATATTCATAAATATTAAACACCGTTGATAATACACCGGGTAATATTAAACATCCATAAAACAAATCGCTAAAGGAGCCACAAATGGAAGAAAACATGGTGCTGCAAATAATTAGCGCCCTCTGTTAGCGCTAACGCCAGAATTCCGCACAGGCGGGAAGTGGTTGGAGGAGCGTGACCGGCAGAGGGTCCCTCGTACCCTGCGGCACTCCGTTGCAAGAAAAGAATTATAAAATTTAAACATTTCCAGATCGGTGGATTGGAAGGAACGGTCCAACACCCTGGCAACCCCGCTCTCCAGACATTACGCCCCTTGACTTTTTTTCTGAGGCTATATGAGGGACAGAGTCCTTGTCACGCCAGTTGCTGACGTCGACGAACTGAAGGCTAGGATACAACCGGCTGCGGGTACTGTGACAGAACACATGTTACGAAACACGTGGCGTGTACTGGAATATCGCCTCGACATTCTCCGAGCTACCGAGTAGTAACACTAACCTATGTAACGGCAACAAATGTAAATTATTATCGGTTATTATGTAATAAATTGTTATAATCAGGGCTACACTTTGCGCTCACCCTGTGCTAATCAGAATTTTGCTGTCTTCGTCTCTCGCACTGGGCAAAATTGCACGGAATTTCTCACCTATCACTTATCGCATATTTAAAATATGCAACGCGTAACAGGCGGTAGAACAGAAGCCAGAACGAGTAAAGCCGGCCGGAGTGGCCGAGCGGTTCTGGGCGCTACAGTCTGGAACCGCAAGACCGCTACGGTCGCAGTTTCGAATCCTGCCTCGGGCATGGATGTGTGTGATGTCCTTAGGTTAGTTAGGTTTAAGTAGTTCTAAGTTCTAGGGGACTGATTACCTCAGAAGTTCCATAGTGCTCAGAGCCATTTTTAGCCAGAACGAATAAGTTTTATTGAGAATACAAAGGCGACGCCGCAAGGTGGGCGTTGGCCGGAAAAGTGACGTAGACTCACGAGGTATCACGTGAGGTCACATGGCGAAGCGCTGGCGGTAGCCTTATATATGGTAACATACGTGGGCCGGAAGGGCTGTGGCCAGACGCCAACGTGGAAGGGGTCGACGCTGCCTCTAAGGCAGTAGCAGCGGCGCCCGGAGTGGGAGTTCAGAAAGCTGCCCAGGAGGGACCTACGTGCAGGTTGGCACCTTATTATGAAACAGCGGCTTGTGCGGGTCATACAGACAGTTTTCTTCGCTGTATGCCTGAATTAAGATGCGTAACACCTCTTTGCTCCATTCCATTTCTAGAATACGGTGCTTGAACTAGTGTGGCTTTGCTCTGGCTCTGTTCACGTCTCTGAATTAGCCGGGTACCTCCCTCCATTGGTGAAGGACAGTCAGGAATAGCGTGCATTCATAGAGGACACTTAATCAGATTTGCTCCAACGTGCAATTAAAGATTGTACTTATCCAAGTCTGGCCTGTTTTCCGACCGAGTTCCATAACTCCTTCAAAAAAAGTATGGACTCAAACAGAGGCAATACAATACATATCGAAAATCACCGTCTAACCCTATATGCATTAATTTTGGTCATCAGTCTACTGCCTGGTTTGATGCGGCCCGCCACGAATTCCTTTCCTGTGCTGACCTCTTCATCTCAGAGTAGCACTTGTAACCTACGTCCTCAATTATTTGCTTGACGTATTCCAATCTCTGTCTTCCTCTACAGTTTTTGCCCTCTACAGCTCCCTCTAGTACCATGCAAGTCATTCCCTCATGTCTTAGCATATGTCCTATCATCCTGTCCCTTCTCCTTATCAGTGTCTTCCACATATTCCTTTGCTCTCCGATTCTGCGTAGAACCTCCTCATTCCTTACCTTATCAGTCCACCTGATTTTCAACATTCGTCTATAGCACCACATCTCAAATGCTTCGATTCTCTTCTGTTCCGGTTTTCCCACGGTCCATGTTTCACTACCATACGATGCAGTACTCCAGAAGTACATCCTCAGAAATTTCTTCCTCAGATTAAGGCCGGTATTTGATATTAGTAGACTTCTCTTGGCCAGAAATGCCTTTTTTGCCATAGCGAGTCTGCTTTTGATGTCCTCCTTGCCCCGTCCGTCATTGGTTATTTTACTGCCTAGGTGGCAGAATTCCTTAACTGCATTGACTTCGTGACCATCAATCCTGATGTTAAGTTTCTCGCTGTTCTAATTTCTACTACTTCTCATTACCTTCGTCTTTCTCCGATTTACTCTCAAACTATACTGTGTACTCATTAGACTGTTCATTCCGTCCAGCAAATCATTTAATTCTTCTTCACTTTCACTCAGGATAGCAATGTCATCAGCGAATCGTATCATTGATATCCTTTCACCTTGTATTTTAATTCCACTCCTGAACCTTTCTTTTATTTCTATCATTGCTTCCTCGATGTACAGATTGAAGAGTAGGGGCGAAACGCTACAGCCTTGTCTTACACCCTTCTTAACACGAGCACTTAGTTCTTGATCGTCCACTCTTATTATTCCCTCTTGGTTGTTGTACATATTGTGTATGACCCGTCTCTCCCTATAGCTAACCCCTACTTTTTTCAGAATCTCGAACAGCTTGCACTATTTTGTATTGTCGAACGCTTTTTCGAGGTCGACAAATCCTATGAAAGTGTCTTGATTTTTCTTTAGCCTTGCTTCCATTATTATCCGTAACGTCAGAATTGCCTCTCTCGTCCCTTTACTTTTCCTAAAGCCAAACTGATAGTCACCTAGCACATTCTCAATTTCCTTTTCCATTGTTCTGCATATTATTCTTGTAAGCAGCTTCGATGCATGAGCTGTTAAGCTGATTGTGCGATAATTCTCGCACTTGTCAGCTCTTGCCGTCTTTCGAATTGTGTGGATGATGCTTTTCCGAAAGTCAGATGGTATATCGCCAGACTCATATATTCTACACACCAACGTGAATAGTCGTTCTGTTGTCACTTCCCCCAATGATTTTAGAAATTCTGATGGAATGTTATCTATCCCTTCTGCCTTATTTGACCGAAAGTCCTCCAAAGCTCTTTTAAATTCCGATTCTAATACTGGATCCCCTATCTCTTCTAAATCGACTTCTGTTTCTTCTTCTATCACATCAGACAAATATTCACCCTCATAGAGGCTTTCAATGTATTCTTTCCGCCTATCTGCTCTCTCCTCTGCATTTAACAGTGGAATTCCCGTTGCACTCTTAATGTTACCACCGTTGCTTCTAATGTCACCAAAGGTTGTTTTGACTTTCCTGTATGCTGAGTCGGTCCTTCCGACAATCATATCTTTTTCGATGTCTTCACATTTTTCCTGCAGCCATTTCGTCATAGCTTCCCTGCAGTTCCTATTTATTTCATTCCTTAGCGACTTGTATTTCTGTATTCCCGATTTTCCCGGAACATGTTTGTACTTCCTCCCTTCATCAATCAACTGAAGTATTTCTTCTGTTACCCATGGTTTCTTCGCAGCTACCTTCTTTGTACCTATGTTTTCCTTCCCAACTTCTGTGATGGCCCTTTTTAGAGATGTCCATTCCTCTTCAACTGTACTGCCTACTGCGCTATTCGTTATTGCTGTATCCATAGCGTTAGAGAACTTCAAACATATCTCGTCATTCCTTAGTACTTCCGTATCCCACTTCTTTGCGTATTGATTCTTCCTGACTAATGTCTTGAACTTCAGCCTACTCTTCATCACTACTATATTGTGATCTGAGTCTATATCTGCTTCTGGGTACGCCTTACAATCCAGTATCTGATTTCGGAATCTCTGTCTGACCATGATGTAATCTAATTGAAATCTTCCCGTATCTCCCGGCCTTTTCCAAGTATACCTCCTCCTATTGTGATTCTTGAACAGGGTATTCGCTATTACTAGCTGAAACTTGTTACAGAACTCAATTAGTCTTTCTCCTCTTTCATTCCTCGTCCCAAGCCCATATTCTCCTGTAACCTTTTCTTCTACTCCTTCCCCTGCAACTGCATTCCAGTCGCCCATGACTATTAGATTTTCGTCCCCCTTTACATACTGCATTACCCTTTCAATATCCTCATACACTTTCTCTATCTGTTCATCTTCAGCTTGCGACGTCTGCATGTATACCTGAACTATGGTTGTCGGTGTTGGTCTGCTGTCGATTCTGATTAGAACAACCCGGTCACTGAACTGTTCACAGTAACACACACTCTGCCCTACCTTCCTATTCATAACGAATCCTACACCTGTTATACCATTTTCTGCTGCTGTTGATATTACCTGATACTCATCTGACCAGAAATCCTTGTCCTCCTTCCACTTCACTTCACTGACCCCTACTATATCTAGATTGAGCCTTTGTATTTCCCTTTTCAGATTTTCTAGTTTCCGTATCACGTTCAAGCTTCTGACATTCCACGCCCCGACTCGTAGAACGTTATCCTTTCGTTGATTATTCAATCTTTTTCTCATGGTAACCTCCCCCTTGTCAGTCCCCTCCCGGAGATCCGAATGGGGGACTATTCCGGAATCTTTTGCCAATGGAGAGATCATCATGACACTTCTTCAATTACAGGCCACATGTCCTGTGGATACACGTTACGTGTCTTTAATGCAGTGGTTTCCATTGCCTTCTGCATCCTCATGTCGTTGATCATTGCTGATTCTTCCGCCTTTAGGGGCAATTTCCCACCCCTAGGACAAGAGAGTGCCCTGAACCTCTATTTGCTCCTCCGCCCTCTTTTACAAGGCCGTTGGCAGAATGAGGCTGACTTCTTATGCCGGAAGTCTTCGGCCGCCAATGCTGATTATTTATCAAAATTTAGGCAGTGGCGGGTATCGAACCCGGGACCGAAGACGTTTTGATTATGAATCAAAGACGCAACCCCTCTTTGTTTTTTTGTTTTTTTTTGTTTTTTTTTTTCGTTGTATCTGCTCGGTGCGGACGTCGCAGGACACTCGTTTCAGTTCGTCGTTGATCCATTAACTCAGTTTTTTTATTACAGAGGTCATCTAACCCTCTGACCGAACACGCTGAGTGACCGAGACGGCTAATGGTTCAAATGGCTCTGAGCACTATGGGACTTAACATCTATGGTCATCAGTCCCCTAGAACTTAGAACTACTTAAACCTAACTAACCTAAGGACATCACACAACACCCAGTCATCACGAGGCAGAGAAAATCCCTGACCCCGCCGGGAATCGAACCCGGGAACCCGGGCGTGGGAAGCGAGAACGCTACCGCAACCCCTAGACCACGGGGTATGCATATTACTCACAAATAAACGATTGTGCGGGTCATACACACAGTTTTCCTCTCGGTATGCCGCAACTATGACGCTTAACGCCTCTTTGCTCCATTCTATTATTAGAATACGATGCACTCAATAGAAAAAAAAATGTTTTCACAAACAACTAGTTTAAAAAAAGTCTACTGGCAAAAAAAGTTTTTTCTGCATTTGTTAAAACCTACTTACTGAAAAGATGCAGAAAATCCCCAACACGAAAATCTGAAATTAGCCTTTAGCCATCTATTAATAAGCAAATAACAAAAGCACTGCTGTACCTCTTCCTGCGCATGCGCGAATGATCGCTGCCTGGTGCGCATGCGCGGATTGACGGCAGTTTAAAACTGCCCTCTATTCTAGCGCGGGGATAGTAAGTTTGCTTATTTTCGCAGTTGATGGATGTCGCGCTAAACCAGTAACGTTCGATGCAGATCGTCGTGTAGTACCCCGTTTAAGGCGCTGAGATGAGCTTCAGGTGCGTATTTTCGTTACGGCCGCAGTAGTTTAGTTTGACGAGTGAATACCAAAAATTCGACAATCACTACGCTTTCCTACAATGAGAGTCCCCGTATAACCAAGGAGAAAAGTCATATTTTTTCTTTCTTTTACCCCTTTGGTTAAGTAGTTTCAGCTCTCTCCTTGTATATCTGTGTTCCTCCTTTTTTTCCCATTCGACGTCATTTCAAGATCTACAAATTTGACTAAATACATCTCAGGTGAACAGCTTGGTATGAGTGTGCATAGGACACAATATTTCGGCAATCGACCACGTTGCCATCATCAGGTAAATCTAAGAGATATAGATCTTTTTTTCTTCGAAGCAACTCTAATATTTCGAAAGTAGAATAAATACGTGCCTTTTAGAATTTTAAAGGAAGTAGGCAAAAACAGGCGTTAACGTCGAAATAGGTTATTTTAGGTGCTATAAAATTAGTGGTTTCGGTATTAATTAGTCATGAAACGCGTAAGTGCAAGTTAATTTGCAACCAGGAACTCGGGAAAACAATGGATTTGAACCTAAAGGTCCGCGGTCTACTTAGTACACTTTTGTCTCAGCCTGAGAATGTTTCGCCTGTTCAGTATATCTTCCATATCGAGTGGCATGTTTTGGCCCCCAAGCAGTTCAAGAATTCTGAGGGATTGTCGTCTACTCCTTGTTTCGACTTACGTCTTTCTGTATTCTGTCATATTCTTTACGCAGAATCGCGTTACACTGCTTATCTTCACCTACTTCGCTGTTTTCATAATATTTTCTTTAGGTTTGTTTTCCTTGTGATGGCCCTACAAGACGATAGTGGACGATTTTAGTGTAAAGGTACCGACAGGACAAAAATTAACACAGGTCTAACTTAAGTAGAATTTGCCGGGATGAATCAAATGTTTGTTCTTTCAAGTCATAGTTACAGATGACGGGTTTTCATAGAAAAATTGAGGAGGCGAATGGACAGTCACCAAAAGGAGTAAACAAAAGAATAAATGAAAAGATGGTCAAGTGCCAATATGTCTCGCAGAAACTTAAGTATGCAAATATAAGAGGCAGCCAAATGAAAACGAGACAGATGGAAAAAAAGAAAATAAACTGTCTATCGTTTCAAAAGAAATCGCCATAACCGTTGACACATTTATCCATCCCAATGTGAGACGAAACGGCCAATGCCTGCACAGAGAAATGTTTGCGGCGGCCCAGTTGTGCACCTCTTCCTCTGAAGTGGATCGATGGCCACGAATGTCTTCCTTCAGGGCTCCCAAGATATGGAAATCGCTTGGGAAGGGATCGGGACTGAAGAGGGGATGTGCGAGGACTTCCCAGAGAAAATTCTGCAGCTACCTCGAAACAGCTTTGGTACATGTGTGCGGCAGTGAGTAAAGTCGTGGTTCTGTAGGCATCCGCAAACATTTTCCCACGAAGCCATTTACCGTCTTGTCTAGCAGTGGAATAAATGTACGAGCACACTACAGAGACTACTGTTGAAATAACCAACAGTTTACTTACTTTTTTCCATCTGTCTGGTTTTATTTGACTGTCACTCACAGGTAGTTCGTCTATAAGGTTTGATGAATGAGTTTCAAGTATCACAACATGTGACTTAAATGGCCGGATCGTTTGACTGCATCGACATAGAAACTTAAACATTTTACACCGTTGTGCGACCACAGACTTTATTATGACATATATTTCAAATTGGTACTTCTATCCGCTCATGGGAGAAAGGGATATTAACAAACGGCCGTATCTTTTGATTGCATTAAGATAGGTGCTTAATTTTTTTACACTGCTAAGGGACCGCACACGTTAGTATTTGACATCAATTTCCACTTGATACCTCTATCCCGTCTTCAGAAACAGGGCCTTAACAGACGACAGGCAGACATACAGAACGGACAACGAAGCGATCCTGTAAGGGTTCCGTTATTAATAATTGACGTACGGATCGTTAAAATCAGTTCCTATGTGTCTTAAGAGCGATATTTCCGATCACTGCCTGTTGCCATTTTTGGTCTATGAGAATCAGGATGGACTTCAAGAGCGATCAACTTTCCGTGACAGATGGTTGCTCAGTGAACAACTGAGAGTGAAATCCGGATTCGCAGAGCAGAGCGGAGCAGGTTGTGGAAACGGGCCAAGGTTGATTACTGTTTCTTATACAAGAGCACACACAACTTTATTCCTCAAACCAATGCACAGTTTTCTCTTTAAAACAACAAATATCAATTCACGGCTGAGGGCCCAAGTAACTTCAACAGAATAAGTTTCAACGATTGCTTTTAAAACACGAGGATTTGGAGTTACGGCTGAAGGCCTTACTTAAGCAAAACTACAATATCTTCTCGGATAAAGGCCGAAATAATATGTCAGATCAGCTATGGAAATTCTTTAAAAGCCAGCCATTTACGAATTCCGGCTACGGGCCATATTAAGGAAAATTCAAGTTAATTCTTCCGCTGAAAGCCCAATAAAAATTTTTCTTTACATAATAAAAGAGAGGTTTTAAAGATAAGCTTTTAGACAGTACAACAGAAAAACAAAAAATGGTTCGAATAGCTCTGAGCTCTATGCGATTTAATTCTGAGGTCATCAGTCGCCTAGAACTTAGAACTACTTAAACCTAACTAACCTAAGGACATCGCACACATCGTTGCCCGAGGCAGGATTCGAACCTGCGACCGTAGCGGTCGCTCGGCTCCAGACTGCAGCGCCTAGAACCGCACGACCACTCCGGCCGGCACAGAAAAACATCTTACGAAAACCTGAAGTATCTTGTCGGCTGAAGGCCCAAACATTTACTCAAGAATAATTAAAGCCAACCTTAAGATAAACATTTTCAGAACACAGCTGAAGGCCGTTCCAAGAATTCAAGATAAACAGAAACTTTACAGACAAGTCTTTACATATTAAAGCCACAGATTCTGGAACAAACCCGGCTGAAGGCCTAAATACAGAGCAACAAGAATTTTAAGTAAACACAGCTGAAGGCCTAACCTTAAAATAGTTATCATGAAATTCGGCTGAAGGCCATATATTAAACATAAAACGGACAGTATTAATACACGGATGAAAGGCCTGGCACAGTACCTGCGATCAAATAAAATGACTATCAGAAACGACAACAGTGGCGCTTAGCAATGTTCAAAGGGTCGGCCTGGGGAGGAAAGTCTAACCACAGTTTAGGTGAGACAGACACCCAAGCATAACACTAAACAATCGGGTTGCAGCACGACCTACGGACGGCTTACGAACCAACCAACCGCCTAATCAATTCCCTTCCACGCAACCGACCAACTGCCTACTCCAGTACGCAGACAGCATTCATCTGCTCAGTGGAAATCACAGAAGCTACACACGGTTCCACGTACACACACTTTCACAAGAACTCTAACAATCGTACAAGCAATCACTGTGGAACCACAAGGACGAATCAGTTCGACACACAGGGAGTTTCCACAAGCGGTCGGAGACCAAATACGCGTCGTCCGGTGAGACGACAGATCAAACAACAAACCCAGGTTGTTCCCACTGAAGTTACGTGTGTCGGTGGCGGTCGGGCGAGTCTTGGCTGTCCGAAGCTGACTGCACCTCCAACCCGGCTCAACTCCATGTCCGTTCGGAACTCGGAGACACGGTGACCCGGGGACCTTGGCTCGGACTCATACATGCAGAGGTAACTCTTGCGCATTGGCCACGACATCTCTGCACAAGGAAGGAACCGACCCATACATGCAGAGGTAACTCTTGCGCATTGGCCACGAAATCTCTGATCAAGGAAGGAACCGACCCACGTCCGACAAGATGACCAAGTGACGAGGCCCAGAAACGGTCAAAAGACCAAACACACGTCAGCCCGATGAGACGACCAGCGGAACGACCGACCAACAGTCGTCGCGCTCCAATCTCCTTCCATTGGACAGTTGATGTGTGTCGCCAGCGGCCGGCGAGCACTGGCTGTCCGCACCTGACTGGCGCTCCGTCCCGGACTTCACTGCTGCTGCGTCCGGCCTGAGCTCGCCACTGAACTGCAGACGCACGACGACCCGGAAATACGGGGTGCATTCAAGTTCTAAGGCCTGCGATTTTTTTTTTCTAATTAACTACTCACACGAAATCGATGAAACTTACGTTACTTCTCGACGTAATCGCCCGCAGACGTACACATTTTTCAAAACGCTGACGCCATGATTCCATGGCAGCGGCGAAGGCTTCTTTAGGAGTCTCTTTTGACCACTGGAAAATCGATGAGGCAATAGCAGCACGGCTGGTGAATGTGCGGCCACGGAGAGTGTCTTTCATTGTTGGAAAAAGCCAAAAGTCACTAGGAGCCAGGTCAGGTGAGTAGGGAGCATGAGGAATCACTTCAAAGTTGTTATCACGAAGAAACTGTTGCATAACATTAGCTCGATGTGAGGGTGCGTTGTCTTGGTGAAACAGCACACACGCAACCCTTCCCGGACGTTTTTGTTGCAGTGCAGGAAGGAATTTGTTCTTCAAAACATTTTCGTAGGATGGACCTGTTACCGTAGTGCCCTTTGGAACGCAATGGGTAACGATTACGCCCTCGCTGTCCCAGAACATGGACACCATCATTTTTTCAGCACTGGCGGTTACCCGAAATTTTTTTGGTGGCGGTGAATCTGTGTGCTTCCATTGAGCTGACTGGCACTTTGTTTCTGGATTGAAAAATGGCATCCACATCTCATCCATTGTTACAACTGACGAAAAGAAAGTCCCATTCATTCTGTCGTTGCACGTCAACATTACTCGGCAACATGCCACACGGGCAGCCGTGTGGTCGTCCGTCAGCATTCGTGGCACCCACCTGGATGACACTTTTCGCAATTTCAGGTCGTCATGTAGGATTGTGTGCACAGAACCCACAGAAATGCCAACTCTGGAGGCGATCTGTTCAACAGTCATTCGGCGATCCCCCAAAATAATTCTCTCCACTTTCTCGATGGTGTCGCCAGACCGTCTTGTGCGAGCCCGAGGTTGTTTCGGTTTGTTGTCACACGATGTTCAGCCTTCATTATACTGTCGCACCCACGAACGCAGTTTCGACACATCCATAACTCCATCACCACATGTCTCCTTCAACTGATGATGAATTTCAATTGGTTTCACACCACGAAAATTCAGAAAACGAATGATTGCACGCTGTTCAAGTAAGGAAAACGTCGCCATTTTAAGTATTTAAAACAGTTCTCATTCTCGCCGCTGGCGGTAAAATTCCATCTGCCGTACGGTGCTGCCATCTCTGGGACGTATTGACAATGAACGCGGCGTCATTTTAAAACAATGTGCATGTTTCTATCTCTTTCCAGTCCGGAGAAAAAAAATCGGAGGCCTTAGAACTTGAATGCACCTCGTAGTAGCGGTCGGTCCAGAGATGGTACGACCACTTATCGATAAGCACTGCTACTGGCACTGACAGGCAAGAAAACCAGCAACCTAGTGACGCCAGTAAACCGAATTGAAGAAAAAACGAGGTGACAGAACCACAAAAACATGATGAGCAATAAAACGGCATGAGCGCGAGCCGCGCACGGCTCAGAGAGGTTCATATTTGGAAGCACTGGGGTTACAAAATTGGATCAGAAATCTTTCTGAAGCGAAAGACCTAATTATGAATGTAATGACAATTGAATGACAGCCACGAGATGCCTGCAGCTGAATGGGTGGACGATGGAACAATGGAGATATTTGCTGGTTTTTATGTGAGAACAGTAAATGTCAATAATTATACGTTCAATGTCCATAATACATAACAAATCCATCAGTTGAACGATTAATCACATAAAACTTCCTGGCAGATTAAAACTGTGTGCCAGACCGAGGGTCGAACTCGGGACCTTTGCCTTTCGCGGGTAAGTGCTGTGAGGACGGGGCGTGAGTCGTGCTTGGGTAGCTCAGTTGGTAGAGCACTTGCCTGCGAAAGGCAAAGGTCCCGAGTTCGAGTCTCGGTCCGGCACACAGTTTTAATCTGCCAGGAAGTTTCACATCAGTGCACACTCCGCTGCAGAGTGAAAATCTCATTCTGGATTAAATATGAAGAAGAAGATGCAAACGAAAATTATTTGAGGAGAAGCTTAATAATATGTGCACAACGATCGTGAGTAATCGTCGAGCACTGCATTCAAATGTTGACAGAGTATGTAAACAAACATGCAGTAACAATATGGATACGTGCCGTTGGAAGCTACAACGAAATATTTCGGGGAGTTCTTTACGCAGGAACGAATGACGAATAGCTGATGATCATAAAGTCGATAATGATGGGAAAAGAACAAATTCACATGATGCCGTGTCTGGCGAATACGTATTCTGGGAGAGAACTGATTATGGTCAAATTCCAGTAGCAAGGAACGAGGTGTGAGCAGGTGAGCAGGTGACATAAGCCATTGAATAGTTACGCCACTAATCCGGGTGTATTTTCTCTCTCGGATTAGTTCACACAGACGGCGTTGAACGCGTAAGAAGTACTCCTTATGGAGAGTTCTACCTTGTGGCAACAACAAGAACTCATGGTGCAGAATGTCGTTAACATCTAAGAACACAGTGAGAATAACCTCCACATTTGACCACACTTGGCGATTCGTAATACTTTCACTGGGGCGACTGAACCTTAGTGTTTCACATCCCTAAACACACATTTCGTAACCTGTTATAACACGTTCCAATGATTCTACACGGTTTTCGACTTCATCTAAGGACTGCTGGGCAACTTATATTCGCTACTCATTCTATTCGAAACGCAATTTTGCTGTCACAGGTTTTACGTCCAAAACATTCCAAAAAATTTCGTGGCGTGAGCCAGGTGATACGCCACCATTGTCAGCGACATCTCTGATTGTGACTCGGCGAATATCTGTTATCATCTCTCCCACTTTTTTCACGATTTCATCGCTTGATGTTGTGAAGGGTCTCCAGGGCGCTCGTATTCTTCGAGTCTTCACGGCCTTATTTGAAACATGCACTCTAGTCGTAAAAATTTGTTCATCTCATAGGAGACTCATCGAAAGCAATACACAAGAATTCTGAAACTCCCCTGCACCTTTCTGCGTTCTCTCAGGGGAAAGAAAACGAACAACCACAGGCTGGGTATATCTAAACTGGCTACGAAAATATTTCTCAAAAACAGGTAACGCACTGGGTGAATGATGTAAGCTTGGTTAAGGTGCATGAAATGTTTCACGGGCTAAATTAACGGGGACGTGCTGAAAAATAATGCCTCACAATTTTTCGTGTGAAAATTCTTAAGACCTTTTAAATGAAACTGTCGTTATTAACATTCTACATTTTTATTCTTCATGTCTACGTATCTGCAACTCTCTGGTCCTAGTGGGTCAGATTAGTAGAGTGGTTCAAATGGTTCAAATGGCTCTGAGCACTATGCGACTTAACTTCTGAGGTCATCAGTCGCCTAGAACTTAGAACTAATTAAGCCTAACTAATCTAACGACATCACACACATCCATACCCGAGGAAGGATTCGAACCTGCGACCGCAGCGGTCGCTCGGCTCCAGGCTGTAGCGCCTAGAACCGCACGGCCACTCCGGCCGGCGATTTGTAGAGTGCAATAGGACGATGTGTAACATAATTATGTCGGTACGTGAGTAACAGCGTGCTGTAACAGTGATTCGCATTCGAAGATTCGTCTACCCACGGAGCACCCTCTGCTTCAGCATGACAATACTGGACCACGCACGAGCGCTGCGACATCTGCAACAGTTCGAGGCCTTAGGTTGGTCTGTCATCGATCGTCCTCCATACAGTCCCGACGTGACCCTATCCGATTTTCATCAGTTTTCAGAACTTTGACACCATCGCTGACTTCACTGTGATAGTCAATAAGCGGTACAAACGGAGGTGCAGCTGTAGCTCCGTCAACAAAGTCCAACATTCTACAGTGTCGTAATCAACAAACTAGTCTCCCGTTGGCAGAAACGTGTTTGCTGCCAGGGTGAATCTTCAGGAATAAATATATAGACTTGAAACTAAATGTGTACAATGTTAATAAAGTCTGTTTTATTTAAAAAAGTTTGCCAGTTTCAACATAAAACGTTTCGAAGGCGTTACTTTGCTGCACGCCCCCCACATTTTGCTCACCCTGTACAATACTCTGACCCGTTTATACAAATAATCGCTGACACTACCCAAATACCTGTAAGCTTTTTAACAGCTGACACAAGGCTAAGTATGTCGAGTGTGTAACTCTTGCAGTCGTTTATCGTAATGGCAAACTATGTGTAACTGTTGGCTAATGCAGCAGAAATATATTACTACAACAAATTACATTAATTCGGTAGAAAGGCTTTTTGGGGAAGTTTTAATTAACGAGAAAATTCCCTGAATCACACCAATTCAACACGCGACATTAAAAAATTCATGTACCACTAGAGAATCAAATATCTTATCGTTAAATTTCTAGGAGGGTGAGCCTAAAAGTAAGGTCTCCTATTTTTTTATAGGTACAGAACTCTATTTGTGTGGCAGTTGGTCACACTGTTGTGAAGAGTGCTCCACGCGCTGTGTGTAAACACGCGCACGCCGGGCTGAGGCGCTGTCTTGGCTTGGCAGCCGTTGAGAACGCAGCTCCTGTTTAGTGTTACCGCCAAGTGCAAATTGCGCGCAGTTATTCGGTTTTTGAAAACAAAGGGCACTGCGCCGATTGAAATCCATCGCCAATTGAAGGAAGTGTGTGGTGAGTCGAGCATGGATGTCAAAAATGTTCGTAGTGGTGTAAAGAGTTTGCAGCTGGTCGGACCGAAATTCACAACGAACAAAGGAGCGGGAGACCATCTATTTCTCAGGAGACAGTGTTGAACGTTGAGCAAAGCATGCGTGAAGATCGGCGGATCACCCTGGACGATCTATGCACGTTGGTTCCTGAGGTTTCGCGAAGCACCGCTCACAGAATTTTAACGGAAAAATTGGACTGCCGGAAGGTGTGCGCAAGATGGGTGCCACGCATGCTGACTGGGGACCACATGCGGTAACGAGTTGATGCTTCCCGCGCATATCTTCACCGCCTTGCAGCCGAGCAGGACAACTTTCTGGACTCAACTGACATGTGTGACGAAACCTGGGCATACCACTTTACACTTGAGACGAAGCAACAATCACGCCAGTGACGGCATCCTTCTCCGCCAAATCCGCAGAAATTCAAACACAGTCTGCCGGTAAAGTCATGACAACCGTTTTTTGGGATCGGAAAGGGGTATTGTTAGTCGACTTTATGCCCACAATTAACGCTGACAGCTACTGTCAGACTCTGAAAAAAAAATCTCAAACGGGCAATTAAGAACCGGAGAACAGGAATGTTGAGCAAGGTAGTACACATTCTCCGTGACAACGCTCGCCCACACATCGCCACCCACCCTATAGTCCTGACTTGGTTCCCAGTGACTTATCTCCTCTTCCCTAGGTTAAAAGAACATTTGACCGGAAAGCGATTCAGCTCCAACGACGAGTTAAAAGAAGAGGTTCATAACTTTCTGAACAGCATGGCGGCGAGCTGGTACAAAAACTGCCATAGCGTCTCCAAAAATGTATCGACAGAAATAGTGATTATGTTCAAGCTGTAAACTGATGTAAGCCATTGTCGAAATAAACAGGTCTATGTACTTATAAGAAAATAGGAGACGTTACTTTTGGGATTACCATCGTATGAACTGTGTTAGGCGGACGTCTGGTGTACATATATTAACTAGTGCAGAGTACCCAGGTCACTTTCGTTATTTTTTATGTCGTTTGTTCGTTACAACACGTTGGTTCGTAAGAACACGTTGGTGCTGCGCGGTGCAAGGTACGGCGTTTGTCTTACCTTTGTATTTCTAAGCGACATTTTGCCGCAAGAAGTAACGCAAATTACGCGACTAAAATTCTCTCTTTGCTGTAAATGCGGCGTTACGAAAGCGTTCAACAATAGCCAGGGGCGAGAAGATGGTATCTGACGTCTAAGGTACGTGGCCTCGGGTCTGTTTGTTACAGAAATCACGAAAAATTAAAGTACAAGCGCAGCTGTTACACGGGAGCTGTTTTTATTACTCGCTGACCATCGTTATTTGTATTTCATGTGGAAAAATTCCGCACGGATAGTAAGTTCTTACATTCTCGCTTATGTCTTCCACCAAAAGCAGTTAAGGAAAAAGAGTAAGAGGGTTATTTTAAATATCAAAGAGACCCTCAGTGAAATTATTATTTACCTTGTTACCGAAAGCAATTTTGTGCTATTTTATTTTACTTGTCCGTTGCCCCTGAGCTTGATGCCACCTAAAGCTTCAATCATCGGGCCATAAGAAGGCCCAGACTGTAAGAACGACGAGACAGTAGCGATGTGGAGTGTTGTCTTGATGAATCAGAAAGCATTTAATTTTCCTTTATCCCGGACATTTCCTCTTTAGCGCGCAGTCTGACTTCGTTTAGTCGTCCCTGACTGTTATTACGGCCTGGTGATCTTGCATGATTCCACTGCATTTTTTGACGCTTGCACTGTGGCTCAAAATGAAGTTTCGTAGTTTCATCACAGGTCAGAATCCTGTCCAAACATCCATCGTCTCTGTAAGGATCACTGCTATATCGCAGGCCTCTGGAACTTTGGAAGCCAAGCGCGCCTTTTCTCTGACGTAACATTGTTTTGCTGTATAATGGCGACATTGGTGGTTACGTGCCGTCTTTTGCCCGTAAAACAGATTCGCCATTTGGATTCGTTGTCTGCTGATAATGCTGTGGTGTGCAGTAAGTTGTCGAAGTTGAGTGAGTGTGGAAAGATACAATGTGACTTAAGACAAAATTTCTAGTTGGTGTGACGAATGGCAGCTAGCTCTAAATATGGGAAAATGCAAGTTAATGCAGATGAGTAGGCAGAACAAACCTATTGTTCGGTTACAGTAGTACTAGTGTCCCGCTTGACACAGTAAAGCCGTATGAATATCTGGGCTATTGTTGTAAAGCGATGTGGAACGGAATGAGGATGTGAGAACTGTGGCAGCGAAGGGGAATGGTCGACTTCCGTTTATTGGGAAAATCTTAGGAAATAGTGGTTCAGCTGCAAAGGAGGCCGCACATAGGACGCTGGTCGTAATAAATGACGTCTTAATAAATGACGACGTAGCTAAAAGCGTGCATCTGTAACCCTCAGTTGCAGACAGTAAAGATGAAAACGAATTGAATCAGGGTGCGAGTACAGATACAGCTAATGTAGAATCTGACGAATCCCCAGAATCTAGACGTTACTTACTATCACATTTAAAGAATACGTGCCATGTATTAAAATTCAGATTAAATACCATCATGCGGATGTGTGACGAAGAGACAAATATAAAAGAGAGAGAGAGAAAGGGGTCAAAATGAGGCTTTAAAATATAGATTGGTTGAGGTAGAAGCTGATCTAAAAGTGGCAATAAAACAGTTAGATAATTTGAGAGGAAATACTTCTCCCCAAATTATCGAACAAACACGAATAAACCGATTCAATTACGAAGTAATTGAGGACATATTAATGGAGGAAGTAAAAAACAGCAGTACTTCGGAGATAAGTCCGATACTGCGTGTAACAGTAAAGGGTATTGTTGTTAACACATTAATAGATAGTGGGAGTGAGTTAACGATCATATCAGAGCCGTTATTTAATCGTTGTAATAGTGACAATGATTTGTTAATGTTCAAAACAGGAAAGGTTAAAGTACACGGACCAATTATAGGACGTTCGTCTAACGTCACAAGGCAGACAAGACTTGCATTTGACTGCCAGGATCATATAATGAAACGAATTTTGTCATAATACAAAAGATGTCAGTCTATATGGTTATCGGAGCTGATTTTCTTAGTCAACATAAAGCTGTGTTATACATGGGCGGAGTAAGTATCACTTTAGGAGAAATCACTTTAAAATTCGAAGACAATTTAGACATGAAGAAATTTTCGGAAATTATACACAGTTACAAATGCAAGGAGATGGAGATATTGCGTGTCAGAGAACCCGCAATATCTAACGACATTCACACAGAGATCGAGAAAACAATACAAAGTCGACAGGGGTTAACAGATCAGGTAAAGTTGGATTTAGATCGATGTCTACATGGTGCAACCCCAGGTAAGTTCGGTACAGATAAATACCAAGTCGGCATATATTATATAAGAGAAGTTCCTATTGAGAATTACATCACAACAGCCTTTTCAAACATTGTGAACAGACAGAACAAAGATCCAGAAGTGTTAAGGGTCAAACGTAAATGGAAAGACAAGAACTCGGTTGACATTCGTCAGCATTATTTGCTGAAGAATGATGTGCTGTTCCACAGACGAGACCCAAGCACTGGTTTGTGGACGGTATGTGTTCCTGATGAATTAATAAACAAGTATATATGGTACACTCATTTAAGTAATGGACACTTTCGGGCGCAGACATTTTTTATGAAACTTAGAGAGATGGCATATTTCCCCAACATGGAAAGACGAATTCGTCAAATACTCACAAAATGTAAAGATTGCCAACGAGCCAAACATGTTACATGTCAGACTAGACCACCATTATCACCCATAATTCCGAAAAATCTAAAACATCTAGCAGCAACAGACTTGATGGGACCGTTACCAAGGACGCGGAATGGGAATACATTTATTTTCGTAGTTGTAGGATTAACATTAAAGTATGTCACATTGACCACTTTGAAACGTGCAACGGGTGTTACAATCAGCAAAGCACTTCAACATGATTTCTTCAAACACGTAGGACATGTAAAATGGTTGATTTCATATAATGAGCCCCAATATAGACCTAAACCTTGGTTGGCAACTTTAAAAAGACGAAAAATTTATCCCATCTTCATATCCAGGTACAAACCAAGCGCCAATAGTGCAGAACGAACAATGAAGGATATTGGGACATGGTGTCTGTTATACTATAGTTCACGACACATGGGATGCAAATTTACATCAGTTACAAACCATCATTAATGAAATGCCACGCAGTTCTACAAGCTTACCGCCAGTCACTGTACTCAAGTATAAAAGACCAATGGATAGGGTAAGAGAAGTGGTACAGTCCCCCCAATCCAGAAGACCATAACACCAGCAGATAATAAAAGTGGCGCTTGAAAACATCGAACAAACAGCGGAAAAACGGAAGCTCAAAGCTGACAGAGATGCTTCCACATGAGTATTCATGGTGGGACAGTTGTTTCTTGTTATAACCCACTTGTTATCTAATAAAGGGAAACAGGTTTGTCATAAATTTTATCCTGTGTATAAAGGACCTATGGTAATTAATAAGGTAGATGATGCCAATGCAGTGGAATTGGTGAACCCAAGAACGAGAAAGAATATAGGTCTACACCACATCAGTCACCTTAAAGCATATAATGAATAAAATTTATTACAGTAATCATATGGCAATTAGCAAGGAAAATAAAAATAAGTGGATCACAGATAATACAGGAAAATCGTTGGTATGTTTCAGGAAGCAGTAGAAATAAAGAGGCAGATAAGAAGAGCAACAAACGAATAATTATTCAAAAGTACCATAAGACTAATCAATTATATCGTTAAAGTAGACCAAAAAATTAATGAAAGGATAATAATAGCATGAAGAACTAACTAACAAATCGAACCCATCACCAATCCATACTCATACACGAAGTCAAGGAATAATTATAAAAAAGTCAAAACAAAATAATGTAAAGTATGTAAGTCATAAATTCTTGTAAAGTATTGAAGAAAATTAATATTCATCATTTAATTCATTGAATTATTCAGGTACAAGGTTATCTATGTAATTATTCTGTATGAAAGTTCATATTTGTTATGTTATCCATGTAATTATATCATGTAAACTTTATTGTAAGGTTTGAAAAAAGACTCGTAAGTAGTGGTCACGAGGTGATAGAGAAGACACAGAGTCATGTCATTACCATCGTCTGGGGAAGGAAAAAGCAGCCAAGCTGATGTAAAAAGCGCAAAGTCGATGGGAACCTATGGGTCTGAGTGAGAGTGTAAAAAATTGCACAACATGGCATTAGCAACAAACCAGTGACCAAAAGAAATAATTCGCTGACTCACGCCTTACATTAGGGCTGATATCAAGCCAGGTGGCTGTTAAAGAATGTGTTTCACACCTCACCCCATTACCGAAAGGACGGGGGAAATCCAGCGACAGCACGGGACAAGGGACGCACACCTTGCGGATGGCAAGTGGACCCCATCAGCGACAGATAATAGCAGCCACAATAGCAGCTACCGGAAACAAGCTCCGTATCACCATTACAACCACCTGGTAAAAATAAATACGAGAATATTTCTCTTAAATACCTAATGGACAAATGTATATCTGAAGGCAGATTATCACTTCTGTGATCTATTCAAACTTCATATCTAATAACAAACATAACTGGTAATCATTTTAAATAATTTTGACTGAACAACAAATCCTATCCCTATGCCTGAGAAGTCACAAGCTCCAAGAAAGAAGACATGAAGACACAGCAAGAAACGAAGAGCAGAGAGGGTCCCAAGATAAAGGCAGAATACAGAAAATTCTTTCCCCATCCCTTAACTTAAACCAGGATAATATTTAGCAAAATCAACTAGAAGTATTATTCAACAAATCATAAAAATTAATTTATTCAATGAATAAAGGCTGTCAAACTTACAAGCAGAGCACACATATTGGGGGCCTCATACATCGACCTGCAACAATCTTCGGCTCAACCATCTCGATGGCAACTGCACCAAAAAAGGGACAAGGACACCCCAGTCATTACATCATGACAGTGCCTTGGATGCATGGACCATGTAATAGCAGTTGTAATCAGCCACTCAGGGCTGTAGACGCCAATGATTTTCAGCAACAGCAGAGTCTACAACTGACTATCCAAATCAGCCTCCACTTAGCAGTAACAGAAGCATCGAGAAAAAACCCTGCCCAAAGTTAAACTGTAACGAAAAAAAGTGATGCATGTGGTAAAGTCACTGTTATATCGTAAAAAGCGTGAGAAAGACACTCAATTGAACAAGGAATTGAAATACCAGGAAATAATAAATGACAGCTGAACCACTGCATGTTTGTATTTTTGTAATTCAGTGTATTTTGTAATTCCGCTTGTAAATGGTAATGCAATTCTAAAATGTACCATGTTTTTATATTGTGTGTTTCATATTTAAAGTTTATTCAGTTAATCTAATATTTGTGTATTATGGTTATTAAGAAAACATGTTTGTAAAGATAGATAATGTGAATGAATGTAAAGTTTGTATTATGCAGAAAATTATTTTAGATATGATAACAATTTTAATAATGTAACATATGTGTTGAAACTATAGATAATAGAAACAAACGCTTCCTTAAATTCAATTCATCTTCCATAATCAACATCATGAGTGTTTGATAGCTGTGGAATGCATGGAATTACTAAAATAAAATGGAGAAGATAAAGAGTGGATGAACCATTTGACATAAGTTAACCATAAGCCAAAAGGAATATTGTAGTACTAAATTAATCAGAACTGCTATAAAAGACTGTAAAGACGAAACAGTAATCATCCAGATAGACAATACCGTGTGAAGCCAGATCTCAAATTAAAAATTTAGAATATTAAGACAAGATCATCTAGAATAAGCTAGACAAGCAGCTAAACAATGATAAAAAATTAACTGAGCTTATAATTTTGCGCTGCAATGGCCATTGTATCAAACATTGCTCACAACAGCACAAATTCAAGTCGGAAGGGATGGCATGTGTGAGGTATCCGCATTTTTTGGACCTTACATGAGCTTCATAATTATCATACATAATAAAATCCACAGAAAATTACTCTATATTTAGCAAGTAACACAGTTCCATAACAACACATAATCTCATGCAACAAATAACAAAACAATATCTTCTCTTATAACTGCAGGAGCATGTGTAAATGAGGTAAAGTGAACGCAGTTTGGAGGCGGACTGTGCACAAGGCTAATGGCTTTGGGAAACCCCAATTAACATTAACAAAAGAAGGCCCAGCTGCAGTGTAGAAAGAGATAAGGTGAGAACAATATAATACCCTTTAAATAAACACAGCCAAAACCGGGGGTGAGTGGCTAGGCAGCATTAACAAGGCTAGCGGCGACCCGGCAAGAAAAATAAAAATTCGCCTATAAGAAGCAACCGGTTCGCTGAAGCCATACCGTGTGACGTAGAAGAGACATGGTGGGGAGAGCCATGTCTTATAAAATCATTTTCGAGAACTAACTTAACAAAGCTCTCTCATCTCGCAGCGGGCAACACCTATGGGTGGAAAAATTGCGAAGATGTTTAGATATTTACAGCTGTGAAGTGAGGGCGCTATGATTCACGTGTTGTGGCGACAGATGTAAAGCGCTAGTTTATATTCCTGCCAGAGGTTTTGTGGGCAGAGCATTGCACACGCCACTTCATCCCTTAGGAAGTGTGCAATAGGCATTATTTTCGACTAGGGAAAATTTAACGTTCTACGGAACCCAGGAAAGTTGTGACTGAGTGATTCCCTAAATTGTCGTTCTAAACGGTTTTCTGATTCCTGAGGTTGTTGTAATAACCGCTGCAACAGTCCTAATAATTATTCTGGCGTTTTCTGCACCTACACCATTATCGCCTGTTGCCACCTGATGTATCCGTTCCCTATCTCGTTTTTCGTGAACCATTTCCTTCTCTTCCGAACATGGTGTAGGAGCACTAACAGTCATTCTTTCATGTGATTGCCAACCTGTTTGATTCAATATGATCACATTCGGATCTACATACTGTAAATCACTGGCAATGGCTTCTAAATCTGAATCATTTGAAACTTTGTTCTCATGTCCATTCTTTTGACCAACTTGAACACCACGTTTTGCATTTTCGCTCTTATTCTGTATTTCTACGTCCTCTGTTTCGTGTTGTTCACTCTCATCTAGCTGTTGCATGTCCAACTCGATCCTATCAAGATCTGCCATTACTTTTCTCTACCTTGACCTCTTGTTTTCTACCATTTTTGAGCATTCCTCTATGTGTTGCTGTTCGTGAAATTCTCGAACTTGACTACACATTAACATCAGATTATAAGAATTCACTCTACCCCAAAATATCATACACACAGTCTTTCATTTAGCCATTTTAGTTACTGGAGTTGAGACAGAACTCAACATAACCCAATTCAACAATGTATTGCACCAACAATTAAACTTAAAATGAATACAGTTCAGTCTACATTTATTTACTTATTTACTTACTACTACACAGTTTAGTCACAATTACTTTTACAAAAATTATTTTCTCCAATTTGCATGAGCCTTTTGTTTATCCTCAATCTATGAGATTTCTATCCTGTCAGGCTATCAAAATGCTGTTAATTCAGAATCCTGGCAGGATCTCCATGTGTTATATGTTGGTATTTTGCGTAAAATGCTGGTGGGTAAAGCTATTTGGTGATCACATGCAAGTGAATAACGTATCTTACAGTCTTCTCAAGCCCAGGGTGATAAACAGACATTCTACATAACTATTAATTTTAGCTCTGTAATACCGCTAATGTTAGGTGCAGTTCATCTCAAAATAATTAGAAATTCTGCTGTAACATAACAATAATGCACAAACTGACATAAATGAGAGTTTGGGATTTTTTCTAAAATGACAGCACAACCTCTCCCTTTTACATTTTGCATTTAATTTATCACTGCTTTCAGGGTTCAAGTGATACATGATATGCAATTTCAATTCCTTTCAACTCTCAACAAAATAATTAACATTTAGGCAATGAATATGTGATTATTAAATCTTTATCTCTATATATGAGAATTTTATAACTAGCAAAATAATTAAAACTTCATTAGTGAGATTTACTCTTATGTTGCCATAGCTCTTCAATGGACTAAGTTGGTGGAGGATGAAATTTTATCTAATAAAGCTCTCATGTACTCAATGGAGGGTATGTTAGTATCCAACTCCTGAAGTTCTATATACAAACCGTACACAGGTTGGAGTGAGCAAACTCTCGACTCAATGCACGCCTAATGCACATTGATACATTACCCTTCTGGAACTGCGGCTGTGTTGTCTCTGTGCTGGATCTAAAACGCCAGTTCCCTACTCTGGCGTTGAGTGAATCGCCCAGTCTCAACTTTCCTGCATTCCGTGGAATGTTAAAATTTTCCCTAGTCAAAATAATGGCTATTGCACACTCGCTAAGGGATGCAGGAACGTGGAAAACGCTCTGCCCGCAAAAATTCCTGCAGGAATATGAACTACCACTTTACATCTGTCGCCACGACACGTGAAACATACCGCCCTCACTTCGCAATGTAAAGATCTCAACGTCTTCACTATTTTTCCACACATAGGTGTGGTCCGCTGCGAGACGAGGGAGCTCTGTTTATTTAGTCCTCGAAAATGCTTTTATATGACATGACTCTCCCCACCATGTCTCTTCTATGTCACACAGTATGGCTTCAGCCAACCGCTTGCTTCTTAAAAGTGAATTTTTATTTTTCTTGCCGGGTCACCGTTAGCCTTGTTAATACTGTCTAGCCACTGACCTCTGGTCTTGGCTGTGTTTATTTAAGAGGTACTATATTGTTCTCGTATTATTTCTTTCTGCACTGTAGGTGAGCCTTTTTTTGTTAATGTTAATTGAGGTTTCCCATGGCCATTAGCCACGTTCAGAGTCCTCCTCCAAACTGCATTGACTTTATCTCATTTACACATGCCCCTGTCGTTACAAGGGTAGATATTGTTTTGTTATTCGGTACATGAGATTATTGCAATTGCTTCCTCTTAACAATGTAGAGTTCTTATCTGCGGATTTTATTCTGTATCATAATTATGAAGCTCATGTAAGGTTCGAAAAATGCGGACACCTTACAGAGTTAGCCCCATAAGCGTCAGTAAAGGCCTGACGATGATGTACTGAAGCACCAAACCAGGTAACCATATAATAAATAACACTGTAAGGACAGCTGTAGGTGTTCCGTTTTATTACACAACTGAATGGCCGTAGTCCCTCAAACCTCCATTCAGAAAGATGGACATACAAAGGACAGTGAAGCGGTAAGAAAAATAAATAGGAGATGAGGACAGTACCATCTAACGTGGAATGACTGACAGAAATGGAACTCTGTGTGTTCAGATCACTATGAACCGTCTGTCACTTAACCGTTTGAAATATGTTCCTGTGCGCCTGTGTCAAGCAACTAATGATGCTCCTCGTACATGTCATACAGGAAAATACTACGTTGTGGAGTGAAAGAAGATTAAAAAATAAATGACATTTATGATGAAAAGTATAACAATTTACTGAATAAAGTTTTTCTAACATGTTTTGGGGGCCACAAATGGACGAATGGGAGGAGATTATGAAGTGGATACACTTATGTGTGTTGCATATCAACGTAATAGTAACCGTAATGGCTGACAACACAAATAACGAGGTGCCCTGCGTGTTGCAGAGCGTGTGCGGTGGCTTCTGTCTGGGTACTGAGACGGTTATGGGAATCAAACTAACGCGGGTAACACGGAAGCTAAGGGAAGTGCTCTGCCAGTGCCCTGTAGAGGAACTGCGTTTGCGAAACTGGTTGTGTGAGTCTCTAATCGACTTCAGTAAATACAGCTATTGCGGACTATTGGATTTTTCATTCAGTTACCTATTTTAAAAATTTTATCACCTGTATGTAAACACTCGTGTTATACTGTATGGTTCAAATGGCTCTAAGTACTATGGGACTTAACATCTGAGGCCATCAGTTCCCTAGACTTAGAGCTACTTAAACCTAACTAACCTAAGGACATCGCACATGTCCATGCCCAAGACAGGATTCGAACCTGCGACTGTAGCAGCAGCGCGATTCCGGACTGAAGCACCTAGAACCGCGCGGTCACAGTGGCCGGCTATACTGTATGAAAGGTCAATCAATTATGGGTAATTATTTTAGCTGTGGTTGCCATAGTTTTAAAGTTGTCTCTAATTTGGTCCAATTGGTTGAAAGCGTTGCGTCGGTTCATTGGAGTAATGTTTGAGTAATTGCGTAGGAAGGCACGCGGGATTAATTATGAGATTTATGACTGAAACACTGTAGTGTTTGTGAATTGATGATTTTCCAGGAGGAACATACTGAAAGTAGAACGGAAATGAAAAGGATTCCGACGTTAATGGTTACCCATTTAACTGATGTGGAAACACAGCGTAGCTTTGATTGCTTGAGTGTGAATGTGAAACGTGCACAACTGTTGATGTTAGACTTGATGAGTTTAGCCGTTGTTAGGGAACTGTGTTACTTGCTAAAGGGTCAATAAAACGAAGTAATTTGTCTTGTGCTCTTACTATATCAATTTTTCAACTGAATAACTTGGAAGGTGTAAGAGAGCGCATGTTCGTATGAGGCACATGTTTAGATTTACTCCACAACGAAATGTGTTCTCTGTGTACAGCTTGCACATATGAGTCAGATGGTCGGATAGCCTCAAATTAATCTACAAATAAAAAGACATTGGCGGAGCTTTACTTCTTGGCTACTGAAACTAATTTTGTGCTCGGTGCAAATGTGAAGTCTCTTTTCTTTGTGATGAACGGCAAGCCCTCAGTGAACCAATCTTGCTCAAGTGCTACAATAATTAAGCTTGTTTTGAGTGATCGTCATTTTTCAGAAATTTTTTCAACTATAAGGCGTCGGTGTTCTTGGACATGTTAATCAATACGAGCTCGCAAAGCTAAAGTCCATACTGTTACCAATGCCCAGACCGTGGTCTGTCTGTTATGCTTTTGGTGCCAATTTTACTTTTCCATCCACATGTAAAAACTCACATGGTTATGCAACTGCTGTCATATTGTTTCTTCAACTAAGAGAATGCTTCTGATAGTCGCACGTTTCTGTCAGCAAAAATCGGATCACAACGCTTGGTGCGTGCTCTTCATCATTACTAGGACCTTAGACGTTGTATTTACGTGAATATTAATTGAACAAATAACTAACAGTCTTCAGAAGGTTTCCAACTACCACTTACAAAAAGTCCATGCATTAGGTGTTCCCTTCACCATATACGATTACTTAATTGTTGAATGATCTTCGTTTTTGTCAAATCCACTACAAATGAAGTATGTTTCAAAACCGAAAGAGTAAGTTTGGCCCTACATAACACTTTCCGTTTGTTTAAGGAAATAAACGCTTTGCGGAATGAAAATTCCAGAGTATCCTTGCGCTTGGGTCTCATTTGCCCAGTTGTACCTTTCAGATAAGACCAATACTGCTGCTACATCCCTCTGAACTGGAATCTTATTTTGTCATCCAAATTTAGGGGAAAGTGCCAGTATTGAGTGACTGTGTAGCTTGAGAATAACTTGGGCTGAATCTCTGTTGGATGAGATGCAGCTACCTTTGGATATTTATAAATGTCAAGTTAATGCCATGGGTAGGAGAAACTCGTAGTATTTGAATACAGTATTCATTGTATCTGCTTGTCCTAGTCACATTGATTAAATATGTAGGCATTACATCGTGAAACGAAGTGGGACGAAGATGTAACATCAGTTCTAGTGAAGGTATATGGCTGACTGCAGACTCTTGTAAGATGACCTGGCAAAAGTGCAGCTCGCCTATACAGGAAACCACGTACAGGACGCTTATGCGACCTATGCTTGCCATTCCACCAGGCAGAAGTAAAGAGAGACATAGAAGCAATTCAGGGACCAGATTTAGGTTCAAGAGACGTAGAAGTAACTTCAGATGTTCCTCAGCTAATTGTGCTAGGAATCTTCCTGTTAATGTTGTATATTTATGGCCCTGTAGTGGTGTCAGACACTGAATGTAGTGGGAAGAGGTAGACGGCACTGTATTAAAACTCAGAAATAACTTTCCAAGTGATTTATTAACTACAGTGCCCTCGTTGCTCTTGGTCTGCTTCACAAGACCCCGCAATGCTGAGGAAGCACCCCAGTGGCTCGTGCAACACAATGCTGTATTGTGCTGGCCTTGGACAGCCGCAGAATTGTGACGGGGTCAGGATGCGTCGACAGTTGGCTCAGCGGTCTGCGCTCCTGCCGACTCAGCGCCGCTCAGTGTGAGCCACAGGCGGCCAGCTGCTGCCTCTTCTCACCGGCATGGCTGAGATCGCGGCGACGACAAGCGCCCATGACCCGGCGTCCAAATCTGCCGCCCTCGCCTCGGGATGCATCGTTGGAAGTCAGGACGATTGCCCACAGTAGCGAGCCGTGTAGTGGCCCACCCCTGGCTAGCTGGCTACAGACCCCACATCGGCTTCAGGGGGTCGAACCAACGACTCGCTGTGGACTGGAACGCTGGCGCCCCATTTCCTGCTGTGTGTAGCCGGTCGTGTAACATGTCCCGCCGTCCAGGAGATCTGCCACATTTGAATGAATTTCGTTAGAAAACGGTACCTATTTATACTCAGCTGTGCGCCTCTGTTTTCCCAAGCGCGCCGCTTCGCGTCACGTCCTTATAACATGCTGGGTTGGCCAGTGGACCCCTTCTGCCTGCGACTTGTGACATGGCAAAAAAAAAAAGCTACGCATACTCTTTCAGCAATTTTACAATCCTGTGGCCTCTATTCGACTTCACAACCGTTGTCATGCGTAACTTACTGCAATCTGGCCGGCAACTGGCTGTGACTTGTGTTCATAATATCGCATAAAGCTAACTTTCCCTATCCTAAACGGTGGTGCCGCTACAGCCCTGAAGACAATATTAATTGTAAATTTTAATTTTTCGTAGATTTAAAATGAAGTAATGTGTGGACAAATGTTGTGGAAGTCCCCACGAGATATTGGTCACGTTTCAAACTGACGTAAAGATGGGCAACATTCTTTAAATTTCCAGAGATGTTAAAATGTTGCACGTAATACCTTATGACTACAGTATCATTCAGCCACAGTCAGAACTGGTCGGCTCATACAAATACCTTGATATAAAAGTATGTGAATTATCAGATCAGCATGAGATTGCAATAATTCATCAATAAGAAGTGACATAATCAAAATATACGCTTCTCTCACATAGGGCTGAACACAGAATTTAACAACGTCTCTCGTGGTTTTGTTCTTGCAAGCTGTGACAGAAAATGACTGCGTATGTCATGTAAAAAATTAATGAGGATTTGAAACATTATTCCCAAAATCTATTATCTCCCCCCTTGTAGGCATATATGCGTTGTCAAAACAGATCACCTAACACCCTAAAGATGGGCGACATTTAATGCTCTGTTGATGGAAACATTTTGTCGCTACTGTAGTACGTACACTACTGATAAAAAATACTAGTATTAGTGAACGTTAATATGGGGTTGTGCCCACCTTTCACCTTTTGATTGCTTGAACTCCACTAGCCAACCTTTCATTGTGATATCTGAATGTCAGTGTGGAGGAATGGCAGTCAATTCTTTCTCAAGAGGCGAAACCAGAGCGGGTAGGGATGCTGGGCACAGGGGTATTGAACAAAGTCGATATTCTAACTCATTTCAATGGTTTTCCATTGGAGTCACCTCGGGATTCTAAGCAGGCCAGTCCATTTCAGGAATGTTATTGTTCACAAATCTTTATCTCACGGAAGCTGCTGTATGACAGGGTGCACTGTAATACGATAAAATCAATCATCGTCTCCGAACAGTTCCTCTACTGGGCGCAGTATACAGTTCTCAATCACGTGTTGATATCCTTCCCCACCTACTATTATCTTAAGCACAAGGGGACCACACCCCAAACACGAAAAAACGCGCCGATACTATCACACAGCCTCCTGCTCACTTGACTGTTGGCACTACACATGATGGCAGGTAACATTCTCGAGGCATTAGCGAAACCCAAAACCTTCCATCGGACTGAGACAGGTTAGAGTGTGATAGCGTGGTTCATTCCTCCAAATCTCTCGTTTCCAATCATCTTGTGTCCAGTAGCGTCGCCCTTTACAAGGCCTCCAGCGTCACTTAGCATTGACTGCAGAAATTTGTAACCTATGAGGAGACTATCGTCAAATGTACCCCATTTTTCTCACTCCCTACACAGATTGTGTGCTAACTGGACTGTTGGCAGTATGTAACTTCCGATGATTTCATGAGATGTTTTACAAACACTCCCCACAGTGATCGACAGTCGTTTTCCGTCAGTATGAGAGCTATGCCTGGTCTCGTTTTAGCTGTAGTTGTTTCTACACGTTTCCATTTCACCAAGACTCGTCAGGGCAGCTTTAGAATGGCTGAAATGTGCCTGATGGATTTGTTACCCAGGTAATATCCAGTGAATTGTCCACGTTCCACATCACTTAGCTCTCACGAGTCACCAATTCTGCTGTCGCCGATTCTCTGCTGACAGCACAATACTCCTCATCTCCTTTTATTCTCTCCAGTCCGCCTAACATCTAGTGGTCAATAGATGTGTGGCGATATTTTTGATCAGATAGTGTGAAAGTTTGCAGGGCACTCTCACTTCTAATTTAGAGTTATGCCGGTGCATGTTCTTAGGGAAGATAATATTCATTACGACTTAACTTCATACATCATGATGAAATGGTGGGCAGTAGTTAATGCTCTTGCTTGCGTGCTCCAGGGAAGGAATAACGGAATAACCTTCATTCAAAGGAATAGGGTGCCGATTTAAACGACTGCAGTAAAAGCACGGCGACAGTGGGCTTAGGGAAGCACGGAACCTGGGCGGAAACATTTCCGGACAGCCGAGTTCCGTGGTCTCATTGTGGGCCGGTCGGGAGGCAGCCACGTCCAGGTAGACTGACTAGCGCTGAGAAGTCGCCGCTGCAATGGCCAGCGCATTGTAGACCGGCAATAAGGTTGTCCTCGATCGCGAGTGTTCATCGGAGGTGAGGGTATCATCTGGAGTGCCCCAGGGAAGTGTGGTAGGTCCGCTGTTGTTTTCTATCTACTTAAATGATCTTTTGGATAGAGTGGATAACAATGTGCGGCTGTTTGCTGATGATGCTGTGGTGTCGTCGTTGAGTGACTGTAGGACGATACAAGATGACTCGGACAGGATTTGTGATTGGTGTAAAGAATGGCAGCTAACTCTAAGTATAGATAAATGTAAATTAATGCAGATGAATAGGAAAAAGGATCCCATAAGGTTTGAATACTCCATTAGTAGTGTAGCGCTTGATACAGTCACGTCGATTAAATATTTGGGCGTAACACTGCAGAGCGATATGAAGTGGGACAAGCATGTAATGGCAGTAGTGGGGAAGGCGGATAGTCGTCTTCGATTCATTGGTAGAATTTTGAGAACATGTAGTTCATCTGTAAAGGAGACCGCTTATAAAACACTAATACGACCTGTTCTTGAGTACTGCTGGAGCGTTTGGGATCCCTGTCAGGTCGGATTGAGGGAGGACATAGAAGCAGTTCAGAGGCAGGCTGCTAGATTTGTTACTGGTAGGTTTGATCAACACGCGAATGTTACGGAAATGCTTCAGGAACTAGGGTGGGAGTCTCTAGAGGAAAGGAGGCGTTCTTTTCGTGAATCGCTACTGAGGAAATTTAGAGAACCAGCATTTGAAGCTAACTGCAGTAAAATTTTACTGCCGCCAACTTATATTTTGCCGAAAGACCACAAAGATAAGATAAGAGAGATTAGGGTTCGTACATAGGCATATAGGCAGTCATTTTTCCCTCGTTCTGTTTGGGAGTGGAACAGGGAGAGAAGATGCTAGTTGTGGTACGAGGTGCCCTCCGCCAAGCACCATATGGTGGCTTGCGGAGTATGTATGTAGATGTAGGTGTAGATGTAGATTAGGGTGTCCATTTCATTTTCATTGACAAATGGGACATTTAAAACAAATTAGAGAAAAACCTGGGACAATGAAGAAAAAACAAAACGAGACATAAATATTGTATTGACTAAATTTAATACACATACAAGTTTACCTTTACAACGTGCAACCAGATCATCCCAAATCACTTTTTACAATTATCCTGCCACACTATCACCGTACTTTTGATTTTTATGTACTTTATCAAGAAGTGCATTTTCGTTTGAAATTGTATCATAAAAGTCAGTACACGATACACCATTAAAGTGTGTTTTGACAATGAGCAAGGCCCTCACTGTTTCAACTTTCATTCTGTTTTTTCATCTGACCACAAAGAGTTCACTAACGAAAACACACGTTCCACAGCAGCATTTGACCCACGAATTGCCAGACAAAACTCCACCAAATCAATCATGTTTTTCATGTTAATGTTTTTACTTTTGAAATAAGCGAATATAGTACACCACGTTGCACTAACACTTTCTTTGCCTCCTTCTTCACTTTTTATGAAGTTCTGTGAACATGAAAATTCATCGAACAGTTCGTCTTCATCTTCATCAACAGGAAAATTTGGTACAATACTTTTAACAAAAACACAACAGTCCTGAATATCCTTCCACTGTAGCTGCTCCTTTTCAGTATTAACCCGGTCAAATGCTTTAAAAGGTGTGAGAAATGGTAAACACCATTCTTTAATATACTCAATGCAAGAGTCATAGAAGATGTCAGCATAAATATGAAATTGTTCTACAGTAATTTCACCGTCATCTTCCAGGTTTCTTAGAGACTCATGTACAAAGGATGTAAGAAATCTTTCAGATTTTCTACATTGTAATTTGCCCAATAATTAGTTTATTCCTTGATAAACTTCCGCTATTGTGATTTCTTGTTTCTCAATACATTTAATTGTTGTGGAGAAAGGTTTTAGCTGGCTAACAAGAAAATGTAGAAGAACAATACACACAGGGTTATCAACGAATTGTTTAAGGATAACAGGACACTTATCAAGGGAAATGAAATATGATTTCAAAGCAGGAAATATCTCTACAATTCTTTCCAATGCTGGTAGCAGAGATAGCCACCTTGTCTTGCTGTGCCCAAGTACAGTTTTGTATTCAGTTTCAGTGAACTTACAGAATGACTTCAGAGATTCAACCCTTACTGTATACAGGGTGTTACAAAAAGGCACGGCCAAACTTTCAGGAAACATTCCTCACACACAAATAAAGAAAAGATGTTATGTGGACATGTGTCCGGAAACGCTTAATTTCCATGTTAGAGCTCATTTTAGTTTTGTTGTTCCACCTACGCTCAATGGAGCACGCTATCATGATTTCATATGGGATACTCTACCTGTGCTGCTAGAACATGTGCCTTTACAAGTACGACACAACATGTGGTTCATGCACGATGGAGCTCCTGCACATTTCAGTCGAAGTGTTCGTACGCTTCTCAACAACAGATTCGGTGACCGATGGATTGGTAGAGGCGGACCAATTCCATGGCCTCCACGCTCTCCTGACCTCAACCCTCTTGACTTTCATTTATGGAGGCATTTGAAACCTCTTGTCTACGCAACCCCGGTACCAAATGTAGAGACTCTTCGTGCTCGTATTGTGGACGGGTGTGATAAAGTACGCCATTCTCCAGGGCTGCATCAGAGCATCAGGGATTCCATGCGACGGAGGGTCGATGCATGTATCCTCGCTAACGGAGGACATTTTGAACATTTCCTGTAACAAAGTGTTTGAAGTCACTCTGGTACTTCCTGTTGCTGTGTGTTTCCATTCCATGATTAATGTGATTTGAAGAGAAGTAATAAAATTAGCTCTAACATGGAAAGTAAGCGTTTCCGGACACATGTCCACATAACATATTTTCTTTCTTTATGTGTGAGGAATGTTTCCTGAAAGTTTGACCTACCTTTTTGTAACACCCTGTATATGTGGAAATGCTGGTAGATTTTGTTTACAATTAATTGGCAGTCGATGGGTAGGCAATCTGAGCCAGTTTGTAAGGAATTGTGCACCACATGTGCTGGACATCCAACACAACTATATTATTCACTGTGTTCTGTTGCAGTTTATAGAACAAATTGTTTTTTACTTTCCTCTGCTTACCACCCAAATTGGTGTTAGTGTTGCCTGCAGAAACTGCAATCACCTTTCCCTCAAGATCATATTTCTTTAAAGCCTCCAGCACATAATTCTGAAGTAAATCTGAAGTTTCTCCAGCTAAATTAACCAATCCGAGCACTTTCACCGTGATGCCATTTTCAGGCTGAAAATACCTGATAAGGAGAGGAACCAACTTCAAATCCAGATGATTCGATGTATCAATCATTACAGAAATGAATCGAGCACTTTTCAGTTCATTTAAAACCTGTTGAGCTGCATACGGCACAATAACATTTGAAATGACTGCATTACATTTTGTGTGTCCACATGTGAATTTAGGATTGAAAAGTTTTTTAACAACTGCTGTAGTACAGTCCATTGACTCAAAGCTATGGTTATGCATTGCACTTTGGTATGCAAACGTAGTTTCTCGTGCTGCCAACGGCCTATCCATTTCTGTTACTGATTTTAAGTTTACATAGTAGTCACTCACGCGTTTATTTGCTCTTTTCGTTTGATCACTCATGCGACGTTTCTTCGTCTTAATGTGATTCAGAATGTCAGACCTTCCGCCACGACCAATAGCAAATTTTGATCTGCACAATGTACATTCTACAGTTTCTTCACTACCAGTGGTAAAATGAAACTCGCTTTTTATATTGCTGTTAAAATTACACTTCGTTTTGGCATAATGAAACAGTGATTGCACAGTACAAAACATTGACAGTGTGGTGACGAAAGCCAGAGAGCAAGTATCAGTGGTGTAGAGTATCTCTGGACCGAAAGGACGGATTCAGTGGATCGATTTAGAAGAGAAGAATCTTCGTTGTTATTCGTAACCTATAGTGCGTTTAAAATTACTTGCGATTTTTTGACAGTTCGGTACATGTTTGGAGTATGCTGAAAGTCATCACACGCTTCCTAGCGTAAATAATTGCGCAGTTCATAGCAAGTCAAACAACTAGCAGCGGAAAATACTCTAGCCAAGCTGAATCATAAAAAAACGGGACATTTGAGCGTCCCCAAAAAAACTTTAAGGACAACGGGACATTTTGGTAAAAAACGGGACTATCCCGGGATAAACGGGACGAATGGACACCCTAATGTAGATGGGCCCTTGTTACACAGGAAGCTGACAAAACATCTGTGAGCGTTCTGCGAATTTCCGTGGGACAGGTCACTGGCACTCAGACGTCTAGACTCTGTTACAAAACATAATTGTGAAAGCGCGAGGCTTTTAGCAAGTTTATGGCCATTCTTTGGAAAATTTGAAATGGACTCAACAGGTTAACAAGCTTTTTATAGAGGGGTGTGGTTCCATCCTTTTCATGTTGTTAGCAAATGACATGACGTAAATGCGTGCGAAAGAGGCAGCGAAGCTGAATCACAGATTTTAAACTCTGTGATTGGGTAAAACAGTGTATGCACAGCAAGGTGCACTCTCTGAGCTACGAATGCCGCGCTCCAGCTCGTGATTGGCTTGTGCTAAAGTGGGGGAAGTCTAAGATGTAAATGGGCTTTTGCTGCCGAGCTGAGGAGGAAAGCGGACAGAAAGAGACGATCACTCTTGTACTGGTGCTTCGCTAGTAAAGAACTGCAGGTCTCTACCTAAACGGTGAGACTTGTGTCCTTTGCCAGTGTACCACTAAGAGCCTGTGCCAGTCAGCTTCTGAACCGTCCGAGGTACTGCTTCTAGCATCACGCACACAATGAGTGATGCGTGGGTGTACTTATTTGTCTTGAGTTAACCGTCTAAACATTTGACATATTCCGTCACGCATAGTCATCACACGGAGTCAAATTGGTTTGGCAGACCAGCAAACGGGTCCACCTGCACACTGGAATCCACCGGGGTTTCAGAGGCTCATAGGGAAGTACCTGCGTTCTGAATTAACTGAACACGAGACCGCGTACTTGCATTTTTCGGGCGCGCGCCATTAATAACATATTGCGACCATCCATTACTTCAGTCGCCGAACGCATCGTGTTGTGCCGCCCTGACCAGCAGGAGGGTAAAGTATTCGCTGCTACGGCGTAGAGCTCCAAGATATGTTTCTTAGCTCCCTGTTATTTCGAACCATATTTTTCTTTTTGGAATGGTAGAGTACAGATGCTTGATTGGGGGGTAGTTGTTATGCCATACTCCGGATTCACGTGTATGAAGTCAGATAAATCGATTAGTGTTTCGGTTAGTGTTGTGTGTCGATCCCCAGCTGATCATTTTTTCCACCATAGACACCATGTTAGTGAAAGCGTTTGTCAAATAAAATATTTGTGTGACGTTTCTTAGTCATTTTTGTCGTCTTGTGATGTTAAGGATGAATAAATCTGCTGTCATTTAGATCACAGTTTCTCCCTGTGTTCTGATTAACATTACCTTGCCATTCCAGATTCATAAAGAGAATAGCAAGCTTGCAATTGGCGAACTGCTGTCAGTGTCTACGTCCTTGGCACTTCTGTGGTGCTGTCAGTTTGCGTACTTCCCCTAACAGGTCCACATTATGAGGAAATAAAAATCAAAAGAAAAAGAAAATATGGTTCATTAGTAGGCTATGATGTAGATATTTAATGCTCTGCTTGTGTTGTTTATGTGTTTATTTGTTTATTTACAGTGCATTTGTGTCAGTGACTTCTGTGCCATTTGTCAACCGTTTTCCCGTCGTTGCTAACGGCGTTGACGTATTATTTTTGTGGTGTTTACTATTGTCTTTTCTTTGTATTTGGTTGTTTTTGATTCTGAATCTTGTGTACTATTGTCATTCTATTGTATTGCAAATATCTTGTGAGTTAGATAATACGGTTGTCCACGTGTTGCACGGATAATTGAAGTCTGTTGTTGATAGAGAATTTGAATGATAACGAGATGTAGGGATAGACAAGTAGACTGGGAGCGGCAAAATAAAGCTTACGTCATGGAGGAAGAGAGCAATGTAGCGGTTCAGGCACAGTTTGAACGTTGGGAGGCGTTGCTGTTGAACGGTGAGAGCATCAACGATGACGTGCAACAAGGAAATCAGGGAGACGAAAGCGATATTGTTTTTCTTGAGGGGACAGACAGTGTCAGAACGCTTGTGATAGAAGATGTGAGCGTACCACAACATATCGAAGCAGAGGTGCTTATTAGAAATCCGGACAGAGAAGACAGGGTAATATCAGAACACATTATTGCGGATATAACACCGCAGAATACATGTATGAATTCGGACGATCACAGTACTGAAGAAAAGGAAGAGGACTTCAATGTGGGTGCTTTTTTAATGGGTATTGAGAGGAAATTGGAGGACAAAATTAATGAGTTGGTACGAGATAATAATGAGGCGAGGACGGATATGAAAAATATTGACATGTGTACTAATCGGGTCTACTGCCGGATGTTTGTGTCGCTCTGGCGACTCAAACATCCGATAGTAGACCCGGTTATTCCACGTGTCAAGATCTCGCCGGGAAAGCCTGAGGAGTCACATAAAAAATATTGCTGCTCATGGAAATCAGATGCGATAGGAACACAAGCCATGGGCAAATAAACTCCAGGAAAATCTACATAAAGTAAACACCAAAGCAATGAAAGGTTTAAAGATTGCACATGATGCTAAGAAGACGGCAGAGAGTACCAAGACAGTTACAAGTTTAGCAAGATGAGTAGTAGCTGAAGCATCGAAAGCGAATAAAGGCACAGGATTGCTAGGACGAGAGGCGGTGATCAATTTGAACAAGAAGGTCGAAAGAGTAGAAAAGCGGCAAAATGTCGCGGAGGAGCCCATCGACCCAAAAATACGTGAAGCCATGGACAAATTAGAATCTGAGCTGCGCAAATTAAGGACTGGTTCGTTGGTAACAACTGCAATCCCAATGAGCGAGACTGAAGAGGTCCAGACTCTCCTTTCGTTTAAATCGCCACAGGAAGCGATCAACACGCGTATGGAGAAGAAATTGGAGGAGGCGCCCAGGAAACAAATTCAAATGCGGCCAAGCGCGAAAGCAACAGAACCAGAAACAAATTCAGACGGGACGGACAACTGCATACCGTTAGCACCGAGCAGAGGCGATGGTGAGATGAAAGTCGCATTTTCTCGAAGCCGAGGAGGGAGCACAAATGTGGGGACGTCGAATGAGGACGGCAGTTGTCGATGAAACGCCATTTGATTTTCAACACTCCTTACAAGTACGAAAATTTGAAAGTACTTAACGAAGAGTGAAGGTCGCAACAGGGGACTGATGACCACAGATGTTAAGTCCCATAGCGCTCAGAGCCATTTGAACAATTTTGAACCAAGTAAGTGACACAGTTATTTTGTTCAGTGGGGCAAAAGGAGAAGCATCCAAACTACGTTACAAATTCAACAAACTTCACAGTGACATACAGTTCCCCACTGAGTTTGAAATAGAGAAAAACATTTGCTTTTTAGATATTACTATCCACAATGAAATTGGAGCTCATATATTTAAGGTTTTCCGAAAACTAACCATGGCTAATGGGATAAATTGCATTACCTCGTCCCACAACACGTAAAAGTGACTTTTCTGTACTATAACAGACAGAATATCTAGCTAACTGCTATCTTATAAGGATACTGAACTAGAGCTAACTATCTTGAACACACATACCAATAGCAAACAAATATGACACTGATTTAGTTAGTAAAATCTATAGAAACAAGAAAAATAAAAACTATAAATAAGTAAGATAGAAATGACATTAATAAATGAGTAGAAAAAACGCAAACAAAAATTTGCTGACTTACCACATATCAGGCACGTATCTGACAAGATTAGCTACGTATTTCATAAAAAAGGAATAAAAATTGGTTTGCGGTCTAGTAATACAGTGCAATCCAATATAGCACATAAGTCTGACCCAATACCCACTAGCCAATCAAGCATTTATAAAGTACAGTGCAATGACTACAATAAATTTGACATTGGATCAACAGATAGAAAAACATATGCACATAATCAAATATAAAGTTATAAAATTAAAAAATTTGCTCTAAAGTTTTTTATGACTTTCAGAAATTTCCTATATGTTGTCTCAGTCACATTTAACAATAAAAATTTACCACATCTCTGCTTGCAGTTACTGATTGTAACGAAAACGATAACGTGGACATATTTTTTTACTAGGCTGTGCAGGATTTTTGTTTCAGTTGATGTGACAGATAGCATGGATGTAAATAACAAATCTCAACTGAAAAGTTAATATAATAATGTTATTGACGATGCAATGCTGTGGTACACTAATAGTGGATTTGTAATACTACGTGTGATCCGAAAGAAAATATTAAATGCGATTCAGACAACGTACAGAAAATGTTTGAAAATTTTAGAAAGTTTTGTAGGAAGTTATTAATTTTTTATAAATTTTCATATGGTATTATCTGACGGTGTGAGGTATATTAAAACATGTCCATGATATACACTGACAAAAGCGACCCACCGACTTTTACTACACAATTCAGGGACGAAAAGTATGTAGTACACAAAACTGAAAACAATGTTACTGTTCTACATAAAACAGAGAGTGGTAGACACTTAAAATTTCCGGGCTGATACGCCGTGGTCGATGTATAAAACTCTCTCCTGACGCTTCGTCTTCGACTGCGGGAGACATCCTCGGAGGTAAAGCGGCGAACTGCAAAGAGAACTCGAAGAAGCGCTGATTATATAGGCAGTACAGAGGGCGCCACTGTCCATCACGTGGCGGCGGCTATCAGTCTGTCTCTGGTATTGCCAACATTCTCGATTGAAGGTAATTGATCTTCACGCTTCCGGTGCAACGCTGACATCCAAATTTCATCCAGTTTAACTTCTTCGTCTTTCCTATTAAAATTATTACTGTGTTTATCAATCTCGATAGCCTCTCTATACATGAGCCTATAATAGTGCGTAGTTTTAGATAAAACGCTCGTCTCGCTGAATTTTATTTAAATATTTGAAGTGGCTCTAAACACTATAGGACTTAACATCTGAGGTCATCAGTCCCTTAGACTTAGAACTACTTAAACCTAACTAACCTAAGGACAACACACACTTCCATGCCCGAGCCAGGATTCGAACCTGCAACCGGAGCAGCAGCACGGTTCCGGACTGAAACGCCTATAATCGGTCGGTCACAGCAGCCGGCGAATTTTATTTCATGATTTGGAAATTTGTGGTAAGTACCTATGGGATCAAACTGCTGAGGTCATCGGGCCCTAGGCTTACACGCTACTTAATCTAACTTAAACTAACTTACGTAAGGACAAAACACACACCCATACCCGAGGGAAGACTCGAACCTCCGACGGAGGGAGCCGCACGAACTGCGACAGTTCGCCTTACACCGCACGGCTTAATTTCATTATCACCTTTCTGGTAAACATGTTCTGCTACGGCCGATTTATCCGTGTGACCAAGGCGACAATTCCTCTTATGTTCAACAAGACGGGTGTCCACGCTTCTCTTTGTGCTACCGATATACACCTGCCCACAACCACAAGGAATTTTATATACCCTCGGTGTAACCAAAGGGTTTTGTGCACCTTTTGCAGGTCTCAAGCATTCTTTTATTTTCCTGGTTGGTCTGAAAACAGTTTCCACCCCATACTTGCTTAACACTTTCCCTATGCGATCTGTGACCTTACTAATAATCGGAAGGAAAACATTGCCGTTGGACGACTGTTGTTCGTCGTTGCTCCTGATTCTCTGCCTAGAGCGAAGTGCTTGATCTATATCTTTGCTAGTATAGCCGTTCTTCACGAAAGCACCCAAAGTAACCTGAGGTTCCGTTGAGCGCTATAGGCGGACCCCACCCACGAGTTAGCTAGACACCTTGCCTCATTGCTGCATGTGTCGTCGTAACTGCCGTCTGCTTCACGTCTGCTGTGCAGCGAGCTACCTTAATTTAAGTATTAAATGTATTTTTCTTACTTGTCACTTCTTCTTCCGTGTGTTTTTGCTTTTAGGAAGCTTTAATTGTGGAGTGCTAGTAATAGTGTTCCATAGATTTCGTGTTTGTTTTGAATACAGTCAGAGAGAGTCCCTTTAGTCAACCATAGTGCCAGTAGTGCTAGTGTTTGTTTTCAATACAGTCCAGAGACAGGTAGTGCTATTTTCATTGTTTTCTACAAGAAGTGTCTAGCAACCACAGTTTAGTCAACAATCACCCGCCTTTAGTGAATTAGCAGTCTAGTTAAAAGTTGATTAACTCTCTACAGTAAATTGATTTCTTAGGATGGATAGGATGTGTGACTGCTGTGTACGGACGCAGGAGGAGTTGGCCACTGTTCGCGAACAGCTGAACGTGTTGATGGCCGCGGTCAGCCGTCTTCAGGCTGCTGCCTCGGAGTGTAGCGGCAGTGGGGAGTCTGGTGCGTCGCATGGTACATCCCAGGTGTTACATGCTTCACCCACTGTCCCTGCTGTCGAGACATCTTCGCGGGTACCGGGCGCGGTTGGGCCACCCTCTCCCCAAGGGGAGTGGCGGGTTCAGCGGCGTTCACGGCGCACGAGGCGGAGGGTCAATGTGGAGGCTGGCCGTGTGGCATCGCCCGCTCTGCCTGTGAGAGGACATGTGGCCGCTCCTTCAGGAAGGTCCGAGCAGGCACACGGGGGGAGGGGTTTATTGGTTATTGGGAGCTCCAACGTTAGGAGGGTGAAGGAGCCCCTTAGGGAAATAGCCTAAAGGTCGGGGAAGAAGGCCAGTGTTCACTCTGTCTGCTTGCCGGGGGGGTCTCATCCGAGATGTGGAGGAGGACCTGCCGGCGGCGATAGAGAGCACTGGGTGCGCCCGACTGCAAATTGTTGCTCATGTCGGCACCAATGACTCCTGCCGTCTGGGTTCAGAGGTCATCCTTAATTCATACAGGCGGTTGGCGGAGTTGGTGAAGGCGGAAAGCCTCGCTCGCGGAGTGGAATCTGAGCTAACTATTTGTAGTATCGTTCCCAGGACCGATCGCGGTCTCTGGTTTGGAGCCGAGTAGAAGGCTTAAACCAGAGGCTCAGACGATTCTGCGGAGATCTGGGGTGCAAATTTCTCGACCTCCGCTATCGGGTGGAGAGATGTAGGGTCCCCCGGAATAGGTCAGGCGTGCACTACACGCCGGAAGCGGCTACAAGGGTAGCGGAGTATGTGTGGAGTGCACATGTGGGTTTTTTAGGTTAGAGAATTCCCTCCCTAGGCCCGACAAGACGCCTCCTGAGACGCGGCAAGGTAGGAGTAGGCAAAATGCAACAGGGAATAACAATATTAATGTGCTAATAGTAAACTGCAGGAGCGTCTATAGAAAGGCCCCAGAACTGCTCTCATTAATAAACGGTCACAATGCCCATATACACTCCTGGAAATTGAAATAAGAACACCGTGAATTCATTGTCCCAGGAAGAGGAAACTTTATTGACACATTCCTGGGGTCAGATACATCACATGATCACACTGACAGAACCACAGGCGCATAGACACAGGCAACAGAGCATGCACAATGTCGGCACTAGTACAGTGTATATCCACCTTTCGCAGCAATGCAGGCTGCTATTCTCCCATGGAGACGATCGTAGAGATGCTGGATGTAGTCCTGTGGAACGGCTTGCCATGCCATTTCCACCTGGCGCCTCAGTTGGACCAGCGTTCATGCTGGACGTGCAGACCGCATGAGACGACGCTTCATCCAGTCCCAAACATGCTCAATGCGGGACAGATCCGGAGATCTTGCTGGCCAGGGTAGTTGACTTACACCTTCTAGAGCACGTTGGGTGGCACGGGATACATGCGGACGTGCATTGTCCTGTTGGAACAGCAAGTTCCCTTGCCGGTCTAGGAATGGTAGAACGATGGGTTCGATGACGGTTTGGATGTACCGTGCACTATTCAGTGTCCCCTCGACGATCACCAGTGGTGTACGGCCAGTGTAGGAGATCGCTCCCCACACCATGATGCCGGGTGTTGGCCCTGTGTGCCTCGGTCGTATGCAGTCCTGATTGTGGCGCTCACCTGAACGGCGCCAAACACGCATACGACCATCATTGGTACCAAGGCAGAAGCGACTCTCATCGCTGAAGACGACACGTCTCCATTCGTCCCTCCATTCACGCCTGTCGCGACACCACTGGAGGCGGGCTGCACGATGTTGGGGCGTGAGCGGAAGACGGCCTAACGGTGTGCGGGACCGTAGCCCAGCTTCATGGAGACGGTTGCGAATGGTCCTCGCCGATACCCCAGGAGCAACAGTGTCCCTAATTTGCTGGGAAGTGGCGGTGCGGTCCCCTACGGCACTGCGTAGCATCCTACGGTCTTGGCGTGCATCCGTGCGTCGCTGCGGTCCGGTCCCAGGTCGACGGGCACGTGCACCTTCCGCCGACCACTGGCGACAACATCGATGTACTGTGGAGACCTCACGCCCCACGTGTTGAGCAATTCGGCGGTACGTCCACCCGGCCTCCCGCATGCCCACTATACGCCCTCGCTCAAAGTCCGTCAACTGCACATACGGTTCACGTTCACGCTGTCGCGGCATGCTACCAGTTTAACACAAGACTGCGATGGAGCTCCGTATGCCACGGCAAACTGGCTGACACTGACGGCGGCGGTGCACAAATGCTGCGCAGCTAGCGCCATTCGACGGCCAACACCGCGGTTCCTGGTGTGTCCGCTGTGCCGTGCGTGTGATCATTGCTTGTACAGCCCTCTCGCAGTGTCCGGAGCAAGTATGGTGGGTCTGACACACCGGTGTCAATGTGTTCTTTTTTCCATTTCCAGGAGTGTAGTACTAGGGACAGAAAGTTGGCTGAAACCAGATGTAAACAGTAATGAAATCCTAAACTCAGATTGGAATGTATACTGCAGAGACAGGCTGGACAGTGAAGGGGGAGGCGTGTTTATAGCGATAAGAAGTGCAATAGTATCGAAGGAAATTGACGGAGATCCGAAATGTGAAATAATTTGGGTGAAGGTCACGGTTAAAGCAGGCTCAGACATGGTAATTGGATGACTCTATAGGCCCCATGGCTCAGCAGCTATTGTGGCTGAGCACCTGAAGGATAATTAGGAAAATATTTCCAGTAGATTTCCCCACCGTGTTACAATTCTGGGTGGAGATTTTAATTTGCCGGGTATAGACTGGGAGACTCAAACGTTCATAACGGGTGACAGGGACAAAGAATCCAGTGAAATTTTTTTAAGTGCTTTATCTGAAAACTACCTTGAGCAGTTAAACAGAGAACCGACTCGTGGTGATAACATATTAGACCTTCTGGTGACAAACAGACCCGAACTATTTGAAACAGTTAACGCAGAACAGGGAATCAGCGATCATAAAGCGGTTACTGCATCGATGATTTCAGCCGTAAATAGAAATATTAAAAAAGGTAGGAAGATTTTTCTGTTTAGCAAAAGTGACAAAAAGGAGATTACAGAGTACCTAACGCCTCAACACAAAAATTTTGTCTCAAGTACAGATAGTGTTGAGGATCAGTGGACAAAGTTTAAAACCATCGTACAATGTGCGTTAGATGAGTATGTGCCAAGCAAGATCGTAAGAGATGGAAAAGAGCCACCGTGGTACAACAACAGAGTTAGAAAACTGCTGCGGAAGCAAAGGGAACTTCACAGCAAACATAAACATAGCCTTGCAGACAAACAAAAATTACGCGAAGCGAAATGTAGTGTGAGGAGGGCTATGCGAGAGGCGTTCAATGAATTCGAAAGTAAAGTTCTATGTACTGACTTCGCAGAAAATCCTAAGAAATTTTGGTCTTATGTCAAAGCGGTAAGTAGATCAAAACAAAATGTCCAGACACTCTGTGACCAAAATGGTACTGAAACAGAGGATGACGGACTAAAGGCCGAAATACTAAATGTCTTTTTCCAAAGCTGTTTCACAGAGGAAGACTGCACTTTAGTTCCTTCTATAGATAGTCGCACAGATGACAAAATGGTAGATGTCAAAATAGACGACAGAAGGATAGAGAAACAATTAAAATCGCTCAAAAGAGGAAAGGCCGCTGGACCTGATGGGGTACCAGTTCGATTTTACACAGAGTACGCGAAGGAACTTGCCCCCCATCTTGCAGCGGTGTGCCGTAGGTCTCTAGAAGAGCGTAGCGTTCCAAAGGATTGGAAAAGCGCACAGGTCATCCCCGTTTTCAAAAAGGGATGTGCAGAACTATAGATCAGTTGTAGAATTTTGGAATACGTATTATGTTCGAGTATAATGACTTTTCTTGAGACTAGAAATCTACTCTGTAGGAATCAGCATGGGTTTCGAAAGAGACGGTCGTGTGAAAGCCAGCTCGCGCTATTCGTCCACGAGACTCAGAGGGCCATAGACACGGGTTCCCAGGTAGATGCCGTGTTTCTTGACTTCCGCAAGGCGTTCGATACAATTCCCCACAGTCGTTTAATGAACAAAATAAGAGCATATGGACTATCAGACGAATTGTGTGATTGGATTGAAGAGTTCCTACATAACAGAACGCAGCATGTCATTCTCAATGGAGAGAAGTCTTCCGAAGTAAGAGTGATTTCAGGTGTGCCGCAGGGGACTGTCATAGGACCGTTGCTATTCACAATATACATAAATGACCTCGTGGATGACATCGGAAGTTCACTGAGGCTTTTTGCAGAAGATGCTGTGGTGTATCAAGAGGTTGTAACAATGGAAAATTGTACTGAAATGCAGGAGGATCTGCAGCGAATTGACGCATGGTGCAGGGAATGGCAATTGAATCTCAATGTAGACAAGTGTAATGTGGTTCGAATATATATAAAGATAGATCCCTTATCATTTAGCTACAAAATAGCAGGTCAGCAACTGGAAGCAGTTAATTCCATAAATTATCTGGGAGTACGCATTAGGAGTGATTTAAAATTGAATGATCATATAAAGTTGATCGTCGGTAAAGCAGATGCCAGACTGAGATTCGTTGGAAGAATCCTAAGGAAATGCAATCCGAAAACAAAGGAAGTAGGTTACAGTACGCTTGCTCGCCCACTGCTTGAATACTGCTCAGCAGTGTGGGATCCGTACCAGATAGGGTTGATAGAAGAGATAGAGAAGATCCAACGGAGAGCAGCGCGCTTCGTTACAGGATCATTTAGTAATCGCAAGAGCGTTACGGAGATGATAGATAAACTCCAGTGGAGGGCTCTGCAGGAGAGACGCTCAGTAGCTCGGTGCGGGCTTTTGTTAAAGTTTCGAGAACATACCATCACCGAAGAGTCAAGCAGAATATTGCTCCCTTCTACGTATATCTCGCGAAGAGACCATAAGGATAAAATCAGAGAGATTAGAGTCCACACACAAGCATACCGACAATCCTTCTTTCCACGAACAATACGAGACTGGAATAGAAGAGAGAACCGATAGAGGTACTCAAGGTACCCTCCGCTACACACCGTCAGGTGGCTTGCGGAGTATGGATGTAGATGCAGACGTAGAACCTTACGTTGATAGGACGGACACTCATATTAAAAATTTAGCACATTTCACTGACAAGTTATAGGAAATGAGCGTGGACCCGACTGATATCCTCGTCAGTTTTGATATTTTATCGTTATTTACCATTATTCCGGCAAACGAAGCAATCTTACGCATAGCGGATATTTTTCCTACCGATATTATGGCATTATTCCGAGACCACAATTTACTTTCAATGCAATAGTGACTTATGAATAGATTGATGCAATCGCTATGGGCAGTCGTAGTCCTGCTGTGGCGTTGCAGACTGCCAGTAAGAGGCCAGCCAGATGGTATCGCTATATCGATGACACGTTCATAGTATTGACACAAGGAGCAGAGGGGTTGGATGCCTTCCTGGCACATCTTAACAGTGTTACTCCAAAAGTCCAATTTACTATGAAGACGGAGAATAATGATCATTTGAATTTCCCTAATGCTCAACAGGGAAAGCACGCTGAACAGGAGGGTGACGAGGTCCATATACATGACACTGATTAGACCTCTGACGACGTACGCAGCTCCCGTCTGGGGATACGCAGCTCCTACACGACTGCGCCGCCCGCACATCATACAGAACAATGTGCTACGAATCATTACGAACGCTCTGCGCTATACACGCACCGTAGAGCTTCACAATGAATACCGCCTTGAAACCTTCAAGGAAGAATTCAAAAAACACGCGACATGACTATACAGGAACTCGAGACACTCGAACAACCCTTTCATCCTCACTCTGGGAAACTACGATCACAACCGTAGACGGAAGCATAAGCGGTCAAAGAAAGTACTAGCTAGGGCATAGCCACCTATGGCAAGCTAACATACACCAACAAGCGACAATCGTCGGCAAGCCCCTGCATATCAGTAACGCTGACTGAAAATTGCCAGCTGCTATTAGAGCCAACCAACAGGCCACAGCAGGGAAACCGACGAGCTAGCCCACTGACGCACAAACAATTCGCCAACATCACCCTACACTGTGCGTCCGACCGGACACAAAAACGATGATAAATCTAACTGTTGCATGTTGCTTACGCTGATCCGGAGTTGAACACCGGCACCCAGCGGCAGCCGCCGAGCAGCAGCACCGCACAACGCCAAAGGTATCGACACGCATGATACCCACTACTAACAAGGCCTACCCTTGCACGACCTATTGCAGGCAGCAAGACATCCGCTACTGCTCTTACCACCCGACCTAACTGTCGCAAAGGTTTTTTTTCCCCTTGGCTCTTGTCTTCGCACGTTTTTTCCTCTACCCTTCAAACCGCTACCGTTCGTTCGACTTTCGACCCAATCTATCTCCAGATGAGCGCATATTAATGGTTAACCTTAACCAGACGGAAGCAAACGTCGCAGTACCCAGATCCTGCGACACCTCACTTTAGTGAATACTAACCCTTATGCAGAGTTGGTAGTAGACATTTTCAGTTGGCCATCATGCCAGTGTGGGCATCACACTAGCATCACCGTTGTTAGTCGAGCAGCGGTCATCTACCAAATAGTTTATATTGTGACTTCGGTTTTACATACCACAGGAAAAAAAAATGACCAGGAGAGCAGTTGTTTCTTAATTTTTGTGACAATGATTTTATCACAGCTGGTCTGCCTCATGTATCGTTATACAAAAATAGTTTATAAATGTTAATCTACATTCAGATCCGATGATAACACCTTTAGTGTGTTGAAACCGATTATCCAGTAAACAGTGTTTAAGCTATCTTGGCTTTTGACTTATTTCTACAACAGAGTTGGTTCAAATGGCTCTGAGCACTATGGGACTCAACTGCTGAGGTTATTAGTCCCCTAGAACTTAGAACTAGTTAAACCTAACTAACCTAAGGACATCACAAACATCCATGCCCGAGGCAGGATTCGAACCTGCGACCGTAGCGGTCTTGCGGTTCCAGACTGCAGCGCCTTTAACCGCACGGCCACTTCGGCCGGCTTACAACAGAGTGATCACCCCGCTACACACTATGTGTTCACTGCATCATATCGTTTTGTTCTCAATTATACTTTTTATGTGGCTTCCTGGACATTCTTTCAGGCTTGTCTTGACATTCTGGTGACGTATTCTGCAGCCTAACAATATGAAATGTTTATATGCGGGAATGCTGGCTCTCTCGACGAATTCAGTTGATGAAATTTCCTCGGATTATCTACAGAATCGTGGTCTTGTGTTGTCGGAACGTATCGGTGAGTTTCCAGTTCGTCATCTTCGTCTGAAGACGAGGAGTAGGAAAGTGTCGAAACTTTGCGACAACGGAACGTCACGACACGGCTGACAATCTGAGAAATTTCACCAACGAAACAGTTTAATGAAACCATCACAGTTGTAAAAGGACAGTTTTGTCTGAAAATCGTACTGGAAATGGGAAAGAACTACATTAAAGTATGATAGTACACTAAAATATATCCAATGACACTTTTCAACCCTCAACACATTCTAATATTGGCCGGAAGAAAAGCAGAGAACTGTGATAATCATGTTTTCATATCTCCTTACCACTACTGATGTTGGATTCAATACCATCGAAGTCCTTTATCTCCTGCAACAACCTGGATGTTCTGTACAACTTGGTTTTCTCTTATCAAAATCTGGAAAAAAACTTGACGTCTTTACAGTTCACTCTTTAGTCTTGATTCTGTCATTGCTAAACTGGTTGGAAGCCATCTCTTGACGAATCATTCATTTTATTCCGTGTACAAAAGTACACAAAATACATGCGTAACTCTGGCGCTTGAAATGCATCTGTTGAGTATCATAACGTTATACGTTCTTGGTCCCTTCGGTTTAGTGGTTTTCTTAAAGTCTCCACTACAGGTCAACAAGTAGTTTCACGCTCAGTATCAGTCACGTGTCTACCATGCACGTACTTAAAGGTACTCGACGCTTTCTATGGAGGTAGAAACTTTGTCTCCCACTCCAATAACCTGATACTTCATCTTTGTTAAAATTAAGGATTATTTTTGATTGTTGGTCAAAAAACAACGGCGTATTATGAGAAAGAAGTAAGTTATCCGTTCAAGAAGTTTCAAGTTGTGAACCACAATGCACAGAAAGTAAATCATGACCAACACTTGTATTTGAAATTAAAATTAACGAAACAATTATCGTCATGGGTTTTTATTGTGAGATGACACTATTTTCGGTCAGCGAAAGATTAAGATAAGAGTTATTTTAGCTATATCGTGGCTACCGGAATGCACTAAGCTCAAGAAAACAGAAAAACAATAAAACGGATTGTTTTTGAAATAAACTTCAAAATACCGTCAGCCTCAAATTTTTGAAGTTGTTTTGTCACTTTCATAATAAAACGTTGCAGTGAAACCTCGCAGTGACAACCATGCACACTAAAGAATAACGTCAAATCCGTGACGCTTGCGGGATAATATCCAAAACGTGCATCGATGACAAGGAAGATAAGAATTTAGCATTGTGACGCCTAAGACGTCAATAGAGACAGACCACAAACTTAGAACTGGCAAGACATGAGGGAGGAAATTGGCACTGCTTCGTGTTGGGGGATCATCTCAGCATTTCACTTAAGCGATTTTGACACTAATTGCGGATGGCTGATCGAAGATTTGACAGCAAGTCTCTCAAGAGTGATTACAGCTGCAACAATTCGCTCCATGATGCCATCCTGTCTTCTGATACATGGCTCTGACAGATCTCATTACTGTTGAAAGGTAGCTGTCTTATTTGCCATTACGATTTCCAAGAAGTTTTGACTATAAATGTAAAGGAAATTGTGAATTTGATAAACATACTCAACCTCTGTAGTATCGACATAATCACATTCTTGTAAGTCCATGTTTTGAGACAAAAGATGTTAGAATGAGTCAGAGAGTAGCAGTGCGTAGTATGTGTTGGACAGTCTGGTAATGTGCTCGGTTTGATAAGAGTGAAAGCTAGCCTGCCATTTAGTGGAGACAGAATTATTGAAAAAGGATTTTGTAATAATATATTTTTGTGGAATATTCAAGATACTGAGCAAATTTTAACTGAGGAATTACAAACTCAGTTCTTTTCATATTTGTAACTGTGTAGTTTCTTGTTGTTAGGGCATTTCGTATTGCTGAAGTTTGTAGTAGAAATTTTATAACGCAACATTTCCTTTTTGCTTATAGTTGAAACAAGTATTGGCTCTGAGCACTATGGGACTCAACTGCTAAGGTCATTAGTCCCCTAGAACTTAGAACTAGTTAAACCTAACTAACCTAAGGACATCACAAACATCCATGCCCGAGGCAGGATTCGAACCTGCGACCGTAGCGGTCTTGCGGTTCCAGACTGCAGCGCCTTTAACCGCACGGCCACTTCGGCCGGCCGAAACAAGTATTAATGAAGGTAATTGTACACGGGAGAGTTACTAGGAAATATTTTGCTAACTTGTGTAGGTGTGTGAACTTTATTCATATGTCTACTGTTGTCATGGGTTAATAAAGCTGACTTTAGTTTGAAGTCTTTGCTCTCTTTAGTACATCATTTTTCATTCTTAACCTTTATAAACGTGTTTTGTATACTCACATTGCACATCGCAAGTTGTGCGTTGCAGAAGAATTTTTGCGAAAATTGGTGAGATACCGTCTTCCATTGCACATCGCAAGTACGGTAAATGTAATCTGGTTTTAGGCAGTCAGATCAATATTCCTAATAGCAACAGGTTACACGACAACCGAGCGTTCCGTGCGCACAGGCAGGCTAATGAATTTAATTATCAAGAAAGTTCATGTCCACTGTGAGGTACAGTGATTTTCAGAGTGTATTTTTGAAAATTTCATATCAGTTCAGTGGCTTAATACCAACAGAAGATCTCAGTAAAGTGCTATCTTACGAATGTTCAAGCAGTTTCATCAGAAAGTCAAATGCATTACATTTTTATGTTCATTTGCTGTGTAATTGCATCAACAGATCTGATACAGTGATTGTTAGCAGGACTAAAGATAAAGATTAGCAATAACTTTATCTGAGTTATTTGTTTTGCAGTCAGACAGCATAGCAAAATTCATCGAAAACAGATTGCTCTCTCGCAGCGATTTGTTTGATGTAGTGACTAGCCTGGATTTCGCATCGTGTAGCGCGAGCTTCACATATTTCGATTCATGATATAATTTTAACACAGTTCTGCTACCCTGCACTGAGATTTGCGTACTTCAATGTCAAAATAAGTTTTATACATTTGTCAGGGACCAACTTGATACAAACACGAGGGTAGAAGTGTTACATTAAACATTCACGACTAATGAAAATTTAGATTGGGAATAGCGTTAATCACTTTCCTGTCGCTTTACACCCTCAAGTATTTCTTCGCTGCATGCCATTTCGATAACTTTTTTAAAAAAAATCACTGTTGTCTAGTTATCGTTACAGGTGATAAACATTTATGAGCAGAAAACCCGACAGTATCTGTACTCCTTGTTTCACCTAAGAGACCAGTGTAAGGCACATGCATGCTAATGCAACAGAGCAAGCGTTATTTTCAACTGTGCGTTCTGGTGTACCGAATAATGAACGACATTTTGCGCTATCAATCAATCCTGCATTAAATTATTACCGTAGAGCCTTGATGGCAGCTGTTAGTTTATTTGTGATAAACTAGCGGGTTTCAGTACGTTTACCAAAAGAAGAATCTCTTGATATCCTGAATAAGACACAATGGCCATGTCACGAAACTTCAGCGCAGTTATTTCAGACCTGAACAGAATGGTCGTTGATCTCTAGGGTGATAGCGTATCATACGCCATTATGACTGTCTCTCCTCGGGGATTTCAGTAGAATCTAGTGACAGCGAACACAATGAAACAGATCAAGAAAAATAAAATGAATCGATGATGTGATCAAGACTTTACTGTCATTTTAATAACTCCTCAAGTGATATTCGAAAGATGGTTGCAATGAAATATTGGGCCAGTGACTACAGTGAATCCTGTGTACTTCACGTTTCAATTTTTCCAGCAGAATTTTTTTTCCTTCAAATAAAAGTGTAAGTCGTAATTCAGCTAGAGAACAGCGTATAAAACAGAGATTAAAGAATCGAGGCTGAGAAACTTGGCTTGAACTTTGTCGACTTTTACTTTGCGACACAAAAGGAACGTTTGAAGCTCCTTTCAGCCTACCTGGCTCCGCTGGAATGTCTTTCGAGTTTCTGTCCGCATGTAGCGCAACGCCGCAGATCCCCGAGGCGGGCGACCGCACGCAGCAAAAAGCCGCCACAAATTGCCGCCGACGCAGTTTCCGGCAAATTGTCCGCTGCGGCGGCACGGCTGCCCCTGCTGGCTAGGCTGACCCGCGGCGCGAGTTCCTCCGTTTCTTGCCTGGCGTAATCAACTCACCAGGCTATCTCTCCACTCTACAGTACAGCAGTTGGTCAGTTCGCTGCCTAAGCGTCGTAAGTCACACTTTTTTTTTTGTTACTGGGGAAGGGCAAAAAATTTTTGTCGCTGCGCATTGAACTCCCTTCTGAGTAACAGAGGGCTTCAATAATGGGAACTAAATATCAGTTATTTTCTCTAGTGTCATTGGTAAGGATATCACAAATCTTCTCAAATTGTGATGAACTTTTTATTATTCTAATGGTACTTTGAACAGATAATATTATGACCAATGCAAATGGAAATGGGGTGTGACTAGGGCCTCCCGTTCGCCTGGTGCAAGTCTTTCGGGTCGACGCCGCTTCGGCGACTTGCGTGTCGATGGAGATGAAATGATGATGATAAGGACAATACAGTACCCAGTGCCTGAGCGGAGAAAATCTCCGACCCAGCAGGGAATCGAACCCGGGCCGTTAGGTATGACATTCCGTCGCGCTGACCACTCAGCTACCAGGGGCGGACATGACGAATACAAGTGAACACTAAATAATATTGTTATTATTACCGCTCACTTTTCAGCAGTTTCCTCTCTAGGTAATGAACTACCCTTAAAATTATTTTATAAGACGTTATTAGGGGAAAATATTAATTATATGTTGAGAAGTTGATTCGTTTGTTTCGAAGACTAGCAGTTATCTACATCTACATCTACATTTATACTCCACAAGCCACCCAACGGTGTGTGGCGGAGGGCACTTTACGTGCCACTGTCATTACCTCCCTTTCCTGTTCCAGTCTCGTATGGTTCGCGGGAAGAACGACTGTCTGAAAGCCTCCGTGCGCGCTCTAATCTCTCTAATTTTACATTCGTGATCTCCTCGGGAGGTATAAGTAGGGGGAAGCAATATATTCGATACCTCATCCAGAAACGCACCCTCTCGAAACCTGGCGAGCAAGCTACACCGCGATGCAGAGCGCCTCTCTTGCAGAGTCTGCCACTTGAGTTTATTAAACATCTCCGTAACGCTATCACGGTTACCAAATAACCCTGTGACGAAACGCGCCGCTCTTCTTTGGATCTTCTCTATCTCCTCCGTCAGACCGATCTGGTACGGATGGGGAGCAAAAGTAGCTTAACTGTACTACAGCTCAGTAGTTGTTTCTTGCAGTTCAAGTTTTCATCAACGTGCAAACCGAAAAATTTGGGATATTATGAAAACGATAAATCTCACGTTTGAGCTGATACTGCTATAAAGAGTGGTTCAAGAAGAACGTGGGAGTAGAAGTTCGCCAATTTATTAACTTAGAGGGTGACAGTTATTGAACTACATGACAAAAAAAAACGTAAATTAGTTACAAACTACGGGTGCACACACTTTATTCAACATGTGAACTTCATTACAGATATTCGGATGGTAGGTTATAACATGTGCGATATGCCTGCCATCACTGACGATGAAGAACACTGCGCACCACACAGTCACATCAAAGTGACTCCTATAACAAAACAACTGTAAAAAAAAAACTGATTATTGTAAGGCCGGCCGCTGTGGCCGAGCGGTTCTAGGTGCTTCAGTCCGGAACCGCGCGACGGCTACCGTCGCAGGTTGGAATCCTGTCTCGGGCGTGTATGTGTGTGGTGTCCTTAGGTTAGCTAGGTTTAAGTAGTTCTAAGTTCTAGGGGACTGATGACCTCAGACATTAAGTCCCATAGTGCTCAGAGCCATTTGAACCATTTTTTTGAAAAAAATGAAAACACAACTGCGATGATAATAAATGTCTGCTTTCCCCGAAAATAGGCACAGTCCTTTTTCTTTTAGGTTTATGAGCAAAATCGGTATAGCTTTTACGTTCAACTGCAGAATACAATTCGCATTTCATTATTTTGCGACATCCAGCGAAGTGCAATGCCACTGATCACAGATGATCACGCGCGAGAAACGTGCACGGCTGGCGTTTATCCCATTTACTGTTTGTCATCTTCTATTACGGTACTGCCGCCTCGTTTTCGTGTTCCTTTTACTGGCGTCACTAACTTCCTACCTTACTTGCCCGGGAGCGGCAGCAGCAGCGCGTATTGATAAGTGCGCTGTCACACCATCTCTGGAGCGACCGATAGTATTTCCGGGTCGTCGCGTGTCTGGCAGTCAGTTTGGGACGGACCAGCAGTGCAGTCGGGACGCGGCAGCGGTGAAGTCGGGGACGGATCGCCGCTGAGGCGCCGACAGCCAGTGCTGGCGACAAGCATGAACTGTCCGATGGAGGGAGAGTGGACCGTTGGTTGGTCGTTCTGTTGGTCGTCTCATCGGCCGACGCATTCTTGCTCCTTTCACTGTTTCCGGGCCTGGAGGTTTGGTCGGTTGGCGTGGAGCAGCGAGGAAGTCTCCGTGGCGTGTGTCTGGCCGGGGTCCACGCGCAGTCGGAGTGTGAGGGATTGTTCCCATTGCTGCGAGTTCCGTGGCTCACCGATGCCGGACAGGAAAGTTGAGTCTTTACTTAATCTACCAGCCAGCCCCAACTGTTCGCATTGTGTCTTTTGAATTTCGTTGTGGGCTGCTGGACATTCCCGCAAGCAACAACGTGTGTTATCCAGTTGGTGAAATTTTAGCCGCCGTCCTGTGGAGTTTAACTTAACTTGATTATTTTTGAATTGAAGTGCATCAGCGGAATCTTCTGCCTTGTGGCCGTTAACGTTCCGGTTACCTGTCGTTGAAATGGTTCAAATGGCTCTGAGCACTATGGGACTTAACTTCTGTGGTCATCAGTCCCCTAGAACTTAGAACTACTTAAACCCAACTAACCTAAGGACATCACACACATCCATGCCCGAGGCAGGATTCGAACCTGCGACCGTAGCAGTCCCGCGGTTCCGGACTGACCACAGCGGCCGGCACCTGTCGTTGACGTAAATGCAGGCAGTGTATTATCCTCGTCGTGTTGTGGCTGTCCACCACGGCGTGTAGTTTGAATGAGTAATTCGTTGTGGGCACCGATACCTTCTCCGTTGTTCCATTGAACTCCCTGTTGTGTGGTGGTCGGGTGGAGAATAAATTATCTTGTCGCTTGGTCCATTGACTGTCTGTCGGTTGGGTTGCCGTCAGATTGAGAATTGTTGGGCCGACTGCCTGTCTCACCTAAGCGAGCGTTAGTGTTTGAACTCCAGGTCGACCCTTGGAAATTTCTGATCGCCGTTTGATGTACTGCCTTTTTTTATTTGTCCTTCATGTTTGTTTATGTATGGCTTCTAGCCGATTTTAAAATAAAGTTGATTTGCCCTTGAGGCGTGAGATTGTTTGGGCCTTCAGCCTAATTTAGAGAAATGTTTTAGGATAAGGCCTTCTGTCTTTTAAAATTCAAATTCTTGTTTTTGAGTCTTAAGTGATTGGCCTTCAGCCGGTTTTAAATTAAAGTTGTTTTGCCCTGGAGGCGTGAGATTGAATGGCGCATTTAGCCGGGAATTAAGTTCTAAAATTTGTGTTTGGCTTGCTCTGTTTTTAATGTTTTCTTTACTCTTGTAATGTTAGTCAAATGAATAAAGTAGTATGTTCGAGAGCAACTGACAGCCACTCAGTTTGTCCACTTTCCACACCGAGCGAGGTGGCGCAGTGGTTAGCACACTGGACTCGCATTCGGGAGGACGACGGTTCAATCCCGCGTCCGGCCATCCAGATTTAGGTTTTCCGTGATTTCCCTAAATCGCTCTAGGCAAATGCCGGGATGGTTCCTTTGAAAGGGCACGGCCGACTACCTTCCCCGTCCTTCCCTAATCCGATGAGACCGATGACCTCGCTGTTTGGTCTCTTCCCCCAAACAACCCCACTTTCCACCAATTAAACTATCTGTTCTGTCCTGCAGGTATAGCAGGGGGTCTCAGTGTGTATTACAAACATTTGATACACGTGAAATAACATTAGAGAATACAATCTATCTCACATGTCAGAAAGAAACACAATCATTTTACGTTCGACATCAACAAGCCATAATTCAAGAGGACGTAGCTGTTTTGTACACTATGTCAGGTCTCGTTCTACCATTGTACGAAACAAACCATGAGAGTCTGTCTTGTAGTAGAACCTTCTATAAGATTCTGTCACGCATCTCTTCCATTACACTGAAACCAATTAGCATCTGCATCCTTACATTTGATATTTTTGATGCATAACCACCTCTACTGGCATGACTGTAAAGTTTTTGTCATACAGCATCAGATTCTTGCGTTCTATTTTTTAAGCAATTTGAACACCACAACCTGTTTCACACAATCTACTCACATGTCGGAAAAAATCACTGTCATTTCTACATTCCTCAATGAGTTAAGTGGTGTCTATTTTATAATTAGAGGTTATGAAGTATGAAATAACATCAATTTCTTTAACATGCACTCATGATGCTAATAATAAAAGTCAGTCATGAGTCCACGAGAATAGAGGCAGCCTATTCCTATTAGTTTTATGAGTTAATTCGGTGTAGGTTTGAGAGAACTATCTGCTTCCAAACTTTAACCAGTTATAGCACTGCCTATAATATGACCTCCTACAAGGCTTTACTTCGTCTCTCTCTCCCTATGTATCTAAAATCAGTTACCCTCTTTATGTTGTCATTGAGCATATTACTCCATATTGCTCCATTGGCGCCGGCGGCCAGCGCTCGAAGTCCTTTGCGCAGATCTGCACAAAATTTAGTTGTCTGTATTGGAGGAAGACCATATCTAGAAAACTATTAATCATACGACATGGCTCCTGTATTGTTCCTTCATAAGCAGTGTAAAAAAGAATCTCTCATTCCCCTTATGGCTATCGCAGTTTTGCACGTCAAATCCATACCTTCCCTTACAACAGGACACAGTCATTTTCTTTGCAAATGTCGGAACACTCACATACTTCATAAGCCTGCTGCTCAAGGCGAATCTATCACGTATCTCCTACTACTATTAAGTATAATACTTAACCAATAACTGAATGCTGATGGTACAAAGCATTACAAAGCGAAAATCAGCTATGGGTGGAAATGTCTCATAAGTTTTTTCCTTGCGCATGGTATCACTGCATCTTAGAAAAAAGAGGCCTAATTGTCTTACAAGCTGCCCCATGTTAAAAATACGATCGCAACGGTCATGTTACTGTCACATGCGGTATTGCTTCTACAGGTGTTCACAAGTGTAGCTAACGATATCCATGTTGAAACCTACACAAGCCATATAAATCGAGATATGGCATTACCTCCGAACGAAGTAGTCTTTCCACACAAATACCTCAACACTGAGTATAGATGGTGATCGCCAGAGTGTGCATTAACAGACTGACAGTGCTGTTACATGTCACCGATGGTGTAAGCTCGTAATAAAATCACCGAATTTAGTAAGTGATTCGGCTAAGGAATGTGGTGTGAAGTCAGTATTTGCAACTCCCTCATGTCGCTGCTAGATGTTTCACCAGTATTTGTAAAGCATTCTGTCTCGATACCACATCAGAGGTTCTGTGATATATCCACTGGGTTATTGGTGATGGTTTATTGAGAATGATCACATACAGTAGATGCTGTGTTGATTGAGGTCATAAGAAATATATACTGGCTTTTCAGATTTGTAGTGTTACACTTTCCGGTTGAAATGCTGTCTGCGATTTGGAATCAAGTCTTTCTATTTAACCACTTATCCACGTCGGGTCCTATGGAAATGTCTTTTACTGATTACAGCCACCCGTGAATCATATTCGTAGCACGCTCATATCTCTAAACGAGTCACCTTTTTCGAACCTATCTGTTAGGGTAAAATTCCAATGTTGTTTTACATAGTCCCTTTGCATCTTGTAACTGTCCTCAGACTGTGCCCTGCCATCCCTGCAGCTTTGTGCATGTTATCATCCCAATTTAAGTCGGAACTGAGCAGAAGTCGGACAGAGCTGCATCTACCACATTTTCCAACCCGTATAGAAACAGAGTGAGCTTAGTTAATGTTATAAGCCTGTGTTTTGACATGTTGTCGTAGCTCCGCCACCGTATACGATGTGCAAGGTGAGCACCAAACGAAGCCTGCTCCTGCAACACGAGGTAGTATAAAAGACAGTACGAACAGTTACGGTAGTGTTTCTTATTGGCAAAATTAGGAAGATACAATATCATACAGTTACTGGAGTCCGAAGCAGATCTGTATCCCTTATAGTCCTTTCACATCGATCACTCAAACATTCTATCATCGATAATCTGCACCATCCAACAGAGAAAAATTACGAACTAAAAGATCTCCGCTAACTTCATCCAACAGCTTTTTACTGCACCTCTCTCTTCTGATATATCGAAAACAAATACAGTCTACAAGCCAGCATCAGGCATATGCAGCGACCCTATTAAATATACAGGTATTGATCCATTGCAATAGGCGGTCATTGATCGACGTCGCTTGCGCAGTCCTGACTGAAGTTTCATCTCTTGTACTGTACGAGGACCATCACCCACAGGTTATCAGTCACAAGAGAGGGTCCCTGTTTTGCTGCTTGAAACATCGTTTTTTCTGCTGTAACATGCTTTGTACACTGCCATACATTTTGTTTCTTCTGCCACTACTTCAAGGTCTGTGCCAGGTTCTAAACTGACATTAACATGTATTGATGCATTGGCTCTCACAGAAAACTAGACATCGCATGGTGTAAATCATATCGTTGCTGCTGCTCCCACAACACACATACACATTGAGTGATTGAAACAAAAGACAGTCACAACATACGGAAACTGGAAGAGTTTTGAGGCATTGTGGAGCGTTTCGAAACTACTGTACAAAGGTGACTGACGACCTCTTCATTTAAACTCATCATTCACAGTGACGGGATAGCTGATGGCGCTGTTTCCAATTTGATTGATTCCTCATATTGCTGGTGTGTACATGATTAATGTTTTGGTGCTTGCATCCCCAGAAGGTGTTGCCCCCTACACCAAGACACTTTCTCCATCTCAAACAAGCAATGTCAGCCAATCACTATGTGGTAATCAATAGCATACCAGTGGACGGATGGGATGAAAAAGACAGCGCCGGTGTACTGTAATAATAAGCATAATTGACAGCCCGAACAAGTTCAGAAATTTTATTTTATTTCAACACTGACCAATGACGCAGCAGCATGCTTACCAATTTATGTATCATCGCTAAACAGCCCCTCCACTACTTTACGAGTACCATCGTGAATGTAAGTAGATGACTGTGCAGTACGTTCATTCATTGTTACTTCTTAAACATACACACAAAAGTATACCAGACAGTGACCTACATGTCTCAAGGACTTCTAGCGATGGGAGTGACAGGGCATCCTCGGATTCTTAGGATAAAGTTAGAGACCCAAAGATGTTTGACCAACGCTCCCTGCAGCACTGGAACCGATTTAATCTGCAGCTGACCAGAAGTGGACCTCAACATTCCACGTTTTGTGGATGAACATTGCGAACCAAGGCTGTAACTGTTGTCCTGCACCCATCCAAGAGCACAAGATTTCCCCACACGCGCGAATGCCGAGGAGGTTAGCACCCCTTACCGGTGTATAGTAGATATGAAACTGTTGTGATGATATAACAGATGGTTAAGAACAAGAAACGGCTGGTTTTCATGCATGCTGGAGCTCCAGACGGACGGAGTTTGCAGAATTTTATGTAAATCAACTGCTTTATCAATTCTAAAATATTGTTCTTGTGTCTGTGGTGATTACCGAGAAGGTACTGGTAAGAGAGAACATAAACACATGCACTCCTAAGGCTACAAGGTCCTGCACTTAAAACATGCAATTATGTTAGATTGTGGCGGTTTCTGACCTTTTGGTCACATGGAATAGAACACTGTTACTAACCCAACGTGAGAAATATATTTCCAGCGCATGACATACATTCTCAATGCAGGTATCTCTACGATTAACTATGATGACAAACTGTAAAATGAAAAACGTCCTCTTTAAGACATCGAGTCCTTGGATACATGTACGATATAGCTTTCCAGATACGTATAGCCCCCACTGTTCACATCCGTCAGAAATTATGCTATGCTCACATCAGTCCTACATAAAATGATAGTCTTTAGTGTGATGTCACGTATGCTGGACTGCTGATCAACAATATTTTATAAAGATTTGGTCTTCAGTTACTTATCTTAAAGTTTATCTGTGTTAATATTTGCTGTAAAAGTAACTTATTAGTGGATTTTCATTATTCTCAGTCTTTATTTCTGTGTTACTGACTCATGTGGTTTGTTATTCAAGAATGTGCTTACGTCGTTCATCCAAGTCTCACCCCACAGTAGTTTGTTAACATTTCGCGGCGTGTGGTTGCAGCTGTAGCGGTTCTTAAATTCTGACAAAGTTGTTTGTGCAATGTTATACAGTTATTAAATTTAATAGTTTTCAACGGAGTTTCGTGCTGTTTGTGGCGAAATAACGATTTAATAAACTCTTGGAAACGTTCGCTCGCTGTGTTTTTAGTGTTTTCTGTGCATTGAAGTCGTTTAGAAAATTCGTGCTTTAGTTTTCAGCTGACGTTTCTTATTGGTTCCAGTGAAATATTTCGGTAAACTTTTCATTCACAGTATTACCTTTGTTGAGTGTTCCAGTGCCCACTTGAATTTTTGGTTTTAGCTAATACATTTTGTGAAGTTTTGTTGGTATTGCTATTAGTTGTAGTTCTGTAGTTTAATCAAATTTGATGCTTTCTTAGTAGAGAGAGAATTTAGAGACAGCTGTTGTTAGTGGTATAAATAGTTATACTGGTTTAATTGAACTTTGGTAACGTAAAATTTTACCATGAGTGAGAATTGTGGACTTGGTCTTAGGTTTCTGAGTAGTGGGCTACGGTGTGAGATTTGTTCAAAGTATTTTCATTTGGGGGGGGGGGGGGAGTGCAGTGGGGAAGGCAGTGGGCATTCTAGTGAGAGCCTCTCCTGGGAATGCAGAATCTGTAGCAGAAACACGTTGATAGAGGGGCAGGAGCGTAAGATCTGTGCCATTCAGGAGCGGTTACAATACGCAGAGGAAGAACTAGATAGCTTGGGGAGGGTGAAGGGTGCTAGAGAAAGCGAACTGGCAGTTGGCAAGAAGTTAGCTAGGAGTAAGAGGTATTCAGACAGTTGTACTTTGCGAATATACAACAGCTTTGACCAACTGTCAGAGTTGAGTGGCGAGGAGCCTCTTGTAGCTTTAGATGTAGGAAACGTGCAGCAGTCCTCAGCAATTGGGAGGTCTGAATCTAACAGAAAGAAGAAGGTTTTACTGCTAGGTAGTTTGCACAGTAGAGGTGTGGCCCAGCAGTTGTGGGAAGTGTTGGGGAGTGAGTACGAGATCGCCAGCGTTGTGAAGCCTAGTGCAGGGTTGTCTCAGGTGACTGTTAACATAGAGGAGTTATGTAGGAACTTCACCATAGAGGATCATGTAGTGATTGTGGGTGGAGCTGGGAATAGTCTTGATAGAGACGGGGAATATGATGTAGGTGGTGACCTGGTAAAGATAGCTACTCAACCTGTTGGCACTAACGTGCATTTCATGCAACTGTTTCAGCATTATGATCGGCCTCATCTTAATGCGTCTGTTAGGCATGTTAATATGGGGATGGAGAAGGCACTGATGGCAGAGGGCACAGGTCACATTGGAATGGTGCCAATTGAGTCTATCAGTAGATCGGGTTTCACTAAGCATGGCCTGCACCTCATTAGGTATGGGAAGGGGCTGCAGCAAAGCTTCCAGGTAACAGTGTAGTTTGGGGAGGGTGAAGGATGCTAGAGAAAGCGAACTGGCAGTTGGCAAGAAGTTAGCTAGGAGTAGGAGGTATTCAGACAGTTGGTGGGATCACTCATGGAAAAATTCCTGCAGTAGTTGGGTTTAGAGCTGTACCTTTTTTAGACTGAAGTCAGCTGATAGGTATATCTGGCTAAAGGAAGTCCCTCTGCCTAAGGAATCACCTTCAGAGGACGTTATGTTTCCAAGTATGGAAGGAATTAGCATATTTCATACAAATATAAGAGGTATTAGAGATAAAGTTAGTGAACTTGATAACTCTGACATTATTGGTATATCATAGCACCACTTAAATAATTTGAAAATTCAGAGGCTTCCTGTACCATGATACAGAGTAGCTGCCAGTTTTTCAAAGAGTTCCTTGTGGAGTGGAAGTTTGGACATGCACCTTAAAAACAGTATTCCATTTGAGTATCACGGCACTACACTGAACAGATATTTGAATGTTGTGCAGGGGAAGTTTAATTTAATAAAATTAAACTTTTAATTTTTGTTGTTTATTGGCCCCTTAAGTCTGACTTCAGAGCATTTCTGCTGAAGCTAGAGAGTGTTCTTGTTTCACTTTATAGGAAGTACCAGAAATTAGTTACATGTGGTGACTTCAGTATTGATATATATGATTGTACAAGAAAAAGGATGTTGGTAGATGTCCTAAATTCATATGATCTGATGCAGACTATGTTTTTTCCAACTAGCGTGCAGGGGAACAGTAGCACAGCCATAGACAATATTCTTATAAGAAGAGGGGTAGGATGTTTACAGTGCCAATAACATAGACGGCAAATATAATGCTTTCCTTCTCACATTTCTCGTGCTCTTGAGATTTGCTTTCCATTAGAACGTTCTGAATGGGGTACCAGCAGTAAAAGACATCCCAGGTGCCTGAGTAGTGGGATAAGGATATCATGTAGAACAATGTGGGAATTATATCAAAATGTTAGAAGTAGTCACAATCAAGCAACAGTAGTCCATTAAAACAGCACTGTAATGTACTTAAAATGTTATCAGGGAGACAAAAATATGTGGTGCGAAAGTAGAATAGCTAACTCACAGGATAAAATTGAAACCGTGTGGTCAGTTCTGAAGGAAGTGTCTGGTCAGCAGCACAAAGTCGGCGATATAAAGTCAGTTTGTAGTAAAAATATTTCTGTTACTGATAAATCAGATATATGTAAAGTTTTTAAGAATCATTTTTTGGTCATTGCTGGTGAATTAAATAAAAATTTAATTTCTACAGGGAATCATATAACTCCCTTGGAAAATGCTTTTCCGAGACTGATGTCTGAAATATTCCTCTTTGATACCGACAAGAGGGAGATTAAGTCAGTAATTAAGTCACTGAAGACTACGGACTCTCATGGATATGATAGAGTGCCTAGCAGAATATTAAAGTACTGTGCTGCTGATGTTAGCCCTGTACTTAGCTACATATGTCATTTTTCCCTTAGGAATGATCAGTTTCCTGAAAGATTGATGTACTCAGCAGTAAAGCTGCTTTATAAACAGGGAGAAAGGGTTAATGTAGTCAATGTTAGACCTATTTCCATGCCATCAGTGTTTGCTAAAGTTATTAAAAAGGCTGTGTATATAAGGATAATTGATCATTCCATATCGCATAATTTGCTATCAAATGAACAGTTCGGTTTTAGAAGTCGTTGAACAACTGAAAATGGTATGTTCTCTTTTCTCTGTGAGGTACTGTATGGGTTAAACAAAAGTTTCGAACGCTAGACATATTTTTTGATTTAACTAAGGCACTTGATTGTGTTGATCACAAAAGTTTACTTCAGAATTTGGACCATTATGGAATATGGGGAGTAGCTCACAGGTAGTTCACCTCTTACTATAACAACAGACAGCAAAAGGTCATTATTCACAGTGTTGAGAATGGCTGTGATGTTGGATCTGAGTGGGGGGTGGGAGGCACTTGGGCTTTCCATGTGGTATAACCAGGGTCCAAGTCGCAGAAAGGGCACAGACATTTTTAATTTCCCCTCAATTCCACGTGTTAGAGGGGTGCACTTGGGGTTTCTATCCAGGATGACCAGGGTTCGAGTCCCAGAAAGGATACTGTCAATTTTAATTTCCCTCAAATTCCAAGGTAGGGGGTGGGGTGGGTTGTCAGCACAGCCCTGAGATAAAGAAATTCCCACCAAAATCGGAAATTCCCACCAAAATTCGAAATTTCTGCCAAAATTCGTAATTCCCTTCAAAATTCGAAATTGCAGCCAATAGGTTGGATAGGACAAGAGGAAGAGGGTGGAGAGGGGGAAGGGGGTTGGGGCCCACGTGCAGGCTGAGAAAAACGCATGAACCTTCATCTTTATTAATACAAAGTCAGAATCAGTTTTACTACCACTATTTAAGGTGGAAACTAACTTATTGCTTTTCATGGGCAACCTGCTTATCGAACAATGGCACATTCCACAGCACTCACAGCCTGATATATTCATCGATGAGTTTTCTATAGCTGTTTGATTTTCTTTTCAGGAAGTGAAATTAGTACTCAGTGAGAACAGATATCTTCAGACGTTTGGATTCAGATTCAATACAGCATGGTATCACCTTTACAAAGTGCCCTTTCGATGGCAAATCATCAGTTTAAGCATTACGTACTGTTGAGCAGATTTAATTATATCTATAATTTTGATCTGCTCAGTACTGCCAGACAAAAGATATTTTACACTCGTGACCATGACGGGACTTTTTTAACGTTTATGTACACATTTTATGGCTTACAATCATTATATGTACATGCATGGTACACTATCTCTTTGTTACATGTAATATCTTGATGTGACGCCTGATGAGAGGAAAAATAACGGAAAAGTCAGAAAAATGAAAAGAATGTGATAGGTACGTGCTGAGATTCGATCAGGATAGAGCCAGTGAAAAATGTCGATAGTTCCCAACCGCAAGGTTGGACGAGTAGTACATCTTGGAGTAGTAAGATGTTTGACAGTTAACTGAGCTAGGTGCACGCGGTAAAAGTTTCAGTAGTGGTGATGAGATGCGCAGAGACAGCAGACGTGTTTCTAGTCGGAGCTAGATGCCTGCAAGAGGCAGCCGGGTCGTGACAGCATCAAAGTAAGAATTGACGCTACGCACATAATAAGCTATATATTGAGCGAAACTCGGCACATATCTGGGGAAACTAGAAAGAATAATTAATAAAATAGGTTTTCTTTGGTTAAACAATGTCTAAAAGCTAGATAGAAATCCCGTTGTTGATGCAATAAGCGTTTTGTGAAACTTTCTCGTAAATCCATGCTATAGAAGTTATTTTCAGTTTTTCACATGTGCCTTAAAAGTTTGAACAATAAATATTTTTTAGATAAAATTAGAGTTTCATCTCACACCTTATGTCGTTCTCCGCATTCTGTGCTTGCGTTGAACCAAAAGGTACATTAAAGTAAAGTTCCCATGAGTAAAGCTAATAATTTCATTTATCGGAGTAAAATAATCTATATGCCATTGCACAGTTGGCATATTATTCAGATCAGGACAGAACTTTTATTAAGTAACAAACAGGGCCAAAATGAGTAAAGTTATCTAGAATGACAATTTTATGCCATTGCACTACAGCTGAGTTGAATATATGTTTTATTATCGGCTAAACGGGAAGGAGTGCACGAGCTAAGTCCACAGACACAGTCAGATGCAGGTTGGTGACTTTTATTTATTTTTACTGTTGTGACTTGGCAAGACAGCCAAGTCACAATGAGAGGAAGCCGTAAGGCACACGTTAAGCTCACGCAGATTGACGTGTGGTCTGGAACAGGTCAGAGAAATAAGACTAGCAAAACAGGAGGTAACTGGTATAATACTTAACTTTAATCCACAATTGGTGAACATCGCTCTTGTGCAGATATAATCTCCATTTCCATATACACTGGTAATGGCGCCTTGCTAGGTCGTAGCTATGCTAACTATCGTCTCGGCAAATGAGAGCGTAATTGTCAATGATCCCCTTCTGGCAAAGTCGTCTGTACAACTGGGGCGAGGGTTAGGAAGTCTCTCTAGACCTGCTGTGTGGTGGCGCTCGGTCTGCAATTACTGACAGTGGCGACACGCGGGTCCAACGTATACTAACCGACCGCGGCCGATTTAAAGGCTACCACCTAGCAAGTGTGGTGTCTGGCGGTGACACCATATTCCTCCCCCGCAAATCGGCGAAAGGTTGTGTTATAAGGCTTCTGCCCGCCGTGGGGAGGACCCCATGTTGACGTATGCGACGAGGTGGGGAGCCTAACAACAGGCGAGGCCGTGCCACGCGCACCCTATCATTCGGATCGAGAGGAGCTAGGAAACGCCTGAAAACCTAGTCCAGGGTGCACGCCAACATGCGGTGTATGCGCCCGTAAAGAGACAGGAGGGGCCGAAGATTCGACCTCCATCGGGTCGGGGTACCCGACGGGCGAAGACGACAGCTGGTCCGGAGCGGGCAAGAGTTCCATTTCGGAGGACAGCTGGTCACGGGAAGCGATCGGCGGCGCGTGACCCAGGGAGGCGCCCGGCGGCAGCAGCGAAGCGTCCACTGCGGGCGGCGCTGGCGGGAGGACCGGCGGCGGCGGCGGCGCGTCGCCATGGGGCAAAATGGAAGGCCTCGTCGGGAACACCTAGGGATGAGGCGAGCCAGTAGATGGGTCCCCAGGGCGCTGACCGGACGGCACCGTCGCTGAAAGCAGACGGGGAGCGGCAGAACCCGTGCGACGACAGAGGCGCAGCTGATTGAGATGCCGACGCACCTCACCAGAGGCCCCCAAAACCAGATACATAGCGCGGCCGAGGCAGCGAAGAATGCGTCCTGCGAGGCAACGCCGTGAACCGCGATAGTTACGATAGTATACAACGTCGGCTGGGGCAAAAGCAGGTGACTGCCGCTGCACAGGAACCTGATGCGTAGGACGTAGCAAAGACACCAAGGTTCGATGAGGACGACCGTGGAGCAACTCAGCCGGCGAGCGACCATCTCGGGGCTGAGAGCGATACGAAGACAAAAAGAGCAACAACGCGTCCTCCCGAGAATGCGACTCTTTCAACATCTGGGACTTGAAAGTCCGGACCAATCGTTCAGCGGCACCGTTTGACTGAGGCGAAAACGGCGCGGATGTCAGATGTTGAATACCATTGGCCTTGCAGAATGACTGAAATTCTGCGGACATGAATTGTGGGCCATTGTCGGAAACAAGAGTCTGCGGAAGACCTTCAATACAAAAGATAGCAGATAACGCTTGGATGGTGGCAGATGACGTCGTGGAAGACATCCGGACAACAAATGGAAAATTACTGAATGAATCTACCACAACCAACCAACGAACATTCCAGAATGGACCAGCAAAATCGATGTGCAAGCGTTGCCAAGGGGAAGTGGCTTTCGGCCATGCAAAGAATTTCCGCGGCGGTGCAGATTGTTGTTCGGCACACGCCATGCAAGAAGAGCACATATTTGTAATCGCAGCATCGATTCCGAACCAAGTACAGTGCTGACGAGCAAGTTGTTTCGTTCGCACTATACCCCAATGTCCTTGGTGGAGAAGCCGTAAGACAGAGGACTGTAACGAACGTGGGACCACGACCCGGGACTGATCATTATCAGAACGCAACAGCAAAACACCACGTCGTACAAAAAGTCTCTCCTTGTGAGCAAAAAATCGGCGAACCAACGGATCCTCGATCCGTGACTTTGACAAGGGCCAATGTGTAGCAACAAAACGCAAAACGGTAGCAAGGACAGGGTCAGCAGCTGTGGCTGTAGCTACACGACGAAAATCAATCGGAAACGATTCGACCACGTCATCGGTTTCCGAATCAATGAACATGCAAGCAAGGTCGGAAGAATCGAATGCTCTATCCTCAGCAACAGGCAAACGGGACAACGCATCAGCGTTTCCGTGCTTAGCAGTGGACCGATACAAGATATCGTAGCGGTACTGCGAGAGGAAAATTGACCAGCGAATGAATTTCTGCGCTGTACGGGGAGGTACAGGCTTGTTCGGATGAAAAAGCGATGTCAAAGGTTTGTGGTCTGTGATGATGGTAAAGTGACGACCATACAAGAAATCATGAAACTTTGTAACACCAAAGACGAGAGCCAAAGCTTCTTTCTCGATCTGTGAATAATTTCTTTGCGCAGACGAGAGCAATTTGGACGCAAAGGCAATAGAGCGATCATGTGATCCATCAATGTGCGCAAGCACGGCACCGATCCCGAAATCCGATGCATCTGCCATCAACAAAAGGGGTTTCTGGGGATCGAATGGCGTAAGGCAAGTATTTGAAAGCAACGCCGATTTCAACTGGCGAAAGGCGCGTTCGCATTCCGTCGTCCAGACGAACGGAACACCTTTACGGCGTAAGCGATGAACCGGATCTGAAATGGAAGAGGCATGGGGAACATAGCGATGATAGTAATTATGTTTTCCCAACACACTCTGTAGCTGCTTCAAATTCTGCGGCGAAGGCAAGTCCTGTATGGCACGGAGGTGCTCGGGACTCGGATGTATACCTTGGGCATTGATTACATGTCCCAGATAGGGTAAGTCACGAGCAAAAAACACACATTTGTCCTTTCGCAAGCGAAGACCATTTTGTCGCAAGACCTGAAACAATGTTCTGAGATTGGCTAAATGTTCTTCTTCTGTCTTTCTGGAGATCACAATATCGTCCAGATAGTTTGCTGCAGTAGGGATCGACGCACAAACAGTTTGCAGATATTGCTGAAACAATGCAGGGGCGGATGCACACCCTAGAGGCAGTCTTTTGAATTGGTACAAACCAAGATGCGTGTTAACCACCAAACCCGCAGGGATTCTTCGTCCACCGGTATTTGCAAGTACGCATCTGCTAGGCCCAACTTCGAAAAATATTTACCCGGGCACAGTTTGTCAAAAAGATCTTCCAGGCGGGGTAAAGCAAAAGTTGCAATCACTAGTTGTGGATTCACCGTTGCGTTGAAGTCCACGCAAAGTCTCAATTTTCTGGAAGGTTTTGGCAAAATTACTAAGGGTGAGGCCCAGAGGGAAGCCTGCACACATTCAATCACACCTTGTGATTCTAAATCGTGTAATGTTCGTGCGACCTCATCACGCAATGCGTGGGGAACATTGCGCGCTCTGAAAAATTTCGGGTGCGCGTTTACTTTCAGTTCCAAATGTGCTTTATAGTTCTTAGCGCAACCGAGGCCCGGTGCAAAAATGTCTACAAACTCTTCACATAGACGAGAAACACTGGCTGAAGGCACAGTCTGGTTCACTGATAGGACCTGATTGACTATAGACAAGTTAAACAACTGAAATAAATCTAAACCAAACAAGTTCACTGCAGCAGAAGAACGAAGTACGTAAAATGACACAAGTTTTGTTTGTCCCTTGTATGTTGCAAGAAGGCTGCGCTGTCCTAACACAGGGATATTCTGACCGGAATAGCTAGTTAACTTAACAGTTGCGGCACGCAAGGGAGGTCTACCCAGTTGTTTGTACATGTGTTGATTGATCCATGAAACTGCAGCATTGGTATTGAGCTGGAATGGTATTACGTTGCCATTAATGTCCAAGTCTACAAAAAGTTTATTGTCCTGCCGACGACAAGAGCGACTGTCTCGTGCAACGTGAACAGACACTGGTACAGAATCGTTTGCTAATTGACGTGATTTCCGGCGACGTCGACACGCACTTTTTGTGGGATGAACACAGTCACTGTTAGAGAGAGTAGCACTGGGCGGAGTGGAATTAACTACATGAATTTCCATGGGCGAAGGTTCACAAGCCTGAGCATTCTTGGTTCGATTCCGATTCTGGCACGAACAAAGGGCCTGGAACGGTTTTGAGTGTCCGATCTGAGCTTTTTCTGGCAAACACTCTGAACATGTCCTTTTTTATTACAGAAAAAGCAAATAGCTTGGCGTGACGGGCAATTCCCACACGAATGTCTAGTAGCACACCGCGGGCATGATTTTAGCACTGCATTTGCGTGCTTGCGTGGCACATGATCTGGAGAGCTCGGCGGCAGCTGCGCAGACGGGCGCAAGGGCTGTTTACTGTTCCGTGCAGCTCGCCCGGCTGGCCGGTTAACGTGACACACGGCTGGCGAAGTTGCAAATGATTCCTGAGCAAAGTCAAGTGTGTCTTGCCTACCCAATATGTCTATCACTTGTTGAAGGGAGGGATTGACTAGTTTCAAAATCTGTTGCCTTATACGAACATCAGAAACGTTCAGTGCAATTGCATCACGTACCATTGTATCTGAATAAGGGAGTCCACATTCACACTCAAAAGCACAATCCCTAGTAAGGCCTTGCAATGTGGCAACCCACTCCCTATTAGTCTGACCGGCCATACGTTTTGTACGAAAGAAAGTATACCTTTTGCAACTACATTGACAGATTCCTTGAAATATGCATCTAATGCCGACAAAATTTCTTCGTAGGACAGAGTTGCTACGTCGCGTCGGGGAAACAATTTCACTATCACAAAGTACGTGTTCACGCCCACGGCGGAAAGGAGAAATGGCTGCCGCTCGTTACCTTGAATCCTGTAGGCGGCGAGATGGAATCCAAATTGGCGTGACCACTCCGTCCAGCTTTCAAGTGCCGCATCAAACGGACGAAAAGGTGGTGCAACTGCGTGTTGTGACTGCGGTAGCGGTGGAGCGGCGGCTGCCGCATCGTTTTGCAGTGCACGTTGACCCTGGACGAGCTGTCCAAGGGCATCCAATAACGCCTGCGTCTGCTGATTCTGCAAGCGTTAAAATTCGGACAGTACATCTGGAGATTGTGGCGAAGCCATGACACAAGTAAATTAGGGCAATACGAACGCTAAATCCTCTTTTGAGACTCGTTGCAAAAATTTTGTGACTTGGCAAGACAGCCAAGTCACAATGAGAGGAAGCCGAAAGGCACGCGTTAAGCTCACGCAGATTGATGTGTGGTCTGCAACAGGTCAGAGAAATAAGACTAGCAAAACAGGAGGTAACTGGTATAATACTTAACTTTAATCCACAATTGGTGAACATCGCTCTTGTACAGATATAATCTCCATTTCCATATACACTGGTAATGGCGCCTTGCTAGGTCGTAGCAAATGACGTAGCTGAAGGCTATGCTAACTATCGTCTCGGCAAATGAGAGCGTAATTGTCAGTGATCCCCTTCTGGCAAAGTCGTCTGTACAACTGGGGCGAGGGCTAGGAAGTCTCTCTAGACCTGCCGTGTGGTGGCGCTCGGTCTGCAATTACTGACAGTGGCGACACGTGGGTCCGACGAATACTATCGGACCGCGGCCGATTTAAAGGCTACCACCTAGCAAGTGTGGTGTGTGGCGGTGACACCACATTTACCACTAAACTTTCATGCAGTCAGATGTGTATTCTGAGTATTAATTTTCCACCAATATTTTCATGCAGTCAGATAAAGTTCAGTTCAGTTTACGCAGTCAGATGTAGTTCAGTCAAGTTTAAATAGAGAAGTTTTATTAACAACACTTTCAAATGACTTGTAAAACTATAAATATTTATAGGGAACCGAAGCATACAAAAAACAAAGTAGGAAAGCAGAACCTGTCAGCACATCAAACAACAGTTTATCAAGTAAGTGCATTTTTGGTTCGCTTTTTAACGTCGGATGTAACTAATAATGAAGTTAATGAAAAAATTGTCATATCCTATCATTAATATATCAATTTATAGATTGAAAAATATTTTAATTACAAGCAGTATTGGACTCATAATTTGTGACAGCAAGACGGTTGCTGGCGCGGCATATCGCTGTAAAGATTTTAATGCGGCGATAGTTTTCTTTGAGATTGCGACATGCTTCTTCTCTCGACCTGAGCGAAATAGTTTAATATTGTCAGCTGTAGTGTTTATAAGTACATTATTGCAAATGAGGTGAGTGAATTTAATCCTGAAATATATTTTGTTTTACGACTAAAATTCGTAAAAGAGTAGTCATGAATCCTACAAATATAGTTTAGCTGCTAGAAAAAGTCGAAAATAAAAACACAGAAGTGGGCCACCATTGAGTCTAAGCAGGAAATCGTGCAGACCCGGTAGAAACGGATTCATAACAACCATCTTTAGGAACAGATCCTTTCACTTCACTATTAAGAAAACTAGGTAATATGGTGAAAAATAATTTCGAGATTATGGCACAGCAACAGTCTATTCAGTTGAAAGACATTTTCAGTCTCATAGCACACAATATTGGCAACAAAACTGACATAAGAATAAAACAGAATTTAGAGACGGTAATAACAGAACAATTCCACCAAATGGACGTTATGCTTCCACAACGAGATTTTCACTCTGCAGTGGAATGTGCGCTGATATGAAACTTCCTGGCAGATTAAAACTGTGTGCGGGACCGAGACTCGAAGTCGGGACCTTTGCCTTTCGCAGGTAAGTGCTCTACCAAGAAGAGCTTCTGTGAAGGTTGGAATGTAGGAATTGAAGCTGTGTGGACGGATCGTGAGTCGTGATCGGGTAGCTCATTTGGTAGAGCATTTGCCCGCGAAAGGTAAATGTCCCGAGTTCGAGTCTCGGTGTGGCACACAGTTTTAATCTGCCAGGAAGTGTCAGACGTTACGCTTGATCACATCGCAAAGGAGAAGTCGCTACGAACTGCTGCGAATTTCACAGCAATTAGCTCTAACATAAATGCAATACAAGATTCATACTGAGTAATACCACGAACACTATGACAATTGTCAGATGACGTAGGTGCAACTGAAACAGAGCAGGCCAGTAGGAAAACTTCAACATAGCAGCTTACAAGCCACTTAGAAACTTTAGCTATTTAATCAAAAAAGATTTTGACACACGATATGAAAAATTTTCATTTTACACTGTCTTATTATGGTGAGATAATTATATACGGATTTTGGTGTTAAGTTTAAAGTCAAATATTAGAATGGTTTGTCAAAGTCATAATAACTAATAACAATGGATTATATTATTGCACCTGGTCTTACTTGTGTGCAATACTTTGGATATAAACATTTTGATACCAATTTTAGTGATCTTTTTGTCTCTCTCCTCTTCAATTTCAGTGACTTTATTAATGCATGTAATAATTTTTGCACATTTGTTTCCAGATGAACTACCAGTTTTTCAAGTTGACTCCTATTAAAGTGAACAAAAATGTCACAAGTTTGTGTTAACAGTGCTGAAACATTTTTCTATGTGTGTGGAGAAGTGACATTTGCTTCACAAAAACAGCAAGTGACTCCATTGATTAAAAATGCTTGCAGTTGTTATTTTGTGTGAAAAATAGGCGATCAGGATAAACCCTGGGCTCCACATGTGATCTGCAACACATGTGCGAGCAACCTTAGGAACTGGATGCTTGGGAAAGGACCTTCAATGCCCTCTGTAGTGCCCATGATCTGGCGTGAGCCAACTAACCATTTCAGTGACTGCTACTGTTGTATGGTTCCTCCTATCAAGGAGGGAATATCTAAGAAGAAGAAGCTTACAGTGATCTATACTAACATTCCATCTGCCATACGACCAGTTCTACATGGCGAAGGAATGCCAATACCTGAACCACCGACAGAGTACGAGATTAGTTCTGATGGTGGTTCTCAATGTCATGAACCATGTATATCACAAGATCCAGAGTTTCTTCCAAATATGTCAGCTGATGATCCACAAAAATTGTCTCAAAATGAGTTAAGTGATCTAAATAGAGATTCGAAGCTCTCAGCTAAGGCTGAGATCTTAGCATCAAGATTGCAACACCGCAATTTTCTGGAAAGCAATGTAAAAGTTTCATTGTACCTCAGAAGAGAGCAAGAATTCACTCCTTTTTTTAACATACAAGATAGTCTTGTGGCATGTGTAGACATAAATGGTCTAATGAAGGCTATGGTGAGTGGAAACTCTTTATTCATTCCTCAAAGTTGAGCTTAAAAGTAGTTCTTTTACATATTGGTAGTGAACCCCCTTCTATTCCAGTTGGGCATTGTGTGCATATGAAAGACTCATACCAAAACATAAAAATTTTACTAGAAGCCATCGAGTATAATGACTCTTAATGCCAGATCTGTGGTGACTTGAAAGTGGTTGCACTGCTATTAGGTCTGCAGTTAGGGTATATGAAACATTGCTGCTTTCTCTTGAATGGGATAGCCGAGCTCGTGCATCTCATTACAGTAAACATGAATGGCCCACCAGAAAATATCTTCATCCAGGTATAAAGAACATTAAGAGCGAACCTCTAATAGAACCTAAAAGGATTCTGCTCCCGCCATTGCACATCAAGTTGGATCTTATGGAAAACTTTGTTATGGGAATGAACAAAAATGGTGACACGTTTAAGTACTTAAGGCAAAAATTCCCTTACTTGAGTGATGCCAAAGTAAAGGAGGGCATCGTTATAGGTCCTCGAATTCGAGTTATTGGAGACCATACTTTTGATGGAATCATACAAGGTGATAAGAAGCATGTGTGGGAATGTTTTAATACAATCTGTTTACATTTATTAGGGAACAGAGGAGCACTAAATTACAAGGGGATTATAGATAACATGTTGTCATCTTATGAAAAACGTGGTTGCAACATGTCATTGAAAATGCATTTCTTACATAGTCATATTGACTTCTTCCCCAAACATTGTGGTACAGTAAGTGATGAACATGGGGAGCGATTTCATCAAGATATTGGCACATTTGAGAAGAAAATGTTCAAATGTATGTGAAATCTTATGGGACTTAACTGCTGAGGTCATCAGTCCCTAAGCTTACACACTACTTAACCTAAAGTATCCCAAGGACAAAGACACACACCCATGCCCGACGGAGGACTCGAACCTCCACCGGGACCAGCTGCACAGTCCATGACTGCAGCGCCGCAGACCGCTCGGCTATTCCCGCGCGGCCATTTGAGAAGAGGTATGCTGGAAAGTCAAGCCCTATTATTTTAGGAGATTACTGCTGGACTGTCATAAGGGATGTTCTCGAGTATGTGTATAAACGCCAAACCAAGCGAATATGGTCAACTTTTGAATTTATCTCTGAACAAATTTGTAATTGTATATACTGTACATATGGACATTTACCATCTGTAATCCTTTATGTTCATTTGTTGCCAGGTAATTTATATATTTTCTTTTGTGTTTTACATAGTTCTGGTACAAATTAGACTTACAAAGTATTTTCGTTCATGTAATATTATCGTCATTTTTTCTTAATATTTTGCTTCAGTACTTCCAGGATGGCACTGAATTTATCAATGCACAACACATAACATAATTCAAGTAATTATTCACCTAAAATTTGTTATTCTGAATCTTGGAATGTGAATACATATTTAGTTATTGAGCTATTTATACAAACTGTAGTTAATTTAAAAAAAAACTAGAACTAAATATTTATGTAGATAATTATTTTGTATCGTTTTATTCTGAAATAAACAAAACTAACATAAAAACATGCAATTTTGACACTTTAACTGCAAATCTGTTGTTATAATTCATTTGATCGGGTGGGGACAGGACCAACTTTATCTTCAGTATCACTTGAAGAAAGCCTTTTAAAACACAATATTCTTACCAGAAAAGAAATCACTGCACTCAGTTATCTTCACAAGAATTCTCAACAGAAAATAAAGTTAGTTGTGGAATATTTAGACGGTGAGGGAGCCCTTTGGCCAACGGACACAGCCGAGAAATGCACAACATACACAGAATTCAAAGAGGCTTTCCTAAGTCAGTAATGGTATGCGTCAGTTCAGGAAAGATTACGAAAACGAGCATATGATCCAGAGCCCTTAAATGAGAAACAGGGCAACCTCATAACATATTTTGAGTGCTGTTTAAATATAGCTCGGTACTGGGAGGAGCCGATTCCAACGGAGATGCGGTTAAGTTGTCAAAGTCCAAGTTGCCAATGTGCATTAAGGAGAAAGTCATGCGTGTACAGGAAGATGAAGTGGACCTGGTGCAGCTACGGTGAACAATGCCATGCCAGACTGGCAAATACAAACAAACAGCCACACAATAATGAATACCTTTACCGCAAATGGAATCAGGGACATAATGGTATTGGAAATTCACGGGGGAACAACAGCCAAAACTTGCACAACACCAAGGGAACGCATGGGGGCCGAACGGAGAAACATATGACAGTCTGCCATATCTGAATCACATAAACAACTATAGAAAGGACAAAGTAATGACAACTCTAATTGGTCCACACTGAATGATCCGGCCTGGTCATAGCAGAGAAATAGTGTGGTGACATGGGTGCGTGCAATGAACAAATGGAGGATCTAATACAAGTAGCTGTGTGCTCAAACATAGAAGGAATTTCCTTTACAGTAATAACTGATATCATAGCGATGGTCAGTGTTGTGAAAAGTAGTCTATACATCAAGATTTGTAAGACAAAAATTGTGGTTACATTGCCTGTGCAAAATTGTAAGATTTCCGGCGCAATTGGCGGCCAATTGCAACATCAAAATGGCAGGCATAGGTGCTATTAGGGGCCTAATGATAGATAATGGAGCCATAAGTTGCATATCCCTTACAGTAAAAGAATTAACTGTGAACTGCATAATTGGGACAGAGATTATCAAGAAAAGTAACAGTATTATCGATCTTTCTCATGGTATATGGATATTAAATGTTAATGGCGAAGAAGTTGCAGAGTTGCTAAGAGAAAAGGCATGACATGTCAGGTACTGGTCTGGGAACAGAATAAAGTTGATACAGAAGAAATTACTGTGCATCCACTCGCACCAAACAGGTTCATATTGCAATCAATGAGATCGTCCGAATCTTGTCGGAATGTATGAAGCCAACTCCAGTCGATAAACCCTACCCGATTGTTGGAATAGCTCCCTCCACTATTAGAAGGGTTGTTGCTGCTGATGGAGAGATGGCTAAGCAAACTTACGATCCCCGACATCCACTGCGTGATCATCAGGCTGTAGTCTGTCGACTACCACCTGATATCCCTATAAAGGAAGAGCTAGCGTCAGGAAATGACTTACCCTACCTTATTTGGGAATCACTCAATCGTCTTAGGCTGGCCGGTCCTCTTTGCAAGACCAACATGCTAAAATGGAGCATTCTTCCAGCTGATGGAGATACATCCTGCGAGTGCGGAACAACACAATACCCGGCCCACCTGCTGATTTGTCCTCAACTTGAGCAACCCTGCACAACACAGGACTCGATCGAGGGAAATAACAAGGCCATCGGAGTTACTACCTTCCGGAAATGCTGACTGGACACGGAAATGAATGAATGACTGTACATTAACGATGTTTGCTATCACTGTGACGATGAACAGGAGTCATGTAAGATGTACCGATGTGGAACTGAACAACAACCACATGTGGAACAAAGTATCATGTTCGAAATGTCTGAACATATCACAGTAAGCTGTCTTAATAAATTTACTTAATATATATAATTACAGTTTCGAAGAAACTCATCCACTTCTTGAAAATCATCAGACCTATTCTTAACAAAGCAAGAGATAAATGAATGGGTGGATCCCTTACCTAAATCACAGTGAGAAAAATAAATCATGAAATAAGAAGATCCGTGAAACAGTGTTTTCTTTGATGGAGAGCGCACTGAAAACAAAAGAAAGTTATGATAAACAACTGCAACTGATACAGGAATACAACCTGAGAGATAATATGTTGTTCAGAACACGCCCAAAATAGAAAGTGGCAGCTAATGTGCACAGGCCCATATACAATAATTAGGAATGCATATGCAGGATGTTATTAAATACCATACCCGGATACAAGAAAAATAAGAGAGATGTATCCATATTAGGATTTAAGAAGAAGTATAAAGTAGCAATAATATCTTTTTATCTATTTATTTGTGAAATAGGAAATAAGTAGGCCTATGTGTCAATACAAATATATATTGATATTAGATGTACAAGTCTTTTAATACTTAATATATAAATATGTTTAAAATGGTTCACTAAGATGTAAGAGAAATAAGAGTATGAAGGACATAAGCAATGATAATTGGTACTGAGCTTGTAGTGCTGTGCCGAGTAATTAATGGCACATCTAAGCACTGAACAAGGCCCGAATTGGTGAGAACTAGCACTAGGCTGTTTGTAAATAACATGCAAAGTTGTGGGAACCATTTTATTTGCATGTGTTTATGTGTATTATATATGAATACATATGTTTTTGTATAAACTGTGTGAGGAAAATGTGTGTTCACTGCTGATGGCACTGATAAAAACAGGAGAGTTGTGGGTTAGAACCAAAAGGTGATGATGAAATGTTGAACTACAGCTGCCGTGTGATGTGTACGAAATAAGAGCAACGATTACCTGAATATTAATTGTAAACTGTAAATAACTCTTTTAAATACGAGGACCAGAGGAAAATTTTAATTGTATTGTTCTTGAAGAATCAAGTTTGTCAGGATCGCTAGCAAGTCTTTTTATTACTGTGTCTGGTTTCGACCAAATTAACGCTGTCATCGTCGGATCTTTTAACATTATTAGACATGCATGCTTGTTAGAAAACTGAAAGTCCATTGTTATATTACATCAAATTGTAATAAAAAATGGCAGGAAACATCAGCATGTCACAAGTAAAATGACACACAATTAAAACATAAAAAATTTTTGTGCTAATGTCACAATATACACTGGGACATATTGTAAGGTTAAACCTGACGCAAACAAACACAAACGCGTTGATCGGTCAGCAGCCGCAGCATACATGCCCTGATGTTGTTACGCTCTAAGACGTCGGTACAATTTACGTATCAGACACGTAATTACTATAGTACTTAAATGAAATTTTAAGGTACTCTGATGTTTTAACAGTCATCGACGTATATCTTAATTATACTTTAGCTATGTTGTTTTTATTTCAAAAATCGTGTACAGTCTCAGTGTCTGTAAACGCTAGTCATGTTCTGATTGTAGCACTGTTCCTATGTACTGTGAAAATGCCCGACACTGATTCCTGCTTCTCAGTGAAATGTGGGATAGTGTTTAAAAAGAGAGAAACTAGATGCTCATAACGTTTTTCACAAAGCTACAGAGAAAATTGGCTTTGACGTTTTTTGAGGAACTGCATTTAATAAGTACGAGTATAAGGCGGCCGGAGATGTAAAATGTGTGGTTTCATCGGTAGCGCTGGAGTCTGGTAACGGCTTGTTCTGTTGTTAGCTTTTACGAATCTAGCTGTGGTTTTCTTTTATCTTCGTTCAGTTGGAATAGCTACATTACTTAAATATCAATTTCAACAAAATATATGCCAATTAAGGCATGCTTAATGATCATTTTTTATATAAATGCACGTCTTCTTGTTTCTCATTAGATATTGGACACAAAATTCCAGCCGAGCGGTTCTAAAAAAAAATGGCTCTGAGCACTATGGGACTCAACTGCTGTGGTCATAAGTCCCCTAGAACTTAGAACTACTTAAACCTAACTAACCTAAGGACAGCACACAACACCCAGCCATCACGAGGCAGAGAAAATCCCTGACCCCGCCGGGAATCGAACCCGGGAACCCGGGCGTGGGAAGCGCGAACGCTACCGCACGACCACGAGATGCGGGCCGAGCGGTTCTAGGCCCTAGAGTCTGGAACCACGCGACCGCTACGGTCGCAGGTTCGAATCGTACCTCGGGTATGGATGTTTGTGATGTCCTTAGGTTAGTTAGGTTTAAGTAGTTCTAAGTTCTAGGGGACTGATGACCTCAGAAGTTAAGTCCCATAGTGCTCAGAGCCATTTGAACCATTTTGGACAAAACTCCAGGTTTCACAGCAATATAAAATTCTCAAACCGATATTTTATAAAAGAATGTTAATAAAGGTTGTATTAGCTAAGGAAACAGCACACAGTTAAATTTTTGAGTGAGAAATGATAAGTCAAATACTCTTTATTTGGATTTTGTCCATAGTTTTATACCCCACATGTGGTTTCTCCCGAGCCAGAACGATAAGCGTCGTGAAACATGAGAAACATTAATTTTTACGACATCGAGCAGGCTGTCCACATCTGCATTTTTACACTTGACACCGTACCACAGCAATATGAACTCAGCTGAACAGTTCTGGAGCAAAGTCAAGGGATTTATCGCGAGGAGTGACAAGACATTTGAGCCTGCCAGAAGTAATGCAACTAATGCACGAAGCTTTGTCACATGGCGTTGTCGAATGCTGGCGAAATGCAAAATAGAACGTCGAAAAAGAAAAGCAGAAAATTTGGTTGTTTAGGTGACTTCGCTGATTCTGTTGCTAAACACCTCGTTATCAACGTAGCAGATGACAGTTCCAGTAGGGTAATGTACTGCTCGGATTCGAATATGTCAGGAGTTCGGAGATTAAGAGCTGACTGGTTGTACGTCATACCTCCGGTGGCTTGAGTATTTAACTACACCCTGAAATCCTTGCAGTAGGCTTTGCGTCGCAAATAGTTCACCCAGAAAAATGTAGCCTGTGGTCAAGTTTGGAATTTTCATCACTTTCATTTTTAATCGTACTGTTATATTAGCAAATAATGAGGACACGTTTTGCTTTCCATCTGGTCGCCTAACAAAGGAAACCCCCCTTCGCACCCCCTCAGATTTAGCGATAAGGTGGCCCAGTGGGTAGCCCCTCAAAAACTGAAGACAAATCAAGCATGAAAACAGGATGAACGTGCACTGAACTGTGAAAAAAGAAACGGAACATTAATCGTGAACGTCGAAAATCAAAATATGCAACACCGAGCCGGTGAGTAGAACCAAAGCGTTGTGGTTGTGGGACAAGGTTGGTTGGTTGTTTGGAGGAAGAGACCAAACAGCGAGGTCATCGGTCTCATTGGATTAGGGAAGGACGGGGAAGGAAGTCGGCCGTGCCCTTTCAGAGGAACCATCCCGACATTTGCCTAGAGCGAATCAGGGAAATCACGGAAACCCTAAATCAGGATGGCCGGACGCGGGATTGAACCGTCGTCCTCCCGAATGCGAGTCCAGTGTGTGTGGGATAAGGGGCCGGCTGGTGTGGCCTAGCGGTTCTAGGCGCTACAGTCTGGAATTGCGCGACCGCAACGGTCGCAGGCGCGAATCCTGCCTCGGGCATGGATGTGTGTAATGTCCTTACGTTAGTTAGGTTTAGGTAGTTCTAAGTTCTAGGGTACTGATGACCTCAGATATTAAGTCCAGTGGTGCTCATAGCCATTTGAACTATTTTGGGACCAGAATGTTGGACTGCAAAGTGAGAGATCGGTGTTCAAATCTCTTTTCTGCCCCATTTTTTTTTTCTTTCCACAAAATTTATGAACTGTCCTTCCGGTCATTAACGAATCTGTTCTCCTTCTGTAATCTTGGCAATTGTCGTACTATACATTGGTTACAGAATATGTGCACTGGTCGTAGAATATGTAGTAAGAATGTACTGCCGTCGCAAGTAAATGCGACGAATAGTGATAGCAGGCGATATGCTGCAAAGACCTCTCACAGGAATAAAAACAACAAATAAACGGGTGTGAACTATGTTACAACAAAGGAATTCAATAGTCAAAGAATCCAAAATGGGACGTAAGATTGATAACATGTGGTGTTTTGGTAGAACAAATACGTACGTCAGAAGGTCCCTTCCTGATATCTCGCTGTTGCAAATAGACGTTACACCACGACGCAGACACAAATCTGAGTACAGTGAACAGACACGTCAGGGAGCGGAAGGACAGTTCATAATTTTGTGAGAAAAAAAAACAGGGGGCGCGAGTGAGACTGGAACAAGAATCTCCTACTTCGCAGTCCAACACCATGATCCCAGAAGCACGACGCCAGGACGCTGCAAATTCGCTCGATGTTGTACGCCTTAAGCTTCGACTGTTCACTGTGTCTATTTAGTTTCCTATTTCACAGTTCAGTATACCTTCTTCCTGCTTTCATGCTTTATCTACATTCCGTTTTTGACGGGCTATCCACGGGCTCAGCTTACCACTAAATTTCAGGGGTGTGCGATGGGGAGTTCCCTTGCAGGAAGCGTATAACTGGAGTTTTACCTTTTACTATTTCTCTCTGTTTAAAAATTAAATGACATTCGAAGCTATACTGTTGTTCCGATCGTCTTCTTTTGTGTCTTAACTGCAGGTTAGTTGGACCAGATAGCTGGCCAGTGCTGTCCAAGCTAAATGCACCGATAACGCTGTTGCCCCGTATCATGTCGATGTTTACGTAACGCACAGCATAAAACGGATCCTTATTATCGTACTTTACTATACTCGAGAGAGCTTGGCTTTCGCCCCACGTGAAACGAATTCCAATTAGGTTCCAGCAAACGCAGAAGAATACACAGTCTTATGTTAACGTCAAGTTTGGTTGGTTGGTTTGGATGAGGGGATCAAAGAGTGTGGTCATCGGTCCCGTCGGATTAGGGAAGGATGGGGAAGGAAATCGGCCATACCATTTCAAAGGAGCCATCCTGGCATTTGCCTGAAGCGATTTAGAGAAATAACGGAATACCTAAATCAGGATGGCCGGACGCGGGTCTGAACCGTCGTCCTCTCGAATGCGAGTCCAGTGCGCTAACCACTGCGCCACCTCGCTCGGTTTACACAAGGTAAACGCTGTATAGTCCCAAGATAATGGGCGCTGTACGTGATTGCATCACTAGAAGTGGTGTTTTCCTATGAGTGTCTTTGTACTTGCCATGCAGTTGGTAACGTCGTTCGTTTTTTTACTGTCTGCTTTCTGTAACGTTTGAAAGTTCCGTGGAACATGAGCACTGTAGGAGATGCAATAAAAGCGTAAGTGTGCTACTGAGAAGATATTTAGATGAACCAATGTGTGCGTGGAATTTAACAATTTGATCATTCACTGTGAGATCCAGAAACACAACTCCATCACGCTGCGAAAGAACCTTGTCTATATTAAAGTCATCAACATTAAGATCAAAGTTATGGTATGATAGAACAATGTACACATGTTCAAAGCCATCGCTAATAGAAGTATCAGGTGATAGGACACTATACACTGTAATTTCAAAGTCATTCATTCCTTTCCGTGTCCGGTCAACATTTCCAGAAGTTAGCAACTCCGATGGCCTTGTTGGTTCCCTCGATCAGGTCCTGTGTTGTGCAGGGTTGTTCAAGTTGAGGACATATTAGCAGGTGGGCCGGGTCTAGCGTTGTTCCGCACTCGCAGGATGTATCTCCATCAGCTGGAAGAACGCAACATTTTCGCATGTTGGTCTTGCATAGAGGAACGCCCACCCTTAGACGATTGAGCGATCTCCAAATAGGGTAGGGCAAGTCGTTTCCTGGAGCTAGCTTTTCCTTTACAGGGATATTAGGTGGTAGCTTGCTCTTCCACTTGGTGATGCCGTTAGACTCTGGCGTTCCCTCCAGTGGTTGAGGCCTGACGATGATACTCTTTCTCGACTTCAGTCGACGGGCTACAGCCTAATGATCATGCAGTGGATATCGGGGATCATAAGTTTGCTTAGCCCTCTCTACATCAGCAGCAACAGCCCTTCTAATAGTGGGGGGAGCTATTCCAACAATAGGGTAGATTTTATCGGCTGGAGTTGGCTTCGTACCTCCCGACAAGATTCGAACGGTCTCATTGGTTGCAGTATCAACCTGTTTGGCGTGAGTGGATGCACTCCACACAGATGAAGCATATTCTGCAGCGGACACACGCAAGGCAAGACCCGAAATTCTCAGGACGGGAGGACTTGCTCCCCATGCGGTGGATGTGAGCTTCCTCAAGCTGTTATTACATGAACTAACTTTCAGCCTGGTGTTATGGCAATATTTGTTGAAGGTCAGAGTTCGGTCAACGGTAACACCCAGATATACTGGTGTTGAACGATGCTCCAGTCGTTTGCCTTGCCATATAACGTCCAGTTCCCGCCGAGCTTCTCTATTCTTCAAGTGAAATGCGGGCACCTCAGGTTTGTTGGGATTTGGCTTTAGATGATTGGCTTTGTAGTAGGAGCCAAGCATATCTAATGCAGAAGTCAACTTTTCCTCTACTTCTTCAAACGTATTTCCTTGAGCAACCGCTGCAGTATCGTCAGCATAGATGTAAATCCTGTAATTTTTCGTTATGGGCTGGTCATTAGTGTAAACATTGAAGAGCACAGGGGCGAGCACACTGCCTTGAGGTAAGCCATTCTTTCGTATGCGCCATATGCTCTTCTTACCATGGAGAGAGACTTGGAATCTGTTCTGCTGGAGAGTACCAATAACGTATGTTAGTTGGTAATCCTTGGTGAGATGGTAAATTTTCCTCAGAAACTTCCTTTGATTGATAGTGTCGTATGCAGCTGTGAGGTCGACAAAGGCAACTCCTGTCATCTTACCTTGTTCGAAACCACCTTCGATGTGTTGAGAGAGATTCAGTATCTGACTGCAGCACGACTTTCCAGGTCGAAAGCCAGCTTGTTGAAGGATGAACTTTTCTTCGAGGATGCCTCTAATTCGGTTAAGGATAAGACGCTCGAAGACCTCGAAACAGTGGCATAACAGTGATACTGGGAGGAAGTGTTTAGGTTCCTTACCAGGTTTAAGTAGTGCAACCACACGAGCTTTCCTCCAGGGCTTGTGAATATATAACCTTGATACACAATCATTAAACATTCTAAGCAGCCACTGCAGAGTGGTACGGCCAAAGTTCTTGATCTGTTTTATGTCATCGATGGCAGCACTGTGTTCAGTTTCAAGGTAGAGATGGCAGAGTCTAGTTCATCCAAGGTGAATGCTTCTCGGAGGTTATGGTTCTCGCATCCTGGGGTTCGTTCCAATTGCTCCAATATACTCCGACCTCTCGTTCAATAGTCACTGTGTTGCAACCAGGTTCGCATCCTGCCTCGGGCATGGATGTGTGTGATGTCCTTAGGTTAATTAGGTTTAGGTAGTTCTAAGTTGTAGGGGACTGATGACCTCAGCTGTTAAGTCCCATAGTGCTCAGAGCCATTTGAACCAATTTGCAACCGGGTCTGCTGTTACTGCGGTGACGTTTCTAGATTTCGTTGAGTCACCGCTCAGGTTTGTCAGGAGACTCCAAGCCTGCCTACTATTTAATTTCATGTCAAAGTTCTCTACCAACGAGGTCCACTTAACTTTGCTATTTGCTGATATAGTTTGCAGCAATCCTCACCAACCTCGATAGTGTCATCAGCAAATGGGTCTACCTCGAAAAGGTCTTTGTAGCGGTTCATTAGCTGTTTGCTGTCATCAGTCAGTCCTGGTATGTAACTTCCTCTACAGCCTCTTGGGATGGTCCTTCTTGAAACTGTCAGGAAGCATTTGACAAATGCATCGTACATCTCAGGTTGTGGTGGGATCTTGGTAATTTCTGTGTCGAGCTCGTTAGTGAATCTTTCTGTCATCCTTCTGAAAATTAAATCTTCGTATGAAAGGCATCTCCTCTGGCATTACCATGGCATTCACTTTACAGACTACAGGTCTGTGTTGCGTGGATGAGATGGGCTTACCCATCATCTTGACACAACTCCCAGCAATATATTATTTATTATATATACGAATATATTATCGGAGTTGTAGACTCTTCTCCACCGGCCACTGTTGGAGGATGCCGGCAGCTTTGGATCATGAATTAGCTGAAGATCATGGACTCTCTGCCCAGCTCTTTAGTTTTCACCATTAGTATCTGAATTTGGGTATCCCCATGATGTGCTTCGGCAGTTGTAATCGCCAAGGATGAAGTTTACGTCCTGGTAGTTAAAGTTGTTAGGTGATACAAACGTGAAGTCGACACTGGGAGGCTTCTATATAGAAGTAGCGCAGAAGCGTGGCGTACATACTGAAAGAATCGCGGTGTCATCCCTCTCGGTCAGCGAAGTTGATTTGATATTTAGGTTTGGTTTGCTGAAAATGGCACTGCCGTATTTATCATGGGGCCGTTGGAGAACAAGTGCCATGTCTGCAATTTTGGCCGATGGCTACTGTAGCCTCGGTGAGTCTCTTGTACTAAATCAATGTCACATTTATATTCCGCACATAAATCAGCCAGTAAGGTCTCTTTGGCACACGAAAATCCCTCAATACTTATGGAGATCATTACAAGTGGTCTTCAAAAAAACCTTTAGGAAGATTGCTACTTCTGTTTTGACCGGTGGTGGAAGGATCAGCCGCTGCTAATGTGCAACGTTGCCCAGGGTGCGCCCGACTGCACTGATATTTCATTGTGTAATCCATACAATATTCGGGGAGGCTTCTTCCTTGCATCCCATTTCAAAGTACCGGTGACACAGATGTTTCAGCGAATAGTCTGATTCCGATTTCAAAGTGATCGTTATCGGAATCAGACTATTCGCTGAAACATCTGTGTCACCGGCACAAGTGGAGCACTTCATGGCGTCACGTAATTTTTTAAAATTAAACGAACTTCAGCCTTGTGGCCCAGAATGCATCTGATGCATTTGTAACAGCAGAACTGTCTATCACAGGTCATGAAACACTGATAGCAGCATTTGACTTGAGAAGAGTCAACAGCAGGAGATGATGTGCCCTCTTTCTGAGGCGTAGCCCGAGGCGTTGGTGTAGAGGTACACCCATTTCACTCTCGATGTTGATACCTTTGTTTGTATTTCACCGTTGGTTGTTTTAACTTTTCTACGCCCTGCATCAGTCCTTCTGACGATCATTCCTTTTTAGATTTATTCGTATTTTTCCTGCAGCCATTTCGCCGTGGCTTTTCTGCACTATTTATTTTTTTCCTTTCTAAGTGGCTCATATTTTTCTATCCCTTTCTTTCCCTGAACGTTTTTGTACTTCGTTCTTTCGTCGATCTGTTTAAGTATTTCTACTGTTACACAAGGTTGTTTCACCATTGCCTTCGTTGTACCTGTGTTTGTCTCCCCAGTTTCCGTAACTGCGCTTCTTACAGACGTCCACTCCACTTCATCTGAAGTGCTTCTTGTGGCATTAATTATCACATTATCTGCATCGTTAGAGAGCATCAAACGCATCTCATCATTCCGCAGTACCCGCCGCTATAATCTAGTAATTTCGATAACTACCTCCAGTGCTTGTTTGGTAATCGCATAATCATATAACAACGGAGCTCCTTCCACCTATGCGCAATTCGTTACACTCGTTATGTTTACAGTCAACTGCTAATCCTTGCAGCAAAAACCGATCTTCTGCACTACTACCTGCATTTCGATGCAGTTTTCTAGCGTTGCGATTGATTTGTGTAGAAGAGCGGTTTACTAACCTACCCGGCGCAGGTAGCAGCACTTCGGCATCATTCGACACACCGTGACACACAGATCTGAGAGCTCAGAAGCGGCTTATTTTACGGAATGGGTGGCTCGTTACAAAAACAGTGCAAAGCACAACAAGGCTGTCGTAAGAATAAGTGGTAGCAACCATGGGGCAGTAACACACTTCTGATATCTGCTCGCACCGCTTGGGGAAATGCTAGGGACCGTCCTGTCAGCTGCAGTACCTCAGGTTCTATATCAGATATTGCGGTCAGCGGAGAATCTGATTCACTGTCGGTACAAGACCCTTCCTGCCTTTAACCGTCGCATAGGGCCTTACGAGGAGAGGGAGATGCTCGTATTCCCGATAAAGTGCCGAGGAGATCTGCAGCAAAGCATCACACCTTGATTCAGTGCATGAGTGGTTGTGGGGGGGGGGGGGGGGGGGAAGGGCAGGTTCTAATCCGGCTGTCAGGTGTTACTACCCAATTAAGAGTAATGAGCGTGAACTTGTCGAACCGCCAACACCACGTTACGACGAAAATTATGTAAGCACACATAGTGGGAGTAATTTACTTTTGTGTGAACAATTTGAAATCGAAATCTGAAGAAAAACCAAGTTGCCTAGTATAACTGCTGCAGGCACACTTGTAATTTAATTTTACTCCGAACAGAAACAAAATTTTTTACCTTGGTACAAAGGAAATTCTGATCGAAGTTGTTCAAATTCACTTCCATAAAAACACATTAGATCGACAAATTAACAGCACTACCAAATATGGTTTACGGAAAACATAAGCAAGCTCACTTACCGAGTCAGCAATTCAGTGAAACTGAGAGATAGTGTGGGTGGCAATCTTGCGAGCTTAGAGCCTTGCTGTGTAGTTGTCGGTGGACCTTCAGATAGGTTGCTAATCCAAGTTATTACTATGCACGCTGAGGCAAATAGAAGTGGCCCCGACGGGTGGATACGGTTGTATGCATATAACTACACCCCGTGACGCGCACACCACGTGTACGGCCGCCACGTGATCCACACCCAGGGGGGCGCAGAAAGCTATGCGCAGAAAGCAACGTGTTTTCTCAGTTGTGCGCATGACGTCACGGTGGAAGCAGCTGTGCCAAACAGTACACCGAATTGTGTGTGATTGTTTTTCTTGTGTTGTTTTGTGTTTGAAGGAGTATTTTGATTGAGTTCTTTCTTCTGAGGTACTCAGTCAACAGCGGAAACATTCGGAACTCGGGAGTGTTAACGGTTTTTGCTGTAATTGATATTTGATTCGGAACTGAAATAGTTAGCGATAGTGGACAGCGGGATCAACATTGTGTTCGCCAGCTCTATAGTTTATGGTTCGTCCTGTAAAATTCTTATTGGAGAATCTACAAGTGAGTGAGAAAATTAATTTTTACAATGCCAGGCTGTGCTGTAACGGGCTGTTTTTCCTACAATTGGAGCACAAAGGGAACTGACGTAATGTATCACAGTTTCCCGCGTAATGAAACATTACAAAAACTGTGGTTGTCGAAATGTTGTAGGAAAGACAGTGTAAATGTTGCGCATGCAAGAATATGTTCTCGCCATTTCGCAGAAACAGATTACTTAAGGGATTTTCAGTCTGAATTGCTTAATTACCCCGAAAAAGAATGCTCAAGCCAGATGCAGTTCCTTCGTGCAATTTGCCGTGCAGTAGTGCGACTGTCAATGTGTCACCCGCAACAGAAGACAGAACCAAACGGTATAAGAAACGAGAACTACATAAGAAATTTCTGGAAACTCTGGAAAAGCTGTCAACAAACATCATAATAAGAGCACATGTACAGATGACAGTTTTTTTTTCAGACATAGATAAAGTTACTTTGATGAATACTATAGCGGCTTTAGAAAGAAGGAATGCTGTTCTTACAAACAAGTGTGTGCAACTTCGAGCTCTTAAGTAAATTCATTTCAATGCGATTAAATGAATAGTTTCTGATTTATTTGGGCCGAGGTTTCGAATTTCAAGTGTGTGTCAGTGTGGTTGTGATCTGACATTTTACCGATGTGTGAGGCATAAGCTGCGAAAGAATATAACTCATTAGTTTTAACTGTAATATTTTAGCAGCAGAAAAGCAGTGTAGACATCTCATTTCTGGTATAAACAAAATCTTCCGCCAAAAACTTGACGTAAACGCGCATGCCGTGTCGTCTGCTTGTGAGCGCTTGCTTCCACGCTGACGTCACTAGGCCAGCCAATGGCAAAGCAGAGCGCTTACTGTCCAACCTTATTATTTAGTAACCTTGATCCACACCTATGCAGAGCGTATTGCGGGCTGTATCAGTGAGCGAGGGGTAGTTTAAAGGGACGATGGTACTCACAGTGGAGCAGCGGTTGTTCGTCGCGGAAAGTCACGTGACAACAAAGTCGCCGAAACGTCATCAGTTGTTTGCTGAGACGCTTAATAGTGTCAAAGTGCTAGCAAAGATTGCCAAGCAACGCCTAGTCCGAAAATGCGGTCACATATAATATGCTTTGAACAGGTCAAAAAATATTACGAAACGTGTCCTCACACCATAAAATGTGGCTACAGTTCACAGATCAAGCCTACGCTTATCTCAAGAGACCGGCATATCATGTCGATCAAGCGGAAGAATACTCCACCGGAACCTGCACGTGCATCTATATCGAGTGTCTGTTGTTCATGCATTAAAACCAACAGTCGATCCTGGCGGGCCATTCTTCAGGCATTCAACAGCGAATCGTACCTGTGTGGGATAGTTATTGGGCAGTTGAGCGCACTCGCTGTCGTTCTGTGCCCTACACTGTAGCGTGTTACTGAGGTAACTTAGCGCACATTTTAATCTCGGCTTCGTCCAGAATTAACAGTTCCTCGAACACGGTTTTTGTCACTGCCCTCTTTTCCAACATAATGTCTGGATCCAGTAAATTGTTCCTTAACAGTTCGAGCAAATGTCAGCGAACGCCCACCCACGTTTCAGCGAAGAACATGGCTGTGGGAAATAAATGTTATGACTAACGCCAAGCTCCTTCAAGACGGAAGTATTTTTTGGACTCATGTCAGTTACTACAGCCACGGCGTTATAGCAAATACTGGGCAGGTAAGGGATTGTTTCGGCCAAGAGTGTAGCTATCTTTTTGAGTACCACAATGAAGTAAGTAGTCTGCTTCCACGTTACACACAACCCTCGGACTTTAACAACAAGAACGTTGCTATGACGTGCCAGTATCTTGTTATGTTGCTAATCATACTACATTTTGTTATCAGTGTTCATTTCATCACACGACAAAATACAAATACGTTCTTTCTCAGTCAGTGTTTCAGACTGCAGTTTCATCATCACTAAAACTTCATTCAGAATACCTGGGTGGCAACTGAAGCTGCGGAAGATCCAAGAACGCAAGGTTAACTCTCCAGGTAGAAGATATCTTAGTCTTTCCCTGAAAAAAACTTCAAGTTTTACGCGAAACGGCGCACGAAGTAATCGACTTGCAAATGTCCTCTTTGCTCCATCGAACCCGTTTTGACCCGTCTAGTAAACTTCTGATTTGGATGCTTGTAATTATTTTGCCAGTATTTGTTTAATTTCACGAGACACAATCGCATTTTTATTACTTTCTTTATCGTGCAGACGTCATTTCGTTGGTGACAACTGACTACGAAGATCTTTTTTACGTGCCCTAGATTTCATCCACAAGTTTTTCAGATGAGAATTTCTCCTCTCTAATGCCGTTACAGAGTTCTGTTTGCTGCCTTTATCTGAATCAATGTAAACAACTTCATCAGTAAATGTACATTTATCAGTGCTATTCATCCGTAGTTAAACCTTTTCTAAAGTTTCTAAGCTTTTCCTGTGGATCTCATGTTTGTTGAAACGATGGTTCCTTTCTTCTACTGCGCATGGTGTGTTCTCACTAACATTACAAGGCATATTACACTCTGGGACTCGTTTACCCGTAATAAATTTAGTACCTGCGAAGTAAAGCCTCTAACATAATCAGTTTCTTTGAAACGATGAAAGCATATACTAGCACACGTAGCATTTGCGGCGTCTTTTCTACAGCATTTCGACAGTCAGGGAAAGCATGAAGCATTGCTTCGCGCCCTATTGTAGTGCAGTATGCAGTGCGTATGCTTGCACGCACTGAGAACTCTTTGACTTGCAAATCATTCTCTACACGAAAGCAACTAAACGGAAACAACAAGTCACGAACTCACACGTCGTCCAACATAAGCATCGGCGCGAAGTGTTCGTGTGTGACGTCATGCACGCAGCAGCGGAAACGTTTTCGCTTCTGCGCAGTGTTTACTGCGCCCTCCGCCCCCTCCCGCCTGTGTATTGTGGTTCCCGCCTCACATGCCTTTTGCCGTTACCTTGACATTGTCGACATCTGCAGGAAGAGTGTTTTACAGATTCCCAAACTACTGTGGTCAACGACTGTGTATGCATCCACAGAATGAAAGACACCCTGTACAGTTTCGTTTCTATAGATCGCTAAGAGAGAAACTGAACTACTATTTACCAGGTTGATACTAGCAACGGAATGGGGACATGTTTTTAATCCTACTAAGTGATCGTCATTCCTCCAACGACAGTTGTCTCCTTCGTGTTTTATGGTCTGGGGGGGGGGGGAGGGGGGGAAGCTTAATGTGTGTCAATCATTGCGACCCGTCGGCACATTTGTGGCTAACATGTCTCAGAGATACTATAGTGTCACAGGTATTACGCGACTGCAGATTTTTGCAGTAAGTTTTTTTTACGTTATGACAAGCTGTTTTGGAAGCCTGTAGTATAGTAGCATTCGGAAGCCGCCGAATTGTGGCCTGCCGTATGCATCATAGCCACACCTGTCGCTAAAGCGGACCGTGGCAATGCTCACTGTGGCGTGTACTAAAATCACTAATTCACCTCACCTAAGAAACTAAATAACTGTGTTAAATACTATCTGTTGTATTCCAAATTTGGTACATGACCTTTTGTTATTCAGACGAACCTTGTGTCAAAATTTCATACCGCCACCTATAATAGTTTCGGAGATATAGAAAACCCATTATAAAAGTAAAAAACCGACACTTAGGGAATTAAATTCAGTGAGGAACCATAATAGTTTATCTTTTGGCATTATTTGAAAACATAAACAGAACTATCAATGTGCAGAATTAATTAATGGTTCAAATGGCTCTGAGCACTATAGGACTTTACTGCTGTTGTCATCAGTCCCCTAGAACTAAGAACTACTTAAACCTAACTAACCTAACGACATCACACACATCCATGCCCGAGGCAGGATTCGAACATGCGACCGTAACGGTCGCGCGGTTCCAGACTGTAGCGCCTAGAACCGCTCAGCCACTCCGGTCGGCTCGAAATATAAAATTCAGACAAAATTATTATTTGTGTCTCATGTCGTTGTGGGAGTAAATGAGAGTGAGTGAGAGTGTGTATGTGGGACATACGTTAAATTTCAAGATTAATTTCATATAATGCATTACGCAACCATAGTGTGGGAAAGATATTTGTACCCACATTGCTGATGACATATGTCCAAGCGTACTTGTTTTTGTAAGAAGGCAGCCAGAATAGTTATTTGTAGAGTAATGTTTTCCTAAAGTTAGTTCAAGATTAGTTTTCGTTTGGTTTGATTTGGTGGAATCTTTTATTAATATTTGAGGCATAAAATGACGTCAATGCATCTATGAATGTTGATTCGGGTAAAACAGTTTAGGAGACCGCTACGGTTGCAGGTTCGAATCCTGCCTCGGGCATGGATGTTTGTGATGTCCTTAGGGTAGTTAGGTTTAACTAGTTCTAAGTTCTAGGGGACTAATGACCTCAGCAGTTGAGTCCCATAGTGCTCAGAGCCATTTGAACCATTTGAAAACAGTTTAGGCGCGTATATGATCTTGCAAGATTGATCGGACTGGCTGTTCATTTGATCAACCAATCAGACTGAAGTCTTTCCCGCACTGTAACAAGTAGAATACGCGCTGTGAGCAGCGGCATTGAAGGAGTCGTGGACTAGCTACCGGACGAGAAGGTCATGTTAGACGCGTCCGAAAAAGTTATTCGTAAAATGAAGATGTGACTGTTATTTCGCGTTCGGTTTATATCGCCGTGCAAGCAGATGCATTTACAGACAGTTCTGTGGAGTTTGGGAGATTTAGGAGTGTTTGTTGCTGAGAAAACCGCGTGTGAAACTATCGGCCTTTGTGAAGAACTCTGGGTGGCGTGTTCAGTATGCATTTACAGAACATTTTTTGGCGACCATCTTCCTTGGAAGAATCCACTGAAAAGGACTGGGTGTGAAACTCATTTCGTAGCAGAGTATTGACTGTATTAATCTCGTAATATTTCGGATTGGACTTACTACATTTCTGGCTGTCTTGCTTGTGATATAAACTGCATGAACTAGTAGTAGATATGCTATCGACGTAAATGTGGGCTTGTTGACACCATAACTAAAAGACAATAAAAACATTAGTATAAGGAAGCGGACATTTTCAATCAAGGAAGGAGGCATCCACTGTTGCCCGTTATTACTAGAGATTTACAGGTTTATTCTGATACCAGAGTTAACAGACTATGCTAACGTAAGTATGGACGATGCTTTTCTTCAACTATGCTTTTAACATCGTCTACGTAGTACCTACGAATGCAGAGCAACGGATGGTGAACGAACGCTGTACTAAGGTAGGTGTACATTAATTTGCAGCTTGCTTCACTCAGTGCTAGCGAATCCCTTTTTAACACCGCCACGCCGCAATAAATCTGTTTTTTTTTTCATTTTTGTATAAAACTGTTCCCGACCACATCAGATAGCCTAGGGGCAGCAATCTGCTGTGAAACGAAATGCATATTACGCAAGTTGCGCTGCTATTTACTCAAAATTATATCCCGAGCAGCTTAAAACCGAAGTATTCAGCAGCCAGTGGTCCGCTAAATGAAAAGCTCCCACCATCTATTTCAAAGCTACATTCCTTCCATTCCACATGCATCTAAATTGGTCTAGAGTTTTCAGTCTATCAGATATGTTCACTTTACCGTATACCCTCTTGGAGCCAATGCCTAGGCAGCGCAAATCCCAATTCTGCACACAGCACTTTTTTTCCAGCGACTGTTAGATCACACGGTAGGTTGTGGGAGACCCTCTGTGGAGCTGGAAATGTTGGAGAACATTCTTCTATACTGATGTTTTTAGCCCGAAATGTGCTCCGGCGGACGACAGTGTAAAATGTGGCATGTGGTACTCAAAAGATCAGAATTATAATCCTGTTTCGCCTCAAAATTTTATGTGTGTCTAAACTTACTACAGAATTATTTGTATTGTTGATGTTCCATTGTATCATATATTTCATAAATCATTGTAATTACCGATCGTAGCTGTTCAAAACGTTCAAATGTGTGTGAAATCTTATGGGACTTAAAGTCATCAGTCCCTAAGCTTACACACTACTTAACCTAAATTATCCTAAGGACAAACACACACCCATGCCCGATGGAGGACTCGAACCTCCGCCGCGATTAACCGCACAGTCCATGACTGCAGCGGCTAAGACCGCTCGGCTAATCCCGCGCGGCGATCGTAGCTATTATCGTTGTTCTTGTTGCTGATATTGGTATTATTGTACCGTTCAGTTAAGTACTGTTTCGATGTAGTTCTTGAAGCGTGCAGTTCTGTCGATGTCTGTGGAACTACTGCAACCTACACTCTTTTGAACCTGTATAGTGAAGCGAAGCCTCGGTCTTCCTATAGTATTTTTAACATCCACCTCTTCTCTGCTTTATCTAATTAACTGTTTCTTGAAACTCGTAATGTTTTTGTAGTTTAATCCCACCAGGATTATCTCATTATAATTCGACAAAATTTTATTACATTTATTTTACTTTGGTAATGTTCATCTTATAATCTTGTATCATGTCACTATAACGTTCCGTTTAACTGATCTTCCAGGTCCTATGTCAAATTGCATCATCCGACGTTGGTTTTTATTCATTCTCCCCCAATATTAATTCCTTTTGCCAGTTTTTTCCTGGTTTCCTTTACATGTTACTGTATGTACAGACGAAAGAGCAAAGGGGACACGTTGCAACTCTATCATCTCCAACTCTGCGGTTCAAGACGATCGACTCTCAGAATTGCAATTTGGTTTCTGTAAAAATTATAAATACGCTTTAGCTCCCCATATATCATCCCGAAATAGCTGTTTGAAATAAGAGTCAGCATTGTCAAAAGTCTTTCTAAATCTATAAAAACTATACATGTTAGTTGTTCTTTCAGTTATGGTGAAAACTTCAAGATTTCATCTGAATCTACATCTGTACTCTGCTCGTTACTGTCAAGTGCATGGCAAAGAGTACTTGTCACTGTATCAGTTATTAGAGCTTCTTCCTCTTTAGTTCACGTATGGAATGCAGGAAAATTATTTTTTTATTCGTCTCTGTATACGTTGCAATTAGTCTAATTGTAAAACTGTTTTCGTTATCCCTGTGGGAGCGGTAGGTAGTCGGCTGTAGTATATTTCTAAATTCATCACTTAAAGTTGATTCTTGAAATTTTGCAAATAAGTTTCCAGGGAACAGTTGGTGTCTGTCTCGAAGTGTCTGTCGGTTCATTTTTTTTTGTGCCATACGTCTGCTCGTAGAATCAGAATCGTTATAGGATCACTGTGTAGTCCGTCCGTTCGTCTGTCTGTCCGTTGAAGACTCCATTTTCTCAGGAACGGCTGGAGATACCAAGTTGAAATTTATGTCACGTATTCAAGTCTACCGTACTCAAGTCTACGTTTCCTTGGCGGTGTAAAAAACTGAAGCTTCTAAGGCAATGTAGCCAAGAGATAATATCGTCTGTGAAGTAACCTTCTTCTTAGGAGCAGGTACATGTTCTAGGGCTAAGACATGTGTATCAGCTCTGCAGTATCTTACCGAAGTCAATGAAGCCATAAGAGCAAACCATTTATGTCACGTATTTTCATTCTCGCACACTCACTCACCCAATCCACTACTGAACTTCCTGTATACATAATTAAGTTTTTACGGATACCTCAGAGTGCGCGTTCTGCTCGCACTTGTCCGGTTTTCATCATCACCACGCTCTTCCACGAGACAAACAGATCTGTGACCATCGTGCTGCACTCCTTTGTATACGTTCATCATCTGCTGTTAGTCCTATTTGGTGCAGGTGCCACACACTTGAGCAGTGTCCTATGATTAGTTCTGTATGCACTCTCCTTTGCAGACGGATTTCATTTTCCTAGTATTCTGCCGATGAACTGCAGCCTGCTACACGCTGAAGCTACGACTGAGCCTATTTGATAATTCCATTTCATATCCCTAGAAATTTCTACTCCCAGTTATTTGTGTGAGTTGACCGATTCCAGTTGCGACTCGTTAAGATTGTAATCGTTGGTTGGTTGTCTGAAGTGCACTAGTTACATTTGTTAACATTCCATGCCAGTTGCTGATATTTAGACCACTCTTCAGTCTGGCCGAAGTTCAAGAGAACATACACATGAAGAATTTTTTTAAAAAAAGAAAAAAGAAAAAGTCTTGCAAATGGCGTTATGTAAATTTGCCACAAATTCATTTTAAGACAGGCATTGACAGACAATGCTAAACTGTAACTCTGGCGGCCGATGAATGAATGTGTGACGCTGCAGCGTAATTTCACATTGCAGCTAACAAGAATAGTGGATGCCAGGGCATAACGTCTTTGCGAATTTCATTCCGAGTAGTCAGCTGGACAGTAACTATGCCTCGGAGACAGGCACGTTAGCAATATACGCATATGTAAGCATCTGAGAGAGGACGTGTAGTTGGCCTCAAAGAAGCTGGTTGGTATAATCGGCGAATCACTCGACCTTTAAATGAGATCGATGAGACTTTTCGACGATGTTGGCAGGAATGGGTGAACCACGTCCGAACACAGCACCTAGAAGGAACCGGTCCACCTAGAGGGACGACAGAACGCGAAGGCTGCGCTCTGGTCAAGGTGACAATCGGAGCCTCATATTGGTCCGACACACAACCGGTCCTGCAATGACCACCAGCACCATCAATGGGCGGCTCACAGAAACGATCCTTGCGTCGACAACCGTTGACCTCTGTACAACAAAAACACGTGTGCAGGAGTGTCAGGCACATTTGGCCTGGACAAGCGAAGGCGTGTCTGGAGACGCTAGTAGTGGGATGATGGCGGCATGTGGACACTTTTGATGTCAAATTGATATCCAAATGAATTAAATTGATCAGTTAATTACACCCATCCACATCTCCAGATGACATTATGGGTTCTCCCCAGTCGGTTCGTCGATCCTCACCCCCTTCCCCTCCCCTCCCCTCCACCCAACCTCTGCCACCTGCACCACTACCAGGAATTTCGAATTTTGCCAGGAATTTCGAATTTTTGTGGAACATGAAAAATAGGGAAATTTCAAAATGGGGGTAATTTCTTTGTCACAAGGCTTTGCTAACGACTCACCCCACCCTCCACCTGGGAATTGATGGCAAATTCAAAATGGCGGTGTCCTTTCTGGGAGTCGAACCCTGGTTCCTTTGGGCGGAAAGGCCCAGTGCATCCCCCCCAAGAGAGGGAAACTGTCCAACTGCAGGAGAGCAAGGTTAGGTTAGTGTGTTTTATTTATTTTGAGTAGGCGTGGTCTAGGGGTAGCGTCTTTGATTCATAATCAAAACGTCTTCGCTCCCGGGTTCGATCCCCGCCACTGCCTAAATTTTGATAAATAATCAGCATTGGCGGCCGAAGACTTCCGGCATAACAAGTCAGCCTCATTCTGCCAACGGCCTTGTCAAAGAGGGCGGAGGAGCGGATAGAGGTTCAGGGCACTCTCTTGTCCTAGGGGTGGGAAATTGCCCCTAAAGGCGGAAGAATCAGCAATGATCAACGACATGAGGATGCAGAAGGCAATGGAAACCACTGCATTAAAGACACGTAACGTGTATCCACAGGACATGTGGCCTGTAATTGAAGAAGTGTCATGATGATCTCTCCATTGACAAAAGATTCCGGAATAGTCTCCCATTCGTATCTCCGGGAGGGGACTGCCAAGGGGGAGGTTACCATGAGAAAAAGATTCAATAATCTACGAAAGGATAACGTTCTACGAGTCGGGGCGTGGAATGTCAGAAGCTTGAACGTGGTAGGGAAACTAGAAGATCTGAAAAGGGAAATGCAGAGGCTCAATCTAGATAGGGGTCAGTGTAGTGAAGTGGAAAGGAGACAAGGATTTCTGGTCAGATGAGTATCGGGTAATATCAACAGCAGCAGAAAATGGTATAACAGGTGTAGGATTCGTTATGAATAGGAAGGTAGGGCAGAGGGTGTGTTACTGTGAACAGTTCAGTGACCGGGTTGTTCTAATCAGAATCGACAGCAGACCAACACCGACAACGGTAGTTCAGGTGTACATGCCGACGTCGCAAGCTGAAGATGAACAGATAGAGAAAGTGTATGAGGATATTGAAAGGGTAATGCAGTATGTAATGGGGGACGAAAATCTAATAGTCATGGGCGACTGGAATGCAGTTGTAGGGGAAGGAGTAGAAGAAAAGGTTACAGGAGAATATGGGCTTGGGACGAGGAATGAAAGAGGAGAAAGACTAATTGAGTTCTGTAACAGGTTTCAGCTAGTAATAGCGAATACCCTATTCAAGAATCACAAGAGGAGGAGGTATACTTGGAAAAGGCCGGGAGATACGGGAAGATTTCAATTAGATTACATCATGGTCAAACAGAGATTCCGAAATCAGATACTGGATTGTAAGGCGTACCCAGGAGCAGATATAGACTCAGATCACAATATAGTAGTGATGAAGAGTAGGCTGAAGTTCAAGACATTAGTCAGGAAGAATCAATACGCAAAGAAGTGGGATACGGAAGTACTAAGGAATGACGAGATACGTTTGAAGTTCTCTAACGCTATAGATACAGCAATAAGGAATAGCGCAGTAGGCAGTTCAGTTGAAGAGGAATGGACATCTCTAAAATGGGCCATCACAGAAGTTGGGAAGGAAAACATAGGTAAAAAGAAGGTAGCTGCGAAGAAACCATGGGTAACAGAAGAAATACTTCAGTTGATTCATGAAAGGAGAAAGTACAAACATGTTCCGGGAAAATCAGGAATACAGAAATACAAGTCGCTGAGGAATGAAATAAATAGGAAGTGCAGGGAAGCTAAGACGAAATGGCTGCAGGAAAAATGTGAAGACATCGAAAAAGATATGATTGTCGGAAGGACCGACTCAGCATACAGGAAAAAATCAAAACAACCTTTGGTGACATTAAAAGCAACGGTGGTAACATTAAGAGTGCAACGGGAATTCCACTTTTAAATGCAGAGGAGAGAGCAGATAGGTGGAAAGAATACATTGAAAGCCTCTATGAGGGTGAAGATTTGTCTGATGTGATAGAAGAAGAAACAGGAGTCGATTTAGAAGAGATAGGGGATCCGGTATTAGAATCGGAATTTAAAAGAGCTTTGGAGGACATACGGTCAAATAAGGCAGAAGGGATAGATAACATTCCATCAGAATTTCTAAAGTCATTGGGGGAAGTGGCAACAAAACCACTATTCACGTTGGTGTGTAGAATATATGAGTCTGGCGATATACCATCTGACTTTCGGAAAAGCATCATGCACACAATTTCGAAGACGGCAAGAGCTGACAAGTGCGAGAATTATCGCACAATCAGCTTAACAGCTCATGCATCGAAGCTGCTTACAAGAATAATATACAGAAGAAAGAAAAGAAAATTGAGAATGCGCTAGGTGACGATCAGTTTGGCTTTAGGAAAAGTAAAGGGACGAGAGAGGCAATTCTGACGTTACGGCTAATAATGGAAGCAAGGCTAAAGAAAAATCAAGACACTTTCATAGGATTTGTCGACCTGGAAAAAGCGTTCGACAATATAAAATGGTGCAAGCTGTTCGAGATTCTGAAAAAAAGTAGGGGTAAGCTATAGGGAGAGACGGGTCATATTCAATATGTAGGAGCGTAAGATCTGTGCCCTTCAGGTGCAGTTGAAAAACGCACAGGAGGAGCTAGATAGGATGAGGAGGGAGAAGGGGGTTGGGGAATGGGAGCTGGCTGTTGGCAAGAGATCTGCTAGGAGAAGGAGATTTTCAGATAGTTTTACTATTGGTGTTTGTAATAGATATGGCCAACTGTCAGAGTCTAGTGGAGAGGAATCTCTAGTAGCTGTAGATGTAGGAAGTATGCAGCAGACCTCAGCAGTTACGGTGGCTAGGACAGTTGCAAAGTCTAAGAGAAAGAAGAAGGTTCTGCTGTTAGGTAGTTCTCATGGTAGAGGTGTTGGCCAGCAGTTGCAGGAAGTTTTGGGGAGTGAGTACCAGGTCACCAGCATTGTGAAGCCTAATGCAGGATTGGCTCGGGTGACTTTTAACATAGGGGGGTTATGTAGGGATTTTACTAAAGAGGATCAGGTAGTGATTGTGGGTGGGGCTGGTAATAGTATTGATAGGGATGGGGAGTATGACATAGATGGTGACCTGGAAAAGGTAGCCACTCAGACTGGCAACACGAATGTGCATTTCGTGGAACTGTTTCAGCGTCACGATCGGCCTCATCTTAATACAGCCGTCAGGCGTAATAACATGAGACTTGGGGGAGCGCTGATGACAGAAGGCATGAGTCACATTTCAGTGGTGTCGGTGGAGTCTATCAGTAGGACGGGTTTCACTAGACATGGCCTGCACCTCAACAGGTATGGGAAGGGGAGGTTGGCAAAACTTATAGGTGACAGCATAGGTGGGGGTGGTGGGATCACTCATGGGAAAATTCCGGTAGTTGTGGGTGTTAGAGCTGTACCTTTTTTAGATTGAAGTCAGCTGATAGGTATTCCTGCTTAAGGGAAGTCTCTCTAACAAAGAAACCACTTTCTACAAAGCTTGGGTATCCGATTAATGAGGGAATTAGTATATTTCATCAAAATATACAAGGTATTAGAGATAAAGTTAGTGAACTGCTTATAGATGTTGACTCTGAAATTATTGGTATATCTGAACACTTCTTAAATAAGGAGATAATTCAGAGGCTTCCTTTACCAGGATACAGGTTGGCTGGCAGCTTTTCTAGGAGCTCTTTGCGGTGTGGGGGAGTAGCCATGTATGTGAAAAACGGTATCCCATTTGAGTCAATTGATGTTTCAAAGTACTGCACTGAAAAGGTGTTTGAATGTTGTGCAGGTGTGGTTAAATTTAGTGGAGCTGAACTTCTTACTGTTGTTATTTATAGATCCCCAGACTCCGATTTCACAACATTTTTGCTAAAGCTAGAGGAGGTTCTTGGTTCAGTTTATAGGAAATACAAAAAGTTAGTTATATGTGGTGACTTCAATATTAATTGTATAAGTGATTGTGCAAGGAAAAGGATGCTGGTAGACCTCCTTAATTCATATAATCTTATGCAAACCGTATTCTTTCCAACGAGAGTGCAAGGGAACAGTAGAACAACCATAGACAAATATTTTTGTTCATTCGTCATTATTAGAAGGGCATTCTGTTAGCAAAAAGGTGAATGGCCTTTCAGATCATGATGCACAAATTTTAAGTCTAAAAGACTTTTGTGCTGCAACACATGTTAAATATAGTTACCAACTTTTTAGGAAAGCTGATCCAGTTGCTGTACAGACTTTTGTAAACCTTATCAAGGAACAAGAGTGGCAAGATGTTTATAGTGCTGATACAGTAGACGATAAATATAATGCTTTCCTCAAGACTTTTCTCGTGCTCTTTGAAAGTTGCTTTCCGTTAGAACGTTCAAAACAGGGTACTAGCGCAAACAGGCAGCCTGGGTGGCTGACTAAAGGGATAAGAATATCTTGTAGAACAAAGTGGCAATTATATCAAAACGTTAGAAACAGTCAAAATCTAAATGCAGCAGCCCATTACAAACAGTATTGTAAGGTGCTTAAAAAAGTTATTAGGAAGGCAAAAAGTATGTGGTATGCAGATAGAATAGCTAAGTCTCAGGATAAAATTAAAACCATATGGTCAGTCGTAAAGGAAGTGGCTGGTCTGCAGAGACAGGTCGAGAATATAGAATCAGTGCGTAGTGGGGATGTCCGTGTTACTGAAGTCGCATATATGTACAGTACTTAATAATCACTTTCTGAATATAGCAGGTGAACTAAATAGAAACCTAGTCCCATCAGGGAATCATATAGCGCTCTTAGAAAAAAGTGTTCCGAGACTGTTACCTGAAATGCTCCTCCATGATACTGACAAGAGGGAGATTGAGTTAATAATTAAATCACTAAAGACCAAGAACTCTCATGGATATGACGGGGTATCTAGCAGAATACTGAAGTATTGTTCCACGTATGTTAGCTCAGTACTTAGCCATATCTGTAACTTTTCCTTTAGGAGTGGTCGGTTTCCTGACCGATTAAAGTACTCGTTAGTGAAGCCAATTTATAAAAAGGGAGACAGGGATAATGTTGACAATTATAGACCTATTTCTATGCCATCGGTGTTTGCTAAAGTTATCGAGAGGGTTGTATATACAAGGTTACTGCAGCATTTAAATTCACATAATTTGCTGTCAAATGTACAGTTTGGTTTTAGAAATGGCTTAACAACTGAAAATACTATAGTCTCTTTTCTCTGTGAGGTTTTGGACAGATTAAATAAAAGGTTGCGAACGTTAGGTGTTTTCTTTGATTTAACGAAGGCTTTTGACTGTGTTGACCACAAAATATTACTGCAGAAGTTGGAACATTATGGAGTAAGGGGAGTAGCTTACAATTGGTTCGCCTCCTACTTTAAGAACAGAAAGCAGAAAGTAATCCTCCGCAATATTGAGAGTGGTAATGATGTTCAGTCCCAATGGGGCACTGTTAAATGGGGCGTTCCCCAAGGGTCGGTGCTGGGGCCACTGCTGTTCCTTATTTATGTAAATGATATGCCTTCTAGTATTACAGGTGATTCAAAAATATTTCTGTTTACTGATGAGACCACCTTGGTAGTGAAGGATCTTGTGTGTAATATTGAAACATTATCAAATAATGTAGTTCATGATATAAGTTCGTGGCTTGTGGAAAATAATTTGATGCTAAATCACAGTAAGACTCAGTTTTTACAGTTTCTAACCCACAATTCAACAAGAACTGACATTTTAATCAGACAGAATGGGCATGTTATAAGCGAGACGGAACAGTTCAAGTTCCTAGGCGTACGGATAGATAGTAAGCTGTTGTGGAAAGCCCATGTTCAGGATCTTGTTCAGAAACTAAATGCCGCTTTATTTACCATTAGAACAGTATCTGAAATAAGTGACATTTCAACACGAAAAGTAGCATACTTCGCATATTTTCATACGCTTATGTCATATGGTATTATTTTTTGGGGTAATTCTTCTGATTCAAAAAGGGTATTTTTGGCTCAAAAACGGGCTGTTCGAGCTATGTATGGTGTAAGTTCGAAAACCTCTTGTCGACCCCTATTCAATAGTCTGGGAATTTTGACATTGCCCTCACAGTATGTATTTTCTTTAATGTCGTTTGTTGTTAGCAATATTAGCTTATTCCCAAGAGTTATCAGCTTTCACTCAGTTAATACTAGGCAGAAATCAAATCTGCATGTGGAATGCACTTCCTTGACTCTTGTGCAGAAAGGAGTGCAGTATTCTGCTGCATCCATTTTCAATAAGCTACCACAAGAACTCAAAAATCATAGCAGTAGCCCAAACACTTTTAAGTCCAAACTGAAGAGTTTCCTCATGGCTCACTCCTTCTATTCTGTCGATGAGCTCCTGGAAGAGATAAAAAATTAAGCAAATTCCAGTGTTACATTCTTGATTTTCTTTATTTAAACTAACGACTTGTCGCCTGAATATGTTTCTTATATTTCATTTTATCTGTTTCTACAATCGTGTTATAATTTCATGTATTGACTCGTTCCATGACCATGGAGACTTCTCCTAAATGTGGTCCCACGGAACAATAAATAAATAAATAAATAAATAAACAACCAAGAGGGAATAATAAGAGTGGACGATCAAGAACGAAGTGCTCGTATTAAGAAGGGTGTAAGACAAGGCTGTAGCCTTTCGCCCCTACTCTTCAATCTGTCCATCGAGGAAGCAATGATGGAAGTAAAAGAAACGTTCAGGAGTGGAATTAAAATACAAGGTGAAAGGATATCAATGATACGATTCGCTGATGACATTGCTATCCTGAGTGAAAGTGAAGAAGAATTAAATGATCTGCTGAACGGAATGAACAGTCTAATGAGTACACAGTATGGTTCGAGAGTAAATCGGAGAAAGACGAAGGTAATGAGAATTAGTAGAAATGAGAACAGCGGGAAACTTAACATCAGGATTGATGGTCACGAAGTGAATGAAGTTAAGGAATTCTGCTACCTAGGCAGTAAAATAACCAATGACGGACGGAGCAAGGAGGACATCAAAAGCAGACTCGCTATGGCAAAAAGGCATTTCTGGCCAAGAGAAGTCTACTAATATCAAATACCGGCCTTAATTTGAGGAAGAAATCTCTGAGGATGTACGTCTGGAGTACAGCATTGTATGGTAGTGAAACATGGACTGTGGGAAAACCGGAACAGAAGAGAATCGAAGCATTTGAGATGTGGTGCTATAGACGAATGTTGAAAATTAGGTGGACTGATAAGGTAAGGAATGAGGAGGTTCTACGCAGAATCGGAGAGGAAAGGAATATGTGGGAAACACTGATAAGGAGAAGGGACAGGACGATAGGACATCTACTAAGACATGAGGGAATGACTTCCATGGTACTAGAGGGAGCTGTAGAGGGCAAAAACTGTAGAGGAAGACAGAGATTGGAATACGTCAAGCAAATAACTGAGGACGTAGATTGCAAGTGCTACTCTGAGATGAAGGGGTTAGCACAGGAAAGGAACTTGTGGCGGGCAGCATCATACCAGTCAGTAGACTGATGACGAAAAAAAAAAAAGGAAACTGAAGTAAAGATCGGTCTTCATTGCATAATTAATCATAGAGATGGGCCTAATTACACAACTACCATATATGCATAACAATACACAAGAAGCATCTACAATCGCAGTAAAGCTCAAAAACTGTTGATGTCATACACCTGGTGTTATCCTTCTAGAAAAAAACCAACTCAAAACTAGTAGCAGACATACTAAAACTCGGTATACGATAATCGCTTCACCTGCAAGCTTGTGGGAAAAAGACTGGAGTGGAGGGTGCTATCTTTATTTTCTGTGGAAATTGTGTTCAACTGAGAGATGCTGGTATTGGACAAAGAGGAGTTTAATAAGCTTATTACCTGTCAGCATACAGCAAACTGTGTCAACTGCTGTTTGGCGTCAGAGTCTGCTACAGGCACCTCCCACTGCATTGCTCTACAATCAACCTGGCGAACTGCTGCTCTAAATTCAGGATGGTCAATACACGCTACCACAACCTTTCAAAAACGCGTCACTGTTCTAACTACACATCGAAATTGTTGTGAGGAAAACCAGCATATTTAAACAATGGTTCATAATGCCACACATGTACTGGGGAATGCGAAAAATCATGGTAATGACTCAACTACCGTAAAAACTGACCCAAAAAGATTGCACCAGAAGAGAGTGCCTGCAGCTGCACATCTTCTCTCCTCGATGGGCGGTCACGAAGTAACTAGGTTAGAGCCAGTCTTCCCCCCTACCATCCCTCACCCTTCCCGCTCCTTATCGTAGTTAGGGATACAGGCCTGTTCTATCCTATCGCTGATGGTCCAGAAAGTCCGTAGAAACCAGTCACAGAAAGAGAAAGGACAAGAACAGGATGCATCCTATAATCTGTTAAATGTATCTCTCGGAGATATCGCCCCACCTCTCCGGAAGAAAAACGAAATTCCAGAGAAGTCTCCAGTGCCACCGCCTATTCTGACTGCAGCTCCCAGCACATTTTCGGTCCAATGCATCCCCACCAGAACACATGGCTGGGTGGCCAACAATATCGATGCCAATAAAGCTATACATACACAACAGGTCATGAGGCCAGTGGGCGACAGAACAAAGCCAGGTAAATGTCAGCTATCTTCACTGTGGGTCGTTAATCTAAAAGTGCACCTGCAGATCCTATGAGACAGGCTCCCATATCTCCAGCAGCTCCACTCGTAAGCACACGCCGTTCTGAGAAGGATACATTTCACTATAACAGCTGTATTTAACGTCAATTAACCTCTTATAGCCAAGCATCTATTAAAAAAAAACACAATCGCGATGGCAATAAAATACAATCTTGTTCCTACGAAAATAGCCGCAGTCCATTTTCTTTTAGTTTCATGAGCAAAATCGGTACAGCCTGAGAGCGTTCCTTGTGTTTAAATTACAAATTGTAATGAATGAGGGCATTACATTCTTTTCAGACGACTGAGTTATCAATATAGAATGGCATCTATACATTCTTCTACGTTCAACTGCAGCAAAGATTCACATTTCTCTCCCTGCCTCCCATTATTTTGTTACATCCAAGAACGTGAAAGAAAACTAGAGCACTGCCACCAGTTACAGATGAACGAACTCTTGAGGTCGAAACTCTATAGCGATAACTCTCACAGATGTATTAAGTTATCCCCCTGAGGAAAATAGGAAAGAAATTTCACTGTTTTGCAGCGAAAACTGTCGATCACTGCAGAATGCCCTCATTACTTCGAAACTTTCATCGGAGGAGGATTGAAACTCCGAAGAAAGAAGAGTTAAGCGGTTTCTTTAAGTTTTATGGTCAAATTTACACGGTTTGAGAGCGTTCCTGGCGTTCAAATAAATGTCTGTAAATCAACTGTCATGCGTGTGGGTATTGCAAACATTTTAGACACATGAAATATCATTGTAGGATACAGCCTTTCATGCCATTTGTTCCCATTTATTCACATGCAGGAAAAAAATACACTCCTATTTCGTTTAACAACAGCAGTATATAATTCAAAAGGACGTTGCTCTTTTGTACACTACTGTAGGTCCCAATTTACCAATATGATGCTATCTCGTTCTGGCGTTCACGAAAAAAAAAAGGAGAAGAAAACGTGAGAGCACGCCTTGTAATAGAACCTCCTAACGTCACCTAATCCAGAACCCTACACGATTCCTCTGACACATCGAAAACAATGACTGTCTGCATGCTGACATCTGACATTTTTGCTCCATAACTCCTCTATACCGACCTACGTGTAAAGTTGCTGTCACCCATACTTGAAGAGGAATTCCTCATCTAGCAGACTGTCATTCACAATAGCAGCAGATTCTTGCGTTGTAGTTTTGTCAGCAACTTGGTCATCACAGAACAGCTTGTTTCAGGCAATCTACTCACATGTTGAGAAAAACTCTACCATAGCAAGATTCCACAACGACCCATAATTCATGTGGTGTCTGCTTTGTAAATAGAGGTTACGTAGTGTGAAATAAAACAGAAATTGTGGTAATACATATTTTTGAACACATAATCATGACGATATTACTAAAAACAGTCATGATTCCATAAAAACAGATACAGTCAATTTCCATTAGTTTCACAAGCAAAATCTGTGTAGTTTCAGAGAATTCCACATATTGAAACTAAAAATTGTCATGCATGAGGGCACTACATTCATCTCAGACATATGAAATACTGATACAGATCAGCAGCTACACAGTTATTTACAGCGTCTGAGAGCACTCAAATGGTTCAAATGGCTCTGAGCACTATGGGACTTAACATTTGAGGTCATCAGTCCCCTAGAACGTAGAACTACCTAAACCTAACTAACCTAAAGACATCACACACATCCATGCCCGAGGCAGGATTCGAACCTGCGACCGTAGCAGCAGCGCGGTTCCAGACTGTAGCGCCTAGAACCGCTCGGCCACACTGGCCGGCGAGAACACTCCTCATCGTTATTTTTGTAGCACGCATACTGAGAAACATTACAAAAATGCTATGCACTGTCTCTAGCCAAACTTTAACCAGTGATACCACTCCTTGTAATAGAACCTCCTATAAGATTGTACCCCATCTCTCTCTTCCAATATATCGAAAAACAAAAACCGTCTGCGTGTTGAAATTGGCCGTATTACATATACATGTTCTGGTCTACTAGAGTAGCTGCTCCGTGACTGAAGTCACCTTCACAGTTCTATGTAAACTTTTGTCGCCTGTACTGGAGGAAAACCATATCCCACAGACCTCCAAGCGTAAGTGTGGGTTGATACATTGTTATTCGTCTGTAACACATCCAAGTAGCGTATAACTATAGCGTTGTACACCGCCATAAATCTGGTTTTCTACCACAATTTAAAGGTCTGTGTCAGGTGGTAAACCATGATTAACGTGTTTCGATCCGTCGACTCTCACAGAAAGCTAGACATCGTATGGTGAAGACTGTGCTGCTCCCTCAACACACAGCATGGTAGAAACCGAGCGAGGTGGCGCAGTCGTTAGCACACTCGACTCTCATTCGGGAGGACGACGGTTCAATCCCGCGTCCGGCCATCCTGATTTAGGTTTTCCGTGATTTCCCTAAATCGCTCCAGGCAAATGCCTGGATGGTTCCTTTGAAAGGGCACGGCCGACTTCCTTCCCTAACCCAATGAGACCGATGACCTCGCCGTTTGGTCTCTTCCGCCAAACAACCCAACCCAACCCAAGGATGGTAGAAATAAAACTCAGAGCACATTTTTCGAATTGACACAAATGTGGAAGACATCCTAACATATGGAAACTGCAAGAGTTTGTAGAATTTTGGAGCGTTTCCAAACAACTGCCCGAAGGCAATGACCTATACATTTAATCTCATCTTCCACAGTGACGGAGTAGCAGATATCTCGGTGTTCCATTTCGAAGAGCGTTGTTTCCTCATTTTGCAGTCATGTACATGATCACTGTTCCAGTGTTGACCATCCCCGGAAGATGCTGTTCACAGCACGAGCGAGGAAATAGAAATAAAAAGAGGCACTGATATCCTATCGATATGGACTTTATACTGTTACTTCTGCCGTTGATAGCACGATCAGTTTTAGCCAATTTGCAGTTGTACCGTAATTTCAACGCCAGCCAATGACACAGCAAAATGCTTCCCAAGTTCTGTATCATCGCTAAACAATACAGCCACTACGTTGTGGGTACCATACACAAGACTGTGAATGCAGATGATTGTGCAGTACGTCCATTTGGCCATATATAGCGAAACATATCAGTCAACGTCCTATACCGAAGCATTTATCTACATATTTCTAGAATATCTATCATAGTGCGGAATTTACGATTACGACTGACCGTCTTTCTCTACGTGGATGGGAGCCACAGCGTATTCTCGCATTCGTGAGATAAAGTTGAAGATCGAAAGATATCCCCTCATTGTCCTTGTTGTCCTTGACCAACCGTCAGAGCAACACAAACTTTCCAAAGCATTGGTCGTGCAGAACGCAACGCTTTTAATTAATGCAGAACATAGACTGAACAGCCAAAGAAACTGGTACATTTGCCAAATATCGTATAGGACCCCAGAGAGCACGCAGAAGGGCTGATGTGGCATGGACTCACATGTCTAAAGTAGTACTGGAGGGTACTGACACCATGAATCCTGCAGGGCTGTCCATAAATTCGTAAGAATACGAGGGGGTGGAGATCTCTTGTGAACAGCACGTCGCAAGGCATCCCAGATACGCTCAATAATGTTCGTGCCTGGAGAGTTTGGTGTCCAGTGGAAGTGTTTAACTCAGAAGAGTTTTCATAGAGCCACTCTGCAGCAATTATGGACATGTGGTGTGTCGCATTGTCTTGCTGGAATTCCCCAAGTGCGCACGAATGCACAATGGAAATGAATAGATGCAGGTGATCAGACAAGATACTTACGTGCGTGTGACCTGTCAGAGCGGTATCTAGACATATCAGGGGTCTCATATTAGTCCAACAGCACACGTCAGACGCCATTACAGAGTCTCCACCAGCTTGAACAGTCACCCACTGACATGCAGGGTACATGGATTCATACCTACACACGTCATCTGCTCGATACAATTTTAAATGAGACTCGTTCGACCAGGTAACGTGTTTCGTCATCAGTAGTCCAATGTCGGTGTTGATGGGCCCAGGTGAGGCGTAAAGCTTTGTGTTGTGCGGTCATCAAGGGTACACGAATGGGTCTTCGTATCCAAAGACCATATCGATATGTTTCGTTGAATGGTTCGCCTTCTAACACTTGTTGATGGCCAAGAATTGAAATCTGCAGCAATTTGAGGAAGGTTTGCAATTTTTTCATGTCGGAGATTTGATGTTTCCAGGTTCCTGGTATTCACCGTAGACAAGTGAAATGGTCGTATGGGAAACTCACCACTTCATAGCTACTTTGGAGATGCATCGTCCCATCACTCGTGTGCCGACTGCAACAACACGTTAAAACTCACTTAAATGTTGATAACCTGCTATTGTAGCAGCAATTACCGATCTAACAACTGCGCCAGACACTTACTGTCTTATATAGGCGTTGCCGACAACAGCTCCATATTCTGCCTGTCTGCATATTCCGGCATTTGAATACGCATGCCTATACCAGTTTCCCTGGCCCTTCAGTGTATATGTCCAACATCTGACATACAACCACTCTGCAAGTTTTCTACCTTAATCACTACAGCAAGAAACTTTAATATGATAATTCTGCACTACTCTGGTGTACAATGAAATGACTAAGCTGTTCCTCGCTATGAAGATCTCGTCTTTGAAAGTCCACCCCTCGAACTACTTATAAAGCAACAAGAATGAAGGTGAGAACTGTTGTTCTGTCTCTTACGAAACTGACATATATCAGACTTCCTTTAATTTGTAAACGTATGTACCGTCAATCACATTACCCACGTCAGTCGCCATTACTAGCAATAGCGGTTCCGACGGGTGCAGTCGTGCCTCGCTGGGAAACAGCGCCAGAAGAAAACAACATGAATATTTTCGATATCCGATGCATTGAGTTACCACTCACTCACTGCTGCAAGAAAATGCACACCAATAAACAGCGACTTCTTACAAGGAAATAAGCACCATGATCAGAAGCCAAAGGAGATGTAACAGTCTTGTTGCTGTTCACGGTAGCATCACCACTGCCCTGATAGCATTCATCTTGCACACAGAAATCATTTTTGGATATTAGGTAGTTGAGCTCATGTGTAGGATAATATAGCAATTTCGTCATAACACCACATCTCTGGAGTACAACCTCGTAACACTATGAAAGCACATATATTTGGCATAACTCACTCTCCTACAGAACACGCTAGGAATGGCTTAAGTCTGTTACATACATTGATTCTTCTCCTTAACACTTAGGGAATAACATTGCTTGTGAGAACCAACCATAATTCGGAAATATTTATATTGGACTGCATGTGTGAGAATAAAATCCTGATCTCGCATATATATGTTTGGCCTGCTTTAATACGGCACTTGTGGGTAATCATTATATCGCCTTTGTTGAGGTATGTATTAAGAAAACCCACGTAGTTGTCAGAGGGTGGGGAAGGATTAAAACTGACTACAGACAGCGCTTAATGTTTAAGCTTTTCTCGGCCTTGTGTGTCCAGGTACCCTTAACGCACATCATTTCACCGCGTTTCACGGTGCTTTTATCTTATTTTGTGTATTCTCAGTAAATTTGCGTCAATTTGTAAGGTTTTCCGCGATTTTATAAATTTCGTCGTATTTCTCTCAATGTTACATACTTCTCGCCAATTTGTCGTAATCACGAGAGGTTTTCCTCTATTTTTATCCATTTTATGTCATTTCGCGTATATTTTCGATAGTTTTCTATATATTTCAAAAAAAGTTTTGGATCACCTCGATTCCGAGAGTTCCGGAACCTGTACAGAAAAATGGAATAGAGGTCGACATAAACATCATTTCCGCCCTTTTTATTGCTCATGAAAACCACACATTGCATGTTGTACCACCATACAGCGAGACCTTCAGAGATGGTGGTCCAGACTGCTGAGCATAGCGGTATCTCTAATAGGCAGTAGCACTTCCTCTTGCATTGATGATGCCTGTATTCGTCGTGGCATGTACTATCCACAAGTTCAGCAGGGCACTGTTAGTTCAGCTTGTTCCACTCATCCAAGGCGATTCGGCATAGACCCCTCAGAGTGGTTGGTGGGTGACGTCGTCCATAAAAAGCCCTTTTCAATCAATACCAGCCATGTTCGATAGGGTTCGTATCTGGATAACATGCTGGCCACTCTGGTCGAGCGATGTCTTTATCCTGAAGGAAGTAATTCACAAGATGTGCACGATGGGGGCGCGAATTGTCGTCCATGAAGACGAATGCCTCGTGAATATGCTGCCGATATGGTTGCACTATTAGTCGTAGGATGGCATTCGCGTGTCGTACAGCCGTTACGACGCCTTCCATGACCACCAGTGCTATACGTCGGCCCCACATACCAGTAATGCCACACCAAAACAGCAGGGAACCCCCACCTCGCTGCACTCGCTGGACAGTGTGTCTAAGGCGTTCAGCCTGACAGGGTTGCCTCCAAACAGGTCCCCGATTTCTGTTTGAAGGCATATGCGACACTCATCGGTGAAGAAAACGTGATGCCAATCCTGAGCAGTCCACTTGGCATGATGTTGGGCCCATCTGTACTGCGCTTCATGGTGTCGTGGTTGGAAAGATGGACCTCGCACATGGACGTCGGGAGTGAAGTTGCGCATCATGCTGACAATTACGCACAGTTTGCGTAGTAAGACGACGTCCCGTGGCTGCACGAAAACCATTATTCAACATGGTGGCGTTGCTGTCAGGATTCCTCCGAGCCCTAATCCGTAGGTAGCTGTCATGCACCACAGTAGTAGTCCTTAGGAGGCCTGAGCGAGGCATGTCATCGACAGTCCCTGTCTTTCTGTATCGCCTCCATGTCCGACCAACATCACTTTGAGGCACTCCAAGATGCCTGAACACTTCCCTTGCTGAGAGCCCTTCCTGGCACAAAGTAACAAAGCGCACTTACCTTCTAGGTCAACAACTCAAAACAACTATATTTTTCATTGAATCAGAAATTATTTTTTACTGCGCATACAGAACGATATTTCCATCCGTTTGCAACGCATTTACCTTCTAGGTACTGTTGAGCTACAGACAACACGTGTCATGTACCTCATTCCTGGTGGAATGACTGGAACCGATCGGCTGTCAGACCTCCTCTGTTTTGCATCAACCCAGTTCCCAGATCTTCTGAAGATATACGTTGACTGAGGATATTGTTTCACAGACACAGTCCCTTTGACTGATCAGAGACATCACTAAACCTGCCCAAAGATGTAAATAAACATGCATGAGCAGCGCCTATTAGACAGAGGGGGTCTGACAGCGGACCGGTTCCAGTCATTCCACCAGGAAGGAGGTACATGACTCGTGTTGCCTGTAGTTCAACAGTACCTAGAAGGTAAATGCTCTGCAAACGGATGGAAGTGTCGTTCTGAATGTGCAGTAAGAAATAATTTCTGGTTCAATGAAAAATACACAAGTTATACAGTTGTTTTGAATTTACCAACAAACAGTTTGATGATTTCCTTCTTCCAACTGCCGATTCAATTTATAGATGAACAGGTACCCAGTTATGCGTTCGAACTGCAGCCATCCATCGCTGACAACTATACATGCATACACATAGACTGCATGGATATTACCATTCGTGTAGTCTCGATTTCCACCACTTGTACGTTATTTTCGACAGTGGTACAGCCTTGCAAACAGCGAAAAACTCTTCGGAAAACGGCTCTGTAGGGTATGTAAGCACATTTAAATTCCTTCTGCTAAAGAGTATAACATCTTAGATCCAAGTTATATCAACAATATTTCACAAGAAGTCTACATTCCCCAGAAATAACGTCAAAGCAAGGCATCGTGATGCGCCTGCCACACCTTCTTTTATACTCCTAAAGATCCATTATGACGACACATAATCATTCCAATTCCACTATTTCGTTACTAGATACCAGTTGGATGGAAGGAGACAGCTCTTTGTATTATTTTTATGTATGAGATAGAACAGCACATTAGTCGGCAGTATAGCATGGATCTGTACTCGAATGTACCCAGTCACCTACAACCATATATGCTACAGATGCCATGCATTTACTTTATTTTCTGTAGTGGGGGGTGGTTAGCGATGATACAGAACTTGGGAAGCTTTCTGATGTGTAATTGGCTGGCGTTATTACTATGGAACAATTGGTAAAATTGCAAAAACTGATCTCACTACCAACTACGGTGCTTACTATGGTAGAACGTCCCATATTGACAATCATTTACATCCCATCTGTCCAATGGTATGCTGGGAATACCACACAATGGTTGACTGACACCATTTGTTTGAGAAGGAGAGAACCTTGGCGAAACACTGCTACTTGTCACCATGGATCATGGGATTAAATGTCGAGGTCATTACTTTCAGACAGTTGTTTGGGGACGTTCCTCAATAATGCAAATGTCTTATTTCATTATTTCAGTATTTGGCAATATTTTTCACCAATAGTTTTTTTATTTCTACCACCGCATAAGTGTTGTAAACGACACTGTAACAGTGATCATGTACATGACTGCAAAATGAGAATGCAATGCTCTTCAAAATGAAATACCATGACATATGTTACTCTGTCACTGTGGAATATGAGGTTAAATGTACAGGTCATCACCTTCGGACAGTTATTTGGAAATGCTTCACAATGGCGCAATCTCTTGCACTCTCCATATGTTGTGAGGTCTTCCACATTTTTGTCAATATGAAACATTGCCTCTGTGCTTTATTTCTACCATCTGTGTGTTGTGGGAGCAGCATAGTTAACACCGTGTGATGTCTAGTTTTCTGTGGGAGTCAATGGATCGAAATATGTTAATGTTGTTTTGGCACCTGACACAGACCTTGAAATCATTGTAGAAAAAGAAATGTATGGTGGTGTAGAAATGTGCTGGATGTGCTACAGCAGAATCACAAAGTATGAAACTTCTCATGAAAGAACAACACGGTGACCGTCTCATGTGGTTGATAGTCTGTGGGCTATGGTCTTCCTCCACTACAGGCGACAAAACTTTACGCAGGTCTGTGCAAGCCATTTCAGTCATTGTCCGCCAGCCCCAATGGACCAATATGTGGATATACACTGCTGGCCACCGTAAATGCAACACCAAGAAAGACAAGAGGTAGCACAACAAAATTTATTTTGTAGATAACATGTTGACCAAGTATCAAATGATTACGTTTACAGACGTCTGTGACATGTGGTTCCTGCCAGAATCAGTAGCCAGAGTAGCTGCCATTGTTGGAGATCACCGCTGCCACACGTCTCGGCATTGAGTCAAAGAGATGTTGGATGTGTTCCTGGGGTACAGCAGCCCAAGCAGCTTCCACACGTTGCCAAAGATCATCTGGTGTGGCAGCTGGGGATGTAATCTGGGCCACTCGTTGAGCAACCATGGACCACATGTTTTCTATCGGCGAAAGATCTGGAGAGCGAGCCGGCCAGGGAAGCACTTCAATCTGGTTATTGACGAAGAACCTTTGGACAAAGCGTGGCACGTGTGGTCGCGCATTATCCTGTTGAAATATGGCTGTGGCCGAGCCCTGAAGGTAAGGAAGGGCAACTGGTTCCAGCACCTCGGATATGTGGCGCCGGCTATTTAAAGTACCGGCAATGCGTACTAGAGGCGTGCGAGAGTAATATCCAATAGCGCCCCATACCATAATACCCGGTGCAAGACCAGTGTGGCGGTGCATAATGCAGCTGTCCAGCATCCTCTCTCCACGGTGTCTCCACACTCGAATCCGACCATCGTGGTGCTGCAGACAGAAACGTGCCTCGTCAGTAAAGACAACGTCATTCCATTCTGCCGTCCACATCCGTCTGTCATCACACCATTGGCGACGGAGACATCTGTGGTTCTGCGTCAATGGTAGACGAAACAATGGACGTCTTGCGGACAGACCACTCTGCTGTAAACGGCGTCGAATGGTACGCGCAGACACTGGATGATGCGTTACAGACGCAATGTGCTGTGCTATGGTTCGGGATGTCACTGAGCGATCCGTCAATGCCATGCGCACACTTTGCCTATCAGCACGTCCAGTGGTGCACCGAGGTGAATGCGATCGACCACGTCGGTCCGTCGTACCCTCCTGCGTCCAACGGTCACATATCCGCATTACAGTTGTTTGGTTTCGTCCAACACGACTAGCGATTTCTCTGTATGATAATCCACAATCTCGGTAAGCCACTATCCTTCCTCTGTCGAACTCGGATACTTGATCAAACGATGATCGCTGTTGTCTACGAGGCATAACTGATCGTCTTGTGAAACAACCACAAGGTAAACACACGTGCCGAACGTACAATCGTCGAAATCGCAAAGCCTTAAATGGCGCTATGAGGTGGCGCCACAGGCGCGCGTGATGTGCGTCTGCGCTGAAATTCTAATCAGTTGCATATCTCATCGCTGCAAACCCATGGTGTAAATTTCACTTGATTCGGTTGCTTCCTTCAGGGTGTTGCATTTACGGTGGCCAGCAGTGTATTATAAGATGACCAATGTCAGCTCATAGACATGAGAGATGGGGTAAAATCTTATAGGAGGTTCTATTACAAGAAGTTTGGATGGAGATAGTAGCTTTTATTTTGTTACCTACTCTGGAAGTTACAAAATAACGATGTGGAGTGGTCTCAGACATAATAAATGACTGAATGGATGCTGATCTTTGTCGGTATTTCATTTCATCTGAAGCGAGTGTAATGCCCTTGTGCATGACAATTTGTGATTTGAACATGTGGAATGCTTTCAAACTACACCAGTTTTGGTCATAAAACTAATAAAAATTGACTGTATCTATTCTCATGGAATCATGACTATTTTTATCATCACCACTGTGTATCTAAAAATATCTATTACCACAATACCTGTGTTGTTTCATACTTCATAACTTCTATTTATAAAGTATACAGGACATGAATTACAGCTCATTGTGGAACTTAGAAAAGATAGTGTTTTTCTCAACATGTGAGTACAATGCGTGAAACAGGCTGTTCTGTGATGACCATTTTCCTCACGAAAGTGTAATGCAAGAATCTGAAGCTACTGCGAATGATAATCTGCTGTATAAGGACTTCTTCTTCAAGTGTGGGTGACAGAAACTTTACATGCAGGTCTGTAGAGGGGAGTTATGGAGAAAAAGTGTCAGATGTCAGCATGCAGACAGTCTTAGTTTTCGATGTGTCAGAGGAATAGTGTAGGGCTCTCTACTAGGTGACGTTAGGACGTTCTATTACAAGGTATACACTCATGATTTGTTTTTTATGTTTTGTAAACACCAGTGTGATATAGCTTTGCACTGGTAAAACGGGACCTGCATTAGTGAACAAAGGAACAACGTCTTTTTGAATTATAGCAACGTAAAAGGAGAGTGCTTTTTCCGACATGTGAACAAATGGCGTGAAAGGCTGTATTCTTTAACGTTATTTCATGTGAAATGAGAGAGAGAGATGTGAATATTTCCCTGCAGTTGAACGTAAAAGAATGACTGCATGGATGCAATTCAGTATTGATAATTCAATCATCTTAAAAGAATGTAATGCCTTCAAGTATGACAATTTATAATTTAAACATGAGGAATGCTATCAGTACCGATTTGGCTCATAAAATTAAAATAAAATGGACTGCGGCTATTTTCGTGGAAGCTAGACTGTTTTGTATTGTAATCATGATTGTGATTGCTTATAAGAGGTGCGCTGATGAAAAATAAAACTGTTGCAGTTAAATGTCTCCCTCTCAGAACGGCGTGAGTATATGGGCAGGGCTACTGGAGTTGTGAGGGCGTGTCTCATAGGGTCCACAGCTGCACTTTTAGACAAACAACCCACAGTCAGGATAGCCGTCATTTGTCTCTCTGTGTTCTGTGGCCTGCCGGTGTCATGGCCTATTGTGTGTGTGTAGCTTACGCTGGTATCGATAGTGCTGAGCACCTAGCCATGTGCCCCACTGTGTATACACTGGACTGACGACTCTGCTATACAACGGGAGCTAACGACAGCATAGGCCGTGGCAGCTGTCTGTTTCCCATGCAGTGGAAGTCTGAAGAAGCGATGTGCAGAGTTCTCTGGAGTTTCGTTCTTGTTCCAGGGGGGGGGGGGGGGGGCAGTCATTCCGAGACATACGTTTAACAGACTACAAGAAGCATCCTGTTCTTATTTTTTCTCTGATTTCCGTAGACTGCAGACAGTATATCAATGCCCCCCTGTGGATCTCTTTATGGGCCATCAGCGACAGTATAGGACAGGCATGAATGCACGCCCATGATGTGGAGAGAGGAGAATGAGGGGCGGTAGGGTTCACACAGCCAGGAGAACACAAGTGTAGCTGCCAACCCTCTGCCCTGGTGGAATTCTTCTGGGTCGGTTTTTGCGATAATTTGGTTGTTGTTGTTGTTGTTGTGGTCTTCAGTCCTGAGACTGGTTTGATGCAGCTCTCCATGCTACTCTATCCTGTACCAGCTTCTTCATCTCCCAGTACCTACTGCAACCTACATCCTTCTGAATCTGCTTAGTGTACTCATCTCTTGGTCTCCCTCTACGATTTTTACCCTCCACGCTGCCCTCCAATACTAAATTGGTGATCCCTTGATGCCTCAGAACATGTCCCACCAACCGATCCCTTCTTCTGGTCAACTTGTGCCACAAACTTCTCTTCTCTCCAATTCTATTCAACACTTCCTCATTAGTTATGTGATCTACCCATCTAATCTTCAGCATTCTTCTGTAGCACCACATTTCGAAAGCTTCTATTCTCTTCTTGTCCAAACTATTTATCGTCCATGTTTCACTTCCATACATGGCTACACTCCATACAAATACTTTCAGAAATGATTTCCTGACACTTAAATCTACAATCCATGTTAACAAATTTCTCTTCTTCAGAAACGCTTTCCTTGCCATTGCCAGTCTACATTTTATATCCTCTCTACTTCGACCATCATCAGTTATTTTGCTCCCCAAATAGCAAAACTCCTTTACTACTTTAAGTGTCTCCTAATCCAATTCCCTCTGCATCACCCGACTTAATTCGACTACATTCCATTATCCTCGTTTTGCTTTTGTTGATGTTCATCTTATATCCTCCTTTCAAGACACTGTCCATTCCATTCAACTGCTCTTCCAAATCCTTTACTGTCTCTGACAGAATTACAATGTCATCGGCGAACCTCAAAGTTTTAATTTCTTCTCCATGGATTTTAATACCTACTCCGAATTTTTCTTTTGTTTCCTTTACTGCTTGCTCAATATACTGATTGAATAACATCGGGGAGAGGCTACAACCCTGTCTTACTCCCTTCCCAACAACTGCTTCACTTTCATGTCCCTCGACTCTTATAACTGCCATCTGGTTTCTGTACAAATTGTAAATTGCCTTTCGCTCCCTGTATTTTACCCCTGCCACCTTTAGAATTTGAAAGAGAGTATTCCAGTCAATATCGTCAAAAGCTTTCTCTAAGTCTACAAATGTTAGAAACGTAGGTTTGCCTTTCCTTAATCTTTCTTCTAAGATACGTCGTAAGGTCAGTATTGCCTCACGTGTTCCAGTATTTCTACGGAATCCAAACTGATCTTCCCCGAGGTCAGCTTTTACTAGTTTTTCCATTCGTCTGTAAAGAATTCGTGTTAGTGTTTTGCAGCTGTGGCTTATTAAACTGATTGTTCGGTAATTTTCACATCTGTCAACACCTGCTTTCTTTGGGATTGGAATTATTATATTCTTCTTGAAGTCTGTTTCATACATCTTGCTCACCAGATGGTAGAGGTTTGTCAGGACTGGCTCTCCCAAGGCCGTCAGTAGTTCCAATGGAATGTTGTCTACTCCGGGGGACTTGTTTCGACTGCTCTGTCAAACTCTTCACGCAGTATCATATCTCCCATTTCATCTTCATCTACATCCCATTTCCAAAATATTGTCCTCAAGTACATCGCCCTTGTATAGACCCTCTATATACTCTTTTCACCTTTCTGCTTTCCCTTCTTGGCTTAGAACTGGGTTTCCATCTGAGCTCGTGATGTTCATACAAGTGGTTCTCTTATCTCCAAAGGTCTCTTTAATTTTCCTGTAGGCAGTATCTATCTTACCCCTAGTGAGATAAGCCTCTACATCCTTACATTTGTCCTCTAGCCATCCCTGCTTAGCCATTTTGCACTTCCTGTCGATCTCATTTTTGAGACTTTTGTATTCCTTTTTGCCTGCTTCATTTACTGCAATTTTATATTTTCTCCTTTCATCAATTAAATTAAATATTTCTTCTGTGACCCAAGGATTTCTACTAGCCCTCGTCTTTTTACCTACTTGATTCTCTGCTGCCTTCACTACTTCATCCCTCAAAGCTACCCATTCTTCTTCTACTGTATTTCTTTCCCCCATTCCTGTCAATTGTTCCATTATGCTCTCCCTGAAACTCTGTACAATCTCTGGTTCTTTCAGTTTATCCAGGTCCCATCTCCTTAAGTTCCCACCTTTTTGCAGTTTCTTCAGTTTTAATCTAAAAGTCATAACCAATAGATTGTGGTCAGAGTCCACATCTGCCCCTGGAAATGTCTTACAATTTAAAACCTGGTTCCTAAATCTCTGTCTTATCTTTATATAATCTATCTGATACCTTTTAGTATCTCCAGTGTTCTTCCATGTATACAACCTTCTTTCATGATTCTTAAACCAAGTGTTAGCTAAGATTAAGTTGTGCTCTGTGCAGAATTCTACCAGGCTGCTTCCTCTTTCATTTCTTAGCTGCAATCCATATTCACCTACTAAGTTGCCTTCTCTCCCTTTTCCTACTACCGAATTCCAGTCACCCACGACTATTAAATTTTCGTCACCCTTCACTATCTGAATAATTTCTTTTATTTCATCATACATTTCTTCAATTTCTTCGTCATCTGCAGAGCTAGTTGGCATATAAAATTGTACTGTTGTAGTAGGTGTGGGCTTCGTATCTATCTTGGCCACAATAATGCGTTCACTATGCTGTTTGTAGTAGCTTACCCGCATTCCTATTTTTCTATTCATTATTAAACCTACTCCTGCATTACCCCTATTTGATTTTGTGTTTATAACCCTGTAGTCACCTGACCAGAAGTCTTGTTCCTCCTGCCACCGAACTTCACTAATTCCCACTATATTTTACTTTAACATATCCATTTCCCTTTTTAAATTTTCTAACCTACCTGCCCGATTAAGTGATCTGACATTCCACGCTTCGATCCGTAGAACGCCAGTTTTCTTTCTCCTGATAACGACATCCTCTTGAGTAGTCCCCGCCCGGAGATCCGAATGGGGGACTATTTTACCTCCGGAATATTTTACCCAAGAGGACGCCATCATCATTTAATCATACAGTAAAGCTGCATGCCCTCGGGAAAAATTACGGCCGTAGTTTTCCCTTGCTTTCAGCCGTTCGCAGTACCAGCACAGCAAGGCCGTTTTGGTTATTGTTAAAAGGCCAGATCAGTCAATCATCCAGACTGTTACCCTTGCAACTACTGAAAAGGCTGCTGCCCCTCTTCAGAAACCACACGTTTGTCTGGCCTCTCAACAGATACTCCTCCGTTGTGGTTGCACCTACGGTACGGCTATCTGTATCGCTGAGGCACGCAAGCCTCCCCACCAACGGCAAGGTCCATGGTTCATGGGGGGAGGATAATTTGGTTATTACAATGATTTTCCACAATTATGAGTACGTGTGTTGCCCTATAACCCATTGTTTACGTGTGATATGCGTCTTCACGACAATTTCGATGTGTAATTAGAACAGTGACGCATTTTCCAACTGTTGTGTCAGTGTGTATTGGCCTTCCTCTATTTCGAGCAGCAGGGCTGCAGAGTGATTTTAGAGCAATGCAATGGGAAGTTTTTTGTAGCAAACTCTGACGCCAAACTGTGGTCGACACAGTCCTGGACTGTTTGCTTACAGATCATACACTTTTTAAATTCCTCTCTGTCCAAACCCAGCATATCGTCTGTTGAACACAATTCCCGCCGAAAATAGTACCTTCCATTTCGGTCTTTTTGCCACCATCTTGTAGGTGAAGAAATTATCATGTGTAAAGTTTGAGTATGTCTGCTACTAGTTTCGAGTAGCGTTGTGAAATTTTTTTCCTAGCAGGGTAGCAGTAGTTGTACAGCATCATCAATGTTTAGCTGTATTGCGGATTTAGTGCTCCTTGTGGAGTGCTACGCCAAGAAGAAATGCAGATGATAAACGGGAATTCATTGGACAAATATATTATACTAGAATGGACATGTGATTACATTTTCACGCAGTTTGGGTGCATAGATCCTGAGAAATCAGTACCCAGAACAACCACCTCTGGCCGTAATAACGGCCTTCATACGCCTGGGCATTGAGTCAAACAGAGCTTGGATGGCGTGTAAAGGTACAGCTGCCCATGCAGCTTCAACACGATACCACAGTTCATCAAGAGTAGTGGCTGGCGTATTGGGACGAGCCAGTTGCTCGGCCACCATTGACCAGACGTTTTCAATTGGTGAGAGTTCTGGAGAATGTGCTGGCCAGCGCAGCAGTCGAACATTTTCTGTATCCAGAAAGGCCCGTACAGGACCTGCAACATACGGTCGTGCATTATCCTGCTGAAATGTAGTGTTTCGCAGGGATCGACTGAAGGATAGAGCCACGGGTCGTAACACATCTGAAATGTAACGTCCACTGATGAAACTGCCATCAATGCGAAAAAGAGGTGACCGAGACGAGTAACCAATGCCCCCCCCCCCGCCCCCACCGTCACGCCGGGTGATACGCCAGTATGGGGATGACGAATACACGCTTCCAATGTGCGTTCACCGCGATGTCGCTAAACGCGGATGCGACCATCATGATGCTGTAAACAGAACCTGGATTCATCCGAAAAAATGACGTTTTGCCATTCGTGCACCCAGGTTCGTCGTTGAGTACACCATCGCAGCCGCTCCTGTCTGTGATGCAGCGTCAAGGGTAACCGCAGCCATGGTCTCCGAGCTGATAGTCCATGTTGCTGCAAACGTTGTCGAACTGTTCGTGCAGATGGTTGTTGTCTTGCAAACGTCCTCATCTGTTGACTCAGGGATCGAGACGTGGCTGCACGATCCGTTACAGCCATGTGGATAAGATGCCTGTCATCTCGACCGATTCCATATTCTGCTAACAGTCATTGGGTCTCGACCAACGCGAGCAGCAATGTTGCGATACGATAAATCGCAATCGCGATAGGCTGCAATCCGACCTTTTTCAAAGTCGGAAACGTGATGGTACTCATTTCTCCTCCTTACACGAGGCATCACAACGACGTTTCACCAGTCAACGCCGGTCAACTGCTGTTTGTGTATGAGAAATCTGTTGGAAACTTTCCTCATGTCAGCACGTTGTAGGTGTCGCCACTGGCGCCAACCTTGTGTGAATGGTCTGAAAAGCTAATCATTTACACATCACAGCATCTTCTTCCTGTCGGTTAAATTTCGCGTCTGTAGCACGTCGTCTTCGTGGTGTAGCAATTTTAATGGCCAGTAGTGTATATGGCAGTTGTGTAGTGAGGTCCGATCTTTATGATCAGTTATATAAACAGGATCTTTACTTCAGTTTTGCACCCAAAATAAATTGAGTACACCAACTTAACCTTCCTCTCCTGCAGGTAGACTGTTTCTCTGTGTCGTGGTTTTCCACCCAGAAGTACCAGCGTTCGGGTCCGAGAAAGAGCATCTCCATGTTCAATTTCCCGCCAATTGCCGGATGGAGGGTGGGCTGAGACGTCAGCAAAGCCTTGGGACAAAGAAATACCCACCATCTTGCAATTACCACTATTTTTTGCATTTCCCGCCGAAATTCGACATTCCGGGTAGAATTTAATATTCTCGCCAATAGCGCAGGTTGTGGTGATTAAGGGGGAATGGAGAGGCAGGGGCTGGGACCTACGAACCGACTGAAGAAAACCCATGACGTCATCTTGGGATGGGGATGGTTGAAATTAATTGCTCAATTTGATTAATTCGCATATCAGTTTGATATAAAATGTTTCCTCATGCCATCACCATCCCACTGTCAACACCCTGGACAGTGGTGGGCTACTAACGTGAGTGTCATGCAGCGTATGGCCCGACAACCAGGGTTCGTCCCCTCAGGTACCATTTCATTTCATAGCAGGAAGCATCAGGTTGTAATCGACGGCACCCTCACAGAGAACGGTACGTCGACGATAATCTTTGGACCCAGCTCTTTTGCTTTCCACAACTGGCCATCCTGGTCTTATATTTCATCAAGATAACGTGCGCCCGCACACTGCATGTGCGTCTACTGCTTGTCTTCGTGCTTGCTGAACCTTTCCTTGGCCAGCAATGTCGCCAAATCCCTCCCGAATACAGAGCGTTTGGACCATTATGGACAAGCTTCCCAACAAGCTCGGCATTTAGGCGATCTAATGCACCGATTGGACAGGACTTGTCACGATATCCCTCAGGAGGACATGCAACAATGCCAAGCGAAATAATTGCTTGCAGAAGGGCCAGAAGTGATCCAACGCGGTTATTGACTTGCTCGATTTGCGAAGCTCTTTCTCCAGAATAAAACACTCAATTTTTCTTAAATTGTAATTTGCATGCGCAGAGTGTGACGTCGCAGCTATTTACACGGCTGCAGAGTTTTGCAGTAAGTTTTATTCCGTTAGGTCAAGCTGTAATGGAGGCTGGCAATGAAGCCTCCAGCCCCGGCCGTTGTGTGGTCGGCTGCTGGCGTCATAATGCCATCTGTCGCGGTGTGCGGACCGTGAGAACTGCTCTGTGAGGAGTGTAACAAGATCACTTATTCATCTCACCTAAGAAACTAAATAACTATGATAAACATGATCGGTTTGTTTACAAATTTGGTATAGGATATTTCATGATTTAGAAGAACAGTGTGTAAAATTTTCATGCGGATAGCTTTAACAGTTTTGAAAATATAAGAAACCTATTAAAAAGTACTTAACCGACAGTTAGTAAAGTAAATTCAGATAGGAATCACGACAGTTTAAGTATCTTTGTTATTTGAAAACAATAACAGCACTCTCAGTGCGCACGAGTTATTTTAAAGTAATTTTGATTTGTAAGCTTGTAATAATTTTACCTTAGTAACGGAAATAGTAGTTTAAAAGTTGATATTTATATTTTGTGTTAGGGTGGGAGTCGATGAGAGCGTGGCCGAGCGGTTCTAGGCGCTACAGTCCGGAACCACGCGACCGCTACGGTCGCAGGTTCGAATCCTGCCTCGGGCATGGATGTGTGTGATGTCCTTAGGTTAGTTAGGTTTAAGTAGTTCTAAGTTCTAGGGGACTGATGACCTCAGAAGTTAAGTCCCATAGTGCTCAGAGCCATTTGAACCATTTAGATGAGAGTGAATGAGGGTGCGTATGTGGGGACATACGTCAAATTTCAATTTTATAATGTATTACATCATCTGTAACTAGCAAGTGTTACGTAACCAGGATGTCTTGTAAACGATGAGTCCCCCTAACTGGTGGATGGCGTATGTCTAGGAGCGTTTGCTTTTGTAATAAGGCAGCCAGAAAGATAGTAGGAGGATACTTAGTTCTGAAGTATACCTCACGCACAGTTTTCTTTTGATTTTTGTTTCGTTTGGTTTTGTGGAACATTTTGTGAATTTTTGCAATATGAAATGACGTAGATGCATCTGCGAATGCTGATTGCAGTAAAGCGGTTTGCACGCTAAATTGATCATGAAATGTCAATCTGATTGGATGATCGTTTTTATCAACCAATGAGAGAGAGTCTTTCCCGCGTAATTGAATGAGTTATATGCCCTGTGAGCGGAGGCATTCAGTCAGTCATGGACTCGCTGTCAGACGAGAAGGTCATGTTAAATGCGTACGAAAAAAAATATGTGTGAGATGAAGAAATGAGGGCTAAATCGCGCTCGGTTTATATCGCCTTGCTAGCAGATGCAATTACGGACATTTCGGTGAAGTTTTGAGAGGTTTCAGAATGTTGGTTGTGAAACTATAGGCCTTTGTGGATATTCTGCGTGGCGTGTTCGGTATGCATGTACAGAACATTTTGGCGAGCATCTTCTTTCGAAGATTCCACTGAAAAGGACCGAATGTGAAGTCGTTTTGTAACAGTGTGTTGCCTATCTCGTAATATTTCGGGTTGGACTTAGCACATTTCTGGCTGTCTTACGTGTGATATAAGCGCCACGAACTAGTAATAGATGTACTACCAACGCAAATGTGGGCTTGGTGACAAAATAAATGAAAAGGACCGTAATAAAACATCAGTATCTACAAGTAAACATTTTCAATGAAGGGAGGCAGCACCCACTTTGCCCGTTATTAATAGAGATTTACAGATTTATCTTGTTACTGGAGTTACGCGGACTTTGTAATCGTTAGTATGGACGGTGGTTTTCTTCAACGCTGCTTTTCTCATCGCCTACATAGTACCTACGAATGCAGAGCGACGGGTGGTGAATGGACACTATACTGAAGTAGGTGGGCATTATATAAATCGCAAAACGAGTCCCGCCAAGCCCGCCTCGCGGCAAGGTACACCTCATACACCAATTTCCGTCACATTCGGATAATTCCTTTGTTGTGTGTTTTTCTTATTTCTTTGTCTTATAGTGTACGTGCAGCCTTTTATAGACGGAACTTCATCAAAAATAGTTGCATAAATGCCAAATTCCTGTGGTCACTCTTAATGTAGTCGGATAGGTCGTGGATAGTTGTTTTTATGACGTTCGGTGACTCTCTATCCAAGACAACATACTGCGTCTTCCTTACCAAGAAATTCTCAGTTCAGTCCCAAATTTCGCATGATGCACCATACGACCGTATTTTAGATAATATATACTTAGCAGTTTATTTACCTGTACTTCACTAATAAAAGGAACAATTTTCCCTGAGGGTGAGTTAGGTTGATGGCTGAGACACGTGCACATAATGGTGCAATATAGCTAACCGGATGTTACTGGAAATTATACTGCCTTAAGAAAGCTCTCGTGACGCTGCGTACTGAATGCGGAAGCAGTAAATCAGCAGCAGTTGGTTACAGCACGTGGTAACCTCGTAATGGATGCGCCGCACGGAACAGTTTGTCATTAGCCTAGTGCCGACGCAGAGGCAAAGACTTTGAGTAATGTAGCCACCGCCCCAATTAGCGCCTCTAAATTAGTAAGCTGAGCACGACACTACGTCACAGTGGAGTCTAGGCCGCTACACCAGTCGGCTGTACCGCGCGCCAAGCCGAATACACCTTGCTGCACCCTAAACTGGGAAGCTGCCGTAATGTGCAAATGAATAAACAGTAAAGTATTTCATTTTCTTACTTCGCATGTTATGAATATTGCTATCAACATCTACTCTCTGCTAAGTGTCAAGCCTACCATTTCCTTGTTCTATATTGAGGCGTGTACGTCCAACACCATTTCGCCTACTCGAGGTTCCACCTGCCTTCAACTTCCTTCCATAGATGCTAACAATAGCAGCATCCAGACAGTAAGTATACCATACTCGCCGTTTCTGCCATGTTCGCTTGCATGTGCCAGACCAGAATAATCGGCCCTTTTCAAAAATGGTTCAAATCGCTCTAAGTACTATGAGACTTAACATCTGAAGTTATCAGTCCCCTAGACTTAGAACTACTTAAACCTAACTAACCTAAGGACATCACACACATCCATGCCCGAGGCAGGATTCGAACCTGCGACCGTAGCAGCAGCGCTCTTCCGGACTGAAGCGCCTAGAACCATTCGGCCACAGCGGCCGGATCTGCCCTGTTCGAGAATAACAGAAGCTGAAGAAATGAATTAAAAATTTTTGCGATTACCTATGTTTGAAACAACATTTTCTGCTTGCTGGGTAAATGTCCTAACCGTTACTCCACCGTAGCAGTGTAAGTAACACATTTGCGCAGACTGCCGTAGTCCAACGCCCTCACTAACACACGCTTCATTTCACACCTTCACCCCATTTTCCCCTTCTTAAATCGTCTCTCTTTCCTAGGTTTGAAATTTGTGTTTGGGAGGACATGGACTGGAGTAATCCATGCTGCTAGGATAGCCGTACTGCTAAGGTGGTTTAATGGGGCTGTCCTTCGCGATCATTACGATAATGTTCGTGATGCCCCTTTGAGAGTCGTAGACGTCCACCGTGTGAAGGCAAAACTTCTACAACTCAAACGTAGGCAAATCGATGGAGTCCGCTTGCGTTCCCAGCCTCGTCCAATCGTACAGTGTTAGTTGGCCTCTCTCTATCATCTTCTTCGGCTACACAAACGATCTCAAAGGATGTGTCTTACTACCATTCGTTCTCTAGATGGGCGTGTGGTCCTCCCAATCAGATATCATACGTGAACTTTACCAGTACTCGTCCTCCCTCCCACAAACCTCCTGGCTTCGATCGCCTTCCCAAAGAATTATATATTCGATTTTGGCCCCTGATAGCAGATACGATAACTTCTATGGTGAATGAAGTATTCCACGGAGGCCTTGTCCCGCACAGCTTTAAGGTTGCTAAAATTGTCCTGAGCCACAAGAAGCCGGAACGTTTACGTGTGAATCGGGTGCCTGCCGGTGTGGCCGTGCGGTTCAGTCTGGAACCGCGTGACCGCTACGGTCGCAGGTTCGAATCCTGCCTCGGGCATGGTTGTGTGTGATGTCCTTAGGTTGGTTAGGTTTAAGTAGTTCTAAGTCTAGGGCACTGATGACCACAGATGATAAGTCCCATAGGGCTCAGAGCCATTTGAACCATTTTTTTTTTTTTTTTTTTTTTTTTTTTTTTTTTTTTTTTTTTTTTTTTTTTTTGTGAGTCAGGTCCGCCCGATAACCCTCTTCAACTACGATTATAAAATAGTGGCGCGAGCGGTAAATAGCAGATTCTCGGTGTTGTTGGCTACCAATATCGCGAGCCATCAAATTGTCTTCCGGGTCGTACTCCCTGACTCCCGTTGCTGAATGTCGTTATCTAATTTCGATTGCTTCCACCATTTCCGTGCCAAGCGCTTTGCTTTTCATTGATTTTCACAATGCGTTCGAGCGCGTTAATCATGGATTTCTCGTGCCAGTATCGACGACTGTTGGTTTTAACGGTGCTACACGACGGTTGTTTAGCTCTCTAATTACTGGAACCCTTATTGCGATCTATAACTGCTCGATTGGGTGGCTGGTCGCTGTTTGGGAAAAAAGGTTTACCGTTCGTGCATATACTGATGACGTTATGATTGTTCTCCGTACCCCTGATCATATACCACTGCTGAAGGCAGTTTTGGATGCTTTTTCTCGACTTACGGGAGCGCGGATTAAGGACAAGAAAGGTCGCTTACTCAGTTTGCGAGGATTTGACGCTGTTTAAATTCCATGTGCCTTGAAGGTCATCCGATATCGATCGTTAGGTGTTATAATTGACAGCTGTTCCCTAAAGATGGCTACGATAAACTGGAAGTCTGTCGCCGTTAAGATTCAGAGAGCAATCATTGAACACGAGCGACACTCTCTCTCACTTGTTCATAAGGTCCGGACCATAGAAACGCATGTGTTAAGAAAGGCTTATTTTGTTGCACAAATATTACCACTTCCTGCGATGATACGCCGCAAGTTGCAAAGTTTAACTGGCAGGTTTGTCTGCCGCAACTCTATATTTCGCGTGCGTTATGGGGTTATGGCGTGCCCCCATTTGGTGGGAGGTTTGGGCCTCCCTGAAATTCGAGTTAAGGCTTCTGTTTTATTCATCCGTCGCAGCGTTTTAACGTGTTTACGCCCCCTCCCCCCCACCAGTCACTTACTGATCGCCTTCATGACTGTATCCGACCGGTGAGTTTAACACCTCCATTAGATACTGGTGGGATTAGTTATAAACTAAGCCATGTTATGGAATTTTTTCTTGAAGTTAGTTATTTAGGAGTAAATATCCTTTCCCAAGCGAATCTCTCCCTGAAATTTCTGTTATGCCGCTGGCAAATTCCACATAGCATTCCCTCCATGGAAGCCCTGTTGCCAGAAACGAATTGGAAGATTGTTCAGTCTAACGATTTTCTCGATGGAAGTGGCGCCCTCGTGGTACCAAGTTGTTCATGATATTGTACCTACCAACGTGCGACTTTTTCGTATTGGCCTCAGTGTGACGGATCGCTGCAATTGTTGCCATGAAACTGATACATTATATCACCGGTTCATCTCCTGCGGTCATGGCCATTCGAGATGGCTTCGCCGAGAACTGGCTTTTGTTCTCAGGACGTCGGAGGCGGCTATCTCGGGGGAGATTCTCGTGCGTCCCGATTCAACCTTCTTTCCCCGATCGAAGAACAATGCCATCATGTGACTTGTCGGACATTGTGCCCACTACGTGATGGTGAGTGGATATGATGTAGATCCGAGTGTCTTTTCCCAATATGTGGCCACAGCCCATTGGACCTGGCTCAGGATGCCACGTTACCGGGAGCTTTATCCTAATATGCTGAATCTTGATTTTCATCGACAAGGAGTTGGATGAGTTGAAATCCCCTCCTTTTTCTTGTGGACCCTCTTGTTTGGATTTCGATGTTACACGATGTAGAACTGACGGAGCAAAAAAGGTTTGGGCATGTTTAAATTAACGCCATATTCATTCATATACGTTTTTCTGATTTAACACTTTTGTTTTTGTCGAAATGACTTCTTTTGTTTTATTTTTAATCGATTGCCTTAAATAAGTGCTTGGAGGCAGAAAAAAAGAAAAAAAAAGAAGTAGCGTAGTGGAATGTAAAGCGAAGGCGGTTATTCGTGAGTTTTTTTAAACTCCCCCAGTATAACTTTTTTCTTCTCGTTCACTTAAAAAAAATAGTTAACGCACATGCCTAGCAAACAGGTGATGTGGGTTCACGTCCTAGCTGTGGCAGAAATTTCAATTCATTTCTTCGGCTTCTATCATTATCGAAGACAGAGTTGAGACTCATACACCTCAAGGAAATGTTAATCCCATCAGATCAAATTGCCCTGTGTCAAAGTGGCTTACCATAGTAAATTTGGCCATTTGCAAACCATATCATTACTAGAATGATTGCTATTTCACACTGTCTTACTTGCAGCCTTCCCTTAGCAGTTTAATGGGTGCTACTGAAGGTATGAAAGAAGAATTTGTTGTGAACTGACAAGACAGCCAGTCCACAGTGACGGGTAACCGAAAGGCACGCTCTTAAACTCACCCAGGCTGGCGTGAGGTCTGAAACAGGATACGTAATGAATGCTATAAAGAAAAGTACGTAGCTGCTGGAATACTTAACTTTAATCCACAATTGGTGAACATTGGTCCTGTTACTGTACATGCTTCAGTAGATACATAGCAAAGGATAAATGGCGCCTTGCTAGGTCGTAGCCATTGACTTAGCTGAAGGCTATGCTATCTATATTCTCGGCAAATGAGAGAGTCTCCGTCCGTGTAGTCGCTAGCAAAGTCGTCCGTACAACTTGGGCGAGTGCTAGTAAGTCTCTCTAGACCTGCCGTGTGGCGGCGCTCGGTCTGCAATTACTGACAGTGGCGACACGCGGGTCCGACATGTACTAATGGACCGCGGCCGATTTAAAAGCTACCACCTAGCAAGTGTGGTGTCTGGCGGTGACACCACAGAATTCTCTGTTAAAGCGTGTTCGGTGGGGCACGGGAGCTGGAGAGTGCCTCTAGCCTCGCTTGGAGATACGTACAGTTAGTATGCACTAACGTGACAAAGAGAACTCCTTGTATCGTGTCGGACCTTCTTTTTCCCGGCATAGTGCAGCGACTCGACGTGGCATGGACTTACAAGTCATAGGAAGTCGCCTGCCGAAACACTGAGCAAAGATGCCTCTACAGCCGTCCAGAATTAGGAAGCCGTTGTAGCTACAGGATTTTGTTAACGAACTGACCTCTCGGGTTATGTCAATCAAATGTTCTATTGGGTTCATGTCTGGCGGTCTTGGTGGTCAAACCATTCGCTCAAATTGTCCATAGGGTTCTTCAGACCAATCGCGAACATTTAATAATTTTTTTCATAATGTGGGGCCACAGTCGTAATAAATTTCTTTAAAGTCAATACCGCCATTAGACTGTTGTTTATTTGCAGTGTTACATTGACATTTACACTATCATGATTTCGGCTTCAAAGTGCCATTATCAAGTGTTTCAAGTGTTATACAGTGCCTAAGATGGCATACTCTCGTATTTAAATAATAACAATGTCTAATAGTATACAGGGTGATTCAAAAAGAATACCACAACTTTAGGAATTTAAAACTCTGCAACGACAAAAGGCAGAGCTAAGCACTATCTGTCGGCGAATTAAGGGAGCTATAAAGTTTCATTTAGTTGTACATTTGTTCGCTTGAGGCGCTGTTGACTAGGCGTCAGCGTCAGTTGATGCTAAGATGGCGACCGCTCAACAGAAAGCTTTTGTGTTATTGAGTACGGCAGAAGTGAATCGACGACAGTTGTTCAGCGTGCATTTCGAACGAAGTATGGTGTTAAACCTCCTGATAGGTGGTGTATTAAACGTTGGTATAAACAGTTTACAGAGAATGGGTGTTTGTTCAAAGTGAAAAGTTCTGGACGGCCGAGAACGAGTGATGAAAATGTAGCACGCATCCAGCAAGCATTTGTTCGCAGCCCAGGAAAATCGACTCGCAGAGCTAGCAGAGAGCTGCAAATTCCACAATCAACCACATTGGCACTTATCTGTCCGTAACTACCTGAACGTCAACTACCCGAGGCGATGGATCGGCCGCCAGGCAGCCCGTGACAGAGCACTTCATCACTGGCCTCCAAGAAGCCCTGATCTTACCCCCAGCGATTTTTTCTTATGGGGGTATGTTAAGGATATGGTGTTTCGGCCACCTCTCCCAGCCACCATTGATGATTTGAGACGAGAAATAACAGCAGCTATCCAAAATGTTACGCCTGATATGCTACAGAGAGTGTGGAACGAGTTGGAGTATCGGGTTGATATTGCTCGAGTGTCTGGAGGGGGCCATATTGAACATCTCTGAACTTGTTTTTGAGTGAAAAAAAACCTTTTTAAATACTCTTTGTAATGATGTATAACAGAAAGGTTGTATTATGTTTCTTTCATGAAATACACATTTTTAAAGTTGTGGTATTCTTTTTGAATCACCCTGTATTTTAAATACGAGAGTATGCCATGTTAGGCACTGTATAACACTTAAAACATTTGATAATGCCTCTTTGAAGCGGAAATCATGAGAGTGTAAATGTAAATGTAACACTTCAAATAAACAACAGTCTAATGGCTGTACTGACTTTAAAGCAATCGCGAACAATTGTGGCCTGGCGAAATGGTGCATTGTCGGTCACAAAAATTTCTTTGTTTAGTTTGGGAATATGAAGTCCATGAATGGCTGCAAATGGTCTCCAGGTACCTGAACATAATTTCCGTTATTCAATGGTTCACCTGGACTAGAGGACCCTGTCCATTCCACGTAAACACAGCGCACTTAATTATGGAGCCACCGCTAGTTTGTTCAGCCTCTTGTCGACAAATTGCGTCCATTGCTATGGGGTCTGCACCACAGTCCAACCTTGCCATCAGCCCTTACCAAACTAAGATAGGGATGTATCTGACCGGGCCATACTTTTCTAGTTGTCTAGGGTCCAACCAGTATGGTCTCGAAGCCAGGACAGGCGCTACAGTCGATGTCGTGCTGTTAGCAAAGACAGTCCCTCGGTCGTCTGCTGCCATAGCCCATTAATGTCAAATTTCTGGATAAAATCTTCTCGGTTTTCAGCCACGTCAATTCCAACAAAATTCTCAAGCTTTCGATTGCGGAGCTAGTCATCGAAAGCTCAATAATTTTATTGGAACTGAAGCGGCTTGAAAACCGAGAATATTTTATCCAGTCATGCCGCCGCGAAAGACTCCGAGCACACAATGTCACATATTGTCTCAGTGCCCTAACCGATATGTTCATCGTACGTTCCACATTGACTTCTGCTGTTATTTCACTCAGTGATGTTTGTCTGTTAGCACTGACAACTCTACGCAAACGCCGCTGCTCTCGGTCGTTAAGTGAAGGCTGTCGGCCACTGCGTTGCTCGTGGTGAGAGGTAATGCCAGAAATTTGGTATTCTGGACGCACTCTTGACGCTGTGGATCTCGGAATATTGAATTCCCTAAGGATTTCCGAAACGGAATGTCCCATGCCCTTAGCTCTAAATGCCATTCCACTTTGAAAGTCCGTCAATTCGCATCACGTGACCATAATCAAATTGGAATCCTTGTCACACGAATCACCTGAGTAAAAGTGACAGTTCCACCAATGCATTACCCCGTTACATCCTGTACGCGATAGTACCACCATCTCTGTAGGTGCATATTGTTGTCCCACGACTTTTGTTACCTCAGTGTAGAGTACCCGCCAGGTGGAATTATTGCCCGCAATATGCGCACGTGAGGATCATTCGGCCACTCGTGCGTGCGGGTGCGAGGCCAGGGCAGTACTATCTCATAGAGAAAATAACAATATTATTTGCTCTCTAGCTGCTCAGACGGCGCGGTAAGGGATGGGGCAAGGGTAGTAGTGGGGGGTATCCGTTGCAGATGAGCCAGCGCATTAAGAGAGATGATGTTCTACAAGAGTGGACCATACGGTTATTTCGGAATACCTGTTATCGCGGGTACTGTTATTTCTTTATATCAGTTACTTTTAATAGTTATTTATAACGGACAGTTATTTCCACTACCGAATAGCGCAGACGAGGGTACAGTTAAATATGAGTGCCCGCATAACGCGGACTGCTAGATTTCCCTCAGATCACATCTGTGAAACATACGTTGAGACATTTTACTTTTTTAGTTTGGTTTGGTAGCCGTGCAAGCTGATTCTAGCCATCGGTACAAGGATAACAGCTACTGCATACAGGTTAACAGCATCTGCATGTGTGCCTTAGATGGGTGTTACGATTAATCAAGGAAAACCCCCAGTTGGGAAACGGGGCCAAAATTAGTTGGTTACTGTCGATTTGCAATTTACAATTTCTTTATTGATTACTTCAACCATTAAAAGTCATTTCTTTACCACTTGACCAGGAACAGATCCAAAAAAGCTAGTAGGCATGAGTGCCTTTTCAAAACAATTTACTTTACAGTTAAGGGCCAAGCCATTTTACTTAAAACCGACTTTGATAAAACATTTGATAACAAATCAATATTTTCCAAATAATGAAATTAAAAACTTTTTCTTTGCCGTTAATAGCAAAGCCAGTTTACTTAAAACAGACTTTGACAAAGCATTTAATAACAAAATTAAAACTTTCTAAGTAATGAAACAAATAACCACCAATTTGTATACAATTTCGCTACCGAACATGTAGGGAGCCAACTTCTTTTAAACTTTGGCACAACAAGATATTAAATTACAAGGGCTCGCTAACAGGGAGGCAGAACTAGCATTTTCAAAGGATGCCAAGTAGATTAAAACAATCAAAGTAAAGATACAGTCATTCACCTTTTACAATAACTAACAATTTGAAAGCCACGTAATTTTAAAAACCCTCCAATGAAAGGCAAACTTAACCTTTTTAAACAGCGGCCAGTGGCCAGAGTAAAATACAACAATTTAACATTTTACAATAACTAACAACTTTAATACCATGTCCTGCCACCAAAATGTCCTGGGATAGAAATAATTAACCGGCCGGGTGTAAAGGCGACCACAATCGTCTCCCGAACGATGTTCAGGCTAGAAGCGGACTAACAGACCCACAACGCCTCACATTCAGCAATCACATCGACCTCAGGTGAGGCTAGGGGAGGAGGAGGAATCAAATCAGGAACCATAATCCCATCCCAAAAATACACTTCCTCCCAGACAGTACTAATAAGAAGGCAAAAGATCACTGTCTATAATTACACCGGCGACAGGGACAGGATCTTCGAACGCAGGAGGCCACAAGGTAAAAAAAAAATGTAACCTAAAACAATGATCACTGCCCAAAAATACACTTCCTACCGGGAAGTACTAATAAGAAGCGGAAAAGACCGCTGTCTATAATTACACCGGCGACAGGGACAGGAAACCCGAACGCAGGAGGCCACAAGGTAGAAAACATGTAACCTAAAACAATAATCACTGCCCAAAAATACACTTCCTACCGGATAGTACTAATAAGAAGCGGAAAAGATCACTGTCTATAAATACACCGGCGACAGGGACAGGAAACCCGAACGCAGGAGGCCACAAGGCAGAAAAGACGCTGGTTGCACAAACCAAAATTCTTCAATTAACATCTACACCTTTCACCAACTTAACTTGCCGTTCATCAGAGAAACAGCAGGTGAACTCCGATGCAAAGGTTCCTCACACCCGACCGCGTACACGTCGCCAGCGTACCCATCTGGGCACAGTCACGCACCCACGCGCTCTCTCACCGGAGCCCTTGTCTTGTCTGCACCCACGGCGGCGAAATGTCACTCCTCACGTTAGTCGAGTTACTAGTCCATCATTACCGCCTCTAGACGGAAAATTTAAAGAAATCTGTTGCCGCTCCCACCAAGTAGTGACTCGGAACCACAGCCGTGGCCCCCGGGTGCTCACAGCAAGAGCTTACAGCCTCGTCCCGTCGACTCGTCCCACTCGTCTCGCACCGCCAGGATAGACCACGCGGCTTCTCGGAACAACAGCCAACTCTCCACCGCCACGCCGCAGTCTCATCGCTACGACATTCTCTAATTCCCAATTTTTAAAAACCAGCCATCCCCCCCCCCCCCCCCCCCACTCTCCAAAGATCTTATTCCCTTACACAAGGCTAACAGGAAGCAACGACTCGAAGATCGATAGCCGGCCGGTGTGGCCGTGCGGTTCTAGGCGCTTCAGTCTGGAACCACGTGACCACTACGGTCGCAGGTTCGAATCCTGCCTCGGGCATGGATGTGTGTGATGTCCTTAGGTTAGTTAGGTTTAAGTAGTTCTAAGTTCTAGGGAACTGATGACCACAGATGTTAACTCACATAGTGCTCAGAGTCATTTGTACCATTTTTTGAAGATCGATGAGACCAGACACGCCGCCAGAGGGGAATCTCAACAGAACCGTACGCAGCATAACGATAAATATGAAAGAATCAATTAACGGTGGAATGGAAGGACTCAGAACAATCTTTACAGCGCGATATATGTTGAGAGCCGACACACGGCTCAGTGCCAGCATGTCGAGCTCGTCAAGGCCAACAACGTCCAGTTTTTTACAAACTCTGTGGAACCCCCTGACGGCCAACAGCTATTTTCATGGATGTATGAACATGCTTGTTCCACTCGAATACCTGTCCTCTGTGGAAACATCATTGTCTGCTATGCCCTCCTATAGTCCCGGACACAGTTACCAACATCCGGATCACCTGTAGTTGTATCCCATAACACCCACAGAACAAGAACTGCGTGCGAATATTATAGCTGCACAGAAAAATGTATACACTCATGTACTGATAGTTATTTTCATAAACGCGCGAATTCGTCAATCACTCTGAGTAATCAGGTACTAGGAGGTGCACCTCAATGAACAGATGGCGAAGAGTCCCATAGTTACTTCCATGAGCTATAGAATACTTTCTAGACGTCCATTCCTCCACTCTGTTCATTTATCTGTGGTCAGACCTCCAAGGACGCGAAAGTGTTGTACGCACGTCAGTGAAGTGATGGTGCTATAAGTATTGGCAGTTTTTAAAATGATTGCTAGTAAAAGATGAGCTGTTATTACAGAGACTGCTACTTCTCAGTGACCCCATATTTCTTACCGTCAAGATGTTTTTTGCCACCTCTGAGTTCTACAGCTGAAGCCTTCACTGAAACGCCTATCTCGCAGAGCTTGTAAACTACGATTCTTTGACAGGCTGTGACAGTACGACCAAAAATTCGAAAAGTGAATGGTTTATAATGAAAAACACAATTAGTACGAGATTATGCTGACATTGCAACTAGGAAGTGATTTATTTTCGTCTGTCTTGTACACCTATTTTCTTTCTCACGTCGCCGTGTTAAAGTCACCTTTCTTTTGTCAGAACACAGCCGGGTTTACACAATTTCATCTCACTAATGTGCTAATGCAGTTGCAGTTGCGACAGCATCCTGAAACAGTGTACTATTAATCAAATCATTGAGTACAAGTAAGGTTAATAGATAATGAAAACCTCTTGCTCAGTATAAAAAAACTGGTTCCTTCTTCTATTGTAACAAACCCATGCTGTGCTGATTTTTATTTCATCTGCTATCTATGGCTCTTAAAATAATTATACTGTTACATCATAAAATTCGTAAATACTCGTATGTCATGGTAGATAAGAAAGTTTCACGGGTTAGCTATTTGGCAAAATATTCACCTATTTCCACATTGTCACTTGCTAAAAATTCGTTTCCGTGTCTCGATACGTTTGTCAGGTAGGAGGACTGTTATGAATATTTTACTTCTACTCTATCGTTTGTGTACACGATAGTGAGTGAGTACACCACATTTTTTTCTTGCCATTAGATCACTACAGGTCTCGTCTCAAGTTTACACAAAGATATAATAGCTCCAAACGCAAACTCATAACGACCTCTTCGTTTTATCTTCTATTCGAAGTTCTTGCAGTATCTTACTAATATAGAAATATCGCAGTAACTATGACTGTGGACTCGCCCTGCGCTGAGAACGAGAATGTGTTTCTGCGCAACGGTCAAAGTAAATTTCCGCGAGCTGTATGCCATAGCCCTGCTGCCTGACTGGTTTTTTAAGGCTTCTACTGTTTTTTAGTCCAAATTTTCTCCATCCATTTATTTTTTAAATGGAGTGAATAATCCTCCGAGTTTGTATTAAAGTGTATTACCGATCATATTCTACAGAATAAATATAATCTTAAAACTTACATTCTTGAGAAATGATCTCGTTATAGTTTCTCCGGTTTTGTTGAATATCTTGAATGATGGCAGAGCTTGATTTGCCAAACTGAAGCAACAACGAACCATACTAATTCACATTGATTTCTCCAGCGCATTCATTGTGATTCAGTCGTGATTCAGAGTGTGTTCTTAATCTGTTAGTATTCGCTAGTAAATTGGCTGAGGACGGAGAGGATCAATCTAAGACTCCTCCGCGAAAAACTTTACATCTCTAGGCAAACATAACCAGATATAACGCAAGGAATGAAAAGATATTTTGACCTTGATTAAGCCAGGACGAGATGAGAGCCGAATGTATTGTTCTTTGTGTAGAAAGAATTTCTTTTACATTCTTTAGACCCACAGAGGCACTTAAAGCAAATTATGACCTGTGGCAGTTATTTTTGTTGTTCTTCTGGAATTGTTTCATCATCTCGCTATGCTAAGGTCGACGTTCAGCTGACCACTTTCTTCTAGGTAACTAGGGTTTGTGTTCTGATGAAATTTCCCTGCTGTAGGCGTTATGTCTGAAGACGTTTCGATCTTCGATGTCTTTCGGTGAGATTTTGGCATTTTTTTAGATCAATTTGGATCTTTTTTGTCCAGACTGCTGCCGTTTTCAGTTTCTGTAGGTACGTCAAAATTTTCTTTGTTAGTCGGTTGTCATCTGGCCTCATGATGTGTCTGTAGAATTGCAGTCTAATTTGCAGAAATCGGTTTCGATGTTGGAATATTTTTCTGTGACTCTGTGTGGGCGGTATACTTTGTCTGCGAGTTTTGGGTCGAGGATTTTTCGGGTGATGTTTCTTTCAGCCTCTTTGATATTTCCGAGATCTCTTTTGTAATTAAGGTATAGAGTCTTGCTAGCGTAGAGTGTTTCAGGTTTGATAACAGTCGCGTGTTGTCAAATTTTTGTGTTGATGTTTATGCATTTTTTACTACAGATGCTCGCAACTTTCCCAATGCGTTCCGCATTTTTAGTACCCGTGTTTTTTGTGCTAATCTTTCTGTACTTGTAGGCTCAATAATTTCTCCTAAGTGCTTGAATGGCTAATCTTGTTTACTGTGCCATATTTTTTGTTTAAATTTTGTGTTTTGATGAGTATTGTAGTCATGAATTCGGTTTTAGAAAAACAAATTTGCGGTCCAGCTTTCTGGGCACATTCTTTAGTGACTGATAGGTCGCGAGGTCATCAGGGATGGCTAGGCATGTGACGCCGTGGGGAGAGGACATCGCCCTGCCGGACGCCAGTCTTGGAGGAGAAAGTTATGAGATTTCTCCGCTGAATTTGACTTTGGAAGTTGTGTCTGTTAGGGTTTGTTGAATGGGCCGTTGTGATTTTGGGTCCATATTGATTTCTTTGAGTATATTAAACAGGGATTACCGGTCGATGGAGTCGTAAGCTTTCTTCAAGTCAACAAATGTGTATTCTGTTCAATGTATGGAAGGGCTATGTAATTGTTTGTGTGGTGTAATACAGAAATAGACACCATAAAGACACAAGTGGTGTCTGAGGGAAGGGAGATGCTCCAGAGGCGAAAACGAGAAGGTATGGTGAGAACTATTCATTGCTACGCTTTACGAAAAATACAATCAATGGTGAAGAACCTTCGCAGTGCTGAATTAGTCTAACCATTTTAGCTATTGATAGAACGAAGCCTAACACGTTCAAAATACTTCTTGAAACCAAGCTGCGAGATATAACGGGAGTGCGAAAGGTTATACACTGTTAGAAAACTTAAAGTTTTGTTGCTAAAACGACGTATGTGACGTCTAAGACCCTTTTGGCCTCTTACCAGATTTCGCATAGGATTTGCTAAATGCAACAATCTACCCAAAGTTACAGAAACTCTGGTTTTACCAGAAACGATTGATATAGTTTCCACAACTTTTGGTGATGTATTTGCTCAACAATTGAAAAGTATTCCTCCCTATAAACACGCAGTGCATAGAAGGATTTTAGACAATTCTGACGATTTAATAGAGCAGTTAACCGATAAACTGCGTCACAGCTGTTTCGCACTTCAGGTGATATTTATAAAGATGTTCATTTGATAGCATGTGGACGTTTCGTTGATGAGTTCAACATTCGAGATGAATTGTCTTTTTGTGAGCTAATACTAAAAAACCACGACAGCTCAAAGCCTTCTTGACATATTCAGTACTCTTTTTTAAAGAAAACGGGATATCACGGTATAGCTCATTTTCTGGAATTGATGGCGGATTGCAGAAAAAAGTTAAAGTTTTAGCTCCTGATCCAGTATGGACTAACGCAATGATACACCGGAAGCCTCTGGCCGTTAAAAAACTTTGTTCACCCCTTCATAAAGTGTTGCTAACGGTTATAGAAACAGATAATTTTATTAAGACAAAGCCTATAAATTTAAGACTTTATAAAGTGAGGAGTAGGGTGCTGAACACACTTAGTTGTTCAATGGCTTTCAAAGGATAAAGTACTAAAAAGATTCTCTGAACTGAGGAATGAGGTATTCTGTTTCTTAAAGGAGAAAAGTCACTCGCTGACAGACTGTTTCAGCAACGGAGATTTTCTATTGAAAATGGGTTACCTCAGTATCATTTTTGAGGAACTAAATATTCTTAACACTTCACTGCAAGGTAATCAGGCGATTGTACTATCTTGGAATGAAAAAATGAAGGCGTTCACAAATAAATTGGTACTGCCACAAAACCTAATGGACAGTGGCATGCTTGATACGTTTCTTACTCTAGTGTCACTGCTAGAGGTCAGCCGGCCATGGCGGCCGAGTGGTTCTAGGCGCTACAGTCTGGAACCGCACGGCCGCTACGGCCGCAGGTTCGATTCCTGCCTCGGGCATGGATGTGTGTGATGTCCTTAGGTTAGTTAGGTTTAAGTAGTTCTAAACTCTAGGGGACTGCTGACCTCAGACGTTAAGTTCCATAGTGCTTAGAACCATTTGAACCATTTTTTGTTAGAGGAGATACTTCCAATGAAGAAATAAGCCTGTCTTCTTCATCATTCTAAAAGTTGGCCAGTATGATAAATTTAACTGATTATGTAAACTGAAATTGGAGAGGGGAGAAATGGAAGAGAAGGGACCAGAGCACTGCATCTGCGTGACGAATCGGTCTCGTCCACATCACTCGCTATCCACGGCCACGCGGAAGCACGCGGCTGGGAGTTCACTCATTCGGTTATCACGCGGCGCTCACTCACGAAGTGATGGGTCCGCTTTCCACGCGGTTGTAACGAAACGTAGACACTATCTATACAGCTTCGACATAACGTAGCGACACTAATGGTCTTGGTAAACGTTGATTTAAAATTAAAATTTCTTTTTTCTGTCGATTTTCCATGTTTTCTATGGAGAAGGTGCGTGCTGTGTACCTCACAGAACAACAAGGAAAGAGAAACGCAACTGCCCCGTTAAAAGAGGGAAATACAGGCCGATAGCAACGCCTCTAGTGGTATGGAGATGATATAAAAAAAGGATAAACGTTGCAGGTTGCATCCTTCCTAGCTTATGTACGCTGTTTTTCTTTTTCTTTTAATTTTCTTATCTCAGTTTTCTGGGAGTGCTGCGTAATTATTTTGGCTCGCATCGTAATAAAATAACTGAAACACGGCTATAGCACATTGCAGTACAACAGTGACAAACCTACTATTCAGGAATTTTTTAGTCTAATTTAGATGCAACAATTTTTATTTAGCTTGTGACGGTTATTTAGACTAGAAGCTTGTTTCGACTTACTGTCAGTTTCAAGTGTTGCGTCTAGTTCTTATGACGCACAAAACATCCTGGAGCTTTTATATGTTGATAGAAATCAGTATAAGTGCGTCAGTTTACAAGTCTATTTTTGACGTTTGCGTCTGACTGTCGCTGCTCCAATGATGTTTTGTTGAGCATCAACTGTCAGGCTCTAACGTCAAGAATAGACTTACAGACTGACACATATTGATTTCTATCAACATATAAAAGATCCAGGACTTTTTGTGCGTCACAAAAACTAGGCGCAACACTTGAAACTGACAGTAAGTCGAAACAAGCTTCTAGTCTACATAACTGTCACAAGCTAAATAAAAATTGTTGCAGCTAATTCCTGAATAATTTCATACTTTGACATCTTAAAATCTATGGGGTCAATGGAGAAAAAAACTATAATTAAGAGAATAATCGGAAGTTAAAGAGGTTCAATTAAGAAATCTTTATCACAGTATTAATTAATGAAGAATTCTAAAATTCCAGAATGAGATTTTCACTTTGCAGCGGAGTGCGCGCTGATATGAAACTTCCTGGCAGATTAAAACTGTGTGCCCGACCGAGACTCGAACTCGGGACCTTTGCCTTTCGCGGGCAATTACTCTACCAACTGAGCTACCGAAGCACGGTGTGATGTCCTTACGTTAGTTAGGCTTACGTAGTTCTAAGTCTATGGGACTGATGACCTCAGATATTAAGTCCCATAGAGCTTAGAGCCATATGAACCATTTTGCTGTCATGTGCAGTGCTTAAATACTTCCAACGTGGAAACAATCTTCCAAAAATTAATTGCTATATGACATAATGAATGAAATAAATGCCGGCCGCGGTGGTCTAGCGGTTCTAGGCGCGCAGTCTGGAACCGCGCGACTGCTACGGTCGCAGGTTCGAATCCTGCCTCGGGCATGGATGTGTGTGATGTCCTTAGGTTAGTTAGGTTTAAGTAGTTCTAAGTTCTAGGGGACTGATGACCACAGATGTTAAGTCCCATAGTGCTCAGAGCCATTTGAACCATTTGTGAATGAAATAAATTTAATACCACAAAATATTGTATTTTCCATCTTTTCCCGACTGACAAACGTTTTATTTATACTAGACACATTTCGCTTTTTTAAAAGCATCTCGATTGGAACAAAGTTGATAAAGTATATAAAGTCAGTTGTGTACTCATAAAAACATAGGGACTAAAATTTATTGAGTGTTAGTGAAGAGCAATGCGCCAAAAAACACACACAAACAGAAATTATTTGCTAAAATATACATCAGTCGAGACAAACGTTAATGTGATCTCACAACCGCAGCGATGTACAAAACTACGACAGGTAATCAAGAAGCAGAATAGAAGTCGAAATACTGTCCACTGAAGATGCTTCAAAATAAAGCAAAAGTCAGTTGGGATAAATAAGACTTTTATTACAGTGTAGAGAGATAGACTATATCTCAATATTACTCATAAAACTGCAAGTACAGAGAGAAGTTATAGGAAAGGAAAGGACAACGTGAATATTGTATGTTTGGCTCAGCCTTCGGTTGTTTTCAATCGCTACGACCGTCGTCATCTACATCGCTACAGTCTGTGTCAGTGTCTGATTCATCTGGTCAGAGTATTTACAATGGGACGGAGCATGTTATCAATTAAAATTTCCCCCTCCATGCCCTCCTCCTGTAACCTGTCTTGCAGATGTTTAGCACATCTTGCCTTAGAACATCTTTGTCAAAATCGTCTAAATTCGTGACAGGCTTCTGACATTGTTTCCCTGGCTATCCGAAAACTGAGCTGGGCAGATACATTACCTTCTCCGGCAATCCGCTGAACAGTTCTCAAGCTGATGCCACTTGCTATTGCTGTGCGCTGTTCTGGCAACATCTGAGACAGGTCCACCGTTTTCAGCTTCGCGCTTGAAGAAAACGTGTCTCCTGTAAATTATGTCTCTCGCTTGTGAAGAATTTGTCGCTTACCATCTCCATCAGCCATGACAAACGTAACAAACTGAAAAAAATTACCCAATAACTGCCAGAAACACCTGTAACATTCGCACTGGCCAAGATGTTCACAACAGAGCTCTGAGAAAACTATTGAACGTTCATTGGCTGCCGGAGGATGACGTCACGTCAGATGGGCAGAACGATCCTAAGCCCGACTGCCATCGTTCATGGCACCAACAATAATACTGTTGGCTTAGCTTGGATCTGTGATATAGTTACACAATACGTGGTTGTACTGCTACAAAATGAACGAACCGAACGAGAACGCAGTGGTTCCTGACGGTTAACACCAACAAAATTTTAATCTTAAATCTCCAAAAATGTTTAATGGAATGCTGCTGGACGTTCAAAGTGACACCAAGTGTTTTAGGATTAACTCTGAGCAAGCTTGCTGTTAGAATAGTTTTTAGATCCGACACCCATCTATACGGTTACATTGAGTTTTGAGGTTCAAAAACTTCGGAAGAGTCGCTGGGTTCGAGTGTACAATGTGTAACAGAAATGTACGGCACAAAATGCAAGACACATTCCTCAGATGCAGACGAAATAATTAAGTTATGTGAACATGGGTATGGAAACACTTTGCTTCCACATTACAGCTCAATTTCTCCAACTCATTAACCGTGGGAAACACCCAAGAACGGAACAATTTTTTTGTTGAAATTTGTTGTAAGGTCTTACCGGACCAAACTGCTGAGGTCATCGGTCCCTAAGCCTACGCACTACTTAATCTAACTTAAACTAACTTACGTCATAAACAACACACACACCCATGTACGAGGGAGGACTCAAACCTCCGACGGGGGGAAGCCGCACGGACCGTGACAAGGCACCCAAGATCGCGCGTCTACCCCGCGCGGCACACGGAACGCACCAGCATATCACATGCAACTCTCTCTCACGGGCATAAATTGTTACATGCATCAACTCGCCGTCCCATTGAATCTCGGATGCGGTGTGTATCCATGGAGTATTGCGTATGATTTCGCAGCCTTCCATAGTATGGGTACGGAGACTCTGAACATCTTGTACTGCGGTCCCATACCCAAGAGCTTTCAAATGCCCCCACAAATAAAAGTCTAGTGGATTTAAGTACGGAGAGCACGGAGGCCAGGAAAGTGTCACCGAATCAGTTATTTGAAAGCTGGACATTAACACAAAAATGAGGAGATGCTCCATCATGCATGAAGTATGCGTTGTGTCGCACAGCTAAAGGCACATCTGCCAACAGATCAGGTAGAATATTCTGTACGAAGTTATGATAACTTTGTCGTTTGAGACTGGGTGGAAGATAGTGAGCCCTAGCAGTTACCTACTATGCCGGCCTAAACAATGACAGAAAATATTTGTTGATAACTTGCTGTAACCTCTGCCTATGCATGCTGTGAAAATTAACTATCTGATCTCGTGGAAACGACCTCTCATGTATGAACTGCACCGTTGCACTAAAATCTGGGTTGACACACCTTTAAACACCCAACCGATTTGGAAAACAGAGTTCGCTGTAGATGGAAGATTTCTGATGCCTTGAGTGGATGAGAGAGAACGTGTCGCTCTATCACTATTTTTCATGATTTTCATATTCTAGGCTACTCTTTGATGGTGATTTTATAAGCAAGACATCATTTTTGTGAGACCAGGCAATGATGGGAGCATGTACACTGTCAACGCATGCTGGATTTTTATGGTAGCTCTCCTTCGAATACTATTTTCGGGAGTTGGTTATTTAACGGCAAATCTTGCAGTGGACGTTTGGGGCTTGGCAGCCACCTGTGGCTATTATGGAAAGGAACATCTTGAAGCAGTTACTGAGCATAGAACGCTGGTCGCAAGAATTTCTCGCCCCAGTATGCAGACAATGCTTTCAGCTCAAGAAACGATAAAGCTGCCTACCTGGATCTACCTGTTAGGAGCCTCTATTCACGACAGGGGCAGGGATGTAAGAGAAATGTAGGTCATCAGGTCAAGTCGTTTAGACAATGTCGTAAACGCCCATTGTAAACAGGGATGGCGGCCACAAAAATTCGCGAGCTTCCATGTTCACTCTGGAAGAGGCGTTATCAAACGAGCCGGAGGCGGTGTCGTCCCTATGCCTGCAAAGCTTTTTAGAAAGCCTCAGGGGCCGGCCGGAGTGGCCGAGCGGTTCTAGGCGCTACAGTCTGGAAACGCGCGACCGCTACGGTCGCAGGTTCGAATCCTGCCTCGGGCATGGATGTGTTTGATGTCCTTAGGTTAGTTAGGTTTAAGTAGTTCTAAGTTCTAGGGGACTCATGACCTCAGAAGTTAAGTCCCATAGTGCTCAGAGCCATTTGAAACAAAGCCTCAGGGCTTCGAAAGAATTTTATTACAGAAAGCAACATTTATGGCGGCTCTAAAAAGGCCTGTGTTGGGACAGAAAAGCACTTCTCTTAGTTTAGCTGAGGGCCCCTGTTGGAAATACTGTAACATTCGGCCCATGCAGATATTGATCTCTGTGATGTTCACTTTAGGCCTGAATGTAAACTCAATACACACCGCCTAAGTGACCGTGGGAAACAACAAGTTTAGAGCACAACGTTTTCTTCTGTCTGTGTGGGAATTTACGAGTCAGGGATTGGCTGCTTCTTCCGAAAGAGAAGAAAGTTATTAACTTTGATTAGGATTGGCCAGGTGATGGAGCAGATGCGTTAGAGAGGAGACAGGATGCTCATGGAGTTTTGTGACTGGCATGAAACCCTTGTGGGGCGGTTGCGTGAGTGCTTGAGGCGAGTTTACTGAGGTATGATGGAAGGGGAGGAGTGGAGAAACTTGATTTTCTGATTCAGAAGATTCTGGAAAAGATTCTGGTTTTGACTGTTGTTATGAGTGGTTTGCTCTTGGGACACTCGTCCTGAACGTGACTTTGCACTGGCATGGGGCATTGACTGGAGGACCTGCGGTGAAGACATATCTGTACTGGCAGTTTAGACCTCAGTCATCTGACAACTCGCTGTGCTGAGGGCAGCCTTATTCGTGTCAAGTCTGCCGCCATGGTATTTGATCTCTTTATGCACACTGCCGTATAACTGAGTCAAATTGGTTCATGGTATGACTTGTGAACGGGAGTGTCATACATTGGTATCTGGCGAGATTTCAGGGGTCCATTAGAGAGTAACTGCGATCCATCTAATACATCGCCAGCTACGACTTTGGATATTACGTGCCAGCAAAATCGAATTACAGGCGCCGCACATCGCTACTCTGCAGACAATTGCACCACAACCGTCAGGTGAGAAAACGGTAGAGTATTACTACTGCAGCTTGGTAGTGGAAACAGTGACAGTCTCACCACTTGTTCTCAGCAGCAACAACGAAGTATAATTTCAGCGTAGAAATAATCCATCACCGTCAATTAAGCGTTGGATAATTTCAGATTTCGTTGTGTATGTTTTGAGCCAGTGTATATAATTAATTAGACAAACCTTAGTCTTCACAAATCAATCCCAGCCAGGAGGTGTTAACTGTTTGTTGCAACTGTTTGTGTCGTCAACACTTCGTGTTTTTTTGTCATCTCGTTTAACTTATTTTATGATCAATTAACTTTTGCCATAATTTTTTTAATAAAAGATGAATCTTGTGTTGAAATACTAACTACCCATTAATGACTGAATGCAATAATGACAAGGATACCATTTCATGAAATTACTTTAGCATTCAAGTTTACTTAGATTCAGATAAAAGTAGTAATCTGTGATGCAAGTTAACAACAACATCCACTGTCAAAGAGTAAAATCAGTTTAACAGACGCATGGGCCAGGTAGACAAGTGGAAGGCTTACTTGTTAAAGAGATTGCTGTCAAGTCGTAAACTTATAAACGCCTGTAGTCATTCATAAAATACCGCAAGGCGAACTATTTTCTTCCGCAAATATTTAGCGTCAAGATAACAGCAAGCGTTGCTATGGTAGAAAGTCAGTTGCTCAGTTGTGACAAGCAAAACAAGGATAATGAAATGTAGTCGAATTATATCAGGTGCAGTTTGCGATTTGTGCTTTTACCATTGGACCGTGGCGTTACGCATGGTTAAACAGTTATTTATAAATAGATGTTAATGCGGAAACTCACTATTCACGTGTATGCACTATCAGAAAAGCCATCCCTTGTTATATCTTTAAAAGTACATTATGGGTAACGCTTATTTACGGAATCATCTACATACAGGTATACGACGGGAATTCAAAAAGTAAAGGCACATTTGTGAAAAGCTGTACTTATTCTGATGATAGAAAACTGAAACATGCGTTATTTTTCTACGTAACCTCCCTGGACTTCAATGCAGTTTTCCCGACGTTTTAAGAGTTTTCTTTTTATTTCATCAGAAAATACGTTTTTCCGTTGCATCTGTAACCTACTTTTGCACCGCAGCAATGACGTCTTCATCACTTTCAAATCTTCTTCCATGTAGTGCATCCGTTAAGGGTCCAAACATGTGAAAATCGCTTGGAGCCAGGTCTGTACTGTATGATGGATGTTCCAGCACCTCGAATCTCAACTCCTTTATTGCGTCGGCTGTCCGTTTGGCAGAATGTGGGCGAGCATTATCTTGCTGCAGGATGACACCTCTTCAAAGTTTTCCACGACGTTTCAATCTGATTGCAGGTTTTAGTTTCGTACGCAACACATCACATCCACCATACAATACAGACCTGGCTCTAAAGCCTCGTATACGCTGGGGCGACGTCTTGCAACATTGTGGCATGCTACGGAAATTTGACAAATTTGCTGACATCAAATTTAGACAAGTTTTAGGAAGCATTTTCTGAAAGTTTTCATATCTCTTGTAGCCTTGTATGGAAGTGAAACATGGACGGTAAACAGTTAGGACAAGAAGAGAAACTTTTGAAATGTGAAGAACAGAAGAATGCTGAAGATTAGGGGGGTAGGTCACATAACTAATGAGGAGATAATGGATAGAACTGGGGTGGTAAGAAATTTGTGGTACAACTTGACCAGAAGAAGAGGTCGGCAGATGGGACACTTTCTGAGATATCAAGGGATCACCAGTTCAGTACTGGAGGGAAATGTTAGGGTGAGAGAGAGTGCCCAAGAGATGAAAACAGCTAGAAGATCCACAAGAATGTGGATTGTAGCAGGTACTCAGAGATTTAAATGCTTGCACACGATAGAGTAGCATGGCGACCTGCATCAAACCCGTCTTGAGACCTGTCGTGTCCTGACATAGGTGGGAGAGGGAAAAAAGGGGTTACTGGGCAGTCTGCGCTCCCGAGAGGTACAGAGCAGAAGGCTGAAGGACAACTCACAGTGAAGGAATGGTTTTCTTCTATCTGAGCCAACACTGGTACAGGCATTTACTAGAAATGCAGGTGGTGAGACTCCGTATGAAACTGCTTGTGGAGACTCTTGGACAAACAGGGTTTGAAATGGTTGTTTATTCCAGATAGGACTAACTAATACACTGGAGGCTAGTTCTAGCGTTAGAAAAAGCAGGAATGCCACTGTTACAACAGAAACCAGTGCAGAAGTCCCAGGAGTGGATGCTAACCAAAGTACTAAACACTAGCAGCATCTTAGTTACAAAACAAAACATACTGAATGTGACACTGTTCACTGAGGCACTCCAAGTGAGAGAGCAGACTTACGTGGAGCTGGACCGAGGCTGGAGTCGACGGACGCGGATTCGGCGCCCAGATCGTCTGACTGAGAACTCTGCCAAAATGCGGAATCTAAGGGTTTTAAATAGTCGCGCAGGTGCACTGTTTTTCCCACTTAAAGCCAGCCAGCTAATCCTGCAGGTCTCTTGCAGGCGCCTGCCAATCACGGTTTAGTTAGGTCCCCTCTACTGCTCCTAAGGTGGGGATGTTACTGCAGTTGCACTAACTCCGTATTTGGTATCAACATTGTTCAGCTGAAAGCTGAACGCAACACAATTGTTATACGTCATTTAGCCCCGCCCCTCTTGCTCCCGGGAATAGGGACTGCTAGATCAACAGTTTCTGGCGTTTTCGCTCTCTTTCTGTCCCTTGTGAGCCTACTGACGTTGCTGTTCTCAGGGATGGAATCAAGCTGGCTTCATACGCTACTATGTGCCTGTTGGTTACAAAGTTCTACGGTGGCAACCTACCACAGCGTATTGACGACATATGAAGTTACATGTTAATTCCTTGAAGAGTAACTAACGCCCTGGGACCGCGTCTGGGGGCGTTTGCATTTTCGCAAGGCTCTCCCCTTACAGTTTACTCATGTAACCTTATCTCTCCTAGTTTCGTCTGCCCTCAGCATCGTCTCTGCTTCCACGCCTTGGAACGCCTGTCCTCCTTTCTCACAGCTTCAAGATAACACTACAGTAGCAAGGAATAATCAATACATTACAGACCGAAGTTCACAAGAACAACAACAACAACATAGTTTGATAATAAATGTCAACACACTTGGAGCCATTTTAAAATACCCATTTTGTTCTCCGCAACAGTCTGCATACAATATAAATATTTCATGATCTTTGGAATTTACTTCAAGGTGTATTACTATACAAGTAGCCAATTCATATCTACATCTTCTCTTCATTTTCATCCCACATAAAAATGTGACTATTCTTCGTATTGAATGAATGAGAAACAAAAACCGGCCGCTGTGGCCAAGCAGTTCTAGGCGCTTCAGTCCGGAACCACGTGGCTCCTACGGTAGGAGGTTCGAATCCTGCCTCGGGCATGGATGTGTGTGATGTCCTTAGGTTAGTTAGGTTTAAGTAGTGCTAGGTGTAGGGGACTGATGACCTTAGATGTTAAGTCCTATAGTGCTTAGAGCCATTTTTGAGAAACAAAGCCGGCCGGAGTGGCCGAGAGTTCTAGGCGCTTCAGTCTGGAACTGCGCGACCGCTACTGTCGCAGGTTCTTCAATGAACAAGAAATTCGGTTTCATTATTTAGCAAATGTTTGCTACTATGACTGTACTAAGAGACGTACGAATAAATTAGCCTGAAGTGGCAGGAACTCTTCGATGTAGTAGGAAAACATCAGTAAGATTTTACAGCTAATGCGAATCAACAACAGGTACTAAAGTTCGGCTCAGATACTAAAGTGTTTCAATACATGAAGTCAAACAGACAATAGTGTTTGGGTTATCCGTGTCGCATCTCGATTACAGTATCAACTCAGAATTTTTCGCCCATTTCACGCCATGTCAGTTAAGAGTGAAACGTAATTAATTCATGGCGGTAAGTTTCGTCCATGCAACTAAATGAAAGGCAGTTTGTTTTTTTGCCACACGTATAGTTAATTGATCAATTCAACTATACAGAAACTAAAAGTAATGTACGACAATATTATGTTAATATTTAGGGAGTGCACAAAGGAGAGAAACTGAAATGAACTAAAGGGGATAATTATGTTGATGCGGGTTCTGTGAGTTTAATATTTAATAAGTGTGCTACGAACAGAAATTGAGATATTTTCAAGTTACTGAAGATGTTAACTTAACAGCTGTAGCCTCTGTAGGTTTGTTAACTTGCTGCGGAACATAAACACGACTACGCTATTGCAGTTATATTGCTCGCTCGTCTCCCTGCGCCGAAAGAAGATTAACTTTGCTTTGAGGGATGTTTAAGAATTCACTGCGCAAAGAGAAGGATTTTTTCCATTTAGCTTTGTACATAATTATATTAAATTAAGTTCTACTTCGGATTAAGGATCTCCCTTCTTAGTAATGATAATTACATATCACCGTTAATAATCTCTAAAACAAAATTGTTAATCACTTTTGAAGAATTAGGCCTACTTATTTCATCCAGATCGGCAAAATGAGCATCCTCTAACTCATCTTTACGAGTTAAGAAGATAGAACCTGAAATTCTCCAGACACTTCACGCAGTTATTCTGCAGATGCTCTACAGGATGAACGTTCCTTTATCCTTCCAATGCCTGCAGAAAGTCGGGCAGATATCTTTTAAGAAATGACTTAATAACTTCGTTCAACAGGCATCATAATTCCAACGTATATTTTGACTGTCGAAACTCTGATCTTAGATTGATGTTAGGATACGTTTTCTCAGAAATTTTCGTTTCCTGAAATAGTGAGCAACAGTTTCTGACAAATCGCGAAAATATCTTCATATCTTGACCTTTTCAATAATTTGCGTGACGAGTGCAATACGTTGATGGCCATTGAAACACGAAGATACATTTTCTCGAGCTTCTTAGCTGTTTTCGGCAATATGATAATATCTCATAGTTGCTGGTCTGCAAACAAAAGCAGATGTCACGTATTATACATAACAATGTCTGCCTGGTCCGTGTGTAGCGTATGCTACTGTTTGAGTTATTACTAAGGACAGCAAATGTACAAGTGAAGAGACAGTGCGACGTTAGTCAGCAGTTGAGGGAAAGCAGCGCCTGTATTTACATGAGGCCGGCGGTAGAATGTACGGAGTCGTTTAGGCAGAAGGCCACCGGCTACAACTCTGATAAAGCAAAGCGTGATGAACGGTTCCCATCGTGAGACAGGCAGTTGTAGGCACGGTCGTGATGTAGCATCTGACAATGTGGACGAAACCTCAGGAACGTCACTGGACACAACGCGATACCTGTTCGTCGTAACTGCTCTGTTTCCACTGTAGGTCTAAAGAAACAAAAGCTTAGTCAATATGGCGTCTAACGCAAGTATTTTTCTTAAATTAAATTTTCCCTGAGATATTTAAGTCTCTAATTTATCTACGATAACGTTTGAAGCTGAAGAAGTAAATTAAACTTTGGGTTGCTCGCGGGACTCGAACGCAGATCTTTTTGCGTAGTAGGCAGGTACGCTAACCGTTACACCACCTCAGCATTGTGATTATATAGCTGCAGGTACTACCCAAGTCAAACACCCTGCCCAACACAAATTCTAAGTAGACTTGGGTAGTTCGTGCAGCTAAGTTACCATAATCCTGTGGTGGTGTAATGGTCAGCATATCTGCCTAGTAATCAAAAAGACCCGGGTTCCAGTCCTGATCGCGGCACAAACTTTAATTCACTTATCCAGCTTCCAGTGTTGCCGTAGATAAATGAGACACTTAAATTTCTCAGGGAAAATTTCATTTAATATCTATACGATTACATGTAATATAGCGCTTCCCCATTGCGTCCAATGCTGGGGTGCTATTTCAATGTCGGAGAGCCCTGGTAATAGTGACAATATAAGGGGAGATGAGAATGAGTGTTTGTGTTGGGGAGGGTATTTGACTTCAGTATTTCGGGCAGCTTTGTTACTATAATGCTGTGGTGGTGTAACGGTCAGGATATCTGCCTACCAAACAAGAAGACCAGGGTTCGAGTACCGGCCTCACCACCAATTTTAATTCACTTCTTCACCTTCCAACGTCATCGCAAGTATTTTTTGTGTGGCATTGTTCTTTCTTAGACGCAACTGTAGTGAGCGGAGTTCGTTGGAGTTTACGAGGGCGAGCTGAAAAGTAATACCAAAATTTTTTATATGTGAGTGCTCTTAAATCATTTTAAACGAAACGAACGTTATTCATTATTGTAAGTCTCTATTCCTCACGTTCAGGTTTGCAGGTCTTTGTCGCTAGCAGACTGCCAATTATGCCGTATAACATGGCTATGTGTGACGTAACTGTGTCGTTGCGTGAGAAACAGCGTGCCGTAACAGAGTTTCTAATCGCTTCCTCTCATCTACACATGGAACATCCTCTCAGCATGAAAATGCCAGACCACACACTAGCGCTGCGACATATGCAAGAATCCGGCGCCTTGGGTTGACAGTCACAACTTGGTCCCACTCAATTTCTGTGTGTTACCAAAACTTAAAGAACGCCTTTGAGGTCTTCACTTTGATAGTGGTGAAACGGTGCAAGCAGAGGTGACGTTGTGGCTCCGTCAACAAAGTCAAACATTCTACTGTGACGGCATCTACGAACTAATCTCTCGTTGACAGCAATGTGCTCGTCTCCAGGTTCACTCTGCCGAGAGATAAATATGTAGACATGCAGAATAAAGATGTAGTATGTTAGCAACAATTGTGTTATTTGAAAAAAATTTTAAACTTTTCGCATTACAATTCAATAGCGTTACTTTTCACCATGCCCTCAGTAATACATACTTTCTGACAAAATTAATAAACCACCCACAAAGGGAATATAAACGAAATGACATTTCACGGGTTGAGAGGCTATGGCACGTAAATGCTTACAAAATCGACTCAAATTTACGAGTAACTTGACAGCAGCAGGGCAGTTATGACCATACGCCATCTCCGGTCTCGATGCATGTGCTGATACGTTTGGGAAGCGTTACATTGGGCTGTCGTATTTTTTCTGAGGCAAACTGGCCCAGAACTTTCGTAACTGGTACTAGATACTCTGGATCTTGCGCTGAGACGGAGTTGACGTCCGATCTGGCACTTCATATGTGTTACCAGGATAGATTTAGGGATATTGATGCTTACGCGAAAAGATCAATGTTACACACTGTTCGCAGCATTTTCTAGACGAGCACAGGTCGGCTGAAAATTTGTACCACGACACTATCGCATGAAGGGTAGTGTTACGCCAGGGCCGGCCAAACGCTGCACAGTGTGCAGACGTGCGGAAGTGCTGCACATGTGCTCACGTGTGCGACAGCGAGCGACAGCGACATCTGTTATTAGACATGTGTCCTAAATGAACGGCGGCGTCTCCGCTTCCCTGTTTATGTGGTACAAGCAAGAGCGCAACATACCCAGTCTCGTTTACCCCTGGTAACCGTAACCTTAACAGAGAAGTACTGAGAAATGGCAGGTACTGAGAAAAAGCAAAGGACGGGATATGTATGTTCTCAGTCGTTTAAAAATGACTGGGAACCGCAATTCTTTTTTGTAGCCGTTGATGAAAACTCACAGTGTTTGCTATGCCGCCGAATAATAGGCGGCCAGCGTAAGTTTTCAATTGAAAGACACTAAAATACATATCACAAAGACGAGTGTAGTGTACTCAAGAGTGAAGAAGGGCAAGCAAAATTAAATGTCCTTAAGAAAATAGATGAGACACATCAACTCGATTATCATTTCTCATGACCAGTGACAAACGTGTTTGGATTTATTCCTTTCATAATTAAAAATTATTGTTTACTAACTGTGCATTAGTGCCTCATTCTGCTCCATGTTACATTATTATCAGGAAAGTTGGTCATTAAACCGATTGTTCCAATGTATACTTACATTTAGGGTTTCTTTTGTTTTTAATGTGTGAAGGGCTACGCTCAGCTGAAGTCGATAAAACGTAACATTCATCTAATTGTCGGTTATTATGCAGATTTCAGACTGAGCTCATGAAAGATGTAGCAGTAATGGTATTGAAATAACAGGTCATCATCGAGAGGTCTGCGGTTATCATTCTGTTCAGAGGTCAGTGAAACATAAATTATGTGGGTATAACTGAGGGCACCGAGAATTAGTTATAGGAAACCTTGCATTAGTTTAATGTTATTTGAAATCATGAATAAGGTTCGTTGGAAGTCGCTAAGTGCTCTCTTTCTTAAATACTAGATCAAAAACATTACTCGTATTTACGTGCCGTCAGTCAAGCTGCCTTAACAAAAACCCACGGTTGTTAACTGTATTACTCGTCTTACTGGGTTAAACTGTTAACATAAAAGTAGACGTCTCAATCAGTAGACTGTGACAGTATTTTAAATGTTTAATACGCGAAATACCTTCCCATGGTTGGCTTGCAAGCTGTGGAAAGAGCACTAGAATGCGCCGGTACAGAGTATCCCAGCAAGTGGATAAAGCGACATCTGTGGGTAGAAACATGCACTACATGAACGCTGACGGCTGCGGCGTGCACGTTGTGACCCGGAAATTGCACATGTGCAGGAGCACCGCACGCGTGCACAATTTCTGGCCGGCCCTGTGTTATGCCGTCGCCACGGGAGTCCCTGCGGGCCGGCAACACATCTAACACCACACAGGGCCGAGATTGTCTGTGCCCAAGGCGTAAGCAATTGTAAACATCGGCTGTTTTGGAAACAGACATTCCGCGTACTACTTCCTGCAGAGGGTATTCGAGATGGCCTGCAGGAAGTATTACTACACCGACATCTGACTGGCTGGCCAATACTATTTAAAGGCTGGAACCAGCACCGGACGTCAGTTCACACCGAATACCGACCTCAAGGACGTCTCCAAGAAAGACTACGTGTTCGCCATCGGAATAGGACTTGGAATTAAGTGTATGTGTGTTACAACGGACTATGGTGGGAAACTTAAAAGTTATCTTTTGTTGCCTCTAGTAGGAAATTATTACTGACTTTGTGATTGTGACTTTTCGTTGTTATTCAGTCATTTCCATGTAGACTCACGTAAATAAATGTTGTGTTGTAGAAACTTTCGAGTTGTCAGCTACAACAGGTAGCATGTGAGGACGCATGAGATCCGTGACGTACTGATGTACCATCAGAGTTATTTGAAGTAATAACATAAAACGAAAAACATTCTGTCTAATTTAAACGAACGCAGGATCTCAAAGTTTCCCGATCTTTTACAGAAGTTCGAAATGTAGCGCGGACTTCAATGCGAGATGTTTATATAAGTTTCCATAACGAAACTTTTTCTCGCGACCTGCCAGAAAAATCCACAGAAATCCTGTTCGTATTTAAAGTATGCTAGCGGCAAGAAACAGTCAGTGCCTTCTCAGCGCATGGAAGTACTATCGACGACAGTGCTCCCAAAGCCGAGTTACTAAACACAGCCTTCCGAATTTCATTCTCTAAAGAAAACGAAGTAAATATTCCAGAATTTGAATTATGAACAGCTGCCAAAATGAGTAACTTACAAATAGATATCATCGGAGCAGTGAAGCAATTTAAATCACTGAATAAATGCGCGTCTTCCGGTCCAGACTCTTATATCTTTCAAAATATGCTGATGCAATAGCTTCATACTTAACAGTCAAATGTAACTGCTCGCTCGACGGAAGATCCACACCTATAGACTGGAAAGTTGCACAGGTGACACCATTATTCAAGAAACGTAGTTGTAGAAATCCATAAATTATAGGCCCATGTAATTAACGTCGATATGCAGTAGGGTTTTGCAACAGATATTTACCTCGAAGAGAACGGTCTATTGATACACAATAAAGACGGATTTAGAAAATGTTCTTGTGAAGCACAACTAGCTCTTTACGCACAGAAGAAGTGTTGAGTGGTATTGACAAGCGACTTAAAGTTGATTCCGTATTTCAGATTTCCAGAAGACCTTTGACACTGTACCACACAAGCGGCTTGTAGTTAAATTGCGTGCTTGTGGAATATCGTCTCAGTTACACGACTGGATTCATGATTTCATGTCAGAGAGGTAACAGTTCGTAGTAATTGACGGAAAGTCGTCGATTAAAATAAAAATAGTTTATGACGTTCTCTAAGGTGGTTTTGTAGGCCGTCTGCTGTTTCTTGCCTATATAAACGATTTAGGAGACAATCTGTGGAGCCGTCTTAGATTGTTTGTAGGTGATGCTGTCGTTTATCGTCAAGTAAAGTCATCAGAAGATCAAAACTAATAGCAAAACGATTTAGAAAAGATGTCTGTATGGTGAGAAAATTCAGAATTGACCCTAAATGATGAAAAGTGTGACGTCATGCATGTGAGTGCTAAAGGAAATCAGTTAAACTTCGGTTACACGATGAATCAGTCACATCTAAAGATCTTGAATTCAACTAAATACCTAGGAAATACAATTACGAACAACTTAAATTGGAAAGAACACACAGAAAATGTTTTGAGGAAGGCAAACCTAAAACTGTGTTCTTTCGGCAGAATACTTAGAAGACGCAACAGATCTACTAAGGAGACTGGCTACACTACACTAGTCCATCTTCTTTCAGAATACTGCTGCGCGGTGTGGGATACTTACCAGAAAGGATTGACGCAGTACATCGAGAAAGTTCAAAGAAAAGCAGCATGTTTGTACTATCGCGAAACAGGGGAGAGTGTGGTGATGACATGATACAGGTTTTGAGATCGACATTGTTGTAACCGTGACAGGAACTGCCGCGGGGTTGCCGCTGACGAAATCGCGGCAGGAACGAACGGGAGCAGCCCGCGAACAAACAAGACGGATGAACGGGAATGGAGGGACAAGCACGACGACAGACAACCGGGCAAGACACCAAGATCAACAACAAAGTATTAAGCAAACAGGGTCACAAGAGATACCCTCACGAAATAAAAGCAAGTCCACTCGTAAACGGGAAGTAAGCACACGCAATGTAAACACGATGTCTGTACGCGAGATATCAACCGACTCAATGCGAATACCAGACTGCGTCGCTGAGTGAGAGGCAGCCGCCTACATACACGACAGGGTATGTCGCTAATGGCTGCTGGGACCACGTGTTCCACAGTGGCGCCCTCACGTTAGATTCATGGCCAGGAGCACGCGCAGCCACGGCTTACGGCACGACTGCTACAGAGCCTCTAGTGCTCATCGAGTTGCGGGCGCGGATTCGAAACCCGCAGCGCTCAGTACCAGAGACATCATTAAAACAAGGTCGTTTTTCGTTGTGGCGGGATCTTCTCACGATATTTCGACCATCAACTTTATTCTCCGAATGCGAAAATATTTTGTTGATGGCGACCTACACAGGGAGAAACGATCACCGTAATAAAATAAGGGAAATCAGAGCTCGCACGGAAAGAAGTATGTAATCGTTTTTTTCCGTGCGCTGTTCGAGACTGGAACAATATAGAACTACATTTGCCGCGCGGGATTAGCCGAGTGGTCTAATGGTGCTGCAGTCATGGACTGTGAGGCTGGTCCCGGTGGAGGTTCGAGTCATCCCTCGGGCTTGGGTGTGTTTGTCCTTAAGATAATTTAAGTTAAGTAGGGTGTAAGCTTAGGGACTGACGACCTTAGCAGTTAAGTCCCATAAGATTTCACACATATTTGAACATTTTTTTGAGAATTATTGTGAAGGTGGTTCGAAGAAGCCTCTGTTCGACAGTTACGTGTGCATTTGCGAAGTATCCATGTAGACGTAGACGTGGAATGGCTCCGCACATCGTAACACCAGGAGTATCGTTGCTATACCTCTGCATTGGAAGAACGAGTCGTCACCCCAGGCGGCCGCTGTACTCCGCGTCGATGGCCGTCTGATGAAGTCCAGGACAGCGGTTTACCGCTTGTACTGTATCTCCTGAGGTGGTCAAGAACTTAAAGTGTGTAAATGACATGCCGGCCGCGGTGGTCTCGCGGTTCTAGGCGCTCAGTCCGGAGCCGCGCGACTGCTACGGTCGCAGGTTCGAATCCTGCCTCGGGCATGGATGTGTGTGATGTCCTTAGGTTAGTTAGGTTTAAGTAGTTCTAAGTTCTAGGGGACTGATGACCACAGATGTTAAGTCCCATAGTGCTCAGAGCCATTTGAACCATTTTTTTGTAAATGCCATGTATCGATGATTATTGTATGAATAGCTGGCGAAGGATGCCAGCGAGTAAACAGATGCACTATATAGCAATTCCGAGGACATTCGAGATTCTGTGTCTGAATTCTCTGTTCTTTTGTCGTCTTCTTCCGTTATTGGACTTGAAGAGAAAAGAACGATTGTCTGAAGTTCATCTTGTTGTAACAGTCTATGTAAGTTGAAAACGAAGAAAAAATATAATCGTTCATAACTTAAAATTTGTGTACGTATTCAATAATGAAATTCTTCAATCTTACTTGTCCTGAGTAGACGTGGCCTTAACGGAGTATTGACCATTGTTAAGCGCCATACTACAAAATAATTAGTAATTTTATTTCAGCTCATCTTCGAGACGTGCCGCCGGTTAGGACACTAAACTTTCTTACAGATTCTACGAGTTTTGTGCCGTTACGAATAATTTAATACATTTAACTTTCAGATTTTCTCAAGATTGCGAGATAATATCCCAGGCAAAAAGGCCTGGTTACAGGATTCTAGTTCTAGTATAAGACGTCATCTGCAAAAGATTATTCTTGTTATCTTATATTGGTATTCGATACGAAACCATGATATGGAGTTACGGGTTTTAATACTTCGAATTGAACTTGCATACGAAATATTATCTGGTCGTATAAGCACATGAGTTTTAACTATACTTTTGATACATATATGTATTTATATATTTGAGATATCTGTGAGGATTGAGGAGAGAGACAATTAATTATTTATGGCCCCGTAACCACCCTGAGTACTGAACTAGTTTGTTGATTGCTGATCTGCGTCGGGCTAAATTAAATTACATTACACTGTTCATAATATTATTAGAGTTATTTCTCTTTTGTTTTGACGTCACTTTATTAAAAGCTATCAAAGCAGATATAATGAATTTAAAATTTTATTAAATTAGATTACACGCTGTACACAGTGCCATGCCACTAGTCAGCAGTGTGTGCTTTTCGGTTACGGCGCCACTGCAAACTCAGCCGTTTCAACGGCAGCATGCGCATGGGACGGTAATTCGCCTGACCAGCTGCTGCTGGTCTCCAACCAGTGGTGCGGGATAACACTGAGTTTTCCAGGGAGACCATTACATGTTGTCTGGAGGCGGGTGCAGGTATGAAGGGGTTACACTGTGCTTGGCGCACAGCATGGCGATCCTTCCGTGTGGTTGTCAAACGCTGTCGACTGAAACCTTTGCCACAAGTATGCCCATGCCCTTGTAGTCCAATACCGGGCCTCTGTCATATCCAAATGCTCAAAAAGTCTGGATAGTGCCCCTTTTGACCAGCCAGGTAGAGACCCATAGTGACGCACCTTTCAAAATCTGCAAGCCACTGCTGACGTTGTCTTACGCGAGTATGCGGCATTTGCATGACCTTATAAGTGATCACATATGACGCTGATCGCCTTCCTTATATACCCCAACGGTACTGGTAACAACACTACACATGCACGCCACAAGTGCACCCTCGTAGCAACTCTATCTGTCACACGCAACTGCAAATTAATCATTTACATTTTTGCTGATGGTTGGTAAGTGAACAAAGTTGCATTCACTTTCGACCATGTGTTCGGGACGTATCGCTTTTTTGTCAGTTCTATTTTAAGTAACGAGTTTTCTTATTAGATGGTAGCCGTCTTTGTGCTTGAACATACCGTAAAATGTAGTAGTGCGGACCACTTCATGGAGTATGCATAACTTTAAAGCATGCAGCTGAAAATTAAAATTTAAAACAGTCTTGATTGCAATCTTGTTAAAATATTTATTGGAGTGAGTGGCCGGTTTCGACTCTATGACAGAGTCATCTTCAGACTCCAGAGCGGTGCATGAACACTGCTACATGAGTTCCGTCTACCCTCGACGCTCGTGTAACTGCCCACTCCAATAAATATTTTAAGAAGATTGCGATCAAAATTGTTTTAAATTTTAATTTTAACTACTTTTAAGTTTGCTGACTATGAGTTCAAAAATTTCAAAAATCTTATGCTGCTGGAAGTCAGTGTAGTGCCCAAAGGTAATTCAGCATATTATGAAAAAATATTTATTATACACAGCTCGAGCAGATATTACTATGTGGAACACAACGTTCACTCAAAACATTGGTGGTCGTGAACACTTGTCAGCTTGGCATGTTTAATTCATACTCCTGTACTCTATGGTTAATTTTCCATGCCCCGCTCCCACTCTTCCTGTTGTGTTGACAGAAGAACCAACACCGTGTTACTAGAGGAGGCCGAAATGCTCGCGTTTTAACTCACGCACGCTGGCGTGAGGAGGGAAGGGCTATACTGGAACGTGACAAGAAATTAGAATCCAGAAAGCGGACGTAATTAGTTTGATACTTAACTTTAATCCATTAATGATGAACGTCGCTCTTGACCGTACATGATTCACAATATTGTCTGTTCTGAATTCATTCTAATTACGGAATATGGCGCCTTGCTAGGTCGTAGCAAATGACGTAGCTGAAGGCTATGCTAAACTATCGTCTCTGCAAATGAGAGCGTATGTAGGCAGCGAACCATCGCTAGCAAAGTCGGCTGTACAACTGGGGCGAGTGCTAGGGAGTCTCTCTAGACTAGACCTGCCGTGTGGCGGAGCTCGGTCTGCAATCACTGATAGTGGCGACACGCGGGTCCGACGTATACTAACGGACCGTGGCCGATTTAAAGGCTACCACCTAGCAAGTGTGGTCTCTGGCCGTGAAACCACACTTCCAATCTCCAGTTCAGCTGTTGTTCCCTGACATTCAATGTATTATAAGTTATCACTTGAATTCTGGTGTCGTCGCCTACTCTTTCGGTGTGGTGTCGATAGAGCAGTTTAGCATACCCATAAGGTGCTAGAAGAGCAGTCTCTGGTGACCAGAAGGTGAGGGAAGTTCCCCATAAGATCATGCACATTTAAGAGAAGCAATTCCATGCAACAGAAAACATGTTATTGCGTGAAAATTACTAGGAATTGCCCAATAAAGTGTGAAAGTATAGGTAACAAACGTCACATGGACATATTAATGAGGGATATCATCTAAGTACTAAAGAAACTACCAGTCACTGTTACAAACAGGCTGATCACCATAAGATATCTAACAAATGATTTACCCACGAAATCAAACATATAAACAATTACGAAATGGACTAGGTGTAATTATGGACTATAGCTGAGCCGTGCGGGGATCGCGCTCATGCCGTTTACTGCTCGTCATCTTGTTTTTGTGGTTCTGTCGCCTCGTTTCTCTTTAATTCTATTTACTGACGTCACTAGGTTGCTGGTTTGCTTGCCCGTGTGTGGCAGCAGCAGTGCTTATCGATAAGTGCACCGTTGTATTATCTCTGGAGCGACCGCTAGTATTTCCGGGTCGTCGTGTGTCTGGAGTTGAGTTGGGAGCTCACTAGGGGCGCAACTGCAGTGGAGTCCGGACGCAGCAGCAGTCGGGGACGGAGCGCCAGTGAGGTGCGGACAGCCAATGCTCGCCGGCCGCTGGCGACACACATGAACTGTCCGACGGAAGGAGATTGGAGCCGGACCACCGTTGGTCGATCGTTTGGTTGGTCGTCTCATCGGGCGACGTGTGTTTGGTCTTTTGACCGTTTCTGGGCCTCGTCACTTGGTCATCTTGCCAGACGTGGGTCGGTTCCTTCCTTGTGCAGAGATGTCGTGGCCAATGGGCAAGAGTTACCTCTGCATGGATGGGTCCGAGCCAGTGTGCCCGGGTCGCCGTGTCTCCGAGTTCCGAATGGACATGGATTTGAGTCGGGTTGGAGCTGCAGTCAGCTTCGGACAGCCGAGACTCGCCCGACCGTCCCCGTCACGTAACTTGAGTGGCAACGACCTGGCTTGGTTTTTCGGTCGGTCGTCTCACCGGTCGACGCGTATTTGGTCGCCGACCGCTTGTGGAAACTCTTTGGCTGTCTGATTGATTCGTCCTTGTTGTTGTGTCTAGACAAGACAGCCTAGACACAATGAGAGGAAGCCGAAAGGCACGCGCTTAAACTCACGCAGGCTGGCGTGAGGTCTGAAACAGGATACGTAATGAATGCTATAAAGAAAAGTACGTAGCTTCTGGAATACTTAACTTTAATCCATAATTGTATAACATCGCTCTTGATGATACATGCTTCATATAATAAATATCAATTGAATATGGCGCCTTGCTAGGTCGTAGCAATTGACTTAGCTGAAGGCTATGGTAACTATCTTATCGGCAAATGAGAGAGTCTTCGTCAGTGTAGCATCGCTAGCAAAGTCGGCTGTACAACTGGGGCGAGTGCCAGGACGTCTCTCTAGACCTGCCGTGTGGTGGCGCTCGGTCTGCAATTACTGACAGTGGCGACACGCGGGTCCGACGTATACTACCGGACCGCGGCCGATTTAAAGGCTACCACCTAGCAAGTGTGGTGTCTGGCGGTGACACCACACTTGTTGTTCCACAGTGATTGCTTTTACGATTGTTCGAGTTCTTGTGCAAGTGTGTTTACGTCGAACTGTGTGTAGCTTCTGTGTGTCCACTCAGCATATGAATGCTGTCTGCTTACTGGAAGAGGCAACTGGTCGGTTGCGACAGAGGGAATTGATTAGGATGTTGGCTGGTTCTTCAGCCGTCTGTAGGTCGTGTTGCAAACCGATTGTTTAGTGTTACGCTTTGCTGCCTGTCTCACCAAAACTGTGGTTAGAGGTTCCTCCCCAGACCAACCCTCTGGACACTTCTGAGCACCACTGCTTGTTGTTTGTAATTGTCATTTTATTTGGTCGCAGGTACTGTGCCAGGCCTTCAGTTGTGTATTAATATCGTCTGTTTTATGTTTAGTACATGGCCTTCAGCCGAACTTCATAACAACTTTAAGATTAAGGCTTCAGCCTTGTTTGATTACAATCCTTGTTGCTATGTATTTAGGCCTTCAGCCGCGTTTGTTTCAGAATCTGTTACTTTAATATGTAAATCGTTGTCTGTAACGTTTTCTTTAATTATCTTGAATTCTTGAAACGGCCTTCAGCCGTGTTCTGTAAATGTTTATGTTAAGGTGATCCTTAATTATTCGTAATTGTTAGGGGCTTCTGCCGACAAGATACTCCAAGTTTTCTTAAGATGTTTTTCTGTTGTACTGTGTAAAAGCTTATCTTTAAAGCCTCTCTTTTATTGTGCAAAATTTTTTTATTACGGCCGAAGAATTAATTTGAGTTTTCCTTAATATGGTCTTAGCCGAAATTTGTAAATGCTTGGCTTTTAAAGAATTTCCTTAGTTGATCTGTAATATTATTTCGATCTTTAGCGGAGAAGAGTTGATATTTTACGTAAGTAAGGCCTTCAGCCGTTACTCTAAATCCTGGTGTTTCAAAAAGAACCATTTAAACTTATTCTGGAGAAGTTACTTGGGCCTTCCGCCGTGAATTGATCTTTGTTGTTTTAAAGAGAAAACTGTACATTGGTTTGAGGCATAAAGTTGTGTATGTCCTTTTATAACTAACAGCAATTGACCTTGGCCCCTCTCCACTACCTGATCCGCCCTGTCCTGCGAAACCAGATTTCAATAGCCTTGGCACATTGGGTGGGCAATGGTAGCATACTACGATCCTATACTGTAAATATGGCCAATGGCTGCAGAAACGATTAGTGATTTGAAGAAAGAATCCCAGGAATGGAAGTACGAACACAAATAGGTTCGCAAAAGAGCATGGTGCTAGCAAATAGCTCGCTGCGAACGTTAAAACCACGCTGCTAAACTCTGATGTAAATTAAGTACCTCTGCATCCCCCTCAACTTCGTGACTAAATCACCAAATCATTCTTATCACTCTTAAATGGTGTTAATGGCCTAGATGGCGGTAGTAATGATTGGGCGGCTTCGTAAACATTCCTGGCGTAGTAATTTGTGATATTCATGTCGGGTCTCCAGCCAGAACATTTCGTCATCTGGACACAATATTTCGGCGGCCCACCTCGCCGTCATCTTCAGGTGAGAGAGCCGTCGCCCTAATTCGCCGGAACTGAATTCAAACACGCTCGGCGGTTCCTTAATACACCGACCGACGACTTTCTCACCTGAAGATGGCGGCCAGATGGACAGCAGATATATTGTGTCCAGATGACGATATGTTCCGGATGGAGACACGATAGGAATATCACAGTGAATGGGAGTTCTGAGCCCTTCTTAAAGGCTGTACTCTGCTCTGAGTCAGTCACATCTCTGTAGTTGTCTGCAACGACTCAGCCATCTTCTTGAAGCAAATGTGTAATCGACAGCGCCCCTGGAGCAAGTGGCTTCTCTTTAATGTTCGTAAAGTCGGCGCTTCTCTAACTTTAGTTTCTGAGCCTTTGCTGATTATGCCAACGTAGTAATCTCACCGGCCAGTTCCAGCAAGTCTTATGAGTTTTGACCAATAATAATTTTAGAAACAAGTTTAAGAAATCCAGAATGAGATTTTCACTCTGCAGCGGAGTGTGCGCTGATATGAAACTTCCTGGAAAATTACAAGTGTGTGCCCGACCGAGACTCGAACTCGGGACCTTTGCCTTTCGCAGGCAAGTGCTCTTCCATCTGAACTACCGAAGCACGACTCTCGCCCGGTACTCACAGCTTTACTTCTGCCAGTATCTCGTCTCCTACCTTTTAATCTGCCAGGAAGTTTCATATCAGCGCACACTCCGCTGCAGAGTGAAAATCTCATTCTGGAAACCTCCCCCAGGCTGTGGCTAAGCCATGCCTCCGCAGTATCCTTTCTTTCAGGAGTGCTAGTTCTGCAAGTTTCGCAGGAGAGCTTCTGTAAAGTTTGGAAGGTAGGAGACGAGATAATGGCAGAAGTAAAGCTGTGAGTACCGGGCGTGAATCGTGCTTCGGTAGCTCAGATGGTAGAGCACTTGCTCGGTCGGACACACAGTTTTAATCTGCCAGGAAGTTTCAAGTTTAAGAAATTGTTACTCTCACAGATATTGTCATTGTTATCCAATAATGGTGTAAAGCATGTAGCAAAGGAGGGAATCTGTTTTACTATATGACAGAGTTCAAAACAAGGGAGCAAGTGGCTTGCACACAGAGAAGTGCAGGGAAACGCGCTTTCAACCAAAATTATTATTGTAAGTCAGTCACAATCCCCCTTACTCAAATTTAATCGAACACCCGATACCATGGTCTCAAGTCATGAGTGGCTTTCAGATCTTATACCGCCAAGAGGCTTCGTTTAACAGCCTTTCAAAGTGCAGTTTTTATGGCATGCAGGTCCTCTTTCTATGTCCTTGCTATGCAGATAAAACGCAGTGAATTCCCTGTCTTACACCTGCCTAGGGGCTGATTTCAGTGCTGAATAAGTTTTTGGTGCTCTGGGCCTCTCAAACTAACTCCCCTTTTGTGAGCCAGATAAAGATTGCTCCCAAGGATTTAGGAAATAAGAGGACCCCTCACCATAATAAAAGAAAATGGGAAGAAGAAGTCATTAGATGCACAATCGTTGGCAGTAGTGAAGATTGTCTGCAGTTTCCGTGCAGCGTCAAAGAAACGACTGTACTGAAGACTGTGATGTGCATCCACTGAGGTGATAAGTCGTGGGATAGCGATATGCACATATACAGATGTTGGTAGTGTCACGTACACAAGGCATAAGAGGGCGGTGCAATGGCGGAGCTGTCATTTGTTCTCAGCTGATTCATGTGAAAAGCTTTCCAAAGTGATTTAGGTCACACGACGAAAGTTAAACAGACTTTGAATGTGGAATAGTTGTTGGAGTTAGGGAACTCATCATTCCGAGATCCACAGTGTCAAGAGTGTGCCGAGAATACCAAATTTCAGACATTACCTCTCACCAAGGATATCGCAGTGGCCGACAGCCTTCTCTTGATGACCGAGCGCAGCGCGTTTGCGTAGAGTTGTCGTTGCTAACAGACAAGTAACATTACTTGAAATAACTGCAGAAATCAATTTGAGACGTACGCCGAACGTACCCGTTGTGACCGTGCAGCGAAATTTGGCGTTAACAGGCTATGACGGCAGACGACCGACGAGAGTGTCTTTGCTAACAACACGGCATCGCCTGCAGCTCATCTCCTGGGCTCGTGGCCCTATCGATTGCCCCCTTGACGACTGGAAAACCGAGGCCTGGTCAGATGAGTCCCGATTTCAGATGGTAAGAGCTGATGGTAAGGTGTGGCGCAGAAGCCACGAACCCATTGATCCAAGTTGTCAAAAACGCACTGTGCAACCTGGTGGTGGCTCCATTATGGTGAAGGCTGTGTTTACATGGGATGGACTGGGACCTCTGGTCCAACTGAACCGTTGGAAATGGTTATCCCCGGCTACTTGGATACCTTTTGCTGCCATTCATGGAATCATGTTCCCAAACAACGATGGAATTTTTATGGATGACAATGCGCCATGTCACCGGCAATAATTGTTCGCGACTGGTTTGAAGAACATTCTGGACAACCCGAGCGAATGATTTGGCCACCCAGATCGCCTGCCATGAATCCCATCGAACATTTATGAGATATAATCGAGAGGTTAGTTCGTGCACTGAATCTGTCCTGGCCACACTTTTGGAGTTGCGAACGGATTTAGAGGGGGCCATGGCTCAATAATTCTGCAAGGGGCTTCCATCGACTTGTTGAGCTGCTGCACTACGCAGGAAAAAGAAGGCCCGACACGATATTAGGAGGTATCCCATGTCTTTCGTCATATCAGTGTACTACATTATCAAATAGATTGACAGTGTGGGAATAAACTTCAACGTTGTATTTGCCACTAGGATCTCATCTGCTATTGTGCTGTAATGTCAAACGCTCAATGACATGATATGAGATATGCTTGGACTGGAGTGTTGCTGAAGTTTCCAGTATACAAAAATATAGAAACACCACAAGCTCTACACATCTACATCTACATCTACATAGGTACTCTGCAAATCACATTCAAGTGCCTCGCAGAAGGTTCATCGAACCACATTCGCAATTCTCTATTATTCCAATCTCGTATAGCGCGCGGAAAGAATGAAAACCTATACCTTTCCGTACGAGCTCTAATTTCCCTTATTTTATCGTGGTGATCATTCCTCCCTATGTAGGTCGGTGTCAACAAAATATTTTCGCATTCGGAGGAGAAAGTTGGTGATTGGAATTTCGTGGGAAGATTCCGTCGCAACGAAAAACGCCTTTCTTTTAATGAATTGCAGCCCAGATCCTGTATCCTTTCTGTGACACACTCTCCCGTATTTCGCGATAATAGAAAACGTGCTACATTTCTTTGAGCTTTTTCGATGTAATCCGTCAGTCCTCTCTGGTAAGTATCCCACACCGCACAGCAACGGTCTAAAAGAGGAAGGACAAGCCAAGTGTAGACAGTCTCCTTAGTAGGTCTGTCACATTTTCGAAGTGTCCTGCCAATAAAACGCAGTCTTTGGTTAGCCTTCCCCACAACATCTTCTATGTGTTCCTACCAATTTAAGTTGTTCGTAATTGCAACACCAAGGCATTTAGTTGAATTTACGGCTTTTAGATTAGACTGATTTATCGTCTGACCGAAGTTTAACGAATTCCTTTTAGCACTCATGTGGATGACCTCACACTTTTCGTTATTTAGGGTCAACTGCCACTTTTCGCACCTTTCCTATATATAAATCGTTTTGCAGTTTCTTTTGGTCTTCTGATGACTTTATTAGTCGATAAACGACAGCGTCATCTGCGAACAACCGAAGACGGCTGCTCAGATTGTCTCCCAAATCTTTTATATAGATAAGAAAGAGCAAAGGGCCTATAACGCTACCTTTGGGAACGCCAGAAATCACTTCTGTTTTACTCGATGACTTTCCGTCAATTACTGCGAACTGTGACCTCTCTGACAGGAAATCACAAATACAGTCACATAGCTGAGACGATATTCCATAAGCACGCAATTTCACTACGAGCCGCTTGCGTGGTACAGTGTCAAAAGCATTCCGGAAATCCAGAAATACGGAATCGATCTGAAATCCCTTGTCAATAGCATTCAACACTTCGTGTTAATAAAGAGCTAGTTGTGTTTCACAGGAACGATGTTTCCTAAACCCATGTTCTTACGTCGTGAATCACAGTAGAGCAGCGATTAGCAGTCTAACAACACTTTATTACATAGTCACAGAACATACAAGAAGTCAAAGATACATTGTCCTAAGAGTAAACAAACAGTCTCTCATTTGGCCGAAGTACATTGAAAGGTGGCTACACTGAGCCATAGCGCCAGAGATTGCGCCAAAGAGTATTATTCCGCCGCCTCCACTGGCAGTGCTTATCGAGAAGTAGCAGTAGGCAGTGCTTGTTGAGATGTAGCAGTGGTGAGTCGTAGTTGAGAAGTTGCGGTAGTGAGTGCTTGTTCAGAAGTTGTAGTATTGTTTTGATGGGCTAGACACCAGATGTTGTTGGATTGGGGATGCTGTAATGATCAGAGTGTACCTTTCGTCAATATATATGAAGGTAAAAAATTCCTTTTTTTCCTCATTATTTCAATGTCTTAAACAATAATGCCTCTTGGTCACAGGTTCAGTCAACAAAGCATCTGGCTCGTGTTCTTGTATTAGACTGTATTTCTGGTTTCTATGTGCAGTTATAGTATTTCTGTGTTTTTTTTTAATTACTTCAGTATAAATGGTGTTTAAAATATCTTGTCTTATTGAGGAAGAACCGTGCAGATGTGTACGTTGAATCACACTTCCACACACAGAACAGTTACACTTGTGCTTTGTTGTTTCGTAGGTTTTATAGTTGCTGGGGACTTAATTAATTAATTGTGTTAACGGAAATTTCCTTTCATTCTTTGTTGTTGTTCTATGCAGTCAGATTGCGTACAAATACTAGTCAGGGCCAACCGGTTACGAGACCTCGTAGCCGGACATACAGCTACTAAAAACAAAAAGTATTTGCATCCATTTTAATGAAGCACCCATGCACGTGGCGACCGCTGCTTCGGATCGTCCCTTGGAATTCTTCTGATTGTAAAAATAGCAGACAGTAGTATTGTTGTAGTAATTTGCAGTTTAGTAATTGTAGTCTATATTGTATGTGTAGATTTGGTAATGAACATTTGTAGTTGTCTTGTCTTTCTTCTAATGGTATTTTGGCAGAATTTAATTTTTGATGTCTTGTATACAGGTCTGACAATTTTGTGCAATTGTGAAGGTTTCAATTGTTCGTTAGACGTGTTTGTCGGGAAACATTTCGTGTGAATGGTATTGTTGGAGATAAAGTGTCATTTTGTGTAATTTTCGTATAGTGACGAGTTTTGTATGTTTTGTAAATGATTACGCGATCGATGAAAAAGGCAAAAATGATGAATAGTGAGAATGACGAAATTGTTAACATGGCGAACTCGCCAACACAGGAGAACAGTATGATGAATAATGAAGTTGAAAACAATTTAGTAAGTCGGGAAAATAGTCCGGAACCAGTTCAAAATTTTTCTCAATCAGAAAATTCACAGAATACGAGATTAACGATAGAAGATTCTGAAATCACAGATAGCTTTACAACTATGGCGAAAGAAGTGTGTTTTGCGGGAAATTTTAGGGGTGAAAAGAGTTTCGAACCAGTTAATATGGAGCAGTTGATGGGTGTTATATTAAATTTGGGATCACAGATGGGAACAATGGAAACACGGTTAGACTCACTGGGATCTGAATTAAAAACAGTGGGATCTCAGGTACGATCTGAAATTAAAACACAAATGGGAATAATTAAAACAGAGATGGAAACAATGGAAACATGGTTAGATTCACGAATAGGGACATGTTTCAAAAACATGAAAGATGAATTAAAGAAAGAAATTAGAGAAGAAGTACAACCGATTTTGAATGCACTGCTGATGCTTTATCACGTGCACCTGTGGGTTTGAAACAAAGTGCTGAGGAGGACTGCAAAGAAAACAATTATTGTTTGATGTATATTCAAGGTGTTGCGTTTGAGAATTTTATTTCGTCTTCGCTCCAGGACATCGCTAAGGAGCAAAATAAGGATCCAATCTGGAAGGACATTAAGGAAAAGTGGAGGAGAAAGGAAAGCGTAGCGATTAGACAGTATTATTTAGATCGCAATGATATTCTTCTTAAACGAAAATCGGTCGACAACTCTGTTTGGTTAGTTTGTATTCCTGATGAGTGGGTCAATAAATTGATTTGGTACACACATTTCAGTTATGGACACTTTGGTCCGAGAAAATGCTTTCATAAATTACAAGCAAATTGCTACTTCAGTAATATGGAAAAACGTATTCGACCTGTTCTTGCCAAATGCAATTTATGTCAAAAGGCTAAGCCGCCAACTATTTCTCACAGAGCACCGTTATTTCCTATCATTCCAGCGAAATTAAAGGAGATGGCTGCAGTCGATTTGTTCGGTCCAGTGGTTCGTTCTACTAATGGTTTTGCGTATATTTTGGTAGCAGTGGAATTGACATCAAAATATGTGTGTTTTACACCTTTACGTAAAGCAACAGCTCGTTCAGTATCTAATGCTTTCATCAAACATTTTCTTAAAGAAGTGGGTCATGTTGATAAGGTTATATCAGATAATGGATCACAGTTTCGCTCTAAAATTTGGCTTCGTACTCTACGGCGTTGTAAGAATAAACCAATTTTCATTTCACTTTTTCACCCTCAATCTAACGCTTCAGAGAGATGGATGAAGGAAATCAATAAATTGTGTCGACTTTATTGTCATCAGAATCACAGAACATGGGATCAGTATCTTCATATTTTTCAAAACATTCTGAATGAACTCCCTAATGATTCAACTTCTTTACCGCCTATATTGATATTAAAAAATAAAGCACCGACAAATCGCATTTCTGAAATCGTTCCTTTTCCGCCTACACGGAAACTGTGGCATTCTGAAGTTGTGAACCTGGCTCTGCAAAATATTGCATCTGAGGCTGCTAAAAGAGAGAAATCAGCTAAACGTCCTGGTCGTTTAAAAGCCTTGTCAGTTGGTCAAAAGGTGTTAATTAAGTCTCATCGTTTGTCTCACAAAGGAAAAGGCTTGTGTCGCAAATTTCTTCTGCTTTATAACGGTCCATATAGAGCTTGCAGAATTAGTCATGATGACACTGTCGAAGTAGAAACTCTTAAATCTCGACGCTCTAAGGGAATACATCATACATCGAACGTTAAAATTTTTGTGGAATGACATACTTTAGAGAAACTAACAGTTATACGTAAGCACACGGAGAATGCAAGGATACCGCGCCGTGTTCCGGCGGCGGCACATGCTCAAACAACAGTCAAGTCTGCGCGGCGCACAAGGCAGTCGTTGACCGCAAACAATTACTTCCTACGTCACGCGTACCTACAGCTGATCGAGCGCTCAGTGCGAATGCACTGACAGCCGTAAACAAATACGCAGTCTAATTTCTCCGAATAAATTCAGTATAAAGCTATAGTGACTTGATAAATTATGTTATTAACGTTCAGTATTTTTCAGGATACGGTTGTATAAAATATTTAAGAACTTCAGGTAAATTCTGCGTGTGTCCGACGTTAAGAGGACTTGCTATCGAGAAATTTTCAGGAAGAATGTAATTTCGAAGAAGAAACTAACAAACTAAAAAGGTAACTGTTAATTGAGTTTACTTTTCAGGTAACATATTTCCCCTTAGGTACGTACTTTAGACGTAATTTGCTGCTCGCGATTACGTGATTTGTACTTTGTGTTATCTGATTTTGACAACGTTTTATTAATGAACAGGGTTGTTACTTGTGTGTATTATGCATCGCTTGGCTGCACTGCTTTTTCACTGATGTCACATTTTTTTATTATGTGCCTGCTGTGCCTATTTATTTAAATTTTAATTGTCACATGATTAATTGTGCTGATATGGTTATGTATGTAGGTTATACTTTGTGATGTATCTGCTTGCGCCTTCATGTTTACTTATTAAGATTACATATGAACATTTATTTGCTTATGCTGATATGACGCTAATGACCTGTTTATTATGTAAGATACATATTTGCTGCTTTGCGTATGGATTGCATATTTACACATTTTTGTTTTGTTGTCGTAACTACTCTTTATTTGGTATATAGAAATGCTGATATACTGTGTACGAACATGGAGTTTAGGTCACACTATGGTATTAATTATAGATTGTTTGCTTGGCAGAGCCTCGTTGTAGGAATTGTGATACATCCACTTGTTGACATTCTGTTCTCTACTGGTATATTTACTCGCTGTTGCATGTTTTGCTTACGCTCAGTGCTTTATATTTTAAGATAAGAAAATGAACTACTATAATGCTACGAACGACATTAGTACAAGAAACTTCATTGAAGTCACATGAGCTGGAGGTTTTATGGAAGCTGTATAAATTTATGCCAATAGGTAGGAAGCTAACGACATGACATACCAACACTAGGTTTAGACCATTGACAGTTATTACACTGCATGCTTCGTGAGCAATTGAAATAGCAAGTGACACTTGACACAAGAAATACTCCATATGTTTGCTTCTGTTTTGCCATGATTCTTGAAGTGGTGTACACACTGTGAAATACTACGATCATTCACACTCCGTACTCGTACTTACTTACTGAAAGTTATTCGAACTAAAGGCTGTTAGAGGTCATGTATGCATTTCTTTTATTTAATGATGGACAAGGTAACCAAAATGTATTTTATAATTCATAATGAGTAGAAGATTTGGGTCAGATGGATTACACAGAGGTTGTGTGTCGACATTGTGTCTTCGGATTGCATGGGATGATGAATTGAAGTTTCCACTAAGATTTTACCTGTACTAGTTCGAGGAGACTAACTAGAGGAAAGAGTTGTTATGGAAGTGAAATTAAATTGGTGATAAGGTTTATATGTATCGACGTATTTAAGAGGTATTATTGAGGTATTGAGATTGTGTGAAGTTGATGATTATTGGAGTTTTGGTGGACAAGAGGTAAGGTAAATGATATTGATGATTAGGTTCATATGTATCGACGTAAGAGGTGTTATTGAAGTATTAAGATTATGTGATGCTGATGATTATTGGAGTTTTGGTGCATAAGAGGTAAAGTAAGTGAGGAGCATATTTTTTTTGTTATTTTATATGGAAGAAGGAGGATGAAGATGGCAGACTAGAACACTCAAGTAGAAGGAAGATCGTCTACACACACACTTTGTTAAATCACTAAGCAGTATATATATATATATATATATATATATATATATATATATATATATATATATATATTATTTTATTTTTTTTGGAGAGAGGAAGCATTTGCATATCTTGGCACACTGACAGTTGTTCAGCAACAGTACATTTTGATTTGGCTTGGCAAACATTGGTCTTGACATGATGACTATGACATTGACTAACTATTATTGACTGTTATACACTGTTGCCACTACTACTTGATACACATGTTGAACATCAAATTTTTGACAGAATTGCATTTACACAGTTAACACTATTCAGTTACACAGTAGCACTTAATGTGGATGAAAGATGAGTGAGTGTGTTTTCCTTTCCCAATCCCAAATTGGTACCGACCTATCTCCTAAATATTATTTTGCTTGTTTGTTGTGGCTTGCACTGACACCCATAAACATTATAGGTTTACTGATATTTGTGTATTTGTAATAGTTAATATGACAATTATCTGATTTCATTTGTGTGTTTGTTATAATTTGTATGTTTAGTGTACTAGCATTGAGAATAATTTTGTAAAAGCAATTGTGTGTGCATTCAAACTGTTGATCATACCTGCACTTGTTCAACATTGATGTGTGCCACTTAGAAGTGTTTAATTTCTGCTGATGAACTCTGATGAACTGTCTGATTAGTGATAGCGAATATTATGGACTGTTACCTGCACTTGTTCAACATTGCTGGGTGCCACTGATGGAACTGCTTCTACTGACATAATGTCACTTGTTGGTGTCTGCACCTGTTCAACATTGCTGGGTGCCAATGATGGAACTGCTTCTAATGACATAATGTCACTTGTTGGTGTCTGCACCTGCTCAACATTGCTGGGTACCACTGATGGAACTGCTTCTACTGAAATAATGTTACTTGTTGCTGTCTGCACCTGTTCAACATTGCTGGTCGCCACTGATGGAACTGCTACTACTGATGACATCACTTGTTGGTGTCTGCACCTGTTCAACATTGCTGGGTGCCCCTGATGGAACTGCTTCTACTGAAATGATGTCACTTGTTGGTGTCTGCACCAGTTCAACATTGCTGGGTGCCACTGATGGAACTGCTTCTACTGAAATAATGTCACTTGTTGGTGTCTGCACCTGTCAACATTACTGGGTGCCACTGATGGACTGCTTCTGCTCAAATAATGTCACTTGTTGGTGTCTGCACCTGTCAACATTACTGGGTGCCACTGATGGACTGCTTCTGCTCAAATAATGTCACTTGTTGGTGTCTGCACCTGCTCAACATTGCTGGGTACCACTGTTAGAACTGTTTCTACTGAAATGATGTTACTTCTTGCTGTCTGCACCTGTTTAACATTGCTGGGTGCCACTCATGGAACTGTTTCTACTGAAATAATGTCACTCGTTGGTGTCTGCACCTGTTGACCATTGCTGGGTGCTACTGCTGGAACTGTCAACTACTTGTTTATTGATATATTGACAAGATTTTATGTGAATATTTGTATAAACTGATTTTTTTGTGTATTTACTGTTTATGAAATGTTATGAGACTCTTACGTGTACATATTCGTCATTGCTGACGCTATTGATTGAATTGTTTAACCACATGATACTTGTGTCAACTATTATGTAAAATCACATGTATGAAAGCATTTGTATTCCTTACTGTATTTTATATATTAGGATATGGAACGGTCAGTGCAAAGCCAAAATTTTATCTAGTTATGTGATATTTAATTATTAATATTATCTTTTATTTTTGTTTGTGTTTTTTTTTTGGACGAATTTGGTGGTATTTTCACCACCAATGCTGGCAAAAATACCATCAAATTCTAGCCCGTGGAGGAGGGGCATATGAAAGGTGGCTACACTGAGCCACAGCGCCAGAGATTGCGCCAAAGAGTATTATTCCGCCGCCTCCACTGGCAGTGCTTATCGAGAAGTCGTGGTGGAGAGTGCTTGTTGAGATGTTGCAGTAGCGAGTCGTAGTTGAGAAGTTGCGGTAGTGAGTGCTTGTTCAGAAGTTGTAGTATTGTTTTGATGGGCTAGACACCAGATGTTGTTGGATTGGGGATGCTGTAATGATCAGAGTGTACCTTTCGTCAATATATATGAAGGTAAAAAATTCCTTTTTTTTCCTCATTATTTCAATGTCTTAAACAATAATGCCTCTTGGTCACATGTTCAGTCAACAAAGCATCTGGCTCGTGTTCTTGTATTAGACTGTATTTCTGGTTTCTATATGCAGTTATAATATTTCTGTTTTTTTTTATTACTTCAGTATAAATGGTGTTTAAAATATCTTGTCTTATTGAGGAAGAACCGTGCCAGATGTGTACGTTGAATCACACTTCCACACACAGAACAGTTACACTTGTGCTTTGTTGTTTCGTAGGTTTTATAGTTGCTGGGGACTTAATTAATTAATTGTGTTAACGGAAATTTCCTTTCATTCTTTGTTGTTGTTCTATGCAGTCAGATTGCGTACAAATATTAGTCAGGGCCAACCGGTTACGAGACCTCGTAGCCGGACATACAGCTACTAAAAATAAAAAGTATTTGCATCCTTTTTAATTAAGCCCCCATGCAACATCACTCCGTGACATCCTCCCCACCACGGTCGACCTCCAAAGATGCGGCCAGCTGCACAGGACGAGTAATGATGTGACCTTCTGGTGTCCGGAGTATTATCGTCCTTACCCTGCCGTCTCTTCCTGGTAGTACCTTTTCTATCTTACCCTTCTTCCACATATGTCGCGGACGAAGGTCCTCTTGGATCAGCACGATGTCGCCAGGGCGAAAGGGGATGACTCGTCCCGATGGGCGTTTAACTTCATGGTAGTTCCGGAGCTCCAATAGGTATTCTTTAATCCAATGGTTCCAAAAACTGTCACAGAGTTGCTGTCTCAGTCGGAATTCCTTTGTTAAATTCGTGCTCGCTGAAGGCTCTGGTCCCGTCGGAATAGTCGTAAGTTTTTCTCCCGTCAGAAAATGGGAAGGTGTGAGTGTATCACAATCATCTCCTGGTGTGATGGGCCTGGTGTTCACCGCGGCTTCAATACTGATCAAGGTGGTATTCAGTTGTTCCTCAGTGAGCTTTGCGAATCCCAATACCTTCCGTAGGTATAGTGCCCACCATTCTTTCCCACCATCCTCCCCACCAAGCCGCCCGGGAGACAATGAATTTCCAAGTAATACCGTGGTGGGCGAGGAACTGATAAGTTTTTGTGGCAGTTAATGCCTTCCAAAGTTGGGCTACTTCCATATTCGTGGCGTGGAATGTTGTCGCGTTATCTGTATATATCGTGTGGGGTAGTCCGCGTCTTCCGGCGAATCGGTGAAGTGCCATAAGAAACTTGTCCGTTGACAAGTCTGTACAGAGTTCGAGGTGTACAGCTCGTGTGGTAGCACATGTGGAAAGAGTGATATATGACTTGTGCGTTTCCTTCCCCACTTTGATGAATAGTCGGCCAGCAAAGTCTGTTCCGGTTACAGCAAATGGTTTGGCAGGTGAAATTCGTTCAGGTGGCAGCGGTGCTTCGATCTGTTGACCTCGTGGTTTCTTCAAGATCTTGCATGCGAGGCATGAGCGTAGGATTCTTTTGATGCCTGACGAGCTCTAAGGATCCAAAATTCGGTTCGCAGTTCGGATAGTATATAACGAACACCAAAGTGATGGAGGAGGATGTGTGTCTCTCGAATAACCAATTGTGTGAAGTGGTGGGAACCGTCAAGGAGTACAGGATGTTTTTGTCCCCCATTTAGGCTAGTGCACTGCAGTCGACCTCCTAGACGTATCAGTCCACCTTCTAGGAAAGGATTGTATCGCACGATTTTTGACTCTCTCGGCAGTGGTAAGTTATTCTGAAGTGCATGTAATTAGATGGGGAAGGAATCTCTCTGGCCCACTCGAATCCAATACATTTTGGCAGCTGATAATTCGGTGGCTGTAAGTTCTCCTGAAGATTTATTCTTCTGACGAATGTTGTGTAGGAAGCGGAGAGTCCATGCTGTGATACGAATGAGCTTCCAGTATGAGCTGAATTTCACTAAGTTCAAAAGTCTGGTTGGCGTAGATATCGACAAAACTTGGCTCTGGGTTTTCTTCCTCTTTTCTTCGGGAGGAAGTCGTACCATCGTTGGAGTATCGTCTCTGCCAACATTCAGGAGGGCGTGTAAGCCAAGACGGCCCATTACACCAAATATCCAGATAATTCATTTGGTAGCCGAGGAGTCCACGTGAGAGGTGGTCAGCAGGATTGTCTGGTCCTGAGCAGTGTTCCCATTGCGTGGGAGTCGTGTGTGTTTGTATCTCAGTTACCCGATTACAAACGAAGGTCTTCCATCTGTTAGGATCACAGTGAATCCGTCCACAATATCACATGGGCAATTTTAAAGCCTGTTGCGCGGCAAAAGTAACACAATAGTCTGGTCCCAACTACTGCCGCTAAAAGTTCGAGTCGAGGTAATGTCACCTTCTGAATAGGAGCAAGTCTGTTCTTGCTGCAGGCTAAATGGGTTACGACGTCATCATCTAAGACAGTACGAATGTACAAAGATGCTCCATGTGCAATTTCCGAGGCGTCACAGAATACGTGCAGCTGAGAGTCTCTTCCACGAGCTGTAGCTATCCATCTAGGGACACGTATATGTGACAATGAAGGTAAGCTAGATATCCAAGTGCGCCATCGTGCCTCTAAGTCCCAGGGCATAAGTTCATCCCAGCCAATTCCTCGGCACCGTGTGTCCTGAAATAGCAATTTCCCAACAAGAGAAACAGGGGAAAACAGTCCGAGTGGGTCATAGAATTTAGCCGTACATTGTAAAAGGAGTCGTTTGGTGGCTGGCTCTTCTGACGACCTTCTGATGATTTCGCTAGGATCGATACAGAAGTAGTCACCTGCAGTGTTCCAGTCTACACCTAAAACTTGAGTCTGGGTGTGGAGTTCTCGCCATTCTGCCCTCCAGATAGTGTGGAGTTGTTCACAGTTGGTAGCCCATTTTGATAAGGGGAGAATGATCAATTTCACTAGGGTTACAACTTCATAGTATATAGTTATCACCAAATTATCACCTTCTACTGAGATCGCAAAGTCGTCCGTGTGCAGTCTTGTTTATAAGTGGCGCTACGGTGGGAAATGCTGTCATACACTTGTCGGCAAGTTCTCTTAGTGTTGCAGAAAGTAAAAATGGGCTGCAGGTCAGGCCGAATGGGAGACTGTTGAAACGGTATTCTGTTAGTTCGTCCGTCGTTTGAAGATTTCCTGTTTGATCCTGGCTAATTTTGAACCAGAAAAATCTGGTCAAGTCTTTGTCCTTTTCGTTCAAGGTTAATTGAAGGAAAGCTTGTGCGATGTCCGCGACGATAGCCGTAGAATATAGTCTGAAACGCAGTAAAATTTCCAGAATCTCTGGTAATAGGTCCGGTCCTACTTCTAATACCTCATTCAGAGAAGGTGCATTGTTTTCGGAGATGAGGCGTCAAAAACTATTCTCCACTTAGTGGTTCCGTATTTCTCCTTCCTCACTGCATGATGCGGGAGATAAAATAGCTCCTTTTCTGAGAGTGGGGTGGGAGCGACCTCTACTTGCCCCTTCGTAATGTAGTCTAGCATAACATCGAAATACATTTGCTCAAAGGTCTCTTGACGTTGAAATCTTTCCCTAAGGTGCTTGAATCGTTTTTCCACGATAGGTCTGTTACTCGAAAGCACTTTTTGTTGACTTTTGGGAGGTGTAACCGCTGCTCGATGATCCTTTATAGAGAAAGATCCTCTAAACTCTTCAAGAAGTATCGTATCCTTGTTCTTCGCAGGTAGATCCTGATCGGCAGTAATCCCTATAGCTTCCAAGTCCCAAAAGCGTCTGAAGTCATTGTCCGAGTGCAGAGGAGATCGGTCAGTCTGAGCAAAATTTACCACGGTTGCACGCACACATGCTTGTGACTTGTTACCACCAAGTATCCAGCCAAACAGAGAAGAAACTAACACTAAGGTTTCAGAGATGCGCATGGGCGAATTGTGCTTCACTATCTTCCAATAAAAATCGCATTCGACAAGAATCTACACGGGAAGATCTTCTGTTGAATCGGTTTTCGGATCTGCTAGCGTAATCTTACGGGCATCTAGTAAACTCTTTTTATGTTGTGGAACCGAAGGCTGGTGAGAAATAACGTGAGTAATTTCGAAGGCAGTAAGTGGCACTGAAGAATTCTGCCAAAGCCCCTTCATATTAAACTGAACAAGCCTGCGGTGGCGTGGGCGTGTATGGTTTGATTCAAAGGAACAAACGGTTAGTTCTTGTCGGTCTACCGTTTGCAGTTTGAGATCATCAATCAGCGATTTTGCTATGAAGCTGGACTGACTATCTGCGTCCAGTAGACACCGCGTTGTCCTGCTCAATCCTGTAGTTCCTGAGACGCATACTTTGGCTGTCTGAAGGTACGTGTAACCGTGGGGAGCGACAGATACCTTTCCCACGGAAGTAACACATGTCTGACCCGCAGGACCCCTAATATCCTTTCGTTCCTCACATATGGACTTATGATGCAGACTTTTACAGTTAACACAACGAGCCTTTTCTTTCTTTTTGCAATTTGACATTTTGTGGCCACGTTGAAGACAAAGAAAGCATCTGTTTGCTAGTTGCAATTTATCTATTCGATCATTAACGCGTACGATCTTCTTACAGGCTTGTGCCTAATGACCGGCCAGATTCGCAAAGGACGCAGAATGGTTCCTTTACGCTGGTATCCTTCGGAGTCGATCGTTTAGATTTCGCGTGTACGTGAAGTATGGACGTTGTGGGAAGGTTATTAGAAGTGCTGGAAAATTCACCGCGTATCTTCTGCGTGGTAAGCGCCCCGTCGACTTCCTCGTTCAGAAACTCAATCAGTTGCAACATGTCCCCTTCGGATATTCCCATACGCTTGGCATGAATTATCCAGCGGCGGCATATGTCATCAGGAAAAGCGCGTAAAATTTTCGGTGCGAGGACTCGGCCGTATCCGTTCACGTTTTCCCCAAGTGCCCGGAGAGCTTCAATACGTCGCTGGCATTCAATGAATGTCGAATTAAGTTCCTCTGGGGTGGACAGCTTAATTGGTTTCATGACTTCGAGATAATCTAAGTGGGCTTGAGTTATTCGATCCTTGTTGCCATAACGCGCTCGGAGAATCCTCTTCGTTTCTGCGTGCGTCTCGGCCGTCACCGCAATACCGTCCACTAAATGCTTTGGTTCTCCCGAGAGATAGCCGCGAAGAAAGATGTGTTTATTAATTGTAGTTACCGTCGGATCGTTATCAACCGACTGCTCAAACTGCTCCCAGAATCGTGCCCATGTCTCGATATTGGCTGAAAAAGGCTCAAGTTTGATCGGCGGAAGTTGTACTGAAGCTGTGGGAACACTCATTGTTACAGATTGTACCGGCGGATTGTCGGGAATCTTTATGTCTGCTACCGATTTCGCAAGCTGTTTCTCTATTTCGTGAGACAATCGAGAAATTGTGAGTTTCGCGGTGTCTATATAATCTTCGCATTTAACAACATCTTCTTCGTATTCGTCATCGTCTAACAACTGGTGAATATCCTTATCTAATTTAACGAGGCGGTTCAGAACGCTTCCCAATCTGTCATTGTAATATTTATAATCCGCGATTTCCGACGTGTCGGACAACCTTGCAACTTCCGCTACGAGTCGGGTAATGTTTGCTCTTTCTCTCATACGTTTTCTCTTTAGAGAGTGTAACTGTGCTTCTGGTTTGTGGTCTGGCATGTCCATTCCGTCCGATTACTCCAAGGTTTAAAGTAGTGTCCGCTAGCGATCAGCTGGTCCTAGTAGGGCGTTATCTTTGGATCGCTAGTCGAAGTAGTTCAATTGATGGTCGCTAGATAGCAGCACTAGTCACAAACAATCTACACAATCTACAGGCGTAGCGTAGGATCTGATAATTCGTTAAAGCGCTAATCGAACAACTACAATAGCAGTACACAGCGGCAATAATGTAATCAGTTGCCTTTACAAATGGCACTACAAAACATGGTTCAAATGGCTCTGACCACTATGGGACCTAACATCTATGGTCATCAGTCCCCTAGAACTTAGAACTACTTAAACCTAACACCCAGTCATCACGAGGCAGAGAAAATCCCCGACCCCGCCGGGAGTCGAACCCGGGAACTCGGGCGTATCGTATGTCGCGGCTAATCCGCACATCAGTAGCAGACAAACTGCTCAAGAATCGGGAATCTCAAAAACGTCGGTGTTGAGAATGCTACATCAACATTGAATGCACCCGTACCATATTTCTGTGCACCACGAATTGCATGGCGACGACTTTGAACGTCGTGTACAGTTCTGCCACTGGGCGCAAGAGAAATTACGGGACAATGACAGATTTTTTGCACGCGTTCTATTTAGCGATGAAGCGTCATTCACCAACAGCGGTAACCTAAACCGGCATAATATGCACTATTGGGCAACGGAAAATCCACGATGGCTGCGACAAGTGGAACATCAGCGACCTTTGCGGGTTAATAGAAGGTGCGGCCTTATGGGAGGAAGGATAATTGGCCCCCATTTTATCGATGGCAATCTAATTGGTGCAATGGAAGCTGATTTCCTAGATAATATTCTACCGATGTTACTACAAGATGTTTCACTGCATGACAGAATGGCGATGTACTTCCAACATGATGGATGTACGGCACATAGCTCGCGTGCCGATGAAGCGGTTTTGAATGGCATATTTCATGACAGGTGGATTGGTCGTCGAAGCACCATACCATGGCCCGCACGTTCACCGGATCTGACGTCACCCGGATTTCCTTCTGCGGGGAAAGTTGAAGGATATTTGCTATCGTGATCCACCGACAACGCCTGACAACATGTGTCAGTGCATTGTCAATGCATGTGCGAACATTAAGGATGGCGAACTACTCGCTGTTGAGAGGAATATCGTTACACGTATTGCCAAATGCATTGAGGTTGACGTACATCATTTTGAGCATTTATTGCATTAATGTAGTATTTACAGGTAATCGCGCTGTAACAGCATGCGTTCTCAGAAATGATAAGTTCACAAAGGTACATGTATCACATTGGAATAACCGAAATAAAATATTCAAACGTACCTACGTTATGTATTTTAATTTAAGAAACCTACCTGTTACCAAATGTTCGCCTAAAAATTGCGAGCCATATGTTTGTGACTATTGGAGCGCCATCTATCACAAAGCGAAAAAAGTGGTCCAACTAAAACATTCATATTTCTTTACGTACTACACGAATATGTTATAAAAATGAATGTTCCTATTAAAAAAAAACGCAGTTGATATCCGTTTGACCTATAGCAACGCCAACTAGCGGGCCCACCATAGCGCCATCTGGTTTCCCCCTTCAAGCTAGACGAATTTCGTTCTTTGTAGTTTTTTCGTTTGACGCTTATTTCGTAAGATATTTGGCCCGATCACGATCAATGGACCACCCTGTGTATACATGAGTGGTGAAGGGATGCAGCCTTGAATATATATACCGAATCGTCGTGGCAGTTCGGACAGTTACACCTGAAATGTTGGTGAATACGTGGAATATCGTCTCGCCGTGTGCAGGGCAACAAGTGGATCCCACGTTGAAGTCTACTAACACAACAACTCCCTAGTTTTAAGTATAATTTTAATGGGGAAATTGATGAAAAATTACTTCAATGAGTACATATCATGAAAAAGAATTCCTTCAAGTTTTGTTTAGTGTTAGCAGACTTGAACGTGGGATCCATCTGTTGCCCTGCACACGGCGAGACGATATTGCACGTATTCACCAACATTTCAGGTGTAACAGCCCTAACGGCCACGACGATTCTTTCCCCTAAATGATTGATGTCTCCGATCTTTTCTAATCAATTCTTTGCCGCGTGGGATTAGCCGAGCGGTCTAAGGCGCTGCAGTCATGGACTGTGCGGCTGGTCCCGGCGGAGGTTCAAGTCCTCCCTCGGGCATGGGTGTGTGTGTTTGTCCTTAGGATAATTTAGGTTAAGTAGTGTGTAAGCTTAAGGAACTGATGACCTTAGCTGTTAAGTCCCTTAAGATTTCACACACATTTGAACAATCAATTCTTTGTAGAAAGTCAGCAGCAGGCTCATACGTTTCGATTCTACCAGTAGGTTTTATTTCATGTAACAGCTGCAATTTGTAGGTGCGCAACTGAAGTCTTTTACACACAAAATCATACAAAGTTCCTTTAGGCACTCTTAATTGTAGACTACATCTGGCCAGTAACTCATTCAGGATCAGAACACTCGAAACACGGATCTGTTCAATAACATCTTCAGAAGTTCTCCGTCTACCTAGTGATTTTGCTTTTAAAACACTACCAGTTTCCATGAAAGACTTAGCCAATGTCGGATAGTTTTTGCTGTAGGTGCTTCACCATCACACTGACGTCTAAAATTACGTTGCACCGTTATAACTGACTCAGTTTTCACAAGCCCATTAACACACTGCGCTTTCTGTTTCGGGGTAAACATTATTTCTGAGTTGCTCTGCACTGCACTGCACTGCATGCACACCTGGACAGAACTGAGGGCTAAGGGAACGGAGGAAAAAACAGCAGTGATGCTATCTCAAGGTCAAGCAGCCAAACTTGGGGAGTTTATGAATCGAATACCACAAACTAGAATAGTGTATGTCACATTGTACAGTGTCGTTACTTAGGATGCTCTGTTGGATAGAAAGGATACTGCAAGGAGGATATAGTTCACTGGAAGAGTGCAAATTTAGAGTTTGGCCTACATCAGTGTCGGCCACAGCGTGGCAAATTGCGCAGGCACAGCAGGAAATTTCATTTAGTATTACGGTGCGGCATTTTTCGATCCGCACGACTTTCGTCAGTTCGACAGAACCGTTGTGTCAGCGCTGTTTATCCTTAGCTATTGGTTCGTGATACAAGAAACGTCCACAGGCCAGTGGCTGTTATCACAAAAAGAGGCAGTCGAGCGATCGGTCATAATAAGCCTTTAAAAATAAGTGGGAACGACAGAAGAGAGGGCTAAGAATTTTCTTTATCAATCAATATACTGATACACAATCGGCGGGTACAGCAAATTTTCTGCGGAACGACATTACAACACCATGCAGAAAGAATTGGTATTTAGTTGACGATGAAAGAGCAAAAAATTACAGTGATCGACAGACGGGATTCATTGTTCCATACATCAAGAAGCACTGTGTGCTCGATTATCATTTCCAGAAGTCGTACGCATTATTTCACTGTCAACTGCAGCAGTTTTCCTTCGAAGTAAACGAAGATTATGGAGAGTGTATAATATTGGAAAGCACATCGGTCAAATCAAAAGGCACACTTGGAAAGAGTTTAAAATTTAATACGTGCTCTTGTTGAATTTACCAGAGCAGAAGGAGAGCAGGAACGAATCTAGAACGTCTGGAATGAATTGCAGACCTTGCAGTCGAAGTGGACTTAATTGCACACTGCCCAAAGTAAGAGAATGTAAGTTGAGAAATAATTCATTTTTTCATTTGATCGGGGTGCATTTAAAAAGAAAATCGGATTGTGGAAGGGACCAATTCTGACAAAAAACAACGCCAGTTTCCCTAAAGGTTTGAAGAATTCATGAAAAAACAACCACGACATTTTTGTAAACGTTTTTAGAACACTGCCAATCTTACACCTGTTTTCCAGTTGTTTTTGAATCTCAGATGGAACTGATTGATCTGCCGTGTATTTCTCTTCTGAAAGACAAATTATTTTATTACAATGAAATGAACAACATTAGCTGCATACAGGCGTTGATATAAGTCAACGGGGACAGTGGAAATGTGTGCCCCGACCGAGACTCGAACCCGGGATCTCATCCTTAAATGGCAGACGCTCTATCCATCTCTCGCTCTCTTTTCCTTTTTTTAATCTCATTTTGTTCGCTTTCGTTCGTTGTATCTGCTCGTGGCGGACGTCGCAAGACACCCGTTTCAGTTCGTCGTTGATCCATTAACTCACTTTTTTTATTACAAGGGCAGCTAACCCTCTGACCGTACGTGCTGAGTTACCGTGCCAGCTATCCATCTGAGCCACCGAGGACACAGAGGATAGTGCGACTGCAGGGGCTTATCCCTGGCACGCCTCCCGTGAGACCAACATTCCCAACTTATTGTCCCGCACTATATTCATAATGCCCCTTTCCATTATACTCATTACTCGCGGCTTTATCGCCGATTCCCGTAAGAATTCGAGCACTATTTGTGCATCTGCACAGAAGATGTTATATATTTTCATAAATGTCCGAAAGAACAGAAGAACAGATACCATCTTCATATATATACAAAGTTAAAGTACCAAAAAAAAAAAATACAGCCCGGTTCTCAAAACGATGTACATGTCAGACAATATAAACTAAACGTCAAACATCTGCGATAATCCCCATCAGGTTCATACATTGATGTTATTCGTCATTTCTGTGCGACATGAAAAGATTGCGATTCCTACCCAGATGACTTGGGAGTCTTGTCGACGAGATACTGGGCTGCTTCAAGATTAGAAAGACAGCGAGAAGTGCTTAATACAGCACTAATGAAAGCACAACGGAGCCCACCCACGTGTATTACGACAACTCTCAGGCAGCTTGTGCACGGCGGACTGTGTTATTCTGGTTAGATATTTTTGTAAGAAGCGGATACTCAGCTGTTAACCAGCTTTATGAAGAACAAATAGATCACCGAAGAAGGAACCTCAAGATATCTATGCTGTTTCAATCATGTACCCCAGTTGTCTACAAAGTCTATGTAATTTAGCGTTACCATTACGACTCACTTATGAATACATGCAAAGTTAATTTTTGAAACTCTGATGTAAACCGTGTCGGTCAGAGCATATATATAAATTCCTTTATGTTGAAATTGTTCTGGAGTGTGCAATTACTTACCATTTCCTTCAATTTATTACGGTTTCCTCTCGTTCTCATTCTCCTCACCTTGTCATTTTCTCAAGGATCAAGGCAGGTGGATGCAGTATCTCTTGAGTTCAGAAAGGTATTTGTCTCAGTACAAATCAACCCTTATTTAAGAAAGCAGCAATTGGAAGACGTGAGTCGATTTAAGATAGCTCGGGAGGCAACACGCAGCATGTTATTTTGCGGTGAGAGTTGTCCATAGATATATAAGTAAATTAAGATGCACCCCTTGCGTTTGCTGTTGAATATTAATCTTTTATGTTAATGTAGTATATTAAAATGTACAAAAATGTAATATGTTGCACTTCAAAACGTTGTTACCTTTAATTACAATATCAATGATTCACAAGTAGAAAATTTTTTTGGTGTAGCAATTTGTTGGATATGAAATGAAACAATCGCTTAGGCTCACTAACACGTAAATCAGGTGTCAGACAACAGTTCATCAGTATGATACCGTGGAAATTACAAAGGAGATTGTTTACCAAATACACATGTGACCTGTTCTAGAATACTGCTGAATTGTGTGAGACACATACCAAGTAGCATTAGCAAGTTCTGAAAGTATGCAAAGAAAGACAGTTCGAATGGTCAGTAGTTCATTAGACTCATGGGGCACCAACATGGAAAGGCTGAAAGATCTGCACTTGGAGACGCTCGTTGGTGGACAGCATGTATCTGTCGAAATCTTAATTCAGTGTTTCGAAGACCAGTGTTATGCCTATGATTATCCGAGTGTACGTAAGGGATCTATGTATTGCTACCTCGAATATAAGATTAGAAAAAAAAAATGGTTCAAATGGCTCTGAGCTCTATGGGACTTAACTTCTGAGGTGATCAGTCCCCTAGAACTTAGAACTACTTAAACCTAACTAACCTAAGGACATCACACACATCCACGCCCGAGGCAGGATTCGAAACTGCGACCGTAGCGGTAGCGCGGTTCCAGACTGTAGCGCCTAGAACCGCTCGGCCACAACGACCGTCACAAGATTAGACTAATTACTGTGATATGACAGGCCGACTATCACGTGCTGAACTTCGGTTTGTTTCAGGAACTTGAACATATTTTGAGATGCCGAAATAAAGGGAGGAAATAGTATGCTGAAAGACACAAAATCATACACCCTTTTTGATGTTTCCAAATCACTCAAGGTTTATTCTTACAACAGTGCATAAGGAGTACATGAAATAATTACAGTTACAGATCAATAGGACAAGCGGCTCTGAGGTACCGCGTATTGACACACGCTGAAACACCCATATTAGTATGTGGGGGAGCATCCATGGGCCACAGTGCAGGAGCTGACTCTGGCATCCAATATAAGGTACAGGTGGCGAATACTGTCCTGCGATATGTTATCCCACGCCTGCTCGACCTGCTCACGTTGTTCTGTAAGAGTTGTTGGTTGACGAGTTGCACGATTCACCTCTCACCACACTGTGTCCCACACCTGTTCGACTAGAGACAAGTCCGCAGATACTGCTGGCCAAGGAAGTTGTTACACGTCTTGGAGATCACGTTGAGTTTTATGGACAGTGTTATGGCGAATATTACACCGCCACATTACCTTCTTGTTACAGAAACGGCAAAAGAACGGTGGAGCGTTGATTAGCGTCCCCTCCAGAAACACCAAAGGTGAACGAGAGTCGTAGCTTGTCGGACTCCAGATTGTAAGGCCTCGGGTGGGACCAGTGTACCTTGGATGAATGAACACTACGAGGCAATGCTTACCAGGTCTATGTCGTATGAGCAAACGACCATCACTTGTGTGCAGGCAAAATCTGCTTTCATCGCTGAAGAGCACGGCGCGCCATTACACCTTCCGGAAGGCTTTTGACACTGTACCACACAAGCGGCTCTTAGTGAAATTGCATGCTTATGGAATATCGTCTCAGATATGTGACTGGATTTCTGATTTCCTGTCAGAGAGTAACTGACGGAAAGTCATCGAGTAAAACAGAAGTTATTTCTGGCGTTCCCCAAGGTAGTGTTATAGGTCCTTTTCTGTTCCATATCCATATAAACGATTTGGGAGACAATCTGAGCAGCCGTCTTCGGTAGTTTGCAGATGACACTGTCGCTTATCGACTAATAAAGTCATCAGAAGATCAAAAGAAACTGCAAAACTATTTAGAAAAGATATCTCAATGGTGCGAAAAGTGGTAGTTGATCCTAAATAACGAAAAGTGTGGGGTCATCCAGATGAGTGCTAAAAGGAACTCGTTAAACTTCGGTTACACGATAAATCTGTCTAATCTAAAAGCTGTAAATTCAACTAAATGCAATTACGAACAACTGAAACTGGAAGGAACACGTAGAAAATGTTGTAGGGAAGGCTAACCAAAGACTGCGTTTTATTGGCAGGACACTAAGAAAATGTAACAGATCTACTAAGGGGACTGCCTACACTACGCTTGTCCGTCCTCTTTTAGAATACTGCTGAGCGGTGTGGGATCCTTACTAGATAGGACTGACGGAGTACATCGAAAAAGTTCAAAGAAGGCAGCACGTTTTGTATTATCACGAAACAGGGGAGAGAGTGTAACAGAAATGATACAGGACTTGGGCTGGACATCATTAAAAGAAAGGCGTTTTTCATTGCGACGGAATCTTCTCACAAAATTCCAATCACCAACTTTCTCCTCCGAATGCGAAAATATTTGTTGACACCGATCTACACAGGGAGGAACGATCACCACTATAAAATAAGGGAAATCAGAGCTCGTACAGAGAGGTATAGGTGTTCATTCTTTCCGGCGCTATACGAGATTGGAATAACAGGTGGTTCAACGAACCCTCTACCAGGCACTTATATGTGATTTGCAGAGTATCCATTTAGATGTAGATGTAGATGTAGATGATCCTCTGACGGTCGATGCTGTGGCGTGAGTGGAAGACGGGCTACAAGATTGCGTGACTGTAGTACCACAGCTAATATCCAATTTGCAACATGTCGTGTTGACATGTCTGGGCTCACAAGCTCACGTATCTGTGCTGTGGTACCTGTACAACTCGCAACTGCTGCCCTTACAACACTACGATCCTTGCGGACGTCTGTGTTGCGTGGACGTCCAGAACGTTTTCTACAGGCGTGAGAGGAAAATCCCTCCACTAGGATGGCCACAGTTTGAGCCCTTTCAAATTCGCCCGGTTGGCGGTAGGAAGCACGATTGAGTCCCTGTGGCGTGGCTGCCTCCTTGCTGCACACGTCTGCACCACACTGAACCTTCTGGCTGAGAGAATTCGCTATTAAACGGTAGACACCGGTAGCGCTCTGGTATCTATTCCACTACTCTATCTGTTGGCAGACGACGTTGAGAAAATTATCAGTGCATTTACTATCCCCCAGGTAGCATATGCCGTCATCGGATCAGACTCGATGTCGGCTTTCAGGGCTACTACTTTTTTTTGTGTCAGTATATTACGGTTTGGCGTCCATTCTGCTACAAAATCATTAGAAATGGAAAGGAAACTCAGGTCGTGGAACGATGGGGTAGCAAATCGGCCATGCCGTTTTTTAAGCAAATCATCCAAGCATTAACATCAACTGATTTAGGATAAGAACATAAAATTTAAATCTGGTTGGTCGGAGACGGTGACCATCCTTTCCCACCCCCGTCCGCTGCCGCGCCCGTACACCTGCATGCCACCCGCTCTCCATCTTACCTCACTCCATACCCTTGCCCAAGGTGGCTTCCGCCACCTTTCCCTCCCGGATGATGCCCTCATCCCCTCTGTCTATCCCTCCTACCAGATTTAATCCTCCCCTTCCTGTGTTTTTCCTCCAGGGCACTCTCTTTCCCTTCTCTACCTCCTCACTTCCTCCATCCTCTCTCCCTCTCCTCCCCCCTCCCTAGGCTTCCACACCCCCCCATACCCTCTCCTCCCCCTCCCTAGGCTTCCACACCCCCCCATACCCTCTCCCCTCCCCCTCCCTTGATCTCTCCCACTGGCATCCTCCCCCCTTCCCCGTCCCCACCCCTCTTCCCTATGGTAGGCCGTCGACTTTTTCGCGCAAACAGTATGTTTTAGTGCACCTAAGTTCGTCGCCACTGTGCTAGTGTTTCTCTTCCAATCAGTTCATCAGTGTCTCTTCTTCAGTGCTCCTACGTTCACGTGTGCAACTCTGTGCCTCCGTTTGTATACAGGGTGTTACAAAAAGGTACGGCCAAACTTTCAAAAAACATTCCTCACACACAAAGAAAGAGAATATGTTATGTGGGCATGTGTCTGGAAACGTTTACTTTCCATGTTAGAGCTCATTTTATTACTTCTCTTCAAATCACATTAATCATTGAATGGAAACACACAGCAACAGAACGTACCAGCGTGACTTCAAACACTTTGTTACAGGAAATGTTCAAAATGTCCTCCGTTAGCGAGGATACATGCAGCCATCCTCCGTCGCATGGAATCCCTGATGCGCTGATGCAGCCCTGGAGAATGGCGTATTGTATCACAGCCGTCCACAATACGAGCACGTTGAGTCTCTACATTTGGTACCGGGGTTGCGTAGACAAGAGCTTTCAAATGCCCCTATAAATGAAAGTCAAGAGGGTTGAGGTCAGGAGAGCGTGGAGGCCATGGAATTGGTCCGCCTCTACCAATCCGTCGGTCACCGAATCTGTTGTTGAGAAGCGTACGAACACTTCGACTGAAATGTGCAGGAGCTCCATCGTGCATGAACCACATGTTGTGTCGTACTTGTAAAGGCACATGTTCTAGCAGCACAGGTAGAGTATCCCGTATGAAATCATGATAACGTGCTCCATTGTCCACCTGTATTTTAGAATACAGAGGTCCTCAGCCTCCTCTTTTTTCCCTTTATTGTTATTTTCAAACCTTTACAGAAAAAGGTAGGCAGGGAGCGGCCTACCTATGCCGATCTTCGGCCATAGAAAAACATACAGTAAACAGGAAGACATAAAAACAAATATACTTGGAGGACAAAAACAGGAACCATACATATTACAATAAAGGAAGGTGTTCACAGACGGAATGGTTGTATAAAAAAGTTCAGCACTATACAGGGTGTTACAAAAAGGTACGGCCAAACTTTCAGGGAACATTCTTCACACACAAATAAAGAAAAGATGTTATGTGGACATGTGTCCGGAAACGCTTAATTTCCATGTTAGACCTCATTTTAGTATCGTCAGTATGTACTGTACTTCCTCGATTCACCGCCAGTTGGCCCAATTGAAGGTAGGTAATGTTGACTTCGGTGCTTGTGTTGACATGCGACTCATTTCTGTACAGTACTAGCATCAAGCACATCAGTACGTAGCATCAACAGGTTAGTGTTCATCACGAACGTGGTTTTACAGTCAGTGCAATGTTTACAAATGCGGAGTTGGCAGATGCCCGTATGATGTATGGATTAGCACTGGGCAATAGCCGTGGCGCTGTACATTTGTATCGAGACAGATTTCCAGAGCGAAGGTGTCCCGACAGGAAGACGTTCGAAGCAATTGATCGGCGTCTTAGGGAGCATGGAACATTCAAGCCTATGACTCGCGAGTGGGGAAGACCTAGAACGACGAGGACACCTGCAATGGACGAGGCAATTATTCGTACAGTTGACGATAACCCTAATGTCACCGTCAGAGAAGTTGCTGCTGTACAAGGTAACGTTGACCACGTCACTGTATGGAGAGTGCTACGGGAGAACCAGTTGTTTCCGTACCATGTACAGCGTGTGCAGGCACTATCAGCAGCTGATTGGCCTCCACGGGTACACTTCTGCGAATGGTTCATCGAACAATGAGTCAATCCTCATTTCAGTGCAAATGTTCTCTTTACGGATGAGGCTTCATTCCAACGTGATCAAATTGTAAATTTTCACAATCAGCATACGTGGGCTGACGAGAATCCGCACGCAGTTGTGCAATCACGTCATCAACACAGATTTTCTGTGAACGTTTGGGCAGGCATTGTTGGTGATGTCTTGATTGGGCCCCATGTTCTTCCACCTACGCACGTTATTTATTAGAATTTGAAATAAATGTATCTGATACTACTACATCATTCTGTTGAAAAAATAATAATAAAATAAAAAATAAAGAAAAGAAAAGCTATCTGTGACACAACCCGGCTACTGTGTTCCAGTGTACATTTTTAAATGAAATATTGAATGTAATTTTCGATTTTATGCAGTCTTGTATTTTGTACTTCCTTTGATTGTACTTGGTTCATTACAGGTAATGTGAAGTCAGAGTTACTATAATCCTACTAACAATGTGATCATGCATGAGGATTTGAAACACTTTTCTGTACGGCTCTCTTTGATAGAATAACCTGCATAATATATTCAACGAAGCGTCCTTGTATGTTTTTCCGCTATGTATCTTCGCGCAAAATAACCAGTTCAAAAATATTCAAATGTGTGTGAAATCTTATGGGACTTAACTGCTAAGGTCATCAGTCAAAAATGGTTCAAATGGCTCTGAGCACTATGCGACTTAACCTCGGAGGTCATCAGTCGCCTAGAACTTAGAACTAATTAAACTTATCTAACCTAAGGACATCACAGACATCCATGCCCGAGGCAGGATTCCAACATGCGACCGTATCGGTCGCTCGGCTCCAGACTGTAGCGCCGAGAACCGCACGGCCAATCCGGCCGGCGGTCATCAGTCCCTAAGCTTACACACTACTTAACCTAAATTATCCTAAGGACAGCCCGCATCTCGTGGTCGTGCGGTAGCGTTCTCGCTTCCCACGCCCGGGTTCCCGGGTTCGATTCCCGGCGGGGTCAGGGATTTTCTCTGCCTCGTGATGGCTGGGTGTTGTGTGCTGTCCTTAGGTTAGTTAGGTTTAAGTAGTTCTCAGTTCTAGGGGACTGATGACCATAGATGTTAAGTCCTATAGTGCTCAGAGCCATTTGAACCATTTTCCTAAGGACAAACACACATACCCATGCCCGAGGGAGGACTCGAACCTCCGCCGGGACCAGCCGCATAGTCTATGACTGCAGCGCCTGAGACCGCTCGGCTAATCCCGCGCCGCGAAATAACCAGTTCTCCACACTGCTTGTTTTCTTTCATTTACAGTGTGCGTCAGGTCGCTATCTGCCACAAGTCGGGGAATTTTGTACCTGTCATTCGTGTAACTTTGCTTTTTCCGGCCTGTTCATATATAACGAAGAGTTCCAGAGATGTATGTATTTTGTATGTTATTTTCGTTGTAGCCTATCGTCCGTGTTCATTTTGTGGCATATTCATGGCTACTTCCTTTTTTTTTTTTTTTTTTTTTTTTTTTTTTTTTTTTTTTTTTTTTTTTTTTTTTTTTGTAGCTAAGTGATATCACGAGTAGTAAATACACATAACAGGCCGACAACGAAATGTGTGTGTGGAACGTGTTTACACGTCGTATTTGGTACACTCACCTACCGCCACTTTTGTTGCTGCATGTCTGCGCCTCAGGCCTGAACGCATGACTCTGCTGTTAATCCCATTCCGTAAACAAAAACAAAAGCCACTAAAGTTTGCTCAGCAAATATTAACGAACAGATTGTAAGCTGACCGCTGCGCGGATGTAGATGTATCGTTTTGTGGCGTTGAAAACACGGGTAGAATGCGTTACACGAAAACTAGTTCGAAAAATGGAGCCATTTATTCGTCACATGTCCTGGTACGAACATTAATCTGAACCAGTGTGCCTTTCATGGTTATTTATTAGCTATCAGAGATCGTCAGTTATTTGTAAATATAATGTGCTGCTTGTCAATTCGACGACGGTGCGTTTGGTTATTCAAACAGTATATTTCAAATAAAAAGCACAGTATTACGGATATTCTGTAATATTAATATATCATTGTGAAGTTGTTCTACCAAGAAGAGACACAAAAGTAAGTAAAAAAAACTGCGTATGGACCAAATCTTTTCATATTCGTATGTAATTGGTATTTTAAACTATGAATCATTACAGTATAATAACGAAAACATCGTACGCTTTCCTGATGTTCAGCAAAAATAACTAACAGGTGCCAAACATTAAGGAAGCGTTGCCTTTTCTATTATTTTTGTCATTTTCTGCCAAGCACCGACGAAGAATACAATTCAACTCATTGCCATAAATATGCCGATGTTACAAATACCTAAACTCCACAGACTAAAATTTCGGGGTTTGTCTAGGGATAATTTCTGAGTATTTTCGTATAGTGGACCCGTGGTCCCCTGTGGACTGATACAGATTTACTTGCTCTGATACCTCAATTACCTTGTTTCTGTGGAAATACCTTCACAATACTGAAAAAAATTGTAGTGTGAAATCTACAAAACGGAAAACAAAAATTCTGCATAATGCAGCAGTTCTCTTGCTTTTGATAACAAAAACGTCCTGTGATGTGCCTGCCGTCACTGTGCGAACCACCCAGCTGTAGCGCGCTGTGCAGCTCTTCCAGTGCACGCAGTAAATAAAATGTAAATGACGTATGACTAGGGCCTCCCGTCGGGTAGACCGTTCGCCGAGTGCAAGTCTTTCAATTTGACGCCACTTCGGTGAATTGCGCGTCGATGGGGATGAAATTATGATGATTAGGACAACACAACACCCAGTCCCTGAGCGGAGAAAAATCTCCGAGCCAGCTGCGAATCGAACCCAGGCCCTTAGGATTGACATTCTGTCACTCTGACCACTTTTTTTGTTATCTCATTTTGTTCTATATTCTTCGTTGAATTTGTTCGTGGCGGATGTCCGATGACACTCGTTCAGGTTGTTCGTTGATCTGTTTACTCAGTTTTTTTTATTACAGAGGATCGCTAAACCCTCTGACCGAACACGCTGAGCAACCGTGCCGGCACCACTCAGCTACCGGGGGTGAACAGTGCATGCAGTGATCCCGTACAGCATATTGTGCCATTCTTCATTAGTTAATATATTCAGAATACCATCCTTAAACCTTAAGGCCGGCCGCGGTGGTCTAGCGGTTCTAGGCGCTCAGTCCGGAACCGCAGGACTGCTACGGTCACAGGTTCGAATCCTGCCTCGGGCATGGATGTGTGTGCTGTCCTTAGGTTAGTTAGGTTTAATTAGTTCTAAGTTCTAGGCGACTGATGACCTCAGAAGTTAAGTCGCATAGTGCTCAGAGCCATTTGAACCATTTTAAACCTTAAGGTATGTGCATCTAACATTATCGGAAAAACAAAACCGGGACAGAGCGGAGTAGTACCGAATGCAAGTTTGAGGGCGAAGAGTGAAGTGGACGTTTCTGTTGTCAAAAGCAAGAACTACCCGACGACGATATTACTGCACTTGGCGTCCCATGGCTGTTCTCGGGAACCTGGGTACAGTAAACAAGTACACTGGTGACTGAAGTGGAGACTTGGAGGAGATTCGTGTTTAACGTCCGTCGACAACTGGGTCATTAGAGACGGAGCACAAGCTCGGGTTATGAAAGGATGGGGAAGGAAATCGCCCGTACAAAGGAATCATCCTGGCATTTGAGTGAAGCGTTTAAACGAAATCACGGAAAACCTAAATCAGGATGGCTGGACGCGGGTTTGAACCGTCGTCCCCCCAAATGCGAGGACAATGTGTTAAGGCGACTGAGGAAGACATATCACATTGTGAATCATTACAAGACAGTTGCGCAAGTGGTTCAGCGTGTTCTCGTGAAATATCGCGATAAAAACTAGCAATAAGCCTACCCAAGATCCCTCACTCCCAAGTGCAAAGATATTGCGGTCGACTAGTACCGCGAGTGGAAGGAGATTGTTTCGAAACTGGACACACACAGCGCGTAAGCCCGATGTTTGCATTCTTGCGAGGATATTTTCAGTACAGTACAGATTAAAAGATGAATGGTCGTAATAAATCAAAAGACACGAATCACTGGAGCCGCGCGGGATTAGCCGAGCGGTCTCAGGCGCTGCAGTCATGGACTGTGAGGTTGGTCCCGGCGGAGGTTCGAGTCCTCCATCAGGCATGGGTGTGTGTGTTTGTCCTTAGGATAATTTAGGTTAAGTAGAGTGTAAGCTTAGGGACTGATGACCTTACCATTTAAGTCCCATAAGATTTCACATACATTTGAACATTTTTTTGAATCACTGGAGCCCATGGGTCCTTTATACCAGAAGACCCAGAAAACATCCCTGAAGAACCTCCAGAATCTTTGCTGGTGGACTTCGGGTTCACCCTATGTATGAGCGAAAAGTATAGCTTATGTAACAGGAAAAAAGGTAGATGGTTTGACGAGTGACAGTATTCCTGATTCTGAACTAAGAGTTTCCGAAGGAGATGTGCTCTATTCGAATGGTTTCCGAGATAGAACACGTTTAATGCACACTGTTATTTATTTTCTTTATTATTCAGTACATTGTCAGTGTTTACAGCGTACCACAGTAGCGTAGAGGAGTTCGAGACGAACAGTTTGACACAGGACATTTGTGGTCTACCAAGTCGGAAAACTACCTCAAACTGGCCTACATAAACTACTACAGAGAACGCGCTTCGTGCGAGATTTCAGATATTGTTTCGCTGTCTTCGAGCAAACTGTTAGAAAGAGAAAATTCCCTTTTTGTAGGAAATTAATTAGTTTAATTTTGCTAGAAACCGTGGTTTTCCAGTTATCCATAAGAAATGTGCAAAACCGATTAATGGTGTTGTATCTCAGAAACCATACCGAATACAACATTTATCCTTAAAAAGTTTTTTGTTCACAATCACCAATACTTCCACCCGTGAAATCATCTATCTTTCCTCTTGACTCTCTGAGTGTACACGGTGTTTCACAACTAATTCAGGATTCTAGGCGTCGTAAAGGCCACTTGGTAGATTACGTTCTGATAAGGAACCCACGTTTTAAAATATACCATTTGGATACAAAGTAAGTTTGAAGATCGGATCACTTTCAAATCTCCCGCTTTGAGGTACGTAAGAAAACTGAGTAGACAGTCCCTTCGTAGTTCCTGGGCAATATTACTACATCGCAGAACCATTGTCGCCAGCCTACAACAATGACTGCGAGAATATGGTACGGCGCCAACTGGGAGGGTCGACTGTGATGCTCCATGGACGCGCTGCACCCTCGACTTTGAAGAGGACGTCCTTCGTCACTTAGCGGAGAACCTTACTATGAGAACAAGAGACACTGCCCATACCATCGGCTCCTGTAGAGAACACACGTCACAGCTCACTCTCTCCGCTCTGTGAAGCGGGAGATTTGAGAGAGACCCGAACTTCAAACGTATTTTATATCCAAATGGTACATTCCTGGACATTGTTTCGTTATCATAGCTGTATCTAGTAAGTCCCCTCTACAAACCCCAGGAGCGACTGAAGTTTGTAGGTGCTTGGTCTCCGTTAACTGATTATTGAACTATATGAAAAAAAACTGCAAATTAGCTAAAAATTACGGCATACACTCACTTTATTCAACATGTAAACGTCACTACAGAGTTAGGTTATGACATGTTCGATATGCCTGTCATCATTGGCGATGATGCGGCTCAGACGAGTTTCGAAATTCTGCATGACCTGCTGAAGTGTCTGAAACACCGATGCTGTCGACGACCTCCTGAATGGCTATTTTCAGCTCAGCAATTGCTTTATTATTCTGTACACATCATCTTTAATATACCCCCACAAAAAAGAGCCGCGTGGCTTTATTATTCTGCACACCTCATCTTTAATATAGCCCTACAAAAAAGAGCCGCATGTGTTTAGATCCGGAGAATATGGTGGCCAATCGAGTTCCATGCTAGTGGCCTCTGGATACCCCAGAGCTAGAATGCGGTCCCGAAGTGCTCCTCCAGGACATCAGACACTCTCCTGCTTCTACGAGATCTAGCTCCGTCTTGCGTGAACCACATATTGTCGAAATCAGGGTAACTTTGGATAATGGGGATGAGATTATCTTCCAAAACCTTCACGAACCGTTCGGTAGTCACCATGCCATCAAGGATTAGTCAAGTAGGGTTAAACCTAAAAATTAGACAAATGGGAAATAATTGCTACAAAAGGTTTCATAGCTTTAATGGCTTCATTTGTGGCCCACTATGACTATCCTAGGTTTTCTGCCTCGGCGGAGTTGTGGAAAAGTGGTGGGGCGCAAAAATATACCCAAAAAAGGAAATTTTTGGTTTTGTGATTATATCTCGTAAATGACTCACAATATCAAAAACGTAGGGGGGGGGGGGGGCTAAAAATTGTAGGGCATGAAATTCTGCATTGAATGAGACCATCCGCATATTTTTTGGACCACCTGTTCCCATACTACTGCTCTTCAAAACTGAACCAATTTTACATGTTCATGAAAAATTTTCGTTTTAACCTCTGTTTTTTGGTAATATCGTTGAAACTAACCCATCTATCAATAAAGTGGCTCATAAAACGATATAGAGGAATAAATTATGCGTTTTATTAGACCAAAAGTGAAATGGACCACCGGTTTCTGTACAGCTAAGTTTGTACTTTCATTGCTATGCATGTAAGGTACTTCACATTTACAAATCTATGTCTCTAGATCAGTTTTATGCAGGAAACTCAAAAATAACATTATCATGAGTAAAGATTGAAAAAAAATTAAACTGTTCAAAGTCAGGGGTAAATTCTGTGACAAGAAATTTAAGGTCAACTTTGGCAATCCCTTATTAAACGGCAAAGCATTTTTGCACCTTATTATTCCGCCTTTGTGTATATGTTCTGAGTGGCAAGCCAGTGTAATAATGACAAAAGTGTATCTTTTGTAATTCCTAAGGTAATTGTCCAGAAAGTTAACTTTAAAAAAATCAGAACCCTACATTTGACCCAATTTGGAGGCAAATATATTTATATAGGTCACCTCTGATTTTAATTTAAAGTGCACCTTTTGGAAGAGGAGATTTTGCTTTACTACAGTATTATGCATAATGCGACTGTGCAGTTACCAGGCGGCAGCATCCTGCGTGACAACGTAGACCTTCAGAAATTTTTTGAGTGGTTTCAATCCCATGATCCTTTTCCTGTTTAAGGTGACCATTCATGGGGAGAATGTACAAGTGAACTCTGAAACCATTTTCTCAGGAAATCTACACGAACAGCTTAATGAATTCTTCCGATATGAGTTGACACCCTATCCTCTCTCTGTGGGTGATGCATCTGGAATGAGGAGTCAGTGTTATATGACTTGTTCTCCCCACTGAATTATGTAAACCTGGAAGAAGCAGCATTTGTCATCGATGGTGGATTTCTTCTCCAACGGGTTGTATGGAAGAATGGTGAAACATTCCAGTTAATACTAGCCAAAAACGTTAAATATTTAAAAAGACACTACAGCGTAAGTGCGACATGTGTGGTGTTCGATGGCTATCCAGAAGACCTGCCCACCAATAGTGTCAAATATGCTGAGCGCCTCCGCCGAAGCAAAAGACACGCTACTCCAGAGGTCATCTTTACCGAGTTCATGATGATGTCTATGACTCAGGAGCAATTCCTTTCCAGTGACGTAAATAAAGCACGTCTCATTAGCTTGCTTATTTCGAGGCTTGAAGGCTTCTCTTTGTGGCCGAGCGGTTCTAGGCGCTTCAGTCTGGAACCGCGCGACCGCTACGGTCGCAGGTTGGAATCCTGTGTGTGATATCCTTAGGTTAGTTAGGTTTAAGTAGTTCTAAGTTCTAGGGGACTGATGACCTTAGATGTTAAGTCCCATTGTGCTCAGAGCCATTTGAACCATTTTTGAAGGCTTTTCAGTAAAGGAAGCTAATGAAGACGCAGACCACCTACTTGTTGCCACAGCGCTTGTGGTATCACAGGAACATGAGAAGGTTGTGGTTGTTTGTGAGGATACGGACCTTCTCATCATGCTCAATGCCCTAGCTACACCATCAGCAAATATACACTCCTGGAAATTGAAATAAGAACACCGTGAATTCATTGTCCCAGGAAGGGGAAACTTTATTGACACATTCCTGGGGTCAGATACATCACATGATCACACTGACAGAACCACAGGCACATAGACACAGGCAACAGAGCATGCACAATGTCGGCACTAGTAACTGTATATCCACCTTTCGCAGCAATGCAGGCTGCTATTCTCCCATGGAGACGATTGTAGAGATGCTGGATGTAGTCCTGTGGAACGGCTTGCCATGCCATCTCCACCTGGCGCCTCAGTTGGACCAGCGTTCGTGCTGGACGTGCAGACCGCGTGAGACGACGCTTCATCCAGTCCCAAACATGCTCAATGGGGGACAGATCCGGAGATCTTGCTGGCCAGGGTAGTTGACTTACACCTTCTAGAGCACGTTGGGTGGCAAGGGATACATGCGGACGTGCATTGTCCTGTTGGAACGGCAAGTTCCCTTGCCGGTCTAGGAATGGTAGAACGATGGGTTCGATGACGGTTTGGATGTACCGTGCACTATTCAGTGTCCCCTCGACGATCACCAGTGGTGTACGGCCAGTGTAGGAGATCGCTCCCCACACCATGACGCCGGGTGTTGGCCCTGTGTGCCTCGGTCGTATGCAGTCCTGATTGTGGCGCTCACCTGCACGGCGCCAAACACGCATACGACCATCATTAGCACCAAGGCAGAAGCGACTCTCACCGCTGAAGACGACACGTCTCCATTCGTCCCTCCATTCACGCCGTCGCGACACCACTGGAGGCGGGCTGCACGATGTTGGGGCGTGAGCGGAAGACGGCCTAACGGTGTGCGGGACCGTAGCCCAGCTTCATGGAGACGGTTGCGAATGGTCCTCGCCGATACCCCAGGAGCAATAGTGTCCCTAATTTGCTGGGAAGTGGCGGTGCGGTCCCCTACGGCACTGCGTAGGATCCTACGGTCTTGGAGTGCATCCGTGCGTCGCTGCGGTCCGGTCCCAGGTCGACGGGCACGTGCACCTTCAGCCGACCACTGGCGACAACATCGATGTACTGTGGAGACCTCACGCCCCACGTGTTGAGCAATTCGGCGGTACGTCCACCCGGCCTCCCGCATGCCCACTATACGCCCTCGCTCAAAGTCCGTCAACTGCACATACGGTTCACGTCCACGCTGTCGCGGCATGCTACCAGTGTTAAAGACTGCGATGGAGCTCCGTATGCCACGGCAAACTGGCTGACACTGACCTCGGCGGTGCACAAATGCTGCGCAGCTAGCGCCATTCGACGGCCAACACCGCGGTTCCTGGTGTGTCCGCTGTGCCGTGCGTGTGATCATTGCTTGTACAGCCCTCTCGCAAAGTCCGGAGCAAGTATGGTGGGTCTGACACACCGGTGTCAATGTGTTCTTTTTTCCATTTCCAGGAGTGTATATTTCTTGAAACCTGGAAGAGGAAAGATCTCATCAAAAGTATTTGGTTCCAGCAGTTTCAAACTGGCAAACATCAGAAGGCCACTCATATATCTCCACGCCACAAGTGGATGTGACACAACTTCAGCACTCTTCGGTCAGGGCAAAAGGAAGGTCAATCTACTGGTCAAAAATAAATTTCTTCTGGAAGATATCAAACCTTTCTTAGAGGACGATGCTCAAGTTGAAGCTATTGTCGAAGCTGGCCTCTGATTTTTAACAGTCCTCTGTGGAGGTATGGCAGGAGACACTTTAGACAAATTGCGATTCGACCTGTTTTCCAAAGCGATTGTGAAATCCAGATTTACCCTAGCATCCATACCACCAACGTCGGAAGCAGCTCGCCAGCATTGCTTGAGGACCTACTCAGAAGTACAAATGTGGATAGGACACCAGATGGATCCGATCCTCTGGGGATGGCAGGCTTCAGAGTTTGGTCTTGGCCCCGTTCCTACCTCCAAAGAACCAGCTCCACAGTCTCTTCTCTCAACAATTCCTGCAAACGCAACAAGGGCTGTGCAGGTAGTTGTGAGTGTCGGAAGGCTGCTATTAAGTGCTCATTAATTTGTGTCAACTGCAAGGGGAACTCAGGCACTAACTCCCTCCGATCAGATGAAACTGACGAACCAGATGTTGACGAAGACCTGGACTGTATGTATGAGGAGACGAAAATTACTGACTGTGAGGAGCCGAGTAACGGGGCGTCGGTCTCGGAAATTACAGACTTTGACGAGCCTAGTGGTGCAATGACAGTCAAACGTCGACGTATGTGAAATTTGTGTACATACCTACTTATACCCTTTTTATCTCATACATTTATGTAAAATTTTGCCGGCCGGTGTGGCCGTGCGGTTCTAGCCGCGTCAGTCTGGAACCGCGAGACCGCTACGGTCGCAGGTTCGAATCCTGCCTCGGGCATGGATGTGTTTGATGTTCTTAGGTTAGTTAGGTTTAAGTAGTTCTAAGTTCTAGGGGACTGCTGACCTCAGCTGTTAAGTCCCATAGTGCTCAGAGCCATTTGGACCATTTTTTGTAAAATTTTGTAATTACTAAATATAATAACCACTACTTAATTTCAAGGAGTGTTTCTCTCTTCCTACCTTCTTCATATCAGTTGAATGGGTATCACTATATTATATCGAGGGTTAAGAACGGAGACCACGAATCTGACGACAGATTTTTCAGGGGAGATAAAGAAACATAACTTTTTAATAAAAATTTTGATTGCTGCGACTTTTTATTTAGAGCATAATCATTTATTACTTTCAGGTTGTGCATTGTCTTTTTTGCATCATTTTGTTATAACATATATTCTTTTCAGTTACAAGTTTCTTCGAGCCAGAACTTTTCCTGGCATCTGTCAGATACGAGGTTTCAGTTCTTAATCCTCGATATATGAAAAACTGTTTAAAATGATTTTTCAAATTTTACAAAATTTTAATATGTTATTCTATTACGATATTAAATAAGTGCAAGACAATGGGTTGCAATAGTTCTGTATTTAAAAGAGTGTACATAAGAATTACTGAAGGACTACATTTGAAATTGTCTTCATTGATGATGAGAAATGGTCCAATTTTATTGAGAAGCTTTACACAAATGGGTGGTCCAATAAATTGACTTTTGGTTTCATCGAATGCAGAATTTATATCTTCATATCCTTTTGGAACAAGACTTTTGGTCAGGTGAATACAGGGTTATAAATACAAAATCAAATATGGTTAATGCAGGAGTAGGTTTAATAATGAATAAAAAAATAGGAGTTCGGGTAAGCTACTACAAACAACATGGTGAACGCATTATTGTGGTCAAGATAGACACGAAGCCCACGCCTACGATAGTAGTACAAGTCTATATGCCAACTAGCTCTGCAGATGACGAATAAATTGAAGAAATGTATGAGGGGATAAAAGAAATCATTCAGGTTGTGAAGGGAGACGAAAATTTAATAGTCATGGGCGACTGGAATTCGATAGTAGGAAAAGGAAGAAAAGGAAACGTAGTAGGTGAATATGGGTTGGGGGGAAGAAATGAAAGAGGAAGCCGCCTGGTAGAATTTTGCACAGAGCATAACTTAATCATAGCTAAGACTTGGTTCAAGAATCGTATAAGAAGGTTGTGTATATGGAAGAAGCCTGGAGATACTGATAGGTTTCAGGTAGATTATATAATGGTAAGACAGAGATTTAGGAACCAGGTTTTAAGTTGTAGGACATTTCCAGGGGCATATGTGGACTCTGACCACAATCTATTGGTTATGAACTGTAGATAAAAACTGAAGAAACTGCAAAAAGGTGGGAATTTAAGGAGATGGGACCTGGATAAACTGACAAAGCCAGAGGTTGTCCAGAGTTTCAGGCAGAGCATAAGGGAACAATTGGCAAGAATGGGGGAAAGAAATACAGTAGAAGCAGAATAGAAAGCTTTGAGGGATGAAGTAGTGAAGGCAGCAGAGGACCAAATAGGTAAAAAGAAGAGGGCTAGTAGAAATCCTTGGGTAACAGAAGAAATACTGAATTTAATTGATGAAAGGAGAAAATACAAATGTGCAGTAAATGAACCAGGCAAAAAGGAATACAAACGTCTCAAAAATGAGATCGACAGGAAGTGCAAAATGGCTAAGCAGGCATGGCTAGAGGACAAATGTAAGGATGTAGAGGCTTATCTCACTAGGGGTAAGATAGATACTGCCTACAGGAAAATTAGAGACCTTTGGAGAAAAGAGGACCACTTGTATGAATATCAAGAGCTCAGATGGAAGCCCTCTTCTAAGCAAAGAAGGGAAAGCAGAAAGGTGGATGGAGTATATAGAGGGTCTATAAAAGGGCGATGTTCTTGAGGACAGTATTATAGAAATGGAAGAGAATGTAGATGAATATGAAATGTGAGATACGATACTGTGTGAAGAGTTTGACAGAGAACTGAAAGACCTGAGTCGAAACAAGGCCCCAGGAGTAGGCAACATTCCATTAGAACTACTGACGGCCTTGGGAATGCCAGTCCTGACAAAACTCTACCATCTGATGAGCAAAATGTGTGAGACAGGCGAAATACCCTCATAGTTCAAGAAGAATATAATAATTCCAATGCCAAAGAAAGCAGACGTTGATAGATGTGAAAATTACCGAACTATCAGCTTAATAAGTCACGGCTGCAAAATACTAACGCGAATTCTTTACAGACGAATGGAAAAACTGGTAGAAGCCGACCTCGGGAAGATCAGTTTGGATTCCGTTGAAATATGGGAACACGTGAGGCAATATGGAAGCTACGACTTATCTTAGAAGTTAGACTAAGAAAAGGCAAACCTACGTTTCCAGCACTTGTAGACTTGGAGAAAACTTTTGACAATGTTGACTGGAATACTCTTTTTCAAATTCTGAAGGTGGCAGGGGTAAAATACAGGGAGCGAAAGGTTATTTACAATTTGTACAGAAACCAAATGGCAGTTATAAGAGTCGAGGGACATGAAAGGGAAGCAGTGGTTGGGAAGGGAGTGAGACAGGGTTGTAGCCTCTCGCTGATGTTATTCAATCTATATATTGAGCAACCAGTAAAGGAAACAATAGAAAAATTGGGAGTAGGTATTAAAATCCATGGAGAAGAAATAAAAACTTTGAGGTTCGCCGATGACATTGTAATTTTGTCAGAGACAGCAAAGGACTTGGAAGAGCCGTTGAACGGAATGGACAATGTCTTGAAGGGGGAATATAAGATGAACATCATCAAAAGCAAAACGAGGATAATGGAATGTAGTCGAATTAAATCGGGTGATGCTGAGGGAATTAGATTAGGAAATGAGAGGCTTAAAGTAGTAAAGGAGTTTTGCTATTTAGGGAGCAAAATAACTGATGATGGTCGATGTAGAGAGGATATAAAATGTAGACTGGCAATGGCAAGGAAAGCGTTTCTGAATAAGAGAAATTTGTTAACATCGAGTATAGATGTAAGTGTCAGGAAGTCGTTTCTGAAAGTATTTGTATGGAGTGTAGCCATGTATGGAAGTGAAATATGGACGATACCTAGTTTGGACAAGAAGAGAATAGAAGCTTTCGAAATGTAGTGCTACAGAAGAATGCTGAAGATTAGATGGGTAGATCATATAACTAATGAGGAGGGATTTATAGGATTGGGGAGAAGAGAAGTTTGTGGCAGAACTTAACTAGAAAAAGGGATCGGTTGGTAGGACATGTTCTGAGGAATCAAGGGATCACCAATTTAGTATAGGAGGGCGGCGTGGAGGGTAAAAATCGTAGAGGGAGACCAAGAGATGAATACACCAAGCAGATTCAGAGGGATGTAGGTTGCAGTAGGTACTGGGAAATGAAGAAGCTTGCACAGGATAGAGTAGCATGGAGAGCTGCATCAAACCAGTCTCAGGCCTGAAGACCACAACAACAACAACAACATCACTTTAATGAACGACATTATCGATAGGTGGGTCAGGTTCAACGACATTACAAAAAAATAGAGGTTAAAACGAAAATTTTTCATGAACATGTAAAATTGGTCCAGTTTTGAAGAGCACTAGTATGGAAACGGATGGTCCAAAAAATATGCGGATGGTCTCATTCAGTGCAGAATTTCGTGCCCTACAATTTTTAATTGTACTGTGTTTTCGATATTGTGAGTCATTTACGAGATATAATCACAAAACCGAAAAAATACCACTTTTTCGGGTACATTTTTGGCCCCCACCACTTTTCCACAACTCCGCCGAGGGGGAAAACCTAGGCCAGTCATACTGGGACGCAAACGAAGCCATTAAAACAATAAAACTTTTTGTAGCAATTATTTCCGATTTCAATGCTAATTCTACTGGACTAATATCGCACCGATTATTCCGTGACTGGACGTCACACACCACACAGTCATCATTCGAGGGTGAAGAGAGTTATCGATTGCGAAATGCCGATTCTCAGTCCCCTAAATGCGCCAATTTTGCTTTGTGAAGAGCCCGATCAAAAGAATGTGGGCTTCGTTGCTAAACCAAATCATGCACGCACATACTAATTCCCATCACACGCCACGGAGATACATCTATTAGCACGTTTGTGCTATCTTGCGCAATGCGTTAGGCCTGGGCGGCACACCGCCTGCTGGCCGTTTTCGTGGAGCTGGGAGGTGTGGCTCCGAGCCGCGGGCAGTTGCGAGCGAACACCGGTTAACAGCTGACGTCTCCTGTCTGCTACGACGTGTGGGCTGGCTGCAGCGGAAGTTGGCACCGCGTACAACGAGAGCCCGTGTGGTGTCCTTGCGGGTCCGTATCGCCACTCATAAGCTGTTGACTTGCAGCGGAGCCTGCCCGAGCCTTTCCTGGGAAGCGGCTAGTGCGTTCCAAAATGGCTCAAATGGCTCTAAGCACTATGGGACTTAACATCTGAGGTCATCAGTCCCCGAGACTTGGAACTACTTAAACCTAACTAACCTAAGGACATCTCACACATCCATGCCCGAGGTAGGATTCGAACCTGTTACCGTAGCAGCAGCGCCGTTCCGAGCTCAAGTGCCTAGAACCCCTCGGTCACAGCGGCCGACTAGTGCGTTCCGCTCGACGCTATTTTCTTACGATTGCTGCTAATGGCTGGTTCTTTTCTCATGTGACCATGGTGGGAGAGTAATGTTGCATGGGAAATGTGTCTATGAAACATTGTCTCACCTTGTAAGCCCTCTGTGTTTGGAATCCATAGTGTGAGCATAGGATGCAGCTGGCTGTCTTGTTCCCGATGTAAACTGAACTCGATGTGCTAAACTGCGGTGGTGAACTGCTCGTCGTCATTGTGTTAATTTGTTGAATTAATAGCCGCTCCCGACTGGCCTTATTATCGCGTGGCCACCCTATGAATGAATTAAAGTTTTTAGCAGTCATAAGAGTGTCAGGGCAGGGAACACGGATGAGGGCATCTTTTGCAATTAAAGATTGTTTCATAAACTAAAGAACTGTTACTATTGATGCAGACTGAAGACTGTCATGTCTTACCAGAGCTCTGGTTGTTTTACCTTGGTGTCGTTTTGTAAATGGCAATGGTGGATTTGAGTGTTTTAACCTATGGTTTGCCATACGTTTTCGAATTCTGGCGGTGGGTTGGATACGTACGTTGGCTTGCATATGGCTCAGAGTGCCTTCCTTGCTCTACCAGCCTGCGCGGTTTATTTATTCGCGCTGTTAAGCCATTGCGCTACGTTTGTGTACTCGTGTCATTACTGTCTGCTTGTAGTTTGCGTCACTGGTTGCCGCGAGGCTGCGCTGGCTAACACTTGTGTCCACTCCCATCCTGGATTTCCTTATGTACCCACCAAAGCCTCATAAATATGTTGTCTTGCTATGCATGTGTGTAACTGAATTCGATCCATTATGCTCCCGCTTGATTATAACCGATCCTAGTCTGTTATAGATGTGGCTTCTTGGGTTTCTGCCACCTGTGGCACCGTCACGGTGTCTTACCTGGAGACGAAACTGACTGGGCTCCCTTACTGGTGGAGTCGAGGCCTCGATTTGTATACCTAGTGAAACTTTGCTGTAATTATTTTTTAATTCAGTTGTAATAACTGAGGCCTGAAAGGGCAAATTAATGTTTTATTCCCATTGTGTGTGGCTGATTCCCCTCGCATTGAATCTTTGAATAATTTGGTGATTCATTGCCCTGGCCTGGAAAATCGTAAAAACTGAAGTGTTATGTTTTAGGTAAGCTAGTGTTTACATTCATATATATGACAATAGTTTGCCTCTGAGATTTTGTGCTTCTAGTGTTAATGTTTGTTAACCGTTGTATTATTTATGTATTTCCTCATTAGGTAAATTTTGGATAAGTTGCATTTAATTGCCTTGCACGATCAAAACTGTTTTTAAATTGATCTTGTATAGCTTGGTCAAAGGCATGGGGAAATTAGCAAGTACTTTACACCCATGTTGTGGTGTATTTAATTATTTTATTGTTCTGTCATGTCAATCTTTAAATACTGAGAGGATTTTTATTAATTTTAATTATTTGCACTTGAACTCCTATGCTGAAGTGTAGCCACAGCACGCCTAGGCTTTGCTTGTAAATTTTCTTTGTAATTTGAATTTAACAGTGGGTATGTGATACAGTGATTTTGGAATAAAGGGGCTGATTGAGTCACATAGTTTATTTTCCCTGAGGGATGACATCAGTTGTTGAATTAGTAGCCGCTTAAATGAAATTTGTTATTTGTCATAATCATTGCAACTAGTTAAACTGAGTGATTGTTAATTGGGTCCTGAACCTAAGTAAGGAGTGTATGACTACAAATACTGCTGCCCCTGTATGTTTCTGGGTTTCCCCATTCGACTGTACAGCCACTTGCGCTGTGCCTTGCGTCGTTTCAGCTGTGAAAAACGCATTGGGGCCTTCAGGAAAGAGCTTCTGATATTTTTGTATCGCTTATAGGGATGGTGACATCTTCTTACCGGATGTAGCTGTGTTCTCAGTCCAGTTTCGCGCCTTCCCAAACATAACTCGCAAGCTCTTCGCCGAAGGAAACAAATTTGTTTGTGGTATTTAGGTTTAAAAATGAAGGATATTTGTAAAACATCTGACTAAATGAATATTTTTAGTTCAACTGTGAGAACACATGCGATTTTACATCTCACTTTTAAGGTCTTGGTGAAGCAATTTTGTGGTATACGAGAGCGTGCAAAACGTAATGCCTCAGAATTTTGAATGTGAAAATTCTTAAGCCTTATTTAATAAAACTAATGTTATTAACATTGTACATCTTTATTGTTCATGTGTACGTATTTTTTGCTCAATATAGTCACCCTAGCGACGAACACAAGTCTCCCAAAGAGAGATCATTTGTCGATACCATCACCGTAGAATGTTCGACATCTTTGGCAGAGCTACAACTTCATCTCTGCTTGCGCAGCTTCATCAAGTGATGTCATCGAAGGTATTGTTTAGGTTTTGGAAATACATGAAAATCGGAGGGGCCCAGTTCGGTACTGGAAGGAGGATGGTCGATGACAGTGGATCCAAGGTGTCAGATTGTTGCAGATGTCGCAGCGCACCCGTATGGTCTGGCATTGTCATGATGAATGATAGTGCGCTCAATGTGTTGACGAACTATTCGAATTCGTGCTTTCAGTTTTCTTCGGGTCTCGCTGTATACCAACGTACTTACGTTACACACGGCCATGTTTCACGCTATTTCTCGGAGGACTCTAGCGGTAGATGGTAGCAACTTGCGTCAGCGAAGCAGGAATGTCAACAGATTAGTATGCAAAACTTGCAATGCCTCAACCGGTCTAGAGAACAGAGTAAAGAATTAGAAGGCATTACTTTTCAGCATGCCTTCGTAACTGATACGGTCTGTCAGTGCATCGACACAGCTTGTCGCCTGTGTCCAGGAAAACAAGTGTAGCCTGCTACACTTTATCTTGCTTCTCTGACTCATATTCAGAAACACTGATGTGTTTGAAATTTTCTTCACCGCTTAGGTGTGGTATGTTCCTTGCACATTCCAGCGAGAACGCCATGAAAGTCGTTCCATGACAGACGTGCCAGGTGCGGATGCCTGATTAGTACAAATTCCTCTCTTTGGGGATTTTGTTGGAAACACGTAGGGTGACATCTTGTAGATTAGCCATTAGTAATCTCCAGTGCAAGGGAAGTTCGTACCAGGACTCCATACTGTGTCAACCACGCTAACAAATTGTTCCCTACGTGAAGTCGCGTTTGGAGGCTATGTCGGATGAACTGCAAGAATGAATCCTCAGACCTTACATAGCGCCTTCTACATATTTCCCAATATGTATGTTGGTCACAGATTAGCTGACTAATATACAGTGAAACCTACAATGGTAGCGAGGATCGATAATTTTATCTTGAATTATGAACTACACGTCTTTTGACGTAAAACCCAGGACGGCATCTGCCTGCCAATACACACATACTGTGCGCTGACGACTGACCCAGCACCAGTACTTTTCCAACGGCGATGTCTCGCACCTACTAACACTTCTGAATTCCAGATACATCCGTTTCAGAAGTTAAGGACCACCAACAGACCCTCTGTCTGGAAAACTGCTCATGTAGCAGACCTACCATCTTGTTATGGGTTGTGGGGTGGTGGTGGTTGTGGTGGTGGGGGGGAATGGTTACAGTCGGAGGCGAGGTCGCCAGTCACCTCGATTCCTGTTCTAATGCCTTGATTTTATAGTAACATTTACACCCAACGTCCTTTGCCTCTTTCACAATAACTCTCTTATCCTACAGGTTTTGCTCTCTACAGATCTATCTAGTACAATGGTAGTTATTTTGTGATATTTTGGCATCTGTCCTGTCTGATAGTATTTCCCATATGCTCACTTCCTCTGCGATTCTGTGGAGAACCTTCTCATTCTTATGTTACCTTAACCTAATAAAGACCTTTATTCCCTCAGAACATTCGCCCCTGTCAGTTCTGATCTTCCTGGAAAAACTTATGGCTGTTTTGTTCTAAGCACTCTTACCTAATTCTCGAATAACAGTGTCATGGTTGTTTCTTAGTTGTTTGGCTTCTGCCCAAAAAACGCAATGCGTTCTCCTTACATCCAGTCGTAGATGCGTACAGGGACATATGCAGGTACGACAGTAATCAATCGTTTTTCGCACAACATTAAAGCAACACTCTGCAATGTCTAATCTCATTGCTGATTATATACGTCTTTCAGTTGACCATATCAGAAGTGTGATACTTTTTTACTCGTTTGTTTTGGGAGTTATGATAAGTAGATGAGTGATTTTGCGGTTGGCTTTCGTTACTGTACATTTATACAAATAATGCCCCAAAGACGGCAAAAAACGAAACTATAGCTGGTCACTCCTGTACCCACAAGGGCTGAAGGAACGAATAAACAGAATTATTACCCGCGTGTAGCTTACTCTTACAGCATATCTTAAGCACCAATATTTTATGGAGTGATATCATACAACGTTAATGAAGGTTATCGTGTGCCTAGTGCTCAACGGAGACGTCAAACCTACCAGTTACATACGTCCTCCTGGACTAGCACACGACTTTTGTAGTTTCGATTTATTTATTGGTACCTTTTGGATATTATGGTCACGTATAACTCTCCCTTGTAGAGCTTGTGTCACTATTCCTCCCAGCTAATAACCTTCTTCACCATGCTTCGATCCTCTTCGCTGAAGATTTCTGAATTACCTGGAAAAGAGCTCATTTCTCATCACAAACAACATAAAGCATTCACAATCAGAGTTCCATCATTTCAACCATATATTGTCAAATTAGTAATTAATACAATATTCTTTATAATGAACAACAGCCATCTCCTCCTCTCTGGTTCGCATACAACAAAGTGAATTACAAAACATTTACACATTTAGGTTATTTCTTGGCGGTCCATCGTATCCATCAGCCGCTGCACTGAATGACAAGTCCACCACAGCAAGTGACGACTTCCGTTCACCCTAATAGCAACGGGAGATCCAACCCCAGCGTGCATTCTTGCGTAATATAGGCACTAGTCATACAGACAACGTCGTCATGACGGGCCGTGTCTTCTAATATCGAAATTAATTTTTTTAACCCACATGGCACCTAGTCGCATACAATACTTAGATTAATAATGACAGTTATTGATTACCATAGTTAGGTCTAAAATTCTACTACCTTCATTGTTTAACTTTCTACCAAACCATGGTAACATAATATATTACTGAAAATGATGTCTGTGCTACAGTACAAAACTTTTTAGAGTATTTAAAATTCAGCACATTTTACACTGTACCCTTCGAGTGCCAGAGTATTAGAACAGCTTATGTCACAGCAATAATGACCTTAATGGTGTATAATGATACAACACTCAGACGTCTATGAGGTTAAACGGACACACACATTTCATATCTACAGCTACTATTATTGATGGAACACGATACATTTGATAACTATTGCTCCAATTGAGCAGATGCATAGCTGCGATGTTGTTGTAAGTAATATTTTACATTAGTTTGAGATGTGATGCATGTAATTTCCATGAACTTAACAGTTGCAGAGAACACAAACACATATAACAAATGTGTTACATTAAATTACACACTTGTTATGTGTTTTATTCTGACAATGGCCTGATCCTAGACCGAAATCGATCATCTCTAATAGGTTACATTGACACAGCTGTGTACTGCATAATGCTGTTTTTAATCTCAAGCTCTAACTTCACAAAACCGATGGAGAAAAAAAGTATTTTGCAAGCAATAGGTGGTAGATGAACAAGTCGATTGATAGGAATGTCAAATAGGAAGATCCTACAAGATTGACGCAATACCAGTATTCAAGAACTTTTAACATCAGATTCCGTCTTCCTAGATTTTCGACAGACATTCAAATTATCGCCCAATAAATTTCACACGGAACCATCGATAAACAACTGCCTTTACGTTCGCTTTCCTATTAGAATTCAGTGCGTTACACTGTATGGTGATTTCTATGCACATTGATAGAGTATACAGTCACCGATAATAGATCGTTCTAACACATCATGCAAACGGACGGCAAATACAAATCTCTTTGATTACTGAACTTAAGAGCAAAATATATGTACAAATAAACGGTGTTGTGCTTGGAGCTTCAACCTCCACGCTACTACAGGAACGCTGAACAAAATTACTAAAAATAAATGGCTGCATAATGTCATCAGGGCACCGGGACCACGTTCAATGTACAGAAAAGCACATATTTCAAAATTCAATGCCATCAAACTTTAATCATCTTTAAGAAACCACGTGTACCGACAGAATAATACACGAGAAAATCTTCATCCGATAATATACAGGCTGGTCCATTGATCATGACCGGGCCAAATGTGTCACGAAATAACCGTCAAACGAAAAAACTACAAAGAACGAAACTTGTCTAGTTTGAAGGGGGAAACCAGATGGCGCTGTGGTTGGCCCACTAGATGGCGCTGCCATAGGTCAAACGGATATCAACTGCGTTTTTTAAAATAGGAACCCCCATTTTTATTACATATTCGTGTAGTACATAAATAAATATGAATGTTTTAGTTGGACCACTTTTTTCGCTTTGTGATAGATGGAGCTGTAATACTCACAATTTTAGACGAACAGTTGGTAACAGGTAGGTTTTTCAAATTAAAATACAGAACATAGGTTCGTTGGAACGTTTTATTTAGGTTGTTCCAATGTGATACATGTAACTTTGTGAACTTAACATTTCTGAGAACGCATGCTGTTACAGCGTGATTACCTGTAAATACCACAGTAATGCAATAAATTCTCAAAATTATGTCCGTCAACCTCAATGCATTTGGCAACACTTGTAACGACATTCCTCTCAACAGCGAGTAGTTCGTCTTCCGTAATGATCGCACAATTATTGACAATGCGCTGACGCATATTGTCTGGCGTTGTCGGTGGATCACGATAGCAAATATCGTTCAACTTTCCCTACAGAAAGAAATCCGGGGACGTTAGATCCGGTGAACGTGTGGGGCAAGGTATGATGCTTCGACGACCAATCCACCTGTCATGAAATATGCTATTCAATACCGCTTCAACCATACTCGAGCTACGTGCCGGACATCGATCATGTTGGAAGTACATCGCCATTCTGTCATGCAGTGAAACATCTTGTACTAACATCGGTAGAACATAACGTAGGAAATCAGCATACATTGCACCATTTAGATTGCCATCGATAAAACAGGGGCCAATTATCCTTCCTCCCATAATGCCGCACCACACGTTAAACCGCCAAGGTCGCTGATGTCCCACTTGTCGCAGGCATCGTGGATTTTCCGTTGCCCAGTAGTGAACATTATGCCGGTTTACGTTACCGCTGTTGGTGAATGACGCTTCATCGCTAAGTAGAACGCGTGCAAAAAATCTGTCATCGTCTCGTAATTTCTTTTGTGCCCAGTGGTAGAACTGTACACGACGTTCAAAGTCGCCGCCATGCAATTCCTGGTGCATAGAAATATGGTACGGGTGCAATCGATGTTGATGCAGCATTCTCAACACCGACATATTTGAGATTCCCGATTCCCGCGCAGTTTGTCTGCTACTGATGTGCAGATTAGCCGCGACAGCAGCTAACACACGTACTTGGGCATCATCATTTGTTGCAGGTCGTGGTTGATGTTTCACATGTGGCTGAACACTTCCCGTTTCCTTAAATAACGTAACTATCCGTCGAACGGTCCGGACTCTTGGACTATGTCGTCCAGGATACCTAGCGGCATACATATCACACGACCGTTGAACATTTTGATCACAATAGCCATAAATCAACACGATATCGACCTTTTATGCAATTGGTAAACGGTCCATTTTAACACGGGTAATGTATGACGAATTAAATACCGTCCACACTGGCGGAATGTTACGTGATACCACGTACTTATACGTTTGTGTCTATTACAGCGCCAGCTATCACAAAGCGAAAAAAGTGATCCAACTAAAACATTCATATTTCTTTACGTACTACACGAATATGTATTAAAAATGGGGGTTCCTATTTAAAAAACCGCATTTTATCTCAATTTGACCTATGGCAGCGCCATCTAGCGGGCCAACCATAGCGCCATCTGGTTTCCCCCTTCAAGCTAGACGAATTTCGTTCTTTGCAGTTTTTTTCGTTTGATGCTTATTTCGTGAGATACTTGGCCCGGTCACTATCAATGGACCACCCTGTTTAAAGCAAGTTTACTTTTGTTTAACGATACACAGAACGTCCCGTCGCCGTTACCACAACCAGAATTTAGAAATGAAATTCTTACTCTGAGCACATTGCCAACACAAAAGGGCATGACAGCTCCGTAGTCACCTCATACACATAAAAAACTAAAACGCATGGGGAAAGAACTCAATTTAAATATGAAACATAAGTGCATACCATGGCGAAACATATGACAAAACGGTAACGTCTTTACATTAAACATAAAAATGTGGCTTTCAGAACAGAAAACACCTCAGCACAGAGTGAGATATACTTCATGCGAAAAAACAATCACCCACAATCAGTTATCTATAGGATCACGTGTAGCGACTGACGAAATTACTATACAGACAGTTAGAACTTTTAAAACCTCTTTCCAGGACGCACTTATGTCAGCATATAATCAGCCCCCGATGTGTACATAAATAAGGATATCCTCCATGGAGTCAACAAGAGGCCGCATCTAGACGTGCTGGAGGTGTTTGAAATACATTTTTTTAAAAGATCTAGTCAAGATTTTGACGGAATAGAAAGAGTTTTCACGGAATCCCTATTACAGTATATACGATAACATTCTATTCTAAACATGGGATGACTGATGCCTGCCTTACCCCATCAACGTGTTGTATGGCCTTGTGATCTCCTCCTCCCTAATTGAATATGCAAATGACCCTGATCGCTCAGGGCTAATGATATCGATCATGCAAGGCTAACGAGAAAAGAAAATTAAGCTAGCCCTTCTCCAATTAAGAACTGATTCGGAGAAGAACGTACAAGTATCTTTTACAAATAACTTCTCTACCTCCTTCCTATGTAAACTTGAAATTGCCATAATAAAAACAGTTACTTCTATATTATGTCAAAAGTTCAATTCCACAAACGCCATTTATTAACCTGTTGGCTATCAGAAAATTTGTTACGCAAATTATGTGAACAAATATGTGCTAACAGAATAGTTAACTTGCGAAAAAGAAAAAAAAACTTTACTAAATAACAAAGAAAAATATTGACAATGATTTTCAATTACTATAGGATATTAAATGTAATTATCTAAAACATTTAATCGTTACTTAAATGGCTTACAGGTAAGCTCTTTCTACACGTATTACAAGCAAAACTGAGTTACCCAAGAGTAACATTTACCTGGTCCAATAAAATTCAACTTCAGAAATAGACTAAAAAATTTCACTGTTTTAGATAATTTGGAACTCTTTGCATGAGGTAAAATTAACCGAAATGGAACATAGTTACAATTCGAAAATACGAATTACGAAGCAAATGAGCGAAATTTGCGTTTAACGTAGTTTACTATAACTTTACTTCCATTCAAATTATACCAGTGCCTCTAATTGTTATAGTGAAAAAATCGGCTGACTTATTGAGGCATTATTTCTGAACAACTATGATAGTTTTCCAATATAACAAAACAAGTGTAAATTTCGAACTGTAGTCTTTCTTTTGACAGATTATTAATTAACGACTATCGGTTTTATTGGAATATGAAAAGTGCAGAATCCTGTTCCAGGTAACAACGAATAGGGCTAGTGACAAGATTGAGGAGTTTACAAGACTAGCGTTATTATTCAATTGTCAATGAAATTCATTAGGTATTCCTTACAAAGTTCTAAGCTAATCCCTGGAGCTACACAGTTTGCCGATGCTAATGGGACGACGGAGTCGGCATCTGCGACAATGCTTCGTTATCACCATTCATTACGAGGTCCAGACAGGCTCTTAATTTATTTGGCGCTTAGTTTATCTGCACATATAAGTCACTCCCGCTGTATGTAGCAAAATATGACTTGGCCTCGCACTGACCAACTTCATGTACTGCGCGAATACACGTATCCATCCCATGTCGTGGCTGGTACCTGAATGCCGAATACGCGCTCTCTGACGTAACAAAGGACCGCCCTGAGGCATTGCTATGGTTACAGATTACTATCTGAGAAAAATAACCACTTCCCCTCACATTTCTCTATTGAGATGAACCTTTGTAATAATTTTTATAAAATGACAAAGGTTGTTACAATGAAGAGCCAAAGTAACCGGTACACCTGCTTAATATAGTGTTGCGCTCCCGCGAACACGCGGAAGTGCCGCAACACTACATGGCATGGGCTCAACTAATGTCTGAAGTAGTGCTGGAAGGAACTGACAACATGAATCTTGATGGGCTGTCCATAAATCGGTAAGAGTACAAGGGGGTGGAGATCTCTTCTGAACACCACGGTGCAAGACATCCCAGATATGCTCAATAATATTCATGTCTGCGGAGTTTGGTGCCCAGTGGAAGCCTCTAAATTCAGAAGTGTGTTCCTCGAGCCACTCAGTAGCATTCTGGACATGTGGGTATCGCATTGTCCTACTAGAATTTCCCAAGTTCGTCGGAATGCACAATTGGTACAAATGGATGCAGGTGATCAGACAGGATTGTAAGATGTCGTGGTCTCCTGACCTTCATTGCTTACATATTCCGCCCTCACAATCATGTTCCGCACATCAAGACACTTCATTCAAACCCAAACTCGATAAGATAAAGTCAATGTTGTATGAATTCATGTAAACGATATGCAATTGCCAAGTGAGCGCACCGTGGTTGAAATACTCGAGGCTGGCGTGCACACATACATTCCAGACACGATGGTCACAAAAGCTTTTAGTTCGGGAGAGAGGCCGCACAACGGGACACCAGGCCCTTCAGAGGATGGCCCAGCCCATGTCGGCCGATGACCACCTGTAGTGTACAGCGTGGGCCCGAGTGAAAAGGGGGAACGACCCCGTGTTCAGCTTAAAAGCAAATTCCACTACATCGTGTGGAAGCGACCAGCCTACGCATTCTTTACACATAGCACACAGTTTCAGAGATTTTCACAGGGAGATAGCAAACGCCAAACGCCAAAGCCACAGGTTTCTGTGTTGGTCGCCTTAAACGAAACGTCATTCTCCCGCTTTAGAAGAGAAATGCTGATTGGCAGACGATATTTCTGACGCCTTGAGCTGAAGGAATAATGGAAGAGACCGAAAGATATACACCTTCACGTCTGGCGTGGAGAGGCGCCGTTCCGTTGTCGCTCTTGGAGCGAGAACACATAACGAGAGCGTGCGCGCTCGTATGTGTAGTCGAAAGAGCGAGGAACAAGTCTCTCCTCAGTACTTCACTGGGAGAGCACCTCTGTCGAGAGCGAATCAAAGGGTGACTCTATATTGAGTCCTTGCGATTAAGCGTTGTTCACTGTGTTGGCCGACACACTTATTGTGCGGTGTGAATGGACAGAGTTGTAGTTAAACGCCTGCGAGCGAATTTTGAGTAGTATCGTGGTGGACTGGTTATCTGACAGGTGTACCACACCAATAGTTAGACTAGGGTCGAATAGGAGTCCTTGACTTCATCAAGGCGTAGGGAGAGTTTGAGTGGCGAAGGTCAATCCAGATAGAACGAGAGTTATCTTATTTGTCAACAGCGAGTGGCACAGACAGCAGTCATTGCAGCTTACGGTAATGTGCGCTACAGCTCTTGCGAGCCCCATATTTCCTCCACAACAGTACACTTCACTGCATTTCACACGCAACAGCCTCGACTGTACCTAGCAACATTCTAAAGGATAATTATTCAAGTAGAGTAGGCATGCCTCTCAGCCATTCTGCCAAGGCAACGAGCATCTTAAACTTGGTATAGAAATTTCATTAGCGAATCCTATCCCTGAAAGGTAACTTCACATTCCGAAAAGAACCAGGATATAACTTGTTCAATTCATAACTAAAAGTGTCATTGTGATTTCTCAGAATTTTTGCAAAATAAATAATAACTTTCGTTAGTTTTATGTTTTTCTTACACTAACTAGCACTACTCCAGTACCCAAGTATCCCACTAGTTACGTAAGAAATGTTGTGAATTTATGTGTCATTTCGTTACAGCGGATGACTCCAGAAGATATTTATTGCTGAAAGTTTTTCAGGCATTTCTCTTTAGAACATTAGGAGCGTCTGTCTGACTTCTGTAGTAGTGTGGGGGTGGAAATTGCATCTTGCAGGAGCCACAGGGTAACGGGTACATCTAAGATTGATCCGTTTCGCAGAGTAACAGAATAATAGATCAACCCCACACCTCAGAGGATGCTTACGTACGTGTCACCTGTCAGAGTCGGATCTAGACGTATCAGGGATCCCGTGTCATTCTAGCTGCACATGTTCCACACCATTAGAGAGCCTCCAGCAACTTGAACAGTCCCCTGCTGACTTGCAGGGTTCCTGGATTCATGAGGTCAAATGGTTCAAATGGCTCTGAGCACTATGCGGTCGCTCGGTTCCAGACTGTAGCGCCTAGAACCGCACGGCCACTCCGGTCGGCCTTCATGAGGTTAGAACGCGTCCATACGCACGTTACAATTTGAAACGAGACTCGTCGGACCAGGCAACAAGTTTCCAATGAACAACAGTCGTATAGTAATCAAGGGTATGCGAGTGAGCCTTCGAAAGCCCATATTGATGATGAATGGTTCGCACGCTGACACTTGGCTCAGCATTGAAATCTGCAGCAATCTGCGGAAGGCTTGAATTTATGTCACGTTGGTACGATTCTCTTCAGTCGTCGTTGGTCCCGATCTTACAGGATCTTTTTCAGAACGCAGCGATGACGGAGATTTGATATTATACCGGATTCCTGACATTCATGGTACAGTCGTGAAATGGTCATACGTCATCGCTACCTCAGAGACGCTGTGTGTCATCGACCGTGAGCCGACTATAACAACACGTTCAAACTCACTTAAATGTTGATAACATGCCATTCTGGCAGCTGTAACTGATCTAACAACTGCACCAGACACTTGTATTACATAGGTGATGTCGACCGCAGTGCCGTATTTTGCCTGTTTACATCTATTTGTATTTGAATATGTATGCCTATAGCAGTTTATTTGGCACTTCAGTGTAAATTCCCTTTCAGATAATGATTATCAAATAGGAAACATTTTATTTACTCACAGGTGAAATTTCGAAATTACAGAAAATGTAATATTTTTACTTGCACAGAATACGATAATAGTCCCTTTCTAAGAGGAGGAGCTTGGTAGGACTGACCAAAAGTGTTGACACACAAATCCCGAACGAAAGCTTTAATGACCTTCCACAGTGGAATTTTGAGCTCAGTTTCTGTACTTGCACAAAATAATAATGAATGAAAGATGGGTCTGCCTTTTTGCAAGTACACACAATGTTTTACTTTGACCCGCAAGTTCGTTTACCATAGCCCTAGCATCCCAACGGAATTTTTTACATTACTTTTCTGAAATACATTCATACAGATTATGTTTGGATTAGGAAATATGGTACATCGGATTTTGTAGTTATTTCAGTTATATATACTCTGTTATTTTATGTTGTGTGTCCTGTGGCTACCAATCTAAATCAGACACAGGTCTAAATTAGCGCACCAGGCTGGCTGCAAATTTGAGAAACTTTAGGAGATAGTCTGCACTGAATGTTTGTTTATAATCCAACCTTTAAAATACATGTTCAGGTATAAATCGTGGCATGTAACTCTTTTTTGTCCTTGCCATTATGGCATTTGGCTAGTCCTGCGATGTGGCTGGTTGGTTCTTGTGTACCAAAAATGGCTGTTGATGACTATATGAATTCAAGAAAGGTATTTCTGCAGTTGTGAGACTGAGGTTAGAAAGTTCGAAAACAAATTTGTTTATCTAATTACAAAGAATAAGAAATATTAAGTAAAGTAACGTTTGAGAAATTGTTTCTCATATGTGTTTTACTATGTGTTTTAAAAAGTATCGAGCAACGTCGATCAAATTATTTAAAAAATATGAAAAATTTACACATTACAGCAACGAACATAAGGACAACGTGCAAAATTTCATTAAACGATCTGTGAAAGAGCGTAAGTTACATTACCCTATACGTGTGTGTATTTTCTCATAGATCCCATCTTGAGAATGATGTTGAAAAGAATATCACTTCTGTATTATAGTGATAAGTTTTGAGATTGGCTGGCTGCAGCGCGCTGACTATAAACGCTCAGCACAGCCACACTTGACGCTCAAAATACTATAGCTCGTGATCTATTGCGGCCACGTCCATTTGATCTTAAGCAAGCTTGTACGTTTAAAATTTTTGAAATTTTTTGTACAATGATTAACATGTAATGATTCTATTCTTTTAAGATTATGTAATTTCAGTCTTTACTTTTCTTGGACTTGTGCGTTAAAATATTGACTTATTATGAAGGTAGCATTTTTTATATGAGGACGCTGAAGTAAATTGTCAGTCATGTGACAATATCTGAGAGACTTTTTTGTCCTCCAGTTTTCAGATCTACAGTAGGTCTTGCTAACTGATCATCTCCGCTTCACAGTAATTCAGTTTGCTTCACTTGGTGTTGTTTTATTTTTATTCTAATTTTCCGTACTGCCACTATATGTATTTTTGGTAACTTTACTATAATCTTTTTGCTGTTGTACCCCTTTCCCTTCCTTTTCTTAATAATTCTTTAATCAGAGGATGACTTCAACTCTGGTGGATGCAAGATGTCCAGTAAAGGTTAAAAGCGACGGGGACTTCATTTTTAATTTCCATAGGTAAGAACCTACAACAGAAATTTGCAAAACTCCCCTGCGAATTTAGTTCAAAGGGAAGAACAAAAGTACATAGTCATGACTTTGCTCGTCTTAGCTACACATTTCATTCTCTTCTGTTAAGTGACCTTACGTTGAACTCCATGCAGCGTCTGTCCGTCGTTACCGGGCCGAAAGACCCTCGGTGAAAAAGCAGAGAAGAGACGTGTCTTTATGCGTGTAATAAGGAGCGAGACGAAACCCTCCCTCGTATGCGGATCGCAGCTGCAGCTTTTTGTCCGAGCAATATGAGCCATGACGCTGTTTGCCTCCCCCTCTCTCTTTCTTCTCCTTATTGGGCTCCTTCCCTCCTTCCCTCCACCACAGGACGATCGCGGCCATTCTCTTAGACGAGTTCCAGCTCCCGCCGTCTTTCTTGCCCTCTGCCGTTTCTCGCAGCCACGCACAGCCAGTGGAGTAATAACACAGCTTTGCGCGGACATCGCATCAGACGCCATTCCGCGTGGTTCCATGTTATGCGCACCACGAACGGGGGGAGAGGAAAACCATCTCAGCAGATTGCTGTATCGCGTTCTGGGAGATGTCTAGGGTTGAAATTACACGATATTGCGAAGGTCCTTTGTTTACCGTCCGACGCCTATCGACATGTACAAGCACATTAACAACTCTGTCGCTGTTGCAGTCTTGAGTCGCTGTTGCAGTCTTGAGTCGAAGGGTGGTCTACGAGGTGCGACAATAAAGTAATGAGACTGATGTGAAAAAAAAAGTTGCTTACCGTTTTCGTCAGGTTTAGTGTTCTCTCCTTCAAAGTAGTTCCCTTCTGATTGCACACACGTTTTCCAGCGCTTCTGGCATTGATCGTAACATTTCTGGAACTCATCTTCTGTAATAGCTTCCAAGACCCTCGTCACAACGTTTTGGTCATCTTGTGTTGTTTGAAAATGGTGTCCCTTGACCACCGTTTTGACTCTTCGAAATAGAAAAAAGTCGCACGGAGCGATATCTGGTGAATAGGGTAGCTGTGGGAGTACTGAAATTTGTTTTGAGGTTGAAAATTGCTGTACTGACAGAGCAGTATGGGATGGCGCATTATCGTGATGCAGAATCCAATTATCAGCAATGTTGGCACTGACACGAAGAGCTCTTATACGAAGTCTTTCTAAAATTTCTTTGTAATAATATTGGTTAACTGTTTGTCCAGGAGGCACCCACTCTTTATGAACAATTCCCTTGGAATCGAAGAAGCACACAAGCATGCATTTCACTTTTGACTTTGACATTCGAGCTTTTTTTGGTCTGGGTGATACCTTTGAGCACCATTGCGAACTTTGGCGTTCTGTCTCTGGATTTCACTGAAAAAACCAACTTTCACCACCAGTGATAATATGGCTCAACAATTCTGGATTGATTTCCGTTTACTCAAACAGATCGGCTGCCACATTTCTCCGTGTTTCTCGCTGCTGTGGTGTGAGATTTTTGGGGACAATTTTTGCACAAATCATTCTCATACCAAGATCTTCAGGTATTATTAGACGAACCGTTTCTCGATTGATGTTCAGTTCTTCTGCAGTCAGCTTCACGGATAATCTTCGATCAGATTGTACGAGTTCACGCACCCTAGCCATGTTGACATCCGTCCGTGAGGTTGATGGTCGTCCACTGGGGTCTTCATCTTCAACATTCGTTCTGCCTTCACTAAATATTTTATGCCAACGGAAAACTTGAGCTCTTGACAAAAACTCCTCTCCAAAAGCCTTCTGAGGCTTACCATAAGTTGTCATCGCGTTTTCACCCAATTTAACGTAAAAAGAAATGGCATACCGTTGCGCAATATTATGCGGTTCCATTTCCATGACGAGACACAAACACTGAAACGTCTCCTTAGAAAAATTAGTGAATTACTGTGTTGATAAACCTCTAACATTATTTGCTTTTCAAACAGCTGAGCGGAACTGAACGTACTCAGACATTTCGCATTTCGCTCTTTACCTATTCTGATCAACACTAAAATGACACACAATATTTTTAGCGCAACGCAATCTGACTTTCAATAATCCCAACAAAAGAATGGCCCCGACTAACATTAAACTATACTTATCACAAATCACTTACCTCACAAAAATCTTCGTTACTCGAACTACTGCAATACAGCGAGCGCCACTACTGCCAGCTAAATAAAAGGTTTAAACTACAGAAGGCACTAACTACTGATAGGCATAGTCAGCAAATGAAAGATTTTGATAGAGAACAAACAATGTATTTACCTTAATAGTGTTCAAAAGTCATAATATCTATATCAGTCCATCGTATCCAATATTACAAATTTACTCTTTCTGATGGACACACGTCCAGATCGTCCGCTCTCAAAATTCCACATCTCTCTCCCCACATCCACCACTGCTGGCGGCTCACCTCCAACTGCCCATCACTACAATAGCGAATATTACAACAATGTCAACCAGCCACAGACTGCACACAGCACAGCCAGTGATTTTCATACAGAGCGCTACGTGGCGTTACCAATATGAAAACCTAAACAGCCTACTTACAACACGTGTTAACTTATTAGAGCACAACTCACAACTGAGCAGTTGGATCGATGTGCCGCTTGGACAAGAAGCAGCTTATACACTGAGGTCAAAGATATTGTGCCTATGCAAGCCTGCAGGTTTGCCACATCTTGCAAAGACAATCAGTCTCTTTACTTTATTGTCGCACCTCATATTCTGTGGAGGCGTTTTCATCTCTGCGTGACTACTGCACTCTATGTCGGCTATTTTCGGTTGTGAAATTAAAACTATTGTGAATATCCGATGAAACTTCGCACGGATGTGTTGCGCATTGTATGAGGGAGGATCGGAAAGTAACGCAGTTTTTTTTTCTCCTCTCGTATTACAGCTGGAATGTTTAAATTTCCCAACGATATAGTTTGCAGTTTGCGCTGCAGAGGGTGCTTTGTTTTCATGTGCAGCTCTAGCGAGAGAAGCCTGAACAACGATACAAATATGGCGTGCATATTACTGTAGTCAACTTCTGAACAGGAGCTGAGTTTAGCTCGGTATTCGTGGGCCAAAGGACATAAAGCGCTTGGACACGCGTGGTGCTTATGGGGACGATTGTATCGACTGTATCAACGTCTCAAGGCGGTTGCATTCGCCCAAGAGGGCCGTGTGAATTTTTGCGATTCGCCACGCTCCGAGGGGTCGGTAACGGCTGCAGCCCTGCAGAATGTCAGAGCCATTGAGGCAACAAGTCTGAATGACCGGCGTATGCACTGCGAATCTTAACCGAAGCAGTTCAGTATTTTCTACGGTGCGGTGTACGATACTGTTCATGACACGTTGAAAGTTACTAAAGTTTGTGCTCTCTGGGTGCCTAAGAACCAGACAGACAACCACAAGGGCCAGCGAATGATAACAAACTTGGATCACTCAACACGCTACAGGAGGGTGTGACAGGAATCGTCACTGGTGATGAGTCGTCGGTGTACCATTACACTCCCAAAACCAAGCAGACCTTTATGGAGTGGAAACAAGCTGGTTCCCCAGAGTGAAAAATATTCAGAGTGCCTCAGTCTGCTAGGCAAGTGCGTGTGACAGTATTCTGGGATGTGCATGGTGAGTTATTGGTGGACTTTGCTGAACACAGAACCATTGTGAATGCTGCAACCTACATTACAACTTGGGTTAACATTGGTAATGCCTTTTTCGACAAAACGTCACAGCATTAATGCTGATGCTGTCAGACTTGTTCAATGGCAGTGCTCGCCTCCAAGCGAAAAATGGCGAAATTTAGGTGCGATGTGCTCCAACATACAGTCCGGATCTTGCACCATCGGGATTTCATCTGTTAGGACACATGAGGAAATTCCTGGCTGGCCAACGCTTTGGGACAGATGCCGAAGTGAAATCAGCAGTCCGCAGATGGCCGTACTCCAACCCAATGGACTTCTACGGAGAGTTCATATTGAAACTGGTACCACGATGAATGTTTCCAAAACAATGGTAACTATATAGAAAAGTAGCTAAAAGAGTTCATTTGTTTTTTTGTTACTTGTTAAACGTTTTAGTAATAAAATTACTGTGCGTAATTTTCCGATCTTCCCTCTACATCTAGTATACCCGTCGATTACCTCACATCGCACTTTTCAGTTCAGTTCTGAGCGCATTCTGAGCACATAAAGAAGCCTAAGGAATAAGAGTTTAACGCCAACTATGATGTGCGCACTTCATTCGATTTTTTCGTGCTGAGGGATTCCGTATAATTTCAAGCAGCCCACGTAACATAACTGTCATGCATGACGCCAAAGTGCGGCTGTGCTGCAGGAACTTTGAAGTAGGACGTACAGACATTCAAGGCACAGGCGCTCAGGGAAGGAAGCGTCTGTCAAACTATGATGATCAGTTAGCGGATCAGGCCATTTTAGTGAATCATCTACGAAGGGAATTCAGAACAAACGAAGAGGAATGCTGTCATCGCGTATTGCCCTCCTTCATGAAAATTCTCTGCCGCACACCGCAGCGTGCGGGAGTTTGGTCGATGTGGATGTGGATGTGTGTTATTAACAGACTACATACGTAGGTTGGTACTTAAATAGTGGCAACACTCCTGTGTAGACACTATGCAATGGAATCTATCATTGTCGCTGGTAGCACACGTTGCTGACATACCTATCTTACCTCCGAGTAAGTGGACTCGCCAGTACCACGTCACCGGCGTGTGCAGAGTCGAGGGGAACACAGTCACTCGTGAGATAGCGGTCTAACGTAACGGTGTCAGTATGTTTACGAAACAGGAACAACGGAGTTGGATCAAGACTGAATGTGCCAGAGGTCGTACAGCACGACAGTGTCATAAAGGTCTTCAATAGGGGTGCGGGGAATCGGCACTGCCGCACAAAACAGTGGCACGTTGGGTAAAAGCCTTCACCCAAGGTCGGCAAACTGTGGCAGACATGCATCGGGCAGGTCGTCCTAGCATCTCTGAAGAAGAAGTGCATGCTGTTGCCGCGATACGGGACGATGATCGACGCCATACGATTCGTGAACTCGCCCACGAAACCGAATTAGCGCATACGACTGTGCTTCGCATCCTGAAGGAACACCTGGGCATGCGAAAAATTGCACCACGATGGGTTACACATGACTTGACGGAAATGCAGAAATGGATGCGTTACGACGCTGCTCAGACGCACTTCGAGCGCTATGAGCGCGAAGTAGAGGCTTTTTTACGTCTTATCGTAACACTGGATGACACATGGGCCACATCGTACGAGCAAAAACTGAAACGCCAATACAACGAATGGCCGCGAAAGTCGAAAGTGCGTCAGAGCCACAGTATGCTGGAAGTTATGGTGATTCTCGTGTACTACTGTAATGGTGTTATCCAAACGCATTACGTTCCTCCACATCAGACCGTCAATGCACAGTATTACTGTTCGTCTTCGTAGCATCACCTGTGACCAGCTTTGCGAAAGAAGCCGAGACACTTTCTGCGCAACCCACCCACCATTTTGCACGACAATGCGCGGGCGCATACAGCGCAAGCTGTGGCTGCTCTGTTCGGTCGGTGGGACTGGGAAGTACTGTACCATCCACCATACTCCCCGGACTCAGGTCCTTGTGACTTTGATTTGATTCGGAAGATGAAGGATCCACTTCGTGGCATTCGCTTCAGAACTGTTCCAGAGATTCGACAGGCAGTAGACCACTCCATTCGCACCATCAACAGAACAGGCTCTGCTAACCGTACACTACGCCTTCCACATCGCCGGTGACTACTTTGAAGGACAGTAACAGGAGAAAACACGTAACTCTTTTGTATCGGTTGTGGATAAATAGTTGCCACTATTTAAGTTCTAACCCTCGTATCCGACCCGTAGAAGCCGTCTAACTCCCGACTAGATGAAATCTTTTTAGATCTTTATTCAGCGACAATGTCTATTAAGTCATTATTTTGACAACCTGGAGCCATCATCGAACTTCTTATTACACTTTCGCTATACATGAAACAATAGATTAGTAAATACCATGCGTCTTCGTTAGGCTGCCTTCCTGTTCACACTATGACATCCAAAAAATTAAACAAAATGCTTTTGCACAACACATTCAATGTATCTAATGACATTACTGTTGCATACTATGTTAGAATCGGTGACAACTAAGTAAGCTTGTTCTATATATGAAGCTAATAAGGGATTTTCCTATTAATCAAATGGCTTTATTTTTGAAATTCGAAAATAAAATAACAGAAAATCACTACCGGTCTCAAGTTGCAATAGAGACATTCCTGCGTCGTTTCCGATGGGGAGTGTGTGATCACCCAGAATTCAGCTCGGGCTTGTCACTCTCTGATTTCCATCTCTTTCGTCACATAAACCGATGGCAGCTTTGGCAGAGACAGCGAGCTACAGGCCAGCGTAGCCAACTGGCGGAAATAACAGGTTGTTTGTTGCCTTCTATGACAAGGGTACTGGGAAGCTGGTACTACACTACAGGTGTCTAAAATATCTTCCGCTCCATTAGACCGTCAGGTGCAGGAACCGTATATAGAATATTTGAATTAAAAAAGTCGTGGTTGCAATTTATTCTTTTATTGTTTTATTAACGCTCAGAGTCGTTCTAAGGTTTTTAAAATGGTTATAAAAATAAAATTTTAAGAACATTATAAGAGGTGACCCACGAAGGCGAAACATGTTGTTAATAAGAGAATACATTGCAACCAAGACTGATTTTAACACAAACAATTGTCTAAGTCGGAATACTGGCTATGTAGGGAAGCAGCTGCAGGTCGTAGCTAAATGTTGCAAATAAAACATTTTTGATTTCCACTGTGGTTTCCATTTCGTGGCTGATCGAACCATGAAAAACAAAATTCTCAGTATATCTGAGTACTTTATTCACACTTTCATTTCCCTCTACTATTTTTACGATCTCAAACTTTCCTCCAATGCGAAATTGACGTTTCCCTCATGCCTCGCGATGTGTCCTGTCATCTTGCCTCCTCTTCCAGTCAAATTGTGCAATAAATCTCTTTTTTGCCAGTTGCAATTGAGTACCTCCTTATTATCTATTCGATCTCCCGGTCTGATTTCCAACATCCGTGTGTAACAAGAAATTTTAAAAGATTTTGTTCTCTTCTCATCTGAACTGCTTCACTGGTTCACTTCCAAACAAGGCTCTACTCCAGAGAAATACCGTCAGATAAGATTTGCTGTACAAGTTCGCAGCTTGTTTCTCTGGCGATGAGAGTTGCGGGTTCGACTCCTGGAGATTTTCTCTGCTGTAGGATTTGGTATTTGTGTTGCCCTCATCGCTTCATCTCATCAAGATCGACGCTAAAATCGACGAAGTCACGTCACATAGAATGAATTACAGTAGGGGGCCGAACAACCCCCAGGAGGAGTCTCCTGTCCAATAATGTCATAGTATCATTTCATTTCATGTCCTAACAGATAAATTTATGAGATGTTAATAAATTCGTCTTTACCATAAGCGCTGTATTGTTACTCTCCGTCTGCGTTACCTGAGCTCCGGCCATCATTAGTTATTTTCTGCCTAAATACCAAAACTTATTTCCTACTTAGTGTCTCATTTCCTAGTCTAATTCACTCAGCATCGCCTAATTTAATTCGACTACATTACCAATGTTTTGTTGAAATTTCTTCTTACAATCTCTTTTGAGGACCATTCCATTAAAGTGATCTTCCGCGTGATTAGCTGTCTCAGACAGAATTACAGTATCATCAGCAAAACTCAGTGGTTTTATTTCTGGCCTTTAAACTTTAATTCCAAATTTCTCCTTGGTTTCCTATTTCCTTGTTCAGTGTACTGATTTAATTACATCTGTGACATGATGTCACCGTCTCTCAATAACGTCTCAACTACTGCTTTTCTTTCGTCTCCCACGACTCCTATATTTACACTCGAGTGTAAATGCTGTAGATAACCTATCGCTCCCTGCACTGTGCTCCTACCACCTTCACACGTTTGAAGAGTGTAGTCCATGTAAAAATGTCAAAAGTTCCCGGAGTACGTTTCTTTAGCGTGTAAAAGTTTTGAAATTTTGAAATTTCAGTTACACGAGCGTCGAAGGTCGATGAAACTCGTCTGGCAGCGTCCATCCACCGCTCTGAAGTCTGAAGATGACTCTATGAAAGAGTCGAAACCGGTCACTCACTCTAATAAATAAAAAAAATTGCGATCAAGACTGTTTTAAATTTTAGTCTTTAACCTGTCTCCGTAACAGAGGTTGTAGAGTCAGTAAAGCCTTGCGTGTGCCTACATTTGTTCGAAACTACAACTTATGTTCCCTGAGGCCAGCAGCTTTCAGTTTTCCATTCTTCTATGAATAAAGCATGTCAGTAATTTACAGCCATGTCCTATTAAACTGACTGTTTCCTAATATTTGCACCTGTAGGCACCTGCCTTCTTTCGAATAGGATGAATTGCGTTCTTCTTGACATCTGAGGATATTTCTCTTGTCTTAGAAAAACCAGCTAGAATAGTTTTGTCAGGGCTAGCTCTCCCAAGGATCTCAGTAATTTGAGGTCACGCCGTTTCCTCCAGGAGAAATTTTCCCTCTTAGGTCTTTCAGTTCTCTGTCGGATTATTCTTGCAGTATCATATCTTGCATCGACAAACACAAATCCGTCTGCAACCAGTAAAATAAACGGAGTGGAATCATTAAATATCACTGTGCAAGTTTTCCAGTGACGCAGCTGCATTGGAGCCGACGCGATTCTGTCCACATAGATAATTCCCCAAAATCGTACAAGTGGAAATCACAGCTTAGAGGATACTGCCAGCCCCAGCTGATTAACTAAGAAAGGAAGGAAAGAAGGATGATTAGGGTGCAACTTCCGGTCGACAGCGATGTCATTAGAGACAGAGCACAAGCTAGGATTAGCTTGAGACGCGGAAATAAATTGGCCGTGCTCTTTCAAAGGAACCAACCCGGCGTTTGCTTGGAAAGATTTAGGTAAATCACGGAAAACCTAAATCTGGATGGACGCAGATCCGAACCGTCGTCCTCCAGAACGCTAACTACTGCACAGTCTCCGCGATAGCTGTGGACAGGTGCAACTGTTCGTGTCGTACAACATACGTCTCGGCTGTGTTTGCAACAGGTTGTGATATAATTCTCCACCATTTTTGTAAATAAAAGATCGATTGGGACTCTTTGACCTATTCCTAGGCAAGTAGTTTAGAAGGGATGTCCTTTGTTCGTCTTAAATTAAGGTACTAATTTAAAATTGGGTTGAGATATAATATAAAAGGTTCTTCGTGTACTACATGAAATACTTTGAATCAGTCCGTCTCTTTCACATCGATTTTTATCTCGTTTCTTTGTGTGATTAAAGTTTTCGTATACGCTTTCCGTGTAAGAAATTGTCCCCAGCATTACTAACATTAGTTGGAAATCACAGCCACCTCTTATTCACAGTGACATAATAAGTTTTGTGGAGCCTAACGTCTACAAACTAATCTTGAAAGGGCAGATATGTGAGCGCTGATAAACCTTCGTAACGACAATTTCTTTGAAAATCACTCTGAAGTAACTGAAGTTTCGTAATCGATGTACAAAGTCAAAATATCTCGATTTATATAACTTGTTTCATCCACACAATTATGTTCTAATTAATATTAATTGATACAAACACATTGATATCTGACGAGATGCAGCATTGGTACATAAGACACTTTGTATGTCGGGCTGAGGGCTTGTTTGGCACCACATCAATGACGTCATAATAAAAGAAATCACCTGAGCCGAGCGTGTGCAAGAGGGCAGATCTGGAGACCGTTCGCTTGGTTAGGGCGCTTTCTGGCAGTATGCTCCTGATGATTCCATTCTATTAAGCAATGTGGTGGTTACGTGAAATGAAACGATAATATAGAGGTATGCTTTTTATCGTCTTATGGTGAATGTTAATGGACAGACATTAGGAAAAGGTTTTGTTCGTCAAGTATAGATTTAAAGTCAACAGAAACTTTATGTGATGCTGCGAACCTGCAGTCTTGGACAAATCAACTACCTCTAGGTAACTAAATAATCCACTGGCGTTGCGGGTTCTGGAATCATCTGACGGGAGGATATTTTTCATTAACAAAACAACAAAGTATAGGGCTTTCTCTGCGAGGCGCCAGAAAGTTTGGAGACTGAAAGTTGGATTTATGACTGGCAAGAAGCCTTGCTGCAATACTCGTAACCTCTACAGGACTGAAAGAGCTGAGTATTAGGCTCACGGTGGTTCTAAGGCAGGCTGACGAGATTTTAGTCGAATTACTTTCTGCATGGAGAGAGACTTGTTCTCCCGCATTATTGCCTGTACTCGAGGATGGGTTTTCTGTCTTCTTAGGTGAGATGATGTGATGTTGCACACAATTCATAGAGTTCAGAAACTCGTCTGCCATGACCTCTTCTTCGATTCTTTGATTGTCTTTCGCGCCTGAGCCCTAACGCAGACGGTTGGTACCTGAACCGTCGTGGCGCAAGATTGTGTGTATAAACTCGATTACGAAGCGACACTCTTCGTTGCAACACGAAATGTGTCATCTCTGAAGTCAGCCTGACAACTTTGTCTTGGTGCATCATGTTGGTAATGTGATCCATCCACTTCTGGACGCTGTATCGGTGTACAAAAGCAGCCCATTGGCTTTACAACGTCCAGCTTGGTCTGATAAACATCCCTCGAGAAGGGAATCCTTTCAGGGACAGCTCTATCTGAACGGTGAAGCCAGATGTGGAAGTGGACATTCGAATGCGAATCATCGAGCACTTCCCCCTGAATAGCACCTATAAGAGCAGGAGAGGTGTGTGGAGGAGAATCGTCCCAATGCAGTACTAAATCGTCTGGTACTGCCAGAAATAAGAAAGCACAACTCTCCTGACACAATGAGGCCTTCAAGAACTCGACGTCTGGGGCATATCGATGTAGATCACCATTATACATTATGTGTATTAAAATGTCCTACAAGGAAGAGTGGTTAGCGAAGCTGTGAAATGAGGCCACAAAAAGCTTTTCTATCAAAGACTTCATCAAGTGGCAGGTACACAATACAAAGAGTAATTTTATGCAGAATGTGCACTTTCATAGCAAATGATTGAATATCTGTTCTGAGAGAAATAGAAGTGGAGTGGTAAGCGTCATCCATAAAGATGGTCACTCTGGTCACTTCACCTTTAGCCCTGTTCCCACTGAGTTCAACGACTCGGTGGTGACCGTATACAATGAACACGGGTGTCACTAAGTTTAAACTGTTCCCTTAAGTGACAGACATACGGGTCTCCTCTATGTGGACAGTTTCAACACCTCCAAATCTGAAGCCGTTCAAGTTCCATTTCATCATAATAAGTATTAATCAGTGAAGTTTATGTCTTTGCCTTTCTCTGAGTGAAGGAGAACCGGTTTCAGGAGGGGACACCCGAGAAGACTTGAAGGTTCACGTAAGCTGACCTCAATGTGCATGATCGTGTCGTCATATCTGAGAGTTATGTATCTTACGGTCAGAATGCGTCGATTTCGCTTGTTGACATTACACTAAGGTCTTCTCTTTCGGATTTGCTGACAGCGGTTTAGGCTAAGGCAAGCTGTCTTTCAGCAGTTTCCCTTATAATGCAGAAGCTACGCCAAGTGCTGAAGTGGAGCTTATCATTGAAATTGGTTTGGTGACAGCAGTAGTGTCTTTCAATTTTTTGTTCCGCTTGTGAATTTGTAAGAGCATATTTTTGTGCCAGAAACTACTGCTGACGCCTGTCTGGGAGCACTCATTCATTCATTTTTCCATGAATGCTGCATCAAACGTTGTAGTAAAGGTTGAGTATTCAAGAGATTTGTATATCGTCGTTTCAGCTTGTGGTATGAACTTACTTCCCTTCAGTTCGAGGATTTTCATTTCTTCTCTGAATACCATTTTGCTATACGATGGATATTGACATGAGCAATTGTCACAGACGTTTGGGGAGGTACACGAAGTTCCTTCAGCATGGTCGGCCATAGCATGCTTACTACACACAGCCAGATCGTTACACTCCATTGAGCTGTTCCTGAGTTTCTGCACGGGAAACACCTCATAGGATTGTGGACGCGCTATAGAGCTACAAACTCAGCTATAATGTAATCTGGCGAGAGTGGCGCATCGGATGTCAGGCTGAACAATTGTTTTCTCTAGTGATCCATTCACTAGACGCACTGCATTACGCAATTCAGTGAGCCCTTCGTCACCCAACTCCTTAAACTCTGCCGTGTTAAAATGCAAAATGTCGCTGCATGTGACTACTACTCGACTGTAATTAAGGTACGCCGGATTTCAACTGGAATGCGATACTGACCCAACAGCTTCGACTCCAGAAGGTTGGTTGTTTGGAGTGATGTCGCTGTTTCTGCCAGTAACATTTCATTACATAGCAGCTTAAAAGGTTTTAGGGCTGCAATCAAACCGCCTTTTTTATACAGGAGGTTAACACTTTCTCGAAAGCACATTCCTTTCTGCTTATCACACTAAGGACTTTGTGACACGCTGGGCATGCCTGTTACGGTATATTGCTTTAATTTTAGATTATACCTGCGCAAGAGTTCTCTTTGATGGATGGCTGTTTTTACTGCCCGGTGGATCACCTGAACCATTGGAAGTGATTGTTTGAGAATTCGTGGATGGCGTGGTATTCCCACGAGCCTCTAGGGGAACAATCAGTCCACACATACAGAGACCCACCTGATTGGGTAAGCCTTAAACAACTGAGGTGCAGCAGGATCTCCAGAGGTTTGCCACTAATGACCATTCCACCTCAGTAGCCATTCGTCCCATCAGCTCATAGAACATTTCGAATTCCAGGATTTCCATACAGAGCTTTGTATCATCTCAAGGTTTGTATCATCTCACTATCCATGTGCATAAGCCAAGGTCCCTGTTCCCTGTCACACACAAAATTCCATGGAAGGACCTCGTGATATCCTCAGAGTTTAGGTGACAAAGGACTGGGGATGCTCACCAGCTACAGCTAAGGAAACCTGTGTTCGCAAAACCCATACCTAGTGAACGAAGGCTGAACTCCATGAGGGGCTCTCCAGTTAGAACAACCCAGGAGGCACGTTCGGTTTATTGCGAATACCATAGGTGTGGTGAGCATTACGCTCCCACACCACTCCCTCCCCATTTATTTATTTCTTCCTGGTACTGTGTAATAATAGAGGCCATATGCACTGAAGCGCCGAAGAAATGGGTACAGGCACATGTATTCAAATACAGATATGCAAACAGGCACAATAAGGCGCTACGGTCGACATCACCTGTATAAGACAAGTGTCTGGCGCAGTTGTTAGGTCGGTTACTGCTGTGACAATGCCAGGATATCAAGAGTCAAGTGAATTTGAACGTGGTGTTACAGTCGTCGCACGAGCGATGGGACACAGCATCTCCGACGTAGCGTTGAAGTGGGGGCTATTCCTATACGATCATTTCACGAGTGTACCGTGCATATCGGGAATCTGGTAAAACATGAAATCTCCGACATCACTGCGGGCGGAAAAAAACCTGCAAGAACGGGACGAACGACGACTGAAGAGAATCATTCAACGTGACAGAAATGTAACCCTTCCCCAAAGCCGGCCGGTGTGGCCGAGGGGTTCTAGGCGCTTCAGTCTGGAACCGCGCGACCGCTACCGCCGCAGGTTCGAATCCTGCCTCGGGCTTGGATTTTTATGATGTCCTTAGGTTAATTAGGTTTAAGTAGTTCTAAGATCTAGCGGACTGATGCCCTCAGATATTAAGTCCCATAGTGCTCAGAGCCATTTAAACCATTTTGAACCTTCCCCAAATTCCTGCAGGTTTCAGTGCTGGGTCATCAGCAAGTGTCAGCGTGGAAACCATTCAACGAAACATCATCAATATGGGCTTTCGGAGCCGAAAGCCCACTCGTGTACCCTTGATAACTGCACGACACAAAGCTCTATGCCTCGCCTGGGTCTGTTAGCACTGACATTGGAGTTTTGATAACTGGAAACCTGTTGCCTGATGGGGCAGCCTCGGACAATTTCAGCAGGACAATACCATACCCCACACGTACAGAATTGCTACAGAGTGGCTCCAGGAAGACCCTTGTGAGTTTAAACACTTCCGCTGGCCGCCAAACTCTGCAGACATGAACATTATTGAGCATATCTGGAATGCTTGGAAACGTACTGTTCGGAAGAGATCTCCACCCCCCCCCCCTCCCCCCGTACTCTTACAGAATTATGGACAGCCCTGCAGGAGTCATGGTGTCAATTCCTCCAGCAGTACTTCAGACATTAGTGAAGTACATGCCGCGTCGTGTTGGAGCACTTTTGCGTGTTCGCGGGGACCCTATACGATATTAGACAGGTGTACCAATTCTTTGAGTGTTCAGTGTATATTCTTACAGCGGATAATGTAATCAATAGGAACTCAGCAATAGAATGAAATGCACCCTGGAATCCTGTGTTTCCTGCAATTGTGTGTGGATGGAAATGAGCTTTTCCGACAATAGGTTAACCGCAACATAGGGGATGGCCCACCTAGCAACAATATTGAATTGTTTCCTAGCCATAGTGACAATTGGCACCAGTACCAGTTACCCTGATGCACAAAACGTCGCAGCTTTGCTGCCTGGAGCGAGTTATGGAATATATCGGCATCTGTCTGCTACTAACAAGATTGCAGATGCATTGCTTTCAAACGAGGCCACAGTAACGGACTGTAGCACCTGAAGATGTTGAGCAGTTGATGGAATACACAAAGCGCGATAAAGCATGAGACTCGAGTCACACATTCAGCATATCCACCGGAAAAACCCAAGGGATTGGACTGCTGGAATCCTTCATAGCACCAATATAATTATTTGACTGTAATTTCCCTTGCTGTTCCGTACTGCCCTTTTGGGCCATGCTTCGCATTTGCCAAAATACCTCTTTCTAAAAACATCTCAGAAAAATGTCTTTTTTCGGAAAATTTCTTTTGGAATCGATTACTTCCCTCACGTACAGGGGCCACAGTGCTGATGGCCAATGAGGTACCTCTCTTGGCTAGTGGGCCGTCTCGTGTAAACACACAGAGACCTCTTAAGCCACCTCATAGCATCACATCAAGTGTGTTGATATGTTTCACAGAATATATTTTCTTTTTTTGCTCTTTTTTTAAATTGTTGTGTCAGTGCTCGAAATTACATTATTTCGTTCTATGGAGGCTGTCATACCCAATTGTTTGGAGTTCAAGCTCCAGCTTCTACATCTACATCCATACTCCACAAGCCACCTGATGGTGTGTAGCGGGGGGTACTTTGAGTACATCTATCGGTTCTCCCTTCTATTCCAGTCTCGTATTGTCCGTGGAAAGAGATTGCCGGTATGCCTCTACGTGGGCTCTAATTTCTCTGATTTTATCCTCATGGTCTCTTCGCGTGATATACATAGTAGGGAGCAATATACTGCTTGACTCTTCGGTGAAGGTATGTTCTCGAAACTTCAACAAAAGCCCGTACCGAGCTACTGAGCGTCTCTCTTGCAGAGTCTTCCACTGGAGTTTATCTGTCATCTCCGTAACGCTTTCGCGATTACTAAATGATCCTGTAACGAAGCGCCCTGCTCTCCGTTGGATCTTCTCTATCTCTTCTATCAACCCTATCTGATACGGATCCCACACTGCTGAGAAGTATTCAAGCAGCGAGCGAACAAGCGTACTGTAACCTACTTCCTTTGTTTTCGGATTGCATTTCCTTAGGATTCTTCCAATGAATCTCAGTCTGGCATCTGCTTTACCGACGATCAACTTTATATGGTCACTCAATTTTAAATCACTCCTAATGCCTACTCCCTGATGATTTATGGAATTAACTGCTTCCAGTTGCTGACCTGCTATATTGTAGCTAAATGATAAAGGATCTTTGTTTCTATGTATTCGCAGCACATTACACTTGTGATTCAATTGCCATTCCCTGCACCATGCGTTAATTCGTTGCAGATCCTCCTGCATTTCAGTACAATCTTCCATTGTTACAACCTCTCGATATACTACAGCATCATCCGCAAAAAGCCTCAGTGCACTTTCAATGTTATCCATCTTCCTTCAGTCTTCCAGTCAGGAAACATGCCCCCTTTAATTTTTCTAAAATTTGTGCATTACAACTCCGCAGTTATCAATGTACTCACATAAATGATAAGCAAGCTAATTATACACTGAGGTGTAAAAGTCATGGGATACATGGGCAGTGCATTGGCAGAGCTGTCATTTGTACTCAGATGATTCATGAAAAGGTTTCCGACATGATTGTGGACGTACGACGGGAACCAGCAGACTTTGAATGCAGAATGATAGTTTGAGCTAGATACATGGGACACTACATTTCGTAAATCGTTAGGCAATTCAATATTCTAACAGCCACAATGTCAAGAGCGTGCCGAGAACACCAAATTTCGGGCATTACCTTTCATTAAGGAGAACACAGTGGACGACGACTTTCGTTTAACGAACCAGAACAGTGGCGTTTCCATAGAGTTGCCAGTGGCAGCAGACGAGCAACACAGCGTGAAATAACCATAGCAATCAACGTTTGATGCATGGCGAACGTATCCGTTAGAACAGTGTGGCGAAATTGGGCGTTAATGGGCTATGGCATCAGACGACCGACGCGAGTGTCTTTGTTAACAGCACGACATCGCCTGCACCGCCTCTCCTGGTCTTGTGCCCACGTCAGTTGGACCATAGACGCCTGGAAAACCATGACCTTGTTGGGTGAGTCCTGATTTCAGTTGGTAAGAGCTGACGGTAGGTCACGAGTGTGGCGCAGGCCCCACGATGCCATGGGACCAAGTTGTCAACAAGACACTGTGCAAGCTGGTGCTGACTCGATAGTGGTGTGGTCTGTGTTTACATGAAATGGACTGGGTCCTGTAGTCCAGCTGAGCCGATCTCTCACTGTAAATGTTTATGTTAGTCTACTTGGAGACCATTTCCAGCCATTCATGGACTTCATGTTCCCTAACAACAATGTCCTGTCATTGGGCCATAATAGTTCGCGATTGGCCTGAAGAACATTCTGGACAATTCGAGCACATGATTTGGCCACACTGATTGCCCGTCACGAAACACATCGAACGTCATGGGTCAGTATGGAGAGGTCAGTTTGTGCACAACATCCTGCATAGGAAACACTTTTGCAATTATAGACCGCTAGAGGCGGCATGGCTCAATCTCTGCAGGGGCTTCCAGCAACCTGTTGAGTCCATGCTGCGTCGAGTTGCTGTACGAGGTGTATTCAAGTTCTAAGGCCTCCAATTTTTTTTCTAATTAACTACTCACCCGAAATCGATGAAACTGGCGTTACTTCTGCTGACCCCCATACCCGCCTTACCGCATCCGCATGGCAGAGGATGACACGATGGGAGGTCGGCGTCACGGTCTTCTGGTTCTGATTTCCGAATTAAGTAATTTTTTTCGATCCTTAATAAGGCCTTCGCTTGCAGCGCCTTACAAGTGCCTGTGTCTGCTAATTCATATTTGTTTTTAATGACACAAATTTCTGCAAGAGCCCATCGGTTTTTCTTTTATTACCAAGACAAATTTTAGTATCTGCACTGCACCTTCTGTACAACTAGCTGCATTTGTAAAATTTGTTATGATTCTGATCATTATTTTAGTCCAGAAAATTACAATACGTACATCTACTTTTTATGCTAGCACTCGTCTTAAAGTAGCACATTCCAGATCAATATTTCACCTCGTGGCAAGTTGTTGCACATTTCATGTCCTGACAATTACGTTTGTAGAGAGTATTTTCGAGAGTAACCGTAGTGGATATGCTGCGGTTGCGGTTTTTGACAAATTTTTCATCCTTGGTGTCTGTTATTGGCGTGCTCAATAGTATAGTTTGTTCCATAGCTCTACCCACTTAACTGTTAGACGCTGTCTTGAATTTACATCAATAACTGTGCAGTGTTTCACCTACTCTCCATCCACTTTTGTGTTCCATACTGCCGGAAAATACAACAATAAAGTAATTTAAGGAGTGGTAATAAACTAGTCAAGAATGTAATCAACACTATACTCACAGGAAACACACTACAGCTAAAACGTAAGCCCAGAATATTCATTGATGTTATTATCAGGAGAAAGGTAAAACTGTATTCAACCCAAATGTTGGTTTGCACACCGCAGCGTTTTGCCATCCAGGGTAGGCGTTGCTCTATTGGCGGGATGTGAGCTTGCCTTCCTCCAGACTTCGCACTGACTTACTCATCCATGCCTTAAGGAACCTAGACTTAACGATGCAAAACTTGGCTTTTTCACAGAGACACATCAATGCCATGGAGGAAACAAGCGATAGAAGACAAAATATTTGGTATTCAACAAAAACGATGTAAGCTCTATTTCTCATTCTCTGTGTCAGACTTCATATTCTTCGAAACAAAGGTTTTACGCCACAGGGATTCTGAGTACAAGCAATGTGATCTTTGGTTGTTGACAGCATTATCGTTTCTGTAGCATTCTAAGAGATGTTAGTGAGGGAGTTGCTTGTTGGTCAGGCTACTGGGTTGTGTGGAAGTAGCTTGAGAGCACACAGATAAAGATACAGATTGTCATGAATTTTGGAAATATGATTAATTGAGAAATGAAGATTTCCATGTACTGTTCTTGCTGCACTGCTTGCTTGTGTTTGGGTATGGGAAGTTTCAGCAGGATTTTTCTTTATTGCTTTGGGTTAATCAGATTCATTGTTCCGACGTGATTATCGAAAGTTATCTGTTAACCGGGACAATACTCAGAAGTTATAGATTTACCAATCTCTCGCCATCCATTTCAAAATTTAATTTCGTAATAACAACTAATTTTTGTACGAACAGTCAGTGAGTGTCAGAATTCACAATATAGATTTTTTTTTCCTTTTCAGTCATTCAGCAAGTTTTAATTCTACAACCGTCTCCTTAAGAAAGTTTATATTCTGGTTGTGTGTGTCACCGTATTACGCTTTCTGAAACACAATGATCGAAGCATGATCTGCTTAGCATATTCAAACGTCCTTGCATTGCACTACGCGAGGTTTTCTTTGCTTTAGTTGGTTTGCTGCTGCACTGCATTTCTTTTATGTTCATCACTTCGAGTGTACCTTGATTCTGGTGCCACAGGTAGGCCACGAAAATCTGTTATGGGCAGTTACAGTTCAATCAGTCAAGTCGATAACAACATTCATCGTTAGGCATTGCATTTCAAAATTAATATCAAGTTCAGTTTAGGGAAAGATCAGTTCAGATTCCATTTCATATGCAGATTGATTTATTCTCAAAGTACAGTGTTACATTTCCGTGGGCATCACTTAGGGTCTGGAATTTTCTTTAGGCTCTTTGTGTAAGTAAAATCACGCGACATTTTCATAGAAACAGTTTGGTTATTTATTCTTTCTAAATTCTATTTTTATTCTTTTAGCTCTGAGTGCTGGATTTGCAAGTGACATGTTGTGATGTCACACATTCTGGCATAGCTCACTACACTGAACAGTACAGAATTTCATATGCTTCTTTAGCATACAGTTTTAGGTTTTCTCGTTGTTTTGGCAAAAGTCTCTTCAAATACAGTTATACAATTTCAGATAGTTTTGGCGACTCATTTAATGAGGTATCGTTTCTGTGATTACACGACATGCATTGTTCAGGACGACAACGCAGATACACGAAGAAAACCAGTCTAACACAGGTTTAGTTCACAAAAAATAAACACTTTGGTTTAGAAAAGTTAAAATATGTCATATGACACATACCCTCTTAGAAAAACACGGTGCCATATCATAAAACAAACAAAAAAACACAGCGAACCAATTTTATAATTTCAATCTTACTAATGTAACGGAAGGAGTTCAGTCGCGACAGCTTAAGAGAAACGGTAACACCTATATCATATTTCTTTCATAAGCACATTAAGGCACATTAAAGATGACCCATGGCTGGTTGAATATGGGAAAGATAATAATTTGACCTTTTGCTGGAGATGGTGCTGTGAAAACCATAGTTATTCCGCAAACAGAAAATAAAAAACGAAATTGGTAGCTTCAGAATCGAGTAAGGAAGTAGTTAAACTATATTTTGTTAAGTTCCATCTTCTTGAAAGCTCTCCTACGTAAAGCTATCCATGGAACGCTATGCACGAGTGGAAAGGAAAATAAAGTAATTATTCTTTACGGGTCTCGCGCTGGAGTCCTCAGGGCAAATGTGAATTGTAAAACGCGAGAATTTACAAGCAGCCGGTAAGAGAGAGGCTGTTAGCAAATGGAAACGGAACACGATTCTGCGCTCACGCACGCAACGTGCCGCGCGCATACCGTTTGCTCTTTCTCGTCCCTTTCTCGGCAGTTACGACCTTAGGCACAACGCAGGCGGTGCGTACCACTGCTGTTAATTAACTGCTGTTGACATAACGTAGAGCCATGCTGAATTCGTCGATTTCAGAGCTCGGAATAAATGTTCCATTATTCGCATAATGCGCTGCCTGTTTCTACCTACCGAAAACAGCATCTCTGGCGTGACGTTTCAGTATAGTTCATTTACTACCTCTGGTTCATACAGAAACGCAGTTATAAAGTATTCCCAGTCAATGATTGTCGTCACGTTTCTTAAATTTTATTCCTGCGTGGCATTCTGAGGTTTAGGCATCATCACGAGGAAATTATGACCCTACATAAATGATGTAACCAGAGCATAGACTGGTTTTCCTACAGTGACGTTTTTGTCGTTTCATGTGTTGATTAATGCCTAAAGAGTTTGCGTCCTTGCCCATGTTTCAAGAGGAATTATTTACTTTTGTGGAAAGATTTTCAACGAACTGAGGATCCCCTAAAAATCAAAAGAAATGCGGTAGTTACATAATAATAATAATGTCGTGTGACTAGGGCCTCCCGTCGAGTAGACCGCTTGCCGGGTGCAAGTCTTTCGATTTGACGCCACATCGGCGACTTGCGGCTCGATGGGGATGAAATGATGATGATTAGGACACTGGGGAACAGCCATTTTGTTGTCCTAGATCTGTGACTTGTTCTTAACTAATTTTTGGTCTCTGAATCCAAAACTGTTAGCAGTTTTTCTCTATCACGTCAAGTTTTTAAACTGCAGGATACTCTCTCTTTACCGTAAAAGTCATTAAAACTGGCCATACAAAGGACAATAAAGGGGGTACTAAAAAAAATGGCTCTGAGCACTATGGGACTTAACTGCTGAGTTCTTCCGTCCCCTAGAACTTAGAACTACTTAAACCTAACTAACCTAAGGACATCACCCACATCCATGCCCGAGGCAGGATTCGAACCTGCGACCGTAGCACCTATAACCGTTCGGCCACCCCGGCAGCTGGGTACTAAAAACGTAGTAGAATATTAGAATATTTTATTCATTCAAAGGTTATTATAATATTCAAAGTTACAGTGTGTTTATACAAATAATAAAAACAAAGATATTGGGGTACAAATGTTCGCTTATAACTTTTCCTACAATATTCCATCTGGGAACATTCTCGCTCGATGCTCCAACAGTAGTCAGTCATCCTACCGACATACCATCTACCTTGATACCTTGCTTCCACGACCTTGAAATCTTGATGGAATCGGCCACCCTGTTCATCGCTAACAGCACAAAGATTTTCTTGAAAGTTAACAAGATGGCTATGTAAGAAATACAGTTTGATACTCATGTTACAGCCAAGCTTTTTAAACCTCCCTAAGAGTTGTTGAACAATTTCGACGTAATTCTGGGCTCATACATTTCCTAGAAAGTCCTTGACAATACTTTCGAATGTCAACCAAGCATTCTTTTCAAGTTAGGTCATTGTTCCTGTAGAACGATCATCTTTAATTAGTTGCCGAATCTGTGGCCCGCCAAAGACACCAGCCTTCATCTTTTCATATGAGAAGCTAGGAAATGCCGAAATCATATACTTAAAACAGTCCCCTTCAGTTAACAAAGCTCTAACAATTTGCTTCATGAGACCTAGTTTTATATGCAAAGGCGGAAATATAATGTTTTTTCTGTCGACAAGAGGATGATTTACAATGTTTGGATCACCAGGTTTCAGGTCAGATCACGGCGGCCACTTGACTGCACCCAATGCTTCTTGCGAGCTCTGCTGTCCCACATACACAGAAAACACGGATACTTGGTATATCCGCGTGGCTGGCCAAGAAGGAAAGAAACGATTTTAAGGTCAACAAGATGATCCATTGGTGCAAGTTATACTGCAGCACGTCAATGACCTTCTTCATGTCTTCGTATTTTTCATGCAAAAAACTGAATGGCCTATTGGGACAGAACCGTATAAATTTCCATTGTGGAGGAGAACACACTTCAAGCTACGTTTTGAGCTATCTATAAACAATCGCCATTCCCAATTCCTTCATTAATCCAGGTATGTTGTGGCAATACACAAATCCATCAGTACTCAGAAAGAACTGCAGAAATGCACTTTCTCTCGATTATTTCGTGCAGTCTTGATCCTAGAAGTTCTGATGCTTTTTTGGACAGTCCCAAATCCCGTTCCAAGTCATTTAACTCGAGCTGAGTAATTTATTTACGAACCGAATCATCGTCACCATTAAAATCTTGGTCGCTGCGGTCACTTCGATCTTCCCCCGATGCATCTCCTTGTATTTCCAAAGAGTATAATTCTTGAAACACTGGCACTATATATATATATATATATATATATATATATATATATATATATATAGGGGTGGGCAGGAATCCTGCACGTTTGTGGCGCACTTGCACGCGTGCAGTTAACACGTTTTCTGCGTGCACACAGGGGCAATCTGGCCACCCGCTTATCTCCCTTCCCCACCATACCTTCTGTCCGCTCCTTCCTCTGTAATGCGTTTTGTTTCCTAGCTTGCTTTATTGAATGAAGGAATAAAGTTAGTAGGACTGCTTGAAACAAATCATGGTTTGAAAGAGTACCTATAACCTACGATACGTTTTGTTTAATTAACACAGATGGGGTTTACAATACGTTTAATATCTGGAACAAAATTTCTACATACAGACAGACGCAAACAGTTACGTAAATTTTCATCACTGATGTTTTTTCTTAACCGAGACTTATTAATTCAGCAAATGGTTTTCCAGCTCTCGCTATATTAAGCGCAATCTTGTAACTTGCACGTACCGCTGGGCTATTATTGTTGTCGTCCTGAAAAATTGAAAACAGTGCTCCTTAAAATGTTAAATCAGTTAAATGAGAGACATGACGAAAGAAAGTCGCAGATCTCTCGAGACAACAGCAACTACGACAGATTCATCTAGTATAGTCAGATCGCTCTTCTTATGCTCAGTCAATTTCCCCATCCGCTCAGAATCCGACAATAAATTGTACTCGTCCTTGTGAAATTTATTATAATGGCCTTCAATACTAAACTTCCGCTGACCAGCGAGAATACGGCCACATATTAAACATTTCGAATTTTCACGTTTTTGCACAAAGAAAAAATGATTCTCCCAATACTTTTTAAAAGATAGTAAATCTCCACTTCTCCGTTTCCTTGTTTCACTCTGCATTTTCCGATTCTTGAAATACAACGTTCACTACGTAGTGGCCGCTTCCCATCAAAGTCCGCAGCTTAGCCTGGCACTACACTGCCGCAACCTGCCGGCTGTCGCCACAGCCCCGCTCGACGCCTGCACGCGAGCAGCACACGTGCAGCGCTGTGCGCTCATGAGCCGCGTGCAACGTTTGCCCGCCCCCATATATATATATATATATATCTATTTTGCTATACGAAAGTAACAATCGTTGGAGTGGTCTTTGGATTCTCGCCATATCATTGGTATGCCAACCGGAAGTTTATCGCGTGTCCCTTTTGTCCACATTCTCAAACCCTCCACACACTGCATGCAGACATTGTTAGGGGCCCATGATTTATCTTGGTCGCCAATTTTTACTTTTGAATAAGCAAAATAGGCTTCCCTAACACTGGACTTGGAAGAGTAGTTGAACGGAATGGACAGTGTCTTGAAATGAGGGTATAAGATGAACATCAACAGAAGCAAAACGAGGATAATGGAATGTAGCCGAATTAAGTCGGGTGATGCTGAGGGAATTAGATTAGGAAATGAGACACTTGAAGTAGTAAAGGCGTTTTGCTATTTGGGAAGCAAAATAACTGATGATGATCGGATATAAAATGTAGACTGGGAATGGCAATGAAAGCGTTTCTGAAGAAGAGAAATTTGTTAACATCGAGTATTGATTTAAGTGTCAGAAAGTCGTTCCTGAAAGTATTTGTATGGAGTGCGGCCATGTATGGAAGTGAAACATGGACGATAAATAGTTTGGACAAGAAGAGAATAGATGCTTTCGAAATGTGGTGCTACAGAAGAATGTTGAAGATTAGATGGGTTGATCACATAACTAATGAGGAGGTATTGAATAGAAATGGGGAGAAGAGTAGTTTGTGGCACAACTTGACGAGAAGAAGGGATCGGTTGGTAGGGCATATTATGAGGCATCAAGGGATCACCAATTTAGTATTGGAGGGCAGCGTGGAGGGTAAAAATCGTAGAGGGCGACCAAGAGATGAATACACTAAGCAGATTCAGAAGGATGTAGGCTGCAGTAGGAACTGGGAGATGAAGAAGCTTGCACAGGACAGAGTAGGATGGAGAGCTGCATCAAACCAGTCTCAGGACTGAAGACCACAACAACACCAACAACAAAATTACTGATCCAGAATGAGATTTTCACTCTGCAGCGGAGTGTGCGCTGATATGAAACTTCCTGGCAGATTAAAACTGTGTGCCCGACCGAGACTTGAACTCGGGACCTTTGCCTTTCGCGGGCAAGTGCTCTATCATCTGAGCTGCCGAAGCACGACTCACGCCCGGTACTCACAGCTTTACTTCTGCCAGTACCTCGTCTCCTACCTTCCAAACTTTACAGAAGCTCTCCTGCGAACCTTGCAGAACTAGCACTCCTGAAATAAAGGAAAGCTTCTGTAAAGTTTGGAAGGTACGTCTAGACAAGGTAAGTCTAGACAATATGAATCTAAAGCTGTCGCGCGGCGTCACTGTCCCCTCCAGTCGTCACTGGTTTAAGGTTCGCCGACAGAGTGCGGCACTGGTTTCTGTGACAAACAAGTTACCTGTCAGAACCGTAATCGCATGCGCAACAACTGTAGAAACAAAACTTGACGTGATAGGAAAAAACTAATTACAGTTTTGGAATCAGCATGTTAATTTACCTCTAAAACAGACTAATAATCGAAGTTAACAGAAATTAAGTTACAAATTGTTCCCCAATGTAATTTCCGAATACGTGTAAGACCGGTTCAAATGGTTCAAATGGCTCTGAGCACTATGCGACTTAACTTCTGAGGTCATCAGTCGCCTAGAACTTAGAACTAATTAAACCTAACCAACCTAAGGACATCACACACATCCATGCCCGAGGCAGGATTCGAACCTGCGACCGTAGCGATGTAAGACCGGTATGTAACAAATAAATATCGACGGATCAAACCGAAACTGTTTGCTGTCACCCTTAAATATTAGCTTGTACTACCAAGAAGTGACCTCTATAAATTCTTGTTATCTGAAGGATATAAAATTCGTATGAACTACACGGCAAGTGACACTGCTGCTTTTAATGCTGAATATCAGGTAGCAGAATAACCCTCTCTCTGTTGGTACAGATTTGGATGACTGTGTTCTTTGGAAACGTAAGTGCGATCAAGAAAATGTTAGGCAGTGAACAGAAAGTAAACCAAAGCTAGGTAATGCGACTGATAAAGCAGCAGTTTTTTCTTTTTTTAAACGCTGTGGTGTTTCGTCTGATTCACTGGCATGCTCTTAGCTTCCCTAACGACCGATAGTACTAACCAGGAAATAGTACTAGACAGTATCGTTAACACAGTGCATTGGTTACTTACTTATGATTTCATTTGTAAATTTATGCCTTCACTCGATCCACGGCCGAGTTCCTCACTCGTGATGATACCAGTGAATAAAAACGTATGAATTTGCATAGGGAGAAAATGAGAAAAAAAAACGTGTCTTCTTCCAGAATTCCTGCTATTCCGATATCTGTTGTAAGTATTAGTAACTTAAGACATCTCTCATTGCTTTAACCAACCTCAGTGCTGTTTTTGTGCTGCGCGTTATCTATTCCGTCATTATCTGGTTCATGTTTATTAGTCTTAACCACGTGCAGCACTATTCAAATCATCACTATACACGAATATCTAGAAAGGAAATAAAAACACAATGTCATAACATCGTTCTATCTGATCAGTATTTCGAAATTGGACGTAAGTGCCACATGTATACCTTCAGCTCGGTGGTTCGACGTGTCTTATTTGCTCATAACAAGCAAAAATTGTGGAATTTACGAGTAGGTACAGTAACTATTAGCCAAGGAAACAAAATCTCCAAACTTTCTTCTTTGCCTGGCAGCAAAGTGCCCTGTTTCTGCCATGATCTTCCGAGTTAACAAATCGTAATTTCAGTGAAAGTTGGTACATGGACAGTTGTGATTTTTTCTGAATATGCTAAAAAGTTAGTTGAAAAGTGCACCTAAACATTTTAACCAGCCTTAGAAGCTTATTGTTATAGTTCTCGAGGTGGCATGTAGCTTTACGAACGGTTTCTATTTTTCTGGCGTCATATGTCTGAAATTGGGCCTCAACCAGAGAGACTTTCGTTTTCAAACTCCCATTCACAAGACGATGAAGTAGCCGGAGTAATGTGACGTCGCAGCCGATGTGCACGCTACGATACAAGCATCATTATTTAACGCCCTCTCTTAGGCGGATAGCAAAGTAAATGCGCTGTGTCCAGCTTCGATAACTTATTAGAGAAGCTCGATAAATGCCAGTATAAAGCTACAAGGCGACATCTTGGAGATACGATTTCAACTTCAAAAAAGTTCTTTTATTTAAGATTAAAGAAAAGCATCACTCCATTTACAACAAGAGAACTGACCCCGCAAATTCTCAGTGAAGCAAGCCTGACCTCCCTCTGATTCCCTCTCGGATAACTTTCTGAAGCTTTGTGCCGCTTGTTTCTTTAATCTCTGTTTGTTTAACCACATCACTCCACCATTTGCGAGACAGAGTTACGGAGCTGTCTCTGATGGGTGTCAATCTATATCTTGGCGACTGTTTTTTGTGGACTGGCAAGACAGCCAATCCACTAGGACGGGAGGCCGAAGGGCACGCTTTTAAGCTCACGCAGGCTGGCGTGAGGTCTGGAACAGGACACGGAAATGAGAACCTAGAAAAACGGACGTAGCTTCTGGAATACTTAACTTTAATCCATAATTGGCGAACATCGCTCTTGACGATACATGCATCACAAGATAAATAGCAATTGATAATGGCGCCTTGCTAGGTCGTAGCAAATGACGTAGCTGAAGGCTATGCTAATTATCGTCTCGGCAAATGAGAGCGTAATTTGTCATTGAACCATCGCTAGCAAAGTCGGCTGTACAACTGGGGCGAGTGCTAGTAAGTCTCTCTAGACCTGCCGTGTGGCGGCGCTCGGTCTGCAATCACTGATAGTGGCGACACGCGGGTCCGACGTATACTAGCGGACCGCGGCCGATTTAAAGGCCACCTATCAAGTGTGGTGTCTGACGGTGACACCACACTGTTACTGTTTGAGCAAGATTTCCGCGAAACCGTCTTTGAGACAGGTTTAGTTTTGGACCTGTCTATATATTTACAAAACTCACTGTATGTGTGTATGTTAGACATCTCGCCTTAAACCAATGGATCGGTTTCAACCAAACTTAAGTTTTACCAGGTATCGGGTGAAAAGCACTCTTGGGCATATCTTAAATAACATGTCGCCAGTCTCTTTAGGAAGAATCTACAGTAAATATGTGCTTTGCCAATCATTCTAATTTCTTTTATTAATTTCTTAGTGCAAATGAAAATATAAGGAAAAAGTCTTACGAATTTGAAATATTTTTCTCTCAGTGCAATTATATGTTGTTGTTCTTGTGGTCTTCAGTCCACATCTATTTCTACGGTCCCCCCCCCCCCCCCCCCCTCACGCTTCCCTCCAGTACTAAATTCGTGATCCCTTGATGTCTCAGGATGTGTCTTACCAACCGATCCCATCTTCTAGTCAGGTTATGCAACAAACTTCTTTTGTCCCCAGTTCTATTCAGTGTCTGTTCATTAGTCACGTGATCTACCCATCTAATCTTCAGCATTCTTTTGTAGCATGATATCTCAAAAGCTTCTATTCTCTTCTTGTACAATCTGTTTATCGTCCATGTTTCACTTCAATACATCGCTACACTCTATACAAATATTTTCAGAAAACATTTCCTGACACTTAAATCTGTATTCGATGTCAACAGATTTCTCCTCATTTCCAGTCTGCATTTTATATCCTCTCTGCTTCGACCATCATCAGTATTTTGATGCTCAAATAGCAAAACTCGTCTACTACTTTAAGTGTCTCATTTCCTAGTCTGTTTCCTTCAGTATCACCTGACTTAATTCGACTACATTCCATTATCCATGTTTTGCTTTTGTTGATATTCATCTTATGTCCCCTTTCAAGACGCTGTCCATTCCGTTCAACTGCTCTGTCAAGACTTTTACTTCTCTGACAGAATTACAGTGTCATCGGCAAACCCTCAAAGTTTTTATTTTTCTCCCTGGACTTTAATTCCTACTCCATAATTTTCTCTGGTTTCCTTTAGTGTATGTTCAGTGTACAGATTGGGGATAGGTTACAACCCTATTTCTCTCCCTACTCAACCACTGCTCCCTTTCATGCCCCTCGATTCGTATAACTGCCGCCTGGTTTCTCTACAAGTTGTAAATAGTCTTTAACTCTCTGTATTTTACCCCTGTCACCTACAGAATTTGAAAGAGAATATTCCACTCAACATTGTCAGAAGCTTTCTCTACCCCCCCCCCCTCCCCCCAAAAGCTATAAACCTAGGTTTTCCTCTCATGAACCTACGTTCTATGACAAGCCGTAGGGTCAGTATTGCCTCGCGTGTTCCTAGATATCTCCGGAGTCCAAACTGATATTTCCTGAGGTCAGATTCTATCAGTTCTTCCATCCGTCTGCAAAGAATTCGTGTTAGCATTTGCAAGAGTGACTTAATAAACTGATAGTTCGGTAATTTTCACACCAGTCAGCACATGCTTTCTTTGTACTTGGAATTATTATATTCTTCTTGAAGTCTGAGGATATTTTGCCTAATACATACATCTTGCTCACCAGATGGAAGAGTTTTGTCATGGCCGGTTCTCTCAAGGCTATCAGTAGGTATAACAGAATGTTGTCTACTCCAGGGGTCTTGTTTCCACTTACGTCTTTCAGTGCTCTGTCAAATTCTTCACTCAGTATCATATCTCTCAACTCCTCGTCCTGTTCCATTTCGATAATATACTTATATACATTAAACTTCGATTATACGATAAATCAGCCTAGTCTAAAAGTCGTAAATTCAACTAAATATCTAGGTATTACAGTTACAAACAACTTAAATTGGAAAGAACACGTAGAAAATGTTGTGGGGAAGGCTAACCAAATACTGCCTTTTATTGGCAGAACACTCAGAAAATATAACAGACCTACTAAGGAGACTGCCTACACTACGCTTGTCCGACCTCTTTTAGAATACTGCTGCGCGCTGTGGGATCCTTACCAGATAGAACTGACGGAGTACATTGAAAAAGTTCAAAGAAAGGCAACACGTTTTGTATTATTACGAAATATGGGAGTGTGTGTCACAGAAATGATACAGGATTTGGGCTGGAAATCATTAAAAGAAAGGCCTTTTTGGCTGCGACGGAATCTTCTCACGAAATTCCAATCACTAACTTTCTCCTGCGAATGCGAAAATATTATGTCGACACCGACCTACATATGGAGGAACAATGAGCACGATAAAATAAGGGAAATCAGAGTTCGTACAGAAAGATACAGGTGTTCATTCTTTCCACGCGCTGTACGAGATTGGAATAATAGAGAATTGTGAAGGTGGTTCGATGAACCCTCTGGCAGGCACTTAAATGTGATTTGCAGAGTATCCATGTAGATGTAGAACACAATGAGTTCATTTGTTTTTGAAGTAGTAGTATATTCTTTGCAATTTCAGATAGATGTTACTTTTAAAACTCCTGAACTATTCATTTAAGGTAAAGATACACTGAAGCGGCATAGAAACTGGTATAGGTATGCGTGTTCCAATACAGAGATACGTAAACAGGCAGAATATGGCGCTGCGGTCGGCAACGCCTATATAAAACAAGTGTCTGGCGTGGTTGTTATATCGGTTATTGCTGCTACAATGGCAGGTTATCACGATTTACATGAGTTTGAACGTGCTGTTATAGTTGGCGCACGAGCGATGGGACGCAGCATCCCCCGAGGTAGCGATAAAGTGACGTTTTTCCCGTACGACCATTTCACGGGTGTGCCGTGACTATCAGAAAGCCGGTTAAACATGAAATCTACGACATCGCTGCGGCCGGATAAAGGCCCTGCAAGAACGGGGCCAACGACGACTGAAGAGAATTGACCTACGTGATCGAAGTGCAACCCTTCGTCAAACTGATGCACATTTCAGTGCTGTATCATCTACAAGTGTCAGTGTGCGAACCATTCAACGGAACACCATCGGTACGGGCTTTCGGAATCGAAGGCCCACTCGTGTATCCTTGATGACCGCACGACACAAAGATATTTGCCTTGCCTGGACCGTCAACACTGACATTGAACTGTTGATAATTATAAACATGTTGCCTGGTCGGACGAGTCACGTTTCAAATTGTATCGAGAAGAGGGACGTGTACGGGTTTGGAGACAATCTCATGAATCCATGGACACTGTATGTCAGCAGGGGACTGTTCAAGCTGGTGGAGTTTCTGTAACGTTTTGGGACGTATGCAGCTAGCGTGATATGGGACACCTGACACGTCTAGATACGACTCTGACAGGCGACACGTACCTAAGCATCCTGTCCGATCTACTGCATCCATTCATGTCCATTGTGCATTCCGACGGACTTGGGCAATTCCAGCAGGACAATGAGACACGCCACGCATTCTGAAGTGCTTCAGAGTGGCTTCATGAACGCTCTTTTGCGTTTAAACACTTCCGCTGGCCTCCGACCTTCCCAGACATGAACATTATTGAGCATATCTGGGATGCCTTGCACAGTGCCGTTCAGGAGAAATCACCACCCGGTCGTGCTCTTACGGATCATGGTGTCAATTCCCTCTAGCACTACTTCAGACATTAGTCGACTTCATACCACGTCGTGTTGCGGCACTTCTGCGTGCTCGCGGGGGTCTTACACGATATTAGGCAGGTGTACCAATTTCTTTGGTTCTTCAGTGTATTAGGATAAAAAAATTAGAAAAAAGAAGCGACGTGAGTAAATGTAAAAAAAATTAAATGAAGTACTTACACTATTGAAACGAATTTTTTCCCGCACAGGCCATGAAGGCCCAAAGGTACCGACTGGCCGCCGTGTCATCCTCAGCCCACAGGCGTCACTGGATGCGGGTATTGAGGTGCATGTGGTCAGCTCACCGCTCTCCCGGCCGTATGTCAGTTTCCGACACCGGAGCCGCTACTTCTCAATCAAATAGCTCCTCAGTTTGCCTCACAAGGATTGAGTGCACCCCGCTTGCCGACAGCGCTCGGCGGACTGGATGGTCACCCATCCAAGTGCTAGCCCAGCCCGACAGCGCGTAACTTCGGTGATCTGAGGGGAACCGGTGTTACCACTGCGGCAAACACTGTTACAAACACAAAAAGGGTTTGCTCCACTGTCACATCTAAAAATTCGTATCACAGTCACGACATTTTACATACTTTTTACAGAGGCAGAATTGAAAGTTTCCTCAGGAATCAGAAGAAACTTTAGGGGGAAATTCGCTACAGATGCTAATGAAAGATGAGTACAAATATGTGTGATATGCCTTAAATATATGTGACATGTATCCACGTGGGCGAAGCCGTGGGCAAAAAGCTAGTATTTTACCATGAAATACGGAAACAGATCAGAGCACATTGAACTATAGAGCAACCTCAAGCTGGAGCATCATTCACGGACAGGTTAAGGGATGCGGATTGCCCATCGGGGCAGCTGCAAACTATATCTATTCATTGACACGCAAGCATGTCATCATTCTAACTCTAAATCTCCAATCAACGTGCTCAAACGCCTCAGGAAGAGGGTGGCTGTTCATCCAGTAGCATACTTGATAACGACCAACGTGTGTCAGCTAACCGGGAAGGGACACTGTATCGTAATTTGATGGATAAAATCTCATAAAAGAAAGGAAACTATTTAGAAGAGAGTCTTTTAGAATGGCGAAGGAGGACACAAACTGTTATGAGTACTTCTAGTTTCCCGGAGTATTAATTGGCGTGGCATATAAAAGTGTCGCTTTTCGCCGTAAGTGTCAGTTTAGACGTGATGTAGCAAACAGTATTCTCCCTTGAAGATGGCTACAAGAGGAACAGCTGAAATATTGTCTCTAGGACACTTATGATCCCGGCTTCGGATCCGACATGAAAAAAATCTACGAAGAACAGACTGGTGCCATAGTTATGCTTCATTCCCAAGATAAAGTACCTAGATACAAGAGAGTGGAATAAAGTGTGCAAACCCTCACAGGTCAAAAAGGACAAAGCCCTACGCCATGAGAACATTAGCGATACTAATCGGACTTTGGTACAGTGGAGACAGCTGCGCTTAGGGAATTGTTAGTGTTATGATCCGAATGAAGGTTAATCAGGGTCGATTCCAACTGATTCCTCAGTCGGTTATGCGACCGTGTAGGCTGCACTGGACTTGCGCCATGGGGTGGTTGGGTTTCGGATTCCGCTGGATAGCTCAGGAGTACACTACACGCAGGAGGCGGCTACACGGTAGCAGGGGCTGTGTGGCGTGTACTGGGCGGTTTTATACGGTAGAGAGTCTCAGGAAAACACAAAAAGGGCTTCAGTCTCAAAGGCTGCAAGCCGAACAAGGAAGAACATATACAGCAACCATTGGTAAAGTAGTTGTAAATTGTCGTAGCTGTGTTGGGAAAGTACTAGAGTTCCAAGTGCTAATAGAAAGTACTGATGTTCAAGTCGGTATAGGCATTGAAATCTGGCTAAAGCCGGAGATACGTCCAGCCGAAATGTTTGCGGAAAACCTAACGGTGTTCCGAAAGGATAGGCTAAACTCAACTGGCGGTGGCGTGTTTGTTGCTATCAGTAGTTTAGCTTGTAACGAAACTGAATTACGTAGTTCCTGTGAGTTAGTATGACCAGAGGTCATTCTTGACAACCGGAATAAAATAAAAAGTAGATTCTTCTACCGACCTCCCAACTCAGGTGATACAACTGCTGAAAGGTTCCAAAGAAAGCTTGAGTTTAATCTGAAACACGTACCCGATTCATACAATTATAGTTGTTGGTGACCTTAATTTACCCTCGATATACTGGCGAAAATACATGTTTAAATCCGGAGGTACGCATAAAACATCATTTGTGGTAAATGCATGTGAAAACACACTTGTACTGTTAGCGACAAATAGTCCTCAGCTAATAACAAGCATCAAAACGGATACAGGGATTAGTGAACACAGAGTTGTCGTAATGAAATTCAATATTGTAACCTTCAAATACTCCAAAGATTAACGAAAAATATACCTGTTTAAAAAAGCAGATAAAAATTCGCTTGACGCCTTCCTGAGAGACAATCACCACTTTTTCAAAATTGACAATGTAAGTGTAGACAAGATGTGGCTTGAATTCAAAGAAATAGTATCGACAGCAATTGAAAGATTTATACCAAATAAATAAATAAACAATGGAGCTCATCCTCCTTGGTACATAAAACGGGTCAGAACACTCTTGCAGAAATAACGAAAAAGCCATACCAAATTTAAACGGGGGCAAAATCTCCGAGATTGGCGATCTTTTACAGAAGTTCGAAATTTAGTGCGGACATCAAAGTGAGATACTTACAACAGTTTCCAGTACGAAACTTTGTCTTGAGACCTGGCAGAAAACCCAAAGAGGCTCTTGTTGTATGTGAAGTATGATAACGGCAAGACACAATCAATGCCTTCTCTGAGAATGGAAATACTACTGACGACAGTCCTGCCAAACCAGGTTACTAAACATAGTTTTCCGAACTTCCTTCAACAAAGAAGACAAAGTAAATATTCCAGGATTAGACTCAAGAACAGCTGCAAACATGAGTAACATAGAAATGGATATCCTCGGAGTAGTGAAGCAATTTAAATAACTTAACAAAAGCAAGTCCTCCGGTCCAGACTGGATACCAGTTAGGTTCCTTTCAGAGGATGCTGATACAATTGCTCCATACGTAACAATCACATACAACCGTTCGTTCGACGACAGATCTGTACCTAAATACTGGAAAGTTGCACAGGTCACACGAATATCCAAGAAAGGTAGTAAGAGTAATCCAGTAAATTACAGGCCCATGTCATCGATATACAACAGCTTTTTGGAACATATATTGTATTCGAAAATTATGCATTACCTCGAGGAGAACGGTCTATTGACACACAGTCAACACGGATTTAGAAACTATAGTTCTCATGAAACACAGCTAGCTCTTTACTCACACGAAGTGTTGAGTGCTATTGACAAGGGATTTCAAAATGACTGCATATTTCTAACCCCCAGTGGGTCCAGGGGCTAGAATAGGCCCGAGATATTCCTGCCTGTCGTAAAAGGCGACTAAAAGGAGTCTCACACGTTTTGGCCTTTATGTGATGGTTCGCTGTGGGGTTTGACCTCCATTTTTCAAAATTTTCCCTAAGAGTGAGCCAATTGAGGATGGGCGTCTTACATGGTGCATCGTGTCCATCATGCGCTGAGACCTATTGCATCCTTCATGGATGTGGATCTGCACTTCTGTTCATTCTCAAACTGTTCGGCGATGTCACCCTCCTGGGTGCTTATTTTCCATCAACTGTGCAGTATCGTTTTCTACGCTGGCGTTGATAATGCTTGGTTTGAACCTGATATCCAGCAGGGTAGCCAGTCTGTTGTGGTGAGGCCGCCATGTACCCTGTTGGTTTTAGCCAACTGACCACACATGGATCGCTCTGCTGATGCCTGCACCATTAACTCCTCACGTATGCCGAGTAATAGATGCCCATCACCCTAGGGCATCGAGACTCACGGCAATGGCCGCCCTGTCAGGAGACAATCTGTGCAGCCGTCTTGTTTCCAGTTGATGCTACCCTTTATCGACTAATAAGGTCATTAGAAGATCAAAACAAATTGCACAACGATTTAGAAAAGTTATCTGTATGATGCAGAAATTGGCAGCTGACCGCGAATAATGAAAAGTGTGAGGTCATCCACATGAGTGCTAAAAGAAGTCAAACTTCGGTTACACCATAAATCAGTCAAATTTAATGGCCGTAAATTCAACTAAATATCTAAGAATTACAATTACGAACAACTTTGGAAGGGACACATAGAAAATGTTGTGGGGAAGGCTAACCAAAGACTGCGTTTTATTGGCAGGACACTTAGAAAAGGTAACAGATCTACTAAGGAGACTGCTACAGTAAGCTTGGCCGTCCTCTTTTCGAGAACTGCTGCGTGGTGTGGGGTACTTACCAGATAGGACAGACGTGGTGCGTGGAGAAAGTCCAAAGAAGGGCAGCACATTTTGTATCATCGCGAAATACGGGAGAGTGTCACTGAAATGATAAAGAATTTGGGGTTGATATCATTAAAAAAAGGGTCGCACGGAAAACATATAAATGTTCGCTTTTTCCGCGCGCTGTCAAACATTGGAATCATAGAGAATTATTGTGAAGGTTGTGAAAGTGGGTCGATGAACCCTCTCCCAGGCACTTAAATGTGATTTGCAAAGTATCAGTGTAGATACAGATATAGATCACCCTAATGGCGTCAACACTGCACTAAGTTCTCTATGAGACTGTAGTGAAGAAAAAATCCGAAATCGGATTTTCGTTGGCTGCATATACAGTTCGTGTGCTTTTAGGATCAAAAATATTCTTTTTTTAATATATATAACTTTATACATGTTCTCAGTCGAATCATAAGTTTTTACATCAGAGACATTCTCGAAATGCAAAGAAATGTATTTTTGTTGTAATCTGATGGTAATCACATTTGCTACACTTTTACACCAATTTTTACTCGTCTCATATTACTGTTTTTGACGTTTTGGTGGCTGAACTGGTTCACAAGAAAGTGTTTTAAGGAAGTACAGAAAGGGATCTGATGTGCTCAGTCGTCTCAATACAGGGGAGCTAATGGAACAGGTTAGAATTTCAGTTGGCTCGTACCAAGAAATGTTAACCGAAAACTTGATAATGCTTACAAGGGAACCTCCCCATCGCGACCCCCTGAGATTTAATTATAAGTTGGCACAGTGGATAGGCCTTGAAAACTGAACACAGATCAATCGAGAAAACAGGAAGAAGTTATGTGGAACTATGAAAAAATAAGCAAAATATACAAACTGAGTAGTCCATGCGCAATATATGCAACAATAAGGTGGTACTGAGCTCTGGAGAGCGGTGGTGCCGTGGTTAGCGTGAGCAGCTACGGGACGAGAGGTCCTTGGTTCAAGTCTTCCCTCGCGTGATAACTTTTAATTTTTTATTTACAGTTTATGTCACAAACTCTTTATGTTTTCATCACTTTTTTGGGAGTGATTATCACATCCACAAGAAAACCTAAATCGGGCAAGGTAGAAGAATCTTTTTACCCATTCGCCAAGTGTACAGGTTAGGTGGGTCGACAACATATTCCAGTCATGTGACGCACATGCCGTCACCTGTGTCGTATAGAATATATCAGACGTGTTTTCCTGTGGAGGAATCGGTTGACCTATGACCTTGTGATCAAATGTTTTCGGTTCCCATTGAAGAGGCACGTCGTTTCGTCTACTAATCGCACGGTTTTGCGGTGCGGTCGCGAAACACAGACACTAAACTTATTACAGTGAACAGAGACGTCAATGAACGAACGGACAGATCATAACTATGGGAAAATATAGGAAATAATATTTTCACTCCAAGGAAGACTTGAACCAAGGACCTCTCATTCTACAGCTGCTCACGCTAACCACGGGACCACCGCTCTACACAGCTCACTTTCTCCTTGATGTTGCATATGTTGTGCATGGACTACTCAGTTTGTTTATTTTGCTTATTTTTTCATAGTTCCACACAACTTCTTCCTGTTTTCTCGATTGATCTGTGTTCAGTTTTTCAAGGCCTATCTACTGTGCCAACTTATAACTAAATCTGGGGGGGGGGGGGGGGGGGAGCGATGGGGAGGTTTCCTCGTTAGAGTTACTGCAAAGTTTGGTTTCAGTTTGATGGTCGAAGAGAAAAAGGAACTTCGGATGAACGGAGAGCAAATAGACAACACCGAATCATTAATATAGCGGATCATTTCAGCATCCGAGTTCTTAAAACGTATACATTTGATTGGGGTCTCAGTTCTTCCATTTCATTCCTTGAGTGTACAGGTGTTTCTGTAAGTGTCCCATATACTGACAGGAGACAGTACTGGCGGAATAACGGTCGGTAAAGATATGTCCGAAAACAAGTAGTCCTACTTGTTGAGACGTGCGCCGTTCCCTTCTATGGCAGCTATCTGTCTGTTCTAGCAGGTGCATTTAGCTACAAAATAGCAGGTCAGCAACTGGAAGCAGTTAATTCCATAAATTATCTGGGAGTACGCATTAGGAGTGATTTAAAATGGAATGATCATATAAAGTTGATCGTTGGTAAAGCAGATGCCAGACTGAGATTCCTAAGGAAATGCAATCCGAAAACAACGGAAGTAGGTTACAGTACGCTTGTTCGCCCACTGCTTGAATACTGCTCGGCAGTGTGGGATCCGTACCAGATAGGGTTGATAGAAGAGATAGAGAAGATCCAACGAAGAGCAGCGCGCTTCGTTACAGGATCATTTAGTAATCGCGAAAGCATTACGGAGATGGTAGATAAACTCCAGTGGAAGACTTTGCAGAGGAGACGCTCAGTAGCTCGGTACGGGCTTTTGTTAAAGTTTCGGGAACATACCTTCACCGAAGAGTCAAGCAGTATATTGCTCCCTCCTACGTATATCTCGCGAAGAGACCATGAGGATAAAATCAGAGAGATCAGAGCCCACACAGAAGCATACCGACAATCCTTCTTTCCACGAACAATACGAGACTGGAATAGAAGGGAGAACCGATAGAAGTACTCAAGGTACCCTCCGCCACACACCGTCAGGTGGCTTGCGGAGTATGGATGTAGATGTAGAAATGATTTCATACTGTCACAAAATACAGACATAGACGGTTAAGAATAGCAAGTGCTGAAGCAGACGATTGACAGCACAGCGCAAGTAAAACGTAGGCAGCAACGAGCTCCTTTAAGAACTGATGGTTCAAATGGCTCTGAGCACTATGAGACTCAACTGCTGAGGTCATTAGTCCCCTAGAACTTAGAACTAGTTAAACCTAACTAACCTAAGGACATCACAAACATGCATGCCCGAAGCAGGATTCGAACCTGCGACCGTAGCGGTCCTGCGGTTCCAGACTGCAGCGCCTTTAACCGCACGGTTAAGCATTGAGTCGGGTCTACTTTGTAGCACTTGTCGTATAACACCGAAAGGCACGGGCACTAATGAGTAGTTTTGTACTCACACTGGTTGTTTCTTTGTGAGGAATAGGTAATAAAAATTAGATTTTCTGTAATGCTTCAGATTTTAAATTTGTTGGGAACGATGTTTTTCCACGTGAAAGATATTCCGCTACTAACGTTTTCATTGCATATTTTCGTCATCTTTCAAAGCTCGGCATCGCGTGAATCAGATCAACGAGCGTGAGATGCAGTGGTACTGCCTTTGTATTGATTAGTCCCTCAGTCTGCTTGTACGGGAGATGCTCTCCACGCAGGAGCTATCAGCACGTAACCCCTCTAATAGTTAATGGCCTGCCATTCTCTTTTGGTTACGTTTTTCACCTGTACAATTCTATAATTACATTACTTACACTGGCCTTGCTACAGCTGGCTTAATTGTTACCTTCCACTTTGTGTATACTGCGAAAGGTCAAGCTAAGTTGTTAAATTTAACATTGCGGTTCACTCAGGCCAGTATTTCGGTCTTGCGCCGTCTCTCCAACATTACAGAAAGGAGGCTCACCATGTAGGAGGTGGAAAAGAGATACCACCGATCCCTATAGAAGACAGAACGCAAGACATATACGCAGAGATGCGAACCTGAGACTATCATGTTACCTTTGAAATAATCAAACCCATTGCCAGGATCAGTAATTATAGTCATAAGTGATTTTGTGTGTACTAATTATAAAAGACGGTATATGCCATCAGCTATCTGGAAAAGTATCCCACTATACTACTAAAAGAAGCACAATCAACCATTACATTATCATACAGCTGTCAAGTCTTGAGTGGAGTAAAAATATACGAAAACATTATCTAACGGATATTAGTTTAACTTGAGGAATCCAGGGAGCAAATTTGAAATGGCGTTTAGTACTGAAAGGTGTAATTGGACAGCCACGAATACTTTCGTGACGTTTGTGGCCCTATAGAATGCCTTCTGTAATGTAAGCTCGGGATCTGAAGCATTCAACATAATACGAATAAAGGCTGGAGGTACAGAAACAGTCTGCAATGTGAAATCGAGAAACAATATTTTGTTTGAAAAAATGGTTCAAATGGCTCTGACCACTATGGGACTTAACTTCTGAGGTCATCAGTCCCCTAGAACTTAGAACTACTTAAACCTAACTAACCTAAGGACACCACACACATCCATGCTCGAGGCAGGATTCGAACCTGCGACCGTAGCGGTCACGCGGTTCCAGACTGCAGCGCCTAGAACCACTCGGCCACTCCGGCCGGCTTTTGTCTAGGTAGGCAAAGCAGATTTCATCACAATGGGCCCATGGTTCTCCTTATGTAAACTAACTCGCCACTTTGGCCTAGCATCCTTATGTAAATTACCCGTTCTCTTGTGCTCTTTTTAAGTTATGTTTATGCAAGCCTTATTTATGAACCTAATATAAACAAACCTAATATAAACGAACCTAATGATGGGCAATGGGATTGAAGAGGGAGCCATGCTAGGGCAGTACATACGGTTGTGCAAAGCCACTGTGCCAGGATTGTATGGTGGTTAGCGCATATGCCTAGGAGACCCAAGTTCGAATCTCAGCCTTGATAGCTTCATCTTTTATGTATGTATGTATAATGTATGACAAGATGCTATTGGAGTAATCTTAATGGCCATAATTTGTGACCAACAAAACTGCCAGTTTTCCCTCTCCCCTCCCCCACTCCTCTAGGCCGGTTTGGAGGGGGAGCATTATCCTATTGACTGAAGTACCGTAATTTATAAGCCAAAAATGTCGTCTTGGGTGTCCAGACACTCTGACATTACAGTGGATATGTGGAACTGGTGTGGCATTGTCCTATTTGCTGAATTATCTTAATTACTATAATTTAAGTCCCAAAATTGCTAACTGCATGCATTTAGTTAGCATAATTCCATACCCACTACCATTTAATGGTCACTTGACATTTTTTCTCCACCCCAGGGAATATATAGGTACGTTGCTACATACTCTCTGCAGTGCTATAGTAAAAGATAATTGGATCTATTATAATTTTTTAGTGATGTGTTGCACCGATCAGAAATACGTAACATAGTCAACAGTGGACGGGCAATTATCCACTTAACTCAAGCTGAAAAACGTATAGCTCACAGTTGCAGCCTCAAACACATATCACTATCGTTTGTAATGAGAAATGCGTGCACTTACATGTTTATTGGAACACTGCCACTCATGTAGGTCTGATCACATGACTCAGCCTGTCACCATCATTCCCACCAGCTGGACCACTGAATTGGAGACAGTTTCTCAGGTGCACCTGATCACTACTACTACTACTACTACTACTACTACTACTACTACTGCCACTTTGTGCCCTATGCCACATGTTATAGATCGTCTCTTACGACATACACAGCTGCTTAATGTTTGTACACAGTCAATAAATTCTTTACACAGCAGTTTGCTACCTGTAGATGTGACACACACTCCTCAGATATGAAAGTGTTGATGAGTTATCATTCACAATACATATGCAGCAGTGGATAGACAGAAGTCTCATAAACCCCACCATGCCTCACAGTCCAGCAAATGCAGCACCATCACATTGCATCACAGAGGCTGATTCTACATTAAACAGCTCCTCCGAGTCATTGCATATAAACTCCCAATGCAGTCTGAATAATACAAAGCTGATGCCTCCTAGTTTTGCTGCCACTGTTACAAGTTCTGTGCATTTGGATTAATTTACACCTTATGTATGTTAATGGAGACTGACAGAGGTGCGGAATTATACATGCTCGAAATTTCTAACCTCTGACAAACTTTCTGTGTACTGTCTATTCCAAAAACAGTGGTTGGATTCAATTATTCAATGAACCAGCTTAAATGTCGAAATATGTAGCCTCTGGTAAAATTCCTGCACACTACCAAACACCCATAAAGTAGTCGGATTCAGTATGTTAATGCACACGAAAGACAAGACTAATACAATTCCCAAATAATGACTTCAGCTATCCTCCAGTCAGTAATTGCACTGTAAAACAGTGGGAAATTACTCCATTGTGCAGCTTTGACTCCAGGATACAAAAGCTAGACCTAAGCACACCTGGCTTTCTCCCACAGCTCTGCTACATGTAAGACATACTGTGCACCTTCAACCCACCTCAATGTTACTCTCACCATCGACAGTAGCACTAGAGTAACTATTTAGTGAATATGTGATAGATTTGATGAGGAAGGAAGAGAGCGCCCTAAGTTGGGTGGTGGTTCAAGTGTGTATCGGAAATACTTTATGTGTGTGCATGCGTATGTTGGTGTGCAGCAAAAATCTAATGACTTTATCTTCTGTGTTAGTGACTGCAGCATACCACCAGCATTTATGGGACAAGAATATTGGGCCTGTTCATAATCAATTTTTAGGAGGGAGGTGACTGCTTCAGGATGACTGAAACAAGCGAAGATTGCAATAGTAAGTACACATCAACTGTGTGCATGAGTAGTTCTTTTTACAGTAATTTTCTGACGTAATGCTGCCCCCACTCCCACCCCACCGCTCCAGCCATAGATTTGTTCAATGACGTTGCTCAAATGGGTGTGGATGAGAGCATTATGGTGAAGCCCAGTCTGATAAATGTGTGCTCCTTGGATGTAGACTCTCAGCCAATCTGCCGACTCCACGTATGGTTAGCTTCTGGAATGCAGGCACTACTCCAGTCCCACCTGAGACTGGTCCGCTGGCTGCACATCAGTACAAGTAATAATATCTGAAACCTCCTGTTAGATTAAAACTGTGTGCCAGACCGTGTTCGAGTCTCGGTCCGGCACACAGTTCTAATCTGCCAGGAAGTTTCATATCGGCGCACACTCGACTGCAGAGTGAAAGTCTCATTCTGGAAAAATCCCCCAGGTTGTGGCTAAGCCGTGTCTCCGCAATATCATTTCTTTCAGGAGTACTAGTTCTGTAAGGTTTGCAGGAGAGCTTCTGTAAGTTTGGAAGGTAGGAGACGAGGTACTGGCAGAAGTAAAGCTGTGAGGACGGGGCGTGTGTCGTGCTTGGGTAGCTCAAATGGTAGAGCACTCGCCCGCGTAAGGCAAAGGTCCCGCGTTTGAATCTCGGTCCGGCACACGGTTTTAACCTGCTAGGAAGTTTCACATCAGCGTACACTCCGCTGCAGAGTGAAAATCCCATTCTGAATAATATGATTTTCTCTCTCTCTCTCTCTCTCTCTCTCTCTCTCTCTCTCTCTCTCTCTATATATATATATATATATATATATATATATATATATATATATATATCATCAACTATTAGTTTTACAGAAATACCCCAGGTTCCATCAGAGTGTAGGACTCCATTTTCAGCCCTAAGTTCACAGGGTTCTGATTGAGAATGAGCGGATACATATGCAGCAGTCATTCACATACGAGGGCTACTACAATAATAATTTACACATACATTACTTACGAGTTTTTCCTTGAGTTTTTAGACAGGTTATATTACGATATTGAAATGATTGAATGGGCTGATGATGCAGCTATCGACATTGAGGATAATGAGATTTTTTCCCCTTTCTCCGTTTCTTGGACCAACGAATCACTAATTAACCGTCTAAGTAAGATACTGTCGTATGAGGTGCAGGAAGTGGACTGGACTGCCGTCTTTCAAAAACCACATCCATTGTCTATCTGCTCCGGTAACGTTCTCCATTAGCCTGGGTAATTTGGCGTGCAGAATCTGACGATAAAAGGCAACTGTTAGTTTTCATGGTAAAGTGCACTGTCCTGTGAATCTGACATCTACAACTATTGCCCACAACTTTATTTCAAAGCTAAACTGATACTTGCTTCAGTGACTGCTCGGGGGTTAGCGTCCGCCCACATTTGGTTTTTCTGGTGATATACTGTCCCACTCGCTGTGAATGCTGCTTCATCAGCAAATAAAGTGATAGTTGTGAACTATGTTTCATTAGTGTTCCGTTTTAAAATGCATTGGCAGATTTGCAATCCAGTGTGCTGATCTTGTGGTATGAGAGATTGTACACACCGTAAGTGGCTTCTGTATATAAATAATCTTACACTGTCACAAAATATGAGTACAGACTGTTAATAATAGCGCTTTCACGTAAGCAGACGATTGGCACAACAGCGCAAGTAAAATGTGGGGAGCAATGAGCTCTTTTAACTATTTGGACTTATCTGTAGCATCTGTAACAACACCCAAAGGGATGGGCACGAATGAGTATTTTGTACTCTCATTGGTTGTTTTTTTGTGTGGAAAATTGGTAATAAAAGTATACCTTTTCTGTAAGGCTTCAGACTCTAAATTCGTTAGTAACTCTGTTTTTCGATGTGAAAGATGTTTCGCTAGTAATGTTTTCATTGAACATTCTCGTCATCATTCAAAGCTCGGTATCAGTCGCTTTCGATGAATCAGACCTATGAGCATGAGATGCAGTGGCACAGCCTTTGTATTGATTGGTCCCTCACACTACTTTGGCGGGAGGTGCTTTCCGCGCAGGAGCTGCCAGCACGGGACTCTCCTGCTACTCAGTGGTCCGCCGGTCCCTTTCGGTTAAGTTTTTCATCTGCACAACTTTGTAATTACATTATTGGCACTGGTCTCGCTTCAGATGGGCCACTTATAATTTATCTCTTTGTGTATACTGTGATGAAATATGCTTCGTTGTTAAATGTAACAATGTTTTGATCTTGCATCGTATTTCCCTCATTAACGACAGAAGCAAAATTTACATAATAAGGAAGGAAATATATTTGATAAAGGGAAGGTCGATAGACATGTATTGATGGACGTTAAAGGTAGTTCTGGATAAGTTAGTAGTAATTCTTGAGGCATGTAATGTAAGAGCTAGAAAAACGGTACCACTGGCCCATGTAAAACATGGAAAACGGTACCACTGATTCATGTAGAACATGGGAAGACAATAGACGTATACTACAAAGACGCAAACCTGAGACGATTACGTTGTCTTTGTCAATCTGTGTCTATTGTTTATAAATGAAGTGACAAACCATCACATTCCTACAAAAGGATCCCATTACACTACTGAAGGAGGCATGATTTGATAAATGTGGGAGTTATCAACCAGAAAACTATTCCACTACACTACTGAAAGAGGCACGATTTCGTAAATGTGGGAGGTATCAATCATCCATTGCAATACATTGAGTTTACAAATTCTTGAGATAAGCAACGTGCAGAAGAACAGAAACAAATAAACGCAAACATTACTGGACGATGATTAACTTACATTCGGGAATCCACAGGAGCAATTTTCTAATCGCATTTGATATTGGAAGGTGGTATAGCACTATTACGAATACTTCCATGGCCTCTATGCATCTAGATAGTGTCTTCTGCAATGTGAGGTAGAGTTAGACATTTGAAACATTGAAAATAATGAGAATGAAGTCTGGAGGCACAGAAATAATCTGGAATCATTAGCGGGTTTCAGCACAATGGTCCCACTGCTGTGCTTGAAGCAGTCTGGTCACTTGGCATAACGTCCCTATGTACACCAATGGCTCACTTGTGCTCTTAAGTTATTTTCATGGAAGCCTACTTTATGACCATAATGTAAACAAACTGGTCACCTGTCTGGGAAAAATGGCCACCAGATGCTGTTATGTTCATATAAGTGTAATTTATTACCATATGCTTTTAGCATAACCTTAGTGGCCATTATGTGAGACCCCAATAAATGGCCACCTTTCCTCCTCCCGTCTCCCACTCCTCTAGGCTGAGTGGGTGCTGGTGTTAGGGGAGTATCCTATTTTCTGAATTACCTGTATTGTAAGTCATGATCCAAAAACGTAATGGCTGTCTAGATACTTTGACATTGCAGTGGATGTGTGAAGCTGGTGGGGTGTTATCCTGTTGGCTGAATTATCTTATTGATTATTATATATCTAACCCAATACTGATCAGTGCACGTATGTAGCTAGCATAGTTTTTTACCCACTATGATGTCACAGCCATCTGAGACTCTTTTGTCCACTACAAGAAATATGGAGGAACTTTTCTATACACTCACTGCACCGAGTGGGTTATAGCGCCTTGTCACGGTGCACTCGGCTCCTCATCGGAGGTTCGAGTCCTCCCTCGGGCATGGCGGTGTGTGTTTTCCTTAGTGTAAGTTAGTCTAAGTTACATTAAGTAATGCGTAAGTTTAGGGAGCGATGACCTCAGCAGTCTGGTCCCATACGACCTTACGACAAATTTCCAAATTTATACTCACTACATTGCTCTATTTAAAAGATAATTTGATGTACTGCAGTTGGCTCACTGCATCGGAGACAGCCTCATATGTGTACCTGGTCACTACTGCTACTGTCACTTTGTGCTGCCTGATGTTGAAACATAGCTGCTCAACTGTTGACACATTGTTCAAAAGTGGGTGTACAGAAAGCTCTTTGTGTGTATGTGGCACACACTCCTCAGAGGTGAAGGCACTGATGACTCGTCATTCGTAACATGTCTGGAGCAGTAGGTGGATAAATGTCTTATAAACCACACTATGCATCATGGGTCAGCAAGTGCAGCATAATCTCATTTCATCATACAGGCTGCTCCTGCCTTAAACAGCTACTCGAGTATTTGTATATACGAGGGGCATTTGAAAAGTCCGAGAGATGGGACCACCGGCGCGTATCGAGCTCATATTTAGTTAGTAGCATCTTTGGAAAGAGCGCACACCAAGTTTCAGCCATATTCGTCAATTTCTTTGTGTTTGGCATTCGTGAGAACCAAGGAAGTTGAGTGATTGTCAAAGAATGGACGATAAAGAATTTCGTGTGGTGATTAAACATTACTTTATGAAAGGCGAAACGCCTCAGGATACTACAGAGAAGCTTGATAAACATTACGGTGACTATGCACCTTCGATTAGAACAGTTTATAAGTGGTCATATGGGCCCAAGTGATGCTGAACGTTCTGGACGCCCTGTGGAGGTTGCGACTCCACAATTCATTGATAAAATCCATGATATGGTGATGGACGACAGAAGAGTCAAGGTGCGTGAGATTCCCAGTGCTGTGGGCATCTCGAATGAACGGGTACACAATATTTTGCATAGACATTTGGACATGAGAAAGCTATCCGCAAGATGGGTTCCGCGATTGCTCACGCTTGACCAAAAACGGAATCGTGTGAAGTGTTTCAAGGATGGTCTGCAGCTCTTCAGGAAGAATCCGCAGGACTTCAAGCGCCGTTTCGTCACTGTGGATGAAACATGGATACATTACTATACTCCTGATATCAAACAACAATCTAAACAATGGGTTACCAGGGGAGAATCTGCACCAAAAAAGGCGAAGACCGGAAAAGTTATGGCGACTGTCTTTTGGGATTCGCAAGGGATAATCCTCACCGAGTATCCGGAAAAAGGTAAAAATATTACAGGTGCATATTATTGATCGTTATTGGACCGCAAAAATGTCCTTTTCTATTAAGGCAATGCACCGGCACATACCTCACCAGTTGTGGTCGCAAAATTAATGGAAATACGATTCCACCTCGTTTCACATCCCCCCTGTTCTCCAGACTTGGGTCCCTCGGACTACTATTTGTTCCCCAATTTGAAGAAATGGCTGGCGGAACAAAGATTTTATTCAAACGAGGAGTTGATTGCAGCAACTAATAGCTACGTATTTTGCAGACTTCGGTAATTCCTATTATTCAGGAGGGATCAACAAATTAGAACAGCGTTGGACGAAGTGTATAAGTCTAAAAGGAGACTATGGCGAAAAATAAAAAAAGGTTTACCCCAAACACGTAAGTAGTTTTTATTTTTGCACGGACTTTTCAAACGCCCCTCGTAAACTACCAATGCAGCCTGAATGACGCAAAGCTCATGCCTTCCCGATTTTCTGCCACTATCACAAGCTCCATGCATTTCAATATATAACTAACATAATTTACGGATTCTACATATTAATGGAGTGTGACAAAGACGTTTAATAATGCAGACTCGAAATTTGTAGCCTCTGATAAACTTTCTTTCAGCTTAAGTCTCCCAAATAGGGGTTGGATTCAGTGCATTAATGTACCGACTTAAATCTTGAAATATATAGCTCCAAGTAAACTTTGTGCTTGTTATAATTAGCTTTTCATTACCAATAGTGACAGGGGTGGTACATGACTTCAACCAGTCTCAGTCAGTGCCACTGGGCAGACCTGACTCTCATCAACACATAGCAGTAAGGTGTAGACACACCTGTCTTCGCCCCCCCACCCCGCCCCCAGCCCTACGCAACTTTATATAAGGCATACTGTACAGCTTCCATCCACCTCAGTGTTACTCTGACTGTTGACAATAGCAGCAGCAGCAGTTATGTAGAGCCAGTGTGATTTACCTGCTGATTAAGGAAGAGAACACCTCCATCTGGGTAGTGGTGGATGTACATATCGAAAATACTTTGTGTGCATCTCTGTGTTCATGTACAGCTACAATATGATGACTTTTTGTTTAGTGTTACCGACTGCAACATATGATCGCCATTGATGGGGAACAAATCATTGGATTTCTTCGTAATCGGTTCTAGTATGCAGACAGCTGGTTCAGAACGACTCAACCAGAATTATTAATAAGCAAAACTTGCAGTAGTATGTATTTGTTCCCCATATATCTGTGTTTGTATTTATTTATTTGTTGTGACAGTTATCTGGCGTAACGCTCTTTACCTCCTCACGATTTTTGAATGATATTGCTCAAATGGCTGTAAATGAGTGTATTATATATATATATATATATATATATATATATATATATATATATATATATATGTATATCTGATACTTACACACCATTGTATATTCCGATTTATAGAAATATCCCAGGTCCCACCACAACCTATGGCTTCATTTCCCACTATAAGTTCACAGGGCAGAGGCCTGATAGTGGGTGAGCAGATATGGATGTATTAGTCATTCGCATATGTGTTCCTGCAACAATAATTTACGTATACATTGCTTATGAGATGTTTTTCTTACATTTCAAAAAGACATCTTATATAAAGATGTTGCAATGTCTCAATGGGTTGATGTGACAGTCGTATTTAAGTATTAGTTCATATTTGTATACAATTAATTTAAGCTTGCATGAAATGCCTATGAGATGCTTTTATTTTGTTTCTAAGGAGGAGGCTAGATGTTATTGCGATGGAGGATGACTTAGATTCTTGCACTCAGGTTGGTGATCTATTGAGTGGCATTTTACCAGTTGATGAAGAGTTGATGAGATCTGTATTGAGAAGTACAGATGGCAGTTAGTTTCTACATAAGTACCAAGTAAAAAAAAGCTGTTGAAACTTGCATATGATTCTTCTTTTAGGGATTCTCATGTTTAATGCTTATCCATGTTATACTTGTTACCAACAGGAAATTTGGATCCGTCTGGGATCAACTTGAAACAGCATCTTGACTCAGACCCTTATTATCACACTCCCTTTACTCACCCTGCCATCATGCTCACCTCAGCTCTGTCCATCACCATATGCACCTTGCCTTAGGCTGTCGTCACATCTGCCTTGATTGTTGATGTGTTTGCTGGCTACATACACTTACCAACCATTTAGCAGCAGTTTCCATGCCCACTCTGCTAGTTTTGGGGCAGCATCAGGTTTGTCACGCATCTGATTTATCCCACCCAATGGTTGGAGGCACATTTGAGGACAGGATCATGTAGGTCACCATTAATAACTCTACTGCTGGCTAACAAGATCCAATCCATGTATATGTATCTATTTTACAAACAGAGCTTCCACAAATCGTTAACAGTGCATAGTATTCCACCATAACGTGGAGTGCAGCTTCTTGCTGAGAACTCATGTACATCCCGGAACAATATGTCGTGGCGATGAAGAAAAACCCGTTCTCTATAATTGAGGTGAAAACTGGGCAACTAAATTGCTGGGTGGTTCCAAAATTAAACGTCAATGTCATACTGGGCCAATCCTCTGAAATGCAGGAAAAAGGGTCTGGTAAGTCATTAAGCCATTTAATCCTTCTGGATTTTCTCTCACACATTGTTGACATTAAATGGAAGGGGGGCAGGTCATCCCATATCCCACTTTCATAAAATATAACAAAAGAATGTGGCATTATTGATGTCCAAAATCATCATGAATTTTGCTTTATATGGTAAACTACGGCTTGCAAAAGAAAGTACAAGAAAAATGTAAAGTGTGCAACTCGATATGAAAGGGATGATATTTGTGGATAGCATCGATTTCCTCATTAAACTTTAGGATGTACTTATGTGAGAAGTAGGATCCCTGTATATCAGTTCAGGTTTATGGCCTGAACGAAGAAGAATGTATGTCAGAAGAGAATGGTGAATATGCGCAGAATAATGTTAACAGGAAGTCATTTCACCCCTCTACAGTTAGTAACTAGCTGGTCAGCATGTGGGACGTGTAGAATTTTTGCCATTCTTCCAGATGTAAAAGCAACACTACACCTAGACCGAGAACATATCCTGTCTACTTTCCTCCCAACTGTTAAAACATACAGGTGCCTACCATAGCTGCCCTTGTTGACTGAATCCTTTTACTGAAAGTGATCTATTAGCAAAGCATCTACTCAACTGCTCTGAACAGGAAATGCACAATGAGAAAAATAAATTCTTAAAATTTAAGAATATCCACTACGAGGAACGTTACACCTTTGTAGTACACGCTGACCGAGGGCCTCCTCACTACTACTGTGAGTCGTGAGGCTACCCTCTGCCTCACACAGTGCATTCACAGAACGGCATGTACGAGTATCATATGTGGCAACGTTCCATGTTGTATGCAAATGTGACTCGAGTCATAATCGCTTTGAATCTTAAGTCGGAGAAATTCCTGCAAGATGGTTGCTTTCTAAGGGATGTTGATGTGATTTGTCGCACCAACATTCCCATGACAAAATCGCAGGAAAACGAGAAATTATACTAGAAAGCAGTTAAATGGCATATACGAGGGTAATTCCAAAAGTAAAGTCTTCTATTTTTTATAAGTACATAGACCTGTTTGTTTCTACAGTGGTTTACATCAGTTTACAGCTTGAACACTTAGCTATTTTTCGACATAATCACCATTTCTGTCGATGCATTTTTGTAGACGCTGTGGCAGTTTTCGTATGCCCATGTCATAGCAGCTCGCCGCCATGCTGTTCAGAAAGTTACGAACCTCTTCTTCCACCTCGTCGTCGGAGGTGAATCGCTTTCCCGCCAAATGTTCTTTTAACCTAGGGAACAGGTGATAGTCTTTGGGCGCCAAGTCAGGACTATAGGGTGGGTGAGTGATTATGTTCCACTGAAACTGTTGCAGGAGAGAAACGGTTTGTCAAGCGATGTGTGGGCGAGGGTTTTCATAGAGAATGCTCGACATTCCTCTTCTCCGGTTCTGAACTGCCCGTCTGAGTATTTTCAGAGCCTTACAGTACCTGTCACCGTTAATTGTGGTCCCAGCGATTCAGCTCCGACGACGAGGTGAAAGAAGAGGTTCATAACTTTCTGAACAGCATGGCTGCGAGCTGCTATGACATGGGCATAAAAAAACTGCCGCAGAGTCTACAGAAATGCATCGACAGAAATGGTGATTATGTCGAAAAATAGCTAAATGTTCAAGCTGTAAACTGATGTAACCCATTGTAGAAATAAACAGGTCTACGTACTTATAAAAAACAGGAGACCTTACTTTTGGGATTACCCTCGTATGTGAGCTTCCAGTAGACAGAGAGGCTTAAACTCCAGACAGAGACCACTGCCGTGTAACGGGGAAGGTCCTCAGTGCAGCTCACAATGCATGAAACTTGAACTACCAGATGCCACAATAAATTCTAGGTGTCTTTCTGTGATCATTTGCATTCAGTGTGGCTATTTGCTACCTAAGAGCTATTTTTGATGTGGAGCATTCATTCAATCTGAGTAAGATTACATACAGTTTCCAAAAGGTAAATATTTGTCGCGATCTTCAGAGCAGGATATACAATATTATCTTCCAGGCAATATCCTTCGAATGTTCGATATTTTGACGTTCTTGTAAAAAGAATCACATTGCTGAGCCAAGCAAGATCATTGACTATGTTTTGCCTATAATTCGGAACATATTAAAATTGTTCATTCTCAAATTGTTAATATTTTCTTAGTAAACTTAATCATTAAAGTGAATTAGAAACCTCCTATGCCGAATTTAACTGTTGAGTGAAGTGTGTTTGGCTGTATTCTGTTACTCCAGAAATGAAGTCAGATTGCATTATTCACAGAAGCGCCAAACTGGTATAGGCATGGGTATTCAGATACAGGGATATGTGAACAGGCGGAATATGGCGCTGCGGTCGGCAACGCCTATATACGAGAGCAAGTGTCTGGCAAAGTTGTTTGATCTTTTACTTCTGCTACATTGGCAGGTTATCAAGATTTAAATGAGTTTGAAAGTAGTGTTATAGTCTGCGCACGAGCGATGTGACACATCATCTCCGAGGTAGCGATGTAGTGGAGATTTTCCCGTACGACAGTTTCATGAGTGTACCGTGAATATCAGGAATCCGGTAAAACATCAAACTTCCCGACGTTGCTGCGGCAGGAAAAAGATCGCGCAAGAACGGGACCAACGACGCCTCAAGAGAATCGTTCAACGTGACAGAAGTGCAGCCCTTCCGCAAATTGCAGCAGATTTCAATGCTGGGCCATCAAGAAATGTCAGCGTGCAAACCACTCAACGAAACACCATCGATCTGGGCTTTCGGAGCCGAAGGCCCTCTCGTGTACCCTTCATGACTGCACGACACAAAGCTTTACGCCTCGCCTGGGTCCGTCAACACCTATGTTGCACTGTTGATGACTGTAAACATGTTGGCTGGTCGGACATGTCTAGTTTCAAATTGTACGTCAATGGAGACAACCTCATGAATCCATGGACCCTGCATGTCGGCAGGGGACTGTTCATGCTGGTGGAGGCTTTGTAATGGTGCGGAGCGTGTGCAGTTGGAGTGATACGTCTAGATACGACTCTGACACGTAGCTAAGCATCATGTCTCATCACCTGCATCAATTGATGTCCAATGTGTATTCCGACGGACTTGGGCAAGTTCCGCAGGAGAATGCGACACCCACACGTCCAGAATTGCTACAGAATGATTCCAGGAACACTCTTCTGAGTTTAAACACTTCCGCTTGAGTATATTTAGGATGCCTCGCTATGTGCTGCTCAGAATAGATCTCCATCCCCTCGTACTCTTACGGATATGCGGACAGCCCTGCAGAATTCATGGTGTCAGTTCCCTCTAGCACTACTTGAAACATTAGTCGAGTCAATGCCACATCGTGTTGCGGCACTTCTGCGTGCTCGTGTGTGGCCTACATGATATTAGGTAGTTATACAAGTTTCTTTGGCTCTTCAGTGTATTAGTATTTTCATGGTTCAGTGCCCATAGACGTAAAAAGGACTTAACCAGGGGAGATTTCTGTACGTATTAGTATGTCAACACGCATTAAATTAATTAGCAGTTAACTTAATATTTGAAGTCTCTTTTAGGTGTGAGTTTATTGTAAGGAGTTATTGGTTTCTCCCACAAACTGCGTGCAAATTTTAATCCTCCTCCTATTACCGTCACATTTATTAAAACTATTATGTGCAAGCGCTTATCCTCCACAGGGCTGAAACAAAGTACGTTTTGTGACAGTAGTTGTGGAACTGAAGTCGTGAGGATCTGAAGTTGGGCGCATAGAACCCACGGTTTTCGCACACAGATTCCTGTAAAAAGGACTCCCTATTTTACCACGAGTGACATAAGTACATTTAGGTGTATCTTGCTTGTCCGATTCGTTGCAGTGTAGTTTCAGTTCCAGCAGAATCCAGTTCAGATTTTATTAATATCGATAAGTAGTTGATGGAATGATTAACTATCTTTGTTGAATCTATGTCTTTGCGCCAGCAAAATTTTGTGTAGACGATGCCCAACAACCAGTAAATATTTTAGAACAGTCATGCTATGAACCAACAAGATCTGCTGCTGAAATAAACTTTATTTACAACCAGAATCAAGCACCAGCGGTAAAATGTAAGCACAGGCTTCCGCGGACGTTGTGGCTGTCCATAATATTCTTCAGGGTATGTGAACGTTTTATCAATATGTAAAATTCCTACGACATTTCGGCCAGTAAGCAAAACACCCTGAAGAAGACCATTTGCAAAATTGGCCGAAACGTTGGAGATATTTTACACAATGACAGAGCAATCACATACACTGAAGAATTTCATGGACCAGGTAAAATGCTTCATGTCTGTACGCCTGATCGTTCTTACTCCGGAGTCAAAAAATAAAATAAAACAATTATCCTGTATCATTGAACACGTCGTCAATCTTCGTACAGTGTGTATATCCGGCTTCCATACTCCTATGTGGAGTGCATCCCACTTATTTTTGTGACTATGCAGTAACCACATCATTACTTGTTAGCTTTTTTCCCCTTCTACCACTCGATGTCTCACTTACTAATTTCCGATCTATGAATTTTCGATACATTTATTGGTAAACGCTGCAGCTTGCTCCCTCACTACGGGTTCTGTTGTTGCGTCTCTTAGCTATAATCAGTTTGCCTCTGCTTCTGTGTTTACTGACCACGTTCTCCGTAAAGTTTCCAATAAGGGAAGAGTCCTATCGTTCACCCATCTGTATTGGGAACTTATTTGCAAGATCCTTCTCTCCTCCCAGTATGCAGGAATTAGGAACGAATAATTCTCTTTATCTGGTGCTGTTCTCCAGTAATCGTACTGGTAGAAATAGAGACAGGAATGGGGTGTATCTGAATTCAAAAGTCTTCGTGTTCTCGTTAACTTTACATATTACAAAAACATATTACGTCTGACGTCATCGTGCAACCACCAGACATCAGTTGGCAGCACTAGCGGTAGCAGTTATATAAAACACGACGGCAGTACGCCGAAAACAGTGCAGGCATTGTCGTAACGCGTAAACGGAACAGTTTATCTGAATTCCAAAATGATATGATCATAGCTTTCGAACCAACTGTGAAAGAATTTCCAAAACCCCTAAGTTCGTAAATTGTTTACAAGTTGTCGTGGTTAAAGTATAACATGCATGGCAAAATGGTGCTATTCAAAACTGGCGCCAGAGGTAACTGTGGTGCGCCATAGCCATAAATGACATGGGTGAATGACGGCTGCCGAGATGTGTACTGCGAACAGACGTGCAGCTGTTGAGCAACTGACCTTCCAGGGACTACCAACAATGTCTGCTCAACGACAGTTCAGCGAACGTTGCTGCCTATAGGTCTTCTTATCAGGCTCCTGTACCCATTCTGACAGCTGTTCAGTGGCGACAAAGGCTGAAATTTGTACGCCGATACCGCAACTGGACTTCCACTGAGTGAGAACGTCTCACCTTTCCAGATGAATCACCTTTTATGCTCCATCGGACCGACGGCCGTTGGCGTTTACAGTGTGAAACGTCTGAAAGTACACAAGGAGGGAGAGTATTGTTGGGGAATGTTTTAGTAACGCTCTTGGGAGTGGATGGGCGCCACTGCTGTGGGCCGCCCGAGGGGATCCAACGGACGTCCATCACGTCAGAGTCCTCCGATCGGTCCTCACCGGTGGCCAACCCACTTACTGCTGGCACTGAGGTGGTAAAGTGGGTGGTCTCCCCGGGGCGAAGCAGGCGGCGAATGACTTCCCAGGCGGCCGCAAGTAAGGCCTTCTCGGTTTGTCTGACAATCAGATTCCAGGTGCTGTCTGTGGCTGACACTGTCGCAAAGCCTGGTGCTGTTGTCTGTCCTGTTTCAGAGGAAACCACCAAGATCCGGACAATCGCAGAGGATGGTATTATTGGTAGTTGGGAGCTCCAAAGTTAGGCGCGTTATGGAGCCCCTTAGGGACTTGGCTGACAAGGAGGGTAAGAAATCCAATGTGCACTCGGTGTGCATACCGGGTGGAGTCATTCCAGATGTGGAAATACTCCTCCCAGATGCCACGAAGAGCACAGCGCGCAGCCAACTGCAGGTGATGGCTCACGTCGGTACCAAAGATGTGTGTAACTTTGGATCAGAAGAGATTCTCTCTGGTTTCGAGCGGCTAACAGAAGCGGTAAAGCTTGCCACTCTTGCTTGCAAGATGAAAGCAGAGCTGACCATTTGCAGCATAGTCGACAGGACCGATTGCGGACCTCTGGTACAGAGTCGATGGAGGGTCTGAATCAGAGGCTCAGAGGGTTCTGCTACCGTGTAGGCTGCAGATTCCTCGACCTGCCCAAAGAGTGGTTGGGTTTCGGGTTCCGCTGAATAGGTCAGGTATCCATTATACGCAGGAGGCGGCTACACGGGTAGCGGAGGCTGTGCGGCGTGGACAGGGCGGTTTTTTTTAGACTAGAGGGTCTCGGGAAAATACAAGAAGGGCTTCAGTCACAAAGGGTGCAGGCTGAACACAGGAGAAAGGTAGGTACAGGAACCATTGGTATAACAGTTGTAAATTGTCGTAGCTGTGTTGGGAAAGTACCGGAGCTCCAAGCGCTAATAGAAAACACTGATGCTCAAATCGTTATGGGCACGGAAAGCTGACTAAGCCCGGAGATAAGTTCAGGCGAAATTTTCACGAAGAACCTCACGGTTTTCCGAAAGGATAGGCTAAACGCAGTTGGCGGTGGCGTGTTTGTTGCTGTCAGAAGTAGTTTAACTTGTCGCGAAATTGAAGTAGGTACTTCCTGTGAATTAGTATGGGCAGAGGTCATTGTTGGCAACCGGAATGAAATAATAATTCGATCCTTTTACCGACCTCCCAATTCAGATGATACAGTTGCTGAAAGTTTCAAAGAAAACTTGAGTCTGATTTCAAACACGTACCCGACTCAAACGATAATAGTTGGTCATGACTTTGATTTGCCGTCGATAAGTCGGCGAAAATACATGTTTAATTCCGGAGGTATGCATAAAATATCATCCGAAATTGTGCGAAACGCTTCTCTGAAAATTATTTCGAGCAGTTAGTTTATGAGCCCACGTGAATAGTAAACGGTTGTGAAAACGCATTTGATCTCTTAGCAACAAATAATCCTGAGTTAATAACGAGCATCAAAACCGATTCAGGGATTAGTGTACACAGGGTTGTCGTAGCGAGATTGAATACTGTAATCCACAAATCCACGAAAAATATACCTATTCAAAAAAGCAGATAAAATTTCACTTGATGCCTTCCTGAGAGACAATATTATACCAGATGTGGCTTGAATTCAAAGGAATAGTATCGGCAGCAATTAAGAGATGTATACCAAATAAATCAACAAACGACGGAGCTGATCCTCCTTGGTACACAAAACGGGTTAGAACACTGTTGTAGAAACAACGAAACAAACATGCCAAATTTAAACAGACGCAACATGACCAAGGTTGGCGAACTTTACAGAAACTCTAAATTTAGCGCGGTCTCCAATGCGAGATACGTATAACAGTTTCCACAAACTTTGTCTCGAAACCTTGCAGAAAATCCAAAGAGATTCTGGTCGTATGTGAAGTATGTTAGCGGCAAGAAACAATCAATGCCTTCTCTGCACGATAGCAATGGAGATACTACAGAAGACAGTGCTGCCAAAGCAGAGTTATTAAACACCGTCTTCCGAAATGCCTTCACAAGAGGATACGAAGTAAATATTCCAGAATTCGAATCGAGGACAGCTGACAACATGAGTAACGTAGAAGTAAATATCCTCGGAGTAGTGAAGCAACCAAAGTCACTCAATAAAAGCAAATCTTCTGGTCCAGACTGTATACCAGTTAGGTTCCTTCCGGAATATGCTGATGCATTAGCTCCGTACTTAATAATCATATACCGCCTTTCGTTCGACGAAAGATCCGCACCCAAAGACTGGAAAGTTGTACAGGTCACACCAATATTCAGGAAAGGTAGCAGAATAATCCAGTAAAGTATTGGCCTATTTCGTTAACGTCGATATGCAGCAGGATTTTAGAACATGTATTGTGTTTGAACATGATGAATTACCTCGAAGAAAACGGTCTATTCACACACAGTCAACGTGGGTTTAGAAAAGAGCGTTCCTATGAAACACATCTATCTCTTTATTCACATGAAGTGGTATTGAACAGGGATTTCACAAGGGATTTCAGATCAGTTCCGTATTTCTGGATTTCCGGCAGACTTTTGACACTGTACCACACAAGCGGCTCGTAGTGAAATTGTGTGCTTATGGAATATCGTCTCAGTTATGTGATTGTAGTAATTGACGGAAAGTCATCGAGTAAAACAGAAATGATTTCTGGCGTTCCCCAAGGTAGTGTTATAGGCCCTTTCCTGTTGTTCCTTATCCATATAAACAATTTGGGAGCCAATCTGAGCAGCCGTCTTCGGTTGTTTGCAAATGTCTCTGTCGTTTATCAACTAGTAAAGTCATCAGAAGATCAAAACAAACTTTACAACGATTTAGCAAAAAATATCTGAATGGTGCGAAAAGTGGCAGTTGACCCTAAATCAGTCTCATCTAACTAAATACCTAGGTACTGCAATTGCGAACAACTTAAATTGTAAGGAACACACAGAAAATGTTGTGGGGAAGTCTAACCAAAGACTGCGTTTTATTGGCAGGACACTCAGAAAATGTAACAGACGTACTAAGGAGACTGCCTACACTACGCTTGTTCGTCCTCTTTTAGAATACTGCTGCGCGATGTGGGATCCTTACCAGAGGAGTGACGGAGTACATCGAAAAAGTTCAAAGAAAGGCAGCACGTTTTGTATTATCGCGAAATGTGGGAGAGAGTGTCACAGAAATGATACAGGATTTGGGCTGGACATCATTAAAAGAAAGGCGTTTTTCGTTGCGACGAAACCTTCTCACGAAATTCCAATCACCAACTTTGTTCTCCGAATGCGAAAATATTTTGTTGATACAGACCTACATAGGGAGGAACGATCACCAAGATAAAATAAGGGAAATCAGAGCTCGTACGGAAAGATACAGGTATTCATTCTTTCCGCGAGCTATACGAGATTGGAATAATAGAGAATTGTGAAGGTGATTCCATGAACCCTATGCCAGGCACTTAATGTGATTTGCAGAGTATGAATGTATATGCAGATGAAGATCCAGTGGGTCTACACAAGAATGCGTCCATTCTTGGGGATCACATCCACCCCTACATGCAGCTTGTTTTTCCTTAGAAAGGTGGCATCTACTAGCCGTACAATGCACACAGAGTACGTATGTTGTTTGAAGAGCACCACGACAATTTATCGTGCCCCCCGGGACACCAAACACCCCAGATTTAAACTCAGTCGAGAATCTGTGGGACTGCCTCAATCAGGCTGTTTGGGACCCTCAACCGAGGAATCTAGCGCAGCTCGCCAGACACTGCAGCCAGCATCGCTCCAAATTGCTGTCTAGAACCGCTCTGACTCTAGCGTTTTGACGGTCAATGTTCAGTCTATAACGTCTCCTGGTAGAACACGTATTGTTTGTGGTAAAAGAAAGGAAAAAAATAGATGATTGTAATTTTATTTCTGCACGGTCAATGATTGTATGAACTTTATGTAATAAAGAGAAATCATTATGTGTCATATTTTTTACTTATACAGAATTATGTATCAATTTTTTAAAGATAATATCTGTGTCAGCGAGTACTGGAACCGCCACAGACGATACTTATTAAATATCACACAAAGATTTAAATGTATTAAACCGAGTATAAATAGTAGTAGCCGAGCATTAATTTCTCTGTCGTATTTTTGAATTACGTGAGCAGGAAGAGCATGTGACGCTATATTGTATGCTTGTGTAGCATTCTTTTGTCAAGATTGAGAGAAGGACGCCAGTAGGCTTTGATTTGTAAAGGTGTGTAAGAATTTAATCTCTCTAAATATTTAGAATAGAGTTAGTTAGTGAAAACTTGCATTGTGATTTGTAATAAGCTGGCCTGGTATTTAATCCCATCCTTTTGACGTTTTCAGCTATTTAAATATTATCCGTGGTGTAGAGCTGCGCTTCGAACTAACGAGCCGCTGCCGCGGCGCATTCAAACTGTATTAAATGAAACCAATCATACCGCAAAGAAGCGGACAGGTAATAGTGAACTAAAATTATTTCTTTCAGCTTTCGGGGTTTCAGGGCAGAGAAGCAGATTTTATGATGTGTTTTATAGGTGGACGCGGGCTGTGGATGGTGTTATATTATTAACAGTGCAAAAAAATAATTTACCTTCGTGACATAAAAGAAATCTTGCTGAGCGCAGTTCTGGTATGGCAAACATTATAGTAAAAACATTTTTTCTCTGATAATAGTCTCCCGTTCTTGTGTTAGTCGTGGTGTTTATTAGTGTTTTAATGTTAACAAAAATCCACAGCAACATTTTGATGTTGAACAAACATTGTGTACTGTAATATCAGTATTGATAACGAAATAATTTTCAGTAGCCTTTTCAATAGCTGTAAAGTAAGAAAGAAATGTTGAACTTTATAGCGGATTACAGTAACGAAACAATGTTCCTTTTATAGAAAGCCAGATCCAGAATAATATGAACATAATATATTTTGTTTTGTTGAAAATTAATGATACAAAGAAAGTCACAGCACAGCATCCCTACAAAGTATCTCTTTTCGTAGTAAGATATTTTACCTCATCCACTTATCAATATATTAGTTGTTAGGCGAGCAATAACAAGGAGACAGAAAAGCCACATTAATGTGACTTCTCATTGTTTATCTACTTCATTTAGTATTTATTAAATATCTGTAGAAAATTTATTTCGAGTGCCCCGAAACATTGGGCTCGGAAACTAAGTAAAATTTAAGAAGTTTTCTGCTGATAACGCAAGAGGTGGGCAAAGAGGTTTAGCATGCAACAAATGAGTTGCGTGTAATACGGCCGCAAGATGCCGTTAATTGCTACACACAGTAAGAACTTGGAGACCAAAGCACGTATGCAGCAGAATAGCATCATAGGGACAGAGGAATGCCATCATTGTGTTGACCACACAGAGTACAGCAAGAAGACAAAACCCAGTCGAAATTCTGAAACGCGAATCTGGGACATCTTGAAACATCCCCTTGGAAAAATGAATGAATGACTCTGCTGTTAAAACCCGTACCTTATTTGATTTTCAAACAGCTGAGCAGAACTGAACGTACTCAGACATTTCTCTCTTTACTTATTCTGATCAACACGAAACTGACACACAATATTTTTAGCCCCACACAATCTGACTTTCAATAATCCCTACAAAAGAATGCCCGTGACTAACAATAACTTATACCTTCGATGAATCACTTACCTCACAAAAATCTTCGTTACTCGAACTACTGCAATACAGCGAGCGCCAATAATGCCAGCTAAATAAAGGATTCAAACTACTGAAGGCACTAACTACTGATAGGCATAGTTAGCAAATTAAAGATTTTGTTGCAGAACGAGCAATGTATTTACCTTAATAGTGTTCAAAAGTCATGACATCCGGTCTTACAAATTTCGTTTTTCTGACGGACACACGTCCAGATCGTCCGCTCTTAAAATTCTGCCATCTCTCTCCCCACATCCACCACTGCTGGCGGCTCACCTCCAACTGCGCAACGCTACGCGCTGTTCACATTCAACTGACCAACACCACAATAGCGAATATTCCAACAATGCCAACCAGCCACAGACAGCACAGAGCACACTCAGAGAATTTCATACAGAGCGCTACGTGACGTTACCAACATAAAAACCTAAACAGCCTACTTACAACCTCTCACCTCAGGTGGAGTCTCCAGAAGGCTGAGCTGTCAAGAAAAGCTGACTAAGTAAATTCAACTTTGCCACACAGTAGCTACACATGCGAGAGAGTTCCTGTATGAAAGTTTTTACCGTTCACCGGCTTGATCTACTTGTACCAGTTTCCAGTGGTCCAGCTTGGAGATTGGACCTTTGTCATTCTATCCTCTGCTCGTCGACACTGCATTCAATTCGCAATGGAACATTAAGTACTACTAGGTCAGTGGCTTCGAACCTGGGGGTCATACTCCCTTAGTGGTAAAAAAAAGGGGTTCATTATTGTTTGGGAATCGAAACTGAACTATTTTCAAAAGATCATTATCAGTATCATCACTGTTCCGTAAAACTGTAATAGTGATTACATAAGTTACCAATAATTACATTACTGTAAATACTAACATTAACGCGTGGGACAATGTGGTGGAGCTTACAGTGATCACCATCTTCCTTGTTAGTCCATCTACTGCACATATACTTTGTACCATCCATCTGTGACAATAAAATTGAAACAAGAAAATGCCTGCTCGGAGTTATATATTATTCCCACACTGGACCAGAAACTGCTCCATTACTCACTTCGCTACAGTAAACTGAGATCACAACACAGCACTACGTATGTGGCTTTTTCAGTGCTGTGCGGCAGTGATCAGACGCGCCGGCCGCGGTGGTCTAGCGGTTCAGGCGCTCAGTCCGGAACCACGCGACTACTACGGTCACAGGTTCGAATCGTGCCTCGGGCATGGATGTGTGTGATATCCTTAGGTTAGTTAGGTTTAAGTAGTTCTAAGTTCTAGGGGACTGATGACCACAGATGTTAAGTCCCATAGTACTCAGAGCCATTTGAACCATTTTTGATCAGATGCAAAGTGCTAGCAGCCTAAAGTCTTCCAATTTTTACCATTTCGTGGGAAAGGAGTCCAGGGCGCTAGCGGCACACAACCATGAGCTACAATGTCACCCTTTTATTTGGTTGATTTTAGTCTGGAGTTGCAGGGTGTGAGAGAAGCACTTCTCACTTGGGAGTGATGCAGAGGCAGCACGTTTTGTAAGGATAAACCATCGATAAGGATGATTAGCTTCTTCTTCTGAGTAGAACTTACAGGTTACACTCACGATGTTGTTAGAATTCAGCGGTACCAATTGTCACATTGACTCGTTACTTCGGGGTTTAATAAGACACCTACGAAACATCCATCATCTAAAAAATAAAAGCGTTCAAAGAAAACTCTTCTTCATTCTAAAGTATAGTTAGGAGCTATGTTGGTGGAGGGAGGGGCGTGGGTCCTAGCCTGTATCTGATAGCAGTCAGGGGTAATAACCTCAAAGGTTGCGAACCACTGTAGTAGGTGGACATTTCCCCTGCAAGCCGCAGTGCTGCCATTCAAATCAAGACTGATGGGGAACAGTGGCTGAGACTAGACCTCTGGTGACCTAACCAGCGAGTTCAGGGAGGAGTCAGCGCGCTGCATCGCCTAGTGACGTGCTGCGGCTTTCTGTCTCCCGTTCCCGTCTGCTTAGTTCGATGTTGTGGGCCTTACTACTCCTGGAAGCCGCAACGCGACTCAGTCTCACTTTGTACACTCCGTGCCCAGCCAGTTAACGACGTTAGCGAGAGCGACCCGGTCACCGACTCTCCTGACCTGTTAGCGCCAGAGGTAGTGCTGCCAACACAGGCCGACCTGAAGCAAGTGGGGCGCGGTGTCACTGTACACCGACACCATTCTTCCACCACGCGAATATCAGTCATTCCGACGAGGCGGGTGGTACTTCTGTCTGCCATAGCCACTGGCAGCCGTGAATGGAAACAACTCTGTACTCTGGAACGACAAATGTTTGTTTAGTTAATGATAACTTATCAGCGCCTTCAGGTGTTGGAATGAGTCGTCTCCCACTGACCCACTGTGAACCCGTATGTAAGTGGTGAAGCTTCGGACAGATCCTAACAACGAATACCTAACACCAACACAAACTCAGCGACCAACACGCCAGAATACAGCATATCGTTATTTTCTTGACGTTCTGTGCAATGACGCTCTCACGGAAGCATTGTAACACAAATGCTTTACATGTGTTTTCTCTCTACGTTTTAACATATGGAAGGCGTACCTCCAAAAACATATCAGAAATGCCATGCTCAGTGATAAAGATAAAATAACTAAAAATTCCACAGTCATAATCAAGCCGGCCGGAGTGGCCGAGCGGTTCTAGGCGCTACAGTCTGGAACCGCGCGACCGCTACTGCGCAGGTTCGAATCCTGCCTGGGGCATGGATGTGTGTGATGTCTTTAGGTTAGTTAGGTTTAAGTAGTTCTAAGTTCTAGGGGACTGATGACCTCAGACGTTAAGTCCCATAGTGCTCAGAGCCATTTTTTAGTCATAATCAAACAATAATATATATATATATATATATATATATATATATATATATATATATATATATATATATATCTTATAAAAATGGTCGCACGTATGTGTGTGTCTATGTACCATGTGTACAAGTGTGAAACCGAAATTTGATTATAATAATTACACGTCTGTCGTTTGAAATTGATAAACAATATTTTATTTAAAATAATCTCCATTGTTATTTATACATTTCTTCCACCGCTATGGCACGCTATGAATCGCACGGCAGAAAAAAAACCTCTTCTTTTGAAGTGAACCAGTCTGCGAGCCGTTTTCGTAAATGTTCATACGAAATGAAGCACTGTTCAACGAGAGCGGGTCCCAATGATGCAAATAGATACACTCGGACGGAGCCAAGTCTGGTGAATAAGACGGGTCCTCCACTATTTCCCAAATGAACCCCTAGATCGTTTCTCTGACACGTTTTTCTGTGTGTGATGGGGCGTTATCATGGAGCATTATGACTTTGTGTTGCCTTTTTCCATATTCCGGTCGTTTTTCACGTAATGCTCGATGTACAGCGATCATTTACTGTCGGCAGCGATCTGTGGTAACGGCTTCACCAGGCTTTAGCAGCTCATAATCGATGACACCCACCTGATCCCCCCCAAACAAGGAGCATTGTCTTCTTTCCAAAGCGATTTCGTCTTGCAGTGGATATCGATGGTTTGCCGGGATTCACCGATGACTTACGACGCTTAGGATTATCAAAATATATGCATTTTTCTTCGCCGGCCACTATTCGATGGAGAAACGACTTTTTGTATCTGGCGAGCAGCATTTCACAAGTGATTTTTGCATTTGATTGCTGTCTTTCATTCAGTTCATGCTCAACCCAATTTCCCGCTATCTGCACCTTTCTCATAGCTTTCTGCGTCACATTCAATTCATCCGCGAGTTCCTGTTGAATATCATCTTCATCCAATAGGGCCTGCAATTTGTTCTCTTCTAACTTTTTCGGTGGTTCCCGCACTTTTCATTTATCACCTCAAAATGACCACTTTCGAATTTTTTGAACGACGAAAACGCTGTGTTTCCTCAAGAGCATATTCGCCGAAAGCTTCGACAAGCATTCGATGTGATTATGCAGCAGTTTTCTTCAAACGACAACAGAAGAACAATACTGTCCTCAAATCGTAGTTCGCAGGCACAAAACTGGACATGTTTAGGGTTTAAGGGGAGACGGAAGGCAATTTTTATCCCTATTCTGTCAATGCTATTTTACCCTTCGAATAGGGGATAAGACAATGAAATTTTTGCTGCATATATATAACATATATACCTCAGTTTACATTAAAAATGAACATAATACCTCTTATGGGTTTGAAGAAAAAAAATTATTCCTTCACTAGTAAAATTTAACTTTTTTTGTACATTAATTTGGTGGTTCTCAATTTACTTGTTATAACTTATTACCATCTGCAGTAAAAATTGACCAAATGTCATGTTTCTAACCCCATTAGTTTATCGAATAGTGGTACCTGAAAGTAAAAAATGTAGTTCTAAGAAAAAAAGTTTAATATTGCAATTCTAGTGTAGTTATTGATGAGAATTACTTACCACTAATATTTTCCTGCACCATACTGAGCATCATCTGAATAATACTAATCTTCTTTTCTTCTTTTGGTCCCTCTGCTTTTTTGTTGGCTTCTTTTGCGCATTTTAAATTAGTAATATCTGCTTCGCAGATTCTCTCTTTATCTATTTGCACCAAGAATTTTGCAGTATTTCCACTAGATTTTATGACCATTAATTCCAAAACATCCAGTTTTCTAATTGCACCACGATTGAAGCATAAAATAGCATCATAAAAACCAAGTTTTGCCGGCCGGAGTCGCCGTGGGGTTCTAGGCGCTGCAGTCTGGAACCGCGCGACCACACGGTCGCAGGTTGGAATCCTGCCTCGGGCATGGATGTGTGTATGTCCTTAGGTTAGTTAGGTTTAAGTAGTACTAAGTTCTAGTGAACTGATGACCTCAGAAGTTAAGTCCCATAGTGCTGAGAGCACTGAACCAAATTTGAGGATTGTAAGCTGAACAAATACAGTTTTCGGTAACCGGTTCCAAATGACAGAATTCACACATTCATTTTAGTTTTGGGTTTTCCCATGAAGAAATTTCTTCAACAAGGTATCTTTATAAAGATCTTTAAATATGGGGTTAATTTCATTCGTTACTGATGCGGGTAAAGAATTTTTTGTGGTCATATCTGGCAGTTCTCCTTTATTTGCACCAAGTGTCAGGATCATTTTGGCAAAAACCGTGCACTGGATTTTCATTTGTGGAAAGCTTATGGGAAAAGATAGACCATACAACTTCTTTCATGTTTTCTAAATTCCCTAAACTACTTCTTATGGCCAAGTTATAAAAGTTCTGTAATCTTTGTCAGGCGACCTTTACCCCTATCTTCTTACCACCATTCAATACTATTTTTGACTTTTCTTTCAATAATCTTCTCAACCTGGACCCCATTCTCTTCTGGACATGCCCAATGTACCATAATTTAGAAATTGTGACATTAGGACCATAGGGTTGTTCTGCACATACCCGGTCATAAGCCTTACTGTCACCGTCCCCTAAATACTGTGTGTATCTGACACTTGCGTTTGCCACTGAACGATTAAAAATCCTGAGAACTCATTCTACTTCCATCCCACTACTAGGACGAGTGTAATTCACCTGACAGTTATGTTCATGCTCTCTCTCAGTTCCACTGCCACAAGTCTTACAGTACTTGTTTAGAATCTCTACATAAATTACCTTGCCAGTAAGAAATGATGTAGCTGTCACGACACCATTTTGTGAAGTGTGTCCTCGTTTCTGCCAGCTGCCATCAAAACATGCACAAATATCACCACTTTCACTGTCATCACTTTCCTTGAGTGCTTCTTCAGCTGCTTCCTTCATTAAGATGTTACAAACTTCAGCAACAGCAGTACCAATAATATTATTCTAAGTCATAAATTTTGCAGGCGGATTTGGAATGTCACGTAATGCACATAAGAGTTTTCCTACCTCCATCCCTTTACCAATATATCTGAGACCATAAACTAACCTTATGTTGCTCTCATATAAATTATTATTTGCCGGTTTTGATGTCATTGTTGTAGCAACTGTACCATATTTTGTGCAACTCAATGTCAGGTTTGACACAACCCCTTTATGAAGACGCTGATTCTCACCAAAAGGTACGACACCACCACATATTCTGCACAAAGTATTTTTGGGAATGAAATCACAGAGCATCCTGAGGTTCACCATAATATTTCCAAACGAATGTTCATCTCCGCAAGCTTCTTGTTTGATGTGCTGATTTTCTTTATGTCTAACATTCCTGGGTCCTTTGACGCACTAACCTCATTCACCTTTACGTATTTATTTCGTCCGAATTTTAATTTAGGGGAGAATTTCTTTATTCGCAGCATTTTTATGAAAACACGCGAAACAAAAGAAAATACAAATCAACAAGTACTTCACTCACAACAAACTTCACTAAGTATAACCATTAACGCTCGAAACCAATAACAAACACGATCCGAAAAAACGAGTATCGATAGTAGATACAGGGTAGGAAACATTGAAGCGATAAAACAATAGCAGCATGAAATAATATACAAGGAGTAAAAGAATGCTGTTCATTATCTGCGCGGTGCAAAAGCAAGGCGTGGCATTTAAATGTCAGATTGCACAGAGCGTCAGGAAAACCATCATATCTCACGAAAAAATTGTCGTATTTATATAAAATAAAAACTGTTTCAGGCAGGACAGACCAGGCATTTCAAATATGCTAAAATATAAAAATCGAATATTTGAAGTCCATTTGCCTTCCGTCTCCCCTTAAAGAAGATACCGATGTACGGAACTTGGGCTACCCCGTGTTGACATTCGTCGTCAGCCGTTTGAAGACGCAGATAGCTCTGCAAACAGCGGTCTCACTGGCCCTACACTGACGGCTAGCGCCATCTATAGGGAAATTCCGGTTTCGTACTTCTACCCTGGTATATTCCATGTAGGAATATTAACAACGTTGGAACAGATAGATTGCTACTTGGCCTAAGGAAGACATGTTAAGTTTCAAACAGGCACACTTAAAAGGAAATTACATAAATTACATAAAGCTTTCGGCCACAGCCTTCACCAGCAATAGAGAAACACCCACCATTCATACACACAAGCAAGCACACCTCATGCACACATGAGCACCAACTCCGTCAGCTCAAGCCAAAATATTACGTCGTTTTATCTATGTGTATTCGTTTGTGTGTATCTTTCGCATCTCCTTCTATATCACTGGACCGATTTCAGGTCAACGTGGTACGTGTATCACCTACTGTCTGGGAAGAATCGCTGTGGTGGTAAGAACCACCTAACTATCAAAGGCGTTGGGGTAGAAATGGAATGTAGTTCATGACAAAACAAATAGGCACACCAAATTCATCCAGTATTTGAGAATGAGATCACTTAGCGACTGCCAGCAAACTTTACACATAATTTCAAACCTTTACTAAACTTTCTCTCAATGACAACCTCCACAAAATATTGAAAGCAAAACAGTTTTCGCTGTTGATGCAGGAATTCTCCCACATCAGGCGTACCGTCTTAATTTATTATTCCTTTACAACGGTATTCGCGACACTTTCTGCAGACAGCACATACATGTACCACTGTATGCACCAGCGAAATTATATGATTGTACGACGCATACTTCAGGGGATATGACGTCATAAGCTCTGGGATGCGACAAAAAATCCCAAATCAGGCTTGAGGCTTAAATTTATTACTGCTTTACTGCTACGTCTATTCGCAACACATATCGCAGACAGGATCTGCATGTGCCGCTGAATGTACCTTGAAAACTATATCAACGCACGGCAAATAACTGAGGAGATATGACGTCAAATACTGGGATGCGTGAGAAACTGCCGCATTATCAATGACTTTTTAATTTACTGTATTTTTGCTACTAACTCAGTGGAGTCGGTATCCAGGGCACTCTCACTGACATAGACGGCACCCAGTAAGCATCCACTGGTTCTGCACCGTATGTCAAGTCCAGCCACGACCTCCGACAGGTGTAATAGCCGCACCATCGAAATACACCCACAGGAGTGGGAGGCAGTCGGCTCGTCGTGTCCCTTATCGCGATTGCAAGTCACGCCTTCAGATGTCTGCTACCGCCTGACAAAACTTCTGGAGAGGTGGTCGAAATATTTCACAAGTACTCCTTCAGTTAATTAACAGTTGGTGGAAACTGGAGCACATTCTCGCCATAGAAATTACTTGTCTTTCCTGACATCTTTCTGTACTCCGCTGCCCAACGTGAGGCGCGTATGAAGTACACGAAGTGTTCTAGAATCAGTTTCCGGAGCAGGATCAAAGGTTGACAGCGGCCTTTTCCATACTCATATGAAATTTGCTATTTTCACCATTGTGAGCGTCATGTGAGTCATTTCGAAGAAGTAATATGTTTATAGACTCTCATTGGAAGGTATGCTATCGGAATTTTAAGAGTAACACTCTCCTCAAAGCAAATTCTTTTGTAAGGTCTTTATGCGTAGTTTGTTGTTAATTCTGCTACGTTTTTGCTCTTGCGAATAAAGCGCGCGATAAGCACCCAACTGCTCTTAGAATTCGACACTAAATTTTCCGTTAGTTAATTTTGGCAATGTTCCCGGACAGTCGAAAAAATTCAAGAATAGCTCTAACTAGGATTTTTCTAAAGAAGTCCTTCGACGGTGAGCTACATTTCCTTGGGACTGCTTCGATCCATCTGCGTCTGATATGTGCTTTCCTTACGTCATTGACCGTTTAGCACACTGCACTCAACTGCCACAAGGCGCGATTAAAAAAAAAAAAAAAGTACACGAGGTGAGGATGGATTTACAAAACGTGAAAACTAAAATACGAGGGTCGTCCACAAATTAAGTTCCGTCTCCGTTTCTATCCGCGGCAGCGCTACGATCGCAGTTCCGAGCATGCGCGAAGTTACTCTGACTCAAGGAGAAGACATGTGCGAGATTTTCAGATCGCTGCTGCCGACGTGTGCTTTGTAGTGCTTCTTTATAATGTCAGCCGTAACTGAAAATGCCGCCGCGTGTGAAATCAGATCTGTGATCCGTTTTCTAAATGAAAAGAAAGTTAAACCAAAGGAAATTCATCAGCAAATCTGCGAGGTTTATTGACAAAATGCTATGAGTGATTCAATGGTTAGAAGATGGGTCAGACTGTTCACTGAAGGACGTGATCAAGTGCACGATGAAGAACGAAGTGGACGCTCGTCTGTGGTTACTGATGAACTGGTTCACGCAATTGAAGAGAAGATTAAGCTCAACCGTAAGTTTCCACTTAGTGTCATTGCTACGGAAGTTCCGCAAATCTCACGATCACTAATTCATAAAATTGTTACTGAAAATCTGAAATTTCGAAAACTTTGCTCACGTTGGGTATCCAAACTCCTTACTGAACAACACAAAAAACAACGGATGGTCAGTGCACTTTAGTTTTTGACATACTACAGTGAAGAAGGCTATCGTTTCCTTTCTCGGATAGTCACGCAGCATAAAACTAGGGTATCATACGACATCCCTGAAACAAAACGGCAGTCAGTGGAATGGAGGCACACTTCATCCCCAACGAAGGTTAAGCCTAAGCTAATTTTGACACCTCGAAAAGTCATGTGCACCGTGTTTTGGGACAGAAAAGTCATTTTGCTGATTGATTTCTTACCACGAGGCCAAACAATCAATGCACATGTTTACTGTGAGACCATTAAGAAATTGCGCCACGCAATACAGAACAAGTGCCTAGGATTACTGTCAAAAGGTGTTGTTTTTTTTTATCCACGCTAATGCCCGACCTCACACGGCGAATGTGACCAAACAACTCTTACGGGAATTTCACTGGGACGCGTTTGATCATCCTCCGTACAGCGCATACCTCGCTCCTAGCGACTTTCTTCTCTTCTTACACCTAAAATCAACACTTCATCGATGATGACGAGCTGAAAGAACATGTTACCACGTGGTTGAATACACAGGCGGCAACCTTCTATGAAGAAGGCATACAAAAGCTTGTGCCACGCTACGACAAGTGCCTACAAAATTTCGGAAGCAATGTAGAAAAGTAGTTTAACAGTTGTAGATTTATGTACAATAAATATTTTTCTGCATCTCTACACGTTTGTTTTATACAACCAAACGGAACTTACTTTGTGGACATACCTCGTATATTCTGTGTCAGTTAAAAATAATGTTGTAAAAATCGAACATACCGTGTATAGAACAACTACAGCAAATGAAGTAGGAGACAAAAGAACCTTGAGTAATAATAGTAATTGAAAACGTAAATGTTTAATAATAATAACTGAATTGTTTATGATCTTACTAAACATGCAAGGAAGGAAACCCACGGCTTTTACAATGACCCTGAAGATTTTTGAAAATAAAGCAAAAGGCCTCTGGTATGAATAAGACTATTATTGCAGTCACGAAAAACGGGATGTGTTCCATGTTACATCAGATGATATTTTCACATCTGGAGAACAGGATGCTTTGCATCATGAACGTTTATTTCAATACGGGTAGCTGTGGATCTGTTTCTAAGATTTTGCAGAAGTGAACCCTTAATGGCGCAAGTAGTATCGCAGCCACGGTCAATTCTGCAGACAGTGTAGTGGCGAAATGCCTTGGGTCCTACTTTTTCCGACAGAGCAGAGACACAATGAACGGTCAACTGGACATGCAGTCTGGCCCAGGGAATAAGACTGCTAAGTATCTTAGGGATGTAAAGCAGAAAATCAGTTTGTCTTTTGCGACTGTAATTGGCCGTCTGCCCCGAAGAAGGAAATAGTAATCCTCTCACAAAACGATGTCGTTATATGCGAGGGCAGTGGCCGTGTTGCGGCTACTCTTGCCATACTTAACATCCACATTGGGGCTCCTCCTAAGTATCTATTGTAATTGCGTGCAGTCAGTGATTTTTTTTTTTTTTTTTTTTTTTTATATGGACTTGTAGTCCGGGGTGATATGTTACAATACAGCATCACCGGTCTATTGCGGTCTAACTGTGTTGGTGAGGCAGTAAATTTCCACAGGGCAGTGACTCCGTCACTGCAATTCACTTTGGAGGTGTGGCGGTGGGACTTGTAGTCCCGTACCACCCTCTGACGGTGATAGTACTACATGAGTCAGGCAGAAGAATTTTGCCTAACATGGGCAGGTGAAGGTGTGGCGGTGGGACTTGTAGTCCCGTACGCCAGGGCAGGGGTCAGTGATATGGTTTGGGCGTTCTTATGATCTTTGCTTGTCAGAATATAGCTGCGGGAACATGTATTTGGCAATCTCTCTTGTTGTTGACAAACATTGGTACTTGAAAGTGATTTGCACATTCAGTCCTAGTACAGGCTGTTAGGATATTGACGGTACCATCCTCTAGCACTTGTAGAGCCAAGTGTATACATAATATTTTGAATACGAGCTCGTGCCCGGAAACGTCATCCAACGACGCTTACAGTGGGAAAGCTGTCGGCGCCGGCGCCTGTATATGTGTGTGTATATATAGGGTGATTCCGTGGTGATCTTACAAATTTTCAAAGACGATGGAGACGCATAAATGTATCAGTTAGAGATAAGGGTCGGAAACGAACGTGTTGAAAGTTACAGACGAAAATCATTCTGATTCCCCTGAGAGTGAAATACATGTAACGGTGTCATTGTTTCTAAGAATGCAGCATGCAGAGGTCGTAGTACTGACCAAGAAAAGAAAAACATGCCCAGTAAACATGGGCTCTAAAATGCACACTCTTGGAGCTAAGAGCACTAGCTCATCACCGCTAGCGTGAAACACATCTCCTCTATCGAACAAGTTCTCATAGCTCGTAAGGCATGCATTTTAGAGCCCATGTTTAGTGGGCAGTTTTTCCTTGCTTTGGTCCATACCTGTGAAAGTTGCCTACCCCACAATCTTACCAACAACACTACCGGTACGTGTTCTCCACTGTCAGAGGTATCAGAACGGTTTCACGTATAACTTTTGACTGGTTCGTTTCCGGTAAGAGACCCGTACCTCAAACAAATTATCCTTGTCCATCATCCCTGAAAATTTGTAACATCATCGCGGAATAACCCTGCACATGCATACATTTACCGGCGCCGGCGTGTATAACTTTGACGCTCTGTAGCGTCGTTGGTTTCCGGACACGCGTTCCTGTTCAATATGTTACGTACCCACTCCACTCTACAAATTTCTGACACGGATTTACGAACACCCCGTATATTCATAAGCAGCACATAAATGTAACTTCAAACTACAGGTGCGCTGCAAAGAACTTCCATATTTCATTGAAACTGCAGAGATATCAAAAGGTTAGTGTTTTAACATTCTTCGTGCTTCTTCCAAAATATTCCCAGGATGACGTGAACCACTAGCTGAAATCGCCGGGGCATTGTCCTCAAACTCGTGTGGGCGGGGTACACCTGCTTCGGTTAATGGTGTATAAATGCTGCCCTGCTCTGTTTTGAATCATGAGCAGCCATCAGGTGGTTAAGATCAGCAAGTTTATACCGATGAAGATTGCAGTACTGGGATTCCAATGTTTTCATTCTGTACACATGTACAAACCTGCCACGAGTCACAGTCTATGTGCGGCTTTTATTTAATGTTGTCCTAGTTGGACCACTTTGTTTTTTAGGTCAAGGGATTAGGAAAGGTAATGATACTGGAGAAGTACGAACTAACTTAAGAACATTGTGCCAAAAAAGCAGAAGAGTTAGTAAACTACTATTTGTGGACCTTAGACAAGGTAGATTGTTCTACACTGATGCACGTTTTAATGAGCGTGAAGTTGTGTCATTAAAAAAAAACTTTGCTCGAATAGGCTCTGAAGGCCAAACGGTACCGACCGACCGCCGTGTCATCCTCAGTCTACAGGCATCACTGGATGGGGATACGGAGGGGAACGTGGTCTCCCGGTCGTGTGCCAGTTTAGCTCCTCAATTTGCCTCACAAGGGCTGGGAGTTAAGTTGGGTTTTTGTATTCCGCCTGGGAGGCGGCGCGTGGGTAGCAACGGGAGCAGAAAAATTACGTCGGTACTGCAGTGGTGCGAGAAAGAATACATAACTTTGTACAGATACGAAGTCTTCGACCCGTCGCATGGAGAGCAAACTGAAGCGAAGTGTCTTGGCTGGCTGCACCTGATGAAATGCGCTAAAGCAGTCGCGGAGCTCGTAGACCTCGACAGAACCGGCTAGAGGGCGCTGTCGTCTGTGTCTCGTGGTAGTGCCAACCTTTGAAACTATGCGTTGTTATCGATACCACATGGGTCACTGAGACAGGAAAATAATCCAGCAGTGTGTAACGATTTTGGTATATTTTGAGATAATAATTTCCAAAAGTTATCAGATGTGATGGAACACTGTCGGAGGGCACAGAGATGGACGCTTTCGAATCTTGTACGTGGCAGATACAGTGGGGCGACGGTGACTACGTTCAGACGTGAAGCTTTTCATTGGCAGAAAGTTTGAGACGCAAATTCTAACAAAAAACCTTTTATATTTTCTGAACTCACAATTTATTGTACTTGTTACCAAAGAACAACGTAATTTTTACTTTCGATAACGTAAATAACTACTAATTTTTTTCAATTTTCGGAACTACGCAAAGATCTAAATCCCACTGTTTATATACCCTTCACTGCTAGCGCGGCCACCTGCCGTCTTTGAGTGGTTATTAAGTCCCATAGTGCTCAGAGCCATTTTTTGAACACACTATACACACATTGTTTCATAACACTTCACTCTCTACACATACACACACACACACACACACACACACACACACACACACACACACACACCACAATGGTGATCTCTGGGCCATTTTCTGTACTGCAAGTTCCCATTTGCTATCCTGATAAACTGAGTCATCATCCCTCCATAATGAGTAAGATGTTGAGTTAGTATTGTGCTATGCATACTTGCACAGCTTGGGGGCAAGTATTTCTAGAAAGGAAGAACGAAAAAAAAAAACATAAAGTGAAGGTGTTATGTGGAATGTTGGATATTTTATAATCATTATTATTATTATTATTATTTATTTATTTGTATAACATTTTTTTATCAAAACCCCTAGTCTGTTTTAGCTAAGTAATCCTTCAATGTATAAAATGTATTGCATAACAGGTACTATTTAGCTACCGTTTTAAATAAGTGTATTTTTCAATTTCTTTAGTCTCTTTTGGCAATTTATTGTACAGTTTTCTTCTTTGGTAGAAAATTCTGTTTTGAGTTTTATGTTTTTTTGTTTTTTTTTGTTTTTTTTTCTTGGTAGATGTAAGTTGAGTGTATCTCTTGTTGCATGGTAATGGACAGAGCTGTTTGTGCAGTAATTACCAATGTTACTTTTGATGTGTAAAACTGACTGGTAAATGTGTTCACATGGAGCAATTAAAATAATCCCCAGTGTTCTCAACAGATCTTTACAGCGAGCTCAACTAGTATTTTTGGTTATTATTCTTATGGCTCTTTTCTGGTGTTTGAAAACTGCGTTCATATTTTGTGCATTTGTTCCCAAAAATGGAATGCCATAGCTAAGACTTGCGTGTACATATGAATAAGACACTGCATGTTACACACTGATGATATGGTTCTAAAGGCATAACATGCTGATGACATTATGTTTGCAAGTACCTTTGTGTGTTCACACCATATCAACTGAGAATCAATATTCATTCCTAGAAATTTTGCATTTCTTACACAGTCTATAGAGGTGCCATCTAAATTTAATTTAACATGTAAATTCACACAAAGTACGACATGCTGTATATAACAGGCAGCAGGTATGTACTTGAGAAATAAATAAATAAAGTAAAATAATGTTTGTAGGCTTGTCTTTTTAGGGTACATAAATGGCACGAATAGCGTTGGATCTTGAGTGATCATTATAAGGGCAAGAAGATCCCGTGTCCGGGAGTGAGACGGCGTTATGAGAGCCTGAGAGTGTTTGATTGGGGCCTGATTCGTGGAGCAATCGGGTGTAACAGTGGCCCGGGTTTGGACAGTACGGGAATGTAAAGGTAGCCACACTACTTGTTGCAGTTGCGATCGACCACCACAAAGGAGGATCGCCATACTGAGCACCGAGCTCATCATGACTCCTACACAACTGCGTCTATCATCCGAGAAGAAATAATGGACTCCCTACAGCATACTGTTTTTTCCCGCGTCATTGGTTACAGAGTAGCTGCATGTAGACCAGCGAATTACCGCCCAATGCGCAGGCTGCTGTTAATACCGCAACACTAATAGATGCGTTTCGAGTGGCCCCCTGACCAGCAACCATGCACTGCTGATCAAATACGTCGCACTGTGTTCAATGATGAATCGTGGTTCTGCACTGTCCCAGACAGAACGCAACGTCACACACATGCAGGGTTTTCCTGTGTCACCTGTCATGCGATACTATCATCGTCTAATTTTTCAAAGGGACAGTCCTCGTCTGCAGATGGCACGTATGTCTACGCACCGTCTGCGTGAAGTTCATTTTGGCCAGCGAGATGCTCAAATCTGTCACTAACAGTATGGAGCTTGCTCAGAGGTCAACTCCGTCGCAGTAGCCGTATGCAAGATGTGAAGACCCGATGACAACAGTTCAGGGCCAGATTGTCTCAGGAGAGGATACCATACCCTTCCGAAGCGAGTCACTGCATACATTCAGCCCATAAGGTGTGCAACGCCATCCGGATTACTGGGCTCATACTGCCAAGTTCTTCGTATAGTCGATTCTGAGATCACTGTAATAACATACATTTTGGGGAGGACGACGGTTCAAACCCGCTTCCGGCCGTCCTGATTTACATTTTCCGTGGTTTTCCCAAACCGCTTCAGGAAAATGCCGGTATGGTTCCTTTGAAAGGACACCGTAGACTTCCTTCCCTGTCCTTCCCTAATCCGCAGGGACCGATGACCTCGTTGTTGTTCGCCTCCTTAAATGAGCCATCCAACCAACGTCACATACCCTCTCAGCACGTGCAGTTTCATTTCGTCGTCCTTTTCATGCTGCTTCACTTTTTTGTCAGATAATGGAATTCCAAATAGAGTGGCCACGCCACTGCCTCACGTAGGCCACTACGGCCTGAGACGTAATTCTGCCGTAGGGTGGTCTGCTACCGTGACGAGGCAACAGCTGCGGTCTGTCCACTTATAACCCTGTTAGAAACTTCGTTAAACGCCGTGGAGCATGGAAAAAAAAAGAAACGACTATTTGCCGCACGGCGGAAACCGTAGCGTCTGAATAGAACTAATTGGAGGATTACGAATACTGCCGACTCCACCCGAATAGGACACAAACTACATGTGCGAACGAAAATGCAGCAGAATGACAAAATTTATTCGATACTTCGTGTCACTAACGACTCGTTCCGTTGAGCACAAGAAACTGGAGAAATACGAAGACGGCACAAATGATGTGCGGGGATGAAAATATGCTAGTAACGAATCGTTTCGGGAGATAACGTAACGGTGCTTCGAGTATCCTGGAATACTCGTTACTCTTTAGGGAATACGTACGGTACACAAAAGCCTTATCACTAACAAGGATAGGCCACGACGTTGAGATCGCAGATTTACTTCCCCCCCCCCACCCCCCCTCTCCAGGGGGCTCGCCGCTCTTTGGCTGGTTCGTGCTTGGCTACCACGGGGCCCCAGGTTTTCCCTACCGATCTGCAATGTCTATCCTCTTGTTATTCTTTTTGTGGTGTCACCGCCAGACACCACATTTGCTAGGTGGTAGCCTTTAAATCGGCCTCGGTCCGTTAGTATACTTCGGACCCGCGTGTCGCCACCATCAGTGATTGCAGACCGAGCGCCGCCACACGGCAGGTCTAGTCGAGAGAGACTCCCTAGCACTCGCCCCAGTTGTTCAGCCGACTTTGCTAGCGATGGTTCACTGACCCATACGCTCTCATTTGCAGAGACGAGAGACGACTGTTTAGCATAGCCTTCAGCTACGTCATTTGCTACGACCTAGCAAGGCGCCCTATTCAGTTACTATAATTACTATCTTCAAGAATGTATTCTGAACAGATAATGTTGTGAATCATGTACCGTCAAGAGCGACGTTCATCATTAATGGATTAAAGTTAAGTATGAAACTAATTACGTCCGCTTTCTGAATTCTCATTCCTTGTCATGTTCCACACCTCACGTCAGTATAGTTCTTCCCTCCTCACGCCAGCCTGCGTGAGCTAAAACGCGTGCATTTCGGCCTCCACTCGCAACACGATGTTGGTTCTTCTGCTAACACAAAACTTTTCCCCTTTCTTGGGGTACATGTCTCGGGAATGTTTCGCATTGCCTGTATCGGACAAAAGTCTGACCACTGTATCCCGTTTCTTCTTCCTTTCTTCTTTCACCTTCTCCTCTCCTTCCTCCGCTTTCTCTTTTTTCTTCTTCCTCCCGGTGCGTTCCCGAAAGCCAGCCCACGCGTTTGACGCGTAACAGGTTCCAGGATGACGCGTAATTCCTACACCCTGGTACATGCCAGGCCCAGAGAGGGGTCATTGCCACACATGCTACCTTCCAAAATTTCCGATTGTTCCCTCTGTCAGGTGTTCCGGAGGTGCGACCTTAGGTGTGAACAATCATGGGGGATTTTCTCACAATGAGCCAATCATCTACACAATTAATGTCTACAAAATGCAAACAGATTCAAAGACCCTTCCAGCTGCGCTACGGTTCCTTGTGGTTTCACGTACTGAAGACGGTCAGTACTTCGCAATGATAAATCGGTTTATTATTCAGAAACCTGTTGATGGAATTGCCGGCCTTGTGAAATCCTTATGTCGTTTACAGAATGGCACTTCGCTCTTGGAGACTACTTCTGATTATCAAGCACAATTGCTTGCTGCTTCACTTCTCCAGGCTATTCTCTTGTTGTTGAAGCCCATGGAACTCTGAATTCTTCCCATGATGTTATTCACACTAGGCTGCTCGACGGTCTGACTGAGGCCGAAATCCAAACGTACCTCTCTGATCAGGGTGTATTTGCCGTCCATCAGATGATGAAAAAAGTAGATTCCTCCTTAGTGCCCACCCGTACTCTTTTTCTCACCTTTGAGAGAATGGTGCCCCGTCCAAGATCAAAACAGGCTATAAAGTTACCACAGTGAGAAGGCACATTCCGAACCCAATGCGCTGCTACCAGTGTCATCGTTTCAACCACGCTCAAATGTCTTGTCGACGCCTGGAAAAATGTGTAATCTGTGGTAGGGATGCACATGAGAGCGACTGCCTGCCCCTTCTCCCTGCTGTATCAACTGCAATGGTGACCATGCCTCCTCGGCTCGAGATTGTCCTGTGTATCTCGATGAGTGGGCTGTCCAGCAGATCCGGGTAAAGGAAAAAGTACCTTACCAGGTCGCTCGCAAGTTATTGGCTAGTCGTAAACCATGCATTCTATGGTTTGGCACATACGGTACTGTTCCTGCTACATCTCGCTCCATGAAGGACATGGCCACACAGACATGTGACGTCAAATTCAGCTTAAAGGTTGTGAAATCGCCGAGTGTCATGGTAGAATTGACGTCTCCTTATCCAGCTGTGCAAAAAGCCATCAAATTCTCGCCTTACGGGGCGAACCCACCAGTTACACAACCGGCAGGCTGGAAAGGTCTCCCGTGAAGACTTCCTATGCCTCTACAGCCAAAACTTGACTCTTCCTCTGCTACCCGGAAGGGCTCGAAGAACGCCAACGGTTTTCTCCTTCGCCGACTCGAAGATCATCCTCGACGGTGATACCTTAGCCCGGCTGGCTTCCGTGTCGCTGTGGCGCACCACCAACCGTTTTTCTATGTTGGAAGCCGACGCTTCTGTGGACCTCATGAAGCAAGATCCTCCTGCTTCTGTGCCCTCTAGCAGCGAGTCTTCGAAGGCTGGCACTCGGCTGAGGGCGAGGTACCACCCCTTCATTTTTACCTCATCATGACTCTCCTCCAATGGAGCGTTCGCGGCCTTCGATCCCACAACGAAGATTTAGAATCGCAGCGTCCACTTGTTCTCTGCCTCCAGGAAACAAAATTGCGTTCTCAAGACCGATTTGAACTTTCGAATTTCTTCCTGATTCATTTTCACCTTCCCCCAGAGGTCAGCATTCCATCTCATGGGCGAGTCATGCTGTTCTTATTGTATGACGTCCATAGTCAACCACAGCCCCTGAATATCCATCTTCAAGCTGTTGCAGTTCGCCTTTTGCTTCCTCACTTGCGCTTTTCCCTTTGTACCGTTTACATCCCTCCATCATTCGATGTCACAAGAGACGACCTGCTCCGGCTTACTGAGGAGCTGCCTCACATCTTTCTGCTGCTTGACTTTAATACACATTATCCCCTTTGGCCTTTGGAGAAAAGAGAACCACTCACATGAATATCGAGAGCTCAGATGGGAACCCAGTTCTAAGCAAAGAAGGGAAAGCAGAAAGGTGGAAGGAGTATCTAGAAGGTCTATACAAGGGCGATGTACTTGAGGACAATATTATGGAAATGGAAGAGGATGTAGATGAAGATGAATTGGGAGATACGATACTGTGTGAAGAGTTTGACAGAGCACTGAAAGACCTGAGTTGAAACAAGGCCTCGGGAGTAGACAACATTCCATTAGAGCTCTGACGGCCTTGGGAGAGCCAGTCCTGACAAACCTCTACCATCTGGTGAGCAAGATGTATGAGACAGGCGAAATACCCTCAGACTTCAAGAAGAGTATAATAATTCCAATCCCAAAGAAATCAGGTGCTGACAGATGTGAATATTACCGAACAATCAATTTAATAAATCACGGATGCAAAATACTAACGCGAATTCTTTACACACGAATGGAAAAACTGGTAGAAGCCGACCTCGGGGAAGGTTAGTTTGGATTCCGTAGAAATATTGGAACACGTGAGGCAATACTGACCCTACGACTTATCTTAGAAGCTAGATTAAGGAAAGGCAAACCTACGTTTCTAGAATTTGTAGACTTAGAGAAAGCTTTTGACAATGTTGACTGGAATAATCTCTTTCAAATTCAGAATGTGGCAGGGGTAAAATACAGGGAGCGAAAGGCTATTTACAACTTGTACAGAAACCAGGTGGCAGTTATAAGAGTCGAGGGGCATGAAAGGGAAGCAGTGGTTGTGAAGGGAGTGAGACAGGGTTGTAGCCTCTCCCCGATGTTATTCAATCTGTATATTGAGCAAGCAATGAGGGAAACAAATGAAAAATTCGGAGTAGGTATTAAAACCCATGGAGAAGAAATAAAAATTTTGAGGTTCGCCGATGACATTGTAATTCTGTCAGAGACAGCAAAGGACTTACAAGAGCAGTTGAACGGGATGGACAGAGTCTTGAAAGGAGGATATAAGATGAACATCAACAAAAGCACAACAAGGATAATGGAATGGAGTCGAATTAACTCTGGTGATGCTGAGGGAATTAGATTAGGAAATGAGACACTTAAAGTAGTAAAGGAGCTCTACATCTACATCTACATTTATACTCCGCAAGCCACCCAACGCTGTGTGGTGGAGGGCACTTTACGCGCCACTGTCATTACCTCCTAGGCGAGCAGTCCGGAACCGCGCGACTGCTACGGTCGCAGGTTCGAATCCTGCCTCGGGCATGGATGTGTGTGATGTCCTTAGGTTAGTTAGGTTTAAGTTGTTCTAAGTTCTAGGGGACTGATGACCACAGTAGTTAAGTCCCATAGTGCTCAGAGCCATTTGAACCATTTTTTTTGTCATTACCTCCCTTTTCTGTTCCAGTCGCTTATGGCTCGCGGGAAGAACGACTGTCTGAAAGCCTCCGTGCGCGCTCGAATCTCTCTAATTTTACATTCGTGATCTCCTCGGGAGATATAAGAGGGGGAAGCAATATATTCTGTACTTCATCCAGAAACGCACCCTCTCGAAACCTGGCGAGCAAGCTACACCGCGATGCAGAGCGCCTCTCTCGCAGAGTCGGCCACTTGAGTTTGCTAAACATCTCCGTAACGCCATCACGGTTACCAAATAACCCTGTGACGAAACGCGCCGCTCTTCTTTGGATCTTCTCTATCTCCTCCGTCAACCCGATCTGGTACGGATCCCAAACTGATGAGCAATACTCAAGTATAGGTCGAACGAGTGTTTTGTAAGCCACCTCCTTTGTTGATGGACTACATTTTCTAAGGTCTCTCCCAATGAATCTCAACCTGGTACCCGCCTTACCAACAATTAATTTTATATGATCATTCCACTTCAAATCGTTCCGCACGCATACTCCCAGATATTTTACAGAAGTAACTGCCACCAGTGTTTGTTCCGCTATCATATAATCATAGAATAAAGGATCCTTCTTTCTATGTATTCGCAATGCATTACATTTGTCTGTGTTAAGGATCAGTTGCCACTCCCTGCACTAAGTGCCTATCCGCTGCAGATCTTCCTGCATTTCGCTACAATTTTCTAATGCTGCAACTTCTCTGCATACTACAGCATCATCCGCGAAAAGCCGCATGGAACTTCTACTAGGTCATTTATATATATTGTGAAAAGCAATGGTCCCATAACACTCCCCTGTGGCACGCCAGAGGTTACTGTAACGTCTGTAGACGTCTCTCCATTGATAACAACATGCTGTGTTCTGTTTGCTAAAAATTCTTCAGTCCAGCCACACAGCTGGTCTGATATTCCGTAGGCTCTTACTTTTATTATCAGGCGACAGTGCGGAACTGTATCGAACGCCTTCCGGAAGTCGAGGAAAATAGCATCTACCTAGGAGCCTGTATCTAATATTTTCTGGGTCTCATGAACAAATAAAGCGAGTTGGGTCTCACACGATCGCTGTTTCCGGAATCCATGTTGATTCCTACAGAGTATATTCTGGGTTTCCAAAAACGACATGATACGCGAGCAAAAAACATGTTGTAAAATTCTGCAACAGATCGACGTCAGAGATATAGGTCTATAGTTTTGCGCATCTGCTCGACGATCCTTTTTGAAGACTGGGAATACCTGTGCTCTTTTCAATCATTTGGAACCTTCCGTTCCTCTAGAGACTTGCGGTACACGGCTGTTAGAAGGGGGGCAAGTTCTTTCGTGTACTCTGTGTAGAATCGAATTGGTATCCCGTCAGGTCCAGTGGACTTTCCTCTGTTGAGTGGTTCCAGTTGCTTTTCTATTCCTTGGACACTTATTTCGATGTCAGCCATTTTTTCGCTTGTGCGAGGATTTAGAGAAGGAACTGCAGTGCGGTCTTCCTCTGTGAAACAGCTTTGGAAAAAGGTGTTTAGTATTTCAGCTTTACGCGTGTCATCCTCTGTTTCAATGCCATCATCATCCCGGAGTGTGGATATGCTGTTCCGAGCCACTTACTGATTTAACGTAAGACCAGGGCTGCCTAGGATTTTCTGTCGAGTCGGTAAATAGAATTTTAGTTTCGAATTCACTGAATGCTTCACGCATAGCCCTCCTTACGCTAACTTTGACATCGTTTAGCTTCTGTTTGTCTGAGAGGTTTTGGCTGCGTTTACACTTGGAGTGAAGCTCTCTTTGCTTTCGCAGTAGTTTCCTAACTTTGTTGTTGAACCACGGTGGGTTTTTCCCGTCCCTCACAGTTTTACTCGGCACGTACCTGTCTAAAACGCAATTTACGATTGCCTTGAACTTTTTCCATAAACACTCAACAGTGTCAGTGTCGTAACAGAAATTTTCGTTTTGATCTGTTAGGTAATCTGAAATCTGCCTTCTATTACTCTTGCTAAACAGATAAACCTTCCTATTTGCTATTTGGGGAGCGAAATAACTGATGACGGACGAAGTAGAGAGGATATAAAACGTAGACTGGCAATGGCAAGGAAATCGTTTCTGAAGAAGTGTAAGGAAGTCGTTTCTGAAAGTATTTGTATGGAGCGTAGCCATGTATGGAAGTGAAAAATGGACGATAACTAGTTTGGACAAGAAGAGAATAGCTTTCGAAATGTGGTGCTGCAGAAGAATGCTGAAGATTAGATGAGTAGGTCATGTAACTAATGAGGAGGTATTGAATAGGATTGCGTGGAAGAGAAGTTTGTGGCACAACTTCACTAGAAGAAGGGATCGGTTGGTAGGACATGTTCTGAGGCACCAAGGGATCACTAATTTCGTATTGGAGGCCGCCGTGGAGGGTAAAAATCGTAGAGGGAGACCAGGAGATGAATACACTAAACAGATTCAGAAGGATGCAGGTTGCAGTAGGTACTGGGAGATGAAGAAGCTTGCACATAATAGAGCAGCATCGAGAGCTGCATCAAACCAGTCTCAGGACTGATGACCACAACAACAACAATCCCATTTGGGGTTCTCCCAGAACCTATCCGATAGGTGCTCTGTTGGCTGACCTTCTTAATCACCTGAACCTCTTCTACCTCAACACAGAAGCTACACGTTCCTTATAGACTCATCGCACACCTAATGCATTTATACCTATCTTTCTGCACTGCCCAACTTGCCCATCGTCGAGAGTAGTCCGTTCTCTCTGACACATACTCGAACGACCATTTTCCATGTGCTATCCGTTTACAGCATCGTACCTCACTATGCACACTCAGATGGCAGTTAACTAATACCTACTGGAGGCTTTGCTCCTCGCTGGCGACCTTCGACGAACAAGATTTCCCCAGTTGTGATGACCAAATTATCCCCACCGCTGCAGAGCGTTCTATTCCTCACACTTCCACTTCACCATGCTGTGTCCTGGTCCCTAGGTGGACTAAAGCGTGCCACAATTCGCGTGTTCCCCACGTTTTTAACCATCATCCCCGACGGAGAAGTGCGTTCATTATAAACACATGCGTGTGCAGTGTCGTCGCGTTCTTCGGGATAGCATAAATGCCCTAGTTCTTTTAACAGTTCCAATCCCTCTTCTGTGATGTGGGCGAACCTCCAATAGCTCTCTATGACAAAGATCCATTCCCCAATTCCCGGTCTGACAGTAGCGGACGATGTCATCGTGGTCCCTATTGCTATCTCCAACATCTTGGGCCGCCATTTTGCAGAGATTTCGAGCTCCTACCACTATCACCCTGCTTTCCTCCAAAGGAAACAACTGGAGGAGAATCGGACGATACCCTTCTCTTCTCCGAATCGTGAGTGCTACAATGCTGCCTTTACTATGAGGGGGCTAGATCATGCTCTCACTTCATTCTGATCCTCTGCCCCAGGGCCAAACGCTGTCCACCTTTCTCTTGCTGGCAAGCACTTCTGGTTATTACGTACAACTGCATCTGGGCAGAGGGCATGTCTCCCAAACGCTGGCGTGAAGCCACTGTCATATCTGTACCTAAGCCAGGTAAGGACAAACATCTTCCTTTTAGCTGCCGCCCCATTCCTCACAGCAGCTGTGTTTGCAAGATGATGGAACGTATGAGCCATGCCTAGCTGGTATGGTGGCTCGAGTCTCGCAATTTAAAAATCACCGCATAGTGTGGAGTTCGAGCGCGCCGTTCTGCAGTTGACCATGGTGTCACTTTGTTCACCCATGTCATGAAAGGTTTTCTGCGGAAATCCCAGACAGTGGCGTTTGGAGAGAGCCTATGACACCTGCTGGAGGAATGGTATCCTTCATACTCTCCGTGGCCGCCTGCCTCGTTTCCTGCAGGAATTTTTAAAAGTCCGAGTTTTCAAGTTCCGTGTGGGTTATGCCTTTATCGGACACCTTTATCCAGGAAAACGGAGTGCGTCACGGTTCAGTCCCGAGCGTTATCCTCTATGCTATCAATATTAACCCTATAATGGCCTGTCTCCCGCCAAGTATCTCTGGCTCCCTTTTCATTGACGATTTTGCCATCTATTGTAGTTCTTCATGGAATTGTCTCACTGAGCGGCGTCTTCAGCGGTGTCTCGATCGTCTTTACTCATGTAGCATCGCCAATGGCTTTCATTTTTCCGCTGACAAAACCGTTTGTATGAATTTCTGGTGGAGCATTTGAAGTCTTCCACCGTCCTTACATCTTGTGTCTGCTGCTCTTCCGTGCGTTGAAACTACGAAATACCTAGAGCTAATTCTCGATAGGAAGCTTTCATGGTCCTCCCACGTGTCGTACCTGGCACCCCGCTATATGTGGTACCTCAGTGTCCTACGTGTCCTCAATGGTACTTCCTGGGGTGCAGATCGAACCACTCACCTCCTTTTGTACTGCTCCCTTGCCCGTTTGAAACTGTACTACAGGTGTGCACGTCTGTTCCTCTGAAGTCGTCTCAATACTATCTACCATCGTGGCATCCATTTGGCCAATAGCGACTTTTACACTAGCCCAGCTGAGAGTCTGTATCCAGAGGCTGCCACACTACTGCTGTCCTATCTCAGTGACTTCCTCCTCAGTAGATATGCATGCCGTTTGTCTCCCAGGTGTGACCACCCACGCTATGCCTCCTTCTTCGATGACTCTTTTGATCGCCAGTATGGGGCACGTCCCTCTTCTCTGTTACTTCCTGGAGTCCACTTCCGGCTCTTGGTCCGGCAGGTTAACTTCTCGCTCCCTGCAACTTTCCTGGTGGGTGCGAACCCATCCCCACCTTGGCTTCGTGCAGCGGCCCGTGTTCACCTTGGCCGTCATTCACTTCCTAAGGGCACTACTGCAGGCCCGCTCTATCTGCTTCAGTTTCACGACCTTCGAACGGAACCTCGCGCTAGTACCTTTGTGTACACTAATGGCCGTCGGACTGACCGTGGTGTCAAATGTGCCTTCGTCATTGACACTGATGTCTTCCGGTATCGACTTCTGGAATACTGCTCAGTATTCACAGCAGAGATCTTCACACTGTATCGGGTCACGCAGTACACTCGGCGACACAGGTTTTTCGTTTGTCGTCTGGTCAGACTCTCTCAGCGCCCTTCAAAGCCTCTGTATGCTGCACACCGTCCATTCCTTAGTGCAACAGGTACAGGAAAGCTGTCCCTTGCTCACTACTGCTGGAGCCACTGTGATGTTTGTGTGGGTTCCTGGTCATGTCGGTTTGACAGGAAACGAGGCTACTGACGCTGCTGCCAAGGCTGTAGTCCTCATACCTCTGCCCACTACTTCTTATATTCCCTCCGATGATCTCTGTGTTACCATCTGTCAGCTGGTGGTGTCACTTTGGCTTCACCACTGGTCCTCCCTTCATGGGAACAAGCTCCGGGTTATTAAGCCTCTCCTAGCGGCGCTCCCCTACCACTTCTTGGCGTTGCGATATTTTCCGTCAGTGTATCATACACACTATTTATTTACAGTCCTAAATTTATGTATGAAATTGGTTTCAGTAAATTGCATCAAATTTGGTTCAAAAATGTTTAAAATGGCTCTAAGCACTATGATAGTTAACATCCGAGGTCATCAGTCCCCTAGACATAGAACTACTTAAATCTAATTAAGCTAAGGACATCACACACATTCATGCCCGAGGCAGGATTCGAACCTGCGACCGTAGCAGCAGTACGGTTCCGGACTGAAGCGCCTAGAACCGCTCGGTCACAGCGGCCGGCATCAAATTTGGAGGGGTGAAAAAAAATACATCTACATCTCATAAATATTACATATTTTACTTCAGTAGGTATGGCGTCCCGCATGTCACTTGGTTTGGCTTTTGTGTCTTCATCTGTCAGTGTGCGAAACTATTTGAAGTAGTCCCTATTTCGTACGAATCTTTCCATGAATGCTTGATCGTGAACTTCCGTGAAATCGCCATGTTTTCTTCGCTTTTTCAGATATTTGCTATTTCCACGTTTCACTGCTTTTACATGCACTGTGCGAAAGTCAGACGCAAAATCTAAACCTAACTGCATCGTGAGGTACGTGGCGGACGCAGCAGCGCTTTGCTGATCCCCTGCTGGGCTCTCATTGCGCGCTGGTGGAATCTCTGCGGCTCTGCCGTGCCTTTGTTTTGCCTCTGCAGCGTGCAGTATGTGCTAGACCTAAAACATCTATCATGGCATCGCAAAGAACGGGCACCATGTTTTCGCATGTTGGGCAGTGCTACCAGCGATGAGTACGTGTGTGCACATACTGGACACGGTATGCCGGAGGGCCGAAGGCTCAGACAAAGGGAGGCCGTGCACCAGTTTCCCTTTTGTGCTACACAGGTCCTTATTTGAGATGCGCATGCCCCTACGCTGAATGTTCCGCTGGCTCTACAAGGGAAAATTTTGTGTTAATTAACTTGTAAAGCTCAGCATTTATCAGGGGGCAAAACTAACACTGGAGTGGAAAATATTTCACGCTCCTTAAGATATGCAGCCAGATTTACAGCTTCCACAAATGGTGCCGATGACGTAAGTTGGGTTGCTTACATAAGGTGCATGAAATACAGGGTATCCATGAAGTCCCTTCACAACTTCAAAATTTTGTTCCAACGGCAGTTGTTGAAATATTCTAACAAAATTTCTTGTTCAGGCTCAACGTAAATTCAGAACGAGGTATGGAAGAGATCCACCAACGCCCTTCAATCCGTGCATGGCACAAAAAATTTATGGAGACAGGGACAGTGTTAGATAAAGGGAGGAGCAGGCTACCAAGAACCTCCGAGGAAAACATCGATCGCGTTTTAAACGTCTTTACTCGTTCACCTACAAAGTCCATCCCCACTGCTGCCAGACAGTTGCAACTACCACCTTCAACTGTGGATGAGGTCCTCCACAAGGCCGCGCGGGATTAGCCGAGCGGTCTGAGGCGCTGCAGTCATGGACTGTGGGGCTGGTCCCGGCGGATGTTCGAGTCCTCCCTTGGGCATGTGTGTGTGTGTGTTTGTCCTTAGGATAATTTAGGTTAAGTAGTGTGTAAGCCTTGGGACTGATGATCTTAGCAGTTAAGTCCCATAAGATATCACACACATTTGAACATTTTTTCCTCCACAGGAACTTACGGTTGTACGCTTACAAAGTGCAACTGTTACAGACACCTCAGCCAAATGACATGCCAAAACGGACAGAGTTTGCACTCAACATGCTGGAACCCCTTTCGGAGGATGAAGTATTCCTCAAGGGAGTTTGTTTCAGTGACGAGACAACTTTTCATGTTTCTGGGACATTTAACAGACACAATGTGAGAATCTGGGGATCTGAACACCCCCTATGTGACTAGGGAGCTTCACCGGGATAGTCCAAAAGTGAATATTTGGTATGGAATCATGTGCAACTGAATAATTGGTCCATTTTTCTTCAACGAGTCAACAATTACTGCAGATGTTTACCTCGACCTTCTGACCGAATATGAAGAACCACTATCATTTTTCAGCAAGATGGTGCACCACCACTTTGGGGGCTGCATGTTCGTCGGTTCCTCAATGAAACATTTCCAGGCAGCTGGATTGGAGGGACGAGCCAATTCCTTGACCACCGCGTTCGCCAGATATTACTCCCTTGGACTTTTTTATGGGGGTATATAAAAGATATCGTGTATCAACGCAGATACGGGACGTTGTTGACTTGGAGCAAAGGATTTGTAATGCCATTGCCACCAGCGAACATGGCAAGAAATCGAGTACCGTCTTGATTTGCTTCGTGCAAATAAAGGCACCCACATAGACTTCTATGAAACACTGTCAAAGAATCTTTTATAAACACTGATTACAATAACAGAATTGTTGTTAAAATATTTCAACAACTGCCGTTGTAATAAAATTTTGAATTGTAAAGGGACTTTATGGACAACTTGAATTTTCCTCTCTAGTTTCGGTGTAAAAAAAAGCATATAATCCAAAATTTAAGGTTTACTGTTTAATTGCATGAAACTTTGCTATACAATTGTTGATTTTCTAAATTGGTAAAATTAAAAAAAAAATAAAGAACGGAAAGCATTAATCTTATCCACTGGATTCAATAGTAACATTGCTAACACCACTACGGCTTTTGAAAAGATACAGCAGCAAAACCCGAGATTCACGGTGATGCAAAAAATCACAAATCGAGTTTTAAAAACAGTACGTTGTACCTTTAAGCAAACATATTTGTTAAGTAAATGACAGATAGCAAAAATAATGCAACATACAAATGAATCTTATACTTAATTCAAACACAGCAGCTTCCCAAACAGACTTAAGCCAATTAGTTTCACATAAGCTTATCAGTTTAATTGGGTTGCACTTACGATTCACATTAATGAAGAATCCAATACCTTCTTAATCTAGTTGTCATCAGACATCGCTTGCAATACTGATAGTCTGAGTTTCCTGCTACAGTGCCACTGTACTGTCTCTATATATCTGATCACCAAGATGTTTGTGATTTTGTCGCAGTTTTATTTTGTGGCCAAAAGAGCACTTGTGCAGCAGTTATATTAGTAAAAAAAAATATTTTAGGGGAAAATGCAGAAATCTCTTTAAAAAGCAGGCTGTGCTGTGTTTCTGTTCAGTCCTCTTCAATTCCAGCATGACAATGTACGATCCTCTATTTTTCAATTTCTCACCAATTTAGCTTAGGACAACAGCTCAGCTTGCATAGTGACATTGTAGGAGTGGTGGAGAAACCCACTCGCACAGCTGGACTATTTTTGAATTTGCACCAGAATTTGAGTTTTCTACTAATTGGCCTGTGTCATAGGGGTAACACTGGGAGACAATACCCTTTGTCTCAGAACTGGGAATCCCATATGCAGGGGGGTGACCTTAAAAGACCATAGCCTTTGTTCCAGAACTGGGAACTTGTGGGGAATTTGGAGAGGAGGACACGGAAAACCACTTAATGCAACAATACGGGAATTAGAGAATGACAGTAGAGGGGAAATGGGTAGGAGGTAACCTTAGGACACAATACACGTGGAAAACCCAGGGGAATAGGGAGGAGAGGACATAAAAAACCACTAAACACAACAGAACAGTAGAGGGGGAGGGATGGGGGCCAGCAATTTTTGTTCCAGAACCAGCGTTTTCTGTCCGAGAGGCAGACTTGGACCTGCAGTAGAAACAAGCATCCATAGCCTCCAATGAATGACGTCAGAGGAAAGCCTAGAAAATCTGGCGGCAATTACTTGAATAAATTTAATCTTCTAAGTGAATCACAGTTAGATTTCCAAAGTTTTTAGAAACAGCCATAGTTTTTCTTTAGTGGGTCATCAGTCTTCTGACTGCTTTCGTGCAGCCCGTTACGAATTCCTGTCCTGTGCCAACTACTTCATCTCACAATAGCAGTTGCAACCTACGTGCTCAATTATTTGTCGCATGTCTTCCTCTACATATTTACCCTGTACAGCTCAATCTAGCACTACGGAAGTTATTTCCTGATGTCTTAACCGATGTCCTGTCATACTGTCCCTTCTTCTTGTCAGTGTTTTCCAAATATCCAAATTCGTTTCCTCACCAATTTGCGGAATACCTCTTCATTGAGTGGTTGAAGTATTTTATTTGTGTATGGAGTGATAGTAAAGAAGAAAGGAAATAAATACCAATGGCAGTGGCTCTGTAGATGTAACAAGGGAAGAGCTGAAAATGTGATCCATGAAAGAGAAAAAAACGTTGCCGAGCACTGATTGTATAAGCATGGAGTTGATTAAATATGCGTCTGATCAACTAAAGCATAGAATTTTAAATTTTATGAATATTTACTGGCTCACCGGACATGTGCCAGATGGACCGCATGAAGCTTTTGTATGTCCTATTTACAAAAAAAGGCAAACTACCGAAGAATACGTTGGCCAATTTCCTGTTACAAACTGTATCCTAAAATTATAAACGAGATGCTGATGAAAGTACTGGAAGAATTTAAGTTCGAGACCCAGCATGCTTTTAGAAAAAGTAGATCATGTCCTGATTGCATTTTGACTTTGGTACAAGAAACTGGAAAAAGGAGTGAAGTAAGGTTACCATCTTATTATGTTTCTATCGATTATGAAAAGGCGTTTGACAAGGGAAAACAAAAAGTATTTTACGAATTGCTAAAGTAAACGAGAGTTCCAGCACATCTGATTACGGCAATTCAGTCACAACGAAAAAATAACAAAATAAGTATCCGAAGTGTAAGGAATTGCACAGAAACTGCCGTTACTAATGACGGGGTCAGACAAGGCAGCCCATTTTCGCCTACTCTTTTCAAAGTTGGTATTCGTAATATCACTCGCAAATGGCTTAGTATATTAAGCGACGCATTAAGAAGTCATGATTTTAGTTTCATGGCGCCGCTATTTGCTGATGCAGGCTTATAATAGGAAAACCCGAAGAAAACGTACGAATTGAAGAACATAAATTCAGTCAAATTGCCTCTAAATACAGAATGAGAATGTTGATAGATAAAACATAAGTGATGGCATTTTTAAAAATTGGAACTACAACACTGTTATAACTAGACAAGTACTGGAAAAGTAAGAGAGTTTAAATATGAAGGATGCAACTTTGAATTTCTCAAGTCAGATGAAGTTATAATTGGCCAGATTCAGATATTTCTGTGCATCCGTACAAAGTACATTAAAACTTAACGTACGGAAAAATTATTGCAAGAATAGAAAGTAATAGCCTCGCTTTTGGTGCTGTCTGGTAGCGATCGCCGGACCCTGACATCAGATCAGTCACGCCAAATCGAATCACCAGAGGTGAAGTTCCTTCGTTTTGTAGAGGGAGTATCATTGCTGTACTATGAAAGAAACGCAGATATTAGATAGGAGATAAGTGTAGTACCCATTAGAACGATACCTGAGAACTACAGACTGAAATGGAAGAACAACGTTCAACTGGTATTTGTTGATAGAACAACCATAGCTGCAATACTAATAATCCTGTAGCAAAAAGAAACGTTGGACGTCACCAAAATACGCGGAGTAATGAATTCTGTGGCGGGGGAGCCACAAAGTCTAGTACTTCAATACTATCATGTTTATGACGATAATGCTAAACGTTTTACGTGGATCATTATTGACATGATATAGAACGAAGCTGTGTCACACAAGTGTCAGAAAGGGTGGATATTACTGCCAAAATGTTAAGGAAATTACTGTTCCAATTTACAGCTTTCAAATTCTGAAGGTGGTAGGGGTAAAATACAAGGAGCGAAAGGCTATTTAGAATTTGTACAGAAACAAGAAGGCAATAATAAGAGTCGGGGGACATAAAAGGGAAGCAGTGGTTGGGAAGGGAGTGAGACAGGGTTGTAGCCTCTCTCCGATGTTATTCAATCTGTATATTGAGCAAGCAGTAAAGGAAACAAAAGAAAAATTCGGAGTAGGTATTAAAATCCATGGAGAAGAAATAAAAACTTTGATGTCCGCCGATGACATTGTAATTCTGTCAGAGACAGCAAATTACTTGGAAGAGCAGTTGAATAGAATGGACAGTGTCTTGAAAGGAGGATATAAGATGAACATCAACAAAAGCAAAACGAGGATAGTGGAATGTAGTCGAATTAAGTCGGGTGATGCTGAGGGAATTAGATTAGGAAATGAGACACTTAAAGTAGTAAAGGAATTTTGCTATTTGGGGAGCGAAATAACTGATGATGGTCGAAGTAGAGAGGATATCAAATGTAGACTGGCAATGGCAAGGAAAGTGTTTCTGAAGAATTGAAATTTGTTAACATCGGGCATAGACTGAAGTGTCAGGATGTTGTTTCTGAAAGTACTTGTATGGAGTGTAGCCATGTATGGAAATGAAACATGGACGATAAATAGTTTGGACAAGACGAGAATGGAAGCTTTCGAAATGTGGTGCTACAGAAGAATGCTGAAGATTAGGTGGGTAGATCACATAACTAATGAGGAGGTATTGAATAGAACTGGGGAGAAGAGGAGTTTGTGGAACAACTTGACAAGAAGAAACGATCGGTTGGTAGGACATGTTCTGAGGCATCAATAGCGCACCAATTTAATATTGGAGGGCAGTGTGGAGGGTAAAAATCGTAGAGGGAGACCGAGAGATGAATACACTAAGCAGATTCAGAAGGATGTAGGTTGCAGTAGGTACTGGGAGATGAAGAAGCTTGCACAGGATAGAGTAGCATGGAGAGCTGCATCAAACCAGTCTAAGGACTGAATACCACAACAAAAACAACAACAGTTCACAGCTGGTGATGTGAGACGATAAACGTTTTCTGCTGCACTGTACTTCAGAAAGTACACGGTATATCACGACACACCCTTGTGTTTTGGAGCAATCAGTGAAAGAGCATCACATAAAGTGTTAGGTTCTATATTTTCGAAGGGAATTTACCTGGCGGAGGCGATCTCTCTCGTATAGAATGGGAGTACTGGAAGTCGGCTTACATATGTAAATAAACAAGTGAAAATCCCGGATTTAGCACCTTTATTTTGCAGCAGCCTGACCGAGCACTCGGTAACTTGTCATCAAGAGGGTACCGCCACGGACACAGTATACCGCCTGCAGGGGATGTGGCTCAGTGCGGCCAATCTCGCAGACCATATATCCTGCTCTACCAGTTACGCGAAGTCCGTATCCCCCGCAATTACACAAGCTGCCGTGGTAGGCCTGCGGCTAAGCGGTATTTGCGGCATCGTTGTTTAGAGCGAACGAAGCGCTTTGCCCCTCCTCCCCCTCCTACCCTCTCACTGCAGACGTTGCTTGAAAACATAGCCGTAGGCAGCAAGGAATACGGGAGGGCAAAATGTCTCTCCCTCGAAAGAATTTACGATATTCGCAGACCGATCTCACTTCCTTCCCCGCTACGCAACGTGAATCATTTGAAGCTCTCTCTGTGGTTTGCTGCGGTCTGCCAAAAATTCCCACCCCTATGCAAACTTATTCTTACGAGGGAAACTACCCCAATCGCACCCCCCCCCCCCCTTCAGATTTAGTGGTAAGATTGCTCAGAGGATAGCGCCTCAAAAACTGAACACAGATGAAGAAGCATGAAAACAGGAAGTAAGTCTACTGAACTGTGGAAAAAAAGCAAAATAGAAACAATGAATGGTCCAAGCTTAACAAGTACAATATTGAGGACGGTGTAGGAACTATGGCGACGTGGTTAAGTGATCAGAGTGCTGGGCGGTGAAGCGACCAAGCCGGGTTCTAAATCCCCTCATGCGACTTTTATTTTTTTTTCATAACTTTATCGTCCGGCCATTAAAACGTTCGTTCTCCTTCTGTAGTCTTGGCAGTTGTCGTACTATACATTGCTCTACTGGCCATTAAAATTGCTACACCAAGAAGAAATGCAGATAATAAACGGGTATTCATTGGACAAATATATTATACTAGAACTTACATGTCATTACATTTTCGCGCAATTTGGGTGCATAGATCCTGAGAAATCAGTACCCAGAACAATCACCTCTGCCGTAATAACGGCCCTGATACGCCTGGGCATTGAGTCAAACAGAAATTGGATGGCATGTACAGGTACAGCTGTCCATGCAGCTTCAACACGATACCACAGTTAATCAAATGTAGTGACTGGCGTATTGTGACGAGCCAGTTGCTCGGCCACCATCGACCAGACGTTTTCAGTTGGTGAGAGATCTGGAGAATGTGCTGGTCAGGGCAGCAGTCGAACATTTTCTGTATCCAGAAAGGCCCGTACAGGACCTGCATCATGTGGTCGTGCATTATCCTGCTGAAATTTAGGGTTTCGCAGGGATCGAATGAAGGGTAGAGCCACGGGTCCTAACACACCTGAAATGTAACGTCCACTGTTCAAAGTGCCGTCAAAGCGAATAAGAGGTGACAGAGACGTGTAACCAATGGCACCCCATACCTTCACGCCGGGTGATACACATGGCGATTACGAATACATGCTTCCAATATGCGTTCACCGCGATGTCGCCAAACACGTATTCGACCATCATGATGATGTAAACAGAACCTGAATTCATCCAAAAGAATGACGTTTTGCCATTCGTGCACGCAGGTTCGTCGTTGAGTACACCATCGCAGACGCTCATGTCTGTGATGCAGCGTCAAGGGTAACTCCAGCCGTGGTCTCCGAGCTGATAGTCCACGCTGCTGCAAACGTCTTCGAACTGTTCGTGCAGATGGTTGTTGTCTTGCAAACGTCCCGATCTTTTGACGCAGGGATCGAGACGTGGCTGCACGATCCGTTACAGCCATGCGGATAAGATGCCAGTCATCTCGACTACTGGTGATACGAGGCCGTTGAGATCCAGCACGGCTTCCGAATTACCTTCCTGAACCCACCGATTCCATATTGTGCTAACAGTCATTGGATCTCGACCAGCGCGAGCAGCAATGTCGCGATAGGATAATCCGCAATCGTGATAGGCTACAATCCGACCTTTATCAAAGTTGGAATTGTGATGGTACGCATTTCTCCTCCTTACACGAGGCATCACAACAACGTTTCACCAGGCACCGCCGGTCAACTGCTGTTTGTGTATGAGAAATCGGTTGGAAACTTTCCTCATGTCAGCGCGTTGTAGGTGTTGCCACCGGCGCCAACCTTGTGTGAATGCTCTGAAAAACTAATCATTTGCATATCACAGCATCTTCTTCCTGTCGGTTAAATTTCGGGTCTGTAGCACGTCATCTTCGTTGTGTAACAATTGTAATGGCCAGTAGTGTACAAGTCATGTGATAAGAGTATATTAGCTTTGGAAGTAAATGCGACGGATAGTGAGAGTAAGCCAGATACCACATAGACCTCTCACAGAAATAGAAACACCAAATAAATGGATGTGAACTGTGTTATAGGAAAGGAATCAAGAGTCAAAATATTCAAAACGGAACGCAACGTTAAAAACATGTTTAGACAAAGCTCGGAGAAACTGAGTGATTGTGCAACTGTTGCGTTCATTTGTTGCAGCTTAGAGGCAAACTATTATGTTTTCATCATTTCCTTGGGAGTGATCACGTTCATATTCATATGAACACCTACATCGGGCAAAGAGGCATATCTCACTCACTCACGACGCATAAAGATCAGGTCCTATCTTATGACACACGTACTGTCTCTCGTGCCGTTTATTACTCACCAGACGTGTTTTCCTGTGGAGGATTCGGTTGAATTATCGCCTTTGTCATCAAATGTTTGCGGTTCCCGTTCGAAAGCCACTTCCTTTCCGCTGCTAATAGAGTAGCTGTAGGGCATCAACTTTCATTATAGGTCCCTTCCTCATACCTCGCCGTTGCGAACGGACGTTACAGCACGATACAGACACAAATTCGAATTGAGAGGAAGAGAAAGGCCACGAGGGAGGTTTGAACACTCCTTGGCCGCTTTGCAGCACTATACCACGAGCACTTAACCACAACGCAATCGATTCTTTTTTCTTCGCTTAATGTTGCACATGTTAACCTTGGACCGTTCGCTGTTTCTATTTTGCTTTTTTTTCTCAGTTTATTACACCTTCTTCCTGTTTTCATGCTTGGTCTGTGTTCAGTTTTTGACAGGCTACCCACTGGGGCAACTTACCACTAAATCTAAGGGGGTTGCGATGGGGAGTTTCCCTTGTTAGACCAGTACTTCCACACTCTCTCTTCAAATAGTTGTTGTACCTATTCCAGTCATTATCTTCCCCTTCAGTTTTTACCCTATACTGCTCCCTCCAGTACCACGGAAGTTTATTCATTGATCTGTTAACAGGTCTCCTATCATCCTGTCTCTCATTCTTGTCAGTATTTTCCATATGCTGTTCTCCTCGCAGATTCTGTGGAGATCCTCTCTTTCCTTGTGCTATCAATCCACCTAATTTTCAACATACTCCTGTAGCATTACACCGAAAACGCATATATTCTCTTCTTTTCTGATTTTTTCGCAGTCAGTGACTTACTTCCACACAACGTTTTGTTCCAAACGTACATTTTCCGAAATTTCTTCCTCATCACCGGCGTTAGTTGTCGTGTTGTCCAAAGAACAATGTGCTAACGCAAGGATGGTATCTCGCGACGGAACAACTAGTAAGTGCAGGCGCTGCTAGAGGCAACAGCTAGTGACAGACGGTGACTTAGACACGTCCACAAGCCTTTCCGTACGCCGCCGCGGGAGAACGCTTGCTTACGTCAAAGCGGGCTGCCGCTCAGCCCAGAGTGAAATCATCGTCGAAGACGACAGCGTCGTCTCTCTATAGCCAGCAGTGCGACAGTTGTATTAGACAGAGATGCAGCGAAGTTTATAGAGAGAGACTATTATGTTGTAGTGTATCGAGGGATACGTCAGTGTTCAGTGAAAGTAACAAACGTAGGGTAAGTCAGGCTGTTAAGGACATATCCGGGTAAAATGACGCAGCAAGGCTATGGACGAAACCGGTTAAGTGGTACAACCTGCACTAACCTGTATAGATAGATCGATTGGCAAACCTGTTCCTATGTACATAGCGACGAGCTGCCAGCGAAAAACTCACAGGTAAGCCTCGAACTTGTTTACTTTTATTCACGTATATACATTCATTAGTATTGACGTAATTACATGTTTGAGAAAAGTATAACTTATTTTGTAAATCATCCTTTTAGCTATGTTTTGAGAGATGGGAGATGCTAGAGCACGCAGAAGTTGAACGTTTCTTGAATGGGTCAAAGTAGGAGTTTCAGGCTACAATGACATACAATGTATCAGGTTAAAATTACATTTTGCCCCTATGTAGACTCTAGTTATTTTTCTGTGTGATCTTTTATATTAATGAAGCTATTTATTTTACTATCTGTTTCAATTCAACAACGGTAGTTCAAAAATGGCTCTGAGCACTATGGGACTTAACAGCTATGGTCATCAGTCCCCTAGAGCTTAGAACTACTTAAACCTAACTAACCTAAGGACATCATATAACACCCAGTCATCACGAGGCAGAGAAAATCCCTGACCCCGCCGAGAATCGAACCCGGGAACCCGGGCGTGGGAAGCGAGAACGCTACCAACAACTTTAGTACCAGGTCATTATATACACTCCTGGAAATTGAAGTAAGAACACCGTGAATTCATTGTCCCATGAAGGGGAAACTTTATTGACACATTCCTGGGGTCAGATACATCACACGACCACATTGACAGAACCACAGGCACATAGACACAGGCAACAGAGCATGCACAATGTCGGCACTAGTACAGTGTATATCCACCTTTCGCAGCAATGCAGGCTGCTATTCTCCCATGGAGACGATCGTAGAGATGCTGGATGTAGTCCTGTGGAACGGCTTGCCATGCCATTTCCACCTGGCGCCTCAGTTGGACCAGCGTTCGTGCTGGACGTGCAGACCGCGTGAGACGACGCTTCATCCAGTCCCAAACATGCTCAATGGGGGCAGATCCGGAGACCTTGCTAGCCAGGGTAGTTGCCTTACACCTTCTAGAGCACGTTGGGTGGCACGGGATACATGCGGACGTGCATTGTCCTGTTGGAACAGCAAGTTCCCTTGCCGGTCTAGGAATGGTAGAACGATGGGTTCGATGACGGTTTGGATGTACCGTGCACTATTCAGTGTCCCCTCGACGATCACCAGTGGTGTACGGCCAGTGTAGGAGATCGCTCCCCACACCATGATGCCGGGTGTTGGCCCTGTGTGCCTCGGTCGTATGCAGTCCTGATTGTGGCGCTCACCTGCACGGCGCCAAACACGCATACGACCATCATTGGCACCAAGGCAGAATCGACTCTCATCGCTGAAGACGACACGTCTCCATTCGTCCCTCCATTCACGCCTGTCGCGACACCACTGGAGGCGGGCTGCACGATGTTGGGGCGTGAGCGGAAGACGGCCTAACGGTGTGCGGGACCGTAGCCCAGCTTCATGAAGACGGTTGCGAATGGTCCTCGCCGATACCCCAGGAGCAACAGTGCCCCTAATTTGCTGGGAAGTGGCGGTGCGGTCCCCTACGGCACTGCACTGCATCCGTGCGTCGCTGCGGTCCGGTCCCAGGTCGACGGGCACGTGCACCTTCCGCCGACCACTGGCGACAACATCGATGTACTGTGGAGACCTCACGCCCCACGTGTTGAGCAATTCGGCGGTACGTCCACCCGGCCTCCCGCATGCCCACTATACGCCCTCGCTCAAAGTCCGTCAACTGCACATACGGTTCACGTCCACGCTGTCGCGGCATGCTACCAGTGTTAAAGACTGCGATGGAGCTCCGTATGCCACGGCAAACTGGCTGACACTGACGGCGGCGGTGCACAAATGCTGCGCAGCTAGCGCCATTCGACGGCCATCACCGCGGTTCCTGGTGTGTCCGCTGTGCCGTGCGTGTGATCATTGCTTGCACAGCCCTCTCGCAGTGTCCGGAGCAAGTATGGTGGGTCTGACACACCGGTGTCAATGTGTTCTTTATTCCATTTCCAGGAGTGTAGTATAATAAAATGAATTAAACGAAACGTTAAATATGAACTGATAAATGTGCAATTCTACTCAAATGCAATGAATTTTCGTAGGCCAGATATAAGTACGAGGATTTCCCCTTTCTGATGGCAGGCAGTTAAGGAAGGAAATCGTCAAGACAGTCGGGATGTGGTGCAGATACTGTGTGCTATAGATGATGTTACCAGAGGCGAGATGGAAAGGCTGCGGGCGTCGAAAGCGTTCGGAGTTCTCCAGACTACGGTCAGAAGACGAATTAGGAATACGAACAATATGTTCAGTGGTGTTCAGAAAGGACTGGGTACATTCCAGCCAACTTTCAACACTAGATTGGAGAGTGAACTGAAACTACTGGAGTCGCGCATATCTGGTATAACTATGAAGAATGAGAGACAACTTGCATTCCAAATAGCCGAAAACAGCAAAGAGTAAACTTAGTTTTGGAAAAGAAATATTGTACGAAGAAGGTCTCTTTGACGACAACAATGGTACTTACGAAGATTGTCACTGTTTGTACTGCTTGGAACTACACTCGCATTCAGAATCCGGGGAACACTGGTTCAGGTGTCAGTAGTGTAATTTGTGAGCCCACACTCAATGTGCTGGAGTAAGCTACAGAACAGCCCGCTCGGTTGGCCGTGCGGTCTAACGCACAACTTTCCGGGCGGGAAGGAGCGCCTGGTCCCCGGCACGAATCCGCCCGACGGATTTGTGTCGCAGTCCGGACAACCCGCCGGTATGTGGATGGTTTTTAGGCGGTTTTCCATCTGTCTCGGCGAATGCGGGCTGGTTACCCTTATTCCGCCTCCGTCACACTATGTCGGCGATTGCTGCGCAAACGAAGTTCTCCACGTACGCGAACACCACCATTACTCTACCACACAAACATAGGGGCTACACTCGTCTGGTGTGAGACGTTCCCTGTTGGGTCCACCGGGGGCGGAACCGCACAATAACCCTGGGTTCGGTGTGGGGCGGCGGAGGGGTGAAGTGGACTGCGGTAGTCGTCGTGGGGTTGTGGACCACTGCGGCTGCGGCGGTTACGGAGCCTCTTCGTCGTTTCTAGGTCCCCGGTTAACATACAATACAACACAAGCTACAGAACAAAAAAAATTTATATATATATATATATATATATATATATATATATATATATATATATAATTTTTTTGTTCTGGGGCTTACTCCAGCACATACTTAGATTCGGACATGTCCGAAAGAACAGATACCATCGGTGGCAATGCAGCTCATTAGAATGAAATTACAATGAAATGAATACCCTTAGCTGCATACAGGCGTTTATATAAGTCAACGGGAACAGTTGAAAATGTGTGCCCTAACTGGAACCTGAACCCGGGATCTCCTGCTTGCATGGCAAACGCTCTATCCATCTTTGCTTTTCGATATAGTTCGTTGCGTTTGGTCTGGGCGGACGTCACAAGACATTCGTTGAAGCTGATCGTTGATTCCTTGACTCAGTTTTTTTATTACAGAGAGCACGCAGCCCTCTTACCGAACACAATGAGCTACCGTGCCGGCTCCATCTGAGCCACCGAGAACATATAGGACAGTGCGACTGCAGGGACTTATCTCTGACACGCCTCCCGTGAGGCCCACATTCCTAACTTATTGTCCCGCACTATATTCATAGTGCCCCTGCCCACTATACTCATTACTCGCTGCGTTCTGCCGAGTGCCGTAAGAGTTCGGGTACTGTTTGTGCATCCGCACAAACTGAACAGTTCAAATTTCTAGGTGTTCATATAGATACTAAGCTGTCCTGGAAAGCCCACATTCAGGACGTTGTTCAAAGATTTACTACTACCATTTTTACCATTTGAACGGTGTCTGAAGTGAGTGACCGTTCGATAAGAAAATTGTTCTACTTTGCTTATTTTCATTCGCTTGTGTCGTATGGTATTATATTTTGGGGTAACTCTAACTCTTCCCATTCTAAAAGGATATTTTTGACTCAGAAAAGGGGCGGTTCGGGCAATAAGTGGTGTAAGCTCGCGAACCTCTTGTCGACCCCTCTTCATGAGTCTGGGTACTTTGATATTGGCCTCTCAATATATATATATATATATGTATATTCCTTACTGTCATTTCTTGTTAACAATATGAACAATATTAGCTTATTCGCAAGAATAAGCTGCTTTCACTCAGTTAATACTCGACAGAAATCAAACCTGCATTTGCATCGGACTTCCTTAACTCTTGTGTAGAAAGGTGTGCAGTATACTACTGCATCCATTTTCAATAAGCTACCACTCGAATTCGAAAATCTTAGCAGTAATCCACGTGCTTTCAAATCGAAACTGAAGAGTTTCCTCATGAGTCACTCCTTCTATTCTGTCTAGGAGTTCCTTGAAAAATTAAGCTGATTCTTGTTGCATTGTTGACTGCGTTTACTTGAACTTATGGACTGACTTTTTTCGGGTTCGTAAACATTTATTTTTATCTGTTATTACTTTTGTGTCGTAATTTCATGTATCCACTGACACGTACCACGACCTTGCAGATTTGCTTCTCAATTTGGTCCTACGAAACTTGACGTGTAAATAAATAAATAAATAAATAAATAAATAAATAGATAAACGATGCCTTTATCTCTGAAGCGTTACTGGCTGTCTCCAGGAGAGTATGGCTTGGCAGTAGGAATTAGAGAGGAGAAAACCGTCAACTGGTAACCATAAATACACTTTTCAAATGTCACAAGAGGAATAATTGTACTTGGAGACAGGCTGGAAATACGGGATGATGCCAAGTGGATTACACAATGGCGAGAAAGAGATGCCAAAATCAGGTAATGGATGGCAAGGCGAACCCTCAAACACATATAATTTTTCATCACAATTTGTAATGATGAAGAGAAAGTTTAAGTTTAAGGCAATCGTCTAGAAGAATCAATTTGACATGAAGTGGGATTCTAAAGCCCTTAGAAATGATGAAGCCTGTTGGAAGTTCTCTAAATCTGTAGATACTACGATAATAATACAACAGTAGTCGGTTCTGCTGGAGAGGAAGGGATATCTCTATAAAGGCTAATCAAAGATGTAGGACAAGAAGTTAACGTTGAAGAAGCTACGGATAACAGTGATCTGTTTAAATGCTTCTATGAAAGAAGCAAATACAAAACATTCAGGATGTGGCAGGAATACTGCAGTACGAGTATAAGTCACATAAAAATGAAATAAATATGAAATACAGAGAAGCTCAAGTGAATGCTCGCAGGTAAAATGTGAAGAATTTGAAACAGAAATGGTCGTCAGAAGGACGGATTAAGCATGCTGTGAAATTTTAATTGAAATGAGACTTTAGAAATCAAACTATTTTCATAGGATTTGTGGACCTAGAAAACTGGTGCAAAATGTTTGAAATTCTGGGAAAAAAGGTGTAAGCCTTACGGAAAGACAGGTAGTATTAAGCGTGTACGAAAACAAAACGGAAGTGATAATAATGGAAGACTAAGAACGAAGTGCTAGGATTTAAAACGGCGTAAAGCAAGGCGCAGTCTTTCACCACTATAGTTAAACCTACACATCGAATATGCAATGAGGCCAGTAAAAGGAATTTTGAGGAGTGGAACTAAAATTCAAAGTAGAGGATATCAGTGACAAGATTCACTTATAACATTGTGTTCTCGAAGAAAGTGAAGAAGAAGTATATGATTGGACGACTCCAGTCAACAGTGTAACGGGTATAGGATATGGGTGGCAGTAAACCCAAGAAAGACGAAAATAATGAGGAAGTAGAGAAATGAGTTTAGCAAAGAGCTTAATATCGTAATAGGTGACGAACAAGTAGATTAAGCGAAATACTTTTGCTACCTTGGAAGCAAAATAACTCATGACAGCAAAGCAAGTAGGTCATTAGAAATAGATAAGCACACGTTAACAGTACCGGTATTAAATATCAGCCTTAATTTGAACTAGAAATTTCTTTGAAGCACAGCACTGTGCGGATGTGAATCAAGTGGGAAAACTGGACCAGCGGAGACTCAAAGCTTTTGACATGTGTTGCTCTAGAAGGGTTCTGCACAGAATAGGTCACGAAAAGAATATATGGAGAAAACTGATAAGAAGAAGGGACAGATTGATAAATCATCCATTAAGACAACAGAGAATGATTTCCAAGGTTCTGGAGGGAGTATTAGAGCGTTAAAAATAATTGATGCAGATAAAAATTGGAATAATTGCAACAAATAATTTAGAGTATAGGGTGGAAATGCAACTTTGAAATGAAGAGTTTGGGAGAAAATAGGAAATATTAATAGGCCACGCCAACTAGCCAAAAGATTAATGACAGCAAAGAAAGTAAAGAAATCTTGCTCAGAATTTTCCTTAATAGCATAACATTTCAAGTTAGACTAGAGAGATTCCAAGTTTGTTCATAGATACACAAAGGGATGTCTTGGTCCATATAAACAAACAGGTTTGTTAAATAAAAGATGATTTTTAATGTCTTTAACTTGCCATTTATGCCTGGAAGTGCCTCATACACAAAATTATAAATTGTGTATTACAGTCATGCTTATTCCCTAAAGCAAAGCTGCTAATATCACAGAAGAGTATGTATATTGCATTTTATTACTACTCTACTATACGCTATCTTATTGAAATCTACATCATATAGGCAGCAAGTATATTGATCCATTAATTATCTGTTTGTCTTTCCTCCTATACTAGCTTGTGGAAACTCAAAGTGAGAGCTTGTTACATTCAGCACCAAAAAAAGAAACTCACTTGTGTACTGTAACAGTTCCAGTTTAGTACAAAACTTCTGCAAACAAACATCTGTGAAAAGCTAAGATAAAATGGATTACTGCGAAGTAATAATAGAGAAGCTTCCCAGTGATATTCAGAATTCTTGTGACGTCACATTAACGGCGACTTTAAAAGGAATGCACCGCAGGTAGTGGCGACCCGGGAACTCGCAAATTTCCCGTAAAGCCGCTTGGGCCGTCGCAGGCGCCAGCGCCATTGGGCTCCTGTCCTGGCTAACGCGATTTTTATGGTCACCATAAAACTGCGCACTAACGGCCTAATGCAGGGTGGGGCGGCAGTCGCCAAAGTAGGCCCACTGATTGCTTCCCACCCCCAGTACATGGGATGCGTGAGGCGGAAAGTAGGACGTGTGAGGCAGAAAGTGGGAGGCAGGAGGCGGGATGCAGGAAGCGGGCAGTGCGAGTTGAGAGGCAGGGGGCGAGAGGCAGCAGGCGGGAGGCAGGAAGTAAGAGGCGGGGGACTGTAGGTGGGAGGCTGGATGCGGGTTGTGGGAGGTGGGAGGCGGGATAGAGGTGGGGGTGGAGTAGGAGGTGCTGGTGGAAGGCAGGAGGCCTCAGGCATCTGCCCTGGAAACTTTTTCGTTGTAGTGAAGGTGGCCAGGAGCTTAACATAGTCATCTGTTATGAGCCAGTACTGTGCCACATGATTTAACTTCATGTTTCTGTGCTTATATCAGACAATGGGGTATCTCAACACAAAGTAGGTCATTTATCATGAATTGTAAACAAGAGGAAAATTAAACGAAGAGATAACCTAGGATTGTCTGAACCTGTTGGCAGTATGAAATTTTAGGTAGCACTAATAAAATAAGCACTAATAAAAAGCATTGTTAAAATAAGTGAACCTATCCTTAGTGCACAGTTGGTTTGATAGTCTTAGTGGTTTATTAGGCATGGTACTGATACAAAGGGTATATTTTGCCATTGTCTAACCTTTGAGCAGAAATAGCTAGCCAGTTATAGGGCGAACCTACAGTATAATAGAGATTGTGAACCATGTTGCAAACATCCATTTCTCATGTTACAAGTAACTAGCAAACCTGGAACAAGCGGAAAGTGGCGGAAAGGTAATTATAGCACCAGCCAGAGATTAATCTCACAATGTTTGGTTTATTGTCTTGAACGTAAAGTACTATAACTTCATTTGAATCTAACAAGCTTGTGACATTAATAATGTCTGCTGTAGCAGTTGTAATAATCAAAAGACAATCTGTGGACTGGTTTTAAGGCTTTTTCAACCTTCTTTCCTGTGTTTCATTATGAAATTATAAAATCATTTGGAGTAAAACCAGCATCTTGCCTTGAGGAGTAAAGTACTCATTTTGTTCTTCCAGTCAGGTAAGTTCATTACCTTTCTTATTACTTCACTGACTCGAATAAACTAATGTTAATATATACTTTTAGTTACTCATCTTAGTCTTTCAGCTAGATAAATTAATCATCATTCTTGTAAATACATTGACTAAATGCAATTAACACACACACACGTTTCTCTTTGTTTCGTGGCCAACTTTGAATGTACTAGTGTGGTGTAATAGTCTGTCCAGATGCACTTGGTGCAGCCCTGGCCTAATGTTTGGTGATATTTCAATTCTATTTTGTGCCTCTATTGTAGCAATATTTCATATCGATACGTAACATTATACAGGCGCTATCACCCATGATATGTAGGGGTAAGATTTATTTCACCCCCTGTGTGTTATTTTGTGTCTTTTCGAAGTCGGAGACGACAGCAAGGAAGTTCAATTCCACCTCATAAATGCGAGAAAACAGACGCCATTTTGTAATTGCTTACGACATTTGGTGATATTCATCATGACATACAACGTAATTAGCATAAAGGAAATGTAGCGTAGTCACCTGCAAGGTATAGTATGAAGATGTAAAGGAGTGCATACACGAACGTTATAAACGCTCAAGATCAAATAAAAGAACAAAAGATAATGTAATTGCAATAAATGTTTTGTGTCTTCTGTATGCAAAAGGTACTTAATACACCCACAATCCCAGCTGCAGGCGATGACAAAAGATTTGAATGTTTTGTCATATCCTTTGTCTCAGATGATTGGTGACATCGTAAATAACCAATAAAAGTTGTTCCTATGGAACTTAATCCAAAGCTACAGAGAAAATACACTGTTCAAACGAATATGAATAAAAGAAGGATGGATATTACAATTTCTCTTGCATTGTCAATGACGGACGCGATGCCCCTTGGACGAAGGAGCGTAAACAAGCCCACTCATACAGAATGGAGGAAATCTGGACTTCAAAGAAAGTGAAGTTCGCTGCCAAATGTTGCGAGGCTTAACGTGGTGCTAGATGACCTCATCTAAAAAAGTAAATAAATAGAGACTTATCTATAGATAAGATCTGTTTGCGCGCATTCCTTCTTCATCCGAACTGATGATGTGAAGTCCTCTTCCGAGGCTGTACAGGATGACTACGGTGAAATAAAGTCACCTCGCCTAGCTCCATTCTCAGTTCTGAGCTCTTCACTCCTTTGATGTAATGTAATGGCAGTTGCAGCCTTGTTGTATATATTCTTCAAAAGATAGAGGCAGGGACATTCTCCTCCTTGGTTATCCAGTTCTGCATGCACAGAGTTTATTGTGACAGAGCCCGTTCGTAAGGGTACTGAGAACATTTTCTGCATTATATGCCAACAAAAATTTTAATTTTTTTTGCTTAAATTGAAAATAAGTTCGTTCTAAAATAATTAACATAATTTTATAAATTTACATTCATTTTAACTTTATGTGTACATTGCTGTAGACAGATCTACCGAATACATACACATAATTTTCAAAGAGATTATACGAATCCACCTTACAGTGATGTGGAGCCCGCCAAGAATAAGAAGCGCGAACTACTGCAGCAGAAAGCAAGGCAAATAATGTTGCTAATTCAGTGTGGTCGCATTATCAGAACTGCGTAGTAAGACCAGTCTGAAAGAGCTAGAAACGGCATGGAAAGACTCAGTATTTACGTCTCTGAGAGTGGGGATAAAAATAATTCCTTTGACTGTGAAGAGAAATTCAGTGGTTGAAGTTGCGTAAAGAGTAACTACACAATTTAGAGATTTTGTATGCCAGGAAGACTACATGACGAGAGTGTAAGGAAATGGTGTAGACGTTATTTCTCTGCAAATAATAATTCCCAGCTGCAAAGGGACGTTTGCATAAGAATACTTCAAGACGAATTTAAATGGCGAAGTTGGTACATCAAGAGGAATATGAACCGAATATTTGATGTTTTCACATCCAGCAGCTCTAAGTTTAATCTTCGTGTTTACATTGGCACTTCTAAAAAGTATAGTGAAACACCACGTTAGCAACCAAGCATAGAACTTAAGGTTTTATCTATATGTAAAGATAGATTTCGCTTTGATAATTACTGTTCCTTTGAAAATATGAAGTGAAAGATCTTTTGTTATTTAATAGCCACCTTAATTAGAACTACTGTTAAGTATGTAAAGATTTCTTGGCAAAATTAACGTCATTATCTCCTGAAATATTTAACGAAAGAGACCTCAAATTTGGATACATTTGTGTTGGCTAGAGAGCATCAGTTGATAAAAATGTGCTGTTAACTGTACACATTCTTGACAGAGATATTTAATGAGTAAAGGTTCATTAATTTCTGAACTCATAGATGATTAGTGCTACTGAAAGGCACGAAAATAGCAATTTCTAGAGTCGCCAGATAAAAACTTCATTACATTTGAAAGTAACAGCGATAACAATAAATGAATAATTTTGCTACTTAATTAAAGGTTTGTGTAATATTATTTTAGTTCATTACACTAGTAACAAGCTGCAGTTTACCAAAGTATTAGTACTGTGACAACTAGATGTGGTTCAGACCATTACTGAAATAATATACATTTCTGCTAAATCAGTACTTATATCAGAATTTTATAAAGATGATGTAGGCATCTATACAGCCTCACAGTTGTTCACATTAGCATCATTATATGTTACATTATAAAAGTAGCCCTACATAAGACTAGATAGGATGTAGTTTCCCTCTAGCATTTCATAACAGCAGTTGCCAACTGACAGCAAGGTAGCTAATGTCTAATCACTGTGAAATAAGGTCCAGACTCTGCAATAAAGCAAAGTTAGTTTCCTTGTCTCACAGATGAATTTAGTAACACATGATTTGTTTTAGTACAGACAAAAATACTTCTGAAAGCCTCTGAGTTTATACTTGTTTTGTACAACAAGGCACTGTTTTTGTCAAAGAGCTTTAACAGTGAATCTAGATTCAGACACTGCAAAACTTCTTTACGGAAAACAACACTTAGAAAGTCTAAGGTTTTTAGGTGTTCAAATGGAAACGGGAACACTCATGATAATTAACTATTCCGATGTAAGTTGTGGTTGCTGCATTGTCTCAGTGAAGTGGACCTTTGAAGAAGAAATTAATGAGCAAGTAGGAAGTGATATTTGTATGAAAGGAGTGAAATTACAATGGTCACTGTACAGTGTGCAGGCTGTTTGGATACTGATAGCCTATTTCTTAGCAAGGTCACGGTCAAAACACACTGTAGTTTTTTAGTTATTATCTGGTTAGTGATTCACTAAATTATATCTTATTTGTGTCAATATTCAGGAACTAAACAACGGAAGTTTTCTGGACTATTATTTTTTATTTAGCATACAGAAGAACAGAGTGAAAATAAATAATAACAAGGCGACCATTTTCTGACTTTTACTAGGGAGATTTGAATTTTTAATAGCACACTGAACTCATTAGGTGCCGGCCTAAGTGGCCGTGCGGTTCTAGGCGCTGCAGTCTGGAACCGCGAGAACGCTACGGTCGCAGGTTCGAATCCTGCCTCGGGCATGGATGTGTGTGATGTCCTTAGGTTAGTTAGGTTTAACTAGTTCTAAGTTCTAGGGGACTAATGACCTCAGAAGTTGAGTCCCATAGTGGTCAGAGCCATTTGAACCATTTGAGTTTGAACTCATTAGGTAACTGTTCTTTACAGATTCTTTCCGAATTATTTAGTACACATTAAGCGTCTGTAGACAACAGCACAGTACAGTATGGACGAGAAATGGTATGGTACGTTGCACAATGTTTCCTGGTAGTCCATAAACCACATAAAAATGGTGACTGGTATCTGCCGATTCTTTGTGTAATTTTGTGTAGATAGCTCGTCATGTTATAACTCTTCCGCTGTTTATCATTCCAGCTCGTAATACATTTCCACCCGATAGTGTGTATTCTTTGCGAAAATCAGCACTTGTCTTACATCTTCGTTTGCATGGTATGACGCACGCGTTAGCTTCCTCCCACACTCGCAGCCGTATTTAGCCTTGGCCTCTCCTGTAGCACTGTGGCTATAATCAGGCTGTTGATGGGAACCAAAGACAAACAGCCAGATTTCAAAGTTACGCAAATGAAATTTGTAGAAAGACTTCAGTAAAGAGACATATTGAACGAAAAACTAAATTACAACCGCAGTAAGTTCGCTGAAGCAAATGATACGACAGCACTTGTAACACCATAGCTCTAAGTTCTACTGATTTATTTTGCTTTTGTTTCATTTAATATTACACCGTTAAGCTTCTGTAAATATTGTTTGATTGAACGATAACACAAAATTGTTTACTCCTTTCCTTGTTAAAACTTTGATGTCATGATTTGATTCTGTGCTGTATAGTGTATCTGTCATTTAAATGCTTCGTCCTATTTGGAGGGAACAAAACTTACTGTATATAATTGTAATTTTGTGTGAATAATTTTTTGTAGGGATGTCGATATGTGCAAATGTTCTGTTTTATTTAATGTGTTTGTTTGCTGTTATGTAAATTGCTGATCCTCACTTAGGGTTCTTAGTTTGTATGTAAACGGTGTAGTGGTTCCCCTCGGGAATGGAACTGTGTAGCGCGCGCGAATTGTGGTTGGCCTAGGTAGAAAAGGTGGCATAAGAGTCAGTCGGTGACGAGCTACGAGTCGGGGACGAGCTACCAAACTGTGCACTGCCAAGTAAAAGATGCATATTGTGCTGGTTCCGAGAGAGGCTTTTCCTGCTACTTTCCAGTGCCTCGGATGGATGGATAAATAGCTGGAACTATTCTGGAATTTGTATCTATCATCGCCACCAAGAAATTACAGAGTCCAGCAATTCTGTCTGCGAATCCACCTACCAACATGCAGTTGCCACCACGTTGCGCAATCACTGTAACGTAATACTATAATGATGTACAGTGAAGGATCAGCTTAATGGATGTGCTAATGTGCTCAAATATAAGGTAATTTATTTCTGAATTTATGTACCTACCTTGATTTTTCTCCTCATCATAACACCTCTCAGGTTCCTCTCCGTTTGAACTAAAGCGATTACCTAGTGTCCTTACTGAAAGTACATTAAAACCCAGTTTTCTAATTGATGCCTCTTGAACGTAGTAAAGAGAAAGTTTAAGTTAATGTGGCAAGAGAGTGAGTTAAAGTTAATGATACTTCCTGAAAATAATTTTCCTAGTAAAACTGCTTATTAATGTGTTGTTGTCAACTTCAAATTAAAAGTTCTTAAGACTGAGGCTTATTAAGTTTTGCTTAGTAAATGATCACATTACTGCCTGTTGTAAATCGCAGAAAGTGAGTCAGTTTCTTGGAATTTTGCCTATATTGTGTTTCACTGCAGTAAAAAGTGGAAAACTGCAGTTGTGAAAATTTATATACTCATGTTTGTTAAGTGTATGTCCCTCTTGTGTATAGGAAATGCATATTAATAATATAACAGGATCCACAGTTTGTCTATTGTATTAATGCTGGGTAACAAGTAATGGGAAGACCACTAATTATGAAAACCATAATTTCTTTATTCAAATGATGATGAGAAGCAACCTGTTAGTGGATTCCAATTAATTTTCATTTTAAATTATAAAGTATTTAACTGAGAGAGACTTAACTTATATCCAATTAATGATTCGGCAGTGAATAGTAATAATAACGTTATAAAGACCATTCAGTTTGTATAAGCCCTGAAAGTAATAGTGTGTTTCGGTATCTGTTATAATTTTGCAAATAGTTTCTGCTGCTCTGTTAGTTTCAATCTTACCATAAACATATGTATGTGTCAGAGTTCATTGCACTCGCGTGTGACCAAGTATAGGTTGTGTTTATCCATTAGAGTTACTAATAACTATTTTCTTGAACGAGAATGTTATCCATTCTCTTGCCTAGTTAGGCTGGCGACCGTTTTCTTTATCAGTTGAACAGTGCAGATAAGGCAAAATTTTGTTCGTACTGTTCAAATATTTACGTAATTCTGACTTTCACTTCCGATAAGCCACCTCCGTTAGGTACAGTACGGTCAACATAATAAAATTCCTCTCAGAGCGTAACACTGCTCTGTTGCGTTATACCATAATTAACAAAATAATTATCTTTTGCAAACTGCCTCCAGCTTCGAGGTTATGGTATAGCAGTAGCGGACAGGAGTGTTATACACTGAAAGGAGAGGAAAAACGTGATGTTCAGTTTAACAGATTATTAACCCCGCAGTTGTCATTGATCGGTAAACAGGAGAAATCCGCACACAGGATTTTGTACAGATAAGTGAAAAAAGGTGAGGGAGTTGTGATTGTGTCAGATGATACTACAATATCAGCAGTGAGTTAGCGTTGCCCGAGCAACAACATAGATTACTTTGTGTGTCGATTGCAATCGAACTTTCGTTCTGTCATGGTAGTATTTTTTAATCGATTTGTAGCGACTAGCGAACAACAACATGCTTAAATTGTTTGCTAACAGAACACTGGCAGTCTCTTCAAAATTTGTGGGTCTTCACCACCCAGAAACACTGCTGCAACACGGCGCCCAGTCTATTTCCCACGTGACTCGGGAACTGACTGTACCCATCGCACAGACACCTGACGTGTCGACGTCTCTATGGCGATCCATATAGTAAGGGCCACTGTTTCGTTGCGTGCTATTTAACACATCGGCTCCGAAAGATAACACTCGACAGGTAGATGTACACACTACCTTCTATGGCACACCCTAGTAATGTGTTTTATAGGGGTTGCATGAAACACACTCTAGAATGTTAAATCGCAGCCACTGGCGTCTTCTAATGGCCTGTTTGGCGTTGTCTCTATTTATTTATTCATGTGAAAGTATTCAAGCTCGTAAATGGACTCGTTGTAAAAGAAATCGCCATTTTGCTCATAACTGGTAACTTTTCTATGGAACTAGGTACTAACTCGCAAATAGCGAGGCAAAATACTTATACACCTATGTATCATCATTGTCTGGTTATGATTTCTCAATCACCATCACATCACAAATTAAACTGGTGCGCAAATTTGCGCACTCATTGATTATAGAACTATCTGAATTACTTTTTAACCTTAAGTGAATCATTTTCTTTAATCTAATAATAAATTCTAATTTCTTATTGTCTTTTGACGAGCATGTGGAATCACATGCTGTTATTCTGTCATACACTTGGAGTTTTCCTCTTTTCATTGGATTTACTGATTTCTCCATTTTTTCTGGTAGTTGTTCTGTTATCTGAGTGTTCTCTTCCTTGGCGGATCTATATATATTTTTTTAAAGAAATCTTAAAATAACGTTATTGTTGTCTACCGGACTGACAGTTTAATTATTTTCTCCATGCTACTGAAATTGGTGTAGTGATATGCGTTTATCGTACTGTTGTTTCATATTTCCCATGTTTTACGTTTTCTTCGATAACCTACTACTTATTATAAAGTAGATGGGAAGCTAGTAGTATGCAAAGAAGGGAAAGCTGAAAGATGGACGGAATCTGTACTAGGCTCATGAATGGAAAATGAACTTGAATATTATCAGATAGGGAAGAGGAAACAGATGAAGACGAGTTAAGAGATATGAAAGTCAAGAGTATTGCAGAGCAGTGAAATACCTAACTGAAAACATGGTCCCTGCAGTAGCCGACATTCCGTCTGAATTGAGATACAAAGGGCGCACTGACTAAACTATTCCATGTGGTGTGCGATGTGTATGATGCAGAACAAATACCCTCGGATCTCAAGAAGAATGTAACAATTTCAATTATAAAGAAAGCAAACGCCGATGGGAGTCAATTTTCCCGAATTATCAATTTTAAAAGTCATTCTTCCAAAATAATAACACAACCTGTTTACAGAAGAATTGAAAAACTTCAGAAGCCTGCCTTATAGAAGGCAGTTGGATAAGCAGCTGAGCAGCAAGTCGTATACTCCTAGCTCACTCATTTGTTACATAGTTTAATTCTTAATTTCTTTGCGTGTTTTTGGTTCTTGCATTGTTTAATTCATAAATTTCGGGCGTATTATAGTATTTGAGAGTTGTAGCATCGCGTTTTAGTACCTGAATAGTGTAAATTCGCGTAGTCGTTTGTCTACTGTTTTGTTTTGAACGGCCAGTGTCGGTTGGTCGCAGTCAGTGTGCTCCCTGCCGCCGTTGGATAAGCAGCTGAGCAGCAAGTCGTATACTCCTAGCTCACTCATTTGTTACATAGTTTAATTCTTAATTTCTTTGCGTGTTTTTGGTACTTGCATTGTTTAATTCATAAATTTCGAGCGTATTATAGTATTTGAGAGTTGTAGCATCGCGTTTTAGTACCTGAATAGTGTAAATTCGCGTAGTCGTTTGTCTACTGTTTTGTTTTGAACGGCCAGTGTCGGTTGGTCGCAGTCAGTGTGCTCCCTGCCGCCGTTGGATAAGCAGCTGAGCAGCAAGTCGTATACTCCTAGCTCACTCATTTGTTACATAGTTTAACTCTTAATTTCTTTGCGTGTTTTTGGTTCTTGCATTGTTTAATTCATAAATTTCGGGCGTATTATAGTATTTGAGAGTGTAGCATCGTGTTTTAGTACCTGAATAGTGTAATTTCGCTTAGTCTCCTTCCGCCGCCGAGCAGTGTCAGCAGTGCGCAAGTAGCAGCATTACTGCATTTACTAGGCAATCTTGTATTTTAATAACCGTTTAAATTTTGTCGATTTGTTTGCGCTCTCTGTAGATTAGTTCAGACGTTCTTAGCAAAACAGTTTTTAGCATGGATAGGGACTGCAACTGCTGTGTTCGGATGCAGGCTGAGTTGGCATCCCTTCGCTCCCAGCTTCAGGCAGTGTTGGCTTCGGTCACACAGCTTGAGGCTGTTGCCAATGGGCATCACTGTGGGGGTCGGGATGGGGGTTTGTCGGGGACGGCCAGCTCGTCCCACGCATCCCCTGATCGGACTACGACTGTGGTTGCCCGGGATACTGCCCGCATTGAGGCTGATCCCTCACCTGTGGTAGAGTGGGAGGTCGTTTCAAGGTGTGGCAGGGGGCGAAAGACATTCCGGAGGGCTGAACGGAAAGCCTCTCCAGTTTGTCTGACGAACCGGTTTCAGGCTCTGTCTCAGGCTGATACTGATCTTCGGCCTGACATGGCTGCTTGTCCTGTTCCAGAGGTTGCCCCTCAGTCTGCAAGATCCGGGCAGTCGCAGAGGGTGGGCTTACTGGTAGTTGGGAGCTCCAACGTCAGGCGCGTAATGGGGCCCCTTAGGGAAATGGCAGCAAGAGAGGGGAAGAAAACCAATGTGCACTCCGTGTGCATACCGGGGGGAGTCATTCCAGATGTGGAAAGGGTCCTTCCGGATGCCATGAAGGGTACAGGGCGCACCCATCTGCAGGTGGTCGCCCATGTCGGCACCAATGATGTGTGTCGCTATGGATCGGAGGAAATCCTCTCTGGCTTCCGGCGGCTATCTGATTTGGTGAAGACTGCCAGTCTCGCTAGCGGGATGAAAGCAGAGCTCACCATCTGCAGCATCGTCGACAGGACTGACTGCGGACCTTTGGTACAGAGCCGAGTGGAGGGTCTGAATCAGAGGCTGAGACGGTTCTGCGACCGTGTGGGCTGCAGATTCCTCGACTTGCGCCATAGGGTGGTGGGGTTTCGGGTTCCGCTGGATAGGTCAGGAGTCCACTACACGCAACAAGCGGCTACACGGGTAGCAGGGGTTGTGTGGCGTGGGCTGGGCGGTTTTTTAGGTTAGATGGCCTTGGGCAAGTACAGAAAGGGCAACAGCCTCAACGGGTGCGGGGCAAAGTCAGGACATGCGGGGACCAAGCAGCAATCGGTATTGTAATTGTCAACTGTCGAAGCTGCGTTGGTAAAGTACCGGAACTTCAAGCGCTGATAGAAAGCACCGAAGCTGAAATCGTTATAGATACAGAAAGCTGGCTTAAGCCAGAGATAAATTCTGCCGAAATTTTTACAAAGGTACAGACGGTGTTTAGAAAGGATAGATTGCATGTAACCGGTGGTGGAGTGTTCATCGCTGTTAGTAGTAGTTTATCCTGTAGTGAAGTAGAAGTGGATAGTTCCTGTGAATTATTATGGGTGGATGTTACACTAAACAACCGAACTAGGTTAATAGTTGGCTCCTTTTACCGACCTCCCGACTCAGCAGCATTAGTGGCAGAACAACTGAGAGAAAATTTGGAATACATTTCACATAAATTTTCTCAGCATGTTATAGTCTTAGGTGGAGATTTCAATTTACCAGATATAGACTGGGACACTCAGATGTTTAGGACGGGTGGTAGGGACAGAGCATCGAGTGACATTATACTGAGTGCACTATCCGAAAATTACCTCGAGCAATTAAACAGAGAACCGACTCGTGGAGATAACATATTGGACCTACTGATAACAAACAGACCCGAACTTTTCGAATCTGTATGTACAGAACAGGGAATCAGTGATCATAAGGCCGTTGCAGCATCCCTGAATATAGAAGTTAATAGGAATATAAAAAAAGGGAGGAAGGTTTATCTGTTTAGCAAGAGTAATAGAAGGCAGATTTCAGACTACCTAACAGATCAAAACGAAAATTTCTGTTCCGACACTGACAATGTTGAGTGTTTATGGAAAAAGTTCAAGGCAATCGTAAAATGCGTTTTAGACAGGTACGTGCCGAGTAAAACTGTGAGGGACGGGAAAAACCCACCGTGGTACAACAACAAAGTTAGGAAACTACTGCGAAAGCAAAGGGAGCTCCACTCCAAGTTTAAACGCAGCCAAAACCTCTCAGACAAACAGAAGCTAAACGATGTCAAAGTTAGCGTAAGGAGGGCTATGCGTGAAGCGTTCATTGAATTCGAAAGTAAAATTCTATGTACCGACTTGACAGAAAATCCTAGGAAGTTCTGGTCTTACGTTAAATCAGTAAGTGGCTCGAAACAGCATATCCAGACACTACGGGATGATGATGGCATTGAAACAGAGGATGACACGCGTAAAGCTGAAATACTAAACACCTTTTTCCAAAGCTGTTTCACAGAGGAAGACCGCACTGCAGTTCCTTCTCTAAATCCTCGCACAAACGAAAAAATGGCTGACATCGAAATAAGTGTCCAAGGAATAGAAAAGCAACTGGAATCACTCAATAGAGGAAAGTCCACTGGACCTGACGGGATACCAATTCGATTCTACACAGAGTACGCGAAAGAACTTGCCCCCCTTCTAACAGCCGTGTACCGCAAGTCTCTAGAGGAACGGAGGGTTCCAAATGATTGGAAAAGAGCACAGATAGTCCCAGTCTTCAAGAAGGGTCGTCGAGCAGATGCGCAAAACTATAGACCTATATCTCTTACGTCGATCTCTTGTAGAATTTTAGAACATGTTTTTTGCTCGCGTATCATGTCATTTCTGGAAACCCAGAATCTACTATGTAGGAATAAACATGGATTCCGGAAACAGCGATCGTGTGAGACCCAACTCTCCTTATTTGTTCATGAGACCCAGAAAATATTAGATACAGGCTCCCAGGTAGATGCTATTTTTCTTGACTTCCGGAAGGCGTTCGATACAGTTCCGCACTGTCGCCTGATAAACAAAGTAAGAGCCTACGGAATATCAGACCAGCTGTGTGGCTGGATTGAAGAGTTTTTAGCAAACAGAACACAGCATGTTGTTATCAATGGAGAGACGTCTACAGACGTTAAAGTAACCTCTGGCGTGCCACAGGGGAGTGTTATGGGACCATTGCTTTTCACAATATATATAAATGACCTAGTAGATAGTGTCGGAAGTTCCATGCGGCTTTTCGCGGATGATGCTGTAGTATACAGAGAAGTTGCTGCATTAGAAAATTGCAGCGAAATACAGGAAGATCTGCAGCGGATAGGCACTTGGTGCAGGGAGTGGCAACTGACCCTTAACATAGACAAATGTTATGTATTGCGAATACATAGAAAGAAGGATCCTTTATTGTATGATTATATGATAGCGGAACAAACACTGGTAGCAGTTACTTCTGTAAAATATCTGGGAGTATGCGTACGGAACGATTTGAAGTGGAATGATCATATAAAACTAATTGTTGGTAAGGCGGGTACCAGGTTGAGATTCATTGGGAGAGTGCTTAGAAAATGTAGTCCATCAATAAAGGAGGTGGCTTACAAAACACTCGTTCGACCTATACTTGAGTATTGCTCATCAGTGTGGGATCCGTACCAGGTCGGGTTGACGGAGGAGATAGAGAAGATCCAAAGAAGAGCGGCGCGTTTCGTCACTGGGTTATTTGGTAACCGTGATAGCGTTACGGAGATGTTTAATAAACTCAAGTGGCAGACTCTGCAAGAGAGGCGCTCTGCATCGCGGTGTAGCTTGCTCGCCAGGTTTCGAGAGGGTGCGTTTCTGGATGAGGTATCGAATATATTGCTTCCCCCTACTTATACTTCCAGAGGAGATCACGAATGTAAAATTAGAGAGATTAGAGCGCGCACGGAGGCTTTCAGACAGTCGTTCTTCCCGCGAACCATACGCGACTGGAACAGGAAAGGGAGGTAATGACAGTGGCACGTAAAGTGCCCTCCGCCACACACCGTTGGGTGGCTTGCGGAGTATCAATGTAGATGTAGATGTAGAATACCGGAGAACTATAGGAATATGCAAGGCAGTACTAACTCTACGACTCATCTCAGGAGATAGGTTAAAGAAAAGCAAACCTGCATCTACAGCTTTTGTAGGTTTATAGAAAGGTTTACTAGAAAACAATTTTTGGAATCCTGAAGGTAGCAGAATGAAGTAAAAGGAGTTGAAGATATCGACGACAGAAATCAGGCTATAGTTATTAAAGTCGGAAGACATGCTTTAGAGCAGTGTTTCAGAAGGGAATGAGACTGGAGTGTAGTCTATCCCTCATGTTAATGAGTCTGTAAACTGAGTAAGCAGTAAAAGAAACGAAGGAGAAATTTGGAGAGGGAATTCAAGTTCAGCGAGAAGATATAAAACTTCGCAGTTCGCGTTTAGTTCGCAGTTCTTTGAGAGCTAGCAAAGGAAGAACGAGCAGGTGGAATGGAATTCGTAGTGTCTTGGAAAGAAGTTATAATGTAAGCGTCAAAATGAAAGAATTACACTAGGAAGAGGTACACTGAAAGTTGTAGACGATTGTTGTATTAGGGTAGCAAAATACCTGGGGATGGAGGAAGTGTAAAGAAGAGGAATTTCTTGACAGCGAACAGAAATTGAAGTGTCAGGAAATCTTTGATGAAGGTATTTGGTCTTGAGTGTAGCATTGTACGAAAGTAAAATGTGAACGAATGGTTTCGGATGGGAAGGGGATCGAAGCTTTCAAAATCTGGTGGTATAGAAGATAGAAGGTAAGATGCGTAATGGAGTAACTAATGAGGAGGTACTGAATACAAAAGGGTAGAAAAGAAATTTCTGTCAAAACTTGAATAAAAGTAAGTATTGAGAGACAGGAATCATCTCGAGGAAAGAAGAAATCATCATTTTTGTAATGGAGGGAAGTGTGAGGGATAGCGATTGTATAGAGAGACTAAAGGATATACACGCTAAATCAGATTCAATGGATGTAGTTTGCAATAGTTTTTCGCAGATGAGGCTTGCACAGGATAGAGTGCGTTGGAGAGCTGCGTAAAAATAGTCTTTGGACTGCAGACCACAGCAACAAAAACAACATTGCATAAAATCGATTCTTAATTTGAAGTGATTTCAAATGCGTTGCTTCGATTTACAGCTTTGTGACCATTCTTGACATATTTTAAATTGAGTGTATACGCATATTTCCCTGTAATTTTTTTATTTCCATGGTATTTTTGTTTTATTTTAATCCATGCCTAAACTTACATACATATTGCTTCTGTAATGTACTGCTGCCTGTAAATTAATTTGTTTGTTCTACTCATCCAGTTAGAATCCGCACCTCCAGCTGTGGTCCAGTCCTCTCCTTCATCGCAAGTAGGTACGTGTACGGTCCTAGTAGAAGTTATAAGACTTTTTCGCTTCTATCGTAGGCAACAAGAAAATCATCTCTAATTCTCCTGCACTTACGGATTATAGGATAATGACCCTCTAATACTTAAATGTAAGTTAGAGGTTTCTTACCAGTTCGTTTAGTGTTATCCAGGGAGGGAGCAAACTGTCTGACACCTCCAAAGTAATTAAAAATTTACATTTTTAAATGTATTGACAAACTGATTGTCATACACTACCATGTTCACTCATCTCTAAAGTTGGCAAAATTTCCCATTTTAGTTAGTACTTCTGCAACGGTACTTTTGCGTTCTCGTCAATACGGTACCAGAACGTTTAAGTTCCACCACTGTAAAGACGGAAGATCCACGATTCGGAATGTCAGAACAGTGTAGTAAGTAGTGGCAGGAACACCACCACAAAACCACGCAGCACTGTCACTCCAAACCATCGACTCTCGGAGAGAGATTTTAACCGTGTTCAACCTAATGCAAAAGTATCGAACTATTTTTCTCCGAATCATACAGTTTGTGGGAAAAGCAGTGACAATAATTACTTTTGGAAACCTTTTATCAGACAAAGCCTGTTATAACAATAAACTGTTCCGCTTAACAAAATGGCCGCCAGCCCAAATCGGGCACAGTACTACACAAAAAGATGCAGTCAATTTTCGACACTGAATAAATACACTCCTGGAAATGGAAAAAAGAACACATTGACACCGGTGTGTCAGACCCACCATACTTGCTCCGGACACTGCGAAAGGGCTGTACAAGCAATGATCACACGCACGGCACAGCGGACACACCAGGAACCGCGGTGTTGGCCGTCGAATGGCGCTAGCTGCGCAGCATTTGTGCACCGCCGCCGTCAGTGTCAGCCAGTTTGCCGTGGCATACGGAGCTCCATCGCAGTCTTTAACACTGGTAGCATGCCGCGACAGCGTGGACGTGAACCGTATGTGCAGTTGACGGACTTTGAGCGAGGGCGTATAGTGGGCATGCGGGAGGCCGGGTGGACGTACCGCCGAATTGCCCAACACGTGGGGCGTGAGGTCTCCACAGTACATCGATGTTGTCGCCAGTGGTCGGCGGAAGGTGCACGTGCCCGTCGACCTGGGACCGGACCGCAGCGACGCACGGATGTACGCCAAGACCGTAGGATCCTACGCAGTGCCGTAGGGGACCGCACTGCCACTTCCCAGCAAATTAGGGACACTGTTGCTCCTGGGATATCGGCGAGGACCATTCGCAACCGTCTCCATGAAGCTGGGATACGGTCCCGCACACCGTTAGGCCGTCTTCCGCTCACGCCCCAACATCGTGCAGCCCGCCTCCAGTGGTGTCGCGACAGGCGTGAATGGAGGGACGAATGGAGACGTGTCGTCTTCAGCGATGAGAGTCGCTTCTGCCTTGGTGCCAATGATGGTCGTATGCGTGTTTGGCGCCGTGCAGGTGAGCGCCACAATCAGGACTGCATACGACCGAGGCACACAGGGCCAACACCCGGCATCATGGTGTGGGGAGCGATCTCCTACACTGGCCGTACACCACTGGTGATCGTCGAGGGGACACTGAATAGTACACGCTACATCCAAACCGTCATCGAACCCATCGTTCTACCATTCCTAGACCGGCAAGGGAACTTGCTGTTCCAACAGGACAATGCACGTCCGCATGTATCCCGTGCCACCCAACGTGCTCTAGAAGGTGTAAGTCAACTACCCTGGCCAGCAAGATCTCCGGATCTGACCCCCATTGAGCATGTTTGGGACTGGACGAAGCGTCGTCTCACGCGGTCTGCACGTCCAGCACGAACGCTGGTCCAACTGAGGCGCCAAGTGGAAATGGCATGGCAAGCCGTTCCACAGGACTACATCCAGCATCTCTACGATCGTCTCCATGGGAGAATAGCAGCCTGCATTGCTGCGAAAGGTGGATATACACTGTACTTGTGCCGACATTGTGCATGCTCTGTTGCCTGTGTCTATGTGCCTGTGGTTCTGTCAGTGTGATCATGAGATGTATCTGACCCCAGGAATGTGTCAATAAAGTTTCCCCTTCCTGGGGCAATGAATTCACGGTGTTCTTATTTCAATTTCCAGGAGTGTAACTACTTTCACTTACTACGTAATTTAAACACAGCCACTTAATTTCCATTTACTACGGTCACTTGGCAGTAAGTACTATTAATTCCACTTTCTGTTACTTATGGAATTTATCACTGTACTTCAGTAATTATTTAAAGAAGACACACATATGCTTCAACGAGGATACAAAAAAAATATTAAACTTATAGCCATCATTCTTATGACCAAAACTATTATTTAACACGACTAAATTTCATTTCTTTAAGACTGTTACTTGTTAATGTTTTACTAACACCAATATTTGTTTGGCGTCCTTTGACATGGAGAAGCAACACGAACAATTACTATGAAGATTGTTGCAGTTAAACAATTATGTGACTTTACTTTCAGAAATGCTATTGAAAACTTGTCCTCATGGTCACGCAAAGCGGTGGCCCTTAAACTGATAGGTGCAAGCTTTAGTATATAATAATGATTTTCAGGAATTTACTACCAAAACAGTACTATTGCCAGTAATTCACTATTATTCAAGCTTCAATAAACATCCGGATACTCGGAATAAATTCGTTCAGGTAAGGACCCTACTGAGGTAAATGAAATAGGAAAATTACAGTTAAACACAAAGGTAAATTTAACACTTATATTCCACTGATTGAAGATGGATGGTTCATACTGTGATAGACTTCTAAATAAAGTACTTTGCCTGTTACTGATGTCGAAGGTGGCGTGAGGCGGTGCCGCGTAGTAACATTGCGCAGGTACGGCTCTTGATGTACATAGCTCTGTCTTCCTCTTGGTGGCCACGATAAAATTACAAATTTCTGAGCTATTAATTTATTGCCGTACTGCGCCAATCATGTAGAACACGTCCGAGGCCAAAACCCAGTGTTGCAGGTAAATTCGGGGCCTCTAGTGCTTGACCAACGTAATGCGTGTTTACTACTTGCAGGGCAGCTACCGACTGTATGAGCCACTTGCGCGCCAAATCTGACTCGCGCGCCCCACCACCTTTTTCATTCCACCACAGAACGGAGTTCCGTTCTACCTATGATCCCTACACCTTTTCAATTTACATTTCTGCTTACAAAAACCCTACGTATTAACCATCTACAATTGCATGACAGCATATACATACAAAATTGACATAATTAATTACAGTTGTACTTGAAATATTACATAATTATTTACAAAATATGTTTTAATACATTTATTCCTCCTACGTCAAAGAGGTTATTTTAAACAGAAAAACTACACTCAAGAAAAGCTTACTGTCTTTAGAGTATTTGTCTAATTTTTCAAAATTATTACGGAACAAAAAATCTTAAAATATACAGATTAATGGCAGTATTATATATACAATAGCATTACACTTCCAGTTGCGAAAAATAATTTCTTGTGTTGCATTCTTGTAATTTTTCCAGCTTTGAAGTGCCTCACTTGCTGCATCGTGAAGTGTTTTAAAGCCATACAAGCCTTTTTCTTCCTTTTTGAGGAACTGAATGCAATTTTTGTTTCTAGCTGCATCCCCAAGAAATCTTTGTATATCTGGGCTGCAGGACTACAGCTAACTATTACCCGTTCTGCAGAAACATTCGCAAGAATTGGGGTTTTCTTCCTATTGCAACATAGTTCTGCCTACACAAATGGTGCAATGATTGCATTTTCGTCTACATAAGTATCCACTAAGTAGGCACAAGAAGTGTGTAGTTTTTGAGATATAATCATTTCTGACATTAAGTCCTACACAAAACAATTACGAACCACAGCAGGTTCCAGCATTGGCAAGCCTAATACGTAAGACTGAAATTTCCAGATTTCATTTCTTGCAAGTGTAGTCAATGTTTGTATCTTGCACCACCAGCTCTGTATTAGATGAAATTTACACCCTTCGATTCTTTCATCAGTCCACAATTTGCAATTCAAGCATTCATAATACTTTCTTCAAAGTCTGGAGACGTTTTCGATGGAGATAAATTCAGACCAAGATTATTATGTTTATCAATAACTGTTGAAAAGCCTTACTGTTAAAACCACTCGAATGTAATGTCTATTATTGTAGAACATTATAAAAGAGTGCCACCCGCTTCCCAAGCTGTGAGATAATTTTGTAAATAGGTGAAGTATAAGTAAAATCTCTGTAGTCCTTTCGTTACGAAATTGTTTTAAAAAGCATTGCTAGGACTCTACCAGCTTCATGTGTCTCCTTCTTTTTGCTACCTCTCCTCTCTTCACGGAAAGCGGAATTTGGCCTTGTTTTCTCTGTATAACTTAACTAATTACATCTGATTTAAAGGTACAGTTCTCTTACTTAATATTGTTATTATTCCTTATCATATCCTGATTTTAAATACTTCTACAGCCTTGTAACTGCGAGCGACGAACGAAATTGGGAGTCAGGAATACAGTGATACTACTCATCACACTCCATTGCTGCTGCCTTGGATGTGTATTGTATAGTCAGTAAAAGAACCTGCGTCTATTCTCGATTCGTTTCTCGAAGTCTGATGAAGAATCATTGCAATGCAACGCAAATCTGGGTTCTGAAGGACTGATATTTCTCTTATCTTAACTTTGTGGTCTTTAGCAAAATGTACGTCTTGAGTTGACCAATGGAAACCCACAACGAGGCATCTTCCAGATTCTCCTACTTGCTGATAAGGCTATGTCACACGACTAAATGGCACTGCGTGTCCCTCAGCAGTGAGCAACCTACATCCGAAGCTGCCCAGGCCCTTAATGTCACCTACCAGTACCGGTAACAACACCATCACGTACAACACAAAGGCACTGTCGTCATAGTGCGACCTCTCACACAGAATTTCAGCTCTACTATCTACATACTCGTCGATTGTTAGTGTGTGTGTGTGTGTGTGTGTACGAAGTTACATTGTTAACAGACCACGTCATCTGAGTGCTGCACTTTTTTTATTTTTTTTTTTTTTTTGTCAGTAGTGTTCATTCCTTAACGCGTCAAGTGTTCGCAGCTTAAGCAGGACGCACTTAATCTCGTGAAGGACTTGGTCCATAATGTTTTGTCTCATCAGTGGAAGAACACGGAATCCCGAAGCGGTACGTTATCCAGCGGTTTGATCATGGACCACGTAGTACATACTCAATGCATTTTAGTCTTCCGCGTGAATAACGTGTAGGTAAATTGCAATTTAAGATAAACGTAGCTAAGGAGAGTGCCACTTTCCGAATCTTGTGCTTCATTTTCTCAAAACGAGGTTGAATGTACATACCTCCTTCAGCATCTATGATCCTCGAATAGAGCGACGGGAAAGAGAGAGAACAAACAGGAGTTGGGATGGAACTGCCATTCGGAATGATGCACAGTGAAATGAAAAATTATAGATATTCTAGAGTATTAATTCATTTTGTTACCCAGTTTTCGGTTTACAAGGCCGTAAATGTAGATTTTAACTGATTATCGTCATCAAAGAGGGTACAATATTGATGCTGTTTAGGATGGTCAGGAGAGGACAGGCGAGGTTGGGCCGTTCCTTCGTTTAGAAGCAAAATGTCAAATTAAATCGTAATGAAGATTTATTCAAGTTCGGTATACAGCGTCTTCAGAAGGACGTCGTCAGTTCAGATGAAACAGGGGGGCTGAGAGGAAACCATCAGGCACACAAGCGTATGTGCGTCTGTTCGGTTCGGGAGCCAGCAGAAACGAGCGCGTCGCTTTCGTGACTAAGTCTCCTCGCTGATCACCCAAGGACCTTACGATATGGATCCGTCAGACACTGTTGCTTCCCTCTCGGTGGAGCGCGGGAGTAGCGGCGCAATGCATTCACCATTTTTACCCAGGGGTAGCTGAGTGTTATCCACATGAACAGCTCGTTGTTTGACTGTGGTGGGTAGTCAGACCAAGCGGGGATTCTACGTAAACTGAAGCTGAAAGGCAGGTAATAAAAATCTGGAAACTTTTGTTTTTTCCCTGCCAGAATTCCTTCACAACCAACGGCCCCGCACAATGCATGCTACTGCAAAATACGCTACTGGACATTAAAACTGCTACACCGAGAAGAAAAGCAATGATAAACGGGTATTCATTGGACACATATATTATACTAGAACTGACATGTGATTACATTTTCACGCAATTTGGGTGCATAGATCCTGAGAAATCAGTACCCAGAACAACCACCTCTAGCCGTAATAACCGCCTTGATACGCCTGGGCATTGAGTCAAACAGAGTTTGGATGGCGTGTACAGGTACAGCTGCCCATGCAGCTTCAACACGATACCACAGTTCATCAAGAGTAAGGACTGGCGCATTGTGACGACCCATTTGCTCGGCCACCATTGACAGACGTTCTCAATTGGAGAGTGATCTGGAGAATGTGCTGGCCAGGGCAGCAGTCGAACATTTTCTGTATCCAGAAAGGCCCATAGAGGATCTTTAACATGCGGTCGTGCATTATCGTGCTGAAATGTAGGGTTTCGCAGGGATCGAACGAAGGAGAGAGCCACGGGTCGTAACACATCTGAAATGTAACGTCGACTGTTCAAAGTGCCGTGAATGCGAATAAGAGGTGACCGAGACGTGTAACCAATGGCACCCCATACCATCACGCCGGGTGATATGCCAGTATGGCGATGACGAATACACGCTTCCAATGTGCGTTCAACGCTATGTCGACAAACACGGATTCGACCATCATGATGCTGTAAACAGAACCTGGATTCATCCGAAAAAATGACGTTTTGTCATTCGTGCACCCAGGTTCGTCGTTGAGTACACCATCGCAGGCGCTTCTGTCTGTGATGCAGCGTCAAGGGTAACCGCAGCCATGGTCTCCGAGCTGATAGTCCATGCTGCTGCAAACGTCGTCGAACTGTTCGTGCAGATGGTTGTTGTCTTGCAAACGTCCCCATCTGTTGACTCAGGGATCGAGACGTGGCTGCACGATCCGTTACAGCCATGCATGTCATCTCGACTGCTAGTGATACGAGGCCGTTGGGATCCAGCACGGCGTTCCGTATTACCCTCCTGAACCCACCGATTCCATATTTTGCTAACAGTCAATGGATCTCGACCAACGCGAGCAGCAATGTCGCGATACGATAAACGGCAATCGCGATAGGCTACAGTCCGACCTTTATCAAAGTCGTAAACGTAATGGTACGCATTTCTCCTCCTTACACGAGGCATCACAATAACGTTTCACCAGGCAACGCCAGTCAACTGCTGTTTGTGTATGAGATATCGGTTGGAAACTTCCCTCATGGCAGCGCGAGGTGGTGTCGTCACCGGCGCCAACCTTGTGTAAATGCTCTGAAAAGCTAATCATTTGCATATCACGGCATCTTTTTCCTGTCGGTTAAATTTCGCGGCTGTAGCACGTCATCTTCGTGGTGTAGCAATTTTAATGGCCAGTAGTGTAAATTACTCAGCGTGCATGAAGTGCGCACATAGAGTATAGTATCTCTCTGATGGTAACGAAATTGAAAAGATTAAAGATAGACTGCAAATAAATGTAAAACGAACAAACCAGAAAAACATTGAAACTAAACAAGGAAAAACAATGTGTGCGCCAAATTGAGGAGTAAGAGGAGGAAGAAAATGTTGACATGAATAATACTCAACAAAAGAGAAGATTTACGTATCGTGAAACAACTTAGTACCATACGTATCAATTTGTATTAAATTAAGAATCAGAATGAACCAAATTTAATACAAGCGTGTTGAAGAATGAACAAGTATTACATGTCCCAGGTTATGCAAGAATAGTGTAAAACATAGAACTGACACCTTTAACAGGAAATAGATATGTTAAATTTTTTGTCAGTGATATGAATAATTATTTACTGCTGTAAAGAAGATCTACGGATAATAAATCAACTGAATATATAGACTATAGACACCACAGTAAAATGAATTAACAGAGGAAAAATGGAGGATTGTATTGGGACAGACAGTAGGGGGAGAATTAGACAAACGTGTAGTGTGTGGGGTGGGGGGTGGGGGGTGGGAGATTGGAGGTGTAAGTTAAGTTTAGGGAAAAGTGCTGAGCTCATTTTATATTATGTGTGGACTTTGTGCTAGAGGTTTATTGAATTCAAATCTTCCAAAAGGATTTTGCCTTTGATTTCTAAGTGGAGAACATGAAACAGCGACTGGTAACTCTGACACTCGCTCTGTATACGTCCGGAAAATATGGAGTCAGAATTCTACATCCTTCAGCTACGTTCATCATCAGCCTACTTGACTACGTCTCTTCCTGAAAGATCTATGTAAAACTCACATTTGGGACAAACAATTTTATATGCATCACTGTTGGCTAGTAATTGAGCCTTATCTTTGATATTTAAAATACTCTCGCTTGTGATATTCATTTCGTACTGGGGAATCTTATAGATAACAAACTAAGCATACAGAGGTGGTATAATTTTCAGTTTTTCTTTTGATTTAAGATGTGGTTAATGAGGGCTGGCTATAGCTTCTTGTCGAGGCAGTAAGTTTTACTTTAAATGCGAACATTTTTAGGTTAGGCTTTACCGTGACTGTTACTGACATTAAATGAAACAACAAGTTTACTGTTACCAGTCACCACGGTGACTGGTAACAGTAAACTTGTTGTTTCATTTAATGACAGTAAGTTTTACCTTATCTAACTATGCTTTGAAATCTTTATACACATGAACAGTCAGCAGATGGTGCACCGTTCAGTGAAAACCTACACGTTTCTGTGCTGCTGGGTGTTGTTATCAAGAAGGTACAATGGTTTTTTAGTTGTTTTTCTGTGTATTACGTATCGGTGTACTAAAATCAGTTTAGGTCTGAGCACACTATGAATCTGCCACTAGTGTGTCTTGTGCGCTAATCGTTTATATGTAGACTAAACCACGAAAAAATGTGGCGAGTTCTCTTCTGGCCAACAAAAAATATATCATCGACACATGTGAACCATTGTTTCATAATTACACTCATAGATTCTTTACTGACGAAAAGTTGTTCAAAGCATTCCATGAATATTTCAGGCAAAAGTTGGCAGAGCACTGTATTGACACTGGGCACTCAATGGAGTACGATAACCTCGAAATTTTAGTCTCGACTTCTGGTTCTGGGACTCAGTAGTGAAGGAAGCAATTGAAATTAGGTTAGCGACGAACTTAATTAATAGAGATAGCGGTTTCAGCTTGGACAAATCGTGGAATCTGGCAATTTCTCTATTAAAATCACAAGGATGTGGCGACGGTGCAGCTCGTAGTGATACATCGATATCACCGTGTGGATCGACTGTGCAGTCATGGACGTAATTCCATGCATATGTGATACCTCTTTGCCACCGATCAACGTCTCTGAAGCCTTGTGTATCTGTGGCCGCATGGGGACTGGTGCGGTCCGCGGGTTTACAAGGAGGTTTATAAGCCAGCCACCTCGGCTCATTCTGAAGATAGCTTGACGGTACTGAGCCGAAATATTAGAAGAAGAAGTCGAATTTATGCGGCTGCTCGCCCGAAATTTTATGGATCAGTCTTTGCGCAAATGAAGATGCACATCCTTTACGTCTCGCAACCAATAACACCATACAATCATTTCAAATTTTACTAAGTGTCTTCCAGTCACCTAGTGACGTATTTTACATACAAATTTACACACGTTCACAGAATTTTAAATAGAGTTTATTGCAATTTAGACCTTTTTTAACTGGTCTTCCTGAAAGACCTACAGTGATGTCCAGTTGCTGGACAAAAATACGGAAACAACGCGAGAAATAATTGTATGAGCCTAAATGCAGATGATAGTCAAGCCTGGAGGTTCCGCTGTTGTACATGATCATGAACGCCTTCTGTCCAACGTCATCGATCGCTGCAAGTGTCAGTGGTGTTCAGGACAGTGTTCTGTGTAGTTGTGACTGCATTACGTTGGAGTTAACTGAATTCGTGCATGGCAAATAGTTGGTGCTCGTATAAATCGTGCTTCCGTAGCCAAGGTAGCCGAAGTGTTTGTTGTTTCACAAGGCACCACATCGGAAATTTTTATAGCGTGGTGGTAAAACAGAGACACGTCATATGCTGACTCACAATGTGGACGAAAGAGTTTGTTGAGTAATCGTAAGTGACGGTCATTGAAGAGCTTTGTGACGATATGTTGTTTGGCTTGTGGCGCGCTCAACTGCGGGGTTATCAGTGCCCGCAAAAAGTCCCAATTTTTACACAGTCCAATGCATCAACTGTCACAAATGGTGGTACTGAAATGATGAGGACAACACAAACACCTAGTCCCCGGGCACAGAAAGTCTCCAACGCGGCCGGGAATCGAACCCGGGACCCCGTGATCCAGAGGCACCAGAGCTTTGTGACAGAAAAGTAAGTCGGGGACTGTGGAAAAAGTTACCGTAGAACTGAATGTCGCACTCGCGAAGCCCGTCAGCATCAAAATAACACGAAGGAAACTCCAGAAGCAGGTACTCCAAACCCACTCATCAGTGATGCTAATGCTCGTAAAAGGGAAACGTGGCGCCGAAGCCACAAAACTTGGACTGTGGAGCAGTGAAAGAAAATAATTTGGTTGGATGAGTCTTCCTGCACACTGTTTCGAACTTTTGGCCAAGATTACGTCGCAAGAATGAAACGTGGCGTGGTGTTCGGTCATGATCTGGGCAGCCACAACGTCTTATTTCATGGGCTCCATGGTGACTCAGTAATGTGGTGTAACTGCGAAGGCGTATGAGACCATTTTGGCTTCATGGACCCATCCCATGGTATATTACTAGTTGCCCCAGTGGTGACGCCTATTCACGTACCTCGTATTCACTAGGGTGAAATGTTGCATCTCGCCTGCCCACAACAGGCGTCAGATGTCAATACTGTTCAGTGTTTCAGGTTTACGTTGGAGAGAAGGGGGCGTCATGGCTAGCTACCTGCATCACCGTTACTTTAACTTGCGACTAGCTTGCAGCCGTAGGGGTATAAAATTTCGTTGAAAACCGCGAAGAACCTATATTTATCCGTATAGGGACTACTTACTAGAAGCTGTTCTCAATGCCAATTGGTTTTTTACACCGTTATAGGCGTGGTAATGTGTTGAGAATTTGGTGCTTCCGTATGTCTGTCCAGTCGGTGTGTATTGTCTTTATATAGCCAAATGATAGCCTAAATTTATACATTGCCATTATATAGCAAAATGATAGAGTAAATTTGTGTAGGGCAGATGGTTCAAATGGCTCTAAGCACTATGGGACTTAACATCTGAGGTCATCAACCCCCTAAACTTAGAACTACTTAAACCTAACTAACCTAAGGACGTCACACACATCCACGCCCGAGGCAGATTTCGAACCTGCGACCGCAGCAGCGGCGCGCTTCCGGACTGTAGCGCCTAGAACCGCTTGGCCACAGCGGCCGGCGCTGTGTAGGACATCCATGATTTGTGAGTACATCTCGATTGTCCGCCTCCTTATCTGAGTGCTCAACCCAACTGACATGCAACAGGCCAGGGTGTTGTGTTGTCATTATCATCTTTTCATCATCATCGATATGCAAGTCGCTCATCGTAGAGTAACCTGGAAACATTTGCAACTTGGTTACTGAACTGCCCGAGATAGAGATTCCCGGCTATCAGTGTTACACAGTCATTTCATTTCATTATGACCAAAGGATCATCCATCCCAAGTGTAAAAATATGTCCAACAGCGATTTTTGTTTTAACGTCCGATGGGATAATGTTTGCAGCAATCTGTAAGCAGCCGTTGATAAAACCAGACATAGTTTCATGTAAAGTCTCCAGCTTTATTGGGCCATGGTGCTGACTTGTCACACTAATGCAAACGTCTCTGCTGCTACTGATAACCAGTAGCGACACTTAAACGAACAGTAGCACTGCTAGTTTGCGAATGACGTATTCTAACACTGCGTAACTGTTTCGTGCAACGACCAACCATTCCATACAAGCCACCGGCTATGGCCCTCTCATAACGTGTGTTAAAGAGTGTTCAAAAGGTATTAAGTCTCTGTATAAGCCCCAGAAGAGCAGCGACTAATGGTGGACTCTCAATACGGTTCGCGCGAAGGAAGAAGTTGCTTAGAAAGGACGTACGCACAAGAGGCGCCAGCACCTCCTCGACGAGGGAAATGATTTCACAATTTTTTCTAAACGAATTCGCATCGAGCCTCACAACACAAGTAGACGTATCATTTCACAACGGGGATTACAAAATTCACGCATGTAAGATTGGCGAAGTTCTACAGAAGCTCGAAATTTAGCGCGATCTTCAATGCGAGATACTTTTAATAATTTCCAGAACGAAACTCTGTCTCTTAATGTGGAAGAAAATCCAAATAGATTCTGGTGGTACGTAAAGTACACCAGTGGCAAGACACAATCAATACCTTCACTGAGCGATAATCACGGTAATGTTACTCATGACTGCCGATAAAGCAGAGTTACTAAGCATGGTTTTCCGAAATTCCTTCATCAATGAAGATGCAATAAATACTTTAGAATTCGAGTCAACAACAACTGCCAAGAAGGGTAACTTCTGCAGACATCCTCGGTGTGCCGAAGCAGCTCAAATTAATTAATGAAGGCAAGGCCTTCGATCCAGACTGTATACCAGTCAGCTTCATTTCAGAGGATGCTCATACAATAGTTCCATATTTGTTGATCACATACAACCACTCACTCATTGAGAGAGTCGAACCTAAAGACTGCAAACTTGCACAAGTAGTACCTACATCCAAGAAAGGAAATAGGCTCGATCCGTGGAATTGCAGGCCAATATCACTGATGTCGATGTGCAGCTAGATTTTGGAACATATAATGTGCTCAAAGATTATTAATTATCTCAAAGAAAACTATTTATTGACAAACAGCCAAGTCAAATTCAGAAGATTTCGTTCTTGCGAATCACAACTAGCTCTTTTTCCTCACAACGTAATGAGTGCTATCGACAGTAGAATTCAAGTTGATTGGCGTGCTACAGAATATCGGTCGGTTGTGCGATTGGATTCTTGATTTTCTGTCAGAAAGTTCACCGGTCGTAGTAACTGATGGAAAATCATCGAGTGAAACGAGTAATATGTGGACTTCCGCAAGGAAGTGTTCTAGGCCCTTGGTTGTTCCTGATCCACACAATTTGTGCAATCATCATCGATTGTTTGCTCGTGATGCTGTTACATACCTCCTTGCAAAGTCATTAGATGATCAAAATCAATTCCAAAATGATTCATATAAGGTATATGTGTGGTACTAAAAGTAGCAAACGACCCTTTTAATGAAAAGTGTGAAGTCATCCACATGAGAAATAAGCGGAAACTGCCAAATTTCGGTTACACGATAATTCACACAAATCTAAAGGCTGTAAATTCATCTAAACATTAGTTTGGTGCATAAGTGCATAAAGTTCTTGTTTCGCACTATGGTATTCCGGCTGATATAGGTTTATTTATGGATTGTCATTTTTATTTGTAGATCACTATTGCTATTTGAGTTTAAATATTGCCGTTTTGTCATTTGAAGATAGTGGGTGGCACTGTGTATGGCTAAAAAGTGGAGTGCCAAGTGGAAAAATCGGAACGTTTCCGCCATATTCTTTTGTTTCAGTTAAGTAGAGGAATAACTGCACCGGAGATTTGCGCCATGTATGGGGCTACCGCCATTCCACTCAGAACTGCAAGAAAATTCTTTTCTCGTTTTAATGACGATCATTTTGACATCAGTGACTTCGACGTTCCGGGAGACCTTCGGAGTTTTACGAAGATCGTTTTAAAACATTAATCCACAATGATCGACATCAGTGTACTCGACAACTGATGTATGAGATCAAATGTGATCATTCCACCATCGTGCGACATTTGCAAGCAACGTGTAAGAATCAAAAATCGGGCGTGTGTACCGCATACTCGAAGCCAAAATCACAAAAATCTAGTGGCCAAATGTATATCTCTGTTTGCTCGTCATCAATTGGCTGTTGACAATACCGACCATTCTTAACTGGCGGTGAGAAATGGTGTCTTTATGATAATGAAGCACAGTAAGGTAGCACATGTTCAATTGTGTGTGAATTCCTAAGGGACCAAACTGCTGAGGTCATGGGTCCCTAGACTTACACACTACTTTAACTAACTTATGCTAAGAACAACACACACACATACACATACCCATGCCAGAGGTAGCACTCGGAGGTCCGGCAGGAGGGGCTGCGCAGTCCGTGACATGGCACCTGAAACCACGCGGCCACTTCGAGCGCTATAAGTAGCAGGTATCCATTTTCATATGGTTACATAAACATGTTTGAAGATCAGACAACGTAGCCATATTTTAAAGTAAATTACGATTAATTTCCTCCACTTATCCTCCATCCAAGAAGCTCCTAGCTGAGATCCGGGTACCCTCGTGTACCAAAGACGGTCAAGTGATATTTACACGTATACTTACTCGATTACTGTGAGGAAATTTTATGGGCAGAATATGACGCAAACAAACTCTCTGTGAAGGATGAAGTCCACACGTAGTCTTGGTGCTACAGACTCTCCAGTTACAGGCTTCACATGGATACGTCGGAACATAAAACGACAACAACGAATCATGAAGGTCCTTTCACAGCTTCGGTCAACAACTGATCGGAAATGCTGACACTGTTTGGTAACTGAGAGTAGCTTCGACGTATTCAGTACTTAGTGAGCCAGAGTGGACGGTTACTCGCCACAATGAGTGCAGCACCCCATATGTAACGACGGGTATCGGATGTCTCGGCCTTACTAAGGTTTACCGCTGCTTAATACGGTTGTCGTCGGACTGATGGTTACTTGTATGTTGTATGTATGTTGTATGTTAACCGGGCACCTAGGAACGGCGGAGAGGCTCCGTCCTCGCCGCAGCCGCAGTGGTCCACAACCCCACGACGACTACCGCAGTTCACTTCACCCCTTCGCCGCCCCACACCGAACCACTCTTTCACGATTATTGTGCGGTTCGGACCCCGGTGGAATCCCCCCCCCCCCCCCCCCCCTCAGGGTACGTCCCACACCAGGCGAGTTAACCCCTATGTTTGCGTGATAGAGTAATGGTGGCGTACGCGTGCGTGGAGAACTTGTTTGCGCAGCAATCGCCGACATAGTGTATCTGAGGCAGAATAATGCGAACCAGCCCGCATTCGCCGAGGCAGATGGAAAACCGCCTAAAAACCATCCACAGACTGGCCGGTTCACCGGACCTCGGCACAAATCCCCCGGGCAGATTCGTGCCGGGGACCAGGCGCTCCTTCCCAGTCCGGAAAATGGTTATTTAAGTTCGCCAGACAAAAGATTAGTCACCCCATTGCGCAACCGGAGATAAATCGTTAAGCCTTCGTAGATGGTACAGTGTTCGAGTCCCGCGCTCAACCGCGTGCGCATTGGCTCTACGTTAGCGAAAGGCAGTCGAGATCAGCGAGACATATATGTTTCAAGCGGTCATTTACGTAAACGGGGTAAACGTTAAGTAAGTGACAGCAGAAAATGGCAATCGTGTTTGGGTGTGACAATGGCCATACGGTTTGTGTAGCACCTGGATTTGTTGGTGTTCGCGGCGGACTATTCATTGTGTCTTCAACCGGCGATGTTTAAGCAAGTGGCCACGAAATACGTAGTCAGAATTGTGCTCGGGAAACGATCCTGACTGAGAGGGACCCGATACGCGTTTCACGGATTGTGAATCGAAATCGCTTCGAAACGCGACAGGAATTGCTGCTGGCAGAGAATGGAGGTCCATTCCAACCTGTTATCGATAGATGATTGCCATGGCAACTGCACGTCATGAACATTTGAAATATGTCACCTCGCAAGAGGACATTACTCGTACAGGTTTATCAAGACGGCAACAGTAAAGTTCATCGGGCTAGAAGAATATGTGACCGGTTTTACGAAGACTATCCCACACTATTACATCTCAGCTGGACTGTAAAATTAGCTTATGTGAACCAGACAAAAAATCTACGAGACATGTTGGACAGACTGAAGCGACGAACGGAAATTTGGATTGAGGAAAGAGGCGTGCTAGGCTAGTACGTGGATTTGTCCAAAGCCAGTGTACCAGGGTGGTGTAGTGGTACAAGCAGAATCTAAAGCACTTCACAGTTGCAAATTTTAGTTTTTTTTTTATAACAGATAACTATCTGTGCCCGCCTTAACTGTCCTTTGCACGTTGTGATATGGTTTTAACATCGTCTGAAATACCGTTTTTCACTATGTTACGATGGTTCTAGAATGTGTCTCGGCCCCAAACTTGTCATCGAGTGAATAACTTTGGACAGGTTTGTCGTTGTAGTGATTAACAGATGTTGCTGAAACATAGCTACTGCAACATGCTGGAAGACCATATACCTTACAAATACCGTAGCATTGCTACGAGACCAGAAATGGAACTCAAAATATAATCGAAATTTCTCTAGAACTTTGCTCCACTATAGAGGTGGGCAATTTCTTTGGATCCACAATATGAGGTGGTAGAGAAAAAGGGAAATCTGAGTGTGACAGAAATTCATACCATATTACTTGCCGCTGACATTATCTCTGTCTTGACGATGCAGACTTTACTAGAACGAAAAGAAATGTCTCAGTCACTCTACTAGACAAAGTTATATTACAAAAATGTACGGCCTCGTACCTCTAAAAACCATGTACACGTCAGACAAGATGAAGTAAATATGAAACATGTGCTATAATCTCCATAAAGTTGTGACACTGATGTTAACCATCAGATCTTTGCGCCATGAAAAGATTTCGATTCTTACCGTGGCTTGAGAGTCTTATCCACGACAATGCTTACGTCAATATATTGCGACAATGTTCAGGCAGCTCACGCATGGTGGACCGTGTTATGCTGGAAACATTTTTGGAAGAAGCGGATACTCAGCTGTAGACCAGATGTATGACGAAAAAAGGACCACCGAAGAAGGAACGTCAGAATATATGTGCTGTTTCATTTGTATATCCCAAGTATCTATTATTCCTCTGTCGCTCGCGCGGATGACACTCGTCATCCACATGACTTTCCCTCTCAATTTTGTCTGACAGGGCAGGGTTGTGTCCGCGCCATTTTCTGTACATTTCTGTTAACTCTCTAACAGTTAGCTCCATTCATTGTTGGCTTTCAGTTACGAAAGTTACATTGTTTATGAAACATTATTATAGTCTGGAGGACACTTGTCATCCGAGCGAGCTCTGCTGCTAGAGTCTGAAACAAAGTAAGTCTGTATTACTCTATTGTTTTCCTAGATTCAATCGATCTTTCATGTGCGTAAATTTGGACTTATTGAAACTGACTGCAGTTACTTTCCATGTTACCTAGTATTCTCTTTATTTTTAGATTGTGGAAGAAATGTCAAAATAAAGAAAAAACCCTCAGAGTTTAGATGACAGGATGAGATTCTAATGTATGGTTTTAATGGTTCAATGAGCTGAGTAATGAAGATGCTCACAGTGATAGTGCTGACTCATGATTCAGGAACAGAGAAGTGCCAGAGAATGATGAATATGAGTCACAGGAAGAAGTGACTCAAGAAGATGCATTCCTTTCAGCGAAAGATGGAATAACTAAACGGAGAAAAAGTAAATATCCTACCATTGTTAGAAGCAGAGCTTGCAATATTATTACGCTTTTGGCTGGACCAAAAAATCAAGCTAGTACAAAAAAGACAGAAAAAGAAATTCTGAATTTGTTCTTGGATGAACACATAATCAGCATTATCGCAATATGCACTAATATATTTGTGAGTGAAGTGCATGGTAACTTCTCTGGGGAAAGGGATGCTAAAGATCAAGATGCAATAGAGATAAGAGATTTCATTGGTTTGTTATATCTGTGTGGATCTTTGAGATGTTCTAGAAAGAGTTCAAAGGGAAACGTACTCGAATCATGTTATTTATGCATAAGTGAAAACCGATTCAGGTTTTTGTTGAGATATCTTAGGTTTGATAATGTCCGTGATAGAGATTTTCGCCGAGAGACTGACAAGTTGGCTCCTACTTGAACTATTCACGAACAATTCCAAAAACTATTATTCACCTGGTGAATATCATACTCTTGACGACAGCTTTTGGCATTTAGAGGAAACTGCCCATTCCATTCAGGCAATATATCCCTATGAAACCAGCAAAGTATGGGGTAAAAGAGTTTGATTTGGTTGATGTAAAGACAGCTTACACTTGGAATTTAGAACCGTACTTTAGTAAGCAACCAGAGGGACCATGTAATGCCAGTAATTCAGATGCAGATATTGTTCTTCGAAAGGTCGAGCTGTTTGAAACGTTAGAATATATTATACTGTGCACGAATCATAAATGTATTAGATTTAGATGCAATAAAAAACCATACAATTAGTCAGAAAGACTGATCAAAGTATACAAATAGACCGCCCGAGTTTTGGATGACACCTGACTCCCGCGATAGTGACCATGTCACGAATTTTCGCGCGAATAACGGAGGATTAAGTCTCTGTAGATTCGCGTAACTTTTACGTGTCGCTTATGAATGTATGCAGGGTTAATGTGTAAACAGTTTTCAAACGTCCGAGTTAAACTGTGTCATCCAAGGCAAAGACGGCTACGAATGTTTTGTTGTGGCTGCATTTCGTCTCGTAAAGGTCAAATAAAGAAATTGAAGCGTGCGTTCCTCGAGCACAGTTTTGACGTAACAATCGCGGGTGGTGCAACTCGCTTGTCTTTCGTTTCGACAATGGATCTACAGCCGGGGTAACCACGGAAACACTCATTTGGTGCTGAGCTGCGTGTCAAGATGATTGAGTTTCTCTGCACTGCGTTCGAGGAGGCTGCTTTCGCGATCCTCGCCTGGTAAGCCTCTTCTGGCTTCTGCCACCTCACACACTTCTCAGACTAAAAGCTACTGGTCGATATCGCTGTACTGACGTCAGTGGTTGCAAATAAAAGCTGAACATTTTATTGGAGTATCTGAATATCTTGACAAACGGGCAATTTATACTACCTCGTAGTGGAGCCTTGTGTATAAAACTAGTTAATTCGGTGTTTGAAAATGACGATATCGATTAGCAGCTGCTATTGTAAATATATTATGCTGAGGATTACTGATACAGGAGTCGCTCTGATGACCTCAGTCTAGTGTTGCTTATTATTACTCTAAATAAATAACTTACCCTATTTCAATAGTTACGAAAATGCATATTCTTTCATTTTCTTTTTCAGGTTTCTTTGGGGGCTGATGTTCTCAAGTGAAATGTAAGTAACAAGTGTTTTCGAAGAACAAATTATGTGACGTTTCATTAGTTATATCAGTGAGGTTACTGTTCAACCAGCTTATAGCAGGTCAGTGCTTGTAGGGAGGGGGGCATTGCTGCAAAGTCCTCAAGGTAGATACACCGCCGAGGTGGACAGTGAGCGTCAGCTTCGGTTTAGTGAGACACCAGACCTGAGTCATCCTGTCTAATTATGTCACACCTCCGTTGTCGTATGGGAGGCGTAACAGATGTGAAATTTGTGCTATATGTAACAGAAATTAACGTAAGGAAAATTATATTGTTGATAGCGTGTATTTAGAAAATTAGAATTTATTGCGGTTGGACAACGATACCAGATGGAAGAATACTGCCCATACCCTTTTCACAGCTGTCACGAAATAAGTGCGAAGTGATTAAGACAAACCACGTAAAATTTAAACACATCCTGTATCATGAGACACCTCCGTCGATTGAAACCAGCAGATCTGTAATTGGCCAGCACTGTTCCATTTGCCAATTACGACACACGAGACATGAAGGCAACACTCGAAGCGACGACTGAAATTTTTGTTGTGCATTCGATTCGCTAAGCAGTGGCGCGTTATGTTGGGAGTCTGTGGTAAAAGGTACGAAATAAATTTCTGGAAGAGCACTAGGCACGTGTTCTTATTGAGACAAAGCATTTATAGCGATCGTGTGGATTTCTTTCTGTTCATAAATGCTATATCCCGTTAACATATGTGATCTTGCTGACCCGATATTAAAACGTGATGGATTCAGGACTATCAAGCATCATGTAATTTTCAATATCGCGAGCACGTTCGCAAACGTCTGTGACATCCAGTCGATGATGGACACCGGTTGTGACGAAAAAGACATGAGGTCGCTTGAGTACTAGGGCTGCATAGACTGCGGACTGTCGCGTGTGACGCGTTAACTCGTGTGTGGTATGGCATAAGAAATGTATACACTTATAGTTGCTGCAGTTTTCTTGTCTGATGCATTTTTTACTTGTAGCCCACGGATATTCAATGTTAAGGGTTTATTTTGTAAATACGTAAACTTGCTTTTGTTAAATATTTGGTTAACTCTGTTTGTTGTGAACACTATGATGTCCATTAAATGGAGTTCTACGCTATGAACATAACTGTTGTGAATCACTGAAGTCGTTTTACACTGACGAAATTCTACACAGTAATGACATAAGGTGAAAATGTTTTAGTATTATTATTTGTATCATATCTTTTAACACAAAGTAATTTTACCTCCATTTTCTTTAAGGTGGCCGTTGGATCTCGATGTGGATATGGATCTGGAACTGGACTTCGATATGGATCTGGATATGGATATAGATTTCGATACGGATATTGACCTTGCTATATGGCTGATGACTTGGAAATGGAACAGTACGTACTGGACATGGAGGCTGACCTGTTAGAAGAACTGGATCTCATCGAGTTCTTCCCCGATGACGCGTATCGCCTACACCGGGATCTCTGTTTTTCTGATGATCTGATGTCAGACAAGGTGTGTTTACGCGATGAAACGGAGACACTGAAGATGGAAGACGGTTCTCCTGCGGAAGAGGTGGTGGTCATACGGTTTCGTTGTGTCATTAAAAAAGAATTTGTCATTCAGAAACGTAAATTGATGGCTTTGTTTGAGGCTATCCTATGCCAACAAATAAATGACGTGTTTCAATGTTTGGAAATTATCTTTTTGTCTTCACGTGGTAGCAGTTAATGCTGCAGATTAAAAAAGTAGATATACTGTATTGATTTGACAAATGTCTTGGGCGGCCTTCAAAAAGTAAATACTTGTTGTCGTTCGGAAGATGTTTTTACGGGTACGGTTTTTCTTTAAAAATCTAAGAATCAGCGTAAAGTTATGTGCGAAGATTTCCAGAAGGCATTTTATATTCATTTCATTTCTTTATCGAAAAGAATATGGAAAAATGTTTCGCCAGTATTGATTGGAATACACTATTTGAAACCTGAATTTGTGATACAGTACATGACACACTGGGAGTTAAAGTTAATGTAGAACTTGTGCAGAAATAAAACTGCAGTTGTCAGACCTGAGAAACACGAGAGGAACGCACTAGCTGTGACAGGACTGAGACATGTTTGTAATGTTTTCTCCATATTATTAAGTCCGCCCATGGAGCAAGAAGTAAAGAAGGCAGCATATTACTAACAGTCGTTTTTACACTGCTTGATTTGGGACAGGGAAAGGAATGACAAAGGGTGCTATATATCAGGATCTGCCATGCAGCGTAAAGTGTCTGGTGGAGTATTTATGTTCACTGATGATTCCATGCACCGTACAGCGTCTGTCGGTGTATTTATGGACAATGATGATTCTTACAATTGTAACACCATGGAGGCGGCATAAAACACACGTCAAGTTCGATGCGGAAATGTTTTTCGGCTCAGAATGAACCCACAGGTAGCTAGGGGTAGTTGCTACTGACACTATTGCCTAGACAGTTCATGTGTATAGAGAACAAGGGCGGTCCTGTTACATTTCCCTTAGGAACTCCTGGCAGTGATCTTGTCTATGGGGAAAACTCGCCGTCGAGAACAATGTACTGGGTTCTATCACTCGGAAATCATCGAGCCCATCAGGTATGATGAGACTTTCGATAACAATGAACAGTGGGGTACTGTCATATCAGAACCCAAGGGGCTATTAATTTTACAAAATATTTATATAATTTTTACTCATGAAGGTATTTTAGAAGTTCAGAAGCCAGACAAGCAATTTGACTTAGCTTTGCTTAATCTTCGATTTTTAAATGTTATTTCTTAAATGACGAGCAGATATTTTAGCGTCTGTCTTCATTCCTTCTGGCGTTCGCATCCGAGCGTACGGCATGCGTTCCACCTTTGCTCTATCACAGTATCATACAACTATTTAATTTTCTGCTAGGTCGGAAACGCAGGCATTTATGTAAAAAGTATATTGTTTGTGGCACCTAAAGGAGAAGTTATTAAACGATTCAGGTAACACTATTGATCTGAGGTCATTATTTTCTGTAACAACTTGCTGTTGATTGTTCTTCCTTACATTTAACTTACGTTGTTCCTTGCAACAACATTGGCAGCTGTCCACCTATGGTATTTCTGCGAGAGAGGAAGAGAGAGATTGTCTGGTTGGTTTTGGGGAACGGACCAAATAGCGATATCATCTGTCCCACCGGATTAGGGAAGGACGGGGAAGGGAGCTGGCCGTGCCTTTTCGAAGCTACCATCCCACATTTGTGTGAAGCGATTTAGGGAAATTACGGAAACCTTACTTCAGTCCGGAACCGAGCTGCTGCTACGGTCGTAGGGTCGAATCCTGCCATGGGCATGGATGTGTGTGATGTCCTTAAGATAGTTAGGTTTAAGTAGTTTTAAGTCTAGGGGACTGACGAACTCGGATGTTAAGTCCCATGGTGCTTACAGCCGTTTGAACCATTTTTTGTTAAAATATGTGGGGCAATTTGGACTAGCTGCAATCCTACCCGTGACTCCTCAGATTCAAAACTACGAGACGAGGATGTTGTTTCGCCAATACGCCTAGAATATCTAATGCCAAATGTAGATTAGTCCCTTTTATACGAGTTATTTCCGAAGATAGAAGAAATTTGACCCTTCACGCGTTTTTACATTGCTGACGTATAGCTACTTCTTGTAAAAACACTGTACAAAACTATGGCCTCGGATATATTTCCTCTAAGTACTCTCTCAACCGGTGGAAAACCTTGTTCTCGTCAGCATAATAGCCGCCACGTCCTGCATCATAGGGCAAGAATATTAAACTCATTGCCGGCCGGAGTGGCCGTGCGGTTCTAGGCGCTACAGTCTGAAACCGAGCCATCGCTACGGTCGCAGGTTCGAATCCTGCCTCGGGCATGGATGTGTGTGATGTCCTTAGGTTATTTAGGTTTAATTAGTTCTAAGTTCTAGGCGACTGATGACCTCAGAAGTTAAGTCGCATAGTGCTCAGAGCCATTAAACTCATTTTTGGCTCATGACGGTGTACAAAGAGCTCTCTGTCCCAAGATGCCCCCTCACATGCGACCCCTCTTAAAAGAAACAAATATCTCATCACATACAATGTCTCTCAGGGTAACAGCACAGAGTAGTTGTAAATGTCAGGTTCATACTAGGTATTACATTATACATTCAACAATATAGCTGACTTATTTACGATAATAATCATCTGTCCCTGTGTAGGTGGGAGACGGAAATTCTCTGCCTCGAAAACCCGCCTTATTACATCTCCACCCCTATAACCATATCCACGGTATTCTCGCCCTCGCTTCCATTCGTCGTGCAGCACGTCACTGATGTGAAACTGATATTCTCATTAATTAAATTGATCAAGAGAGTCCCTTTCAAAGGTGAGTAATTTTTCTCGTGCAGTCGTATTACACTCGCCAGGTAACTCTTACAGACGATTCCGTGACGTCTCTGTTCGCTTCCCACAAACTAGGTAATCACTTCCCCTAATACCAAAATAGTTGGTAACCATTGGGCAAATGTCTGAAGACATCCAGCGCCCATTACCTAGTCGTGGTGGTATACTGTTCCTTAACTAATCCTGCGGAGACCTGTCGGTCTATGGGGGCAGTAGTATGTTTCACTCTCTTCTCCGTTCCCATAACGTCATCGCCACCAGGACGCATGTGATCAGCTGTCACCGGGTGGGTAACCTTCATACACCCATCAGGGCTGTACCACGCCTGCCTGACAACCCACTGCTCTCATTTTAAGGGGAGCTGTTAATTATTCCAGACACGTAAAAGGGTCTTGGGCGATATGGTTCCCCTTCCCTCCTGCAAACCGAAACGTTCTGAGATGTATTTTCGAAAGGTACCGCAAATGCTGACATAAGAAATAACAAATCATTTGTCTACTGATCGCCACATCCCAAACGTGAACGAGATTGCAAAGCTTGGTTTCCCTCAGAATACAGCCCTACAGAAGCTCTCCTATTGGTTCCCGCCAAAATGAAGGGCAGATGCCTTGAGAACACAAATGGGAACCTCTGGAAGGAATACGACATTCTTTTCAAGGAACACTATTGAAAACAGGCATTTTATTCTGACTGCAAAAGGATTCTGCTGCCGCCAACGTAGATTTCCCATAACGACCACGAAGTCAGATATGAGGAAACAGTGCCCTTAGGGAGGCATGAGGTAGTCTCTTTCCCTCGCCCTATTTATGAGACGAATAGGAAAGGGAATGACTAGTAGTGGTATGGGGTACCCTTCGCCACACACCGCACGATGGCTGGGGAAGTAAACATATAAATGAAAATTTAGTGTATCTATTTGATATCAGTCCATCCATTTATAGGCTGGCTCTATGACACAAAGATGGAACACACTTTCATGTATCACCATGACTATAGCTCATCTGTCGATATGGATATAAATTTAGGTTTTTACTTACTGCGTCAGTATAGGCGGCTTTTTCGGTGAGTGTCCATCTGTCTGCCTCCATTTCGATATGCAGTTGTTATTCGAAATGTGGTGCTACAGAAGAATGCTGAAGATTAGATAGGTAGATCACATAACTAATGAGGAGGTATTGAAAAGAATTGGGGAGAGGAGAAATTTGTGGCACAACTTGACTAGAAGAAGGGACCGGTTGGTAGGACATTTTCTGAGGCATCAAGGGATCACCAATTTAGTACTGGAGGGCAGCGTGGAGGGTAAAAGTCGTAGAGGGAGACCAAGAGATGAGTACACTAAGCAGATTCAGACGGATGTAAACTGCATTAGGTACTGGGAGATGAAGAAGCTTGTACAGGATAGAGTAGCATGGAGAGCTGCATCAAACTAGTTGCAGGACTGAAGACCACAACAACACACTTCCTCACAAACTATATTAATTTACACTCTGACAGCTAGAATTTTCCAGTTCCCATCATGCGCTTTAAAACTGTAGCTTGTAACAAAGATCTTGACAGAAAGATATGGCATAGGCCTACTTTGCACAAGAGATGTAATTTGTTCTTCATTACATGTATTAAAGTCGATTTAAGGGCAAATATTTTAATCAGACTGATGATAACATGAAAGCAAAAAATAAATAAGTAAATAAATAAATTACTACAAGAATAAACTTCAGGTGATATGATATAATACAGGCAGTTTACAGCAATTTTTTTTTGTCATGGTTGGCATTAACATGAATACCCCGGAATCAATTATACAAAGTTATTGTATCTGCAGTGAGATCTAGCTGTCTCTATGACTAGGACCTTTATATTTAAATTTTAATTAATAACAAACCTTCAGATGAACCGTTGACTTATTTATGTTGTTATGTTAACATGATCTTGGGTATTATCAAGAGTAGATTCTATTTATTTTAGCTAAAGGTATAGGTACAAAAATTGTAGTGATAGTAATGGACTAAAGCTGTTTACACGGCTGTACACTTCATATTTGAAAAACCATGAACAATAGTTCTTTAACTTTTGACTTATTTTTATTCGTACATTAAAGTGATCTGGAATATTGGTAAAGGCAGCTTCTGTTTGTTCCAGTTAGAAGTATTATGTAAAAGTGCTGATTTATGTCAACAGTAGAGGGCTTTAACATTTCGAAATATAGTACAGGTTTTACTCTGTGGTCGGATATTATATTGACACCAGTGTTGTTAGGATGTAAGGAGAGGGAAGGGTGGTAGTTCGTGGGGGGGGGGGGGTGCTGGGGAGGCAGTGTGGTTACTTGGTTTGAACTAGTAGGTCTTCAAAGTTCTGAAGGAAAAATTAGTTTCTCAGATCAATTTGATCATTGAGTAAGTATTCAGGTGCTGTATTTGTGTACATAAATATTCCAGTTTCTTCCATAAGGTCAAGTATTGTGCCTTTGTTGGCGAAATATAGTACTTGGAGATTATGTTCTATGCTGTTTGCAGAATGATTGTGTTGGGCAAGATGTGAGACAAAGCTGGACTTATTCAGGTTGTTCTCGCTTCCCACGCCCAGGTTCCTGGGTTCGATTCCCGTAGGGGTCAGGGATTTTCTCTGCCTCGTGATGACTGGGTGTTGTGTGCTGTCCTTAGGTTAGTTAGGTTTAAGTAGTCCTAAGTTCTAGGGGACTGATGACCATAGCTGTTAAGTCCCATAGTGCTCAGAGCCATTTGAACCATTTTTTTATTCAGGTTGTTAAGACAGAGTGCATCTATGTGTTCTTTAAATTGTTGTTGTGAAGCTTCTACCCGTTTATCCAATGTTGAAGCTTGGACAACAGTTGGAAGTTTTGTACACACCTGACTTTTGATGCTGTTGTATAGTGGTTTTGGTCCTGTGTATGATTTTGTTATGTATTTTGTTGTTGGTGAAGAAACTTATTTTTGTGTAGAATGTCTTGAAGAGGCTGGCAATTTGGTGAGAAATTTTCCCTAGGAAAGGCAGACTTATAAACGTGGTCTTCTTGTTTGTGGGTGGTTGTTCAGCAGTTGGTTCATTTAATTTTGCTGTATGAGTTAGTTTATCTTTTATTGCAGGGTTATACCCATTGCTGGAGCCAACTGATTTATTAATTTCTGTTTCTTTTTGTTTTTCACTTGTGTCCATTGGGATTTTAAGCATGCAGTTAACCATTGTTCTGAAGAATGCTTTTTTATGTTGGTCTGGATGGTAAGAGGATTTGTGTATGGTAACATTGGTGGTTGTTAGCTTTCTGAAAATTTGAAACTTATGCTGTTTATTTTTATTTGAGATTGTTGGATCAAGAGAGTTAATGCCTCCTTGTGTTTCATGTTCTACTGAATTTTACTGTTTACTTTATTAAGTTCTTTGGCTAGATTATCTATTTCTTCTGTTGTTCTATTAAATGTAATGAGAGTGCCATGAACATAGTGTTTTTAATAAAGCAGCTTATCTTTTAGTTGGGTATGGGAACTAAAAAAGTTGTTTTCAAGGTTACTGATGTATTATGTCTGCTAGCAAGCCTGCAAGACTACTACCCTTTGCCAGTCCGTCTTCCTGAATGTAAAACTAGTTGTTGAACAGGAAGTATTTGTGTGATAATATAAGCTCCAGAATCTCTATGAATTCATAGATTTCAGCTCCGTCCATTGTCCCATGTTTGAGTAAGTTATTTCTTACTAAACTGTTTCCTTGACAGGTATGTTTGTATATATTTTGACAATGTCAAGAGATGCAAATTTAGCTGTGACTGGGATGGGGATATCATTTATACTATTGATGAGCTCAGAACTTTTTTTGAGAAGTTATTTTCATATACATATGCCTTGCATATGATATCATTAAGTTTCTTGGTTATTTTATAGCTTGGACTATTGATGGAGTTCACAGTGGGACATACCAGACATTCTGGTTTGTGGATCTTAAAAAGTAATCTGAGTTTTGCTGCTGATGTGTTCATCACTATCCAGTGCTTTGCTTCTAATGGTGTCAACAAGAAGTTGCAGTTTTTAAGCAACTTTTTAATTTTATCATGGAATTTGGGAGTAGAGTCATAAGCTGTTTCCTTTATGTTATTCTTTCTGAAGAATTCACAAGTTTTGACAATATAGTCTGATTCATACATGACAACAGCTGTGTTTCCTTTGTCTGCTCTGACAACGGCATTTTCAGTTGAAAGTTTCTTGTTTATGTCACATAGTATCACTGTTTTAGTATTCATCTTATTGTAAATTTTGTTCTGGTGAATGCTTCTCATAATGATGTTGTTTTCCTTATGAGCTATAGCATTTTGTTCATTGTATTTTAGTTTAGCTGCTGTGCATGCAATTTTTGTGCTGGCCAGGGTGGCAAAGCGGTTAAAGGCACTATAGTCTGGAACCACGTGACCGCTACGGCCGCAGGTTCGAATCCTGCCTCGGGCATGGATGTGTGTGATGTCCTTAGGCTAGTTAGGTTTAAGTAGTTCTAAGTTCTAGGGGACTGATGACCTTAGAAGTTAAATCCCATAGTGCTTAGAGCCATTTGAACCATTTTTTGCAATTTTTGTGCAAACTATTAAGTTTATAATGTTGCTTTTATTTAGTGAGGTGGTACTGTTGTGCTTGAGGTCTTTATTTAAAAGCTTTAATTCATTACTACTGAAGCATATTTCTGTAGTATTTATCACTTTATCAAAAAACTTATGTTCTGTTTGAGAAGAGATACAGGGGGACTTTACTGCATTCTTTGAAATTAGAGCATTTATCTTTTTCTCATGTCTATGTGAGACGATAATACGTTCCTTGTGGACATATACATTGACATAGTCTAGAAAGACCATGAATACATGAGCAACAAGTTTATGGCTAATTTCGAAGTGCATATTGTACAGCTTTGAATTTAGAAGATCTTTCTTTTTGTAAAGAGAACTGATCTCAGTTTTTAAGCAAATAATTTCACATCGTGCTTTTGCTATCTTGGCTGACATTCTTTGACTCGTTCTTTTTATTATGATATAAGTTGGAGTCACCTTTTTTGAGAGACACTTTTTGTTAAACCTTTTGCAAGGATGGTTTTCGTTAGTTTAAGTTTACATTGCCGAATTTCGCGCATTGTTGTAAGTACCTGGCGTGGTAGCAACAGACTATGCTTGTCCATTACGGATATTTTAGAAACGTGATTGTATATTAAATGTAAATAAGTTATACAAAACTGCAACCAGTCACTTTTTTGAATAATTATGTTTTATTCCATGAACCGGTTTTCGAACCTTTTCAGGTTCATATTCAGATAGTTTCAGAAAGTTACATCATTATTACTAGCATAATGCTATGTGCTGGCTCTATAGGGGAAAGATGGCCAATCTTCATCGTACATTCTGCACTATGATCAAAGTACTAGAAATAGGACGCTGTCTGGTATACTATGGTGTATATGTGCGACAATTAACCAAGGATGGTCGTATTGCATAGTCATCTATTGTATGGTTCTAGGAAAAAGTTGTCGAAGGGTGGCCCTGCGATGATACTGAACCTAGGAAGCGTGCTGTCATGTCATTAGCTGGCGTTGAAATTACGGGAAAAGTGGTGAAATGGCAAAAACCGATCGCACTGCCAACCGTGGCGCTTATTACACACACATCAAAAAAGTTTTGCATCACCTTGGTTCCAAGAGTTCCGGATCCTGTACAGAAAATTGGAGTAGACATCAACAAACATAATTTCCGCCCTTTTTATTGCTCACGAAAACCACACATTGCATGTTGTACCACCATACAGCGAGACCTTCAGAGGTGGTAGTCCAAATTTCTGTACACACTGGTGCCTCTAATACCCAGTAAGACATCCTCTTACATCGATGCATGCCTGTATTCGTCATGGTATACTATCCACAAGTTCACCAAAGCACTGTTAGTGGAGATGTTTCCACTCCTCAACGGCTCTACGGCGTAGATCCCTCAGAATGGCTGGTGAATCATGTCGTCCATAAACAGCCCTTTCCAGTTAGTCCTGGGAATTTTCGATAAGGTTCATCTCTGGAGAACATGCTGGCCATTCTAGTCGAGCGATGTCGTTATCCCGAAGGAAGTCATTCACAAGATGTGCACGATGGGGCGTGAATTGTCGTCCATGAAGACGAATGCCTCGCCAATATGCTGCCAATATTGTTGCACTGTCGGTCTGAGGATGGGATTCACGTATCGTACAGTCCTTTCGGCGCCTTCCATGACCACCAGCGTCGTACGTCGGCCCCACATAATGCCACCCCAAAACAGTAGGGAAGCTCGCTGCAGCTGCTGGACAATGTGTCCAAGGAGTTCAGTCTGACCGGGTTACCTCCAAACACGTCTCCGACGATTGTCTGGTTGAAGGCGTTTGCGACACTCATCGGTGAAGAGAACGTGATGCAAATCCTGAGTGGTCCATTCGGCATGTTGTTGCGCCCATCTGTACCGCGCTGCATGGTGTCGTGGTTGCAAAGATGGGCCTCGCCATGGACGTCGGGAGTGAAGATGCGCATCATGCAGCCTAATGCGCACAGTTTGACTCGTAATACGACGTCCTGTGGCTGTACGAAAAGCATTATTCAACATGGTGGCGTTGCTGTCAGGATTCCTCCGAGTCATTATCCATAGGTAGCGGTCATCCACTGCGGTAGTAGCCCTTGGGCGGTCTGAGCGAGGCATTTCATCTACTGTTCCTGTCTCTGTGTATCTCCTCCATGTCCTAACAACATCGCTTTGGTTCACTCCGAGGCACCTAGACTCATCGCTTACTGAGAGCCCTTCCTGGCACAAAGTAACAATGCGGAGCCCAGCGAACCGCGGTTTCGACCGTCTAGGCATGGTTGAACTACAAACAACTCGAGCCGTGTACCTCCTTCCTGGTGGAATGACTGGAACTAATCGGCTGTCGGACCCCTCTGTCAAATATCCACTGCTCATGCATGGTTGTTTACATCTTTCGGCGGTTTTGGTGACATCTCTCGTTAGTCAAAGGGACTGTGTCTGAGATACAACATGCACAGTCAACGTCTATCTTCAGGAGTATTGGGAACTGGGGTGATACAAAACTTTTTTTGATGTGTGTAGTACATCGTCCCATATTGATGCTGTCTGAGCCAGCTCATCTCTTTACTATGACGCTGTTGATTATTACGTAATGACTGACTGACACTACTACTTGGAGATGGAGAGAGTCTTGGTAGCAGCTACACTTTCTGGGGATGGCCAGCAGTAACACATGCACATGGCTGTAATATGAGGAATCAGTGCTCCTTATCTCTTCACAACGGAACAATGAGTCATCTGCTACCATGTCACTGTAGAAGATGAGATCAAATGTACCAGTCATCACATTTTGACACCTGTTTGGAAATGCTCCACAGTACCAGAAACTCTTCCAGTTTCCGAATGTTTCAGCGTCTTCCACATTTTTGTTAATTAGAAATAAGGTCTCTGGTTTTTATTTCTACCACCCTGAGTGTTCTGAGAGCTGTGGATTCCTCCACTCTAGTGTAATATAGGGTGCCTAGGAAGCTGTTTTCCCGGACAGCTAGACAACATAAAAGCAAATCATATCAATGGAGATTATTACAGTAATTGAACTGGCAATACTTGGCTTGCATGTCTAAAATGAAGTGTCGCAAGCAATTGGTGACATGCTAATAATCAATGTCTTTCGCTGTATACAATTTCCATGCAGGCAATTAATATGAGGCACAAGCGTTATCTAAACAGTTAAGATGACGGCTCGTCTTCTAGTGCAGCTCTTCTACTGCTACCAAGGCTTGGCTTTTTTTTTTCATTTTTGTGATTTCATTCCCCTGAGCCATATGGGCAAGGGAGGGCTGTCAGTGGCACAATGCACCGCTCTGCAGCCGAGTGACATCACAACTAAGACGAAAATAACATGTTACATATAAGGCGAAAAAAAGGGGAGACATAAAACAGAGTAAGGGGAGATAATGGAGGTAAAAATACACTGACATGGAGACGTTAATGGGAGGATAATTAAAAAAGTCGGCATAAAGTTAAGAAAACACAGTTGACGATTCTTAGAACACAAAGAAGATACTGAAGGCACACGCACAGGTTAAAATTCGGCCACAGTATTAAAAAGATTCCAGAACAACACACTTTAAACCCACTTGGAGCACACACAATGAAGACTAAAACTGCCAGGTGGGACGTGCCATGGGAGAGGCCAGAGAGGATGGAAAAGGAGGGGAGAGCAAGGTGCAGCAGGGGAGGGGCAGGATGAAATGAGGAGGGGCGTCAGTGGGGACACCAAGAAGCAGGAGACTCGTGGGGCGGGAGATGAAGAGGGAAGACAAGTCAGGAGGGAGTGCAGAGACACTGAAGGGGAGCACAAGAGAGGGAGGGGAAGTAGGAGGGGAAAACCACTCAGGAAAAGGGAGGGGCAGGAGAGGGAGCCTTTAGGAGGAGGCAGGAGGAAGATGGGGTTAGAGTTGGTAGGAAGGGTAGATGTCAGGTCGAAGCTTATCATCCGCGAGGGGCAGATGGTGGAAGTTGCATTGGGAAAGGAGGTTGAGGGTGTGGAGATGGAGAGAAAGTGAGACACAACGGTAAAGGCATGGCAATTGGCTGGGGGTGGAGAGGAAGGGAGATCAATGCGGCGGACAATATATAGCGTGCGGATGTGTTCAAGGAAAAGGAGATGGTGGGGGAAGGGGATGAGGTCGTAGAGGATGCACGTGGGGGACAGAAGGCAGATGCAGAAGGCGAGGTGGAGCGCATGGCGTTCGAAGATTTGGAGGGATTTATAGAACCTGGGAGGGGTGGAAATCCAAGCCACGCTGGCATAACAGAGGATGGGGCGGATCAAGGATTTGTAGGTGTGAAGCATGGTGGAAGAATGCAGACCCCATGCCTGGCCGGACAGGAGTTTCAGGAGGTGGAGTCAGTTGTGGGCTTTGTGTTGGATGGTAAGGAAATGGGGAGTCCAGGTGAGGTGGCGGTCGATGGTGAGGCCAAGGTATTTGAGGGTAGGAGTGAGGTGGATAAGACGGCCATAAATGGTGAGGTAGAAATCATGGAGACGGAAGGAGTGGGTGGTGCGACCGATGATGATCGCCTGGGTCTTGAGCCGAGGCTTGGCTGAGGCGGCGCTTATATAGTCTTCGAGTAGAGACCGCTCCTGTCGTGGTGCGGTCCTAGTCAGCGTGCTATTGGTTGACGCCGTCTCACACAGCCTTCCCTGCCATTACGTTCCATGCCGATGTGCCTGCGCTTGATGTTACATCAGAACATTCCTCCCCCAGCAAAGCGTCGTCGTGTATGGAGCGCGACAACGGCGGATGAGGCCGGTGGGAAGACGTTGCGCTGGACCGGAAGCTGTGGCTGGAGGGGACATCATACCCCGACATCGTACCCCGACTTCTGGCCTTCGCTCTGGCGGAAACGTCCATCAGAAAACGACCAGAAGGGTTCGAATCAACCTCTGGACGCCAAGTACCAGATGTGGAAGGCGACGGCTGCTACGGTGTGGGCGGGTACAGCTGCAATGGTAGGACAAAAGGATCTCGCCGTGCGTCCACCGTCTGCTGCCGCTAAAAACCCTGTAAAAGACAATAACATGCAGGGCGAAGCGATACTTGCGGCCTTCGCGGCCTTCCTTTGGCACCGGATGCTGAGGAGTGTGGATTAGGTGGTTCAGCTTGTGAGGGCGGGGCCGTGAAGCAATACCGCCGGCGATCGTGGATGCGAAGGACAGGAGCCGATAAACAGTTGCAATACTTGATCCCTGGCGTGCGCGGAGCGAAGTTTGGCCATCTCCTGCTCGATGGTTATGACAGAACGTTCCGCTTCGCTGTCTGACTGTGGATGGAACGGTGCACTAGTCAGATTCTGTATGCCATTGCGTTCACTGAATGTTTTAAATTCATTTGACATGAACTGAGGGTCGTTGTCTGACACAATGACTTCAGGTAAACCTTCGAAGCAAAAAAATAGCGGACAACACCGGAATTATGCTATGTGTCGAAGTCGAAATCGTTATCACAGCAAAAGGAAACTTGCTATATGAGTCAACCACAATCAACCAGCGAGTGTTCGAAAACGTCCTGCAAAGTCTATGTGCACACGTAGCCACGGTGATTGCGACCTAGGCCAAGCAGAGAATTTTTGTGGCGGAGCGGACGCATTTTTCGCATATGCGTGACAGTGTGACGTCACCTGTTCTATTTGGGTGTCCATAGCCTAACAAGTACAGTGTCGACGCTCTGACTGTTTCGCACAAACAATCCGCCAGTGTCCTTGGCGAAGTAACTGCAACACTTATTTTTGCAAAGCTTTAGGGATCAACACAGGTGTCTGTCCACTCTCATTATGACCAAGAATCACAGCTTTCTGTACAGCGAGGCTACGCCGAAGTGCAAGTATCGGCGCACTACGGAGTGCTTCACGCTATGCAAAGAACGAGGCCAAGATGTGCGAATGTATGTCAGCAGAACGTTTCAAATGTGAATCAGATTCGGCGGCCTGTGCAATTTTCCTATGTTTCAGTGGAAAAGATTGAAGCAATCAAGAATCCTGAGCATCGATGTGACAACAAGAAGCAGCAGAAGCGTCAAAGTCTGTGTCAAGGGCCAATCGGAAGATGTGAAAGTGTGTCCGTATTACCGTGTTGGGCTGTCGGACGATACACAATGTTCTACTGGTACTGAGACAACAACAAACCCCATCTTTGCAATTTTTGGCCGGTTGGTACAGGAACCGGTTTCGTCGTATGAAGCAACGACTGCAAAAGCTTGTGATCCGTTACTAAGTAGAATTTCCTTACAAATAATGGTGGAATTCTGTGTCAATATACACAACAGTCAAAGCCTATTTTTCCATTTTTTGAGTAGTTACACTGAGCTTTGGAAATCATTTTTGATGCGAAAGCGAAAGGCCTGTCTTTATCACCAATTCTTCAGGTGTACGACCTGCAATGACAATATCGTCCAAATAGTGTGAACCGTTTGATACTTGTGCAGTCAGCTGTTCCAAATACTGCTGGAAAATGGTGGGTGCGGAAGCACTGCCAAAAGGCAAACGCAAATATTTAAACAAGCCCAAATGAGTATTTACTACACACACTTTTTGAGATTCTTCATTGAGTGGTATTTGAAGATACGCGTCGCTTAAATCAATTTTTGAAAAGTAGCGACCAGCACCTAATCTGTCCATGAGATCCTCTGGGCGTGGCAATGGATAAGTATCAGTTAAAGTGTGTGGGTTGCTTGTAGACTTAAATTCAACACAGAGGAAAATGCGACCTGAATGTTTGGGCAGCAAAGCCGGCAGGTGTGGCCGCGCGGTTCTAGGCGCTTCAGTCTGGAACCATGCGACCGCTACGGTCGCAAATTCGAATTCTGCCTCGGGCATGGATGTGTGTTATGTCTTTAGGTTAGTTAGGTTTAAATACACTCCTGGAAATTGAAATAAGAACACCGTGAATTCATTGTCCCAGGAAGGGGAAACTTTATTGACACATTCCTGGGGTCAGACACATCACATGATCACACTGACAGAACCACAGGCACATAGACACAGGCAACAGAGCATGCACAATGTCGGCACTAGTACAGTGTATATCCACCTTTAGCAGCAATGCAGGCTGCTATTCTCCCATGGAGACGATCGTAGAGATGCTGGATGTAGTCCTGAGGAACGGCTTGCCATGCCATTTCCACCTGGCACCTCAGTTGGACCAGCGTTCGTGCTGGACGTGCAGACCGCGTGAGACGACGCTTCATCCAGTCCCAAACATGCTCAATGGGGGACAGATCCGGAGATCTTGCTGGCCAGGGTAGTTGACTTACACCTTCTAGAGCACGTTGGGTGGCACGGGATACATGCGTACGTGCATTGTCCTGTTGGAACAGCAAGTTCCCTTGCCGGTCTAGGAATGGTAGAACGACGGGTTCGATGACGGTTTGGATGTACCGTGCACTATTCAGTGTCCCCTCGACGATCACCAGTGGTGTACGGCCAGTGTAGGAGATCGCTCCCCACACCATGATGCCGGGTGTTGGCCCTGTGTGCCTCGGTCGTATGCAGTCCTGATTGTGGCGCTCACCTGCACGGCGCCAAACACGCATACGACCATCATTGGCACCAAGGCAGAAGCGACTCTCATCGCTGAAGACGACACGTCTCCATTCGTCCCTCCATTCACGCCTGTCGCGTCACCACTGGAGGCGGGCTGCACGATGTTGGGGCGTGAGCGGAAGACGGCCTAACGTTGTGCGGGACCGTAGCCCAGCTTCATGGAGACGGTTGCGAATGGTCCTCGCCGATACCCCAGGAGCAACAGTGTCCCTAATTTGCTGGGAAGTGGCGGTGCGGTCCCCTACGGCACTGCGTAGGATCCTACGGTCTTGGCGTGCATCCGTGCGTCGCTGCGGTCCGGTCCCAGGTCGACGCGCACGTGCACCTTCCGCCGACCACTGGCGACAACATCGATGTACTGTGGAGACCTCACGCCCCACGTGTTGAGCAATTCGGCGGTACGTCCACCCGGCCTCCCGCATACCCACTATACGCCCTCGCTCAAAGTCCGTCAACTGCACATACGGTTCACGTCCACGCTGTCGCGGCATGCTACCAGTGTTAAAGACTGCGATGGAGCTCCGTATGCCACGGCAAACTGGCTGACACTGACGGCGGCGGTGCACAAATGCTGCGCAGCTAGCGCCATTCGACGGCCAACACCGCGGTTCCTGGTGTGTCCGCTGTGCCGTGCGTGTGATCATTGCTTGTACAGCCCTCTCGCAGTGTCCGGAGCAAGTATGGTGGGTCTGACACACCGGTGTCAATGTGTTCTTTTTTCCATTTCCAGGAGTGTAGTTCTAAGTTGTAGGGAACTGATCACCTCAGATGTTAAGTCCCATAGTGATCAGAGCCATTTGGCAGCAAAACACGTGGACTTGCCAACTGACAAGCTGACATGGCTGCAATAACTCCGCTATCTAACAATTCTGTAAGTTCAGCAGCGTCCTTGTCTGTAATGCAATGGGTACAGTTCTGGCCCGGCAAAATTTCGTCTGAGCATTGTCTTTCATGGTAATATGTGCAACAAAATTGGTAGCTTTCCCTAAACCATAAGAAAAGAGTTCTGTCAATTCTTTTAGCAAGCCATCCATACAAATCAAATGAATCAAGATCAAATATGTTCTCACGATCAGTGGTTGTAGCACTGTAAAGCTTAATGTTCACGTGTGCGAGAGATACATGGCAGGCAAAGTACATTTACCTAGAATCGGAATGTCCTGTGCATTATAAGCTGACAGTTGCGTGCTAGTTTCAGACAGGCGTGGTGAGCCTAACATTTCATATGTGTGACGATTTAGCAATGTGACGGAGGCACCTGTGTCCAGCTGAAATTTCCCACGTTATCTCACAAAAAAAACAATTGAACAAAAAAGTTTGTTTGACTGCTGTGTCCTGAAGGCCGATCTGCTGTGTTTTGCCGGTGCCTTAATTCTCTTCTGCCTTTACTTTTGAGGGATGTTTACTTGCTTTCTGTCTCTTAGCGTTTTTGATAAGCAGTGTGGCAAGAAAGGACATGTGCAATTCGTATGTTTGCGACGGAACGAACATAGGAGTTCATCCCACTCACAAAAATCTAGTCACACAGCCCATGTCACTTTTGCAGTATATTCATAGTCAGCAACAGGCAATCGCAACACTAGAAATCATGCACTTTCTTCAGGAACAAAAAAGGGCCTAGAACACGTCCTTGTGGAACGCCAGATACAATTTCTGTTTCACTCGATGATTTTCCAGCTTTATTGGACCCTGGTAGTGACTTGACAGACTAATGCAAACAGCCCTGCTGCTACTAATAACCAGCAGAGACGCTCTAGCGAACAGTCGAACTGCTGCTTTCCGAATGGCCTAACATAACACCGTGTAACTTTTTTGTGCAACGGGCAACCATTCCATACAAGCCACCAGCTATGGGTTTCTCATAACGAGTGTTAAAAACTCAATGTATTAATTCTCTGTATTAGCAGCAGAAGAGTAACGACTAATGGAGGACTCTCAATACGGTTTGCGCAAAGGAAGAAGTTCCATAGAATAGACGTATGCAGAACGGGCACCAGCATCCCATCGACAAGGGAAAGGATTTCATAATTTTTGCTAAGCGAATTCTCATCAAGCCTGACCACACAAGTAGACGTATCATTTCACAATGGGGTTTACAAAATTCACCCGTGTAAAGTTTATTGACTAGTAGCTTATCTCTAAGATAGGCGAAGTTCTACAGAAGCTCGAAATTTAGCCCAATCTTCAATGCCAGATACTTTTAATAGTTTTCACAACGAAACTCTGTCTCTAAATGTAAAAGAAAATCCAAAGAGACTCTGGTGGTACGTAAAGTACACCAGTGGCAAGACACAATCAATACCTCAACTGAGCGATAGCCGCGGCAATGTTACACATGACAGTGCCGATAAAGCAGACAGACCAAGCACGGTTTTCCAAAATTCTTTCACCAAAGAAGATGCAGTAAATATTCCAGGATTCGAGTCGAGAACAACTGCCAACATCAGTAACTTAGAGACAGATATTCTCGGTGTAGCGAAGCAACTTAAATTACTTGATAAAGGCAAGGCCTCCGGTCCAGACTGTATACCAGTCAGGTTCCTTACAGATTGTGCTGATACAGTAGTTCCATACCTGTTAAATCACATACGACCAGTCGCGCATTGAGACATCAGAACCTAAAGACTGGAAAGTTGCATAAGTCTCACCATTACCTGGGAAAGAAAATAGTTTCAGTCTGGTGAATTTCAGATCCATATCAGTGATCTCGATTTGCCGTAGGATTTTGGAACATATAATGTATCAAACATTTTGAATTACCTCAAACAAAACGATTTGTTGACAAATTTCCAACACGGAATCAGGAAATATCGTTCTTGCAAAACACAACTAGCTCTTTTGTCTCACGACGTAATTAGTACTATCGACAGGGGAATTCAAACTGATTAAACATTTTCATGTTTCCAGAAGGCTTTTCACACCATTCCTCACAGCTGACTTCTAATCAGTTTCCGTGCCTACGGAATATCGTTTTAGTTGTGCGACTGGATTCCTGATTTTCTGTCAGAAAGTTCACAGTTCGTAGTAACTGACGGAAAATCATCGAGTGAAACAGAAATTGTATCTGGCGTTCCACAAGGACGTGTTCTAGGCCCTTTTTTGTTCCTGATCTAGACAAACGACGTAGGAGGCAGTGTGTGCAGTCCTCTTCGATAGTTTCTATATGATACTGTCATTTACCGTCTTGCAAAGTCATCAGACGATCAAAACCAATAGCAAAATAATTTAGATAAAGTGTATGTACGGTATTAAAGAGTGACAATTGACTCTTAACGAAAAGTGTGAAGTCGTTCACATGAGTAATAAGCGGAACCTGCTAAATTTCCGGTGCACGATAATTGACAGAAATCTAAAGGCTGAAAATTCGACCAAATATTAGGTAGGTACATAAGTTTATAAAGTATTTGGTTCGTACGTTGGTATTCCGGTTGATATGGGCTTATTTATCGTCTGTCATTTTTTTATTTATAATTCACTGTTGGTATCTGAGTTTACATCCCGCCATTTTGTCGTTTGAGTATAGTGAGTGGAGCTGCGAACGCTAGATAGTGGAGTGGCAAGTGGAAAAATCGGAACGTTACCGACACTTACTTTTGTTTATGCAATGGGGAAGGTTGAAAAATTGCAATTGTGTACCGTATACTTTAAGCCAAAATCACAGAAAATCAGCGGGTGTCCAAATGTGCATCTCTGTTTGCTCGTCATGAATTGGCTGTGAACAACACCGACCACTCCTATCTGGTGGTGAGAAGTGGCGTCTTTATGCTAGTATAAAGAAAAGAAAGGGATAGTTTACCCCAAAACAAATCAGCAACCTCTTACAAAGACCTACGCATATCCACAAAAAATAATTTTATGCACCTAGTGGAACAACAACGGTGTAGTGTCCTATGAATTCCTTCCTGCTGACATTTATTGTGAACAAGTGAGACATATTGCAGACATAATCCAAGAACTACGACCAGGAAGATTGCGTGAAGTGAAGCTACTACACGATAACGCTCACAAGGTTGCGTTTATTTTGCCACAAAGCAACATGAACAGTGGATAGGCAAACAATGTACAGAATACAGAATGTAAACAACTGCAATATGCATAACGGTAAACAAAAATGTTCTTCATTTTTTCCAACTTAATGCAGTTTCTCACACATTGCGACAGCTGTTTAATGTATCAGTATGGAATGTGATCATCTCTGGCACCAATACAGAACTGACGACGACGGGGCATACTGTGAATGAGGTCATCAAGCTCACGTTGAGGTAGCAAGGCCTTTGTTACTACAGAGCTGTTCGGAATTTTTGAAAAGTAGCTGGTGGATGCTGACGTGATGCAGTCTGTCTCCCTAGAGTATCCAAGACATGCTCCATGAGATTCAAATCGGGAGGGCGAGTAGACTATGACATGCTTACCAGTGTCTTCCGTTCTCAAGGAAACATCAACCACCCTTGCTCTATCAGGTCGAGCACTATTGTCGATCAATACGAAGTCTGATCCCACAGCACATTGCAACGACTGCACATGAGGTCCTAAGATCTCGTCACGGTACCTGACAGTAGTTAAACCTGGCCGAGTCACTCGTATAGAGATGTCCGAGTGGTCAACACAATATCTGTCCGCACCATTAAGGATCCTCCTCGATACCTGTCTCTTTGTACAGTGTTTGCACTCCGCGTGTTCCTCGAGCACAGTTTTGACGTAGAACTCGCGGGTGGTGCTACTCCCTCGTCTTCTGTTTCAACAATGTGACTATAGCCGGGGTAACCACGGAAACACTTCATTTAGTGCTGAGTTGCGATTCACGATGATTGAGCTTCTCTGCGCTGCGCTCGAGGAGGTCGCTTTCGCGATCCTCGCCTGGTAAGTCTCTTCTGGCTTCTGCCACCTCACACTCTTCTCAGTCTAAAAGCTACTGGTTGATATCGCTGTACTGACGTCAGTGAACATTTTATTGGAATAACTGAATGTTTTGACAAACGAGCAATTAATACTAGCTTGCAGTGATTCCTTGTGTATAAAACTAGTTAATTCGGTGTTTGAAAATGACAATATCGGTTAGCAGTTGCTATTGTAAATATGTTATGCTGAATATTACTGATACAGGATTCGCAACGGAGTAGCTCTACTGACCTCAGTCCAGTGTTGCTTATTATTGCTTAAAACAAATAACTTGCCCTGTATCATTATTTACGAAAGTGCATATTCTTTCATTTTCTTTTTCAGGTTTCTTTGGGAGCTGATGTTCTCAAGTGAAATGTAAGTAACAAGGGTTTTTGAAGAACAAATGATGTGAAGTTTCATAAGTTATATTAGTTTGGTAACTCTGTTTAACTAGTTTATAAGCAGGTCAGTGCTTGTACGGAGGGGGTCATTGCTGCAAAACCCCCAACGTAGAGACATCGCCGAGGTAGACAGTGCGTGGCTACTCCTGTTTAGAGAGGCACCGAGCTGTTTGTAACCGCTGCACGTGTGATCCAGTCTAATTATGTCAGACCTGCGCTATCGTGTGGGTTGGGTGAAGGTGGTCTCGCAGCTAGAGGCGTAGGAGGTGGACTATATAAGGGCTCCGTGACTGAAATAAACATAAGGAATAATGTATCGTAACACAATGTGGCTGGCATATAAATTAGAAACTTTGCGATTATGCAGGTGGACAACGATACCGGATGAAAGAATAACGGTCATACTCCTCTCAAAGGCGTCCCGCAATGCTTCTGAAGTGATTAAGAGCGACTACATGATATCTGAACATAGTCTGTATAATAAGACACATCCGTCGATTGAAATTAATAGAACTGTTGGTGGCCGGGGCGGCTCCGTTTGTCAATTACTAGACAGGAGACATAAAGGCAACATGCGAAGGCTAAGACGGAGATTTTTGTTGTGCATGCAGCTCGCTGAGCAGTGGAAAATTATATTGGGAGTCTGCAGTAAAAGGTACGAAATAAGAGTTTCTGGAACAGTACTAGGCACGTGATCTTGTTAAGACAAAGCATTTCTAGCGAACCATTGCATTTATTTCTGTTCATGAAAGCTATATCCCGTCGACACCTGTGATCTCGCTGTCGTGGTGTTAAAACGGATGGATTCAGGACTATCAGGCGTCATGTAATTGTCAATATTACGACTGCGATCCTAATGGCCTATAACATCGAGTCGATGATGTGCTCCGGTTGTGGCGTAAAAGACATGAATGAGGTCACTTCAGTAGTAGGGCGAGACACTGCATACACCGCAGAGATATTTTTTGCGCAATGTCGCTTGTGATGCGTTAACTCATGTGTGGTATGCATAGCAAATGAATACACTTTGAATTTCTGCAGTTTTCTTACAAGTTGCTCTTTGTACTTATAGCACCCAGAAATTCAATGTTAAGAGCACTGAAGTCAACGTATTGTAAATACATAAACTTGCTTTTGATGAAGATTTGGTTGCCTGTGTTTATTGTCAACACTTTGACGCTCTTTAAAAGTTCTGCGCTATGAACATAACTGTTGTGCGCGAAGTAGTTTTAGATTCACGACCTTCCACACAGTAATGACATAGATTAAGATGCAAATCTCTAAGGATAATTGTTTGTATGATATATTTTAACACAAATTAATTTTTATCTCAATTTTCTTTAAGGTGCCCGTTGGATCTCGATGTGGATATGAATCTGGATCTGGAACTGGACATGGACATGGATGTGGATATGGATATAGGTTCCGATACCGATATTGACCTTGCTATGGCTGAGGACTTGGATATTGAAGAGTACGTACAGGACATAGAGGATGACCTGTCAGAAGAACTAAACATCATCGAGTTCTTACCTGATGATGTGTGTCGCCTACATCAGGATTTCTGTCTTTCTGATGATTTTATGTCAGACAAAGAGTCCTTACGTGATGAGACGGAGATGCTGAAGTTGGAAGACGCTTCTGCTACGGAAGAGGTGGTGGTCATACGGTTACGTTATGTTGTTACAAAAGAATTTGTAATTCAGAAACGTAAATTGATGGCTTTGTTTGAGGCTATGCTATTTCCACAAATAAATGACGTTTTTTAATTTCTGGAAATTGTCTTTTTTGTCTTCACGTGGGAGCAGAAATTGCTACAGATTAATAAAGTAGGTATACAGTGTTGATTTGACAAATGTCTTGGGTGGCCTTTAAAAAGTAAATGCTTGTAGTTGTTTGAATGCTGTCGTTACGGATTCAATTTTTCACTAAAAATTTAAGAATCAAAGTAAAGACATTGTGAAAATTTCCAGGAGGAACCAGTTCCTCTTTATTTCATTTTTCCATCGAAAAGAATAAGGAAAAATGCTTTGGTAGCATTGACAGGAATACACTATTTGAAACCCGGAAGTTTTCATACAGTATATGAAATACTGCGAGTGGAAGTTTATCTAGTGCTTGTGCAGAAATAAAACTACAGTTACAAGACCTGAGAAACACGAAAGGGACGCACTACCTGTGAAAGGACTGAGACATATTTGTAATATGTTCCCCAATGTCATTAAGTTTGCCCATGGAGCGTGAAGTAAGGAGACGCCTCTATAGAGACAGACATTTTTACACTGCTTCATTTTGAACAGGAAAAGGAATGGCAAAAAAAAAAAATGGTTCAAATGGCTCTGAGCACTATGGGACTTAACATCTGTGGTCATCAGTGCCCTAGAACTTAGAACTACTTAAACCTAACTAACCTAAGGACATCACACACATCCATGCCCGAGGCAGGATTCGAACCTGCGACCGTAGCAGTCTCGCGGTTCCGGACTGCGCGCCTAGAACCGCTAGACCACCGCGGCCGGCATGGAATGACAGTGAGTGGTATATAGCGCTCTCTGTCATGCACCGTACACAGATGATTCTTACAATTTTAACACCATGGAGGCGGCATAAACCACACGTCAAATTCGATACGCAAATATTTTCTGTCTCAGAGTAAAGACTACACGGAGGGTAGGCGTTGAATATGAGAAGATCGTGTTGTGTCGCGCCTTAAGGCGGGGAAACGTGCCTGTGGGCTATAGAGACATTAGCCCACCGTTCCAAGATGCTGCTGTTGATCATGGTCGGGACGTCGCCAATTCAATCGATAGAGCCGGCCGGTGTGGCCGTGCGGTTCTAGGCGCTTCAGTCTGGAGCCGCGTGACCGCTACGGCCGCAGGTTCGAATCCTGCCTCGGGCGTGGGTGTGTGTGATGTCCTTAGGTTACTTAGGTTTAAGTAGTTCTAAGTTCTAGGTGACTGATGACCTCAGATGTTAAGTCCCATAGCGCTCAGAGCCATTTGAACCATTTTTTGGAATCGATAGATTCAGAAGTAAACAACATGCATATAATCTCATCGATTCCATACGGCTAGAATCCGAGACGATCGACATATCGTATGTTCACTCGACTGTAAGTCATAATACAGCCACATCATATATTTAGTGTCATAGAGGGTCTTGGCAACCACTGTTAGAGCTTCTTTTGATATGATACGGTTCAAATGGCTCTGAGCACTATGGGAATCAACTTCTTAGGTCATCAGTCCCCTAGAACGTAGAACTACTTAAACCTAACTAACCTAAGGACATCACACACATCCATGCCCAAGGCAGGATTCGAACCTACGACAGTAGCGGTCTCGCGCTTCCAGAACTGTAGCGCCTAGAACAGCATGGCCACTCCGGCCGGCTGATATGATATCTGCACGTGTATACATACTCCGCAATCCACCATAAAAGTCATTCTCTTTGCTGCCCCACTCGCAGACAGAGCGAGAGAAAAAACGACTGTCTACACGCTCCGTGCGAGTCCTAATTTATCTTATCCTTTCTTCGTGGTCCTTACACGAAATGTGCATTCGAGGCAGTAGAATTGATCTGCAGTCAGCCGCAAAAGCCAGTTCTGTAAATTTTTTCAGTAGTGTTTCGTGAGAAGAACCACGTCTTCCCTCCAGGGATTCCCATTTGATTCGCGGAGCATCTCCGTGATAATCACGTGTTAATAGAACCTACCGGTAACAAATCTAACAGCACGCCTCTCAATTGCTTCGATATCTTCCTTTAACACGACCTGACGTGGATCCCAGTCACTCGAGCAGTACTCACAAATATGCCGTAGCAGTTTTGCACTAGGTCTCCTTTATAGACCAGCCACATCTCCCTAAAATTCTCCCAACAAACGGAACTCGAGCTTTAGACTTCCCCGCTAGTAACGGTACATGCTCTGTTCATTTCAAATCGCTCTGGAACGTTACTCATAGGTATTAAACTGAGGTAACTGTATTAAGCAGTACACTAGTAATACTATATTCGAACATTACAGGATTTTATTTTTCCTTTTCACTCATATTCACCTGCTGCTCTCACACAACACCTTAGATTTTTACATCTACATCTACATCTACACGGATACTCTGCAAATCACACTTAAGTACCTGGCAGAGGGTTCATCGAACCACTTCACAGTAATTCTCTCTTATTTCACTCTCAAACAGCACGAGGAAAAAACGGACATCTATATCTTTCCGTGCGAACTCTGATTTCCCTTATTTCACTATGATGATCGTTTCTCACTACTTAGGTCAGCGACAACAAAATATTTTCACGTTTGGAAGAGAAATTTGGTGATTGAAATTTCGTGAAAAGATTCTGCCGTAACCATTAACGCCTCTGATTTACAGGTGTCCATCCCAAATCCTGTATCATGACTGCGACACTCTCTCCCTGTTTTGCGATAATACAAAACGTGCTGTTCTTCTTGGAACTTTCTAGATGTACTGCGTTAATCATATCTGGTAAGGATTCCACACCGCGCAGCAGTGCTCCAAAAAGGGCGGAAAAGCGTAGTATAGGCAGTCTCTTTAGTAGATCGGTAATATTTTTTAAGTGTTCTGCCAATAAAAATCAGTGCTTGGTTTGCCTTCCCCACAACGTTTTCTATGTGTTCTTTTCAATTTAAATTGTTCTTAATCGTAATTCTTAGGTATTTAGTTGAATTTACGGCCGTTACATTTGATTGATTTATCGTGTAACCGAAGTTTAACGAATTCCTTCTCGGCACTCATGTGAATGACCTCATACTTTTCATTATATAGGGTCAAATACCAATTGTCGCACCATGCAGGTATCTTTCGTAAATCGTTTTGCAATTTGTTTTGATCTTCTGATGAGTATACTAGACGATAAACAACATCTGCGTCCGCGGCTTGTGGTCTTGCGGTAGCGTTCTTGCTTCCCGCACACAAGGTCCCGGGTTCGATTCCCGGCGGGGTGAGGGATTTCCTCTGCCTCTAGATGACTGGGTGTTGTGTGTCTTTCATCATCATATCATCCTAATTCACTCGCAAGTCGCCGCACTGGCGTTAAAGAACTTGTGGAGCGGCGGCTGAACCGCCCCGCGAGGGGTCTCCCGGCCACCTATGCCATACGCTCATTATCATTAACATCTGCAAACTTTCTAAGACGGCTGCTCATACTGGCTCCTAAATCATTTATATACATATGGAACAGCATAGGGCCTGTAACACAACTCGGGGAACGCCAGAAATCATTTCTGTTTTATTCGATGACTTTCCGTCAATTACCTCTCTAACAGGAAATCACGAATCCAGTCACATAACAGAGGTGATATTGCATAAGCACGCAATTTCACTACAAATCGCTTGTGTGGTACCGTGTCAAACGCCTTCCGGAAATGTAGAAAAGCAGAATCAATTTGAAATCCTTTCTCAGTACACTCAAGACTTCGTGTGTGTAATTCGTAACGTTCGACCACAATATATATTCCAACATCCTGCTGGAACATTCTGCTGGATATCGATCTTACTGGCTTTCTTGAATATTGCCGTGACCTGTGGAAGTTCTCAGTCTTTGCGTACGGATCTTTCTTCGAGCGAACGGTTGTACATGATAGTTAAGTATGGAGCCATTGTATGAGAATACTTTGAAAGGAACCTACTTGGTTTACAGCCTGGACCGGAAGACTTGCTTTTATGAAGTGATTTTAGCTGCTTCACTACTCCGAGTGTATCTATTTATAAGTTATTCATGTTGACAGATGTTCTTGATGCGAATTCCGGAATATTTACTTCGTCTTCGATGGTGAATGAATTTCGATAGGCTGCGTTTAGTAACTCTGATTTCGCAGCACTGCCGTCGATAGTACGAGACGTATTTTTTAAGTAAATACCGCTTTGAAATTTAAAAAAAAGACGTGCTAATGTATCTCAATAGTTTTGTTTTTACGTGAAAGCTTGTACCTTAATCTACTTTTCTACGTAATTTCCGTCAATATTGAGGCACTTGTCATAACGTTGTACTAGTTTTTGAGTATCCTCCTCATAGAAGTCTGCCGCCTGGCTTGTTAACCACTGCTTCACCACTGTTTTCACTCCGTCATCGTCTTGAAGACGCTGACCGCCCAGGTGTTTCTTCAAGTGCAGGGCGCAAGATCGGGGCTGTACGGAGGATGATCCAGAGTTTCCCATTGAAAAGATGTGATGAGATCTTTGGTCTGATTCGCCACATGCGGACGGGCATTTTCTAGCAGCAAAACGATGCCCATGCTCAACTTCCACGGACAGTTGCTTTGATTCTGGTGTGACGTAGGCCATCCATGTTTCATGGTCCGTAACAATTTGGCTTAAGAAATCATCACCGTCGTAGTGGTACCGCTCAAGGAAAGTCAATGTACTGTCTAAACGTTTTGTTTTGTGCACATCCGTCAACATTTTCGGTACCAAACGTGCGCACAATTTTTCGGTAATTCAAGTGCTCGGTTACAATGCCATACAAAACGCTACGAGAAACATTAGGGAAGTCATCCCTCAAGGAGGAAATCGTAAAGCGTCTGTTTTCTCTCACCTTATTGTCCACTTCCTGCACCAAACTTCCATTAACGACCGAAGGACGCGCACTCCGTCGTTCATCATGCACATTTGTGCGGCCATCTTTAAATGCTCTAACCAACTTTCTTACCATTCCATCACTCATAATGTTTTCTCCGTAAACTGCACAGATGTCACGATGAATATTGATCGCTTTTAGGCCTTTAGCACTAATAAATCTTATAATAGCCAGTACTTCACAGTCGGTGGGACTCAAGATTATCGGAAGCATCTTAAACACTCAGTACACAACGTAAACAAGGAAGAACCAGAATGTAATGGCGCCAGTGCGTTGATTAAGGTACAAGCTTTCATGTAAAAATAAAATTATTGAGATATCTTAGCACGTCTTTTTTAATTTCAAAACGGTACTTACTTAAAAAACACGCCCATTGCTGTCGCGAAGAGAAGGCATTGACTGGGTCTTGCCACTAGCATACTTTACATACGACCAGAATCTCTTTGGATTATCTACCAGGTTTCGAGGTAAAGTTTCGTTGTGGAAACTATTATAAGCGTCTCCCATTGATGATCGCTCTAAATTTCGACCTTCTGTAAAAAGGTCGCCTGTCTAGGAGATTTTGAGTTCGTTTGAATTTGGCAAGTTTCTTTCGTTGTTTCTGCAACAGTGTTCTGACCCGTTTTGTGTACGAAGCGTATCAATCTTTCAATTGCTGTCGATATTATTTCTTTGAAGTCAGACTACATCTGGTCTACACTTACATTGTTAATTTGAAATAAGTGGAGAGCGTCTCTCTGTGCTGAAAATAATCAACTCTACTGTCATCTCGTAAGCAAGACTGGCAGGCAGTCTTTACCACTTCTGTTAGCCGCTTGGGACCAGAGGGAATCTCTTCCGATCCAAAGCGACACACATCACTGATACTGACGTCAGTCACCATCTGCAGTTGGCTACACCATGTGCTCTTCATGGCATCCGGAAGGAGCCATTCCACGTCTGGAATGGCACCACCCGGTATGCACACGGAGTGTTCATTGGTTTTCTTCCCCTTCTTGGCAGCCATGTCCCTTTGGGGCCCCATAACGCGCCTAGCATTGGAGCTCCCAACTACCAATAATCCCAGCCTCTGCCTTGCAGGCTGAGAGATTCCCTCTGAAACAGGACAAGCAACTGCATCCGGCTGAGGGACAGTGTCACCCACAGACCACACCTGGAACCTGTTTCTCAGACAAACCAGGGAGGCTTTACGTGCAGCCTCCTGGGAAGCCTTTCGCCACTTGCTGCGCTCTGGGGTGTCCTCCGACTCCACCACAGGTGAGGGGTCAGCCTCAGTGCGAGCATTAACTGGGCCAGCCACCGGTGAGGGCCGATCGGAGGACTCGGACGTGCTGGACTTCCTCTGGATCCCCACGACCGACCACAATTGTGGTTCTCAACCACTGCAGCCTCACGCTGTGTAACCGAAGCCATCACAGCCTGAAACTGAGAGCGAAGTGTCACCAACTCGGCTCGTATCCACACACAACAATCGCAGTCCCTGTCCATACTAAAGACCATGGAAAACTAAACTATGCAGATAAACGGACTATCTGAACGTCCTGCGCAACTCTACTGTAGACCATGACGAAAACGCAGGAACTGTGTCTAACAAATTAGATTCATACGCAGAGATTCAAAAACCTAACTACTGAAGCACTCAGGCGAAACTAAATAATTCGCCCCTGATTACGAAATCGGTTTACTTTCCTACGCAAACGAAAACGCGAGAACTGCGGCTATTAGATATTAATTTAACTTGCTGAAACTGAAGAAACTAAACTATTAAAGCACACAGATGATGTTATAGAATTGCTGCTTGTGTCTCGGCCCGGCTATTTCTATGTCCTCCAAACGGGAGTACGTGCGATGTTCAAACGACAGTGCGTTTGTACGATCCTCTTGCTTGAACGATATCTTAAAAGGGAAATTTAAAACTTCAGGTTTTCTTTCGTTATCTTCTATTGCAAAAGGAAACGGTTATCGAGAATAATTTGAGCACGATATATGTACTGGAGGGCAGTAAATTGGGGTACTTTGTTACGAATACTTCGACGACGTACTGATCAAATTTTTATTCTCAACGCGGTTTGATTTCGCTATGCGCATGTTGACTGGTGAATTTTCATCAGAGTACCTTAAAAAATTATGTGGACTTCCACAAGTACTTAACTACGTGAATACTGTTTCCTTTTTGTAGCGCAGCCGTGACCTTTCAAGAGCAGTGCTAAAATTCTCTCCCTATAACGCAAGCCCAGAAAACTGCCGTCAAGCCCGTCAGAAACTAGACGGCGCCCTTAGTTGGTAGCCTCCATTCGGCTGCAAGCCAAGTAGCCCCAATACGTTCTGGGTACGAGAATGCAAGTTGTGAGACCCGATTGTTCTCCCCTAGTGAGATCACCAGTCTTAAACATTTGCGCCAGGTCTCTGTAAGAACTGAGGATGCCCTCAGAATGTATCTGAAAGACGGAATTAGTGTCGGCATGAGAAACAACTTCTAGATATCTGCATACTGCACCCTCGATAACTGCAGGCAGTGTCTCCGTCACATCTGAGATGAGACTCCTCCCTCTCCCCCCTGGCCATTGAAACTAACTTCATTTTAATTTCCGCATGAAAAGGTAACATTTGTTACCTGTATACCATGGTTACGTTCCAGGTTGCTCAAAGTGACGACCACCTCCATCTGCGACAGCCTGGAACTGAGGTACAGATTGCTCTGCTGCTGCCCGAAGCATCTCAGGTGGGATGTTGGCTACCTCCCTCACTAGGTACAATTTGGATTTGTTTTCAGGCCTGGTCGCTATTTCCCTAAGGGTCGCCATAACGCACCTAACACCGGAGCGAAACATGAAAACTAGACTTGCTGTCTTTTATACAAGGATTTGCAGACCAGACATTGCTTCACAGTTGCTAAATATGTAAGGGAAGTTGGATATACCTCCTAATATCCTCCTCTGTCTCTCTCCTCCCTATCCTTGTCCTTGCCTCTCTGTTTCTCCATCTCCTCCCTGTTCATCACATTCTCCATCCTCTCTCTGCCCATCTCCTCCTGTGCCTACACTCTATCCATCTCCCCCTTTGTCCTCTCTGTCCATTCCCTCCCAGCATTCCCTCCCAGCCCCAATCTGTCCATTCCTCTCCACCCCCCCCCCCCCCCCCCCTCTCTGATCTTGAGCCTTGTTTATTTTTATTGCAAACGAAATCTTGAATGGGAAATGAATTGGCTTAAAACGAATCGGGAAATCGGTTAGTATCACTGATAAACGAGCTATGATAGAGACCTCTCCAGCTATTGCACCCGTGAGGATAGCAGCTGTAGCGACAGTATTTCGAGTACTATTAATCCGCTAGGTGGAAGTATTGCAAAGCTGCGGACGATTCAGATTTCGTAGTAGTATTATAAGCGCAATCGATGAGCCATAAATACAACTTTACTGTTTTCTGTTGAAAACGATTGGGAGAAAGGAAACTAATCCGCAGACTTGTGCAGTACGGAGCACAGCATTTTTTCTCTCGCAGTCTGTTGTAACCGAAATTCATCACTTCGTTGTTTAAAAACGTATAATTCGTGCTTCCGTATGAGTGTTAGTTACGGTACTGTGTGAAAATTTTAAGTTAGTCTGTCAGCAACTTTTCGAGATTTTTGATAATAACTTTTCCCTATTAAGTATTATACATACAGGGTGGTTATAATTAAACTTCAGAGGGGCCCCATGAAAAACGAGTGATCGTAAGACAATGGAACTTTGTCAAAACATTTTTAAGCAGATGTGGAAAAGAAGGAGCGAATAAACCATTGAAACTAACTTCATTTTAATTTCCGCATGAAAGGGTAACATTTGTTACCTGTATACCATGGTTACGTTCCAGGTTGCTCAAAGCGACGACCACCACCATCTGCGACAGCCTGGAACTGAGGTACAGATTGCTCTGCTGCTGCCCGAAGCATCTGAGGTGGATGTTGGCTACCTCCCTCACTGCGCTTGTCTTCAGCCTGCAACGTGTATTAATGATAAATCCTGCCCTTCAGCTTACTCCACAACTAGGAATCACACGAGTTCAGATCTAGTAATCATGAAGGCCACGTAGTTTTGATTGTTCGGCCAACGATTCAGTTTTTTCCACATTTGTTACGGATTAACCGAGTGACGTTACGAGCAACGCTACGTGGAGCACGATCGTGCATCAAAACAGTTGAATTCGAAGCACCTCTCTCCCGTAGTGCAAGGATCTCGTATTGGCGGAGCATATCACAGTAGCGTGTGTCGTTCACGCTGCATGTCCTTGGTCCTTGGGGTCAGATTCTGTACCAGTACTGGCGCCTAATTGTATTTCATGACACTGACACCACTAACTACGCAAATCCTGCAGCACAGAGCCTGACCATCATTCCCATAAAGTTGGGTACCTATACGGTAAATAGTTTTCCGTCTACATTGGCTCAAGCAGCGAAAGTTTAGTTATAACCATCCTGTATACTTACACTCATAAAAATATATACATAGCCTGCGTCCGTTCGAACGTTTATTAGAGCCAAGAGTGTATAATTTGAAGTTAATCGGGCAAAGGCTTTTCGAGATTTTTCGTAATAACTTCAAATAACTTCTTGTCTTGATAGATATTTAGTTGTTTAAGAACATGCATTAAGACATCAGGGAATAACTACAATGGCACTAGAGGGAGCTGAAGAGGTTAAAAACTGTAGAGGACGATAGATATTGGAATATACCGAGCAAATAACTGAGGACGTAGGTTGGAAGTGCTGCGCTGAGATGCAGATGTTGTCAGAAGAGTGGCGACTAAAAAAAAAAAAAACAAAAAAATGGAAACAAACAGCCTGTATGTTAATAAAGGTCACGATCCTTTACTTTTATATTTATTCACGCAGTGCAGAAATTTATGATAATTGGCTAAGTCGAAGAAAACGTACTTATCAGTGAGTGAAAGAAGACGGTCAGAGAGGTTATCAGATTTTTCACTCTCCTTCTCTTTTGCTAACAAAAATAATAGTCACATCGAATGGATCGATGCATCGGCGTCCCTTTCAGAACGACGCAGATTCCCTGGCTGTACGTTGAAATCATCACTGTAACTAGACAAAAGTTATATTTCAGTGCTTAATGACAATATGTGGCGAGCACACATACGAGTGATTTTGAGATAGAGCAATCTCTAATGACCAGTATAATAATCACTCTGATAGTGTTCACATTTAAATAAAGGATGGTAGTAACTCCTTTAATCTGTACAGTAGTTAACCATCGCGTGAGCGATGATGCACAAGCACAGCGGGAAAGAGAAGCGATGGTAATTGCAAAATTAAGGGAGAGACGAAGGCAGCGATTAAAAGCATACAATGGGCATTCAGCTGAAAACGAGACGGATGGTAAGAAGTAATTACACTGTTTATTGTGTCAACAGTAATCTCCATCCTCTCTTGGGACACCACCTAGATGAAGCACTGTCCGTATGGGTGGACAGGATTGCATATCCACGTGAAGCTGAGGGCAATACCAAATACAGAGGTCCTACTGCCAGAAAGGCTTTAGCTGACGGATCAGACTAAGAGTGTCCCACAACGTCCTGTCTTCCTTATCCACTCCTAGTCCTTACCCAATTCCCTTACCGAATACAAGGTGTGATGCGATACCTGCGGAAGGATGCGTGGCACATGGGGAGATGTGTCACAAATGGAGCCTCAGCGATACCGGGCGACCTCCCTGAGGAAGTAGCACTTCTGTGGTGTGGAGCTTGTAGATCCCCAAATCTCATAAAACCAAGAAGGACACGACTGATGAAAATAATTTAAAACAAACTGAGGGGCAAACTGAGACCTCAGACACCCAAACCTTGGTGTCAGGACCGATGGAATGGACTCCCACTACTGAATCAGGCTCTAGACCTGAGCAAGAAGTGGAAACTGTAACTGAGAAGTTGGACCAGATCACGATAAAGCCTCGTTTGGGGCCCGGAAACTCTTCAGGGAACAGAAACAAAAGGAAGGAAAAGAATGGCTTCTCAAACGAAAGTGGAGGGAATTAAAAGGGCCTGAGCCCAAGACCCTCACAAAAAAACTGTCTAAGGCTGAAGTGGATATGAAGATCCCTTCAACGTCAAAGACTGGTAACAAGAGGATAAGGGAGGAATCTAAGACTCCCTCCAGAGTCCAGAAAAAGCCGAGGCAAGAAATAGGGAAACAGACCTATAGTACTGTAGTCTTGGTTTTTAGGATAGCGGTTATCCAAGGACGCTATCGACTGGCAAACATCACCTCACAGCAGGAGGAGCTCGTGCAGATGGCCCTCATTGAAAAGATTGGGGGGGGGGGGGGGGGGAGGGGACGCTCGTTCAGGACCCAAATTCAGGAGGGTCTATCTAGATCTCAGTGCCCTCATTTTTGTCTGTGAGGAGGTCCATACAATGGAATGGCTCAAGCACAAGTTGCCCATGATATCCCCGTGGCAGGATGCGAAGCTGCTGGTTAAGATGGCAGCTGAGCTTCTTAAGACCGCAAAGGTATCAATATAGATACCAAAGATCCTTAAGGATGTCTCTTCAAAGACTCTGTTCGAGAAAATAGAGGCCTAGAACCCAAAAGTGTCGACAGAGGATTGGAGAGTAATTAACCAGACGGCTGTACTAGAAGGACGAACCCTAGTGGTGGAGGTGAGAGAGAAGTAACGAAGGCTATGCGAGAGCAAGACATGAAATTGTTTTTAGGGTTCTCGCAGGTTCCCACCAGGGTAAACAAAAACCTCAAAAGAAATGATGGCAGAAAGATGGAGACTTGACGTGCTGCTGATTAATCTGCAGCACACTAAAGTGGCCACTGCTATCTTGAGTCATCACCTGGGAGACAGGAATTGGACGTGGCCCTGATACAAGAACCCTACTTATATAAAGGGGTTTCATCAGGCCTCAGTGGTACTGGAGGTAAGTTGATTTATGTTAGAAATCTAAGAAACTCCAGGTCATGCATTTATGTGAGAAATGGAATTTCTTTCATTTCTTTCTCTGGAACAGAAGTCTCTTCCATGGACCTGGTGATCATCAGGATGCAGCAGCGTGAGGAAGGTACCATGAGCAATTGTTTTGGCCTCAGCATATCTTCCTTACAAAGACAGCTCCTCCTTTGGGGGTGAGGAGATCAAAAGAAGCTAGCCATAAGCAAGGCGACCCACTGTTGGTTGGATGTGAAGCCAATGCTAACAACCTAGTGTGGGGCAGCAAGGACACCAACAGTAGAGGTGAGTACCTTCTTGAATTTCTCTTGTCCAACAACCTGGACGTCCTGAACAGTGATCAAGTGATAAACATTAACTTTGGTTCCATGATGATGGGCAGCTATGTCAAACAATGGCATGTGGCGTTAGAGTCATCCTCATCGGACCACATGTATATAAAATTCAAGGTAGAAATGGGAATCAGACAGACCACAGCCTATAGGAATCCCAGGAAAACAGACTGGGAGACGTATAGGAGGGACCATGACTTGAACCTATCGGAAATCAAAACCTCGATAAGGAATCGAGTAGCGTTTTAGGAAGTAGCAGAGGCTGTTCCCTCTGCCATAGTGACCTCATGCCAGGACAACTCCACTATCCCCTTCACATGTAGAGTTTCATCCAAACCTTAGATGAGAAACTAACGTGGACCCCTCACAATAAGAGGATCTACTCCAAGGCGAAAGGTACTCTAGTGAGTACTAGAAGAGCTTGTGGCAGAAACTCGGGCCTAAGCCCAAGAGGTATGCACTGGATATACACAACGGTGGTTAAACATAGGATATCCTATGCGCCTGTAGTATGGTGAAAGAAGGTAGAACAGCAGGTTGCAGCTAAGGAACTTGCTAAGTTGCAGAGACAGGGCTGCTGAACCCTAACAGGCGGAATCAGCAACGCACAAAGCGCTGGGGTGGAAACCATGCTGGACATGCCTCCATTACACCGTTTGGTCAAGATGGAGGCAGCAGCTGGAGCATACAAACTCAAAAATGGTCGAAACTGGATCTCATTGGGATATCCAGAATCACACACTAAAATAGTGAGTGAGGTATATATAGGAATGGTTGGGGAAATGCTAGCCGACTATATAATAACTCCCAACTGCTTCAACAAGCCTTACAATATAATAATTGGAAGCAGTGAGGAGTGGGAAAAACAGTTTGACTCAGTACGGAGGACATTGTCTGGTTCACTGATGGGTCGAAATCATACCAATGTGCTGGTGCCAGGCGCTTCAGTCAGGAACCTCGCTGCTTCAACGGTCGCAGGTTCGAATCCTACCTCGGGCATGGATGTGTGTGATGTCCTTAGGTTAGTTAGGTTTAAGTAGTTCTAAGTTCCAGGGGACTGATGACGTCAGACGTTAAGTCCCATAGTGCTCAGAGCCATTTGTACCATTTCATGGTGCCAGTATTTGTGGGGTTCAGCCACATCTCGAGGGCATTATCTCTTTAGGAAAACTGGTCTTGCTATTCCAAGCGAAAATCACTGCAATCAGAGTGTGTGTGGAGGAGAATGTACGTAGGTGCTACAAGGACCATAGCATCTACACCTATTCTGGCAGCGCTGAAATCATTGGGAGCTTCTGCAACAAGGTCTAAGATTGTGGCAGAGTGTCATAGGGTTCTGGTGGACCTAGGGGGAAGCAACAGGGTAAACCTAGTGTGGGCCCCTGGCCACTCAGGGATCGATGACAATGAACAAGCCGACAGACTGGCCAGGATAGGGCCGAAGACTCCATTCATTTGATGGGAACCTCTCCCGATAATCAGCAAGGCTATGATTAGACTAGAATTACGAAACTGTCTGAGAAGACAGCATGTAGAATACTAGACCAAGGTCTAGAAAAAAAGGAAAAAAAACATGACAAGGTAATGATGCGAAAGCCATGTTTTAAAAGAAGCTCTGTAATCATGGTCTTGATCAGGAAAGAGAATAAACTCATGATTGGACTGATGACCGGCCATGGGAATCTCAAAAAACACCTACATGGAACGCCTATAACGGAAGAAGACCCTAAATGTAGGATCTGTAATGAAAGTGAAGAAAATGCATCACACCTAACCTTCGAATGCACAGCACTGGAGAGCAAGAGACACAGAATTTTCGGGTCAACTATACCTGAAGAAATTGTGTCTAGCAAAGAACTGGTAGAGGGACTCCTTGCACTATTTAAAGGCACTGGTTGGCTTTACTAGATATACAGGGAGTGATACCGCACAATAAACTCGGTTTCGGTGTGGACAGTGGCGGGTTACACGAAAGCTGTTTTAGCTTCCCTGCTAAAATCAATCAAATAAAATCGATCTTCGTAACTAATAAACAATTATCTGTGAGACAAGACAGTAAATGCCTTCATGGAAAAATGTTTGTCTACGGAACAATTATTGTACCCACGCGTGCATCTCTTCATCCGAAACAAATCCACGGCAACAAATTTCTTTCTTCAGGGCTCCAAAAACATGGAAATTGCCTGTGGAGAGATCGGGACTGTATGGAGCATGTTTAACGGCTACGCAGCGAAATTACGTAGTCGAGACAACAGGCACGTCTGATCCGAAAAAAGGTTGATGAGCTTTTTCTTTGACTGAAGGGGCCGGCTTATCATTGACTTTCTGGACCCACAGCGCCAAAATTAACACGCAGAGGTATGCAGACACTTTGCAGACATTTAAGCGCGCCATCCAGTCCAAACGCCCAAGAATGTTGACGGATGGTATCACTCAGTTGCAGAAGAATGTGTCCACCGCCGTTCTGCCAAGGATATTTCGTGATCGTTGCAGAAGTTTCACTAGGAGGACCTTACACATCCTACATTCAGCCCTGATCTCTCCTCGTACGATTTCCATGTTTTCGGAGGCCTGAAGAAAGATATTGGTGGCCATCGACTTGTTTCGGGCGTAGAGATTCACGCCTGGGTAGAATCATGGTTGCTTAGGCCACCGCAAACATTTTCCATGAAGGCAATGATTATCGCGTCTCACAGTGGAGTAAATGTATAAGGAGCGACCAAGAAGTTCCCTTTTGAGGTTGTTGCTGCGACGTGAATGCAACATAGCGCGACTCCGATGCAGGTATATGAATAGAGAAACGGAGGCAAGGGAATAATGTGCCGTTCTTGACCTTCGCACGAGTGTGCGGTAAATGCGGACCACATGAACTATTGTGACATTATTAACAAGTGCGTCCAAACAGGACCAAAGTGCTATTGTTCTCTGGTTGACTACCGAAAGACAAACATCCGTAGACATGCATAGGAGAATTAGGAATGCGTCTAGGGCACCATGTCTGTTATTAAGGCGAAACGTCCGAGGAAACTGCGAAAAGGAGTACTGTTGCTACCTGGTAACCCACCGCACCATATCGAAAATGTCGTAACGCAGAAGTTGCACCAAATCAAGCGGTAGATACTCGAGCAACCGCCCTACAGTCCTGATCTTTCCGCATGTGATTATCATGTCTTCACTGCCTTAAAGGGGTCTTGAGAGATTGACGATTTCTGTTGAACGAGAATGTGGAACAGGCTGTTAACGGATTTCTTCACGCAGTAGGATATCTTCGGCCTGGTGCGTTGGTGGGATGAATAAATCAATGCTCATGGCGATTTGATCTGGTTGGGATAACATTTCTGGACTGTACCGCCTTCAAACGCAAACTTTTTGATTGGCCTTATATTAAGAGTTATGGCGATTACTTTTAAATTACACAAAATGGTTCAAATGGATCTGAGCACTATGGGACTACACATCTGAGGTCATCAGTCCCCTATAACTTAGAACTACATCAACCTAACTAACCTAAGGACATCACACACATCCATGCCCGAGGCAAGATTCGAACCGGCGACCGTAGCAGTCGCTTAAATTACACACGGAAGCGCCAAAGAAACTGGTATAGGTATGAGTATTCAAATACAGAGAAATGTAAACAGGCAGAATATGGCGCTGCGGTCGGCAACGCCTATACAAGACAACAAGCGTCTGGCGCATTTGTTAGATCGGTTACTATTGCTATAATGGCGGGTTATCAAGATTTAAATGGGTCTGAACATGGTGTAACAGTTGGTGCGCGAGCGATGAAGTGGGGATCTTTCCCATACGAACATTTCACGAGTGTAGAGTGAATATCAGGAATCGGGTAAAACATCAAATGTCCGACATTGCTGTGATCGGAAAGAGATCCTGCAAGAACAGGACAAACTACAACTTAAGAGAATCGTTCAACGTGACAGAAGTGCAACGCTTCTGCAGATTTCTGTAGATTTCAATGCTGGGATATCAACAAGTGTCAGCGTGCGAATTCAACGAAACATCATCCATATGGGCTTTCGGAGCCGAAGGCCCACTCGTGTACCCTTGATGACTGTATGACGCAAAGCTTTGCGCTTCGCCTGGGCCTGTCAGCTGTTGGTGACTGGAAACATATTGCCTGGTCGGTCGAGTCTCGGTTCAAATTGTATCGAGCGGATGGGCGTGTACTTGTATGGAGACAACCTCATGAGTCCATGGACGGTGCATGTCAGCAGTGGACTATTCAAGCTGGTGGAGGCTCCGTAATAATATGACGTGTGTGCAGTTGGAGTGTTATGGGACTCCTGGTATGTCTAGGTATGAGTGTGACAGGCGACATGTGCGTAAGGATTCTGTCTGATCACCTGCATCCATTCATGTTCTTTGTGCATTCTGACGGACTTGAGCAATTCCAGCAGGACAACGCGAAACCCTTCACGTCCAGAACTGCTACAGAGTGGCTCCAGAAACACTCTTCTAGGTTTGAACACTTCCGCTGGCCACCAAACTCCACGGACATGAACATTACTGATCATATCTGGAATACTTTGCAACGTGCTTTTCAGAAGACATCTCCACTCCCTCGTAATATTACGGATTTATGGACAGCCCTGCAGGATTCATGGTGTCAGTTCCCTATGGCACTACTTTAGACATTAGTCGGGTTCATGCCACGTCGTGTTGCGACAATTCTGCGTGCTCACGCGGGCCCTACACGATATTTGGCAGGTGTACCAGTGTCTTTGACTCCTTAGTGTAAATTGCTTACTTACTTTTTCCCCAACTCTCTGTTTTTGTAGTTAAAAAATAAAGATAACCACCTAGAAAGTTAATCGCTGCTCCAGAAGGAAAATGGTTCACATGGTCTTGTGCTTCATTACGTGGGTAGTGGAGACTACAAAGCGTTGTACATGTCCAGTGTTTGTGTAATTGTAGGCTGCGCCGCGGCGTGCACAAAGCAACCACATCAGACCCACATAGCCGTTGATTTGGACGGTGGCAGTTGCATTACTGACCTCTTAAGCCTGGTGGCTATCACTGCCATCTGCGTTACATTGCAACAATATAACAAGACCGCTTGTTGACCTACCACGATACAGAGGGTATTGAACTGCTGCTGTGGCCGGCGTATTCCATATCTCTTGCTCTCTGAAAACATCTGATCACGGGCTGTATAGTGAAGGCTACGCCATCACTCACTAGCCACTGAGGTTGATGACCTCTGGCAGTGCCTTAAGGGGGGGGGGGGGTAGGACTTAAAACGGGCCGAGCTGGAGAGGCACCACATGACATTTTAATACCCACTGTCTATATTTCAACAAAATTCATTAACACTTCGTCAGCATCACCAGGAAGGATTCAGGATTCATACTCATAGCAGTGGAAGTTCGAAAACATAAGAAAACAAATTACATTACATGTTAACTTTCAGCATTTTATCGCTTACTGTTGGCTGCATTTGTTCAAAAATGTTAAAATGTGCGTGAAATCTTATGGGACTTAACTGATAAGGTCATCAGTCCCTAAACTTACACACTACTTAAACTAAATTATCCTAAGGACAAACACACACACCCATGCCCGAGAGAGGACTCGAATCTTCGCCGGGACCAGCCGCACAGTCTGCACTTGTTGCTAAAGGTACATTTTTCTTCATAAGTAACAGAGATTCTTCGATGAATTTTGGACAGCATACAATCATACTTACAAGTGTATGAAACTCTAGGATTTTCGAAATCTATTAAAAACTGTGGTAAAAATTGAGATATTTAACTATAAATTAGTATTTTTCCCAAACATGAACTTTAAAATGTAACAGCTCATTCATTTTTTCATAAATTAAATAAATTCTAGAGTTTCGTACACCTGTAAAGTATGGTTTGTATGCTGTGCCAAATTCATGACAGAATCTCTTACGTATGAAGAAAAGTGTGCCTATAGCAACAAATGCAGCCAATAGTAAGTGAAGAATTGATGAAATTTCACTTTAAAAAATTTTTTTTGTTATTTTTTTAACTTCCATTTATAAGAGTGTGAATACTGAAGCCTTCCTTGTCATGCTGACGAAATTTTATGAATTTATTTGTAAAAGTATAGGCAGTCTAAATTAAAATGTCTTGTGGTGCCTTTCCTGCTCCAAGTTGGCCCGCTTGACGTCCTACCCCCCTTAAAGTAACGTGACAAAATGGTTCAAATGGCTCTAAGGACTATGGAACTTAACATCTGAGGTCATCAGTCCCCTAGACTTAGAACTACTTAGACCTAACTAACCTAACATCCATACCCGAGGCAGGATTCGAACCTGCGACCGTAGCAGCAACGCCGTTCCAGACTGAAGCGCCTAGAACCACCCGGCCGCAACAGCCGGCAGTAACGTGTCATATCAACTCATTTCAACTTGACGTTCAACCGTGTTAGGGTCACTGCTGGTGCCAGAGGTAACATATCCGTGAGCTAAATTCCGCATCCCATTGACCGCCAAATCGCCTACAGATTTATTCATGTCCTCTTCCTAAGACAGCCTACATACGCAATAAGTAAAATTTCTTTGCTTGGTATCCTTCGTGGAGTTACAACTTCATTTGTCTGGAGTGTATACTTAGTGCTCGATGTAGACGGTGACTGGAAGTACACTGATTTCCACAGCAAGTGTCGTCGCAGGCAGTCACAGTGCAGCACCACCGCGGAGAGGAAGCCATCGACTTGCGTAGGCGGCGAGGGCGGCCCACGGAGTCTGCTGCGGAGGACTGGAGATTGAAAGGCGGCCGTCGAGGGCCCCGCGAGAGGACCCAGCTTTTGTCGCGCCACCGAGTGGCCCCTCGACCGGGAATACATTACCCGCGGCCGCCGCCGCGAAAACACTCGACGCGTCCGTTCGAGGACGCGGCGTCGCGTCGATGTCACAAACGAAATTGAGTTCTCAGCAAGTTAAACGTGAATTCACCCCACGTAATAATACGGCGGAGGAAGCGGCACCGAGACTTTCTTTGATGCGAGGGAATGAAAGACCTTTTGAAATAACGAGCGTCATCTCCCATCAGCTTTTGGACAACAGAACCTCTCAATTAACTTTTTTTTTGTGAACTCCACGGACAAGGTAACTTACAGAAAATGAGAAAGCTGTTATGTATTACAGGCTATAATAATAAGTGCATGTGCGGGGATATTGGTCACGATGGCATTCAAAACCGTGTCCTCCAGGAGTTCACGGACAAAGCTGTAGACTACCTAACACACATCACGAATGCCAATCTTAAACACCAACACTTCCCCGACTTTTGGGAGACGGCCAAGGTCCTGATGTTCAGGAAGCCGGGGAAAGACCACTCCCTCCCACAAAATTACCGACCCATCAGTCTGCTGAGCGCGCTCAGCAAGATCGTTGAGAAGGTAATATTAAAACGACTCACCAGGCACTGCATCACGAACGACACCCTTAGACCGGAGCAATTCGGTTTCAGGAATCACCACTCGACAACACAACAACTTATCCGCGTCGTTGAATACATAATACACGGATACAACACAAACAAAGCACCTAGGGCGGTGTTCCTGGACATCGGAAAGGCTTTCGATCGTCTATGGCACAACAGCCTTACACGCAAACTCAGTGACGCAGGGTTCCCCGACGGGCTTGCACGTCTCATACGCTCATATCTCACGGACAGGAGTTTCAAAACCGACGTGCAGGGCAAAAATCGACACGACATGGTATCCAGGCAGGAGTACCCGAAGGAAGCATCCTAGGGCCCTTACTGTTTAACCTCTACATTAACAACCTCCCAACTACACACAACACGACGGTGGCAATCTACGCGGATGACACTGCCATCCTTGCGCAAGATTGGAAGCCGTCTAACATTGAATCACGACTACAGACAGCACCCAGAGTGGCAGAGCCTTGGCTGGTGAAATGGCGTGTTAGAGTAAACGTCGCCAAGTGCGAAGCCGTTCTGTTCAGTAGAGACCGAAGCTACTGCGCAAACATCAGCACTGCAACCCAATAACACTACATGCACGCCCAATACGTTTCCGCGAGAAGGTCAAATACCTCGGTGTTTGGCTGGACCGGAAACTACTCTGGGGGGACCACGTTCAACACGTGACCAACAAAGCAAACGCGAGGCTCAAACAACTGTACCCTATGATTAACAGGCGTAGCACACTAAATAGCTGGGTGTCTAGGTCCATGTACATGACACTTATTCGACCCCTGATGACGTACGCTGCCCCTATCTGGGGATACGCTGCGTCCACACGCCTGCGCCGTTTGCAACTCATACAGAACAAAGTACTCAGAATCATAAGCAACGCTCCGCGCTACACACGCACTGCGGACCTTCACCGGAAATATCGACTAGATACCATCTTGCAGGTATTCCAAAAACTCTCTATACGACTGTAAAATAACACGAGACACTCGCGTAACCCGTTTATACTTCCTCTGGCTAACTACGTCCACAACCATAGATGGAAGCATAATAGACCAAAGACACTATTGGCGAGAAACTAAACATCTATGGTCCATAGTGCGACAATACTGGCGAGCCCCTGCTACACAGCTACTACTGGTAATCCAAGATGCTCGACCCGCCGAAAAACAGGCAATCGCAGGGAAAGCGTACTGTACACAGCACGCAAACCAGACACACACACCCCCTACACTATGAGCTGATCTATGACCGATCGCCCACTAATGTATGACGACCGTGAACTGTTACAGAGACGCAGCAACTGCAGCAAGCCCTACAACGAGCTTCCGCAACGAGATAGGTAACGATGCACGATACCTCGCACTAACATAACCACACCTTGCATGCATTGTCGCAGCTAGCAAGCCGCTGCTGTCCTTACTACCCGCCCTACTGTCGCAGAGTTTTTTTTTCATTGGTGCTTGCCTTAGCATTTTTTCTTTTCCTCGGCCCTTACAAGCGCTACCCTTCGATCGCTTTCGTCCACTTTCTATCTCCAGGTGGACCATGTTAATGAGTAATCTTACCCAGACGCATGGATAACATCACAGCCCGCATCCTGTGACTCCTGATTCGAAGACTAACACGTTTTATGGAGGTGGCAGTAGAACTTTTGGTTTGGTCACCACATTGGTGTGGGCGTGGAGGGGCCCCACCCTATATTTAAAAAAAGGGGATATACTCTGAGGTGATGAAAGCGACTGGATGCCTTCAGCTATCATGTTGGACCTCCTTTTTTCCACCGTAGTGCAGGACTGATAAGCTAAGGAATGAGGAGGTTCTGCCCAGAATCGGGCAGGAAGGGAATATGAGGAAAACACTGACGAGGATAAGGGACAGGAAGATAGGACATCTGTTAAGACATCTGAGAATGACTCCCATGGTACTAGATGAACCTGAAGTTGGCAAAAACTGTAGAGGAAAGTAGAGATTGGAATACATCCAGCAAATAAATTGAGCACGTAGGTTGCAAGTGCTACTCCGAGATGAAGAGGCTGGCATAGGAGGAGAGGAGAGGAATTAATGGTGGGTCACATCAAACCAGTGTGAAGTTTCGGGACTCTAAAAACATTGTGAAGCAATTGGGAATGTCGTGAACTCAACAAGCCGTTGGAAGTCCCCTGCAGAAATATTGATCCATGATACTTTTATATCCGTCCATAATTGCGGAAGTGATGACGGTGCAGTGTTATGTGCATGAACTGACATCGGGATTATGTCCCATGAATGTTAGACGGGATTCATTTCGGCAGATGTGGGTGGCCACGTCATTCGCTAGAATTGTCCAGAACGCTCTCCAAACCAATCGCGAACAGCTGTGCGCCAGTTACATGAATCATTGTCATCGACAAAAATTCAATCGTTGTTTGGGAACATGAAGTCCATGAATGGCTGCAGATTGTCCCCAAATATCCGAACATAATGGTTTCTAGTCAGTGAGCCAGTCCATTCCATGTAAACACAGCCCACACTAGTACGGAGCCACCACCACCTTGCGCAGTGTCTTGGCTTCGCGGTATCTGCGCCACCCTCGAACCCTACCACAGCTCTTACCAACTGATATCGGGATTTATCTGGCCAGGCCGCGGTCTTCCCGTCGTCTAAGGTCCAATCGGTATGGCCATCAGCCCAGGAGAGACTCTGCGGGCGATATCGTGCTGTTAGCAAAGGCCCTCCTGTCTGGTTCAAATGGTTCAAATGGCTCTGAGCACTATGGGACTCAACTGCTGTGGTCATAAGTCCCCTAGAACTTAGAACTACTTAAACCTAACTAACCTAAGGACAGCACACAACACCCAGCCATCACGAGGCAGAGAAAATCCCTGACCCCGCCGGGAATCGAACCCGGGAACCCGGGCGTGGGAAGCGAGAACGCTACCGCACGGCCACGAGATGCGGGCCTTCCTGTCTGTCATAGCCGGTTAAGGGTATATTTCGCCGCACTGTACTAACAGATACGTTCGTCGTGCGTCCCACATTGAATTCTGCCGTTATTTCAGGCAGTATTGCTTGTCTCATAACTCTACGCAGACGCCGCTGCTCTCTGCCGTTAAGTGAAGGTCGTTGTCCATGCTGAGAGGCAAGTCAGAAAGTTGGTGTTCTCGGCACAATCTTTTCACTGTGGATCTGGACATATTGTATTCCTGAACAATTTCCTAAATGGAATATCACAAGCGCCCCCGCGTTCAAAGCCTGTTAATTCCCGTCGTGCGACCATAACCTCATCGAAAACCTTTTCACATGCGTCACCTGAGTAGAGATGACAACTACGCCAGTGCACTGTCCCTTTGTACCTGGTGAACGAGATACTACCGCCATCTGTATATGAACATATTACGATCCCATAACTTGTGTCACCGCAGTGTAAATTACAACAGTTTTTTTTCCATATTCTAACATGGGCATAACAAAGTCACGCTTTTCTTACTGTAGCGGTTGGTTATAATTAAAATTTCCCTATTTAACGTGTTATATCACGGAAACTAATCATCGAACGAGTACCAAACTTGGTAGCACTAATGTCCAGAGTATGGGGCGCATGTTTCCACCGTCCAGTTCCAACTATGGCCACCAGGTGCTGTGATCAGTCATCGTGATTCATAGTCTCTCACACCTGACCATTTGGAGTGTACTTTTTGACGTATCAACATGAGTCTGAACAAAAGGAGCAAGGAATTATTTGTGAAGTTGTATTGTCAAAACAACAGTAATACTGCAGCTGCACTCCGACAATACTGTCGGCTGAGAGGATTGAAGATGGTCCTCTTTCTCCATCTGCTATGAGGAGCATTATGAAGAAGTTGGAATCAACTGGAGAACTGGGCGTCGCTCTAGGAAGAGAACAACGCCGGTTGCGCCAAACGTGGTCAATGAAATCGCTGTTGCTATGGCAGACAACGCTGCTCGAAATTCCCGATCGTGAGGCAGTGCGCATGCTGTGTAACGACAGTTGAACAACCCGTACTCCACTGCACGGAAGGTCCTTCGAACCATTCTCAAGTGGTATCCATACAAGATCCATATCGTACAGCAGCTTACACAGGACGCAGAACGACGTGTTGACTTCGCTCTCTACATTCTGGCAAGGACTGAAGTTGACGAGGGCCAGCTTGTCCTGGACCATCCTAGGAACAGATGGAGCTCACTTTTATATGAAGCTGGTATCTGTACATATATCATTGGTGATCTTGCAGCTCATATTTCTCTGACAGGTGAGAGGAACAGAATTGTCGAGTGTCGGGATCTTCACCTCGAGTCACTGTATGGTGTGGAGTCACGGCTACGCTCATCATCTGTCCATTCTTTTTTGAACAGGTTGACGCTCCAGGACAAATGTAAATGTCGTGTGACTAGGGCTTCCAGTCGGGTAGACCGTTCGTCGGGTGCAAGTCTTTCGATTTGACGCCACTTCGGCGACTTGCGCGTCAATGGGGATGAAATGATGATGATTAGGACAACACAACATCCAGTCCCTGAGCGGAGAAAACCTCCGGCCCAGCCGGGAATCTAACCCGGGCCCTCTGGATTGGCATTCTGTCGCTCTGACCACTCAGCTACCGTGGGCGGATACGCTCCAGGATGGAAGGCATGGAGTGTGACCGTCCAGTGTTTCTGCGATATGCTTCGCTAGCATGTCTTTTCCTACCTACAGCAGAGAGACGCATTGAACTTGACAGTTTTTATGCAAGACGGGGCGCCACCCCACATCACTCATGAAGTTCACATGCTTCTGCGAAACACATTTGGAAACAATCGAATTATCAGCCGATCGCCGCGGCGGGTGTAAGGCGTCTTGTCACGGTCCGGCCAGCTTCTCCTTTCGGAGGTTCGAGTCCTCCCTCGGGCGTGGGTAGGTGTATTGTCCATAGCGTAAATTAGTTTAAGTTAGATTAAGTAGTGTGTAAGCTTAGCGACCGATGACTTAATCAGTTTGGTCCCATAAGATCTTACTACAAATTTATACATTTTTTTTTCTTCAGCCGATCGTTTCCAAATGTTTGGCCAGCACCATCGCCTGATCCACTCCCTGTGATTTCTGGTTGTGGGGCTACCTGAGGGACGGGGTTTGCTAGGGGAACATTCACACATGTTCTGATGTTAAGTGCAGAATACCAATAAAGGTATCCATCATACCTACGGACATGCTTCGTTCCGCTATGCAGAATGCAATCCTGCTCTTACAGACTCTTCTGGACACTGATGGGCGCCATATTGAGCCCATTTTGTAGCAGTAATGGTACCGGTATGTAATGGTATGATGTACCGTAGCAGCACATCAAAAGTATTTCAATTGAATTGATTCTGCATTAATTCTCTTCCACTTGTACTTGACATTAATAGTACCAAGTTTGGTACTCGTACGGTAGTTTCCATATTATAACGGTTTAAATAGGAAGAGATCAATTATAACCACCCTGAATTTTAAAAGTTTGGATATATCACTATAGTGAAGGTCTAAGTGAAACTCCTACATGTAGCTCATCATACCCAGCGACACAACCACAATTTACAACTTATATCGATAAAAGTTACATATAAAATATGAACACATTATGGGGCACAGCTCTACATCACTTTTTGTATACGTCGTCCATCAATTGTGGGAGACAATGCACGGATTCTGACTGCACCGACGTGGACACTGATACGGGGACCATGTCTACTCGTCACCGATTTCGTCCATATTTCTTGTATATGCAGGGCTTGGCCAAAAATGAAAGTGTCGCAAGCAGGAGCTCCAGATAGCCTTCCGCTTAGAAGAAATAGCTTTTCTGTCGCGGGTCGTGCGAGGCATTTATGTCAGTGTAGTTTCCGGGTAGCGGTTGGCGCAGCGAAAAGAATACAGAACGTTAACCCGAGCCGTTTTACCTCTGAAGATGACTCCCGCAGTCGGAGCGAAACCTTTAAGAGAAAGTTTTGTATATCGACCATTGCTTAATAGTCCGTAAGTTTTAAATTCTGGTAGAACGTTCTGTAAAAGCTTATATTGTACGGCAATCCGAGTGTCATGCGATCTAGTCGTTACATGGAATCGTTTTTTAAACTTATTTTCGCTTATTTTGAGTATTTACGTTAGTTACACTGCAGATAAACAGAGATAATGCTCTGTATATCATACCTGTTATGCTGAAACTCATTGTGCAGGAGAACAAGTTTCTTCTGATAACTGACTCGTAGGGAGGACGAAGAGATCTACATTTAACTGAAGTATAAAGAAGCAGTGATAGAGAAGGGAGTGAGACAGGGTTGTAGCCTATCCCCGATGTTATTTAATCTGTATATTGAGCAAGCAGTAAAGGAAACAAAAGAAAAATTCGGAGTAGGTATTAAAATCCATGGAGAAGAAATAAAAAAATTTAAGGTTCGCCGATGACATTGTAATTCTGTCAGAGACAGCAAAGGACTTGGAAGAGCAGCTGAACTGAATGGACAGTGTCTTGAAAGGAGGATATAAGATGAACATCAACAAAAGCAAAACGAGGATAATGTAATGTAGTCGAATTAAATCGGGTGAAGCTGAGGAAATTAAATTAGGAAATGAGACGCTTAAAGCAGTAAATGAGTTTTGCTATTTGGGGAGCAAAATAACTGATGATGGTCGAAGTAGAGAGGATATAAAATGTAGACTGGCAATGGCAAGGAAAGCGATTCTGAAGAAGAGAAGTTTGTTAACATAGAGTATAGATTTAAGTGCCAGGAAGTCGTTTCTGAAAGTATTTGTGTGGAGTGTAGCCATGTATGGAAGTGAAACATGGACGGTAAATAGTTTGGCCAAGAAAGGAATAGAAGCTTTCGAAATGTGTTGCTACAGAAGAATGCTGAAGATTAGATGGGTAGATCACATAACTAATGAGGAGGTATTGAATGGAATTGGAGAGAAGAGAAATTTGTGGCACAACTTGACTAGAAGAAGGGATAGGTTGGTAGGGCATATTCTAAGGCATTAAGGGATCACCAATTTAGTATTGGAGGGCAGCGTGGAGGGTAAAACTCGTAGAGGGTGACCAAGAGATGAATACACTAAACAGATTCAGAAGGATGTAGGTTGCAGTAGGTACTGGGAGATGAAGAAGCTTGTACAGGATAGAAGAGCATGGAGAGCTGCATCGAACCAGTCTCTGGACTGAAGACCACAAAAACAATAACAACTGAGGTATCCTGAACTTAATGGTCTACGTTGGCCAACATAAGAAACAAGTAAACAACGTTGTAATTCTTTCGTAACAGGGTTATAAGCTCACAAAGCGACACGATTATTTGGAAGAAGAGAAGTAAGGCTGTCACAGTCAGAGTTCGTTCGCTACAGGTTTGTTATCAAATGTGAAGTCCTCGCTCTCCTTGGACGGAGCACATTTGAACAGATGGAATCCGTGGTGGCTTTAATTTTGGCGGCATGGAACTCCGTTGGCGCCATTTGGGGGGTTGCCTACATCGATCTGATCATATGTCACGAGCTAGGGTCTTTGGTCGAGGCGCGTGTTGTTGGTTTGGCGGTCCCTGGTACAGTCAGCTGGCTGGAGGGCACGTGGCTGTCAAGTCGTGGCTTTTGGGGAACACTGGCTGTCCGGTACGGACCACGAGAAGCCGTGAGTGCTTAAATCGGTCGGAGGAAAGCCTTGCCGGTTCGCTTAAGAAATGGTAGCAGCGTTTTGCGGGAAGAGCAGCCTATGATGCGTGCAGCCTGGTTGGCAAGTTCCCGGCTTACTTTGTAAGCTTAAATTTTACGGCACCTCGAAGACAGGAGGCAATAACACCCCAGGTTGGAATCCTGGATGTCACAGCTCCTTTACACCTGAGTGGAGTTAAGCGTTCTTTTCTTATTATTTTGGTACCTGATACTGCAAGGCCACATTTGTATTAGTGTGAAACTGGACCTGTTATACAAGATGTCTAACAATGAATGTCGGGGTTTTAACGCTTTATAATATTTATTATATTAAACTTACAGTTATAAATGATGCGTCAAATGAAGTAGCAACTCAAACACTTGTACGTGTTTCGTAAATAAAACTGCCTTTTGCTGCTGCTAGTTACTTTATTTATCCCATACGCGTTTCGCCTTCTCCTGTTCTAAGGCGTCATCAGTGGGATCAATAACGATACAGTTTTGTTAGTTATAGATTATCAAACAGTTCACTTCCCGATTTTTTATAAAAAAGGTAATTACTTACGATTTGCTGATCTGCGTTTCTTCACATCTGGTCTGTAGGTCGCACTACCACTTTCATCACTGCCATTTAATCACATGTTTATGTTCTCGCTTTCCACACACTGTTCTCCATGTTTCTCACTCTGAACTACCGTTCTTTTGTCACTCAGTACAACTATTTCTTCGTACACTGCTAGTTGTATTGAGTGACAAAAGAATAATAGTCCACCACAAGAATAGAAGCTTTCGAAATGTGATGCTACATAAGAATGCTGAAGATTAGATGGGTAGATCACGTGACTAATGAGGAGGTATTGAATAGAATTGGTGAGAAGAGAAATTTGTGGCACAACTTGACTAGAAGAAGGGATAGGTTGGTAGGGGATATTCTGAGGCATTAAGGGATCACCAATTTCGTATTGGAGGGCAGCGTGGAGAACAGTGTGTGGAAGGCGAGAACACAAAGATGTGATTATGTGGCAGTGATAAAAGTGGTAGTGCGACCTCCAGACCAGATGTGAGGAAACGCAAATCAGCAAATCGTAAGTAATTACCTTTTTTATAAAAAAATCGCGAAGTGAACTGTTTAAAATTCTATAACTAACAAAACTGTATCGTTATAGATCCCACTGATGATGTCTCAGAACAGAAGAAGGTGAAACGCGTATGGGGTAAGTAAAGTAACTAGCAGCAGGAAAAGGCAGTCTTACTTACAAAACAGGTATTTAATGCTTGCTGCGGAGGATGGCCACACAAACAAACTTGTCAAACAGTTGTGTTTGGCACCAGTGCGCATGCGCAGCGCGCAATGTTTCCATCAAAATCCGCTAGATTCGTTGAACTTCGCTTCGACAGACATCTATGATAGCGCCCTCTAGCCGGTGCTGTTGAGATCTACGAGCTCCGCTCCAGATTCAGCCCATTTAATCAAGAGCAGACGGCCGGGACACTTCACACCTCATTTCAAAGTTATGTAACCATTTATTGACTTGTTTTTGCCTATAGTAAACATCTATAATTTGAAACGCAGTACCGACGTGTTTTACCTCACTTGCTCTTACTCGCTTCCTTCATTCGGCCAACCTTTCAGTTTTTGAGGAGCAGACCCACGCGCCACCTTCCAGGTGGGATACAAAAATTGTAATTCATTTTATTGAAAAAAGTATTTCTTGAAACCACTTCCAGCCACGCGTAGTTGACGTGAGTTGTTTCTTGTACTTGAGAGCTATATACCCCTCCTTTCTAGCCCTCTTTCGTGTAAATGGAACTATATACCCTTGGTTTTAAGCCCTGTTATTAGTGGTATAAATTGATGAAGTTTATTGTAAATGAATTTTGCCTGTTTAAGTTTTTAAAATGATTATGGTGTTGTTATTCCTTTAACAATTTTTTTAAATCGTAATTGTAATATTATTATAATGTAATAAACTGTACTACATGAAAAAACAAATTGCGAAATATGTGGGTCCACCTTCAATGTGTTTTTCCTTTAAGTCATCCCAACACTAGGCCTGAGGTATCAGTTACAATCTGTACGAGTTCACAGTTGCTGCAGTCTTGACAAGTGAGTGACAGGATACCAACAGCCCCGCGATCCGATTCCAAAGTCCATTGGCGGCGACCGCTGCGTGCGGTCGCCGGTGCTGAAACCGGAGCAGACTTGCTCTCTTGGCTGGCTGCGTTGCAACTGCCGATACCATCGCGGACGCGGTCCTAAACACCCTCACGGCGGAGGAACACTTTTTCCTGATTGGCTGCCCATGACACTGGCGGATGGAGCAGAAGGTTCGAGGTATGAGCGGCCTCTCGGGCTGATTTACACTCCCTCTGTAGTGCGGTCCGGTGTTCGCGAGGGCCCTCCCCCGGTTGCGCTGCAAGTGACGGAAAGTCGTGCAGTTGCAGGGGCCGGGCTGGCAACCAACCCGACAGCAGTGCTTACCGGTGTGAACTTGTACCACTACAACACTACTGGCCATTAAAATTGCTACACAACGAAGATGACGTACTACAGACGCGAAATTTAACAGACCGGAAGAAGATGCTGCGATATGCAAATTATTAGCTTTTCAGAGCATTCACACAAGGTTGGCGCCGGTGGCGACACCTACAACGTGCTGACATGAGGAAAGTTTCCAACCCATTTCTCATACACAAACAGCAGTTCACCGGCGTTGCCTGGTGAAACGTTGTTGTGATGCCTCGAGTAAGAAGGACAAATGCGTACCATCACGTTTCCGACATTGATAAAGCTCGGATTGGAGCCTGTCGCGATTCCGGTTTATCGTGTCGCGACATTACTGCTGGCGTTGGTCGAGATCCAATAAGTGCTAGCAGAATATGGAATCGGTGGGTTCAGGAGGGTAATACGGAACGCCGTGCTAGATCCCATCGTCCTCGTATCACTAGGAGTCGAGATGACAGGCATCTTATCCGCGTGGCTGTAACGGATCGTGCAGCCACGTCTCGATCCCTGAGTCAACATATGGGGACGTTTGCAAGACAACAACCATCTGCACGAACAGTTCAACGACGTTTGCAGCAGCATGGACTATCAGGTCGGAGACCATGGCTGCGGTTACCCTTGACGCTGCATCACAGACAGGAGCGCCTGCGATGGTGTACTCAGCGACGAACCTGGGTGCACGAATGGCAAAACGTCATTTTTCGGATGAATCCACGTTCTGTTTACAGCATCATGATGGTCGAATCCGTGTTTGGCTACATCGCGGTGATCGCACAATTGAAGCGTGTATTCGTCATCGCCATACTGACGTATCAGCCGGCGTGATGGTATGGGGTGCCATTGGTTACACGTCTCGGTCACCTCTTGTTCGCATTTATGGCACTTTGAACAGTGGACGTTATATTTCTATATGTTACGAACCCTGGCTCTACCCTTCATTCGATCTCTGCGAAACCCTACGTTTCAGCAGGATATTGCACGACGACATTTTGCAGGTCCTGTACGGGGCTTTATGGATACAGAAAATGTTCGACTGCTGCCTTGGCTAGCACATTCTCCAGGTCTCTCACGAACTGAAAACGTCTGGTGAATGGTGGCCGAGCGAGTGGCTCACTCTTGATGAACTGTGGTATCGTGTTGAAGCTGCATGGGCATCTGTACCCGTACACGGCAGCCAAGCTCTGTTTGACTCAATGCCCAGCCGTATCAAGGCCGTTATTATGACCGGAGGTGGTTGTTCTGGGTACTGATTTCTTAGGATCTATGCACCCAAATTGGGTGAAAATGTATTCACATGTCAGTTCTAGTATAATATATTTGTCCAATGCAAACCCGTGTATCATCTGCTTTTGTTATTGGTGTAGCAATTTTAATGGCCAGTAGTGTATTCCCCTGTTTTAAAATACGAGGCTCATCCAGAAAGTAAGTTAAGATCGGTCGCGAAATGGAAGCCACAGTGAAAACCAGAAACGTTTAATTTGCAACAGTTACGTACACCTTCCACCTACATCTCTATATAGTCGCCGCTCCAACTTCGAGTGTTGGCGTAGTGTTGTATCAACTTTCCAATATCCTCGTCATAGCAAGCAGTCGCCTGCGCTTTCGGCCAGTTATGTGCACTTATCTGCAGCTCATTGTCCGTTGAAAAATAGCCAGCGGTTCATGTGAGCAGAGATGGGACTCAGGGGGAGCCAATTACGGACTGTATTGTGGGTGATCAAACACTTCTCACCGGAAACGCTGCAGGAGCGTCTTCATTGTCCCTGCAGTGTGCGGCCGAGAATTGGCATGAAGAAGGAACTGCTCGTCATTGTGTTATGTGGGCTGCGTGACGCAGGCGAAATCTCTAACCAGGCCCTCATACTTGGCGGGAGACGCTATTCCCTACGCATATTTACGGGCTCACTGTTCACTCAAAACTGAAAAGAGCGACGTGACACCATCGACGGGCGTAGTAGAGACACTGCCCAACACATTTGTGCGAAGCCTTACCGTATTTCCCCAGTGGTTTCCATTTTGCGACCGATCGGTACTTACTTTCTGGACAACCCTAGTAGATGTCACCCTAGCATGTGCCAATCATCAACTACAAGATATTAAGAGTATCCAATTTTATACACGAACTCCTCATGTACGCCTTACAATCTCTTCATGGGAATTTATTTACATTCCTAAATTTTCGTTTGCCTTTCCTTTTTGTACCTCTCATGGCAATATTAATAAACACAACATCTTGACCATTATTTTTATTTATTTGCGGTGTAAATAAAGTAAAAATTGAAATAAAGTATTCGCATAGGGTCTCGAACCCACGAACATCACAGCACCATACCGCACTCTTTCCACTGCGCCAGACACTGCCTGGAAGGGACTGTAACATGAATGGCGTATGCCTCGCCCGACCCGCGACGAAAACTGCTATTTACTTCAAACGCTTGTCCATGTGGAACTTTTCCGCCTGTCATTTTCATTTCTGGCCAAACACTCGATACACCACAAATCAGGACGAAATCAGTAATGACGACTAGATGCAATCGCCTTGTGAAACACATTCACACGATCTTAAATTTAATGGGAAAAGAAATCGGCGATTCCAATTCCGAAGAATAAGTTGATGAATCTGAAATTGTTTCATGTTTCTGTGTGGCTGAATGCTCAGACAAGTAATAAATAAAAGAAAATAACATAGTGAAACGAATTCAATATTTTATCACCTAAATGAACATTCGTTAGACAGCTCTGGTAGTAAAATGTGTCACGAGAAAGCGCACCGAACACGTGTCTCCAAAGAGTGTCCCCATGTCAATAACAGCCACAAGACGACAACACGTCGAAAAGAAATAACCTGCTGGTGACCACAGTCTGACGTAGCTCTTTGTTGCTTGACTGTTTCATAACACCCCATACCCAGACAAACTATATGTAAGAAAGCTGTGTACAAGTAAGAGTAAGTCGTGATTCAATGTAACATTTGGAGTGTATTATTTTCAACATTTCATAAAATGGTTTTTGAGATTAGACAAATCAGGTTGCATCATTTCGAATGACAAATCATAACATATTCATTGCATTCGCATTTAATAAGCCATAATTTTCCAAAGATGTATTAGAAACAGCAGTGCAGTTGCTCCATACAGGGTGACCAGCCTCGAATCTGTTCTACAGTAACAACCAAGACGTGCCAGTAGCACTTTGACTGAAGGGCCCGCCACGATCGGCAACCAGAATATTAGAAATTAATCCAAAATAATGTGATTATTTTGAAAGAAGTTTTTCAAGATTTCGGATTTATGCAAGCGAGGCAGCAGCGATTTTCGAGACCCATACCTCCTGGAATAATGGTGTAGGGTTAGCGGAACTGATTTGGTAATCGCTGAGGACAGGCTAAATACGCGCCAGTATGCGTCAAAAATTGTAAACCCTGTTTTCATACCTTATATGAACAGGATTGTGGTGTCGTCGTGTAGTAATTTTTACTTTTTATATTTTTCCTACTCCAAGTCTGTTCAAAATCGCATAATAATTCAGTTCTAAGTTGTGTGCAACGTACCTAAGTTCTTAATTGAGTGACAATATTTATTTCAGTTTTTAGGTACAATGTGTCTGTATGGACCAATTTTAATGCTAAAGCAAAGTGTTCCTTGCTTAAGACTAACAGCACTGTTGGCCAACTTGAATAAAATGGTCTCGGTTTTCAAGCTGCGTCTATTGGAATAAAATTCTCGAGCTTTCAGTAGCTAGCTCTGCCTTAGTCGTCAGGAGTAAAACTACTGACTGCCGGAGCTGGCACTATTTCCCGCTTATATGCATACAATTATGGCCGCCGGAACCAGTCAGAGAGGTTCGAAACGACACGTGCGCGGAAGGTGAGTTCGACAGCTCCGGTCCAGCGAAGGTCCGGCGCCGCGATTGAAACTGCCGCTCCCGTCTCCTTACAAGCGTCAAGCATCTACCGTTGCTTCCTTTCGACATCAAAACCCCCACGCCGTACTCAGTGTGCAGCTCTGGTCTCAGTTGAAGTTTTTTCTGTCCATTCTAATCTCAGGCGCCTCTTTTGTAACGGATCCCAGTATGTTATCGCATGAGCCAAGACTCTTGTTTTCTCGAACAGTATTCTATGTCGGTTTTCGAGCAATGTTCAGCTATGGCCGACTTGTCGAGTTCCCTTTGCTTAATATTTCTCTTGTGCTCCTTACAACGTCTTGCAAAAGTGCGAATTGTTTGGCCTATATACAGGGTGAATCATGAAGACATGCAAATATTTTAATATGTTATTCTATAAGTAAAACTAAAGAAAAAAGTTCGGATAAACATAGGTCCCCAAATGTTTGGTTACTGAGTTACGGCAATCAAAAGATTTTGCCTGAAATTTAGCAACTTCGCTAATATGAAGCTATCGCAAAACTGTACGTCGTTAAAGTAAAGCACGATTTCCATTTATTTTGTTGTTATTGGTCTGGTAATGGAAATGCCGTGTGGCTAGGGGCTCCCGTCGGGTAGACCGTTCGCCTGGCGGAAGTCTGTCAAGTTGACGACACCTCGGCGACTTGCGTGTCGATGGGGATGAAGTGATGATGATAAGGACAACACGACACCCACTCCCTGAGCGGAGAAAATCTCCGACGCAGCCGGGAATCGAACCGGGGTCGTTAGGCATGGCATTCCGTCGCGCTGACTATTCAGCTACCAGGGGCGGACATTGGTCTGGTGAATCTAATAAAACACGTCCCAGACGTGTATCCGCAGCAGTTTTCCAGAACATTCAGAGGAGCAAAGATTGTTATACAAGTAAATTTGTTTGGAGAACCAACATGTAATGAAAATGGAAAATTACTAAGAGATTTTGCCACTTACAACAATTTAAAAATCACAAATTCACTTTTTAAGGAAGAGGACGTACGCAAGTATACTTGGGCCAGCAGAGGTCTTAGTTCAATAATTGACTACATCTTAGTAAATGATAAGCTAGCGGGCCAAGTAAGGGATACAAGAGTTTATAGAGGACAAGACAGCAGAATTAGATCATTTCTTACAAATCTCCAGAATACATTTTTTTACAAAATGGACGAAAATAAGCAAACAAGTAATAAACCGACAAGATCAAATCGTTTTAAGGTACACTTGCTTGAAGAGGACAGTATCAGATACCTGTACCAAAGGAGATTAAATGAAGAACTAGCAAACTTAGAAACTAAAGAAAATATAGAAGAAGAATGGCAAACTCGGAATAATACTGTATGGAGAGTAGCGGGAGAAGCTTCCGGTAAAAAGAAGAGAATACTGAAAAGGAAAGGCCTAAAAATTTGGAATGAGGACATATGAAAGCTGTCAAAGAAAAATAGAATGCATATATAAAACACTTAAGCAACCCCCACTGTTGAGAGCAAACAATACTATAACGGGAAAAGAAAGAACGCCAAATCCGTAGTAAGGAAAGCACATCAGGAATTCTAATAACGAACACGATATCCACAAAAGACAACAAATGGCATGTAAGGTTTTAAAAACCTTAAACACAATAGAAAGAGAGAAGATACAAATAGTATTGAAGAAGAACAGTGGATAAATCATTATAGCGAATTGTGATATGATCATATAGCACAAGAAACAGAAACTGAACCACTAGACGAGAAAGTCTGACGAATTAACATCTGCACTAACATCACTTAAGAACAGGAAAACAACAGGAATAAACGGCATTAATGCTGACTTATTAAAAAATGGAGCAATGATGCTACACCAACGACTTCGAAATCTCTTCAACGAATGTTGGAAGAAGAAGAGTATTCCCAAGGACTGGAAAACAGCTAGAGTGATATCAGTTTTTTAAAAAGGAGATAAAAACCAATGCAGAAATACAGAGGAATAAGTTTATTGGACTCAGCATACAAGGTGTATGCTAAGATTTTAAATACAACACTTAAAAACGTAGCAGAAGCAGTATTACATGAGGAAAAAATGACGTTTAGGAAAGGACGCTCCACAATAGATGCAGTTTTTATTCTACAGCAAATAACAGAAAATGGGGGGTATAATAAAGAAGCACACATTGCTTTTACTGACCTTAAAAAAGCTTTTGACAATCTCGATAGACAGAAACTCTAGGAAATAATGACGAACCGCCGATATCCAACCCATCTAGTAAATGCGATAAAAAGTTTATATCAAGAGACAAATATAACTCTAGATCTCGATGGTAAAACAACTAATGAGAAACCAAATAAAAAAGGGGTGCGAAAACGCTGGTGAATCTCTCCAACTTTGTTCAATATTTACATGAATGAAATAATACATATGTGGCAATCAGAATTTCAGAAAGGCATCTACCTAGACAGGAACATTCTTTTAAATAATTTACTATATGCCGATGATACAGTAATCCTAACAGATAAGAAAGATGACCTTCAGAAAGGAATCTACTTGCTAAAGCAAATAAGTGCAAAATTTAACATGGAAATTTCAAAAGAAAAACTAAGACAATGGCCTTCATTGGGAAAGAACCAATCAGAACCAAAACAGTGATAGATCAAAATATTTTATAGCAAATAAACCATTTCAGTTACCTTGCATGTGAAATGACGTATGGCTACAACAGAGATATTGAAATTAAGCTTAGTAATTTCAGCCGGGTATATGGAACAATTAACAGAAACCTAAAAAACAAAACCAGGAAAGACACTCACATTAAATTTTGTAAAACTGTTGCAGTTTTCACACGGCTCTGTGGAAGTGAGAGATGGGTGATTACCAAGAAGCAAGAAAGCCGGATTCAGGCACAAGAAATGACATTCCTTAGAGGTGTTAAAGGTTGCACAAGAGAAGAACGGCTAAGAAATCAAGATATTAGAGAAGAACGGCAAATCTTTAGCCTCAATGACAAAATTCGAGATCACAGAAGAAAATGGAACGAACTTCTACGAAGAACGGAGGGTGAGAGCAAGAAATTATAAGTGACATGGGAGAAGGGATAGGGATGGGTACCGTAACGGGCAATTCCTGCCTAATACCTGAAGCGAAGCTGAAGATGAATTTGTTTACTTTCCGTTAAGAGTTTAGAGACTTTTATGTTAATGTCGGCAACCTTTAGTGAGCTGTTTCAGTCGTTTCCTAACCATGAAACGAGTTAGTCTTCTATATTGTTGAGTGAAAGAACATAATAACAACACACAGTAACTGTTGTAGTTTGTAGATTATTTATGAAATAGGGATGCCTTTCAAATTTACGACAGGGGACTACACCGATGTGGTGTTTATTTATGGCACATGTGATGCTAACGCTACGGCTGCAGTTAACGAATATCGCGTACGTTATCCAACTCGGAAGATTCTGTATGCACGAACCATTATTGGAGTATTTCGAATGTTACGGGAGGTAGCTTCTTTATCGAGCGTTCATAATGAGTACGAGCGTTCGATACGTGAAGAAGATGATAAGGGTATTATGGATACTGTTCAACGTAGCCCGGGTACCAGTACACGACATATCTCTCAACGATTAGGCATTTCACAGTCTAAGGTATGGCGTACACTGAAGTACAATAATCTGTAACCTTACCATTAACAAAAAGTGCATCATTTACATCCGGGACGTAGTGCCCTTCGCTTGGAGTTGTGAAACTTTTTAAATACTGATCGGCAATTACACAAATACATTTTATTTACAGATAAGGCACAGTTTACTCGACATGGTATAAACAATTTATGGAACGAGCACATATGGTCTGAAGCAAACGCACAGTCAACAGTGCAACGAAATTTCCAGCAGCGATTTAGCATACATGTGTAGTGCGGTATAATCAACACACACTTTATTGGACCATTCATATTCCCAGGACGTCTAACTGGCGAGACGTACTTATAACACCTTCAAGAAGAAATTTTCCGCTTGCTTGAAGATGTTCCACTTGTTACGCGATTGCGAATGTATTTTCTACATGACGACGCGCCTCCACATTTCACCAATGCCGTTACTACACATTTAAATGAACATTTTCCCCAGAAATGGATTGGACATGGTGCTACACGCCTTGGCCACCCAGTTAGCCGGATTTAACACCAATGGATTTTTGTGTATGGGGATGAGTGAAAGACATAGTTTATGAGGACAAAGTCAAAACACGCGAGGCATTACTTGCTCGCATTATGAATGCAATAGACGAAATTAAGAACAGCCATGTAAAACTGTAACGAGCAACAAAATATGTTCATACACTAACTTCCTTAGCACTGCGCTTTGTTTTTTTTCCGGTTTAACATGAATTCACGTGTGCTACCGTATTAATAAAAGCAGATTAACTGACACATTCATACAGGTTCAGTTAACGTTATTACTACAATTTTTCCAAAATTAAATTCTCTACAACTTCTGTTGAAAACTTTGTGTAATTGTCTGGAATTTAATAAACAAATTGGGCCAAGTTGTTAATAAATTAAAAGTTTCACGTGATTACTTCTTTGCTTTCATGGATGTTCTGGAAAACTGCAGTCTGGGATATGTTTTATTAGATTCGCCAGATCAATAACAACAAAATAAATGGAAATCGTGCTTTACTTTAACCTAGTACAGTTTTTCGATGGCTTTATATTAGCGAAGTTGCTAAATATCAGGCATGATCTTTTATTAGCCGTGACTCCGTAACTAAACATTTGGGGATCTATATGTATATAAACTTTTTTCTTTAGTTTTACTTGTAGAAAAACGTATTAAAATATTTGCATATCTTCGTGAATCACCATATAGATGCTGCCGCACTCGCAAGGGACACCATACACACCGGGAACACGAAGGGCTATATCGTATTTAACACAGCGCAACATGTCTCGTAACATGGGAGGGCACCGCAACACTGATCTCCATCCATGCCTCTGCAGTATACGACCTAACTTGCTGCACGTTGTAAAGTGCCTCTTACGCGAGGAAGACATTTTTACCAGTTTTAATAAATTATTGTCTCTTATTGATGTATTCACGATAGTTAGGAAGTGCTGTAGTCCGTAGCCGGCCATGAGTCGGAGAGCATTTCCCACGCTGGCTGGCTAGGTGACGAAGCGACCATATGTCGCGCGTAGTGGGGTGGGGCTCGGCGCTGGATCGTAGCAACAAGCGTCAGCCTGGAAAATATACATGACGGAAAGTACCGCCATCTTGGGGCCAAAGTCACCGATTTTGTTTATTTATATTTAATAATTAAAGTCATTTATGTCAACATGAATACTAGGAGGAGCCTCTGGATGTTTAAAAATATTTATCATAATTTTGCCTCGTTAAAATTCACACCCGTTCATTAACAAATGCATATCTTAGTAAGTACGAACGTGATCGGAAATCTACGAACTGTGACGAAACTAGTAAGAGATACGGACTGCGCGTCAAAGTCGGCAGTCGGCGTTAAGAGCTCTTCCTGTCTTGTTCCATGATGGCCATGCTCTTGGTTACGAATAGTTTGTGACATGAGTGTTTCATTATTGGTCTAATAGGGATAAAAGTGATATTACGACATTCTGAATGATAATTTCGAGTAAATAGATACCCCAAAGTTGATCGACAGCAATTTCAGATAATTGGCTTCCACCGACAGAGACATCCAATGCGCCAAAGTAGAATCTACACGGGACGACATTTACGACAGCCGCACCGCGCACAGGTAGGAGGAAATCCGACGACACGACCCACCAAGGCGGATCAAGCAAGGTCCGACTTACACTCGGAAATTCCGGGTGGAAATGCTGACCTGTTACACTGTACGTCACATATACCACCCTCTACGGACTCGCGGCTAAGCTGAGTAATAACAGTATCAGTTTAGAAGCGAGGGGATCTTGCAGCGCTGCCCCACAGCATGGCAGGAAATCCACCGGCTTGGTTTCATCTGCCGATTCACAAGGCGTCCTCTTTTGGTGACATCTGAAACCGTTAGTACGGTCACTTTTGCTGTAGCCATTGCCCATAAACACCGGCCTAAAGCGCTGCAGTTCAGACTGTAGGTGGTCGTCGTCAGAAATAACTTTGCCTCTGTGTATTAAGATGTTCAGGATCGCTTTCTTGTGTACAGGTGGTGAAAACTACCTGCGTTGAAACATCGATCAGTGTGCATAGATTTCCCGTACACTGAATGTCCAAGCCAGCCTCCTGTCTTCCGCTCAACTAAAACGCCGAAGAACGCTAGCTTGCCATCCTTCTCCATCTCGATGGAAAATTCAGTTTTGGGATGGACACAGTTCATGTGATCCACGAACTGCTGCAGCGTATTTTCACCGTGAGGCCATACCAGGAAGATGCCATCGACGTACCTAAGGAAGCAAGACGGACGCATGACTACGTATTTCCAAAATTAGGAAAACCATATTTTCGAGTCTGTTTTTATGATAAAACGAACAAGTCAGATAGACTCACGAACGGCCTAATGCGAGGATCTCTCCTCGCCACGCTGTCATATTACAATCTGTATTTAAGTGACATGCCAGAAACTGTATCCAGAAAGTTCTGCTACTCATAAGATCCAGCCACTGCATTTCAGAGCAAGCACCTGGAGGATGGAGGAAATGTGCTCACACAAAACCTGAGAGTACTTGCTGATTATTACAGAAACTACAGATGGTGCACTAATCCTACATAAACTGAAATGACAGAGCTCCACGTCAACAGTCGTTTAGCAAACCAGCCGTTAAAAGTCATCTTCAGTAGCAAAACGGTTAAGAGAAACCGTCACCTTGCGTATCTCGGAATCAAAGTAGACCATTCACTTCCGTTCAAGATTCACGTCAGCGTCACCTGCAACAAAATTAAACACTAGGAACTACATTATATGGAAAATAGCTGGAACATTTTTTTTTGGGGGGGGGGGGGGGATGGTAGGGGAGAGAGGGAGGGAGGGGGGGGCTCAGGCTGACACTCTCCGTACATCGTCCTTGTCTCTTGTATAGTCTGTGACTCAATATTCAGTATGGCATAAGTGTGTACGTGTCAGTAAAGTGGATGTCCATTTGAACGACACCTGAAGAATAATAACGGCCAGCTTGAGATCAGCTCGTCTACCCCGCTGTCCACTCGCAGTACCATTGTTCCACCTCATTTGAGACTAGAAGCAGTGATCAGACAATGTGAAAACATTAATAACTTAAAATTTTCCAAAAGGTTACGTGATCAGAAAATCAAACCACTTCCAAGTGAGATCCTGCGGACGCAGATAATTTCTAGTTTACTTATGTATGTTTGCTGGTGGGAATCTTCAACCGCCAAGTAACTGTTGAAATTCATGGTGAAACCTTAAGCTGTCTTTTATTGTGCACAATTCGCTACTAGTTTCGGTCAACTACCATTATCAAGCTTAGCTTAAAACGAATAAATCAAATCATTAGAGATTACATAGTTTATAGGTAAACGTAAGGTTAAATAGTAGGTCACTTACTGGCAGTAACGGCAGGAAGTTATACCACAATTTAAAGAAAAGTAATTTGCTCTTTTGAGACCAACATAGTGCTTAAATTTTTTTTCAGAATAATAACTGTGTCCAATAGCTTTCCTCTAGAAACAAGTTCACATCGACAGCTAGTGACACAGTGACAGATGTAGTTAGGCCAGTCAAGGATACCGTCAAAGATAACGCAATTGCAGAGATAAAAAGTATAGTGCATGCTAGCAACAGCAGTACCAATTTACTAAGCGGTACATAATAATCTTTGATTTCATGTAAACACTGTACACTACTGAGCTAGATCGCAAAATTCCGACTATATAAACGTAATACATTAAGAAATTCCACACTGGCAACCTTTGTAATCTAAAATCCATCGTAACTGCCGAAAATAAATCGGCTTAGACCATATAAAACCATTTATTGACATTAGCACACCAAGTAAAGCCTCATTCGAGAAATTTTGTATATAACAAAACATCGAAATTGCTGAAACATAAGTTCGCTAAGGGATGTGTTAACAGATAAAAACCAAAACAGCATATACTAGCAAAATGATGTGTCTTAAAAAGTCATATGCAGTGTGAATAACAAGAAAGCCAAAATTATGTAGTATCCTATATCAAACCATATTATAACAGTAACTGCATTCCTCTTGAACATAGAGATTAAACTTTATCGCACTTCTAATTCCACGTACCCAACGGAAGATGTAGGGGAGGAGGGGGCGGACTTTCTAAGCCGTAGGTTTTTCTTATGAATGTCGGCATACAACGTACTACAGAGAAAGTAGGAGGAAATGGTGCCAATTTTTTTATTTCTTTTTTGAGTCTTGGCGGAGATCCTAGTGGTGGTCTGTAATATTGATAATAAAAAAAATATTAACACTGTTTCTGTTACGGTGCTCGCTTATTTCCAAGTCCATATCTTTGTTAGTGCTGAGTTTTCACTCAGACGGCGCTTTGACGTTAGGCGGTTGTTTCCATGTGTGATCACTGGACGCAGCTTAGCTGGAGGCGTGTGAGGAGGAAAGAAGTGGCTACCTTGGCGTGGAGACAGTTCGGCTCTGCTGGGGTTGTTTTGCGTCTGGACGCCGGGTGGGGCCCGATGGGAAGACCGGACCGTGATTTTACGGTTAATAGTGTGGACAGCGGCGTTGTGTGCCGTTTAACTTGATTCGCAAGGGGAGCAAAATCTCGCCCGTTGTAGTTTGTCGAGCCTGAGTTTGAAATACCTTCTATGTGCGGCGGGATGCCATTTCGTCCTCCTGTCTCTCCGTCGCTGGGATTGCTATCCTCGTTTACCGTTCCATGCATGTATGTCGATGGACTACGCTGCTCTCCGTACTCTACTAGACGCTGGCGATGGAAGTGCGTCGTTCAGCGGCACGTTAGTCTGGGTGCTTTATGTTTGATCTTCAAGCGCATAGACTTCGAGTAGCACACTTTAGTGTTTGCCTTGCGCAGTTAGATTGGAGTTTATTTTGTCTTGTGGTGCTTCCGCTTTCCGTCAACGAAGGTTAAGCTTGATTCGGCACTCCGTACGACGCTTGGCACCTCAGCAGGCGGGTCGGAGCCACCTTCGCGACTAAACGGAAGCCTTTGGACTGAGAGGTCTTGTGTTTTGCATATTGTTCATAAATTGTTGTTTCGGTATTAAGTTGGCTGAGGTTTCTTATGGATTTCCCGGCACTTGGTCTGTTGTCCGGCCCGGACTAGGTCTCGTTATTTTAAAAGTCGGTCCTTGTTTTGGTTTAGTACGATTTTGGTTTACTGCCTGGTGGTTCTGGTAGTACGCCGAGTCGCCGTGGTTGTGTTGCATTTTGTATGGGGCTGTGTGCTCGGAGCCGTGGAGTACCATTTGTGTGAACTGCTTCACTGGGGAGTACTGATCGGGCCATTCTTGGTCCTCTGCTGTATGAAATGGTTTTATTATTATTTTAAAGTAACATTATCACTTAAATGATTTAATTCTTGTTGCATTAATTGCAACTTGGGTACTGAGAAATTTAGTAGTGTAATTACGGAAGATTTAATAGTGGCACATGCCCCTTTACCTGTTTCGTAATCTGTTAATTAACGAATGACCTTAGGCTCATAGTCATATGATGTGATTTTCTTAAATTATTGTAGTTGGTTGGTTGGTTGGTTTTGGGGAAGGAGACCAGACAGCGTGGTCATCGGTCTCATCGGATTAGGGAAGGATGGGGAAGGAAGTCGGCCGTGCCCTTTCAGAGGAACCATCCCGGCATTTGCCTGGAGTGATTTAGGGAAATCACGGAAAACCTAAATCAGGATGGCCGGACGCGGGATTGAACCGTCGTCCTCCCGATTAAATTATTGTATTTTTATGTCATGTTATTGTTTTTTGTTAATTTGCTGATCACTGGTGTACTGTTCCAAGTATTAAAATGTATCAGGTAGCTATTACTAGGGTGGAACGCGTGGAACCGCAACGGAGAGAGTAGTTGCGTGCCGTACGTGTCCGTTGTTGGCGCGGCCTGGTGTCCGTTGTTTGTTTTGGTGCACCTGAGTTAAGTATTGTGTTGCCTCCTCCCTTGCGGACCCGTCCTGTTCTTCTCACAGACATTTCCTGCAAGGCATTTTAGTTAATTTTATGCTAGTATTATTTTAATTTCTTACATTGGTAAAATTGTGTGGCCTTCATTATGCACACTGTTTGTCATAGCGGAGTTAATGTTCCCTTGTAATTTCTTAAAACTCCATTGTGTGTGCCCTTCGTGATACATATTGTTTGTCATAAAAGATTTGAGTATGGCAATCATAATGTCTCACATATCATGATGTGCGTGTGTAACGGTGCAATAAATGGATGATAGTTATTTCTGTTTTTGGCGCCCTTCATGCCTCTTTTCTTCTCCCTATTGGTACGCTATCCTTGTACTTGTGTTGGTAAGCCACATCAGTTTCCTCCTGCTTTCTCTATACTATGTTCTACACTCACATTCACCAAAAAGAATCTAAGATTTAGAAAATCATATCTGTCATTGAGTATGTGGAATTAAAAGTAGGGGGTTCCATATAACTCCAACTCCACGCGCCTCACACCATTACACAGACTCCACCAGATTTAACAGTCCCCTGCTGACATGCAGCGTTCATGGACTCATGAAGTCGTCTCCATACCCGTACATTTGAAACGAGACTCGTCTGACCAAGCAACATGTTTCCAGTCACTGACAGTCCAATGTCGGTATCGACGGGCGCAGGCGAGGTGTAAGGCTTTGTGTCGTGCAGTCATCAAGGGTACAAGAGAGGGCTTTCGGCTCCAAAAGCCCGTATCGATGATATTTCGTTGAGTGGTTCGCACAAGGACACTTGTTCATGGCCCAGCACTGAAATCTGCAGCAATTTGCGGAATTGTTGCACTTCTGTCACGTTGAACTTTTCTCTATAGTCGTCGTTCGTCCTGTTCTTGTAGGATCTGTTTCCGGTCGCAGCGACGTCGAGTATTTGATGGTTTACCGGATTTCTGATATTCACGGTACGCTCGTGAAATGGCACCGCGGGAAAATCCGCACTTCATCAATACCTCGGAAATGTTGTGTCCCATCGCTCGTGCGCCGACTGTAACACCACGTCCAAACTCATTTAAATCTTGATTACCTGACGTTGTAGCAGCAGTAGCCGATGTAACAACTGCGTCAGCCGCGCTGTGTAACCGCGTGGTTTGAGGCGCCTTGCATCGGTTCACGCGGCTCCCCCCGTCAGAGTTTCAACTCCTCCCTCGGGCAAGGGTGTATGCTTTGTCCTTAGCGTAAGTTAGTTTGAGTTAGATTAAGTAGTGTGTAAGCCTAGGGACCGATGGCCTCAGCAGTTTGGTCCCATAGGAACTTACCACAAATTTTCCAATTTCTTAACAACTGCGCCAAACGCTTGTTGTTCTTTTACAGCCGTTGCCGACCGCAGCGCCTTCTTCTGCCTGTTTGCATATCTCTGTATTTGAATATATTGAACTTCAACGAGATAGCCGGCCGCGGTGGTCTAGCGGTTCTAGGCGCTCAGTCCGGAACCGCGCAACTGCTCCGGTCGCAGGTTCGAATCCTGGTTTAAGTAGTTTTAAGTCCTAGGGGACTGATGACCACAGATGTTAAGTCCCATAGTGCTCAGAGCCATTTGAACCATTTTTTTCAACGAGATATATCTCAGAGCAGTCAAACAAGATACTTTAATGGCTGGACGATTGTAGTTTCGTTTGGTCATGAAATCGCCTAGCGATACGCGGCTATTAATACTAACATTTCAGCAATCACCGTATGATTTCGCGATTAAAGTTGTTTTTTACTGATACTCGTTTATCAAAATCCGAGCCTACAACCTATAACCAGCGTGGTTGTATTTGATTTGTCAATCTTTGTCAAACATTTTATCGAACACCTTCAATGTAATAAACCGGAGTAATTATAATTCTTGTTTAATTTCGTACCTAACGACTTCCTTATTCTTTTATTTTGGAGAGAAACGGTTAACTATGTCAGAGTAACAGGCAAACTTGACACATCTCTAGGCAAAATATTTCCCGTGTACATTTGGTGCATCACGGCACGTATACAGTAGCACTCCCAAGATCCACTGCGACGGGGCTAAGAACGGACGGCATTTTGTACCGTACAAGGCGGGATTAGAAACAAACCCTTTGATACCAATATTGAAAATTCTGTCGCATAAAAGACTCGAACCTATTAATTAGTGACTACAAACGTGCTTTGCAACGGGAAACCTTGTTATCCCACATAACGTTTAAAGTTTAGCATCTTTTCCCCGCAAAGAAAAGCGTGTTTGACAATAAACCACAGCATTTTTAGGGACGTATGAGCAAACAAACGTGAATCTTCTCTTTGGAAGAATGATATTAAAAACAGCTGCCCGATGGGCTACAGCTCTTCGTCGTATCGTCTACGTTATAGAATTGATGGCATTCTATAACTATCCACCTGTAATGCACAATAATAATTACATTGCGTATCTCCTCACACTATTTAATAAAATAGTGTAAATGTACTGCTACGTTCGTTGCAGTAGTTGTCCAACTGTGGTAATGTACAATCAGATTTCGTCCGCGAGGAGTGGGAAACACTGTATGCAGCAAAATATTGGTCGATAGGATACTGGGCCAAAAGCATATACACGATTGTAAGGTCAGTTTTCTGTTAAAGAATCAAGTTATGAGTGAAGTTACGATCAGTATTTCACGAGCAAAACACTTTTGTTTCCCCGTATTGCTGTGGCGGCCTTAAAAGATAACAAGCTGCAGTTTGCATGTTGCTAAAAATATGTACAGAAATTTAATAATGTCATTATATGTTCCGCGTCACGCACTAGGGTGAGTGAGGGGGGGGGGGGGGGCAGAATTACGACCTATATAGAAAAGAGCTCGCGGATTTCTGTCTCACAGAAAGCATCCAGTTGTCCCTTTTGTAATCTCGCAAAGAAACCAGACCCTGCCTGCCTCATTACACATTCCGTTTCATGTCTTGAATTGGATTTCGTGTTTTTACTTACTTAATGACAGGGCGCCGAGCTATGTCAGACTCTGGAAAGAGACTCTAACTTGGCTCCATGTATGAGCAGTGTCGTTGTTTGTTTAAAGAATTAATTACTTACAGAAACAGCAAACTCCAGAAATTATTTTCTCTTTGAAAGCTGTAATAAGATATTTAGAATAGTAGCAAGCTACAATTTGGATACTGAAAATTAAATGCTTTCGATAACATACATCGTATTGCCATCTGAATAAATTACAATTCAGTTCCATACAACCTCAAAACTTCTTATTAATTTTCAGTCCCATTTTCTTTTATAATATTCGAAATAATTCTTTTTCAGTGTCCAGACGCTGACATATTTTTTCTCCTTAATAAGGAAGTAGAATAAAGAGAATAAATCTGTTCTTCTAGTGTCAAAAAGCTACGCTCGGGTACTCGGCATAATGAAGCAGTAGGCGCTGTTGCAAAAGAGAGCATCAAAGAATAGGGTTCACTACTTCCTCAGTTTACATATTGTGACATTATCCACGTTTCAAAACTAAAGACATACGATCAATGGGAACGGCAGCAGGAAAAGGGCTTAGAACTACTTAAACATAACTAGCCTAAGAACATCACACACATCCAAGTCCAAGGCAGGATTCGATCCTGCCACCGTAGCGGTCGCGCGGTTCCACACTGAAGCGCCTTGAACCGCTCGGCCACAGCGTCCGGCAAGGGCTTTTCGTTCGCATCAATGCAGTGCACTATACAAACCAACCCGTGCAAGAGCCAGGAAATTCTTCCAAGAAGATATGCAACACCTGTTATTAGAATGGAGCTGGGACACTCATGTCTACTTGCACACCTCTACAGGACTGGAATGACAGACTCTCACACACGCAGAAAAATCCAGAAGACGAAAGATATCTTCATCACATGCTTTTGGGATGTTACAAATATGATCCACATCAATGTAAACTGTGGAAATACCACGAAAATCCGAAGATTCCCTTCGCAACAAACATTAAGATATTAATAAGTAAGTACAACCTTAAAATTAACGGTTTAATAGCACGTTACCTACAAGAAGGGGTTTTTAACTCTAACATATCAAATAGTTAATATAATACCGGGTGGTTATACGTAAACTTTTCCTATTTAAAACGTTATAACACTGAAACCAACTACCGTACGCGTACCAAACTGGGTAGCATTAATTTTCAGAGTATGGGGTGCATGATACCCAAGCGTCGTAGCGCCATCGTCCAGTTTCAACTATGGCCACCAAATGCCGTGATCAGCCATCGTGATTAATAGTCTCACACACATGACCAGTCGCCGTGCACTTGTTGACGTGTCAACATGAGCTTGGACAAAAGGAGCAGGGAATTATTGTTGAAACTCTGTTAGCAAAACAACAGTAATGCTGCAGCTGCACTTGGACAATATCGCTGGCTGAAAGGATTACGGAAGGGTCCTCTCTCTCTGCCTGCTGTACGGAGCATGATGAAGAAGATCGAATCAACTGGAGAATTGGGTCTCGCTCCTGGAAGAGACCGACGACCGATTGCACCACAGGAGGTTGATGACATCGCTGTTGGTATGACAGACAACGCAGCGCGCAATTCCCGATCGTCAGGCAGTGCGTGTGGTGTGTCACGACAATTGAAAATCCCGAGGTCCAGTGTACGGAAGGTGCTTCGAACCATTCTCAAATGGTATCGGTACAAGATCCACACAGTAAAGCAGCTTGCACCACAGGACGCAGAACGGCGTATTGACTTCGCTCTCCACTTCCTCACAAGGATTGAAGTTGATGAGGGCTGGCCCTCGACCATCCTATAGACAGGCAAAGCTCATTTTTCTCTGACACGTGAGATGAACACACATAACTTCCGGGTGTGGCGATCTTCACCGCCAGTCAATGTGCATGACGTTCCTCTGCATGGAAGACTCGTACGTACTCCAGGAGGACCTGCAGAGGATTAATGCATGGTGCGACAGCTGGCAGCTTTCCCTAAACGTAGATAAATGTAATATAATGCGCATACATAGGGGCAGAAATCCATTCCAGTACGATTATGCCATAGGTGGTAAATCATTGGAAGCGGTAACGACCGTAAAATACTTAGGAGTTACTATCCGGAGCGATCTGAAGTGGAATGATCACATAAAACAAATAGTGGGAAAAGCAGGCGCCAGGTTGAGATTCATAGGAAGAATTCTAAGAAAATGTGACTCATCGACGAAAGAAGTAGCTTACAAAACGCTTGTTCGTCCGATTCTTGAGTATTGCTCATCAGTATGGGACCCTTACCAGGTTGGATTAATAGAAGAGATAGACATGATCCAGCGAAAAGCAGCGCGATTCGTCATGGGGACATTTAGTCAGCGCGAGAGCGTTACGGAGATGCTGAACAAGCTCCAGTGGCGGACACTTCAAGAAAGGCGTTACGCAATACGGAGAGGTTTATTATCGAAATTACGAGAGAGCACATTCCGGGAAGAGATGGGCAACATATTACTACCGCCCACATATATCTCGCGTAATGATCACAACGAAAAGATCCGAGAAATTAGAGCAAATACGGAGACTTACAAGCAGTCGTTCTTCCCACGCACAATTCGTGAATGGAACGGGGAAGGGGGGATCAGATAGTGGTACAATAAGTACCCTCCGCCACACACCGTAAGGTGGCTCGCGGAGTATAGATGTAGATGTAGATGTAGATGGTGAACGTATCACTGTACGGTGTGGCTTCACGGCTACATTCATCATTGCTCCACACTTCTTTGAACAGGCTGGTGCTCAAGGACCAAAGACGTGCAATGTGACTGGCCAGCGTTACTGCGATATGCTTCGCCAGTATGTCACACCCACCCTACAGGAGAGAGACGCGTTGAACTCAACAGTTTTCATGGACGACGGGGCCCCACGATCGAATTATCAGCCGATCGTTTCCAAATGACTGGCCGCCACACTTATCTGATCTCACTCCCTGTGATTTCTGGCTCTGGGGCTACCTTAGTGGCACGGTTTACCAGGTGAATATTCACAGATATGCTCGATCTGAAGCGCAGCATACCAAGAGAGGTAGCCAGCATACGTACGGACGTGCTTCGTCCTGCTCTGCGCTTTCAGACTCGTCTGGACGCTGATGGGCGCCATATTGAGCCACTTCTGTATCGGTAATGGTACCGTTATGTAGTTGTATGAGGTACCGTAGCAGCACATTAAAAGTGTATCAACTGAACTGATTCTACCTTATATCTCTTCCTCACGTCCTTGACATTAATGCTACCAAGTTTAGTCCTCATACGGTAATTAGTTCCAGTGTTATAACGTGTCAAATAAGGAAAGTTTATTTATAACTAGGAGGTGTATGGATAAAAGAGCTCAGTATTTAAAATTTAGTTCTAATCACTAACCTGAGTGTTTGTAGTGACTGTATTGTTTGATGTAAACATACCAATAAAATTAATTAAAGTGCCTTAATTTTTAAAATGACTTTTGATTCTCTTTAAGTTTTCAGTCACTGACAGCTGTCACTCGCTTCTTGTGTATTGCTTTTCTTCAAAGTGACATTAAGGAAAGAGTAATTAACTTCTCTCCTCCCTCAGTTCCTTTATTGCTTAAACACATTTTACTTAAATTATAATTACATTTGGATGGTACGAAAGCCCGTTACAACGTATGGACCGAGACGACAGCCGCTAGGTGGCGCCTCTGTTAATTTGCGAGCGCTGCTGTTGCGGTCTCGGCGCTAGGCGATGGCCACGTCCCCCAGCAAGACCCTATCGGTGGCCGCGGCCTCGATATAACGCTAGCGGCGCAGGGTTGGGTAGTTTGGGGAAGGAGACCAGACAGCGAGGTCATCGGTCTCATCGGATTAGGGAAGGACGGGGAAGGAACTCGGCCCTGCCCTTTCAAAGGAACCATCCCGGCATTTGCCTGGAGCGATTTAGGGAAATCACGGAAAACCTATATCAGGATGGCCGGACGCGGGACTGAAGTGTCGTCCTCCCGAATGCGGCGGATCTCAGTCATGTTCCGGCTGCGCTCTCGTATAGTTCTTTGCACCCAGAGTTGCCTGGTTCCAGATACTTCTACGTCTAGGCTCTCAATGCGGTTCACTCGCGGAACTTGATTCCGTGGTGATGCCTCCGTTGTTTGTTCATCACTGATATTGTCTTTCTACAGTTTACGGCAGCTTACTGTCGACGCCATCAGCTGATTGGCCAGTGTCTGCTGGTCATATTCGATTTCGCTTACCATGATTGGCGACGAGGAAAGAGGTTAGCAGTGTCCTCTGGACACGAAACTCGTGCATTTTGTGGAATAGCAACAGCAACAACTGCCCCTTATAACGGCTCTTTTAATTGAGAACAGTATTATGAAGCTTCTTCTCATATAGGGCAGAGTTGATCGGTAATATCGAAAATAGGCCGGCAGCGGTGTTCTAGCGGCTCTAGGCGCTCAGTCCGGAACCGCGCGACTGCTACGGTCGCAGGTTCGAATCCTTAGGTTAGTTAGGTTTAAGTAGTTCTAATTTCTAGGGGACTGATGACCACGGATGTTAAGTCCCATAGTGCTCAGAGCCATTTTTATCGAAAATAATTAATAGCACTGAAAAAGTTTTAATTAAAATTATCGATATATAATCTCTCGTCAGAATAACGCCCGCAGCAAAGCAGCGCTTCAGGGAAATCAAAGAGGGATTAACGAGGATACTTTTGTTTCTGAATTCTCCTATATAAACCATTCGCCGGTAATGTTGGCTCTCTTGCCCCGTTTCCTGAATAAGTCTACGTAACTGCGGTGTGCCATATAGCTGACATTTCCGCGTGATATTCTACGAAAGGGATCAGGGGAATTTCGTTAACCTGCAAGAAAACTGACTATGGTTAATTTATACGGGACAGACTTTTGCTGTAAGGTCACGGACTAAGATTACCTGAGGAACTGTGTGCGTGAGAAGAAGTAGCGCTCATTATTAAATTCTGTTATATGCCGAATAACCGATAATAGGTTCTATGGACTATACGAACGGACGTTGAATTGAATATAAGAACGGAATTGGACACTTAGCTTTGTGAAAGTAAAAGTGTACGATGTACCAAAGTATAGTAATGGACCATAGTCCTTGCTATATCACTGAGTGACGAACTATAAAAAAAACACGGACATTTCAGTTGCCGTAATTTCTAAGAGTAATAGTGGGATCAACCCTCCTTTCCCTACATACAATACACTATCATTCGTGATCATTTAATTATTATTAAATGTTGTTAATAAAAAACTGAAACGATTTCAACAATAGCGTGTGTATTGGTCAACGATAATCGTAGGCAAGCTGAAAAATGTATCTCTGGATGACGAAAGGTTCGATTATAAAATATTGCGAAGCGTAAACAGTGACTTAAAAGCTATTTGACATTTCATTTCCAATCGAACAGAAATAATACAAAAATAGAAACACTGCGGATAAATAGGATCGTCGGAAATGGGAAGTTGAAATAATAACTAACATCGAAAAACGTTATTAACTATGTTTTGTTCGGTAACGCAGCAACAAATGTAGAGTGATCGGTTGTGTAAAAATTGAATTGAACCATTATTATTAAAACCGAAAATTTAGTCGCCGTAACAGTGAAGATGTTTGTGGCTGCTCCATCTCGTGTGAGATATAACGAAAAGTCCAGCATACGCAGTAGATAATATCAATGTCTTACGTCAGAGAAGTCGACGACAGCAAATCGACGGAGGGCGGCTACATCCTGCAAGAGCAATTACAACAGCAGTTCCAACAGCAGTTGCAGCAGCAAACACACTTGTTACGTCAGGAAATTTAGCTTTTGTCAGAACACTTGCAGGTTAAGGGTCAACAAACCGTTCAGGCTGTGGTCGCTTCCCGGGCAGAGTTCCCTCCCCCTTTCCCTCTCCGCCCCAGCCCACCACTGCCCTCCAACGGCGTTTTACCGTTTAACGACAACAAAAACGATTGGGACTCGTAATTGCAGTGGCTGAAACAGCAATTCATCGCTTTCAGTGATCCTGATGGCGCTCTCCAACGATCGCTCTTTCTTTCTTGGGCCACTCCGGAAACATTTTACTTACCAAAGAAGTTGACTCCCCTCTCAAATCCGGTTGCATTCACATTCGAAGAGATCATTACTGTCGAACTATGATTCGCAACATTTCCATGTGGTTGCATCTCGCCTTGAGTTCCATTAGTACCACAAGCAACTGTGTCATTCATATCTCTCTAGGGTCCGCCCCAGTAGCTGAGTGGTCAGCGTGACGGATTGCCGTCCTCTGGGCCCGGGTTCGATTCCCGGCTGGGTCGGAGCTTTTCTCCGCTCAGGGACTGGGTGTTGTGTTGTGTTCATCATCATTTCATCCCCATCCGGCGTGCAGGTCGCCCAATGTGGCGCCGACTGTAATAAGACCTGCGATATGGCGGCCGGACCTGCCCCGCGAGGGGCCTCCCGGCCAATGACGCCAAACGCTCATTTCCATCTCTCTAGGGTGACGGATTTGCAAGGAATGAGTCAACGTAGTAATTTCATTTGTGCCAAACCTTCTTGTAAAACCTCATATGTGGATTCTTTGATTCGAGCAGTGATGGTCAATTGGTCCCCAATCCAGAAGTAAACAATGCAGTCCTCGAGCTGTACAATATTTCCTTGGACGATATTTTGAAAATCACGCACTCTTTCGAGATCGCACAGGAAGCAAACGAACACCTCATGGGTGGTCCTCAGATGGTAGCGGTTCAACCGTCACCAGAGGGTCAAAATTCAACAAAGTCATTTTCCAGACGGCGTCGTCTCGATTCGACTCTTTCACAAGTGTCAGTGGCCTCGGCGTAAGCAGGGCCCTCTCCCATCTTGTACTGACTGTTTGAAGACGTACCGACCTGTAGACGGGCCAGATCGCCGGACACACTGCACCTGTTGTGGAAAGGATGGGCAACTCCAAACTCTCTGCCGTCAAGCATTGGGACAGTCAAACCCAAGCCACACATGCATCAAGGGATGGCGTAAACAAGGCTATTGTTCCCAGGGCAATCCCCCTGCCAAAAAATTGTTTACTGATCTCACTATTGCACATCAGGATGTTAGTTTCCAAGGCGACGCGGGAGCGACGGTTTACCTGGTGAGCTTTCCAACATATGCTCGTCTTGGCTACCCAGCGTTAGTTGCGCCCTCCTTCAAATTGGTTGCCTATGCTGCTAGTTAAATTCCTCTCAGAAGTCGATTCGTAACTACGGCAGCACTCAAGAAGTTTACAAGGCCGAAAAAACTCCTTGTCGTCAATAGTCACCCGGCTGGCGACGTTTCAGACCTGGATGCCGTCTCGCTGTTTTGGTTCTCCATCACAGGCGAAGTTCACGTCCTCTCGGACACAGTTATCTCCCAGGAAATTAACGACATCTCCGTCTCTTTCACTTCTCTGTTCGAACCTGGCCTCCGGTGGGCCATCAGTTTCGAGGCGCTTATTTCTCTTATGTCGAGATGCAGACAGCACAGCAGTTAAGCTCAAACTCGATCGCCTGTACAAAGTTGGGGTAATTGAACCTGTTAGTACTAGCGCTTTGGCCACACTATCGGGTGTGTTTAAGAGATGAAATGGCTCCCTCCAGCTCTGTGGAGATTTTGGGGAAACCGCGTCCAGGCACAAGTGGAAACCTATCCTACACCAAATCTGGAGTACCTCCTCTCAAAGTTTGTTGGCAGTGAATATAATCCTAAGATGGATCTTGCTGATAGAGATCCTACTGGAAGAAGAATCGCAACACATCATGCCCATCAATAAACCATTTGGCTTTTACAAACATTTGCCCTGTAGAATCTATTTTGCTAACCATGTCCATTAGAGTCTGTACCAATTAACTAGATGACTTAATACTTACGCTTGCTAAAACCAAGACCACCTGTTCTGCTCCCTCTTTATTTTGCTGTGTGATCAGGGCTCAACTGTATCCTACACAAATGCAAGTTTTTTCAGGAGCAAGTGGAATATCTCGGACAAATTCTCAACAATGACTGGATTCAGCTCACTGACCGCAACGATAGGGCTATTGGCTCTCTCCCACCTTCCCAAAACCTACAGGAGCTGCAGGCCTTTTTGGGTAAAGTGAGTTATCATTCTAAGTTCCTCCTGCAACCAGTTGTGGAAGAAGGGCATTCAGTTCCTGTGGTCAGCTACTGTGAGCATGCTTTCACACAGCTGAAGCACATGTTACACTTGGCACCTCACCTTACGCTCTTCTCCATCACGTCTCCTCGTTTTGGCTGCTGACGCTTCCGTCTGCGGCATTGATGCAGAGCTAGCGCACCATAACGATGACAGTACTGAGCAACACGTCGCCTTTGTATCGAAGACACTGACGCCTGTTCAAAGAAACTACTCTCAAATCCAGAACGCGACTTAGACCATCATCTTTGGCATTAAGGAATCTCATATGTACATCTTTGGGACCAAGTTTACCCTCACTGCTGACCACAAACTGTTGTTAGTGCTCCTTGGGCCACACTATCGCCTTCCAGAGTGGGCTGTTCAAAGGCGCCAGCATTGGGCACTTTACCTTAATTCTTACAATTACACTATGAAGTACAAGCCTGCTGCACAACACGCAAATGTGGATGCACTCTCTTGTCCATATTCAAGACAAGATCCAGCATTTAACCAACACAAGATTTCCTGTTCCCACATTGACTCAGTATGGCAACACATCTTGGATGAGTTTCCCATTACTGCTACTCACATCACTGCAGACACATGCTGTGACCCTATCTTATAGCGTGTCATGCACCATGTGCTACGTGGGCGGCCCACTTATTTTTCCAGGTTAGCTGATCCAGAACTCCAGACATGGGCTCACCTTTCTCATCGTTTGTCTGCTGTCTCTGATGTTGTCCTGTTGGATGCAGAGGTAGATATCCACTACGTTGTCATCCCAGCTCTCTTACACCCTCATGTATTGGAACTCTTCTGTCATGGGTGGTGGTGCATGTCATGGATGAAAGCTCTTGCAGGACTGAACAAAGACATGGAGGCCATGTTGCACAGCTGTTCTGCAAGTGCCCAATATCAGGCTGCCCCATCTAAATCTTTCTCCCCCTAGCCCACTCCCTGTCGCTCCTGGGACCACATTCACCTGGACTTTGCTGATCCCTTCCTGGACTCTATGTGGTTCATTGTCATGGATGCTTATTCCAACTATCCACATGTGGTTAGCATGGTGTCCACCACTTCGATCACCACACTCAATGCCCTTACACAGACTCTCATCATCGAAAGGCCTTCCTACACCCTCATGTCCAACAAGGGACCCAATTCATGGCAATGACCTTCAAACAATTCTGCAACGCGAGTGACCTTAAATACCCAATTAGCCAACCTTTTTTCCCACCATCCATTCGTGAAGCAGAGCAGATGGTGCATACATTTAAACAACAAATGCTGAAAGCAGTGTGACATCCACCAACACAGTGGCACATGCAATGTTCCTGAGCATTTACAGGACAACTCCTCTCCATGACCACAGTCCAGCAGAGATCCTACATGGGCAACAGCCATGTTCTCTCCTCCACGTTCTGGTACCACAACCTTTGGATAACTCAGGAAGCAAAGGACGGGACTACAGTAGAAGCCTGCTAAGTCAGGAAGCAAAGGAGGGGACCACACTAGCTGCCAATTGCCAAGCTGGGAATCAAGGCCGAATCTAGCTGGATCCAACATAGTGGACGATACCCCCAGGTTCAGCGGTCTGGGCACATTCATACTTAGCAAAACCTTCTTAAATGCCACTCAGAGCCAGTGTATTATGACAGTTAATATTCAAAAGGGTTTGAAGTGTTGGCACACCAACGAACTTGTCTCTCATGTACTGACTGCACCACCATCAGTGGGTGACTCATAATTGGAGTGCCTGCTTTTACAAATACATCTATCACACGGGTATAATTTGCACTGTAGGGCATCTTCAGCATTTCCTGTGCACTTGGGTATGGAGGTTGAGTCCTCAGTGCAGCGTCTGTCCACTCAACAGTGTTTGCCACATCGCCGATCTCCAGTTCAATGCCTGATGTCCCACGTTCACTCTCCCAGCTGGTGGGCTCATCCACCAGGATACCATCAGTACCACTGGTTCACATTCTGAAACATTGTCCAGATCGCTTCAGGCCCTTTGTGCCCATTTCAGGGAGGGGGGGGGGGGACGAGGGATCTGTTATCCTGACCCAACGTGCTAGAAAACCTGCAGAATGCATGGACATAGACGACCTCCGCTAGGCGGCGTTCGTAATATTTGCGAGCGCTGTTTTCGCCACCTCAATGCAAGGCCTGGGTCACGCCCACCATACGCAACCCGATCGGCGCTCACATCTTCGTTATGATGCTAGCAGTGTAGGAGCGCAGACTTCAGTTGTGTTCACACTGGACACTCGTATTGTTCACCGTGCTAAGCTTTGCTTGGGTCTTGATATTGCTACGTCTAGGCTGGTTCATTGTCCAGACTTGACATTCTGTCGTGTTGTCTTCGCTGTTCGTCCATCACTGTTTTTGTCTTTCCCTGGTTTTCGTCGACTCACAGTCGAAGCCATCGGCCGGTTGGCCAGCGTTCTGGTTGTATCCGATTCCTGTTACCACAGTCTGAATGCCTTATGGGACAAATATACGCATGAGGCAATGGAATTCGCTAACCCTACTGGTGAAAATCTACACTTAAAGGCAAAGTTCCAAAACTGGGCTTAAACCCATAGTGGAAAAACCTTCAAGTAAAAGTGTTACATGCCGCATTAGCCATAATTACTATTTTGTTTTCATACTGCGTCTGGTTTCCAGGGAAGATAAAGATCCCAGTAATAGCAGGCTTATGAGATTGCAGGAAACTAGTCCAGACCCGGTGTTCACTGCATAACTGTTGCACGATGCCTGTGGTCTGAACTACCGAAGTATATAGTGTTGGTTGAAAAATCATGCTGTGAAGTAACTGACAACAGGCCCTGATCCTGAAGCTGTAGCGAGTGGATCTTCAAGCTTTCAAGGCGGATATGTTGTAAATAGTCTTCACGACCTTGCCGGCAGATGTCTTTGTGCAAATTCTGATACATTTCCTCGGAGCAACTGTCCGACATCTTGAGGTGGTTGAACCTTGATGGTGGCTAGGTACAACTGACAGTCTCCGCACTTCGACACGTCTGTAAATAGAACACCCGCGAAGAATGTGCAGCCGCGGAAATCACTTATGTCCACTGATTTGCAGACGGAAGGTGCCATACTCAAACCGAAAATGGCAGAGTGGGCCTTCTGCACATGCGTTGTACCCTATGTTTACATACAGTGCGGCCAGACGCCACTCACTAAAAGACCATACTAGACCGAAGTTATGATGACTGTGTTGTGTGGGTACCAGGATTTGTTCAGTTGAAATCCCGCATTCCTATTGATGAGTTTATGAGCTGTACGGATATGTCTTCCTTCCTCAATGACGCAATCCCAGAAAGACGATGCCGGTGATGAAACTCCCGTCTTTTCATAAATCATTCGATGACCTGTGAGCCGCGTGTGGCTCGTGTTCCCGCCATCATATATTTTACACCATGTTTTTAACGTACTTCCACCTTACTATGTTAATTTAAATTGCCACTGTCACTGTGTTGCTGCTTTGCCTGACCGTGAGCGGCGTTAGCAGCGCGTATCGATATATCCCCTCGCGTAGTATCTTTGCCCGACTGCTATTACTTCCCGGTCGTTGTCTGTCGTAACCAGTTCGGGTCGCGAGTTCGGGCTGCCAGTCAGTTGGAACGTGTCAGGAGAGCAGTCCAGACCTGCCAGTCGGGGAGTTGCAATGCGGCCCTAGTTCGGTCGGGTTGGAGCAGCAGTGAGCTCTGCGTCGACGTGGCTCGCCCGACCATTGCCGCCACGCATCACTTGAGCCGGGCCACGGTCTTGGTGGATCGTCGTTCGGTCGTCCTATTGGACGGCGTGTTTTGGCTCGCTGATCGTTCCTGAGTCGGCTCTGTGTGTGTGTGTGTGTGTGTGTGTGTGTGTGTGTGTGTGTGCATCGACTATCGACTCCCGATTTGTTTTCGTGCGTGCTTAGTTACTGTTGGGTATCGTTCAGGTCTTCGTGCAAGTGTTTATCTGGTTATGTGTGTAGCTGGCGTTATTTCCACTAACGACTCTTTTAGATGTTCTCGGCATTCTGAGCGCAGTCGGTGGGTTGCCGCGGATCAGGGAGTTATCACCGCTCGGTGCAGTCGGCTGGGTCCACTGGCGGTCCCTGTGCAGTGTCGAAGTGTGTGTGGAGCTGTCCGATCGCTACGAGCTTCCGGGTTCACCGACCCAGGCCGTCAAAGCTGAGTAGTGGTTTCAACCACCCAAGCCACGTCCATTCATGTTGTGTGGTTCATTTCGGTGGTTATCTGTTGGGGAGGTTTTCCTGTGAGCTATTGCTATTGCTGTAATTTAGCCGCCATGCGGTGCAATTAACTATATTCGCTGACTACAATTCAAGTGCACCAGCGGAGTTTTCTGCCTTGTGGCCGTTAGTGTTCCGGTTACCTGCCCTGGCCACTAACGTAATCTCAGGCAGCAGCCTTTCCTCACCCGTTGTCGCTGTCCAACATGGTGTGTAGTTTTGACAGCTTAACACATATTTCATTGTGGATAATCACGTTCGTAACTTTTTGTGTTTGAGTTCTCATATACTGATTGGTGGCAAGCAAGTCGTTTTGTCGGTCGGTCCATGGCTGTCCCCTGGTTAGGTTCCGACGGATCAAGTGTAGTTGGGCTCACCACCTGTCTCACCTTAGTGAACGAGGGCAGACCGATCTCCCTGGAGGCTTCTGAGTGCCATTTTCTTTACTGTCCTTCTCACTGGTGTTTAATTGTTTGTTTATAATCTATCATAGCCAGTGATTTAAAAAATCCTTGATTTTGCTGGATTTTATGTATTTTGAATTTTGGAAAATGGGTTGTTGGCCTTCAGCCACTTAAATCCTTATTCTTAAAAAAAAAAAAAAAAAAAAAAAAAAAAACATGCAGCCTTCTACCTTTGAAAAGTTATGGTAATTTATTTTAAAATCTTGAAAATTTCATTGTGGGCCTTTAGCCGTTTGTATTGCATCTTGTTTATGTTTGTCTACTCACACATGCCTTGAGGCTCTCAGCCTCACTAAATATATGTTAATTATATTATTTTCAAATTTTAACTGCATGTTTTTACCACTTGAGATTTATCTTGTTGCTTTAAGATTTATTGTTTGGTGACCATCAGCCGTAAAATAATTGCCTTTTGAAACTCGTAGTTCTAAAGGTTCGGCTAGGTGCAGTTTAGGTTTAAAGGTGTTATTAAATTACAATAAATTACAATTTTGAGTGTGCCTCACCGACACCTTATTTGGCCATTTCCACAATCTTAATCACCTGTTCTGCCCAGCGTGTTTAACGGGCGTTTCAACCTGTATTCAGACAGTGTTCTGCAATTGCCGACTTTTCCGGTTGCCGTAGGCGTGTTTGAGGCTGATGTTCATCGCAGCGTTCTTGTACTTTGCGACATGTGTGGCCTTTACACGCCGCCCATCGCTGACAAGGAATGTTGTACACATCACGTTTCCTCAGGCCACGATCATCCTTAACCAAACCCAACAGGTTCCTCAGTTTTGCAGATGGTCGAAAAACACACTTAATGTCATATCTTCTGGGGACTCGTGCAATTCTTGACGACATGACACCAAAATACAGCAAAAAGGCCAAAGTGGTTGGTGTCTTCACATCTTCATTCTGCTCTGTAGACTGAACTCGCTTGGGGCTGAATGCACTACGTATCTCTCAGAATAAACGTTTTGTCGAAATGCTGTCTTCAGATATTGTTTTCACTCTACAGGCTCTCAGGATCAGATACCACAGGCGCAGCCGGCCAGAGTCGCCGAGCGGTTCTAGGCGCTACAGTCTGGAACCGCGCGACCACTCCGGTAAAAGGTTCGAATCCTGCCTCGGTCATGGATGTGTGTGATGTCCTTAGGTTACTTAGGTTTAAGTATTTCTAAGTTCTAGGGGACTGATGACCTTACGCTTAATTGCAACTGACTCAATACAGAGTATCACTCCGATTCGCTAGCGACAGAGGTGCTCTCCCAGTGCAGTACTGAGTGGAGACTTTGTTCCTCACTCTCTGTGTACACGCACGAGCGCACTCGCTTCTGCTACAGGTTCCTGCTACAAGAGCGTCACCAGAACGAAGTCCTGTAGTGCTCATAGCCATTTGAACGATTTGAACCACAAGTGCTCTACGAACTAATGTACGCAATGCACTACCGCATTGTGCAGGACGATGGAAGCTTGTGGCCTGAAAATATAGATCTGCACGCGTTGGCTTGTGGCAGACACCGTGTCCCAAGGTTCCACCTGCTTTCCTTCGCAACAAAACATCAAGAAAAGAAATATTGTGGAATTCCCAAAACGTCATCCAAAGCAAACCCGTGAAGACTATTTTCAGAAAACTCATGATCCACAATACGCTTTTAAACATCAGAACTACTATAGATGAGCGGTCAGTTCATATTTATATCAAACGTTAATAGTTTAACAATTATGATACTAAAAGATGAATGCTATTTATATGTAATAGGAGAGCACCTGTACCTACACAAAGTAAATATAGATTCACATGAGCATGTATTCCTGCTCAGATCGTTACAACTCACCCCATAAGTACTAATATCCATGTTCCTTTCTGATGAGTGCTGCTGAGTTCTTCAGCTGTTGATTCACATCAGTGATAGTTGCAGCGCCGGCTGTGCGATTACAGCGCGCGTGAGGTCGCGAGGACGGGATTTTAAAAAGTGGAGTATCGCGCGATGTGTGTGTGTGGGGGGGGGGGGGGGTAAAGGGGAGGAGAAAGACACAACACGTGACGCGCCGCAGCGGAGACGGGCTGTGGACTCGCGGAGGGCGCGAGCGAACCACAGTCGAGAGCAGCGGTGTCCCGCCCGGTGCTGTCCAACGAGGACCGAACAAACCACTGCGGCTGGCTTACCGATGGTTTAGGAGTGCGAAGCGGGAACTAGAGCATCCAGGTTCAAGGTAACGCCCTTGTCAAGTATCATTCCTGGAGAATTTAACAGCTATTTTTCATAAAACTCGTGTTGACGTGTGCTAGGAGGCTCAGGTGGTGCGCCTAGGAATGAGGCAGCCTAGGTGTACACTCCTGAGTTCTGTCTCAGTGTGCAAATGTAAGGCATAGTGACTAAAAATAACAGGCGTTACACATCTGGGTTAGTAAAGTTTTGTACCGAGTGGCTATTTCCTATGTACTTAAAATTACTGTGTGGTTAAAACCATCTAAAATGCAGGGTGGCTAAAGGTTCGTTGAACCGTCTGTTGCTGTTATTGTAGTGATACCTCACTGGCTGTTATTTTTGATATTTTTCGAGTTAAGCGTTTGGGACCGACATACACCGGTGAACTATTTTAGCAAAGGAAATTCTCCATATGAGATAGTGGCTGTTTGTTTGTTAATTTACTGCATTCTTAAAGCAACGGCTGTCGGACCGAACAGTTGGTCATTGTTGTGTTATACACTAAAGCGCCAAAGAAACTGGTATACGCATGCGTATTCAAATACTGAAATACGTACAGGCAGAATACGGCGCTGCGGTCGGCAACAACTATATAAGGCAACAAGTGTGTGGCCCAGTTCTTAGATCGGTTACTGCTGCTACAGTAGTAGGTCATCAAGAGTTAAGTGAGTTTGAACGAGGTGTTATAGTCGGTGCACGAGCAATGGGACACGGCATCTCCAAAATAGCGATGAACTGGGGATTTTCCTGTACAATCATTTCACGAGTGTAGCGTGCATATCAGGACTCCGACAAACCATCAAATCTCCGACATCGCTGCAGCCGGAAAAAATTCCTGCAAGAACGGGGTCAACGACGACTGAAGAGAATAGTTCAACGCAAGTGCCACCTTTCCGCAAATTGCTGCAGATTTCAATACTGGGCCATCAACAAGTATCAGCGGGAGAACCATTCAACGAAACATCATCGATATGGGCTTTTGGAGCCAAAGGCCCACTATTGTACTCTTGATGACAACACGATGCAAAAGCTTTACGCCTCGCCTGAGCCGTCAACACCGACATTAAACTGTTGACAACTGGAAAAATTTTGCCTAGACGGACGAGCTTCGTTTCAAAATGTATCAAGCAGGTGGACGTGTACGGCTATGGAGATAGCCTCATGAATCCACGGAAGCTGCACGTCAGCAGGAGACTGTTCAAGCTGGTGGATGGTATGTAAACGTGAGGGGCGTATGCAGTTGGAGTGATGTGGGACCCCTGATACGTCTAGATACGACTCTGGCAGGTGACACGTACGTAAGCATTCTGTCTGATCACCTGCATCCAGCCAGCCGGGGTGGCCGAGCGTTTCTAGGCGCTTCAGTCTGGAACCGCGCGACCACTATGGTCGCAGGTTCGAATCCTGCCTCGGGCATGGATGTGTGTGATGTCCTTAGGTTAGTTAGGTTTAAGTAGTTCTAAGTTCTAGGGGACTGATGACCTCAGATGTTAAGTCCCATAGTGCTCAGAGCCATTTAAACCATTTTGCACCTGCATCTATTCATGTCCATTGTGCATTTCTACGAACTTAGGACTTCCAGCAGTATAATGCGACACCTCACACGTCCAGAATTGCTACAGAGTGGCTTCAGGACCACTCTTCTGAGTTTAAACACTTCCGCTGACCACCAGTCTCACCAGACATGAACATTATCGAGCATATTGGTATGCTTTGCAACGTGCTGTTCAGAAGAGATCTCCACCCACTCGTAATCTTACTGATTTATGGACAGGCCTACAGTATTCATGGTGTCAATTTCCTCCAGCACTACTTGAGACATTAGTCGAGTCCATGCCACGTCGTGTTGATGTACTTCGTCGTGTTACGATATTAGGCAGGTGTACCAGTTTTCTTAGCTCTTCAGTGTATGACGCTTAAGAAACTGCGAAATCGCTGGATGAGTTGGCTATTTATTGAGCAGCCCGGTTGAAATATTTTTTGTTGTTATTTTTATTACGGCCATCTTTAACATCATCGGGCAGTACCGCTGTATGCTTTGTTTTACATTAATTTGTGACAGTAAAATGGTTTATGTCTTACCTCCAATTGCGCCTCTATGTTTAAATCGTTATCACTGAATAATTTTAAAACCTTCCGCCCGTTAGGTTTCAGGATTTAAGGACTTATTCATTGACAAGCGATAACATTATGTCTAATTAAGTATCAAGCTGCTAGTGCCCATAATATTTCATGTGGCTGGACTGAAGTGTAACCCAGTGTATTGTAAGCGCTGAAGGCTCCGGTTAATGCAAGTACTGTTTTCATGTGCTATGCCTGAGGATGTCCCGTTAGACAGTTAGCTTCATTAGCGCTTTGTACTGAAACTCCCAAACACCTGTCATTGCTCAGGAAAATTGTTAACCTGCATAGTTTGGTGGATGTTAGAGCCGCGAATTTGTTTTAAGAAAACTGTTCGTGTTATGTGTGGCCAACGGCTGGATTTAGAAATTGTTTGGTATATTCCTGAAGTTAAAAAGGCTAGTTCATTGGAGGATTTAAAGACAGCAAAGCGCCGGGTTTAAATTTAATCCGCTTGTGTAAGCTGATAAAATGGTTAACATCGTGGCATTTTAATGCTTAACTGTTTGTGTAGTTTTAAAATTTTAGTGGCTAGTGCTGATTCAAACTGTGCTTCAAAGGCGGTTAAGGGCCGAGTTATACTCCATGTTTTGTCTCTTTGCACAATCTTTAGACCATTAGTAAATATATCTAATTTTATATTTTATGTAGTTTGCAATTTGAGTTTCTACTGCCGCTTCAAGTGAGGAAGTCGAGATAAGAGTTTTATGGCGGCTACACACCAGTTAAATTTTTAGTATTTTGAGTATTGTGTAATCATACGTAGACGGTTAGAGCCGAGGCTGATTCGAATGATTCTATGTCTTACGTGTCAGTTGCAATAGCGAATTATAAATGATGCTTTCAGCTGTGACTGCTGAGAACCGTGGAGAATACTAGGTTCTTTTTGTTTTGAAGTTACATACAAGGGGAGACCACGACGTTGGGATCACGGATTTACTTCAAACTGCGTACACCTTTAGTAGGCCATTAAAATAACATAATGTGCAAGTAGTAAGGTGCACTACTTTGGCAATTCCGAGGAAATCACAACAGAAGTTTTACGCGTCTGTTATTAGCGTAGTACCGGATATTACAGTTCATGGTGGACAAGAGGATAGCGTTCGAACTTCGTAAGCTAAACGAGTCTTAGGCGACGGCTCAACTGCGCCTCAAATCTTCGTTTGTGTTTTTTGTACTAGTGTAAATTCGGTGATATTCATAAAATTTGCACGTACACTATTCGTTCTTGCTACGTTAGCAACATCTCACCGCTACGCAGCTTAACTGCCAAATGAGGACAGCCTCTGTGTCTGCAGCTTTAAGCGTCGCGGAGCAAAGTAGTTGGGTGGTTGGTTTTGGGGAAGGAGACCAGACAGCGTGGTCATCGGTCTCATCGGATTGGGGAAGGATGGGGAAGGAAGTCGGCCGTGCCCTTTCAGAGGAACCATCCCGGCATTTGCCTGGAGTGATTTAGGGAAATCACGGAAAACCTAAATCAGGATGGCCGGACGCGGGATTGAACCGTCGTCCTCCCGAATGCGAGTCCAGTGTCTTACCACTGCGCCACCTCGCTCGGTGCAAAGTAGTTCCTGGTGCCTTAACATCCGTTAATCCATCCTTGCTTTACGTTACAAAGGTGTTTTTCTACTACTTTTCGTAAAACAAACAGTGAAAAGCGGCAATCTCGCCACTACCGTTCTACGTCCTATGGGGGAGGTTTAAGTAACTGACAAACGATATATTCCAGAATGAGATTTTTACTCTGCAGCGGAGTGTGCGCTGATATGAAACTTCCTGGCAGATTAAAACTGTGTGCCCGACCGAGACTCGAACTCGGGACCTTTGCCTTTCGCGGGCATGTGGTCTACCATCTGAGACGAGATACTGGCAGAAGTAAAGCTGTGAGTACCGGGTGTGAGTCGTGCTTCGGTAGCTCAGATGGTAGAGCACTTGCCCGCGAAAGGCAAAGGTCCCGAGTTCGAGTCTCGGTCGGGCACACAGTTTTAATCTGCCAGGAAGTTTCATATCAGCGCACACTCCGCTGCAGAGTGAAAATCTCATTCTGGAAACATCCCCCAGGCTGTGGCTACGCCATGTCTCCGCAGTATCCTTTCTTTCAGGAGTGCTAGTTCTGCAAGGTTCGCAGGAGAGCTTCTGTAAAGTTTGGAAGGTAGGAGACGACATACTGGCAGAAGTAAAGCTGTGAGTACCGGGCGTGAGTCGTGCTTCGGTAGCTCAGATGGTAGAGCACTTGCCCGCGAAAGGCACAGGTCCCGAGTTCGAGTCTCGGTCGGGCACACAGTTTTAATCTGCCTCGAAGTTTCAAACGATATACTAATTGCAAAAGAATAGTTCATGTTAATGTTATTCACTGGAGGTGAATCCCACATTTAACGACACAGTACACACAAAACATATAACAGAGTGTGGTAGTAAAATAGGGACACTGATGCATGGCATCAGAGAAATACGTTTGTTTGTTTTTGGGACCGCACTTCATTCCAGCGCAGGAGGACAGTTTTGATTTTACTCGTGTGATTAACGACAGGAAAGCATTGAGAACCAAACAGAACAGGTGGCAAATTTTCAATGTGTCTGTTTGAGAAAGAAGAAAAGCTTGGAACGGAGTGAGGCTGCTTGCACAGGGAGAGGAAATACTGTTTCCTTGTTCCTGGAAAAAAAACAAAAAAAACCGAGATTATTTCTTAATCCGCAATTTCGTTAGCTCTGTCAACGCACATAGCTTTATTATACTCGCAGAATGTGTGGACTGAGGAGCGATACGACACAGATACAGCGCCGACACGCCGACCGACACACATCTACCCCACCTACCCACCCACCCACCCACACACACACACACACACACACACACACACACAGTAATGACTGAACTCGTACACAAGAAACGTCGCGCACAACTACTGAAGTGACGAAGGCGGTATCCCTTTCACGTTCACAGAACGCCTCGTACAACCAGCCTGACCAGCCAGATACAAGGACATTTCACCGGCCGGGAAAAAAGAAAAGTTCTCTATAGAGGGGTTCGTTGCCGCCGCTGACGTCACAGGCTGCCACAGGCGCCTCATTGTCAACTCGGCTTTGTAAGCGCGCCGCAGGGATTGGCGGTGTGGCCCCGAGTGCTGGACGCCGATCGGCAGGGCTTTGACCGAGCCGGGAAAACATGAAGGCTTTCCACGGCGGCCGATGTCTGACTGACGCATATTCCTTCCCAGTTATCAGTGACGTAGTTTACAAATCCGATAAGGGGTACTGTGACTGGAATAACACTTCAATGAAGTGGAAATGCAGTGCACAGAAGCCCATTGAAAATATGGAAAACATAGAATACATGATAAAAACGGTGTTGTGACTTGGCAAGACAGCCAAGCCACTATGAGGTAGCCTAAAGGCACGCGTTTAAGCTCACGCAGGCTGGCGTGAGATCTGGAACAGTTAAAAGAGTTGAGTCTAGTAAAAAAAGTACGTAGCTTCTGGAATACTTAACTTTAATCCATAATTGGTAAACATCGGTCTGACGGTACATGCATCACAAGATAAATAGCAATTGATAATGGCACCTTGCTAGGTCGTAGCAAATGACGAAGCTGAAGGCTATGCTAACTATCGACTCGGCAAATGAGAGCGTAATTTGTCAGTGAACCATCCCTAGCAAAGTCGGTTGTACAACTGGGCGAGTGCTAGGAAGTCTTTCTCTAGACCTGCCGTGTGGCGGCGCTCGGTCTGCAATCACTGATAGTGGCGACACGCGGGTCCGACGTATACTACCGGACCGCGGCCGATTTAAAGGCTACCACCTAGCAAGTCTTATCACTGATTCTCAGTGATAAGAAACAGATATTTATTGGGTATCCTAGAGGTCAGATATCAATTGTGCCCAACAATGACTTCCGATTCACACGGAGAAATAAGTTCGCCGATGTGCTTGCAAATTCAAATGTCTCGTTGAATTACGGATTATGAATCTTTAACAGGTGTTTTGAAAGAATTTCCAAATCATTTTCTCTTAAAACGTAGCCTATCGCTAATATTTATCTTCAACGGACGAGGGGAAAAAATCAGGGTTTGATGTCTCGTCGACAGTTAGGTTGTGAGAGAGGGCATACAATCACAGACCGAGGAAGGAAATCGTCTCTCTTGTTCTCAGATCAATTACCCAAACATTTTCCTAAGGCAGTACGGCGAAATGACAGAACTATTGTGTTTGGATACACGAATCAAGATTCGAAAAGCCGTCCTCTCGAAAGAGAGACCAGTGTGTTACTGTTGCCTTAGCCTCCTTTAAAGTGGAGCACGTCTCTATGAATAGTACATGAATCTAAAAACACTGTATGGAAAAGATAAGTACTCGCACATGAAATACTTTGATAAGGTCTTGATCCCCAACCTTAATGTAATAATCCAAATAAATACACTACTGGTCATTAAAATTGTTGCACCAAGAAGAAATGCAGATGATAAACGGGTATTCATTGGACAAATATATTATACTAGAACTGACATGTCATTACAATTTCACGCAATTTGGGTGCATTGATCTTGAGCAATCAGTACCCAGAACAACCACCTCTGGCCATAATAACGGCCTTGATACGCCTGGGCATTGGGTCAAACAGAGCTTGGATGGCGTATACAGGTACAGCTGCCCATGCATCTTCAATACGATACCACAGTTCATCAAGAGTAGTGACTGGCGTATTGTGAGGAGCCAGTTTCTCGCCCACCATTGACCAGACGTTTTCAACTGGTGAGAGATCTGGAGAATGTGCTGGCCAGGGCAGCAGTCGAACATTTTCTGTATCCAGAAAGGCCCGTACAGGACCTACAACGTGCGGTCGTGCATTATCCAGCTGAAATGTAGGGTTTCGCATGGATCGAATGAAGGGTATGTAAGTAGGCTGTTTATGTTTTCTCAGGCTGTTTATGTTTTCTCTATGTAAGTAGGCTGTTTAGGTTTTTTATTGGTAACGCCACCTCTGTATGACAATCACTGGCTGTGCTGTGGGCAGTCTGTGTCTGCTTTGCATTGTTGTAATACTCGCCATTGTAGTGTTAGGCAGCTGGCTGTGAACAGCGCGTAGTGTTGCGCAGTTGGAGGTGAGCCGCCAGCAGTGGTGAATGTGGGGAGAGAGATGGCGGAGATTTGTAATTTGTCATGAACTGATATATATATTAAGACTTGTGATGATATTAAGGTAAATACATTGTTTGTTCTCTATTAATATCTTTCATTTGCTAACTATCCCTATCAGTAGTTAGTGCCTTCCATAGTTTGAATCTTTTATTTAGCTGGCAGTAGTGGCGCTCGCTGTATTGCAGTAGCTTGAGCAGCGAAGATTTTTGTGAGGTAAGTGATTTGTGAGAGGTATAGTTTAATGTTAGTCAGGGCCATTCTTTTGCAGGGATCTTTGATAGTCAGATTGCGTTGCGCTAACTAAATATTGTGTGTCAGTTTAAGCACAGTCGTGTAGAAATGTTCAAAGGGGACGTTTCATATGGCGACCCTGCCAGGATACCTCACTGGAATCTTCTGATTTTTTCTTGTAGTTTGTGTAATTGGTGTAGCTATTGTTTATTGGTAGCGCGTTATCATAGAGAGAATTTCCTTTGTAGTTGTAGTTTTTCATTGTTGTACAGTAAAACAGTTGTGGCATGCATGTAGATTTGCACCAAGTATTTCGCAGCTGCGCTTGCAATTAACTAGATATTATTTTCAGTGCTATGTTAATGTGTTCTCTTATTTTTGATCTTCAAATTGTGTTTTTCTGTGTTGTCGTGTGAAATACTGTGACAATAATGGCGTGTGAAAAACGTAATACTAGGCTCCAAAGTAAACTGAGAAATGACAGTGAAAATGAAAGCAGTGTGTTAGCGCCACCGAGTAATGAATTAGCTGATGTTCAAAGTAGTAATTTGGTAACTGTTCATAGGGAAATGGAGCAGGCGGCAAACAATGGCGTGGACAGTGAAACAATTAGTGAAGAGGGACGCTTTATCGATCGATCGGTCGGCAACAGCTTGCCTCAGGAATCGGGAATGTCAGGACACAATTTTGCAAATACTGTAGATTCAGGTTTTGCGTCCTCACCGTTTTCTCAAATGAGTCAAGACACATTTTCCGCTTGTCAAAATGTGAATGTTGCCGGTGCAAATTCACTGCCGAAAAGCACTGAGGAACATGTTTCAGACACCAGTGCATTGTTATTACAGTTAATGCAACAAATGGGACAAAAGCTTGAAAAGTTAGACACAATGGAACAAAATCTTCAAAAGTTAGACACTACACTTGAACAAACACGTGTAGATTTAACCACTGAGTTACATAACATCGAATCGAAATGTCAAAAGGTCTGTAATGACGTAAAAACTCAAATTTGTGAGCATTTTCAACCTATTTTTTCGCGGCATGAAAATGCATTACGGAATCACGAAGCAGCCATAAAAGAACTGCAAACTATTGTTCATGAAAATCATGAGACCTTGCAAGCTAAATTTGACTCAGTTGCATCTACCGATTCGGTTACGCAACTTGCAAAAACTCAGGAAAACTTAAAGGACACAGTAGATACTCTGAAACTTGGTTCAGAAAAACACACTGAGGAAATAAGTACACTATCGGATAAAGTAGCCGAACTTTCAGATCAGTTCACTAACTTATCTACAAAGGTAGATGATGATCTGAATGACACAACACCTGTAGCCTTCACTGACACAGAAGAGTATGAACAAATTAGGAAATTCAAACAAAATCAGAATCAAATTAATACGCAACACCAAAGAGAAATCCGGGAAGTACAAGATCAGCTGACACAGGTAATACAAGAATTACGTATTTCAGAGGACACTCGCGCCCCAACACGGGAAGAGGGACTTAGAAATACGGAAAAGACGCAAAATAATAACACAGGGCATTTCGGAAGTTATGAAAGAAATTGGCAATGTGCACCGAATTTTGAGTTGGAACCGCCGAAGCGACGTAACAATGACCGACATGCGACTCGCCGACATGATGATTTTGACTATAAGCTGTTCATTACTACACGTAAATTCAAAACATTTAAGAATTCTGGCAACGACATTCATCCACAAGCATGGCTCCATCAATTCTCTCATTGTTTTCCTCCCAACTGGTCGTTGGAACACAGATTAGAATTTATGTGTGGCTACTTAGAGAATGAACCAGCTGTAAGAATGCGATCGGTCATTCACGATTGCCGCAGTGAAGGAGAATTTTACCATGCCTTCCTCTCAGCATATTGGTCTCAAGCCACACAAGACCGCGTAAAACATGGTATCATAATGATGAAACATTTCGAACAATCTGAATTCTCCAGTCTTGTGAAATATTTTGAAGACATGTTGCACAAGAATCAGTACCTGTCAAACCCATACAGCCCCTCAGAACTCATCCGCATTTGCTTAATCAAATTACCTGAACATTTACGACACATTATTTTGGCAGGGCGTTGCAAAGACGACATTGAAGCATTTCAGGGACTGTTACAAGAATTAGAAATTGACACTGACAATCGCGGAACGCTAAACCAGGAACACAACAATTACAGGTCACATCCGTCGCAATTCCGCGATGAAAGAAGTAATAACTTGACACGACAAAGCTATTCTCACAACACAAATCGTGACCAAACCAGACACCACCCGTATGACAACCGTTGGCAGAGTAGTAATAACTACAGGGAAAGATCACCTCTCCGTGGTAATGACTATCACAGAGACAATAAGAGAAACAGACAATATGGGAACCAAAATAAATACTATCAAGGGAGACAGAATAACTTTAGACGCAACGGACCAGCGCGCAGTTACGATTCAGGGAGAAATTCTCCACCATGTGACCGACAAGAAAGAAACTATGGAATCTACCGACATGACGACAGACGATATGATCGTAACGACAGACCTGAATTGCATCAGAACTGGCGGGATTCAAACAGAGCAGGGCCCTCTCGTCACGGTGAATTTGTAGAAGTTAGGTCTCCAAACCCCAATAACGACGCGCGCAAACAAAGGGACAGACAATGACTCACACCGCATGCAGCAGGCAGCCGCGTGCGCCCGCTAGCTCCGAGAAAAATAACATAAGACGTTAACCTTGAGAAAATTTTTAGCACTCCTCACCGACGTATACCACATGATAATTCCGTTGAAGTTGAAAGTCTGCGTACTAGGAAGAGTAAAGGATTGCACCACACTTCACATGTAAAACCGCTTACTGAGAGATAATCTGCTTTTTAACTTTGTCTTTGCCTTAAAACTTTTCACTTTACATTACTAGTATGCTGTGTTAGACTTAAGAAACTGCTAACATACAACAACGTTTGAAGTTAAATATCCAGCCAAGAACCAAGAGAACTTATTTAAACAGAAATTACGAATGCATTGTTATAGTAAACAGACGTCACAGTGTTATTGTGTGTGTACATTCTTGCTTGTTTGTTGCACGATTACGTAACGACTATAAGGCTCACATTTACCAGTACTGCTAATGAGATTTTAATGCAACATTTTGGTTTATTTGAAAATACATTCTGAATTTAAAGTGCTTTCTGAGAGATACCAGATAACACAGAGGTTAGTTTATGGGACAGCTACACGATTTATATCACGACGTTACTAATGTGTGACAATTTACAATGTTGCTCTTGCGGAGTATTTGTTTTATATCTGCACAGTTTTTCTGTTTCATTCTGCAAAGTAAAACATGTTTTAGTAGTAACTTTTGTGCTATTGCTACAAGGAGACAGCCTTTTCCGTAGGACAACAATACGTTACAGCACAGTAATTTCTTCATCACAACAATAAGCGTAATAACTAAGAAATCTCTACGCAAAGCATTTCACTTTTGTTTATCATGAGGTAAGTACATTGGCTTCTGCAGAACTTAGCTTTTGGAGGAAAATAACTACGACACTTTCACAGAGATTATCGTACAACAATATGCACATTTAGCGCTACAGGACACGCATTTGAGTGATTAATTTTGTACTTAAAACATTTATTTTTAAAGAGTTTTGAATTACAAAGAAAGTTTTCAGTGATACATTTCATTTCATTGCTGTAATCTGTAACACCTGAGGGTATAATTACATTAATCCTCAGGGGGGTACACGCTTACTTTGTGTACCATGTGTGTGGCAAGCACAAGGAACCCTAGCTAATATGGTATTTGCTTATACAACTTTACACATCGGTACCATATTTCTCTAACACACAAATTACACAGCTATCTGATTATTTAACTGAGAGAGACAAACATTTATTTTACTACATCAGTGACAGATGTTTACGCAATTATACAGTTGGATAACTTCACACTTATGAAACTGTATTTTGTCTGTACTTTGTAAACTGTTCATATTTTTTCGGAATCATTGTGATACTATGAGAGCTTTGAATGATGTATTTGGTATGGGGTCATGATTTTTAAAGTACGTTTCAGGCAGATGACACTATTGACATGAGCAGAGAATTTTTTTAGGCTTAGAAATTATTGGAGGAAGTTACGACGATTTTGAGATTTGACTGAAGTGTTATGATGTTATTATTACGACGACGATGTGTATTATGTTGTTGAGGAATGTTTATTATGCTACGTATTTCTCATGATGAAATATTGAAGAAGTGTCGACGAATATGTATATGTACAATGAGGTAAGGAATAATGAGTAGTGTTTAGGGACTCTGATTTATGAAAAGGATGTTGGAAACCAAGAAACGTACTTTAAGAGTTATGAAATGTGTGTGTATATTCGTGAATGTATTACAATGCAGACGAAAATTTTTTTTGGACACTGTTATATCAATAGCATTTTGTTTCTACAGATTTGTAACGCAAATTCTTGACCTGTGAAATATTTTTATATGCGACTGTCTCTGTAGCGGAAACTGCTGTCGTAAATATTTCCGTAAGAAAGTTAACGGACCACCTACACATAATGCGTCGTGGGCACCCAGCTGTGTCAGACGCCTGGAGAAAAAGCCATTAGCACGTGCCTTTCAGAGCACAGGAAAACACCTGGAGAACAAGCCATTAGGGTGTGCCTTTCATCGCTAATGCGACACCCTCGTTACTTGAAAACATATGATTACTCGCACTTTGTGCTAATTGCTGAAATGCTTATGAATTGATGGGAAATATTCGTACATCTGCAAACCTGATAATGACAAGTGTCTTTCTATGAGAGTTGAGAGCTACTGAGTTACGAAATGCCACATGACTATTCAATGATGTTTTTATGCTTTGGTTTGCGTAATTGCTTATTTCACTTGATATCTGGTTTCCAGCTGTGTTGCAGCATTGCTTTTATAAAATGAAATGCATTTGCTAATGTGAACACTTTCTGTCAACAGATCTATTAAATAATTATTTTATGATCCACATTCTTTAAAAAAAAGGGAGCACTTGGAAAGGAAAGAACAATAAGAAGGAACTAATAACAGTAACACATAATTTTCTTTTCAAGTACTTGGTAATTTCTTTTGTAGAATAAATTGTGATGCATCACTCTAATGTTAAGATGTGACATAGGTATTAGACATGGCCATTTTAGTGTAATATTTTTTCTGCTTGCGCTATGTCATGTTTAGGTATAAGTTGCTGCTGTTTGCCAGGCATAGTGTTATTGAATTTGACTTTTGCTCATTTATGCTGCTAGCTTTGCCAATTTGCATTTTTTGCATTGCTGTTTATAATAATTGTTTTACGTGCTGCTGCATTGCCTCGTCCCTTAGTTTAGCATCTGAGCTCAGTAGATTTAAGTTAGCTTAAGAGGGGGTAGACTATATGAGAAACTGACTATGGAGAATAGGTAAAGAATGCATTGCGTCCTTGGCTTGGCTCTGAGCACTATGGGACTTAACATCTATGGTCATCAGTCGCCTAGAACTTATAACTACTTAAACCTAACTAACCTATGGACATCACACACAACACCCAGCCATCACGAGGCAGAGAAAATCCCTGACCCCGCCGGGAATCGAACCCGGGAACCCGGGCGTGGGAAGCGAGAACGCTACCGCACGACCACGAGATGCGGGCAATGCATTGCGCAGTTATATAAAAAGGATTTGGGCCCAAATGAGTATTGTACAATCAGAAATAATTATTTTGAAAGAAATATGAACAGAATACAGAAAGCATGCTTGGATAAGATTTTTTTGGGGGAAGCACAGGTTGAAATAAGACGAAAGATCTATAGAATGAAGTTTTGGGTTGGACTGCAGTACCAAATGTTACACTGAAAACGAACCCTGTCCTTTCCTATTGGTGTTATCCCACTATGTGTTTTGTGTACCCTTGTGTATTTGTTTTCTTCCTGTCTCTGTGTAGTTTCATAGAATTTTTTTCTTCTTTTAATATTAAGCTACATTCACTATGATGAGGAATACTGTTATCCTCAAATATAATTGGCATTAATAATATGTTATTTACTTTGTAAAGATATTAGACATTATTCATTCTGTTTAAATGCTCATGTGTGAAGTTGATGTTTCGCAAGTTATTCTGATCTTCTATGTATGTACTTATGTCACTATTTTTGTAACACTGATGTATATGTTTATTTCTATTCTTTTGTAACGCCTGTTTTACTACAAATGTTATCTGTATTGTTATGTTCTTTAATGATGTATTTTGTACCTTTGTTATTGTATTCTTCTGTTATAAAATTGTAATTGTCACCAGTTCATGATATTATTAACTTGTAAGTTCCATTTCACTGCACACGTTTCTGTTGGTCATAGTATATGGACAATATGTGAGAAGTTGGGACTGTGAGTGTTTGCACGTGTGTTGGTAATTCGGCAAGGGACTGGATAACAGCATTGCTGGTTCTAAGGACAATTAAAAGAAAAACTTTCTGAGTGCACAAGTGGTGGTTTATGGACTTGCTATATTCTCTGCAAGAATCTTCGATGGTGAATGTGCACCTGCACAATCGCAACAGATGGCTGCTGGCCATTTCTACAAGGACTGCAGTGGGTCTGCACCTCTGGTGGCCCACCAATACCGTAATCTCTACCAGGACTACAGTGGGTCTGCTCTGTGATGACTTACCTACCAATACTCTTCAAAACTTCGAATGACTCTGCTGTGGGTTTGCTCCATTGTGGCCCATTACCTGTCAGCATGTCAAGAGCCAGCACTGTCTTTCCGTTGGAAGGACAACACTACTTCTTCAAGACTGCATGGAAATCCACTACTTCTGTGTGCATTTTCTTTTACTGCTCAGACTTTGAGAAAAACACTGCAATTTTACTGTGATGAATCAGGACTGTCTTTATGGACTGTGAGACAATTTTAGCTTTTGACCAAGATTGTATCAATAAGTGTGTGCATTTGATTTCTTTGTTATTGTAATTATGAAAAGAAAAATTTTTGTCAAATCTGTATTGGCCAGTGCCCAACACCATTTGTAAAAATTTTTTGTGGGGAGCATGGGGGCTATGTAAGTAGGCTGTTTATGTTTTCTCAGGCTGTTTATGTTTTCTCTATGTAAGTAGGCTGTTTAGGTTTTTTATTGGTAACGCCACCTCTGTATGACAATCACTGGCTGTGCTGTGGGCAGTCTGTGTCTGCTTTGCATTGTTGTAATACTCGCCATTGTAGTGTTAGGCAGCTGGCTGTGAACAGCGCGTAGCGTTGCGCAGTTGGAGGTGAGCCGCCAGCAGTGGTGAATGTGGGGAGAGAGATGGCGGAGATTTGTAATTTGTCATGAACTGATATATATATTAAGACTTGTGATGATATTAAGGTAAATACATTGTTTGTTCTCTATTAATATCTTTCATTTGCTAACTATCCCTATCAGTAGTTAGTGCCTTCCATAGTTTGAATCTTTTATTTAGCTGGCAGTAGTGGCGCTCGCTGTATTGCAGTAGCTTGAGCAGCGAAGATTTTTGTGAGGTAAGTGATTTGTGAGAGGTATAGTTTAATGTTAGTCAGGGCCATTCTTTTGCAGGGATCTTTGATAGTCAGATTGCGTTGCGCTAACTAAATATTGTGTGTCAGTTTAAGCACAGTCGTGTAGAAATGTTCAAAGGGGACGTTTCAGGTAGAGACACGGGTCGTAACACATCTGAAATGTAACATCCACTGTTCAAAGTGCCGTCAGTGCGAACAAGAGGTGACTGAGACGTGTAGCCAATGGCACCCATATCATCACGGCGGGTGATACGCCAGTATGGCGATGACGAATACACGCTTCCAATGTGCATTCAACGCGATGTCGCCAAACACGGATGCGGCCATCATGATGCTGTAAACAGAACCTGGATTCATCAGAAACAATGACGTTTTGCCTTTCGTGCACCCAGGTTCGTCGTTGAGTACACCGTCGCAGGCGCTGCTGCTGTGATGCAGCGTCAAGGGTAACCACGGCCACGGTCTCCGAGCTGATAGTCCATGCTGCTGCAAACGTCGTTCAAGTGTTCGTGCAGATGGTTGTTGTCTTGTAAACGTCCCCATCTGTTGACTCAGGGATCGAGACGTGGCTGCACGATCCGTTACAGCCATGGGGATAAGATGCCTGTCATCTCGACTGCTAGTGATACGAGGCCGTTGGGATCAAGCACGGCGTTGCGTATTACCCTCCTGTACCCACAGATTATGTATTCTGCTAACAGTCAATGGATCTCGACCAATGCGAGGAGCAATGCCGCGAAACGATAAACCGCAATCGCGATAGGCTACAATCCGACCTTTATCAAAGTCGGAAACGTGATGGTACGCTTTTCTCCTCCTTACACGAAGCATCACAACAACGTGTCACCAGGAAACGCCGGTCAACTGCTGTTTTTGTATGAGAAATCGGTTGGAAACTTTGCTTGTGTCAGCACGTGGTAGGTGTCGCCAAGAGCGCCAACCTTGTGTGAATGCTCTGAAAAGCCAATCATTTGCCTATCAAAGCATCTTCTTCCGGTCGGTTAAATTTCGCGTCTGTAGCACGTCATCTTCTTGGTGTAGCAATTTTAATGGCTAGTAGTACTATCGGAATGACTACATTCAGTAACACTTGCATCAGCTAAATCAAAAAAGTATCATTTTGCATCAATTTTGTTTGTCTTAGTCATCCTCGTACCATATATCTGTCAAAGTAACTGTAGGCACTCAAGTGCTAAACGTTATTCAGCGATGCACTGATGAGCTAACCGGCTTAATAGTGTGTTTGTACAACATGGGAACGAAATACAGCAGTGATTTCCTATGGCATGGGCTCTAAAGGTCCTTTGCAAGTTTCGGGATGCATATGTGTGCATAGATCACGCAGTTACCGTGGTTTGCGGGCGCAGAACTGGTGTCCGATTATGTTCCAGATATTGTTCACATGGTCCAAATGAGAATTCAGTGCTCAAAAAATTAGTGTGAGTTCCCTGCCATATTCTCGAAACTACTGTAGCACGGGACGAACAGTTATCCTGATAGAAGATTCAATCGCTGTTGGGAAATAAATCAAGCACAAAGGGATATAGGTCGACTGTAACAATGTACACATTGTCCACAGCTATGATCGTGCCTTCGACTAGTACCACCCACCTCATGGCAGCGCAGGTGAATGTCCCCATAACTTTACACTGTACTCTAATGCCTGCATCCGCCACGTGGTGAATGGTTCCAGTAGGCGTAAATGTAGATAGCGGTATATCCGGACTCGACCATCGGATTGGTGTAGCAAGAAACGTTGAAAGGTGGCTACACTGAGCCACTGCGCCAGAGATTGCGCCAAAGAGTATTATTCAGCCGCCTCCACAGTGCTTGGGGAGAGCTCGTAGTAGTCAGTGCCTGTCGAGGACTCGTGGTAGTCAGATCTTGGGGAGAGCTCGTAGTAGAGTGTTTGTTGAGATGTGCTAGTAGGCAGTGCTTGCTGAGATGTGATATTGGAGAGTTCTGGTTGAGATGTGGTAGTAGCGAGTCGGTGTGGAGAGATTGTAATTTTTAGAGTGCTTTTCATCAATATAAATTAAGGTAACAAACTACTTTTCTTTTTTTTCTCATTATTTCAATGTCCTGAATAATGCGTCATTACAGGTTCAGTCAATAAAGCATCTGGCTTGTGTTCTTGTATTAGAGTGTAATTCTGCTTTCCTTACGCAATTATAGGATTTCTATTTTTCTTAATTACTTCAGTATAAATGATATTTAAAATTTCTTGTCTTATTGAAGGAGAACCGTGCCAGATGTGTACGTTGAGTTATACTTCCACACACAGAACAGTTATACTTGTGCTTTGGCTTCATAGGTTTTATAGTTGCTGGGGACTTAATTAATTAATTGTGTTAACGAAAATTTCCATTCGTTCTTGTTGTTGTTCTATGCAGTCAGATTGCGTAAAAATACTAGTCAGGGCCAACCGTTTACGAGACACAGCGTAATCGGACATACAGCTACCAAAAATATTTGCATTTTAATTTAATTAAGCCCCCATGCACGTGGCGACCGCTGCTTCGGATCGTCCCTTGGAATTCTTCTGATTGTAAAAATAGTAGACAGTAGTATTGTTGTAGTAATTTGTAGTTTAGTAATTGTAGTCTATTTTGCATGTGTAGATTTGGTAATTGGCATTCTTCTAATGGTATTTTTCAAAATTTGAAATTGTTGTCTTGTCTACGGGTTTGACAATTTAGTGCAGTTATTTCAATTGTTCGTTAATCGTGTTTGAGGGAAACATTTCGTGTGAATGGTATTGTTGGAGATAAAGTGTCATTGTGTGCATTTTTCATATATTGACGAGTTTTGTATATTTTGTAAATGATTACGCGATGAATGTAAAAGGCAAAAATGATGAATAGTGAGAATGACGAAATTGTTAACGTGGCGAGCTCGCCAACACAGGAGAACAGTGTGATGAATAATGAAGTGGAAAACAATGTAATAAGTCGGGAAAATAGTCCGGAACCATTTCAAAATTGTTCTCAATCAGAAAATTCACAGAATCCGAGATTAACGACAGAAGATTCTGGAATAGTATCGAACACAGATAGCCTTATGGCTATGCAGAAGGAAGTTAGTTTTCCGGGAAATGTTAGGGGCGAAAAGAATTCTGAACCATTTAATATGGAGCAGTTGATGGGTGCAATATTAAATTTGGGATCTCGGTTAGACTTACAAATGGGAACAATGGAGCATTTACGATCTGAATTAGAAACACGGATGGGAACAATGGAAACTCGGTTAGGATCTGAATTTAAAACAGAGATGGGAACTTTGGGATCTGAATTAAAAACACTGGCAACACGTTTAGAAACAGAGATGGAAACAATGGAAACACGGTTAGACTCACGAAGAGGGACATGCTTCAAAAACATGAAAGATGAGTTAAAGAAAGAAATCAGAGAAGAAGTACAACCGATTTTGAATTCTCACAATAATAGATTAATTGCAGTAGACATTAGACAAAGGGAACAGGATAGAGAACAGGAAGAAAGAGATCGCGTGATAGTACAGAAATTTTCAGAGTTAAATTTACAACGTGCAAAAGATAAGGAAGAGATATTTGAGAGAATCGAGGAATCCGTACCGAATGACAGATTAAATAACCTAACACAACAATATGAACAGTTAACTACTGAATGTGTTAATACTGAAACCCGAGTCGCGACACTTACGGAAGACGTAAATAAACAGAAAGAAAAAATAGGTGACTTATCGGAAAGAGTTGAGGATATTTCAGATAAATTGACAAATCTTAGTTTACATGGGGACAGAGATTCAGATGATACAGCACCATTGCCATTTGCAGAAACCGAAGAGTATCAGAACAAAAATAAGCATGTTGAAAATCAGGGAAAATTTAATGAACGCGTTAAAAGGGAAGTAGAGGCATTACGAAAGCAAGTCAAACAGATCGAAGGCGAAATTGTAGGAAAAGACAGCAAAAGAAATTTGGAATCACAGATAGCAGAGGGGTTTGAAGAAAATAATTTGTTTCATTTACGGGATGCAACAAGAGAGCGCCAGGCGCGCGAATTTAACAATAATCGTCATTGTGACTGGGACAGACGCGGTAGGTCTTTGTCGCCATGAGGCGAAAACTTTGACTATAAACACTTTTTGACTGTTCGGAAGTTTAAGATATTTCGCAATTCTAAGAACGACATACATCCATGTTCATGGTCAGATCAATTTACGTACGTACTTCCGCCAAATTTGCCACTAAGTCACAAACTGGAAATTATGTGCAGCTATTAGGTTCTCAGGGGATTCACTACTCTAAGTGAATATGTGGCGTAGCGAGCATAGGGCCCCGAGGTGTAGTGGTGCTATTTCCCTTTTAGTTTTCTGCACCGCTGCCTACTCTTTTACTATTCTTTGCATCTGTCAAACCAACTCTTCGACTATCAATCTATCTAGTGAGTAAGTAAACAATAACCTGATATGACTAATTGTACCTAAAAGTGATATCGTAAATTACCATTTGGACTTATTGTACCTTCAGCAGCATTCTTTCGTAGCTTAAATGAAATTTTACCTGTTTATCTTCGTAACAATATTACTTCATATGTTGACGATATTCTTATTGCTAAACGTTCTTGGAGGGAGCACAACAAAATTTTGGATTCATTATTACGTATTTTTGTACGAGTTGGCATTACAGTGAACTAGGAAAAATCTGAATTTGGACGTTCACAGGTGAAATTTCTCGGTCACATTATTTCTACAGAAGGTATTCTTCCTGATCCAGAAAAATTAGACACTGTTCGTAATTATGCTGTTCCTACCACAAAACGTGAGGTTCGTAGTTCCCAAAATTTTTGTGGAATGATATACTTTTGAAAAATTTTTGTGGAATGACATACTTCAGAGAAACTACCAGCTACATGTAAACATCCAGAGAATACAAGGATACCGCGCTGTGTTTTGGCGGCGGCACATACTCAAAGCAACAGTCAAGTCTGCGCGCCGCACAAGGCAGTCGTTGACCGCAAACAATTACTTCTACGTCACGCGCCTACAGCTGATCGAGCGCTCAGTGCGAATGCACTGACAACCGTAAACAAATACAAAGTCTAATTTCTCCGATTAAATTCAGTATAAAGCTATAGTGACTTGATGAATTATGTTATTAACATTCAGTATTTTTCAGGATACGGTTGTATAAAATATTTAAGAACTCCAGGTAAATTCTGTGCGTGTCCGACGTTAAGACGACTTGCTATCGAGAAATTTTCAAGAAGAATGTAATTTCGAAGAAGAAACTAATAAACTTAAAAGGGTAATTATTAATTGAGTTTATTTTTCAGGTAACATATTTCCACTTAGGTACGTACTTTAGACGTAATTTGCTGCTCGCAATTACGTGATCCATACTTTGTGCAAATTTCATGTTCTATGAATTTACTTGTGAAGCGACGTGCTTGCGAACTTTAACTGATTTTGACAATGATTATTAATGAACTGGGTTGCAGCTTGTGCATATTATGCATCGCTTGGCTGCACTGCTTTTTCACTGATGTCATATTTTTTAATTATGTGCCTGCTGTGCTTATTTATTTAAATTATAATTGTCATCTGATTAATTGTGCTGATATGGTTAGGTATGTAAGTTATACTTTGTGATTTATCTGCTTGCGCCTTCATGTTTACTTATTAAGATTACATATGAACATTTATTTGCTTATGCTGATATGATGCTAATGACCTGTGTATTACGTAAGACATATGTTTGTTGCTATGCGAATGGATTGCATATTTACACATTTCTGTTTTGTTGTCATAACTACTCTTTAATTTGGTATGTAGCAATGCTGATGTACAGTGTACGAACATAGAGTTTAGGTTACACTATGGTATAGGTTACAGATTGTTCGCTTGGCAGAGCCTCGTTGTAAGAATTGTGCTGCATCCACTTGTTGACATTCTGTTCACTACTGGTATATTTACTCGCTATTGCATGTTTTGCTTACGCTCAGTGCGTTATATTTTTTAAGATAAGAAAATGAACTGCTATAATTCGACATAAACGACATTAGTACAAGAAACTTCATAGAAGTCACATGAGCTGGAGGTTTTATGAACGCTGTATAAATGTATGTTAATAGGAAGGAAGCTAACGACATGACATACCATTACTAGGTTTAGACCATTAACAATTATTACACTGCATTCTTCGTGAGCAATTGAAATAGGAAGTGACACTTGACACAAGAAATACTCCACGTGTTTGCTTCTGTTTGCCATAATTCTTGAAGTGGTGTACACACTGTGAAATATTATGATCATTCACACTCCGTAATCGTACTTAATTACTGAGAGTTATTCGAACTAAGTCTGTTAGAGGTCATGTATGCATTTCTTTGGTTTATAACTCATAATGAGTAGAAGATTTGGCTCAGATGGATTACACAGAGGTTGTGTGTTGACAATGTGTCTTCGGATTGTATGGGATGATGAACTGAAGTTTGCATTAGGATTTTATCTGTACTTGTTCGAGGAGACTGACTAGAGGAAAGAGTTGTTATGGAAGTGAAATGATATTGGCGATAAGGTTTATATGTGTCGACGTATTGAAGAGGTCTTATTGAGGTATTATTGAGATTATGTGAAGTTCATGATTATTGGAGTTTTTGTGGACAAGAGGTAAGGTAAATGATATTGATGATAAGATTTATATGTATCGACGTAAGATGTATTATTGAAGTATTGAGATTATGTGATGCTGATGATTATTGGAGTTTTGGTGTATAAGAGGTAAAGTAAGTGAGGAGCATATTTTTTTTTTTGTTTATATGGAACAAGGAGGATGAAGATAGCAGACTAGAACACTAAAGTGGAAGGAAAATTGTCTACACACACTTTGTTAAATCACTAAGCAGTATATTTTTTTTTTTTTTGATGAGAGGAAGTATTTGCATATCTTGGCTCACTGACAGTTGTTCAGGAACCGTACATTTGATCTGGCTTGGCAAACATTGGTCTTGACATGACGACTATGACGTTGACTTAACTATTATTAACTGTATACATTGCTGCCACTACTACTTGATACACAAGATGAACATCAAATTTTGACAGAATTGCATTTACACAGTAAACACTATTCAATTACACAGTAGTACTTAATGTGGATGAAAGATGAGCGAGTGTGTTTTGTGTGTTTTCCTTTCCTAATCCTACCCACCTATCTTCTAAATATTATTTTATTTGTTTGTAGTGGCTTGCACTGACACCCATAAATATTATAGGTTTACTGATATTTGAGTATTTGTAATAGTTAATATGACAATTATCTGATATCATTTGTGTGTTTATTAGAATTTATATGTTTAGTGTGTAAAAGCATTTGTATGTGTATTCAAACTATTATTCATGCCTGAACTGTCTGATTAGTGATGGTGAACATTATGAACTGTTACCTGCACTTTTTCAACATAATGGGTGCCACTTAGAAATGATTAATTTCTGCTGATGAACTGTGTGATCAGTGATAGTAAATATTATGGACTGTTACGTGTACTTTTTCTACATGATTGGTGCCACTAGGACATGTTTAATTTCTGCTTATAAACTCTGATGAACAGTGTGATCAGTGATAGTGAATATTATGGACTGCTCTCTGGACCTGCTCATCATTGCTGGGTGCTACTAATGAACTGCTTCTACTGAAATAATGTCACTTGTTGGTGTCTGCACCTGTCAACAATACTGGGTGCCACTAATGGACTGCTTCTACTGAAATGATGTCACTTGTTGGTGTCTGCACCTGTTCAACATTGCTGGGTGCCACTGATGGACTGCTTCTACTAAAATGATGTCACTTGTTGGTATTTGCACCTGTTGAACATTGCTGGGTGCTACTACTGGAACTGTCAACTACTTGTTTCTTGAACTATGGGAAGCATGTTATGTGAACATTTGTATAAACTGATTTTTTGTGTATTGTGTAAACTATTATGTAAAGCCACATGTATGAAAGAATTTGTATTGCTTACTGTATTTTATATATTAGGTTATTGAAAGGTCAGTGCAAAGCCAAAATTTTAACTAATTATGTGATATTTGGGTATTAATATTATCTTTTATTTTTGTCTGTATTTTGTGGACGAATTTGGTGGTATTTTCACCACCAATGCTGGCAAAAATACCATCAAATTCTGGCCTGTGGAGGAGGGGCATATGAAAGGTGGCTACACTGAGCCACTGCGCCAGAGATTGCGCCAAAGAGTATTATTCAGCCGCCTCCACAGTGCTTGGGGAGAGCTCGTAGTAGTCAGTGCCTGTCGAGGACTCTTGGTAGTCAGATCTTGGGGAGAGCTCGTAGTAGAGTGTTTGTTGAGATGTGCTAGTAGGCAGTGCTTGCTGAGATGTGATATTGGAGAGTTCTGGTTGAGATGTGGTAGTAGCGAGTCGGTGTGGAGAGATTGTAATTTTTAGAGTGCTTTTCATCAATATAAATTAAGGCAACAAACTACTTTTCTTTTTTTTCTCATTATTTCAATGTCCTGAATAATGCGTCATTACAGGTTCAGTCAACAAAGCTTCTGGCTTGTGTTCTTGTATTAGAGTGTAATTCTGCTTTCCTTACGCAATTATAGGATTTCTATTTTTCTTAATTACTTCGTATAAATGATATTTAAAATTTCTTGTCTTATTGAAGGAGAACCGTGCCAGATGTGTACGTTGAGTTATACTTCCACACACAGAACAGTTATACTTGTGCTTTGGCTTCATAGGTTTTATAGTTGCTGGGGACTTAATTAATTAATTGTGTTAACGAAAATTTCCATTCGTTCTTGTTGTTGTTCTGTGCAGTCAGATTGCGTAAAAATACTAGTCAGGGCCAACAGTTTACGAGACGCAGCGTAATCGGACATACAGCTACCAAAAATATTTGCGTTTTAATTTAATTAAGCCCCCATGCAACGTCGTTCATGTGACAAAGTGACACGTTCCCATTGATCCACCATCCATCCACGACGATACTCATCTGACAAAGTGACACGTTCCCATTGATCCACCATCCAACCACAACGATCCTCATGTGACAAAGTGACATGTTCCCACTGATCCACCGTCCAACCACGATGATCCTCATCTGACAAAGTGACATGATCCCATTGATCCACCGTCCAACCACGATGATCCTCATCTGACAAAGTGTCACGTTCCCACTGATCCACCGTCCAATTTCGAAGATCCTCAGATCGCGAGATGTATGTGGGAGGAAGTAGTATGTTGTCTGAATCTTCCCGGAAAGTGCCTACTCGCAATTTCGGTAGCAAACTTCACTGAGTGAAGCATAACGCCTCTCTTGTAGCGGACTAATCGATCTTGTGACGAAATGCGTTGCTCTTTGTTGAATTTTCTCTGTCTTTCCTATCGGGCCTAAGTGCCAAGGATCCTAGACAGAAGAACAATACTCAAATTCCGGCGACCATGCGCCTTGTAAGCCACGTTCTTCTTGGATGAGTTACGTCTCTTTAAGATTTTTTCTGTAAACTCACGCTTCGAGCTGTTTATCCTACTACTTGTTTTATACCGTCATTTCAGTTAAGGTCTCTCTAGATAGTTACTCCTAGATATCTTACGGTAAATACTGTTCCCAGCGGTTTGTCATTGGTAACGTAGTTGTACAGTAATGGATGTCTTTTCCTATGTGTGCGTAATATGTCGTTCACGGTCAACTCCCAGAGCCTGCACCATTCATCAAATCTCTGCTGGTCATTCTGCAAATCGATAATGTCTTCTATCTTGTAGACAACCATATCATCTGCGAACAGTCTTAAATAGGTTCCCACGCTTTCTACTCGGCCATTTATGTACACTACAGACGTTGTCCTATCACACTTTACTGCGGGAGTCAGGAAATTCCTTTTCCATCTATCGATTTTGTTCCGTTAAAAGCGACGTGTTGAGTACTATCAGTAAGTCAGTCTTGAAACCACTCGCAAATATTGCCGCTTACTCAGTAAGCTCGTATTTTTCCACTAAACAGCAGTGCGGGACGGTGTCAAATTCGTTCCAGAAGCCAATGAACACGCCATCGTACTGAGTGCTACCTCCACAGGGCTACGATATCTCATGGAGGAACAGAGCGAACTGAGATCTTTGTTTGCGGAATCCATGTTGATTTTGATAGTGATTTTGGTTTCCCAGAAACGTCATAGTACGCAAGTATAAAACATGTTCCATAATTCTATAACAGATTGATCAGCGGTACACGGCTATAATTACGTGGATGTGTCCTACGACCTACCTTGAAAGCGCGAATGACATGCACTTTTTTCCAGTCGCTAGGTACCCCTCGTCGCTCCAGCAATCTACGATTCCCAGCGAATGAAACAATACAACAACATTAAATTAAATCTCACCCACGAGAGAGACCACCTTTCCTTTGCTTTCGAGAGAGGCAGAGGCTACAAATTATGAGAATAATTTCAAAACGTCGCTCACCTATCAAGCACCACAAACTAGCCAACGTATGACACCTAACGATATACTACACATATGGTCAGAGAAATTTTTAGAGAAAATAATAATACGTAAATGAAGTGTCGTATTTAATTTTGTGTTGTGCCTTACACTAAAAGTAATCGATGAGTTTTACTGTTTGAGTAGCTAATAACCTACTATGGATGAATTAGCGAGATTATAAAATGCCGTCTGGCAACAGCAAGTAAAACCTTTCCAAAAAAAAAAAAAAAAAAAAAAAAAAAAAGCCTTTCACACTGAATAAAAACTAAAATTTTAGGAATTCTTTCCTGGACTTGTGTTCAGCTTAGCATCGTACAGAAGAGAAAGGTAAGCAGTTGACACAGTGTCTGCTAAGCCTTTTGTACAGATCAAGAATAATGTACGAGGAATATTCGAAATATGAGGTCCGATCGGTCGCGAACTGGAAACCACAGTTACAAACGTTTTACTTGCAACAGTTAGTTACACCTTCCAGTTACTTCTCTCCACAGTAGCCACTCCGATTTTGTTGTGGCGTTGAACCAACTTTTCAATACCCTCGTCATAGAAGGCAGCCGGCTGTTCTTTCCGCAACTTCTCTATGTTGGTCTGCAGTTCGTTGTCTGTGCCAAAATATTGTCTTGATAGCCAGCGGTTCATGTGAGCAGAGATGAACATCAGAGTGAGCCAAGTCTGGGGTTTGTGGTGGGTGATCAGACACTTCCCATCGAAAACACTGCAGGGCCTTCCTCATTGAATCTCCTGTGTGGTTGAGAATTGTTGCGAAGAAGGAAATGCATGACAAGTACGTTATGTGGGGTTGCATAATATCAGGCGAAATCTCTCTGTGGGCACCCATACTTAGCGGGAGACACTTGTTCTAGGCATATTTACGTGCTCACTGTGTGCTCAGAACTAGAAAAAGCGACGTGACGCGATCCACAGCCATATGACAGACATTGCCTAGCACATCTGTTAAAGCTTCATTGGATTTTAACTGTCGTTTCCATTTCACGGCTTATCGGACTTCACTTCACGAACAGCCCTTGTATAACGTTCGCGTGAGGAATCACAGATATAGCTTCGGTTTCCCTAGATGACTACCTGTCAGTTACTAAGACCTTTGACTTTGGAGACGAGAAATTACGAATCTAATTCGTGACGGACTGCTTATATTGGGCCTCTTAAATTACGTTACCCAGAGGACCCGCGGTGTAGGCACATTATGATGCATAGTTAACATCGTCTGCTGAGAGGGTAATAACCGATCAGATAAGGAGGCTTTTCCAGTATTAACAGAAATTCATACATTTTGTAGCAAACATAGTGTAAAGCACAGGGAGGTGCACTGGTTAAACGATCGATGAGCCGAGTAACTGGCCAGTGCTATAGCTCACGCAGACTACAGTGGCCGATGTGTAGTGACCAGTTTTCATTCAAAGCGCTGGGCAAGTTCATTTCTTTGTTCGGAAGGGTAACCTGATAAATGTTTTCACCTTTTAGCTGGTCAAAAAATTCGTTCAAATGACTCTAAGCACTGTAAGACGTTGTGGTCTCCTGACCTTCATTGCTTACATATTCCGCCCTCACAATCATATTCCGCACATCAAGACCCTTCATTCGAACAGAAACTCGATAAGATAAAGTCAATGTTGTATGAATTCATCTAAACGATATGCAAATAACAAGTAAATCAGAAGTGCGCACCGAGGTTGAAATACTCGAGGATGGCGTACACACACACATTCAAGACACGACAGTCATAAACGCTTTTAGTTCGGGAGAGGCAAATAGGATGCCAGGAGGCCGGTCCCTCCAGAGGATGAGTCAACCTATCTACGTTGCCCGGCGACCACCTGTAGAGCAGACAGCGTTTGCCCATGTGAAAGGGAGAATGACCCCGTGTTTGGCTTAAAACCAAATTCCGCTACATTGAGCGGGAGCGCCCAGCCTATGCATTCTTTACAAACATAGCACGCAGTTTCAGAGGTTTTCACAGGGTGACAGCAAACGCCAAACGCCGATGCTACAGATTTCCGGATTGCTCACGAAATGTCTTTCTCCTGTGTTAGAAGAGCAATGCTGATTGGCAGACTATATTCCTGATGCCTTGAGCTGAAGGAGTTATGGAAGAGACCGAAAGATATACCCCTTCATGTTTGGCATGGAGAGGGGCCATTCCGTTGTCGCTCTTGGAGCTAGAACACATAACGAGAGTGTGTGCGCTCGTACGTGTACTCACAGAGCGAGGAGCAAATCTCTCCTCAGTACTTCAATGGGATAGCACCTCTGCCGAGAGCGAATCAGAGTGCGACTCTATATTGAGTCCTTGTGATTAAGCATTGTTCACTGTGTTGGCCGCCACACTTATTGTTCGGTGTGAACGGACAGAGTTATAGTTAAACGCCTGCCAGCGAATTTTTGAGTGACATCTCAGTGGACTGGTTATCTGACCGGTGTACCACGCCAATAGTTACACTAGGGGCAAATAGGAGTCCTTGACTTCATCAAGGCGTAGGTAGAGTTTGATTGGCGAAGGTCAATCCAGATAGAACGAGAGATATCTTATTTGTCAGCAGCGAGCGGCTCAGACAGCAGTCATCGCAGCTTATGGTATTGTTCGCTACAGCTCTTGCAAGACCCATAATTCCTCCACAACAGTACACTTCACTGGATTTCACATGCAACAGTCTTGACCTTACCTAGCAACATTCTAATTATTCAAGTTGAGTAGGCGTGGCTCTCAGCCATTCTGCCAAGTCAAGTATCCCACTAGTTACGAAAGAAATTTTGTGAATTTTTGGGTCATTTCCTTACAGTGGACGACTCCAGAAGATATTTATTGCTGAAAGTTTTTCAGGCATTTCTCTTTAGAACTTTAGGAGCGTCTGTCTGACTTCTGCAGCAGTGTGGGGGTGGAAATTGCATCTTGCAGCAGCCACAGGCTAAAGGGTACATCTTACATTAATCCGTTGCGCAGAATGACAGAATAGCACCCATGTTCGCTCACAGAAAAAGGCGACCCTGCGAGGATAGGTAAAATAGGTAAGCTACCAGGATATTAAAGTGTCAGGATAGTTAGGTACGGCAGGTTGCAGCAGTAGCACTTTGAAGAGCTTTCTTTCACGTATTAAATAGCTATTTGCAAAAATTGGGATCAGAATGGATACAGGTAGTGAAGAAGGCAGAATTGTAGGGAAAAGGGAGTGTGTTATTGTGTTGGAAAATTTTGCATTCTTTTTACGATTTTTGTGTAGGTGTTAGGGCATAGGATTTTCAGGTGATAGGCACAGACGCAGAGTGACGCAGAGACGCAGTGTGACGCAGCATCATATAAGTTAGAATTAAGAAATAACATTTTTCTCCCTTTGCAAGCGCACAGGTGGAGATTGGAGACTGTAGCAGAGCAGACAGAACATTAGCCGAGAAGTCACGACGTTGTTGTTGTTGTTGGTTCAACCAACTGGTAAGTGGTCGTACAGTTTTGTAGATAGGGTTGTGGTGTGTTGAAAGAATTTCCATGTTAACCAGAGCACAAGCCAAAAGGTTACGTGAGAGACAGCAAGTAGACAAGAATGGGGAGATTCAAACAGATAGACAGCGAGTAAACGAGCTTATTGAGAATAGGACAGAAGGTGAACCTAAGAATAGGACAGACGATGAATCAGAGAATAGGACAGTCGGGGAGTTGCAGAATCAGCAGGCTCAGTTAGACTGGGATAAAATTGAGACAGATCAGACAGATGGGAATCGAAGGGACGAGAACATCGAATTTCCAGAATATGAAAGTCCCGATAGGGCACATTCTGAGCCAGAAATAGACAGCCCACGTAGGAAATGGCAAAGATTAGAAGCGAAACGAGCACAGGAAACGCGTTTGTTTGCCACATATTCAGGGACAGAATATGCGTCAATACAGTCAATGAACCGTCAGTTAGCTAACGTTCAGAGAGAAGTAGACAGTGAGGAAGAGGGGGAACATTTAGAATACGTAGAACCTATCGTACACATTCTAAATATGCCCCAACAACAGACACTGAATTTTGCGGAGTTACGAGCGCCACGAAAAGGTTCCGTAACAGACGCAACTGTACCTGCAAACACAAGACATACACAACAGAGAGGGAAGAATGCGGAGTTGGAGTAATGGTTCAATGACAAACGCAACTAGTCCTCAACACAGACAGCACTGGTTATCGCAGTTATCAAACTTGGAAACGCCACAGCATAGCCCAGTAAACGACGTAACTGACCGAGTAGAAAAACAATAAATCGAGAATACATAGTTCAGCAGAAGGTAGTATTACAGGACAGGACTCGATCATGGAAATGATACAAAAAATGAACGCTAGTATGACGAAACAGAATCAGGATATTAATACACAGATAACGAAACAGAATACACAGATGACAAAATAGTATCAGGAATTGAAACAGGATAATCAGGATATTAAGACACAGATCCAACAGGTTAACATCCAGATGGAAGAAGGGATCGCCAGAATTAATCAGATCACTCAGATAAACAAAGACGCGAAAGAATCTAGAGAACGAATTCAGGTACTAACACAAAGTCAGCAGCAAATACGCACTGGCGTGGACAAGGTCCAATTGGACATCGTAAACGTTGACAAAAAATCGAAACAGAAAACCCCGATTAAAGTAATACATGACATGCCACAGGACCAGGCACAATACCCAGAAAAACGGAACACATATATGCAGCCGATACCAATCGAAATACAGGCAACTGAACCAGTACATCCAATGACACAACATAATAGCAGCACAGGTAATAGACCGCGAACGACGAGAGTAGAAACACACGAACAACACTTTTGTTCACCAATGATACGATACGACGCGGATATGAGTCAGGAAATTGAGAATAGACAGACAGGCAGTAGATTACCAGAGAATAAACACGACGACACAAGCAGTGGCAGATTATTTGAGTCCATGAATCAGCCACAAACCGGATTTATGAGTAGATATGATACAGGCCACTTCCTTACAGTTAGAACATTTCAACACTTCAAGGAAGAAGGCGGTAGCTTGCACGCACGCACATTCATCGATCAGTTTCAAGCAAGCTTTCCAAACCACTGGAGCGTAGCTCGCAAACTTGACTTCATTTTGTGCACAAAAAATGGTTCAAATGGCTCTGAGCACTATGGGACTCAACTGCTGAGGCCATCAGTCCCTTAGAACTTAGAACCACGTAAACCTAAGGGCATCACACACATCCATGCCCGAGGCAGTATTCGAACCTGCGCCCGTAGCGGTCGCGCGGTTCCAGACTGTAACGCCTAGAACCGCTAGGCCACTCCGGCCGGCATTTCTGCACACATGTCAGGGACAGTAGCAGAGGTGATGCAAAAGATCGCGGCTACCTGTACGTCTTACCTACAGATCAGAACAGCATTTCTTTAAAGATATTGGTCTAAGGAGGCGCAAAACAAAGTTAAATACGAGTTACTTCAGATGACACCATATGAAAACTCAGGAGAGAAAAGCGTGGTAAAATTCTTTGGTACAATGGACAAAAAGAATCAAAGCCTAGACAAACCATACAGTAACGGAGAGCTGATACGTCTATGTAGAATGAAATTACCGGTAATGTATCAACAGGCGACAGTAGGAAAAAATGAAAATACCGAAGGATTCAAAGAGGTTTTAAGGGAACTTGAATTTATGTTTAAAGAAGACGAGGTGAAATAAAAAAGAAAGGAAAGGGAACAGCAAAAGGAGAGGACTAGGAACGAATATTCCAATAATAATAATCGTAATCCTAAAACCAATAATTTCAGGCAATTTAACAGACAAGGACAGTGGCACAATGGAGACAATTGGCATAGAAACGATAATCAGAATAATTGGTACCGAAATAGGAACGGTAATGGACACTCATACAGTGGCGGATATAGGCTTAGAAATCAAAATGCCGACGGTCAAGGGTACTTTGAAAGAGGTCACGACGTTAGAAACAGCAACTGGCGAGACCAGGGCGCAAATAATTACCGAGGAAATTATGGTCCACAGAGGCAAGAACAACACAGCAAAGGGAAACCAGAAGTAGGAATTAGGCCACCTAATCCTGAAAAACGTAAAGATTGACGGGAAAATCCGGGAAAGGTTAGTCAAACTGGTCCATTCATTAAAACAATCAAAAAAAGGACATTCATGTTTTGGAAGTAGCTAGATCAAAATTAGAAAAAACTGAAAATAGCCAAATTCAGACAAACAGGGACTTACAAAAATTTCCGATAAAGAGTCAGCACCAGATACACTTGAATTACGCTACATAGCCTGAGAAACCAGCATAGAATGGGAAAATTCTGAAAGCGAGGATGAACTGGCACCATTTCCGTGGATTACAAAATTAAGCAATGAAGAATTGTTCACCCGACTTAGCAATGTATTTGACTATTAACAGAAATTCATACATTTTGTAGAAAACATAGTGTAAAGCACAGGGAGCCGCACTGGTAAAACGACCGATGAGCCGGGTAGCTGGCCAGTGCTATAGCTCACGCAGACTACAGTGGCCGATGTGTAGTGACCAGTTTTCGTTCAAAGCGCTGGGCAAGTTCATTTCTTTGTTCGGAAGGGTAGGCCGATAAATGTTTTCCACCTTTTGGCTGGTCAAAAAAAAAAAAAAAATGGTTCAAATGACCCTAAGCACCATGGTACTTAACAGCTGAGGTCATCAGTCCCCTACACTTAGAACTACTAAAACCTAACTAACCTAAGGAAATCACACACATCCATGCCCCAGGCAGGATTCGAACCTGCGACCGCAGCTGCCACGTGGTCCGGACTGAAGCGCCTAGAACCGCTCGGCCACCGCGGCCGGCTTTGGCTGGTCAGCGATGACAGAATCTAGAACCCTGCAATCTTTCTCAAGCGACTATACAGAGACTATTTGTCAAAGAATTTCATTTTTGCTTTACGTCTAGCTTTGTATACCAAGTCCATGATGATGTGCCGATAATTCCGTTAATGAACATGCTTATTGTGATGTTTGTGTGAAAGTAAGACACCATGCGAAATTCAGAAAAGTATGCAATGAAAAGTAGAGGCTGCTATGGTTTTGTTTGGTACATATTACATAATATGTTGTTGTGTATGAAATTTAGCTAACACACTGAATTTTTCTTTAGACTTCGGTAGAGGTATTTGTCACCAATCTCATGGAAAATGATCTGATGTAACACATTTGCGATCGCACCGCGCCAGCGATAAAGCCAGAATGAAATATCCAAGACATACCTCATTTTCATAAATGGTTTCGGATATCGAAATGACATTTTAGAGCCGCGCAGGATCAGCCGAGCGGTCTAGGACGCTGCCGTAATGGACTGTGCGGCTGGTCCGGGCGGAGGTTCGAGTCCTCCCTCGGGAAAGGGTGTGTGTGTTTGTCCTTAGAATAAATTAGGTTAAGTAGTGTGTAAGCTTAGGGACTGATGACCTTAGCAGTTAAGTCCCATAAGATTTCGCACACATTTGAACTTTTTTTTTGAGGTTTTGGCAAATGACATCACACAAAGAGGAGAGTATTTTACCATAATGTTATTCTGTGCCGGCCGGAGTGGCCGTGCGGTTCTAGGCGCTGCAGTCTGGAACCGAGCGACCGCTACGGTCGCAGGTTCGAATGCTGCCTCGGGCATGGACGTGTGTGATGTCCTTAGGTTAGTTAGGTTTAATTAGTTCTACGTTCTAGGCGACTGATGACCTCAGAAGTTAAGTCGCATAGTGCTCATAGCCATTTGAACCATTTTTTGTTATTCTGTGAAATTTCATTATCTACCCTGCTATTCCAATAACTACAGACTTTTGCGATGAAAGAATGTAATTTTTAAGGGGACCACACCGTGGTTCAGTTCGAAAAAATCGATTTTCGGTTTACATCATATTTCGATAGATTAATGTTTTATGTAAGTACTCTGAAAAGGATTTAGCTGAAAATATTTTTTTTTTTCGAGCATTTACAGAGCATTTTCCTACCACGTGTGATTATGTGCCTCGCCCTCTTTTCTGCATACATTTTAGATCTTTATATCCCCTACATTGCACGTTAGGGATTTTTTTTCGTTACTCCCGAATGTGTTGGCTATCCTTGGAATGCAACTGTCGGTATTCTTTTGTTCTGCTGCTTGTAAACAACACGTTTTCAAACACGCGGTTAGTTTTGTTCAAGTGTGATTGCGAGTAGTTGTTATCCTTACGTTTGCACTGCTTGTTCACGTGTGTTTTGTTGTGTTTATTGAAGATGGCGAAACGTAAAGGCATTTTCAAGAAACGACGATTTAGAGGAAACACGTTTAGAAAGCTTTCTGTACAAGAGGTTATGTCGCCTGGCAACGATATTTCTAATTGTAATTCTTTAACAAGTGTATCATCAAAGAAGCTCTCACTATTTCAAGAGAGTTACAACCAATTTATTGTGACAACGTGTGCAGTAACATTATTATAAATTTGAGAATATTAACAGATGTAATTTCTAAATTTGTACAATGTAGACAGTGTAGTGAGTCACAGAGTGTGAAAATTTGTGAGAGTGCCAATGGGAGAAAAGGCCTAGCAATTGCTTTGGATTTAATTTGCACTAAATGCTCAGCTGTGATTTCATTTATGAGTTCTTCAAGACCAGATGCAAGTGGCCCTTATAAAATCAATACTAGATTAGTTTATGCCTTACGATCCATTGGCAAGGGCATGGCTGCAGGGAAAGCATTTTGTTCATTGATGAAACTTACATCAACCACCAAATTAATTTGAAAAACTGACTGCAATATTAGAGAAAGCTGTAGGTGAGATCAGTAAGGAAAGGATGAAACTGGCTGCTAGGGAAGCAGTGGAAGAAAATGATGTCCGGATATTGCAGTTGCACTTGACGGAAGTTGGCAGAAAAGAGGACATATTTCTCTGAGTAGAATAGTGACTGCCACGAGTGTAGACCCCGGTAAAGTGTTAGATGTGGAGATAATGTCTAAATATTGAAAATCTTGTAAAGTCAATGAACGTAAAGAACACAACTGTGTGGCTAATTTTAGAGCACCAAGTGGTGGTATGGAAGTTCATAGAGTACAACAAATATTTCCCGCTCAGTAGAAACAAGAGGCGTACAGTACACCAAACATTAGGGCGATGGTGACAGTAAGGCATACAACAATGTGGTGAACTCTAAGCCATATGGAGATGCCATTATTAGGAAAATAGAATGTGTAGGCCATATTCAAAAATGTTTGGGAACAGGGCTGAGAAAACTAACTGTTGATATGAGAGGAAAACAATTAGAAGATGGAAAATTGTTGACTGGAGAGGGTCGATTAACTAAAACTGAAATAGAAAACTTGCAGGTATACTATGGGTAGGCAATTAGGAGAAATAAAATCTGGAGACAATGAAGAGAGATATTTGGGCCATATTCTTCCATAAGTCCTCTGCTGATGATAAGCCATGTCATGGATTGTGTCCATCTGGAGAAAATTCGTGGTGCAAATACAATAGGGTTCAGGCAACTGGTGAATCTTATTCTCACCAGCATTCTCTTCCTGCTGCTGTTATTACAGCCTATTTTGAGAGACTTGGCTCATCCTGAACTTCTAAACCCAAATGAATATTTCAACAGCATAATTTGGAACCGCCTTCCTAAAACTGTATTTGTAGGCATGCATACAATGAAACTAGGAGTTCATGATGATGTTATTACATTCAGTTGTGGTAATATTGGAAAGTGTTGAGTACCGAAAAAGCTGGGAATTAATCCTGGTGAAAATATGATCACTGGGCTGCAACACTGCGATAAAATGGGGATAGCCGATGCAGACAGGTCTGCATCTAATATGGCCAAGAAAGCAAGACAAACATCCAGGAAGGTGAAAAAGAAGCTGGAAGACCCGTTAGAGGGCAAAGAAGGGCCATCATGTGCAGCAGGACAGTTTTAATTAACTGTAAGTAACAAATTTCAAAAGTTTTTTTCTTTAAATTCAATTTCCTGCAAACTAAAATTTTCAGTGCATATGCCCCATTATATCAGAAACTGTCATAGGTAAATGAATGAAATTTTCAGAGACTCTGCATAACATAAAAAGCCACCTCTGGTACTACATTCATTAATATTCCCCCATTAGGAAGTTCACAAAAAATATTTTCTGCGGAAAATAACTTAATATTTTTGTTAATAAATTTAAAAAAAAAGGTATTTTTTAAAAACTATACAATGGATAAAGTAGATTTTAGTACAGTTGACTATATTAGCATCATGTAATATACAGTAAAAATATTAAGGTCCTGCATCAAATAGTTTTTTCAGAAATGGGTCAAATACGTGCCTAAATGAACATGAGTTAGATAGGCAGGGTGTGGTCCGCGTAAGGGCTATCCACAGCTGGTTAAACGAGAAATGCTACGGGAATTTGGGAATTGGAAGAACGTATGTGAAGACATTACACATTTTTTTTCTAAAGAGGATATGCTTTTCCATAAGCTGCTGACTTTGCTTTTTTCAGTTCCTCACATAATAAACTTAACAAACCGCTGTTTCAGAATATTGTCGCAGTTGCACATCTTAGTGAGGTGAGACAGTATAAACTCTGCTTTGTTTTGCAAAAGAAGTAGATTTTGAGATGGAAACCACAGAAATGTGTAGATTTTACTCAACATTCGCCACTCATGACGCTTCTCCAACAGTTACAAATAGTTAATAAGCCAGGTGCAAATAAATCACTGCATTTTCGGGGGATTCTTTTTAGATACTAACGAAACCAGAAGTGACAGTAGATCTTTTTGAACGGTCATCAGGCATATTTTCAAAAAATCCCCTCCAGCGTTCGTCGTTTCCCCTACAGCGCTCTGAGCCCCCCCCCCCCCCCCCCCCACACACCACTGCCACTCGCCCCATGTTTACCCAGATGACTGCGCATCTAGCGGCCACGGCATTTTGCGCGCACTATACCATGCAACTGACTTCTGGGCGAGAATGACGCCGACTGATGATTCAAATGGCTCTAAGCACTATGGGACTTAACATCTGACATCATCAGTCCCGTAGAACTACTTAAACCTAACTAATCTTAGGACACCATACACATCCATGCCTGAGGCAGAATTCGAACCTGCGACTGTAGCAGCAGCGCGATTCCAGACTGAAGCCCCTAAACGCTCAGCCACAGCGGCCGGCGACGCCGACTGAGAACATTAAAAATTGTAAAGTACAAGGTCTGTATGTAACTATGTAAAGACCTCAGCGCACTGCTAGATTTCATTTACCCTGAATATAAACGGATTTGTTTCTAATTATCACGAGTTAATGACAGTCAGGGTTGTAACAGGAGCAGAGCTACTGCAGTTCCTTCGAGACAGTATATTTGCACTGAATCTTACTTCTTGTGACTGTCATCTGTCGTTGAGACTATCGTGGTGTTCGAATGGATTGATGCGGTGGTCTTTAAGTCAGTTTAAAGTCGGAATGGAGTATAACGGTCCTTATAGAGAGGTAGAAATATTTTATGAAAGCTACATAAGCTGCGTAAGTGAGTAATTCTCGGACAGTGGTGATTTTTACTCGAGAAACATAATGCATCCGTTCTCCCTCGTTAATTTATTGACAGTCATACAAAGTTTTTAATTCAGGGGTCAATAACTATCGTGAGATAACAATTACTCAACTCGTACGTTTGGCATTTCACTAGGCCAGCAACTTTGACTCGATGCGCCTAGGTTCCTCTGGCCACTATTCCAAGAAGAGAAAGAGTCTGAGTGATATAAGAGATCCACCGCAAAATGCGTGGCTGAAACGATACTTCGTAGACATACAATGGTTAAAACCTACAAATTTGCCAAATACACACAAAGAATGTGGTATACAAAAGCCTCGTTCCAGTAATGCTTCAATATTGCTCGTCAGTCTGGGACCCGTAACAGACAGGATTGACAGAAAAAAATGCAAAAGATCCAAAGAAGAGCAGCGCATTTCCCTCTTTTACGAAGCGTGAAGGAGGTCCTCAGCCAATGCCACTGGAATACGCTAGAAGAGAATATTCCTGCACCACGGCGTGATTTGTAGTTAAAATTGCGAGACGGTGCGTTGCTAAAAAGAAGCAACGAATATTATACTTCCTCCTATGTATAACTCGTGAAAAGACGATGAAGGCTAACCACCAATCGTGCTTCCCATGCACCGTTCGTTAATTGTAAAGGAGGAAAGTGACAGTGATGCACAAAACATCCTCTCCCACACACCATTAGGCAGCCTATGCAGTATAGATGTAGATGTCGATGAAGAAGAAGTACACTGAAGCGCCTAAGAAACTGGTATAGGCCTGCGTATTCAAATACAGAGATATGTGAACAGGCAGAATATGGTGCTGCGTCGGCAACGCCTATAAAACACAAGTGTCATGTTGTTTAATCGGTTTCTTCCGTTACAATGGCAGTTTATCAAGATTGAAGTGAGTTTGAACGTGGTGTTATAGTCGGCGTACGAGCAATGGGACACAGCATCTGCGAGGTAGCGATGAAGTGGGGATTTTCCCGTATGAGCATATCACGAGCGTACCATGAATATCAGGGATCCAGTAAAACATCCGATCTCCGACATCATCGCGGCTGGAAAAAGATACTTCAATAACGGGACCAACGACGACTGAAAAGAATCGTTGAGCGTGACAGAAGTGCAACCCTCCGGCAGATTGCCGCAGATTTCAATGCTGGGCCATCAACAAGTGTCAGTGTGCGAACCATTCAACGAAAGATCATCGATATGGGCTTTCGCAGCCGAAGACCCACTCGTGTACCCTTGATGAGCGCACGACACAAAGTTTTACACCTAGCCTGGCGCCATCGACGTCGACATTGGGCTGCTGATGACTGGAATCATGTTGCCTGATCGGACGAGTCTCGTTTTAAATTGTATCGAGCTCATGGACGTGTACAGGTATTGGGACAGCCTCATGAATCCATGGACCCTGCATGTCAGTAGGGGACTATTCAAGCTGGTGAAGGCTCTGTAATGGTGCGGGGGGTGCGCAGCTGGAGTGAAAGGGGCTTCTGATAAGTCCAGATACGACTCTGACGAGTGAGAAGTAGGTAAGCATCCTTTCTGATCACCTGCATCGATTGATGCCCATTGTGCTTTCCGACGGACTTGGGCAATTCCAGCAGGATAATGCGACACCCCACACGTCCAGAATTACTGCAAGTGGCTCCAGGAACACTCTTCTGAGTTTGAACACTTTCGCTGGACACCAAACTCAGTTACTGAGCGTATCCGAGACGCCTTGCAACGTGCTGCACAGAAGAGAGATCACCACCCCCTTGTACTCTTACATATTTATGGACAGCCTTGCAGGATTCGTGGTGTCAGTTCCCTCCAGCACTAATTCAGACACTAGTCATGCCACGCATTTCTGCGTGCTCCCTGGGGCCCTACACTATATTAAGCAGGTGTATCAATATTTTTGGCTCTTCAGTGTGAACCGTGGTAAAAATTGCTGTTTTGAAGAGAGCGCCGCAGCGCGTAGTGTGAAGCAGTCGCCTCCCTTTTCTGGCGGTGGCGCCGCTGTGGCTATCGCAGCTTTGGTGTCTCCTTCTGGTGGGAAAGTGGAAAGGCTGCCTGTTCACGCGCATTTAAGGGGCACTATGAGCTCGCCAGTGAGTCAGTCTCGAGTGAGTCTAGGGTCAGTCTCTCGTCCCCAGCTTGCTAGTCTGTCTCTCGGCCTCACTTGTTAGGCAGTTCGTGTCTGTCTGTCGTTCGGAGTGTCTGCGGATAAACCTTTAAAGCCGGCAAAATGGCAGTCTTTCCACTCCGCCAGTAAGAGAACTCAGCGAGTGGTCGCCCGGTCGGGGCTTAGTTCCTGCATCTGAGTCTGCGCGTTACGCCGCCAGTCTGCTCGAGTTTGCTCAGGCAACGGTCATTGGCAGTTGGATCGATCGGTTGGTCGGTCACGCACTGAGACACAAGATGACTTGTCCGTCTTGACCGTCGGCGCATGTGAGGTCGCCACGTGAGTCCAGTGGGCCGTGGCGTATAGTGAGGGATAGTGACTTCGTGGTCGACACGAGAGCAACAGGAGTCAACCCACGACATCAGTCTGCGCCGGTGCGAGCTGCGACGCCGTGGTGTAACTGGTTCTCCGAGCGCTTCTGGGCCCCTTCACTTACCATCTTGTGGAGCTTGACTTGGTCCTTTCCTGGTGCAGGGATGTCGTTTTGTCAGTGGGCGTGTTTCCTCTGCATGGTTGGGTCCGTGCCAGTATTTACGCCGTCGTGTGTCTCGAAGTGAGTGGGAGAAGCACCAGCAGTGCAGTCGCGACGAAGCAGCAGTCTCGGATGGAGCAGCGGGCAGTCGGACGGTTGGTGCGGACCAGGAAAGACGGGAGATCGGCGCGCCTTCCTGCGTCCGCTGAAGCGGCTGGCAGCGGACAGTTCGGGAGACCGATTTGGGGGTGCTGCGCTAGGTCTTCTTGAGAAATCGCCGTTTATTAGAAGTTAAGTGATTGGTTATATGTTGTGTGATTACTCTTGTTAAATTCTACTGGTTTTCTTGGTCAGTCTCTCGTCCCCAGCTTGCTCGTCTGTCTCTCGTCTGCATTTGTTAGGCAGTTAGTGTCTGTCTGTCGTTCGGAGCTGCCTCTGTCATGTTTGTCGGATTTGGTGTGTTAACGAATTTATTGCTTGGAGTGTAACGGCCTAATATCTGAAATATGTTTTGACCTCACCTATGATCTCGAGAGGCGGTATCTGTGTACTGTAGAGCATCTGAACTTGTTTTGACAGCCTTGCAGAATTTTATATAAGATTGCATTTCATGGGCTTTTATTTAAATGATCATTTTAGTATATAAAGTTGCCAGCCTTTCACCGTAAGACATTTCTTAGAGCTTAAAATCAAGTTGCACCTTCGATGGTAAAGTTAATATTTTAATTATTAGTGTTTTGTACTATTTCCATCCCTCCTACGGGGATGCACAGTTTGTGTGCTTGTGTAAATTGTTAAAACTTTAGTTTAAAGTAATTTAGTGTGTTGCAGATTTGCACCAGTGTAGTCTTTCAGAGGCTGTTGTGAGCGGTCGTAACTACTGCCATGTCAAAAGGGAGCGGCAAGGTCCTCTGCCCGAAAGCTCATACAGTCAAAACTTGTTTCTTTCTGTCTCTGAATAAACTGTAACCTGATATTTTGAGGGTGCTTTCTGATTATAATTTTAAATCTGTTTCTTTTAAAAAATGTTTAGGCACCATTAAAGTGAAAAATTACCATTTGTTAAAAAGGATGAAACGTCCCCTTTAAACTATTTATACAAGACTGTGCTTAAACTGGCACACAATATTTTTAGCGCAACGCAATCCGACTTTCAAAAAATCCCTACGAAAGAATGACCCTGACTAACATTAACCTATACCTTTCACAAATCACTTACCTCACAAAAATCTTCGTTACTGGAACTACTGCAATACAGCGAGCGCCACTACTGCCAGCTAAATAAAAGATTCAAGCTACGGAAGGCACTAACTACTGATAGGTATAGTTAGCAAATGAAAGATTTTAATAGAGAACAAACAATGTATTTACCTTAATAGTCATAATATATATAGCAGTTCATGACAAATTACAAAACTCCGCCATCTCTCTCCCCACGTCCACCACTGCTGGCGGCTCACCTCCAACTGCGCAACGCTACGCGTTGTTCACATCCAACTGCCGCTGCCCAACACTACAATGGCAGACAACAATGCGAACTAGCCACAGACTGCACACAGCACAGCCAGTGATTTTCATACAGAACGCTACGTGGCGTTACCAATAACAAAACCTAAACAGCCTACTTACAAGGAATTTGCTTATGATTTCATCAGTTACTTCCTGGCAACTACTTCCATGCTCACATAGTGTGATTAAATGTGTTAATGTTCTCGATGAATCGCTAGTAAATAAAATAAATTCTTAGGAATAGTCTTTGAAAATAAACCACCGTTCACAGTGTAGATACATTTCGTTGAACGAAAATATTTTTCTCGACTTGCAAGGGAAATTTGGTACAAGGACCATGTTCAGACTCTTAAATAGGCAGCCAATTCTGGATGGGATATATCATTCGCAGAACGCAAGCATCCAGAACGTCACATATCTATATGTCCGTTAGAACATAGGCCAGTAAGATGGAAGAAAGCCACCTACGTCGCACACACGCCATCTCCTTTCAGTGCAGGATCGCGAGACGCCATATTGACTTTCTGTTGAAGCCCACATGTTTATACGCCGTTCCTAAGCAACAGTGAATTGACGATCCTTTGAAAACCCATTAATAGTATGATTTGTTCTAATAAAATGACGGGAAACGTCATATTGGTCATTAAAGAATCATAATAACTTGCGTATTAAGGAAGTATACCGTTTCAATGGCAAAAACACATCATTGTTGATACAATTGGCTATAATTAAATGTCATTTAAGAACATTTTTACAATTAAAACTTCCAGGATGTCGTTACACGCAAAGTATGGTCGTAAGATTTTTGATCGTCGGTGTAGCCCGATGAATGGACGTACAGTATTCTGAGGTATGAGGTGATGTGTTGGTGGTTCGCGTCTCACTGACACGAAACTTTTCTTGACTAACCTTCGCGTTTTCTAATAGGTTCATACTCTAAAAGAAAAGTGTTTTCTGTAATATACGATTCTATGTAAATATAAGTGCGCTCTTTCTGTGGAGTGAGACTGTTCCATTGGCTAAATTTACAAGACCGCTTGCGCTACTTGCAGTAGATATTTCGCACTTTGTTCTTCCAAGTTTTGTATTCCGCATATTGTAAATATCTTGCTACTGAATAGGAACAGTGATCACGTAAGAATGACCTTTGGATTTCACTAAAAGACGAGAATGATGAAATGATTTTTATCTGATTTTCAATTTTGTATCGCAGTACATGTAATGGAACTTTTATAAGCAGACATCCTTAATGACTGGATATGACAGTTCTCCTTTTTGCCTTGTAACATATTCACCAACACCGAAATTTTTATTTATGTACATCACAGACAGATAAGGAGGGATATGTGCAATTTAATAGAGCTGACGTTGGAATTTTGCGCCCGTTTATGTCGTAATCCGTGTGATTTGCGCCGCCAGATACAGCCAACAACTGCCGCTAGAGCGCGCTGCGATCGTGTATACCACGTCGAGAAACGCTTACCGTATGTACAAGTCGCATCGCTCTGAGCATTCAGCACCAAGGTGAACTCGGCTCGGTCATCATTGACGTTGGGAAGCACGGTCCGTGTGTCATCGGCTTTAGGCGGTTCTATTTGCCTGTTCATGTTCTCCAGCCGCCGGGTACACAGTAACAAATGGCTTTCCGTAATGCCCGGTTCGGAGAGCTGATGTGGGTTAGATCCACAGCGCGTGTTTGTCTACAAGACGCCGAAGCCGCAGGTTTAATTGTCTGCTACACTGCGGTCCAGCCAACTGGACAATCGCAGCTCTTGCTTCCAGGAAAAATCATTCACCCTGCAGTGTCCGATTCTTGTGTTAAACTCTTGTGCGTCCTTATGCAAGCAGGGACAAAGCTGACCGGATCGGTATATCTACAGAAATTTCCCATGCTTCCCAATTTTTTACATACAGCTAGTCCCATACTTTGAGGATCAATAAGATATACGTGGCAGATGATTCTAAGCCGAGCAGCGTCAGAAAAATTCAAGAGCCAGAAAGATTCATGTGATTTAAATGAATATTTTAGCACGAATTTTAAGCGAATGATTAAATCTCAGGTTTCAGATTGGGTGTGGCGTGAACCCATCGCTTGCAGCAGTCTCGTATTACTATCGTATTTCAGTCTCTTATGAAGGAGTAGAGAGGCGGAACATTATTTTGGCACCCGTTGACTATAAACACGATGAGACGACTCACGCCTACCATTTACTACTCCGTGTGTAGCAGGCAAGAGGTAACGAACCTCGCGGAGAGTGTGATCTCTTTCGCTCGATTTCGGAACGCAGTTTCACGTGAGGCGGAACATCACTCACAGGCAGGTACACTATTAGCGATTAAAATTGCTACACCAAGAAAAAATGCAGGTGATAAACGGGTATTCATTGGACGAATATATTATACTAGAACTGAAATGTGATTACATTTTGACGCAATTTGGTTGCATACATCCTGAGCAGTAAGAAGAAAAAATGGAGCATGGAGAAAGTGGTGGAAAGCTAAAAATGACGAAGACCATAAAAGATATGTAGAGGAAAAGAAGAAGTGCAAAGAAACAGTGGAAACAGCAAAGAAAAAGGCATGGGAAGAGTTTACAAAAAAACTTGAAGAAGATGTGAAGAGCAATAAGAAAATGTTCTATAAAATGATGAAAAATAAAAGGAAGGCTTCTGAAGTACCAGTAAAGATGGAAACAGAGGACGGTACCATTATTGAAGATCCAGGGAATATAAAAGATTCTGGAAAGAACATTTTAAGAAGCTGTTAAACGCTGAGGAGCAGGTACATGAGGAAACAACAAATAATGGAGAAATTGAGAGAAGTTGGGAAGCAGAATTAGGAGAAATTACACGCGAAGAAATGGAAAAAGCTGTCAAGAAGATGAATGGGAGGAAAGCCCCAGGACCTGATGAAGTATCAGTGGACATGATCAGAGCAGCAGGTCCAGTGGGAATGCAGTGGCTGTATAGAGTACTATCAAGCGTGTGGAGAAATAGTACAATACCTGACGACTGGAGAACAGGAGACATTGTCCCCATCTTCAAGAAAGGCAATAAAAGACTTTGTAAAAACTACAGAGGAATAACCCTTATGAATCGTACAGCCAAGATTTTTGAAAGAATTTTACTAAATCGAATAAGTGAAAAGATAGGAAAGGAGCTGAGTGAAGAACAGCATGAGTTTAGGAAAGGAAGAAGCACGATCGACCTGATATTTTCTATCCATAAACTGATGGAAAAAAGTTGGGTGTATATAAAAGGGTGATAATGGTTTTTATAAACATAGAAAAGGCATATGACTCAGTTGACAGGGAAAGACTCTGGGAAGAAATGAAGAAGATAGATATAGAAGATTGATACATTAATGTTATAAAGACAATGTACAGAGGTCACAAATGTAGAATTAGAACACCATTGGCGAACTCTGAATAAGACAAGGACTTAAGCAAGGAAGTATTCTATCTCCTGCACTTTTTAATGTTGTGATGGAGGGAATGAATAGGGCAGTTAAAGATATAGTAAAAGAAAAAGACAAAAAGATGATTTTTGCAGATGATATGGTAATATGGGGTGATAAAGAGGTAGATGTACAGTTACAGCTTGATGCGTGGAAGGAAATAATGAAAAGGTATGGATTAAAAATAAATAAAGATAAGAGTGAAGTAATGGTATTTGGAAGAGAGAAAGGGATCAACGGAAATATTACCTTGAATGGAGAATCCCTCAAAGTGGTAGAAAGTTTCACTTATTTAGGGAGTGAAATATCTAGGGATGGAGGAATAACTAACGAAATTAATAGAAGGTTACAGAAGGGAGGCAATTTCTACCAAACAACAAAACACCTGATTTGGAATAATGAAGTTTCAGAAAGAGCAAAACACCTTAATTATAAAAATTATTACAGCCCTATTGTCACCTATGGTGGAGAAACATGGACAATGACAGATAGGGACTGGAGCAGATTGCAAGCAGGGGAAATGAAATTTCTCAGAGCAGTTAAGGGAAAAACCAGAATGGACAGAGTAAGGATGTAGAGATTAGAAAGGACCTTAAACAAGAAAGTATGAGAGAAGAAATTGAAAGAAAGAGATCAAGATAGTATGGGCATGTTAGGAGGATGCATGGGCAGAGACTCCCCAAAATTATGGAGGAACTAAAGTTGGATAGGAAAAGACCTAGAGGGTGCCCAAGAACACGGTGGAAAATGGGAGAATATCTGTAGAATGGAGAGGTGTGACGTGGTAGCAAGTGGAGGAAGAAAAGTGGTGGGAGGACCGAGCCAAATGGAGAGGACTCGTCAGCACCCAGACTCGGCAGTAGCTGGAGCGGGATTCGGATATAGATGGATAGATCCTGAGCAACCAGTACCCCGAACAACCACCTCTGGCCGTAATAACGGCCTTGATACGCCTGGGCATTGAGTCAAACAGAACTTGCATGGCGTGTCCAGGTACAGCTGCCCGTGCAGCTTTAACACAATACCACAGTTCATCAACAGTAGTGACTGGCATATTGTGACGAGCCAGTTGTTCGGCCCCCATTGGCCAGACGTTTTCAGTTTGTGAGAGATCTGGAGAATGTGCTGGCCAGGGCAGCAGTCGAACATTTTCTGTATCCAGAAAGGCCCGTGCAGGACCTGCAACATGCAGTCGTGCATTATTCTGCTGAAATGTAGGGTTTCGCAGGCATCGAAAGAAGGATAGAGCCACGGGTCTTAACACATCTGAAATGTAACGTCCACTGTTAAAAGTGCCGTCAATGCGAACAAGAGGTGTCCGAGACGTGTAACCTATGGCACCCCATACCATCACGCCGGGTGATACGCTAGTATGGCGATGACGAATACAAGCTTCCCATGTCCGTTCACCGCGATGTCGCCAAACACAGATGCGATCATCATGATGCTGTAAGCAGAACCTAGATTCATCAGAAAAAATGACATTTTGCCATTCGTGCACCCAGGTTCCTCTTGGAGTACACCATCGCAGGCGTCCCTGTCTGTGATGCAGCGTCACGGGTTACCGCAGTCATGGTCTCCGAGCTGATAGTCCATGCTGCTGCAAACGACGTCGAATTGTTCGTGCAGATGGTTGTTGTCTTGCAAACGTCCCCATCTGTTAACTCAGAGATCGAGACGTGGCTGCACGATCCGTTACAGCCATGCGGATAATATGCCTGTCATCTCGACTGCTAGTGATAAGAGGCCGCTGGGATCCAGCATGGCGTTCCGCATTACCCTCCTGAACCCACCGATTTCATATTCTGCTAATAGTCATTGGATCTCGACGAACGCGAACAGCAATGTCGCGATACGATAAACCGCAATCGCGATAGGCTACAATCCGACCTTTATCAAAGTCGGAAACGCTATGGTACGCATTTCTCCTCCTTACACGAGGCATCTCAAGAATGTTTCACCAGGCAACGCCGATCAACTGCTGTTTGTGTATGAGAAATTTGGTTGGAAACTTTCCTCACGTGAGCGCTTTGTAAGTGCCGTAACCGGGGCCAACCTTGTGTGAATGCTCTGAAAAGCTAATCATTTTCATATCACATCCTCTTCCTGTCGGTTAAATTTGACGTCTGTAGCACGCCATATTCGTGGTGTAGCAATTTTAATGGCCAATAGTGTATTTCACTCTTTCATCGTTTCTAGGATCATTTTTAACTGTAGAATTTTTATATCATGTTAGACTACGCACAGGTTAAGCAAAAATAACGAATTATAATCCTTGTTTAGCACTGGTTTTCAAACCGAACGTAAGTTCTTGATAACTTATGAAAAATACGAATAAAAATAGACTTGACTTTCATTCATCATAAATAAATTCACAACACTAAAACATAACTTTTTATACTTTTACACATTCGAAGTACAATTATGTCTACGTTCCTGCTCAAAGCGAAGAATACGTTGTATTCCATTGAAAGGCAGTGTATTTGGAGGCGTCTCTCCTGAATATGGGATACGGGTTGATCGCCGATATATCGAATCATGTACACTACTGGCTATTAAAATTGCTACACCACGAAGATGACGTGCTACAGACGCGAAATTTAACCGAAAGGAAGAAGATACTGTGATATGCAAATGATTAGCTTTTCAGAGCATTCACACAACGTTGGCGCCGGTGGCGACGCCTACAACGTGCTGACACGAGGAAAGTTTCCAACCGATTTCTCATACACAAACAGCAGTTGACCGACGTTGCCTGGTGAAACGTTGTTGTGATGCCTCGTGTAAGAAGCAGAAATGCGTACCATCACGTTTCCGACTTTGATAAAGGTCGGATTGTAGCCTATCGCGATTGCGGTTTATCGTATCGCGACATTGCTGCTCGCGTTGGTCGAGATCCAATGACTGTTAGCAGGATATGGAATCGGTGGGTTCAGGATGGTAATACGGAACACTGTGCTGGATCCCAACGGCCTCCTATCACTAGCAGTCGAGATGACAGGCTTCTTATCCGCATGGTGCAGCCACGTCTCGATCCCTGAGTCAACAGATGGGGACGTTTGCAAGACAACAACTATCTGCACGAACAGTTCGACGACGTTTGCAGCAGCACGGACTATCAGCTCGGAGACCATGACTGCGGTTACCCTTGACGCTGCATCACAGACAGGGGCGCCTGCGATGGTGTACTCAAAGAGGAACCTGATTGCACGAATGGCAAAAACGTCATTTTTTTTGATGAATCTAGGTTCTGTTTACAGGATCATGATGGTCGCATCCGTGTTTGGCGACATCGCGATGAACGCACATTGGAAGCGTGTATTCGTCATCGCCATACTGGCGTATCGCCCGGCGTGATAGTATGGGGTGCCATTGGTTACACGTCTCGGTCACCTCTTGTTCGCATTGACGACACTTTGAACAGTGGGCGTTACATTTCAGATGTGTTACGACCCGTGGCTCTACCCTTCATTCGATTCCTTCGAAACCATACATTTCAGCAGGATAATGGACGACTGCATGTTGCAGGTCCTGTACGGGTCTTTATGGATACAGAAAATGTTCAACTGGTGCCCTGGCTGTGTGCGATTTGCAGGGGGGGATTTGGGGGGGGGGGATCTCCCCCCCCCCCCCTTTTCATCAGACCATCCCCTCCTGTGGTTTCAGTTTATGCATCCCAACCTGCGATGTTTATTTCCCACCCACTGGAGTGAAACTTTACATATAATATAAATTTGTGGAGCCGAACACCGAAAGTTCTTAATACAGTCTTACTATTAATACTATTATATGTTTGCTTATTAATTTTGAAAAAGTGTTACGTAGTAGTTAAGCACTTCAAAACATTTAGAACTAAATCATTATTCTCATGTTGTCATTGTTGCTTTCGTCTAAGGTGTGTCACCCGTTTACTTGCGAGCTTGCTGGGGAAGTAGTGTGGCAGTCATACCGCAGCGGTCGTACCGCAGAGTTAGGTGAGCTGGGGGCTGAAATTCTCACCCCGGGCCCTGACACAGGGTGGTGACCGGCCCGGTACCTGTGCGAACATTTACCGTTAGGCGACTTTTTGGCAACGGTATGGCGCGGACTAACGCGTCTGGGACGAAAGCACAAAGTAGTGCGAAGTAAGCAACGGTACCTACCAGACGGGATCAGACAGTCTGACTCCGCTAGCCGCGAACCACGTGGGCGGAAGTTAACACAGGCTCTCCAGCATCGCGTATTCCAAATTAATTGGTGCCGTTCGTTCGTTGCCTCGCGTCCGCCGAACACAGGGCGATCTTCACACGTTCACGCTTCAGTAGCTTCATTAGTGAGTTGAGTGCGTCTGGGCCTGTAAGAACTACGGAATTTCAGGATGTCATTCAAACGAAGCAAAATTTCTGATTACCTTAAGAGCAGTGCATTACCTGAGACGTTTACAAACTCTGACAGTCAGGATACTAACAGTGGTGCTAAAAGAGTTAAAATAGAGAGTGAATGTAAACAAGAAATGGTACTGATTGTGCTATTACAGGAGAAGAGACTGAATCTCCGGTGACTGAAAACTGTGACACATCTCAAGTTAGGAATGGGAGTAACAGTACTCTTGAGATTATAGTAGGAAATTGTGTTGCCGTATCATGTTTTCAAAACTGGCCAAAGACTAAGCCGCGGCTGTCCGTTGTAAGAGGTATGCGATGTATGCGCTGCCTGCAACAGGCAAGACTTAGGAGAGTCTCTGACCAGAGAGCAGTATGTAGTTAGTTGTTGCTTGTCGCTAGTCGGCAGTAGTCTTGAGTAGTCTGCGTGAGTCGGCAGTAGTCGGCGCGTGTCTGCGCTTGTCTGCAGTCTGGTCTGGTCGGGACTCTGGAGGATGAGTATTATTGTAGAAGGTAAAGAAGCAGCCTTGCGCATATCTAGTAATGTATGTTAACTGTCATCAAATTTCTTGTAAAAAGTGCCCCAATAATAATTTTTATAATATAAAGTAATTTCTTTTAAAAAAGAAGCATTCATTTCAATTTAAAGATTTTATCCAATGCATGATTATTCCTTTCACGAATCGCAAAGCATAGGCCAGCATTGCACGGAGCTGTGCCGAAATTTTTTTAGGTAAGAGCAGATTTATTCGCAGTTTTTATTGAGGTAAGAATTTTTGTTTTTTTATTCAGAATACAGGGCCGTGGTGCAGCGCTGCTGTCGTCCTAAAATTTACCAGGTTATTGAATTTTTTTATTTTTTGGTTTAGGAATTTTTCTGTTTCGAGCTTACATTCAATGAGAAAAGAATTTTGTGGGTACATTAAATATGAATGCATTTCTGCACGGAGATAATAAATGGGAGCCAATTTTGTTCAGAGGTTACGATATTTAAAATTCATTTAATTATTATTTCCGTGGGAGGTTACACTTGGTTCATCATTTAATTAATATTTTTGTGTGGAAGTTACACCGGTAAATGACAAAAACTTAGTAATACGTACAGTGTGTTCACAAGTTCGTGAACTTAAGGTGGAAAGCGGTGAACGTATGAGTATTGATAACGCGTTTTTAGTTGGTGTTTCTGGTAATAACGCCAAAAAACTAAATGATAAAATCGGGGATCATGCAAAGTGCAAATCACACATGAAGTGCGTAGAAATCATGAGTATAAAAGAAAAGAAAAGTTTAGAAAAATGCGTGAGGGAAAGTGAAAAGTTGTAGGGTAAGCAGCATCAAGAAAAAGTAATCGCATCTGCTTCGTTGTTCAGATCTGCATATGTAATAGCTAAACAGAAATTATCATTCAAATCGTATCCTGCAGTAATCGAACTACAAAAGCTTTATGGTTTATCAGTCGGTAATATGCTTCATTCTGACCATGCATGCCGAAATATCATTATGTTTGTAGGAGAAGAAATGAAAAAGAATCTTGCTCACTTCCTTGTATAATTGGGTACAAACTTTAGTATCATGATGGACGAAAGTACAACGATTTCCAATAAAACTTGTTTAATAATATATTTACGTTTGTCCTTTGAGGGAGTTGCTTGCAATTATTTTTTTGACATTGTTGAATTAGAAAGTGGGACAGGGGAATGCATTTTCAGCACACTGTTAACAGTTCTTGAAAAGTATGGCATTACACATGATGTACTTAAAAAACTACCTTGTAGGTATCGCAAAAGATAGTGCCTCAACAATGCTTGCACCTTACAAAGGCGTAGCTGCTCTACTGCGTAGTCATTTACATAAGGAATTAACTGTCGTTCATTGTATGAATCGCAGAATGGAATTAGCTGTCCACGATCTTATGAATGCTGTAGCAGATGTATACCATATACAGGTTTTTCTAGATTCCTTATATTCTGAGTTTTCTCGAAGTCCCAAAAATCAGAGACTACTACAAAGAATTATCCTCGCAGCTACTAAAACTAGGCCGTATTTTTCGCGTACGTTGGGTTGCTTGCTCATTTAATCCTGTTCGACCTCTTCTTGAAAGTCACAGTTCTCTTGTCCATCTTTTTAAAAAACTGAGACATGATGGTTCCTGATCAATTCAGATCTAAATTTGAAGGTTTACTAAAACATCTCACAAAGTGGTTGCTTGTAATGGAATTAGTTATGCTTTATGAGGCCGTAGAAGTTCTGCAAGTATTATCATTCTTTAGGCAGAACAGAAATTCTTCAGTCCTTAAAGCAAATCAGGAAATTGACGTGGCTATAAAAACTCTTGAAACACTGAAAACAAATGACTTGCCACGAATTAGGATGGTAGTACAAGAGTTGGAAGAAAAGAACACATTCAAAGGTGTATTAATTAAGGAACCCCCTTGTAATGAATATAACAGATTTCAGACATTTCAGAAGGAACTTTTTCAGTCTTTGGTAGACAATATAAAAAACCGCTTTGAGGACCTGGATTTCTTTTCGGATGTAGCCGCATTAAATTCAGATACATGGCCTTTAGATGATTGTGAACGTGTGTTTTATGGTGACATGTCAATTCCTTGCTTGTGTAATAAGGTGGATTTTAAATTACTTGAAAGCATGTGTGCATCACTAGTTGAAGATTTTCGAATCTATAAAGAAAATCCTCAACACATACCCAATTCTGCGAAGGAACTTGTGAAAGCAGTTGAAGTTATACCTATATCTACGGCTGAATGTGAACGTGGATTTAGTGCCATGAATTTAACACTGACTGATCAGAGAAATCTCTTACAAATTCCGACACTTTCAAATCTACTTTTCATTTCAATAAATGGACCTCCACTGCATTGCTTCGATGCAGAAAAATTTGCAGCAAGGTGGATCAAGTCTCAGCACCATAGCGCCCTTGACAATCCAACAGGCAAACCCTCGAATCTTCAGGAGCAGTCTGATTCATCTCGTCTCTTCAACTAAACTCCATAAGTTAAAATGACAATTATATACTGTAGTACTAGCTTAACCGGCCACACTTTGCTGTGGCTTTGTCATAATACGATGATTTAACAAATTAACATTCACTTATAATTTCAGAGTGTGAAAATTAAGCACAAAACAACACAAAAATTTTAATTTTACATTTTATTCATCTCATATTTTAGTATAGTTTGAGTATCGTATATTACGTGAATCATTTACAAAGTTGTTAATTAACAACATATGAAGATTTATTAATTTTATAAATGAGGTAAATAAACTCTGCATTGCCCAGATGTCTCTCTATCTTCCCATTATGTCCATCTCCTTCTTTTTCCACTCCCCATCTTCTCCTGCCCTTCTCTCTGTCCATCTCTCCTCTATCGCCTCCTATCCCCTCCGTCACTCTCCCCTTCACTAAAGTCAATTTCTCTCCCCCTCTAAGTCAGTCTCCTCCTCCCCTCTCTTTCTGTCCCTGTAACATCCAACATTTACGTATTGAAAGCAGTAAGTTGCGTCTACAATTGCCATAAGGACAATGCTGAACTTTTTTTTTTTTTGTAGTTGATGAATTCACTTCCAGTATTCAGAGGACACATAATTTGCAAATGTTTGCCATATATGGCTCCTATGTAGTGAGGGAAATTCCACTTCACTTCGAAATTTCTTGCTATCTTCTGCCACAAGATGTAAAGACAAATGCTGTTATGTACCCATTCAGATATATTCGCCAGCCCTGTATCTACTAAGTAAATGACACTCTAATGGATTAAAACAAATAAATGGAGATATAAATGAAAACAAATAATGATAACGATAAAATGCTCCGAAACAATGTTAATAATCTGCTCCCTGTCTTCATACCAAAGCATTTCGTTACAGCGACATCCCATTTCAAGCAACGTGTGCAGCAGAAGTTCGCTGCAGTCTTTCTCTGTCCAGCTTGTGCCGAATCATCTTTCTTCGGCCATGTCTGAGGTTTCTATTGGACTTGGATCGTAATTCATTTTATACAGTGTACCATCTGTTCCTTTGAAATCCAATTTGTCAGCTCAAGACCTCTGTAATCTTCAGTAATTCGAGCTCTTCCGTTTGTTAATGCGCAATTCATTAGTGCAGCAGTGGCTGAGATTTCACCAGTGCTGGAAACATTAGTTGCGAGTGATACTGTCAGCCGGTAGAAGCAATTGGGCAATGGTTATCAGCTGTGGAGGTGACTGAACTACTGACAAAACCCCGTAGGCGAGAAAGAAACTCATCTTGCTGCAGTTACAGTGCTGATGCCTGTACTTTTTCTGCCCAAAGTAAATGTACAAAACAGCTTTGAACTCGTGACACTAGGTAGGCGGTCGTGCAAACAGTAGGGTCGAAGATGGTAACTGCAGGACACGGTGACGTATTGCCAGTGTCGATCGTATACCAAACTGTTGGCGTTACTCCGAGGCAGTAGTTAGTTGGGGGACGTGCCACTCCGAAAAATTGAGATGTCGAGCTTTATCACGGTGGGTACAAACTGAATTGACGAGTGGAAGTTCAAGTGTTTGTTTCTACTGTAACTAAAAAAATGGTTCAAATGGCTCTGAGCACTATGGGACTTAACTATTGTGGTCATCAGTCCCCTAGAACTTAGAACTACTTAAACCTAACTAACCTAAGAACATCATACACATCCATGCCCGAGGCAGGGTTCGAACCTGCGACCGTAGCAGTCGCGTGGTTCGGGACTGCGCGCCTAGAACCGCTAGACCACCGCGGCCGGCTCTAATGTAACTCTCTGACCTCCATGGCTTTGACGTGATGTTGAGTGACTGGTGCCGCTTACGTGGGACATGATACACCGTAAGTGCAATATTTTTATAATGACACATTATCTAGCATCAGTAGATCTTGTTGCAGTATTTCTTTAGACTCTGACATTCGCTGTCAGAGGCAGCTTTAATAACCGCAATATTTCACCATCACAGAGTGTACAATATTTACATTTTCGCAGCATGCAGTGTGATTCAGCTGCCCTTACTGATGTTGTATGCAGCCCTCATTGCTGTACCTGGCTTTCATTAAGTACGCTGGAACTTTCATTTTCCCTCGCTCGCTACGCGCGAACTATTAGTTCTAAATAAAAAGTAAATAGGACCATCTGGTAGGAAATAAAATGTAGTTAAGTTTTGTATTGGGATATGTTTTCGCTGGAGGTAATGGTTTTCGATTTATCTAAGAAAAACGTACAGCAATTTGTGGCCTTAGCTACATATTAATTTAGTCCGCCTTGGTAGCTGAATGCTCAGCACGTATGACTTACTGTGGCGAATCCATCTACGATTCCAAGTACTGCCAATTCAATTTCGGTGGCGGGAGGAGTGGTACGAAATACACTTAACTTCGTTTGACTAAATGAGGACCCCCTTTTTCTTTTGGAGTGGGGTGTGTGTGTGTGGGGGGGGGGGGGGGCGAGGTCATCAGCCTTTCGACTGGTTTGATGCGACCCGCAAAGAATTTATTTCCTGTGCCAAACTTTTCATCTCGGACTAGCACTTGCAACCTACGTTCTCAATTATTTGGTGGATGTATTCCAATCTTTATCTTCCTCTGCAGTTCCCTCTAGTAGCATGGAAGTTATTTCCTAATGTCTCAACAGATGTATGATCCTGTCCCTTTTTCTTGTCAGTGTTTTCCACATACTCCTTTCCTCGCCGATTCTGCGGAGTGGAGAGCCTCCTTATTCCTTACCTTCTCAGTCAACTTAATTTTCAACATTCTCCTTTAGCACCACATCTCAAATGCTTCGATTCTCTTGTATTTCCTACAGTCCTTGTTTTACCAAGCGTACATTCTCAGAAATTTCTACCTCGAACTAAGGCCTCTGAGTGATACTACTCTTGGCCAGAAATGTCCTTTTTGCCAGTGCCAGTCTTCTTTTTATGACCTTGTTGCTCCGATTGTCATGGATTATTTTGCTGCCTTGGCGGCGATGCTGTTCTGATTTCTACTACTTCTCATTACTTTCGTCATTCCTCAATTTACTCTCAATCCATATTCTGTACTCATTAAACTGTATATTCCGTTCAGCAGTTCATGTAATTCTTCCTCACTTTCACTGAGTATAGCAATGTCATGAGCGAATCTTATCATTGATATCCTTCCACCTTGAATCTTAATGCCCCTCTTGAACTTTTCCTTTATTTCCGTCTTTACTTCCTTGATGCACAGACTTAACAGTAGGGGAAAAAGACTGCATCCCTGTCTTACACCCTTTTTAATCCCAGAACGTCGTTCTTTGTCTTCCAGTTTTCTGTTCCCTCTTTTTCTTGTACATATTGTATATAACCTGTCTTTCCCTATATCTTACCCGTATTTTTCTTACCATTTCGAACATGGTATACCATTTTGCATGTCAAAGACTTTTTCGAAAACGATAAATCCTAGGAACTTGTATTTATTTTCCTCCGATCTTGCTTCCATTTTGAGCCGAAACGTCAGAATTGCTTGCCTGGTGCCTCCACGCTTCCTGAAGCCAAAGTGATTGTCATCTAAAGGACCCTCAATTTTCTTTTCAGTTGTGCTCTATGTTGTTCTTGTCAGCAACTTGGATTCGTGAGATGTTAGGCTGCTTGTACGATAATTCTTGCACTTGTCGGTTCTTGCAATCTTCCGAGTTGCTTGGATTATGTTTTTCAGAAAGTCAGGTGGTATATCGCCAGTCTCATACATTCTACACACCAACGTGAGTAGTCGTTTTGTTGTCAGTTCCCCCAAGGAGTTTAGAAATATCCATGGAATGTCATCTATCCCCTCTGCCTTATTTCGTCTTAAGTCTTCCGAAACTTTTTAAAATCTGATTCTAATAGTGGATCCCCTACTTCTTCCCTACCACAACATCACACAAATCCTCCCCTTTACTGTGCCGTTCAGTGTACTCTTCACAACTGTCTGCTCCCTCTTCTGCGTTTAACAGTGGAATTCCCATTTCACTCTCAATGTTACCTCGTTTGGTTTTAATTTCACCGAATCCTGGTTCGACATTTCTGTATGCTCAGTCAGTCCTTCCGACAACCATTTCCTCTTCGATTTCTTCAGATTTTCCGCGCAGCCATTTCACCTCAACTTCCCTGCACTTCCTACTTGACCGATTGGGAGCGACACCCAGGTCATCAAGCCCGGCAACGACCGGGAGAGCGGTGTGCTCGCCGCATGCCCCTTTGCGCCGCATCCGATGACGTCAGCGGCCATGGCGTCGTCAGTCATGATTGGTCTGTCTAGAGCCAGAACACGGAACCATTACATTTTGCATATCAATTTCGTGTGTACCACTATAATCGTGACCCAATCATCATCATCTTCATGATCAGCAGTCATTTTAAATTCATGTCTGTACTAAGCTCTTCTCTAGACTTTTGCATGTATTATGTTCTCCACCCATAACATCCATATTGCTCCCACATCTATTATAATGTCATACGGCCACCATCCACACATCCATTACGGTCTTTTCGTATCTCATGACACTTAGAAGAGTTCGTCTTAGGTCGCCTGACAAAGGAAACTAGTCCATCAAATACACTAAAAAAGATATACAAAGAAGAAATTATTCAGATGTGATGGAAATATATAAATTAGTAGATGTAATGTCTATGCAGACAAACAAACGAATTTCAGGAAAAAAACGGATGATTTATTCAAGAGAAAGTGCTTCACAAATTGAGCAAGTCCGTAACGTGTATGGGCACTTCTGGTCGTCATGCAGGCTTGGCATTGATTGATGGTGCTGTTGGAACTCCTATAGTATTGCGATGTATTGATCTGTATTTCTTTGTCTTATATGACTTGACAGAGGGATATTGTCGTGGTAAATATATCATAGATTCAACAAATGGTGCGCTGCATTCTCAGTATCGATTTACGAGACAGTTGTACGGCGTCTTCACAACACACAGACTAATTAACAATGTGGAAAGTGGTTTACAACTGCCGCAGTGGCGTTGCTGTTGCTGCGGAAGACAAGTGACGACCACAGGAGCAGACGGCGCATGCGCAGACGCAGCCAGTCCACGGTCGGGGGCTGAGGAGAGGGTTTCGTGCCTAATTGAGGAACGGTGCCCCGTCCCCGATTGTACGCCCAACGCGAAACTTGCTCTGCGCCACAGGCGGAAATTCCGCCCTGCCGCGTCTGAGCGGCTGACGCACGCAATTTGTAATTCGGGTCGGAGCTGCTCATCGGCGCCTGTCTCAAACGTCCGGAAGTACTCACATACGTCCAGCGCGGAAATTAGAAATTCTGTTTGAAGCTGACCCTGAATTGTAGATTCATGCGTGTGTGGAGCGAGGCGGGTTATGAAAAATCCAGCTGACGCGTAGCTCTGCGGGAATGACCTATTCGGCTGATGACTGCTTTGCTAACGAGTGTTGTTAGGTCATTCGCTGTTCTACCGTCAAGAGTGGACTGCAGAAGCAAGTACACTACTGCCCATTAAAATTGCTACACCAAGCAGAAATGATAAACGGGTATTCATTGGACAAATATATTATACTAGAACTGACATGTCATTACATTTTCACGCAATTTGGGTGCATAGATCCTGAGAAATCAGTACCCAGAACAACCACCTCTGGCCGTAATGACGGCCCTGATACGCCTGGGCATTGAGTCAAACAGAGCTTGGATGGCGTGTACAGGTACACCTGCCCATGCAGATTCAACACGATACTACAGTTCATTAAGAGTAGTGACTGGCTTATTGTGACGAGCCAGTTGCTCGGCCACCATTCACCAGACGTTTTCAATTGGTGAGAGATCTGGAGAATGTGCTGGCCAGAGCAGCAGTCGAACATTTTCTGTATCCAGAAAGGCCCTTACAGGACCTGCGACATGCGGTCGTGCATTATCCTACTGAAATTTAGGGTTTCTCAGGGATCGAATGAAGGGTAGAGCTACGGGTCGTAACACATCTGAAATGTAAGGTCCACTGTTCAATTTGCCATCAATGCGAACAAGAGGTGACCGAGACATGTAACCAATGACACCCCATACCATCACACCGGATGATACGCTAGTATGGCGATGACGGATACACGCTTCCATTGTGCGTTCACCTCTATGTCGACAAACACGAATGCGACCATCATGATGCTGTAAACAGAAACTTGATTCATCAGAAATAATGACGTTTTGCCATTCGTGCACCCAGGTTCGTCGTTGAGTACACCATCGCAGGCGCTCCTGTCTGTGATGCAGCGTCAAGGGTAACCGCAGCCATGGTCTCCGAGCTGATAGTCCATGCTGCTGCAAACGTCGCCGAACTGTTCGTGCAGATGGTTGTTGTCTTGCAAACGTCCCCATCTGTTGACTCAGGGGTCGAGACGTGGCTGTACGATCCGTTACAGCCATGCGGATGAGATGCCTGTCATCTCGCCTGCTAGTGATACGAGGCCGTTGGGATCGAGCACGGCGTTCCGTATTACCCTCCAGAACCCATAGATTCCACATTCTGCTAACAGTCATTGGATCTCGACCAACGCGAGCAGCAATGTCGCGATAGGATAAACTACAATCGCGATAGGCTACAATCCGACCTTTATCAAAGTCGGAAACTTGATGGTACGCATTTCCCTCCTTACACGAGGCATCACAACAACGTTTCACCAGGCAACGGCGGTTAACTGCTGTTGTATGAGAAATCGGTTGGAAACTTTGCTCATGTCAGCACGTTGTAGGTGTCGCCACCGGCTTCAACCTTGTGTGAATGCTCTGAAAAGTTAATCATTTGCATATCACAATATCTTCTTCCTGTCGGTTAAATTTCGCTTCTGTAGCACGTCATCTTCGTGGTGTAGCAAATTTAATGGCCAGTAGTGTAATTTGAGGTGTCGGTTAAAGCCTTTGACACAGAAAAATCATTTCAGCAACGAAGGAGAAATAAATGTTTCTTCCTATGCTTTCCTTGAAAAGTTAGGATTGATAACGTCTCCAGAACACGAGTGGGATGATCCTAGTTTTGTCTTACATACCCTGGTGTCCAAAATTAATGCAACAAACGCTGTTTCTCCTTCCTGTCTCTAATTCACGATATAATCATACAAACTGTCGACCAGATGTCGGTACGATCTTGTGCTGTACGGAAGGTGGCATTCCTGTCAACGACAAGCACGCGAACGATGGCGTCAGGGAACCTGTCAAACTAGGCAGTATTTGCCGGCTAGTCCCACAGCCACAATTGCTGTGTAAACAGTCAGACGGTGCTGTACGGCACACAGAAGACGCCTACCAAACTCTCTGCGGTAGAGGGCCGTAGAATGAACGGGAGCAGGACAGTCGCAAACTGATGTGGCCCAATGGCTTAGTGTGAATCGTTCTGTTCTTTCTTCGAAGTGGCGACAGTTCACAGAGATGTCATTTGGCTATAAGTGCACGATAGTAGCTCGTTAGTACTGCACTGCAACTGACGTGTGAGCTCACAGCATCTACTGGCCGTGCTGTATCGAGTCAAACGACTGCAGAATGCTTCGGCAGAGTGGCCTTCATTGTTGGGGACCTGCTGTATGTCTACCACTGATGCGTCTTCACAGAAGGGAACATCTAGAATGGAGTCATCAACATGCAACCCGAGCGATCGAACAATGGGACAAAGTTTGCACAGAAAGCCCCGATTTAGACTGGAGAGCGATTCTCGATGGATTCGCACCTGGAGAGAACGTGGAACACGATTTCGGAACCCAAACATTGTGGAAAGAGACCGATATTGAGGAGGATCCCTAATGGCGTGGGCAGGGATTATATTGACGAGTCGAACACCTCTTCATGAAATTGTACGGGTGAATCGTCAATGATTAACTTGTGTCAGGTATCGTGACGAGATCTTGCGACCTCATTTGCTGTTATTGTGAAGTGCTGTGGGACCAGACTTGGTATTCATGATCTCGACTTTATAGGTCAAGAGTGATTGATGTTTCTTGGGTACGGAAGATATTGCACGCATGGGGTTGCCTGTTCGCTCTCCCGATTTGAATCCCATAGAGCACGTCTGGGATGCACTAGGGAGATGGGTTGCACACCTCAGCAACCACTAACCACTCTCCAAGACTGTGAGTAGCTCTGCTGCAAGAATAGGCGCTATTTCCTCAACATGAGATTGATGACATCATCCCCAACAGCCCCGTTGTTGTCAGGCCTGTATTGTTGTCAGAGGGGGTTACACCTCGTAATTGGCACGTTAACCAGCTGTCGGAAAGTGTGTGCAAATACGTTAAGCTGTAATAAAAGCAGAATATTTTTGTCTACCGTGATGCATATAGCAGTTGTCTACGTTCTGAAGTTTTTGCATTTTTTCTACTTTACTATCACCTGTTTACACTGTTGTGTGCCAAAATAAACCTTGCAAAATTTCCGTTTGTTGCTTTTGTTTTGGACACCAGTGTAGCCAACGGCCTTGCCGCAGTGGTAACACCGGTTCCAGTCAGATCACCGTAGTTAAGCACTGTCGGGCTGGGTTAGCACTTGGATGGGTGACCATTCGGTCTGCCGAGCGCTGTTTGCAAGTGGGGTGCACTCAGCCCCTGTGAGGCAAACTGAGGAGCTACTTGATTGAAAAGTAGCGACTCCATTCTCGGAAACTGACGTACGGCCGGGAGAGCGGTGTGCTGACCACATGCCTCTCCATATCCACATCCAGTGACGCCTATGAGCTGAGCATGACACGGCGGCCGGTCAGTTCCGTTGGGTCTTCGTGGCCTGTTCGAGAGGAGTTTAGTTTTTAGTGTATATATAAGGAGACAATGACCAAACATCGTCAACAGTGCTAACAGACTAGGTATTTGGATCGGATGGAAAGTATGCTCACATGGCCGAGGCGGTTACGACGAACGCTCGCGTCAGGTAGGAAATCCGGGTTCGAGTCCTGGTCCGTCACAAATTTTCGCCTATTACCACAGATTCATTTCAGTGTCCTAATGCGGCTAACGTCATGGAAACCTTTGGACAATTCGGAATTCTGTTGTCGCTTCGGTTTTCTTTTTCTCTGAAGTGTTTATCGCACATGTTTCACCTGTATACAAGGTTTCATTCCAGACGAATACCTTCCTAAGGCTTACATTCATATTCGTTATCAACAAATTTCTATTTTTCATAAACGTTCTAGTTGCTGCTGTATTTCTGTTTTTTGTACCCTATCTATTTCGGCCATCGTCAATAATTTTATCAATTACTTTTACTGTCTTATTTCCTAATTGAATTCCGCACACCATATCCTGCCTTAATTCGATTATACTCTGTAACCCATGATTAACTGCAGTTGATGTACAGCTCACAATTTATTTTCTAGGTTCTATCAACTGATCTTCCTAAGTCTTTTCTCGAATCTCAAAGAATTAAAACGCCGAAGTTTTTTATGAATTGACATGTTCTCAAACGGAAGCCTGTGGCCCTAAAAATGTTCTTGTAAGAGTTTATTATGTCCAGATCGCCTAACTATTACAAACATTCACATTACGTGTTTCAGCAGGTTATTGTCATATCATTTGTGATGATTAATCCGCAAACAATTTCGTCATGTAACAGCTCTAATTATGTGATGTTCAAAATGTTCTGTATGCATGCAGCTAGAATTTATACACCATAACGAAATTGACTGTGGATTAATTATTATATCTGAAAATGATAATAATATGCTGAAACTGGTATCATGAATGTTTGTGACTAAACTGACATAATAAACTATTATGTCAAGTTTTTAATCCTTCTACCTAAGCTTTAATTGCCCTTCCACTTACATCCTTTCTTTCCTCCATTTCTAATAACGTCTGGGATATGCGACAGGCCTGTGTCATTCCTTTATAAACTACTCCTTTCTTTCCGTGTTTTTTGACCCTTAAGGCTGCTCTTGGTATCTGTGCAAGTTGAATATAAATTTTGGCTGCGTGTGTTTTGTCCCTGACACCATCAGAATTTAAAGGTGGCATTCCCATCAACATGGACGTAAGCTTTCACTAAATTTAGAAATTCTATAAAGTTCTGTCTTTCTTCAGTCCATCATAGGATGCATATTTTACACGTTAATCTTATATTTCTCTGAGCCCAAACCAACCTTCCCCGAGGTCGGCTTCCACCAGTCTTTCGATTATTCTATAAATAATTCGTTTCGGAATTTTCAAACTTGTAATTAATACTCGTTATGGGTGGTTCACGATTTTGGCAATAACACGAGGTGTGCTGTGCCGTTTCTCCTGTGTGAGCACCGCATACACGGTAAATCTGGTTAAAGACGTCGTCCCACCAAACTCTATTTTAAAACTGAACCTTACTGAGAATACGAAACTGCAGTGCCTGTCAAGTGAAGAAGTACAATGAAATGCCCTATCGGATATGCATCGATGTCTGAAGGAACAGGCGCTGTCGCGACTGCAGCCATTATGAAATATATAAAATGCTTTCGCAGTTGCGAATATGAAGAACCATCAGCCGGAATGACGCAAATGAAAATTTGTGCCTTTTTTTCCCCCGCCACCGTCAAATTACGTAATACATGTAGTGCTACTGAGGATTGAGCTTGTGGCATACCGTTAATACCTTACGATCCAACCACACGCCACACAGCAGCGTCATGCGGGTTGCAGTCCTGTCAGAAGCCTACAAGCCGTCGCAGCTTCTCACAGCCTGTGACAACCGCTGCAATACTGGGAGCGCCACATTCGCCGGACACGGCAGGTACTAACTTACGTTCACGAGCCACTTGAAGCCAGACACCTCTTCGGTATTCCTCCGCCGGTTAGTCTTTAGGGGACGCCGCCGAGCCGCTCGGCAGATACTGCGAATCTCAGCGTGGACATCAACGTGAGTATACAAAGTGTGCGTTCCATAAGTAATGCGACCAAATTCATAAAAAAATCATTTATTGAATATATTCGTACAATTATCAAAAATTTTCAAAATAGCACCCTCTTGCGTCGATACACTTCTGGAGGCGGTGTTTCCAAAGGCATCCTGGAATGCCTTTTCCGGAACGTCCTTTAGAGCCGATGTAACATGCGTCTCGATTCTTTCAATCGTGTCCCAATGTTTTCCTTGCATGACTCCATTTAACCGAGGAAACTGTAGGGAGACTTGGGAACCAATGGAGTCCTGGTCCTGGCCAGGAAGGCGTTGACAATGAAGGTGCTGTGACTTGGCGCGTTACCGTGGTGAACTTCCCACGTGTCCTTGATGTCGCTTCGGCAGCGCGAGACCCTCCTTTTCAGTCGTTTCAGCTGAGTTCACTGTAGTCCCGGTAGGTACTAATCGTGGTGGACAATGCCTCTGACGTCAAAGAAGACAATGAGCATGGTTTTGATCCTGGACGTACTCATGCGTGCCTTCTTGGGACGGGGCGACGATGGGGTGTGCCACTCTGAAGTGTGCCTTTTTGTCTCAGGGAAAATCCACGACTCGTCACCAGTCATAACTGAGTTTAAAAAATGAGGATCATTTTCACACATTTCCAAAATTTCTCGGCACCGAAGCACTCGCATGTGCTTGTGTCCGTCGGTCAACACTTTTGGGACGAGTTTGGCACACACCTTTCTCATGTTCAAATCTTCGGTCACAATACGGAAAAGGTTTGTTTTGGACATGTTTAGAGTTTGTGCTATCAATTGAAGGCTCAGCTGTCTGTCTGAGTTCAAACAATCGCTCACCTGCGTCACATTTTCGTCGACTCGTGTCGTTGATGGCCGTCCACTGAGAGGTTCGTCGGTGATCTCCTCTCGGCGCTCCATGAACGGCTTGTGCCACCGGAAAACTTGTGATTTGGACAAGCGATCAGTCCCAAAAGCACGCTGAAGTAATGGAAACGTTTCAGAGGCGGACTTCGCAAGTTTAACGCAAAGTCTGATAGCGTACCGTTGCTCTACAGAATGATCCATTGTGACGTGTTACATAAACTCAAAACGGGGTTGACGGCAAAGCACGCCCTGACTCTCCGGCAGCTCGCAGCCGAATGAGACAAAGAGCGTTTTGAAGCTAACACCCCTCTCCACTTAGCCCAGCCGGTTACAATAGGCTGTGGCGTGCCGTTGGCCGCATTACTTGTGGAACGCACTCTATATTTCTCCGAGCGCAGTCACGAATTCAGAACCCTGAACATCGTCAATAAGGGCAACACCGAGCGTGACTACGGCAGTCTTCTTCGACCGTGAAAGACTCAAGAGCTCCACTGGCACTACCAGGAACTGTACCGTATTAGTGACTTTCTCCCAGCAGATCAGGACGATCTCTACGTTACTGCCACTAGAAAGCTTTTTCCGTTCCTCACGTTACTCTCTATTTGGAAATTTGTGATAAGGTCTTATGAGACCAAACTGCTGAAGTCATCGCCGGCCGGGGTGGCCGAGCGGTTCTAGGCGCTACAGTCTGGAACCGCGCGACTGCTACGGTCGCAGGTTCGAATCCTGCCTCGGGCATGGATGTGTGTGATGTCCTTAGGTTAGTTAGGTTTAACTAGTTCTAAGTTCTAGGAGACTAATGACCTCAGAAGTTGAGTCCCATAGTGCTCAGAGCCATTTGAACCATTTGCTGAAGTCATCGGTCCCTGAGACTACACACTTCTTAATCTAACTGAAACCAACTTACTCTATGGAGAACACACACACCCATGCCCGAGGAAGGACTCGAACCTCCGACATGAGGAGCCGCACGGACCGTGACAAGCGGCCTCTGACCGCGCGGCTACCCTTTGCGGCACTGTGCATTTCCCTGTGGTAATAAAGTTCTACTGTTTTGGCTGCCTGAGTACCTTTCTCTGCCTATGCGTGCATTTCTCATAACGGGATACGTTACTGCCTATAAAGTATAATTTTAAAATACAGTCTGGTGCTACGAATTCCTTAATCACTTTCACATACGAGGCGTAGCCAGGAAGTAAGTTTCAAATAATGTGAAAAGTTGGCAACCGATAGAGCAATGTTTGATCTATTTTTCGACATAGTCACGAAAAGAATTGAGACACCTGTCATATAATGGTCTCAACTTTCGTGTTCCTTGGTTGTAGAAGTCCGTCGCCTGTGAATAGAACCAGCGTGTGACAGTCGTCTTCAGCACTTCGTCGTTATCAAAACGCTGGCCGGAGGACAGGAACTTGTTGAGGTGCAAGAAAAGACGAAATCGCTGGGATCAAGATTATCATGATGACGCTGAAGAAATCCCAGTGCTGCTCTAAAGCGTTTTGTTCTGTGTTCGAGTGTCAGGTTTTCCGGCACACACCTCACAATAAATTTCTTGAACAGCAGGTGCTTAGTGACAATTTTATGCAATAAGGATCTCGATAGCTGAACAAAATGGCTGCTGAGCTCCGTAATCGTGAAGGGACAGTTCTCCAGGCTGATACAGCACCGCCGGCAGGGGTGGCCGAGCGGTTCTAGGCGCTACAGTCTGGAACCGCGTGACCGCTACGGTTGCAGGTTCGAATCCTGCCTTGGGCATGGATGTGTGTGATGTCCTTAGGTTAGTTAGGTTTAAGTATTTCTAAGTTCCAGGGGACTGATGACCTCAGAAGTTAAGTCCCATAGTGCTCAGAGCCGTTTGAACAATATTTTTTGATACTGCACCAACTCATTCAAGTGATCATTGATGAGGGATGGTCACCAACTGCGCTCTTCATAATTCACACTTTGACGACCTTCGGAAAAAAAGCCTACGTCACCGACGCACCAATTTGTTAATGATGTTCTGCCCGTAACCTGACAGGGCTATTGAAGAATTTCGATGGGCGCTACGTTTTGTTCACGAAGAAACCTTATCACTGACCCAATCTCGCAGGCGGCGGGAGAACGAATAGCAGACGCCAGCCACTTTGGGGCAATGCTGACGAGCTACGGGCGCCAGGTGGAACCTGTCCGGCCGGCGTTTGATTATCACGTCATAGACCTGTTATGTATGCGCAACTTTCGAGGATAAAAACGCCTACTTCAAAGGAAACAACACAGAGAAACTTACTTTCTGGATACTCCTCGTATGACCGCCCTTGTAGAGAATTTTTCGGTGTTGGCGTTCCATAATGCTTCGACTGGTATGACTGAGCCTTAGTTTTGACGTCATAACCGGAAATCATTACTTGTTATGACTCGTTTTAGTAGTTCTGCATCGTTTTTGTCTTCATTTAGCGATCTGTGAGCAATTTCCTCATGCCAATATTTTTGTTCCAAATTCAGCAATTACTGGTGCAAGTTTTACTGTCACTCATTTCGTATCTGAGACATCCAAAAACTTTTCATGGCATGAACTGAATGGCACTCTAACATTGCCAGCTAACTGTCTGATTGGCGGCGATTGTCGTTCATCTTATGTTTCACTGCTTCCACGACTTCGTCGCTCCATGGCGTGCTTGAGCCTCTAGGGCTCTCGACATCTCCAGAGTCCACACACCCCGTTTTGAAACGCTTATACCACCCTTAAACCGTTGTTTTACTAACTGTAGACTGGCCAAAAATAACATTCAGCATTTTAAAGCTGAACTTTATTCCATTCTTACATCTGAATTAAACAGAAGTTTTCTTATCCATTTTTATATAAAATAAATAATCGCCGACACTACCAAAACACATGTAACCTTTTTGACAGCTGCTAGCAGATTAGATATCCATTACTGAGCAAGACAGTGCAGCTACTTCTCAGACACGTTTAGAAACACAACATCGAAAAAAGTCAGACTAATAGAGCTAGCGAAATCACAAAATTCCCGTCACTTTTTTAGCACACTTCGTCCGTTATGTGGATTTGTTATCTGCCTCTGTAGCTCAGCCGGTAAGTGTCTGTGACAGCCATTCAGAGTACAGCGTACCTGTCATGGATTATCCTCTACAACGTGAAGGCCTCCAAACCTTTGGCTCATATTTGGAAGGTCGCTTCTTAAATGAAACTCTATGTTTTTTGGCTCGACACCACCCGATTTTTGAGAAACCCACTCCTAAAGTTCATGACGCACAATCGACTCACAACTGACAGGATCAATAGTTAATTTGAAACTGAGCATTTTTCATCAGAACAAATGAATCCAAAAGCGCATATTTTCTTAGAAGTCGAGGAATGAAACTCTTACGATTGCCGCTTATGTACCTATAATTAAAAAAAGCACTCCGTCTTCAGGCCACAAGTGGCCCATCGGGACCATCCGACAGCCGTGTCATCCTCAGCTGAGGATGCGGAGAGGAGTGTCGGCACACTGCTCTCCCGGTCGTTATGATACTTTTTTTTTTTGACCGGAGCCGCTACTATTCGGTCGAGTAGCTCCTCAGTTGGCATCACGAGGCTGAGTGCACCCCGAAAAATATCAACGGCGCATTGCAGCCCGGATGGTTACCCATTCAAGTGTCGGCCACGCTGGACAGTGCTTAACTTCGGTGATATGACGGTAAGCAGTGTATCCACTACGGTAAGGCCGTTACCACCTGTAAGGTAAGCTACACTCAAATTATCAGTGCTGGTGTAGTGACCAATGCATCTGGCTTGGGAGCAGAAACGTGGTGTTCGATTGTGATGTGTAATGGTCGTCTCGATAGGATGGCTCTCACACGTCGTGTTAGGTTTAGGTACTTCGAGGTGCAGGGAGGAACTGTGACAGTGCAAACAAATTAATGACACACAACTGCGCTGCGACACATAACTTAAGTTGTTCAGCATATTGTTGGATGTGCTTGTCCTCTCAAGGCTTTCGTTACTGAATACAGTGTGAAGAAGACTATGTTAGCTCTGGACGCCACACTGTCAATCACTGTAGTAAACACTTATCCCTATGCTAAGGCTAGAAGCGGCTCTACTTGTAGACTACGTATCGCAGGCCTGTCTCCACTACGAACTGTGGCTACGAACTGCAAACCTTTAACTCCGAGGTAGAACTGCCGTAGACCGACGCCGAATGTGAACACCTATTACTGGCTGTGTCAACCGCTTATCACAGCGCAAAGTCCATCTCATCGGCGGCAGAGCAGAAGTTGCTGATTGGGCCGCACTTGTGGCTGGCGGCGAACTTCAAAGCACCGCGCATGGCGGCAGTCGGAAACTGTTGTTACGTTCCAGCTCCAGTTGCATCTATTGACGAGGACACAACAGATTCCAGTATGGGGTCTCCAGGTTTTTTTCGTTTGTATACTTTCCCATTCTAAAATTCGTTGTAACAGGAGGGTTAATAAGGTAAGTAAATCAAGAAGGAATAACAACAAGGTAGACAAAGGAATTTCTCAAACTTCTTGCCTTAGAAAAAATTTTAAAATTTATTCCTAGTCTCTTTAGAAGTGCTCTTTCACATTCACTGTATAACACGTTCTCAATAAGCTTCGAACACCTGCAGGAATAGTACTTGTCATGTAAACGCAAATTCACTCGCAGCACCAAGAATGTCTAAAGAATCCCACATCTACATCGTTCCTTCCAAATATTCGACGGGAAACAGACTTTGTTTACATTTAAAAATATTTCACGTTCGAGAGTTAATTTTGATGCATACCACACACATAACACTGCATGAAAAATTTGTGCTGAAAGTTTATCACGAATTATGCTGTGCCGGCCGGTGTGGCCGAGCGGTTCTAGGCGCTTCAGTCTGGAACCTCGCGACCACTACGGTCGCAGGTTCGAATCCTGCCTCGGGCATGGATGTTTGTGATGTCCTTAGGTTAGTTAGGTTTAAGTGGTTCTAAGTTCTAGGGGACTGATGACCTCAATTGTTAAGTCCCATAGTGATCAGTGCCATTTGAACCAATTGAACCGTCATTCAGTACTGTAGTTTCGCCGTACAAAAATGAGCAACACATTTCTTTCCCTGCACTTCAACCATCCACGGTATAGCCTTCCACGTTAAAGCCCTATAATGTGTCGGTGGTGTAGTCTCGCGGTGGGTTTACACGGACTCTGTGTTCGAATAAACGCTCCGAACAGTGTGCGCAGTGTGGATACGCCGCCGAGACCTCGTTTACAGCAGAGGCTGTCGGATTTGCCTCCGGTTGTCGTATTGCGGAGTACGCCTGCCGCTTGCCCAGTGAGCGTAGCCTGGAAAGCGCCCCGACTTACGACGGGTGGGTTGTCGGTCGGGGTGGAGGGGGGGGAGGGGAGGGAGGATCTGGGGGCGGGGCTGAGGGCTTAGGGCTCGCGGATCGGCTGACATCCGTCCCTCGGTAAGCCGGGATGAGCCGCGCGCATGCGCACAGGCACTCTGGTAGCGCCCGCAAGTGGATCCGTCGCGACCTCTGCTCCCGCTGGTGACAAATGAAGGCGCTCCTCTCCCGGTGCCTGTCTTAGGAGCTTTGTTCAGTACGCGTGCACCTAATTTTACTGACAGTGCAATAGAAAGGTTGATACCAAACCGGAGTAGGAAAATCTAATTCAGTTCTGGACAGCAGAAATCTTCGCATTTTTCTGTGGGTGCTCTGTCATTTAAAGTGGACGATAATGTCTTTTGCAGACTCGCAGCTGTGATATGGGAGTGCTTCCGGGTCTTTGAAGGATCAAAGTTACCTTAATTCAATAGAACTACGGTATTCTGGGACTCATGGCTTATAAAATATTCAAAATAATGTTCTCAAATAAAATTCAAAATTAAGGTAATACTGTATAGTTTGCGGTAATATTCAAGCGGTGGTTTTAGAGCTTACATTTAATGTAATTTTCAAATTGTTTGATTAAAAAAAATTTAAAATGGAACAAAAATAATGCAGTATTCCAGAATGAGATACGAAACTTCCACATTAAAATCTGCCAGGAAGTTTCATATCTGGGCATACTCCGCTGCAGAGTGAAAATCTCATTCTGGAAACTTCCCCCAGGCTGTGGCTAAGCAATGTCTCCGCGTATCCTTTCTTCCAGGAGTGCTAGTTCTGCAAGGTTTGCAGGAGAGATTCTGTGATGTTTGGAAAGTAGGGGACGAGGTACTGGTGAAAGTAAAGCTGTGAGGACGGGGCGTGCGTCGTGCTTGGGTGGCTCAGTTGGTAGAGCACTTGCCCGTGAAAGGCAAAGGTCCCGAGTTCGAGTCTCGGTCCGGCACACAGTTTTAATCTGTCAGGAAGTTTCAATGCCCTATTGTTCAGCATTTGATTTAAGAACAATATCCCTTAATTTTTTTAGGCTGTCTTCAATGGAGGCCTGTAAAAAAAGTAAAATGAAAAGGAAATAAAAACAGGGGCAAAACTTACTAATCACGACGAGACCGTTGTCGATCGACTACTCTTTATGCTTCAAGGCAGCCCGTCGCAAACTAATTACAGTGCTAGTTTAAGTGTTTTGTAGTTAATTACTTTTTTCAAGTTTCAGACAAGGGGCTCCATAAAACTTAGAATTTGAATCAATGTCTAATTAATAAAAAGATGTTCAGGGCTACGTAAGTTTAGTTTTTATGACACTGCGTTTATGCTTAATACGCTACTAAATAGCTTTTAAGAACTGTACTGAATATTGTTATGTTACACCCAACATCAATCAATGAATCGTGGTTCAGTGAAATCCGATTTAAAATTCTTGAGTTACATGGTAAACAAATGATCGCTCACGGAAAATAACAAACGCTTTACCGAGTTTTAGCAAAGAAAACTAGTGCACATTTAAGAGAAGGCTTTATGAAAGCTCTATTCTTTGATGGTAATAGACACACGTAGAATTTATTAATTATTTTACGAGGTCAATTTTCTCATTTTTCGACCGATTTGAAATGGAATTTCCACATGGCATCATTACTAGGAACGTAAGAGGAATTCCATGATAAGACGTTGAGGAGAGAGCAGATATGTGTCTCTTTCGGGGAACCATGTGTGAATAAAATCCTCTAGGTTTTCAAGCGGCGTCCAATCGAATAAAATTCTCGAGGTTTCGATGACTATCGCCGCCATTGTCATCAGGAATAATTATAAATCGATTTCTGAATGATTCCTTTATATTTCTTCATTTCTTTCTTCGGGTTAGAGACTGAACAGTAGGGGCAAAAGACTACAACTCTATCTTATATTTTTCCTACCGGACCACTCTGTTTCTCGTCTCCCATTCTTATTTTTCCCTCTTGGTTCTTATACATTTTGTACATTACCTGTCTTTCCATATAGCTTATATCTATTTTCCTGACAATTTATAACATCTTGGGCCATATTACACTGACTGCCGGGGCTGGCACGGTTTTATGATTATATAGGCATCGTGCCAGGCCCGACAGTCAGTGATTTAATTCCTGAGGACGGATGCGGAGATGGCCATCGAAACCTCAGGGTTTTATTCGAATTGACGAGGATTGAAAACCGAGAAGATTTTGTTCAGAGAGCGTTTAGGTAGAAAGAGTACATTTAAGGCTGAGGCCTCTATGTGGGAGAGGAAATGGTGAAGATATAAAAGAAGAACACGAGTATCGGCATGGATTACACAGAGGATACATTATTACAGCCAGAGTTTAATAGAATCTTGGGAGACTTGTTATCAGATAAGGAATTTATAAAGTGGTTGATAGAAGTGGCAACAAACGAGTGTTTCGCCGAATTTATAAGTCTGGACGGAAGCCGTCAGACTTCCGGGAAAATGTCAGCCATATGATCCCGAAGACAGCAGTAGCAATAAGAGCAAGAGCTATCTGACAGTCAGCGTATTTTCTCGTGCATTCAACCTGTTACCAAGGGTAATATACATGAGAATCGAAAAGAAAATTGCGGCTGTGTTACATAGCGATTAGTTTGGCTTTGGGAAACGTGAAGGCACCACACATTAAGAAAAGCTAATAGACGTACATACAATTTGCCGAACTACAAAAAGGGTTCGACAGTGTAATATGGTACAAGATGTTAGAAACTTGAGGAAAATACGTAAAGGGTTGCAGGGAAAGACAGGATGTGTACAATATGTATAAGAATCAAGAGGTTAAAATAAGAATGCGAGACGAAGAACGGTCCGATAAGAAAAGTGTAAAACAGAGATGCAGTCTTTCGCCCCTGCTGTTCAGTCTCCACACCGAATAAAGAAATGACGAAATACCGGGTGAACAAAAAGTCAGTATAAATTTGAAAACTGAATAAATTACGGAATAATGTAGATAGTGAGGCACAAATAGACACACACATGCTTGGAATGACATTGGGTTTTATTAGAACCAAACAGAAAACAAAGTTCACAAAATGTCCAACAGATGGCGCTGGACAGCAAAACGTCAGTGACTGCGCATGACAATCGTGTATTGAAGTAGCTGTAATGAGAGAGAGAATCAGATGCGCCAGCATTCGCAGCATGTTGACGTTACCTGAAAATGCGCTTTTAGTGAAGCTGTATTATCAGAATGGGGAATGTGCTAGTTTATCAGCGCTGTCCATAAATCCGTAAGAGCACAAGGGGTGGAGATCTCTTCTGAACAGCACGTTGCAAGGCATCCCATACATGCTCAATAATGTTCATGTCTGGGGAGTTTGGTGGCCAGCTAAAGTGTTAATTTCAGATGAGTGTTCCTGGAACCAGTCTGTATCAATTATGGACTTGTGGGGTGCCGCATTGTCCTGCTGGAATTGCCATAGTCGGTCGGAATGCACAATGCAGATGAATGGATACAGGTAATGGATATGAGCGTTTGGCGTCATTGGCAGGGAGGCCCCTTGCGGAGCAGGACCGGCCGCCATGGAGCAGGTCTTATTCCATTCGACGCCACAATGGGCGACCCGCGCGCCGGATGGGGATGAAATGAAGACAACACAACACCCAGTGCCTGAGCGGAGAGAATCCCCGACCCGGCCTGGAATCGAACCCGGGCCCGTAGGACGGCAATCCGTCACGCTGACCACTCAGCTGTCGGGGCGGAGAATGGACACAGGTGATCAGGCATTATGCTTACGTAGGTGTCACGTGTCAGATTCGTATCTAGACGTATCAGGGGTCCCATATCACTCGAGCTGCACACGCCCCACACCGTTACACAGCCTGCACCAGCTGGCAGTCCCCTGCTGACATGCAGGGTCCATGGATTCATGAGGTTGTCTCCATACCTGTACACGTCCATCCGCTCGACGCAATTTCAAACGAGACTCGTCCGACCAGGCAACATGTTTCCAGTCATCAACAGCCCAATGTCGGTGTAGACGGGCCAGGCAGGCTCAGAAAGACCATATCGATGGCGTTTCTTTGAGTGGTTCTCACACTGACACTTTGTGATGGCCCAGCATTGAAATATGCAGCAATTTAAGGAAGGGTTGAACTTCAGTCACGTTGAACGATTCTCATCAGTGGTCGTTGGTCCCGTTCTTGCAGGATCTTTGTTCGGCCACCTATCTCGGAGATGCTGTGTCCCATCGCTCGATGGCCGATTGCAACACCACGTTCTAACTCACTTAAACCTTGATAAACTGCCATAGTAGGAGCAGTAACCGAACTGCGCCAGACAGTTGTTGTGTTATATGGGTGTTGCGGGCCCCAGCGGCGTATTCTGCCTGTTTTGTTTGTCGCTTCACTGTAATTGCACGGAGTAATTTTAGGTGAATAGACGAAGTTTGTGTTTGGTAGAATGTTTTGTCGGACAGTTTCGGCTGGAGCTGGGCGAACGGGAGCTCCTTGGCCGTAGACAGTGAAGTTGTTTCTGTTAAGGAACAAGGAAGGGACACAGACGCATGTATAGCAGCCGACCCTGTAAGACTCGGTCGCTGCTTTATACAGAGTTTGTCAAGCTGGTAGGCATGGACTGATCAACAGGGGGTCCCCAAACCAAGTGCAGGTAAGTGCTGCTAGTGCGCCACACTACATCGTACCAGAAACTTGCGGCAAAGAAGACTTTTACAACTTGTTTAGCAGAGTCGCGAGAGACTGGTAGCCTGATAAGACATCCCTGTCGAAGAGAATGCACTCTTCAGAATCTGCAGGTATCACGATGATGTTTTCATGGATCTACACTCCTGGAAATGGAAAAAAGAACACATTGACACCGGTGTGTCAGACCCACCATACTTGCTCCGGACACTGCGAGAGGGCTGTACAAGCAATGATCACACGCACGGCACAGCGGACACACCAGGAACCGCGGTGTTGGCCGTCGAATGTCGCTAGCTGCGCAGCATTTGTGCACCGCCGCCGTCAGTGTCAGTCAGTTTGCCGTGGCATACGGAGCTTCATCGCAGTCTTTAACACTGGTAGCATGCCGCGACAGCGTGGACGTGAACCGTATGTGCAGTTGACGGACTTTGAGCGAGGGCGTATAGTGGGCATGCGGGAGGCCGGGTGGACGTACCGCCGAATTGCTCAACACGTGGGGCGTGAGGCCTCCACAGTACATCGATGTTGTCGCCAGTGGTCGGCGGAAGGTGCACGTGCCCGTCGACCTGGGACCGGACCGCAGCGACGCACGGATGCACGCCAAGACCGTAGGATCCTACGCAGTGCCGTAGGGGACCGCACCGCCACTTCCCAGCAAATTAGGGACACTGTTGCTCCTGGGGTATCGGCGAGGACCATTCGCAACCGTCTCCATGAGGCTGGGCTACGGTCCCGCACACCGTTAGGCCGTCTTCCGCTCACGCCCCAACATCGTGCAGCCCCCCTCCAGTGGTGTCGCGACAGGCGTGAATGGAGGGACGAATGGAGACGTGTCGTCTTCAGCGATGAGAGTCGCTTCTGCCTTGGTGCCAATGATGGTCGTATGCGTGCTTGGCGCCGTGCAGGTGAGCGCCACAATCAGGACTGCATACGACCGAGGCACACAGGGCCAACACCCGGCATCATGGTGTGGGGAGCGATCTCCTACACTGGCCGTACACCACTGGTGATCGTCGAGGGGACACTGAATAGTGCACGGTACATCCGAACCGTCATCGAACCCATCGTTCTACCATTCCTAGACCGGCAAGGGAACTTGCTGTTCCAACAGGACAATGCACGTCCGCATGTATGCCGTGCCACCCAACGTGCTCTAGAAGGTGTAAGTCAACTACCCTGGCCAGCAAGATCTCCGGATCTGTCCCCCATTGAGCATGTTTGGGACTGGATGAAGCGTCGTCTCACGCGGTCTGCACGTCCAGCACGAACGCTGGTCCAACTGAGGCGCCAGGTGGAAATGGCATGGGAAGCCGTTCCACAGGACTACATCCAGCATCTCTACGATCGTCTCCATGGGAGATTAGCAGCCTGCATTGCTGCGAAAGGTGGATATACACTGTACTAGTGCCGACATTGTGCATGCTCTGTTGCCTGTGTCTATGTGCCTGTGGTTCTGTCAGTGTGATCATGTGATGTATCTGACCCCAGGAATGTGTCAATAAAGTTTCCCCTTCCTGGGACAATGAATTCACGGTGTTCTTATTTCAATTTACAGGAGTTTAATTGCGAGATTTGTATCTGAAAGTTGCATGAAAACATTTCACAACCATGAAAACATTAGGCACGCACGCCTAATGGTTCCTCTCGCGAGCAGGATTGAACAGTCCCCTGCTGACATGCAGGTTCCATGGATTCATGAGGTTGCCTCCACACCCGTACACGTCCATCCACTCCATAGAACTTGTAACGAGACTCGTCCTACGACGCAACATGTTTCCAATTATCAACAGTCTTCTACCGGTGTTGACGGTCTCAGGCGAGGCGTAAAGCTTTGTCTCATGCAGTCATCAAGGGGTCACGAGTGCGCCTTCGGCTCCGAAAGCCCATATCGATGATGTTTCGTTCAACGGTTCGCACGCCCACACTTGTTGGTGGTGCAGCATTGAAATCTGCAGCAATTTAAGGAAGGGTTGATCTTCTGTCACATTGAACGATTCTTGTCAGTCGTCGTAGGTTCGTTTCTTGCAGGGTCTATTTCCAGTCGCAGCGAAGTCGGAGATTTGATATTTTACCGGATTCCTCATATTCAGGGTACACTCGTGAAATGGTCGTACGGGAAAATCTCCACTTTGTGGTGTCGCCGCCAGACACCACACTTGCTAGGTGGTAGCCTTTAAATCGGCCGCGGTCCGTTAGTGTACGTCGGACCCGCGTGTCGCCACTATCAGTGATTGCAGACCGAGCGCCGCCACACGGCAATCTAGAGAGACGTCCTAGCACTCGCCCCAGCTGTACAGCCGACTTTGCTAGCGATGGTTCACTGACAAATTACGCTCTCATTTGCCGAGACGATAGTTAGCATAGCCTTCAGCTACGTCATTTGCTACGACCTAGCAAGGCGCCTTTATTATTTCCTATTTGTCTTGTGATGCATGTGCCGTCAGACCGATGTTTAACAACTATGGCTTAAAGTTAAGTATTCTAGAAGCTACGTATTTTTTTTCTAGACTCAACTCCTTTAACTGTTCCAGACCTCACGCCAGCCTGCGTGAGCTTAAAAGCGTGCCCTTCGGCCTCCCGTCCTACTGGCTTGGCTGTCTTGCCAAGTCACAACAAACTTCGTCGCTACCTCGGATATGCTGTGTCCCATCTCTACTGTGCCGACTATAATACCACGTTCAAACTCACTTAAATCTCGATAATCTGCCATTGTAGCAGCAGTAACCGGTCTAACAACTGTGCCAGACACTTGTCTTATACAGGCGTTGTCGATCGCAGCGACGTATTCTGCCTGTTTGCATATCTCTGTATTTGAACAACCATCCATATACTAGTTTCTTTGGCGCTTCAATGTAATTGTGTACATTAATGTGGGGATTAATAGAAGTTATTTTAGGGTGTAGTACAGAGTGTCAATTTCAGTTTATCGACCAGTCATTTACGTTTAAATCCTATATTGCACGCTGATTAGCAGTGGTTTATCTGAAGGGATTTCTGTTTTCTGTGCCATAGGATGTTCCACCCCCCCCCCCCCCCCCCAATGAACCATGGACCTTGCCGTTGGTGAAGACGCTTGCGTGCTTCAACGACACAGATAGCCGTACCGTAGGGGCAACCACAAAGGAGGGATATCTGTTGAGAGGCCAGACAAACGTGTGGTTCCTGAAGAGGGGCAGCAGCCTTTTCAGTAGTTGCAGGGGTAACAGTCTGGATGATTGACTGATCTGGCCTTGTAACATTAACCAAAACGGCCTTGTTGTGCTGGTACTGCGAACAGCTGAAAGCAAGGGGAAACTACAGCCGTAATTTTTCCCGAGGGCATGCAGCTTTACTGTATGATCAAATGATGATGGCGTCCTCTTGAGTAAAATATTCCGGAGGTAAAATAGTCCCCCATTCGGATCTCCGGGCGGGGACTACTCAGGAGGACTTTGTTATCAGGAGAAAGATAACTGGCGTTCTACGGATCGGAGCGTGGAATGTCAGATCCTTTAATCGAGCAGGTAGGTTAGAAAACGTAAAAAGGGAAATGGATAGGTTAAAGTTAGATATAGTGGGAATTAGTGAAGTTCGGTGGCAGGAGGAAGAAGATTTTTCGTCAGGTGAATACAGGGTTATAAATACAAAATCAAATAAGGGTAATGGAGGAGTAGGTTTAATAACGAATAAAAAAAATAGGAGTGCGGGTAAGCTACTACAAACAGCTTAGTGAACGCATTATTGTGGCCAAGATAGACGCGACGCCCATGCCTACTACAGTAGTACAACTTTATATGCCAACTAGCTCTGCACATGATGAAGAGATTGATGAAATGTGTGATGAGATAAAAGAAATTATTCAGGTAGTGAAGGGAGACGAAAATTTCATAGTCGTGGGTGACTGGAATTCGACAGTAGGGAAAGTAGGAGAAGGAAACATAGGAAGTGAATATGTACTGGGGCTAAGAAATGAAAGAGGAAGCCGCCTGGTAGAATTTTGCACAGAGCATAACTTAATCATAGCTAACACTTAGTTCAAGAATCATGAAAGGAGGTTGTATACATGGAAGAACCCTGGAGATACTAGAAGGTTTCAGATAGATTATATAATGGTAAGGCAGAGATTTAGGAACCAGGTTTTGAAGTGTAAGACATTTCCAGGGGCAGATGTGGACACTGACCACAATCTATTGCTTATGAACTGTAGATTAAAACTGAAGAAACTGAAAAATGTGGGAATATAAGGAGATGGGACCTGGATAAACTGAAAGAACCAGAGGTTGTACAGAGTTTCAGGGAGAGCATAAGGGAACAATTGACAGGAATGGGGGAAATAAATACAGTAGAAGAAGAATGGATAGCTTTGAGGAATGAAATAGTGAAGGCAGCAGAGGACCAAGTAGGTAAAAAGACGAGGGCTAGGAGAAATCCTTGGGTAACAGAAGAGATATTGAGTTTAATTGATGAAAGGAGAAAGTACAAAAATGCAGTAAGTGAAGCAGGCAAAAAGGAATACAAACGTCTCAAAAATGAGATGGACAGGAAGGGCAAAATGGCTAAGCAGAGATGGCTAGAGGACAAATATAAAGATGTAGAGGCTTATCTCACGAGGGGTAGGATAGATACTGCCTGCAGGAAAATTAAAGAGACCTTTGGAGAAAAGAGAACCACTCGTATGAATATCAATAGCTCAGATGGAAACCCAGTTCTAAGCAAAGAAGGGAAAGCAGAAAGGTGGAAGGAGTATATACAGGGTCTATACAGAGGCGATGTTTTTGAGCACAATATCATGGAAATGGAAGAGGATGTAGATGAAGGTGAAATGGGAGATATGATACTGCGTGAAGAGTTTGACAGAGCACTGACAGATCTAAGTCGAAACAAGGCACTAGGAGTAGACAACATTCCATTAGAACTACTGACAGCCTTGAGAGAGCCAGTCCTGACAAAACTCTACCATCTGGTGAGCAAGATGTATGAGACAGGCGAAATTCCCTCAGACTTCAAGAAGAATATAATAATTCCAATCCCAAAGAAAGCAGGTGTTGACAGATGTGAAGCCGGCCGAAGTGGCCGTGCGGTTAAAGGCGCTGCAGTCTGGAACCGCAAGACCGCTACGGTCGCAGGTTCGAATCCTGCCTCGGGCATGGATGTTTGTGATGTCCTTAGGTTAGTTAGGTTTAACTAGTTCTAAGATCTAGGGGACTAGTGACCTCAGCAGTTGAGTCCCATCGTGCTCAGAGCCATTTGAACCATTTGAACAGATGTGAAAATTACCGTACTATCAGTTTAATAAGTCACGGCTGCAAAATACTAGCGCGAATTCCTTACAACGAATGGAAAAACTGTTAGAAGCCGACCTCGGGGAAGATCAGTTTGGATTCCGTAGAAATGTTGGAACACGTGAGGCAATACTAACCCTACGACTTATCTTAGAAGCTAGATTAAGGAATGGCAAACTTACGTTTCTAGCATTTGTTGACTAGGAGAAAGCTTTTCACAATGTTGACTGGAACACTCTCTTTCAAATTCTGAAGGTGGCAGGGGTAAAATACAGGGAGCGAAAGGCTATTTACAATTTGTACAGAAAGCAGATGGCAGTTATAAGAGTCGAGAGACATGAAAGGGAAGTAGTGGTTGGGAAGGGTGTGAGACAGGGTTATAGCCTCTCTCCGATGCTATTCAATCTGTATATTGAGTAAGCAGTAAAGGAAACAAAAGAACAGTTCGGAGTAGGTATTAAAATCCATGGAGAAGTAATAAAACTTTGAGGTTCGCCGATGACATTGTAATTCTGTCAGAAACAGCAACGGACTTGGAAGAGCAGTTGAACGGAATGGACAGTGTCTTGAATGGTGGGTATAAGATGAACATCAACAAAAGCAAAACGAAGGTAATGGAATGTAGTCGGGTAATGCTGAGGCGATTAGATTAGGAAATGAGACACTTAAAGTAGTAAAGAAGTTTTGCTATTTGGGGAGCAAAATAACTGATGATGGTCGAAATAGAGAGGATATAAAATGCAGACTGGCAACGGGAAGGAAAGCGTTTCTGAAGAAGAGAAATTTGTTAACATCGAGTATAGATTTAAGTGTCAGGAAATCGTTTCTGAAAGAATTTGTATGGAGTGTAGCAATGTATGGAAGTGACACGTGGACGATAAATAGTTTACACAAGAAGAAAATAGAAGCTTTCGAAATGTGGTGCTACACAAAGAATGCTGAAGATTAGATGGTTAGATCACATAACTAATGAGGAGGTATTGAATAGAATTGAGGAGAAGAGGAGTTTGTGGCACAATTTCACTAGAAGAAGGGATCGGTTGGTAGGACACGATCTGAGGCATCAAGGGATCACCAATTTAGTACTGGAGGGCAGCGTGGAGGGTAAAAATCGTAGAGGGAGGCCAAGAGATGAATACACTAAGCAGATTCAGAAGGATGTAGGCTGCAGTAGGTACTGGGAGACGAAGAAGCTTGCACAGGATACAGTAGCATGGAGAGCTGCATCAAACCAGTCTCAGGACTGAAGACCACAACAACAACAACAGGATGTTCCAGGACGGAATTTAACTGTAGATAACCCTACATTGACTTTCCAACATCAAACTTTGTACCTGATCGATTAACACAGACCGGGATGGGCAACATAACAGTATAGGGACAACCTGGTACAATTCCAAAGTACCGTTATCCGAGATGGCGGCGATGACGTCATCCAGTATGGCGACCGTGACGTCAAACAAGATGCCGGATTTTGGCTGCAAGATTGAATTTTGGCGGAAAAGTGCCACGCCCCGCTACCTACAAAAATGACGTGAAGTTCAAATTCCTACATGATAAAGCATCACATCACCCTTATCTCTACTAAGCAAGCAAAATGGCGGCAAAAAAGGACTTGTCTTTATTATTTAACCAATTTCAAGCATATGTGTTCTTCACTGGATGTGGACTCCAACTGAATTAGTTCGTATCATCGCCGCCAGAGGACGCCACCGTGACGTCAGGTGATGGCCGTACCCAGTGCGTACACCACGAGCTCTAGAGCCCAGCTGGCTTAGTTCGTATCGGTGACACCAGAGGGCGCTCTCCTGACGTCAGATCATGACGCAAGTACCAGTATTCAAGATGACGGCACCCAGTGCGTTCACGGCGAGCTCCAGATCCCAGCTGGCTTAGTTCATATCGGTGACACCAGAGGGCGCTCTCCTGACGTCAGATCATGACGCAAGTACCAGTATTCAAGATGACGGCACCCAGTGTGTTCACGGCGAGCTCCAGATCCCAGCTGGCTTAGTTCATATCGGTGACACCAGAGGGCGCTCTCCTGACGTCAGATCATGACGCAAGTACCAGTATTCAAGATGACGGCACCCAGTGTGTTCACGGCGAGCTCCAGAGCCCAGCTGGCTTAGTTCATATCGGTGACACCAGAGGGCGCTCTCCTGACGTCAGATCATGACGCAAGTACCAGTATTCAAGATGACGGCACCCAGTGTGTTCACGGCGAGCTCCAGATCCCAGCTGGCTTAGTTCATATCGGTGACACCAGAGGGCGCTCTCCTGACGTCAGATCATGACGCAAGTACCAGTATTCAAGATGACGGCACCCAGTGTGTTCACGGCGAGCTCCAGAGCCCAGCTGGCTTAGTTCATATCGGTGACACCAGAGGGCGCTCTCCTGACGTCAGATCATGACGCAAGTACCAGTATTCAAGATGACGGCACCCAGTGTGTTCACCGCGAGCTCCAGAGCCCAGCTGGCTTAGTTCATATCGGTGACACCAGAGGGCGCTCTCCTGACGTCAGATCATGACGCAAGTACCAGTATTCAAGATGACGGCACCCAGTGTGTTCACGGCGAGCTCCAGAGCCCAGCTGGCTTAGTTCATATCGGTGACACCAGAGGGCGCTCTCCTGACGTCAGATCATGACGCAAGTACCAGTATTCAAGATGACGGCACCCAGTGTGTTCACCGCGAGCTCCAGAGCCCAGCTGGCTTAGTTCATATCGGTGACACCAGAGGGCGCTCTCCTGACGTCAGATCATGACGCAAGTACCAGTATTCAAGATGACGGCACCCAGTGTGTTCACGGCGAGCTCCAGATCCCAGCTGGCTTAGTTCATATCGGTGACACCAGAGGGCGCTCTCCTGACGTCAGATCATGACGCAAGTACCAGTATTCAAGATGACGGCACCCAGTGTGTTCACCGCGAGCTCCAGAGCCCAGCTGGCTTAGTTCATATCGGTGACACCAGAGGGCGCTCTCCTGACGTCAGATCATGACGCAAGTACCAGTATTCAAGATGACGGCACCCAGTGTGTTCACGGCGAGCTCCAGAGCCCAGCTGGCTTAGTTCATATCGGTGACACCAGAGGGCGCTCTCCTGACGTCAGATCATGACGCAAGTACCAGTATTCAAGATGACGGCACCCAGTGTGTTCACCGCGAGCTCCAGAGCCCAGCTGGCTTAGTTCATATCGGTGACACCAGAGGGCGCTCTCCTGACGTCAGATCATGACGCAAGTACCAGTATTCAAGATGACGGCACCCAGTGTGTTCACGGCGAGCTCCAGAGCCCAGCTGGCTTAGTTCATATCGGTGACACCAGAGGGCGCTCTCCTGACGTCAGATCATGACGCAAGTACCAGTATTCAAGATGACGGCACCCAGTGTGTTCACGGCGAGCTCCAGAGCCCAGCTGGCTTAGTTCATATCGGTGACACCAGAGGGCGCTCTCCTGACGTCAGATCATGACGCAAGTACCAGTATTCAAGATGACGGCACCCAGTGTGTTCACGGCGAGCTCCAGATCCCAGCTGGCTTAGTTCATATCGGTGACACCAGAGGGCGCTCTCCTGACGTCAGATCATGACGCAAGTACCAGTATTCAAGATGACGGCACCCAGTGTGTTCACCGCGAGCTCCAGAGCCCAGCTGGCTTAGTTCATATCGGTGACACCAGAGGGCGCTCTCCTGACGTCAGATCATGACGCAAGTACCAGTATTCAAGATGACGGCACCCAGTGTGTTCACGGCGAGCTCCAGATCCCAGCTGGCTTAGTTCATATCGGTGACACCAGAGGGCGCTCTCCTGACGTCAGATCATGACGCAAGTACCAGTATTCAAGATGACGGCACCCAGTGTGTTCACGGCGAGCTCCAGAGCCCAGCTGGCTTAGTTCATATCGGTGACACCAGAGGGCGCTCTCCTGACGTCAGATCATGACGCAAGTACCAGTATTCAAGATGACGGCACCCAGTGTGTTCACGGCGAGCTCCAGAGCCCAGCTGGCTTAGTTCATATCGGTGACACCAGAGGGCGCTCTCCTGACGTCAGATCATGACGCAAGTACCAGTATTCAAGATGACGGCACCCAGTGTGTTCACGGCGAGCTCCAGATCCCAGCTGGCTTAGTTCATATCGGTGACACCAGAGGGCGCTCTCCTGACGTCAGATCATGACGCAAGTACCAGTATTCAAGATGACGGCACCCAGTGTGTTCACCGCGAGCTCCAGAGCCCAGCTGGCTTAGTTCATATCGGTGACACCAGAGGGCGCTCTCCTGACGTCAGATCATGACGCAAGTACCAGTATTCAAGATGACGGCACCCAGTGTGTTCACGGCGAGCTCCAGATCCCAGCTGGCTTAGTTCATATCGGTGACACCAGAGGGCGCTCTCCTGACGTCAGATCATGACGCAAGTACAAGTATTCAAGATGACGGCACCCAGTGTGTTCACGGCGAGCTCCAGAGCCCAGCTGGCTTAGTTCATATCGGTGACACCAGAGGGCGCTCTCCTGACGTCAGATCATGACGCAAGTACCAGTATTCAAGATGACGGCACCCAGTGTGTTCACCGCGAGCTCCAGAGCCCAGCTGGCTTAGTTCATATCGGTGACACCAGAGGGCGCTCTCCTGACGTCAGATCATGACGCAAGTACCAGTATTCAAGATGACGGCACCCAGTGTGTTCACGGCGAGCTCCAGAGCCCAGCTGGCTTAGTTCATATCGGTGACACCAGAGGGCGCTCTCCTGACGTCAGATCATGACGCAAGTACCAGTATTCAAGATGACGGCACCCAGTGTGTTCACCGCGAGCTCCAGAGCCCAGCTGGCTTAGTTCATATCGGTGACACCAGAGGGCGCTCTCCTGACGTCAGATCATGACGCAAGTACCAGTATTCAAGATGACGGCACCCAGTGTGTTCACGGCGAGCTCCAGATCCCAGCTGGCTTAGTTCATATCGGTGACACCAGAGGGCGCTCTCCTGACGTCAGATCATGACGCAAGTACCAGTATTCAAGATGACGGCACCCAGTGTGTTCACCGCGAGCTCCAGAGCCCAGCTGGCTTAGTTCATATCGGTGACACCAGAGGGCGCTCTCCTGACGTCAGATCATGACGCAAGTACCAGTATTCAAGATGACGGCACCCAGTGTGTTCACGGCGAGCTCCAGAGCCCAGCTGGCTTAGTTCATATCGGTGACACCAGAGGGCGCTCTCCTGACGTCAGATCATGACGCAAGTACCAGTATTCAAGATGACGGCACCCAGTGTGTTCACCGCGAGCTCCAGAGCCCAGCTGGCTTAGTTCATATCGGTGACACCAGAGGGCGCTCTCCTGACGTCAGATCATGACGCAAGTACCAGTATTCAAGATGACGGCACCCAGTGTGTTCACGGCGAGCTCCAGAGCCCAGCTGGCTTAGTTCATATCGGTGACACCAGAGGGCGCTCTCCTGACGTCAGATCATGACGCAAGTACCAGTATTCAAGATGACGGCACCCAGTGTGTTCACGGCGAGCTCCAGAGCCCAGCTGGCTTAGTTCATATCGGTGACACCAGAGGGCGCTCTCCTGACGTCAGATCATGACGCAAGTACCAGTATTCAAGATGACGGCACCCAGTGTGTTCACCGCGAGCTCCAGAGCCCAGCTGGCTTAGTTCATATCGGTGACACCAGAGGGCGCTCTCCTGACGTCAGATCATGACGCAAGTACCAGTATTCAAGATGACGGCACCCAGTGTGTTCACGGCGAGCTCCAGATCCCAGCTGGCTTAGTTCATATCGGTGACACCAGAGGGCGCTCTCCTGACGTCAGATCATGACGCAAGTACCAGTATTCAAGATGACGGCACCCAGTGTGTTCACCGCGAGCTCCAGAGCCCAGCTGGCTTAGTTCATATCGGTGACACCAGAGGGCGCTCTCCTGACGTCAGATCATGACGCAAGTACCAGTATTCAAGATGACGGCACCCAGTGTGTTCACGGCGAGCTCCAGAGCCCAGCTGGCTTAGTTCATATCGGTGACACCAGAGGGCGCTCTCCTGACGTCAGATCATGACGCAAGTACCAGTATTCAAGATGACGGCACCCAGTGTGTTCACCGCGAGCTCCAGAGCCCAGCTGGCTTAGTTCATATCGGTGACACCAGAGGGCGCTCTCCTGACGTCAGATCATGACGCAAGTACCAGTATTCAAGATGACGGCACCCAGTGTGTTCACGGCGAGCTCCAGATCCCAGCTGGCTTAGTTCATATCGGTGACACCAGAGGGCGCTCTCCTGACGTCAGATCATGACGCAAGTACCAGTATTCAAGATGACGGCACCCAGTGTGTTCACGGCGAGCTCTAGAGCCCAGCTGGCTTAGTTCATATCGGTGACACCAGAGGGCGCTCTCCTGACGTCAGATCATGACGCAAGTACCAGTATTCAAGATGACGGCACCCAGTGTGTTCACCGCGAGCTCCAGAGCCCAGCTGGCTTAGTTCATATCGGTGACACCAGAGGGCGCTCTCCTGACGTCAGATCATGACGCAAGTACCAGTATTCAAGATGACGGCACCCAGTGTGTTCACGGCGAGCTCCAGAGCCCAGCTGGCTTAGTTCATATCGGTGACACCAGAGGGCGCTCTCCTGACGTCAGATCATGACGCAAGTACCAGTATTCAAGATGACGGCACCCAGTGTGTTCACGGCGAGCTCCAGATCCCAGCTGGCTTAGTTCATATCGGTGACACCAGAGGGCGCTCTCCTGACGTCAGATCATGACGCAAGTACCAGTATTCAAGATGACGGCACCCAGTGTGTTCACGGCGAGCTCCAGAGCCCAGCTGGCTTAGTTCATATCGGTGACACCAGAGGGCGCTCTCCTGACGTCAGATCATGACGCAAGTACCAGTATTCAAGATGACGGCACCCAGTGTGTTCACCGCGAGCTCCAGAGCCCAGCTGGCTTAGTTCATATCGGTGATACCAGAGGGCGCTCTCCTGACGTCAGATCATGACGCAAGTACCAGTATTCAAGATGACGGCACCCAGTGTGTTCACCGCGAGCTCCAGAGCCCAGCTGGCTTAGTTCATATCGGTGATACCAGAGGGCGCTCTCCTGACGTCAGATCATGACGCAGGTACCAGTATTCAAGATGACGGCACCCAGTGTGTTCATCGCGAGCTCCAGAGCCCAGCTGGCTTAGTTCATATCGGTGACACCAGAGGGCGCTCTCCTGACGTCAGATCATGACGCAGGTACCAGTATTCAAGATGACGGCACCCAGTGTGTTCATCGCGAGCTCCAGAGCCCAGCTGACTTAGTTCATATCGTGGCCACCAGAGGTCGCTGCTGTGAAGTAAGGCAATGACACAAGATCGTCTGATCTCTCTCGTGTTATAACCGACACGCGCTTGCGAGCGACCGCTTACGTCACAGCCTCAAGTCCACACCGTGATACTCGCGCCAGACATAGTCTTCTGTAAAAATGCTAACCAATATAACTGAACACAAGTGACACCAACATCGCTCATCTAATTTATCAATTACCTAAGGACTTAATTCCATTTCAATTTTAATCATATTCAATAAGTCAATTCACAAATTCAGTATTCAATGATCAAATGAGAAGTTCCACACTTTCCCACAATCAGCGCGATGTTTATTCATGAACTAGCACCCCTCACCCCTAGAATGCTGCACTCCTACTGATTACTGCATTAGTCACGTTATCTGACTTCATAGTACCTAGGACTAGGAATCAATTTTCACCCATGTCACACCCACTTGGACTGGGAATCAAATAGTTAATTTCTCCACCGCGACCCTCAACCCAGCGCCGCCGGCGCAGGGGGCTGTGTCCTGGAAGCCGTGCGTGAGTCGTGCATATACGTAGACATGCAGAATACGGGGCAAACGCTCTCCGAATGTGGATATGACTTGATAGAGTATTATATTACGCCTCCTGATCAGTGCATTTGGGCTAGGTGTTGGCGGGTGAGTTACACTTACAGGCTAATTTAGAAGACAGAACGAGGTTATTATGTCATGACCGCATGGACAGATCTGACCTAAAATAGATATAATTGCGAAAAATGGCCAAGGAATGGGTATAAATTGTCAGAATGTACACTGTAGTACTGTGAAATTGAGGAAGAACTTGGGTATATTCCGGTTCGCGCTGAACAATTTGCACGTAGGAGCAAGTATGTGGCAACAGGAGGAATCTGGGAAAACTTCGACATCGAAACGATTGGAATCAGGGAGGGAGTCAATTTTTTTTCCGTCGAGGCAGTATTATAATGTATGCCTATTGAGGTAGCAGTGCTACACGCGAGTTGGCTACTGTATTTGATGCTTTTCTTGAGGACAGAGAACGATTCACGTCTAAAATTACTTGCATTTGCATTAAAGGATAACCGAGAGTGGACGGAGCGATCGACCGAGATAGAGCTGTAACGAGGTACGATTTAATGGTTGACTGAATCATTCTACAGAAGGAGAAGTTGCTGCAGGTCAATTTCTTTCCATTGTTCTGTCCGGATGCATCAGTCGTGTGACATAGCCTTCGTTCTATTCGTATACAGCCACGTGTTCTGTATGTGGTTTAAAGCACTGTCTACTTGCGATCGTTAACGGTAAACCTGTCGGTCATCAGAGGACTTCCATCTCATGTGCGATTAAACTTGACACAATCCTCTAAACGAACTTTGATTTATGCGATCCCCCCCTGCCGCATCCTGGGTGTAAAATTGAGACTCCAGCGTCATAACTAATTTAGCGACAGGATCTTGTGAGGCGCTGCAATCCCCGTGTACACAATTGCCCGACACATATAGTGGTTTACATAGTTAGTGACGGAATGACTTGTAATTTTCACATATCGGACACTGCTGCTATGCGTTTATCTGTTTCCTTGTAGGATATATACACCGCTACTAAGGATCATTTTATATAGGCCTGATGCAGGCATAGTATAATTTCTGAACCGTGGTCGGATGTAAACAGTGGGCACTATATGTACCAGGGAACCTATATTGTGCTCGTATCACGCAGAGCAAGGGTTTTACGGACGTAGTTTGTTTTTCGTTTTACAGTTCGATAAGATAATTTATATTAGAGAAATCAGGAAGAAAGATGTATGTCACGCGCTTGAAAAATATTTCTCGCATTGGAATATTAACAACGCTACAATCCCATATGTCCGATAGGTCGCAAACACATGCGATCTAAAATTATAGGCCTGTTTTTAGTGCAGAACGTTGTTTCCTTAGGAGTACTTGCGTTTATATTCTCTCTCTTACGAATACATTACAGGTACCGATCCTAGACTATAGAACAATACTTTAGAGTTGATAGCTTGGTTGATTTACGTAAAAATGCGTCGAACTCCATCTGTCTGGGGCTCCATCGCCTATAAAAATAAAAATTTTGTTGTTCTTCTTAACTGTCTGCCATTATATGACAGCACTTTGAAATCTGTTACTATACATCGATAAGGGGTGCTAAGCTCGTCGACATGGTCGCATCTCGAGAAATTTCGTGCACTTGGATGGGTGAGGACTCGGAAAGCTCAATTCATTCGCAAGACGTGGAGTGTAGCGGTCTTCTTCTGGTCGGTTGCAGACTAATTCGCTAACTGTGCTGTAAGGCCGGTTGGTCAATGACAGTGTGGTGAGGGTCTTTGACACTCTAATTCTATCCTAAGAAAGCGAGAATGCTCTGTGACTCCCATACACAAAGAGACAGATCGTAAATTAAACACTATTCTCGGGGTGATAGAAATATATGGAGCGCTGTCTGGTATACTTTGATGATTTATGTGTTAGAGAATTAAGACTGGATTGATGTACTGCTCAGTTCGGAATGATACTCTCAACGTGGAGAGGACATGGTTTAGCTATGATACTGAAATTGGGGAAACATGCGGTCACATAATTGGCTGGTGTTGAACATAGTGTAAAATTATTCTCGCTATCAAGTGTGATGTTTATTATTAGAATACATGGATGGTGTCTTTTCCATCCCATCCCTGCATTGGTTAGCAGATAATGATTGACTGATATGGCTTGTTTGAGTTGGGGAAAAAGTTTTGGTGGATGAACAGCAACTTATGGGGGTTGTTAGCAGTGAAACAGTGATCACGTACATGAGTGCAATATGAGGAATGAGTCGAAAGGGGACGCATAGTCGTCAGCTATTCCGTCAGTGTGAGAGACGAATTTAAATGTAGAGCTCGTGAATCACCTTCGGAATATAGTTTGGAGACCTAAGCCAACGCCGTAAATGTCTTTCAGTTTGTTTATGTTGTAAGTGTCTTTATTTAAAATCAGCAGATGTGTGGTGTGTTATGGTTTCCACCGTAAGACACAGGAGGCAGTGGCAGCAGCAGAGTGAGATGAAAATTCGCAGAGGCATTGTGTTACCGCTAGGAATGCTTGGGTGGCTGCACGCTGCGCTATTCTGCAGAGTATTGTGAAATCTCTTTCTCCGTGCTGGACAGCAGCGCAGCTGTGTAGCATTGCGCCGGCATCGGTGCCTAGTTGACTTCTAAATGGGATGAGCTTTTGTAATTCGTGATTTTTCTCTGTTGGGGGGGGGGGGGGGGTAGAGAATAACGATGATAGCATGTTGGGCTGACTGATTCGATTGGGCGCCTGTCTCTCGTTCTATGACATGGTGGTAGGACTCGCAAGAACAACATAAGGGGCATGCACACGCATCGTTGATTTTCGGTCATTATTGTTTGGTATCGTATGCAATGATTTATTGAGGAAACATTATAATTAAGTAGCGGTGGGTGTGTGATATGTGCGCATTTTAGCATCAGGTTTATAGAGTAAGTGTTTGTAGAAAGGAGATGACTATGCCCTGTTTAAGGGAAGGTATGGATTTGACTTGGAGTACTGTGAAAGACATGGGAAGAGTATGTTCAGTCATAAGGCATGTACAGATATTTCCGTTTCCAGAGCCACCGCCTTTGGCAGGGTGTATTTCCAATACTTGGCTCATTGTCGAAGGACCTTCAATTGAGACTGTGATCATAAGATGACTAGCTTTCGTGATCAAGTGGAAATTTGAGAAGATTGTGTATGGAGGTGCGTTTGCAGTGGACTGTAATTCCCTCCCATGTAAATTGTTCCGTTGACTGCTTCTGCACATTTGGGGCCTTTATTTAGTTGAGAGAAGATCGATTGTGGTGTGTGCATCTGGCATGTGGAAGACTCATTTGCCTGTTCTCTTGACATGGGAAAGACCTTACTTGGCTTGAAATTATAGGGAATTTTTTAGGCCAGCGAGATCTGTATTTGCGGGTGTAAATATCATTTTTCATCTGTTTGTTTCTAGTTACTCAGTGGTATAGAGCACGCTCGACCTGGCTAAAGTTCGGGGTTTGTAGAGAAATAATTTCCAGTCTATATCTTTGGAATTATGTTGCATGAGCGATCGGGCATGTGCTTGATATCGAGAAGTGCCGCGAAAATGATACAATATTATTCCGAAAAAAGGTGTGTTCCTGTAATACGAGAGTCCAGAGATGTGTGTAGAAAATCAAGAAAACAAGCAAGCAGCAGGTCCAGACTAGAAACAGTAGTGCGTTTGTACCGAAGGGAAATGGGCCTGTCTTTGCACAGAAGTTCTGAAAGTGACTTTGATTGAGTGAGGGCTTTCTGATGTAAAAGGGATCTTTTTGTATGGCCTAGGGTAGGAATTGTGTGTTTACTACATCGACACAGTACGCGTTAATATCTTGCTGAGTTTGAGATCAGTTTCACACACTAATATTCACGCTCCTGACACGAGTGGGGTGACAGTGTGAACGTGTAGGGTTCTTTACATATTTGATGATATGTATGGTAGTTTGCGAGATTTAGTTGTCAGTGCAATATGGCGAACTGTGTAAAATAGTTTATTGCGGCTGAATGTCACGTCTGTAGAAAAAAAGAAAGGTGGACGGTGCTTTCCTAGGACTCGGGAGCATCGTGACATATAGCCTGTGTGAATGCAGGCATAGGATAATTTTTTCGGGTGCTGTACAGATATAAAACATAATTGCACTGTTTGTGTAAAAAGTGTATATATTGTTATGTGAAGTTACTACGGTTTATGTTATGGCATGACTAGAGAGGCCGGCCGCGGTGGTCTAGCGGTTCTAGGCGCGCAGTCCGGAACCGCGCGACTACTACGGTCGCAGGTTCGAATCCTGCCTCGGGCATGGATGTGTGTGATGTCCTTAGGTTGGTTAGGTTTAAGAAGTTCTAAGTTCTAGGGGACTGATGACCACAGATGTTAAGTCCCATAGTGCTCAGAGCCATTTGAACCATTTTTGACTAGAGAGTATGACTGTGTATCCCATAGTGAGAAAGGTATAGATTGAGCACATAGATAACAGGGAGAGTTTTTGTCGTGGATAGTTATATGTGCTATAGATACTGAAGTACTGTAGTAAAGAGGTGACATTAACTGTACATTGATGGGTGTCAGACTATAGCGTGAATAGTAAAATTTAATTGTGGTTACACTGGTAAATATGGTCCTGGCTTCCAATACAGTTGTGAGTATGGTATGTATTTGATGATCTATAGACAAGTTTAAGAGATTAATTGTAATACACTTAAGCGATCTGTGCAAAATAATTTTAGCGCTGAAAGCCCCTTAAGAAGAGATGGATGGTGCTTGGATACTGGCGGCATCAGTAATTTGGAGAATAAACTCGATAAGAGCAAAGGATAATGCTGGATTGATTAACATGCTTCGTGCTGGGATATGGGGGCCTCTACAAAGCTGTGCGAATATTTGCGGATGTTGAGAGCAGGATTGATATAACTTGATGGCGTCAGGTCCACGAGGGAGGCTACACTGGACGGTATTGTGCGTTATTTCCGTACAGAGGTTCTGTTAGGGCAAGAATTTCCGTGCATAAAATCTGAGAGAAGACGAAAACTGGTGCAAAAGCGCACGTGAAGTATTTCTGGAGGACTATGGAATTTACTAGCGTTAGACTTGGTTATTATTTTAGATAGCAATGTGACTGAGTACAAGACTGATAACGTTGCTAGTTGCGTTTGCGATGGTAGTGTCAGTCAAACGTCACTTATGGTCCATTAGAATCACTAAGGAGAAAGCATGTTCTGCTATTCTGGAATGGATTTCTGCAGCGCGTTCGCCAGACCGCAGTTAGAGTGAGGGTAGAGAGGAGTGCCCCATGTGCGTGGTCCTGCTTGAAGTGCACGCTCTGTAAATCAGCCCCTGCGCCTGTCCGGTCGCATCATCAATGGTCCCCACATGCAACTTTTGCCTGCGTTTAGCTGTGCTCCCGCCCGATTACGTAAGCACATGTGTTTAGGTGAACACGAATTTGGATAGGAATTTCTCAGAAATGAAGTATGAATGAGATCTCGCCGCCTCATGCTAGTGGGACCTGTGCGGGGGGGGGGGGGGGGGGGGGGGGGTTGCATGGTTTGACAGCTGACGGCCACGCCACGTCGTTGGGGCTGTCTGCACACTCTACTGGAGAGGGGTTAGCCGAGGGTGCTTGCGTGTGTTGTTGAATTACTTTGCGCGCAGGTCTGTAGGACAGTTTACGAGTACTAAGTGTGTCTAGACCTAACTTAGGAGGAGCCTGATTGTCTGTACTTAAATTATTTGCATAAATTATGAGTTGTTTGCGTGTCCGCAGACTGTGTAGTGTGAGTACAAGCATAAGATGGAGATTGTTTTGCCTCAGTGTGATAAATATATTCGATCTCTAAATAAAATGTTCGAAAGTAAATGGAGTGGACTCCTTCCTTACTCTCCCCAGCAGCCTAGCGCAGCCTGAGTAATTTTTGCATAGTTCTCGCCTCTACAGACCAACATCTGGGATTAGATCATAGGAGGGATGACAGTACGATCTGATGGCAGTAATGTGTACTATGTCAGTTGGACAGTAAGTCTCGTGGTGGAGACACCACCTGCAAAATGAAGACTTGTGTTCAGATCTGTTTTCCCGCCATTTCGCCCCACCATCTTGGATGACATCATGCACTGTGCACGTTAGTACAGGTTATTGCACGTTAGCCTGCCAACCTGGGTCGGTAAGGGGGCGTGGCACTGGGATGAGAGTCATGGTGGAGATTTTAAATATTTGATTCCAAGTCCAGGTGGGTGTGGCATGGGTGAAAATTGATTCCTAGTTCTAGGTTCTACAAAGTCGAATCATGTGACTGATGCAGAAGCCACTAGGAGTGCAGCATTCTATGGATGAGGGGTGCCAGGTCATGAATGAACACCGCACTGATAGTGGGAAAATGTGGAACTTCTCATTTGATCATTGACTACTGAATTTGTAAATTGACCTATTGAATATGATTAAAATTGAAATGGAATTAAGTACTTAGGTAATTGATAGGTTAGATGAGCGATGTTGGTGTTACTTGTGTTTAGTTAAATTGGTTAGCATATGTACATAAGACTATGTCCGTCGCGAGTATAAAGGTGCGGGCTTGCGGCTGTGATGTAAGCGGTCGCTCGCGGGCCGCTGATGCGGCGTGTGTCTGGTTATAACGCATGCAAAAGAGAGAGCAGACGATCTTGTTTCATCGCCTTACTTCACAGTATCGCCCTCTGGTAGCCACCGTATGAACTAACTCAGTTGGGCTCTGGAGCTCACGGTGAACACACTGGGTACCATCATCTTGAATACTGGTACCTGAGTCACGATCTGACGTCAGGAGAGCGCCCTCTGGTGGCACCGATAAGAAATAAGCCAGCTGGGCTCTGGAGCTCATGGTGTACACACTGGGTACGGCCATCTTGAATAACACTACTAGCGTCATCACCTGACGTCATTGTGGCGTCCCCTGGTGGCAACAATATGAACTAAGCCAGTTGGAGTCCAGACCCAGTTGAGAACACCCTGCTTGAAGTTGGTTAAATAATAAAGGCAAGTCCTTTTTTCCCGCCATTTTGTTTGCTTAGTAGAGATAAGCGTGGTGTGACGCATTATCATGTTGGAACTTGAACTTTGCGCCATTTTTCTGGGGGAGGGGGTGTGGCGCTTTCCCGCCAAAATTCAAACATCCCACCAAAATCCGCCATCTTGTTTGACGTCACAGCTGACATCTTGATTGACTTCACGGCCGCCATCTTATGTCATCCCCACCATCTTGGATAAGGGTAGTTTGGAATGGTACACAGGTTTGCCACAATACTTATAATATATGCTGTAAATGTAGTGTTTAGTCAGTCATGTTAGATCCTTTTTCCACTATACTGTTGTGCTGTATAAAGTTTCTGTTCATTACAGCAAATAAGGTAAAATTATTCAGATCGCATGTTCTTCATCTAGGGCCAGATTTCATAGAGATGGAAACGATTTCAGGGCAGTAAAATCTCATTATGTATTATAACCTCACAGAGTAAAATTTAATGCAGTCACGGCCTCCCACCTTAAACGATTCAGGGAAAACATGGAAAAACTAAATATGAAAGGCTGGACCCACATTTGAACCGTTGTCCTATCAACTACGAGTCCAGAGCGTTAGCCACTGCTCCACTGTACATTTGGATGATTAGGTAAACTTACAGGGATTGGACACTACTATATAAACACCAGTAACACAACACATTACACAGTTCATACGGCGCAGGAAACCCGTTGGCATTCGGAAAAGCTTCCAATCGTCTCTGAATCAATATGTCCTCTATAGTTTTCAAGTGAATTTTATATCATTCTTCCTGAAAAACAGTGGCACGTTCGGGTGACGATGCTGAAGGTGGATGGAGGCCACTTTACCTTCCCTCCAAAGTGGACCACAAAGGGTCAGTAATAGTAAGAGCTGACGACTGGGAGGGAAGATGCAGCAGTTCATCCTCGTGCTCACAAAACCTGTCCTGGGGCATGCGAGCTGTGTGAGCAGGAGTCCTGTCTTGTTGAGGGACATTATCTCCACAGGAGAACAAACACTGTGGCATGGGGTGGGCTTGATCAGCCAGAATGGGAGAATAACCTTTGGCACTAATGCGACCTTGCAGAGTAACCATGGGCTCCATGGAATATCACGATATGGTTGCCAAAATTATTATCTAACTCCCGCCATGTTTCACTCTTCCAGAAGCTAGAAACGGTGTAAAACTATACTCATCCGACCAAAAGACTTTCCGCCATTGCTCCATAGTCCAAGTTTTATGGCTTCATCACCGTTGATTGGTTTTGGAATTCCAATGGGCTCTGACAGTCCATGCTCTCAGAGCACCCTTCGTGCTATTTTGGAGCTGACAGGGTTCTAGAGTGCGTCATCCAGTTCTGCTGTGACCTTTGCTGCTGTCAAGTCCTTTTATTTTGTGCCACAATTCTCTCCAACGACCGTCTGTCATGGCCGCTCAATACACACTTTGCTCCTATCTGTGACTTAGCGCTTGATGTTTGTCCACTTTCCCCGTACGCGGTATAAATCTTCGATTCGATGCTTCTTGAAACACCAAACACATCGGCGGCCTTAGTTACGAAAGCACCGACCACATGAGCGCCAACAATTTACCAACGTTCGAATTCACTTAGCTTCGACGTAATGCACTCACAACCACACAGAACATTGTTATGAACATGACTGACACTTGCAACATATTGAGGACTTTCCACAAGTTCCGTTCGTTGCCAAATACAACAGCGTAGCCTTTGTGCTCGGTCAGCAACTGCATTTATCTTAGCCTGCATTTTTTCCTAACCTCTGTATATCACCGTAAGTAACCTATTTAGTTTAGATAAGTTTCAGAGGTCCTAATGTTGCACGAAAGGAACAATGGGTTTCAGAATATGGATATTTTTGAACACGTTCTTGCCCTGAAGCTCCCGCCTCCCCCCTTCCTCCCCATTATCCCACCTTTCGACCCCACCCATTGTAACTCTGGACGATCTTTACTAGAACACAAAGTTCACCTTTAACCATGTATCATTTGGGGTTATAGAGGTCCTTGGAAGCAAACTAATGGGAGTGGGCATATCTTTTCTTCAACTGATGATTAGAGTGTAACAGAGACTTGGAACCAAAATTACTTGGACTGATGTAGATGCTCAGGTCAGGAAATGAAATAATTTTCACAGCTGTTACAATTTTTTGTGTAGGCAGCAATGTTTCTGCGCTGGGTTCATTATCTCGTTCCCACAAAAACAATTAGAAACGTCATCTAGCTGGCAGCGGTAATTAACCTCACATCCATTGGGAAATTAATTTATAGCTGTTTGTCATTCTAATACATAACCTTTAATGAAGATGAGACTCATCTGTGTTTTCCAGCGTGTACTCATGGGAGGAAGCGGGGTGCGGTCTTGGAAGAAGCTGAAAATCCGAAAAGAGTTGCACCCAACAACGCTACGACCGTGTTTACAAAATTGTTTTTTACACTTTAGATAAGGCTAACGACTTTACATTCATTTTCTAGTATTCATAACTACAATGTTCCTCTTCAAATTATTTACTGTTTCATAATGAACTGAATAATAAGGAATCTAGTACAGGAATATTCATATGTAAGATCATAAACGCTATTTTATGTATTACGTTCCTGTCCAGTGCCCCCAGAACATTCTTACACTGAAGCGCCAAAGAAACTGGTGTAGGCATCCTTATTCAAACACAGGGATATACTATGTGATCAAAACTATCCGAACACCCCCAAAGAACATACGTTTTTCATATTAGGTGCATTGTGCTGCCACCTACTGCCAGGTACTCCATATCAGCGACCTCAGTAGTAATTAGAGATCGTGAGAGAGCAGAATATGGTGCTCCACGGAACTCATGGATCTCGAACGTGGTCAGGTGACTGGGTGCCACTTTTGTCATACGTCTGTACACGAGATTTCAACACTCCTAATCATTCCTAGATCCACTGTTTCCGATGTGATAGTGAAGTGGAAACGTGAAGGGACACATACAGCACAAAAGCGTACAGGCCGACCTCGTCTGTTGACTGACAGAGACCGCCGACAGTTGAGGAGGGTCGTAATGTGTAACAGGCAGACATCTATCCAGACCATCACACAGGTATTCCAAACTGCATCAGGATCTACTGCAAGTACTATGACAGCTAGGCGGAAGGTGTAAAACTTGGATTTCATGGTCAGGCGGCTGCTCATAAACCACACATCACGCCGGTAAACACCAAAAGACGCCTCACTTGGTGTAAGGAGCGTAAACATTGGACGATTCAACAGTGGAAAAACGCTGTGTGGAGTGACGAATCACGGTACACAATGTGACGACCCGATGGCAGGGTGTGGGTATGGCTAATGTCCTGTGAACGTCATCTGCCAGGGTGTGTAGCGCCGACAGTAAAATTCGGAGGCGGTGGCGTTAGTGTGTGGTCTTGTTTTTCATGGAGGGGGCTTGCACTGCTTGTTGTCTTGCGTGGGACTACCATAGCACCTACTTGGTTCCCACTGTTGAAGAGCAATTCGGGGATGGCGATTACATCTTTCAACACGATCGAGCACTTGTTCGTAAAGCACGGTGTGTGGCGGAGTGATTACACGACAATAACATGCCTGTAATGGACTGGCCTGGACAGAGTCCTGATCCCAATCCTACAGAACAATGTTTTGAAACGCCGACTTCGGGCCAGGCATCACAGACCGACATCGATACCACTCCTCAGTGCAGCACTCTGTGAAGAATGGTCTGCCATTTCCCACGAAATCTCCCAGCACCTGATTGAACGTATGCCTGCGAGAGTGGAAGCTGTCATCAAGGCTAAGCGTGGTCCAACACCATATTGAATTCCAGCATTACCGATGGAGGGCACCATGAATTTGTAAGTTATTTCAGGAAAGTGTCTGGATACCTTGGATCACATAGTGTATGTAAACAGGCAGGATATGGCACAGCGGTCTGCAGAGCCTATATAAGGCAAGTGTTTGGCGCAGTTGTTAGACCGGTTACTGCTGCTGCAGTCGCAGGTTATCAAGATTTATAGTCGGCGCGGGAGTGATGGGACACAGTATCTCTGGCCCTTGTGGCCGAGCGGTTCTAGGCGCTTCAGTTCAGAACCTCGCTGCTGCTACGGTTGCAGGTTCGAATCCTGCCTCGGGCATGGATGTGTGTGATGTCCTTAGGTTGGTTAGGTTTAAGTAGTTCTAAGTCCAGGGGACTGATGACCTCAGATGTCAAGTCCCATAGTGTTTGGAACCATTTGAACCATTTTGACACAGTATCTCGGAGGTGGCGATGAAGTGGCGATTTTGCCGTACGACCATTTCACGAATGTATCGTGAATATCAGGAATCTCTGCGGCGGAAAAAGATCCTGTAAGAAAGGGACCAACGACGAGTGAAGATAATCATTCAACGTGACAGAAGTGCAACCCTTCCGCAAATTCCAGCAGATTTCAATGCTGGACCATCAACAACTGTCAGCATGCGAACCATTCAACGAAACATCATCGATATGGGCTTTCCGAGCCAAAGACCCACTACTGTGCCGTTGATGATTGCACTACACAAACCATTACGCATCACCTTGACCAGTCAACAGCACATTGGGCTGTTGATGACTGGATTATGTTGCCTGGACGGACGAGTTTCATTTCAAATCGTATCGAGCGGATGGACCTGTACGCGTATGGAGACCATGAACCCTGCATGTCGGCAGGGGACTGTTCAAACTGTTGGAGGCTCTGTAATGGTGTGGAGCGTGTGGAGTTGGAGTGATATGGGAGCCCTGATACGCTTAGATACGACTCCGACAGGTGACACGTAAGTAAGCATCCTGTCAGCATCCATTCACGGCTGTTGTGCATTCCGTCGGACTTGAGCAATTCCAGTGGGGCAATCAGACAACCCACACGTGCAGAATTGCTACATTCCCTGGCCATCAAGCTCCCCAGACATAAACATTATTGAACACATCAGATATGTCTTGCAACGTGCTATTCAGAAGCGATCTCCACCCCATCGTACTGCTTACGGATGTATGGACAGCCCTGGAGGATTCATGGTGTCAATTCCCTCCAGCACTACTTCAGACATTATTCGAGTCTATGCCTCGTCGTGTTGCGAGACTTATACGTGCTCACGGGTGCCCTAAACGATATTAGGCAGGTGTACCAGTTTCTTTGGCTCTTTTGTGTAAAAACCCCATTACACTATGTGCCACAAGCTACAAAATAAACTTTGTTGTGCCTCAATTTCTTAAACTGAGGCGCGAATTTGTTTAACTGTTAGTTAATACTTCTTGCAAAGCCGAGTGTTGAAGCTGAGGAATAATGTAATTCTTGCACCTTGACTAGGAAGAATCACTGGAGAAGGGACCTGAATAAAATATCCTGTGGAAACTTTTAAGTTACCAGTACAAAAATCGTAACTGTGGCCCTAGATGTAGTATCGGACAACCACGAGAATTATTTCGACTCTACGGGTGCTGCTCGAGAAACTGTTGACCACAAAATGTTAATCGAAAGAATAAAAATTTCCTTGCCACCCGCGGAATTTTAAAAAGGCACACAGCCTTTCTAGTTAATTTAATCAGAAAATTACGCAGTCGGCCACTGATTTAAAACCAGTGGCGGACAGAAAAAAATTAAAGAGAGGGTGCTAAAGATATCTTGAGCTACCGTAATAAAAAATAATCATGTCAAATGCAAAGTTTAAGAAAGAAGACAATGCTTTCTTATGATATAAAAGAGTTACAGTTGTGGTTCTCTTCCTTAAATGATGAATTCCATGAGCCTATTCTTCCTGGCAAATTTCTTAATAACATCGTCAATACGACAATTAATGTCAGGGTGAGTGTTCAACAGAGTTAAGCCATGAAGTCGATCCTTCTTCATTGTCGACCTCAGCCATGTCCTTGTACGTCGCAGTGTTGGAAAAACTTCTTTCTTCTGTAGCAGTAGATGCAGATAGACAAGCAAATATTTTGTACAGCGTGTACAATATACGACAGTCAGATCTAGGACAAACAGACAACGCAGGCATAAAAGAATCACGATCATTAAGGGCGTTTATGCTCGTTTGCTTGTATTGAAGAATCTCTCCCATTAGTCTCTTTTTAATCACAAAGTGTGATTCTTTTTCAAAGGACGGTAATTCAGTTGAGCACTGGTTCAATTTATGTGCCAGATCATTACCGTCATGTTTCAATAGTTGTGAGGGCAAAAGTATATTGAATTTTAAATGATAATGGTACATAGGAAAGTACAACTACTCGATAACTCGATTTAGTCGAGTCAACTAACGAAAGAATTCAACGAATGGCATGTGGCCTACCTGGTGGACTGATGACGACAGATGTTAAGTCCCATAGTGCTCAGAGCCATTTGAACCTACCTGGTGGTGGCGGCGCTGGTGGCAATGTGAGCGGCCCAGTAAGGGTGGCAGGGGAGGGTGCGGGGGCGCCCCAGCGCCCCCCATACGTATCCACCACTGTTTAAAACTCGCTATGTTCCCCAGTCGATTCCTTTCTCTCATCGTTCAGTAACAGTTTGAGATTGATTATCTTCTCTTTGAAATTTTCAATTAATATTTTGGCAGGGAATAATAAAGAAAACGTGTGTAACGCGACCGTTACGAGTTCCGATACTGAAATTCTAGAGACCATGTCTGTTCCCGACAAATACTTCATTTTACAGTACGCCTTCTGCATGCTCTCTTCAAGCATTAATCATCACACGTGCTTCCTTTAACAAGCATTTTTCCACTGCTTTATAGATCCTTAGCTTACAATGAAACGCGAGGATGCAAACATTGTTATGATACATATCGATGTATTGATACATCGATGTAAAAATACATCGCCTAGGAAACTTCGATATGTCGAAACGTCGATGTTTCTGCAAGTATTTAATGCGAGCAAAAACTATCTTATTTATGTTTTTACCGACCTAGGAAGTGTGTGTGTGTGTGTGTGTGTGTGTGTGTGTGTGTGTGTGTGTGTGTGTGTGCGTGTGTGTGTGTGTAAGAAATGAAGTAACAACTAGTACAAATTAGATACTTTTGATAAAATGAAATACAGCTGCAGTTTTATATTTTTATTGTAGTAATCTCGGAATGCCAAATGGTGCAACCGACAGCCGTGTCATACTCAGCCCATACGCTACACTAGATGCAGGTATAGAGGGGCATGTGGTCAGCACACTACTGCCCTGGCCGTTGTCAATTTCCGTGAACAGAGCCGCCACTTCTCAACCAAGTAGCTCCTCAATTGGCCTCACAAGGGCTGAGTGCAGCCCGCTTGCCAACAGCACTCGGCAGACCGTACGGTCATCCATCCAAGTGCTAGCCCGGCACTGCACCGCTTAACTTCGATGATTTGACGGGAACAGGTATTACCACTCTGTCAAGAGCAGTGACCATATTTTTATTATAAACGTTTAAGTAACACAAATCTCAACACAAGTACTGCAAGACAGCCAAGCCACTATGAGATCGCCGAAAGGCACGCGTTTAAGCTCACGCAGGATGGCGTGAGGTCTGGAACAGTTAAAGGAGTTGAGTCTAGTAAAAAAAGTACGTAGCTTCCGGAATACTTAACTTTAATCCATAATTGGTGAATATCGGTCTGGCGGTACATGCATCACAAGATAAATAGCAAATGATAATGGCGCCTTGCTAGGTCGTAGCAAATGACGTAGCTGAAAGCTATGCTAACTATCGTCTCGGCAAATGAGAGCGTATTTTGTCAGTGAACCATCGCTAGCAAAGTCGGTTGTACAACTGGGGCGAGTGCAAGGAAGTGTCTCTAGACCTGCCGTGTGGCGGCGCTCGGTCTGCAATCACTGATAGTGGCGACACGCGGGTCCGACGTATACTGCTGGACCGCGGCCGATTTAAAGGCTACCACCCAGCAAGTGTGGTGTCTGGCGGTGACACCACAAGTACAGTACATAACAATGTAATCGCTGTAATCAGTGGGCCTAATCGCATGTTTTTCTTTTTTTAGTAATCAAAGTTGCATTCTGCTGTAACTGAATTTGAAGACAACACATTTGAACCCATTTTCTCCGCCAGACGACTGCGTTGTTGACTTATTGACTCCCCGGTTTTGGAAAAAAAAGTCGTTTGCTTTTGCTGTTATGTGCTAAATGTCTGTGATACTTTAATATGTCAGAAGTCTTATTTTTTCCTGACTCATCGGAAGAATCGAATTTGCTACTGATTTTATTGGTGTTTTTTGCGAATCTATTCAAGTATGTGACCACTTTACTCATGCCCAAAGGATCTTTAAAAGGTAGCACTTTAAACCTTTGGTCCAACGTAGTACCCAGTGTCACAATCACGTTACGTTCGATATTCTCAAATACTGATTAGCTCAGTTGACACCTTTCTTGGAAAATCCTACTGCACTGGAAGTGTTTCACGCCTATATAACGCCCTCTGGCACACTTTAACAGGCCCTTGTAAACGTCGCTTTAATGTGTTATCCTGTTAACATCACAAATGTGGAAGTTTAGACGTTTGTGTGTGTATTGATCAGGTGTCGATGATTAAATGGATTTGGTTGGGATTTGCAGACTGGTATATCATGACCTGGAGAAACTAGTTAACTTTGCTGAATTACCCACGGCGGCCAGAAATAATCCCAGGGGAACTCATTGCCGAGATAAAACGTGTCGTTTGGGTTAACGAAGCTCACGGTATTCTTCTCTACTAATATTCATCCAAATCTTTCCTGCTGCTGTAGTAACATTTTTTAAATCGACGACACGTACGAAACAAATCAATAAAATATTTCACAAAGTAAGGGAAGAATACCGTAGGATTCAGCACGCAAGTCAGTATTTTTACTGACACTAGGGAATAATTGTATTCGAAACACCAACAATAACTAAACTACAACGAACAATAATGAACGTATGTACTTACCATTCCAGAAATAAGATTAAATCAATAATTTACATTTTTCACACATACGATAGTTCAAGTGACTGTTAACAAATCAGCTCATCGCAGCCGTGCCGCTTTTTTTTAGGTTACTAGTTTCACAACAACAAAAAAATATAAAAACGACTAGGAATAAAATAAACTAATTGTAAATGGCAACTGAGAACTGCCCTCCAACAAACCATGGGCATAAAACGTCATTCATCGAAAGATAGAGAGATGAGTTCTAGAATGAAATTTTCTCTCTACAGCGGAGTGTGCACTGATATGAAACTTTCTGGCAGATTAAAACTGCATGCCGGACCGAGACTCGAACTCGGGACCTTTGCCTTTCGCGGGCAAGTGCTCTACCAACTGAGCTACCCAAGCAAGACTCACGCCCCGTCCTCACAGTTTTAATTCCGCCAGTACCTCGTCTCCTACCTTCCAAACTTCACAGAAGCTCTCCTGCGAACATTGCAGAACTAGCACTCCTGGAAGAAAGGATATTGCGGAGACATGACTTAGCCACAGCCTGGGGATGGTTCGCAGGAGAGCTTCTGTGAAGTTTGGAAGGTAGGAGACGAGGTACTGGCGGAATTAAAACTATGAGGTCGGGGCGTAAGTCGTGCTTGGGTAGCTCAGCTCGTAGAGCACTTGCCCGCGAAAGGCAAAGGTCCCGAGTTCGAGTCTCGGTCCGGCACACAGTTTTAATCTGCCAGGAAGTTTCAGATAGATGAGTTGCTGTTGTAAACATGTATGGCGAACGTCAATATTTTCTGAAACACCGATGTATCGTTTGCATCCTTACTAAAAGCGGCATTTGTAGACGTTTGTTGGCGGTCACCGATGTGTTTTCCTCGTTCTTTCAATAGTTGGATATTATTGCAATTGTTGTCGCGTGTCTACCTACAGTAGCCAGCTTACGGAAGAGGGAATAAGAATATAAACATATAAATAAGGTTACTTAGAAATGTATCGTGCAAGGCTGCAGAGCCCTTACATCCGGCAACCCTCACACTGATGTAAAGTGTTTACCTTATTGGTGATTTTAGTTGTATGGCCATTATCCCGTGATCTGAGGTATGTTTCTGTAGCTAGAGTTTCGTCTCATAATGCTGTAGGCATCGCTAGAGATTATAGAGACTTGGTTAGATGCTACTGGATCATACATGAACTCATAAAGCTCAACTGTTTGTATCTACAGGGTGTTTCAAAAATGACCGGTATATTTCAAACGGCAATAAAAACTAAACGAGCAGCGATAGAAATACACCGTTTGTTGCAATATGCTTGGGACAACAGTACATTTTCAGGCAGACAAACTTTCGAAATTACAATAATTACAATTTTCAACAACAGATGGCGCTGCGGTCTGGGAAACTCTATAGTACGATATTTTCCACATATCCACCATGCGTAGCAATAATATGGCGTAGTCTCTGAATGAAATTACCCGAAACCTTTGACAACGTGTCTGGCGGAATGGCTTCACATGCAGATGAGATGTACTGCTTCAGCTGTTCAATTGTTTCTGGATTCTGGCGGTACACCTGGTCTTTCAAGTGTCCCCACAGAAAGAAGTCACAAGGGTTCATGTCTGGCGAATAGGGAGGCCAATCCACGCCGCCTCCTGTATGTTTCGGATAGCCCAAAGCAATCACACGATCAGCGAAATATTCATTCAGGAAATTAAAGACGTCGGCCGTGCGATGTGGCCGGGCACCATCTTGCATAAACCACGAGGTGTTCGCAGTGTCGTCTAAGGCAGTTTGTACCGCCACAAATTCACGAAGAATGTCCAGATAGCGTGATGCAGTAATCGTTTCGGATCTGAAAAATGGGCCAATGATTCCTTTGGAGGAAATGGCGGCCCAGACCAGTACTTTTTGAGGATGCAGGGACGATGGGACTGCAACATGGCGCTTTTCGGTTCCCCATATGCGCCAGTTCTGTTTATTGACGAAGCCGTCCAGGTAAAAATAAGCTTCGTCAGTAAACCAAATGCTGCCCACATGCATATCGCCGTCTTCAATCCTGTGCACTATATCGTTAGCGAATGTCTCTCGTGCAGCAATGGTAGCGGCGCTGAGGGGTTGCCGCGTTTGAATTTTGTATGGATAGAGGTGTAAACTCTGGCGCATGAGACGATACGTGGACGTTGGCGTCATTTGGACCGCAGCTGCAACACGGCGAACGGAAACCCGTGGCCGCTGTCGGATCACCTGCTGCACTAGCTGCGCGTTGCCCTCTGTGGTTGCCGTACGCGGTCGCCCTACCTTTCCAGCACGTTCATCCGTCACGTTCCCAGTCCGTTGAAATTTTTCAAACAGATCCTTTATTGTATCGCTTTTCGGTCCTTTGGTTACATTAAACCTCCGTTGAAAACTTCGTCTTGTTGCAACAACACTGTGTTCTAGGCGGTGTAATTCCAACACCAGAAAAATCCTCTGTTCTAAGGAATAAACCATGTTGTCTACAGCGCACTTGCACGTTGTGAACAGCACACGCTTACAGCAGAAAGACGACGTACAGAATGGCGCACCCACAGACTGCGTTGTCTTGTATATCTTTCACATCACTTGCAGCGCCATCTGTTGTTGAAAATTGTAACTACTGTAATTTCGAAAGTTTGTCCGCCTGAAAATGTACTGTTGTCCCAAGCATATTGCAACAAACGGTGTATTTCTATCGCTGCTCGTTTAGTTTTTATTGCCGTTTCAAATATACCGGTCATTTTTGAAACACCCTGTAAGTGCGCAACGATAGCTCCATCGCCTCATCTGACCTGCTGCTGAGGATCGCGATACGGAGCCGACACGTGTGAGAGAGCTTGTGCTGCGGAAGAGCTGGTGACTCTCACCTTCTTTAACTTCAGTCCTTTGAATTTTTGGTTGAAATTATTTTTGTGGTTCTCAATTTCTATGGCTTCTCCGTATACCGGGTGCTTCCGCAAGAGCGTGCAAAAATGTAACAGGAGATTGAGAATGATCCACTGAAAAATTTGAGATAGGGAACCTGTGGTCGTAGAAGCAACCTTACGGAGTTATGGAAGTAAACTTGTATACCGCTTTGTGTAGCATTACTGCTATACAGATTATTTACAACTGATATGCGTACATGTTTCGACGTACTGAGCTGTTTATTTATATGTACATTCTTTATTTCCTGTAAATGAGGACGAGCCTGATTACCAGGAAGTCATGATTCACGTTTTGTTTAATTTACTTGTCCATAAGATGGCTCTCTTGTATCCTATTTACACTGTCCCATGACACAACATGCTATGAAACAGAACGTGCTATCAATCAACGACAGAGCCATTGATTACTCAGTGCTATTCAGAGACGTGCAGTACAATACGATGGAGCAGTATCGGTACCGTATTTCCTGGTCGCTCAATTGGAAGGGCGGAGGGCGGGTCTTATTTCCTGGCCTGCGGGGTCACCTGACTGAGTCTACTTCATTATTTCCTATGGGGATATCTAAAGCCACATGTGTGTGGTGTCACCGCCAGACACCACACTTGCTAGATGGTAGCCTTTAAATCGGCCGCGGTCCGGTAGTATACGTCGGACCCGCGTGTCGCCACTGTCAGTGATAGCAGACCGAGCGCCACCACACGGCAGGTCTAGAGAGACGTCCTGGCACTCGCCCCAGTTGTACAGCCGACTTAGCCAGAGATGGATCACTGACAAATACGCTCTCATATGCCGAGACGAAAGTTAGCGTAGCCTTCAGCTACGTCATTTGCTACGACTCAGCAAGCCGCCATAGCATTTGATATTATTTTATATTGTGGTTATAACATGTACCGTCAAGAGAAATGTTCTACAATTGTGGATTAAAGTTAAGTATTACATCAACTACGTACTTTATTTGCTACTAAAAATTCCCTTAACTGTTCCAGACCTCACGCCAGCCTGCGTGAGCTTAAACGCGTGTACTTCGCCCTCCTCTAGCAACACAGTGTTGGCTCTTCTGTCAACACTTCAATGTGTATAAGACCCCAATGCATACGGAGATACAAGTACTTGCCAGAACTGTAGCTGCCTACGATGTGATTCGAAATACGCCAGGGATTTTTGTCAGTGTGCGTCCGAATCTTGTTCGCCGATGTCGTGATCGCATAGTGGTTGATGGCCGTCAATTTCTGCACTTTTTGTAAGATACAGTACAAATGGTACGTTCATTGTGCCAATGGTGGTGTTTGCAGTTAACTAAATTAAATAAAGAAATAAACATTAACGTGATTTTATTCCTATTATCTCCGTAAGCCGGCTTCTCTGACCCCAGGTTCCCTACCTCAAATTGTTCAGTGGAGCATCCTCTGCGTCGTGTCAAACATTTGCACGCTCTTACAGAAACACCCTCTATACCAGCACGGTAATCACTGGATCTTGATAAATCTGCAGTACCAGGGACTCGATTTTAGTGGTTCTCTAGTCCGAGTGCACGAGCTACTACTGCTTCATTTTTCTTCAAGGCGGATGTTACTGCTTTATTTAGTAAATGTCGTGTGACTAGTGCCTAAGGCCTCCCGTCGGGTATACTGTTCGCCAGGTACATATCTTTCGATTTGACGCCACTTCGGCGACTTGCGCGTCGATGAGGATGAAATGGTGATTATGACAACACAACACCCAGTCCCTGAGCGGAGAAAATCTCCGACCCATCTGAGAATCGAACTCGGCCTCTTAGGGTTGACATTCTGTCGCGCTGACCACTCATCTACCGGGGGCGGACCTTAATTTCGTAAGTGCTACGTACGCTTGACAGCATACTGATGAGACTTTGTATGCTCCTGCCGTGGCAAGCTACGCGTGTAGGTCCTTCGCAGTATTCAAATTTTCATGCACATTGCTCGTCCGTTTAAACACTGTGTCAGTGCCGTCTCTTCCGAGCCCTCTAATGATACAGCCAATACCTGTTATTACGAATAGGAGAAAATCTCACTCTTTAGCTGTTTCGCTTTTGCCGGAAGCTCCATGCCTCTTAGGAAGAGGTGCCCTATTTAACTCTAAGTCAGAGTAGCCAATTCCTGTGAAAGTAATTCATAAATAATCGAACTCTCCTCCAAGTACTATGACTCACTGATTATTTCATCGGGGTTCACCGATATCTTAATTACCCCTATTTTCTCCTTGGGATAATGATCGAAATTTTTGTGAAACTATCTAGCCATGTGAATGGGCTTTCGGCAGGAAACAGACACGACGAAATTAAAACCCACATTTTTGGAGACCATTTATTACATAAATCACCTATGATCATTTTCCTTTTCTTTCGAGGTTTGCGCTAAGAAAATGGAGCAACATATGACAGCCCTATTCACATGCCGTATTCGTCATTGCAATTTTTCCCTTTAAGGTGATTATTTGTACTTCGTATTTGAAGAAACAGGTTCATCACTGATATTTTGTTAACTCACAAGAGGCCCCCGTAGCTAATGTCTGTAAAATATAGGTAAACTACGAGTGAAACAGCTGCAAAGGAAGCAAATACTGCGACAAGGGAAACGTCAGACGAAACTGAATGCCCGTAAAAAAGCTGATGTGCTCTGAAAATTTCCCTCGCGACACGCACCACGCACGAGTGGTTTTCATTCATCTCTGGTTACATTCTCGGCTTGAAAGAGCGAGGCAGAAGAAAATGTAAGAGTGAAGCTTGTGAAAAAGTAACGTCGTGTCCATTGTTGTCTGGCCTAGACTGTGGACTGCTCCAATCAGGATGTTTTACTGGCACCTTCTCCTAAATGCGAAAGTATGTATTGCTTGTCTGCGACAAATGTTCGTTGGGCACCGACAACGCTTGTTTTTATATGACACAGAACTCTCCTGAACTCTGAGTAAGGGAAGAGAATTCACGTACACCCTACAGGTTGGTCATAGGTAAACATATGGCATACTTGTGGGCTGAAATGACAGTATTATCGCTTATAATACGTCGTATTGCGTACCGCTTGTAGTTATAAATTCTATAGTAAATCTTAACTTTTAAATTGTGGTTCCATCTACTACTTTACCAGATTCCACTGCCGTATCAGAAGTAACTACTTTTAAGTGCAATCAGTGTTAAAACATTTACTAGTTCGTGTTCATTTAAAGCACCTTGATGAGGTACCCGCATGGCTATTTTCCTTATTCGTGCACACTTGAGACTACTCTACAACGGTTAATTTCCTGTGCACTTTATCAATATCTTCAAAGAATTTGACAAAAGATTTTTGTATTTGACGTTTGTGTTTTTATTGTTTAGTTATATACCAACTCTGTTCTGTTGAATCTTGGTTGAAATGGTAGGGAGGTAACTGGAATAGAATTCGTTTCAATACAAGACTGTATCCACAGTGTAGATGGGCTTATGTTTCTATCATACAAATATTTCGTGTAGATCATAGTGATGACCTTTCTGTTTCTTTCCTATGCATGATATAAGAAATAGAAAGGGCTGCGAAATTAAATTATTATTCGAGGCTTTTAATCCTGAACGGTGATTTTTATTTATTATTGGCCTCTTTTGAAGTATGTGAAGTCATATTTTGGCTTTCAAAATGAAACAGCACCCATTTGTTCATAGACTAAATCACTATATCAGTTCAACATTTCTCCAGTCTTAGGGAGACACTGCACTTTTTCAGTACCGCTTCCTCTTCATACTGAAATTTTGTCCTCCAGATTTTCTTCTATGCTGTAGCTCCACATTATCTCTTTTTTCTTTTTAGAGATCAACAGTAGTCAGCCATCATGCCTTCATCCCATAGACCTTGAGCAAGTGATTCTATTTCCTTCATGTCTTGATGAGCCCTTTCTCCGTGTTCTTCGTTGACATTTCCAAGATTGTCAGGAAAGAAGTCAATATGGCTATCAAGAGAATGGACTTTAAGGTCCGTATTGCACCTTAAATTTATCGGAGCTATCAGTGTATTTTGCTCTAATGCTCTGAAGCCTGTGCGTTTCCTGTACCCTTAGAAACTGTCAAACACATTCTTAAATACTGTCCAAGCCAGCCGTTCTTTCTGTGTTAGTACATTTTCAAATATTTCGTCTTTCATCGAACATGTAATGTTCGTCCCCCAGATATTATTTCTTTAATTTTAGCCTCAGACAGAAAAGAAAATTTGGAACTTCATCATTTTTGGACAATGATTTGAAGAACTGTGTCATAATTTCTTGTTTAACGCTAAGAGGCGACAGAGTGATTCTCTCTCATTCCACGAGAGATTCTTTCATCAGATTCTTCTCTCCAGTATTCATTGTTGTTCTGGTTGGCCACTCTATTCTACTCCAATGTAATCCACGGGCAGGAGTATTCCAGAGGTGCAGGAAATGAGGAAACTTCATGAAACCTCACTGTTGCCCAGTACTATTACTGTCAGGTCTCCACATACAACCCATTGGCGTTTCGAATACTTTAATGCCTTCAGCAGCATCTACATATTTTCTTAGGTTTCTTTTAATTACCCAGAATATGCTACTGACACTAAGCCATTCTTGAGGCTTCTTTTGTTAGAGCCTATAATTGGCCTCCATTGATTCATGTTGTATGTTACATCAAATCTGGATAACTCACCTTCAGTGTTCTTACAATACACAAGAGAGCCATCTGTAGTGAAGTACTCACGAAATTCCGATTCCCTAGGTCGAAACCAGTAGAATGTTGTGCCCACAGTAAGAAAAGGTTTTTCCTTTAATCGAGACCCCAAAAATCTGGGCTGCTTCTTGTGAAAGACCGACACCTATTACGAAATCATTCACTTTTTCTTGTGTAAACTACTCTGGTTGTCCTTTTATGGCTGTGGAGTCATAGTCAGGATCAGAAGTTTCACTTGATGATGACGATGATGAAAACTCTGAAGTAGTAGGCGATTCAGGCACAGCAATGTTAGGACCATGTGGTATGGACCTGATGGCTGAGTATAATTCTGGATAAGCAATTCCTTTCATAGTGTTCCTTTTACGCCCGCCAACGCAAACTTTCACAACACAAAAATAATAATCATCTCTATGGTTTTCTTGTTCTCGCCATTCCACTGGAATACCGAATCTCTGCTTGCCCTGTGTCCGTTTCGTCAAACCTGCAACACATGTTTGACAAACAGTATGTGGCGCCAAAGTTTTGCCCTAGTCTTCTAACTATAAGACAGATACGCATCTTCGACAAATGAAGACAAGTTCTCTCTCCTGCTTTTGAGAGTCAGAGACCAGCAGATATAAGAAAACACATCAGGGTCATTAACACATTATCTCCTTGATGAAATCGTCATTGTAAGGCTGATCTGAAATAACCAGGTAACGTCACACAAATTTCACTTCCAATTTATACACATCATTACGAAATGTCGTATTCATGATGTATCTAATAAGTATTAATCTAATCTAATTTACTCAAACGACCGCGATGTATATGTGTACTTCCAAACAACTCGAGAAGTATCGATCTTTTCACAGTCGATCATGCTGAGTCACTTTACGGTCTGTTACGGTACGTATTATACGGGAAATTTAAAAAACAGAAAAGTTTAGAAATCAAGTAAAAATTGTGGTTGTTAGAAGAAAACGGATTTCACTTCCGTAAAGAGCGTTAAAAAGCCACTCCAACTGATCCACTTTCATGTAAAACTCAGAAACATCGCAGCCCTGTTTTACGAGTAGTTACAAATGATATTAAATAGTGATTTTTTTACCTACAGCATTTATGTCCATGTTCCCTTCCTTCAGAAAGTCTGTGCGTGCAAAATTTTAAGGTATGCTTTAGTTTGTCACACGAATTTTTGCCTCATCTCGTGTTTGTTTGCGAGTTGCACATTTTCTGGTGCTGTATTGTGTCGTGTTCCAATTTACAAAATGTGTAGTGCTGCGATCGAACGTGACCTAGGCAAAAAACGTCACTGCAGACCACTGTCGATGTTTCGTATCAATAAAACGAGAAGCGTATGATTATACAAATACACATTTGTTAGTCCTTGTGCAGAGGGATTTCAGATGCCCCGTTCTGTTAATTCTTAACCTCTTTCTTTGTTGTCTTTTATCGGTCATTTTTTGGCGCTCGCTCTGTGCCTGCTCAATGGGTGAGTGCCTATCTTGCTACAACTTTGGTAATGCCCTAGGCGGCGGTAAAAATATTTCAGTCAGGTCGTACGCAGTCTCCATGGAAATACCTTCCCTGTCTTATCAGTACCTGCGCTATTTTCTAACCGTACGTTCTAAAATGGTAAGTGACTAAAATGATTGTGTTCACTCTTAACAGCCGGCAAGTGTGGCCGAGCGGTTCTAGGCACTACAGTCTGGAACAGCGCGACCGCTACGGTCGTAGGTTCGTATCCTGCCTCGGGCATAGATGTGTGTGATGTCCTTAGGTTAGTTAGGTTTAAGTAGTACTAAGTTCTAGGGGGCTAAAGACCTCAGCAGTTAAGTCCCATAGTGCTCGGAGCCATTTGAACCATTTCACTCTTAACAGGAATATCTTCTGAGCCTATCTCATGAAAATATAACAAATTACAGGAATACATACACAAAACACCATTGGGATATTCTAATGATGACCTCGGAACACGTTTGAAGAGATCATAGCTTAGAAAAAATTCGTTAGTATTTGTTAGGTAAACTGACAGCTTGTATTACAAAGGGCAAATGTGCTGATTATATAATGATAGACACGAAATGTTTCGAGATATTGTATCCCCATCATTAGGCAAACATCGTAATAGTGTAGGCCTGCTTCGCTGGGTGGTAACGTGCTAGCCTCCCATGCAAGTGGTCCCGAGTTCCATTCCCGGGCGGGTTGGAGATTTTTCTCAGCTCGGGGATTGGGTGTTGTGTTGTCCTCAACATCATTTCATCCTCACCCGCCCATTGTGGCGTCATCTGAAATAAGACTTGCACTTGGCGGCCGAACTTCCCCGTATGGAGCCTCCCGGCCAATAATGCCATATGGGCAATTCATTTATCGTAAGAGTAAGACAAACTTATAGAAAATGAATTGAAACAAATAAAATTAGTCCTGTCCGTCCGAAACAGGGGTTTCCATAGTTTCACCTTACTTCTTCGAGATACGACCGTGTTACTATGACAAAATTTAATAACGGAAATAATTTGTGTTCCCGATGGAAGCAGAAATAAATTGAAATACATTGATACAGGACGAAACCTGTCAAATTTCTGATTTAATGAGGTTGGTATTTTGTAATAACAAACAATATAATATTATTACTGTTCCCTGAATATACCGAATATTACGTTTCCCCAGACTAACGCAATTACTGATATCCACTGAAAGAGGCATACAATTTCTTTCATGGCTGTGGAACAGTATAGTATGACGAGTTCCGAGATGTAAACAAACTCTATTCGACATAAGTATTTCAGATTTAAAGTTTTCACCCGGTGTAAATGCTTCAGCAACGAAAATCCACCTTCTTTTCTGACTGCTGGTAGTCAGCTGGCTTAGTAACGGACACAACACGATGTGGGTATTTTACTAGCATACTGCATACAAATGCACATAATTCGACATTCAGTTTGGGTAAACATGGAACAGAAAGGAGTAATAATCACAAACGCTGCCAATATCCATTTATATGGATGTGAGTTGAAGAAAACATAAAATGGGAAACTTTGTACCATTGTAAATGAGCGTATACCACCTGTAAATGCCACAGTGTCAAAAGGACGAGTATTCTCAAATATATAATATTTAACTATGACAAACCGATTCCGTAATAAAATATTTTTGGTTTAAACTTTTGAAATTACTAAAAGGAAATATCTGGGAATTAAATAACGTCAGAGAGGTAACAAGAATATAATTCTTATGTAGAATGGTCGCTTTAATCGTCCTCTTGAGAATGTACACTTGTACAGCGATGCAGTGGCAACGGAATTAATGACAGTCTCCTTGTTGACTGAAGTATTTGATGTCGGCGATGTAGACCAAGTATGCATCACACAGAAAAACGCAATGTTTTTCGACGTCATTGAGTTTATTAAACACTTCTCACCATCGTTCGAAAACAGTGTATTGTAATATTATTTGCTAATGGCGAGAAGCACTTCATCATATTCACGATTATAGTTCACAGCACGTTCTGTATCGAAAATAGTCCATTTAGTAAACACGTTGCTCCTCTATACACATATCGTCGCTTTCAAAATGTTTTATGTATTGCGAGGCCGTGACGAGATGCACTTCGACACTTCTGCACTTCAACATCACAACCCAACTACGAGACAATACACTTACAAAGTCTATAAAACTGTTGTTACAAACACGCCATTAACTCGCTTACACACGACAATAATCAGTCTCTGCGATTATGGCAGTTGATAAAATATCGATATATCGAACTAACAATAATTTTTCCAAAAGTATATCGGAGATATTATTTTCACCGGTATTTTGATATCAAAATGGCTATATCGAGTTTCTTCTATTTTATATAACATTTTTTCGCAATTTATGACAAATATGTGAAATTGTTTTTTTATAAGTGTAGTAGAACATAATTTTACTTTCACTGTGTGAAGGAGCCTTACAACTTTTTCAGCTTTCATCACGTCTAGTCTCTCTCTTTAACTGTGTGAAGCATGTACAGGTGGCATAAGGAAGAAGCCCAATTCAGCTGCGTTAAAAAACAATCTTAACTTAGGTAGTGTGCTATTTCTTTATATCGGCATTCTTCAGAAACTGTTGCTGAAACTGATGAACAAAAATGTAAATAACAAGATTGGTCTTCGTAGTGGGCGGTGGTGTGCGAGGTGAAATCCTGACGTAATCGGCGCTCGGTGCTACGAACAGAAATTGCAACGTTGAACTTCACCACGCAATTTCGACACTACAACAGATAGGTCACTGGTGTTTGCAGAAACGAAAAGGTGACGTTTCATATATGAAACGTCCTCTTTGGAAAATTTATAAATGACAGTGCTGTAAAACCTCTTACGTTATTTGATTTTCAAACAGCTGAGCAAAACTGAACGTACTCAGACCTTTCTCTCTTTACTTATTCTGATCAATAGTGAACTGACACACAATTTTTTCTTTTTATCGCAACGCAATCTGACTTTTAAAAATCCCTACAAAAGAAATGCCCTGACTAACAGTAACCTATACCTTTCATGAATCACTTACCTTACAAACATCTTCGTTACTCAAACTACTGCAATGACAGTGAGCGCCAATACTGTCAGCTAAATAAAAGATTCTAACTACTAAAGGCACTAACTACTGTTAGGCATAGTTAGCAAATGAAAGATTTTGATAGAGAACAAACAAAGTATTTACCTTAATAGGGTTCAAAAGTCATTATATATATATATATATATATATATATATATATATATATATATATATATATATATATATATATATATATCAGTTTGTAAGGTGTCAGGCAAATCCTACACCTTCCATGAAAACCCTGACATGATAAGCAGATCCAATAGTGTGTCACATAGCTCCCAATAAATCGTGACATTAAATTAACCAAAGTAATACGAGTGACGAGTGAGCAAATGGAATACCACAGACTAACACAAGAATGCCTAAATGCATGTCATACCTTCCCACCGTGAGACAGACGCAGTTCTGAGGGGAGAAACGAGAACAGAAGCCGAGAGCAGAACCGTGTTAAGCTGGAAGGCCCTACGATAAGGCACGGACGGACACCCACGTCGCCAGCTAACCGCTAGGACCACACCACCCGCAAGTTTTAGCGTGAGACTTTTTCGCGTCTCTGTTACGTCAGGACCACCCCCCAGCCCATGTTAAAAGATAGGGCCCTCCAGAAGAACGGTATAGATCTTACGATAACCGCCGGCCGCGGTGGTCTAGCGGTTCTGGCGCTGCAGTCCGGAACCGCGGGACTGCTACGGTCGGAGGTTCGAATCCTGCCTCGGGCATGGGTGTGTGTGATGTCCTTAGGCTAGTTAGGTTTAAGTAGTTCTAAGTTCTAGGGGACTTATGACCTAAGATGTTGAGTCCCATAGTGCTCAGAGCCATTTTTTTCTTACGATAACCCTAAAAGGATGACACCAGCTGCAAGTTTTAGCGTGAGACTTTTTCGCGTCTCTGTTACGTTGCAAACTTTAAAAACATTGCCCCACCACGAAAAGTATAACGTTTCTCATTGGATAGACAGAATTTTTGTAGGCGGAGCTTAAGGTTAACATTGAGACCCTGATTGGTCAGATGAAAACACAGCCAGCTAGTTTTTTTTTAAACCAACTTCGGTAAATTGTAGTAAGGAGAAGTTAGGAAGGAGTTGCTTCCGAGACGGTGAGGTGAACGGAGCTGTGCTGCCCGCCGCCCCCTGACGAACACTGACAAGGTAATGAACGCACGCGATGCCGCATAACATCGCACAAAGCTTCACTCAGAACTGCAGAAGTCTCATCTGTTACATCTCCTTTTTACGTAATACTAGTGTCGTTCGTCAATTAAAGCTCATGGTGTTCACATTTGCCACTTGAAGTAAAAATCTGAAACTCTATGATTTTTCTGTTATATAGTTATTGAGAAGCCACATCAGCCACTGTAATTTACGACGAGTTTATAAGTAATTAAAGATAACGGAGGGTCACTGTAGACCATTTTGATAGTTTTCTCTTTTGTGTAACTTAATTTAAATGGCTCTGAGCACTATGTGCCTTAACATCTGTTGTCATCAGTCCCCTAGAACTTAGAACTACTTAAACCTAACTAACCTACGGACATCACACACATCCATGCCCGAGGCAGGATTCGAACCTGCGACCGTAGCAGTCGCGTGGTTCCAGACTGCGCTCCTAGAACCGCTAGACCACCGCGGCCGGCGAAACTTAATTTAAACCTAGATTATAGATGTGATATGGCATAGGTCATCCTTCGATCCATTGTAGACCTTGGAAACCCATTCAGGGAATATTCGTTCACATTTTTGTTGAACGCAGTCGGTTTTTACCATTCTGTATTAAAACATTTCCTTTTATCAGTAGTGCGATTTGTAAACAATGTTTTGTGAGTAGAATAAAATTTCCAATGGTAAATTTAACTGCATTTTCGACTTTATTTTACCAGCTAACTAAAAACAGGAAAGCCTTGAACCCCTTCCACTAAATTTAGTTAGTATTAAGATTCTTTTACAGGGAGTGCAGTGGAGCTGACGCTGAAATCATTAAGTATTTTGTTATATCATCGCTATTCTCACTGAACTCTTCTGAATTCTACGTCATGTGTGGTCTGGTGTCTCCTTACCAGCAACAGGTCCCAGGTTCAAACTAGTCAATTCCCTAAAAAACACGCTCAGAGCGACGTTGCGCGAAAGTAGTAGGGAGACACGATATAGAACAAACAGACACCACGCAGAATGTTAGAAGTTCATGACATTCAGTCTCACAAATTTCCTTTTACTGACGGACACACGTCCTGATCGTCCGCTCTCAAAATTCTGCCATCTCTCTCCCCACATCCAGCACTGCTGGCGGCTCACCTCCAACTACACAACGCTACGCGCTGTTCACATCCAACTGCACAACACAACAATAGCAAATATTCCAACAATACCAACCAGCCACAGATTGCACACAGCACAGTCAGTGATTTTCATACAGAGCGCTACGTGGCGTTACCAACATAAAAACCTAAACAGCCTACTTACACGGTTACTAAATTTCTGCTGTTCACAATGTCAAAGTTTAAAATGAAGCATGACGTTTTATTTTATTACGTGTTTACTACGGGCCCCATTCGCAACACAGTTTGGAGACAGTATCAGCATATGCCACTAAATGTATGTGCAAAACTGTATCACTGAACGATTTTTAGTTCAATAAACATGACGTCATAAACGTCGTGATGCGTGAAAAAAATGGCACTGAGCACTATGGGACTTAACTTCTGAGGTCATCAGTCCCCTAGAACTTAGAACTACTTAAACCTAACTAATCTAAGGACATCACACACATCCATGCTCGAGGCAGGATTCGAACCTGCGACCGTAGCGGTCGCGCGGTTCCAGACTGTAGCGCTTAGAACCGATCGGCCACTTCGGCCGGCGATGCATGAAAAACTAACCTGTGGTTGAAATGGATCACAAAATATCCAGAATGTATTGTATTCCATAATGAGAATATTTACCGACCTCCGACAACCTTTAAACACAATTTCAGACCTTTCTTAAGATTTTGTCACCTACGTGCTTCTATATCTACGAGAGCCGTTGCACTAGAGCCACGTAAACATGGCCGCCGTCATTGTTGCTCCTGCCAAGTGTGGGTTACGAAGTGTAATTCGCTTTCTGTAAGCAGAATGGAATGGTGCAGCAGAAATTCATAGGAAAGTGAGCCGAGTGTACGGTGACAGCTTCTTGACTGATGGTGGTGTGCGTGAGAGAACTTTTTGAAATCAATTGTTACTGGAGATGAAACTTGGATCCAATACGACACTCCGGAAACAAAACGAGAATCACAACAATGGATGCATCCAACTTCACCAAAGAAACCAAAAAATTCAAACAAACATTCAACAACAGAAAGGTTATGGCTACTGTGTTTTTGGGACCAAAAAGGTGTGTTGCTTGTAGAGTTTGTGACTTTGTGCAGCCTGGAACCACTGTCAATGCAGCTGCTTATTGTGAAAATGGTTCAAATGGCTCTGAGCACTATGGGACTTAACATCTGTGGTCATCAGTCCCCTAGAACTTAGAACTACTTAAACCTAACTAACCTAAGGACATCACACACAGCCATGCCCGAGGCAAGATTCGAACCTGCGACCGTAGCAGTCGCGCGGTTCCGGACTGAGCGCCTTAACCGCGAGACCACCTCGGCCGGCGCTTATTGTGAAACTTTACGACGTTTGGCGAGAGCCATTCAAAACAAACGAAGAGGAATGCTGACTTCAGGAATTGTGTTGATCCATGACAATGCTCGTCGACATCTGCTGTCACAACCCAACGCCGCCTTACGGTCCTGACCTGGCACCCAGCGACGCGACTTTCACCTTTCCCCTGAACTGAAGACGTGGCTAGGGGGGCAGCAATTTCAGACCAACGAATATCTTCAAAACAATATCAATGCTGCCGAAAATTCTTCCGGGTTGTATGGCCGTGGTCCCTGACATTTCGTCCAAAGCTAGGTTGGACACTTTCGGAGGTGCTCCTGGTTGTGCTGAGTCTTGCCAACTGACGAGTCGGACGTCGAAGAACGGTACGGGGTCAGTGCGGTAGAGTACTTTTCGTAAAAGCGAACTGGGACTCCATCCGGGCCTGGTGTTTTATTTGCTTTTATATTATACAGTTGTCACTCTATGCCAGGTATGCTTATCACTATGCCATCCCCGTCCATCCGGTAGTCTGTCCAATGATCGAATGACGATATGTTTGCCGATCCTCCTGTATAAACGATTTCTTGAACGAGAAATTTAAAACTTCAGATTTTGATTTGGTTCAAGTCAAACATTTAAGTAAGTTACTCATTTGTAAAGTAAAAAGATGTTTGAAGCTGTTTTATACACAACTTACTGGCCATTAAGGTGACGTGCTACAGACGCGAAATTTAACCGAGAGGAAGAAGATGCTGTGATATGCACATGATTAGCTTTTCAGAGCATTCACACACGGTTGGCGCCGGTGGCGTGCTGACACGAGGAAAGTTTCCAACCGATTTCTCATACATAAACAGCAGTTGACCGGCGTTGCCTGGTGAAACGTTGTTATGATACCTCGTGTAAGGAGGAGAAATGCGTACCATCGCGTTTCCGACTTTGATAAAGGTCCCATTGTAGCCTATCGCGATTGCGGTTAACGTATCGCGACATTGCTGCTCGCGTTGGTCAAGATCCAATGACTGTTAGCAGAATATGGAATCGGTGGGTTCAGGAGGGTAATACGGAACGGCGTGTTGGATCCCAAAGGTCTCGTATCACTATCAGTCGAGATGACAGGCATCTTATCCGCATGGCTGTAACGGATCGTGCAGCCACGTCTCGATCCCTGAGTCAACAGATGGGGACGTTTGCAAGACAACAGCCATCTGCACGAACAGTTCGACGACGTGTGCAGCAGCATGGACTATCAGCTCGGAAACCATGGCTGTGGTTACCCTTGACGCTGAATCACAGACAGGGGCGCCTGCGATGGTGTACTAAACGACGAACCTGGGTGCACGAATGGTAAAACGTCATTTTTTAGGATGAATCCAGTTACTGTTTACAGCATCATGATGGTCGCATCCGTGTTTGGCGACATCGCGGTGAACGCACATTGGAAGCGTGTATTCGTCATCGCCATACTGGCGTATCACCCGGCGTGATCGTATGGGGTGCCGTCTCTGTCACCTCTTGTTCGCATTGACGGCACTTTGAAGATTGGGCGGTACATTTCAGACGTGTTGCGACCCGTGGATCCACCCTTGATTCGATCCCCGCGAAACCCTACATTTCAGCAGGATAATGCACGACCGCCTGTTGCAGGTCGTGTACGGGCCTTTCTGGATACAGAAAATGTTCGACTGCTGCCCTGGCCAGCACATTCTCCAGATCTCTCACCAATTGAAAATGTCTGGTCAATGGTGGTCGAGCAACTGGCTCGTCACAATACGCCAGTCACTACTCTTGATGAACTGTGGTATCGTGTTGAAGCTGCATGGGCAGCTGTACCTGTACACGCGATCCAAGCTCTGTTTGACTCAACGCCCAGGCGTATGAAGGCCGTTGTTACGACCAGAGTGGTTGTTCTGGGTACTGATTTCTGAGGATCTATGCACCCAAATCCCTTGATGTAAACACATGTCAGTTCTAGTATAATATATTTGTCCAATGAATACCCGTTTATCATCTGTATTTCTTCTTGGTGCAGCAATTTTAATGGCCAGTAGTGTAGATGAGAAATCGCTTATTGAAAGAATCGACGATTTCCTTGTAGTATATAGTTGAGAAATCTCTGAAAAACATTTAGAAATGGTGGTTAGAGCTGCGTCGATTCGTTACAAGTATTATGCTGAGGAGTGCTTTGTTTACTATCTATTTGATGCCTCCTGCCGCTCCCACGATGCAAATAAAATCACGAATCAAATTAAAAAAATTTTCGTTTCAGAATATCATCGCTACCATCAAAGGACTGTTATTCTCTAATTAATCTAATTATGATGAGACGTCAGTAGAGTGCAACCTTTTTGGAGTGTAACATGACAGCGTACACGCAGCTACGGCAACACGAAAAGAGACGTGCAGTAGAAAGACCATCGGCCTCGCACCGCAGAAAGAAGTGTCGCCTACCACCCGTAACAGAGGGAATGAGGCTGGTCTCCAACGCTGGCGCACGCCGTCACACCCTTTGTGTAAGCGTTATTGGTGAATTACGTAGTGGCGCCCCATTGATAGGCATTCACTCTTAACGCGGTGCGTTGTCGCTGACGCGTCATCGCAGTGAAATACAGCCCCCACCGCGCCGCGCGTTCACCACTGCCCCGCCGCACGGAATATAAATTCTCCGCGTCGCTCAGTGGGGCAACTGTGAGCGCTGGATGTGCAGAGCAGACGTGCGCTTTGCGTGTATCGCTCGCCAGGCAGCACTGTATCTGGCCGCTTCTCCGTTTGACGGGGATGGATGACTCGCCAGCACTCTAACCGGCCACCAGCCACCGGGTGGTGTGTCAGCGGCGTTCGCTGGCTAGGCTCTGTCCATCGAGCAGGAAATTCACGTGTTAAGCGTGCGAGTGGCCCGCCGCATCACTGGGGCAAGTAATTACGCCACGTCTGATTGAACGCAAGTCGAAGCTATTTTCTACTGACTGACGGCGCTGAATATTCAGTAGAGGCACCGCGCATACGATAGTTGCGGATGTGTGGCTTTGATTGATGTTGCAAAAGCACTGACTACACAGTACCGCGTTATAGCAAGCACGATCCACTGCACTCTCTACTTTGAACTAAAGCTTGCTGTAGATTTTACTTTTTGATCTTTATTTCTTAGTCTATGTCTCTGAACTGGAAGTGACAACAAGCACGAGGAAATTACTGTTGATAATGGTTCAAGATTTCTACTATTTTATAGATAACTCGATGTTTTGTTTTTTAGTCAACATCTGCATCATATTTCGCAAGTCACATAATGGCGTGTGGCTGAGGATACTTTTTATACGAGTAACCCGGCGCTCAACTCTGTTCCACTCGCGTCTAGCGCTTGGGGAGACTTATTGTCCGTAAGCCTCTGTATTGGCACTAATTTATCGAATTTTCTCCTCATGCTCACAGCTTCTGGGAAATTTTTCTGTCGCGGTTTGCACCATACTAATGAGTGTGTATATAGACGTAGTGTCAGAAGGAAAGGTACATATTTTAGGAAATAATAATATATAGTAATTCGAATACAAAATTCCGTTTATCGTGTGTCCTGTTACAGAGATACAACAATAAAAATATAAAGTAATGTAATACTGACAGTTGTTAAACCTGGATATTGTGAGAATGTCATAAAGTGGTGAGTTTCAATAGATCTGTACCGAGAAATCAGTCCAATAACTGAATAAATGTTAGTGTAGTCACAATCAGTCCAACAGAACAAATGTTCAAATGTGTGTGAGATCTTATGGGACTTAACTGCTGTCATCAGTCCCTAAGCTTACACACTACTTAACCTAAATTATCCTAAGGACAAACACACACACTCATGCCTGAGGGAGGACTCGAACCTCCGTCAGGACCAGCCGCACAGTCCATGACTGCAGCGCCTGAGACCGCTCGGCTAATCCCGCGCAGCCCGAACAGAACAAATCGATATTGACAGCAATTCCCTTCGTATAGGAATGCAGTGTACTGTCTTTATTCTGTGTCCAGTAACATTTATGACACAGTGAAGTCTGGTTCAGGCTCATAAACAGATCGGCACCATTAACTTTTGCAACAATTCTTTGTTACTTTCTGATCGGTCACTTTCATTTTTGAAATTGTTTTTATGCATTTAGCATATATGGCAAATATCCACACTTCACATTTACAACGAACAAAAATAATACCTTTATTGCAGCCAAATACCCATACAAGTTCAGAGTAAGATTAGAATAATACAAGGAAGTAGAATTCTTTCATATTGTAGTGTTCATAGTAACACATTTTTCGTGTCCTTTTAGTGCAGAGTTCTATACGGAGACACTCGCATATTCTGTTTCACGGTGTGTCACAACGTAGTGTAAAACAGCAGTTTGGTTGGCAAAACAGACTAAACTACTATTATTGCACTTTACGAACTATTGTTGGAGAACGTTATATGGGTTACTACAGCTATATTCAGCCTACCATTGTTTAACCCGATTTGTACATCAGCAATATTTATTATTTATCCAACAAAAGCGCACAGGTACGACTGACAGCATCCATTGAGAAAATGCAGAGACAGGAACAAACAATATTTATTTCAAAATAAACTCTAAGAAGAAAAAGCGCACTACGAAGCAAGATTTGACGTGCAAATGATTACAATTTCAGAGAAATTGGATGATTTATTGAAGAGAAAGAGCTTCATAAACTGAGCAAGTCAATAACGCGTTGGTCCACCTCTGGCGCTTATAAAAAATTATTCGGCTTGGTACTGATTGACAGAGTTGTTGGCTGTTCTCCTGAGGCATATCGTGCCAAATTTCCGGCCGCTGTGGCCGAGTGGATCTAGGCGCTTGAGTCCAGAACCGCGCTGCTGCTACGGTCGCAGGTTCGAATCCTGCCTCGGACGTGGATGTGTGTGATGTCCTTAGGTTAGCCTGGTTTAAGTAGTTTTAAAAATAGGGGACTGATGAGCTCAGATGTTAAGTCCCATAGTGCTTAGAGCCATTTGAATCATTTTCGTGCCACATTCTGTCCGTCAACCGAATACATAATGTCGGAAAAGTGAAGTTTAAAACTTTGTGTGATTAAGCGGGCCTTCAAAATAAAGTTAGGCTCAATTAACGCATTAGATTACCAAAATTCCGCGTTTACTGGTGGTTCCTGCTCATAATACTCCAAACGACTTCAGTTGGGGAGGAATCCATCGACCTTTCTGGCCAACGCAGCATTTGACAAGCAGTAGTCTCTCTCGCCTTGTGCAGACGGATATTACCTTGCTCAAATGTAACCCCACAATGAGTTGTAGCTTGCCATGAAGAGCTACAAAATGGGGTGTGCAATATCGTCGACGTACCGCTGTGCAGCATGGAAGCCGTGGATGACAACCAAAGTGATCCTGCTATGAAAGAAATGATACCCCAGACCATCATTCCTAGTTGGCAGGCCATGTGGTTGACGACAGTCAGACTGATATCCCATCGCGCTCCAGAGTGTCTCCAAACACGTCTTCGCTGATTAGCAGGGCTTATTTCGAAATACGTCTCGTCACTGGAAACAATTCTACGCCAGTCAGTGAGATTCCAGGCAAAAGTCGTGCCTGTAGATGCTCCGGACTGTGCAGGGGTTTCAACCTGACTGTGGTCCGCCAGATGGTCCGACAGTGAGGAGAGGTGGTCTGCGGTATCATTTTATTTCATAGCAGGACCCCTTTGGTTGCCATTCATGGCTCTCTTACAGCACAGTCCTACGTCTACGACATTCTTTTTCTTGCCCTTCATGGCAAGCCAGCTTGGGCTTACCTTCAACCAAGATAATGCCTGCCCGCACACGGTAAGCGAGTAGGTGGAAATTGCAAAGTTTCTTCAATAACACATTTACTTTTGAAATGTAACAGAATTCCTTCAGGTGTAAAACGTGTCGTTTCATGACAAAGTATATTCATGGTGTTCTCAAAATCTGTGACAAACCTGCCACAAGCCTTGTTATTATAATGACAGTTATTTGTTATTCACTTAACAGTCACCTAAATCTGGTGGCTTCGTAGGCCTCCTACTCTCTACATCTTTCACTATACTATTCAATTCTTACCATTGTTTTGGTAATTATAATTCGTTCATAACAATGAGTAAAGCTTGGCCCAGTATTGTGTGATCTGGAGGCTCTTGCAATTCATGCCCCAGCAGCTTCTTATCCGGTGGCTCTTTTCGCTTCAGTTCAGTCTCGTTTTCTCGATTTTGTTCCGAAAAAACTTCGTCTGTTTTCCCATATTCATTTTTTGCAAAAGTATAACCATTCCTGTCGGTTTCTACATACTCTTCCTCACTTGAACTATCAGTAAGTTCCTTATCGTTATCAGATTCGAGTAAGAATGCAACCTTTAAGCAATGAGGTAAATCATCAGTAGAAGTTTTAACTATTTCGGTTTTCTGATCATCTTTTATGAGAGTGAGTCTAATGAAAACCTTAAATATTTTTTTAAATATTATTTATTGTGCAATGGTTCTACAAAGCTGTATCACTTTTCAACATAATCTCCCCCACGCTCAATGCGAGTCCTCCAGCGCTTACAAAGTGCATAAATTCCTTTAGAAAAACATTCTTTTGGTAGTCCGCGTAACCACTCATGCACCGCGTGGCGTTCCTCTTCAGCAGAACGGAACTTCTTTCCTCCCATTGCGTCTTTGAGTGGTCCAAACATGTGGAAATCACTTGGGGCAAGGTCTGGTGAGGATGGTGGATGAGGAAGACACTCAAAATGCCGGTCTGTGATTGTTGCAACTGTTGTACGGGCAGTGTGGGGCCTTGCATTGTCATGTTGCTGAAGAACACCTGCTGACAGCAATCCATGTCGCTTTAATTTTATTGCAGGCCGCAGATGATGCACTGGTGACAGTGGTCCCTCTAGGCATGTGGTGCTCTAAAATGACGCCTTTTTCGTCCCAAAAGAGAGTCAGCATATCCTTCCCTGTTGATGGTTCTGTCCGAAACTTCTTTGGTTTTGATGATGAGGAATGGCGCCACTCCTTGCTCGCTCTCTTAGTTTCCGGTTGGTGGAACTGAACCCAGGTTTCGTCCCTGGTAACGTTTCTTGCAAGGAAGCCATCACCTTCTCGTTCAAAGCACCGAATAAATTGTTCACAAGCATCAACACGTCGTCCTCTCATTTCAGGAGTCAGCTGCCGTGGCACCCATCTTGCAGACAATTTCTGAAACTGGAGCACATCTTGCACAATGTGGTGTACTGACCCATGAATAATCTGCAAACATAGTGCAGTGCCATTCAGCGTCACTCGGCGGTTTTCCTTCACTATGCCTTCAACTTCTGCAATGTTCTGCGGAGTCACAACTCGTTATGCGTGACTTGGTGGAGGAGCATCGTCCACTGAAGTCACACCATTTGCGAACTTCCTACACCATTCGTAGACTTGCTGCCGTGACAAACATGCATCACCGTACTGAGCCTTCATTCGTCGATGAATTTCAATAGGTTTCACACCTTCACTACGCAAAAACCGAATAACAGAACGCTGTTCTTCCTTAGTGCAAGTCGCAAGTGGGGCGGCCATCTTTATACGCATATTGCGACGGTATGTGTGCATCTGCACTATGCTGCCACCTACAGGCCATTATGCACGCTGTTTGTAGCACGCTTACCAACTTACAGAATTTCGATTTGTTATTACAAATTTAAGGTTTTCATTTGACTCACCCTCGTATATATTGCGTTTGATTTAAGTTCCCAGGCACTTCTACGGTATTTATTTGCATGACATCGACTTTTATTTCATATTTTGTATAATTGTCATGTACTTCAGTAATTCGCGTTCCCTCTTCCTCCCCACTAATACTTGCAAATGATTGTGCAAGATATCTATCCACTTTCACTTCATCTGCACTATTGAGGATTTCTCCCTCCGCACCAATTTTATTCATACTAGCCATGACATTATTTTCCCTATTATTCCCTTTATTAACGGTCACTCACCTACTTGCTGTGGCGCCTTTTTTTATCTCATTTTTCTCTTCCAATATTACTACACACGTACTTTGCGTGGCACTTCCTATCTCCCTTTTATTCCTATTTACTAAAGTCTCCCCTACTCTTTCCCCTTCCCCTTTTTTAACGTCATTAGTTTGCAAAAATATTTCCGTTTTCAATCATATCTTTTCGTTCCATTTCATTCCATAACAATGCCTTCTTGCACAATCCTGCTTTCTGATCACCTCTGTTACATAACATGTTCATATTGTTCCCAGTTTCGTAGTCACTTACTCTCGAAACCGGTCTACTGAACTCTTCGATACCACTTGCGTCGGCCGGTCGGAGTGGCCGTGCGGTTCTACGCGCTACAGTCCGGAACCGCGCGACCGCTACGGTCACAGGTTCGAATCCTGCCTCGGGCATGGATGTGTGTGCTGTCCTTAGGTTAGTTAGGTTTAAGTAGTTCTAAGTTCTAGGGGACTGATGACCTCAGATGTTTAGTCTCATAGTGCTCAGAGCCATTTGAACCATTTGAACCACTTGCATCATTCACTACAGCCATCTTGTCTGTACAACGGTCATTCATCTGCCACTCCCAGTGCAATGTACGCTGCTGCCTAGAGCGTCAGCGCCATCCCTTTAACTTGTCACAGAATCTTGACCTGTGCGCGCCACCGTCTGTCATTTCATGTGCCCCGACTAATGCTGTGTTTTTACTTTCTATAACTCGTTGCTTGCATCCATTACTTTTATTATATCGGAATGACTTCATTTCCTTGGGTCTGGAATCACTGTCCGCGTGAATTTGGCCCTTAACACACGCGGGTTTTAGTTTTCCGGTTCACTTCTGTCTTGAAAATTTCGCGTCATAAATCCTTTACCATGAGACGCGACATTACCTCTTCCCCTATCGCAATCTCTCTGTACCATGTTTACTCTAAACCTGTCATTTCCTGTTTCTTAATTATGGTTATGATTTTCTCTTAATCGGTTAAAATTGTTGGACAGAATTCACGATTTCCTTTCCACTGGTCCTCGTCCTCAACCCTTTCTAAAAATGCTGAAAAGCTTCTGTGATTACTTCCTATGTATCTTTTTGAATCCTCAGAGAATTTTCTTCCAAAGTTCCCATACAATTTCGGATTCAGTTCGTTTCGATTTTAAATGAATCGATATCTGATACCATGCTTCACAAAACTCTTCCGTGCAATTTCGTCCCCTGACATCAAACATCCCAGCCATAATACATTCTCTCCAGAAGTAATCCTGTTTGTGCTCCGTCAATATTCTTCAATGAAATTTCGTTTCAATTCTTCAAATGACATCTGATTTGTATCTAGGTTTAACCCCCATGTTTTAGCATCACCCGCTAAAGCACTAATCGCTATATTAACTTTTTCATGGTCTGTCAGATAGTTAGGAAAAGATCTTTCACAGTTTTTTTACAAAGTCAAGAGGATGCCACCCATTATGCTTTTTAGTTGGGTTGAACTTTTCTTTGCCCTCTCACAATTTACTGTAAACTAGTTCTCATCACCATTTTTAGGATTTTCTCTTATTTTTCTTTCCAAGTCATGCACTTGTTTTTGAGAAGTGTTGTGCTCGCACTTCTTTTCGCAAGTAGCAATTTGTTTGCCTGTTTCTGTCACCGATTGTCTTATTTGAAAAAACTCTGTGTTACATTCTGTTAATACTTCGGACTTAAGACCGAACATTTATTCGTCAACCTTCATTACAACTAGGGCCTCTGCTTTGTCTTGAATTTTTAGTATCTCTGAATCAAATCTTTCATTGTCGTTAACCTGTCCTTGTATATTAACAACATTACTGTTGATAGTATCAACTTCAAATTTAAGGTCTCTAATAGCATTACTCACAACGCCTGCTTTTTCTTCCACTTTTTCGACTTGCTTACTAATTTTTGTTCCTTGTATTTCGATCTGTTTACTCTGTTTCTCTTCCAACGTTTCAATTCGATGTCGCTACTGTGAGCAGCAATTTGACTATCAATGTTGTGACCATGAGCTGAAATCTGTTTGTTAACGTCGTCACTATGTTCTGCAATCTGTGCAGACAACATTTTGAACAAATTCGTCATATCTAGAGACTTCGCTTTTCGATTCTGCTACGTCTGTGTATTCAAATGCTACTTCTCGCGGCTCAGTTACTTCCCATTTGTCCTTTGGTGAGTCAAACATGTCCCTTGACTCATTTTCATAACCTCTGTCTTCAGTTGGATCATCTGTCTTATCTTGTGCTACATTCATGTTTTGAATTTGGTCATTTACATTTGTGTGGTATTCCACATAGGCTTGTTGTCGTCGCATGGCGCCATGTATGAGTGCACTTGTCGAACTACTACTAGCTAGCGCATTTCGCACACACCCATCTCGCTTGTCTTGGATCATTTCCAGTTTTTGTCCATCTTATTTATTTTTATATTCTTATATCTTTAACTTTGAAACTTAGGTAACGTTCTGTTATTTTTTTTCTTTTGTGTTACAGGTTCGTGCCACTGGACGTTTTGTACTTGATTTACTTTTGTTTTACTCTTAATATTTACGTTTTTGACGGTGTCCAGCAGTAAAGCTCCACGTCCTGTCACGCGGCGCCAAATTTAACAGTACTACAACGTTTGTTATATCAATATGCAGTTGACCTAGTGACGATAAGATTTTAGTTCTGTCGCAAGGAAGCAAATGTAACACTACACTGCATTACGTATTATATCAACATGCAATGTGTATTACCAAATATGGTATTACGATGCAGTAAATGTTACCCTCTGGGAAGGTTAAAGTAAAATTGACCGTGAGTTACCCAATGGATTTGGATTATCGGACCTGAATTTAATATATCAGTAGAAACCAAAAAGCTAAAAATTGAAATTTGGAAATCGTTTTAAGTAACCTATTTTATTTAAATGAAATTGAATACGGCCGCCTGCCTAGTTAGGCATAGTAATATGAAACATTACTTTTAAAGAATTTGTACTGAATTTTGGTAAAAGAAAGCTACCATTACGTCTTTGCCAGAGAAGTGCAATGAAACTTTACTATAATCAGATAAGTGATACAGTGAATACCAGCAGTTATAAATAGTATGTGCTAGCTCTCACAGAAACAGTTAACGGCTTATTCCTTCTCAATAGTAATTACTTTGTTGTGTATGAATTATGTGATCACCAAAAGTTACGAAAGTCCATCTCTTTTAGGCAACACTCGGACGAATGTGGTTAAAGTTTTAATGTTATGTGCCATGTCAAATGTTTTTACAAAGATTTTAGGGAGAGGATCGTAATTTGCTCACTGTGTGACAAGCTCGCCCATATTTTATGTAAGTGGCCAGCCAATGACAATTTACTGTGGCATTCTTGTTGCTATGTTTTCCCTTTCCTTACGTTCTACTTTCTCATGTCGCGTTTTCCTTTTTTCCTGCTTCCTTTGCGTGTGTGTTTCAGTTTTATTAGGTCTGTCCACATTCGTTCCCTTTCATGTGTGTCAGGGCGCTGATGACCTCGGCACTGAGCGCCCATAAGCCCCAACACACACACACACAGTTATGAAAGTCAGTACTAAACCAGAAATGGGACATGGACTTAGTCCTACTTCAACAGTTACTTTTCAAGTAGTACAAATATAATTAAAAGTCATTTGCAATAGGATTTTTACACTCATTAAGAAGTAATGTTTCTATTTTTATGGATAAGGGCAATCACAGTAACTTTATCTTTCATAGGCAAAGACTTAGGTGGGGGCCTTCAAACTGACTTTCCAAATTTTACTACACAAAGCACTATAGAATTTCTTCAAAAAGCAATTAGTAAACTCATTGTTCAAGAATGTTTTCTCATATTAAGCAACACAAAAGTGAGGACCCTTGAACTGTTCATTACCACAAAGCAAACTAAACATACTTTTCTGAGATAAATTGTGAGATGCCAATTTTGCTATTACTGTTTCACTAATTTTACTCACGTTGCAGGACTTTTAAAACAGTTAATGTCAGCGATCTTTAAAACAGGTCCTTAAGTATGACTTTAAACGCAGTTTACTCTAACCAACCTCAAGATAACGTGCTTCCTTTTTGTCATTAGCACAATCAGTAATTTTCACTAACAGAATTAAATGCAGTTAATCTCTGAAGTACAAATAATTTGAATTAAAACAAATCAAATATTAAGGAGGTTTTCATAAATGCAATACTAACTACCTCCCTTGATTTCAATAAAACCCACAGTATTCCTATATATCTTGTTGCATTCAGAATTAAGCAACACCTACGACCACTTATTTTGAGTCGTTTTTCACTTACAGGACACTCGGATGCTAATAATTATGTGAAATGGATCCTAAGAGGCATGATGAGAGGAACCGTTTCAAGGGTCAGACACACAGTTTAACATACTTCGCCTTATTACTGCCAATCAAACAACTCTTAAATGTGCTGGTTCATGCTTTGACATAAATCTGACCTCTTAGATTTTGCTGAAGTGATGGCGCAGTGTTGGTGGCGAGTACATGGTGGCTACCTGGTCTTTCCTCTGGATGCAATTTGCTGTATTACTTTCTTCTTAGCGACGAAATTACCAGCTTTAGAGCCTTTTCCAACAAAAGAGCACCATTTTAGAGCCGTACTCACATCCGAGGCCTTTCCATATTAATCCAGGTACTGGATGCTACCCTGGGCCCTTGCACTGTTTACTCACTTGCTGCTCAGACCAGACCAGAACTGTCCAGTAGCTACCTGCCGACTGACTGTACTCTCTCACTTGGCGCCCAGACTGAGCGCCACATCCACCTTTTAGCCCGCGCAAACCACATTTTGGTGGCCGACAACTCACTTCTGTTACAAATGGGAAGTACTGTTGCTTTTCATTTTATACAATGCAAGTCCCTAGGTACGCACCAGATTGTACATAGTTGTAAACAAACATATTTTAAAAAATCTTAATATTTAAATACATTAACATGTCAACACAAAAGCCACATATTTATGTAGCATTTTCCTCCAATTAGTACAAAGAATTTAGATAGTAAAGAGAAAACGTTTTACACAGCTTTCCACTTCATTACAATAGGTCAAAGACATTACATGGTGAAAAATATATACTTGACATTGAACAGAATCAATCAGTACAAAATATTTATAGTATTTGTTATGGTGTTACAAAATGCATTATATGTTAGCACGCAGAGCCATGCGTCGCTCCACATTTACCCGCACGAATCCGGCTGCGGCCGACTGATCTGTCCTCTTACCTGCACCGCGGGTAGTCGAGCTCAACTGTGCCAGGGACAGAATGGGCGAGCAGCGTGTCCTTCGGGTTATCAGCCGGGCCCAGGTGTCAACAGCGCTCCGTGCAGCAGGGAAACAGGCAGCGCTGGGAAGGCGGGAGTACAGGCCATACAGTGCGGAATGCTTTCTGAATCGTACGCACTCCTCTGAAAACCATGAAGGTTTGATATGCTAGGAAAAGGGCGTTCTTGATCCTATACAAACGCGTAATGTAAAGTAATGGACGTAAAACAAAAAAAGTACATATCATAACATGGAAGTAACTGAATTCAGTGCAAATGGTTTAAAATCGACAATGCTTTTAAAATGCTTTATATTTCACCTGAACCATGCTGATGAAGCTTTTGCACAGTGAGTAGGTCTAGCCTTTAACGTCCCAGGTGCGTTCTCACAAACCGCTATCACTTATTGTTGATAATGCATAGTGGTGGGGTAGGATATAACAGAGATGTATAGTCGTTCTTTCCCGAAGTTACTGTTGTTTCCTGTGTCAGTAGCCACTTCAGTATGACGTTGACCTACACTACTGCTGCTTCTTTTGTGCTAACGGTCTCTGAGACCCCACCTGAGACTTTGCGTTACGGATTCAGTAGCCAATTCTTCATCTGCTGTTCATTTTGCGGACACTGACTTTGAGGATACTATTTTAAAATGGTCTGAGCAAAGTTTACGAAATGATGTTGGATTACAGAGTGACAGCAGAATTGAAAGCGAACATAATTCAGAAAAGGAACAGTGAGAAAACGAAGCCGGATTTGTTTTGCCGTCTATGAAAACCTTGAATGAAACAAGTGATCACAGCAATGAATATAGAACTGCAGAGTCTCAATCTTTAGCTAAAGATTCTACTAGAAGAATATTTAGTTGAAACAAATATCACTGGTCGTCGAAGCCTCTTCCAAAGATGGCCAATTTATTTTTCCGTATGTTGGACATAAGTGGTGTGAATGCTTTTGTCCTTCACAAGTCCTACAAAACTGGTACTCAAGTAAGCCACTTCAATTTTTTCAAGAAGCTTGCAAACTCGTTGGTGACACTAGAGATGAAAAGCAAGTCAACAACTGTCACATAGTCGTGAACTTCGTCCATCGATTCACCGTGTTTTGACTGTAACAGAAACAAGAGAAAAAGTCGTTGTAGAACGATTGCAAAAATGTAAAACATTCTCCACCCATGACCCAAAAAAGAATACGAAGACGTCTTAGACGTTGCAAGAAGCCAATCTAGCTTGATTTGTCTACAAAAATTTCCAGCCAGTGCAAAGAAACCCTCTGAGAGGAAAACTGAAAACCCGAACATTAGTAGTGTAATTTTCATGTTATTAAACGTTTTATGGGAGTTTTCTCACACTTCTATTCTTTTGTGTTTCACGTGTAATAAAGAGCAAATATGTAGCAAAAATTTAAATTTGGAGTTTTGAGTTTTCGTAGCATTAAAATTGTCATGTAATACTATGTTGATTTTGTGTAGTTTTTTGTTTGCATGCGTTTTTTCCTAAAAATAATCTTTATCATTTAGTGGAATACATTTTTGTGTAGTACTCATCTAACATTTTAAATAAAAAACTGAACAGTTCCAGTGAAACTGCTGAATGCAGTTTTTATGACTATTTAAGCACAGCGATCTGTCAGAGCGCATGTGGAACAGAGTGTTAAAAAAAAATGACGTGAGAAGCTAAGGGCTAGTATAAAATATTGATGTATTTTACACTTTACTGTGAATGTACAAGTTTTCATTTCGGAATTAACTGGTTCAATCCTGCCTCGGAATTCGTTCAGTAGGATCCGTCTGCTTTGCGTGTGACATAACTTCGACATCAGAACCACAGAAAGTAAAGATAGATCACAAAACTTGCGCTGCGATGTTTGTTTCTGGATTTATTTTTTATATACGAGTAAGAAGGAAAAGCCTTTTCGGACGGATATGTCGACGAGATCGGTAGTAATTTTGTTACCGATTTACTTGATGGAATTGTGAGCTCCTCGTTTAAGATTTACCAGAACTTTATCGCCGTCAGAGATTAATTTTCTTTAACTTAGTCACTGGAAGTTTCGAGTAACTGCTCGTTTCAATTTACACTTTATGTGGATTCCAAAATTGTCTTTTCCAAGCGATTGCGAATCTAGTTGTTATTACTAGACAGAGCACGGAAATGGTCTCTAAAATTTTTCCAAATCCCTTCAAATGCTCAATGTCGAAGCACTCAGTTTGTTTGGAATTAAGACACATTTCTCAAACTGCAAGGCCTTCAATAAACGATTCGTACAGTCTTGCACATTACACATTGTGTTTGGTCCGTGGAGCAATAAATTTAAACTGTTGATTATTAACAAAATGTCTGTCAAATAAGCCACAGTCAGAAGCCAGACATTGCCTAGAGAAAGGTGTACTGCTGAGGAAAGGATAAACGTCATACAGTATAAGAATAGTTTTGCCATGATATAACCATCCGTGTGAATCAACAAAAACTTTTAAAGACTTACGTTAGTTCACAGTTTTAAACATGGCTATTTCTCAGCAACCGTATACATTTTTCAAACATAGGAAATATACAGCCAATTCCTTGCAGGTAACTGTCTTGTTCAATTGACCTAGGTTTCGACACCTAATAAGGGTGTCTTCATCAGAATGAAATTTTGATTAACTGCAAAGTTACATTGCGAGAAAGCAATGGTCAGAATTTTGAGCAGCTATGCTTAAAATTTATTTTATTTTTACCTTGAACAAAGCTGCTCAAAAGTCTGACCATTGTTTTTTTGCAATGTAGCTTTACCGTTAATCAAAATTTCGTTCTGATGAAGACACCCTCAGTAGGTGTCGAAACCTAGGTCAATTGAACCAGACAGTTATCTGCAATGGATTGGCTGTATCATTCATATGTTAGGAAAAAAAAGAAGACTTAGTTTAGTGTTACAAAATTCGCGAATTAGTAGGATAACCATTAATAAAATCAACTGTTTCTACTGCATCCTAAGGTACTGAGGTTTTCCATGTGCACGTAGCAATAAGTTGATTTAAGAGTTACAAGCAACGGTGGAGATTTAAGTAACCATCTTGTTGCTAATGTTGCAGCCCTCAGTTATTTTAATATAAGACCGGAGATCAGGTACTCTGACAGTAAATACTGTGCGAAGTTAAAAAGCTGCTTGCGCATGGGCCACACTGCTTGCGAACGGGCCACGGAGATATCGTTTCGCGCCCGCATTAGTGTGATACTTGGCGGGCGCGCCTAACTTGACGAACAGCCGAGCAGTACGGCCGCCCGGCCGCGCTAGGGCTCTAGTTGTGGCGTGGCAGTTCTAAGGTCGTCGGCACACCGAACGTGCTGCCCAAAATTGAGCGTTGAGCGTGCCGAATTTCTAACGTCACAGAGAGGAATGGCACGTTGGGGAGCCTCTCCCAACGTGCAGAGCAATATCTAGCACCTCAAATATTCTGAAGATGCTTTTGACCGTTGACCAATGAGATGGAAGAACCCCACCTACGTCACATGCACTCCATATCCCTTCAGTACAGAATTGTGAGGCTGCATATTGGCTTTCAGTTGAAGCCTGTATGCCGTTTCTGAGCACCAGCAAACTGAGGAGCTCTCGGAAACCCGACGTTTACTGAACGATTCGTTGTAGTACAATGAAGAGAAACGTCATATTCGTGGTAAAAGAATTATTGTAACTTGCGTATTATAAGAGCATGCCATTTGAAGGCAACAGCATATTGAAGACCCATTAAAACCGCATTGTTCGTGGTACAATTTTTATGATTAATTTTCAATTACTAATACAGCTACGATTAAGGCTGTCAGAATACGGTATAATCTCAGATCTATGATTGCTTTAGTGCAATGGGTAGCATCGTAAGTTCGTAATAAAGCTACTGACTTGCTGGTGGTTCGCGTCCAACTACATCCAGACACCTATTTTCTAACCTTCGCGTTTTTGATAGGTTCTGATACTTTCTTATTAGAGTAACATAAGTATATAACATTCGATATAAACGAAATATAAGTGCGGTCTTTTTGAGGGATCATTTGCTTGATTGGCTTAATGTACAGGACACCATGCACTACTTGCAGTTAAGATAGTTTGACCTTTCTTTCTTGTAAGTTTTGTAATTCACATGTTGCAGAGATTTCTGCTACTGATTAGGAACAGTGATCAAGTGAGAATGACCGTAGGGTTTTACTAAAAAGTGAGAATGATGAAATAATTTTTATCTTACGTGGAGAACTATTGTAAATTAGTATCACACTACTGGAACTTTTATTAGCCAACGTCTGTACTCACTGGACATTGTACTTTCCTTTTTGTCTTATAATATTTTCACAGATATTGGAGTTTTTATATACAGGGTGGAGAAAAATGGTGTCACGAAATCTAAACCCTGGATAGCTGATGCTAGTAGGGACCAAAACTACTTATGTTGTGTAGGTCGACAATGCACAGTTTTTAAACTATTGAAACATGCTGCCACGCTCTCCGACTGGCCGCGGGATTGCCATGTTTCCGGATGCTCTGGACAGCGCATGATCGCGAATGCTTTGCCTGCCGGAGATCACTCGTTGGTAGCGCGCCAACCTTCCACTCTGGGGTCCTGGGGGCGAATCCGCCGGGGTCCCAACACATCCATTGTAGTTTCATGATGAGACGTACCGGGAACAAACCCGTCAACAGCTGTTAGTTCACGTGCAGAAAGTCTTCTACAAATTGTGTCGGCCATGAAAAGGGCCTTTTTTGCAGCTCGGACGTTGTTTACTTAAAGCAGGTGCTCGAACTGGCGACCCTCTGAGGCGACACAAGCTTGCTAATGTCGGACGGTGTTTTGCCGAACTCTTTGAAAGATTCTAGGCTTTGCCCTGATGTGATTGGCGGCATGTTGAATGCGATCCTCTTCGTCTCTATGTGGTTCGCGTCCAGGTGGTGAACTAGAACCTTGCAGTATCCCCACAGGAAAAAGCTGAGGGGCGTGACGTTCGGTGTTCGCGGGGACCATGTCATACGAGCACCTCTGCCAATTACCCGGCAGAGTTCATTTAAATATCCGCTCACAGCACGACTGATATGTGTGGGCTCCCCATCATGCTGCAACCACATGCGTAACCGTATGTCCAGGGGAATTTCTCCCAGCAGGCCAGGTGGAGTTTCTTGCAAACAGTGAGGTAATTTACCCCCGTAAGTCGAGGAGTTAAGACGGACCGGCCCAATCAGATGGTCACCCACAAGGCCTGTTGAGCGAAAATCGTTCCTGGCGTCCGTGGACGCACTTGACGTGAGGGTTTCCCCTGCCAAGTAGTGAATATTTCGAGCCTTGTAAAGGCCATCCCGATGGAAATTGCACTCGTCAGTAAACAACACAAAGGCGAAGAAATAGGTATCTCGTGCAACTCGTCGTAGAAGCCACCGGCAAAACCCTAGTCTGTGTTCATAGTCCGCCGAAGGATTTACGTCTTGGACAGGGTGAAAACTAAATGGATGCTATGAAACTTACTGGCAGATTAAAACTGTGTGCCCGACCGAGACTCGAACTCGGGACATTTGCCTTTCGCGGGCAAGTGCTCTACCAACTGAGCTACCGAAGCACGACTCACGCCCGGTACCCACAGCTTTACTTCTGCCAGTATCTCGTCTCCTACCTTCCAAACTTTACAGAAGTTCTTCTGCGAACCTTGCAGAACTAGCACTTCTGAAAGAAAGGATATAGCGGAGACATGGCTTAGCCACAGCCTGGGGGATGTTTCCAGGTTCGCAGAAGAACTTCTGTAAAGTTTGGAAGGTAGGAGACGAGATACTGGCAGAAGTAAAGCTGTGGGTGCCGGGCCTGAGTCGTGCTTCGGTAGCTCAGTTGGTAGAGCACTTGCCCGCGAAAGGCAAAGGTCCCGAGTTCGAGTCTCGGTCGGGCACACAGTTTTAATGTGCCAGTAAGTTTCATATCAGCGCACACTCCGCTGCAGAGTGAAAATCTCATTCTAAATGGATGCTGGCCTCATCCCTCAAACCGCCCAGACTAACCAGTGAGTGACCCCAATGTCGTATGCAACCGCTCGAGTGCTTGTCGTAGGTGCTTCCTCGAAGCGCACGAGAACAATCTCTTTAAATGCAACATCACCGTGACATCCCGCTAACGAGCCTGTTTGCCATTGAATTGCTGTAAACGTTTGCGGGTGTGGGTGGCGCCTTGCTGGGTACCGTTCCTCGTACAATCGTCGAGGTTCATGCGCATTACCGTCGGGTAGTCTATAAACGAAAACGATATCTCGCTGTTGTTCAAACGAGTACTGTGCCGACAAGCTTACTGTATGACGAAATCGCAGGTTACATGTATGTGCTCCGAGGCGAAGCTTAGGTATGAATGCCTGTGGCGTGAAGTGGATACAAACAGCAAGACCTATTCGACACGTGTGCGTATCACGTTGAGGCAGTGGCGTGGCGAGGAAAGTCTGAATGTGTGGTCAACCATAGCGCTGCCCGTCAACCGACGAACGGTAGCAGGGCAATCCCACGGCCAATCGGAGCGCATGACGTCAAGTTTAAGTAGTTTAAAAATGGTGCGTTGTCGACCTACACAACTTTAGCAATTTTGTTTCCTACTGGCATCAGTTATTCAGGGCTAAAATTTCCTTATACAATTTATCTCCAGCCTGTATACATAGTACAGACGCATAATACAGTCAGAACAATTTGATTAGCTTAAGGACAGGGGATGAAAGTACGTCTTAATAGGGGTAATATGGGAGTTTTACGCCCGTCCACTTCGCAAACATTGCGACTTATGAGCCTGATAACGTCCGACTACTGCTACTGGAGTGCGCTGCTGTCGCGTATACCACGTTGGGGCCCACGTACCGTGTGCAGAAGACGCATCGTTTCTGAGCGTTCAGCAGCACGTTGAACTCGGCACGCTCAAAGCTGACGTTTGGCGGCACGGTCCGTGTGACGACGAGTTAAGACCAGCGTGGCGGGCCCCGGTGCCGCTGCACCGGCTGACAGGGCAGCGCGAGTCTAGTCGAGGCTCGCCCGACAGTCGAGGCTAAAGTTCCGGGCGGGCCGAGCAGGTTCGTGCACGCCTGTGTTAGAGTGGCAAGTAGCCCGGAGATTCCACGAACGGAAGAGGGTCTCAGCCAAGCCAAGCGCCACAGAGAATGAACGTGTTGTGCATCACGTAAGACATTTCCAGAATAAACGTCATTTTATACCAGAGATCGTGTTCTTGAAGTTTATTTGAGTATAAATAAGGGGCGTGCAGAGAATCCTCTCGTATCAGACAGTCGCAAGGCAAACCTACTGCCTGCAAGTGCCCCCCCCCCTCCCCCATCTTCGTTTTTCCTTTCCTTCTACCCTTTTCTTTCTCATCATCTGTCCAGGTTTCCCCCGTCTTCCCTCAGCTGTGGTGTGTCATATTTGTGCCAACCTTTTAGTGCAGTGTTCAAGTGAGTGTTCAGTGTTGTGCGTCTTTCCAAAGTGTTGTGAACAGAAATCGTGCTGAAACTTCAGTTGACAGTTTCATTCTAAAATCATGCTGTCGCTGGATGTGATTTTTTACATCTCCTACAAAGAGAAACCAGACTGTCGCCGTGTATTTTAATTGTCTGTCTATTATTTTACCTGTCTGCTTCCTGTGTATTTTATTAGCATCACCAAGCCTTTGTTTTTTGTTGTGTGTTTTAATTGTCTGTCTATTATTTTACCTGCCTGCTTCCTGTGTATTTTATTAGCATCATATACCCTTTGTTTTATGTTTTAAACCGCGCGACTGCTACGGTCGCAGGTTCGGCTCCTGCCTCGGGCATGGATGTGTGTGATGTCCTTAGGTTAGTTAGGTTTAAGTAGTTCTAAGTTCTAGGGGACTGATGACCACAGCTGTTACGTCCCATAGTGCTCAGAGCCATTTGAACCATTTTTATGTTTCAAGTTCCACAATTTTACGCCATTTTACTATTTAAGTCACCTATTTTATCTCCTGCTTTTATTATTTATTATCTTCATTTTTTAAACAAATTCTGTAGGCTGAAACGCTGCGTACTAAGCTGCGGCCAGCCCGCCCCTCTTCAGGGAGAAACGAAATTTAATAAACGAAAAGAAAAGCTTGCAAGTGGACTGCGTTCATTCTGTTACGATAATTGGAGTCACCAGTTCGCATTCGCCTCTATTAGTTCTTGCTGATCTACTTTCAGAACGTCCCTCCATATCGCACTTATCCGTGCGGTGTCCTTCTCCATTGACACTGTGTTACTGGCTCCGGAACTAACACGAGGATCCAGCAACATTACTCACTGTAGCGTTTTTGCAACAGCCTTACCAGCGTTCCTTGGAACTATTCTCATGGAAGGGTTCGCCCTCGGCTGTGCCCGTTACGTTTTGTGTTGGTCGATAAATGTACAGTTGACCTCTGTCCTGCCCTCTTTCTGCCGTTGTGTATCCCCGTCTGTAGATAGGTGAGTCACAATTATTTTGGATGTATTCGTAGCGGTAATTTTGCCTTGTCCCTTCTCCTCCACTAGTGTCTCCTCTAGTGTCCTACTGTTTCTCCTCTTTTGCAGCTGTCAGAAAAACATTGGCGTCCAAAATTAAAGCAACAAACGGAATTTTTTCAAGGGTGCGTTTATTTTGCCACAAAACGGTGTAAACAGGTGATAGTTAATTAGAAACAATGTAAAGAATACAGAATGTAAGCAGCTGCAACATATTTAACGGTACACAAAAATGTTCTTCGTTTTTTCCAATGTAATGGATTTGCACACACAGTCCGACAACTGCTTAATGTGCCCATTATGAGGTGTTCTCCCGTCTGGCAACAATACAAGCCTGACAACGGCGGGACCTGCTGTGAGTGATGCTGTCAATTTCTTGTTGAGGCAGTAACGCCCATTCTTCCTGCAGAGCTGCTTCCAGTCTTGGAGAGTGGTTAGTGGCTGCTGACGTGTGCAATCCGTCTCCCTAGTGCATCTGAGGCATGCTCTGTGGGATTCAAAGCGAGAGAACGAGCAGGCCACGGCATGCGTGGAATATCTTCCATTTTCAAGAAAATATCAACCACCAGTGTCCTATAAGGTCGAGATTAACGTCTATCAATGCGAAGTCTGGACCCACAGCACCTCACAACAACAGCAAATGAGGTCGCAAGATCTCATCACGATACACGAAACCAGTTAATCCTTGCCGATTCACCTGTAGAATTTCATGAAGAGATGTTCGAGTGGTCAACATAATGCCTGCCCACAGCATTAGGGATACTCCTCGATATCGGTCTCTTTCCACAATGTTCGGATCCCGAAATCGAGCGCTCCATATGGGAATCCGTCGAGAATCACTCTCCAGACCAAATTAGGGCTCATCTGTGAAAAATAAATTGGGCCGCCATTCGACCGTCCAGGTCTCGACGTTCCCTTCTGTGAAGTCACGCCAGAAGTATACACACAGCAGGTCTCCAACAATAAAGGCCACTCTGCCGAAGCCTTCTGTATACTGTTTGGCTCTATACAACACGTCCAGGGGATGTTGCGAGGTCAGATGCCAGTTGCAATGCAGGACTAAGGCGGTACCGTTGCGCCCTTGCAGCCAAATAACGCTCCACTCTTTCTGACGTCATACATGGTCCGCCCTGTCCTGGTCTTCGGGATACAGTTTCGGCCTTTATAAACTGTCGCCTCATCCGGCAAACAACAGAATGATTCACATTAAGCTATCGGACTACATCAGTTTGCGACTATACTGCATCCATTCTTCCTATAGCCCTCCATTGCAGAGAGTCTGGTAGGCGTCCTCTCTGTGCCATACTACACCGTCTGTGACTGTGTACACAGCGACTGCGGATGTGGGCCTACCCTGCAAACACTACCCCGCTCGGTAGGTGCCCTGACGTCATTGCTAGCGTGGTTGTCCCTTGATCGGAATGCCACCTTCCATGCGGAACACGATCGCAACGATATCTATTGGCAGTTTTTATGATTAATTCGTAATTAGATGCAGAACTGGTAAATTGCAGTTTGTTCCTTTAATTTTGGTCACCAATGTTTTTTTGCACCTGATATACAGTTTCTATCATCGTTTCAGTCACGTGACTGCGGATATCGTGAGCTAGGTATTGCAAAAGCCAGCGCAAAATCTCACGTTCTTCACGAAACACTGTCTAATACCAATTTCTCTATAATTTTGTTTTCGAAAAATCGTGTTGGATTTTGTCAAATCTCCGGTTGTATCTACTGTTCCAGATCTAACTAATAACCTCGTCTTGTTTTCTTAAGGCCATGCTCTGAAATTCTGCTACAACAAGATTTCATTTTCTAGCCTTGTACCACAATTATAAGCTTCGTCATCCATCCGACTTACGACGTAAGTGAGTTTGGTCGGATCGTTCCACACTTCTAGCAGGAGACCTCGGAAGTTGCGGATGAAAGCAAAAAGGTGTACTCAATCATTTTTGGGGAGTACGACCGGGATATTACTAACTCTTGTACCGAAATTTTGTCTGACAGCTTTTCAACAGTTCTCAACATGCTTCGTTTGCAAGGTTTTTGAAGCACTTTACACTGTGGAGTAAATCCCCATATCATCACCTGATTCTGCTCGTGGACTATTGAAATTAAAGCTTGTAACTATGTTTTTGGCGTGGTGTGGCATGAGGGCTGAGTAGTATATATAAAAATGTGCTAACCGTGAAGCAAAGATTGGAGTACAGGAATTGTTTCGTTGTTGAAAGTGACAGCACACTGGGAAAATAGAAATTTGGTTATGCAACTCGTCTTGTGCCACAGTACAGCCAGACATGTAGTGATCGAAATTCTCGCCACCAGTCATCACCGGGCAACAGTAATCAAAGCGGGGAGGGCATTGTCGCCCTTTATAGAGCTGAAGTCTCAGAACTGGACTTGACTGTTGGCAAAGTTTTTCCTCCCAAGAGGCAGTTTCTGTGAAGCCGCGTTTCGAACGATAAGGCCGATGACAAACTGTGCATGTGACAAACGTGGAAAGAGCTGTGTAATCAGACGAGAAGTATTTACGATGGTTCATTTACGAGCCGGCGAAATGACCGCCTGGCACTAAAGTTCTGTTGCCCGACAGTTTCCTCTTTCACTGCTCGTCAACATGGGTTATGTGTGTTTCAGAGCACTGGAATGTAATAAAACGTCTAAACTAGTACTGAAAGTTCTGTGTTCTCAGTAAAGCGTGAAAATTGAATTTAAATCTTTTGTTTGTTTTTTCCATTTTTGTAATTCTCACTTGTCTCATTGGTGTCCACCTCTTGTCAGCAAGTATTGACTGTAGCTATATACATCGACACAACAGTATTTGAGTCGTCTGAAGAACTATCCGAAATTGAGGATCGGCTTTCGTACTGTACACTGATACAAACACAAATATTATACGAATGAAGGGAAGATTGTTCAGCAAAGGCTTCTGAAGTAATCTGTAGGTCACCTATAACAAATGAACGGTACAAAATACTGAACTATTAGAACTTTCGACAATACTACCTGTTAATGAAGAGCGTATAAATAAGTTCGCATTTTCTACGTTGCACAGTGCATCATCCAAGAAGATAAAAATGGTTCAGATGGCTCTGAACAGTACGGGACTTAACATCTGAGGTCATCAGTCCCCTAGAACTTAGAACTACTTACATCTAACTAACCTAAAAACATCACACACATCCATGCCCGAAGCAGGATTCGAACCTGCTACCGCAGCGGTCTCGCGGTTACAGACTGAAGCGCCTAGAACGGCTCGGCCACTGCGGCCGACCATCCAAGAAGAGTGCTGCAATCTTACTTATTTTCCGATAAACAAATGAGAAGAAACAGTAATAAATAAGACACATTTGCTTTTGGGTATGAAAGGATCTGTGCATGTTGTTATCTTCAGAAGTTAGCTTTCTTCGACCGAGTGGGGTAACGCTTGTCACCCATCTTTAGTGACCTTGTTTTAGGACGAACGTTAAGCACTGATCTCTTCCTCTTTCTCCTTAGTTTTCTTAATACCGTTTCCTGGGAGGAGTGTGTGGTTGGCCAATACTATTAAGGAAAATTACAGGGTATTTTTTATTAATTTAACGAAGAAACCTCGCTCGGATACAGGTTCCACTATGAGACTTAATTTCTGAGGTCATCAGTCCCCTAGAGCTTAGAAGTACTTACACCTAACTAATCTAAAAACATCACACATATGCATGCCCGAGGCAGGATTCTATGCTGCGACCGTAGCGGTCGCGCGGTTCCAGACTGAAGATCCCGGCCGACTTGGATACAGGTGATTGACATAATGTTATTTTTCTGTCGAAACGGCACACTTCTCTTAAGAATTCTTTTTATAGAACGAAAATTCGCTACAGTTTCAACAATTTTCTTAATTTATCCTACGGCCAGTTCCGACACTAAAATCTTCGTCTTCAGGAGCCTCCAACTGCGATCAGGACGAGTGGCTACAGACGTACATGTGCTATGGGGCCGACATACTAAAATGAAAGCTACAGTCGGGAAAAGTGTTGTTCACACATAATGGTGGTCGGGCTACAAACGCATGGGAATGGAACAAGAACGCTATCTTTGGGGAGGGTTGCGGGCAGAAATCAACTCAGTAGTACTGCAAATAAACATGTATGTGAACTCAAATGCGCAGGACAAGCAACCACAGCGCCTGTTTGTTTGGATAGCCCAACAAGCATGTGACTAGTGCAGACGGCCCGGAAGTCAGCTGACCGCGGCGGTGGAAGCGACTTACATAGGAGCCAATGAGGTGTGGAACCGAAGTAAATATCCGCAAAAGAGTGGTAAACTGGGGTTGACTCGCCCTTACGCGAGGACATGTGTGGTTCACAAGATCAATGCAAGCTCGAACTACAAATATTAACGTAATAAAATAATAAAATATGGCGAATCGCCACAAATGCCTAAAGCCAGCGTGATAGAGTACATTAGATTAAAGAGATATGAGATTAAAACGCAGCTAAAATAATGGTAGGGATAATGTGTAGAAATATATCTAAAAATTGAGCAATAGGAAAACGAGAGGTAAGGTGTGGTAGGATAATGATGCAAACTGTTGAGATCGGTACTCATTTACGAACTCGTCCTTAGAGAGACAAAAGTCTTAGTATAAAAAGCTTAGTTAGGCCTAAAATGATAAACTCTACAGAAGTAACAGTGTACACATACGAGACAGCACTTTGCATCCACATACAATCAAACGTAATGAAAATAGACGAGGAGTAAAAGGACTATAGACTAGGAATAGGAAAAGCGAATAAAGAAATTAAGTTTACGTATAATGGAGGTGGTCCCATTGGTTGGGGTTTTATACGACAGAGTCGCTGAAATGAAATAGCGTAAACTAATTTAGATATATAGGCGCGTCACCTTTAAGGCACGAAACAGTATAAACGTAAGTGTACCGGGAAATATCCAAGAGTCAACGTGGCGGGATTCACGACGGTAACAAGATAAAATAAAAAAACTGCAACAAAAACAGGGGGTAACAATGGTACACGTAAATTACATCCAAAAACCAAGCAATAACACTCCGACTGCTGGGACCAGTAATCGTGGGTGGCCTCGTCCTTAGGAGCCATGAACAAGGTCTTAATACAAAAAGCTGATATACACAACGTACACACGTAAAACAGTACGGTGCGTCTCATCGCACCAATCTTTAAAGAAAAAAAATATGGAAGAGGCAGAAGGGGCTCTGAACTAGAACTTAGCAGGCGAGCTACGAAACTATGTCTGTATGTAGTGGATAAGATCATTAAAATTCAGGTACAATAAGATCAATGTGACTACAGAGTCATTAAAATAAAATAGAGGAAACTAAATTGACGTTCACGGAACGGTCGTTGAGGAGCCACCAGTGTCAGCCCCTTCTTTCACCTACGCCGCCAGTTGCAGTTGCACGTCTGTTCACCCCTAGACTTCTCCGCAGCCACCGTCCACCCCTGTCATGTATGACCCACGCTGCATCATAGGTGCCTGGGCACCGGCTTTGCATAGCGCCATTTTGCCATGAACGGATTCTCAAGCCGCTTCTGAAATGTTTCGTATGGTTAATACACTACTGGCCATTAAAATTGCTACACCAAGAAGAAATGCACATGATAAACGGGTATTCATTGGACAAATATATTATACCACAACTGACATGTGATTACATTTTCACACAATTTGGGTGCATAGACCCTGAGAAATCAGTGCCCAGAAAAAGCACCTCTGGCCGTAATAACGGCCTTGATACGCCCGGGCATTGAATCAAACAGAGCTTGGATGGCGTGTACAGGTACAGCTGCCCATGCAGCTTCAACACGATGCCACGGTTCATCCAGAGTAGTGACTGGCGTATTGTGACGAGCCAGTTGCTCGGCCACCATTGACCAGACGTTTTCAATTGGAGAGAGATCTGAAGAATGTGCCAGGGCAGCAGTCGAACATTTTCTGTGTCCAGAAAGGCTCGTACAGAACCTGTAACATGCGGTCTTGCATTAATCTGCTGAAATGTAAGGTTTCGCATGGATCGAATGAAAGGTAGACCCACGGGTCGTAACACATCTGAAATGTAAAGTGCACTGTTCAAAGTGCCGTCAATGCGAACAAGAGGTGGCCGAGACGTGTAACCAATAGCACCCCATACAATCACGCCGTGTGATACGCCAGTATGGCGATGACGAATACACGCTTCCATGTACATAGACGTCAGATGTCGCCAAACACGGATGCGACCATCATGGTGCTGTAAACAGAACCTGGATTCATCCGAAAAAATGACGTTTTGCCATTCGTGCACCCAGGTTCGTCGCTGAGTACACCAACACAGGCGCTCCTCTCTGTGATGCAGCGTCAAGGGTAACCGCAGCCATGGTCTCCGAGCTGATAGTCCATGCTGCTGCAAACGTCGCCGAACTGTTCGTGCAGATGGTTGTCTTGCAAACGTCCTCATCTGTTCACTCAGGGATCGAGACGTGGCTGCACGATCCGTTACAGTCATGCGGATATGATGCCTGCCATCTCGACTGCTAGTGATACGAGGCCGTTGGGATCCAACACGACGCTCCGTATTACCCTCCTGGACCCACCGATTCCATATTCTGCTAACATTGGATATCGACCATCGCGAGCAGCAATGTCGCGATAAGATAAACCCCAATCGCGATAGGCTACAATTCGACCTTTATCAAAGTCAGAATCGTGATGGTACCCATTTCTCCTCCTTACACGAGGCATCACAACAACGTTTCACCTGGCAACGCCGGTCAACTGCTGTTTGTGAGTGAGATACTTTCCTCACATCAGCACATTGCAGGTGTCTCCACCGGCACCAACCTCGTGTGAATGCTCTGAAAAGCTAAACATTTGCATATCAGAACATCTTCTTCGTGTCGGTTAAATTTCGCGTCTGTAGCACGTCACCTTCGTGGTGTAGCAATTTTAATGGCCAGTAGTATACAAGTGAAGTCAGCTATCAACACCGTTTAAACAGTCTACTGGCTTAAGAACAGCAGTGCAATACAAAAATTATCAGTTTCTCAGATTGCAACCATTGCAGTTACAGACAGGCCTTATTCATCACAAAAAAAGTGTCCTTCACTGTGCTGCAACCAAACTGACTGACTTTAAAGACAGTCAATACCCAGTAAAAAAAATCGGAATTGTGATTATTTTCCGACAATTCTGGGACTGATGAGAATATACAATGCATTGAGTTCCGTATTGGTTAATAAAGATGTACGCAGAAAAGACTCACGCTACTACTTTTGTATTTTAACTTACAAATCCGAGTCAGCGAAGTGTGTGAAGTGGAAAGCAGTTGGTTGTGAGTTGTCTGACCGAGGCGACGTGACGTTTTACGTAGATTTGTGTTAAAGCTCTCTGAAGCGCTGATAGCTCTCATAGTTGTGACAAGATTGCCTCAACGATATAATTGTAATATTCGCCCACTGGCCATCTTCAGCCAATAATACCATGAGTTGGTGTTGTACCGGGGCAACTTACGACTACCCGAGTTCGTCTTCATCGTACTATCAAAACGTATATGCATCACCAAATGGTCTAGTGACGACATTAACTGTGCTTGTATACAGTGTGGTCCTAAACTATATGTCAAAGATGAAGCCAGGTACAGGGGACCTACATACGCAGATTTCGTGTAGGAATGCGTGTGCGATAGTGAAAATATTCCAGCGCTAGCCTGTACAGCTGTATAAATCACAGAAAACTGAAAACGCATGTAAAGACAAATGACACCAGAAATTTATTAATGGTTTAGAAGAGGTACTCAAAGTAAAGGCCACTATCAGCGATACACGAATCACACAAACGGCGCATGGATCGGTGTAGATTAGAAAATCCGCCGGGCATTTCGATCACATGTCCAGCAGCAACAGACACGCGGGCAACTAGATCTTCTTCGGATGTGACGGGACCGTCGTACACCCCGCTTTTCATAGGAGCCCGCAAGAAAAAATCCACGCACGTTAAATCGAGAGAACGCGGTGGCCAAGGAACTGAACCGTCCTGACCACCGCCGGCCGCAGGCTAACGTTTCGACTGAAGTGGGCAGGGGCTCCATCTTGCCGGAACCACATCTGTGTGCGGACAGCTAGACGAATATCACCCAGATATTCGGGTAAGGCCTCCTGTAGGAAGATGTTGTACGAGTGGCCAGTTAAACGACTAGGCAGAATATACGTCACGACCAAGTTATTGTGCACAATGCCTGTCTAAACATTAATGGTAAACCTTTGTTGGTAGGCGTATGCTACTGTCTCACGTGGGTTACCATGAACCGTGTAAAGGTAGCCTCGTCAGTAAACAAAACATCTGCATTGAAGGTTTCATTGGCTGCAGTCTGCTGTACTTACCGACGAGAAAAGTTGAGACGAGGAAGATAATTGTCAGGGGTCATTTCTTGACCTCTCTGTAAATGACACGGATGCATTTAGTGTTCACGTAAACTTCTCAAAACACTTTGATGGCTTACGCCCAACGCACGTTTTACAGCTCTCGGACTCGACGAAGGATTATCATCTACTGTGTTTAGTATCCGTTCTCCCGTTGCGGAGTTCTACGATATCTTCCAGTGCCAGTTCCACGCCTGGAAGCATAAAACGGTCGACTTGTGTGTAACTGCCGGCGAAGACGCTCGAAGGTTCGACGATCCGGCTGATTCCTATCCGGCAATCGCTCCTTGTATATCCTTTGAGCAGCTAATACATTCCGTCGTGCATCCCCATGCATGAAATGCCAGCTCCACATTGGTGAAACGATGCATGCTGCTCGAGATCCGTGCGGGAAATGATGAATCCACCCAGCGAAGCGCTTTTATGTTCCGCAGTTATCAGCGCTCTCTATCGGCTCAAGGCGGCATTACCGCATACTATACAACATCTGCTTATTTCGGTCCCCTTTAATCCCCATTTCATTTTTGACACATAGGACCACATAGGACCAAATCGTTTATTAGAATCATCACACACTTACTAGACTCATGCGCTTTGTCTACAGAGCAACATGTAAATTTCAAGTCTAAATTTTTAAGCGCTCTCATCAATACAGTACGTAAAAGTAACATCTTAATCTTTCAAAAATTCTTTTAGATTGCCCAAAACCCAGGCGATCATTGTAGGCAAAACCACCCCTTCCTTCCGCCTCCTTGATTTCTATCTCACCATCTATGGCGGTCCTATCGCCCTCACCCCCACCCTTAAGTACCTTGGCGTCACCCTCGACCGTCGACTCTCTTGGCCCCCCATCTACGGACAATCCAAGCCAAGGCACGGTACCAACTCTGTCTCCTCAAGTTCCTTTCCGGCCGTACGTGGGGTCTGGACCCCTCCACCATACTCCACACCTATAAATCCCTCATCCGCCCTATCCTTTGTTACGCCCATACGGCCTGGATCTCCGCCCCCCCCCCCTACCTTTTATAAATCCCTTCAAATCCTTGAACGCCATGCACTCCGCCCTCCCCCAGGCGGATCCTGTACGATCTCATTCCGTTCCCCCACCTCCTCCTTTTCCTTGAAGGGATACAGATCCTGTACACCTCCCACAAACTCGATCCTCCTCACCCGCTTGTCTCGCCCATCCTCTCCCACCCCCGCCCGCTGCCGCGCCTGTATTCCCACGTCCCACCCGGTCTCCATCTCTCCACCCACCTTACCCTCTCCCAAGGTGGCTTCCGCCAGCTCCCTCTCCCTGATGATGCCGTCCTCCCCTCCATTTACCCCTCCTACCAACTTTGATCCTCGCACCCTCTTCCTGTGTTTGCTCCTTTGGGCACCCTCTCTCCTTTCTCTCCCTCTTCCCTCCCTCCTCCATTTCTCCCCACTCCTCCCCCGGGCTTCCCCACCCCTGTTTCTCTCCTCCCCCCCCCATCTCCTCAGCCATTGGCATCCTCACCTCTCCCCCACCTCCCCCTTATTCCTCTCTTGGTAGGTCCCCGGACTCACACACGCTAAGTGGACATTCACGCACTGGAGAAAATCGCCATCAGTGTCTCGTGTGTGCCGCCGTGTTTAGAGTTCAGTGTTCACCGTCACACTCCATCGTTCACCAGTGCCATCGACATCTTCAGTGTTTGTGCTTCGTGTCAACAGTTTTTTGTGTGGATTGTCACTGAGTGTGAACGGCTTCATGTTTTATATGTTCATGTGTCTACTGTTTTTGCTCCGCCGTTTTGTTCCATCCCATGTGTCTTCTCTGTTTTATCATTGCACTATCTTTGGCTGAAGAGCGGCGTATTGTGCTGCCGCCAGCCTACCTGTTATACTGGTATTAAAATCACAATAAATAAAAAAAAACTTTTAGATTGCCCTTTCCCAAGGTGGCCTCCACCAACTCCCCCTCCCTGATGATATCCTTGTCCCGTCCATCTACCCCTCCTACCAGTTCCGACTCTCCCCTCCCATTCCTCCCTTTCCTCCCTTTTTTCCAACTACCTCTGCCTTTGACCTGGAGGCAGCTCCCCCCCATCACCACTGTGAGTCCATCCCCGACGATTGTCGCAAGTGTTTCCGTGTGTCAGTGTCTCTCCTTTTGCGTACAGTGTCTTCATCAGTGTTTTCACTACGTTTGTGTCTCCACCTGGACGTCTTCATCTGTTTTCAACTGGTGAACTTTTGGCAGAAGAGCGGCGTATGTAGGCCGCTGCCGGCCCGCCTCAGCTGAGGCATGAAATCACAATAAAGGAAAAAAAAATCTTGTAGATTCATAATGCTGAATACTTGATTCTCAACTGAGACACGACACTGTGTTTACAAGTGTGTGTACCAGTTTCTGATCTTTCCTTCTATTCACTGATGGACCAAAGTATTATGACCACTTGCTTAGCAGCTTATTGGTTACACAATGGGGCGCAGTACAGCAGCGATTCAGTGTGGCATGGCCTCGACGAATCCTCAGTAAGTTTCGAGAGACACGTAACGCCAGATATCTATTTACAGGTCACGCAATTCCCGTAAATTTCTGGCTGGTGGTTTGCGGGTGCGGTGCTCGCACTCGGTAGTGTCCCATATGTATTCCATAGGGTTAATACCATTTGGATTTGCTGGCCAAGACATCAGTGTGCGTTCACTACAGTGCTTCTCACCCCGTTATAGAAGATTCGGGCATGGCAGAGGCAGTTACCTTGCTGGAAGGTGCCATCGCTGATGGTGAAGACATCAACCGTGATGAAATACGCGCGGTTTGTAATGGTAGTTCCGTAACTGGCACAGTGCCTTTGGTTACCACCACAGGTCCCATGGAAGCCTAGATGCGTGTTAGCCACAGCACAAGCCTGTCACCATCAATCTGCATCTGTTGCCCAGTGCGTATCTCGTGAAGCCTTTCGCCTGGGTGACTCTGTCTCCGGATGCGATCAACAGTCTGGTGTAACACGAAACGTGATTCATCCAACCATGCGACACGATTCCATTCATCTGCGGTCCAATGTCGATGATCCGTTGCTCACTGCACTCGTAATTGACGATGTGTTTGGCGCAATGTGTAAACTCGTAGGGGTCATGTGTTGTGGAATCCCGTGTTGAACAATGTGTGCTGACAGGTGTGCTCCTAAACACTTGTGCCTGTATTTCTTTCTGTCGCCATGTCTACTCTAGATCGCCACTCATCCTTCTTTGCAACTCTGGCCAGCCTGCAGTCTCCAAGTTGCGTGGTGAGACGAGGACGTTAGACACCTTGTCGCCTGCTCGTAGTTTTAACGTCCTTCAACCAGTTTGGACGGCTACTCGTGACACTAGTACACGAACAGACGGCCATCTTTATCAGTGCCAGATGCCAACCTGTAACTACTCTCATGCTCATAAATTAAAGGTAATTGCAGAATGTGGTGCCACAGAACGTGGTACTACACAAAACTGGCGCTAATAGCATAGGCACATAGGGAACACACACAACACACATCTGTATGTCCACGGTGTTGGTGATAAGTTGAGAAAACCGCCCCAAAACACGTGTGCTACGAAACGCCACTGTTTCCTGCGCATGTACGCCGACATAAGTATGGGATATGATCACCATGCACACGTACACAGGCCGCACAACGGGTTGGCATACTCTGGATCAGGCAGTCGAGCAGCTGCTGGAGTATAGACTGCCATTCTTGCACCAGTGCCTGTCGAAGCTCCTGAAGTGTTGTAGGTGTCTGAAGACGTGCAGCGATACGTCGACCGAAAGCATCCCAGACGTGCTCGATGGGGTTTAGGTCTGGAGAACAGGCAGGTCACTCCATTCGCCTCATATCCCTGTTTCAAGGTACTTCTCCACCATGGCAGCTAGTTGGGGCCATGCGTTATCATCTATCAGGAAGAAGTTGGGACCCACTGCACCCCTGAAAAAACGGACATACTGGTGCAAAATGACGTCCCGATACACCTGACCTGTTACAGTTCCTCTGTCAAAGACATGCAGGGCTGTACGTACACCAACCATAATCCCACCCCACACCATCAAACCACGACCTCCATACAGGTCCCTTTCAAGGACATTAAGGGGTTGGTATCTGGTTCCTGGTTCACGCCAGATGAAAACCCGGCGAGAATCACTTTTCAGACAATAACTGGAGTCGTCCGTGAACATAACCAGGAACCACTGTTCCAATGACCATGTACTGTGTTGTGTTCTTGACACCAGGCTTTACGGGCTCTCCTGTGACCAGGGGTCAGTGGCATGCACCTTGAAGTCTCCGGGTGAATAATCCGTGCCTGTTCAGTCGTCTGTAGACTGTGTGTCTGGAGACAACTGTTCCAGTGGCTGCGGTAAGGTCCCGAGCAAGAGGCTACCTGCAGTACTCAGTGGCCGTCTGTGGGCACTGATGGTTAGATATCGGTCTTCTTGTGGTGTTGTACACTATTAACGTCCTGTACTGTAGCGCCTGGACACGTTTCCTGTCTGCTGGAATCGTTGCCATAATCTTGAGATCACACTATGTGGCACACGGAGGGCCTGTTCTACGACCTGCTGTGTTTGACCAGCCTCCAGTCGCCCTAGTATTCTTCAACACATAGTCACCATTAGCATGTCTGAAAACGTCTGCACACTTACTCCGCTGCACCGTACTCCGACATGCACCAAACGACCTCTGCATATGTGGGCTGCTGCCAACGCCACCGTGCTACGACAGCAGATCAAATGCACAACATGGTCATACCCCAAGGTTATTTAAACCCGCAAACCGCCCACCAGAGCGTTGTTTCACCACGTATCATTATTATCCTTAATGTATGAGCATGAGTGTATATGACGTTCGTATCTGGGCATTGATCAACCAGAGGATACGGAGCAAAAAAGGTCTACTGAACGTATGTTCGGAAATGCATTGCTTCCATACTAGAGACCGCTTTTTCAATCATACTTTGTTACAGAGCCTGCAGCCGACCGCGGTGGCCACGCGGTTCTAGGCGCTGCAGTCTGGAACCGCGCGACTGCTACGGTAACAGGTTCGAATCCTGTCTCGGGCATGGATGTGTGTGATGTCCTTAGGTTAGTTAGGTTTAAGTAGTTCTAAGTTCTAGGGGACTGATGACCTCAGACGTTAAGTCCCATAGTGCTCAGAGCCATTTGAACCATTTTTGAACAGAGACTGCGGTATAATACGCGCCATACCATGCAGCCTCAGTTACTGTATACGTGGTTTCCTCCTAGACGGTGAAAATGTTCCTCATACGTCCTCTCCTGGCATAGTAATTGTTAATGTGTCCGATTCGCTTCTCTTGCTAACTCGTATTGGATCTGGTACAGCGTTGTACACAATGGTTCCGTATTCGAATCGAAAGCTTGCCGACGTGATGTTTACTTACGGAAAAAGCAAATGGCAACGGGCGGCGAGTAGCAAGGTTGTATCAGGACACCTATCCCCGCCTAAAATAACCAAAGCATTCACTGTTTGCAACAGTATTTTGCTATTTTGCCTTTTGTCTGAGACGGGGTCGCTTCAGAAAGCAGGGAGTGATGAAGGAAGTACCCGAAATGTTCGGACAACAGACTTGGACGTAAATGAGATTAACACTGTGGAAAGTGAACGCCCTGTCAGTACCAAGCAGTTGGCCAGCCAGTATAGAGTAAATCACACACCGTGCTGAGCATTCTCCATTCTCGTTACTACTCTTTAGGCTAGGTGCAAATTGAAACGCGGATAGCGTGTGTGGCTCGGCGCAGCGCAGCGCTCTTTTTTTGTAACTAGACAGGTTCTATTGGGACCGCGCAAATTGCGACGCGACGCGACTGGGACGCGACTGAGACGCGACACGCGCCTGCGCCAGGTCGCGCGGCGTTGTGGTTGAGGTACAGTTTCTCGCGCCGCGCGTCGCGCGTTCCTCGCTAGCACCGCGGGAAATTTGAGGCGGGGAGCGGAAAAGTAGCCCGGCCATGTGCTCACATCGGAACGGCGCATATGAGCAGTGGTAATATTGCCCATACGATAAATTTTTCCTTACTGTGTACTGAATTTTATTGCCTTTGGGTAGTGTTTCATTTTTCGCCATTTAAACCCTCCAGCTTTCTTTGTTTGTACATTATAGTTCTCTGTTATTTATATCTGTATACTTTTGTTTTGTTTTTCTTCTGTCAAGAAAAATGCGTACTTCACTAAATGGTGACCCATTGGCCGCTGGAAATGTATCATATGCCTCCGCTATGTTTTCAGATCGCAAGGGACAGAGGGCAGTGAATAAGAAAGCAAGGAATATTATAAAATCATGTGATTAAGAAGCAAGGCAGGATAGTAAAAAAAGGTTATCTTCTCGCTGCCTAGTATGCTGGCGTTTCTGTACGATCTGTTAAAAAAATTTGGAAAGGCATAATCACCACAGATGTGATCCCTTTCTGCTCCTGGTAAAAATAGTCCAAGATCTGAAGTGTAGAAGTCTCACTGTGATTACTTGGTTATGGATATAATTATGTAATACGACATACTGTACTACATGCATGTGAACATTACATTTCCACTGCAAGCTAGAAAACAGTCGAAAAGCAGTCACAAATAACAATGTTTTAATTGGTTCCCCGTGATGAGAAAAGCATTTCAAATGTTGCATGCACATTATCAGCATTAATAAACTAGTAATACAACAGGCTACACAAATGATGAAAATGGTCGGTATTATTTCGAAAGTAGGAATATCCAAAAAGAGTGTTATGATTAGATATATTTAATTTGTTGAAATGTGCTGTGCATACCTCCGCTGCTGACAATAGACTGACCATTGTGTTGTGCGACGGACCAATTGTTTATTTTTCTCAATAACAACTATTTTATTCGCGATCACACATTGTCAGTTTGGCAAGCCGTAGGTGAATAACCAGCGTCTGGCATGTGCCTATCATTCCACCTGAAGGAACGCTCGTCATTATTTTAATATTGCTCAGATCAAGAGAAGGAATAAAGTCCTTTGGTAAGTTTCCATTTCAGTCGCTCAGTGCTAAAAATACGATGGGTTACGGGGATTCCACGAAAATGCCAACAGAATTGGCAATTTATTTTTGTGTGAGTTGATAACCTTTTCTCATTCAAAGAAGCATCACCGTTTGTGAGTAAGGCCACATTTCTCATGGTGAATGGTTTAATTGTACTTCCTTTGTCACAGTGTAATTTGCCAAACTCATCTCACAGCAGCTATTGAAACAGAATTCCGAAACGGAGTGCCTCATTAAACAAGTAATTGGCAATCACAGAGCTCAATAGCTTACGAAAAACCTCATAGTGTCGGTTTGCAGTAACATAAAAGAAGAAATTTCATGTTTATTTTCATACTAGAAAGCTCTTGTATCGCTAGCTGTCGATAACTCTTAAAAATTACAGTCACTGGAGTGAAATAAATAAAAAGGGAAGTATAAGTACTGATATATCGCCATAGATAAGAAAGTTCCATGTGTTTAAGAATTGGCAAAACACTCTCCTCCTTGTGTGCTATCATTCGATAAGCTTTCGTTTCAATGTCTACAGCGGTTTAGGAGATATGAGAGATGTTGCGAATATTTCATTTTCGCGGGCGTGAGATCGGAAGTGGGCGCGCTACATAGGAACCATTTTCTCGAGATCGGAGGCAGATAGAGACCTCCTCCCAAGCCTAAACAAAAATTCAACATGTTAGCTAAATTTCATACGCAGCAACATATGGTGTAATACGCACCAAACTGAAAATCATAGCGACCCCTAATTTTCATTGCAAACTTTTTGAGTTTTGCGTAGTGTCTTACTAAAATGTGTACATCACAATAAGAATGGTCATAAGCGAGATGATGGGCATTTTGCCACGAAGCTGACATGTAACGCTACAAGTAAGGCAAAAATAAAATATTTTCAGTGACTAGTTTCTGTAAAATCGTTCGAGGAAGATAACAGGTTGCGCGCGCTTCGGTTCTGTCAGCGCAGAGCGTTGCCAGTCGGCGCGTGCGAAGTACGCTGTACGCGTGGCAGTATGCGCTGCACCCGCGCGACTCGTGCGGCACGGGCGTGTCGCGCTGTAGTGTCGTGTCAAGTCACACGTCTCAATTTGCGTCTAGCCTTCACTTACAGCGTGTGCACGGCTTACTAGCGACAGATTTTCCACAACGGAAGCAGTTTTATCACTGGTTTCTTCGCCAGGCAACCACGATTCCGGGATTTGTGTCATCCATCCTCTCCAAAGATGAGGCCAACTTTATGCGAAGTGGCAGCTTTAACTTTCGTAACAGTCATCTATGGGATTTTATGCAGAACGCTCATGGTATGGTCATAGTGAATCATCAGCATCATTGCAAGCGGAATGTGTGGGCCGGAATAACTGGCGACCGTATTTTGGGGACAGTCTTCCTTCCACATCGCCTAACAGGGCGGAACTATCGACGTTTCTTGCAGGTGACTTTGCCTCCCTTGCTGGAAGAAGTTCCATTGATGACACAAATGATTATGTGGCTGCTACATGGTTGTGCTACAGCCCACTTCACCTTTAACGTCCGGACGTATATCAATCTTGTCTGCTGTGGTCGATGAATCAGACGAGGAAATCTAGTTGCTGAACCTGCTCGTTCACCCATGCGATTTCTGGTCATGGGGCCATCTAAAAAAAAAAAAAATGGTTCAAATGGCTCTGAGCACTATGGGACTTTACATCTGTGGTCATCAGTCCCCTAGAACTTAGAACTACTTAAACCTAACTAACCTAAGGACATCACACACATCCATGCCCGAGGCAGGATTCGAACCTGCGACCGTAGCAGTCGCGCGGTTCCGGACTGAGCGCCTAGAACCGCTAGACCACCGCGGCCGGCGGGGCCATTTCAAAAGTATCGTGAATGCAGAGCACATTCCAGCTGTGGAGACATTGGAGTAGCGTATTCTTGCTGCCTTGGACACTAGTCGGACGCATCTTGGCCGATGTGAACTTGTGAGAGAGAACATGCTATCGCACAAAGACGCATGCGTCGAGGCTCATGGAAACCATTTTCAACACATACTGTAGCTTTGTCTGCTTGCTACAGCGCGTATTAGACCGTAGTCTTTGTAACAGTGTATGATTGAATAAATGGTCTCTAGCACGGAAACTATGCATTTCCGGACGTAAGTTCATTAGATCTTTTTTGTTCCCTATCCTTTCATTGATCAATCCCTAGAGACTGTACACGCTTGAAAGAATCACCCTGTGTACTTTCCTTGCCAAGTCACGTGCCAGCAGTGCCACCAGGATTGAATTTCGCTGTGGGCACTGGTCGTAATCTTTTGCCTCGTCAGTGTGCGTAGTAGCAACGGCGTTGTAATAACGTTGTTGTATATGCTATTTCGTATAAGCGAAGTGCTGAACGTTAGTACATAACACAAACGACTCGTTTCGATTTCACGTACTATTATAACGTATTATCTTTTTACCAAGGGAACAATTGGGCTAAAAATATCCGTGTGGCCTGTGGGTACGCCAGAGCGAGAATGCCGTCCCCAAAGTGCTCCCCCAGGTCAACAAACACTCTCCTGCTTCGATAGGATCGAGCTCCGTCTTGTGTGGAACCCATCTTGTCGGGATAAGGGTCACTTCGCATAATAGGGATGAAATCACCTTCCGAAACGTTCACCTACGGTTCGGTAGTCACCGTGGCATCAAGGGACCGCGCCGATTATTCCGTGACTGGACATTGCACTCCACGCAGTCACCCGCTGAGGGTGAAGAGACTTAGATCGTGAAATGCAGATTCTCAGTCCACCAAATGCGGCAATTTTGGAATTTGACGAACCCAGCTAAATGAAAGTGGGCTTCGTCGCTAAACCTTACCAGATTCACATCAAAGTGCTGTTCGTCAATTCTGTGATAATAATGTTGGTGAAACACAACCGCTGTTCCATTGCCCTGGGGCGTAATGGCTGGTAAGTTTGAATGTTGTTGGGAAGAGATGCATGTCTTCAACAAAAATTTGTCGCAGTGCCTCCCGGTTAGTTCTCATCAGTTGTGCAGCTCGTCTGTTCGATTTCCTGGGGCTGTTTTAAATACAGCGCATGGCTTCTCCATGTTTCCAGGTGTTTTGACCACTTCTGGTCGACCGCCATTGCCAAGAATGTCATCACGAACAATAACGTAACGAATCAAATACTTTACTGTTATTTGACCGGTTGTCCTCAGCTCGACCTCGGTCGCTAACTTTCTTTGAACTGCAATCGAGCTGTTATTGCTCGAGAATTGGCCTTCACAAGCGCTATGCGCTCAGACACGCTCTACCGTGAAATTTGCACTTGGCCGACAACAACAAGCCGCGCGCACATACGCATACGAATTCCCAACTCGCCCCCCCCCCGGCCAACAGAGCAGTTTGAATGTCCTAACGCAAACCGTTCACAAATTACGACGATTTTATTTTATATACACTACTGGCCATTAAAATTGCTACACAACGATGAAATGCAGATGATAAACGGGTATTCATTGGACAAGTATATTAAACTAGAAATGACTTGTGATTACATTTTCACGCAATTTGGGTGCATAGATCCTGAGAAATCAGTACGGCCTTGATACGCCTGGGAATTGAGTCAAACAGAGCTTAGATGGCGTGTACAGGTACAGATGCCCACGCAGCGTCAACACGTTACCACAGTTCATCAAGAGTAGTGATTGGCGTATTGTGACGAGCCAGTTGCTCGGCCACCATTGACCAGACGTTTTCAGTTGGTGAGAGATCTGGAGAATGTGCTGGCCAGGGCAGCAGTCGAACATTTTCTGTATCCAGAAAGGCCCGTACAGGACCTGCGACATGCGGTCGTGCATTATCCTGCTGAAATGTAGGGTTTCGCAGGGATCAAATGAAGGGTAGGGCCACGGGTCGTAACACATCTGAAATGTAACGTCCACTGTTTAAAGTGCCGTCAATGCGGACAAGAGGCGACCGATATGTGTAACCAATGGCACCCCATACCATCACGCCGGGTGAGACGCCAATATGACGATGACGAATACACGCTTTCAATGTGCGTTCACCGCGATTCTCGCCAAACACGGATGCGACCATCATGATGCTGTAAACAGAACCTGGATTCATCCGAAAAAATGACGTTTTGCAATTCGTGCACCCAGGTTAGTCGTTGAGTACACCATCGCAGGCGCTCCTGTCTGTGATGCAGCGTCCAGGGTAACCGCAATTATGGTCCCCGAGCTGATAGTCCATGCTGCTGCAAACGTCGTCGAATTGTTCGTACAGATGGTTGTTGTTTGCAAACGTCCCGATCTGTTGACTCAGGGATCGAGACGTAGCTGCACGATCCGTTAGAGGCATGTGGATAAGATGCCTGCCATCTCGACTGCTAGTGATACGAGGCCGTTGGGAACCAGTACGGCGTTCCGTATTACCATCCTGAACTCACTGATTCCACATTCTGCCATCAGTCATTGGATCTAGACCGACGCGAGCAGCAAAGTCGCGATACGATAAACCGCAATCGCGAAAGGTTACAATCCGACCTTTATGAAAGTCGGAAACGTGATGGTACGCATTTCTCGTCCGTACACGAGGCATCACAACAACCAGGCAACGCCGGTCAACTGCTGTTTGTGTATGAGAAATCGATTGGAAAGTTTCCTCATGTCAGCATATTCTAGGTGTCGCCACCGGCGTCATCCTTGTGTGAATGCTCTGAAAAGCTAATCATTTGCATATCACAGCATCTTCTTCCTGTCGGTTAAATTTCGCGTTTGTAGCACGTCATCTTCGGGCTGTAGCAATTTTAATGGCCAGTAGTGTAGTTCAGTAATTGTAACCGTGTACCAATAAACGTATAAATACTGTACTGGTAACCCAGATGCAAGTGGTGTATTGCACCCTCAAATCCTAAGGTCCAACTCCACTTAGCAAATGGATACTGGCATGAGGGCGGTCCTGCGGGTTTGGCCAGAAGGGAGAACGCAGCTCGCCTGCCTGCGATATCGGCCAGACGGCGGAACCTCTCCCTATCCACCCCAACCTCTCCCTCTGCACCTCGACCTCTCCTTCTCCACCCCACTGCGCTTCAAACTTTCTCGACCGCTCCTCTGCAATCCTTCGCCCGCACCTGCCGGCGCTGGGCAGCTGCGAGCAGTTAATGTGGGGTCCGGGCAGCGGTCAGCATGTCGGCTCCTGGGATCAAACGTCTACAACTGTTCAGAGCAACTCGCGCTCTGGAACTCTGCTAGGTGGAGATGGTATCCCGTCACATGAAAAGAAAAACTCCCTTGTATCCCAGGAGACTCAAGTACAGGGCATGTCATGTAGAAAGCAAGAACTTCTTTTCTTTTTCTACAGCGAAGTTGGTAGCGTTGCGTCTGGAACAAGGCGCTAGCAGTAGGGCTCATTCTCGTTCGTCTCCGCCGGCTGAAAATTCTTGTTGTAGTCTTTAATATTATTGGGATTTCCGTCGTATGAAAGCTGTGAGTACCCTTGGAAATGCATTCAAATAGCTGTATATTAAATGATCAACTTCTGAGATGAGACCTATTCTTTGAAAGACATTTGTTTTATATAATTTAGGTAACTGTAAAGATGCGCATCTAGCGCGGACGCTAATACATCAATTGCGCAGTCAAAGAAACATTTTAACAGAAGCTGAACTCAGCGTTCCGCTTCGATCTAAATGAAAGATGACAGTAAAAACCTTTGTAGATCTTCGGATTTCATCGTATTTCTGCTTGTAATGTGAAAGTGTAAAGAAGGTCGTTTGTTAAGCCATAAAAAGTAAGCGGTCTTACCAGCGAAAAGACAACATTATTAATTAATAAAATTCAAGTAATTTATGTTCGATACTCTAAACCGGCAAGTTTTTGTTATGGAGGTGTTGAACGGTACCAGAATTGTCTAGAAGGAAGGAGGAAAGTAATGACTGTAATTTGTGACAAAAACGTGAATCAAGAAGGTAGCACAGGACAGGCTGAAATCTGATAACACCATACAGTTCGAAAATTACTTATGTAAGTTATACTGTTTATAAATAAGCACTAATTGCTTGTGAGAATTATTTGAATATATTTAGTGTTTATCAGATTTCTTATTCTACTCTTTTCCTTTTGCACGTGCCCGACAACAACAAGACGAGCACATACGCATACGAATTCCCATCTCGCCCCCCCGGCCAACAGTGCAGTTTGAATGTCCTAACGCAAACCGTTTACAAATTACGACGATTTTATTTTATATACACTACTGGCCATTAAAATTGCTACACAACGATGAAATGCAGATGATAAACGGGTATTCATTGGACAAATATATTAAACTAGAAATCACTTGTGATTACATTTTCACGTAATTTGGGTGCATAAATCCTGAGAAATCAGTACGGCCTTGATACGCCTCGGCATTGAGTCAAACAGAGCTTGGATGGCGTGTACAGGTACAGGTGCCCATGCAGCGTCAACACGTTACCACAGTTCATCAAGAGTAGTGATTGGCGTATTGTGACGAGCCAGTTGCTCGGCCACCATTGACCAGACGTTTTCAGTTGGTGAGAGATCTGGAGAATGTGCTGGCCAGGGCAGCAGTCGAACATTTTCTGTATCCAGAAAGGCCCGTCCAGGAACTGCGACATGAGGTCGTGCATTATCCTGCTGAAATGTAGGGTTTCGCAGGGATCAAATGAAGGATAGAGCCACGGGTCGTAACACATCTGAAATGTAACGTCCACTGTTTAAAGTGCCGTCAATGCGAACAAGAGGCGACCGATATGTGTAACCAATGGCACCCCATACCATCACACCGGGTGATACGCCAGTATGGCGATGACGAATACACGCTTTCAATGTGCGTTCACCGCGATTCTCGCCAAACACGGATGCTACCATCATGATGCTGTAAACAGAACCTGGATTCATCCGAAAAAATGACGTTCTCCCATTCGTGCACCCAGGTTAGTCGTTGAGTACACCATCGCGGGCTCGCCTGTCTGCGATGCAGCGTCAAGCGTAACTGATAGTCCATGCTGCTGCAAACGTCGTCGAACTGTTCGTACAGATGGTTGTTGTTTGCAAACGTCCCCTGTCTGTTGACTCAGGTATCTTTTCCTTTATTTTTTTTACTTCCGTGTCATATTATTTTTACAAATGTCAAATAGCCTTTACTACAGCAGAGAATACTGCGGCATCCTGGTCGTAGACAAAAGGCCGCTCCTTGTCTTCTATATAACTCATAGCTGTCCCATGTATTAATGATTTCATTTGCAAATGCAATTTTTGTTGTTGTTTATTGCTAAATGTCCCTTAGGTATTTATAAAATTCATACTAGTTACCTAAAGAAATTCGGGTTGTTCTTTTCCGTATAATAGGAACCTTTGCGTAATCAAAAAACTAGCCTCCTTCTGACAACGATCAGGAGCCGACCAGAAGACGGACGTCTTCGACCGCTTTCGTGTTTCCTCTGGCAAAGCTGTGCCAAACTGGGAACACGACATTCTAGTATTAAACACAATATATACATAATTAGCAGATTAAAATTGAAAAAAAAATTGAAATATATTTAACTTATTTTTTTTCTTTTATCACAGTAGAAATTCCATGTTAGAATGAGAGTCTCTATTCCAAACTCCGCCCCCAGATGCGAGACGAGGAGAGTAATTCGATTTCTTCTTGCAAACTAAAACACGCCGTTCCAGGTTTTTACAGAAATTAATACTGTTTATAGTCCGATCCACAAATTATGGCGTATCTCGAGGCACAGACGGGGACTGCATTGCTGACGACTACCATCGACAGTTGCGGTACGCGCACGCGCGTGCTTTCCACTTGGAGGTAGCGTGTATCCTGCAAATTATATGTCTCGCTTGCTTCAGCAGAATTTGTCGCTTACCGCCGCTATCAACGACGACAGCTTGCAATACACGCAATAGAAATTCACTGAACAATTCGTTTCGATCACGTTTAATGCTCGCATTAGCTCCGGCATTATCAGTAGAGTGGTCACAATGCTACTGAACGCTTATTGGCTTTCAGAGAATGCGTGACGTAGGTGCGGAGAACAAGCCTAAATTCGACTACCATCGTTTGTGATCGTATGATCAATCGTACTAATTTGTGAAAGTGGCGTCATGGTTTTAAATGAGACAGAACAATCTGTTCATGATGAACAAACGTGTGGACGTCCCTCAATGCCGTGTGGGATTAGCCGAACGGTCTAAGGCGCTACAGTCATGGACTGTGCGGCTGATCCCGGTGGAGGTCCGAGTCCTCCCTCGGGCTTGGGTGTGCGTGTTTGTCCTTAGGATAATTTAGGTTAAGTAGTGTGTAAGCTTAGGGACTGATGACCTTTGCAGTTAAGTCCCATAAGATTTCACACACATTTGAACAGTTTTTTTAACGTTACTCAATCGAGAGCGATGAGATTGTGATCAAAATGGAAGAAATGATTTGTGGCAGCCGTTGATCGACGTTAGACGAGATGGACGCAATGTTTTCGGAAACTCTCAGATATCTTCTGTCTAAAATAATCACTGACACACTTGGTTAAAAAAATGGTGTGGCGATTTTGTACCAAAAGTGCTCACAGATTAACACGATGTCAAGGTAATCGCATGTTCGCGGGAATGTCTTCAGCGCTTCACAAGGTGCACAGTTCCTTGACTGTGTTGTGAGTGGGTGTCGCACTGCACCCCTGAGAAGAAAATACAATGCCGTGTTGACATCCCTCCTCACAATAAAGGTTCAAAACCACCGTTTCAGCCAGAAAAATGATGGCCTCTCTCTCCTGGCAGCGTAAAGATGAGACTGTTACTGCTGCTTGGTACCGTGAAACCGTAAAAGACAACGGAGAGTGATACGGTACAAAAGAAGGGAAATGTAAACGAAGGTAGAGTGCTTTACAAATGACAACGCACGTACCCAAAAACCCAACGCTGCAAAGCAGCTCTTGAATTCGGTTGGGACTTCATGAACAAACCCGCTCAGACTTTCATCTTTTCACCTCTTTGAAGTGGTTTAGGGATGCATAAAGGTTTTTTACCCACGCTGTGGTCAAGTCACCGCGAAAAGATAGGCCGAGGACGGTGAGGAATTTTTTTTAAAGATTTCAGAAATCTCGTACCTCAGCTCACGGAGTGCATTGACAGTGCAGCCGACTACTTCGTTAAGTTAGACTTTCACATACATCTGCGAACTTGTAAATTTTTCATGAAAATATTGCTTCCTGATTTTTAAATAACACAGGGAACGAACAGTTTTTTTAAACCTTTTTTTACTTTGATAGCTGATCTTTATAGATTTTCATGTGCTGAATCCAAATCTAACCTTAGTTTTTTTGTATCACTCATACTTTTCGAGCAATATGCTTTTTATTATATAGTATAAAAACTCTATGCTATACGGTTGCAACGTGGAGTTTACGTGCAAACCGGTGACAGGTGAAGTAATAACAAGTACAGAGGACTTGCAAAATACAACTAATTTATTACTGATCAACAGTTTAACCCAAAGGGCACAGTATTTATCAAAAATTTTCTACAAAGGTCTCTTATTCGCAAGTCAGAAAAATAGATTACACAGTACCTTTCTAATTGAATTACTTGCAAACAAGAACTTCTTATAACTTCTATACTAACTGTAAGCACTTCAATAATAAAAGATAAAATCAGTTTCATTTAACAAAGGGCACTTGAATAATAAAGGTGAAATAAGTTTCTTTTAAATAGGTCACCTGGGCAAGCGAAATAGGACAATTCAAATAATTTCCAATATCCGCAACCCATCAAGTATTTCTCTTTAACATGTACATAAGTTCAACTCCCTCTGTACGTAAAGTATAATCCAGAACACTAATCTCCTTCCTTCATGGTTTTGAAGGTAAATATATAAGCAGTATAGCAAACGGAACAGACACCTTGGCGACACAATGCAGAGGAAACTTAATGCAAGAGCCCCACTCACTGCAACCCAAAGAACTCAGTGGGCGCCGCATCGGTTGCCATTTTCCCCGCGGCCAAAAGAACCTCCGTTCCCTCTGATACTGGTCGGCCAAGGCGTCGTACTCCGGACATCGATTTAGACATGGACTAGGTGCCCGCTGGAGCGCTGCAACAGAAAAGCACAAACACGCAGCCACAGCCAAAAGAAACGATGTTGACAGCCCCAGAATATAGTAACATAAAATTCTGCAAAGATAGAACACATCAAGACAAACGCATATTAAAAATGGTTAAAAGAATTAACTGTAAACCTCAAATTTCAAAATATGTAAAATTGCCCCAGCACAAACAGACTAGTTTTAAAAGGGCAACGACAAGACAAAGCATAATATTATTACACCAGTACGCCGCAGTTCCAATACAATATTCACACTCATAAGAAAAGGTGGAAGCCTTTGATAACACAGGTAGGCCCGAGTACAAAACTAGAAAGCTTGAATGTCTACTTCTTCAATAAACAGCTGCGTGGTACGTAGTTCAACTCCACTAGCTAAAATGAATTTCTCAGCGTCCTGTGTAGAAGACCCTGGCCCAGTCATGCTTCAAGAACTTGCAATAACAGGCCCGCTTCCGCACTTCGAGCCACATCACCAGTCAAATCCAGATAACTCCACGCAAACACTAGTTTCACTCTCTGAGCAGCTACACGTACCGGCCGTCCCGAAGCCAAAACCCAGTCTTCCCGCCAGCTCACCAGCACCACCACCGGCCAACGAGGCAAAGATAAGCAACGCCAGAGAGAACCAATCGATCTGGGTGAATCGAACGGAGAAAGCGACTGGCGCCAGCGCCTCCCCACGTATCAACGGTAAATGGGGAAATCAATGAAATGCTTTGTTACAAAATAAGCATGGTCTGTATTTACAGTAAGCTACTTAAAACAGTGACATGTGTTAATAGAGATTTCACTTGTCAGCTGGAACTGGATTGTATTTTCGTTCTCTTTTTTCTTTGAAGCTTCTTGTGTAGCTTTCTTTTACTGTTGGTCACTTCTCGGTGAAGTGACCAAAGGAAGTCCACCACCATGTGTAAGGTCAGGGCCAAACGAAGCCGTCTTGTGGAACACGAGGTAGTATAAAACACAGTACAGGAACGAGGATTTTGCTACAGCAGTCTGAAGAAGATTTGCGTCCCTGAGGGCTCATTCATGTCTATCACCTCACATGATATCATCATAAGTCTGTACCATCCAACAAAGAAGAATTACGAACTAATAAAGCTCCACTACCTTTATCGATAGAGAACTCTATAAGACTTTTACTGCATCTGTCTCCTCCATGTATCGAAAACAAATACCATATGTGTGCTAGTATCAAGCACATGTAACGATCCTATTAGATATACAGGTATTGATCCATTGCTTAGACCAGTACAAACCAGCATCGCCTGTACTGTAGGAGGATGGCCATATCCCACAAACTATACTATAAGTCGCAAGAGATCCTCCCTGTGACCCTGTGTCGTTGTTTTTTCTGCTGTAACACGCTTTGTACACTGCCACATATTTTGTCTTTTCCGACACAACTTCGAGGTCTGTGTCAGTTTCTAAATCGACATTAACACTTTCTGATCTGTTGCCTCTCTCTCTCTCTCTCTCACACACACACACACACACACACACACACACACACACACATACACACAATGGATGATGTTAAACAAAGGACAGTCATAACATATGGAAACTCGAAGAGTTTTGCGGTGTTGTGGAGCGTTTCCAAATTGATGCCAGAAGGTGACTGACAACCTCTACATTTAAACTCGTCTGATGACTCTGTGTTCTGTTTCGATTGATTCCTCATACTGCAGTCATGTACATGATCACTGTGTCGGTGCTAGCCACACCCAGAAAGTGCTACCCCTTCATCAAGTCTCTTTCTCCATCTCAAACAAGCGACATCAGTCAATCATTATGTGGCAATCAACAGTGTACCAGTGGAGAGGTGGGATGGAAAAGACACCGTCTATGTACTATAAAAATAAGCATCACAATTCATAGTGTGAACAATTTTAGCAATTTTGCAGTAATTGTAACACTGACCAATGATGCGACAGCGTTCTTCCAAATTTCAGTATCGTTGGTAAACCACCCATCCTCTTCTTTGCGAGTACCATTGCGAATGTACATTCTTTGTTATTCTCGAACATATACGTCATCAAAATGTACAAGAGAGTGGTCTACGCATACATACAGGAAACAGAACAAGTGCACTGAAACTGTTGAGTATGTGCGTGGAGGCGAGTGGATGCAATCAAGTACAGTGCTATACCATACCTCCCGATCAGTGCATTTGCGCTAGGTGTTGGCAGCTGCACTACTTTTACAAGCAATTTTAGAACACGGAACGAGAAGTGATGTCATGGTCCCATGGGTAGAAGTGAAATAAAATCGAAATGATAACAAAAGATGACGGAAAATATGTATAAATTGAGGGAAAATACATCGAAATGAGGGGAAATTGAGGAAGTTCTTGGGTGTCGTCTGGTTGGCGCAGGACAGTTCTTGTACCTGGGAACAAATATGTGACAGCAAGAGGAATCCGGGAAAACGTCGACATGGGGGCAAAGGGAACCAGGGAAACAGTCACGTTCTATTCCATCGAGGCAGCATTCTACTGTATGTCTATTGAAATAACAGTGATACACGCGAGTTGACTACTGTATTTGACGCTATCCAGGAAGACGGTGGACCATATTCTTCTAAACTTACATGCATCTACCTTAAAGGATAACAGAGAGTGGATGGAGCGATCGGTTAAGATGGAGATGTAACGAGGTAGTCTTTAATGGCAGTCTGGTGATGCATGCTAGAGAGAGTGTTGCTGCAGGTCATTTGAGCATTTTTTTCTGCTGCTCTGTCAGGATGCATCAGTCGTGAGACGTAGCCTGCGTTCGACCACCATAGAACCACAACTGTGTGTGATTTACAGCATTGTCTACTTACGATCCTTAACTGCAAATTTCTCGGTCATCAAGGGCTTCCATCTCATGTGTGATGAAACGTAACTATCCTGTTTCGACTCACTCCTCTAAACGAACGACGATTTATGCGATGTATTCCATTCCTCTGTCGCATCGTTTGTACAAAATCGAGAGTTCAGTTTCATAACTAAGATGATTCTAAGTTAGCGATAGCTTTTTGTGAGGCACTGCAATCCACATGTATACATCTGCTTGACAGATGTCCTGTTTACAGTGTTAGTGTCGGCATGACGCGTAATTTCACATGCCAGACGCCGCTGCTATGCGTTTATCTGTTTCCTTGTAAGAGGTATTTTCTGTTACTAACGATCTTTTTATATAGGACTGATGTGGGTGTAGTATAATTTCTGAACCATGATCGGGTGTGGCCAGTGGACGCTATACATCTCTGGAAAACTATGTTGTGCATGTATCACACAGAGCCGATGTTTTAAGGTAGACGTTTTTTCATTTTACGGTTTGTTACCATTGTTTATCGTAGAGAAACCTGCAAAAAGGATGTATGTCACGCGCTGGAAATATAAACAGCGCTGCATTCCACACTGCTAATAGGTCAGAAACTGAAGCGAACTAACATTATAACCTGTTTTAAGTGCAGAATTGTGTAGCCTTAGAAGTGTGTTTACGTTGTCTCTTACCAATGCCCTCTTGATACTGACCCCAGACACTGGAATAATAGAACTGATAGCATAGATGATTTACGTAAAATGCTTCGAATTCCGTTCGTCTGGAACTCAAACATGCATAAAAGACGCCAGTTTCTTGTTCTTCTTAACCGTCTGCTGTTACATCACAACACTTTCAGATCTACTACTATATACCGAAAAGAGGTGCTAACCAACTCGACATGCCCGCATCTGGAGAAATCTTGTGAACTTGAGTGGATGTGGACTCGGTAAGCTCTCTTCATTCATGAACACGGAGTGTACTGGTCTACTCCTAGTCAGCTGCAGATTAAATCAGGAACGGTGATGCAGGGCAGGTTGTTCAAAGACAGTGCGAGAGGATCTTTCAGTCTCTAACTTCATCCTAAGAGTGCGAAAATGTCCGTGACTGCCATCTAAATAGAAACAGATCGCAAATTGTGCACTGTGCTCGAAGTGTTAGAAATATGTAGATCGCTGTCCGCTGTACTTTGATGATGTATGTGATCGAGAATTAACAATGAACGGACGTACTGCACAGTCATCTACCTACATTCGCAATGGTACTCGCAAAGGAGAGGGTGGGTGGTTTACCAACGATACTGAAATTTGGAAGCATGCTGTCGCATCATTGGTAAGTGTTAAAATTACTATAAAATTGCTAAAATTGTTCACACTAGCAAGTGTGATGCTTATTATTACAGTACATCGATGGCGTCACTTCCATTCCATCTGTCCACTGGTACACTGTTGATTGCCACATTATGATTGACTGACGTCACTTGTTTGAGATGGAGAGACTTGGTGGAGGGATAACATTTTCTGGGTGTGGCTAGCACCGAAACAGTGATCAAGCACATGACTGCAGTATGAGGAATCAGTCGAAACAGAACACAGAGTCATCAATCACTGTAACAGATGAGTTTAAATGTGGAGGTCATCAGTCACCTTCTGGCATCAATTTGGAAACGCTGCACAACACCGCAAAACTCTTCCAGTTACCATATGTTGCGACTGTCCTTTGTTTAATATCATCCAGTGTGTGTGTGTGTGTGTGTGTGTGTGTGTGTGTGTGTGTGTGTGTATGTATGTGTGTGTGTCTTTGGTATTGTAGCAGAAGCAGCAACACGATTTGCACTGTGCGACATTTAGCTTTCTGTGAGAGGCAACAGATCAGAACGTATTAATGTCAGTTTAGAAACTGATACAGACCTCGAAGTTGTGGCGGAAAAGACAAAATATATGGCAGTGTACAAAGCACGTTACAGCAAAAAAACAATGTTTCAAACAACGACACAGGGTCCCAGGGAGGGTCTCTTGCGACTTATTGTATAGTTGAGAATTATATTAATACCTTCAGCTGCTGACGGGCGTTCATATATATCAACGGGGACCGGTGGAAATGTGTTCTGCGACCGGAACTCGAACCCGCGATCTGCTGCTTACATGGCAGACGCTCTATCCATCTGAGCCACCGAGAGCACAGAGGATATTGCGACTGCACAGATTATCTCGCTCACGCCTCCCGTGACACCCACATTCTCACCTTGTATGTCCCATAAGACGTTACCACAAATTTCCAATTTCCATAAGGCCACTTCGATCAACGGCCATTTCAAAAAGGCGATCCAAGAGATTACCCCTTACCATGACACCAAATTGTAACCATCAAATACAGAATCGTACAACTGCTAATAATAAATATTGAAGGTAAAGGGGAAACTGGGCAACTTGGGGACCTAGACAGTGACGGAATATAATCTACAATAAGAAACTCAAAATTACAATAATATCAAAACACACCAAAAGAAAAAAAAGGAAGAACAACACGATACAATAGTTGGATCCAAGAACGAAAATTACGACTCTATTCAGTACAAATAGTATCGGAAACATGATTTGACCAATATAGCTCCACTTACAAAATAGAAAACTGTAATGGAATAAAAATCAAACCAATACAGGTAGCCACAAATCACGACAGTTGCCGAAATGCGCTAACGAATTAATTACTTGCTGTACATTATCCGATCGAAGGCATCCAGACACCTATAAGAACTTAACTCCGCCCGAACAAGCCATGAAGGCCCAACGGTACCGACCGGCCGCCGTGTCACCCTCACAAACAGGCGTCACTGAATGCGGATGTGGATGGGCATGTGGTAAGCATATCGCTCTGCCGGCCCTACGTCAGTTTACGAGACCGGAGCCGCTACTTTTCAGTCATGTAGCTCCCCAGTTTGCCTCACAAGGGCTGAGTGCACCGCGCTTCCCAAACGGCGCTTGGCAGACTGGATGGTCAACCATCCAAGTGCTAGGCCAGCCCGACAGCGCTTAACTACGGTGATCTGACCGGAACCGGTGTTACAACTGCGGCAAAGCCGTTGGCTCTAGACACCTATTAGTGTACATTAATAGCGGGTATGTCCACCCTTTATCTTTGTGGAAGCTTCAGAATACCTTTAGTGAGGTATGTGAATGCCTCTGGCGGGATGGCACCCCTTCTGTTTCAAGAGGCACAAGAGAAGGTAATGATGTTCTACTCTGAGATCTGGACGACGTCGACCTTCTGATGCATCCCATAGGTGCTCCACTGGATCCAGGTAGAGACTTTTGGCAGGTCGGTTAATTTCACGAATACGAGGGTCGTCCACAAAGTAAGTTCCGTTTCTATTTCTATCCGCGGCAGCGCTACGATCGCAGTTCCGAGCCTGCGCGGCAGTTACTCTGACTCAAAGAGAAGACATGCACGATATTTTCAGACTGCTGCTGCCGACGTGTGCTTTGAAGTGCTTCTTTATAAAGTCAGCCGAGATTGAAAATGTCGCCGCATGTGAAATAAGATCTGTGATTCGTCATCTAAGTGCAAAGAAAATAAACCAAAGGAAATTCATCGGCAAATCTGCGAGGTTTACGGACAAATGAGTGATTCAATGGTTAGCAGATGGGTCAGGCTGTTCAATGAAGGATGTGATCAAGTGCACGATGAAGAACGAAGTGGACACCCGTCAGTGGTTACTGATGAACTGGTTCACACAATTGAAGATAAGATTAAGCGCAATCGTAAATTTACACTTTGTACCCTTGCTATGGAAGTTCCACAAATTTCACGATCACTAATTCATGAAATTGTTACTGAAAAACTGAAATTTCGAAAGCTTTGCTCACGTTTGGTACCCAAAATTCTTACTGAACAACACAAAAAAAAAAAAGAAATACCGGATGGGCAGTGCACTTCCGTTTTTGACACGCTATAATGAAGAAGGCGATGGTTTTATTTCAGAGTCACGGGGGATGAAACTTGAGTATCGTACGACGCCCTTGAAACAAAACGTTAATCAGTGGAATGGAGGCACACTTCATCCCCAACGAAGGTTAAGCCTAAGCAAATCTTGACACCTCGAAAAGTCAAGTGCGCCGTTTTTGGGGACAGAAAAGGCATTTTGCTCCTTGATTTCTTACCACGAGGACGAACAATCAATGCATGTGGTTACTGCAAGACCATTAAGAAATTACTCAGCGCAATACAGAACAAGCGCGGAGGATTACTGTCAAAAGGTGTTGTTTCTTTCCACGATAATGCCCGACCTCAGACGGCGAATTTGACCAAACGACTCTTACGGGAATTTCACTGGGACGAGTTTGATCATCCTCCGTACTGCTCGGACCTCGCTCCTAGCCAGTTTAATCTCTTCTTACACCTAAAACCTGTCCTTAGTGGTCAACACTTCAACGATGGTGACGAGCTGAAAGAACATGTTACCACATGGTTGAATACACAGGCGGCAACCTTGTATAAAGAAGGCATACAAAAACTTGTGCCACGCTATGACAAGTGCCTACAAAATTTCGGAAGCTATGTAGAAAAGTAGTTTAACAGTTGTAGATTTTTGTACAATAAATATTTTTTGTGCACCTGTACACGTTTGATTTATATAACCAAACGGAACTTACTTTGTGGACATACCTCGTATTATTGTTCACAAAGCATTGTGTGATACATGCTGCTTTGCGACGGGATGCATTGTAATGTCGACACAATCATCGTCTCCGACCTGCTCTTCTACGATACGCAGTAGACATTGCTGTAAAATGTGTTAATAGCCTTCCGCGTTCTCCTTGCAAGAGCAATAAACGAATGACACGTTAACGGTGAAGAACACGCCCATACCGAAACACCACCTTCCCTGTCTTTCATTGTCGGCACTCCACATCATCACAGGTAACGTTCTAGAGGCATTCGCCAAACCCAAACACTTACATCAAATTGCCACAAGGCACAGCGTGATTCATCGGTCCAAATCAGTCGCTTCCAGTTATGAACTGTCCCGTGCCGCCTCTCTTTACACCATCTCAACCATCGCTTAGCAATGACTACAGAAGTGTGTTCCTTATCAGAAGCTGTTCAACCGTTGTCGACCATTCTTTTTAACCCCCTGCGCACAGTCATTGTGCTGGTTTGGTTGCTGGCAGACACTTAGAAACCCACGTGTGATTGCTTCCTCTCATTTCATGTGAATTCTTAGAAGCACCCTCCGCAAGGCTCCAAGGTCCCCGTCCATCATATATGATGTCTGCCTGATGTTGATTTCCTATGCTCGATATTTCGTAATTTCGCTTTAAAAGCGCATCACAGGCAGTCGGCTTGTACATCTTTAGCAGGAGTGAAATTTCGTTGTCGGATTTGTTACACAGGTGAGACACAATGACTAATCCACGCTCTAAGCCACTGAGCTCTCTTGACCGATCCATTCTGCTGTCTCTGCTTCACTGCTGACAACACGACACTCAGCGTTTATACTGGCTACTCCACCTATCGTGACGTCTCGTGGTCAATTATGCATTACGTAGGGGTATCTGCATACTGTTGAGAACAAAGTGTATATAGCTCAACTCATAAGGCTGCTAACAATGCAGGAAACCAAAAACCCGCGACATTCAATGAAACACGGTCTCGAAATAAAGTAAAAAATTTATACGCAAACTGAATAACGATCTCTCGAAGCAAGTTCCACACAGCGAAATAGTTTCATATTTGAAAGAAAAATTAAATCGTAAATTATTCCAAGTTCATACACATTTTAACACTCCATATTACTAAAGGCCGTGCACCCCAATTTTCTCACTAACTTTCTCTCCAAAATTCCTCACGAAGGTTCGGTTTATTTAAGTTCGTATCGTAATTTTTTGTTTTCATGGTTTTGATTTGGTCCCAAAGCCTCCTTAACGTCAGCCACCACTACACCCTGGCCCAGATGACCCCAACCTCCCAGTCATTCTCCCACTATCACGGTAGCCATCACCAGCGTAGACCTCTATATTACAGAAGAAGAAAAGGTATCTGAAATGAACAAACACCTGTCGGCCCCAATGTAGCCTATCTACTCTGAATCTGCCGCCACCATTGACCTTCTCCTTGGAGAGGGAGCCCTGATCTACCACCATGACCATGAGGTCGACCCTTCCAAATCCTGTCCTCAGTTCCTCCACTGCCATAAATGTCTCCGTTACAATGATCACGTCCCTTCACAGTGTAACAGCCCGCCGAACTGTCCACACTGCGAGTCTCCCATTTTCGTAAACAGTGCCTTAACCTTGCCTCCATTCCTACCTTCAAACCCTGCAACGACTCCCTCCCCACCTATTCTGCGAAATGCAGAGCTGAGCCACAACGTATGAAACCATGTGCGTTCTATTGATACTCTCATTCACCCCAACAGTACTCTCTGCCCACATCTCACTGCTGAAGACATTATGAAATTCATGACAGTCTTCCTCCAAAATCTTCCATCGCGACTCCAAAGCTATCTAATTCAACAGCCAGGTCCACTTCGTCTACATCTGCATCGTCATCCTTGCCTAAATCTCCTCTAGTCCTCGACCGCAGAAACCAAATCCTTTATCACAACATCCGCTCCCTACCCACCAGTAAACATCTCTAATGCAAACCCTGTCCCAACTCAACTTCCGTGTCTTTGTCGTTAATGAAACGGTTCTCCAACACTATCACACCATTCAAACCTCTCCATGTATCCTCTACTGCACAGATAACGCCGTTTACCTTGTCATAGGCTGAGCTGCAGTTGGCCACTACAAGAATATGCCTATCTGTCCACAACCCTTATACGATACTTCCACACAACACCTTAACCTTACCCTCTTCTTCTTACCACTAACCATTACCTGTACTGCCATCCACATCTGACATTGTCACCTCATCCCCTATGACTCCTTCATCCACATTGACTGTACCTTTTCAAACTACATTATGCCTGACCTTAACATCCATTGTGATCCCTCGCAGACCCCCAGCGATGGTGTCACTTTACCGACTCCCTGAAACGTGGAATTGTTCCCATCCCACACCCCATCCATCCTCAAAGGAACGCCAGCCCACATATCGTCGTAGCATCTCCCAGACTCCTTGGATGCCTTACTTTAGAAGACCTCGACCTGATTGGAAATAACACCGACTTGTTCCTCTATCTCCAACATACTACCTCGTCCCCATGTACCCCATACCAGACTCTGTTCGAGGATTCTGAATGACAACCTCTGCACCTATGTAATGCCTACTGGGCTTCATACGAACCCAGATTGAAAGGCACCTCCTGAGCTTCCAACAGCCTGACGATATCTCTCACCCAACTTCCTTCCTGCAGCATAATCTTGACAGATATTACATCCGCCAACAGTTCTGCCAACACCATGTATCCTTATGCCTGCCGCCACCACAAGCAACACTCATTCACTGAGAACCTGTTGATTGTACTGCTCCTTCTTGTGGACTCGTTGCTTACACGCCGCCAGAAAATACAGAGACACATTAGGAATATATTAAATACAAAAAAAGTCGGGATTGGCGCCAGACATGCACCAGACTCAACTTTACAGTCCTGATTAACAGCTACAAGTATTGGGAAGCATTCCATCGTCTAGCTGGCAACAACCTAATACCTCACTACACAATCCTCCAGAACAACCATCACATACTTAGCAACTTGAGCAAAGCTGACCAGTTTGCATCTTATCTCTCTGAATCTTCTCCATTCCTAACGAACCCCATTTTGATTACTCCCTGTTCCCCACCAACCATTAATGCACAACCACTGCCAGCCCAACCCTGGTTCCCAGCATCTAGTACTTGGACAAGATACCACAAACTGAATTACATACATCGATCACAGCACGTGACAGAAAACAAGTACTGCACAAAAAACGCGAATCTTCCTCTGGTGATCGCTGAATTACTTTTTCTTCTTTAGTCATCAGTCTTCTGACTGGCTTGATGCAGCCCACCACGAATTCCTCGCCTGAGCCAACCTCCTCATCTCAAAGCAGCACTTGGAACCTACAACCTCAATTAATTGCTGGATGTATTCAAATCTCAGTCTTCCTCCCCAAAAATGTTCAAATGTGCGTGAAATGTTATGGGGCTTAACTGCTAAGGCCATCAGCCCCTAAGCTTACACATTACTTAACCTAAATTATCCTAAGGACGAACACACACACACACACATGCCCGAGGGACGCCTCGAACCTCTGCCGGGACCAGCTGTACAGTCCATGACTGCAGCGCCCTAGACCACTCGGCTAATCCCGCGCGGCTCTTCCTCCCCAGTTTTGCTATCTACAGCTCTCAGTAATACCTTGGAAATCATTCTCTGATATCTTAACAGATGTCCGATCATCCCGTCCCTTCTCCTTGCCAGTGTTTTCCACATATTCCTTTCCTCTCGGATTCTGCGCAGAACCTCTTCATTCCTTACCTTATCAGTCTAATGGATTTTCGACATTAGTCTGTAGCACCACACCTCAAATGATTCAATTCTGTTCTGTTGCGTTTTTCCCATAGTTCGTGTTTCACTACCATACAATGCTGTGCTCCAAACGTATACAGGGTGAGTCACCTAACATAATCGCTGGATATATTTCGTAAACCACATCAAATACTGACGAATCGATTCCACAGACCGAATGTGAGGAGAGGGGCTAGTGTAATTGGTTAATACAAACCATAAAAATTGCACGGAAGTATGTTTTTTAACACAAACCTACGTTTTTTTAAATGTAACCCCGTTAGTTTTGTTAACACATCTGAACATATAAACAAATACGTAATCAGTGCCGTTTGTTGCATTGTAAAATGTTAATTACATCCGGAGATATTGTAACCTTAAGTTGACGCGTGAGTACCACTCCTCCGCTGTTCGATCGTGTGTATCGGAGAGCACCGAATTACGTAGGGATCCAAAGGGAACGGTGATGGACCTTAGGTACAGAAGAGACTGGAACAGCACATACCGTCCACATGCTGACACCTTTTTATTGGTCTTTTTCACTGACGCACATGTACATTACCATGAGGGGTGAGGTACACGCACACACGTGGTTTCCGTTTTCAATTACGGAGTGGAATAGAGTGTGTCCCGACATGTCAGGCCAATAGATGTTCAATGTGGTGGCCACCATTTGCTGCACACAATTGCAATCTCTGGCGTAATGAATGTTGTACACACCGCAGTACATATGGTGTAATGTCGCCGCAGGCTGCTACAATACGTTGTTTCATATCCTCTGGGGTTGTAGGCACATCACGGTACACATTCTCCTTTAACGTACCCCACAGAAAGAAGTCCAGATGTGTAAGATCAGGAGAACGGGCTGGCCAATTTATGCGTCCTCCACGTCCTATGAAACCCCCGTCGAACATCCTGTCAAGGGTCAGCCTATTGTTAATTGCGGAATGTGCAGGTGCACCATCATGCTGATACCACATACGTCGACGCGTTTCCAGTGGGACATTTTCGAGTAACGTTGACAGATCATTCTGTAGAAACGCGATGTAGGTTGCAGCTGTTTGGGACCCTGCAATGAAGTGAGGACCAATGAGGTGGTCGCCAATGATTCCGCACCATACATTTACAGTCCACGGTAGCTGTCGCTCTACCTGTCTGAGCCAGCGAGGATTGTCCACGGACCAGTAATGTATGTTTCGTAGATTCACTGCCCCGTGGTTTGTGAAGCCCGCTTCATCGGTAAACAGGTAGAACTGCAACGCATTCTCTGTTAATGCCCATTGACAGAATTGCACTCGATGATTAAAGTCATTACCATGTAATTGCTGAAACGGGTGAAAGCGGTGACGATGCAGTATGCGCATGACACTACTTTGACTCAGTCCACCGGCTCTCGCAATGTCCCGTGTACTCATGTGTGGGTTCATGGCAACAGCAGCTAACACACCAACTGCACCCGCTTCTCCTGTGACGGGTCTGTTACGGACCCGTTTGCGTGCTACAACCATACCTGTTGCATACAGTTGGCGGTAGATGTTTTGCAATGTGCGGCACGTTGGATGCTCTCTGTCCGGGTACCATTCTGCATACACCCTGCAGGCTTCAGCTGCATTTCGTCGACACTCGGCATAGATGAGTATCGTCTCTGCCTTTTCAGAGTTCGAATACACCATGGTCACAGTTCCTACAACACTACACTATCACAGACGTCTGGTAACACGGTGTACTACAGTTGGTCTGCGTGCGGAGACGAATGTAGAATAACAATAGCAGCAATCGCTACATGCGGACACTGCGACAGCTAGACCAAACCACACAGTGCACTACAGTCACACTCGTAAACACGGTCGTCATCGTAAACATGACCCTGCAGATGTTGCTCGCCGACCGTGGCCCGTGTTTGTTACAACACGCAACTGAACGTCGGAGGTTTCAAGGGTCAACTTTAGGTTACAATATCTCTGGATGTAATTAACATTTTACAATGCAACAAACGGCACTGATTACGTGTTTGTCTATATGTTCAGAAGTGCTAACAAAACTAACGTGGTTCCATTTAAAAAAACGTAGGTTTCTGTTAAAAAAGATACTTCCGTGCATTTTTATATGGTTTGTATTAAACAATTACACTAGCCCCTCTCCTCACGTTCGGTCTGTGGAATCGGTTCGTCAGTATTTGATGTGGTTTACGAAATATATCCAGCGGTAACGTTAGGTGACTCACCCTGTATATCCAGAAATTTCCTTCTCAAATGGTAACAGATTAATCTCGGCCAGGAATGCCCCTTTTGCCAGTGCTAGTCTGCTTTTGATGTCCTCCCTGCTCCATTAGCCAGGGGTTATTTTGCTGTCTAGTTAGTAGAATTCCTTATCTTCATCTACTTCGTGACCATCAATCCTGATGTTAAGTTCCTCATTTCTGCTACTCCTCATCATTTTCGTCTTTCTTCGATTTAATCTCAATCCAAATTTTGTATTCATAAGACTGTTGATTCCATTCAGATCATATAATTCTTCTTCATTTTCACTCAGGTTAGCAATGTCGTCAGCGAATCGCATCATTGATATCCTCTCAGCTCGAATTTTAATTCCACTCTTGAACCTTTCTTTTATTTCCGTCATTGATTCTTCGATCTGCAGATTGATCAGTAGGGGCGAAAGACTACATCCCTGTCCTACACCCATTTTAATCCGATCACTTTGTTCTTGCTCGCCCATTCTTATTGACTCCTCGTGGCTCTTGTAAATATTGTGTATTCCCCGTCTCTTCCTGTAGCTAACCCCTGTTTTTCTCAGAATTTCGATTATCTCACATCACTTTACATTGTCGAACTCTTTTTCCAGTTCGGCAAAGCCTATGACCATGTCCTGATTTTTATTTTGTCTTTCTTCCATTATCACCGCAACGTAAGAATTGCCTCTCTTGGGCCTTTACCTTTCGCTTTCTTTCCCATTCTTCTGTATATTATACTTGTTAGCAACTTGGCTGCATGAGCTATTAACCTCATTGTACGATAACTCTCACACTTTCAGCTCTTGCAGTCTTCGGATTTGTGTGGATGATAATTTTCAGAAAGTCAGATGGTATGTCGCCAAACTTATGCATTTTATGCAGCAATGCGAATAGTCGTTTTGTTGCCACTTCCCCCACTGATTTTAGAAATTCGGATGGAATGTTATCTATCCATTCTGCCGTATTTGATCGTAAGTCCTATAAAGCGCTCTTAGCTTCTGGTTCTAATACCGGATCCCCTATCTCTTATAAATCGACTCCAGTTTCTTCTTCTGTTACATCAGATAAGTTATCACCCCCGTAGAGGCCTTCAATGTACTCTACCTATCCGCTCTTTCCTCTCTATTTAATAGTGGATTTCCCGTTGGACTTTCAATGTTACCACCCCTGCTTTTAATTCCACCGAAGGTTGTTTTCACTTTCATGTATGTTGAGACAGTCGTTCTGACAATCATTTCTTTTTCGATTTCTTCACGTTTTTCATGCAGCCAATTCGTCTTGACTTCCCTGCATTTCCTATTTATTTCATTCACAAAAATGGTTCAAATGGCTCTGAGCACTATGGGACTCAACTACTGAGGCCATCAGTCCCCTAGAACTTAGAACTACTTAAACGTAACTAACCTAAGGACATCACACACATCCATGCCCGAGGCAGGATTCGAACCTGCGACCGTAGCGGTCGCGCGGTTCCAGACTGGAGCGCCTAGAACCGCTCGGCCACTTCGGCCGGCGTTTATTTCATTCCTAGCGACTCATACATCTGGATTCCTGAATTTCCCTGAACGTTTCTTGTACTTCCTTCTTTCACCGATAAAGTGAAGTATTTCTTCTGTTACCCATGATTTCTTCGAATGGCTCTGAGCACTATGGGACTTAACATCTGTGGTCATCAGTCCCCTTTTCTTCGAAGATGAATAAACTGGACGGGGGAGGTTTGAACGCAGATCGCCCGCTTGGTAATCCAACACCTTAACCAATTCATTTTTTAATCTCATTTTTGTTCGATATTGTTCGTTACTCGGTTCGGGGCGGACGTCCTATGATACCCACTCAGGTTCGTCATTGACCCGTTCACCCAGTTTTTTTTTTTTTTTTTTTTTGTTACATAGGGCAGCTAACTCTCTGATTACCACGCCACCATTTTTGTTTTCGGCTGCTCTATATAGCATTTCTTATTCTTGGACCGTTCACTGGACAATGTTACCACTATCACGAATTTTCAAGCGAGAGTTCTGATCCTATGTCGTAATTTGCGGACAAATTATCAGTCACTGTCTTTCTGTCTTAAGTATAGGTAAATATAATACCTTGCTACTTTAAATCATTTTTTCTGTGTTTGACTTTATGGTCTCCGTTTGGTTCCGTGAATAGGGTAGTGTTATGCACTACTACGCGTATCACATATTACTCTGCTGAAGGTGAGCGTCTAGCTTCCGCCCTTTGTTTAACTTCAATTTCAAATAAGTGATACAAAAGTGGCAATCTTTACTATAATCTTTACTATAATCGACCATGAGCCGACAACGATGCCTTGCAGTCAGATATATTGCTCTTAAAAGATAATTCAGAAAAAAAATTATTTATAAAGTAATATGCTGCAGTTTTTCCTAAACAGAAAAGTTAAGTATATCGTTTCCAGTAATGTCGGCAGAACACACTGTAATATGCTTTACACAAAGTGGCCATATTCGGCACAGATAAATAGCACGTCTTTATCAGACAATAGACAACAGTGAAACGACACAGCATAATTGATCATATTTACCAAAAAGCTAGCAAAAGATCTCAATAGCGGTAATAATGGCCCTACTTGGGCTTCTTGCAGCGATTACTTCTCAAACAAACAAACCTGCAACGACTCGTACTCTGCGACTTATTATTCAGATTTTCGGATTTATGTATTTCTTTTTTCTCTGAGCTGTTCCGTCCAGCATCACTGAAGGTCCTCCCTGGTGTGTTAAAACATTTCCTATCACCCTGTCCCTCCTTCTTGTCACTGTTTTCGAAGCGCTCCTTTCTTTGCCGACTCTGCAGAGGACCTTCTCGCCCCTTATTTTAATCAGTCCAAAATGACTTAATATGTCCTTCTGCAGCACCACATCTCAAATGTTTCGATTCTCTTCTTTTTCGGTTTTCTCACAATGCATGTTTTACTCCCATACAACATTGTGCTCGAGACATACATGCTGAGAAGTTTCTTCCTGAGATGAAAATTGATATTTGACACTGCAAGACTTCTTTTGGCCAGGAGAGCCCTTTTTGCCTGCGCTAGCCTGCTTTTTATGTCCTCCTTGCCGATTCTGCCATGTGTTGTTTTGTTTTGAGTGTAGTGGAATTCGTCAACTTCTTTTACTTCACAGTCCCAAAATTTGATTCTAATTTGATTGCTAGTCTAATTTCTGTCACTCCTCATTACTTTCGCCTTTCTTCGGCTTACACTCAATTCATATTGTGCACTCATTAGATTGTTTATTCTGTTCACTTTCACTAATAGAAAAGGCATCAGTGAATCTTATCATTGATATCCTTTCACCCAGAACTTCAATCGTACTATTTAAGCTTTCTTGTACACTACTGGCCATTAAAATTGCTACACCACGAAGATGACGTGCTACAGATGCGAAATTTAACTGACAGGAAGAAGATACTGTGATATGCAAATATTTAGCTTTTCAGAGCATTCACACAAGGATGGCGCCGTTGGCAACTTCTACAATGTGCAGATTTGAGGAAAGTTTCCAACCGATTTCTCATACACAAACAGCAGTTGACCGGTGTTGCCCGGTGAAACGTTGTTGTGATGCCTCGTGTAAGGAGGAGAAATGAGTACCATCACGTTTCCGTCTTTGATAAAGGCCGGATTGTAATCTATCGCGATTGCTGTTTATCGTATCGTGACATTGCTGCTCGCGTTGGTCGAGATCCAATGACTTTTAGCAGAATATGGAATCGGTGGTTTCAGGAGGGTAATACGGAACGCCGTGCTGGATCCCAACGGCCTCGTATCACTAGCAGTATAGATGACAGGCATGGCTGTTCAAATGGCTCAGAGCACTATGGGACTTCTGAGGTCAACAGTCCCCTAGAACTGAGAACTACTTAAACCTAACTAACCTAAGGACATAACAAACATCCATGCCCGAGGCAGGATTCGAACCTGCGTCCGTAGCGGTCGCGCGGTTCCAGACTGAAGCGCCTAGAACAGCTCGGCCACTCCGGCCGGCCCGCATGGCTGTAACGGATCGTGCAGCCACGTCTCGATCCCTGAGTCAACAGATGGGGACGTTTGCAAGACAACAAACTTCTGCACGAACAGTTCGACGACGCTTGCAGCAGCACGAACTATCAGCTCGGAGACCATGGCTGCGATTACCCTTGACGCTGCGTCACAGACAGGAGCGCGTGCGATGGTGTACTCAACGACGAACCTGGGTGAACGAATGGCAAAACGTCATTTTCTCGGGTGAATCCAGGTTCTGTTAACAGCATCATGATGGTCACATCCCTGTTTGGCGACATCGAGGTGAACGCACATTGGAAGCATGTATTCATCATAGCCATACTGGCGTATCATCCGGCGTGATGGCATGGGGTGCCATTGGCTACACGTCTCGGTCACCTCTTGTTCGCATTGACGGCACTTTGAACAGCGGAGGTTACATTTCAGATGTGTTACGGTTCGTGGCTCTACCCTTCATTCGATCCCTGCGAAACCCTAAATTTCAGCAGAATAATGCACGACCGCATGTTACAGGATCTCTACGGGCCTTTCTGGATACAGAAAATGTTCGAGTGCTGCCCTGGCCAGCACATTCTCCAGATCTCTCACCAATTGAAAATGTCTGATCAATGGTGGCCGAGCAACTGGCTCGTCACAATATGCCAGTCACTACTCTGGATGAACTGTGGTATCGTGTTGAAGCTGCGTCAGCAGCTGTACCTGTACACGCCATCCAAGCTCTGTTTGACTCAATGCCCAGTCGTATCAAGGCTGTTATTACGGCCAGAGGTAGTTGTTCTGGGTACTGATTTCTCAGGATCAATGGGCCCAAATTGCATGAAAATGTAATCACATGTCAGTTCTAGTAAATTATATTTGTCCAAAAATTACCCGTTTATCATCTGCATTTCTTCTTGGTGTAGCAATTTTAATGGCCAGTAGTGTATTTCCGTCATTGATTTTTCTATTCACACACTGAACAGTAGGGACAAATGACTACATCCGTCTTTAACACCCTTTTTAATTCCAAATAGCCGTTCTTGACGTTCTAATCATATTGTTTCGTCTCGGTTTTTGTACGTGTTGTACATTATCCGTTTTGTCCTATATCTTACTGCTACTATTCTTAGAAATTCGAACATTTTAAAACACTTTAAACTCGCAAAATGTATTTCATTTTTCTTCGATAACGCTTCTGTTATCAAGCGGAACGTCGAATCTGTCTCTCTGGTGTTTTTAATTTAGAAACACGGCCTTAAAATTTGTAATTTTGTCTCTCTGAAGTGTTGGTAGCTCGGAAATCAACAGATCGTTTTGATTAAAGAAGCGAGGTTCTAAGAAACATCCTGTGTTGGCTTTCGTTGGATGATTTTTCACGAATTTCGTAAGAAGCCTAACTGAATGTCAGTGCCCAGAGTCGCTGTCTCCAATCCTTGGCAGTCAGTCACCATCAGAAAATACTATTTAGATCAGGTCAGCATAATTTCGTCGTGTTCGTGGCGCCGCCAGAGTTAAATTTTGTGAAAGTGTCCCAAAATCGGTCGTTGTTCAACAAGAATGTCAATGATGTCCTGAAAATGTTTCAGTATGATCCATATATTACCGTTTAACAAAGGCTATCTTATAGGTACAGAAAACAGGAGTGTATTCTATCCTGAGCGAACCTTTACCAGTAAATAATTCCTGTTATCAATGATCTCACACAACTTCGTCCAATCTCGAAATCACACTCGAGTCGATAAGTGTAAGGAATCGCTCCAAACTTCGATCGGGGAAATGCAATATCCCTTTACAGCATTGTAACACGAGCCGACGCCAAGCAGAAAACAGTGATCTTAGATCAATCGGAACAAACGAAATCGAACCGATTTCGAGAAAGTTTTCGCTTGTTTAATTGCTTCCACATGACATATCGCGACTATTGCTTTAGTGGGTCAGAGAACAGTTAATGCTGATTGGTATCAAACAATTTGCTTCCCTCAAGCCGTCGATAAAATCAGCAGCAACTACCGAAATAGTCGCATTAATCTTCGTCCTGACAGTAGCAGCTGGCAGCAACACGTCAGAGGATTTATAATCTGACGGAGGGAATCGACGAATTCCTGATTTATCGCCTAACGACTCCTTGATGCTCCATTACGCCAAGAAGAAGAAGCGGTAGAACAATGTTTTTGGGTTTCCAGCGTCAGAGAGGATAAAACTTTATTGCAGAACTGGTCGAAATTAAGAAAAATTGTATAAATTCTAAGGTGTAAGTCGTTTCAGCAACGACAAAAGGATTTATAACAAAAAAGTTATCCTGTCATTGCTTTTGTTAAAACCTAAATGCAGGCCGTCAAGTTACACACTGAGGTAACTACGGGGTCATATAACGCCCTATTGCCCACGCAAACTGTGAAGAGTCTTTCAATTTCAGGTAATGTTTACAAACATCACAATGGGCTCAAAACAATCAGATTAGTTACGGGTGAGTTCTTTTTCAAACTTTTTGTATTTTCAAGTAGCGATCTACACTGAAGCGCCAAAGAAACTGGAACAGGCATGCGTATCCAAATACAATGTAAACAAGCAGAATACGGCGCTACAGTCGGCAGCGCCTTTATAAAACAAGAAGTGTTTGGTGCAGTTGGTAGATCGGTTACTGCTGCTACAATGGCAAGTTAAGAAGATTTAGGTGAGTTTCAACGTGGTGTTACAGTCTCCGCAAGAGCGTTGAGACACAGCATCTCCGAGGTAGCGATGAAGTGCGGATTTTCCCATACGATCATTTCACGAGTGTACCGTGAATATCAGGAATCCGGTAAAACATCGAAATTCCGGCATCACTGCGGCCAGAAAAAAATTCTGCAAGAACGGGACCAACGACGACTGAAGAGAACCGTGCAACGTGACAGAAGTGCAATCCTTCAGCAAATTGCTGCAGATTTCAATGCTGGGCCATCAGTAAGTGCGTGCGAACTATTACACAAAACACCATCGATATGAGCTTTCGGAGCCGATGGCCGACTCGTGCACCCTAGATGACCGCACGACACAAAGCTTTACGCCTTGCCTGGGGCCGTCAACACCGACATTGGACTGTTTGTGACTGGAAGCATATTCCTTGATCGGACGAGCCTCATCCAAAATTGTTTCGAACGGATGTACTTGTACGTGTACAGAGACAACCTCATGAATGCATAGACCTTGCTTGTCAGCAGGGGACTGTTCAAGCTGGTGGAGGCTCTGTAATGGTGTGGGGCGTGCGCAGTTTGAGTGACTTGGGACCCCTGATACGTCTAGATACAACTCTGACAGGTGAGATGTACGTAAGTATTCTGTCTTATCACCTACTTCCATTCATATCCATTGTGGATTCCCACAAACGTGTGCAATTCCAACATACCAATGCGACACCACACACGTCCGGAATTGCTGCAGAGTAGCTCCAGGAACACTATTCTGAGTGTAAACACTTTCGCTGGCCACCAAACTCCCCAGATATGAACATTTTTGAGCATATCTGTGATGCCTTGCACCGTGCTCTTCAGGAGAGATTTCCACACCGTCCTACTCTTACGGATCTGTGGACAGCCTTCCAGGATTCGCGGTGTCAATCCCTTCGAGCTCTACTTCAGACATTAGTCGAGTCCATGCCACGTCATGTTGAGGCATTCCTGCGTGTTGGTGTGGGCCCTACACGATGTTGGGCAGGTGTACCAGTTTTTTTGGCTCTTTATTGTATAGTACTTAACGGATACAGTTGCAGGCTATCTATCTAACGACTTCGACGACCGACATAAATTTGATTTTCAATATTTGATATAATTATTGAAGAGCTGAAAAATTTAAAATGTTTTAACCTATTTGTTAACAGACAATTTTATGTCACAGATTTAACAGACGCGCATAACAGTTAAAATATTGTCTTGAGGCAGAGTAATTCATGGCACGCAAAATTACGCACACTCTATCCATCCGGTATTCAACAATGGCGGCACTTTGCTACTTCCACCAAACTTTACACATAATTTCAGACTTTCCCGAAACTTTATCTCGCTGACACTCCCCACAAAATACTGAAAGGATAAAGTTTATCGCTCACTACATTGTCCGTGCTCGTGGAGTAAAACTTCTGTGTCGGGCTAGACGTTCTAATTTATTACTTCTTTAGTACTAATTCTACCCGCAACACATTTTGCACATAATATGCACATATACCACTGAACGTACCCGCAAAATTAATATCAACGTACGACACATATTTAAGGTGACAAGACGCACTGAACATTGAGACGCGTGAGAAAGAAACGAAGCGCAAATTATACAGAGAAAACTCGTCCATTATTTAAAATTGTTTTAAACATGGAGGTTCGATTGTTTAAAGAATCAATATAGAAATGATAATAGTGAGATATGTGATAGAGATCGGTGTTTGCAGATTTTAGGGCACTTATTTAGGATCCGTTGATGCTGCGAAATGGTAATTTCTTTTTAACTAAAAGCACGAATTCCTCTACATCTCTGAAGTATCTTTCGACGTGGTGAGTGCCCATTTTTTTCCAGCGAGCCAGTAAGGGATTTTTTTTTCTAGTTTCTCTCATTTGCTGCTCTATTCAGCATATGTTAAGTTTTCGATATGAACATAAATAACAGGCTCGTCTACCGTAACTATCCCATTTCTTAAAGTTTTGCGATTTAAAAGAACGCAGATGATCGACAGATTTGTTTCCTGTTTCTATTATGATAATGACTGTGAGGGCTACGTATAGAGAGTTGGAATGTTAGTAAGTGCATATTACAAATATTTGTGCTTACCTTTCAAATGTACATAAAATGTAGCTTAGTTATGGATAGAGAAATATTGTAGCACGCATCACGCTGTCATGAAGAGTGAAGAAATTTATTTCACAGGCGTTCCTTTTTGTATCGTAAATAGAACTGCTCTTTCACGTGCTCGTCACACCATGTAGAATCACTTAAACGAACTGTAAAATTTCATTTAAACGTCCAGCGGCAGTTACCTGTAAAATGGTTCCATTTCAGTAATTACCAGTAATGCCATTACCGGATTTTTTGGGCTTGTTGCAAAATCCGTTGCAACGTGAGACAGCGAGCAGCACGTGTTTGGCAGGCGGCTCGGGCAATCTAGTTAAAGCACATACCACGCGAGTTACGTGCACGATAGTACCAAAAAACATTTGAATTTTGCGTAGTGAATAGATCGTGGTTCATTCTGCCTCACAATGCATCTGAGGAGGTACTATAACGAGACTTAGCGGATTTACCAGTAGGTGGCTGGACATGGTCTTCCTCCAGTACTACCATCCAGTGAAGCCTAATGCAAAAGCTGATACACTGGTGACCGTAAAACTGACGTTACACACGAAGTGTAGCGCGTAAGATTTTAACTGCCTGGAGCACACGCATACTATCGACATTTCACAATAACGATGATTACGAAAATTACCAGTTGAAAAAAGAAAACTATCCTTATAATAGAAATGACAAATCCGTAATTATAAATGGATTCGTTGCGACGATGGTGAGTTTACTTTTTAACATCCGCGTTCCTACTAAGAGTCCTCCATTAATATACTTTATGTCCTGGCCAAATAGCCAAATACGAGTTCACCACTTACCCGATAAGTATCTTTCTTACTTATTGACTTTTCACTCCCGAGTTAGTAGTTATCCGGCTGTAGCATTTGCAGTTACAATTAGAAGGAAGGTCAGCGTAGGCCGTAATTTTGAGGATTTATTAACAGCAAACTCGATTTTTGATTGCATAATGATCATCTTCAGTGCTGGAAGTTAAAAATGTCACATAGCGATCACTGAATAAGGTATAAAAGACCACAAATACACCTGAGTGTAAACCAACTGTTGGCAAGAACATACCTTTATCGTACAAATTAAAGCTCCTAGACACTGTTGTCTAGTTATTAGCAGTAACAGAAGCTATGAAACGATCACAATAACTGAAGCCGCTGTTTACATTCACCTATACAGCGGACCTCGGTGTGACAAGGGCTTGGAACGCCCTCTATGTGACATATGTCACCTGAAGACTTAACATTACTTTATTTGGCAAGAGATTACCACAAAATACCAAATGCGCACTTGCAAATCATTAACTGAATATTTCGAATTTAAAATTATACATTAAAAACGCATAGCAATAAATAATTGGGGAATGCACTTCTTTCCGACATACACTGGCGCGTTATTTTCAAAACAACTTAAAAAACATGCAAGAATAAACATCAACAGGTAAAATTATAAGGTGTCAGATTACAGGACTAGTAAAAAAGGAAAATTTACAAATAAAATGACATCAAATCTAACAGAATCTGATATAGCACAGAAACCGCCATCCGGCGTGAGAAGTCAGAGGTACAAAGTTCTCAATTTACGAAAAATATTACGTTGAAACCTAGAAGTCAAATACGTAAATAGTGGTAATTGTACAATAAATGTCACGATTTAACAGGTCAAAATGTCATGAAACATTATGTGTTACAACCGTCGCGACATGTTAACACATTATAACAATTTCTGAGGCTCAATTACAAAAAATCATCGTAATTATGAAAAGCAGAATTGTGGTGTCACCGCCAGACAACACACTTGCTAGGTGGTAGCTTTAAATCGGCCGCGGTCCATTAGTACATGTCGGACCCGCGTGTCGCCACTGTCAGTGATCGCTGACCGAGCGCCACCACACGGCAGGTCTCGAGAGACTTACGAGCACTCGCCCCAGCTAGCGATGCACACTGACGAAGCCTCGCGCATTTGCAGAGCAGATAGTTAGAATAGCCTTCAGCTAAGTCGATGGCTACGACCTAGCAAGGAGCCATAGCAATTGATAGTTATCGTATGAAGCATGTCTCATCAAGAACGATGTATACAAAAGATGGATTAAAGGTAAGTATTCCAGAAGCTACGTACTTTTCTTTATAGCATTCATTACTTATCCTGTTTCAGACCTCACGCCATCCTGCGTGAGCTTATAGCGTGCATATCGGTCTCCTCAAACCACACTGTGTCGGCACTTCTGTCGACACATCAAGAATGATTTAAAAGCACATTGTGGATGCAGAGATCTTTTAGCGCACTCATGAGTAAGTTTGCAGTTCCTCGTTACCTTTCTTCTTCTGGTTACTCTCTTCGAGGCAGCGGGGCACAAGTTTCAAAATACCCACCTATAAACCTCCGTACGTTGAAAGTGCTGGATGAAACTCTTCGAAGTCGAGATACTGATGTCTATATTATTATTCATTATTGTTTCATTTGTTGATTATTACGAGCCATTCCTGCTGCTGGTAAACAGTCATCTTCGTGGAACAAGGTGTGAATGTGTTCGATAAAATTCCTGGTTAGCTACCGCCCTATGGTGTCATTTATAGACTGTTTTACACTTCATTTGGTACGTGCAGTAAGTTACACCGATGTGAAAAAAGTCACGGGATATCCTTTAATATCGTGACGGTTCTACTTTCGTCCGCCGTTGTGCAGCAAGTCGACGTGGCATGGACTCAACAAGTCGTTGGAAGTCCCCTGCAGAAATATTGAGGCCTGCTGCCTCTATAGCCGTCCATTATTGCTGCAGTGTTGCCGGTGCAGGATAACCTTTCGAGTATGTGCCATAGATGCTCGAAGCGATTCATGTCGGGAGATCTGGGTGGCCAGATCATTCGCTCGAATTTTCCATAATGTTCCTCAAACCAGTCGCGAAGAGTTTAGACCTGGTGACATGGCGCATTGACACCTATAAATATTCCGTCAATTTTTGGTAACATGATGACTATGGAGGGCTGCAAATGGTCTCAAAGCAGCTGAACATAACCATTTCCAGTTAATGCGCGGTTCGGGTGGACCATTTCGTGTAAACACAACTCGTATCATTATGTAGGCACCATCAACTTGCACAGTGCCTTGCTGACAACTTGGCTCCATGGTTTCGCGGGCTCTGCGCCACACTCAAACCCTACCATCAGCTCTTGGTAACTGAAATCTGGCTGTTGTTGTTGTGGTCTTCAGTCCTGAGACTGGTTTGATGCAGCTCTCCATGCTACCCTATCCTGTGCAAGTTTCTTCATCTCCCAGTATCTACTGCAACCTACATCCTTCTGAATCTGCTTAGTGCATTCATCTCTTGGTGTCCCTCTACGATTTTTACCCTCCATACTGCCCTCCAATACTAAATTCGTGATCCCTTGATGCCTCAGATCATGTCCTACCAACCGGTCCCTTCTTCTCGTCAAGTTGTGCCACAAACTCCTCTTCTCCCCAATTCTATTCAATACCTCCTCATTAGTTATGTGATCTTCCCATCTATCTGGCTAAATAACGGTTTTCCAGTCCTCTAGGGTCCAACCGATATGGTCACGAGCCCTGGAGAGGCACTGCATGCAATGTCGTGCTGTTAGCAAAGACACTCGCGTCGGTCGTCTGCTACTATAGTCTATTAACCTCAGATTTCGCTACACAGTCCTGACGGATACTTTCGTCATAAGCCAGACATTGATTTGTATGCAGTATAGCCCGTCTGTTAGCACGCTGCTCTCAGTCGTTAAGTGAAAGCCTTCGGCCAGCGTCTTGTCCTCGATGAGGTAGTGCCTGAAATTAAGGTATTCTCGGCCCACTATTGGCACTGTGGACCCTGTAATATTGAATTCCCTAACGATTTACGAAATGGAATGTCAAATGAATCTAGATCCAATTAACATGCCGGTTTCAAAGTCTGTTAATTCAAGTCCTGCGACTATGATCACATAAAAAACCATTTCAAGTGAATCACCTGAGAACAAATGACAGCTCCGCCAATGTCCTGCCATTCTGTACCTTGTGTACGCGATACTATCACAATCTTTGTGTTTGCATATCGCTATACCATGACTTTCGTCGTATCAATGTAAATATTGGTCGTGCAATACCATGAAATTTGAAACAAACAAAGTGTTTCTTTAAAAAAGTCCTTTTACGGTACTTAGTGTGCGTCTACATCATCATCTATACTCTGCAGGCCACATTGCGGTGTGTGGAAATAGCTGGTTCAAATGGCTCTGAGCACTATGGGACTTAACTCCTGAGGTCATCAGTCCCATAGAACTTAGAACTATTTAAACCTAACTAACCTAAGGACATCACACACAGCAATGCCCGAGGCAGGATTCGAACCTGCGACCGTAGCGGTCGCGTGGCTCCAGCCTGAAGAGCCTACAACCGCTTGGCCACAACGGCCGGCGCGGTGTGTGGAGGTGGGTACTTTCCCTACTACTATAATTTCTTGGGATCAGTGATTACTACAATCCTTCGTGTCAGCCCTGTAACTTCCTGGTCGTGGTCATTTTGAGTGACACATGCAAGAGGAAATAATACGTTGCCAGAATATCCTTGGATATTTCAGCAGTAAAGTTCTTCGTGGTACACGAAGTTCCTCTTGTAGCGTTTGCACTGGAGTTTCTTGAGCAGCTACGTTTCCCTCTTGCACTGACTAAACGATCCCTAGACGAAGTGCGCTGCTCTTTGTTGGATTTTCTTCATCTTTGCGATTAATATTACATGATAATGGTAGCAGACTGATGAGCAATATGCAAGCATTATTTCTTGAAGAGTTTGGTAAGCCAGTTCATTTTTTGACTATTTTTTCGTGGATGTACTACACTCCCGTAAGAGTGTTGAAATGAGTCTCTGCCTGGTATCTGATTTGCTTACAGTTGGTGTCACGTGATCATTCCACTCAAGTTTTCTAGGCATCTTACGGCTATTAATATCTCCTGTCCAATAGCGTAATCGAGCACTAATGAATCTTTTTGTTCATTTATACTCTATTAGATTTATTTATGCTCAGGGTCAACTGTTAGTCCCCACACCAACCATCGATCATGCACTGATGCACCTAGATTTTGCTACAGTTCAAAATGTTCAAATGTGTGTCAAATCTTATGGGACTTAATTGCTAAGGTCATCAGTCTCTAAACTTACACACTACTTAATCTAAATTATCCTAAGGACAAACACACACACCCATGCCCGAGGGAGGACTCGAACCTCCGCCGGGACCAGCCGCACAGTCCATGACTGCATCGCCTCAGACCGCTCGGCGAATCCCGCGCGGCTTTGCTACAGTCTTAAGGGGTTGCACTCTTCCTATAAATCGCGAAGACATCTACGAACGCCCTTATAGATCTTTTCAGTAGGTACATTTCGCTCATGAAGCCTAACTTATTGTCGTCCAGTAACAATGTGGCAACCGTTGGCTGTAATAACATAAAATACCATCCATAAGTTTATACACATCTCGTTAAATATCAATGACGCACCGTAAGTAATATTAGCCCTGTTGGTTCAGTTTGTTAGCACACAAAACTGCCATGATTATCAATCTGAACATAATCCCTATACAAATTTCAAATGTAGAAACGTTTTCCAAGTGTATGTAACCTTATAAAAAACGGTTCAGAACCATGGTTACAAAGGGAGTTGGGTTCTTTGTGAATACGCATAGAGTCAGTATGACAATCACATTTTCAGAAAAGAGTTGTATGGAAGTCAGCACATTAGTTACATCTCCTCCATATCATGCATGTATTTTAGTGATATGATCAAACTAAGATGACTTTCATATTACCTCGAGGCGATCGCTTTCCTAAAGATATGGCAGTTTTCAGGATCAGAAAATGGCGGGCATTCACTGATGCTAAATTTGGCGTTTGCTTCATTTCTCCAGCCACATGGCTTTCCCATTACCATATTTTCATTTATCCATGGAGAGAAGCAATGTCACGAAAACGAGTTGTCTATCTTGGTAGCTATGGATCTCGAGACATTTGAGTCTCATCTTTATCTATGATAATGATGGAAGCTGAAAAAATGACTTAAAATTTGTGGCATGGTCAGAACTTTAAGCCAGGTTTCGTTGCTTGATAGCCAAGAATGGTAATCATTACACCAGCACAGCAATATAGCTAACACTGCTGCACAGAAAGTTTCGGAAGTAGCTACGTTCTAGGAAGGGGAAAGAAGCTGAAGATGTGAAGTTCTGGAGGGCATCGTATTTCGGTAGCCGTTCAGTAATGCTAGCTATAGTGCTGTGATGGAGTAATGACTAGCATTCTTGCCGAGACGTGAGGAGACCGAGGTTCAAGTCCCGGCTACGACACAAATTCTAATTTATTTCTTCAGCTTCCGTCATTATCGTAGAACTCTTGATATGTTATGTTAATATTCGGTACAAGTCTGTTGGGTCAGTAAGTGTCACATCTTTCTTTTTTATGTTTGATATTTGGTCGTACTGGCAATGGAGCTATTAATGGTTTACAAGCATCGCTTACGTAATTATATTGCAGGGTTCGCTTTACATGGTTAGTCTACAGGGCATTCGTAAGTGATGACGAAGGTGAGAAGAAGAGAATCGAAACGTTTGAGACGTGGTGCTGCGGGAGGAGGCTGAAGATTACTTGGAATTATAAAATAAGAAATGATTACGATCTCCGCAGTATCGGCGAGAAGACATATGAGGTAAACAGTGACAAGAAGAAGAGACAGGGTCATCACACACGTGTTAACCTCATGGAACAACTTATGTAGTTCTCCTAAGCAACCGGTACAGCGCGCAATTTCATTTAGTAATGAGGTTTGACGTTTTTGCTTTGGTCTTCACTTCGGCAGAATTGAGATGTCAGCCCTGTTTACCTGTTCGTGGTATGAAGGACGTTCACTAGTGCAGTGGGTGTTTTCTCAAAAAAACAGGCGGTCAAGCGATCTTTCGTCACAAGCCTTTAAAAATGAAAAGGATTGACCGAAGAAGGTTATGAGCATTCTCAGCATGTGTTAAGCAACCGCGTAATCGACTGCTACTAGAAATTGACTGTGAATCGATATTATAACACCATGCAGGAAGGATTCAAAGATTTAGCTGTCAGTGAAAGAGCAAACAGTTACAACGATGTATGGACGGGCTTCATTCTTCTGTACACAAAGACGTATTTTAGGCAAAATTTGGAGGCACGCAGCACGTGCAGAAACTGGTGGTACGAGCGATAAAATTTCTGAAGTCGCACCCAGTATTCCACATTCAGTTGCAACAGTTGGAAGCGAAGGAAGAGTATGGAACTGTAAAGTCCTTCGGTTAAGTCAAGGGGCATATCTGGAACGATTTTTCGATTTAACACTAGCTACTGTAAAATGTATGAAGCAAAAAGTATAGCAGGAACGAAAATTAATAGATTCGTAATGGGTAGTAGACCTCGCATTTTGAGTAGACTTGACTGCAAGGTGAGAAACAACTTGTTTCTGATTTCATTGGGACGCGTATACAAAGAAAATTGCATTGTAGAAGGTAGATATTCTGACAAACTCAGTGGAGTTCCCTAAACTCACTGGCGTTGACCGAAACGCGAATTCTGAAGACATTTTCTGTCCTTGAAAGAATTACAAGGATATTTTTCTAAGCGTTTTGAGGGCGCTGCCAATTTTACGTATCGTTTCGCGCTGTTTTCCAGAGCGCTTGAGTTGCTAGATTTCCTCTGCATGTATAGACCTACCTGATTGATCTGCAATGTAAAACCCGTTTTAAGGACAAATCCTTTTACGTTAAAACTGTGCAAGACATCTAAGTTGATTTCTCGGGCAGACTTTCCATGTCTCCATAATGAGGCTGCAAAAATTTTCGATTATTTTCAGCAGCATAAGTGTGTAACAGAGTTGTCTTCAGTTGTGAAACTAAATAAATCAAGATTACGTGGCAGCCTTAGTGCGACAATATGCGAAACTGTCTGCGCTTGGCAAACAATACGCAAGCGTAAACTTTAGGTCTGCAGGATATTTTCTTCCCGCACTGACGAAACAATATCTTAGGGAAAGCAAAAGTACGAAGTTTTGATTAGGAACCCTGACTGGCAGGCGGTTGAGTCTAAAGTTATAAGCGGAGAAAGGAAGTTTCCAATTTATCGGTGGTCTGCTAACGTTGATTAAAATCCAGATAGATGCAGTTTTTAATAGTTTTATTTACTAACATAGTAGCTATTCAGATATGCAATCAACAGTTTCACTTTGCAGAAAGTTGTGCCCCATGCGATCGGACAATTAGAAATATTCGGGCTTTTACAAAGGTAAATAATTTCCGTTGGTTGTATTCCACAGCCCTCATTAACTTTAGAATTCGAATCGCATAACACCACAAGCTGTTATTGAAGGCATTCTGCGATAAGCGGTGGGTTTCTGTCATTTTTCAGTATTGCTTCGGTTAACAGCAAGCGCTATATTGGAATAAAATGACGTGAAAGATGGAGCATAGTCTCAAACACTCGACTGCAGCTCCCTAGACAGTTTCCGCCAAACTTTATGACGGTGCGCTCGTGGATTCCGGTGCAGCTCTTGCTGTTAACCTCAGCTGTGCCGTAAAATGTCAGAGACCGAACATTTATTAAGGAATGACTCTTACGGTTCAGATGGTATTGGAAGTACGCTCCATTAGAATATTTGCAAACAGTTTTGTGTAATAATAATAATAATAATTTCGGTAACATAATGACACTGAAAGACCTGAGTCGAAACAAGGCCCCGGGAGTAGACAACATTCCATTAGAACTACTGACAGCCCTGGGAGAGCCAGTCCTGACGAAACTCTACCATCTGGTGAGCAAGATCTATGAACCAGGCGAAATACCCTCAGACTTCAAGAAGAATATAATAATTCCAATCCCAAAGAAAGCAGGTGTTGACAAATGTGAAAATTACCGAACTATCAGTTTAATAAGTCACGGCTGCAAAATACTAACGCGGATTCTTTACAGACGAATGGAAAAACTAGTAGATGCTGACCTCGGGGAAGATCAGTTTGGATTCCGTAGAAATGTTGGGACACGTGAGGAATACTGACCCTACGACTTATCTTAGAAGGTAGATTAAGGAAAGGCAAACCTACGTTTCTGGCATTTGTAGACTTAGAGAAAGCTTTCGACAATGTTGACTGGAATACGCTCTTTCATATTCTGAAGGTGGCAGGGGTAAAATACAGGGAGCGAAAGGCTATTTACAATTTGTATAGAAACCAGACTCGAGGGGCATGAAAGGGAAGCAGTGGTTGGGAAGGGAGTGAGGGTTGTAGCCTCTCCCCCATGTTATTCAATCTGTATATTGAGCAAGCAGTGAAGGAAACAAAAGAAAAATTCGGAGTAGGTATTAAAATCCATGGAGAAGAAATAAAAACATTGAGGTTCGCCGATGACATTGTAATTCTGTCAGAGACAGCAAAGGACTTGGAAGAGCAGTTGAATGAAATGGATAGTGTCTTGAGGGTATAAGATGAACATCAACAAAAGCAAATCGACGATAATGGAATGTAGTCGAATTAAGTCGGGTGATGCTGAGGGAATTAGATTAGGAAATGAGACACTTAAAGTAATAAAGGAATTTTGCTATTTGGGGAGCAAAATAACTGATGATGGTCGAAGTAGAGAGGATATAAAATTTAGACTGGCAATGGAAAGGAAAGCGTTTCTGAAGAAGAGAAATTTGTTCACATCGAGTATAGATTTAAGTCTCAGGAAGTCATTTCTGAAAGTATTTGTATGGAGTGTAGCCATGTATGGAAGTGAAACATGGACGATACATAGTTTGGACCAGAAGAGAATAGAAGCTTTTGAAATGTGGTGCTACAGAAGAATGCTGAAGATTAAGTGGGTAGATCACATAACTAATGAGGAAGTATTGAATAGGTTTGGGGAGAAGAGAAGTCTGTGGCACAACTTGACTAGAAGAAGGGATCGGTTGGTAAGACATGTCCTGAGGCATCAAGGGATCACAAATTTAGCATTGGAGGGCAGCGCAGAGGGTAAAAATCGTAGAGGGAGACCAAGAGATGAATGCAATAAGCAGATTCAGAAGGATGTAAGTTGCAGAAGGTACTGGGAGATGAAGGAGCTTGTACAGGATAGAGTAGCATGGAGAGCTGCATCAAACCAGTCTCAAGACTGAAGACCACAACAACAACAACAATGACAACTACAAAGCAACATTTCGTTGTACCATGGGCAGTAAATGAACGCCTTTTGTCACACTTCCTTCATTCCGTCCTCCCCTTCCAGGCAGGTGTATGAATGAAATAAAGTGTTTGTGCAGACTAGAGGACGACTAGCCAAAGATGTGTAGCATACGGTGTTTACAAGCTCAGAGAAGAAGGGAATGTTGAGCGAAGAGGCTAGCGTAGGCTTCGGGCTGTGTCGATAGCCTAGAGGGAGTCAGGGAAGTCAGCCAGTGAGGGCTATCCCTTGCCTCAGTTTTTGAACGAGGGGCGCGTTAGCAGCCAGCTGACCTTGTTCGTCACTCTCTCTCTGGGAACTGATGTGTGCAGTCCTCTCCACGCCAGATGTCGGTCTGGTTCGACAATACTGTGGCAAACTGGGCTAAATCATTTCGTTCAGGTTTGAAACGTGTTTGAAGTCACCGTTCACAGGCAGATATTACATGATGGTGTAATTTTCATAATTTTGATCGTTTAGCTAGTTAGGACTTGGTAACTTAACGTAGTGCGGGCGCTCAGCCTAGCACCTTTGTGTGTGGGTAAATTAAGCCACACAGTTCCGCAGCGCGGACTGCTCGCGCGGTTTGAGGCGCCATGTCATGGGTTGCGCGGCCCCTCCCGCCGGAGGTCCGAGTCCCCCCTCGGGCATGGTGGTATGTGTTGTTCTAGGGACCGATGATCTCAGCAGTTTGGCACCTTAGGAATTCACACACATTTTAATACACTCACAATTTCGCGGACTGTAAGAGCTGACAAGTGCGAGAATTATCACAGAATCAGTTTAACAGTTCATGCATCCAAGATGCTGACAAGAAGAATATACAGAACAATAGAAAACAAAATTTTGGATGTATTATATGGCGATCAGTTTGGGTTTAGGAAAGGCAAAGGCACCAGAGAGGCAATTCTGACGTTGCGGTTGATAATGCAAGCAAGGCTAGAGAAAAATCAAGACATGTTCATAAAATTTATTTAGCTGGAAAGAGGGTTAGACAATGTAAAATGGTGGAGAAATTTGGAAATTCTTAGAAAAGTGGTGGTGAGCTACAGGGAGAGGCGGGTAATACACAATATGTGGAAGAGCTATGAGGGAATATTAAGAATGGACGTCCATGAACGATGTGTGCGTATTAAAAAGGGTGTAAGATAGGGACGTACTCTTTCGCCCCTATTGTTCAATCTATACGTCGAACAAGCAATGATGCAAACAAAAGAAAGGTTCAGGAGTGGAATTAAAATTCAAGGTGAAAGGATATGACATTGCACTCCTGAGTGAAAGTGAAGAATAGTTACATGAGCTGCTCGATTGAATGAAAAGTCTAATGAATACGAAATATGGACTGAGATTAAATCGAAGAAAGAAGAAAGTAATGAGAAGTAGCAGAAATGAGACCAGCGAGAATCTTAACATCAGGATTGATGGTCACAAACTAGATGACGTTAAGGAATTCTGCTATCTAGGGAGCAAAGTATCCAATGACGGACGGAGCAAGGAGCACTTCAAAAGCAGACTTGCCTTGGCAAAATGGTCATTTCTGGCAAGGGAAGTCTACTAGTATCAAGCATAGGCCTTAACTTAAGAAATAAATTTTTAAGAATGTACGTTTGGGGCACATCATTGTGTGGTAGTGAAACATGGACTGTGGGAAAGCCGCAACAGTAGAGAATAGAAGCACTTGAGATGTGGTGCTACAGACGAATGTAGAAAATTAGGTCGATTGATAAGGTAAGGAATGAAGAGGTTCTGCGCACAATCGGAGAGGAAGTAAGTTTGGAAAACACTGACAAGGAGAAGGGACAGGATGATAGGACATCTGTTAAGACACCAAGAAATGACTGCCATGGTAGTAGAGGGAGCTGCAGAGGGAGAAAACTGTTGAAGGAGACAGAGATTGGAATACATCCAGGAAATAACTGAGGACGTAGGTTGCAAGTGCTACTTTGAGACGAAGAGGTTGGCACAGAAGAATAGGAGAGGAAATAATGGTGGGCCGCATCAAAACAATCAGACGATTGAGGACTAAAAATTAAATAAATAAATAAATTACGCTGAATGTTCAATAAGTAATAACTGTTATATATTTATTTGGTTTCTTGATCAAAATTAACAATATTTACTATGCCGGGTTTTTTTTATTGTTCGTGGTCACAATGTGGGATTTCTTACTTAGTTACCGGTTTCAAATGTGCATTAAACGTGTGGAAACTTTGCCAAAGCAGTGATTCAGAGAAAATTTTCATATTTTTGGACTTTTCTTTGTAGTGTGGTGTTGCTCAGCGTAGCACAGCTAGTGGTTGAAAGGATTATTGACCTTGGTATTATTTGAGGTAAAGCTGAACTACCCCCTAAATTAAATGTTGACTGAGCTAGGGGTCCAATGGAATAATTTTGAAGAAATGTGATTTATATTTAGAGGTATTTCTGTCTGTGGAGCCAGGACTTGTACACTTCGCGCCAAGGACAACAGCCAAATTCACTGTAGCTGGTGCTCATTAAAATGCCTGTTGACTATAATGGTGCATTCTGTGTCATGAAGTGGGTGCGTAATGAATGTTTTGTACACACACATGAAAAAGAGATTTGCATCACCCTGGTTCCCATAAATCCTGAAAGACGTTGACTGTGGATATTGTATCACAGACACAGTCTCTTTGACTGTTCAGAAATGTCACTAAACCCGCCCAAAGATGTAAACAACCATGCATGAGCAGCGCCTATTACACGGAGGGGGTCCGACAGCCGATCAGTTCCAGCCATTCCACCAGGAAGGAGATAAACAGCTCGTGTTGCCTGTAGTTCAACCATGCCTAGACGGCGAATAACACTGTTCAATCATGTCCGCATTGTTACTTTGTGCCAAAAAGGGCTCTCAACAAGGGAAGTATACAGGTGTCTCGGGTTAACCAAAGCGATGTTGTTCGGACATGGAGGAGATACAAAGAGACAGGAACTGTCGATGACATGCCTCGCTCAGGCCGCCCAAGGGCTACTACCGCAGTGGGTGACCGCTAACTACGGATTATGGCTCGGAGGAACCCTGGCAGCAATGACACCATGCTGAATAATACTTTTCGTGCAGCCACAGGACGTCGGGTTACGACACAAACTATGCGCAATAGGCTGCATGATGCACAACTTCACTCACGACGTCCATGGCAAGGTCCATCTTTGCAACACCATGCAGCGTGTTGCAGATGGGCCCAACAACATGCTGAATGGACCGCTCATGATTGGCATCACGTTCTCTTCACCGATGAGTGTCGTATATGCCTTTAACTAGACAATCGTCGGAGAAGTGTTTGGAGGCAACCTGGTCAGACTGAACGCCTTAGCACACTGTCCAGCAAGTGCAACAAGGTGGAGATTCCCTGATGTTTTAGGGTGGCATCATGTGGGGCCGACGTACGCCACTGGTGGCCATGGATGGCGCCGTAACATCGCTCGACTAGAGTGGCCAGCATGTTATCAAGACATGAACCCTATCGAACATGCCTGGAATGGATTGAAAACGGCTGCTTATGGACGACGTAATCCACCAACCACTCTGAGGGATCTACGCTGAATCGCTATTGAGGTGTAGGACAATCTGGACCAACAGTGTCTTGATGAACGTGTGAATAGTTTGCCATGACGAATACAGGAATGCATCAATGCAAGAGGACGTGCTACTGGATATTAGCGGTATCGGCGTGTACAGTAATCTGGACAATCACCTCTGATGTTCTCCCTGTATGGTGGTACAACATGCAATGTGTGGTTTTCATGAGTAATAAAAAGGGTGGAAATGGTTTTTGTGTTGATCTCTATTCCAATTTCCTCTACAGGTTCCGGAAACCTCGGAACCCAAGTGATTCAAAACTTTTTTTCATATGTGTATCTTGTGTGCTTTTAGATGGATTTTCTTTTTGATAGGTTTTGATACTATTTGCTTGGCCATATGTGTTCTGGCTAACGTAGGGGGACAACAAAAGCGTACATCTTTCCAGAATAAATGGGAATATAAATCATATTTCATTGAAAGTGATAGATTTTGCGAGTTTCTGATTTTCCTTCAAAAATTATGGTTTGGTTCACGGGCTGATTTTGTAATCAGATAGATGCAGATTATTCCAAATCTATGGTAACTTGTTTCACCTCTACTGAACGGTTATAAGCTTTACGAGGGAAATACATATGCCGAGTACATTTGATTATTTTCAGATTAAAGGTGGTGTTCAGTCATGAGCTGCGAATGTGATATGTTGCGTGGTACTTTCTAATGATCATAAGCCACAGTAGTTAGGTTTCAATTCGGCATTTAAATAAATAAGCAAAATTAACTTCATTTTTTAAAGAATTTGCGAAGTTCTATAATACTAGGTGCTTCTGTGCAAGCATCTGGTAGTGTCATTTGTTTTCTCTCACACTCAGTAGTGTTCAGAAGACAGTTCGTAATAAAAAGAGTGCTCTGGGTGATAATGTGCAACGAATAATGACAGAATTTTTGTTATTTTTCAGCCATTTATGTCCACCGCGTCCCAACAGCGTGACACAAGTAAATTTAGTTTAGGACACCAATTAAATTCCTGGTTGGGAATTATCAAACTTTTTTATTGTGGATATTTGTGCAAAAATTGAGTCTAAATTATTTTCGTGAATATGAGAAAAATCCGTTTTATCAATAAACATGTTAAATCTGTGTTTGGATTCACGACAGCGGTTTTCACAATTGGCAAACCTCCGTCTCATGCCCTACAATGGAAATAAGGAAAGAATAATAGAAAGTTAAAAAAGTTATTAAAAAACAAGGCAAATTTGTCAGATAGGAATAAGAGCACAGAGAGGGTAGTTAGGTAATTGTCGGGCATAACGTTTAAAAACTCCCCTCTCCCCTCCCTTTGGTATGATGGTCATGGTGTGCCACTGTGATGGGGAACGTTATCCGTTGCACAACTATTTATTTTGTGAATACAGAAGTTAGTACAATGAGTTTGAGATAACATATCTGTACATATAAATTTATTTTTTGTTATAAGAGGATCTTTATTGCGGTTTACCAAGAGAGACGAAACGAGGTATGATGAAGATAAAAAGTCATACAAATGTCTCTTATGCCATATAATAAGTAATAATATAAAACAATAGCGAGTAATCGGTGGAAGATCGGCTTTAGGAGTAACAGAATACAGAAAACAAGCTTTAAGGCCGACTTCTACAAGCGGGGGTATGACTGCGCGGTGTAACGTGATGCCATTATGCCAAAGCGTGTTGACACTCGTTATTGTTGTCCAACATCCGTGACAAGAAGAAAAACGTGTAAAACGTAACATTTCGCTCCAGCAGACAAAGACAGAGAGCAATGGTTTCTGGGACACTTACTTAGATGTTTTGCTATTTACGCGGATTACGCTGAGTCGTTCCACTAACACTGGGCCTGCAGTTTTAAAACAGCGAGCACAGAATTCTAAAAGTAAACGACGGCTTCCAGAAAACTAATTGCCGACGTAATTGGAACTCTGGTTGCCGACAGCAGGAACGCCAATAGATGCGACTCTTACTCCCAGACAGGCCATCAGTATCGTCGCTCCCCGCTGATGACCGCCATCGTGGAATTCCAGTGCAGTGGATCGCTCTCCTTGCCTTCGCGTTTCAATATTCCTGCTGCGACACAGAGCACGACGCTAAACGCAGCCGGCCTCCACGTTAAATCAACAGGTCAAGCCACAATGGAGTTTATAACGACGCTGGTCAGTGATACAATCACTGTCTCTGTCTAAGAAGGTGATACACTACTTGTTAACAGCCGGCCGCTGTGTCCGGGCGGTTCTAGGCTCTTCGGTTCGCAACCGCGCTGCTGCTACGGTCGCAGGTTCGAATCCTGCCTCGGGCATGGATGGGTGTGATGTCTTAGGTTGGTTAGGTTTAAGTAGTTCTGTCTAAGGAACAGATGGCCTCGGATGTTAAGTCCCATAGTGCTTAGAGCCATTTGAACTTGTTAACAACTTGCTAGAATAAAATTTCCTATATAAAATTTCTTATATAGAATTAGGATGACTGGGCGAGAAAAGGAAAATCTATTAATATTTGAAACAAGAGTAATCAGGAAGATATTGGGATCAGTTTTAGATAACGGAGAATGGAGGAGGAGGAAAAATGAGGAAATCTACCTCCTGATGTGACAACCAACTATCCTACAGAAGATAAAGAGCTAAAGTATGCAATGGGTGGGCCATGTAGCCCGTATGCCACATGGAAGACAGGGGAAGATGGCACTAGCTGGAGAACAAACACCAAACGCCACATTGGACGACCAAGGCAGCGCTGGATGGACGGCCTGGCGAAGGACCTAGCAACCATGGGAATTGAAGACACCTGGAGGCACCGGGCATAAAACAGGAAGGAATGGAGGCAGTTTGTGGAAGCAGCGCGTGGTCTGCAGGGCCTGTGATCGCTGGGTATCTGTCAGTATAGAATTAGTTCTTCATCTGTACAGAGTGGCAGCCAGTGAAGGAAATTTTAGGGAACTGGTGTAAAAACTTTTATTTCAAAGGCCCAAGTCAAAATTTTACGAGTTTTCTTCCAGAGCAACTTCCGCTATATCTGCGACACACAAGTTGCCTGCCTTTCAGAAACGAGGCAGTTCTGTCCAGTTAAGGGTGCTGACAAGAGACGCCTTGAGCCCCCTGCGGAAATCGCTAGCGAATTCACACCATCGGATTTAGCCATAGCGTGTCCGGGTTCGATTCCCGGCTGGGTCGGGAAATTTTCTACGCCCAGGGACTGGGTGTTGTGCTGTCTTCATAATCATCCTATCATCCTCATCGACTGCAGGTCGCCGAAGTGGCGTCATATTGAAAGACAGGCATCCGGCGAACGGTCTGCCCGACGGGGACGCTCTAGCCATACGATTAAATAAATAAATATTGTTTCTATCTAAATCCCTTTTAACTTCGTTGACCCAGCCTGTTGTGGACTTCCTACTCGAAAATTATTTGAAAATCTCTTTAGTTAATCTACTGTCTTGTATTCGAAATAATGCCAAAAGAAAAAATTGCCTTCTTTTTCTCATTACGTTTGAAATATTTTCTATATTTCGGTATATTTCAGCAATACTTCGTAATTTACAACCTTCTGCTGTGTTTTGTGGTCCTAATATTTTCTTTATAATTCCATCTTTTTAATACTTCTGCCGGCCGGGGTGGCCGAGCGGTTCTAGGCGCTTCAGTCTCGAACCGCGTGACCGCTAAGATCGCAGGTTCGAATCCTGCCTCGGGCATGGATGTGTGTCATGTCCTTAGGTTAGTTAAGTTTAAGCAGTTCTAAGTTCTAGGGGACTGATGACCTCAGAGGTTAAGTCCCATAGTGCTCAGAGCCATTTTTTTAGTACTTCTAATTAACGTAATTTATAGTTTATTGCCAGGAATTCGCTTGCCTGTAGGCATTATTTCGAAATAATACTGACCATAACTCTAAAATGTAGTATATATAGGTCACTTTTCATTTGAAACCTTGTAGTGTGTATATCAACGTAATCAGGAAAACTATAGAATTTAATAAAGTCACAAAAAATCGATTTTTCCACCATTTATAAGTAGCCTCGACCCTTAAAAAGAGTTTGGGTGACGCTGTCACTTTGTCGTACACCTGGTTTTATTTTGAAATGCTGCGAAATTTCTCCTATAAATTTTACTTTACAGACTGCATCTGTAAGTGTTTCATGGATTAGATTTACCAGCTTAGGCTTTACGCCAAATTCTCGAATTATTTTATCTATAGCTTGTCTCTCAGCAGAACCAAAATCCTTTTTGAAATGCACAAACATAATGTGTCCTTTGAATTAAGTAATCTGTGGCGAATTCCTGATCAGAGATTAAATATTTATTCTGAACATGACCTTCCTTTTCTAATTCACCTTGATATTCATCTAAACGACTGTCTAATGTTGTTTCTATTCTGCTTAATAAAATCTTAGAAAGTACTTTAAATGATACTGGTAGTAAAGAGAGTCCTCTGTAGTTATTTACGTCCTGTTTATCACCTTTTTGCCAACGGCCTTGCCGTAGTGGTAACACCGATTCACGTCAGATCACCGAAATTAAGCGCTTGGCTACTTGTTGGGTTGGTGACCATCTGGTCTGCCGAGTGCTGTTGGGAAGTTGGGTGCACTCAGCCCTTGTGACGCAAACTGAGGAGCTAGTTGAGCGAGATGTAGCGGCTCTGGTCTAGCAAACTGACAAAACGCCCCCCCCCCTCCCCCATATCCGCATCCAATGATGCCTCTGGGCTGAGAATGACATGGCGGCCGGTCGGTAGCATTGGACCATCATGGCCTGTTCGGGCGGGGTTAAGTTTAGTTTCATTACCTGTTTTGGGGAGTGGGTGTATTAGGGCAACTGTCCATTAATATGGGATCTATTCTGTTCTCCAGATTTCTTCAAATTTAGCTCCTTTGTTATGTTTGGCAAGGACCACATCAAATCAGCTATAATAGAATCTCCTCCACTAACTTTGTTGTGTTTGAGGGTCTTAATTACTTCTTCAATTTTGTTGTCGGTAAATCCTCTTCCAAGTTTTCATTAATATTTGAGAATTCCAATTTATGACTCGGTTCAGGAGAATTCGGAAGCTGATATAAATATCTTGCTAGTATTTCACAATTTTCAGTATTGCTTAACCCAATTCTGCCGTTTTGATTTTTGAAACAGACATTTGTAGCATGGTACTCCCCTAATTTGTTCATAAAATTTTGATAAAGGTGATGGGTATTATTTTTAACAATGGCCTTTGCCACTGATGGTATCTATGTGATTACAGATCCTTGTTGTACGCCCGATGTGCCATGTCACTCTGTAAATGTTTTTTTCATCCCAAATACATTTTTATGACATGATTTTTGGTTGCCATACACTTCTCCTGCTACGATGTAAATCAGTGGATTCTAGGTTACGGAATGTATGTGACTTTTAGATAATGAGTGCCATTGTAATTTTTTTTTCAGATCCCTATTAATTATCTGGGTCTGCCATCTTAAGTTCAAAATGGCTCTGAGCACTATGGGACTTAACATTGAAACGCGTACGTTTCATATGTTTTCATTACCAGCGATGGCGAGGCATGACAGAATCTCTGACCAGAGAGTTATTTATCGTGGCTAGTCTGCGCTTGACTGCGCGAGAGTTCAGTTGCGAGTAGGATGTAGTAAGTTGCGAGTTGTACTCAGTGGGAGTTGTGTGTGAGGAGTCGGCGGGCGTCGACATGGGTATCTGGTCACGGTTCGGGACGAGGTATATTGTTAAATAAGGTAATGAAGCAGCATTGCGCTCAGCCAATAACATCTGTTAATTGTAATTAATTTGTTCAAGAAATGCCCCAATAATAATTTTGTTTTCAAAGCAATCGTTTTTAAGAAAAGAATCATTCCAATTGAAACAATATTTCCTATGCTTTTCCTCCCAGAATCTATTTATCAGATTAATTATTGCACAGGGCCTAAGGTCAGCGCAGCTGCCCTTATAAAATGTATCAGGTTCACCTTAACGTTAATTTTGTGGGGACTTAACATTTTTGCACATTTTTATTATCATTGAGTTTTATTACTGTGGGAAGCTAACATTTGGGACTATTTGCAATTCTATTCAATTCTTTTCACTTACATATTTTTGCGGGGAGGTTACACTTGGCGACATCCGGACGAGGATCGTATTTCGTTGAGAATCTTCAGAGAAGTAGTTAGATATCTGGTCTTATTTAATAAAATATAATTAGCATTTGGCGCAACTCTTTTACTAATTTTGTGACTTTCTTTCCTCAGATCATCGGCAATTCGTTGCTCTTTGTTGTATTTGTATTTGTTGGATTTTGCATTGTCTTTGTCTCATTAGTGAATAATTGTGATCTGTGTAAAAATGCCGCGAAAAACTATTAATAGTACATCGCGAGGTGTAATGAATGAAATTACCGACTTAAACAACTTCACCGATAGTACTTGTGTCACGCAGTGTAATGATGACAATCCTGCGTTTACTGACAATCAGTGCGTTCCAACCACTAATGATGATTTTTATCTTAATGATGAACAAACGAACTCAGTTGTCTCCTCTGTTAACTTAACGACAATTGATGACACGGGGGCGTTCTGTTGCAATGAGCGCTGCCCAGCTCAACACAGCCGGTTTGCAAAATTCACGTGACGAACAGACGAATTTTTCCAATGAAAATGAACAGGATACTCGAAACACGACAGATCTATTTAATTCCAAGGTAGTGACGCACAGTGCACATCCGATAAACAAACCTTTTTGTGAGTCACAGAATGACCAAATGGTCACACAAAATGTGACAATTGCAGGTACACCACTAAACAGCACAGAGAATAAAAATGCTAATTTAGACTTGGAAAAATTATGGCAAGATTGCTACAACAACAACTTAATGAAATTAATAAAAGCAAGAAAACCTTAAAGAAGATCTAAAACAACAATTTAGTGAAGATTTCAAACAACTTAATGAACAGAACAAACACCTTAATGAAAAATTAGACAACAATTCCAGGCAGCTTGGTGATCAGATTACAGCCGTTGCCGCACAATATCATGATACTAAAGAACAGTTACGTGAGGAAATTGAGGCTTGTGCTAGGGAAAGTAGCGAAGAAATTAGATCTGTTGCGCAAGAATTAAGGGATATGCAAACAGCTACAACAGAATCACTCAGAGACCAAATTAGTAAGTCGATAAACAATGCTCTGAAGAAGCTACACAATTACGCGACGAGTTTGAATTAATGACAGCAGAACTTTCGCGCACACTGGATGCAAAAGTAGACGAGAAATTCGAACAACAGAACAGACAAATTGACGAACGTTTTAATCTTCACCTACAAAACAGTGATACGCGTTTCCGCAAATTTATACAGGATCAAAATAAAGTAAAACGTCAAGTCATGGAAACAATCACTGCACAGAGACAAGAAGACAAACGTAAAATGTTTGCGAAGGCAAAAACATACGTAGACAACAATATCGCCACAGTATCGGACAAAATTAATACCATCGAACAGTTGAACGCCGAATTACGTGATGAAATTTCTGATCTTAAATCAAAAACAGATACACACACAGCAGATATTCAGACAGTGACAGACAGATTCTAACAATTAGAACTAACACAGGATTCCGATGTCGTCAAAGCTGACGTTAAAAAATTGAACGAAACCACACGTAACTTACAAAAACAGATTAATGCTTCTGACAGTAAAAACGATGATCAGGCAAAAATACTGACTGAAAAATATGATGAATTGGCCAGTCGTATTGTTGTTATTGAAAGTAATAATGACAACAAATCAGACGATACTGCACCGATTTCGTTTAACCAAACACCTTACTTCCAAAATTTACAGCTGACAATCAATGAGATCGATTCATCTAATAATACATTACGTAGAAAGTTGTCAAGTTTACAGCAAGAAGTAACAGAGATGAAAAATATTTCAGTTAATAACACATCACAGCAGACGCCACTTTGCGAACATTTGTCAGACTCACGCAGTGCGTATAATTTGGGTAATCTACAGAGAGTACACGACTTAGATTCCGAACAGACACAGACAAATAGATTCTCTTACAATCATAAACCTGTTCCATCGTACAGAGACGCTAATTTTGATTACAAACATTTTCCGTCAGTGAAAAAATTTAAAGTGTTTAAAAATGTCAGAACACAGATTCACCCATTGGATTGGATACAACAATTTAGCTTTGCTTTTCCACCGACTTGGCCCGTTACGCATAAACTTGAATTTATTTGCAGTTTTTCAGAAGGCGAACCGGCAACTCGTATGAGACCGATCGCGAGGCAGTGCTATTCGGTAGAAGAGTTTCAGAATGCTTTTCTGTCAGCGTATTGGTCAAAGACGACACAGCGCGGAATTAAAGATCAACTAATTAGTTTACCAAATTACGAGAACACACATTTTCCCAATGTCACGCAATTTTTTGAGCATATGGTCCAACAAAACCAGTACTTAAGTGAACCATATAGTGAATCTGCACTCATTCAATTATGTATTTCTAAATTGCCACGATCATTAAGAGTGTCACTTTTAACGGGTCAGCAAAAAGAAAATATCTCGGCATTCAGGGATCTGTTACAGCTTTTGGAAGTGCAGCAATCGGATTATTCCTTTATAAACAAAAATTTTTCTATAACCAGGGTCAACAAACGTACAGCAATTACGTTCAGCCATGTAATTTCAATAGCAAAGGTAACAGACGCTTTAGGAACGACAACCACCAGAACTTTAATAACAGACAAAATTTTAACTATCAAGGTCGTCAAAATTATCAGCAACAGGAACCACATTTTGGTAATAATAGACGTTTTTCACCACAACAGCATCAAAGCCAGCCGGTTAGGATGCTTGACCAACAATGCAGTGTGCAAGGTCAGACAGGCTTTAATGTTTCGCCGCGTGCACGTATAGTCCCAGCTACAACAAATAGTAACGCACGCCAGCAAGGAAATAACTACGTACAGAAAACTCAGTATTTCAGTTCCTATCGCAATGCACCGTATAGGAATGACTATCACGATAGACGTAAAAACAATGAGCACCATTATCAGCGTACGTATAATAACAGTCGGTCCTACCAGCAGCAAAATGATCAGCAACGACATATTCTGATGAATGAACCAGACAGTAGGTATCATCCAGAGCGTAATACGTCTGGAAGAAATAATAGAACAGTTCAAATAGTCGAAATGCCACAGAATCGTCCTGACAATAATAACACGTCAGATAGAATTTGACTAAATACTGTACAGGTCGCATCTTCCAGTAACACAAGCACTACTTTGGACACGCAGAATGTTGTTCACGAAAATGTTATTACTTTTGACGACATCAGAGACACTCTTTTGCAGGAAAGACCAATTGTGCAAAAATCCATTTCACATTCTGTCATCGAAATTAAAATTGGTTCATCGAAATTCTCAGCAGTAATCGATTCTGGATCACCTATGTCAGTAATAAATGAAGAAACTTTCAACGAGTGTAACAAAGAGAATACCTATCCTACATTACCATTAGGCAAAACGAAAGTGAAAGGAGCAGTATCGAATAAAGGAGTAGACGTTAAATTACAGACACATTTATCATTTTGCATTGCAGGTCACACATTTCACTCAAATTTTTGGATTGTTCCTTTATTGACAACAGACATTATTTTAGGTACGAATTTTCTGGTACAACACGACGCAGTTATTGATTTTCAAAATTCCTATTTAATGCTAAAGGATGAAAATGTAGAATTGGCTTTAGAATTTCAGCACTCTTTATCTGCGGAAGAACAAACAATTAATCGTACAGAGGTCATTTCCGTATCACGTGGCATAGACTGTAATTCCACATTGTTCACGGATACGTACGTACATAACTATAACACTCCAGACGAAGCTGACTACGACGTAATGCAGATGATTTCTGATAAAGTTAAACAAAGCAGTGCAAATACAGACGACGAACGCACGCAACTACACAAAATTCTTTTACAGCAAGCTTCAGTTTTTGACAATGTTCCTGGTACTATGTCCGGATTTATGTATGAATTTCAATGAATTTCAAGTCAAACAGCACGACACATTTACAGCAAAGCATTATCCCATTCCATATATCCACAGAGAACAAGTTAAGAAAGAATTGCAGGATATGCTCGACCAAGGAATTATTGAACCGGCAGTTAGTCCGTACATAAACCCGCTCCATATTGTAAAGAAAAAGGATGGCTCACTTCGCCTCGTACTTGATTCACGTCACATCAATGACATAATTATTAATGAAATAGATCGACCACAGACACTAGAGGAACTACTACAGAAATTTCACGGTACTGCTATCTATTCTACATTAGATCTGAAATCGGGATTTTGGCAAATTCAGCTCCATCCGAATTCCAGAAAGTACACAGCTTTTCTCTGTTTTGGTGACTGTTATCAATTTTGTAAATTACCGTTCGGCTTAACTATTTCTTCAGCAGCTTTTATTCGCGGTTTGAACACAATACTTCCGACAGAACTTAAAAGACAGAATGACAACGTACGTAGATGACATTCTTATTGCAGAAGCTAACTGGTCTGAACACAATATGATTCTTGAACGACTGTTACAACCCTTCGTGCACAAGGACTCACAGTTAACCTCAGTAAATCGCATTTTGGCAAAACTTCTATAAAATTTCTTGGACATGTAATTTCGGCCGAAGGCATTGCGCCTGATCCGGAAAAACTTCAAGCGCTACGTGACATTACTGTTCCTACGACGAAGAAACAACTACGCAGTTTTTTGGGTCTAATTAACTTTTTTCGTAAATTTATTCATCACTCTGCTTTAGACACAGCTAGATTATGCCAATTGACAGGTAAAAACACTATTTGGTCCTGGGATAAGCAAGCACATTCTGAATTTATGAACCTGAAACATGCTTTGTTGAATGCACCACTTTTATCGCACCCAGATCTTACCAGAAATTTTTCCATTGCCACCGACAGTTCCAATACCGCTTTAGGCATACATATTTTTCAGGAAATTGAAGAAGATGGCTCAACAATAATTAAAAACATCGCATTTGCAAGTCGCATTCTGTCACCTGCTGAACGAAATTATTCCGTTACAGAACTGGAAACGTTATGTGGTGTATGGGCTTTTACGAGATTTTGGCATTTTCTTTATGGAAGACACACCACCGTTTACACAGATCACAGAGCGATACAATTTTTACCTTCAGCTAAATGCACTCACGACGGATTAAGTAGATGGAAACTTTACTTGCAGGAATTTAATTTTACAATAGTTCACATTCCCGGCACACAAAATGTTGTAGCAGACGCACTATCCCGCTCTCTCAGCAACAATCAGCAAGACATCGCAACCAACTTCTGCAAAGCAAATTTCAGCGTCATGTACATTCAACAAGTTGCATTTTAAAATTTTATTTCGTCGTCATTACAGGATATAGCAAAAGAGCAAAATAAAGACAACGTGTGGAAAGAAATTAGACACCTTTGGCAAGATAGGAATAATGTTACGATTAGAAACCATTACACTGTACGCAATGACATTCTGTTTCGCCGCTCTCATCCTGACAGCAACAGTTGGTTATTATGCATTCCTGACGAGCTAGTTAACAAATTAATCTGATATACTCATTTAAGTTACGCACATTACGGAGCCAGAAAATGTTTTCTTATACTGAGACAGAACTGTTATTTTACCAACATGGAAAAACGTATACGACGAGTTTTAGCGTCATGCAAAATCTGCCAGAAAGCTAAGTCAGACACAACTTCACATATTCCTCCATTATATCCCATTGTACCTGTCAAATTAAGACATATGGCCGCTGTAGACATTTTTGGTCCGATTCCCAGAACTAATAGAGGTTTTTGCTACATCTTTGTCGCTGTAGAACTCACTTCAAAATTTGTTACTTTCACTCCGTTACCCAAAGCTACTGCTAAAACCTTTTCGAAAGCATTTGTAAAACATTTTCTATTTATGTAGGGCATGTGTTGAAAGTAATTTCCGATAATGGATCACAATTTCGTTCTGCTATATGGACACGCATGTTACGAGCTAGAAATATTTCTCCGATCTATATATCCATGTACCATGCTTCTTCGAACCCTTGTGAACGATTAATGAAAGAAATTGGTAAACTGTGTAGAATATACTGCCATAAAAGACATATTGATTGGGACACACACATATGCTCATTCCAAGATGTAATTAATTCCATTCCAAATGAATCCATTATGCTATCTCCGTCTGTTATACTGAAAAATGTTGAACCACTTAACAAAATTACAGAATTAGTAAACTTTCCTACATCTCGTCGATTACGACACCACGAAATAATCGACATTGCGCTGAACAACATCAAAAGTGCCGCAGAGCGCCGGGGAAGACAGCAAAACCGGTTTGTACACGCCGTGACTTTCACATTGGACAGAAAATATTAGTACGTACACACCATTTATCCAACAAAGGAAAAGGTAGGTGCAGTAAATTTGAACTTCTATACGCAGGTCCATATCGGATTCGCAACATTCCTCACCCCAATGTTGTACACGTCGAAACTTTGAGAACCAGAAAATCCAAAGGCAACCACCATTGGTCAAACATCAAACCTTTTATTGAATGAAGACACTTTATGATTTACCATGCTATAATGCCATTTTGCTAATTTTATGATCACTTATGTAATTATATTCACATGACTAATTACCAATGATTATCGTATTTTTTCTTGGCAAGTGCCCGGCAAGGTAAGGTTAGCAGGTCGCTCTTCTTGTCGTTACATATCAGACTGTGCACATTTTTTCCAAAGAAACTTACGTATCTTATGAATAATTATGCAATGCTGTCTAGTGACACATTAATTTTATTGAATTTTCTCTCCATTAAAGTCTTTAATTCTCGCCTCTATTAACTACACAACATACAAGCTGAACACAACGAACGTCACATTTTTTGTCTTTCTTAGGTATATACGATTGTTTCAGGTTTTGTTTGTATGCACTATGAAATAGTTAAGATATAGCAAACACCAGTTTACTTTGACATTTTGCCTTATGATATCTCAACATCGTGACTACTTTACTGTTACATTGTGATACACTGAGTACATTTTGCCTCTGAACACTATATAAGTTTTTCACATATTACGTTTTCTGTCATTTTATGCTGTATGCTTAATTATGTTACCATAAACCAATCATTATTTAGTGAGTATATGATTTAAATGCAAGACATTAATCTCTGTTCATCAATTTCAGAAAGAAATGGTGCATGAAAGAAATAAATTAAACAAAATGGGAATTCCACCTTCGGAATGAACGAAAGAGAATGCAATACTTCGTGATGAAGAGTAAATGGATCAGGATTAACAAGCATTAACAAGAATATACTATACACATCGTAGAATAGCAGCCTTAACTAATTTTTTCTTTCAGAATACGAGGCGATTGATGCAGGCTGTCAGACAGAACTACACATCTTAGTTTTAGTGATGAAATATGATAGAAATAAGGAATAGTTGTATAATGAGTAATGAAGTGATTTTTTTTGCAGATGATAATGAATGCTGATGAATAATGGTGAAGAATATGCTACTATGGATAATGAAGTTTTTCTTTACAGGTGATGATAATAATGGAGTTATGATAATATAGATAATGAAATGATGGATAATGTGGAAGTTATGTATTCATGCTATGTAGTTATTTAAGTATTTGTTGCAGTTCGCTTTGACAGCAGGTGTTATATTGCATAGAATAATGACTGAAGGTTTTGGAAAGGACAGCTATGGAACACATTTTTATACACATTTCACTACCTGTTAATTCGAAGTTCACTACTTTTCAGCATAAAATGCGTTTCTTCTTTCAGCTTAATAATCCATTTTTTTATATTTTTGCAGGAGAAATTATTTATGAAATTAATGTGCTATAAGCAGTTGCTCATTAAATCTATGTCATTAATGAATGTGATTACATACACTCTACTTGTTTCATAACCTTGCTACAGCTGACTCATGACGAATGACGTTACACATTTTCATTTGCAGGAACAACCCAGAAGCAAATTTTTTTCTTTTTCTCTTCTTGCTTTCCCCTATAAATAGCCAAAGCAATGCATTGCTAACAAAAAAATATATTACCAGTCCCAAATAATGATACCAGTTTAAGAGAGTTCTGAGTAATTCTGTTTAGCTCTGAATAGTATGTCACTTGAATAATGAATGCATAAATACTATGCCCATAATTTCTGTTGTGTCGGGTATCTGGGCCGACACCGTGAAGTGGAGATGGCTCAAAATGCACGCTAGACTAACGCAGACGGGCGTGAAGTACTGGAACAGGATACGTAATTAATGTTAGGAAGAAAAGTATGGAGCAGGATTAATACTTATCTTTAATATCATGGTAGTACATCGATCTTGACGATACACAGTAGACTTTAAGTTCAATCACTGTATGGCTAATGGCGCCTTGCTAGTTCGTAGCCATTAACTTAGCTGATGGCTATTCTGTCTCTCGGCTAATGAGAGAGAAAGGCTTCGTACATCTGGTCGGTAGCTAGGTTCTCGTACAACTGGGCGGTAGCTAGGTTCTCGTACAACTGGGCGGTAGCTAGGTTCTCGTACAACTGGGCGAGTGCTCTCTCGTATCACGAGACCTGCCTTGGTGGTGGCGCTAGGTCTGCGATTACACAGTGGCGACACGCGGGTCCGACATGTACTAAATGGACCGCGGCCGATTTAAGCTACCACCTAGCAAGTGTGGTGTCTGGCGGTGACACCACAATTTCGTTACTCTATTGAGATGACCAATGATTAATTACAATGCTTTGTAACTGGGAAATGAATGCTACTGATTACTGTATTGAGATGACCAATGATTAATTAATAATGCTTTGTAACTGGGAAATGAATGCTACTGATTACTGTATTGGGATGACCAATGATTAATTAATAATGCTTTGTAACTGGGAAATGAATGCTACTGATTACTGTATTGAGATGACCTATGATTAATTAATAATGCTTTGTTATTGTAACTGGGAAATGAATGCTACTGCTTATTGTATTGGGATCACCAATGATTAATTAATAATGCTTTGTAACTGAGAAATGAATGCTACTGATTACTGTATTGAGATAACCAATGATTAATTAATAATGCCTTATAACTGAGAAATGCATGGTACTGATTACTGTATTGGGATAACCAATGATTAATTAATAATGCTTTGTCACTTGAATAATGAATGCTACTGATGACTGTATTGGGATGACCAATGATTAATTAGTAATGCTTTGTAACTGGGAAATGTATGCTACTGATTACTGTATTGAGATTACCAATGATTAATTAATAATGCTTTGTAACTGGGAAATGAATGCTACTGATTACTGTATTGAGATGAGCAATGATTAATTAATAATGCTTTCTAACTGGGAAATGAATGCTACTGATTACTGTATTGAGATGAGCAATGATTAATTAATAATGCTTTGTAACTGGGAAATGAATGCTACTGATTACTGTATTGAGATAAGCAATGATTAATTAATAATGCTTTATAACTGGGAAATGAATGCTACTGATTACTGTATTGAGATGAGCACTGATTAATTATTAATGCTTTGTAATTGGGAAATGAATGCTACTGATTACTGTATTGGGATGATCAATGATTAATTATCAACATTATTCTGTAATACTATGTTATTGACTACCTCCTGTTTTAAGTATTGACTTCTGATGATTTGTAATTTGGCAACGAATTTCAATGTTCTCTGTAAAACGAATGATTTCTGATGATTTGTAATTAGGCAATGAATTTCAGTGTTCTCTGTAAAACGAATGACTTCTATGATTTGTAATTAGGCAATGAATGCCAATGTTCTCTGTAAAATGTTCTCTGTAAAACGAGTGACTTCTGATGATTTGCAATTAGGCAACGAATTTCAATGTTCTCTGTAAAACGAACGACTGCTGATGATTTGTAATTAGGCAATGAAAGCCAATGTTTTCTGTAAAACAATTTATGAACAATTTTCTGTAATACTACATACATGGTACAGAAATGTTCAATAACTGGGCTACGACTGCCGCAAACTACTAATGTAATTCCCAGTGAAGACTAGTATGTGACTTAATGTCCTTCACCTTCTGACCTAACTACCCTGAATTACTGCAGTATCCATTTGTCCTGTATATCCCCTTGATCATGGAGCACTATATTTGGTTTTTGCACTAATTCTACGTTGGTGTGCCTTGTAAGAGCGTGGTGTTGACACGAAATGCTGTCCACCACCGTGAGCGATGGAGACGTTATTATGGTCCCACTGTTTGGTGTACCTGATGTACTGTCAAAATGATATCATGGAATATTATGACGACATTTCAGTGTCTTGGCTACGCTGATGAAACACTTCTGGGAGAAGAACTTCAGATTGTCTCACTTGGTGTTGTACTTGTACTGTGGAAAGATATGGACTTTCAGTGCAGCTGCGTGCAACCTAAAGTGCTACAACCATGATGCAATCCTTCCCTTTCCTATCCTAATTCTTGTAACATAGTGAAAATCATTTTTTTTTGCTAACATCATTTGTATTCGTGACCTATACATTTTTTTTCGATTTGCTGATATATTCTGAACTATAGTGCGTGTGCACTTTTGTCATTTTTCTAACATGATTTCTACTTATTGTATGTACATTTTGATTTGCTGATATGTTCTGAACTGCAGTACATGTGCACTTATGTCATTTGTCAATGAGATTTGTACTCATTACGTTTATTTGTTGTGAAAATGCTAAAGAGTTTTTCAGTGTGTGCACTTATGTCATTTGTTAATATGTTTTGTACTCATTCTATTTACATTTTGTTATTGCCTAATATGTTTTGTACTTGGTGCATGTGCACCATATTTACTTCATGTTCTATATCTGTATATATACTGTAATTGTAAAGTTAATTATGAAAAAAATTGTTGCTCATGGCAAGTCCAAATGACTCACCATCGCTGCCAAATTTTTGCCCCCCCCCCCCCCCCCCCCCAGTGGAGGGTTATGAAACGCGTACGTTTCATATGTTTTCATTACCAGCGATGGCGAGGCATGACAGAATCTCTGACCAGAGAGTTATTTATCGTGGCTAGTCTGCGCTTGACTGCGCGAGAGTTCAGTTGCGAGTAGGATGTAGTAAGTTGCGAGTTGTACTCAGTGGGAGTTGTGTGTGAGGAGTCGGCGGGCGTCGACATGGGTATCTGGTCACGGTTCGGGACGAGGTATATTGTTAAATAAGGTAATGAAGCAGCATTGCGCTCAGCCAATAACATCTGTTAATTGTAATTAATTTGTTCAAGAAATGCCCCAATAATAATTTTGTTTTCAAAGCAATCGTTTTTAAGAAAAGAATCATTCCAATTGAAACAATATTTCCTATGCTTTTCCTCCCAGAATCTATTTATCAGATTAATTATTGCACAGGGCCTAAGGTCAGCGCAGCTGCCCTTATAAAATGTATCAGGTTCACCTTAACGTTAATTTTGTGGGGACTTAACATTTTTGCACATTTTTATTATCATTGAGTTTTATTACTGTGGGAAGCTAACATTTGGCACTATTTGCAATTCTATTCAATTCTTTTCACTTACATATTTTTGCGGGGAGGTTACAACATCTGAGGTCATCAGTCCCCTAGAACTTAGAACTACTTAAACCTAACTATCCTAAGGACATCACACACATCCATGCCCGAGGCAGGATTCGAACCTGAGACCGTAGCGGTCGCGCGGTTCCAGACTGTAGCGCCCAGAGCCGCTGGTCACCCCGGCCGGCGCTATCTTAAGTAATTCGTTTCTGCGCCTTCTACTGAAGTAATTTTCCTTCTAGTATATAAGCTTCATGGAAAAGCTCGTAAGGCAGTCCGTATATAGTCACCAATAATGTGACACATTATTCTCAAGTTCTTTGGTTCTGGTGAACCAGTCGACCTTGTTATTAATTTTTGTGATCAAAATATTCAGTAAAAACAATTGTCAGCAGCAGACCACGTGGTCCATAGAGGATTATTAGTTACCACAACCAAGACAAGTTCAGTAAACCGTTAGTCAGTATTACATCACGTGGTCCACAGTGTCTCATTTCGTGAGCTACGTATTTTTCTTTGTAGTACAATACCCAGACATGACATGTCGGCTGTTATAGTTGAGAACAAAAGTCAATGTAAAGCAAAGTACAGTTATTGCTGAAATAGGACCTGTTCTTATATTTCTCTTTACCTTCCGTCTATTTATACAGTCATACATTCATAACCGCATCTCCAGTTTGTGTCTGCATGTTCCGGCTAACCTCAGGAACTACTTTGATAGGATGCTCCCTAATACGTAGGCTGATTCACGAGGACCTGTTGTGTACATAACCTATAAGTATTTCGTACAACGGACTGAAACTGCCGGTAGAGCAGTTGGCTGAACAATGATGAATTAAAGCCTCTCGCTGCAGTGAAATCGATACCATTGCCATCTCCCGGTGAATGGGAGAAATCCTTTGAATCATCCACACATAATGTAGACGTAATGAAACGTGACTGCATGCCATGGAAGCATGAACTACCTCTAGTGGTAGGCCATCGTGAGGTAATACAAATGTCAATGAAATATGGAACACTAAATTCGTCCCTCTTGGGAAATTTCCTGGCGTTTGCTGCGTAAACCATTTAAGTTGTATGAAAGTGATGAAATTCAGTTACCTACTGTACACCACACCGAGGTCTGCAAATAAAATTACTTATGCTCCAGACAAGTCGTCTAGTTGTCCATATTTGTGCTAACCGTGCGAGAATGGGGCAGTTAAATGTGGGCTCCCATGGGATACATCCTAATGCTATGAAAAAAAGAAGAATTTAAAAGCGAAAGTGCGAAATGAAAGCTCTTTTCTTTTTTTAGTCTCTTCAATTAATGATAACGGAAATTGCACAATAATGTTTTATGGAATTTAATGATCAGCCTCAACTGCTGCGTTGTAGGCTTTTGATTTTAAAATCTCTCTAAGATGAAGACAGAATTTTCTGGGCCCCACATCACAAGTTCAGTAGAGGGCTTCATACGAGAGGCAATCAATAAGTAGTGCAACATTTTTATCTGAAAACAGGTGGGTTCTATTCAGAATTCCAGTACACTCTTTCGGCTACAAAACCGTATTTGGCAACGTAATCCCTCTTCATTGTGTCGGCCTTAGGACGCCTTACTGGAAGGGCGTGAATGCCAGCATGGTATCAGTTTACTGCGGCAACGGCCTTTCGGCAGTGGTAACACCGGTTCCCGTCAGATCATCGAAGTTAAGCGCTATCGGCCTGGGCTAGCACTTGGATGGGTGACCATCCGGTCTGCCGAGCACTGTTGGCAAGTGGGGTGCACTCCGACCTTCTGAGGCAACCTGAGGAGCTACTTGATTAAGAAGCAAAGCCCCTCCAAATTCGCATGCAGTGACGCATGTGGGTGAGGATGACACGGCGGCCGGTCGGTACCGTTGGGTCTTCCAAGGCCTGTTCGGACGTAGTTTAAGTTTAAATCAGTCTACTGGTTGACGTCGGAGCCAACGTTTTGCTGCATCAATAACCCCCCTATCATTTCCGCGGAATGAATTCTTCATACCGCCAAACGAACGGAAGTCTGATGGTGCGAGATCTGGGCTGTACGGTGGATGAGGACAAAGAGTGGAATGAAGTAATTTGAGCTCGTTTCGGGTACATAAGTTTGTATGAGATCTTGAGTAGTCATGGAGAAGGACAAGTTCGTTTACATTTTTTTTTTTTTTTTTTGGCGACAAACACGCTGACGTCATTTCTTCAATTTCCTGAGCGTAGCACAATATACTTCTGAGTGCTCCATGATGGAGAACGTCAAACGGAATAATCCATTCCCTATGACTTACCATGCTGAGGGTACAACTTTGAACTTTTCCTTGGAAGGAGAGGTCATGTGGCGCCACTCCATGGATTGCCGTTTTTCTCCTGTTTGAGTAATGCACCCGTGTTTCAATGCATGTTTCAATTTTCCACAAAAAATGTCACGATCAGCCTCGCAAAGCGCGATCAGTTCCGCAAAGAATGTCGTTCGTTGCTGTTTATGGTCTTCTATTAAGTGGCGAGACACACAGCAGGCACACATTGGCTCAGAAGTGTGTTAGCACTAACAACAGAGTTATCCAGTTTTGTAGTGAGGTGTTTGATAGTGGTCTGTCGATCATCTCGAATTAGAGTGTCCACACATTTAAACATTGCAGGAGTCACAGAAGTCTACAGCTGGCTGGCATGTGGGACATCGGACAGGTTAGCGCGAACTTGTTGCGAAGATGACAGATGGCTCACCAAACGACTTACCGTGTTTTTGTACACTGCCAGGTCTATACAAAAAAAAAAAGGTTCAAATGGCTCTGAGCACTATGGGACTTAATATCTGAGGGCATCAGTCCTCCAGAACTGAGAACTACTTAAACCTAACTAACCTAAGGACATCACACATATCAGAACCTGCGACGTAGCGTTCTCGCGGTTCCAGACTGAAGCGCCTAGAACCGCTCGGCCACCACGGCCGGCTCTGCCAGGTCTCCATAGACATTTTGCAAGCGCCTATGAATATCTGCGATGCTCTGATTTACCGCCAAAAGAAACTGACTGACAGTTTTCTGTTTGGAATTCACCTCCGGTACAGACGCCATTTAGAAGGCTACGTATAGCGCAGCCACTTAGATGAAACTATAGAAGTTGAAACGGGAATATTCCACAATGTCCCACAACAAATTACGCATTTTTCAGCCGAAATTGGCCGAGAGAATGGAAGTTTTTCATTACTTGCTGAACGCCCTCGTAGATTTAAAGCGCACCGCAATGACCAAAGATTAATATTACAATTTTCTAATTGGAGACAGAGGTCACACCTTATGATCACATCCATAAACAGTCACACAAGTAACGCAGGTTTCAGATTACACTGTTCGAGACTTAAGCACGGTATTTCACCTGTTACCGTCTTCAGAATCTCATGATGAGAGCGGTAATTCCGCATATGGAGCTCGCAATACGAAGCGCTGAGTGTTTAGAAAGCTGGACGCAGTGACATCGAGATGTGGCCGTAACATTCTGCATAATGTTACGGCAGCAGTGCTGCGGGCAAACCCATTGGTAGGAACTGCGCAAAAAAAAAAAAGCTCTCGGAGGTGTCACGCGCAACCGCAGCGGTCGTTGGCGGAAATTCCGCAGGAGCCCCGATCCGCGCCGCATAAACTGACCTTCCGCCGCTGCATGCTCGTAAAGTGAGTGCCGCTCGTAAAGTGGTTGGCCGACGCACAGCGACGGCAGCGCCACGCGTGCCTCAGCGTGCGACGGTGCGACAGACTACCTGCGGCGAGAGCTGACCCAACGCTGCCGCAGCGGCGCATCTGCAGTTCAGCAGCGGTGCAGTGTGAGGCCAAGTGAAGGATGTACATACCACAAACATGGGTAATCTCAGTGACTGGTGGCCTCTTAAGCAACAAGGATAAAAATTTTACAGAGACACTGTCAGTAAAAAGTGCACCTGGAAAGACCACGTTGGTTGTGATATGATGACGGCATTTGCCAGTTGGGGGATAGCAGATGTACTGATAATGGTTTGAACGCCGTTCGCCTACAGTTAGCGTAGTGGCGTGGCTACCAGAGTGCCATCTGTGCCTACCCATTAATAGAGAATGCCCTCAGCTAGAAAGCTTAGTGTCATACAAATATGTGTGGCAATCAGGCAAATACGCTACTGGCCATTAAAATTGCAGCACCACGAAGATGACTTGCTGTAGAAGCGAAATGTAACCGACAGGAAGAAGATGCTGTGATATGCAAATGATTAGCTTTCCAGAGTATTCACATAAGGTTCTCGCCGTTGGCGACACCTACAACGTGCTGACATGAGGAAAGGTTCCAACCATACACAAACAGCAATTGACCGGCGTTGCCTGGTAAAACGTTGTTGTGATGCCTCGTGTAAGGAGGCGAAATGAGTACAATCACGTTTCCGACTTTGATAATGGTCGGATTATAGCCTATCGCGATTGCGGTTTATCGTATCGCGACATTGCTGCTCACGTTGGTCGAGATCCAATGACTGTTAGCAGAATACGGAATCGGTGGGTTCAGGAGGGTAATACGGAACGCCGTGCTGCATTCCAACGGCCTCGTAACACTGGCAGTAGAGATCACAGGCATCGTATCCGCATGGCTGTAACGGATCGTGCAGCCACGTCTCGAGCCCTGAGTCAACAGATGGTGACGTTTGCAAGACAACAACCATCTGCACGAACAGTTCGACGACGCTTGCAGCAGCATCGACTATCAGCTCGGAGACCTTGGCTGCGGTTACCCTTGACGCTGCATCACAGACAGGAGGGCCTGCGATGGTATACTCAATGGCGAACCTGGGTGCACGAATGGCAAAACGTCATATTTTCGGATTAATCCAAGTTCTGTTTACAGCATCATGATGGTCGTATCCGTGTTTGGCGACATCGCGGTGAACGCACATTGGCCGGCCGCGGTGGTCATGCGGTTCTAGGCGCTGCAGTCCGGAACCGCGGGACTGCTACGGTTGCAGGTTCGAATCCTGCCTCGGGCATGGATGTGTGTGATGTCCTTAGTTTAGTTAGGTTTAAGTAGTTCTAAGTTTTAGGGGACTGATGACCGAAGATATTAAGTCCCATAGTCCCACACTGGTGTATCACCCGGCATGATGGTATGGGGTGCCATTGGTTACACTTCTCGCCTTGTTCGCGTTGACGGCGCTTTGAACAGTGGACGTTACATTTCGGATGTGTTACGACCCGTGGCTCTACCCTTCATTCAATCCCTGCGAACCCTACATTTCAGCAGGATAATGCACGACCGCTTGTTGTAGCTCCTGCACGGGCCTTTCTGGATACCGAAAATGTTGGACTGTTGCCCTGGCCAGCACATTCTCCGGATCTCTCACCAATTGAAAACGTCTGGTCAATGGCGGCCGAGCAACTGACTCGTCACAATACGCCAGTCACTACTCTTGATGAACTGTGGTATCGTGTCGAAGCTGCATGGGCAGCTGTACCTGTACACGCCATCCAAGCTCTGTTTGACTCAATGTCCAAGCGTATCAAGGCCGCTACTACGGCCAGAGGTGGTTCTTCTGGGTACTGATTTCTCAGGATCTATGCACCCAAATTCCATGAAAATGTAATCACATGTCAGTTATAGTATAATTTATTTGTCCAATGAATACCCGTTTATCATCTGCATTTCTTCTTGCTGTAGCAATGTTAATGGCCAGTAGTGTATGACATGGAGATGTCCTCTTGCATCCTGCAGCCAACTCAGTGAGTCTGAAAGGGGTCAAATTGCTACTTTGTGAGTGGTATGGTGGTCCTTTAGGAGCACTGCCACAAACGTTGGACATGCTGAACCAGTTGTGAAATGGTGCTGTTTCTAGTGGTCATGAGAACATTCTAAAAACCTGTAGATCAATTTATGGATGTCCAACGCAGCATAGGCGCCCCCCAGGATCGTTGTGTTGGGTGGACAACAGAGGCATGTCGTACTGATACCACAGCACACATAAGAGGGCTTGTGAGCCCAGATGTGTCAACACAAGTTGTTGCGTACTAGTTATTAGCAGTTGGACTGTGGGAGCACACACCTCTAGCATGTCTTTGACTCACACCACACCATCGACATGCACGTCTCGACTAGTGTCACCAGAGGATCAGTTGGAGATGTAATGGCGCGCCATGGTCTGCAGTGATGAAAGCAGAGTCTGTCTGCACACAAGTGATGGTGATATGAGCAAGCAGTGTTGACCTTGTGAGTGGTACCTTGTAGGGAACAAGTGTCCAAGAGACACTGCCCCCATGCCAGGATTTACAATCCTAAGCTCCTACACTAATTCACCATTCTGGAGGGGACACTAATCAGTCTTCAGTATGTGCTGAATGTTGTTAGACCTGTTCTTTTGCAGTTTTGCCACAGGAAGGTGATGTGTTTTCCCAGTAGGATAATTCGAGACAATACACTGTCTGTGAAGCTCAATGTCCTCTGCGAGATGTGCAACAACTTCCCTGCTCAGCACGACCTCCACACTTTACCCCGATTGAGCATGTGTGGCGATGTGATGGACTGAGAAGTGATTTATCCAGCCCATCATCCAACAACTGTTACAGAACTACGTGAACAGGTCCAGCAGGTGTGGTATAATATATGCCAGGACAGTACTCCCCATCTTTACTATGGACTAGATGCCAGAGTGAGCATCTACATTGCCACCTGTGAAGGCAACAGCTTGTACAGGGTGTTCCAAAAATGACCGGTATATTTGAAATGGCAATAAAAACTAAACGAGCAGCGATAGAAATACATCGTTTGTTGCAATATGCTTGGGACAACAGTACATTTTCAGGCGGACAAACTTTCGAAATTACAGTAGTTACAATTTTCAACAACAGATGGCGCTGCAAGTGATGTGAAAGATATAGAAGACAACGCAGTCTGTGGGTGCGCCATTCTGTACGTCGTCTTTCTGCTGTAAGCGTGTGCTGTTCACAACGTGCAAGTGTGCTGTAGACAACATGGTTTATTCCTTAGAACAGAGGATTTTTCTGGTGTTGGAATACCACCGCCTAGAACACAGTGTTGTTGCAACAAGACGACGTTTTCAACGGAGGTTTAATGTAACCAAAGGACCGAAAAGCGATACAATAAAGGATCTGTTTGAAAAATTTCAACGGACTGGGAACGTGACGGATGAACGTGCTGGAAAGGTAGGGCGACTGCGTACGGCAACCACAGAGGGCAACGCGCAGCTAGTGCAGCAGGTGATCCAACAGCGGCCTCGGGTTTCCGTTCGCCGTGTTGCAGCTGCGGTCCAAATGACGCCAACGTCCACGTATCGTCTCATGCGCCAGAGTTTACACCTCTATCCATACAAAATTCAAACGTGGCAACCCCTCAGCGCCGCTACCATTGCTGCACGAGAGACATTCCCTAACGATATAGTGCACAGTATTGATGACGGCGATATGCATGTGGGCAGCATTTGGTTTACTCACGAAGCTTATTTTTACCTGGACGGCTTTGTCAACAAACAGAACTGGCGCATATGGGGAACCGAAAAGCCCGATGTTGCAATCCCTGTATCCTCAAAAAGTACTGGTCTGGGCTGCCATTTCTTCCAAAGGAATCATTGGCCCATTTTTCAGATTCGAAACGATTACTGCATCACGCTATCTGGACATTCTTCGTGAATTTGTGGCGGTACAAACCGCCTTAGACGACACTGCGAACACCTCGTGGTTTATGCAAGATGGTGCCCAGCCACATCGCACGGCCGACGTCTTTAATTTCCTGAATGAGCATTTCGATGATCGTGTGATTGCTTTGGGCTATCCGAAACATACAGGAGGCGGCGTGGATTGGCCTCCCTATTCGCCAGACATGAACCCCTGTGACTTCTTTCTGTGGGGACACTTGAAAGACCGGGTGTACCGCCAGAATCCAGAAACAATTGAACAGCTGAAGCAGTACATCTCATCTGCATGTGAAGCCATTCCGCCAGACATGTTGTCAAATGTTTCGGGTAATTTCATTCAGAGACTACGCCATATTATTGCTACGCATGGTGGATATGTGGAAAATATCGTACTATAGAGTTTCCCAGACCGCAGCGCCATCTGTTGTTGAAAATTGTAACTACTGCAATTTCGAAAGTTTGTCTGCCTGAAAATTTACTGTTGTCCCAAACATATTGCAACAAACGGTGTATTTCTATCGCTGCTCGTTTAGTTTTTATTGCCGTTTCAAATATACCGGTCATTTTTGAAACACTCTGTACTGATATGGGTCTTTCAGCATGGGTTGGTACCTGGTATCATAGAAGTGACTGTTATTATTTATCTGTAAATGTAATCTTTTGTGCATTCCACATAAAATGTTTCAACAATAAATCTTGAGTGAATTGGAAACCTCCAGAGGGGTGCACTTAATTTTTTTGGCAATGTATTCTTCAAGATTTTGCCAAAATTGACAATTTATTCACTCATTGTATTTACATCAAAACGATCTTGTTTCTGAATTTTTTTGCAATTTTCACATGATGTACAGTTTTTTGTGATATTGTATGACATAAATATATAGCTTACATCTGTGTTGTTGGTTATTTGTTCTGCAGTAAATGCCACATAATCTGTGCCTTTCTGGAGGGACTTTGCGATTTTCACTAATTTTTTTTGTTCTGTTCATAAATTTTGTTTGTCATCATGTTTATAATAACACATATCTGTTTATGGTGGCATTACAACAGCACTCATATATTTGACAGTTTCGTTTGAAAGCTTTCTCCACTAATGATTACTTTACAACAAATTTTGTTCATGGAAAATCAGCAATATGTACATTACGAAGATTGTATAACTATAATTTTTCATTTCTGGTAGAAAGACATCTGTGTTGAGTATTCTGTTGTTATTTATGTTGTGAAATGTTGGGAATTAATCACTTTTCTTTCAGGGTATCAATAAGATTTGCAAGATATTTTATATGTTTCACTTTTGTCACTGTTGACTGGAGTAAGCTGTTAGATATGTAAGTCTTACTACAAATGTCATCACAAACATAAACGTGACCACATACAAAAGTTACCAATAACTCTAAAAACTGAAAGATAAGAGACAGATGTCAAGGAAGCAAAATTGTAATTACATCATAACATCTGAGAACTAAAGAGTAGTAAGTGGCTATATTGAGCATGTTTCTATTGCACATTTTTTTAAAAAATTAATTAAACTAATTTGTCTGTTATAACTAAATCACTTTAATTAGTTTGTCAAAAATGTTTAGTAATAAAAGCATGACGACTACCCTAAGAGTACCACTTATTACTTATATGCAAAAGACCACATCAAATTTGAGAGCACTGAAATTAACAAAAAAATTACACCATAGGTAAAAAGACATTTTACTTTATGACAACAATTACATTTTATGAATGTTTATCACTTTATTCTATATACTAAGTGGGCCTGTTCATGGCATTTATGTGGAAATTAATTAACATTTTCTAAAGCTCCTACAAACTAAAAAAAAGTGGAAAATTAGCATATAAAAAAATCTGAAAAAGAAATTTAGACTAAAAGTTCTAGATCATAATATTTATCATCAAAATTTTTTTACTTTTCTTAATTCCTTTATATTGTAGTTCAATATTTCGTCCTTAAAAAATGGAAACTCTCAATTACTAATTAGTTCCAAATATCTGTCTAGCAAAATAATTTTAAATTTATTTCTCAGTTGCAGACACATTTTCTCGCTATGTCAACTAACCAAAAGTTCACCATCAGTAATGTTATATAAAATATTTACATGTAGCTCACAATTTTTTTAAAACAAATTGTTATTGTTACCACATTTCAATATTTCAGTAAGGCTTCCATTTATATAGCATAATGATCCCCACCAGGCGTGAGTCATGCTTCGGTAGCTCATTTGGTAGAGCACTTGCCCGCGAAAGGCAAAGGTCCTGAGTTCGAGTCTTGGTAGGGCACACAGTTTTGATCTGCCAGGAAGTTTCATATCAGCGCACACTCCGCTGCAGAGTGAAAGGCTCATTCTGGAAACATTCCCCAGGCTGTGGCTAAGCCATGTCTCCACAGTACCCTTTCTTTCAGGAGTGCTAGTTCTGCATGGTTCGCAGGAGAGCTTTTGTAAAGGTTGGAAGGTAGGAGACGAGTTACTGGCAGAAGTAAAGCTGTGAGGACCGGGCGTGAGTCCTGCTTCGGTAGCTCAGTTGGTAGAGCACTTGCCCGCGAAAGGCAGAGGTTCCGAGTTCGAGTCTCGGTCGGACACACAGTTTTAATCTGCCAGGAAGTTTCATATCAGCGCACACTCCACTGCAGAGTGAAAGTCTCATTCTGGAAACTTTTAGTATAATGAGCTATAAAAGTTTAGTTTTAGTTTTTTTCAGATATCACTCACGCACAAAATTCATCGTTTCTTTTAACACCTGAACAGCGGAAGGGATCAAAGCGACCCCTGTCGTACGATTTTCGTTCATTGTGCTATCCAATTTATTTACTGCATTTTGGAAACTATATCACTTTCTCTAATTTCTTTTCTGCTCTTTCTGGAGATGTTTTAGTGTTTGCAAAATATTATAATTTTCTTTACCATGTCATTTGGTGTACCTAGAAAGGCTCAATATAATATCTCTTCTGAAAATAAGTAAAGTATAAAACAATACAGTGGCAACAGTAAGCAGTAATGTAGAGTATTTGCTCCCCATTGTTCCAACTTGGCACGTTCACATTGCAGTCTGCCATGGCTTATGTTGTGTCACTCAGACAGTGTTTGTGAAACAAGTTTCTGAACATGTATGGACTTTCTGATGAAGAAGTGTTGCATCTCTTAGACTTCCAATGTTGAATCGGAAATTGACTTCACTGATGAAGATGATTATTTACCTGACACAAGTGAAGATAAATACATTGTGAAAGATGGGCCATTGGTGGAAGAGGATTTAGATACAGATATATATCAATCATCACCTCTTTCACCACAGCAGGTACACGTGGAAGTGTCTACAAGGCTGATTTCCTGGTATGGAACCATGTGGGAGATTCGTAATTATTCAGCTTCTGGAAAGTGGTCAGCTGTGTATATTTTGAAGGAGAGAGGAGGTCCCACTGCGTATGCTTGCAAAGAATAGACAGCTCTGTCATGTGTATCTTCTGTCTTATTTTTGATAAAGCAATCTACATCTCATGAAGAAGAACACAGAATCAAATGCTCGAAAAGTACTAAAAATAATGACTGAACTGAATCACTTGTGGAACTGGAGAAACTGATAGCCATCATGTATGTTCGTGGTGTACTGTGCGCAAAAGGTATGTCTGTGGATGAATTCCGCTCACATTCTTGAGGGATGACTTATATCAAGGACATTATGCCAAGGGACAGATTTCAAGTGCTTCTCAGATTTCTCTGTTTTGATGAAAAATCAGCCTGGGCTGAACGCCTGGCAGCTAACCAATTGGCTCTTGTATCTGAAAACAGTATTCGCCCTTACTGCCCTGGAGAAAATATAACCACTGATGAACAACTGTTACCAAGCAAAGCAAGATGCAGGTTTACTCCATTTACGTCCAACAAACGAGACAAATATGGTCTCAAATTCTGGTTGGCTGTTGATGTAACGACAGAGTATATATATAATACTTTCCCGTACCTAGGCAAAGAGTTCAAGCATAGAGAGAAACAACCACTTGGAGAACGTATCGTTCTGCATCTCAAGGAGCCATTTGTAAATCAAGGTAGAAATGTGACCACACTTCTTTACGTCTCTTCAACTTGATAAAAAACTCAAGGAAAAGAAATCTTCATTAGTTGGTACAATGAATATGGTCCAACATGAAATCCCTGATGAAGTAAGGAAGCTGAATGCAGAAATATACTCCACCACGATACTGAAAAATAATGGCATCACAGGCTGCACCTTCACTGTATACCAAGGAAAGAAGAACAAAAATGTCATTCTTCTGACTTCGCCGCATGCTGAAGTGACAATAAGAAAAGAGGGAAAGAAGAAACCTGAAACCATGACATTCTACGATGCAACAAAGTATGGGGTGGACTTGTTTGATTAAATCACCTGCAAATATACAAAGGTTACATATAGGAGGTGGCCAATGCATGCCTTCTACAACATACTTGACATGGCAGCAATATGTGTATAGGTCATCTATAACATGAAAATGAACAAAAAAGTGGAATGGAAGAAGCTCACACTTCATCTGGCAAATGAATGAAGGACACGAAAGGGCAATAACATCAGAGAACGGAAGAGGGTACGGGACTGAAAAAACCCTAGAAAGTGGAAGAAGTGTCAAATCAGCCTCTGCAAAGGCAACAAGACCAGCGAAAACTGTGTAAAGTACCAGAAAGCAATGTGTGGAAAATGTGTGCATAAAACAAAAAACCTGTGCTAAGTGTGTCTAGCAGCTTCAAATGACTTGACTGAAAAGTAAAACAGAGGTGTTTGTAAAACACAAGTGAGAGTAAAATGGACAAAGTATACTAAAAGTGTTTAGAAGGTTGTGTGAATAGTTAATAAATTAAAATCTATAGTTAACATAAATGTTAGCAGTAACAACAATAAATTTGTATGATACATTGTTGTACATAAACTATTAACTATTATTTATAATTGTCAATAATTGTTGTGGTTACTAGAAATAAAGCATGGATTAACAAACACCAAACAAAGTACTTGTTCAATTCAAATAAGATAATATTTTACATGTGGTCAAAATGACCCCTTTCCACCATTTTAGGAATGTCAGCAACTCTGCAATTCTAATGTTAAATTTATAAACAGGATCATCATTAAAATTGTGGCCTATAATGAGCTTAATAATTAAACCACATGTAGTTTCTGTATGGATACAAGGAATTCTGTTTGAAAATTCTTTTTTAGACAGTTAAATTGTTTTGCTGTAACTCTATCATTGAATTTACAATATTAAAAAATAGAATAATTTTAATATTCTTCATTAACATAACAACCATTTTCAATACATTAACATTTGACTATATTTTCTTCACTAAATTTTCTTTTGCATGCAGCACCATTCTATATGCTGTACTGCAAACATTTATGACTTTTACTTTCTACTTCTAGATGACATGTTCTACACATTTCATGCCACATTTACGTTTTTTTATCACAAACAGACTTTTTTACATTCCTCACATTTATAAGCTATGTAACAAACTTCTGTGATTGTTTAAGCATTCTTCATTATAACACAACATATTACAGTTTTCACAATATATCTTATGTCCCAGAGTATTCTGATCTATACCTTAGCACAACATGCATTTTTTTCTTTCTATTTTGTTTTCAAGTTTCTTGTGTTATTATGTTTTATTACGTTTATTACATAAATGTGATGATCCTAAAAATGCTGACATACTGTTAATTACATCAAAATTGTTATAGTTTTTAACAGATATATTTATATCGATTTTCAGGATCATGATAGATAACTGAATCGAAATTTTCAGCCTAGATACCATTTATTTGAGAATCCAATAGTTGCTCAATATTTTTAGTATCATCTTCTTCCTTATTTTATTTGTATAATTGGTCACATAATATGCTGGTTAACTCTTGTTGTAATTTGTACTTATTGCCTTCTCTAATTTACTTAATTTCACAGATAAAACTGTTTGTTATGTTAAAACAATGATTATTACTGTAGCCAACAGTGGTTATCACTACTACTAAATCTAGTAATACATCTTTTAGTCTCCTCATCATCAGCTAGGTTTATTATTTTATTGCCTTTGCTATCTCTTGGAACTGTGAAGATTTGAATATTAAATATACTATTTGCTCTATCAGTAGTCTCATCAGATGTTAATACATCTCTGAGTTTACTGCATACAACTTGAACAAATTACTTAGTATTAGTTGATGCTTTATGTCCTGTACAAGGCCATGAAACACGTTTTCCCATTAATGGTATTGAGATTGTTAATAATAGATCGTTGAAGACAATTTTACAGTCAACAGAACAACTTTAAATTTTTTATTAAATTTACATCTTATTTGCTCAGATAGTTTACTACTGATGGGATACTTTTTATATAGTCTCACTACTTTTTCTTTTCTAGGTGGTTGAGTTACTTAAACATCATCATCAAATCTGTAAGGATACCTTATATTAGATGCATGTTTTGGTCTTGTTTTAGTCTTTAGGAATAATGGTTGATCAAATGGAAAATCTTGTAAAACAACTGATTTAGTTAATTATTATGTCCTTAATTTACTGTAGTCTCAATACCAATAAATTCAGTTCTAGCCTTGAGTTCAGCTACTTTCATATTTGTGGAAACAGGTAAATTACATGATATAATTAAATTAAGTCATCTTTACTTACCCTGTTGTAATTAGTTACATTATATATATATATATATATATATATATATATATATATATATATATATACAATAATCACAAAATTGGGCAAATGTGAAATGCTCCACCAATTTTAAAATGGGCTTTCTTACTTTTTTTCTTCTCTGTATTTTCTCAGGTACATTTCTTACATGTACTTGAATGATTGTCTTTAGATGATAAATTTGACTTGAAGGGATTCAGGTGGTTTGCAACTGCCAGTAGAACCCCATGTTCTGTGAAGGGTCGTTTACGTCCAACCACTTAGCGCCTAGTGGTAGTTTCAGAGTCCTATCTCTTTCCGTAGATGCTCACGACAGTACCAAGTGAACATTGGACCAGCTTCACCGTTTTCAAGATACTCGTTCACTGTAAGATAACTAAATTTCAAACAAAACATCAACTTGCTGATGCAGAGCAAACTGCAGTAATACCCCCTGTAAATTTGTAGATGAGGCAAATAAACTTATCCATCGTCCAGTAAGGAATTTGTTTCAACTCCTACCAGTCAGGATTTGAGGTGGAAAGGCATATGAAAGGAAGCCTGGAAAGGAGAGTTGTGTCAGGTTCAGCTAACATCAATCCTTAACGCGTTCATATACAGTTATGTCGTTTGTTAATCGAGAAGTTATTTGTCGTGATAAAATAATTTGGAGGTCAAATTAGCTTGCTATTAGGTGATTCCAGGTCTGAATGAAAAAATCATATTCCTTTCGATCATATTATCCCATGCAAAAAGTCTGTGTAATTGCAGTTCATACTACCTGGAACCACTGGACAATTTCAGCCTCTGGATGTTTGTTTTCCCTGCCTATAAAACATATTATAGCGCTATCTGAAGCTACACCTTAAACTCTAACCACTTTCACTATAAACTCCGCAACAGACTGTTTCGCATTTGGAAGGAAGGAAGATTGGGTTCGATGCTCCGTCGACATCGAGGTCATTAGAGACAGTGTTTTGCATTAGGTTGCATTTAATCATAATCCGTCAGTTTTCATGACCTCATTAGTATTGGAACAACACCATGTTCTGCCGCAAAGTACCAAATCCAAGATGGCAGTGATGATGTCATCCAAAATGGCGGCAATGACGTCATTCAAGATGGTGGATTTTGACAAGAAGTTTGAATTTTGGCGGGAAAGTGCCATGCCCCCCTCACCCAGAAAAATGGCACGAATTTCAAATTCCAACACGATCCCATCCCAGTTACCTCTACTAAGCAAAGAAAATGGCGGGAAAAAGGACTTGTCTTTATTATGTAACCAGTTTCAACCGTGTCAGTTCGCCACTGAGTCTGGACTCCAACTGACTTAGTTCATATCGTCGCCACCAGAAAGCGCCACCGTGACGTCATCCAAGATGGTCGAGTTTGGCGGGAAGATACGACACTTGGGTTACCTCCACTAGTCTAACCCCTTCCCCCCAGAAAATCGAGGGAGGTTCAAATCCCAGTGTGATAATGGCGGGAAAAATAGACTTGTCTTTATTATTAAACAAGTTTCAAGCAGATATATCTGCCCTTGGGTCTGGACTCCAAGTGGCTTAGTTCATATTGGTGCCAGCAGAGGACGGCACCGTGACGCGGTGGGAGAGAGAAATCTGACGATCTTGAGTCGTCTCCTGATGTCACAGGTCCCCGAGCGTCCGAGTACTCCTTCCATACACGCTCCCGACATAGTCTTTCGTAAATATTGTTACACTCACATCGCGCATCTATCTTGTTAATTACACAAGTATTTGATTCCATTTCAGTTTTAATGAACGACATCTATATTAACAAATTCAGTTTTTCACATTTTCCCACTAGGGGGCTAGTCCTTCATGATGTATCAGTCCCCCACCAATAGAATGCTGCTTTCCTATTGGCTGAACGAATAGTCACGTGACTTTATGTAAGAAAACTGTAGGAAAGAAAAGACACTTGTACTAACCTCAGCCACCCGACCTCCACCTTCTCCAAGAAAACGGCACCATGTTTGAATTCTGGCAGTAAAAATAGGTCACTTATGCTTGCGTCACCAACGTAAGAAAATTGTTGGAAACAAAGCTCACCAGGCCGCCGCCTCTTCCTAGGGGTTGCTGGTAAAAGGACTCAGCCCACACTAGCCTGATGGAGAGAGGTAGGAATGTACTTTATTTATTTGGACGCAATTAATTAAGGGATGCAGTATACAGGGTGGTCCATTGATAGTGACCGGGCCAAATATCTCACGAAATAAGCATCAAACGAAAACACTATAAAGAACGAAACTCGTCTAGCTTGAAGGGGGAAAACAGATGGTGCTATGGTTGGCACGCTAGGTGGCACTGTCATAGGTCAAACGGATATCAACTGCGTTTCTTTTTTAAATAGGAAGCCCCATTTTTTAATACATATTCGGGTAGAGCATAAAGAAATAGTTGGAACACTTCATATTTCTTTACGTAGTACACGAATATGTAATAAAAATGGGGGGTTCTGTTTAAAAAATCGCAGTTGATATCCGTTCGACCTATGGCAGCGCCATTTAGCGGGCCAACCATGTCGCCATCTGGTTTCCCCCTTCAAGCTAGACAAATTTATTCTTTGTAGTCTTTTCGTTTGACGCGTATTTCATGAGATATTTGGCCCAGTAACGATCAATGGAACACCCTGTATTTATCACAGAACACACGCTCTGACATGCCCCACAGCTTACAGACCTGCAAACTACTCCTACATAACTCATGTATAAAGCTCTTCACACACGCTTGCTAATTGCAAACCGTCAAAAATAACGCATTGCACAGGCTACAGACATGCGAACCACTCGTAAATAATGCAATCCAATTACGTCCAGATAGTCAAACAACTCTTACATTGTCAAAATAATAATCCATCTAAATGACTCTGCTTGCTAATCGTCAACTCTCTAAATCGTACACCAGTCTTTATTTAAACAATTAGAAGCAGCACCAACATCAACTGTATTCGCCACTGAGTCCATAGCCTAACTGGTTTAGTTCATATCGATCCCACTAGAGGACGCTGTAGTGACGTCAGGTGATGACATCAGGTGATGACCCACCCAGATGTGCCTGGGGCCATATCGCACAACTCACAGACATGCAACCAACTCGTAATTTCCTTACACAATAGCAAACTGCTCCTAAATAATGGAGTACACATGTAGTTGGGTTTTCTGTGATAGTGTGATAGATAAACTCAGTCGTTAAATAAGTTGCTTCAAAATAAAGAGAGTGCTGACAATCCTTACTCTCCCTAGCAGCCCAGAGCAGGCTGAGTCGTTTGCCCACCATTTTCCCTTACCATCTTGGTTTACGTCAGGAAACGGACGACAGCGTCCTCTGCTGATGGTACTGAGTACTAGGCCTCGTGGAGAACATACTGTTTGCCGCCACCATGGATAACTGTACTTCCATCATCAGTTGGTGTCATGGTGGCGCCCTCTGGCGGCGACGAAATGTACTAAGCCAGTTGGAGTCTGGAGCTCGTGGTGAAGCCACTAGGTGGCGCCATCTTAGTTTACGGTACTAGCGTGATAACCTGACGTCATTGCAGCGTCCTCTAGTGGCATCGATATGTACTAAGTCAGCTGGGTTATGGTATCAGTGGCGAATACAGTTGGTGGTAACGCTGCTTCTAATTGTTTAAATAAAGACTGATGTATGATTTAGACAGTTGACGATTAGCAAGCAGAGTCTTTTAGATGGATTATTATTTTGACAATTTAAGAATTGTTTGACTATTTGGACATAAATGTACTGCATTAATTACGCCTGTTCGCATGTCTGTAGGCTGTGCAATGAGTTATATTTGACGGTTTACAATTAACAAGCGTGTGTGTAAAGCTTTATACATGAGTCATGTAGGAGTAGCTTGCAGGTCTGTATGCTGTGGGGCATTTCAGAGTGTGTGTTTTGTGATTAATATACTCCATCCCTAAATAAATTGCGCCCAAATAAATAAAGTACATTCCTTCACTTCTCCAACAGGCTAGTGTGGGCTGAGTCCTTTTACCAGCAACCCCTAGGAAGAGGCGTCGGCCTGGTGAAATTCGTTTGCAACAATTTTCTTATGTTGGTAGCGCAAGCATAAATGACCTCTCTTTACTGCCAGAATCCAAACTTGGTGCTGGTTCCTAGGAGGAGATGGCTGCCGGGTGGCTGAGGTTAGTACAAGTGTCTTTTCTTTCCTACAGTTTTCTTACATAAAGTCACGTGACTATTGGTGCAGCCAATAGGAAAGCAGCATTCCATTGGTGGGGGAGTGGTAGGTCATGAAGGACCACACCGCCCCCCTAGTGGAAAAATGTGAAAAATTTAATTTGTCACTTGGACATAGATCTCATACATTAAAACTGAAATGGAATTAAGTACTTGGGTAATTAATAAGTTAGATGCGCGATGTGAGTGTTACAATGTTTACAAAAGACTATGTCTAGAGCATGTACGGAGGGAGCGCTCGAATGCTCGCGGACCTGTGACATCAGGAGATGACTCAAGATCATCAGCTTTCTCCCTCCCACCGTGTCACGGTGACGTCCTTCGCTGGCACCGATATGAACTAAACCAGTTGGTCCAGACCCAGAGGCAAACACATCTGCTTGAAACTGGTTAAGTTATAAGGACAAGTTCGTTTTTCGCGCCATTGTCGTACTGGAATTTGAACTTCTCTCCATATTCTGGGGGGAGGGGGGCTTACGTTAGTGGAGGTAGCCCAAGTGTCGTATCTTCCCGCCAGAATCCACCATCTTGGATTACGTCACGGTGGCGCTCTCTGGTGGCAACGATATGAACTAAGTCAGTTGGAGTCCAGATCCAGTGGAGAACAGACGTGCTTGAAATTGGTTACATAATAAAGACAAGTCCTTTTTTGCCGCCATTATCTTTGCTTATTAGAGATAACTGGGGTGTGATGCATTATAATGTTGGAATTTGAATTCGCGCCATTTTTCTGGGCGAGGGGGGCTTGCCACTTTCCCGCCAAAATTCAAACATCCCGTCAAAATCCGCCATCTTGAATGACGTCATCGGCGCCATCTTGGATGCAGTCTTCGCCGCCATCTTGGAAAATGGTACTTTGGGCCAGAACTCTTGTTGTTCAATACGCTTGTTACACCAATATGAGTCTATATCCATTCTTTAAGAGAGGATATCTAGCTGTCCGTCCTAACGGTTTCGATCTTCATGGTGCGAACCTTTGTGATCACTGTAACACGAAATTTTTCATTCGGTGTTCATGCTGCAAATTAATGGTTTGTTTTAAACATTTCCTGAATGTCCATCTAAGAGAAGGTTGATCTTTGCATGTCCTGGACACCCATTTTCTGTCGCACTTGGTGAATCTTTAGCAACTAATATTTTTCCGGTCATGGTTGCTTACACAGGAATGAGCCTTCGTAAAAAGTGAACTTGCGACCTCACACTCAAGGGTTTCCTTGCTAGTCTCACGTTGCGGTATCAACTGTTTCGGCGGTGGTCGCAACAGGGTACGGTGTGTGCGACTGTATAACAATTTTGCCGGTGACTTCCTGTCACGTAGCAGAGAGCGCTAGGAGAATACAAAAACTTTTAAACCTTGTTCGCATCAGTTAGAAATGGAGTTTCTCCATGTGAGTTTCGAACGATCAAACAAATCGTGAACTTCAAAATTGGTGGGGACCAAACTGTTAAGATCATCAGTCCCTAGGCTTACACACTATTTTATCTAACTTAAAATAACTTACGCTAACGACAACACATACACCCATCCACGTGGGAGGACTCAAACCTCCGACATTGTTAGTCTCGCAAACCGTGGCAAGGCGCCCTAGACCGCACGGCTACCCCGCACGGACCGTGTGAACTTCACCGTCATACTGAGTGTAGCAAGATGGTTTTCATGTTGTGTTCTGTTGCTGGAGGTCGCCATTTGAGGTCCCACTTGTCATTATTCGCTCCTTCCTCAGCTTACAGTATCCCTGCGTTCCCCATTCGTTACGTTTCTCCGCAGTACCGCCACTTTTGCTTTCCAGTGAAGCACGAGAAAGCGTGTTCCCGATTTTCCTTGTGCTGCCACTGAGCTAACCAATTACAGCGCCCTTGTCACAACGTATGGCCACATTTGAGAGGTCAGGAAGCACTCTCACACTGATGCTCCACATCATATAGTACCACACAAGAACGCTATGCTTAAGGCTTGGTGACACAATCATGTCCGTACCGTACCATTCGTAGGAGTACTACGATAATTGCCTTAAGCTAAATATGATACACTCGGATGAGCCAAAACATTATGAGCACTAGCGAGTCCAGTGCCTGTGCTTCTACATGTTCAATGAACAGTGAGTGAGGAGCAGCAAGTGATTTCGTAAGAAACTTGAACAGTCTCCATGCCAACATAAAATTTACCTTGGAAGTACAAAAGGATAAAAAAACTACCATATCGAGCAGTGCTCGTCACAAGGGATGGTGAATACCTGGGACAAAGCGTGTATCGCAAACCAACGCACACGGACCGATATCTGCACAAAATATCCAATCACCACCCGGACCGGAAAAGAGGCATCATTAATACACTTTTAACGCGAGCAAGACGAATATGTGAGCCGCAGCGCCGCAGGCGCGAAATATAACACGTGGAAAGTGTTCTGGTGAGAAATGGGTACTCCACAAGTTGTATTACAAGTGTAACAGAGCCAAACACTTGGCGAAGTGATCCGTCACGAAAACAAATGTCGGGTACGGCCTTTATGCCATACATTCCCAGAGTGACTGACAGAATTGGCCGTGTGTTGCTCAAACACGGCGTAAAGACTATTTACAGACGGACAAAGAAGATGACAGAGTGTCTCACATCGGCAAAGGAGAAAAGGTACCCACTTGCTACGTCGGGAACATACCGCATACGGTGCACACGCAGAAAAGTTTGTGTTGGAATGACTGGACGATCAATCAACACCACGATCACAGATCATAAGCGACATTGCAAGTTAGGGTAGGTGGAGAAATAGGACGTCGCAGAGTACGCGATGTGTGAGACCGATCATGTCGTAAAATTCGCCGACATAGAAGTTGAGGCTGTAGAGAAGAGCTATCACACCCGATTGTGGTGCCGGGTTCGATTCCTGGCGGGGTCATGGATTTTCACCTGCCTCGAGATTAGTGGTTGTTTGTATTGTCCTCATCATATCATCAACATTGATGAAAGTGGCGAGATTCGAGTGAGAAAAGGTTGGGCATTTGTACGGGCGCTGATAACAGAGCAGTTGAGCGCCCCACAAACCTAACATCATCAGACCCACATGTTCAGAGAAGCTGTAGAAGTACACAGACCAGAAAATAGCTTCAACAAGAAAGAAGAAAGCCTCAAGGTAAACGGATCCTGGCTTCCTGTGCTGCAGCGAATGACCGTTGCAGGCAGCAAGAGGAGAACCACACCGGATATGACTGCGGAGAAGCCCTTGGACGTTAGCGCTACAGGTACATGTAGTCTGCGGCCACGAGCAGCGATGAAAGGTGAAACTTCGACAATGCGGGACGCTCGTGCTGGCGAAACGTCAGAAAAATCATCAGATGAACGTCGGAAGAAGAATCCGAGACCAAAGCCAAAGGTTAGGTTGTCAACAAGTGGCCACGAAAGCCTTAACAACATTATGTGATAGAGCTGATTTCCAAAATAGAACTGTCCCGTACTGCCGAGCTACCAGCCACACTGCGGTGTATCGCGGGTTGCCGCCTTTTCTGTCCACCAGCAACATTACCGCAGAGACCACATCTTGAACAGTGAACTCACTGCTGAAAAAGAAAAGCCTACAAACTAAAATGGAGTAGGCCCACAGCAGAACAGCCAGAAAGCTATGTCTGTGACCAAAGCCGTGGCAAGTGCATGAAAAAGGAGTAGAAACTGAGGAGACTAATTCGACTTAAAACAGTTTTAATCTGCCACGAAGTTTCAGATTCAACACATGTAGATGGAGGAGATTATTTCTTGGCTAACGAGGAGAAAAGGGCAATTCATACAGCTTATACATCTGCACCAAACAAATAGCGCTGGAAAATGACATAAAAGTTATGTCTCTCAAGTCTGTTGGCAAGGACAAAATATTTTTCAGTTAAATGAAAATGGTATCTCTCTCATTGATAAGAGTTTTTTGATACATAAATTCAAAATCCCCTTGTTACTGCTATGAAGGTAATTATCATACGAGGAATTTGCTATTTTAGAACGGTTCTGTTGATCATATTGGAATTTTCAGATCAGTTTCCGTGCTTGCACAAAAATAATTATGAATTAAGGATGGGTAGGCCTCGTGCAGTGAAACGTGTGTTCAATCTACTGCAACATAACACGACAGACAGGCGGAAACGTGAGTAAACAGTCTCAAATTTGTTTTTGGTCATCAGTCTACTGACTGATTTGATGCGGCCCGCCACGAATTCCTTTCCTGAGCTAACCTCTTCATCTCAGAGTAGCACTTGCAACCTACGTCCTCAATTATTTGCTTGACGTAGTCCAATCTCTGTCTTCCTCTGGTTCAAAATGGCTCTGAGCACTATGCGACTCAACTGCTGAGGTCATCAGTCGCCTAGAACTTAGAACTAATTAAACCTAACTAACCTAAGGACATGACACACATCCATGCCTGAGGCAGGTTTCGAACCTGCGACCGTAGCGGTCACGCGGTTCCAGACTGAAGCGCCTTTAACCGCACGGCCACACCGGACGGCTCTACAGTTTTTACCGTCGACAGCTCCCTCTAGTACCATGGAAGTCATTCCCTCATGTCTCAGCAGATGTCCTATCATCCTCTCCCTTCTCCTTATCAGTGTTTTCCACATATTCCTTTCCTTTCCGATTCTGTGTAGAACCTCCTCATTCCTTACCTTATCAGTCCACCTAATTTTCAACATTCGTCTATAGCACCAAATCTCAAATACTTCGATTCTCTTCTGATCCGGTTTTCCCACAGTCCATGTTTCACTACCATACAATGCTGTACTCCAGACGTACATCCTCAGAAATTTCATCTTCAAATTAAGGCCGGTATTTGATATTAGTAGACTTCTCTTGGCCAGAAATGCCTTTTTTGCCATAGCGAGTCTGCTTTTGATGTCCTCCTTGCTCCGTCCGTCATTGGTTATTTTACTGCCTAGGTAGCAGAATTCCTTCATTGACTTCGTGACCATCAATCCTGATGTTAAGTTTCTCGCTGTTCTCATTTCTACAACTTCTCATAACCTTCGTCTTTCTCCGATTTACTCTCAAACCATATTGTGTACTCATTAGACTGTTCATTCCGTTCAGCAGATCATTTAATTCTTCTTCACTTTCACTCAGGATAGCAATGTCATCAGCGAATCGTATCATTGATATCCTTTCACCTTGTATTTTAATTCCACTCCTGAATCTTTCTTTATTTCCATCATTGCTTCCTCTATGTACAGATTGAAGAGTAGGGGCGAAAGGCTACAGCCTTGTCTTACACCCTTCTTAATACGAGCACTTCGTTCTTGACCGTCCACTCCTACTATTCCCTCTTTGTTGTTGTACATATTGTATATGACCCGTCTCTCCCTATAGCTTACCCCTACTTTTTTCAGAATCTCGAACAGCTTGCACCATTTTATATTATCGAACGCTTTTTCCAGGTCGACAAATCCTATGAAAGTGTCTTGATTTTTCTTTAGCCTTGCTTCCATTATTAGCCGTAACGTCAGAATTGCCTCTCTCATCCCTTTACTTTTCCTAAAGCCAAACTGATCGTCACCTAGCGCATTCTGAATTTTCTTTTCCATTCTTCTGTATATTATTCTTGTAAGCAGCTTCGATGCATGAGCTGTTAAGCTGATTGTGCGATAATTCTCGCACATGTCAGCTCTTGCCGTCTCCGGAGTTGTGTGGATGATGCTTTTCCGAAAGCCAGATGGTATGTCGCCAGACTCATATATTCTACACACCAACGTGAATAGTCGTTTTGTTGCCACTTCCCCCAATGATTTTAGAAATTCTAATGGAACGTTATCTATCCCTTCTGCTTTATTTGACCGTAAGTCCTCCAAAGCCCTTTTGAATTCCGATTCTAATACTGGATCCCTTATCTCTTCTAAATCGACTCCTGTTTCTTCTTCTATCACATCAGACAAATCTTCACCCTCATAGAGGCTTTCAATGTATTTTTTCCACTTATCTGCTCTCTCCTCTGCATTTAACAGTGGAATTCCCATTGCACTCTTAATGTTACCACCGTTGCTTTTAATGTCACCAAAGGTTGTTTTGACTTTCCTGAATGCTGAGTCTGTCCTTCCGACAATCATATCTTTTTCGATGTCTTCACGTTTTTCCTGCAGCCATTTCGTCTTAGCTTCCCTGCACTTCCTATTTATTTCATTCCTCAGCGACTTGTATTTCTGTATTCCTGATTTTCCCGGAACATGTTTGTACTTCCTCCTTTCATCAATCAACTGAGGTATTTCTTCTGTGACCCATGGTTTCTTCGCAGTTACCTTCTTTGTACCTATTTTTTCCTTCCCAACTTCTGTGATGGCCCATTTTAGAGATGTCCATTCCTCTTCAACTGTACTGCCTACTGCGCTATTCCTTATTGCTGTATCTATAGCGTTAGAGAACTTCAAACGTATCTCGTCATTCCTTAGTACTTCCGTATCCAACTTCTTTGCGTATTGATTCTTCCTGACTAATGTCTTGAACTTCAGCTTACTCTTCATCACTATTATAGTGTGATCTGAGTCTATATCTGCTCCTGGGTACGCCTTACAATCCAGTATCTGATTTTGGAATCTCTGTCTGACCATGATGTAATCTAATTGAAATCTTCCCGTATCTCCCGGCCTTTTCCAAGTATACCTCCTCCTCTTGTGATTCATGAACAGGGTATTCGCTATTACTAGCTGAAACTTGTTACGGAACTCAATTAGTCTTTCTCCTCTTTCATTCCTTGTCCCAAGCCCATATTCTCCTGTAACCTTTTCTTCTTCTCCTTCCCCTACAACTGCATTCCAGTCGCCCATGACTATCAGATTTTCGTCCCCCTTTACATACTGCATTACCCTTTCAATATCCTCATACACTTTCTCTATCTGTTCATCATCAGCTTGCGACGTCGGCATGTATACCTGAACTATCGTTGTCGGTGTTGGTCTGCTGCCGATTCTGATTAGAACGAACCGGTCATTGAACTGTTCACAGTAACACACCCTCTGCCCTACCTTCCTATTCATAACGTATCCTACACCTGTTATACCATTTTCTGCTGCTGTTGATATTACCCGATACTCATCTGACCAGAAATCCTTGTCTTCCTTCCTCTTCACTTCACTGACCCCTACTATATCTAGATTGAGCCTTTGCATTTCCCTTTCCAGATTTTCTGGTTTCCCTACCACGTTCAAGCTTTTGACATTCCACGCCCCGACTCGTAGAACGTTTTCCTTTCGTTGATTATTCAATGGTAACCCCACCTTGGCAGTCCCCTCCCGGAGATCCGAATGGGGGACTATTCCGGAATCTTTTGCCAATGGAGAGATCATCATGACACTTCTTCAATTACAGGCCACATGTCCTGTGGATACACGTTACGTGTCTTTAATGCAGTGGTTTCCATTGCCTTCTGCTTCCTCATGTCGTTGATCATTGCTGATGCTTCCGCCTTTAGGGGCAATTTCCCACCCCTAGGACAAGAGAGTGCCCTGAACCTCTATCCGCTCCTCCGCCCTCTTTGACAAGGCCGTTGGCAGAATGAGGCTGACTTCTTATGCCGCAAATCCTCGGCCGCCAATGCTGATTATTTATCAAAATTTAGGCAGTGGCGAGGATCGAACCCGGGACCGAAGACGTTTTTGATTATGAATCAACGTCGCTACCCGTAGACCACGGGTCAAAATACAAAACAAAATACATCGATATACAAACCACACGAAGTAATTCGCCATACCTAAGCTTCACAAAACATTGATCGATATCCATAGATTCAACTCAGCTGCACAAAAGCACGTTTGTCATATAAGAAAAAATTTGTCACAGCTAAAGACAAGAAAAATACTACAATGGTAAGACCAAAAACGGGCAAATGCCACGAACTTTACGAGAACCCACATTTTAAAGATTGGGTAATAAAGAGAAGATTCAATACAGACGATTTCCTAGCATACCTTATGTTTGCAGGTGACACGGTGTACTAATTTAGACCTGTGGCTTAGTTTAGTTGGCAGCCACAGGACACAAACAATATAAAATAAAAGACAGAGAACACAGAGAATTTAAACGACAAAATCCGACTTATCATATGTACGTATTTCAGAAAAGTAATAAAAAAAACCACTGAGGATGCCACAACAGTGCTGAAACATGTTAGACTGGTAAAATAATAATTTGTGTACTTGCAAAAAGGCCGACCCAAACTTAATTCCTTATTATGTTCTCTTGGTGTTCGTGAAAAAATATAAGACAATGATTTTCATTTGCGTATCTCTTATTTTTGTAGTAGTGTGAAAATACGAAGCAAATATTGTTATCAGTACCTACCCGTGACTCGTAGAGTCCATTAGTATTAATAACAGGAAAAGAAATAAAGATGTTTCTGTAGTTCGCTCTCACGTACGTTTCATGCCATAAATATCCTAGAAACAATTCCCACAGAAAAATGCTAGTTATACATATGTGTCTTTTTGTGCGTTCTCCATCTTATTTTTAAGACCTCACCTTTCTATATTCAGTGTACATATCGATCTGACATGTGTATCATATATTGGACGAGCCACATCATATTTAACAATTTCAGTCCAATAAACAGTACATGGTTTCATTGTCCGTAGTTAGCGTTTATAACTTTAAATAATTGAATGCAGTCTCAATTTAATGCAGATTGTACTCTTTAATTTCTACAGTTTTTCGCTGTTACACTTTTACTTTCAAAAATATAGAGTATTTTTTATTTTTCTCATAGGTATGTCGTTTTCTTCTAAGGTCTTTTGACAGAGGCCAGATTCTTATGGCCTGGCGCCTGAGAATGTGAATCTCTGGAATTGTCTGTGCTGGCCTTCTGCTCGCCTGGTACTGTAATGACCAGTTACGAAAAAGTGGTTTAAGCCCAGTGAAAGTATGGGTAGGCGAGAGGATGCTCGATATCCACGCCTCATTACAGAATGTGGAGCTCGGAGGCTTAGCCGATCTGTAAAGCAGGACAGGCTGAGAACCGTAGCAGTGTTAGTGCAGGCAAAAGTGTTTCTTAGCACACCGTTCGGCGCATAGTTCTTGAACATGTGGCTATGCAGCAGATGACCATTATTTGTTTTCGTGTTAAACTAATGAAAACGTCAATTACAGCTGCACTGAGGATAATCGAAATTGGATGAATCGAGTTTCTGTTACATATGGTTGGTCGTCTTGTCTGGATACGCCACCATCCACTTGATCAAATGCTTAAGTGAAGTCCTGTTGTAACGTCGCGAGTTAATGCGCGATAACATACGTTGCTGTACAGCCCACAGTATTGGAATCGGAGGCTGTGAAAGAAACCGCCACTTGTGTCTTAGCCAATGAGTCATATACACCAGTTACTACGGCATCGTGAGAACGGCTCCTGTGTCACTTCATAGCGACCGTACATTTACCACCTATAAGAACCTAAATAAAAGATATTAAATATTACTAAATCATTTTAAAAATCGGTACACTACCTTTTGACATTCAGGACAAGACTGTATCCAGAGTTAAGCTAAACAACTATCATAGTTTTAGAGATAGAAAAATTGCTAAAAAAGCCAAAAACTCATAGTTAGGAAACTAGATTCAGTTAGAAAATATAATAGTTTACCTCCTGGTAGAATGGGAAATCATAAGCCGAACTCTAAGTGTGCAGAAGTAATTGATTGAGATTTTCATATTGAAACTTTAATTATTTTCCGCTGTCGTAATACAAAAATGAGACAAAATTATTATTTCTGCACAATATTGTTGTGGGAGTATATGTGAGTGAATGGGAGTGTGTACGTGGGACGTTCGTCATATTTAAATGATGCAACATATACTGTCTTAAGTAACCTGCAAGAGTTACGCAAGCCTGTCGTGGGAAAATGTTCATAGGGAACTTTGCTGATTACGTATGTCTAGGTGAGATTGCTACTGTAACAGAGTGGCGAGAAAGTCAGCTGAAGTCTGCATCTAAAGGATATTTCCAGATTTATTGCCTTTTAGTTCTCGTTTATTAAATATTACTATAATATTTGCATGTCGGAATTGACGCAAATGCGTCTGTATATAAGGAATGGTGCAGGTCAGTTTTGGCGCTAGTATGATCAAAAGTGAGCATTCTTTTTGGCAGCCAGTATGATCAGCCAATCAAAATTGAGACGGTTTCCGCTCGTTACCTGATAGTTATTCTGGGAGTCAGGCCACAAGAAATGAGTCGCTGGCCAGCTTTGAATGCGGACGGTCATGTTACTAGTGCGAGTCTAAATAATGTGTAAAATGAAGGAATATTGAGTTCCTCGCGTTTGATACGTGGCGTAACTAACGATGATGTAGTTACGGACAGTTTTGTGAAGCTTGGAAGTTTTGAAACTGTTTTATTGGAATGATATTCGCGTGTGAAAATTTGGCCTTCATAGTATCCGCGTGGCATGTTTCAGTATTCAACCACTGACGACTTATGGAGAGCAGTTTTCATTCTTGAGTAATCCGTAAGAAGGACCGAATGTATTAACTAAAATTAGTGGTGAAATTAATGACTGTGGAAACGTTGATTCGCATCGGGTTTGGGCAGGTTTCTGGCTGCTGTGTGTACGAAATGAGTGTATGAATTGGGAACTTGACGAAAATAACCAGCAGTTTAAATGTGGACTTAATAGTACCGTTTCTTCGGCTATGAGAAAAAATAAAAATTTTTGTGTGGAAATTTCGGACCTTAGTTTACAGAAGCCATTCCATGATCTTACTGCCCGATACATTTTGTTATGACAGTTTTCTACAGAAACTTATTTCGCTCCTAGAGTTGCTCAGCCTTAGTAATGGTAAATATTAGGTGGTGTTTTTTTATCAACGCTGCTTTTACATCGTCTTGTAAGTATCTACGTTGCCGAGTGGAAGGAGATCGAGCGGACGCCGTTCTGAGGTAGGTGAAATTTCTAATTTTTAGCCTGTACAGAGATAATGACGCAATTCAAACCCGCCACGCCGCACTATGCCGAAGACGAACGTTGGTTAAGAGGAAGGTGTAATGGTTTAGGTGTTTATAGGTCTGGTACCACGCGCCGCGGAATTTGAATCCGCGCCAGACGTCATTGACGTCGAAGACCCATACAGGTCGCTGCACCGTAAGCTGTGGCGGCGTGCGCCTCCTGGCCCGCTTTTAGTGTGGGGGCGCCACAGTGGAACACGTGGTCCCAGCGGACAACAGCGGCGCCCCCGAGAGCGTACTTAAGCGCCGGCCACTCGCTCATCCAGGCGTCACCCTCGACCGTCACCTCTCCTGGACCCCCCCATCTCCGGACAATCCAAGCCAAGGCACGCTCCGGACACTGTCTCCTCAAGCTCCTTTCCGGCTGTACGTGGGGTCTGGTCCCCTCCACCATACTCCACACCTATAAATCCCTCATCCGCCCTAGCCTCTGTTACGCCCATCCTGCCTGGATATCCGCCCCCCCTACCTCTTACAAATCCCTTCAGATCCTTGAACGCCATGCTCTCCGCCTCACCTGTCGCATCCGTCTCCCCTCCCTCACGCTGATCCTGTACGACTTCATTCAGTTCCCCCACCTCCTCCTTTTCCTTGAACAGATACGGATCCTGTACACCTCCAAAAAACTCGATCCGCCTCACCAGCTTGTCTCCCCCATCCTCTCCCACCCTCACCCACAGCCGCGCCTGTATTCCCACGTCCCACCCGGTCTCCATCTCTCCACCCTCCTTACCCTCTCCCAAGGTGGCTTCCGCCAGCTCCCTCTCCCTGATAATGCCCTCCTCCCCTCCATCTACCCCTCCTACCAACTTTGATCCTCCCTCCCTCTTCCTGTGTTTGGGCACCCTCCCTCCCTTCTCTCCCTCTTCCCACCCTCCCTCCATTTCTCCCCACTCCTGCCCCGGGCTTCCCCTCCCCTGTCCCTCTACTCCTCCCCCCATCTCCTCAGCCATTGGCATCTTTGTTCTCCCCTCTCCCTCCCCCTCTCACCCTTCTTCCCCTCTTGGCAGGTCTCCGGACTCGAATACGCTACGTGGACACTTGCGCGCTGGAGATCATCGCCATCAGTGTCTCCTGTGTGCCGTCGTGTTTAGTGTTCAGTGTTCACCGTCACACTCCATCGTTCACCTGTGCAATCGCCATCTTCTGTGTTTGTGCATCATGTCAACAGTTTGTAGTGTGGAATATCGTCGAGTGTGAATGGCTCCGTGTTTGTCTTTATGTGTCTACTGTTTTATTCCCCACAGTTATGTCACTTGTGTATTCTTTCTGTTGTTTATTTATCTATTCTATGGCTGAAGAGCGGCGTAACATGCTGCTGACAGCCTGCCTGTTTGTACGGGTTGAAAATAACAATAAAGAAAAAAAAAAAGAAAAAAAAATGCCCACCCAGTCAGTCTAATCACGCTTACGTCGGTTTGCGCCTCACTTGCGCTAGACTGCTTTCTTCCTGGTTCGTGTACGAGTTTGCTTTCTTGTGACTCTGTGGTTCTCTCTTGTCGTATTCGTTCTGTCCTCCGTTGTTCGTGTCTGTCCTCTCCCGTTGTTGTTCGCGGGCCTCTCTGCGGGTCCCGCCGCGCCTTCCGTCAGTGCTACCCCGCGTACGTCCTGGTCACAGTTACAACAATAGGTGCGGCAGAAGAGTATGCATTGAAAGGCACCCATATGCCTTGCTCATACTGTGGCATCAAGCAGTCAGGCCTGCAAGATGAGTGGTCTGCCAAGCGGGGGGATTCATTCTTATTTATCGAGTAACATGAGCTCTAGTACTCACAATTAAGTTACCAATTACTCTCCTGTTTGAATATTACGCAACGGAAACGGATAACGTACATCTGACTATTAGTAATTTACACAACTCTGATTGTTCACTACGCACTGGCAATACCATATTTTCTTTCTTACTCAACGGCTTTGATCAACACGTGGCCATCGCACTGAATATGAATGGCGCACACATTATAAATTCTGGATATCATGACAACATACTATTGAAAGTAAAAGGCCACCAATCTTTTCCTTTCACTATCTTTTTTATTCCGGTAAATTCTATAACCTAAACACACCATTACATTTTCTACAACAATTACAAATGAGAAACTCCGCCCAGTGGGCATGGCTTTACATGGGTGATTCTCTATCTTATGGTCTCGTAATTATCTAACACTACAGTGCACTTTCTGGATAGGATGGTGGATCCTTTGCTATATCTCACACTTCGACTCTCACAACCATCCTCACGAAACTTTCCTCCAGACCGAGCGGTACAAAAAGGAACATGCATAACCCACTGCCTCTGAACCAATCTTGCTACTCTCCCATGCAAACCACACATACTTAAATTACGTGAGATACTCCACACTGGCAACATGGAATACAACACAACGAATAGTCACAACGTTATAATCACATCACTTTCAGCTTTCCCACTTCAATTAGTATTCATCCCAGTTTCACACGACACTGCCCCACTTCGTAACTTTTCTTTCCTACTATGAACTCTTGAAGGATATATGCATGTCTTCCTGTGCAATGCAAGCCAAGTGGCGTTGCTGGATAGAGGGCTGACTCACCTTGCTTCGCTCTCAGAGTATTATAGTTTGATTCAAGCGTCACACGGAGACATAACACGCAAAGTAATATTTAGAACGTATTGGTCACACACGCAAGTCCTCAACTGATACCATGGACGAGTACTTCTCTTTATCCTTTGTCTCATAAACAGATTGAGAATAATACAGTAGTCACCACGTGGAAGTACTCGTCTCTAATTTCGAGTCCTGCACGCGCCATTTCTTAAATACACTCCTGGAAACTGAAATAAGAACACCGGGAATTCATTGTCCCAGGAAGGGGAAACTTTATTGACACATTCCTGGGGTCAGATACATCACATGATCACACTGACAGAACTACAGGCACATAGACACAGGCAACAGAGCATGCACAATGTCGGCACTAGTACAGTGTATATCCACCTTTCGCAGCAATGCAGGCTGCTATTCTCCCATGGAGACGATCGTAGAGATGCTGGATGTAGTCCTGTGGAACGGCTTGCCATGCCATTTCCACCTGGCGCCTCAGTTGGACCAGCGTTCGTGCTGGACGTGCAGACCGCGTGAGACGACGCTTCATCCAGTCCCAAACATGCTCAATGGGGGACAGATCCGGAGATCTTGCTGGCCAGGGTAGTTGACTTACACCTTCTAGAGCACGTTGGGTGGCACGGGATACATGCGGACGTGCATTGTCCTGTTGGAACAGCAAGTTCCCTTGCCGGTCTAGCAATGGTAGAACGATGGGTTCGATGAGGGTTTGGATGTACCGTGCACTATTCAGTGTCCCCTCGACGATCACCAGTGGTGTACGGCCAGTGTAGGAGATCGCTCCCCACACCATGATGCCGGGTGTTGGCCCTGTGTGCCTCGGTCGTATGCAGTCCTGATTGTGGCGCTCACCTGCACGGCGCCAAACACGCATACGACCATCATTGGCACCAAGGCAGAAGCGACTCTCATCGCTAAAGACGACACGTCTCCATTCGTCCCTCCATTCACGCCTGTAGCGACACCACTGGAGGCGGGCTGCACGATGTTGGGGCGTGAGCGGAAGACGGCCTAACGGTGTGCGGGACCGTAGCCCAGCTTCATGGAGACGGTTGCGAATGGTCCTCGCCGATACCCCAGGAGCAACAGTGTCCCTAATTTGCTGGGAAGTGGCGGTGCGGTCCCCTACGGCACTGCGTAGGATCCTACGGTCTTGGCGTGCATCCGTGCGTCGCTGCGGTCCGGTCCCAGGTCGACGGGTACGTGCACCTTCCGCCGACCACTGGCGACAACATCGATGTACTGGGGAGACCTCACGCCCCACGTGTTGAGCAATTCGGCGGTACGTCCACCCGGCCTCCCGCATGCCCACTATACGCCCTCGCTCAAAGTCCGTCAACTGCACATACGGTTCACGTCCACGCTGTCGCGGCATGCTACCAGTGTTAAAGACTGCGATGGAGCTCCGTATGCCACGGCAAACTGGCTGACACTGACGGCGGCGGTGCACAAATGCTGCGCAGCTAGCGCCATTCGACGGCCAACACCGTGGTTCCTGGTGTGTCCGCTGTGCCGTGCGCGTGATCATTGCTTGTACAGCCCTCTCGCAGTGTCCGGAGCAACTATGGTGGGTCTGACACACCGGTGTCAATGTGTTCTTTTTTCCATTTCCAGGAGTGTATTTCCAACTTATAGTACACACGCCAGTAATTCAGCTTAACTTTAACACTCTGAAGTATTTCAACTTTTTGCTACACGTGGTTTCATTGTGACCGTTGGTCACTTCCGAAGTTTAATATGATTCCCTTAATATTACCTGCCTGACATTTAATTGTCCCCACAACAGTTTCTGAAATAGAGAAATTATTATTCTGAACTACTCTTAAGTATTCCACATGCATACCATTCTCTACACTCTTTTGTCCTTACGGGGCACTCCTAAGACAGGTCTTACCAACACAAGACCCAGCGGCAGAGTACTGAAACATGGCTGTTCTTCAGGTCTTCTGGAACCTCTGTCGAGGTGGGGGAAGATCATGCTACCCATTGGTCAGCCACATTTCAGGCGCTCAAAGCTCAGGTAAATTTCATCTCCTTGGTTCCACCAAAGGTGACCAAAGGACCGTCTCAAAGATGATCATATATTGAAGATTCACTATCTGCGGTTAGCAGACGACCATACATTCATTCATTTCGCAGATGTCACCAAATTGGATGTAGGGATTTATTTTGTGGGAGTGCACATGTGATCAATTAAATAAATAAATTGTCATTCTTTCCTACACTGGTATCCGGCTTCGGTGTATTAAGTGAAATTGAGTTGTTATTGCAAAAAATATGTTGTTCTGACAAGAATAACGAAGAATGTTGTACCTATTTTCAATGTCGGGCGGTACTGTACCCTTTCAGCATACAAAGACCTTTCTAAATACAAGGTGATACTGACAGGGAAGTAAGACGAGGTATCGCAAGGGAGTTTGCCCACTTTTGGTGTGTACGACTTCGTGCACAACACCGGGAAAAGTTCACTACTGAGTGATATAGCAACTGTCGTCGTATGAGATCTGGACTGGAGCACAAATGTTTAGGGAACAAGTTAAAAGAGAAAGCAGAAGATTAACTTAACTTGTGTTTTTCCTCAATACAAATAATACGGCAAGAAGTAATTCCAGCAGTCAGTGTCAGAAAGGATGAGGCTCTCTGAACTGAGGCACAAACGGTGGTATCGGCGCGACTGAATAGCATCACTTAGTTGTGAGGCTCCAGTTTAGAGTGGGCGGTCTGGCTGCCGCCGGCCGTCCTACATCGCTGTGGCAGAGGACTCTCGTGGTACGGAGCCGCTGGAGGCGTGGTTCAGCAGGCGCACGCCATTGGGTCTGCTGGATACTGCACGACCTCTATCGCCTTCTGATGGAAACTTGCAATTCTGTTGCCAATCTTGACGCCTGTGGGCTGGTACTCATACGTCATACCACAAGTTGAGGAAAAGTATCTTTTGGAGGGTTCCAGAATTCAGAATAGTAGCCTGTGAAGAGTATTATTCTGCAAAGTGTTAGCAACTGTTACTATGAAAGGCAGTTGATGTTCCTTTTTATAGGTGTAGAAACTATTTCATCAGTACTCTCATAGCTATTTTTTGGCACATAGTCCGAAGAACAAAGATTATAAAGACTTTTTCTTGATTTTGGCAACTGAGTAGGACTTGTCATACACTGATGAGCAACGTACACACTGTCGTGGCGCGCACAGCCACACAAACGGAACGGTCGGTTACCGCGGCAGAGTTAAACGGAGCCTGCAACTTAGTGCCGGGGCTTTCCTTTAGCCAGCGCTAGAGGCGTTCCCGCCAAACATTCAATCAGCGGCGAACTACGCGCGCACGGGCCTTTTTCCGGATCAGATGGTCACTCTAACTCTAAACATAGATAAATGTAAATTAATGCAGATAAATAGGAAAAAGAATCCCGTAATGTTTGAATACTCCATTAGTAGTGTACCGCTTGACACAGTCACGCCGATTAAATATTTGGGCGTAACATTTCAGGGCGATATGAAGTGGGACAAGCATGTAATGGCAGTTGTGGGGTAGGCGGATAGTCGTCTTCGGTTCATTGGCAGAATTTTGGGAAGATGTGGTTCATCTGTAAAGGAGACCGCTTATAAAACACTAATACGACCTATTCTTGAGTACTGCTCGAGCGTTTGGGATCCCTATCAGGTCGGATTGAGGGAGGACATAGAAGCAATTCAGAGGCGGGCTGCTACATTTGTTACTGGTAGGTTTGATCATCACGCGAGTGTTACGGAAATGCTTCAGGAACTCGGGTGGGAGTCTCTGGAGGAAAGGAAACGTTCTTTTCGTGAATCGCTACTGAGGAAATTTAGAGAACCAGCATTTGAGGCTGACTGCAGTACAATTTTACTGCTGCCAACTTTCATTTCGCGAAAAGACCACAAAGATAAGAGAGATTAGGGCTCGTACAGAGGCATATAGGCAGTCATTTTTCCCTCGTTCTGTTTGGGAGTGGAACAGGGAGAGAAGATGCTAGTTGTGATACGGGGTACCCTCCGCCACGCACCGTAAGGTGGATTGCGGAGTATGTATGTAGATGTAGATGTCACACTATGATATCACCATCCACCTGTCAGGGATCGCCAACGGCCGCCAATCATCACTCCGGAATCAGCGGAGGAAGACTGGAGCAGCCGCGTTAAATAGCCGGAAGAAAGGAAAGCAGGCGTCTTTCGACCCGCCGCGGACTGCCGCCCGGAAGAGACTTCGACGCAGCCGGAACGTCCAGGTGCCACGTCTTCGCTACACCGGCCAACGACCCTGGACTCTGCGCCCGTCTACTTCCTCAGCATCCGCCGGAAAGTGTCGAGAGAAAACCCGACAAAGGAACGTAAATTGTTTAGTTGCTAATATTCCAATTCAATAAGGTGGCATATTCTTTGGCTTGTTATAAAATTTTGGTAGTAGAAGACGCCTTTTGTTTTCGAAGAAAGTGTATTTTTTTGTAAAATTAAGCAGTGGCCTTGCTCCACCTAATAAAAATTTTTGTTCGCATATGGGTTTTAATCTGTGGATATAACACACACAACGACTTAATACATTTTACATCAATGAGAAAGTAAAATATCTGCAGAGTCATATTAAAAACTGGCATGGTCTCCTAAGAAAGTGTCATATAAAATGCAATAAAGTGTCAACTCCTTCAAGCATAGCAACGCTTTTCTGCCAGCGGCAACGTACAGTGACTAGGTAGCCAAAAATCATGTGGTTGACATTTTGTTCTTCACCAAAGTCAGAAAATGGGGATGTGAACAGACCAGAACGTTGCAGATGCTTCCCGTAACAGCTGTGGTTGAAAGTAAGGCTTCTTAAATGCTTATTGAGTCTTTTGGAGCATCGATGTTTGTAGTGGCAGGTGTTAGGTATCAGTACTGGATTCAGTTTTGCATAATCTTTGTCTTTTTATCTACAGGTCTCTTTTCATTCAGTGTTCCACTTTTCTCTAATTATTAAACTAACAACACTTAGAACTTCTCCAGCTGGCTATACAAGATGTGTCCCCTCTTTCTGTCATCGACGACTGCTTGTGACTAGCTTGTCTACAATTACACTGCGCCGGTCGTGGTGGCCGTGCGGTTCTAGGCGCTGCAGTCCGGATCCGCGGGACTGCTACGGTCGCAGGTTCGAATCCTGCCTCCAGCATGGCTGTGTGTGATGTCCTTAGGTTAGTTAGGTTTTAGTAGTTCTAAGTTCTAGGGGACTGATGACCTAAGATGTTAAGTCCCATAGTGCTCAGAGCCATTTTTTTTAATTACACTGCCTCTTAACCGTGCCACGCAACTTCCTGGTTCATAGTTGTGTTCTGCAACACCGGACTCGTGTTGTCACATGCTACTGGCAAGTGGGATCGTCTGCTGTGGATATATCTTAGTGGGTTCTTCTGCTGATGTGGAATCAGGAAAGATAACGATCTTACAGACAATGTGCTGCTCGGCTTATTGAACGGCTCCAAGTAATGCCAACTGCTGAGCTGGATAATCGTTTGTTCTTTTGTTCGTTTTGTAAGTAGGCTGCTTAGGTTTTTATGTTGGTAACGCTTCGTAGCTCTCTGTATGAAAATCACTGACTGTGCTGCGAGCAGTCTGTGGCTGGTTGGACTCTTTGTTGGAATATTCGCTTGTGTTGTGTTGGGCAGTCGGATGTGAACAGCGAGCAGCGTTGTGCAGTTGGAGCTGAGCCGCCAGCAGTTGTGGATGGAGAGATGCCAGAGTTCTGAGAGGTTACTATAAGCGGACGATCTGGACGTGCGTCCGCCAGAAAAAGGAAATTTGTAAAGATAGATGTCATATATATATATTGAACTATGCCAACAAAATAATCTAAAAATAATGTCTACATCTATGAGAAAAAAACCTAGAAAACAAGAGACCTGGAGGTCCCCCGTACAAGAGATCGGCGAATATCAGATTGACCACATTGCCATCTCCTATTTCGTACAGAAAGAGATCCATGATGTCCAAGTCCGCAGAGGGGTGAACATTGACTCAGACCACTACTTAACACGCATTAAAGTGAAATTCACCCCAAAAAAATTCTATCCGAAGAAAACACACATGATGAAATTTGACACACGAACAATCAAAGAAACCAATATGAAGGAGGAGTGGGAAAAGGAACCAGCTGACTCTTGGGAAAAATTTCGAACAAAAATTACAAAGAAGGCAAAAGAACTGATCCCATTGAAAAAGAACACAAAACACCCCTGGTGGGACTCTGGATGTGAAAAAGCGCTGGAAGAAAGAAAGAAAGCCTTTCTGAAGTATAACAGTAAAAAATCCCCAGAAAATCTAGATCACTTCCACAACACCAGAAGACAAGTGGCAAAAACAATCAGACAAGTCAAGAGGAAGTACCTCAAGGAACAGTGTGAGTCTATTGAAGAAAATTTCCGTAACTATAATGTACGAGACTTCTATAAGACCTTTGCTGGGAGAATCAATGGATACGGCTCACGAAATGTATGTTTCAGAAAACCAGATGGAAAACTAGCGCTCACAAATCGGGAAAATTGTGAGGAGCTGGCAAGATACTTTTCCGGACTCCTCAATTGCCCTGAACCTTCTTCAAGATTCCCTCAAGAAACTGCTATCTTCACAAATCCAGAATCCCCACCACCTACACTAGAGGACATCCAAACACATATTCATAGACTGAAAAACAACAAGGCATCCGGAGAAGATAATATCACTGCAGAACTACTTAAAAATCTTGGACCAAATTCCCTCAAAGAACTCACTCAAATCATCACAGACATTTGGCAGACAGAAAAACTACCAGAAGATTGGAAATGCGCCCTAATTCATCCACTGCATAAAAAGGGAGACATGGCAGATATAAACAACTATCGAGGAATCTCCCTTCTCCAAGTCACTTATAAAATCCTCTCAGCTTGTCTTCTTCAACGAACACAAGAACAACTCGAACACAGTATTGGTGAATACCAAGCTGGCTTTCGCCCTCACCGATCCTGTGCAGAACAAACTTTCAATTTGAAGACAACACTAAAATACAAAGCAGTCAGAAACAGTCCGATCATTTGTTCCTTTGTTGATTTCGCAAAGGCTTATGATTCAATCGATAGGCAATCTCTCTTTATTATCCTTGAGGAGCTAGGACTCGATCCGAAAACCCTAAACCTTATCAAAGAAACGCTTACAAACACAACTTCTAAGATAAAATTCCTGGGTGAAATATCAGAGCCCTTCCTGATCAAAACCGGCGTCAGACAAGGTGACGGCTTGTCTCCACTCCTCTTCAACCTTGTCTTAGACAAAGTCATCCGAGAATGGGAAAAAGAACTGAAGAATCAAAATTACTGGAAGTCTATACAACTAGGAAGATCTAAAGATGGTATTAAAATGTCATGCTTGGCATTTGCAGATGACGTGGCCATTCTAGCAGAAAACGAGAGCACAGCAATTAAACAGATAGACATTCTCAAAGAAGGCGCCGAAAAAGTTGGGCTACAAATTTCCTTCCAAAAAACCAAATTCATCTGCTCAAAATTTGAAACTCAAAAACTGACTACAAAATATGGACAAATTGAGACAGTTCCATTCTTTAAGTACTTAGGCGGGGTCCTAGAACCCACAGGGGGAGAGAAAACTGCACAAAAAGTTCGACTGCAAAAACTGAAAAGAGCATACTGGAAAACCCACAACATCTACAATAAAAAGTGTCTCTCCATTCACTCAAAAATACGACACTACAATACAGTAATCAAGCCCGAAGCACTATACGCCAGCGAAACACTCACACTCCATAGAAAAGGCAGCCTGGAAGGCACCCTGAAAGAGGAACGCAAAATTATCAGAAAGATTCTTGGCCCAAAAAGAACGGAAGATGGATACAGGTTACAGTCTCGGAAAACTACAGAAAAATAAACTAACCTCGCCGCAGACATCCGGAAAAGAAGACTAAAATTTTACGGTCATATCCACAGACTCCCAACACGCAGACTCTCCCACAAAATTTTAATATACATTGAAAAATTGAAAACCATACCCTGGATACAAGAAACCAAAACAGATCTAGCAAATGCACAAATAAATTCTTCAGAAGTTATAAACAGAAATGTATACAGGCATAAAATCAATAGTTGGAAAGTACAACCCGAGAATGAAATTTGCAAGAGACAGGGGACAAAATGGACAGAGGAAAGAAAGAGAATTCATGGGGAAAGAATGAGAGAAGTTTGGAGAATTAAAAAATTGAATCGGAAAAGCTTTGCGTGATCCGTATGGGTCCAATCGCACATAACAATAATATATATATATATATATATATATATATATATATATATATATATGCCTTTTTATCTACAGGTCTCTTTCCATTCAGTGTTCCACTTTTCTGTAATTATTAAATTAACAACACTTAGAACTTCTCCAGCTGTCTATACAAGATGTGTCCCATCTTTCTGTCATCGACGACTGCTTGTGACTAGCTTGTCTACAATTACACTGCCTTTTAACTTCCTGATTGATAGTTGTGTTCTGCAACACCGGACTCATGATGTCATATGCCACTGGCAAGTGGAATCGTCTGCTGTGGATATATATATAATGACTTTTGAACATTATTAAGGTAAATACATTGTTTGTTCTCTATCAAAATTTTTCATTTGCTAACTATGCCTATCAGTAGTTAGTGCCTTCAGAAGTTAGAATATTTTATTTAGCTGGCAGTATTGGCGCTCGCTCTATTGCAGTAGTTAGAGTAACGAAGATTTTTGTGAGGTAAGTGATTCATGAAAGGTATAGGTTATTGCTAGTCTGGACCATTCTTTTGTAGGGATTATTGAAAGTCAGATTGCGTTGCGCTAAAAATATTGTGTGTTAGTTTAGTGATGATCAGAGTACGTAAAGAGTGAACTGTCTGAGTACGTTCAGTTTTGTTCAGCTGTCTTTGTATCAAATAACGTTGCAGTTTACCAGCACAGTAATTTGTAATTTTCCAAACGGGACGTCTCAGTTTGTTCCAGTATGACAGTTGCTGTCCCTCTAAGCACTACCGCATCCACCAACTAAGCTACTTCTAGTTTGAAATGGTGTGCGCAAGCTATGTGTTTACCAGTGACCTGGATGTTGTATCAAAATATTGCTTCCCTATTGGTGATTAATGCAGCGAGAAGGAGCGAAAGTGTAATGGGAATTCGAGGAAACGAGGACCTATCGTATTCTAGTACCCTGTCGTCTGGTGGTTTCACTGGAAGCCCAGTGTGTACCAGTGCCGAGTGATATTTGCTCTTGACGGCGGCTTCATCGAGATACGGCGCTCGTTTGATACCACATTTTCAAGTGGAAACGGCGGGGCATTCTGTGACGCAACAGGTACCCCGGCTGGTGCCTCAGAAATTCATTTACGTTGGGGCAGCAGTCACAAAGGTGTCAGCGGATGCCCTTTCGTTCTTTTCTAAACCGGTCTGAACGTTTGCGGCCAGAGAGCTGTGTTATTTCAGCGCAGCTCTCTTCCCCTCCACGTCCCCTCCACTCCCCCACTCCAGGCGACCACAAAGAACTCACTTTGCACAGTGCTCAGCTTTTTCTATAAAAGCGAGCGGTATCGCTTATCCTCGCGGTTCAAAGCGAGCTGAAAACATAATACCGTCGTGCCTGTGGCAGCCGTGTGTATTATCACACGCCGTACACTGTGCAGAGCCGGCGTATCTCTCTCCGTGCCTGGAGCAGGGATTTGCAAGAGCCGCTCGTGTGTTTATCACGTCTGGTGGAGATGGGGTAAACACCTGATGCTTGTTTTATAGTAGAAGCGAGTTTCAAAAATTTCTTCACGTTTCACTGAAAACAGACGCAATGTTACTTTCTGAAAATATACTTAGGCCGAGATTTTCAACTGGTTTAACGTACACAGTGTCATACACTGCTCTGCAGAACTTAAGCACGAATAAGATAAGCTGAAACCACATATTAACTACTCTGTGGAAATTCAGGTTGCCCTAGGTCTCCCAGTCGTGCACAGAAACCTGGACGCCACATGGTGTGAGGTAAGCGTGAACGTAGGGCCAAAAGCGGCTGGCCCTGAAACATGAGGCATTTGAATGAATGTGAAAAGGCACTGCGCCTAGTTACTGTGAACTTTGATGATGTTATTTGTGGTGTCACCGCCAGACACCACACTTACTAGGTGGTAGCCTTTAAAGCGGCCGCGGTCCGTTAGTATACGTCGGACCCGCGTGTCGCCACTGTCAGTGATTGCAGACCGAGCGCCGCCACACGGCAGGTCTAGAGAGACTTCCTGGCACTCGCCCCAGTTGTACAGCCGACTTTGCTAGCGATGGTTCACTGACAAATTACGCTCTCATTTGCCGAGACGATAGTTAGCATAGGCTTCAGCTACGTCATTTGATACGACCTAGCAAGGCGCCATTACCAGTACTATTAATGCTGTAAACATTGTACCGTCAAGAGCGAGTTTCACCAATTATTAAAGTTAAGTATTCTACCAGTTACCTCCTTTTTCTGAAGTCTCATGGCCTTGTCCTGTTCCAGACCTCACGCCAGTCTGCGTGAGCTTAAACGCGTGCCTTTCGGCTACCTCATAGTGGCTTGGCTGTCTTGCCAAGTCACAACATTGATTGTAATAACAATTGTGTCTAAATGCCATACGCTTAATAAAACAACATTATTCGTTACAACATAGCCAGAAGAGAACTTTGTATGACGTAACACAGCGAAGAATAATCAGGAAGTGGATGAAGGGCGAAGTTTGAAGGGCGAAGTGTGACGAGTGTGGTTTGGTATTTCTCACAGTATTGTTTCATGCAGATGAGGAGCGTTCCAAACCACAGCCACTGTTACCCGAAGGTGAGGAGGCACTCGACCACCGTCGACTTGAGGGCTTTCAAACAAAAGTGAATGTGGCCCTCAACAACGTACCCTCAGACTCAGAGTTGAAATATTAAAAGTTTTGGCTGGTTTCGTTGTCTAGGAGCTGGGATACGTAGTTGCCGCATTACATGCCAAATACTGCTGAGTGTACCGTAAACAATATGAATACGCGCATGAATCGAATGGTCGAAGGTTCCTGTCAGTCGGCAATTGCTAATTTTTACTGTAACATAGAAATTTATAAATGTAAAATTGCAATTAAGTAAAATCTGAAGGTACTATTTTAACGACTTTAAATGATGAGAACAATAGCAGAAGTACCTGTAACAATGCCATTTATTACTGCAAAACACTTATTGGTGTCGATGGTCAAGCAATTAAATAAAATATAATTTGAATAACAGGGAAACAGTATATAATCTGTTAACAAAAAGTTTCTGATCATAGACGTAAATTACAGGTAACTTATTTCTTTTCTAGTTGTTCACTACTACATGCTCCACCCTCAATGCTTCATTCTTGTGAAGCCGTAGGTCGTCGGGGGTACATCTAGTGGGGAAATTGAGGCATTGTTGAAAATATTCAGCATTTCACAACAATCGCTCTTTTATCTTCTTCCTGTTTCAAGACTTATTTAATTAGATTTGATTTGACTGTCGCTACAGTTGCTGTTATGGCAATCAAAGTTCTTTAAGTCGTTGAGCTTGATGCATTGTCGATGGGCGTCTCTTGTGAGGCAGGGTAGCCCTTCGGGGGTTCATTTTGCGCAATACCACGGGATCTTTTGCAGGGCTTAAGTATGCCAGGTCCACGTAAAGCACAGTGTTAGGGTGACGATAATCGAAAATCTGTTTAAATTATCTGTATGTTGTGCAGTTCTTTGGGATTCACGAGCGCTTTGTTTAAATGTGTAAGTCAGACTTCTAATGACTTATGGCATGTGCTGGCTCAAATGGTTCAAATGGCTCTGAGCACTATGGGACTTTACCGAGCGAGGTGGCGCAGTGGTTAGACACTGGACTCGCATTCGGGAGGACGACGGTTCAATCTCGCGTTCGGCCATCCTGATTTAGGTTTTCCGTGATTTCCCTAAATCACTCCAGGCAAATGCCGGGATGGTTCCTCTGAAAGGGCACGGCCGACTTCCTTCCCCATTCTTCCCTAATCCGATGAGAGCGGTGACCACGCTGTCTGGTCTCTTTCCCCAAACCAACCAACCAACCACTATGGGACTTAACATCTGTGGTCATCAGTCCCCTAGAACTTAGAACTACTTAAACCTAACTACATCACACACATCCACGCCCGAGGCAGGATTCGAACCTGCGACCGTAGCAGTCGCGCGGTTCCGGACTGCGCGCCTAGAACCGCTAGACCACCGCGGCCGGCTATGGCATGTGCTGATCTGAACCATACGGTGCCTGCATTTTCCACCGTCGAAGAGCAATGAACCTCGGTAGTTCTTCTTGATACAATTGGTTCGGTTCCCCATTTTAGAATTTGCTACATTTCTGAAGATGTTGTTCCTGATCGCAACATTTGGCGGGTGTATTCGAAATGATATTTGTATGCCAGCGACCCGTCCTACACGACGTTTTTTAGCTGCGTTCCAGATTGCTGCCGTTCCAGGTAACGTTCAGCTTCTGTTTGCTGTTCTGAGCGAAGGTGGGAAACGCTAGCCTGTGTTTTCAAGGAGACTGGTTTCAGCGAGTCCTCTTGGTAATATTCGGACATGATGTTTAACAAGTTTTCCGGTTGCCCTTCTACTTCCCCTAAGGACTTTCCTTGTGCGGTAATAGCCAGATCACCGGCATACAAGAAATGGTCTGGTGTTGTTTAATTACGATCACAGTACGCATGGGAAGAGCGAGATTACTCAGCAGATCAGTAGAAACATCGTCCAGAGCGATCAATCACGTTTCTTGCTACACTAGGTCGATGGTTGTGTCTGGATACGCAGATGTACAGGCGAACTCTCACTCGCAACGTGCACCAAGCCACGGATCTAGAACAGTGGGTGACTTTCACCTCGATTTCCGTAGGACCTCTGGTAGTAAGTGTAGGCAGAATAACAGCTGTTCACTATGTAAAAACTCTTACGAAACACCTGAATACCCTCACGCCTGATATCCCCGACAGCGATGAAATCCTCCAACGAGTTCGAGTCTCGGTCCGGCACACAGTTTTAATCTGCCAGGAAATTTCATATCAGCGCACACTTCTCTGTAGAGTGAAAATTTCATTCTAGGGTGACACAAGATCAGAACCGTGCTGCGGTAGTCTGAAGAGTACGATAGTAAACTCACGTTGAGTTGCTGACCACCGAATTTTCCTGATTTCAATCCGGTGCAATACATCGGAGACGCTATAGTGCACCATATCTGTGTTCACACAAAGCACGGGCCCATAATTTACGGAAAGTGTGTGGCTCATGCGTTGACATCTGGTGCTACGCATCTCCGTAATCGTATAAAGAACTTTTTGAACCCTTGCCACGCAAAACTGCTGTTGTACTTGGTTCCCAATGTGAATCCACTTCCCATTAAACGGATGGTCTCAATAATTTTGCTCTTCCACACAATGTGGGAACGACATAGAAATGGCAGATAACGAAATGGTGGTAGGAGTGAGGTAGTGGAATCATCTTTTGTGTTCTCCTGTATACACCGCAGAGCTAAAGGAACTGGTACACTTGATGAATGTCGTGCAGCGACTCCGCAAGCACGCAGAAGGGCCGCAAAAGGACGTGGCATGGACTCGACAATGTCTGAAGTGGTGCTGGAGGTAACTGACACCGTGAATCCTGCACGGCTGTCCATACATTCGTAAAATTACGAGGGGATGGATATCTCCTCCGAGCAGCACGTTGCAAGGCATCCCAGATATGCTCAATAATGTTCATGTCTGGAGAATCTGTTGGCAATCGGAAGTGTTTAAACTCAGAAGAGCGTTCCTGGAGCCACTCTGTAGCAATTCTGAACTTGTGGGGTGTCTTTGTCCTGCTGTAATTGCCCAAGCATGTCGGAATCCAAAATGCATATGAATGGATGCAGGTGATTAGACAGGATGCTTACGAACGTGTCACCTGGCAGAGTCGTACCTAGGCGTTTTTTTTTTTTTTCTTGGTCATCAGTCTACTGACTGGTTAGATGCGGCCCGCCACGAATTCCTTTCCTGTGCTAACCTCTTCATCTCAGAGTAGCACTTGCAACCTACGTCCTCAATTATTTGCTTGACACATTCCAATCTCTGTCTTCCTCTACAGTTTTTGCCCTCTACAGCTCCCTCTAGTACCATGGAAGTCATTCCCTCATGTCTTAGCAGATGTCCTATCATCCTGTCCCTTCTCCTTATCAGTGCTTTCCACATATTCCTTTCCTCTCCGATTCTGCGTAGAACCTCCTCATTCCTTACCTTATCAGACCACCTAATTTTCAACATTCGTCTATAGCACCGCATCTCAAATGTTTCGATTCTCTTCTGTTCCGGTTTTCCCACATTCCATGTTTCACTACCATACAATGCTGTACTCCAGACGTGCATCCTCAGAAATTTCTTCCTCAAATTAAGGCCGGTATTTGATATTAGTAGACTACTCTTGGCCAGAAATGCCTTTTTTTGCCATAGCGAGTCTGCTTTTGATGTCCTCCTTGCCCCGTCCGTCATTGGTTATTTTACTGCCTAGGTGGCAGAATTCCTTAACTTCATTGACTTCGTGACCATCAATCCTGATGTTAAGTTTCTCGCTGTTCTTATTTCTACTACTTCTCATTACCCTCGTCTTTCTCCGATTTACCCTCAAACCATACTGTGTACTCATTAGACTGTTCATTCCGTTCAGCAGATCAGTAATTCTTCTTCACTTTCACTCAGGGTAGCAATGTCATCAGCGAATCGTATCACTGATATCCTTTCACCTTGTATTTTAATTCCACTCCTGAACCTTTCTTTTATTTCCATCATTGCTTCCTCGATGTACAGATTGAAGAGTAGGGGCGAAAGGCTACAGCCTTGTCTTACACCCTTCTTAATTCGAGCACTTCGTTCTTGATCGTCCACTCTTACTATTCCCTCTTGGTTGCTGTACATATTGTATATGACCCGTCTCTCCCTAGAGCTTACCCCTACTTTTTTCAGAATCTCGAACAGCTTGCACCATTTTATATTGTGGAACGCTTTTTCCATGTCGACAAATCCTATTAAAGTGTCTTGATTTTTCTTTAGCCTTGCTTCCATTATTAGCCATAACGTCAGAATTGCCTCTCTCGCCCCTTTACTTTTCCTAAAGCCAAAGTGATCGTCACCTAGCGCATTCTCAATTTTCTTTTCCATTCTTCTGTATATTATTCTTGTAAGCAGCTTCGATGCATGAGCTGTTAAGCTGATTGTGCGATAATTCTCGCACTTGTCAGCTCTTGCCGTCTTCGGAATTGTGTGGATGGTGCTTTTCCGAAAGCCAGATCGTATATCGCCGGACTCATATATTCTACACACCAACGTGAATAGTCGTTTTGTTGCCACTTCCCCCAATGATTTTAGTAATTCTGATGGAATGTTATCTATCCCTTCTGCCTTATTTGACCGTAAGTCCTCCAAAGCTCTTTTAAATTCCGATTCTAATACTGGATCCCCTATCTCTTCTAAATCGACTCCTGTTTCTTCTTCTATCACATCAGACAAATCTTCACCCTCATAGAGGCTTTCAATGTATCCTTTCCACCTATCTGCTCTATCCTCTTCATTTAACATTGGAATTCCCTTTGGACTCTTAATGTTACCACCGTTACTTTTAATGTCACCAAAGGTTGTTTTGACTTTCCTGAATGCTGAATCTGTCCTTCCGACAATCATATCTTTTTCGATGTCTTCACATTTTTCCTGCAGCCATTTCGTCTTAGCTTCCCTGCACTTCCTATTTATTTCATTCCTCAGTGACTTCTATTTCTGTATTCCTGATTTTCCCGGAACTTGTTTGTACTTCCTCCTTTCATCAATCAACTGAAGTATTTCTTCTGTTACCCATGGTTTCTTCGCAGTTACCGTCTTTGTACCTATGTTCTCCTTCCCAACTTCTGTGATGGCCCATTTTAGAGATGTCCTTTCCTCTTCAACTGTACTGCCTACTGCGCTATTCCTTATTGCTGTATCTATAGCGTTAGAGAACTTCAAACGCATCTCGTCATTCCTTAGTACTTCCGTATCCTACTTCTTTGCGTATTGATTCTTCCTGATTAATGTCTTGAACTTCAGCCTACTCTTCATCGCTACTATATTGTGATCTGAGTCTATATCTGCTCCTGCGTACGCCTTACAATCCAGTATCTGATTTCGGAATCTCTGTCTGAGCATGATGTAATCTAATTGAAATCTTTCCGTATCTCCCGGCCTTTTCCAAGTATACCTCCTCCTCTTGTGATTCTTGAACAGGGTATTCGCTATTACTAGCTGAAACTTGTTACAGAACTCAATAAGTTTTTCTCCTCTTTCATTCCTTGTCCCAAGCCCATATTCTCCTGTAACCTTTTCTTGTACTACTTCCCCTAAAACTGCATTCCAGTCGCCCATGACTATTAGATTTCGGCCCCTTTACATACTGCATTAACCTTTCAATATCCTCATACACTTTCTCTATCTGTTCATCTTCAGCTTGCGACGTCGGCATGTATACCTGAACTATCGTAGTCCGTGTTGTTCTGCTGTCGATTCTGATTAGAACAACCCAGTCACTGAACTGTTCACAGTAACACACCCTCTGCTCTACCTTCCTATCCATAACGAATCCTACACCTGTTATACCATTTTCTGCTGCTGTTGATATTACCCGATACTCATCTGACCAGAAATCCTTGTCTTCCTTCCACTTCACTTCACTGACCCCTACTATATCTAGATTGAGCCTTTGCATTTCCCTTTTCAGATTTTCTGGTTTCCCTACCACGTTCAAGCTTTTGACATTCCACGCCCCGACTCGTAGAACGTTTTCCTTTCGTTGATGATTCAATGGTAACCCCCCCTTGGCAGTCCCCTCCCGGAGATCCGAATGGGGGACTATTCCGAAATCTTTTGCCAATGGAGAGATCATCGTGACACTTCTTCAATTACAGGCCACATGTCCTGTGGATACACGTTACGTGTCTTTAATGCAGTGGTTTCCATTGCCTTCTGCTTCCTCATGTCGTTGATCATTGCTGATTCTTCTGCCTTTAGGGGCAATTTCCCACCCCTAGGACAACCTCTATCCGCTCCTCCGCCGTCTTTGACAAGGCCGTTGGCAGAATGAGGCTGACTTCTTATGCCGGAAGTCTTCGGCCGCCAATGCTGATTATTTATCAAAATTTGGGCAGTTCCAGGAATCGAACCCCGGACCGAAGACGTTTTGATTATGAATCAAAGACGCTACCCCTACACCACGGGTGACTAGGCGTATGCGGCGTCCAATATCACTCCCACTGCACGCGCCCCACACCATGACATAGCCCCCACCAGCTTGAAGATTCCTTGCTGGCATACGGGGACCATGGATTCATTTGATATGGATTCTCCATATCCGTACACGTCCAATCTATACAATTTGAAACGAGACTCATTCGACCACGCAACACGTTACCAGTCATCAACAGCCCAGTTATCAACAGTCCAATGTCAGTGTTGTTGGGCTCAGACGAAGCGTAAAACTTTGTGTCGTGCAGTCATCAAGGGTTCACCAGTGGGCCTCCAGCTGCGTAAGTCGTTATCGATGCTGTTTCGTTGAATGGTTTGCATGCTGACACTTGTTGATGGCCCAGCATTGAAATCTGTAGCAATTTGCGGAAGGGTTGCACTTCCGTCACGTTGCACGAGTCTCTTCAATCATCGTTGGTTCCGTTCTTGCAGGAACTTTTTCCGGCCGCAACGATGTTCGAGATTTGATATTTTACTGCATTCCTGATATTCACGGTACACTGGTGAAATGGACGTACAGGAAGATCCCTACTTCATTGCTACCTTGGAGATGCCGCGTCCCATCGCTTGTGCGCCGACTATAGCACCACGTTCAGACTTACTTAAGTCACGATAACCTGTCATTGTAGCAGCAGTAACCGATCTAACAACTGCGCCAGCCACTTGTCTTATATAGGCGTTGCAGCGCCGTATTCTGCGTATGTACACTCCTGGAAATGGAAAAAAGAACACATTGACACCGGTGTGTCAGACCCACCATACTTGCTCCGGACACTGCGAGAGGGCTGTACAAGCAATGATCACACGCACGGCACAGCGGACACACCAGGAACCGCGGTGTTGGCCGTCGAATGGCGCTAGCTGCGCAGCATTTGTGCATCGCCGCCGTCAGTGTCAGCCAGTTTGCCGTGGCATACGGAGCTCCATCGCAGTCTTTAACACTGGTAGCATGCCGCGACAGCGTGGACGTGAACCGTATGTGCAGTTGACGGACTTTGAGCGAGGGCGTATAGTGGGCATGCGGGAGGCCGGGTGGACGTACCGCCGAATTGCTCAACACGTGGGGCGTGAGGTCTCCACAGTACATCGATGTTGTCGCCAGTGGTCGGCGGAAGGTGCACGTGCCCGTCGACCTGGGACCGGACCGCAGCGACGCACGGATGCACGCCAAGACCGTAGGATCCTACGCAGTGCCGTAGGGGACCGCACCGCCACTTCCCAGCAAATTAGGGACACTGTTGCTCCTGGGGTATCGGCGAGGACCATTCGCAACCGTCTCCATGAAGCTGGGCTACGGTCCCGCACACCGTTAGGCCGTCTTCCGCTCACGCTCCAACATCGTGCAGCCCGCCTCCAGTGGTGTCGCGACAGGCGTGAATGGAGGGACGAATGGAGACGTGTCGTCTTCAGCGATGAGAGTCGCTTCTGCCTTGGTGCCAATGATGGTCGTATGCGTGTTTGGCGCCGTGCAGGTGAGCGCCACAATCAGGACTGCATACGACCGAGGCACACAGGGCCAACACCCGGCATCATGGTGTGGGGAGCGATCTCCTACACTGGCCGTACACCACTGGTGATCGTCGAGGGGACACTGAATAGTGCACGGTACATCCAAACCGTCATCGAACCCATCGTTCTACCATTCCTAGACCGGCAAGGGAACTTGCTGTTCCAACAGGACAATGCACGTCCGCATGTATCCCGTGCCACCCAACGTGCTCTAGAAGGTGTAAGTCAACTACCCTGGCCAGCAAGATCTCCGGATCTGTCCCCCATTGAGCATGTTTGGGACTGGATGAAGCGTCGTCTCACGCGGTCTGCACGTCCAGCACGAACGCTGGTCCAACTGAGGCGCCAGGTGGAAATGACATGGCAAGCCGTTCCACAGGACTATATCCAGCATCTCTACGATCGTCTCCATGGGAGAATAGCAGCGTGCATTGCTGCGAAAGGTGGATATACACTGTACTAGTGCCGACATTGTGCATGCTCTGTTGCCTGTGTCTATGTGCCTGTGGTTCTGTCAGTGTGATCATGTGATGTATCTGACCCCAGGAATGTGTCAACAAAGTTTCCCCTTCCTGGGTCAATGAATTCACGGTGTTCTTATTTCAATTTCCAGGAGTGTACATATTTATGTATGTGAATACGCAAACCTATACCACTTACTTTGCCGCTTTAGTGTAAATCAGATGCTTATATCTAATGTACTGTTTAAATTTCTTACAAAGAATAAAAAGCGTTGAGGCTCAAGTCGTTAGTGGTACTGAAAGCTGGCTGAAGCTGGAGGTAAGTTCACACGAAACTTTTACAAAGAACCTACCGGTGTTCAGGAAGAACTAAATACCTTAAGTGGTGGTGCGTTTGTAGCTTTTAGTAATTTATCTTGTAGTGCAACTGAAGCAGAGAGCTTTTGTGAGTTATTATGCTTAGTGGTCATAGTTGCGAACCGGTATTTTATTAACAACTGGTTCCTTTTACCGACTCTCTGACTCAGATGGTACCATTACTGAATCATTCAAAAAGAACCTGAGCGCCATCTCAAATCGATACACCATTCTCACAGGTATAGTTGGTGGTGAATTAAATATAACCACGCGGAGTGGCCGTGCGGTCTGAGGCGATCTGTCACGGACTGCGCGGCCCCTCCCGCCGTAGGTTCGAGCCCTTCCTCGGGCATGGGTGTGTGTGTTGTTCTTAGCATAAGTTAGTTTAAATTAGTTTAAGTAGTGTGTAAGTCTAGGGACCGATGACCTCAGTAGTTTGGTCCCTTAAGAATTCATACACACACCATTAAATGTACGCTCTATATATTCGTCTACATACATGTTCAAAGACAGCGGAACGCATAAACCATCGTCCGAAATTGTACTACTTGCTTTCTCCGAAAATTGTTTTGCGCGACAAGTTCAGGAGCCCACTGGAACGTAAGTGTTTGAGAAAAAATGCTTGACCTCTTAGCAACAAATAATCTTGAACAAATAGGCAGCTTCATGATAAACACAGGAATTAGTGTCAAGATCTTTGTAGGGGAACCCAGCAAAAGCAAACTTAAAATATATCTATTTAAGAACTCAGATATTTATTTGCTTGAGACCTACTTACAAGAGAGTCACCATTACTTTCGAATTAACTATGTACGCATAGACCAGATACGACATCAGTTCAAAGAAATGCACTTTACAGCACAATGTAAGGATAACTTTTTGGAAACCGGTAATTGCCTCCCACTGCTACGCACAAGTTATTTGGCTCATAGATGCCTATAGCCTTCCTCCGTAATGGTGTAAAAGAGTGGCGCCTACGGCGTTACCCTCGAACTCGACAACACTTCAGAGAGCAAGGTGATGAAATGTGCGAAGAAAATCCCCGAGTTCAGAAGTTCGTGTGACGATTGTCACTTTATAATTAATTTGGCATCAGGAAACGTAAAGTCATCTAGGTGTAGTTCGGACGATACAGTTGACAATGCTGTCAAAACTCTTTCTTAGGGTATTCTGAGGTAGAAATGGTATACATCAACGTATAGTTGTTCAAGAGCCTCAGAAAATAAGCATTAGCGATGTGAAATGACGGGATATTTGTACAATTAGCATGAGGGAAAAATACGAATAGAATACTATCAGGAAACTGCTGGTATTGAAAAGGATGTGCGGTTGCGATGCCATTTTTCTCCTAAATTGTCCAAAGTTTCTATTGAAGAAGAAATTAAGGGAAGGGAAGAGTTTGTAGTTGAATTAAAGGTCGGGATGCACGGCTATCAACGATAAAAAATCGTTGCTGACATGGCTAGTGTCTGTGGAAGACTAATCACTGAAATTAGAGACCAGATATTAGACGAATCGAAGGCATTCTGGTCTCCTGGTAGCAAAATATCCCACGACGCACGAAGTAAGAAGAACGTAACAAATAGAGATACAGGGGTAACTGCCCGCACGAGATGTCTGTAAGTATCAAACGTAGACCTTAATTTGAGGCAGAAAATTCTGAGAATGTGCGAATGTGCGAGAATGTGCGTATGAAAGTGTAGCGTAAGAAATTATTACGAGTTGTCATCTTGCACTGAAAGCGCAGCTTGCCATGAAGCCGGGAGGAGAGCAGATATTAGTCCTCACGCCCGCACAGCTGACGCTGGTTTCTGGGTCGGGCGAGCGGTGTACTTGACCAGTGCTGCATGCAATAAGCTACGTGCTCTCTCTGTGAATCTGAAGGAGTACTATTAAATATCAATCGATCTTTTCCATGCTTGCTATACAAAGTTCTGTGGATAACACCACCATACTGTTAAACTTTCAGATCAATAACTTCAGTACTTTCGGAGATACAAATTTTTACCTAAAAGACATAATAACGGTGCTGGAAATGTGAAACCGAGTTAGGTCCTGTAATGTGTTCATCTATAGTATCAATTGAAACTTCAACCAAGAGTATTGGTTCACATAATCCAATTTTCTGGAATTTTCTTTAGCTTCATTACTAAAGATTTCTGGCGTGATTAAAAATAATTTGGAAAATTATTATTTCATGGTGTTTTGGTTGACTGAGAGTTTTGGAGAGACTGAGTGAATGAATGGAGGACATATGTAGAGTGAGAATGTGATATTGTATTAAAACTATATATGTATCTGAAAGTTGACCAATAGCGGAATTTGTGACGTATATCCGAGCGAGCTTGATTTTGAAAAGGCAACTAGAAGGGGCGTTGAGTATACAGTCTATCAGTAATTTATTTTGTGAGAAGGCATCATATTTTATTTTTATTAAATTTTATTTATTTCCAGAATATCTAGATTTATAGTCTAAATTATTTGTGCTAATCTGATTGTGTGACATTATAAATACCGCCAGTATAGATGGGCTCGCGGTGATCTGATTGGCTGCTTAATATACTAGCCAATAAGAACTGAGCACCTTCCAGTGCGCTTGCCTAGGGCGCTATTCCTCAGATCTATGAGTCTGTATAGTCGCTTTGGAGCTGTCTTCTGGTAAACAATTATGTTAAATCCGCGCTGACCACATTTGCACGAAAATGAAGCAAGTCGCGCGTTTGACCGGTTCTTGTATCGCTGACGAAAAGCAACTACAGTGTTGAGTATTTAGTGGAAGTTAGAATATTGTGAGTGCTTTATTTTAAGATAGATTCGCGTGTTTCGTGTAGATAACGAGACATTATGGCGATCGCTTTTTTTCAAGGAGCTTACTGAACGACTGACTGCTTTAACTCGCAAGTAGCCGTAGGTCATTGACTGTTTAGGACGTTTAAAACATCGGCTCGGACTAAATATCTTCTGGCTGCTTTCCGGTGTGAGCTTGTAATAGGGACAGTCAGTAATATGGCATAATTAACGTCGGGATATTAAATACGGACTTGTTAGCCATTTTCTTTGTTAAAAAGACAATAAGAGGACGTAAATTTTAGACATTTTTTTTTCAAACGACTCTTGCAAGAAACCCGAACGCTCGATGGTTTAACTGACTTTCGGATGCTATCCATGGACTGGAGCTATGTGGCCTTCGCGTGGTAGGTATTTAGTCGAATTTTCGTCAACCCTGCTTTTGTGCGCTGAACCGTCACAGAGTGAAGTGGCGGATAACCTGAAGCCTATCCAGGTAGGTGGACAGATCGTTCAAAGGGTAGTGAGAGTCCGATCCGCCCCGAGAAAAGTCAGTCATGAACTGTATGAAAATCGGAAGGAATGAAATCGAGTATTTGAGACATGGTACGTAGATGGCTGTCGTCAATTCAGTAGACTGACAGGACAAGAAATCAGGATATTCTGCGCAGAGTCGGCTAGGAAAGGTATATATTGGTAACGCTGACTGGGAAAAGGGAAAGGATGATAGGCTGTGTGTTAAGACCTCGTAGAATAACTTGAAGGGTACTAGAGAGGGCGCTAGAGTGTAAAAACTGTGATAAAATACAGATATTTAAATGCATGACGGAAATAACTGAGGACGTTGGGTGTCTGTTCAGTGATGATGAAAACATTGGTACAGTAGAAACATGTTTCGAAGAACCTTATCATCACTTCAGAATCTAGCTTCATGTGTATGATGCATGCATCACCTTAGTTAATTAACTCAAAACCATACACTTTCGTAGTAAGTACAGTGTTTTGTGATTGGGAGCTAATGATATCTGGTATGACGTAAACAAGGCTTTTATCTTTAATTAGAGTGTCATAGAGCGATAAATGTATTCCTACAGAGCATCTTACCGTCGTCATCCGGGAGACATTGTGTTTTTCTAGTCCCTCGCCGCTCTCCTTGAACAATAAAGCCGTCTTCGGAGAAGACTCCCAGCGGCTGGAACAGGATAATAGCGAACCAGTTGTTTCATAAAGCCAGCTGTTACTGCTGAAAACTATGAATTGTTACCGAGATGAATCAATGGACCGCTGAAGTTTCAAATTACTGCTAGACCTTTTAAATTTAGCGATTTCCGTTGCTTCCCTGAGTCTGGGTGATGATTCCTTTGCAAGGATCTCTGTCAAATTCCTACCCCTACCCTCCTACAATCAAAGATTACCTATGTCTCTAATAACTGATGTAAATAGTCCATGGGATTTTAGTCCTTCAGCATTACGAATTTATAGCGTTCGTCATTGAATTTCACAGACATAAAATCTTGCAATGTTATCAGTGGAGTGGCATTGTCGCCAAGATACAAGGTTTAGAGGTGTTTCCTACTACTAATACACGCCTTAAGATGACGCGAAGAGAACTTGTCGAAACGTTGTGTGAAGAGAACACTTCCAATCGAGGGTAACCTACGAAGATTTCATTGGCCATGATGTCGTTTGTATTTTGTAGTCTAATACTATCATCATCCTATCTAAAACACCAGTCTGAATACTGCACTCTTTCCTATACTTCCACGGTTATGATAAAGTTGGTGATGCCATTTCATGAAGTTTATATGACCACAAAGTCCGCCCCAGTAGCTGAGTGGTCAGCGTGACGGATTGCCGTCCTCTGGGCCCGGGTTCGATTCCCGGCTGGGTCGGAGATTTTCTCCGCTCGGGGACTGGGTGTTGTGTTGTGTTCATCATCATTTCATCCCCATCCGGCGTGCAGGTCGCCCAATGTGGCGCCGAATGTAATAAGACCTGCGATATGGCGGCCGGCCCTGCCCCGCGAGGGGCCTCCCGGCCAATGACGCCAAACGCTCATTTCATTTCATTTCATTTCATTTCATATGACCACAAAAATATTCTGTGGCCGATTCCAGTAACAGATGCTTGTTCGTTAATGGTCGGCTCGGGAATTATCGGTTCGAATAGCTGTGGTACGGAACGACTCAGTAAAAAATGAAATGAAATGATCATGTGGCATTGATGGCTCGGAGACCCGATCCGGGGAAGTTAGGCCGCCGAGTTGCAAGTCTTACTTCAGGTAACGCTTCATTCGGCTCCTCGCATGTCTGGATGACGAGGACAACATAACACCCAGTCCAAGACGGGAGAAAATCTCCAACCCTGCCGGTAATCGAACCCGGGTTCGCCGCATGGTATGCAAACACGTTACCACTCAGGGACGAAGGATTAAGTGTTGTGCCACAATGTTCCGTGAAAGCAGATAGCGCTCCGGCGCCACTGCAGACTACGAAACAACGCCGGATGATGGATAAACGATGCTCTGCAGAATGAAAATTGAAGTGAAAACCAACAACTGAATTTTATCAAGTACACTGGGAACTGCAGGAGGAAGCAAAGCAAAACGTCTGCAACTTGAGAACTGGACGCTCTCATGTGCTGTTTTACAATCCTCTGCAGACGGATAAAAATAATTGTTCTCTGTTGTAGTCAGATCTAAAGCAGTGTCAGATGGTTAGGCACAATGTAGTAGTTTCGCGCGACATGTACAGAGTTCTACAAATATGTTTCTGCACGCCCAATACGGAAGGCACTCACGACAGTCTCATCTGAGGCAGCAGGTAATGACGACTTCAGCCTGTTGTTTTTGTTGGTATTGTGATCTTCATTCATAAGACGAGTTTAAGGCAACTCTCCATCGAGGTCTGTCATGACCCACCCGCTTCATTTTGAGTTAATACCTCAACCTACATTCGTTTGAATGTTCTTACTGTGCTGAAGGCTTGTTCTCGCTCTACAGATTTTTATCCTTCCAAACTTTCTCCCATTAACAAATTGATATTTTCTTTATTCCTCATCAGCTCACCCTTTGATTTACTTATGTTGCCCCATACATTCCTTTCTTCCCAATTCTATCCAGACCTTCTCATTTGATACGCCCCCTCATAATCTTAAGCACTATTCTATAGCACCACATTCCTAACTTCTGGTCTTGCCTGAACTGCTCATCATCCACATTTCTCTTCCATGCAAATTTACACCCCAGGCAAATATCTAACACTTAAGCTGTTATTAGGAACCAACAAATTCCTCTTTTATAAGAAATGCTTTTCTTGATATTGTCAGTCTGCATTTTGCACCCTTCCTACTACAGCCATCATCAGTTATTTAACTGCCCACGTAGTAAAACTCATCTATCACTTTTAGCTCTCGTTTCCTAACTGAATTTCCTTAGTATCTCCTGATCTAATTCGAGTACATTCTATTATTTTTGTTTTACTATTGTTGATGCTCATCTCATAATTTTCATTCATTACATTATCCATTCCGTTCAACTGCTCTTCCAAGTAGCTTGCCGTCTCTGACAGCATTCACTAACATCGGCAAACCTTTCAAGTTTCATTTTTTTTCCCTGAACTTTAATTCCCTTCCCATATTCCTCCTTCACTTCCTTCAGAGCTTTCTCAATGCAGGAACTGAATAACAGGCTAGAAAACTATATCAGTTGGGCTTGCCTGCCGAGTCCTTCGATTTTGTAACTGCTTTCTGGTTTGTGTACAAATTGTAGATAATTTTTCACTGTCCGTATCTTATTCCTGCTACCTTCAAAATTTCAAAGAGTGTATCCACTCAATATTGTCAAAATATTTATTTAAATCTGCAAATGCTGTAAACGTAGGATGGAGTTTCTTCAACTTACCTTTCAGGATACTCGCAGACCCAGTTGTCTCTTGTGTCCCTACAGTCTTCCGGAACCCAAACTGAACTTCCCTGAGATTGGCTCTCACCCGTCTCCTCCAGTTTTCTGGAGTCGGTTGTTGTCAATATTTTGCAGCCATGACTTAAACTCTGGGTTAGGCAGTATTCAAACCTGTCAGCATCTGCCTTATTTAGAAGTGGAATGATTACATTCTTCCTCAAGTCTGAGGGTACTTCGCCTATATCATGTCCATCAGAGAGATGTCAAAAACTTTGAGGTAATTTCGTCTACACCAGGGCTCTTTATTCGATATAGGATTTTCAGTGCCCTGTCAAATTCTCCTCGGATTTCACATCTCATTCTTGTTTTCTTTCTATAATACGAAGGTCGTCCACAAAGTAAGTTCTGTTTCTATTTCTATCCGCCGCAGCGCTACGATCGCAGTTCCGAGCATGCGCGGCAGTTACTCTGACTAAAGGAGAAGACAAGTACGCCATTTACAGATCGCTGCTGCCGACGTGTGCTTCTTTATAATGTCAGCCGTAATTGAAAATGCCGCAACGTGTGAAATCAGATCTGTGATTCGTTTTCTAAATGCAAAAAAAGGTAAACGAAAAGAAATTCATCGGCAATTCTGCGAGGTTTATGGACAAAATGCGATGAGTGATTCAATGGTTAGAAAATGGGCCAGACTGTTCAATGAAGGACGTGATCAAGTGCACGATGGAGAACGAAGTGGATGCCCGTATGTGGTTACAGATGGACTGGTTCACACAATTGAAGAGAAGATTAAGCAGAACCATAAGTTTACACTTAGTGCCCTTGCTATGGAAGTTCCGCAAATCTCACAATCACTAATTCATGAAATTGTTACTGAAAAACTGAAATTTCGAAAACTTTGCTCAAGTTGGGTACCCAAACTTCTTACTGAACAACACAAAAAACAACGGATGGGCAGTGTACTTCAGTTCTTGACACACTACAATAAAGAAGGCGATGATTTCCTTTCTCAGATAGTCATGGTGGGACTAAACTTGGATATCGTACGACACCCCTGAAACAAAACAGCAATCAATGGAAGGGCGGCACACTTCATCCCCAAAGAAGGTTAAGCTTAAGCAAACTACGATAAGTCATGTGCACCATTTTTTAGCACAGAAAAAGCATTTTGCTGATTGGTTTCTTACCATGAGACCAAACAATCAATGCACATAGTTACTGCGAGACCATTAAGAAATTGCTCCTCGCAATTTAGAACAAGCACCGAGGATTACTGTTAAAAGGTGTTTTTTCCACGATTATGTCCCCCTCCCCCCCCCCCCCCCCCCCAACGGCGAATGTGACCAAACAACTCATACGGGAATTTCACTGGGACGCGTTTGCTCATCCTCCGTACAGCCCGGACCTCTCTCCTAGCGACTTTCATCTCTTCTTACACCTAAAATCTGTCCTTGGTGGTCAAGGATGATGACGAGCTGAAACAACATGTTACAACATGGTTGAATACATCGGCGACAACATTCCAAGAGGGCATACAAAAATTTGTGCCACGCTATGACAAGTGCCTACAAAATTTCGGGAGCTATGTGGAAAAGTGGTTTACCAGTTGTAGGTTTTTTTTACAATAAATATTTTTTCTGTATCTGTACATGTTTGTTTTACATAACCATACGGAACTTACGTTGTGGACATACCTCGTATTTTCTTCATTTTTTTTTTCTTTTACGGACTCTCTTTATATTCCTTTCACATTAGGACATAGTCATGACATTATTGCTACATTTCTTACAGACTTTCTCAGTCTCACTCGAGGGTGTTGCAAATCTTAGTGAGTGGAAACATTTACTCGACCAGTGCTAAAAAATTATAACCTAAAATCACAAGGGAACTATTGACCGTTCACCATATTACCTGTAATACCTAAATTTGTGGAATACGTTTTCTATCATTCAACAATCACCATAAATATCAATTAGCCAGATTAAGCCACCACAAAAAATATGCTCTCTTGAGTCCCTTTGGGTCATGGCCCATTTGTTTTCTTGCTACATGTGAAAGATATTTCATTTCCTCTACATTCTTGTATCTACTATTTATACGTAATTGACGTCCAGTTGTACCTAAGCACTAGCACTGAGAGCAATGCTGATGCTGTATCAGATACGTATGACGACTTTTGTTCAGTAATACTAGGTACACAGAATCTGGACCTCAAGTGAAATCCTAAGACATCAAAGGCCATCCTCATACCACACCGCAAGTTGATCAGAGAACAGTGCCGAGAAACAGTTTCTCTTCTACTCCGTGGTGGTATCCAATCACAACTGAAAAAAAAAATAGGAAACGATCTCGGCTTGATCTTGGTTGAACAAAATATCACAGCATTCAGGAAATTACTCCCTTGCGTACACGCATTCTAAAAATTTAGTAAGTAAATCAACCCCAAATGAAACGGTAACTTGTGCAGTCTTTAGACTAGCCGAATCTTGCGTGTGTAACATTTGGTTAGTCATTTCTATGCTCAGTTATGGAGTATGCAACCAGATATTCCACTCGATGGTGTACATGCTCTTTTCCTTGGTAACTGGTGTCCTCAATAATTGTCCTCGAGCAAGAAATACCTGCTTCATTCCATAACTGCATTACGAGTTTCAACACATTGGCTATATCTATACATGATACTAAATGTTTCACCACCTCCTTCTTCTTTTCAGGCTCTGGAACAAACTAGCCTGCAACCAGCATTTTATCCAAATGGATATTAAACATGAGCCTGCTGCCATCGATGTAGCTCCCGTCTGGGCATGCCTTCTGTCCTTATAGTAGTATATCTGTCAAATGGTTCAAATGGCTCTGAGCACTATGCGATTTGTAAGGTCATCAGTCGCCTAAGAACTAATTAAACCTAACTAACCTAAGGACATCACACATATCCATGCCCGAGGCAGGATTCGAACCTGCGACCGTAGCGGTCTCTCGGTTCCAGACTGTAGCGCCTAGATCCGCACCGCCACTCCGGTCGGCAGTATATCTGTCACAGTCACTCTTGTCTATATATCTTTCATGAACAAATGTCCGTCAACTGTCTGTATTTCGGTTTCTTAACTTCGTATTTGCGATACGAATTTTGGGGAGAAATCTCCATCACCAGGAACTCCAAGATACTTTCCAGGCCTTTAATTGTGACATGACGATCTAGTCGCGCCTGCGTATTGCGAGAATCTGTTTCGCTGGTGGTACATCGTAAATTTTTCTTAGTTACATGTTTTAACTGCAATCACAACGACAACAAACTGATAACAACATTTTCACCCCAAACTATTTATTTTAAGTAAATACCTAAGAGGCAGAGAGTCCAGGATGTCAGTTTTAATGAAATATATACCTCTCATTGTCTCTGTGTATGGAACAATTATGGATTAGTAAAAAAAATTGTCTGTTAATCATTTTATTCTTCCATCTCGTCTCCTAGAGTTACCGGATTACTTCTCGCTTTTCTCCAAAGTAGACATCTTCTCCATACATGATTTCTGTCACACGTTGTTCTTAGATGCCATTGCCAATATTCCACGAGAATTTAATGACAACATTGCTTAACACAACGGTAATTGGAGTGAATTTTCGTATACAATCATACCATTTATACACCACTACGCTTATTTTCAATTTTATTACTGTTCTTATTTTTACTTTTACAATTATTACCACTAATGTTATTATTACTATTATTAGTATTAATATTATGTCCTGCTCAGTTACTATGCGTATTGTAATGTTAATTTAAGACGAATTTCTGGTTACATACAAGAGACCTAAGCAGACAGAATAAATGTATTAATAAATGAAAATAAATTAGTAATTACAGTCTAAGTTTACCAGTCTCGTCTCTTGGAGTGGAGGCATGTGATACAGTCGACGGCGTTCCTTCCGTTCAAATCAACAGTTCGTTGTTGCTATTCGATAGCCGAGGACAACGTACTGAAACAGGTCGGGTGGATCCGTCTCATGAATGTTAAACACGTCTGGCGCCTTAACATGCTGGCAGAGTTTAGTCAGTTTAACATTTCACTTTGTCACAGCTGCACGTAGCCACTGGAAAACGGGGACCTACCTTGTTTATTTATCCACATCTCACAGCCTGCTCTATTACCACTCTTCCCTGTAAATGTGTGTGTGTGTTGTGTATGTGTGTGTGTGTGTGTGTGTGTGTGTGTGCGTGAGAGAGAGAGAGAGAGAGAGAGAGAGAGAGAGAGAGTCAGAACGAGCATGAGGATGGAGAGATGGCTCCAGTATGGCCGGCATTCATAGAGGTGTGGGTCTTCATTAGCAAACTAACGTGACAGGCGGGAAGCTTAGAAACCAGAGAGTTTTTCGAACCAAGACAGGACGAGAGTGAGGTTAGTACAACACAGAAACGCTGTTGTCATTCCGCCGCTGCTCTAAGGGTAACAGACCCCTCATTTGTCGGGGGGTTGATGGTATGAACAAGGAGGCCTTCCGATGTACTTCCGTTGGGACCTGCAAGTATTTGATGCATTTTTTTAGCAATCCACTGGTAACAGGACAATGATATTTGTCTTAATTCAGATTAATTTTGTATGATGGTTAGCTTTATTTATTTCAGTTGTGATTAGACAAGAGATTCGTTATTTCTTTTAGTAGCACACTTTCACATAACTTCGTGTGTTTGTTTAAACCGGAAGTGATGCCCTATGTTCTTATTGTAGACCAAAAATATGTATGCTTTTGCCCTGTAATGTTAATGTATCGTTAAAGTTTTGGTTCATAGTAAAATTTCTGTTTTTTTTTGTTATTTTTATTTTTTTTAATCCCCATGTTGTTTCGTGGATCGTTATTTTCTAAAATGTTGATACAATTATCTTTGTGTACTGTTGGTAATATTCGATTGTTCATTTAATGTAATTGAAAGTTGGTTGCTGTACTTCAAAGGTACTGCACAAATTGTAGATGATAAAGAATAGAGCTAAGCAAATACCAATATGTGAGATGAATTTTTATTCTTTTCCCTATTTCTGAATTTCTTGAAGATAATGTGAACTTTGGCCTTCAGCTAACCTTGTGCTCCCCATTACGTTACCAAAGTTCAATGGCGTTGTTGAAACTACAGATCGTAAAACAAAGGGTTGAACAGATCTACATATGTGCTGAATTTCTCTTAGTTCCTCATTTTCAAGAAATATATTGGGTATAGTATAAAACTTGTACATTAGCCCACGTCGCGCTAAGGGCAAATGTTACTTGTCAGACCGTAGATCAGGGGTATCCAACCTTTTAGCTTACCTAGGCCACATTGCAGGAATAGGAGTATTTTAGGGCCGCACACAATATGCTTAAAACTATTAACAATTATCGTTGAAAAAAGGAAAGAGAGGATAATTAGTGAGGCAGGAGTTTTCAGAGTGAAAATACTGAATTTATCATAACTTACCATAAAAATAAGTTTAAGGATTGTATTTTTTGTTTTATTTATTAACTTTTTACCAGACTCAGTTCTCGCGCCACACTGATGTTGTCTTTTATCATAACTTTCCATAAAATTAAGTTAATGGATTTTCTATTTTTATTTATTTTTTACTATACTTGTGACAGATGCTCACTTCTTGCGCCGCACTGATACTTACTTTGTACTACATGCGGGCCGTGGGCTACGGGTTGGATACACCTGCTGCAGATCATAGAGCATAAAATCCAATGACTACCTACATTCTCATTGAATTTACCGTAGCTTTTCCCATTCTTGAAACTCCTGGCGTGCAATTCTCGCCCTGAAGCCCACCTTACGTCATGAGTCCCACCATCCGCGTGTCCAGTCATTTTGTAAGGCATGAAATCATGAGCAAAATGACTTTATACTTGTATGGAAAAATAATTTTAATTGGTGATTTAAGTGTTTTAATCCCTTTTTATGTGGTAATTTTGGAAACACCTTTCAAGGCCCAACTTGGATCCCTGACAATCTCAAAGTCTCTCTGATCGCAGGAATAACAGAAAATTGTAGAGTGAGTTTTTCTTGGTTTCTGCGTGGGTGTAAGTCATCTGAGTGCTCTCCACTATCCCTATAATTGTAGCTTCCCATTTCCTTAATCTGGGCTGTGTCCTCAATTGTTAACCATCTTACCCAGTGCTTATTAAGGAACCATTTACGGACAGATGTCTACTGATCAATGTAACTCTTAATCGTGTAAATGTATGATGGTGATACGTGGGCAGAGACTTTTAATATTAGCACGTTCAATAAATGCATATCCTACTTATCGAACCTCACTATATTCAAACTATACCCCAAGTTGACGCACCACACTTCCCACTTCGTCCCCAAAGACATTCCAAATATTGATATGCACGGAGAAACTGCGATTAGGCAAGTGAGAAGAAATCAATGATTAAGAAGCTGTTTAGGGAACCAGAAATTCAACTATCGTCCATAAAGCCAGTTAATGTGTAAATAAAGCTCTGCAGAATGAAGCTTCAAGTGAAACCCAACACCTGAATTTTATCAAGTGCACTGGAAGTTGCGTGACAAGGTGAAACAAAACGTGTGTAACTTGAGAATCAGGCAGGCACGTTCTGTCAAATTCAGCGAATCGGATCCTGCAGCAACGTGTAGGAAACGGCGCAGCTTCGATTTGGGAAGGGAAAGCCATGTGCAGCTCTACAAGCCTCTGCAGAAGCATTAAAATAATTTTTCTATATTGCAGTCACATCTAGGGTTGTGATAAATAATCAAGAGCAGTGTACAGTGTTTTCCAAACGTGTTCCACGCTCACAGCAGAGAGGTCAACCAGGATGGTCTCATCTGGGGCAATTGATAATGATGGATACCGCATGTTGTTGTTGTGTTCATTCCGAAGACTGGTTTGATGCAGCACTCCCAATAGTCGAATAGTTGATCCGGAGCGAACCTGTCCATCTCTGCATGAATAACCCACATCCAGCTGTACCTTGTTACTGTACTAGAGCTTTGCTCTCGCTCTACAATTTTTACGCTCCTCGCTTACATTACTAAACCGACAACTCCTTGGTTCCTCAGGATGTTACCCATCAACTAATCCATTCATATTTTAACTACCGAACCTCACTCTATTCAAAATGTACCACATGTTGCACATCCTCACTTCCTAGTTCGCCTCCTACGATGCTCCAAATGTTGATGTGCACGTTGCCTAATTGAGATTATGAAACGGAGAAACAGATGAATGATTAAGAGACAGTTTGGTGAGCCAGAAAATCAAATATCGTCCACAACGTCACGTTCCTCTTCCGTCACATGTCTTTCGCAAAGTAGGTGAGTTTCATCTTAATTTTCCATTGCTCTTAATACTAATGAAATACCTGTAATTACAAGGCCAGCTCTGTAACTTGAAGATAATTAATGTGATGGGCCTGCAGGGTTATGAATGTGATGTAGATGGATGCGAATGGAATCCCAGAGGTCTGAGTTGAGACCCAAAAACAACCGCAATCACAGAGCGCATTGTAGAGTAAGCAACTAATTAAATGGATGAAACAACACCCTTTCAATTCTGCCTGCTGACACTTTCATGATACAGAGAGCACATCATTGTCTGTCTAAGCCCATTCGATATAGACAGATATTTGCCTCGCCACGCTTAGGAACGTACAGAAATTTACATCAGAAGCTACATATGTCCAACAGATATGCATAATAATGCCCCGATTCGCATACTACAGCGTGACAAAAACGGGTCGAGATTTTGGTAGAGTTATATGGTCCAAAGGACGCTTATTTAAATGTAGAGGTAGTTCTTATTTTGCCAATAAGTTATGAATTAATATATTCAGAAAACTGCATAATGAGGCACGGGAGTAGAATACGTTTAGTTCGGTATGAAACTACTTCGACATGACTTTTCTATTAGTGGACATTGTTACAGTTTATAACTATTGATGTCAACCAACATGGTGGATATAGCGTTTCTTTCCGTGAAGGAGTTTGCCATGACGGGAAGTACATTCTTGTTGGAAAGTATCAGGCGGCTATGACCAGCGACGTGTAGCAATGTAGCAAGTCTGTAGAGACCCTCAAAACTCACGTGTAAGAGTGACCTACGATTTTACGGAGGACGGTTAGTTCAGGGTGGGAATGGATAACACTGCCAAACAAATTATGCTGTTATAAGAACGTAGGCTTCCGCGGCCGGTGTCATAGTGATTAAAATTCTTCTGGGTATTACGCCGCGTCATTGCTAAAAACTAACAGCAATAATAAACTAAAACAGACGTTCCGGCCGAATTGCAACGGCCTTCCTCAGGGCGGGACTGGTTTAGCATGGGGTAGGTGCTGCTATTTATTACAGACTATCGATGTCACTGTGACGTCAGACATTGATAGTCTGTAATAAATAGTAGCACCTACCCCATGCAAAACCAGTACTGCCCTGAGGAAGGCCGTTGTAATTCGGCCGAAACGTCGGTTTTAGTTTATTATTGTTGTTAGTTTTTAGCAATGACGCGGCATAATACCCAGAAGAATTTTAATCACTGTAAAATATGCTGTTTTCGTACTAGGAGTGAAACTTTAAAAGGGACCCGGGGGGATCACTCAGGCTCTCTTTCACGAAAGTTTTATTACTATGCTCTTCACAGGAAAGTTATTCGAGTGGCAACACTACATATTCGACATTATAGAAGGACAACATCACGTGACGCCGTTTCAGTGACCTGGAGCTCAAGTATATACCTAACCCTAATAATGTACAATTCTGAAACTGTCACACGAAGTTTACACCAGGCTCACAGTGACCCTCAATTATTTGCCGGAGAAATTGCCTGAAAGCAGAATATTTTACAATGAATTGGACTCATTTTGTTCCACGTCTTTCATGTATTATTCAGTCAATATTAGCACTAATAAATCGAAAATTCAAGCTAACTAATAACATTTCAGTGAAGTAACTACAAAGTGATCTGGATGTAAATATTTTCCTTGCAGTTTAATTAGATGTAGATGCTATTAATTACACGTAGATGGTATTCATTTAATATTACACAAATAGTTTTAGGTGCTCTCAGTTCTCACAAGTCCATACATTCATTATTTCCACACACTTGGAATACGGAGTACAATGTTATCGGCTAGGAGGCATGAACTATCAGGGACAGCTATGTTCCAACAATAACCAGTCTTACTGTGGACGACTAGTTTGTTCATCGATATCTGAAGATGTGGTAGATTGGTCAGTTTCGCCATTTTCCATAACTACTGCTGGAGCATCAGTTTCAGAATCGTTTCCAACACGAAAGTCACTTACCTCTCTTTCACAATTGACTTCTTTTAACAAAGCTTCCCGCCTAACGTCTTTCATTAGTAAAATGTCATTCCCTCTGCCATTGTCACGTAAATGAACCTCACACTCAGCGACAGAACAGTTACACAATGTGCCGGACGGTGTGTCCGAGCGGTTCTAGGCGCTTCAGTCTGGAACCGCGAGACCGCTACTGCCGAAGGTTCGAATCCTGCCTCGGGCATGGATGTGTGTGATGTCCTTAAGTTAGTTAGGTTTAAATAGTTCTAAGTTCTAAGGGACTGATGAACTCAGATGTTAAGTCCCATACTGCGCAGAGCCATCTGTACCATTTTTTGAGTTGCACAATGTGTACTCCAGGGTCACAGTGACTCCTAAAAAAATTTTCTGTCAGATTAATTAAACAACAATGTTTCACCACATCAAACATCTGCCCCTACTAGATCTCACTCGGTGCTGAATTTGGTGGCAGCGGTTTGTGTATATGCAGTGGCGCATGCACAATAACGAACAGAGTGACCCTGAACTACATTTCCACGGTAGTGTCACTGTGGTTCTCTAAAGCAGTATGCCCAGTCTACGTAAGTCATTGCGATATTGTGCTCTGTTGTAAGGTACACATTAGCAATAAGGTTTGCTAGGCCTCAGTTCTACAACACTTAACACAGGTAAAAGGGATTACATCAGTTCTGCCCAGGTGGCTACGAATAACATAGATACTAAGTGACTCTTCAGATTTCACACAATTTATGACAGAATCAGTTATGTACAACATTTAATTCTCGTCTGGAAGAAGTTCCACATCAGGTACAATATTTGACAAACTATCACCTAATCCGTGTAATAACACTTTCAAGAAATTCTTCTAAGTCCAATCACAAGTCAATTTGGTGCCTGACTCCCTCATATGACTCACCTTCATGGGGAAGGCGTTGATGTGTGCATGGATGTGGGATATGTGATCACGACCTTAGTGGAAGGTACTCGGTGGTGCTGTCCAGGTGTTGGGGTAGACACCAAGAGGGCCACCCCATCGTTGGCGATATATAGATGGACAGCCCACATCTTGCTGACCTGCGCCAGCGATTTGACGAAGTGGCCATTTCACGTCAGAAGCCGCTTCAGTGCCGACACTTCCTGGTGAATCACTTCAAGGCTTGTATTGTGGATGATGGCCATGTGCTTGTTCGTCACCAGCTGCTGGAAGGTTAGTCCCATGCATTTGGCCAATGCAATTCCAAGCCCCCCATTGCCTACAGAAGAGTGATGTAGTACAGAGAGGTGTCTGCCAGCAGTCAGGCCCACCTTCTTTCAACAGGCTGGGTGCATACGTCCAGGGCCTTGTGTGTACCAATGCAAGAGCAGTTCAAGGACTGGCCATAATGCAGGCCTAGGAGGAGTGTGGTGTCGCTTCAAGGGTGTCCAGCTGACGACGACAGGCTTCTCAGATAAACAAACAATCCAGCTTGTGACAACTGTGCACCCAGGTAGCGGAAGATCTCCCGCATTCATGGAGACGGTGTGGCCAGCAGTGATGGTACTACACATGGGCAGAAGCATCCACCATGAAGGAGGAGAAACACCTCTAGACACTAATGTGTGGCCACTGGTGGTCGAGGTCTGCGATGGTGGAACCAATCTGGGACTGTGGACCTCTCTTTGTTGAGACAAAGAGCAAGACATCATCAGCAGAAGCCACAGCATTAACTCTGATGTGGGATGGCAGCTGATTTAGGACAGTATCTCTGGTCATGTTAAACTGTAAGGGAGGGAGTGGATTACCCTGAAGTTCCTCTCTGGAAGAATCTATAGCCATGAATACACTAGTGCCTTCCACTATTGTTCTTATGCTGGTCTTATAGCGCCCGTCGACATATTTCTCAAACCCTTGGGAAGGAGACGTGCTCTAACCACTGGGAAAAGTGTGTCGTGGTCTACCGGCTCAAACGCCTTGGAGACGCACAGTGATGACTTAAAGGCAGACCAGTATGAGTGGACAGTGTCAGAGATAGCATATTCCAAGATAAATGAGTTTTTCAGCATCCCATTCCTCGGGATTAATGCTTGCTGATGCTCTACCACAAAAAAGGCATGCATAAGTAGTTGGCAGTACCATATGAAATGCCCTCGCAGCACAGAGCAGATCATGACAGGGCGAAAGAGAGAGGGGGACACTGGCATAGACTTCTTAGGGAGGAAGGTTGTTTGGGCAGGAAGGATGTGAGAGGGACGTTTCCTCGCTAGGAGGAAGATGTTGAAGACATTCTTCAGGACTTCACGTGGCAGGTTGTAGAATTGAGCTGGTTGACGCTGACAGGGCTTGTGGCAGACCATTTGGGTGGCAAGGAAGCTGCGACCTCTCGAGCTGTGACTGGTGTTTGGATGCTCTCGAAGTCGACTGCCTCCAAGTGTGGCAGGATGCAGCCAGTGATGGAGCTGGCAGACGAGCTTCTTGGAGAAGACTTCTGCCCAGCAGTCGATTAGCCCCAGGATGTCAGGTGGTGGGTGCTAGAAATCCATAAATGCAGTGCACATAATTCCTCTGGAAGGGATTCTCGATATTGGCAACCTCCCACTGGAACAACTTCCATTACTGTCATGGCAGTACCCAAGACCACGGAGGTGGTGGATGCAGTATGTTCCACTTCGGCACCTACCTACAGCCTGTGACCTTTTGAACATCCAGGAGCATGCCCAGGATGGTTGAAAGCAATGCCCCTGGCACCACATTGATGATGTCGACCAGAGCCAAGAAGCATGGGACAAAGACCTGGAACATCACTAGATCCTCTCAGATGGTGGCTTTGTTGGGCTGCAAAAGTAGTACTGTCCTCTGGCGGTGTTGTGCCGTCTTCTGAGCTGAACGGGTCTAAATGTCTTCGGTGATGACTCCTCCTCTTGCTGGGTGGGTCAGGGTGCAGCCACATTGTCCTCCACATGCTTCACATGTGCTAGCATCCTCCTTTGGGTCATGATCAGGAGGCTGTGGGGTGAGGTGCTGATTGATGAAATGGGAGCTTTGGCCAAAGAGCAGTTTCATCTCAGCCAAGATGGGAAAGAACACTCTTCCTCACTTGAACACTACCTACGTCTCTTTGTGTGGATGCTGACAATGCTTGTCACTGGATGGGCACGGCTGTGGCTGAGCTGCTGTGCAATTTTGGTAGTGAAAAGCATATGCTCTCGTTACATCAGTGGGTGTGCATCTCACAAAGTATATGGAACAGGGCATTTGACTGGCCAGGTGTTGAAATTGTTGGGGTGGCACCTTCACTGGAAGGGCTACTTCTCGTGATTTCTTGCAGTCTTCTTATAGTGAAATTTAACCAAGGTCACACAATTGTGCTAACTCCTGATTCGGAAGGAAGGCCATAGACATCGGGCACAGTCTACAAAATCTAACCAATCGAGTACGTGATTCCCAGCAATTAATGATCTCCCGATGGTGACGTTCATATATGGGCATTCAAATGGCTGACTGATGAAGGAGAGGATTCCTATCGTCGAGGGAGTGAACCGTTGCTAGGATATTACGACCAATGTTTATAGAGTCTTAGAGCCAAGTCCATTTGGTGACTGATTTCCCCCCCCCCCCCCCCCCCCCCCGTCCCGTCCCCAAGACTTCTCTTTGCCTGATTCAGCGTATCAGCTGTTTGCTGTATTCAAGTCTCTAAGTTAGAGTGAGTATTTAAATGTTGCTTAACTTGAACGGAGTCTCTTTCTGTGGAGTTCTTTTGTTAGGGGAACTAATTGGTAGGTTGAGCATGTGGTCACAATTAGAATTCGTAATATGACTGCAGGATATTATGTTCATTGCCACGAGGTCTGGAGCAGGGGTTTTCGCTCAGACCGCATCGCCTATGAGGAACACTAATCATAATATTGCGTATGAGCGACATAAAGTAATCTAGTTTTTAATAAAGGTAGCTGAGGGGAAACCAGTCTAATTGGTATCTGAAAGACAATCTAGACTTCACGTAAAAAATTATAGAAATAAATAACCAATCAAAAGCCGCTGACTGAAAGTGATCACACTGATGAAGGTGGCAGGAAGAAACCTTTCAACATATCATGTATGGCTGATAGCACTGCCAAACCGCAAAGTAGATAGGCACCTTTAAGGCACGGCATATGAAAACTTGTCAATTTGTTTGGTAAACCCTACCTGATTACAACTTACCATAGCACTGTACGGTACAAATGACTAATGTAAAGCAGATACTCCACTCGGAAGAAAGCTTAGCGCCGGATGTACACACGATCAATTACAAAATTAAAAATAAAAGGTAGTAAAACAGCCTCTCATTAGCGATGCCTGTGTCTGTTAGATTCTGAAGTTACTGGATAATAAATTTGCAGTCAGGCATAGCCCCGCCATAAAATTACGGAAGATGAATATCAGTGTTATGTTTATTACAGAGCTATCCGTCTCTATCTTCAGCTCATGACTGGCAGTCAACGCACGACTCGTCAGATGTTTACTCCGGTCTGCTTAATCAGAATTTCAAAACGTCAGTGGTATATGGCATTCTGCTTTCTCTTCCTAACTTTTCACTTACGATGTTAGTAGAGTATTTTCTGTACTCGCTGCACTTAGTTCTTGTTGCTGTTTTGGTAAAATTATGTCCATTGTATAGACCTATTTTCCATTGTGTTATAACGGATACTGTATTTTCTGACGCGACAGAAATCATGATCCCAACAGATTTTGTCGATCGCCGTAGAGATGCTGCACTGGGCAAATGCTGGACTGCTGTTCCGAATGGATTGCGGCGTATGTTGAAATCGCTTTGCCACCAGTTTTTATTTACCTAAGTGGTTTCAGTCATGTATTATCATAAAATGAAATTGGTTTTGTGGACGACACAATTCTGTACTATATCGCCAAACGTAGATGTGGTGAACTGTCTGCTAATGGCTAGGGCACTGCATCGGACGCAAAGTTAAAAGTGGGTATCACCGTATCACAATCACTGTCCGTTAACCGATAAAACCTTGCTGAATACTTGTTACAGGAGGGAAAAATTCGCATGTGATTTGGTACAACATGTCTACGAGGGATGGCATCAAGAAAAATTATGTAAGCATTTGTCATCTGCATTCACTGACGCTCAACCGTATCTGAAAGCTACTCAGTTTTGTCTCAATGCGAACGACTGCTCACACAACGATGAAAAAAATGTAGAAAAATCTTCTTCTTTCTTCGTTGCCTCACGTTTATCCCGTATAGTACAATTTCAGTTCTGTCAGTATTTTACAGATATATATCTATATGTAAAAGGCTTTTGTATGTACGAACTGCCGGACTTTTTTTCATGACCAACTCGTTGTTGTTGTGGTAGATAGAACTTGGTCTCATGTTGTTAGTAAGGGAGTTTGATCGAAGTCCGTGGCAATGCGTGAATGTGGCGAGTAAAAATCCGCGAAATATGGAGCAATAAACGCTCTTGGGAAAAGTTATAAATCCTCTGACATACGAACTTTACCGTGAATTTGAAAATGCGTTTGTTGTCCCATTCGTCCTACGTCATACTATTCTTCATCCTGACTTTAATAAAGACCTGTAATATCAAATAGATCAATTTTTATTCTCTCATTGCGTTTTCGTCCGTCACACTTTCTCGACGATCAACAGACGAAGAAATAAAAATAAATGGATAGTCAAACGGTCCAACACAGTGATTTCTGATAAACATTTGGCTTATTCTTCTGGAGTATAATCCTTTCCATGATTTTGCGAGTTTTCACCAATCACTTCGGTTATTTTTCTTTTGCGTTATTCTTCCTGAGTATAATCCTTATCATACTTTTATTTGTTAATGCCTTAATATTACAAATTGCATAATTTCGTTACCAGACAAAATTCCGAGGCCTAAAACTGCGTTCAGAAACACTTATGTGAATTTGCAACAAAGAAAGATAGCACGACAAAACGAAACGGAAGAGGAATGGGAAGCAACGACATATACGAGGTGTTCGTAAATTCCCGTTACAAATTTCTACGACATATAGAGATGAGTGAGTACATAAGAAAATAAGAGAAATCAGAGCTCGCACGGAAAGACATAGGTGTTCGTTTTTTCGGCACTCTGTACGAGATTAGAATAATAGAGGATTATTATGAAGGTGATTCGTTGAACCTTCTGCCAGGCTCTTAAATGTGATTTGCTATCTATGTAGATGTAAATGTATTTCGAATAGGGGCCATGTTCGGAAACTGAAGACGTTCCGCATCCAGCGACGCCTGTGGTCTGAGGATGACACGGCGGCCGGCCGATACCGTTGGGCCTTTCAGGATCTGTTCGGGAGGAGTTTAGTTTTAATTAATGAGTGGAACTGTAGAGCAAGTGATGCACTAAGTAACGCCTAATCGATTACTTGTGAAAGTGGTCGCGTTACCAACATGGTTTCAAATGCTTCTAACACGGAAACGGTAAGTTTCCGGAGATGGCTTCCAATTGAAAATTCTATCAACTGACTTCCTCTACAAATTCTAAAAGTTTGTAAAGAGAATTCCCGAGCACTCTGTATTCTGACCTGGGCAACGCCGGGTCTCCTAGCTAATTTTACTTTCTTACTTCAATTTGTGGTCGTATTCCGTTCTTCAAATCAATATAGTGTAGTCGCGTGCGTACCCTGTCTGTGACTCGCGTAGCGTTTGTTCTGTATGTGATCGTATCTTAAATCCAGGACGAAATTTTCACTCTGAAGCGGAGTGCGCGCCGATATAAATCTTACAGGCAGGATAAAACTGTGCCCCGGACCGACGCTCGAACTCGGGATCTTTGCCTCTCGCGGGCAACTGCTATACCGTCTGATCTACCCACGCACGACTCATGAACTCATGACCCGTCCTTTACTTGCGCCAGTATCTCGTTTCTTACCTTCCAAGCTTCACAGAATCTCTCCCGCGAACGAAGTGCTGCCATAAGTAAAGCTGTGAGGACGGGTAGTGATACGTGTTTGGGTAGCTCAGATGGTAGAGCGCTTGCCCGCGAAAGGCAAAGGTTCCGAAATGGAGTCGCGGTCCAGCTCTCTGTTTGAATCTGACAGGAAGTTTCGTACCCGAACTGCTTGTGTATCGTGTTCTCTGATGCTGTCCTTGCAGACCAGCGGAGCATTTGCCTAAACTTGCGTGGGAAACCACCTAAAAAGCATACTCAGTCTGGCAAGTGTGCCAGCCCAGGGTTGTTAATACACTACACTGATCGATCCGTGCCTGGCGCACGTCCCTCTCTCACAAGCTAGTGCCTGATCGTTAAGCGATAAAACTAAGAACAATAAAACATCGACTTATAGCAACATTCATATCTGTGTGCCAATGTAATCAAAATACAAATACTGAATATTACTCTTGATTTTGATAACATTTTACGGTAATCCAGTCACAACAGTGGGTGCATGTGGAACTCTTAAGGCAATTTTAACATCTACATCTACATCTATACTCTGCGAACCACTGTGAGGGGCATGTCAGTTCGTACGTCCCATAGCACCAGTTATTACGGTTCCTTTGAGCGCGGGAAGAATGATTGTTTGAATGCCTCTGTGTATACAGTAATTATTCTAATCTTATCTTCACGATCCCTACGGGAGAGATATGTAGGGGGTTGTAGTATATTCCTAGAGTAATCATTTAAAGCCGGTTCTAGAAACTTCGTTAAGAGAACTTCTCAGGACAGTTTATGCCTGTCTTCAAGAGTCTTCCACTTCAGTTCCTTCAGTATATCTGTGACATTCTCCAATGGGTTAAACCAACCAGTGACCATTGTGCTGCCCTTCTCTATATACGTTCAATATCCCCTGTTAGGCCTATCTGGTGCGGGACCCACACACTTGAGCAATATTCTAGAACTAGTGGAAAAAGCGATTTGTAAGCAATCCTCTTTGTAGACTGACTGCACTTCCTCAGTATTCTGCCAATAAACCAAAGTCTGTCATCTGCTTCACCCACGACTGAACCTATGTGATCACTCCATTTCATATCGCTACAAAGTGTTACACCCAGGTACTTGAATGAGATGGCCGATTCCAACAGTGATTCATTGATATTATAGGCATAGGATATTCATTTTTCTGTTTTTTTGGTTTGTTTTTTGTTTTGTGAGGTTGACCCTCCATCCAAGATACAATGTTGCGTCCTCCGTACCAAAAAATCTTCAGTATAGCAACAAATTTCACTTTTGACAATAAGTGTAGGTGTGGTACTGAGTCAAATTCTTTTCGGAAATCAAGAGAAACAGCATCTACCTGATAGCCTTGATCCAGAGCTTTCAGTGTGTCATGCGAGAAAAGTGCGAGTTGGGTTTTACATGATCGATATTTTCTAAATCCATGCTGGTTGACATGAGGAAATCAATGTGTTCGAGATACCTCATTATGCTTGAGTTCAGAATATAAGACTTCAGAAAATCTATGTGAAGGGTATTTGACTGTAGCCTTCTTGTAAATGGGTGCGACCTGTATCTCTTTCCAAGAAGTGGGCACGGTATTTTGTTCGAAGGATCTGTGAAGCATTACAGCTTGAAGAGCAGCTAACGCATCCACAAATTCAGTATGGAGTCTAACAGAGATTCATCGGGCTCTCGAGTATTGTTCAATTTTAACGATTTCAGCAGTTTCTCAATGCCACTGACACTAATACTTATTTCTTTCATCGTCTCAGTGGTACGAAAATTAAATTGGGACAATTGTCTTGGCTTTTCCTTTGTAAAGGAACATTTGAAAAATGGTTTTAAGCGTTTCAGCTTTTGCTTTGCTACCCTCAATTTCTGGTCCTGGGTAATTCACTACGGACTGAACACTAACATTGGTGCCAGTAACAGCCTTTACATACGACCAGAATTTCTTTGGGTTCTGTGAAAGATCACTTGAGAGTATTCTCCTACGGTAGTCAACCAAGGCATTATGCATAGCTGTCTTGACAGCCAAAAGCTTTCATTCAGCATCTCTCTACTACAGCCCTACGCTGTGTTTTTATCACCTATTATGCAGTAATCTCTGATTTTTAAGGAGTTTCTTTACAGTGACTGCATACCAATGAGGTTCCCTCAGCATTATGAACTGTTTTACTGGGTACATATCTATCCAGTGTATGGTCATCCAGTTTCGATGTGGACATCCTTAAAGAGGTCAGGTCTCTTTGTTGCCATTAAATCCAATATATTTCCAGCATGAGTGACGTTATTAACTATCTGTTCTAGGTAGTCTCCAGAGAAGGCCTTTAGTAAAGTTTAAAGGGATCTCTTATCACGCCCATCACTAATGTAATTTCCCCAATTAATTGTTGGATGATTAAAGTCTAATGTCTCCACTGATGATTACAGTATGATTGGGAAACTTACATACAAATATACAAGTGGACTGAGGTTTTCTATAAAGTTTTCAGTTACATCTGTAGATAAATCAGGTGGCTGTTAGAAGCATCCAGTTATCATATTATGCACACCTATGATACTGAGACTTGCCCAAACAATCTCTCATGCATCTTCAGTTTGTACCTCAGTGGATTTAAGTTTCTTGTCCACTGTGAAATATACACCACCTCAACTTCCCATTTGCCAACTCTTTCGATAAAAAATTTTCCCCAAAAATCTTACTGCTGTCAATTCCAGGTTTCAAAAAGCTCTCTGTACATATTATTATGTGAGCTTCACTGCTTTTCATGAGCGCTTCAAACTGTGGCACTTTATTGTGAATGCTATAGCAGTTTATCATTAGGATTTTAATATTCTCACAATTGGGAACCATTTCTTTTGATTTAACACTGAAACTTCTGGGTTCAACTTAGCTGTCGTTATCTGGATTGGATGGAGAGTCATCTAATCTAAAACTCCCTTGTGTGCACCCGACGCACAGTCAGCTACGTGATATCAGCATCTGATGTGCAATGCACACCTGTACTACTTACAGGGACCCTACAGTTATCAAACCTATGGCACAAGTCCAGGAAGTTACAGACTAGCTTCTCACAGGAGTTTCTAAGTCTACGGTTCGGTCATTCCACTTGACTCAAACCAAACGGCCACCATCAGTTCTGGGGACAATTCTGCAAATTGTGAACTCCGTTGAAAGTCAGTGCGTAACGCTGCTATTGTCAACCTTCTCCGCCAGTCGCTGGAAAGATCCAAGAATGCCCTTAGAGCCCAGACGACAGGCATAATTTGTTCCCACATGCTCCATAATCTGCAGCTAATTGGACTTTTTACCTCAGCGACTGCTGGAATAGCCTCTTCAATATGTTGAATGAGGTCCCCAGGCATAGGCACTGAGTGCACCTAGTGTCCTTTCCTGTCCCTTGCTGCCGTTTTCCTAAGGAGTACCATCACTCGCCGTATGTTTGAACTGCCGACGATTATTACACCTCTACTTTTTTGCGTTTGCCTCCTCCTGACACCAAACGAGACAGCTCTTCCCAATACAGGTGAAGTTAGTCCCTTTGGCTCAATTTCTTTTCCAGTGACAGCACAAACTTGTTGATTAGGAGGATTGGTGTAACATCCTGAGTCCTCCCTGGTCACCATCCACACTGTACAGGATGCCTAGATCTATCATTGACACGCCTCTCACAGTCAAGTGGACGCGTAATAACAGATCCTGTACTTTCTGCAGAGGAGACAAGATCCATGGGAGGGGATAGTGCTGATGTATCTCTGGTACAGGTAATACAGGTACATGACTCCGATTTGCAGCAGCTGCCAGTGGTCTGAAGTAGTCAGGGCGATTTCCAGCTCCTTAGGACAAACTCACCCTGTGATCGAGAACAGCATTCACAATGGGGCTGCATTTTGGCTGATGTGGTGTATTACAAGGCAGTGAACAAATATTTGAACAAATAACTTTGAAGTAAGCCCGCTGATTATCTTTTAATCTGTTGACAAAAAGAGTTGCTAATTCCCTAAAAGAAGTGAAGCAAATACAGGACACGAGATTTCTCTTTACACAACACAAAAACATGTGGTAATAACTAGTTTCCTAAAACGTTTTGATGTTAATTTCAGTTGTTAGCAAACTCGAATACAGAGTTATTTACGACAGATGCAGATAATATGTAGGGCTGCTACTCCTTAAGGGAAAAACAGATGTAACACAATATGCTACTTAGAAAATCTGTTACAGTAATTAAATCGCAAACGTCGATTATAATCATTAACTATAAATGCACCATTTCTATACCTGCTGAAGAAAATATCCATACACTGAAATTATCGACAGTAGTGATCACTAAAATAAAACCGTAGTAATCCACTGAAAATACTTGATGAAAGTCCTCTATCTGCTAAAATCTCTAGAATACAAGACAATGTATTAACTCATGCTGCAACGGACTTAAACGTTTAAGTAACGCTTATATATTCATTAAAAGCGTGTGTATTTTCTATTGGAACAAACGAGTAAAATCAAGCAACATATGTTTTGAAAATACGCTTAAATATATTTTAATGGGAAATATTTAAGAGTTACTACGTAACAAAACGTACAAAAAGTATGGATACAAGCTTAAGTACAATTTTCTCTTTATGGCTTCTTTTTCTTTCTTTTTCTTCAGGGTGCTGTCTACAGTGATCTTCCACACATCACAAAGTTAATTCTATTTTTTGTTCTTCATTGGCTGTTAGTACACCATTGACATCTTACATTAATTACGATCCACTTTCCTCCGTATCATTTATCACATTTAGATTTTTAGTAGTCCCTTTGCCACTAAGGTAGAAAGTATTTAAACCCCAAGAAAAAGTAACCTAATCTAACAAACCTAAACCTTTGCTTAAGTTCTTAGACATGTAAACTCTTTACAAAAATGACTTCATCACTTGGCTGCAGACTCAAAATTTCATTCTGGAAACATCCTCCAGATAGTGACTAAGTCGTGTCTCTGCGATACCCTTTCTTGCAGGAGTGTTAGTCTGGAAGCTTCACAGCAGAGCTTCTGTGTAGTTTGTAAGGGAGGAGATAAGGCACAGGCGGAAATCATACTGCAGTAGGTCAGTCAGTAGAGCACTTTTCCACTAAAGGCAAAGATGCCGAGTTCGAGTCTCGGCCTGGCACACAGTTTTAATCTGCCAGGAAGTTTCATACCAGTGAACACTGCTGTGCAGGGTGAAAATGTCATTTTGGTGTATAATAGCAGTCAGACACACGGTAGGTACTAATAAAGCCCCATTTAATGACATGACGTGACTTCATGGCCACTGCGGCATTGTTTCCTCGTATTCAGTTTCAACAAAAGCAGTATTAAAATTCTTGAAGCGGAAGGAAAAGAAAACTAGGTGTTGTGGGTGAAGAAACACGAAATTTCGTAAGTAGGGACTACCCTAGTAAGCGTTCTATATACAAAAACTCTTTTTCATTTGACAGATACATCACGTGCTGAAAATACATTCATATGGAATGAATTTACAGTCTGCAATGGAGTGTGACCTGATTTGAAACTTTCTTGCAGATTAAAAATGTGGTCTGGGCTGAACCTCGAACCTGCGAACTTTTTCTTTCGCGGACAAGTGCTCCCGCCACTGAGCTGTCCATGCACGACCTACATTCTGCTCTCATAGTTCCACTTTGACGGCACATCTCTAGGCCTTCAAACTTAACAGAAATTCTGTATTCTTTGCCTTACTAGCACCGGCTGGAAGAAATGTTATAACGAATAAATGGCGTAACCACAGTCTATGGGACTGCTTTCAGAAAGGATTTTCACTCTCCAGTGAAGTTTCCGTTGATTTCGTATGCCATGGAAGATTTTTATATTCCCACAGTAGTTTAGATGGTTTAAATCTGAAAGTGTGTTTCAGAAAGTGAACTCGTGAAACTTAGCAAAATGGCACGACACACTTATCACTAGTGGCAGAGGTTACCTGATTATAGCACGTAAACGCGCTCTGCACATGGACTCATGCGAGGACATATGGACAGGTAAGTTAGTATTCTGTCAACTGTTAGTGATTCATGATTATCTATCGATCATTTTAAATATTATGCTACACTGTCCACTTGCTTCAAGAGGAAAGATTAGGTTCACGAAATTCAAGCTACTTTTGGAAATTTTCGAAAACCGAAATATCTGAAAAAATATAGAGATGCAATAGTAAAGTCAGTTCAAAGCTTACGAAATGAGCACTGGCCACATCTCTGACCTGGGCAAGGAGGTGGGTTACTGGTGCATTCCTCCACCTTCTTATGAAGGGCCAGGCTGAGATTTACCTATGGCTCATTGAAATCGCATTAATAACCGTCCCAAATAGTGGTGTAAGACCCTAAGTCCGCAGCCCTTGTGGATATACTTAACTTCTGGACGTTATATGTCCAGAAATGTTGGTTCAAGGATCTACACTGCGCAACACAATTAACGAATCACTTCTTTGAAACCCCGTAACTGCCTTTCATTGTTATGCGGAAGTTTTAAACTTTGTTGAACGTTGTCTACAAATTTCCTCTGTAATGGTGCGAAAGTGTGGTGTCCTGCAGCGTTACCTCGGCTTCAACGACGATTCAAACAGAAAGGTGTCGACACATGCGAAAAAAAGACCGCAGTTCAGACGTTCAAATGACGCGTAAGAGAGGTTAATGATGTCACTTTAGCACCAAATTCCGCCACATTGTTGCCAAACAGCACCGTGGATATTTCACACGAAGACAGTCGTATCCCCTTTACACAGCAGCGCGTGGTAGCCACGCGGTCTGAGGCACATCTCCACGGTTCGCGCGGCTCCCCCCATCGGAGGTTGGAGTTTCCCTCGGGCATCGGTGTGTGCGTTGTCTTTAGAACAAGTTAGTTTAAGTTGGATTAAGTAGTGTGTAATCTTAGGGAGCGATGTCCTCAGCAGTTTGGATCAACAGGAATTTACCACAAATTCTAAAAATTTTTTCCGTCTTCACCAAATTTAACCCCTTCTTTTGATAATGTGATGGAAATCAAAACAGCGTTGGAATCACGCATTTTCTTTATTGGTGGCCAAGGGAAACATTTCAGACACGCCACCACTCAGAATCGCCCCTAAAGACGTCAGCAGGTGGCAATAACAGTGTCAATGAAACCACTCCTTTCCTTGGGGCATTGCTTCTCGTACGTTTCGCTGTCGAAATCGACAATTTAGATGAGCACGGGACTACATTCTTCACAGTCGTTGATGCTTCTGACACTTCCGGATGCTTCAGCTCGTCCATAAGGACACTCTGGGACCGCATCCCATTGAGCGTGATAGCATCCCTCTGAAGTGCAGCCCGACCTCAAATTTTGTTCTCGTGTGCAGATTGGAACCACTAGGGATCGCCCAAAACCATTCGACGAAATTTGATCTTGACTGGAACGAGGAAAGGTGCCTACACTTTTTCAGTCTTGCAGTGTGACAGTAAGACATGAGTGAACACAATGCCAAAGGGTCTCTCTAGGAGCCCCCAGGTTGGCAATACCGTTGCTGCCGCCTACCCATATTTGTTGAGAATCTACAATCAGTGCCTTTACAGAGAGAACCTACAAAGAGACAGAGGCACCTACAGGTAGGCAACTACCTTGAAAATTAACCCTGGTGGGACTATTTAAATGATTGAGATTGTAGGCAAAATTTAGTGTACTAAAACATTTATTATTCCAAAACAAGGCATAAATTATACTAAGAAGTTATAGATTGAATACCCTAAACTATTAACAGGTAATTTAGTTTTTCACTGGTTGGATCCTTGGTGGTAGAGACGGTTTAACAAGGTGAAGAGTGAGTCAAGTACTCTGGCCCTAAAATGTGGATAACGTAAACTGAATTGATCTGACGCTGAGCAGACTTTGACTGATTAAATCTGCTGAAGTTTTACTATACAGGTGCAGCTGAGAGCAAGTGGTGATTGAGATCTGTACGCCCTAGCAATGCCGGAGAGGCAGTACGCTACTCTGTTTATTTCGTGTGGCGATGTAACTTGCAGCTGGCGAGATGTGTTCGGCGGAGGTGAGACGCGGAGGCGGCATCTGTGAATCGATCGCGGCCAAGAAGGAAATGCAATCACGGTCTAGCGATCAGGCAGACGGATCGCAATTTACTCTCTACCAGAGCCCTGAGATGATGGTAGATTTCAATGTGTGACACACCCGTTCGCTGGTCGTACCAAGGACCAATTTGGTTCACTTATATGACTGAGTGCACAAGGACCAAACGTCAAGCCTGGTAAACCAAAAACGAATAAGTGTGCCGTCGGTAAACGAGTAGTCCGAGACGTTTGAAGTTACACTGTCAGAATAGTAAGAACTCCACCACACGCTCCCCAGTCTAAACTACTCGCAAGTGAACTCATTCTCAGGACAGGTCCCAAGTACCAACCACACATGCCAGGACTTCGACCAGAAGTGCTTACCAGATCAAAGTCCTGCACCCGAGTGCTTCGCACCTCTCCAGAAAAAAATCCGTTTTCCCACAAAGTGCACGAACGACACCGCCTTCACCCTGTCTTGAGCCAATCACAGGGCTCTAGAGGCGCTAAATCTCCCGTCCCACATAACAGCACTAACTCATGTCTAACCAGGACAAGAGTTAAGAAACCTGCGTGTCTGGAAAAAATAAACCGCCAGTTACTGGCTTTTTTAAGTTTTCCCAGAGGGGAAAGATAACTTTTTTCTGAAGTCTTGTCTCTTCCAATGGCAAGAAGTGAACAGATACAATCTCAAAGACCTTTATCTGAATCGCCTGTGTCTTGGAGCTTCTTAGTCCTAGCTATGGGGTGTAATAAAGATTCTATCTCGAAACGTGTCTCAGACACCAGATTTCTCTTATACAACTGATGTGGCCAGGGGAAGTGGTTCATCGACCTATTTGCACTATTGGCATACACGAAAACAGGTGAATTTTTATTATGTGTGGCTCTGCTCACAATGCCCAGTTGATGACTTCATTGTCTAGATATGTTCCTTCAGCCGTCTCTTCAGGCCAGGCTTCAGCTGGTGCGGCGGCAGATAGTGCACCATTGTTCTGCTGAGACCTGTCTCTATGAGGGGCTGCCCTGTCTGCCCCGTACAGCTGCGGACCTGTCTGACAAGATTTACTAAGGGATGGGCTCACCGCAAATTGCTTTCAACTCCCAAAGTGCCGTTTCTATGAACCAAAAACCATAAAAACACGTCATGCTTTTAGCGCCCTACCAGGCTCCATCAACGTCTTCTCAGGCCGTTAGCTTTCTAGAGTCTCACTCAAGGTGCGTCTGGTTGTAATGAAATCTTTAATAAATTTTCCATATGCGAAAAATAGATGTGAGGGTAACTTGCCCTCTCTCAACCTGAGAGTCCTCTGATGTCAGCTGCGTGCCTGCGGATGTCAAAGGAAGATGAGTAAGATGGGGGTGTAATGGCCTTCCTATCGTGTGAGACGCCCATGGTGGCGTTGGGCGAATTTCTAGCGAAATTTGCTGCCAATGTGACGTCATTAGCACACCTTACACATGACATGAACTTCTCCGTTCTGGCTTTTCTATCATATGTGTTGACACCTTGCTATTTGAAGACTCACATGGTGCCACGCTTTAGCACCATTAGAGGTGTACGCATTTTTGAGCAAAATTTCGTACTTCTGTAATACAATGGAAGGCAGTAGCAGGGATTAGAAAACATAATCCTTTAAACTTTTTGCGCAGTGTACTTTTAGTTTGACGTTCTCGAACTTTATAAATACCAAACACTAGCTTCGAGTAATGTTTATTTCTTATTCTCAGTGAAGAAAACAATAACACAATCGAGATGCACTGAAATATGTAGGTGCAACGGCGTTGCACATTTTCGCTCTAGACAAAAGCAGTCGGAGCGCCATAATCATACAGAGGGGCGTATGTCGTTGTGTGCTTGCTACAGCTGTCGATAGCAAGCCAGCGCTCACCACAGGCAACCATCCACCTTCAGCTGAGGCCACTTCAAAAAAAAAAAAAAAAAAAAAAAAAAAAAAAAAAAAAATGTTTCAAATGGCTCTGAGCACTATGGGACTCAACTGCTGAGGTCATTAGTCCCCTAGAACTTAGAACTAGTTAAACCTAACTAACCTAAGGACATTACACACACCCATGCCCGAGGCAGGATTCGAACCTGCGACCGTAGCGGTCTTGCGGTTTCAGACTGCAGCGCCTTTAACCGCACGGCCACTTTGGCCGGCGAGGCCACTTCTTTTGTTATCGTGGCATCTGAGGTGACTCTCATGACGTCCAACAAGGCCAGCTTCGGAATTACGATGTCTTATGATTAAAAGTAAATTTAATGTAATTTTATGCTTATGGTGAATTACATTGATATTTCAGTGCATCGACATGACATATGGAGCGCCTCGCAAGTTTCTGGTTGCATGACCGTGCAAAACGTGTTTTGACTGAACGAGATTCAGTTTTAAACATCGTCTCGTAAGTAAGTCTTCTTCTTAGAATCGATGTGTTACGACCCCGTGGTTAGGTTGTAATACCTCAAACGCTTCAAATGTTTTTTCAAAATAAGTGTCGGAATGATTGTCATAGGCCTACTGGACGAAAATGCACTCGTCCGAACAATAGTGGGTTCTTTACATTGTTCTGGAAGGAAACCGTATGGATACTATAAGATATAAAATATTAGAAACAAATTTTCACTCTGCAGAGGAGTGTAAGCTGGTACAGCACTTCCCCGCAAAAGGCAAATGTCCCAAGTTAGAGTATCGGTCTGGCACACGGTTTTAATCTGCCAGGAAGTTTTATAAAAAATTTGTTTATTTTATTATAACATAGATAAGAAGAATTATTTAACACTGTGCAGTCCATTTCGATACGAATTTCATGAGTATTTTTAACTGTTTCTGAACATTAATTTATCACTTGATGCAGACTATGCTGTCCTTAAGCATCAACCATACTTCGACCAGCGCAACGCCGTGGAACGTCATCTAGAAGGCGCTGACCCAAGGATCAATAGAACGAATTCGGCAGCGCTACACCTCCAGTTCAGCGCCGACTGTCAAAGCAGAGTCAACCAGCCACCCATCGCTGGTCAGTCCCAGTTCGGTCGCAGTCTTCTAGAGCATCTGTACTGGGAAATGGGAGGTCGATACTTAGTCTGCATTCTGTAAGTAGTAGCAGTAAAGTTGTTGCATGTAGGAGGCACATGAAGCAGAGGAATCGAGAAGTTAAATTTATTTTTTTCTTAGAAATGAAATATTCAATTAATCTCGATGTGCTATGCACAGCTCACTGAGCTGGCCGATTAGAAGGCGATGCCGTCGTCTTAGTCCAAGATCGCAGGTCCTGTGCTCGGCTATAAGCAAAAGAGCAATTGTGGCGGCATAGCGAAACTATTACGGGTGTGGCTACGCAGACGTTGCTCATTCGTCGATGCGCCTTGCAGCGTCCATCTTCTATTGCGGCTGCGCTGCGAGGTACCAACCTTGCCTTGGCAGGTCTCTCTTTGAGGACACCACGATGAAGATGACAAATGTTACAGGATTAATTCATCGAAGCTCTCTCATAGACAAACAGCCATCGCACTGAGGATAAGTGGTGGTTCTGATTGCAATACTTGTCGGTGAAGCTGGAGATTATGGGTGAAAGAGAAGCCAAATAATAAAACTTCAACCAGTGGAAGCTATAAAAGTAGATACAAGTAAAAATATCGTAATGGGAAGATGTAATGTTGGTATATTTCTGTTTGTGCGTTTTCATTGTGCTGGTGACGTGCTGGGGCTCATCAGTGCAAAGTAGAAATTGTCTACCACACTTATGTACTGTACTCAACACAGAAACTTTTTATGTGCGAGAGTGTACGCGTTGTGCCACATTAAACCAACAAAATGCGCCAGATACAGCAACTGAGTCTCTCTATCATATCAACGCTGAGTTAAATGCAAATGAGAACAACTCTCAATAATCATTGGCTATATAAATGAATTAAATTTCCTACAGCACTTACTAGATGTTCCAAAGAGAGGCATCTGTTTTCCGATGGAATGAAACCACAGTGAGAACACGATTATTTGGGTATTTAAGAAAGGTCGGTTATATTTTCGGTTGCCTTACCAGGACAGTTAGAGGACAGATTGAAAAAGCAATTTTTTTCTTTTTGGGAAGCCGAGGGCTTGTAGACGTTGAGAAGCAAACGTTCTGAATTCAGAGGCCGCCGTTGTATCTCTGAGGATCGGCCGATCACACGGCACCTGGTAAAATGTGGCTGCCAGGGGACTCCCCTGACGCTAGGACTCGTCAACTTTGGTGAAGATATCTTGCGGTGCAGAGCTGTCGGAAATGAAAACTGTTTAGCTTTTTAGGTTTGTTGCTTCTAAATATGACTACGTTCTGTAGCTTAACATCCAGCCACGGACTGGAGTGCTCACTCATGACTGAGCAGATTTCGTCATTTTCATTCGGTTTTCTGGAACGACTGGGCTAATCAGTGCACACCCATACACGGTCAGGTATTTTCGAGAAAGACCTTGTGCGACAATGGTCACTTCTGTCTCACCTATTTCTTACGGACATTACTAAACCAATCTACCTCTGATTTAAGTGCTTTCAGTGTTCACCGTTGGTAGCACTTATCTCTTCCTAATTTACTGCTCATGTCAATATGTAATTATTTTTATTATGTATGTGCCTATGAGTAATGGCTTTTATAAATTGGGATTAAATTGAGCCAAGACTTTTAATTCATTTGTTAGATGGATTCCTTGTTAACTGAAGACCTAACGTTCTAAACGTGCTAGGGACCTAAAGGATTGTTTTGAGATAAAACAAAAAACCAGTATTGTACGACATATGAAATTAATACACACGTCTCATTGTACTAATAGCCAGGAAATATAAACTATACTTTAAGACCAGAGAAAATTACATTGAATTGTCCAGAAAGAGCAACCTAAAACTTGAGAACAGAAGTTGTCTTACACATTACCTTATTCAGAGTAAATGGGCTAAATTCAACAGAAATATGGAGCTGTAGTGATCGACAAAACGTATCTAAATATAAGAGATGTAAACATGACGCAACAAATATCTTCAATTTGCAGTATCACTTTGCAAATCAGTAAAAAAAACTGCCGATGGTGATGTGGTATAAATCCTTCTTTGTTTCACCAGATAATAGTGGAAAATGTGGCAGTACTGAAGTCAACAGTTTTGCCTTTCTTTAGGATGTTTACACTTTCCCACTGTTCATTGTCACTGCGTGTCCTTTTTATGTACACTAATTTGTACAGCAGAACTTCTGTGTAGCTTTCATGTTCCGATGGCTTCGTCAGCAGCGGCCTGAAAGTCAATGAAGTCCTCTTCTTCCATTCTGAATCAGTTTTTGTACATCATCAGATACATATCACTTAAATACTTTCTTGCGCTTTTCTATTAAGGCAAAATATCTATATGTATGCTGTTAGCTCCACAAGACCGTTCACCCTCGTGCCACAAACATATTATTACCTCGCTGTTGTCATTAGTGTATCTGTCATAAATATGAATTAAATAAGTGGCCACCACCACAACTGGCACTTTTCGTACCCAAAAATCGGAGTTTTCTCGGGAACTTCTCATGAACAAATGCTGCTTTTATAAGCTGTCTAATGTCCATCTTAGACCGTACCTAACGCAAAACAAGCAACCAATTTGCTCAATTTGCCTGGGCTGTAGGATATGTGTAATGTTTAAATTTTGACTCTGTCCTGAAGGATAGCTATAATATGCACATTCTTCCGAAGGGTATAGAAATGGTCGCTAGGCGAAAGGCTATCCAAAACACTTGACCCCTTCTCTCTGTGATCAATAGAATCCAATTTACAGCCAACTGAAAAGTCACATTTTCACTCGATGTTTACTGGAATATATTGCCTCGCTGTTGTCAAGAGTGTGAGCAGAGAAGTTGTAACACGAAAGCTAGCATAAGTACAGTATACCCGAGAGTGTAAGATTTGAAACAAACAATACTTGTTACAGATCGATCGCTAATGTACACGTGTTACTTCGAGGCATAGTTGAAGACGTCGCATCATTCTTCATGTTTGTCATTGCTCTCTCTGCCTTCCTACGTCGCAGTTCTAGTGCTTCCTGAGTTTGTATATTCCCTGGTGAGTGGTCTTTCCCCTCAAGGCGTCTTACAAGTATCTGGCCTTTACCTTCCACAAGATAGATTGGAAAAGTTTTTGAGAAATGTCCTCCTATACTTCATTTCGTTAACTTTGGTCTGTGGAAATTAGACTTTAAAGGCTTTGTACAAACGAGTAAAACTGTGATCGCAGCTAAGGTATCATTTAGAAGACTTCTTTCTATTATAATGAGTCCCCTCTCTTGGAATTAACAGCAGAATGTTGCTTTATCAGTAGAATATCGTCCTCAGTATATTTTCAGCTGTATCGACCACCTCCGTTATCATGGTACGACACCTGATCCATCTTCAGTTTATTGGTCAATGTCGTAATCTTAACTTGCATGATACACAGCTTTCGCAGCTCATTTGAAGTGGGAAAGCTTACTTACTCTAGTTTCAATACACTGAAAAACAGTTTCTTATTACACTAGATATAAATCCACTACTCGTGTTTCACTAAAATAAATACCTAAAATCGTACATTATTCACTGTTTCTCTGTCACGCTAGAGTCAAACATAGTTCCGACAAAAATGGAACCGTACAGTGTATAAATCAAATACCTACCTTTTGTTCATTTTTTACATACTTTGCTGGAATTGTATTTCCAGAACTTACAGCATATTCTGCCCCTTTAACGCGTGCATTACGCAGTCGAACTTTCACAGACGAACGATGTTTTGAGACACTACTAGTAGCATCCTTTTGTTTTTCCATAGCAGAAACGTGCTCACAACACAACAACAATATGGCAGCTATTAAGTACACTCGTAAAACTGGTGTAATGTAAATGACCGACGACTGTCGGGTACGTTTAGAATGAAGAAGGCTGTATCGTTAACAGCAACAGCATCTGTAAGTCACCATTTCAGCTTCTTACCTTCGTCATATGACGAAGCTCTTCTAATTTAATATACATCAGTTATTACCGACACACTCACTCTTGCTGATAACATCTGCGATCCACAACATAAACGGTTTATTTAGACAGTTTGAACTGTGTATATGAATGATTTTAGAAGTGTTTTATTTCAACCCAAATTTTATACACCTGATAGCAGCGAACTTGTCAATCTCTCTGCATATACTTCTATCAAGGGCACAATCAAACCTCAGATATCTCAAGTGCAAACTGAATCTGTTTTCACTCGGTACTAAGTAGCGTGAGTCATGTCTGTTGCCCTTCGGATTATCCCATAATTTCATAAGCTCTTTCTAGGATGTCTCAGAGATCCACAAAGATGTTACAAAACCAATGAACGCTTTGATCTCTAAATCATCCGTTTCTTTAGTATTCCTTTTCCTAGAAAAGGTACTGAGAAATCGAGAACTTCAGTGACATAGATAATTAGTCATGTTGCAATAACGAGTTTTATATTGTTTATCCAAAATGACTTCGGAATATCTACTTCTTTTTCAAAGCACCGATATTCTTTTGTGTCCACGTAAATATGTAACAGTATTACAAGTGATACGTCATGGTATGGGAAAACTTAACGAAAACGTAAGGTAAGCAGAGTTCAAAGGCTGCAGGGAGTGAAAGCGTAGACTCAAATGAGGTTACAGTTTCAAACACAATTTAATTTTATTAAACATTAAAAAATATATCAGAAAAGATATTAAAATTTTTTAAACTCCAAGCCTGAAGGGCCGCTGAAAATTCACAACTGTAATGTCAGAATGACAATCTTAAGATTCAAGATAATCACGGTCTGAAGGACCCAACACTTTTGATTAATTATTGACCAACACAACAAGTTACTGAAAGGAATGACTTTAATCATTCGGCCAGAAAGGCCAATCAAATATAACGACAAATGTTGTTTTGATAATGCTGCAAGAATGCAAAACCAACAGTTAATTTACTTCGTCCAAAGGAGCAGTAAAGACCAAACGACAAATTGATATACCAAAAGTGTTTCTTTTTTTTAATGAAACAAGCTAACAAGATAAAATTAATAACCAAAAAGGGGTAGTGACGTCGCCACTCGGCCTGAAGAGCCTGAATATCAGTAGTAATAAATGTTTGAGAATGGTTGAAGTTAGTGAGTTAGCACTTAAAACCAGCCCGTGCTCCTCACCACTAGGAAAAATTTACAATCAGCTGTGCTAGGACTGCCTGCTTTAGCAATATGGCACAGACCAGCAGAACAACTAGAAACTTCAACGTGGCGAATCGTCCACATAGGGCATGACAGCAACTCTGTATAACACATAAAATAAAAATTACTAAACATTGAAACACATGGTTCAAAATATAACGCCTATCTAGGCAGGAACTGTTCGTGACGCCCACAGGCCTTCGTAAATCTTCGACTTAGTAAATGTGACGGCCAGTACTAAATAATAATATCACTCAAATTGTCAAATGCAAGATCGTTATTGCACTTCGGTCAGAATAAAATTTCAACCACAGTTAATATTTTAGGTTCAGTTATTAAGGCACAGAGTGTTAACGCTCTTTTCTAGTGATAGTTACACTTGACAATATCACAACAGATCACTGAACCGGGATTTCGGGCACGACTGAGCCTACTAAAATTGCGAAAAACCATGGCGCACGACCTTGGAGCAAAACACACCCGACGACAAGGGCAGAAATTGAGTGAGATACATCAAGTCAAGAAATTCTCACCATTAGTCCAGAAGGCAGACAAGCATTCGGCGACAGGTTGCAGCCAGCACCAACTCGAGTAATGTGAATCGCCCCAGTTCCGCCATAGCAACGCGGACACGCCACGTCAACAGTTTCCACGCCGAGCTTTCTTATCACACAGCCCGTCCAGACCGACTGCCGCCGTCCCGAGTACACACGCTCGTAGCAATCACGTGCGTCCACCTTTCCCGCAACATTGCGCTGCCACACAACCGGAAACTAAACTCCCCGTCTCACTCCGGCACCAGCACTCGATACTCTCGTCGTCAGCAGGTCCCTCCCCAGAACGCAGCGCCCTCCGAAATTTAAAAGCAAACGGACCAATCGCGGCAGAGCAAAGCCAAGGCTCCGGAAGACGACACACCACACCTAGGCAAAGGTGTAGATGATACGGTTCAACAAGATCTAGTTCTAACAGTGGTGGGATATTTACTTTACCTCCATTTAGCAATTCCATCTTTTCCGAAGACAAATAAGTCCTCTTGAATTACTTCTTCCTCTGACCCATATTCATCATTTTCAAACACTTGTTCTGTTTGTGATTCGTGACCACTTTCATGTACACAGTTCTCGTTCTCTGAGTCAGCAATATCACTGTGAGGATGTTCACCTCTCAGTTCATGGAACCATTCCAGCCATACATCAAGATTTCAAACAAACTCTGTCCTAGGTATTTTTACCTTTTGACGTTTATTCCACAGACTCAAGGCACAGAGAATACTCACTTTTCGTAGATTAGTTTGCTAGCTAAAAAGGAAATTACCCTCAATTAGTTTAGATTCGAATCTAGGAATGCAGTAAAGCAACATAACTTATTTCACTTTAAATTGCCGCATTAGTGTCCGCGTGGAACACCGTTGTCCTGGAAGCTATAATAACTTTTCATAAACAATGCATCTGTCCGAAACTGAAAGACAGTGATGGCTAAGGCTAATTGATGGCGAGTGGACGGAAAGGCACTGAAACTGGTACTGGTATATATATACCTACTATTTATATAGCACCTGAACAGAGGTCAGTATATAGGGTACAATGCTTCAAATGTTTGTATGTACATGTTGATGAAAATTTCAACTGGAAGAAAAACATTTCTTAGCTTCTCAAACAATTCAGTTCAGCTAATTTGCTATTTGTATCATTACTAGACTGGGAAAGAAACGAATCATATTTCCAGTCATTTATTTTCTCTTGCAACTCACCATGTAGATAGAAAGTACTGATTCTACTAAAGCGAGCAGTATGAAAAACATATGGTGTTTACGCAAAGTTGTCATGTAGGCGTGTCTTCAAGGACTTAGGCTTTTTCACTTCAACATCACAATACACATATTCGCTAAATAAATTTGTCTTAATTAATAATCAATCACTATATGAGAAAAACAGTGGTGTCCGGACTTACAATGCTAGAAGAAGGAAACAACCTTTATGAACGACACAGAAGGGACTTCAATAAGTAGCAACAAAAATTTTTAATCCTTTGTCCAATAATATAAACTGTCTGACAGGTAGCAAAGAAAATGTTACATCAAAGCTAAAATCATTACTCCTGGAGATCTCCTTCTGTTCCATGAATCAATTTCTATTTAAAAACTTGTAGTCTAAGAAAAATAAGAAGAAGCATTGTTCTTAAGTGTAGTAGGAAGTCTAGGACTTACAATAAAGTTAACACTAACCGTCTATACAGATCTTGTGTACTGACACACTCCACATCGTTTCAATAAATCAATCGTTAAAATGATCTACGAAACATGTAACGAACTAGCTATTCGAATCATACAGAGGTCTGAAAATATTTGACATACAACAAGTGATGTGTGTTGCTAATGACATTTGTTGGTCTTGAGGCTGCAAAGTATAAGATATAAGCTGGGCTGTCTTGTCTTACTGTGAGTGAAATATTTTTGAAGTCAGTTTTATGTAGCACACCTTGCATCACATTATTTACTGTCAACATTAGCAGCTCTCACAATTTCAGTCTGGCAGGAACAGAATACATTGGATGTATGGGACCACTTGGAAATCTTCAGGCTAATATCACCGCCAGACGAAAGCCCTTGTTGAACCCACACTACACTGAGATTAGCACAAATGGAACGACAGTCATTGTATGGCAGTGTGATGGTTCCATTTGAGATCCCCCAGGACAGGTTATGTTTAATACTGCTATGAATAACATTTGAGAACCTTCTGACATACATGTTTCTCACCCATTGGTAGAGTTAAGCGTTATTTCACTGGAAACATTACCTCGTGATCATCCAGCTTGAACAACTTGTCAGTTATATGAGATGTTCATACACATATTGACCTTAAGTACCCATAGATCAGATGATTAGATATGATGCAGTCTTCAGTAACTGGTTACTGCACAGTGAGTAGAAGTTTTACGTTTCTGATTGAAGCAAGGTAACTATTTTTTCATGAATTTTTTCATGTAATAACAGCGTTGAAAATTACTCATCATGTGAATTGCATTACTGAGAATTTTTCAACGTATTACCCTTTTTATACTGTTTTATTTGTCATAGTTCCTCGCAGTTAAGTATTGTGACACCTTGAAACTAAAGTTCCATAGTTTTGAAAACTATTTCTTCTGTTTTGAGTATTACAATTTTTGATGACTTCTGTCTTATTATTATTGAGAACTATAAAAATGTTGTAAAATATACGTCATAATAATTGTACCATAATAATTGTTCCGCTGACTCACAGGAACGATTGATAAATTAGACTTACAAAAACTGATACGTATTAAACATGGTATTTGTTGTTTCTGGTCTGATAAGGAGGAAACACTTCCCTCCAGTCATAGATATAATACATTAATGTGTTATCTCCTACAGTTAGAGGTAAAATTTTGCTTTACAATAGTACTTACTTCCTCCCAGTTCATCTTAGGAACACCTAAACCTGACAGAAAAAATTCTTGATTGTTAGCATTCTTCTTATTTGTTTCATATTGAAAGTCAGTACAAAATTAGTCACTGGATAATGAAAGGTCCATGTATCAACAGAGATTTGCTATATGTTTATTTTGAGTCTGGTTATTAATTGTTATATATTATTCTCGCCTTCAGCTCTGGCACTGCGAAAGACACTGAGAAAAGCTGAAAAGGTAATACTCTCGATAATTTTCGTATTTCTCTACTTATTTGTTTATTTAGGAGTTATAGTGGAAAAAGAGCATTTGTTCCTCGTCTCTGTCAATATATTTCAACTTTAATTTGGCATGTTTTTATATTTTTATGGAAACATTTAAGATACATTATGTTTAAGGTTGTTCATAACAGATTAATAACAATACATACGTAGCTGTCACATTGGTGCTATTATTCAGTTGCAGAGTGAACAATCATGTAAGATTTTTATTGTTTTTTCCAAAAATTGTGCAGTTACAAAAAATTACAAAACGTACGTATAAAAATGAATTAAAATTTCTTTTGGCACGGAATTTGTGAGCAATAACGTCAAAACTGTCGATAAACAACGGACACATAATAACACATGTATGCTGTTATTAATTCGAAGTCTTTGATTAAATGTAAGCTAAAACGTTCGTGTTGTTTTAAGATTACAACCAACCAGAAGTTAATGTGTATCGATGAGGGACCACTGGCCTAAAACATATCAGTCAGACCGCACTTCCCGATGGCGTCGTCGGAACTCTTGTCTTCTTACTGGAAAAGACGAAAATTTTCATTAGTGAACTCAGCTGCCATAACCGAGGATCATAAAAGAATGTTATATGATGAAGTATTGTAGAACAGAAAGGAAGACATATAGTACAATAAAGCGTCAAAACTATTTCAAGCTTGAAAACTTGCAAGCAAATGAGCATATTACGCTTTTAAGAATTTGTATACAATAGGAAAGTTATTAAACTGAATAAAATTTGGTTCGCGTATGCAAACGCTTCACTTGTTCAACCTCTATCTGGAATATCATGCCAAGAGACAGAGGAAAGCGAGCCTTCGACTGTCTGGGTTGTAAGGTAAGTTATGTGTCGCACATTATAGCAGTAACTTTGTATTTAAAATTCATTTCTTTGGTCACTTATTTACTGCTGGCTCAACATGTTATGCCTGCCTTTCGTTTCTATTACAAGTCGTTTGAAATTTAATCCATTATTGTACGACGGCTGTTTGTGAATGTATTCCCGCCACTGCCTGGCGCGGCGAAAATTGAATGATGTCAACACAGCATTGTCCCGGCTCTGTAGGATTCCGATAGTGCTGCAGAACGGTGACTCAGCTCTTGTTTGCGTCGTAACCCAAGTGACCGCTATCATCGAAAATCCCACAGTCTGTGAATTAAGTGCTGTGATCCGGTTTTGTGTGTGAAAAACGTGAAAGCTGTAGACATTGATTTTCTACTTTGTACAGTACGTGCAGAGAACGCTGTGGGCTAATGCTCTGTACTAAAATTGTGCTGTTTGTTTCGGGATGGTCGGACGAACATCCATGATGAAGAAAAAGGCTGACCACCGTCCTTTGTGGCATATGAACTACTTGCAAATTTTTGTGACAGGACCGAAGGGAATCGTCAATTAGGAGAAAAAATGATCAGTCATCTTCCTTCACATATTATGGACAATTCCATATGAACTTGTGATTTATAAGGTCAGTTATGACAAATATTGAGCACGATGAGTCCCAGAGCGTATGAGTGATATCCAGAAACTAAGAGATTGGAAGATGCATTAACATTTCTTAGGCAATACAATACTAAAGGAGATGAACCCCTCCTTTACGCTCTGACAGGCAGGTGAAACGTAAGTTAGGTATGTCAAGGTGGAGAAAAAAAAAGGGGGCCATAATAGCTCGCCATGTACTGCCAAATATCTGTGCACGAAAACTGATGACATATTCTTGTTTGGACAGAAAGGGAGTAGTCCTTGAGGTTTTATTGAAAGAAATACCAGAATTACCTCTGAATTTTAATGCAAAATCCTAAACAAATTCTAGAACAAAAGTCGTGAGATGTGGAGTTCTGGCACGATAACACCAGACCATATCCTGAGGTATGCACAGAAACGTTGTTTAAGAGTTACAACAGGGTACTGTACGAACATCCTCCGAGCAGCTTTGATTTGCCATGCAGTGACTTAACCCGTTTCCGAAGTTGAAAAAATTGCTAGAGTCACAGCAGTTTGGTGATGATGACGAATTATAGGGGAATGGTAAAACAGGGCTTAGCTCACAAGCGACATAATTCTACAGCTACAACATTGAAAAACTCGTCCCTCGACATAAAAATTACTTTAATGAGGGAGACAACTGTGTATATGAGTAACTGATAGTTGTGCTCTTAAGTAAGACACATTAGCCCTATCAATACCAGAAAATTTTCTGTGACGTGTAATAACAAGGGGGTAAACTTTATTTCTCCACCAAAAAGATAAAGAAAACAAATTTTGTTAATTGTCGTTAACTTTTATTAACAACAGACTCCTCATATAGGTATGGATATATAAGTTTTCCCCAAAACTTTAAAATATCTTTTAGCAGAATCTTAGCAGTACCAACGCATTTTCCGTAGTGTATACACCAAGAGTACACGTACTTTATGACCAGCGCAAAAATATCAAGAAATAAATATTCCGTTAATTGCCGTTAACTTTTATTCACAACAATTTTTTTAAAAGTATACATATGTGTAAGAAGATAGTGAGCCGCGGAGTATAAATATGGTATTTTTTGCGAAAAGTTGCAGTCACTACTAAGACTTAAATGTTGGGAAAAGTTTTACTGAAAGAGTTAAAATAATTACGTAATCTGGTATAACAAACTATTAAACAATATGAATATTTTTTCTGAGTTTTATGACACGAAGTACATGACGAGATTACAATACACTATGTTATCAAAAGTATCCGGGCACCATCAAAAAATGCGTTTTTTCATTTTAGTTTCATTGTGCTTCCATCTACTGCCATGTCCTCCACATCAGCGACATCGTGGGAGAGCAGAATTGGGCGCTCCACGGAACTCACGGACTTCGAACGTGGTCAGGTGATTGGGTGTCACTTGTATGATATGTCTTTATGCGAGATTTCCACTCTCCTAAACATCCATACGTTTACTGTTTCCAATGTGATGTTGAAGTGGGAACGTGAAGGGACACGTTTAGCACAAAATCGTACAGGCTGACCTTGTCTGTTGACTGACAGAGACCGTTGACCGTAGAAGAGGGTCGTAATGTGTAATAGGCAGACATCTATCCAGACCATCACACAGGAATTACAAACTGCACCAGGATCCACTGCAAGTACTATGAGTTAGGTGGAAGGTAAGAAAACTTGGATTTCATGATCGAGCGGTTGCTCATAAGCCACGCATCCCGACGGTAAATACCAAACGACGCCTCACTTGGTGTAAGGAGCATAAACACTGGACGATTGAACAGTAGACGTATGTTGTGTGGAGTGACGAATCACAGTACACAATGTGGCTATCCGACGGAAGGGTGTGGGTATGGCGAATACCCGGTGAACGTCACCTGCCAGCGTATGTAGCCCCAACAGTAACATTCGGAGGCAGTGTTGTTATGTTGTGGTCGTGTTTTTCATGGAGGGGGCTTGCACCCCTTGTTGTTTTTTGTCGTACTATGACAGCACAGGCCTACATTGATGTTTTAAGTACCTTCTTGCTTCCAACTGTTGACGATCAATTCTGGGATGGCGATCGAATCTTTCAGCATATTCATAATGCACGGCCTTTGGCGGAGTGGTTACACGACAAACATAACCCCTATAATGGACTGGCCTGCACAGAGTCCTGACGTGAATCCTACAGAACACCTCTGGGATGTTTTGGAACGCCGACTTCGTGACAGGTCTCACCGACCGACATCGATACCTCTCCTCAGTCGCACCGTGAAGAATGGGCTGCTATTCCCCAAGAAACTTTCCAGAACCTAATTGAACGTATGCTTGCCAGAGTGAAAGCAGTCGCCAAGGCTAAGGGTGGGCCAACATCATATTGAATTCCAGCATTACCGATGGAAGGCGCCACGAACTTGTAAGTCATTTTCAGTCACGTTTCCGGATACTTTTGATCACATAGTATATTTTCGAGAAGTAGACATAAAGTAATTCTCTCTCCCCCCTCCATTCCCTGGTATTGCGAGGCTTAAAAACAAACAAAGTAATATCGTTTTTTTTATATGTGAATAACACTAACCTTCCACATAGTCCTCGCACAAATTTTGGTAGTTAGGTTCTTATTTAATAAATTAGATTGCTTAATATAACATAATCTTCACGACAAAATAGACCAAAATTAATGTAAATCCATCGCCGACTAAAGAAACAAAACTAAAAGCAAGTAATAAAATTTAACCCTTGTAGTATATGTTTAAAGTGTCGGACCAGTCAGTAGCCATGAATTCTAAGAAACAAGGCCTACTGCTAATGTCGTCGGTACAAGGATGCTGCTAACCGCATCTTCGTAAGTTTAGGCAGGCAACGGTCATTCTGATTCTAATACTAATCTCTACGCTCTGCTTGTAAGAACATTGAGCTAGGCAACAAATACATAATGAAAATATTTACTATATAAGTAAGTTTGTTGTTATTACTTTCTAATTGCATCAGGGAATTCCTGCACACCTAGGACTGTTGCGCTATCGTTCCATCCACGTGAGATACGCTTAACACTGGAGGCTCCGCGTTGCCAGTTGTGCTAGTTGCCTTGCGGAGAAAGGCAGCTTGCGACATTTAGAACATCGGCTTCCACCGTGGGAGCGGTGGAAAGATTCGACGGAGGCTGTTGACCTCTGGAATGCTATGAACTTTAGCCCAGGCGTTCTGTGATTTTTTAATCAATTATTAAACTACTATATGGGAAATACGTGTACCAAAATGAGTTTCACTTAGATGAAATGACGTACGAAATTACGTGGGCTTACTGAAAAGAAATGCTTCCGAATTTTTAATTTGAAAACCCTCAAAGCTTTTTAAATAAAACAGACTTTATTAATGTTCAACATCTTTACTCTCCACGTCTACATACTTAGTTATCAACATAATCATAGTGGCGACAAACACATTTCTCCCAAGGAGAGACGAGTTTGTTGATACCATCGCTGTAGGACTTGTTTATGGAGCTACAACCTGTGACTATCAAAGTGGAGTTCTCGGTGGTCTTGTTCAAGGTTTAGAAACGGATTAAAATCGGATTGGACCAAGTCGGGACTATGGAGGATGATCGATGGCAGTGAACCCAAGGCGTTGGACTGTTGCAGATATCGCAGCGTTCGTGAATGGTCTGATATTGTCATTATCAGGGAGCGGGTGCCCCATTTGGGGACTAAGTTTTCTGCCGTTTAAAACTCTATTACAGCAAGTAGTTTCTCAAGCACCTGCACAACGACGGATAATAAACCGCTACACCAAACATTATGAATGAAGAGTAATGAAATTTCTGGAATACATCGTGTAGGCAACATTTTAAGGGATAGACATTGCAAGATCAAAAGTTAATGTACGCACGAGATAAGCAGTTTCAAATGTATGTTGCAAGTGCATTAATAACCGATGTAACCGCCAGAATGTTGAATGCAAACATGCAAGCATTTTGTTGTACAGGTGCTGGGTAACAGTATTTGGGATGGAGTTCCAAGTCTAATGCACTTGATCGGTCATTAAATTGTCGGGTACTACTGTTTGTGGTTGACGCTGGACTTGTCGTCCAATGATGTCCCATATGTACTTTATTGGAAACAGATCTGGTGATCGAGTAGGCCAAGGAAACGTGTCGACACTCAGGAGAGTATGTTGATTACAACAGCTGTAGGTGGATGGGAATTGTGCAATTGGAAAACACTCCCTGAAATGCTATTCATGAATTGCATTACAATAGATCGAATCAGCAGATTGACGTACTAATTACTAGAGGCCACGAGAGTGCTCCTGCTATCATAAATAATCATACCCCAGAGAATAACTACAGGTGCAGGTCCCCTGTGTCCATCACAGAGACAGCTTGTTTGCAGACGCTCGCCTGGTCTTCTTCTAACCAACACACACCCATCACTGGCGCCGAGGCGGGACCATCTTCCATCAGAAAATATAACTAACCTCCACCCAGCCCTCCAATGAGCTCTCCCTTAATAGCACCTAAGTCGCAAATGGCAGTGGTTTTCGATCAATGGAATGCATGCTAGAGGGCATCTGGCTCGGTCCTGTTCTTGTAGTGACCGATTTGTAACAGTTCGTTATGTCACTGTGGTAGCAACTCCTGCTCAAATTCCTGCTGCAGACGCAGTGCGAAGCGTCGCAGCCATACGCTGAGTGCGATGGTCTCTCTCCGGTAATACCGCATGGCCCTCTGGAGCCCAGTCCTATTGGTACCGTACATTCTAGTGACCACTGCTGGCAGTAATCACATACTGTGGCTATATTCCTGCCAAGTCATTCTGCAATATCGCAGAAGAAACATCCTGTTTCTCGTAGCCCTATAACATGACATCGCTCAAACTATGTGAGGTGTTGATATTGTCGCCTTTGTAGGCTTAAGGGGGGGTAGGACGTCAAACGGGCCGACTTGGAGCAGGAGAGGCATCACAGGACATTTTAATTTCCAGTGTCTATACTTTTGCAAATAGATTCATAAAACTCTATCAGCATCACCAGGAAGGATTCAGGATTCACAATCATTGCAGTGGAAGCTCGAAGACATAACAAAATAAATTTTTTACCTGTGAAATTTCATCATTTTTTCACTTACTAATGGCTGCATTTGTTGCTATATGTACACTTTTCTTCATAAGTTATAGACATTCTTCGATGAATTTTACACATCATACAATTCCTTCTTCGTGTTTCGCGTCAGTGTAGTTACGTTATACAGTCCGTGATACATGCTGCAATACAGAGTCCTCAAGCGGCAAAGTGTTGCAACTTGCGTCAGGGAAGTGGAAAAATCAACCGAGTAACATGCATAACATGGCGTACCTCAACCGATATTGAGAACAGAATAGATAATTCGGAGCCACCACTTTTCAACACGGCCTCGTATTTGCCTGGTATTTCGAGGTAGTTCGGCCGCTTAGAACTAGTCTATTTATTTGACGGCATTTTGGCGACTTGCGTGTAGATAAAGATAATGAAGTAATAATGAGGACAACACAGCTCTCAGTCCCTGAGTTGGTGAAATCCGACTCGACTTAATATTACTTGAGGCTACACATAATGAAACCCTTTTCTTTAACAGTGTTTTGGGTCCTACTTTGTACAAGTTAATAAATGAAATTAACTCACTCCCACGCGATTTTACTCAATTAATAGAAGCATCTCCAGTGGGCACGTGTGTTGCTGTGGCACTACAGGCGTCCCTTCTGCTCTGCTGGTGAAGCAGTTTTCCCACTTCCACTGGCAAATGGAAGTCGAAGATCAGTTTGAACAACAGAACTGCACGCACGCTTGTGAAACTACACCAACTGAATGATACTGGAAAGGTTTCAACAAGTGGTACCCATATGACAAAATTTAAGTTGTACTTGTTCAGTTGCACATGGAGATATCCTCAAAAGCATTCAGATAACATTATTTGCACTAAGGCAACTGATGGAGAGGCACAGAGAAGTACAAGCCGAACTGCATATGGCCATTATAGGTTTTGAGAAGGCATGTGACAGAGTGCCGAGGCAAGAGTTATGGACATGTCTGAGAAGTAAGTGCCTGCCAGAGAAATATATCAGCGTGGTAGAAGACATGAATGAAGGTGCAGTGACACGAGTCAGGAGCAGCGCAGGTGCAACAAAGGCATTTGCAGTGAGAGTAGGACTACATCAAGGATCTGCTCTCAGCCCATATCTCTTTGACCTTGTCATGGATGTGAAAAAAGATGTGAAAAAAGAGGCACCTTGGAGCATGACGTTTGCCGATGATGTTGTAGTCTGTGAACCCACCCAGGAGCCACTTCCAGTCAAGCTTGAACAACGGAGAAAAGTTCTAGAGGAAAGCGGAATGAGAATTAGCAGGGCGAAAACAAAGTATATGCCAAAGACCTGCAAGAAGAACAACTGACGCTGGTCAAGAAATTAAAATACCTAGGCTCTTACATGCAATGTGATGGAGGACTGGTGGCCGAAATACAGCACAGGATAAATAGTGGATGGATGAGCTGGAGGAAATTGAGCGGAGTACTGAGTGATAAGAAGGTTAGCTGCAGAATGAAAGGAAAATTTTACAAGTCTGTCGTGAGGCCTGCAGTGCTGTATAGCGCAGAAACTTGGCCAATTACAAAAGTCCAAGAGAAAAAGATGGAAGTGGCAGAGATGAGAATGTTAAGGAGGATGAGTCGGGTGACACGAAAGAACAGACTAAGGAATGAGTACATCAGGGGAGCAGTGAAAGTGGGGCCCATAGGGAAGAAGATCCAACAAAGTTGGCTAAGATGGTATGGACATGTGCAGAGAAGAGGGGGAGTATTATGTGGAGAGAAGAGTTGAAAACCTTGAGATCGAAGGATCAATGCGAACGGAAGACCGAACTTAGATGGAAAGACAAGGTAGCAGGGGACCTATGGGAGAAAGGATGGCTCAGATAAGCACTGGATAGGCATTTATGGAAGAGAAGGATCCAGCAGAGCAACGCTGACCCCACATGACGTGGGAAAAATGCTGAGATGATGATGATGATGATGATGATGTTTCGCCAAGAGTGATACGAGGTTCGGATTTAGTTGTAGGTCCTCTACTGCCAGTAGGAGTACTGGTGTCAGGTGCAGACACACAAGCCGCCGATGTGGCGTACAATTGAAAGACTTGCACGTGGCCGTTATTAGGCTATCAAGGGGAGATTCAGGTAAGATAACGATCTTATCGCAACGTCAATTGGGCGACTTATTTTCATCCTGCAGGGCATCGTAGGCAATTGGTCAAGATCATCCAGGGGAACAGCAACACACATTAGGCAATAATGGAAGTTATATTCAAGGTCACTGCGTACTTCGACACTGGTCATGTTGTCCTGTCCACATACCTTAGAAAACTAGACCACTTGTATTCAAGGTAATGACATATCTGCACACTGATCATGTGATATAAAATTGGTGGGAAATTCCTAGACCAATGAAAGCACATTAAGGCCGTAGGATACACCATTGGTCAATAAGATTTGACCTCCCCCCCTTCCCCCTTATCATCTTTTATAACTAGCTCACCTGTGTAGGCCTCTTCATCCTAGGTCTGAGTACCGTGGGAAGAGTATGAGATTTGTTATAAGCAAATTTTTATCAAGAATAATTCTGCAGTGGCAGGTTTTGCAAAGAAACTAATAATTTATTATTATTCTATTTCTGTTTTGCAGTATGTTATTTACTGTTCTTTGTTTTCTTTTTACAATGCTATTCATTATAAATATAGTATATTTTTATATATTATAATTTGCTTTTTATTAAAAAAAATTTACAATCATTTGTTGTTTATACAATAAGATTTTGTTACAAGGCATTTTTTCAATAGTTTTCATTTCTTTGTGTATTTACATATACATACACATAGGTCTTATTCAGAAAGACTTTTTTCTGAAGACTTATGACTATCAGGTACAATAGGAAGGAAAGAAACTGCATTTCCCATAACCTGCCTGTATACATTTTCATCATTTTCTTTCTGATTCCTTTCTTCAATTTAGATGTATAATATTTGCGTTACAGATCACTCCTTTCTACTCAAATTTCAGTCAGTGCTCCTCCTACATACAGTAATGGGAAATTGGGACTAGCAAATCAGGTGAAGAAAAACCACACACACACACACACACACACACACACAGATATAAATATATATACAACAATGACAAGTGGTTCATGCAACCATAGTCATGTATATACATCGGCTATTTACAAATTACATGATGTCCTGCTCTGAATATTACGTGACCTATCATATGCGGAGTTGTGCCAATGATCTCTACTAGGCACCTCGTATTAACTGCATTCGTGAGAGCCTTTGAGGCACCCACATCTGTAGAGAATTTATTTTTATCAGATCTGACCCCTACAGTCTCCACAGTCTACAACCCATTCGTCTCGTCTTTTACCAGGCCAATAAGTTTCATGTTTTGAGCTGTTATTCCTATAGGATTATTGGCTGAATATCCAGACATTTCATATGTTTCAGGATTGTACCTAAATACTGGCCTTTACCCATTTGATGAAACTGTCTGTATCCATGTAAAGTGATCCGCGAAGTTTGGCTTCACAAACTCGTGGAGAAAGCTGTGCATGTGGTCTAGAACACATATACGAGTAAAGACAGGCTTCGTTAAGTCCACTGAAGCCTTGGCCATCACTACAGTGAATAGTTCTTCACTGAAAATGGTGGTCTGCTCGTATTCTGCCCTCCATGTAATCTCTTGAGGCATAACGCGCATCATACTGGTAAACTGAATGAATTTCGCGATATTCTCCAACATTTTCATGTTCTTTTATGAAAACTATGTTTTTCATTAACTTGGAAAAATCTTTTTCAGAGTCACACATTGCGAGAGCCCTCTATTCAGTGTTAACGTAAATGCACTCTTTCAAACAACAACTCTGAGTACATGGGATTTCGCAGGTGATACCAAGAAGTTAGTTCTCCAACCTGACACGTGGGTGGAGGTTTCGTGCTACAGAAATAGTAGCAAGTCCTTGTCATCATCATGCAAGTCGGTGGGATATGCCAGTTATAACCCCACACTACATTCCTCACCAGCACTCTCAGTCACATCATAGATCTACAAACTGACGATATCCTCCTCAGGAAGCGGTTGGAGCCCTCTAAAAGGCATACTTTGTGGCATGGCGTAGCCATAGACGTTGTTTATGTCCAGGTAAGCACGTAACTTTAATTGTTATTTGGCCTGTAATTGTCCTCACTCGTTTGTGATTATTTGCCTTGACAGAACTGTGCACGCAATGGCAAAGTCCCCCGATGTATCATGCGTGCAAAGAAGAGCATCATCGCAACATCAGTCGAAAATTCAGTGCTGATATGTGCCTTTCTGAACATTATGTTTCAATAAAGCCCAGGTACAGTGCAATAGAAGGCGGCAGCCAATTTTTATGTTCCCAGACATATACTTCAGAACTTCTTGAACATGTCCTGGAACACGTATACGAAATCATGCCAATCACAATGCGGATCTATTGCATCAGTGCCTGTTATTTTACTGGGGAATGCAGGTTATGTCAGGCAATGTAGTTTCGTAGCGTCCCTCCTTCAAGTCTAGGTATTCAGGTGGAAAGAGTTCTCACAATTTGAAACTATAAATCATCAGGGTGTATGGCACAGGTGATATGCATATCCTTCTGATCCATCATCCCAGAAAATTTCTGAAGAGATGCATGTGTGAAATGAAGCAAATCCAGGTAGCAGACCATTATTCTCAGCATGACTCTCTCAGAAAAGGAGATGTCGGGACAGGAATGATACTAACCTTATCACTCTTCAACCCAAAATCACCCACGTGTTGAAAGAGAATGTGAACATCATACTTCCTTAAATTGGGTAATAAATGGACATGTGCTGTGGGAGTTGGCACTTCAAGTTTCGTGCTATGTTTGCTGTGCCGCAAAACTTACCCATTAGTTGAAAATGTTCACTATGTGGTGTTCTCACTTCACTATCCAATGGCAGCCCACAAGTATGACACCTGACTGCCTACTTGTACAAAGTATCATTCTAATGCGAGTCGATCATGAGGGTGTTGTTGCAATCAATCCCATTAACCTCTCATGCAAGTTTTTCGAGCTCAGACAGAAACTATCTTGCAGGATTATTCCCAACATAAGATTCGAATTTATTGCAACTAGGTCATAGAAGCGTGCAGATTGATATGCCATCACATATGATATTGCAGTTCTGCAAATGAAGAATGGGAGGCAGAGGGGTCGCATTCATAGCATGCCATAGGAGCAAGACGCACTCGAAGTCAGTGTAAATAACGAAGGGACATTGCTCATGGTGGTGTGCATTCTTAACTTGTAAGAAGTTTTTATCCTCAAAAGGTATTTCCACAGGTCCAACTTCCAGCATCGAGGAATCATTGAGGCGCCTTTCAGGATACTCATTCTCTGTAAATGAGTTCAGGCACCTACGACAAAGATACCCTGTTCTACTGTTTTTACGATCTGGACAGACAGTAGGCGGGACATGCTTTTGATCCACACATACTGTTGCCTCTCGCGTCAGAGTATACCAACAGGTCTCATGTTTAGGGTGCTGAGTGGCCAAATTGGAAAAAGAGAGAGGACGAACCATTTAATGTTTAACTCTTTTGTTGTTCACAGTGTGCTCAGGTAGTCTTCATTTTATGGTTTATAAACATTCAGGATGGGGAAGTGGACTGAATAATGAGGGTTCTGCATCTCAGATTTTGGTAGGTCCTGTATTTTTATCGGGAACATGATATTTTGGAAATTATAATGACTGTAGACATCAGATTGTACACATTTACTTGTGCCATGTGAATCTTTCGGATCATTTCTATTGCTAGCCAGAATCGACAATGCTAGCAATATACTATCTCTCATCACGATTCTGGATATTAACACAACGGCATTTAGCAGCAATATCTTTCAGAAGGGGGATGTAACTAGACCCCCCCAATAATTGGATCAAAAGAATTTGACTGTATACGGAGGTGGAGAATACAGCTCTGCACCTTACTGGACCTTCTTTGCTGTGTTTCAGAAAAATGACCCAGTATGACAATGTCGGTAAGAGCTCTGAACCACTCTGCAATCTATCAACGATATCACACCATTAGTCACCCCAGATTTTGACAGTACTGTTCTCCTCAACAGCAACAACACTGCTCTCTTTTTGGGGAGGTGGAGGGGGGCATGTGAGTCAGTTCACAGTAAAGAACATTCGAGTCACCAGCGTGGGCGAGTTTGGTCCTGTCCCCAAACGTGCCAGCAACCGTGGAACAGTCAAATGGAACTATGCGACTTTCTTGGTGATGCGTAACAGTGTGGGCAGAGGTTCTGCTGCTGCTAGGACCAAGGCAGTGTCGTGGTGATCTCTGGTGAGGTTGGCGATGTTTGTGATAGGAGCCAGGACATAGTGATTGTCGCCCAGACCATGGAAAATTGGTTGTAGTTGTGATCCGGTGCCACAGACCAGCCTGATGCGACGATGGCCTGGGCTGCATCACAGGTGATGGTCTAGGTTTCTTCACATTCAGCCACAGGTACATCCAAGATAAATGAGCAGGCTGCTGCATGTATGGCTGCAGGTGCATTATCATCGATGATGGACCAAGTTGCTGCATGTCCAGACATCGGTACATCATTGATGATTTGCCATGTGTACATCATTGCAGTGATGGGTTGGACAGCTGCATCTGAATCAGTCTGTGATACCTTATTAGTAACTGTCTGCAGCATTATTCAGCTCAGATCTGTCTATGTATTGACAGTTCCTTGATTCATGTCATCAAGTGCACCTAGAGAAAACAACAATACGTCACATTAATAATCCATGCATGGAGTTGTGTTGTGTGTTAGTACTACTGCACAAGAATAGAAAGAAGTACAACTCACATATTCGCTGCTCGGTAAATGTCTTCATTACCCATAAACTAATGCTGGAGATGGGTCTTATAGCCTGTGGTTAAATATTGTCAACTACAAACAGTCAAGAACATATTGTATTTGTAAAGCCTGCATGCACTTGTGTGGCGCATTATAGAAAGAACCACTTCTCGTGTATTCGCATCATACGGGATGGGGGCATCCCCCATGAGCTCACAATGGAGAATGGCATCGGCCATAATATGTGGATCCCCTACACATCATCATCATCATTGGTAATTACAATAAGCATCCACTGCATTGCTCACACACATGAAGAGAAAGAGAGGGAGAGAAATGAATATTTACGTTTACATGAACCGAGAGTTATCCAACTGACACCCTCTGGAACGTCAAGTTTCCTCACGAGATCCTAGAAAGCACTGTCACTCATCAGGAGTGACAGTATGCTCCCATCTTCAACTGAAGAAGAAGAATGAGGAGAGATTAGTCATTACATTCCAGTAAAAAAGAAATATGCACACGAAAACGAATGGAAATGATGTCTACATGCCTGCAGAATCATCATGAGAGTCCAATATGTGGCACTTCGTAGCGACACCATCGTCATCAGCAGCAGCTATGCGACGCTTCAAGCGCACAGAACGCTGTCAGGGTATAGGCATGAACTAAAACAAAAGAACAGGGTAACAGCTGTTCCTACTGAAAACGACTCAGTGGGAACGAAGCGAATTTTGGGACGGTTACTAGTGACAAACACTACAGATTTACTCCAGCCAGTGGCCGGACGCTGTGGCCGCGTGGTTCTAGGCGCTTCAGTCTGGAACTGTGCTGCTGCTACGGTCGCAGGTTCGAATTCTGCCTCGGGCATGGATGTGTGCGATGTCTTTACGTTAGTTATGTTTAAGAAGTTCTAAGTCTAGGGGAATGATGATCCCAGATGTTAAATCCCATGGTGCTTAGAGCCATTTTACTCCAGCCAGTCTGCTGATTAGGGAATGAATGCTTGGAGAGCTACCGAGAAGCACCAAAAAGTCGTTTTGTCATTCTACTTACTATCAGAAAAAAGTGGCCCTTTTTATAGCTTAGAGCCGCATATTTCAGCCAGTAGGAAATGAGTATGCTTACTGCTGCGTAGGAAGGTATATTCAAGCATGTGTAGGTGTGAGTGAGTCGAGTTCGCGCACTGTAACACCACAACATCCTGTGATCAAAGGAAAGGTACTTCCGTTCGTTTCTTTGTGGATCACTATCATACTGGTGTTATTATATGAATGTAGGTGTGTGCTATATCATATTTGAGGCCGTATGTGGGCTGCAACACGTCAGACAAATATTCTTCGACTGATTTGCAGGACTTTCCCATTACTGGTGGAAGAACTACCCATGCACTCACGTGCAGGCAATCACCGGCAGCTGTCAGCCGCCGCTGTCTGCAGAGTCCTACCCACTCAGCGATATTGCTGGTACCCAGTGTAGAGGTGCCCGTGGCTGCATGGGGCTGACCAGCCACAGCGACTCAGAGCTGATCACTGACTGCACTGCGCACATCTGTATTTTAAAGTGGGTCTGTGACAAAGCTGTCGCAGTGACAGTAAAAAACATACCTTTTCCGGAACAGGTATGTATCTCAGTTCATGGATTAACTTGTTGGTTACTTAAATTATAACTCTAGTACCCAGTGAACCACAGAGACTGTGTATAATGAATCCTAATAGGGTGGCAGTTATTGAACTATACATCTACATCTACATCCATACTCCGCAAGCCACCGGACGGTGTGTGGCGAAGGGTACCTTGAGTACGTCTATCGTTTCTCCCTTCTATTCCAATCTCGATCGTGGAAAGAAAGATTGTCGGTATGCCTCTGTGTGGGCTCTAATCTCCCTGATCTTATCCCCATGGTCTCCCTGCGAGATATACGTAGGAAGGAGCAATATACTGCTTGACTCCGCGGTGTAGGTATGTTCTCGAAACTTCAACAAAAGCCTGTACCGAGCTACTGAGCGTCTCTCTCACAGTCTTCCACTGGAGTTTATCTATCATCTCCATAACGCTTTCGCTATTACTAAATGATCCTGTAACGAAGCGCGCTGCTCTCCGTTGGATCTTCTCTATCCCTTCTATCAACCTTGTCTGGTACGGATCCCACACTGTTGAGCAGTATTCAAGCAGTGGGCGAACAAGCGTACTGTAACCTACTTCTTTCGTTTTCGGGCTGCATTTCCTTAGGATTCTTCCAATGAATCTCAGACTGGCATCTGCTTTACCGACGATTTATTTTATATGGTCATTCCATTTTAAATCATTCCTGATGTCTACTCCCAGATAATTTATGGAATTAAGCGCTTCCAGTTGCTGACCTGCTTTATTGTACCTAAATGATAAAGGATCTTTCTTTCTGTGTATTCGCAGCACATTACACTTGTCTACATTGAGATTCAAACCGCCATTCCCTGCACCACGCGTCAATTCGTTGCAGATCCTCCTGCATTTCAGTACAATTTTCCAATGTTACATCCTCTCGATATATTTCAGCATCATCCGCAAAAAGCCTCAGTGAACTTCCGAGGTTATATATATATATATATATATATATATATATATATATATATAGTGAATGGCAAGGGTCCTACGACAGTCCCCTGCGGCACACCTGAAATCATGCTTACTTCGGAAGACTTCTCTCCATTGAGAATGACATGCTGCGTTCTATTATCTAGGAACTCTTCAATCCAATCACACAATTGGTCAGATAGTCCATATGCTCTTACTTTGTTCATTAAACGGCTGTGGGGAACTGTATCAAACGCCTTGCGGAAGTCAACGAACACGGCATTTATCTGGGAACCCGTGTCTATGGCCCTCTGAGCCACGTGGATGAATAGCGCGATCTGGGTTTCACACGATCGTCTTTTTCGAAACCCATGCAGATTCCTACAGAGTAGATTTCTAGTCTCCATAAAATTCATTATACTCTAACATAGTACATGTTCCAAAATTCTACAACTGATCGACGTTAGAGATATAGGTCTGTAGTTCTGCACATCTGTTCGACGCCCCTTCTTGGGAACGGGGATGACCTGGGCCCTTTTCCAATTTTTTGGAACTATATAAAATGAAGTCGTCATAACTTCTGAACAGTTTGCGTTAGGACGTTCAAATTTCACGGTTGGCCACGGGACATCATGGGAACTGTATGGATTGGTTTAGCGACGAAGCGTACTTGCATTTGGATGGATCCGTCAACAAGCAAAATTGGCACATTTGGGGGACTGCCAGATTGCATTTCGCGATCGAGACGTCTCTTCACTCACAGCAGGTGACTGTGTGGTGTGCAGTTTTCAGTCACAGTGTCTACCCAACGGTACGTGAAGGTTTGGAAGATGATTTCATCCCCATTATCCAAAGTGGTATTGATTTCTACAAGATGTGGTTCATGCAAGGAGGAGCTCGATCCCATCGAAGCAGGAGAGAGTTTAATTTCCTGGAGGAGCACTTTGGGGACCGCATTCTGGCTCTGGGGTATCCAGAGACCACTGGCCTGAGCCTCGATTGGCCGCCATATTCCTCAGATATGAACGCATGTGACTACTTTCTGTGGTCTTATATTTAAGACAAGGTGTACAGCGATAATCTCAAAACTGTTGCTGTGCTGAAAACAGCCTTTCAGGAGGTCATCGACAGCATCGATGTTCCGACACTTCAGTGAGTGATGCAGAATTTCGTTATTTGCCCGCGCTGCATCATTGCCAATGATGGCAGGCATATCGAACGTTTCATAACCTAAATCCGAATATCTGTAGTGACGTTTATATGGTGAATAAAGTATATGCACGCCGTAGTCTGGAACTAATCTAATCTTTTTTTCATATAGTTCAATAGTTCATATAGATACGCTGTACATGGATCCCGTAAGAGGAAGAGGAGATTGTGGATAAATAAAGCAAAGAAAGCACAGCTTTATAAAAATGACAAATTCATCTATTCATTATTTAACGTAAATGTGTTGGTACATTTCATGAAGCATAGATATAATCGCTCATGTGTCCACCACTATAATCTTTTCTGAGTCTCCAAATAGTTGGGCAGATATAATCTTCATGGTTCCCCTATTAACACACTGTCACGGAGCCACAAAACTTCTTCGTGGTCTTTGACACAAGCAATGTTCTCGTTAGGATTGTAGTTTAGGAGCGATATCACCATTCCTTAATACCGCTGTTGGTAATTGTTAAAACGATATCCGTGGTAATTTCAGGTTTATCAGGCAGCAGTCCGTCGAGTCTTGGTTCTCTGCGCTTTTCTGAGCGGTTTAGGTGAATAGTTGAAAACATTGACAATACTCATCCAGTGTTGGCAAACGCAAGGGATACAACTCATCCTAGCCAAAATTGTCCAGATTCGTCTTAAAGGCCCCACACGTCCGCGACTATTTTTAAACTTTGAGGCGACATCGTGGAATACCTCCGTTGTGAAGCAACATCGCCAAATTTATACTTACTGCTGCACAATTCTTGTGGGGGGCGAGTAATTAGTAACATGATTGTATGACAATAATGAGTACACCGCTGCGTTTGGTGGGAAGTCGCCTGATGACTCACATCCAGTACTGATGTCTATAGGGCTGTCTTGATAGTTTCATTCTGCCTAGAGCAATCAGTCAGAACTGGTACTGACTGTGTAAATCTCTGTGGGCTCATAGTAAAAAGAGCGAAACCTCGAATACATATTGTATAGAGTTCCGTTGTTCCAGTCAAGTTGTAAATTATCGCATGCGTATATAATGAATTCAGAAACGCTTTTGCATCGGTTAGGTTACACGTGTGAAACATGCAGGAATTCTTGGTCACATTCCTACTCTTGTGTGTCTACAGCCCCAGAACAATGAATCAAAGTGTCTGCAGTTGGACAGATGTTTTAATAGACCAGCTATGTCTTGAAGTGGTCGGTAGGATTGGATACTTTTAGAGTTCCCACAAATGGAAACTAAATGGCAGTTGAACACCCAAATGTAGCACACGTCAAAGTTTGAAACAGTCTCATTCGATATCGGTATATGCCGCACTTTACGCGCCAATTTATCCAAAACGACTTTATTTTACGCTGCTAGCGCTTCTTGAATATAAGCGTTCTTATCTGTAGTACATTGAACGAGAATTACTTCCAGATTGGCATTAAAATGACTCACTTATTGTCTTCAGAGAACCCCATAAGAATTTGGAGCGGAATGCACATACTAATCTGATTACTTAGTGAGCCATCCTGTGCTTTTTAGAATATCAGTGTCCGAATTTGATGCTGATACGTAACTTTTCAGCAGAGGTGTGACTCCAGGGTTTCTTGTGCAGTCGATTTAGACGCCATTACGTTCGTATCGTATCTCTTCAAACAACATGGCGAATACGTTATGGGTAAGTTGCGATGTATCTGCTGGAACGATTCCATCATTCTTCGTAACTGTGCTTTCCAAGTATAGGAAACTGGTGCTTGAATTTCTTAAATAATACTGATGCTGAACAAGAATGCTTACAACTGAATGTCGCAGAAGCAAACAGTTTCAGTCATCGTACTGAACTATAGTTGTTATTTCAAGTGATGTCATTACGACGTTGCAATTCTTTCAAATTAAGGAAGTCATAAGTCGAACATGTTAACACCTTCTTCATCTGGTACACACTGGAGTACTGACTGGTGTGTGTGTGTGTGTGTGTGTGCCGCTTTTGTACTTCATACCGATAGTGCTCATCCTGTTCAGATGAAGGTACACTATTTCAAATGAAGATGAACTGCGATTTTCACTCCTCAAAAACAACCAAATTTCTTTCCTGGTCAACGATGCTCATCTTTTATTGGACCACAGGGACCTCAACGTATTTCTAACCTGGTCCCATTGTAGTAAAACAATTGTAGATCGACCATTGTGAGACGCCCTGCTGAACCCGCAGGACAGGACAGATAGTTTAAGTTGCGGAAAGAAGCCAAAATAAGCGTCTGTTAGTTACACTCGAACATACAACCTTTTATTTGATCAAACATTGCAAGAGCCAAGAAAAAATAAAAAAACACAGCTTTAATTTTGGAACTTAATTAGCGGCTGAATTCCCCGTACAATCTCATGCCTTAAGGGCAAGAGTACTTTAATTTAAAAACGGCTGAAAGCCAATAACTTAGAGCTCAACCAAAATCTGAGATTTAAAAGGCAAAGCAAAAAAAAAAAAAAAAAAAAAATGGTTCAAATGGCTCTGAGCACTATGCGACTTAACTTCTGAGGTCATCAGCCGCCTAGAACTTAGAACTAATTAAACCTAACTAACACAAGGACATCACACACATCCATGCCCGAGGCAGGATTCGAACCTGCGACCGCAGCGGTTGCTCGGTTCCAGACTGTAGCGCCTAGAACCACACGGCCACTCCGGCCAGCAAAGGCAAAGCCTTATCTTAAAACTGTTCCTTAATTAGGCTGAAGGTCCAGAGAATCTGACACTTTAAAAGCAAAGACAACTCAAATTCAAAATCGGCTTAAGGCCCAACGCTTAAGACTCAAAAATATTAATTTTAAAATACCAAAGTGAACCGTGAATTTACCTTCAAAACATTTTCTTAAGAATTTACTTTATTTACTAACGATTCACGAAGAACATTAACACATTTAATTACACTATGTGGGCGTGGAAGTAGTTGCCAGTGGGTAACTGATGAATACAAATTAAATTTATTTCAACAAATGGAAATTTTATTTCTAAAAGCCCTTTTTTTTTTTAAACAGATTTAAAATTATAATCAGAAAGCACCTTCAAAATATAAAGTTATAATTTTATTCAGAGGCAGAAAGAACAAATACTAACAGTATGAGCTTTCAGGCTGAGAACCTTGCCGCTGCCTTTTGACAAAGCCGTAGTCACGACAACTCACAACGATCTCTGAAAGACTACACTGGTGCAAATCTGCAACACACCAGATTACTTTAAACTTAAACTTTTAACAACTCACACAAGCACATAAACCATGCACCCCGCAGGAGGGATGGAAATGGTACAAAACATTGACATTAAAAAAATTAACTTGCCACCGAAGGTGCAACTTAATTAAAAAAAAAAAAACTTACGGTGGAAGGGTGGAACTTTATATACTAAAATGACCATTTAAATAAAAACCCATGAAATGCACTCTTACATAAAATGTACAAACATGCTCTACATTACACATATACCGCTTCTCAAGATGATAGGCAAGATAAAAACATAATGCAGGAATTCGGCCGTTAAACTTCAAGCAATAAATTCGTCAACACCAAATCCGACAAACATGACAGAGGCAGCGATTAAGGTATGGCAGTTTGACAGGGAGATTACTGAACACCCGAACCGCAGGTTGCTCTAACCTGCCTCTACTCCACAAGGGAAAAACTGACCACCCAATTCAAAAAAAACCACATTCCCGCAGGTGGGCAAACGGAGAAGAATGATGAGACGACCACCAAAACAAAGCGGCTGCTGACCTCACCAAGAAAACAAGTAGAATGTAACAAGTAAATGAAACAACATATCTCCAATCACTTAACTTCTAATAAACTGCCATTTCTCGAGAAGACCTGGCGCAGCACCCCCAAATCGTTCTCCCGAACCGTCCGCTGCCAGCCGCTTCAACGGTCGCAGGAAGGCGCGCCGATCTCCCGTCTCACGGCGTCGCAGCTCGCACCGGCGAGGCCGATGTCGTGGGTTGACTCCTGTTGCTCTCGTGTCGACCGCGAAGCCACTACCCCTCGCTATACGACGCGGCCCACTGGACTCACGTGGCGACCTTACATGCGCCGACGCTCAAGGTGGACAAGTCATCTTGTGTCTCAGTGCGCGACCGACCAACCGATCGATCCAACTACCAATGACCGTTGCCCGAGCAACTCGAGCAGACTGGCGGCCTAACGCGCAAACTCAGATGCAGGAACTCAGTCCAGACCGGGATCCACTAGCTGAGTTCTGTTGCTGGCGGAGTGGCAAGACTCATTTGCCGGCTTTAAAGTTTGATCCAAACGACAGACATACTAGCACTCCGACGACAGACAAAAAAAAAAAAAAAAAATAACTGCCGCACAAATGCGAACGAGAAACGGACCAGCAACTGGTGACGCGAGACTGACCCAGACTCACTCCGACTGACCAACAGATCGATCCAACCGCCAATGACCGTTGCCTGAACAAACTCGAGCATACTGGCGGCCTAACATATACTAGCACTCCGGACGACAGACAGACGCTGACTGCCCCACACTGACCCGGCTGACCAACTAACCCACTGGCGAGATGTAGCGGCCCTTAAATGCACGGTATTAGGAAACCTTTCCCCTTTCCCACCAGAGGGAGAGACCAAAGCTGCGATTGTCACAGCGGTGCCACCGCCAGAAACGGAGGGCGACTGCTCCACACAACGCGCTGCGGCGCGCTCTTCGAAACAGCAATTTTTACCACGGCTCTTAAATTAGGCTGAAGGCCCAAACCGTCTGACGCCTTAAGGGCAAAACAGCCTTACTTTAAAAATCAGCTAGAATCCATACAAGTACAAACAACAAGGTCAAACAAAAAAAGGCAGTACACCCAAGGGCGCTTAGAAGTTCTGAGGGTCGGCATGGAATTCAAACACTAATGTTCACTTAGGTGAGACAGGCAGTCGGCCCAATCATTGTCGATTCTACGACAGCCCAACCAACAGACAGTCAACGGACCCACCGATGAGATAACCTCTGCTTCACCCGACCAGCTCACAACAAGGAGTTAAGTGGAACATTGTAGAAGGTATTGGCGCTCACAACCAATCATACATTGAGCTTTCGAACTACACACCGTGCTGGACAGCAACAACACGATGAGGAAAATACACTGCCTGAATTTATGTCAACGGCCAGGGCAGCTAACCAGAATGTTAACGGCCATAAGGCAGAAGATTCCGCTGGTGGACTGCAATTCAAATAACCAAGTACAGTTAAACTCCACCGCAGAGTGTCTAAAATTTGCCATCTTGAAAACACACGTTGTTGCTCGAGGGAATATCCCAACACCCGACAACGAACTTCTAATGACACAACGTGAACAGTCGTGACTTGCTGGTAGATTAAGTAAAAACTTAACTGTCATGCCCAGGACCGGTGAGCCATGAACCTCATAGCAATGGGAAAAGCACCACACATTATGACACTGCATAGAGGCCGCCAGTGGGCCTGGCCGAACTACGTGCCACGGAGACTTCCTCGCTGCTCCACGCCAACCGACCAACTTCCCGCACGCAGCCCAGCCGGAAACTATAAGCCAAAGATATTCCAAAGTGTGAGTACACACCGCTGCTGCCACCCGCGGAAAGAGAGCATCCAAGGTTTAATCCAACACACAGCATGAGGAATCCATGGCTCACATTGTTTTATGATTTAGTTGCGATATTACGCTGAACTAAGTCAACAAAGGTCATGCTAACAGGCAGAAGATCCTCACAGATCAGATTCGTATATTTTCTAGGTATTATTAGTGAAAACATAACTCCTTGAGAAACCGAGTATTGATCCTTTTGGGGTTTTCCGGCTAAGGTCCATTGTGCGTTTTTCGTTTTTATCTCTGTTTTGAATGTATTAATCTCAAATGTTTTACAGATTGTTCTCTCCAAAGGAGCACATAGGTTCAATAATATTAAGACCTGCGAAAATTCATCCTCATGCTTAAAAAGACCACTCCTAGACTATGTGAGCTATATTAACAAGCGCTCTGTCGTATTGGAACACCGCATCACCATTGGGGAACAAACGTTGTACGAGGAGATGGGACTGATCAGCGAAAATGTTCACATAATGGAGCCCATGGAATACCACGACAGGGCTATCCTCATCTCCTCCGAACCCCCGCCATGTTTCACTCTTGTGACTTAAATTCTGTCAGAACTTGGAAATAGTGTGAAACAATACTAGTCCAACCGAATAACGTTCTTCTATTGCTGCGTAGTCGAGATTATGTGACATAAATCTTCGGTATGGTGGCTCGTGAAACACCGAACACTTCAATTACCTTGGTTGTTGAAACACTTACCATATTAGCACCAACAATTTGGCCATGGTCTAGTTCACTAACCTCTGACGCATTGCATTCCCAACTACGAGGAACACTATTGTAGCCAGGACTAACACATGACGCGTATTGAGGACATTGCACAGGCGCCGTCAAATAAAACAGCACCATCTGCAGGATTGACTAGCATCTGTACTTGTATTCAAGCATACTTTTATCGCTGTGTTTGCATATTGTCGTTCAACCTATTTGTGTCCCTCTCCGATGTCCGAACCGTAGTTAGGCAAGACTCAGTGAAACAACTAGCACTTCTAAAGATGTCCAGTGTAGCTATCGACGACACGTTAAGAACGGAAAAATTTCATGGAACATGTCAGTACAAACATGAAGATTTACCAAATGTGCACACATTCGCTGGTGAAAGCCTTTCATGTAATGTGTGTTACAACTGGGATTCTTACTTTATCGTAGCTAATTTCCAGGAATAGCAGTAAAAGTTTTTAAGCTCTCTGTGGTGCTAGAATCGAAGAACATGACTCACCTTGATTTGGCAAACAATGAAGTGCCCAAAGCAGTAGCATACACGTGTTTTGTTGAATCCCTGTAACGTTGTGCGGTTTCAACAACCCAGCAAACATCTTCAAAACATCCTTTCCAGAGGAATGGCGCCTTGAAGAAAGCATCCAGAACGGCTGTGCGAAATAGATGCCAGCACTGTCAGAAGTGTGCAGGGCGCCTTCGGTGCTACGAAGGCGCACACGGCAGTAAAGTGTTGTCATCGCCAAAATTCCCTCAGAACGGAAATCGCTATACTGACGACAACTGGCCTCGCCGACGAGTGGTGAAACGCGTGGGAAACTTCTTGTTTCTGGATCGCTGCTATATTGTCACCTGTAAGAGAAAGGGCGTAACCATCAGAATCTGCTGTGAGAGACATGTAACAAATCGTTTGGGTGCAAAGTACAGTAATGGAAAAAAATCGAGACACCAAAATGAAATTAACGTATAGTAATGAAATTTCGCGAAAACACTGCTGGCCATTAAAAATGCTACACCAAGAAGAAATGCAGGTGATAAACGTATATTCATTGGACCAATTTATTATACTAGAACTGATATGTGAATAAATTTACACGCAGTTCGGGTGCATAGATCCTGAGAAATCAGTACTCAGAACAACCACCTCTGGCCGTAATAACGGCCTTGATACGCCTGGACATTGGGTGAACGAGAGCTTGGATGGCGTGTACAGGTACAGCTGCCCATTCAGCTTCAACATGATACCACAGTTCATCAGGAGTAGTGACTGACGTATTGTGACGAGCCAGTTGCTCGGCCACCATTCACCAGACGTTTTGAATTGGTGAGACATCTGGAGAATGTGCTGGCCAAGGCAGCAGTCGAACATTTCCGTTATCCAGAAAGGCCCGTACAGGACATAAAACATGCGGACGTGCATTATCATGCTGAAATATAGGTTTTCGCAGCGATCGAATGAAGGGTAGAGCCACGGGTCGTAACACATCTGAAATGTAACGTCCACTGTTCAAAGTGCTGTTAATGCGAACAAGAGGTAACCGAGACGTGTAACCAATGGCATACCATCACGCCGGGTGATACGCCAGTATGGCGATCACGAACACACCCTTCCAATGTGCGTTCACTACGATGTCGCCAAACATGGATACGACCATCATGATGCTGTAGACAGAACCTGGATTCATCCGAAAAAATGACGTTTTGCCATTCGTGCACCCAGGTTCGTCGTTGAGTACACCATCGCAGGCGCTCCTGTCTGTGATGCAGCGTCAAGGGTAACCGCAGCCATGGTTTCCGAGCTGATAGTCCATGCTGCTACAGACGTCGTCGAACGGTTCGAGCAGACGGTTGTTGTCTTGCAAACGTCCTCATCTGTTGACTCAGGGATCGAGTCGTGGCTGCACGATCCGTTACAGCCATGCGGATAAGATGCCTGTCCTCTCGACTACTAGTGATACGAAGCCGCTGGGATCCAGCACGGCGTTCCGTATTACCCTCCTGAACCCACCGATTTCATATTCTGGTAACTGTCACTGGATCTCGACCAACGCGAGCAGCAATGTCGCGATACGATAAACGGCAATCGCGATAGGCTGCAATCCGACCTTTATCAAAGTCGGAAACGTGATGGTACCCATTTCCCCTCCTTACACGAGGCATCACAACAACGTTTCACCAGGCAACGCCGGTCAACTGCTGAGAAATCGGTTGGAAATTTTCCTCATTTCAGCACGTTGTGGATGTCGCCACTGGCTCCAACCTTGTGTGAATGCTCTGAAAAGCTAATCATTTGCATATCACAGCATCTTCTTCCCGTCGGTTAAATTTCGCGTCTGCAGCACGTCATCTTCGTGGAGTAGCAATTTTAATGACCAGTAGTGTACTTTTGTCTGGGTAACATATTAAACATCACAGGTTAATGTAAGCAGGAGGCAAGCCAGTTCAAATTTGAAATGCTGGTACATCAGTAAGCAGTGCAACAGCCAAATGCAAACATCCAAACGTGTAGGCGTTGTGTTGCACAGGTGCCGGATATCAGTTTTTGGGTGGACTTCCATGCTTCGTACACCTCGTCAGTCAACACAGGAACGGTTAATGCTGTTTGTGGATGACGCAGGAGTTCTCGTCAGATGTTGTCCAACATGTGCTCGACTGGAGACAGATCAGGTGCTCGACCAGGCCAAGGCAAAACACGTCGACACTCTGTAGAGCAGCTTGCTGTACATCGGCAGTATATGGGCGAGCGTTATCCTGTTGGAAATTACTCTCCGCAATGCTGTTTATGAATGGCAGTACAAAAGGTCGAATAACCAGACTGACGTACAAATTTGCGTCAGGGCGCGTGGGGTAAGCACGAGAGTGCTCCTGCTGTCTTACGAAACCACGCCCCAGAGCATAGCTCCAGGTGTAGGTCCAGTGCTCCTAGCGTGGAAACGGGTTGATTTCAGGCCCTCAGCTGGCCTCCTTCTAACCAACACATGAACATCACGGGCACCGGGGCAGAACCACCCTTCATCAGAAAACACAACAGACCTCTACCCTGGCTTCCAAATAGCTCGCGATTGACACCACTGATGTCAGAATTCTCGGTGGCTTAGTGTTGCTGGAGTGTACGCTGTAGTGTGTCTGACACGGAGATGTCTTCGCCGTAACAGATTTTTGACTGTTGTGTCACTGAGTTGCCAAGTGCGGCTCGCATTGCTGCTGCAGATGCGCCAGAGCCATACGCCGAACAAGATGGTCTCTTTCGGTGGTGCCACGCGGCCGTCCGCATCCCAGTCTTGTAGCGACCATACATTCCTGTGGCCAACGCTTCCAGCAGTCATGTACAGTAGTTACATTCGTGCCAAGTCTTTCTGCAACATCGCAGAAGGAACATACAGTTTCTCGTACCCCTATTGCACGACCTGTTTCTAATTCACTGAGATGATGCCTTAAAGGCATTCTTGACTTACATAAGCCTTTCCGCAGTGGTAACACCGATTCCCGTCAGCCCGGGTTCCCGGGTTCGATTCCCGGCGGGGTCAGGGATTTTCTCTGCCTCGTGATGGCTGGGTGTTGTGTGATGTCCTTAGGTTGGTTAGGTTTAAGTAGTTCTAAGTTCTAGGGGACTGATGACCATAGATGTTAAGTCCCATAGTGCTCAGAGCCATTTGAACCATTTTTGATTCGCGTCAGATCAGCGAAGTTAAGCGCTGTCGGGCTGGCTAGCACTTGGATGGGACCATCCGGTCTGCCAGGCGCTGTTGGTAAGCGGGATACACTCAGCCCTTGTGAAACAAACTGAGGAGCTACTTGATTAAGAAGTAGCGGCTCCGGTCTCGGAAACTGACATACGGCCGGGAGAGCGGTGTCCTGACCACACCACATGCCCTTCCATATCCGCATCCAGTGACGCCTATGGGTTGAGGATGACACGGCGGGCGGTCGGTACCTTTCTGCCTTCATGGCTTGTTCAGGAGGAGTAACTTACATAAACTCACCAATACAATTGTCAAATGTAACTGGTGCCTTACAACCGTTACAGCGTGTATTTAAAGGAAACCTGAACTGCATCCTCATAATGGTGCTACAAGAGCCACTCTAATGCGACTGGCGCGAAACTGGAACAGACATCATCTTCCAGATGTAGAAACGCGGCGAGGAACTGTCGTTTATGTCACAGAACTCCTTCTTAGTGCTGGGATTCTTTTCCCCGTCAGTGTATATGAGCTGCTGAGGTTTAACCCACTGGCACTATTATACCTTCTGCGATACTGTCGAAGGAGCTTACACAACTATGAGATTGATTATTCTCGTAAAGACATCCCTGTGCACAGTATTCTCGGTTTACTTGTCGCTTCAAATTCTTCTCGGATCTTCGACTAAATTCCCATTGTCTTCCTTAGAAACAACAGGCTTCCCTAGCGTCTTGTGTGGAGATCATTTGCGGCATGTAGACGTCGTCACATCATGCTACCAGAGATTATTTCCATTTGTCCACTGGTGGTTTCAATGGTCTCGTAGGAACATAAACAATACAGTGCATTTCTCTGAGTCTATTCTGCGTCCAGACCTCGCTTCTAGCCACTGCTATTATTATAGCTGCTGTCTGTGATGAGAAAGTTAACGCGCATTCTATTTTCTACTGCTTCTTTAACAATGCAAACTACTGTCTAATGAACCGTAGGGAATTTGTAAGATGTTTTGGTCCTATATTAAAGCAGTCAAGAGGATGGAAGCCATCTGTCCACGCACTCTGAGATCATAATGGCACTGAAGCGAATGACGACATAGGAAAGGACGAAATACTAACGTTTTTCCAAAACTGTTTGACAGAGAAAGATCGCAGTGTTTTGCCTCCTTTAAGACGGCACAGGAACGAAAAAATGGTTGACAGTGAATCAAGTTTGACAGAAAAGATTTTTTGAGTTTCTTGATCCTGCTTTTTGTAAGTTTGAGCGAAGTTAGACTGCGAGCGTGTGAGTAGAGCTTTATTTTCTAGTGCAGTAAATTTGATTTGATTGTTGTAGCTCAGAACCGCACACGTGGAATTAATCGCTGTTATATAACACACTTCATTCCATTCAGTGTAAAATAAGGAGATTATACATCACTTAATTACAGAGTCATTTACATTATTTAAATTTAGGTCCTTATCCATAGGACCGGTCGAACAGAAGCCTGTCGACATGTTCCAGTACATACACGAATACTGACGCTTTTGCCGAGTAAGAAGGCATGTTTTTGTACGAGCACGAAAACGTCATGCGACGTAAGCCTCTTTGCATGGGAGGTGCATTTCGCGACGACAGCAACCACTTTGTCCCGCTTTAATGCCAAACACTCCATCAGTCTCCCCGTCTCCACGATAAAAGTGCTCTACGCACCGGAAACAAACCTATATAAATAACAAACGTCTCGTCAGTTACAAGGAACTGTTCATACAGCAAGAGCAAAAGCAAGTAAACTGAAAGATTACAATAACTATGCGTGACTCAAAATGTGATTATTCTCCTCTGCAGCCGGAACAATCAAAAGAAAAATGTCAGAGACGATAATGTAACCACTAGAACAATCTCTTTAAAGCCATCGTCTTAAAATCTAATTTCTACACTGTTTATTTTAGTGTAAATTAGGATTTATTCGACTAGAACTGCTCGTATAGCTTAAGACATGTTTTGCAACTTGGACAGCTGAAGCAACCGGTTGGTTTTCGTGTTCCGTTCATTGAAAAATTGGTAACATCGTCCGTCGCTGAGGCGGTTACCATCTGGCAGTCTTCCCGGTAAATGAGACGGAAAGTAGTACGAAAGCTCAGAATTACGTAAAGTAAATGAACTGGAGTCATTCAATCTAGAATTCCGTTTACAACACAGGGAACACCTGTCGGGATACCAATACGGTCCTACACAGAGTATGAGAAAGAACTTGCCTCTCTTCCAGCAGCAGTGTACCGGCAGGTCTTTGGTCGAGCGAAGTGTTGGGGATGATAGGAAAAAAGCACAGGTCATCCCCGTTTTTAAGAAAGGTCACCGAAGAGACGCACAAGACTATAGGCCTATTTCTCTGATGCCGGTCAGTTGTAGACGTTTGGAACATGTTCCATGCTCGAGTATTATGAGGTTTTCGAATGGTTCAAATGGCTCTGAGCATTATGAGACTTAAAATCTGAGGTCATGAGTCCCCTAAAACTTAGGGATGTGTGTGATGTCCTTAGGTTAGTTAGCTTTGAGTAGTTCTAAGTTCTAGGGGACTGATGACCTCAGATATTAAGTCCCATAGCGCTCAGAGCCATTTGAATTACAGGGTGATTTTTTCCACCAGATATATACTCTAGGGATTGATGGACGAGAGGATGCGGAACAAAAAACATCTAATGAACTTACGTCCGAAAATTTATGGTTTCCAACCTAGAGACCATTTATTCAATCATACACTGTTAGAGAGACTGCGGCCTAATACGCGCTCTACCATGCAGGCACGGTTAAATTACGTGTTGTAGATGGTTTGCATGTGCCTCAAAGCATGCTTGTACCCGCCTAGCGTGTTCGGTCTCACACGTTCACATCTGCCAGGCTGTATACGAACAGTGTCCAGGGCAGCATGAATACGCTGCTCCAGTGACCCCACATCTGGAATGGGCCTTGCATGCACGATACTTTCAGATGGCCCCCTAGCCATAAATGGCACAGGCTGAGATCTGGTGAACGAGCAGGCCATGCAACTGGACCTCCACGTCCGATCCATGGAACCGCGGAAGACACGAATGAGACGCGTCCAGACGTTTAACAGCGAAATGGGCTGGAGAACCATCATGTAGCAGCCACATAACGATTCGAATCACCAGTGGCACCTCTTCCAGCGTGGGAAGCAAAGTCAACCGCTAGAAACGCAGTTACACTCCTGGAAATGGAAAAAAAAACACATTGACACCGGTGTGTCAGACCCACCATACTTGCTCCGGACACTGCGAGAGGGCTGTACAAGCAATGATCACACGCACGGCACAGCGGACACACCAGGAACCGCGGTGTTGGCCGTCGAATGGCGCTAGCTACACAGCATTTGTGCACCGCCGCCGTCAGTGTCAGCCAGTTTGCCGTGGCATACGGAGCTCCATCGCAGTCTTTAACACTGGCAGCATGCCGCGACACCGTGGACGTGAACCGTATGTGCAGTTGACGTACTTTGAGCGAGGGCGTATAGTGGGCATGCGGGAGGCCGGGTGGACGTACAGCCGCAGTGCTCAACACGTGGGGCGTGAGGTCTCCACAGTACATCGATGTTGTCGCCAGTGGTCGGCGGAAGGTGCACGTGCCCGTCGACCTGGGACCGGACCGCAGCGACGCACGGATGCACGCCAAGACCGTAGGATCCTACGCAGTGCCGTAGGGGACCGCACCGCCACTTCCCAGCAAATTAGGGACACTGTTGCTCCTGGGGTATCGGCGAGGACCATTCGCAACCGTCTCCATGAAGCTGGGCTACGGTCCCGCACACCGTTAGGCCGTCTTCCGCTCACGCCCCAACATCGTGCAGCCCGCCTCCAGTGGTGTCGCGACAGGCGTGAATGGAGGGACGAATGGAGACGTGTCGTCTTCAGCGATGAGAGTCGCTTCTGCCTTGGTGCCAATGATGGTCGTATGCGTGTTTGGCGCCGTGCAGGTGAGCGCCACAATCAGGACTGCATACGACCGAGGCACACAGGGCCAACACCCGGCATCATGGTGTGGGGAGCGATCTCCTACACTGGCCGTACACCACTGGTGATCGTCGAGGGGACACTGAATAGTGCACGGTACATCCAAACCGTCATCGAACCCATCGTTCTACCATTCCTAGACCGGCAAGGGAACTTGCTGTTCCAACAGGACAATGCACGTCCGCATGTATCCCGTGCCACCCAACGTGCTCTAGAAGGTGTAAGTCAACTACCCTGGCCAGCAAGATCTCCGGATCTGTCCCCCATTGAGCATGTTTGGGACTGGATGAAGCGTCGTCTCACGCGGTCTGCACGTCCAGCACGAACGCCTGTTCAACTGAGGCGCCAGGTGGAAATGGCATGGCAAGCCGTTCCACAGGACTACATCCAGCATCTCTACGATCGTCTCTATGGGAGAATAGCAGCCTGCATTGCTGCGAAAGGTGGATATACACTGTACTAGTGCCGACATTGTGCATGCTCTGTTGCCTGTGTCTATGTGCCTGTGGTTCTGTCAGTGTGATCATGTGATTTATCTGACCCCAGGAATGTGTCAATAAAGTTTCCCCTTCCTGGGACAATGAATTCACGGTGTTCTTATTTCAATTTCCAGGAGTGTAGGTCTGGCCTGTTAGGCGACGTGTAACGAACACTGGTCCCAAAATGTGATCGCCAATTATCCCCGCCCACACATTCCGACTACACCGAAGCTGATGAGTCGCTTTCACTATACCATGGGGGTTCTACATAATATCCCACAGATGGCTGTTATGTAAGTTGGAGATACCACTCCGCGTAAAGGTGACCTCACCTGTGAATAGAATGTATGTCACAAATCCTAGAATTGTGGTTGCCTGGTGAAGAAATCAGTGAGAAAACTGTATCGTTACACTTCAGATCATAACCTACTGATCTGAGTGTGCTTTTACGAGCACATGAGTGCGTGTGCATCACTGCGTGGGTGCGTGTGTGTGCACGTATGTACGTGAGGGTGGATGCATCATTGGATGCATCTTTTAACGTAGCAAATTATTACGAGTTGTCATCTTGCATTGAAAGCGTAACTTGCCGTGGAGCCGAGAGGTGGGCAGACGTCTGGTTCTCACGCTACCACGGCTGACACTGGCTACTGGACCGAGCGAGCAATGTACAGTACTGTGTGCAATACGTTACACATACCCTGTATTAAATATTAATCGATCTTTTTCATACTCAGTATGCCAAATTCTGTGGACAACCCTACCATACTGTCAAAATTTCAAATCAATAACGTCGATATTTTCGGAGAATAAATTTTCACCTAAAACACATAATAACCGTGCTGGAATTGTGAAACCTGTGTCTGGGACTATCAAGAGGATAGGTTCCCATAATCTATGTGTCTGGAAATTTCTTTACTTTCGTTACCACACATCTCTGATGTAATTTAAAATACTTTGCAAAATTATTATTTCATCGCGTTTTGGGTTGTGTGAGTGTTTTGGAGAGACACAGAGTAAATGGAGGACATAGGTAAAGTGAGAATGTGATATAGTATTAAAACTACCCTAATGTAAGTGTGACAAAGTCGCTGCGCAATAGTGCAATAGTGGAATTTGTGACGAATTTCCGAGCGAGGTTGATTTCGTAAAAGTCAGCTAGCAGATGCGTTGAGTACGAAATTTATTAGTAATTTAGTTGAAGAAATGAATCGTATTTTGTCTTCAATAAATTTTATTTACTTCCAGAAATACGAAATTTCTATTCTAAATTACTTGTGGTAACATGATTAACTGACATTAGAAATACCGCTCGAGATGAACTGACTGGGTGCTTATTATACTAACCAATAGCAAACCAGCATTTCCCGAGCGTTTCAATAAGGTTTTGTGCCTCAGATCTATGAGTCGAGATAGTCGCTCGGAAGCTGTCTTCTGGTAAACACCTATGTTAAAGCGGACTGACCAAATTTGTAGCCGGCCGAGGTGGCCGAGCGGTTCTAGGCGCTACAGTCTGGAACTGGGAGATCGCTACGGTCGCAGGTTCGAATCCTGCCTCGGGCATGGATGTGTGTGATGTCCTTAGGTTAGTTAGGTTTAAGTAGTTCTAAGGTCTAGGAGACTGATGACCTCAGAAGTCCCATTGCGCTCAGAGCCATTTGAACCATTTTTGAACCAAATTTGTACCAGAATCAGGAAATTCGCACGCTTGATCGGTTCTCGAGTCGTTGATGAAGAGCAGATGGAGTCATATTGAATATTTTTGTGAAATATTGAGCGTTGTGAGTACATTTGGAGATATTCTCGTGTAAATCTGTCATATCGTCCATAAACTCCACGTGGAATGTTTCGTGCAGATAACGGGACATTATGGCAAGCACTTCTTTACAAGAAGACTACTGAACCAGTGAATGTGTTACCTCGCATGCAGTCGTGGGTCAGTGACTGTTTGGGACGTTTCAAATATCGAATCGGACTAAATATCTTCTGACTGCTTTTGGGTGTGAACTTGTTACAGAGACAGTCAGTAATATTGCATAATTTACGTCGGGATATTACATACGGCCTTGATAGCCATTTTTCTTGTTTTAAAGACAATAAACGAACTTAAAGGAAATTTTAGATATTTTTCCATACGAGTCAAGCAAAATTCCCGAACGCTCGATAATTTAAGTAACTTTCGGCTACTACCCCTGAACTGGACTTACTTTGCCTTTGTGTGGTAGGTATTTTGTCAAATTTTCGTCAACACTGATTTTGTCGGCTAAACCAGTACCTACCATCGCAGAACGAAGGGGCAGAGAAGCTGAAGCCTATCCAGCTAGGTTAATAGACTGTTTAAAGGTTGCTCACCCGCCCTGACACAATCTGTACATACCAGCAATGAGTTAAAGAAGGAGTAGTGGAATATTAGAAACAGCAGTGTTTGTTAGGTCGTTTGTAAGTGTGTAGATAGGAAAGGACGTCATACACAGTATTTAAATTGACGTCAAACCGCGCCAGTAAGTAGTTCCTTTCTGGGGCATGGGAATTAGTTACTTTATAAATATGTTTAATCGTTTACTCATTTGTGACTAATTGCACTGTAGAAATGATATGGGGGTGAATGAACAACTAAGTAACCAAATTACTATCTAAGAAGATAATGCACTTTCTAGGATATATGCTCTACGTCCATTGCAGATCCTTCAATTTTATCTGTTACTAGTGTATTCGAAAAGGAAATTTGTCACAGTTAGTTAGTGATTGTCACTATTCGTCCTTAAAGGCAGCGTAGCGCTAGAGTCATCCATAAATGTTGTATAGTACTGCTGCGTCGGAGACGATGTATGGTCACAGTCAATTAAGAACGGACTTGCAATTTTGATTATGGTTCTGCATCAATTGCAGAATATTGCAGGACAAATGAAAATCTGTGTTGGAATCGAACTCGGGGGATTTCCCGGTTGTCACGAGCGGTCGCCTTTAATGACCCGAGCTATCGCAACACTCTTCCAGGTGCGACCCAAATCGCCTTAAATATGACGTCAGTTCTATGTGGACGTGGACATGAGCGAGGCTTTGATTTGCAGCGATAGCTTAGGAACGATCGCATGAAGCGCGATAGCTAACGGGGCGGCCGACCACAACTCTATGCAGTGTCACTTGCTGGCTACATCCGGGGCACCACTTACACACTTTTTATAGCCGAATATGGACATGCCTTACCTTCATCAGCAATTCCCAAAGGTGCTCAGAGAAAAATGGTTCAAATGGCTCTGAGCACTATGAGACTTATCTTCTGAGGTCATCAGTCCCCTAGAACTTAGAACTACTTAAACCTAACTAACCTATGGACATCACACACATCCATGCCTGAGGCAGGATTCGAACCTGCGACCGTAGTGGTCGCGCGGTTCCAGACTGTAGCGCCTACAACCGCTCGGCCACCACGGCCGGCTCAGGCTCGGAGAAAATCCTGAAGAATACGGTGGAGGTGCCAATAGATTTCAAAGCGCTTAACATGCTGAAAAGTGAATGAAAATACCCCTAATGACACATTTAACCCCCCCCCCCCCCCCACGAACTATGGATCATCGACTTCCCTAGGCTTGCGTGCCCCTACAACAAGCATGGATGCGCCATAGATGCAACCACATCAGAGAAATACCTGTGGAGAGACCAAGAAACATAATTCTTCCTGAAGAAGGACAGCAGCATTTGCAGTAGTTGCAGCAGCAAGTCTGAACGAACCACTGAACTGGCAATAACGCAACATGAACTTTCCATGCTGGAACTGTAGTGCCGCTGTCATTACATGGGAAAGTCAGAGAGAATATGTCGAGGTATATTGCAGTGACTGCTAGTTACTGGCGAGCGGAGGGTGTTGTCATTTTGATTATAGCGATAAACCTATCATGTTATTGTCAGATGGGCCAGGCTTGCTTGGTGAAACATGACAGTGCAAAGGTAAAGCACAGTTATTGCGGTGCAGGCAAGGCTATTCCTCTACCAGTGGCTTTCGGTGGCGTTTCCGTGTACGTGGCTGGAAGTGGCGCATTGGCGTCGAAGATGGGATGCTACGTTGCACAAATAACGGTAATTTTGTGTCAGTTTCATTCACAGTCCAGCAGTTCTACCAGTAAGTGGGAGGAAGGCAGATGAGGAAACCACATGGAGCTGCCACCACGTGTTTAAGTCTCCGTCACAGCACCAGATTCCCACAATAAAAAGAAAACGACTGTCTGAACGCCTCAGTACGAGCTCTAATTTCCCTTATCTCTGAATGGTGATCTCTGCGTGTTTTGAAAGTTGCTGGTAATAATATATGCTCTACATCTTCGACCAAGATCGGATTTTGTAATTTAATGAGCAGCCCCTTCCGTTTAGCGCGTCGTCTATCTGCAATTATGCCTCACTTCAAACTTTCTATAAGATTTGCAACGCTCTCGCGATGGGTAAATGTACCAGTCACAAATCTTGCCGCTATTCTTTGGACTTTCTCAATCTCTTGAATGAGACCCTACTGGTAAGGGTCTCATACAGACGAACAATACCCTAGAACTGGAAGAGCTAACGTATTGTAAGTAACTTCCTTTGTTGAAGGACTGCAGCGCTTCAGGATTCTACCAATAAACGGCAATCTAGAGTTCGTCTTACGCGTTACTTGCGTAATCTGATCGTTGCATTTGAGATCATTTCGAATAGTCACAGCCAGATACTTGACGGATGTTACTGCTCCCAAAGACTGGGCGTTTATTTTATACCCATCCATTAAAGGGGATTTTTGCTTTGTTATACACAGTAGGTTACACTTACCAACATTGAGACATAACTGCTAGTCATGACACCACACTATTATTTTCTGCAAATCCTCATTGATTTGTTCACAACTTACGTGTGATACTACTTTTCTGTAGACTACAATCGGCAAACAGTCTAATGCCGCTGTCAATATCATCAACCAGATCGCTTACGTAAGTCGTAAAAAGCAGGTGACCAATTACTCTGCCCTGGGGCACACCTGAAGTCATACTTGTTTCTGTTGAAGTCACCCCGCTCAGGACGACATACTGCTCCCTGTCTGTCAGAAAACTTTCTATCCAGCCGCATATATCATCGGATGGACCGTAAGAGCGCACTTTTTGGAGCAAGCGACAGTGCGGAAATGAGTCAAACGCTTTTCGAAAGTCTAGGAATATGGCATCAGCCTGGGAGCCGGTATCTAGAGCGCCTTGTATATGATGCACAAAGAGGGCCAGCTGTGTCTCCCATGACCACTGGTTCCTAAAACCGTGCTGGTTTCTGCAGATGAGTTTCTCAGAGTCTGGAAAGGTCATTATGTCTGGTCACAAAATGTGTTCCATGATTCTACAACAAATCGATGTCAGTGAAATTAGCCGGTAATTATGTGCATCCGATTTCCTACTCCTTTTATAGGTTGCTATGACCAGGGTCTTCATCCAATCTCGAGGAACTTTCCGCTGTTCGAATGATCTCTGATAGCTGATGGATAAGAATAGTGCTATACTTGTAGCACAGTCAACATAAAATCTTACGGGGATACCGTCTGGGCCAGATTCCTTCCTGGCGTCTAATAATCTTAACTGTTTTACAGTCGCAGATACACTAAACACTATGTCAGCCATCCTTGGGTTGTTCGATAATTGTAAGTGGGAATGGTGCTGCAGTACTCTACCGTAGACGAGTTTTTGAAAGATGGGTTTAGAATTTCGGCCTTCCGTTTATCGTCGTCCGTTACATTACCCATACTGTAAGCAAGAGAAGGTACTGAATTAGTTTTAGCGGTCACAGATCTTACGTACGACCAAAATTTTTTGGGGTTATTTTTAGAAACTGCAGATAAAATATTGCTTTCAAATTCGTTAAAAGAATCTCTCATTCACCTTTTGAGAGCTGCTTTCATTTCGCATGATTTCTGTTTGTCAGCAGAGCAGTGACTACGTTTAAAACGACTGTGCGAAATTCTCTGCTTTATAAGCCACTTTCTAATCTGTTTGTTGAACCAAGGTGGATCCTTTCACTCCCCTATATTTTTGCTAGGCACATATTTCTCTAGCACGTGGTGGACAATACCTTTAAATTCCGACGCATCTCAAAGTGGCACTCAGGATCTGTTGACTGTGGCCAACAAAGCTTGCAGCTGCGTTTGGACTGTGGCCAACTCCTGCATCCGCACACAACAGACACAGTCCATGTCCATCTAGCTAATATGGGATTTACTATAAGAAACTTAAGGGAACCTTCTGCCACACAAGGTTAACAGCTACACTCCAGTCGGCAGAAACGACACTCAAGAATCAAAAATTATAAATATGCATGGTAGAAGCTAGATCTGGTGCTTATTTTCCTACTAGGGGCTACCTAGTGAATACTAAAGAAAAACACAGTGACCTACAGTAAACTGCTAGGGGCTATCTAGTGAATGTTATTAACGAATTAAACAGTAACCTATGGTAAGCTACACCTACTGATTGTGCCTCGTATTTTAATGCAAACAAACGTTTACCTAATAAAATTATAAAAACCGCTACTTTCAATCTATCGAGTCTAAATGACACCAAAAAACGTAAATACAGAGTATTGTATACTGACAGATGCAGGTACAAAACAAAACCTTTAGCTAACAATAAGAGTTCGGAATGTAAAGCTCAAATACGAACACTACTTAATAGGAACCGGTGGGCTAACAATACACGATCACAAAAGCCCACCATAAGCTAAGGAATTATAGCAGACGGCAAGGTGAGTTTTAGCTTTCTGCTAACTAAACCGTATGTAAGAAGGGATCAGAAGTTGTATTATAGCACTGATTTACTCAGATATTGTAGTGTGACACTAATTTACCACGTATGTTACGTTTTCTTAACTGTTAACGCTCGCAGGTTGCGCTAGACGAAAGTATATAATTGAGGTTAGAATTCATTGACAGTATCACTTTTCCTAATAAAACGTATAAAAACTGCTACCTTCAATGTATCGAGTCTAAATGACACTAATAAACGTAAATACTGAGTATTGTACACTGACTTAACTGATAATTCCGCGTATTTAACGTCAGATAAGAATGTAAACAAACGTTTGCGCACGCGCGAAACTGTCCTAAACAAAACTCCGCTTTTCCTATTCAGAAGCAAATGTAAACTGAAGCCTCCAATTTATCAAGCCTATCTGACACTAATACACTTGAATACTATAGAATATACAGCAAAAACAATTAATTTGTAGCTAAATTACTTAACTCGTCACACAGCAAAGAAAAAGCTCTCGCAGCCGGCGTCAGGGCTGCCAATCCTGCAAGAATGACGCAAAACTGACCATTGTTGACGAATAGGGCAGCGGTTCATCACAGAGAATGTACGAGATAAAGCGTCCAGACGAACTTGCATTTTGTGTTCCGTAGGGGATCTCTGTGGGAAGTATAATAAGAACTTTGGTTCCTCAGTCTTCATACCTTTAGAAGCGACCAGGCTCAGCCTGTTAGGATATTTGAACTCAAAGAATCATGTGCCATTATGCAGAACTTTAAGGAGTCGTTACATAATCTCAAGTTTGGCGTATGCTGTGCAAAGTTTAGCGTCCACATCATAACACGATCCCAAACTGTTAACGCTAACTCGTATGTCCAGACGCTGTTGAATCCATATGTGGATCAACTCAGTAGATATTTTGAGCAAGATAGAGCAACGGCACACGCTGACTTGATCAACTTATCGACCATTGATGAAAACGGATAATGACTGGAGAAATATGGTTTAGGTGTGCGGTTAGGAGAGAGTAATCAGCAAAGGCAGTGCAGTCTCCGGGCCACCTCGATCGCCTGATCTCTCTCTCTCTCTCTCTTTGTAGTCAAATATTCCTCACACTGGAAGAGCTACAGCAGAACACCGGAAAATGGCCTTGCTGCTGTTCCTAGGCAGAGCTGCTGCAAGTGGCTATCAGTTTATATAGTCAAGCACAGTGCTGCATCGAGGTCAACAGTGGCCATTTCCAGCATTTCCTGTCATGTTAATTAACAACGAACAATCTCATGTCAGTCTTACTGTAAATATTTTATGGACATTTTTTGTTTCTTTTGGATGCCCTGTACTTCTTTGGACATGATGGTCTACTATTGGTTTTAATGATGACGGCATCATCCTGTGAAAATATTTGTTAGTTGAAGTGGCCTTCCACTGGGTGCCTGGGGTGGAAATTACCCAAGAGCTTGTTGTCGTGAGGAGAAACAAAACTGTCCTTCTACTGGTCAGAGCATGGAATTTGGGATCTGCTAATGAGACAGGTAGGTTAGAGCATTTAAAAAGTGAACTGAAAAGGGTGAAGTTAGATAACGTAGGTACTAGTGATGTGCAGCTGCAAGAGGACCAGTGCTTATGTGCTAGCAATTAATAAGAAAATATAGATGTGGATGCACTACTATGAACGGCATAGTAAACATCTGATCGTAGCCCAGAAATATACAAATCCAACACCCACTCAGCGCTACAAGTTTATATGACGAATTTCTCCGCAGATGATCAAGACATTCAGTGAATGTGTGACGAGGTAAATGGAATATGTTAGTAGCAGAAGGACAAGTGTGTTGTCTCTTTCATGCAGCGATTCACTTCGATGGTAGCGAATCTGCGTGCAACCATCAGAGAGATGTACATGTTATATGGTTCATCCAGCAGGACGTGAGGTATCCATTGATCCATGGGCCAATCTCGATGAGCGTGTGCCGACTACAATCATGGTATGGCAGATACCGATTGGGCAATGGGAGCTTGTAGGACTCATTTCTTGTGTAGTTCCATGTTCAACATTGTCCACTGAGTGAAATATCTCGGTATTCATCAGCAATGTACTCTGTCATCAAATCACTCACATACCACCATTCATACTGTTTTACATAACAGGCCTCCCCTCCCCATGTTCTGTGATGATGCAGGGATGTGCAACGACTTGTAACCTATTGGTGATTTCATCACCTTTCCACTGCTTCCCATAGATGCACATAACAGTGGAGTATGAACAGCCGACCGGCTTCACTGATGCTAGATGCTCATTCATAGGTGACAGGGTATTTCCCATTCGTCTCTGCTCCACTTATATACTTCCTTTACTGTTTCATGTGCTCACAGTGCCACCAGACTCAATCTCATAGTGGACAGTGGTCATGATATTTTGTTTGTCAGTGTGTGTTATATGTCAATTTGCACTTATATAAGCACTTTATGATTCCATCTTCTTTAGTAAGATTTTCATTGAACTGTATGTTTCTACAATGATATACACTACACACTTACTTCGACCCTTGTTGCTAGGTTAACTAGGGAATCAAGAGAACTGCAGAGGTTAACAGTACTGAAAGGTGTTGGTTAGAATGGCAGATGCTTAGTGGAGTAGCAGTTTAAAAAATCTGTAGAAACAGGTTGGTTTAACCATTTGAGGAGAGTGATTTGCTCAGTACTTAAAAAACCGGTTGAATTCATCCAGAAACCCAGCAAGACCTCCCCAGTATATATATATATATATATATATATATATATATATATATATATATATATATATATATATGAAGCCGAAATATATATATATATATATATATATATATATATATATATATATGCAGTAAACCGATTTCGGCTTTATAGTCATTGTAATGTAGTAATAAAAAGGCGTACTAGTGTATTGGTGTTATGTGTTGACATAGTTAAAGGGGAAAAGTGTTCAGTGATGGTCTTCAGTATTCTGGGTTAAATCTGACTTTGGCACTAAAAGGGGTGAGTTATGATGCCACTAGAATCTTTGGTCATTTGTCAAATAGCATTAAAAGCCTGACACATAGCCAACTCACGTTTAAAAACAAGTTAAAAGTATTCCTGAATGACACTCAAAACTAGACATGATTGTCTTATTTTGATTGCCGCAATCATTCTTTGAATAAAAATATGGCAGTTCAGTCTTTTATCCCTATTTTTAATTTCAAGATCGGTTTCAGGCTAGCTGCCCATCTTCAGATCATATATTGCAGTTACAGAGTAACCTGTGAGTACAGAACTACTTCTGTACTGACAGCTAGCCTGAAACCGGTCTTGAAAATAAAAACTAGCTATCCAAGACTGAAATGACATATTTTTAGTTCCTTCTATTCAATGGATGAATATTTAGATATGAAGTAGTAAGTGCAGAAAAAAGTTAATTATATTGTCTTAAGAAAAGCATGTTTAAGTGACACATTCCACAGTGTTATGAAATGCAAGGTCTACGGAACAAGTATTAATGTATGTATTGTAGTGGCTGTCTGCGGGAAAACAGATAGTTAGCGAAGAAAGGCTAGGTGTACTGGAAGATCAGTTGAGAGAGAAGGGAGGAGTGTTGAGATTCTGGTTGTAAAACGTTAGGCAGTTATCAAGCAGAAGAGGAGTGAGAGGTGCTCTGTGAAAAAACAGGCAGCTAGAGAAGGGAAGTGAGTTGCAGTGAGAGGCTAACTGTGAGAGAACAGGTAGACAGTGAGCGAGTGGAAGTGAGGGAGAATGAGACAATGGTTATAACACATCAGGCAACTAGCAGAAGTAAAGTGTTATCAGAGGCTGGATGTGAGCGAAGAGGTGAAGAGTGAGAGGAAGTGAGGTGTGGTGAGAATCTGTCTGTGGAAGTACAGGTGGTTAGTAAGGGGAAATCAGCTGTGCTTAGATGATTGGTGTGAGAGAACAGGTGGTTAATGGGATGGAAGTGAGGTGCGGTGCGGTGGGGAGATGGCTGGCCGGCGGTCTCACCTTGAGAGACGTACACGTTGATGGTGTCGGGCTCGGTGTCCGGCGCGGCGCACGTGTAGTTGCCGGAGTGGGCGCGCGTGGCGCTGGAGACGACCAGCCTGGAGTGGGTGCGCGGGCCCGGCTCCGTGATGACGGAGACGCCCCGCGGCCCGGCGCCGCCCACCGGCCGGTCGTTGTGCCACCACTGCACCGGCCGCGACGCAGGCTCGCTCTGCCACACACCCAGCCACCGCGGGTCACGTCACTCCAGTACCGGCTGGCAACACTGCTATATTGCGCTACACCGTATGCCGGAGTCTAAGTGAATGCGAAATGCTCGACCAAAGTTCTTCAGGATACATGCAAACCGAAAGAGTATTCAATCTCAAATTTTATTATTCATCTCAATAACCGGTCACAGTCATTACGACCACCATCACATCGATGGAAGAATGAGCATATTCAAGAGTGGTTGCTTTCGTGTCTCTGTATGTTTTCGGCTATTAGGTTGGTGCATAAGGTTGTAGTGTTTTTGTATTCCATATTGGTATTCTGATTGCTATGAGTTTACTTATCCATTGGCATTTTTTTATTTTTAGTTCACTCTTGCTATTTGGGCAACGGCCTTGCCGCAGTGGTTACACCGCTTCCCGTGAGATCACCGAAGTTAAGCGCTGTTGGGCGTGGTCGGCACTTGGATGGGTAACCATCGGGACCGCCATGCGCTGTTGCCATTTTTCGGGGTTGACTCAGCCTCCTGATGCCAATTGAGGAGCTACTCGACCGGATAGTAGCGGCTTCGGTCAAGAATACCATCATAACGACTGGGAGAGTGGTGTGCTGACCCCACGCCCCTCCTATCCGCATTCCCCACGGAGGATGACACGGCGGTCAGATGGTGTCGGTAGGCCACTCGTGGCCTGAAGACAGAGTGAGAGTGAGTTCAAATATTCTCATTTTTTCAGTTGGGGATAGTGAGTGGAGTTGTGGGCGCTAGAAAAGCGATAGTTACTTATAGAAATCGGAACATTTCTGACATACGTACTCTCCTGTTAAATTTCAATAGAGGATGAAAGCAGCGGAGGCATCCATCAACGCTTTTGCCGTGTATAGCGATAATCCCATTCGAGAGAGCACGACAAGAAAAGGATTTCTCGTTTTAAGGAGGATCGTTTTGACATTAGTTACTGTCCACATTCAGGACGACCTTCAGGGTTTGATGAAGATCGTTTGAAGACATCAGTCCACCATTATTTACATCATTGTACTCGGCAGCTGGCAAACGTAGTGAACTGGGATCATTTCAACATCGTGCGACGTTCTCATGTAATGAAGAAGGTTAAAAAATTGGGTGTATGGGTACCGTATGCTTTAAGCCAATCCAGAATCACGAAAATCAGCAGTTGGGCATCTGCTCATCTCTGCTTGCTCCTCATCAATTGGCTCATGAAGAGGAGCGACGATTCCTATCCTGTATCGTTCCTAGTGAAGAGAAATAGTGTCTTCATGCTAACGTAAGGGAAAGAATGGAAAGTTTAGCCCAATCAAAGTAGCAGCTGCCTGATTAAAGATTTCTGTGCATCCACAAAAGATAGTATTACGCATGTGGTTGAAAAGCGACGGTGTGGTGTACTAAGAATTGCTTCCATGAGGTGTAACCATCACTACTGACATTTACTTTCGACAGCTGATACGCCTTGCAGACGCAATAAGAGAACAACGGCTAGGAGGACTGAGTGAAGTGATGGTATTCCACGATAACGCCCGCTGCTTTCTACTAGACTCACGAAAACCTATATACAGGAATTCAGTTGGGAAGTCATTCCCCACCCACCTTATTCGCCTCATCTTGATCCCTCAGATTTTCACTTTTCGCTCTCTATCGAACAACTTTCAACAAAATTTCTCTCTGTATGGTGATGCACTCCGAACATGGCTCGATGACTCCTTCGCCTCAAAACCACGTGATTTCTACAATCACAAAATAGAGAAGTTACCGCAGCGTAGTGAAGCAGAATATAGTATATTATTGATGACTAAAGCCTCCATTATGCGTATCTGTTTTGTTTATTAAACTCGTGGATAAACACTACGCACTTACGCGCCAACCCAATAGTTTTATCATGTGCTATATGCCATGTAGCACCTATCTGACAACTGGCATTTGTAAGTTAGACTAATATTTTACTGTGAACCCTTTTATATGCTACAGCTATATTTCTAATAACAGTTTTAACTCCAGAATGAGATTTTCACTCTGCAGCGGAGTGAGCGCTGATATGAAACTTCCTGGGAAGTTAAAATTGTGTGTCGGACCGAGACTCGAACTCGGGACGTTAGTAGAACACTTTCCCGCGAAAGGCAAAGGTCCTGAGTTCGAGTCTCGGTCCGGCACACAGTTTTAATCTTCCATGAAGTTTCAACAGTTTTAACTACTCAAATTTTTTGCTTATGTAGAATTTTGAACATCCTACCACTGGCTTTGCAACGTTCATACGTAAACTGTACATATGGTCAGTGACACCTAGCCATCAAGTGCCCCCTCCCCCCTCCCCGACCACCCAGTTCTTTTCACTGCAGCTGTAAGCTCAGTGCGTCAATGGCACACTGCATCACAGGCCATGAGTGTTATCAGTTTTATCATGCTTTTATATTTTGTGACAGTGCTGATCATGGCTAAAAATTATGTTTGTCCTAAAACCAATTAAGTAATTTTGAGGAGTTATAAAAGAGAAATGAAGAAATATAGAGGAAAGAGTTTTTAAGTTTCGAAGTTAGTTGTTCAAAAATGGTTCAAATGGCTCTGAGCACTACGCGACTTAACTGCTATGGTCATCAGTCGCCTAGAACTTAGAACTAATTAAACCTAACTAACCTAAGGACATCACACACATCCATGCCCGAAGCAGGATTCGAACCTGCGACCGTAGCGGTCGTTCGGCTCCAGACTGTAGCGCCCGGAGCCGCACGGCCACTCTGGCCGGCCAAGTTAGTTGTTCATGGCATTTTATATTCATTCTGCAAAAATTGTTTCCATTCTGGTCTGCAGAAAATTTCGCTACATTGATACATAACAGTCAGCATTCACAGTCATAGTGTCATGTTCCTCCTCAAAGAAGTACACTATATAGTGATACGGCACAGCACACCGTTAGTTCGGAGAAATGCAATGGCCTTTCGTGAATAATCTTGAGGTTATTATGAGCCCAGTAGCGAAAATTTTGTTTATTCGTAATCGCGCTAAGGTGACAATGTGCCTCACTGCTGCTGAAGAAAACCTGTCTACAGCGGTTTCTGTGCAAGAATTTGCACAAATAGGCTTCTGTGGTTGGCATAGTCTGTTAGGATCATTTCTTGAACCATCATTATGATGAAGGGACTGGAATTCAATTCTACATTCAAAATCATTCTCACACTGCGATCTGAAATGCCGCATGCAACAGCGTGTCCTCGAGCAGAACATGTTAGCGAATGCTCGACAGCTGCCACCACCAGCCGCACATGTTCTGGAGCTGTGATGGATACACGTCGGCTATGAGTATCTATTGTTAGTGTACTATCAGTTTCCTCAAACCAACAAGCCGAGGACTGAATTGCGTTCGCATTAGATACGGCTTTGTTGCTCGGAAAAGCTCTTTGCGTGGCGGTGACAGATCGGTTGTTTTCAAAATACGCACACACGTGCAAAATCCCCTTTGTGCTCCGGTCCAAACCATGTTGGCTGCTGAAATGAGGTCACCGACGGAACAAAGGGAGACCACGTGACCACGTGCAACTGACCGCCTCCCCCCCCTCCCTTCCTCCCACCCGCCATCGAGCAGCTATTTCTCGTAATTGCTTACTCGGTTCTGCCTCATCTTTTACTAACTTTAAGGGATCAAGTATTTTTCTCAGATGTTTCTCAGGTCATGTGAATGAACTTATGCTCTCGTATCGCTTGGTTATGCACTTATTCAAAAATATATACACCCTTTTTGTTTTATATCAATATGATCATTGTCATAATGATCTAAACCGATTACTAAATTGGATAAACAAATTTCAGACCAAAAACTGTTTTACTTTCCATGTATTCTGCAAGAATAAATAATTCATTGTTGTCATTCCGCTTATACCTGTTGAAAATGATTTTTGTGATTGCGATTTGTACAATTTCTCATTCTCAGACATGCTGAAAGCACACATTGTCACGAAATGAAGTACGGTAACATTAAAAATAAAGCAACTGAATGTTCGAACTGGAAACGCAAGTAGGATCTTGAAGTCCACTCTATAGCGTTAGCTTGTGACATGCTACAACATAGCTTCCAGGGTGGTGACAGCGGTGAAATGATAAGCGCGTAACCACTCAGAGGGTGAGCTGAGGAGTACAAAGATACTGGTTTGTGGAGCTCATATCGTATGGCTTGGATGACGCGTATCCAGAAAGGACGAAAATTAGAACAAAGTATGTGTAATAATATCAATAGCCTAGTGTAAGTAAACCAATGCAACAATGCAAATTAAAAGTAGGTAATAATGCATAGCTACGTGTAGAACTACACGGGGTTGACAAGTCATATGGTAAAAATGAAGTGATTTGCCTAGTTACGACAAAGAAAATTCTCTAAACAGGAATATATGTAGGTCGAAAATGATAAATGTGATTGAGAAGTAGGTAAAATCCACACACGAGAAGTGTGAAGATGCATAATAAGGTTGCAAAGCAGGTATTACTGCGCAATAGTTTAGCATGGCCATGAATGTTTGCCAAGACCAATGAGTAAACAAAAGTTCATCTGTAACAAAATCACCATCAGCATCCTATAACAATTTCCAGAAATAATCTGGGCATCTCCTACGGTTGAAGTCTGTTCATTCTAGATTTGTTCCGACTGATCTCTAAAGCACTGTAAATTTTGATTTGATTTAAGAAGTAGAGTTTGCTTCCCTTAAAGCCCCTCTGAAAAACATCTGAAGAATTTTGAGTTGTATACGTCAGTGACTCGGCAGTGAACACAGTCCGCGCATGAAACGTATTCGCGGTGCCCTGGCTGCAGTGGAGTTGTGTGATACGGAGCACAAAAAATTGGTGAATTATTCTGTTTGTTGTGGTTTGAAAGTTGACTTGCGGATACGTTATTTATCTCGTCCATCGCCCCTATTATGGGTACCTGTACAATTGGTACAGGAGACTTGCAATAACGCTTTGTCGCGGTCTGAAAATGGGAATCATAGTTACCGAAACCGGTAATTAACAATGGAGTTTCTGTACAGGTGATCCTGGCTAAGAAGTTCACCATCTCTTTGGCAGTGGTTAAAGATTCCTCCTGCTCCATTTATTGATAGAGCGTCGAAAGATAATCTACAGAGATACGTACGAGCCTTAATGTCGAATACTATCTTCACAATGCACAACAATGCAGTTTGTTTCCGGTTGAAGCGTAGTGCCTGATTAAAATACGTTTTCCACGTCTTTTAGCTTTAAGAGTACGTTTTCATGGCATTATCAGTGTATTTCTATAAATATCGGACAAGTTGCGTTTCTGAACGCTAATCTGTTTCCAACCAGTAAACAGTGAAAAAGAATTAACTTTCGTTCCATGTTTATTATTGACTGTTTTATGGTAAGTTATTCAAGATCATGTAAGCTATATCAACATCAAAATGTTTACAAAAACCCATGACTGATTTTTGCAGACTAATGAATTATGCTACCACGGTTAAACTTATGTGGTAACCCCATTTATTACTTCCACGTTTTATTACCTGTGTGATTTTCGTGTGAATGAGTGACTCTGTTTGCGAGAGCTGATACTGTACCAATGATCACAACATTTACATGTTTATTGTCTCGGTCAATCTTCTATGAGTCTATAATCTACTCAAATGTTCCTATAAGTAGATGCAGGTATTTTTCTGTGCAGCACAATGTCATATGGAAACAATCTTAGAATGATATAACATTAGCCTCCGTGCTTTTTATACACCCACTTTTAGGAAAATATACACTGAGGGAAAAAATAGCAACACTGAAAGTAATTAATGTAGAATAAATCAATTTTTTGAATGGACTTGTCTGGTAAGTGGTTAACATTGGAAGATCACACGTTAATGTAAGCGCGAAATTAGATATTTCAAATGTGAAATTCTGGTACGTTAATAACCGGTGTAACCGCGATAGCGTTGAGTTCAAGCATCCAGACGTGCTTGAATTGTGTTGTTGAGGTGCCGGAAGTCACTTTGTGGGATGGAGTTCCCTGCCTGATGCACCTGGTCGGTCAACACACGAACGATTAACGCTGTTTGTGGATGACGCTAGAGTCCAGTATGTGCTCGACTTGAGACAGGTCGGGTGATCGAGCAGGCCAAGGCAACACGTCGACACTCTGTAACGCATGTTGGGTCTCAACAACAGTATGTAGGTGAGCGTTATCCTTTTGGAGTACAACCCCTGAAATGTTGATCATGAATGGGCAGTACAACAGGTCGAATAACGAGAATGACGTACACAACTGGCCATTATAATTGCTACACCACGGAGATGACGTGCTACAGACGCGAAATTTAACCGACAGGAAGAAGATCCTATGATATGCAAATGATTAGCTTTTCACAGCATTCACACAAGGTTGGTGCCGGTGGCGACACCTACAACGTGCTGACATGAGGAAAGTTTCCAACCGATTTCTCATACACAAACAGCAGTTGACTTGCGTTGCCTGGTGAAACGTTGTTGTCATGCCTCGTGTAAGGAGGAGAAATGCGTACTATCACGTTTCCGACTTCGATAAAGGTCGGATTGTAGCCTATCGGGATTGTGGTTTATCATATAGCGACATTGCTGCTCGCGTTGGTCGAGATCCAACGACTGTTAGCATAATATGGAATCGGTGGGTTCTGGAGGGTAATACGGAACTCCGTGCTGGATCCCAACGGCCGCGAATCACTAGCAGCCGAAATGACAGGCATCTTATCCGCATGGCTGTAACGGATCGTGCAGCCACGTCTCGATCGCTGAGACAACAGATGGGGACGTCTGCAAGATAACAACCATCTGCACGAACACTTCGACGACGTTTGCTGCAGCATGGACTATCAGCTCGGAGACCATGGCTGCGGTTACCCTTGACGCTGCATCACAGACAGGAGCGCCTGCGATGGTGTTTTTTCGGATGAATCCAGGTTCTGTTTACAGCATCATGATGGTCGCATCCGTGTTTAGCGACATCGCGGTGAACGAACATTGGAAGCGTGTATTCGTCATCGTCATACTGGCGTATCACCCAGCGTGATGGTATGGGGTGCCATTGGTTACACGTCTCGGTGACCTTTTGTTCGCTCTGACGGCACTTTGAACAGTGGACGTTACATTTCAGATGTGTTACGACCGTGGCCCTACCCTTCATTCGATCCCTGCGAAACCCTACATTTCAGCTGGATAATGCACGGCCGCATGTTGCAGGTCCTGTACGGGCCTTACTGGATACAGAAAATGTTCGACTGCTGCCCCGGCCAGCACATTCTCCAGATCTCTCACCAATTGAAAACGTCTGGTCAATGGTGGCCGAGCAACTGGCTCGTCACAATACGCCAGTCACTACTTTTGATGAATTGTGGTATGAAGCTGCATGGGCAGCTGTACCTGTACACGTCATCCAAGCTCTGTTTGACTCAATACCCAGGTGTATCAAGCCCGTTATTACGGCCAGAGGTGGTTGTTCTGGGTACTGATTTCTCAGGATCTGTGCAGCCAAATTGCGTAAAAATGTAATCACATGTCAGTTCTAGTATAATGTATTTGCAAAATGAATACCCGTTTACAATCTGCATTTCTTCTTGGTGTAGCAATTTTAATGTCCAGTAGTGTACAAATTTGCATCAGTGCGCGAAAGAGTACTCCTGCCATCTTACGAAATCGCACTCTAGACCGTGTAGGTCCAGTGTGTCCAGCATGCAAACAGGTTGGTTGCAGACCCTCAGGTGGGCGTCTTCTAACCAACACACGGCCATCACTGGTACCGAGATAGAACTAGTTTTCATCAGAAAACATAACAGACCTCCACCCTGCTCTCTAGTGAGCTCTCGCTTGACACCACTGACGTCGCCAACGGCGGTGGTTTCGGGTCAGTGGAGTGCACGCTGCAGGACGTCTCGCCCGTAGCTGTCCTTGAGGAACCCGATTTGTGACATTTGTCTGTGTCACTGTGGTGCCAACTGCCGGTCAGACGGCTGCTGCAGATTCAGTACGACGCGCCAGAACCATAAGTCGAACACGATGGTCCACGTCCTATCTCACGATCGTTACAGCTGTAGCGCTGAAGCAAACCTGCTTTCTTCCTCGTAGTGGTGGTACTAGCGCCACTCTTATGTGACTACGGCGCAGTATGAATAGGCATAATCTTTCATATACAGAAACCACCTGCCAACTTTCGTTTACGTTGTACAGCCAGCCTAATTCTTGGTGTTGCGATTCTTTTCCGTCAGTGTATATTGACAAAAATATACCAACAAACTTCGAAGTTTTTTGAAGAAATTGAGGCTAAGAAGCTAAGTCCGAAAACGTCATCCACCGACGCTACAAAATTAAGTTGCAGATGCCAACCGCCGGACAAACCCGTCGACAGTAAACGTAAGATTGCGTTGCTGACACCTTTGCTGCTGCTACGCTTTGCGCCTTCCACAGCATAGTGATAGGGTTCCTCATTTACCGCGGACTCTTGAAGTTCTGCGTACTCCCAGGCCCATTGCGACGAGTTTCACTTGCAGCTCGTCAAAGTTACAAGTCACGTTTGCTGCGGAAGGGGTGTCCCAGCGACATGAGCCAGCCTTTACATCTCTCCGTGTGCGCCGTTTCATGACGTTCCAGAACAAGGGTTCCTACCCCCAGTTTCATTGTCCAGGCTGCCTCTACAAACCCTCGGGTTTCTTGGAATATTTTTGTTACAATCTGTACACCCTGGGTCGATTATGTCTACGTACATTCTCGATGATGCAGACGAGAGAGATGGTGCTGCCCTCGCCGATGTGGTACTCGCCGTTGCCCAGTATAAACGCCGTGGGCACCACCACGTGCAGGTTGAAGTAGTGCGACATCAGGCCCTTGTCCGTAGCCACCTGTAACAATGTTGCTGTCAAGCAATTCGCAATGAGTTTTCCATTAACCTACTTGTTCTTATTGCTAATCAGTCCTGCAGCATTCCCATGGTCTGCCGCTTATTTTCTAAGCTCTGCCACTATTCTAAAATTACATGAGGGCGACCAAAATGTTTCCGTTCGAAGGCCACACTTAACCCCCCCCCCCCCCTACATGTCGGCTCCTACATACCCGCATCTTATATACCCACACTGAGTTCCCTGGGCATATAGGCTGCAGCAACATCTGAAAATGGAAACTTTTTGGTCGCCCCTTTACATTCTTTATACTCAGGAAAACTGGCACCCTAGTTCATCGATATGAATGGATCGGTTGACTCCGTCTTTCCTTTTCTTTCCATAGTCAACATACGAGGGCTATTGGGAAACTAATGTCCGATGGGGTGCTAAATGGAAACCACAGTGAAAATCCGACAAAGCTTTGCACACATGCGTTGGGCAATGTCTCTAGTACGTCCGTCGATCGCGCCACTTAGCTCTTTTCAGTTCTGAGCACACAGTGAGAACGTAAAGATGCTTAGAACAATAGTGTCTCTCGTCAAATATGAGGGCCTGGTGTGAGATTTCGCCTGATGTCGTCCAGCCACATAACATAACTGTGATGCGTTTCCTTGGAAATTTGTTTTACGGTCTTTCGGGATCTAACTGCCATAGACCGTAACAAGGTGGTTTTGACCGCGTGGCTACACCGCGTGACGCGTTTACTTCTGCATGTTCTCGGCCGCACTCTGCAGGGGCAGTGAAGATGCTTCTGCAGCGTTTAATAGAGCCCGTAACTGACTCTTCATCTCTGCTCACATGAACCGCGGGCTATGAAGACAATGTGCAGGCACGGACAACCACCTGTAGACCAGCTTAGAGAATTGGCAGGAAGCAAATGCGGCTGCATTCTATGACGAGGGTATTGGAAAGTTGATAGAAAGCTACGACAAACGTCTAAATCGAAGCGACGACTATGTAGAGAAGTAGCTGGAAAGTGTAGCCAACTGTTGCAAATTAAACGTTTTAGATTTTCACAGTGGTTTCCATTTTGCGACCGATCGGACCTTACTTTACGTATAGGCCTCGTAGCTTAGCTCTCTGTGCTCATAAAATTTTACCACATGTACAAGTCCGCGATTGTCAAGCAATCCACTTTTATTCCTGTCTTCATCTTCTCCCACATGAATGCTCGGCTTTATCAAGTGATAAAATTCCCTCCTGTCCTAAATTACTTAGAAGACTTTCATTACACCTAAGTACGTCGTAAACTCAAAAACTGAAATCCCATTGCTTCTTTGCGTGTTCTTGCACCTATACTAACATCTCCCCTTATTCCCCCACTTGCCCGTACCACAGATCCTACCCCAGGGAAATATTAACTGGCTGCACCCCGCTGACGCAAAACTTTGTGTCAACATATGCTCCCCTCCCCCCCCCCCTCAAAAAAGAAAAACAACCTGTCAGTAATTAGATGTTGTGAGGCAGCGGTGCTTTACTTACCTTAAAGCACGTTGTTTGTACCGTACACTGATTTCTAATTTACACTGTATTTGTAAGAAAGCGCATGAACGACGTATCAAAAGCGATATCTAGAGCAGATTTCAGCACTTCCGACAGATAAAAAAACAATCATTGATTAAAATTCGTTCCTACAAGGAATGAAATCATACAGAATGTGAAATGATGAATACACTGAAAACAATTAAGATTTTTTTTCGCCTAGTAACGCCTGCAGGTTCTTTAGCACTCTATATTTACGGTAATCAAAATTAATTGAAAGAACGCCATTATAGAAAATTGGGAAAATGACCAAATGCAATTACGCTATAGAAACAAGACTCATAAAATTCATAGTTTTGGTTATGTCGACTAATTTGCAAAATTGTCCCAGACATATCAATGGCAACAAGAGAAATTATCGTTTTGACAAGAATACAGTAAGAACAGGACTTAAAATATCTTATGCAATCAGAGTATACGAAAATATAAAAAAAAAAATTCCAAATTTCGTGAAAACACATTACGTAAAAATTAAAAGAGTCAATACTGTCTTGGTGAGGTAATACAGAAGAACGGCAGTGACGGGGTGGCTAATAAATTCAAAGTCAGGAAGAAGAGAATGGCCTTTCAGTTGATTAAAGATGTATACAGAAGAGATCTACTGTCTGTCAAGGAAAATTGTCATGTAACAGTAGTAAGATATAGGACGACGTTTTTCCTCCAGCTGGTTCGAATGAATGATAATAGGATATGTAAGATTTTTTTAACACGTGGATCGCAAAAAATTCTTTTTGGTGCAATGGGCTCTAAGGAATCAGAAGTGATCTGAAAGAGATGAAGGTTGAAGAATATGAAAGTCTAGAGAGAAATACATTTCGAAATTAAGTTTGAAAGTTTGCAGAGCAATATTTCAGAGCTAGATCAGAAATGTAAGGACTATGGTATGAAGATTAGCATCTCCAAAAAGAAAGTAATGTTAGTGGGAAAGAGATATAAACGGATTGAGTGCCAAATAGGAGGAACAAAGAACAGGTGGACGATTTCAAGTACTTAGGATGCATATTCTCACAGGATGGCAACATAGTGAAAGAACTGGAAGCGAGGTGTCGCAAAGCTAATGCAGTGAACGCTCAGCTACGATCAACTCTCTTCTGCAAGAAGGAAGTCAGTACCAAGACTAGGTTATCTGTGCACCGTTCAATCATTCGACCAACTTTGTTGTATGGGAGCGAAAGCTGGGTGGATTCAGGTTACCTTATCACTAAGGGTGAAGTTACGGATATGAAAGTAGCTAAGGCGATTGCAGGTACTAGTAGATGGGAACAATGGCAGGAGGGTGTCCACAATGAGGAAATCAAAGAAAAACTGGTAATGAACTCTATAGATTAGCAGTCAGGGCGAACTGGCTTAGATGGTAGGGTCATGTTACACGCATGGGAGAAGCATGGTTACCAAAGAGACTCATCGGTTCAGCAGTAGAGGGTAGGAGGAGTCGGGGTAGACTAAGTAGAAGGTTCCTGGATTCGGTTAAGAATGATTTTGAAGTAACAGGCTCAACATCAGAAGAAGCAAAAATGTTAGCACTGAATAGGGGATCGTGGAGAAATTTTATAAGGGGGACTATGCCCCAGACTGAACGCTGAAAGGCATAATCAGTCTTAAATGTTGATGATAATGAATTAAGTTTCAACTACCATTTCCAGGGCACTGATAGAATGAAAAAGTATTGGGAAAAGTGGAAATCCAAACACGACTAGTTATTTACCAGATAAATAGGAAGCCCAAATAGAGAAGAAATGTCTCTGCAGAAGCTACCACCATCATCCCTACGCTACGAATTTAGATTGCTACTGATTTACGGCCTACAAACACGTGTTACTTCAACATAGTTCCGTGTCTACATCAGGTACACCACAACATACTTATATGCACACATATCAAATATATATAACCCTTGTATCATCTGTCCTGGAACCGGAAGTACTAATTACGTTTTATGACACGAGATACATTCCCCCGTCTCACTATGCCCTATTAATGGTAAAACAGTGTTACTGCACAGTCGTTTACATATGTTTTCTAAGTGGCAACGTAAATTTGGTTAGTTATGTACAATATTGTTGTTGTTGTTGTGGTCTTCAGTCCTGAGACTGGTTTGATGCAGCTCTCCATGCTACTCTATCCTGTGCAAGCTTCTTCATCTCCCAATACGTACTGCAGCCTAAATCCTTCTGAATCTGTTTAGTGTATTCATCTCTTGATCTCCGTCTACGATTTATACCCTTCACGCTGCCCTCCAATACTAAATTGGTGATCCCTTTATGCCTTAGAACATGTCCTACCAACTGATACCTTCTTCTTGTCAAGTTGTGCCACATACTCCTCTTCTGCCCAATCGTATTCAATACCTCCCCATTAGTTATGTGATCTACCCATTTAATCTTCAGCATTCTTCTGTAGCACCACATTTCAAAAGCTTCTACTCTCTTCTTGTCCAAACTATTTATCGTCCATGTTTCACTTCCATACATGGCTATATTCCAATAAAATACTTTCAGAAACGACTTCCTGACACTTAAATCTATACTCGATGTTAACAAATTTCTCTTCTTCAGAAACGCTTTCCTTGCCATTGCCAGTCTACATTTAATATCCTCTCTACTTCGACCATCATCAGTTATTTTCTCCCCAAACGTGTCTCATTTCCTAATCCCCTCCGCATCACCCGACTTTATTCGACTACATTCCATTATCCTCGTTTTGCTTCTGTTGATGTTCATCTTATATCCTCCCTTCAAGACACTGTCCATTCCGTTCATGTGCTTTTCCAAGTCCTTTGCTGTCTCTGACAGAATTACAATGTCTTCGGTGAACCTCAAAGTTTTTATTTTTCTCAAAGGATTTTAATACCTACTTCTAATTTTTCTTTCGTTTCCTTTACTGCTAGCTCAATATACAGATTGAATAACATCAGGGAGGGGCTAAAACCCTGTCTCACTCCCTTCCCAACCACTGCTTCCCTTTCATGTCCCTCGACTCTTATTACTGCCATCTGGTTTCTGTACAAATTGTAAATAGCCTTTCGCTTCCTGTAGTTTACCCCTGCCACCTTCACAATTTGAAAGAGAGTATTCCAGTCAACATTGTCAAAAGCTTTCTCTAAGTCTACAAATGCTAGAAACGTAGGTTTGCCTTTTCTTAATCTAGCTTCTAAGATAAGTCGTAGGGTCAGTATTGCCTTACGTGTTCCCTTATTTCTACGGAATCCAAACTGATCCTTCCCGAGCTCTACTTCTACCAGTTTTTCCATTCGTCTATAAAGAATTCGCGTTAGTATTTTGCAGCCGTGACTTATTAAACTGATAGTTCGGTAATTTTCACATCTGTCAACGCCTGCATTCTTTGGGATTGGAATTATTATATTCTTCTTGAAGTCTGAGGGTACTCCGACTGTCTCATACATGTTGGTCACCAGATGTTAGAGTTTCGTCAGGAATGTCTCTCCCAAGGCCGTCAGTAGTTCTAATGGAATGTTGTCTACTGCTGGGGCCTTGTTTCGACTTAGGTCTTCCAGTGTTCTATCAAATTCTTCACGCAGTGTCATATCTCCCATTTCATCTTCATCTACATCCTCTTCCCTTTCTATAACATTGCCCTCCAGTACATCGCCCTTGTATAGTTCCTCACTATATTCCTTCCACCTTTTTGCTTTCCCTTCTTTGCTTAGAACTGGGTTTCCATCTGAGCTCTTGATAATCATACAAGTGGTTCTCTTTTCTCCAAAGGTGTCTTTAATTTTCCTGTAGGCAGTATCTATCTTACCCCTAGTGACATAAGCCTCTACAGCCTTACATTTGTCCTCTAGCCATGCCTGCTTAGCCATTTTGCACTTCCTGTCGATCTCATATTTGAGACGTTTGTATTCCTTTTTGCCTGCTTCATTTACTGCATTTATATATTTTCTCCATTCATAAATTAAATTCAGTATTTCTTCTGTCACCCAAGGATTTCTACTAGCCCTAGTCTTTTTACCTACTTGATCCTCTGCTGCCCTCACTACTTCATACCACAAAGCTACCCATTCTTCTTCTACTGCATTTCTTTCCCCCACACTTGTCAATTGTTCCCTTATGCTCTTCCTGAAACTCTGTACAACCTCTGGTTTAGTCAGTTCATCCAGGTCCCTTCTCCTTAAATTCCCACCTTTTTGCAGTTTCTTTAGTTCATAACCAATAGATTGTGGTCAGAGTCCATATGTTCCCCTGGAAATGTCTTACAATTTAAAACCTGGTTCCTAAATCTCTGTCGTACCATTATATAATCTATCGGAAACCTGTCAGTATCTCCAGGCTTCTTCCATGTATACAACCTCCTCTTACGATTCTTGAACCAAGTGTTAGCTATGATTAAGTTGTGCTCTGCGTACAATTCTACCAGGCGGCTTCCTCTTTCATTTCTTCCCCCCAAAACATATTCACCTACTATGTTTCCTTCTCTTCCTTTTCCTACTATCGAATTCCAGTCACCCACGACTATTAAATTTTCGTCTCCTTTCACTATCTGAATAATTTCTTTTATCTCATCATACATTTCTTCAACTTCTTCGTCATCTGCAGAGCGAGTTGACATATAGACTTGTACTACTGCCATAGGCGTGGGCTTCGTGTCTATCTTGGCCGCAATAATGCGTTCACTATGTTGTTTGTAGTAGCTTACCCGAACTACTACTTTTTTATTCATTATTAAACCTACTCCTGCATTACACCTATTTAATTTGTATTTATAACCCTGTATTCACCTGACCATAAGCCTTGTTCCTCCTGCCACCGAACTTCGATAATTCCCTTTTTAAATTTTCTAATTTACCTTCCCGATTAAGGAATCTGACATTCCACGCTCCGATCCGTAGAACGCCAGTTTTCATTCTACTGATAACGACATCCTCCTGAGTAGCCCCCGCCCGGAGATCCGAATGGGGGACTATTTTACCTCCGGAATATTTTACCCAAGAGGACGCCATCATCATTTATCCATACAATAAAGCTGCATGCCCTCGGGAAAAATTACGGCTGTGGTTTCCCCTCGCTTTCAGCCGTTCGCAGTACCAGCACAACAAGGCTGTTTTGGTTAGTGTTACAAGGCCAGATCAGTCAATCATCCTGACTGTTGTCCCTGCAACTACTGAGAAGGCTGCTGCCCCTCTTCAGCAACGATACGTTTCTCTGGTCTCTCAACAGATACCCCTCCGTTGTCGTTGCACCTACGGTACGGCTATCTGTATCGCTGAGGCACGCAAGCCTCCCCACCAACGGCAAGGTCTACGGTTCATGGGGGGGATGTACAACGAGGTGACAAAAATCGTGGGATATCTCCTAATATCGTGTTACATCTCCTTTCTCCCTGCGTAGTTGAGAAACTTCAGCTGGCATGGACTCGACAAATGGCTGTAAGTTTCTTGTAGAAATACTGAGCAATGTTGCCCCTACTGTCGTATGGTGCAGTATTTTGCGCACGAATTAAACACTCGATTGTGTTGCGTAAATGTTCGACAGGATTCATGTCGGGTGATGTGGGCGGCCAAAACATTCGCTCGAACTCTCCAGAATGTTGTCCAAACCAATCGCGAACAACAGCGTCAGAGTGAAGTGGGGCAATGTCATCCGTAAAACATCCATTTTCGTTTGGGATCAAGTAGCCGAATATAACCATTTTAAGTCAATGATAGGTTCAGTTGACCAGAGGAGCCAGCCGCATGTAAACACAGCCCACACCATTATCGAGCTACCTCCAGCTTGCACATCACCTTGTTGACAGCTCGGGTCCATGGTTTTGTGAGGTCTGCGTCACACTCCAAACCGTACCATCAGCTCTTACCAACTGAAATCGGGACTCATCTGACCATGAATAAACTTGTTGTAGTTGGGATTTACAGTAATAAATTTCTTTTGAAGGACTTCATCTTTACGCCAGTGACTCTTATAAGTTATTATTACACACCCATGGTGGTCTAATGCATTTGTGACTATTGACGGTTTGACGAACATGCGCACTTTCAGCTAATGTTGTTTTACGATGTTTGAATACGTGCGCTCGCACTCTGTAAGAACGCCACGTGTGTATTTAACAGTATTGACAACGATATACAAATCCCTTCCAACTGTAACGTGGCCTTGCTCCCTCCCCTCCACAGGGCTCCCCTTTTCCTCACCCCTCCTTCTTCCAGAGTGGATTTTCCTCCTTTCCACCCCATGAGTCCAGCACCCCCCTCCTCAACTGTGTCCCACCCACGTCCTTCCCTCCCCAGCCCTCTTCGAAGCGCCCCTACCCGTGTCTCCCCCCTCCACAACCTCTTCCCCCTCCCTCCCTTCCCCCTCATCACTATGCCCCTGTCAGATCCTGTGTTTTGCTCTTCGTCATCAGTGTGCTACATCAGTGTTGTGTTTGGTGCTGTTTTCTTGTGTGTCCAGAGGTGTGATTTTACTTGTGTGCTGTACTTGTACATAATATTACTATCAGTGATTGTTGTGTGCTACGCCGTCCATTGATACTTTTGTGCTCCGGCCATACTTCGCCTTGTGCTCTTTTAATTGTCCCAGTGTTTTTTTTTCGCTACTTTTTTCCGGTTTTTATCTCCACTTTATAGTTGCCCGTTTTTGTCTACCGTCTTCCATAATGTTCCCCCCTTTTTTATATCTATGTACATCATGTTTTTTTCCCTTTATGTTATTTTTAAATGTCTTCTATTGTATGTTTTATGTCATTCGGTTGAAGAGCAGCACATATGTTGCTGCCAGTCCGCCCCGATGGGAAACTGAAATACAATAAAGATAAAAAAAGACATACAAATGTATCAGCTTACATTACGTTGAGCCTTAATATCAGTACTTGATAGTGGCCTAATGCCGAAATTGCAGTAGTGTAACAAAAACTTACAACAGTGACTGTCATAAAGATGATGTCCTGCATCTGACCTGCCAAGGTTTTCCAGTTGTATAGAGGTCCAACCGATGTGGCCACGAGCCCAGGAGAGGCGCTGCAGGCGATGCCGAGCTGTTAGCGAAGGCACTCGCGTCGGTCGTCTGCTGCCACAGTCCATTAATGCCAAATTTAGCCGCTCTGTCCTGACGGATACGTTCGTCGTACGTCCAACACTGATTTCTGCGGTTATTTCATGCAGTCTTTGTTGTCTGCCAGCACTGGCAGCTCTACAAAAACGCCGCTGCCCTCGGTCGTTAATTGAAGACCGTCGGCCACTGCGCTGTCCGTGGTGAGGTGTAATGCCTGAAATTTGGTATTCTCGGCACACTTTCGACACTGTGGATCTCGGAATATCGAATTTCCTAGCGATTTCCGAAGTGGACTGTCCTATGCGTCTAGCTCCAACTACCGTCCTGTTAGTCTGTTACTTCCCACTGTGCTGGCACAATCACGTTGGAAACTTCTTGACACCAATCATTTTCGTACAAATAACAGCTCCACCAATGCATTGCCTTTTTATACCTTGTGTACGCAACACACCGCCATCTGTATATGTGCATATGCCTACCCCATGACTTTTGTCACCTCAGTGTACATTGTTTCCTTAGCAGGTCCTTTTTATCGCTCTACAGATAGCCGCTAATAGTGAGGCTGAATGCTTCGAAGTCAACCACATCAGTAAATTAACAGAAACTAGCCTAACATGGCTGTGGGAGGATTTGTTCAACGTACTGGTGAGACATTTCATTCGCGATTCCTCGAAAACACTAACAATGTAATCAAAACTCCTTTAAAGTCAGTTAGTGACTCACCTGACACTCGTAGGTGCCGTTGTCCCTCTTCTGGACGTATCTGATGTGCAGCGTCCAGTCCTGACGGTTGTTGAAACTGCTCACCTGGAAGCGTTCGTCGTTGGTGTAGGTGTACAGGCCGGACGAGAGGATGTGCCAGTCGCGCCGCCTCACCCACGACACCTGCCAACACGCAAAACAGTTCACCAACACTCACAGTACCCAGAAAGAGGTATCTACTACGTCCGAGTGCACAGTTGCCCAGAGAACTGCTGTGTCACGAATAAGTACAGGCATCGATATGGGAAATTCTTGTAAAGTACACTTAGCTATGGCTGGAAAGTAGTAGTTAAGGGACCGATTGTCACATTGGCTGGCAGGCGCGGGCGGTTTTGATATTGAGTAAACGATTCTGCGAGCTACGTTTACGACACCACTCGAGCCGAGAAGGCAGGATCCGGACGCCACTGTGAAATAATCAGGGCAGCACAGGGCTCTGACGTGCTGTGAACCCATCGTTGCTGTTACAACAGCGCCTATTGACGTGTGTGTAGAAGCTGAAGTGGGCTGAGGGAAAGCTGACGATTTAAGTATTAAAGAGCACTCCACTTGTTCCGTCCAGAGGAATTACACTGAAGAGCGAAACTGCTACACCTGCCAAGTATCGTGTAGGACCCCCGCGATCACGCGGAAGCGCCGTAAGACCACGTGGTGTCGTCTCGACTAATGTCCGAGGTAGTGCTGTAGGGAGCTGACACTGTGAATCCTACAGGGATGTCTATAAATCCGGAAGAGTACGAGGGGGTGGAGATCTCTTCTGAACGGCACGTTGCAAGGCATTCAAGATATACTCAATAATGTTCATGTCTGGGGAGTTTGGTGGCCAGCGGAAGCATGAATTGTCCCCTGCTGACTTGCTGGGTCCATGGATTCAAGAGGTTGTCTTCATACCCGTACACGTCAATGCGCTCGATACAATTTGAAACGAGACTCACCCGACCAGGAAACATGTTTCCGCTGGCCGCTGTGACCGAGAGGTTCTAGGCGCTTCAGTTCGCAACTACGCTCCTGCTACAGTCGCAGGTTCGAATCCTGCTTCGGGCATGGATGTGTGTGATGTCCTTACGTTAGTTAGGTTTAAGTAGTTCTAAGTCTAGGGACTGATGACCTCAGATGTAAAGTCCCATAGTGCTTAGAGCCAATTGAACCATTTGAAACATTATTGATTGGCGACTCCATGGAGTGTCCTGTGCACCACGACCAGATAATGGATATACTTAGAAGGAGAGACAGCATTGGTGTTTTTTTTTTTATTAACCGAAAAATCGATTTTCGGTCACTTAGTGACCAGCCTCAGTGCTGTAATATACAATCTAAATCGGTAGGCACTGGTGTCAACATGAACATTTATGTGATCAATCTAAGCTTGTTGACATCAGTGCCCACCAATTTAAATTGTATATTACAGCACTGAGGATGGTCACTAAGTGACCGAAAATCGATTTTGCGGTTAATAAAACAAAACAAACGACCAATGCTGTCTCTCCTTCTAAGTATATACATTTAAAACATGCTGCTATTAATCAACACTCCAACGTCGATGCAGTCATTAAGGGTACACGACTGGGCCTTCTGCTCCGAAAGAACATATCGATGTTGTTATGTTGTTTTGTTGTATGATTCGCACGTTGATACTTATTGATGCTCCAGTATTGAAATTTGCAGCAATTTGGGGAAGGGTTGCACTTATGTCACGTTGAATGATTGTCTTGAGCTGTCGTTGGTCAAATTCTTGCAGCATCTTTTTCCGGCCACAGCGAAGTCGGTAATTTGAAGTTTTACCGGATTCTTGATATTCACGGTACACTCGTGAAATGATCGTACGGGAAAATTCCCATTTCATCGCTACCTCGGAGATGCTGTGTCCCATCGCTAGTGCGCCAAATTTAACGCCACGCTCAAACTTTATAACGTGCCACTGTAGCAGCAGTAACCGATCAAACAACTGCCCCACACACTTGTTGTCGTATATAGACGCTGCGAATCGCAGTGCCGTATTCGGCCTCTTTACATATATCTGTATTTGAATACGCATATCGCGTGGGATTAGCCGAGCGGTCTAAGGCGCTGCAGTCATGGACTGTGCGGCTGGTCCCGGCGGTGGTTCGAGTCGTCCTTCGAGCATGGGTGTGTGTTCTTGTCCTTAGGATAATTTAGGTTAAGTAGTGTGTAAGCTCAGGGACTGATGATCTTAGCAGTTAAGTCCCATACGATTTCACACGCAATTGAATTGAATACGCATGCCTATACGAATTTCTTTGGTGCTTCAGTGTGAATCAGAAATGTAGAGAAAATATGTATAAATAAGCGAGACCAGAGGCTCAAATCGGGCTGTCGCGTTGTCTATCCGTCCACATCTAGAACCAGAGAGAATGACGAGTGTTTAAGTTGCAGGCCAACCACGACTACCTACTGTTGATGAATATCAGCAGCCAACAGGCCCGCTGAAACTACCGCCGACCTCCGCTACACTGATACACCATAGCTATGGCGGGACAGGTCGCTGGGTGACATCGTACACAGACTGCTAGCTGTCACGCGTAGTGGCGGGGTCGGCGCGCGATCTCGCGGCCTCCCAGGTACAGAACTGTCTGCGGTCGCCGACAGAGCTGCCCTGGATGGGCACCGGGAGCTGCTGAGGCTTACTGAAACGACGGCGGTCTGCTGTTTCCCTTCAGCGCTCTACAGGGGCTCCACGAACTGCGCTTGAGGAAGTAGTCAGACGCGCCCCAAGCTGTCGGCGCAACCAACACGTGCAGCTGCACTTAGCCGTGGCGTCAATAGGAGTGCTACGTGTGGAGGGCTAGGTGGCCGGGTAACCATACAGCCGTGTACCGCTAGTCTCTAGAGGAACGGAAGGTTCCAAATGATTGGAAAAGAGCACAGGTAGTCCCAGTTTCCAGAAAGGGTCGTCGAGCAGATGCGCAAAACTATAGGCCTTATCTCTGACATCGATCTGTTGTAGAATTTTAGAACATGTTTTTTTTTGCTCGCGTATCATGTCATTTCTGGAAACCCAGAATCTACTCTGTAGGAATCAACATGGATTCCGGAAACATCGATCCTGTGAGACCCAACTCGCTTTATTTGTTCATGAGACCCAGAAAATATTAGATACAGGCTCCCAGGTAGATGCCATTTTCCTTGACTTCCGGAAGGCGTTCGATACAATTCCTTACTGTCGTCTGATAAACAAAGTAAGAGCCTACGGAATATCAGACCAGCTGTGTGGCTGGATTGAAGAGTTTTTAGCAAACAGAACACAGCATGTTGTTCTCAATGGAGAGACGTCTACAGACGTTAAAGTAACCTCTGGCGTGCCACAGGGGAGTGTTATGGGACCATTGCTTTTCACAATATATATAAATGACCTAGTAGATAGTGTCGGAAGTTCCATGCCGCTTTTTGCGGATGATGCTGTAGTATACAGAGAAGTTGCAGCATTAGAAAATTGCAGCGAAGTGCAGGAAGATCTGCAGCGGATAGGCACTTGGTGCAGGGAGTGGCAACTGACCCTTAACATAGACAAATGTAATGTATTGCGAATACATAGAAAGAAGAATCCTTTTTGTATGATTATATGATAGCGGAACAAACACTGGTTGCAGTTACTTCAGTAAAATATCTGGGAGTATGCGTACGGAACGATTTGAAGTGGAATGATCATATAAAGTTAATTGTTGGTAAGGCGGGTGCCAGGTTGAGATTCATTGGGAGAGTCCTTAGAAAATGTAGTCCATCAACAAAGGAGGTGGCTTACAAAACACTCGTTCGACCTATACTTGAGTATTGCTCATCAGTGTGGGATCCATACCAGATCTGATTGACAGAGGAGATAGAGAAGATACAAAGAAGAGCGGCGCGTTTCGTCACAGGGTTATTTGGTAAGCGTGATAGCGTTACGGAGATGTTTAGCAAACTCAAGTGGCAGACTCTGCAAGAGAGGCGCTCTGCATCGCGGTGTAGCTTGCTGTCCAGGTTTCGAGAGGGTGCTTTTCTGGATGAGGTATCGAATATATTGATTCCCCTACTTATACCTCCCGAAGAGATCACGAATGTAAAATTAGAGAGATTCGAGCGTGCACGGAGGCTTTCCGGCAGTCGTTCTTCCCGCGAACCATACGCGACTGGAACAGGAAAGGGAGGTAATGACAGTGGCACCAAGTAAAGTGCCCTCCGCCGGACACCGTTGGGTGGCTTGCGGAGTATAAATGTAGATGTAGATGTAGATATCAGCATTGGCAAAATCGCACGCGCGCTGCACGGCGCCATCACCGGGGTCAGCGAAAGGCCCGCAGTGTACTTTCGATGTAATTAAATCAATTACACCCTTGACATTGTTTCTCTGCACGCTTCAGCATGAGCCACCCCACTGTGCCAACCTATACCTCTCGGTCGTTCGGACATATTACAACCCTTGAGCTCAGGGGGTTGTAACAGCCTCGTGTCAGGAAGTGGTCGTTTCGCTTTGCAACACAATATGTCGTGTCGGAAGGTGTTGTTTCACGTCCAACACTATGTTTTAGTGAGAGAGCTGGTTTCGGTCAGTGGTAAGTGAGGCAGTGGCACTTTACGTAGGTTAGGTGGTGCTGTGAGTCCAAGTTTTGTTTATATTATTTTTTATGTTTCCTCTTCTCGTCAGAGTTAGTTGTGTGAGCTAGGACACACGATTTTTAGAGCTACTTTTCTGAAGCCACAGGAACCGGTGGACTTACTTATATTTAGAGGTAATGGTGGGCGTGATAATTTCATGCCAGTGAGTTGTCCATTTTGCAATTTATCTGGGCACGAGTTGCCGCGTACCAGAGCTGTAGCAGGAGTTTGTTCTGTATGTAGGCGTACTGGTCATCTGTCTAGTAGTAGTATTGAAGGTAGATGGACGATAATTAGCCGGCGAAACTAATCTGTAGTTACATTTTCTGTGGAGGGTTGAATGGAAGTTCGTGTTTTGTCTTTTTTTTTTAAAAAAAAGGAAAAGTCGGTTGAATTAAGGTGGAAGTGGGGAACGGGAAATGGTGTAAGCACGTGTTACTATCTAACATACAGTTTCTGCATTGACTTATCAAGTGCAAACGTTAAAAGAGTAGTTTGAGAGCATGAAGGAGAGAAATTTACATCGTAAGAGGCTCGTTGAGTCATGATCAGTCGCAATCAATCTTGGGAGAGTGCCGTCTGCTCCGTGAGACCTGGCAGTGGTCGCACTGGTTCATTCATTCTCGGGCAAGGCAACGGAGGCAATAACAATTTTCGTTGAAGATGTCAGGGTCGCTGCGGAAGCACATGGGTGGTCAGATGAAATAACCCTGTATGTTGCTAACATGTGTTTCGTTTTTTTTTTGGTCATCAGTCTACTGACTGGTTTGATGCGGCCCGCCACGAATTCTTTTCCTGTGCTAACCTCTTCATTTCAGAGTAGCACTTGTAACCTACGTCCTCAATTATTTGCTTGACGTATTCCAATCTCTGTCTTCCTCTACAGTTTTTGCCCTCTACAGTTCCCTCTAGTACCATGGAAGTCATTCCCTCATGTCTTAGCAGATGTCCTATCACCCTGTCCCTTCTCCTTATCAGTGTTTTCCACATATTCCTTTACGATTCTGCGCAGAACCTCCTCATTCCTTACCTTATCAGTCCACCTAATTTTCAACATTCGTCTATAGCACCACATCTCAAATGCTTCGATTCTCTTCTGTTCCGGTTTTTCCACAGTCCATGTTTCACTACCATACAATGCTGTACTCCAGACGTACATCCTCAGAAATTTCTTCTTCAAATTAAGGCAGGTATTTGATATTAGTAGACTTCTCTTGGCCAGAAATGCCTTTTTCGCCATAGCGAGTCTGCTTTTGATGTCCTCCTTGCTCCGTCCGTCATTGGTTATTTTACTGCCTAGGTAGCAGAATTCCTTAACTTCATTGACTTCGTGACCATCAATCCTGATGTTAAGTTTCAAGCTGTTCTCGTTTCTACTACTTATCATTACCTTCGTCTTTCTCCGATTTACTCTCAAACAATACTGTGTACTCATTAGACCGTTCATTCTGTTCAGCAGGATAGGAATGTCATCAGCGAATCGTATCATTGATATCCTTTCACCTTCTATTTTAATTCCACTCCTGAACCTTTCTTTAGTTTCCATCATTGCTTCCTCGACGTACAGATTGAAGAGTAGGGGCGAAAGGCTACAGCCTTGTCTTACACCCTTCTTAATACGAGCACTTCGTTCTTGATCGTCCACTCTTATTATTCCCTCTTGGTTGTTGTACATATTGTATATGACCCGTCTCTCCCTATAGCTTACCCCTACCTTTTTCAGAATCTCGAACAGCTTGCACCATTTTATATTGTCGAACGCTTTTTCCAGGTCGACAAATCCTATGAAAGTGTCTTGATTTTTCTTTAGCCTTGCTTCCATTATTAGCCGTAACGTCAGAATTGCCTCTCTCGTCCCTTTACTTTTCCTAAAGCAAAACTGATCGTCACCCAACGCATACTCAATTTTCTTTTCCATTCTTCTGTATATTATTCTTGTAAGCAGCTTCGATGCATGCGCTGTTAAGCTGATTGTGTGATAATTCTCGCACTTGTCAGCTCTTGCCGTCTTCGGAATTGTGTGGATGGTGCTTTTCCGAAAGTCAGATGGTATGTCGCCAGACTCATATATTCTACACACCAACGTGAATAGTCGTTTTGTTGCCACTTCCCCCAATGATTTTAGAGATTCTGATGGAATGTTATCTATCCCTTCTGCCTTATTTGACCGTAAGTCCTCCAAAGCTCTTTTAAATTCCGATTCTAATACTGGATCCCCTATCTCTTCTAAATCGAATCCTGTTTCTTCTTCTATCACATCAGACAAATCTTCACCCTCATAGAGGCTTTCAATGTATTCTTTCTACCTATCTGCTCTCTCCTCTGCATTTAACAGTGGAATTCCCGTTGCACTCTTAATGTTACCACCGTTGCTTTTAATGTCACCAAAGGTTGTTTTGACTTTCCTGTATGCTGAGTCTGTCCTTCCGACAATCATATCTATTTCGATGTCTTCACGTTTTTCCTGCAGCCATTTCGTCTTAGCTTCCCTGCACTTCCTAGTTATTTCATTCCTCAGCGACTTGTATTTCTGTATTCCTGATTTTCCCGTAACATGGTTGTACTTCCTCCTTTCATCAATCAACTGAAGTATTTTTTCTGTTACCCATGGTTTCTTCGCAGCTACCTTCTTTGTACCTATGTTTTCCTTCCCAACTTCTGTGATGGCCCTTTTTAGAGATGTCCATTCCTCTTCAACTGTACTCCATACTGCGGTATTCCTTATTGCTGTATCTATAGCGTTAGAGAACTTCAAACGTATCTCGTCATTCCTTAGTACATCCGTATCCCACTTCTTTGCGTATTGATTCTTCCTGACTAATGTCTTGAACTTCAGCCTACTCTTTATCACTCCTATATTGTGATCTGAGTCTATATCTGCTCCTGGGTACGCCTTACAATCCAATATCTGATTTCGGAATCTCTGTCTAACCATGATGTAATCTAATTAAAATCTTCCCGTATCTCCCGGCCTTTTTCAAATATACCTCCTCCTCTTGTGATTCTTGAACAGGGTATTCGCTATTACTAGCTGAAACTTGTTACAGAACTCAATTAGTCTTTCTCCTCTTTCATTCCACGTCCCAAGCCCATATTCTCCTGTAATCTTTTCTTCTACTCCTTCCCCTACAACTGCATTCCAGTCGCCCATGACTATTAAAATTTCGTCCCCCTTTACATACTGCATTACCCTTTCAATATCCTCATATACTTTCTCTATCTGTTCATCTTCAGCTTGCGACGACGGCATGTATACCTGAACTATCGTTGCCGGTGTTGATCTGCTGTCGATTCTGATTAGAACAACCCGGTCACTGAACTGTTCACAGTAACACACCCTCTGCCCTACCTTCCTATTCATAACGAATCCTACACCTGTTATACCATTTTCTGCTGCTGTTGATATTACCCGATACTCATCTGACCAGAAATCCTTGTCTTCTTTCCACTTTACTTCACTGACCCCTACTATATCTAGATTGAGCCTTTGCATTTCCCTTTTCAGATTTTCTAGTTTCCCTAGCACGTTCAAGCTTCTGACATTCCACGCCCCGACTCGTAGAACGTTATCCTTTCGTTTATTATTCAATATTTTTCTCATGGTAACCTCCCCCTTCGCAGTCCCCTCCCGGAGATCCGAAGGGGGGACTATTCCGGAATCTTTTGCCAATGGAGAGTGAAACACGTATGTAACGTAGCAGCGATGGTGAGGCATGATAAAATCTTTGACCAGAGAGCCTTTTATCGTGGTTAGTCTGCGCTTGACCGCGCGAGAGTTGCGAGCTGTACTCCAGTAGTCTTCGTGCAGAGCACTCTGTCGGTAGCAGTAGCTCAGTTCAGTTCTCTTTCAGTACTCTGTCGGTAGTAGTCGTGCAGTACAGTTGCGAGCAGTCTGTCAGTGGGCAGTCTGTGAGCAGTGCAGTCTGTCAGTAGCAGTAGGGCAGAGCAGTATGTCGGTAGTAGCAGCCCAGTGCAGTTGTGTGTGAGGAGTCGGCGGGCGTCGACATGGCATTCTGGTCAAGATACAGGACGAGGTATATTATTTTTAAATGCGCTCAGATAATAATGTAAATTAACTGTAACTAATTTGTGCAATAATCGCCCCAATAATAATTTTGATTTCAAAGCAATTTTATTAAAAAAAACCATTTAATTGAACCAACGATTTCCTTCCATTTCCTTTAAAGAAAAGTTTCAGTTAAATAAAAAAAAAAAATATTATTTGCAATGCATTTCCTCCAAGCCGTGGCCAACAATACGAGCAGAAATTTGACATGCAGTTATACTGAGGTAAGAAATTAATTCTGATTTTTTTGCACAGGGCCAAAAACCGATATTTCGGTTTAATTGAATTTTCATTGTCACTGAAGTTTCATTAGCACTGAATTACCTCTTTTTAAATTTTTGTGGGAAGGTTACACTTTGAGTCAGATTGCGATTCTCATTTTTATTGTCATTAAATTTAATTGCTAGGGAGGTTACGTTTGGCTCCCATTTCTATTAAATGTTGTCATCTTTTTAAAAATTCTCCGGAAAGGTTACACTTGGCGACACCCAGTCCAGGATCGTATTTCGTTGAGAATCTTTTGAAAAACAGTCAGATATCTGCTCTTATTTGCTTAGATATAATTAGGATTTGGCGCAACGCTTTTACTAATCTTGTGACTTTCTCTCTACAGGTCAACGGCAATTCGTTGCTCTGTTGTATTTGTGTGTTGCTTTTGTATTTGTGCTTATTTCTTTTGTGAATAATTTTGACTATTGTAAAAATGCCGCGAAAGACTGTGATTAGTGTATCGCGAGGTATTATGAACGAAATTACCGACTTAAACAACGTGACCGATAGTAATTGTGACACGCAGTGTAATGATGACAATCCTGCGTTCACTGACAATCAATGCGTTCCAACCACTAATGATGACTTTTGTCTTAATGATGAACAAACGAACTCGGTTATGTCCTCTGTTGACTTGACGACAATCGATGACGCGGGACGCTCTATTGTAATGAGCGCGGCCCAGCCTAACACAACCGGTTTACTAAATTTACGTGATGAACACACAAATTTGTCTAATGAAAATGAACAGGATACACAAAGTACGACGGATTTATTTAATTCCGAAATAATGTCTGACAATGTACATCCGACTGACAAACCTTTTTGTGAATCTCAGAATATCCAAATGGTTACGGAAAGCGAGACAATTCCAGGTACACCACTAAACAACACGAGGAATAGAAATGATGATTTTGTGTCGAATCCAATTATGGCATTTTTGCTACAAATGAATAAACAACTTAATGAAAAACTGGACAACACTTCTAAACAACAGAACGAAAAACAAGACAAACTTAGTGAACAGGTCAAACAACAGAACGAAAAACAAGACAAACTTAGTGAACAGGTCAAACAAGATAATGAAAAACTCAAACAACACTTAAATGAAAAATTAGACGACAATTCCAGACAGCTTAGTGAACAAATTAGAGCCGTTGCCGCGCAGTGCCATGACACTAAGGAACAGTTACGCGTGGAAATTGAGGCTTGTTTAAAAAAACAAGTAGCGAAGAAATTAAGTCTGTTGCTCAGGAATTAAGGGAATTGCAAACAGCCGCAACAGAAACACTTAGAGCAGAAATTAGTACAGTCGCTAAACAATGCTCTGAAAAGGCTACACAATTACGCGACGAGTTTAAAACAATGACAACAGAACTTTCGCGCACAATGGATGAAAAAATAGACGCGAAATTCGAGCAGCAGAACTCTCAAATTAACGAACGCTTTAGTCTTCACATACAAAACAGTGATACGCGTTTCCGCAAATTTATCAAAATAAAGTCAAACGTCAAGTCATGGAAACAATCACTGCTCAGAGACAAGAAGACAAACGTAAAATGTTTACGAAGGCAAAAACGTATGTAGACAGTAATATTGCTACAGTGTCCGACGAAATTAATTCCATTAAACAGTCGAACACAGAATTACGTGACGAAATTTCTGACCTTCAATTGAAAACAGACACATACACAACCGATTATCAAACAGTGACCGACAGACTCGAACAATTAGAACTAACACAGGATTCAGATGTCGTCAAAACTGACGTTAAGAAACTGAATGAAACTACTCGTAAATTGCAAAAACAGATTAATGCCTCTGACACTAAAACCGATGAGCAGGTAAAAATACTGACTGAAAAATGTGATGAATTGGCCAGTCGTATTGACGTTATAGAAAGTAGTAATGACAATAAGTCAGACGATACTGCACCGGTTTCATTTAACCAAACACCTGAATTTCAAAATTTACAGCAGACAATTAATGAGATCGATTCGTCCAATAACACGTTGCGTAGAAAGTTATCGAGTTTACAACAAGAAGTAACAGAGACGAAAAGTATTTCAGTTAATAACACATCACAGCAGACGCCACTTTGCGAACATCTGTCAGACTCGCGCAACGCGTATAATTTGGGTAATCTACAGAGAGTACGGGACTTAGATTCCGATCAACCACAGTTCAATAGATTCTCTTACAATCCTGAACCTGTTCCATCACACAGAGACGATAATTTTGATTACAAACATTTTCTGTCGATAAGAAAATTTAAAGTGTTTAAGAACGACAGAACACAGATTCACCCACTGGATTGGATACAACAGTTTAGCTTTGCTTTTCCACCGACTTGGCCTGTTACGCATAAACTTGAATTTATTTGCAGCTTTTTGGAAGGCGAACCGGCAACACATATGAGACCGATCGCGAGACAATGTTACTCGGTAGAAGAGTTTCAGAATGCTTTTCTATCAGCGTACTGGTCGAAGACGACACAGCGCGGAATTAAAGATCAGTTAATTAGTTTGCCGAATTACGAGAACTCAAATTTTCCCAGTGTGACGCAATGTTTTGAGCACATGGTGCAACAAAACCAATACCTGAGCGAACCGTACAGTGAATCTGCACTTATACAATTATGCATTTCCAAATTACCACGGTCATTACGAGTGTCACTTTTAACTGGTCAGCAAAAAGAAAACATTTCAGCATTCAGGGATCTGTTGCAGCTTTTAAAAGTACAGCAATCTGATTATTCATTTGTAAACAAAAACTTTTCGTATAATAACCAAGGTCAACAAATTTACAGCAATTATGATCAGGGACGTAATTTCAATAGGAAAAGTAACAGACGCTTTAGGAACGACAACTACCAGGACTTAAATCACAGACAAAATTCAGATCATCAATATCGTCAAAATTTTCAGCAACAGGAAGCACATTTTGGTAACAATAGACGTTTTCCACCACAACAGCACGAAAGTCAACCGGTTAGCATACCTAACCAACAATGTAGTGCACAAGGTCAACCGAACTTTAATGTTTCGCCGCGTGCACGTATAGTCCCAGGTCCAACAAATAGTAACGCACGGCAGCAAGGAAATAACTGCGTACAGAAAACACAGTATTTCAATTCTTATCGCAATGCACCGTATAGGAATGACTATTACGACAGACGTAAAAATAACGAGCACAATTTTCAGCGTACATTTACTAACAGTCGATCTTATGAGCAGCAACAACATCAGCAAAAACAAATAATCATGAATGAACCAGGCAGTAGGTGTCATCTATAGCGTAACACGTCAATAAGAAATAACAGAGCAGTTCATATAGTGGATATGCCACAGCATCCTCCCGTAAATAATAATACGTACGATAGATTTTAACCAGATACAGCACAGATTGCATATTACAGTAACGCAAACATTACTTTTGACACGCAGAATTTTGTTCACGAGAATGTTATTTGAAACATGCTTTGTTGAATGCTCCACTTTTATCGCACCCAGACCTTAGCAGAAATTTTTCCATTGCCACCGACAGTTCGAACACCGCTTTAGGCGTACACATTTTTCAGGAAATTGAAGAAGATGGCTCTACAGTAATTAAAAGCATCGCATTTGCAAGTCGCATTTTGTCACCTGCTGAACGAAATTACTCCGTTACAGAATTGGAAACATTATGTGTTGTATGGGCTTTCACGAGATTTCGGCATTTTCTTTATGGCAGGCATACCACTGTTTACACAGACCACAGAGCGATACAATTCTTACTTTCAGCTAAATTTACGCACGATAGATTAAGCAGATGGAAACTTTATTTACAAGAATTTAATTTTACAATAGTTCACATTCCCGGCACACAAAATGTTAGAGCAGACGCACTATCGCGCTCTCTGAGCAACAATCAGCAAGACGTAGCAACCAACTTCTGCAAAGCAAATTTCAGTGTCATGTACATTCAGCAAGTCGCATTTGAAAATTTTATTTAATCGTCATTACAGGACATAGCACAAGAACAAAATAAAGACAACGTGTGGAAGGAAATTAAACACCTTTGGGAAGATAGGAATAATGTTACGGTTAGAAACCATTACACTGTACGCAATGACATTCTGTTTCGCCGCTCTCATCCTGACAGCAACAATTGGTTATTATGCATTCCTGACGAACTGATTAACAAATTAATTTGGTACACTCATTTAAGTTACGCACATTACGGAGCACGAAAATGTTTTCTTATACTGAGACAGAACTGTTATTTTACCAACATGGAAAAACGTATACGACGAGTTTTAGCGACTTGTAAAATTGGCCAGAAAGCTAAATCAGACACCACTTCACATATTCCTTCTTTATATCCCATTGTACCTGTTAAATTAAGACATATGGCCGCAGTAGACATTTTTGGTCCAATTCCGAGAACTAACAGAGGTTTTTGCTACATCTTTGTCGCTGTTGAGCACACTTCAAAATTTGTTACTTTCACTCCGTTACGCAAAGCTACTGCTAAAACTGTTTCGAAAGCATTTGTAAAACATTTTCTATTTCATGTAGGGCATGTGATGAAAGTAATTTCTGACAATGGATCACAATTTCGTAGTGCCATATGGACACGCATGTTACGAGCTAGAAACATTTCTCCGATTTATATATCCAAGTACCATGCTTCTTCGAACCCTTGTGAACGGTTAATGAAAGAAATTGGTAAGCTGTGCCGAATATACTGCCACAAAAGACATATTGATTGGGATACACACATATTCTCATTCCAAGATGTAATTAATTCCATTCCAAATGAATCCACTACGCTATCTCCGTCTGTTATACTGAAAAACGTTGAACCACCAAACAAAATTAAAGAATTAGTAAACTTCCCTAAATGTCGTCGACTAAGACACCACGAAATAATTGACATTGCGCTGAACAACATCAAACGTGCCGCAGAGCGCCGGAGAAGACAGCAAAAACAGGTTTGTAGACGCCGAGACTTTCACATTGGACAGAAGATATTAGTACGTACACACTATTTATCCAACAGAATAAAAGGTAAGTGCCGTAAATTTGAACTTCTATACGCAGGTCCATATCGGATTCGCAGCATTCCTCAGCCCAATGTGGTACACGTCGAAACTTTGAGAACCAGAAAATCGAAAGGCAACCACCATTGGTCAAATATTAAACCCTTTATTGAATGAAGACACTTTATGATTCAACACACTATGATGTCATTTACTAATCTTTATGACCACTTATGCAATTATATTCACATGACTAATTACTGATGATTATCGTATTTTTTCTTGGCAAGTGCCCGACAAGGTAAGGTTGGCAGGTCGCTTTTCTTGTCGTTACACATTAGACCGTGCACATTTTCCATTTTTTTTGTGTGTATGATTGTATTCCAGTGTTGTTTATATGCACTGTGAAATAGTTAAGATATAACACACACCAGTTGACTTTGACATTTTTGTTGCCCTATGATATCTCAACATCGTGACTGTTTTACATTTTTCTTTTTGCTGCTGCATTGTATTATTCTGTGTACATTTTTGCATATGAATACTGTCAAGGTCTTTGACATATTACGTTTTCTGTCATGTTATGCTGTATGGTTAGTTATGTCACCATAAACCAGTCATTATTTAGTGGGTATATGATTTAAATGCAAGACATTAATCTCTGTTCATCAATTTCAGAAAGAAATGATGCGTGTAAGAAATAAATTCAACAGAAATGGGAATTTCACCTACGGAATAAACGAAAGAAGATGCAATAACTTTATGAGGAAGAGTAAATGGATCAGGATTAACAAGCATTAACAAAATTATACTATACTCATCGTAGAATAGCAGTCTTAACTAATTTTTTCTTTCAGAATACAAGGTGATTGATGCAGGCTGTCAGACAGAACTACACATCTTAGTTTTAGTGATGAAATATGCTAGAGATAAGGAATAGTTGTATAATGAGTAATGAAGTGATTTTTTTGCAGATGATAATGAATGCTGATGAATAATGGTGAAGGATATGCTGTTATGAATAATGAAGTTTTTCTTTACAGGTGATGATAATAATGAAGTTATGATAATATGGATAATGAAGTGATGGATAATGAAGTTTTTTCTTTACAGATGAGGATAATGTTGAAGTTATGTATTTATGCTATGTAGTTATTTAAGTATTTGTTGCAGTTTGCTTTGACAGCAGGTGTTATATTGCGTTGTATGATGACTGAAGCTTTTGGAAAGGACATCTATGGAACACATTTTTATACACATTTCACTACCGGTTAATTCGAAGTTCACTACTTTTCAGCATAGTATGTGTTTCTTCTTTCAGGTCAATAATCCATTTTGTATGTTTTCCAGGAGAAGCTTTTCATGATACTTACTAAACCTGTTACTTATTATACCTGTTCTAGTACTTGCAATTTTTTTTACCCATTTGTGTCTATCATTTATAAATGTGATCACATATACCGCCTTGTTACATAACCTTGCTACAGCTGACTCATGACGAATGACGTTACCTATCCTCATTTGCAGCAATAGGTCAAAAGCAAATAGTGTTATGCCTCAGCAATTAGTTATCGATCCCAACGCAATGCATTGCTAACAAAAAAAAAAATGTATTACCAGTCCCACATAATGTCACTAGTTTATGATAATTCTGAATAATACTGATTAGCTGTGGATAGTATGTCACTTGAGTAATGACTTCTTAATGAGACAAAAAAAATCTCGTATATAAAATAATGCTTTGTAACTGGCAAATAACTGCCACTGTTTATTGTAATGAGACTACTTATAATGCCCATGATTATTAATGCTATGACTGTAATTAACTGATTTTTAATAATGACTTCTTAATGATCTGAATAACACTGAATGATGAACAATATTTTATACTATTCAATACTTGCTGGCCACTGAGTGCCAATAATTAATGTCACTAGATGAATTACGTTATTAATTATGCCATTAATTAGCTCCTGTTTTCAATGATGATTTTTCATGTTCTATTACTGGCCACTGGGTGCCAATAATTAATGTCACTAAATGAATTATGTTATTAGTTATGCCATTAATTAGCTCTTGTTTTCAATGTTGACTTTTCATGTTTTGGCAAATGGCCAATGAGTGCCAATAATTTGTATCACTCAATGTATTATGTTGACTCTCCTTTTCAATTAAGACGTCTGATGAACATTATTCTGTCATACTAAATATGCTTTGTAACTGGCCAAGGACTGCCACTGTTTATTGTAATGCGATTACCCATGATGCCAATAATTTAATTTTATGAACATTATTCTGTAATACTAAATACATGGTACAGAAATGTTCAATAACTAGGCTACGAATGCCGCAAACTACTACTGTAATTCTCAATATTATGTGACATAATGTCCTTCACCTTATGAGCTAACTACCCTGAATTACTGCAATGTCCATTTGTCCTGTCCATCCTCATGATCATGGAGCACTATATTTGGTTTTTGCACTAATTCTACGTTGGTGTGCCTTGTAAGAGCGTGGTGTTGACACAACATACTGTCCACCACCGTGAGCGATGAAGACGTTATTATGGTCCCACTGTTTGGTGTACCTAGTGTACTGCCAAAATGGAACATTACTACGACAGTTCAGTGTCTTGGCTACGCTGATAAATTCTGATGGGAAAAGAACTTCAAATTGTGTCACTTGGTGTTGTACTTCTGTGGAAAGATATGGACTTTCAGAACAGCTGTGTGCAATCTAAAGTGCTACAACCATGATGCAATCCTTCCCTTTCCTATCCTAATAGTAAAAATCATTTTTTGCTAACATCATTTATGTTCATGGGTTATACATTTGTTTCGATTCGCTGAACTCCAGTGCGAGTACGCTTATGGCACTTGTCGACATGATTTTTTGCCATTATGTTTATCTGTTGTGAAAATGCTAAAGACATTTTTTTTCGATTTGTTCTGAAGTACAGTATATGTGCACTCTTGTCATTTATATTGTATATACATTTTTATTTTAATGATATGTTCTGAACTACAGTGCATGTGCACTTATGTTATGTGTTAATATGTTTTCTATTGAACTTCAGTGCCTGTGCACTTTTCTCATTTTTCAATATGATTTGTACTCATTCCGTATGTTCAATACTTATGTCATTTGTTACTCATTGTATATACATTTCGTCATTTGCTGATATGTTCTCAACTCCAGTGCCAGTACACTCATATCTCTTGTCAACATGATTTTCTGCCATTCTGTTTATTTGTTCTGAAAATGCTAAAGAATTTTGTTATCTGTCAAATAATTTGTATATACAGTTTTCTGATTTGCTACTATGTTTTGTACTCACATTTTGTCTTTGTCTGATATATTTTGTACTTGGTGCGTGTGCACCACATTTAATTTATGAACTACATTTGAATATACTGTAAATTGTAAAAATTTCTTGCGATGGCAAGTCCAATTGACTCACCATCGCTGCCAAATTTTTGCCCCCCCAGTGGAGGGTTATGAAACACGTATGTAACGTAGCAGCGATGGTGAGGCATGATAAAATCTTTGACCAGAGAGCCTTTTATCGTGGTTAGTCTGCGCTTTACCGCGCGAGAGTTGCGAGCTGTACTCCAGTAGTCTTCGTGCAGAGCACTCTGTCGGTAGCAGTAGCTCAGCTCAGTTCCGAGCAGTAGTCGGTCAGTAGTCCTCGTGCAGTGTAGCACTCTGTCGGTAGCAGTAGCTCAGTTCAGTTCTCTTTCAGTACTCTGTCGGTAGTAGTCGTGCAGTACAGTTGCGAGCAGTCTGTCAGTGGGCAGTCTGTGAGCAGTGCAGTATGTCGGTAGTAGCAGCCCAGTGCAGTTGTGTGTGAGGAGTCGGCGGGCTTCGACATGGCATTCTGGTCAAGATACAGGACGAGGTATATTATTTTTAAATGCGCTCAGCTAATAATGTAAATTAACTGTAACTAATTTGTGCAATAATCGCCCCAATAATAATTTTGATTTCAAAGCAATTTTATAAAAAAAACCATTTAATTGAACCAACGATTTCCTTCCATTTCCTTTAAAGAAAAGTTTCAGTTAAATTTCAAAAAAAAAAAAAAAAATATATTATTTGCAATGCATTTCCTCCAAGCCGAGGCCAACCATAAGAGCAGAAATTTGACATGCAGTTATACTGAGGTAAGAAATTAATTCAGATTTTTTTGCACAGGGCCAAAGACCGATATTTCGGTTTAATTGAATTTTCATTGTCACTGAAGTTTCATTAGCACTGAATTATCTCTTTTTAAATTTTTGTGGGAAGATTACACTTTGAGTCAGATTGCGATTCTCATTTTTATTGTCATTAAATTTAACTGCTAGGGAGGTTACGTTTGGCTCCCATTACTATTAAATATTGTCTTAAAATTTTTGTGGGGAGGTTACAAGAGATCATCATGACACTTCTTCAATTACAGGCCACATGTCCTGTGGATACACGTTACGTGTCTTTAATGCAGTGGTTTCCATTGCCTTCTGCATCCTCATGTCGTTGATCATTGCTGCTTCTTCCGCCTTTAGGGGCAATTTCCCACCCCTAGGACAAGAGAGTGCCCTGAACCTCTATCCGCTCCTCCGCCCTCTTTGACAAGGCCGTTGGCAGAATGAGGCTGACTTCTTATGCCGGAAGTCTTCGGCCGCCAATGTGTTTCGTAGAGGATGCCAAAGCATATGTTGTCCACCTGCAGACATTGAGTAAAGCATGTCCAGGAGTGTGTCACTGAACTGTGATAGCGGCACGAGACGCAGAACAGCTTATGGAGTCCATAAGTCAAATGCAAACACGTTATGTACAGACGCAGGACGTAGAAGCTAATAGGGTACCGTTACAGGAAGCAGAAATTAGAGAGGTTGGATGTTTCTTTTGCGTGTATACCCGCTGAAATGTCACGGAGAGTACGGATTGAAGACCCGAAGGATTAGAGTCAGCTCTTAGAAGCACAACGTTTATGGAGGAGGTCAATATTGCCACGAAGCAAAGAGCGGACCATCGTGTGTTCGCTTCTGAAGTCAAGTGTTATAGATGTAGTCGGGAGGTGTACATAAAGAGGCAGTGTAAGCAAGCAGAATGCTATGCATTTCAGTGTAGAGTTAGGAAGGGTGGAAAGTTCTGGCAAGGGAAGCAACCGTTAAACGGAAACGGCATTGCTTCAACCATCGGAAGGCAATCCCGGTAGAAAGTAACACAGCACAAGTAACTGCACAGACGTAACGTAACTTAATGGGCTTAGCGGGTGGCAGGAGACAGAGATTTTTGGAGGACACTGGTGCAAATGTGTCCATTATCAGCCTGGCCGCGTATGAAAGAGGAGACTGGGGAACCAAGTGTAGGTTACGTTGGGTTAGCGATGACAGAGTGGAGTCATTGGGTGTACTGGAGTTTTCAGTCGGGAAAACTAAATTCAGTGAACACATGGAATGTTGCCACACGTAGGCAAAGGTTATTCAGTGACTCTTGGGCTAGACTTTCCCGACAAATATCTCGTTAAGATTGATCTTTTGCAAGTCAGTGGGACTCTGTTTCGACGGGGGGAAACAGTTGCAACTGAATCAATGTCGCATGGTTCACCTACCTTAGGGTGAAAGCAACAAAAGTGCATATGTTTTTAGCTGATCGCAGCCATGTAAAATACCAGTAGGTCGGGAAAGATGGTGTGGGTTTGCTGAGGTAAACATTTGTGGTTGAACCTCTCTTAAGGAATGAAGGGTTTGATAGCTTGCATTGTTTCGTCCACAAGAGTTTGTCGCATGCGAGTGGCATTAACGGGGAATACATGATTCTGGTTAGTGGGGAGGTGACCCTGTCAAACTGTGCAAAATAGCTAACCTGGAAGTCTTGGAAGATGATGGAAGGTCGAGCCTAAAGGAAAGCCACAAGCAAACCTTCGATACGGTAGTGTTACGAGGGATAGGTCATTTGAAGGAGAGTGATCGAATGACTGTGGAGTGATCTATTTTGTTTGGAGGTTTACTGGCAACCCCACTGACGCAACATCGCATACCGACAGGGGATTGCATACCAATTTATAGGGAGCATACCATAAAGCAAAACAGCTGCAACCATTGGTAGAAGAATTTATTGAACAACAACTATGTGGTGGGATCATAGAATAGAGTTATATTCCCTGGAGCACAAATATGGTCGTCGTGTCGAATAAATCGGCGGATGACACAAAGAAATACAGATTTTACTGTGTCTACAGATATGTAAATGAGCGAACTATTTTGTGCATTTAATCCAATCCCTTATATCACAATAACTTTCGATAATGTTGTTTAGTGTCGGTTCTTTACAACCTCAGAAGCGGACACCGTCAATTGGAGGTGGCACCTGAAGATAGTCCAAAAACAGCATTTACCATCCCAGCAGGACTTTTCATTACAGATGCATGCCATTTGGACTAAAGAATGCACGCCAACTTTTCAGCGGTTGTTAAATGGACTGAGAGAATTACAGCCAAAAAGCTATTTGGTCAATGTCTATGACATAATTGTGTATTCAGAATATTTACCAGAGCGTGTGAGACGTTTGGAGGATGTCTTTGGTATACTTCGATGAGCACGTTTGTTTTTGGGTGTGGACAAGTGACATTTTGCGAAAACGAGGTGTAGTATCTGCGGCACGTGATTAGTGAGTATGGTGTACAGAGATATCCTCATCTTACAGACGCAGTTATAAATAATCCGATACCACAAAAAACTAAGTAGGTACAGTCGTTTATCGGCCTCTGCAATTATTACAGACAGTTGATCAAGAACTTTGCAAAAATAGCCGCACCGTTGAACAGCTACGGAATAAGGGGATGAAATTCTATTGGTCGCAGGAATGTCACGATGCATTTGAAAATTGAAAGAAATATTAGTTTTTTATCGAGTATTTGTTTTTGCAGCTTTCGAGAAAGATTTATCCTTCTATGTGATGCTTCAGATGAGGCAGTCAGTTGTGCTTTGGGACAGATGTTCAGAAACATCCGGTAGCTTACACTTCAAGGTAGTTAAATAAGGCAGAGTGTGTCTGTTCAACAACGGGGCAAGAGATGTTGGCGGTCATGTATAGTATTATGTATTTTCAGTGTTACCTGTATGGAAGGCAGTTGAATGTCGTGATAGATCACGCCTCATTGAAATGGTTCCTTGATTTGAAAGATCCAACTGGTAGATTGACGAAGTCACATAAGCTTAGTGTATTTGAGTATGAGGTAATCCATAAGCCAGGGAAATCACAAGCAAATGCATATTCGTTAACCCCCAGGGAAGCAATGTTACGTATGCTAGGGAAGGGCATTGAAGAGGGGCAGTGGGCACACAGGAAAGGGATAAGGACTGCTAGACATTTAAGCCACAGTCACATTTCGTTATGCTCGAAGGTTTGATGTGTAGAATGAACAGGTCTGGACCACATGTGGTGCTTCTACAGGGTTTTCAGAAGGAACTATTGCAACAAGCTCATGGCCATATGATGTCAGGACATGGTGGGTGACGTGCAATGGACAGACGTGTAGCGGAGCAGTTTTGGTGCAGGAATAGGAAGCGTGACGTGGAGCAGTATGTTATGGGCTGTGTGCAATGCGCGTAGATTGCCGACATTACGCATCACAAGGTGCCGTTGCAAAGGTTACCAGAGGCGTCCAGTTCATTTTCTGTGTTAGGTTTGGATGTCCTCAAACCATATAATAAAACACTTCCAGGAGATACGTACGCTCTCAAGACTATTGATCATTTTCCTCGATTTATGGCAGTGGTACAGATGCCGCATCAACGGGCTAATATTGTAGCGCAGGTGTTAGTAGACAAGTGGATATTAAATTTTGGGGTGCCCGAGACTATAATTACAGACCATAGTACGAATTTTGTCCCGAATTTAATGAAACAACAATGCCGCATCTTGCGTGTATGGAAGTTACGGACGAGTCTGCTTCATTCTCAGACTAATGGGAGAACCAAACGCGTGCACAAGACAGCTACAAAGATGTTGAGCTATTACCTAGGTTCCAGGCACGACGACTGGTCCAATGTTTTCCTTATGTAGTGTGCCTATAGTACGAAGGTTCATACAGCAATCGGCTTATCGTCATTCGAGGTGGTGTACGGGAGGAAAATGCCATCTCCCTTTTACGTTTTGGTTCCTAAATCAGGATTGGAAGGTGAGTCAGTGAGAAAGTCTCCCACAAGAATTATGCAAGTCTGGAGGAATGTATAAAGAATTATGCAAGTCTGGAGGAATGTATAAAAGGCAAACACGAAGGCGCTAGAGCGACAGGAACAACCGAACAGACGCCTGGGGAAAATGTCGCAATACCGCGTAGGGTTGTGCGTAGTGGTTACTAGTCATTATATGTCAAACGGAAAACGAAGAAATTTTTAACAAAACACCAGGTCGTGGAAAGATCCCACCAGTCATCGTGAAGACGCAGTTCCCCACAAAAACCTCTGTTATACACGTCAGTCAAATAAAACCGTTTAAAGGGGTGGTAGAGGGGGTGCCACAGTTATCGGCAACCAACCAGGAGGGGAAAGTTACAAAGGGTAAAAAGAAGTGATCTGGAATTGGGGAGCAACGTAAGGGGCGAGATGTGCCGTATATGTTAAGGTCACGCAAGTAAGTTGTATAATTGTAATATTGGGTTTTTTGGGTTTAGTATATCAAATGGTTCAAATGGCTCTAAGCACTATGGGACATGACATCTGAGGTCATAAGTCCCCTAGACTTAGAACTACTTAAACCTGATTAACCTAAGGACATCACACACATCCATATCCGAGGCAGGATTCGAACCTGCGGCCGTAACAGCCCCGTGGTTCCGGACTAAAGAGGTATTTGTTGTTTCTTTGTGGGGATGATTGTTTTTCATGTCAATATTACTGATATGGATTGTGTGTTTTCGGAACGAGAAAGAGTATGGCAGAGTAATTTTGTTCTACCTGGTGGTGAATACGTAAGAACATCCTGGGGAACGAGGACAGTGCTGCTGTTACGGAACGTTTGCAAGGGAGAGGCAAGGCAGGTAACGGTTATTCAGCGTCTAGAATCGGGTATGATGTTCTCTAGGCAACCGGACATGTTTCTTACTAGTCCTAAATGGACGTAAAAACAACTGCGGAGATTAGCAGTGAGGTTTGTAGGTTGGAGGATACCTTTCGGAGTGATATAATGCATAGGGGAATAATTTATTTAGCGAGATAAAAGAAGAGTACCAGGAGTTGCAGTTCATCTATAATAAATTAAGGGCAGAGTTGATGTAGTTGGTACATCTGGTTCCTCAGGCTAGGAGTCTGCGGAAGAGAGTCTAGATAAATCCTGGAGGAAAATCATTAAAGACAATATTCGCGACAGCAGACAAAGAGGAAGTGGAGAATTAAATAGTACAGTTGTTGAGATTCAGCAAATGGTAAGTTCTAGGAAGGATGCTATAGAGTAGCACACAGTGCGGTTGTCGAACGTCGAACACGGGATGTTGAATAACACAAGGCTAGAACGGGAATTTCAGCAGTGCTAATCCGGTGTGCCAGCGAAACGAGGGAAGTGTTGAATAGCGATTTGGAGAAAATACAGGAGCAATTGAGGGTTTTGGAGACCGAAATTAATGTAGCTAGGTTGTTGAGTTGGCTTTCGGACCTAATTGGGGTTGCTAGGAGTGAAGTGGCGATATTACAGCAAGTACTCTTTCATGCGATGAACGGGCAACCTAGTCCCGTATTGGTACAATGGGGAAATTCATGATGAGATTGCGGCAAGTAGAGATGCAGTTCCTCATGGAGTTACAGCATGTAGCCAAAGTGTCGCATGAAAATCTGCCACTGTTCTTCTATGTAGCTAGGGTGTAAGTGGAAACAAACATAGCTAGGGTGCATATACCAGCCCGTGTACCTGTTGGGGAGAAACTCAGAGTTCCACTGCTACAGCATTCACCCATATCCAGTGAAATGTGGGATGTTGGGAAAGTGGGTGCAGGTGAGAACACCTAGTCTCAAACGACGGGCAGGCCCACGTGGTAATGTGACGGATAGAGTTGGATTGGTGCGTACAAGGGAAGGTTGTGATCTGTCCGGATGACCAAGTACGAACTGATATGCAGTTTCTTGCTGGAGGAGGTAAATTGGACGAGTAGTCGGAAGGAGCTTCTACCAACCCAATCGTACTTCCAAAGAATGGGTACACATTGGTTATGCCTCCATATTCACGCCTGAAACAGGTTGAACTGCTACGATGGAGGCAGACCGGTAGGGTTGAAAAAACTTGATCTTCAAGAAAGCGGAATAATCATTAATGGCACGAGTTGTGAAATAGTAGCTACGGATTTCTGTCTTCAGGCTACGCTTACAGGCTCAACTGTTATGACTTTGTCGCTGAATACGTCGTATTGGCCGGAAGGATCTCTGAGAGTATTACCGGTTTAAAATTTAACTTATTTACATGATACACTCAACCCAGAGCTTTTGCACTCTTTGGACAGGTTAACCTAGTCCCAGCATGGGGAAATTTCGATAGAGCAAATGTTGCAGCCTGTAAACCATTTCTTGGAAGAACAGGAGGACAGAGTATTAGTGGTGAGCGTATAAGCCACTAGTTGTGTCGTGTTTCTAGCAGGTTTCTGCTTACTATATTCCTGAGTAAGGTGCAAGAAAGGACAGTCTGTGGGCATGTCAACACACAAATAACCAGTAGAATGTTTGACTAACACTGGTCGGGGAAGCAATTAGTTTTAAGGTCTTAATTAGTATTTAAGGGCATGATAAAGAGTACATTGTAATACCAAAGTGTGAGCGGAAGTGCTGCATGTTATACCCGGGAGATTGTCCTCTATATGTGAATTATTAGTTAAGGTAGCTGAGTGGAAGCATGATGTTAAAGATTCATGACATATCCTCTCGGAAGGAAGGAGGCATGATGCGCCACTAGAATGTATACACGTGGATTTGGGGAATTCTTATAAATTTTGCACAGGCATGGGTGGACGGCAGTAGTTAAGGGACCGATTGTCGCATCGGATGGCAGGCGCAGGCAGTGTTTAGTTTAGCAAATGTTTCTGGGGCAGGTTTACACCATGCTCGCAAAAGGGAAGGCATGGCCTGGCGGGCACTATAAACAAGGGTGAAGCATTGAGGGCCATACAAGGCACTGACGTGCTGTGAATAACCGATACGATGCAGTTACAACAGCGCCTAGTGCCCTGTGTGTAGGGGCTGAAGCAGGCTAAGGAAATCTGAAGATTTATTAAAGAGCACTCCACTTTTGCCCTCCAGAGGACCTATGTCAGGGATGTATTAATTTGGGAGCCCGGAGTCTCACATAGGGCAGTCGTATCGCCATTCTGTCTGCGTCTAAATCCGGAGAGAAACCATTATCTAAGTTGCAGGCCAACCACGATGACCTTCTGGTGACGGATATTGGCGCCCCATCAGCCCCTGAAACTGCTACCAACACCACGGACGCGCCATAGCTGTGACAGGGCGGGCCGTACCTTGGAGCTGCACCGAGTCGAGGCGCGGAAAGGCTGCTAGCTTCCTCTCTCTGAGTGGACTGCAAGGGAAAGGGGGGGGGGGAGGGGCAGGGCTCGAAGTAGCGGCCTCCCAGGTGCAGAGCTACCTGTGGTCACCGTCGGATCTGCGGCTAACTACAACGATAGTGGTCGACTGTTTACCTTCGGCGCTCTACGTGGGTCCACGAGTTGCAAGTGAGGGACCTGTCAGCCGTGTCCCAGGCTACCGGCACAGCCAACATGAGCGGCCTTCAGTCAGTCATGCTGTGAGTAGGATCGCTACGTACTTAAGGCATGGCGGCCGCACAATGACACAGCAGATTCCGGCATTGGGATTGGCGCTGACCCACTCACGCACCCCGCGCTGTGGCATCACCAGCATCAGCGACAGGCCCACAGTGTACCTTCCCCGCAATAAAGGTAATGACACACTTGCCGGTGTTTCTCTGCGCGCTTTGACATGAGTCACCCCTCTCTTCCAACCCATATGTCTAGATAGTTCTGATATATTACAACCCCTGAGCTTGGGAGGGGGGAGGGCAAGGGGGGCGGGACGTTGCCACAGAACGTAAAAGTCGTCCTTCATCTTCTGTTTACAGCTGAGAACTATTAAGTGGCTTCCAGAATGAATTTTTTGTCGGCAACGGAATGTGTGCTGATTTGACCCTTTCTGGCACATTGAAACCGTTTGCTAGACCGGGATTCGAATTAGGGATGTTGACTCATCACAGGCGAACGCTTTACCGATTGAGCTAACCAAACATGTCTCAAGACCAATTCTCACAGCTTCAGTTCCACAAGTATCGCATCTCTTATCTCCCAAACTCCACAGAAATCTCCTGCATACCTTGCGGGAATAGCACTCCACCGGAAACGGCTTCTCACAAATTTTGGTGGGTTCTGTACCGTACCACAAAAAAGATACAGAAAAAAGACAACATATGTCAACAACAAAAGAATAACAAGCATATCAGAAGCGATATAGAAACAGAACCTCGCGACTGAACCAGGAAAAGATTTCTGTTATTTGGGTAGTAACTGACTTGTGGCAATAAGAGCCAGACGGATGATATCAAAACGAAAGTCGCAGTGACAAACGAGGTTTCAGGAATAAAGGTAATACGTTTGCACTTAACTGCCAAAAAATACAGACCGTGGTAAAATGAGTTGGGTAACTTTTTTCGAGCGTTACACTATCTCACTGCTGGCATCCGGACATCATTCTACAATGTGGAATTGTCCACTAGGTGTCACGGGAGGTGGAACCGTCAGTATTATAGGAGGCCTGGTGGTGTAGAGTTGTCAGTGGAGAAGCAGTAACACCATAACTGGTCGTTCAGGATAGCTCAGTGATTTCTAAAACGGACGGGTCACTGCATGTCACCTAAGTAACAAATCGGGCACATTTCAACCCATCAAAGGCTGCTCAAGTCGAAGACTGGTGAAGCAATGGAAGCGTTTACGTTTCATGAATGCCTGTAGAACATTACCTGCCATCACGTATTGCGCCAACAGTGAAGTACAGAATAGGTGGTTTTCGCTATGACGGTGTTTTTCGTCGTTAGAGAAAAAAGCTAAATTTGAACGGATATGAACACACTTTACAGCATTATATACTGTGTTCAGTAGACGACCACTTCGGAGATGATGATCATGTGTGTCTAGTGTAAGGAAAATGTATGACGTGAAGGTATGTACCGTCTATGCAACTAATAGAAGACAGAAGACAGTTTGTTTATTGCCATACGGAGTTCGCACTTTTTATTTGGGAAGCATTATCAGTGGCCTGTAATACATGTTTCCTTTTATACATACAATAAACGTATTATGTCGTAGATATAATATGCTGCTATATTGCATGTTGTCGAATCTTTATCTTGTTTTTTAGGTTATAATCAACTTTTGTAGCACAAAGTTCGTAATGTGAACTTATCATTTGGTGTTACTTACGATTTCCAGCGCTGGTAACTCATGTGTTTGGTAATGGAGATGTATTCGTTAGTTTCATACTCCAGCTGGCCGATTTCTGGCATTCTTTCACCCACATTTGTCACATTGCATATATCACTTGCCCTTTCCATTTTGTGATCAACATACGTGTGTTTCCGGTGTGTAGTGTGTTTCCAACTGTTGCTGTGTTTGTCTGTCTTTTGTTTGTGTTGTGACGAAAACATATGTTTTAATCATGCAACAGACACTTCACATTTTCGAAGTATACTTATGTTGCCCTGTCAGCCAACCCTTCTTAAAAATGAGAGGGACCTTTTTTCAGATCGGTATGTATCCTTCGCTGCTCCAGCGGCTTACGGTAGACTACGGGTAGAAGGAGCTCAAGTTCATTCGCATAATCTCTGTAGAACCTCTCAGGTATTTCATCCGGACCAGCTATCTTTCTGGTGTTCAGCAACTTTACTTCATTTTCCATTCCGATGTGGCTTATCTCAGTGTACATTACTTTGGCTTTCGTACGTCGTTTGGAAAGAGGAACCGGATCAGGACAGTCAACGGCGAAACAGCTCTGGAAGAACGAATTCCCTATTTCTGATTTTTCACTATCATCATCAGTTTCGCTTCTAGTACGGATGCTTGCGTGGTTACTGACATTACAGCCGCGCGGGGTAGCTGCGCAGTCTCAGGCACCATGTCACGGTTTGCGCGGCTGTCCCCATCGGAGGTACGACTCTAGGACGAATGATCTCAGCAGTTTGCTCCCACAGGAAATTACTACAAATTTCCAGTTTTTACTGACATTACATTAGGTCAAAATTTCCTTGGATCGCTATGAAGTTCTTCTGGTCAAATAAGATGACCTTTCCTTCTTGTATCGTATTAATCGGTTTTCTGTTTTTATCGTTTTCCTGTAACACTGCCATATTGATTTTTCTATCTTTCGAGGTGTCTCTCTGTCTCCCTTCCACACCTGCTTCTTACTCGCTGTAATTTGTCCCTTCCCAGGTTTCCAGGCCCCCACAATTCACTGCCACTCCTTAAAACCATCGTTATGAGTGACCTGTCTCATTTTCCTATGATTTCTTATTTCGGTGGACATTTCTCCTTTTAATATCCGTGAGGCTTCTTTTCTCATTTAACATTAACAGCAGAATTCTTTCGCCTTTTTATCTGTAGTGAGTTCTCTTTTCTAGTGTTGACTCTCATGTGCTTGGTAATTTTTTCTATCAGCATGTGTGTTTATTAGAATTTTCTTGTGGTAGTATACAGCATCCATCAATAGGCGTAACACTTATTTCACGTCCTCTTCTAAGTCTAATAGTGCAATATCAGTAACAAATATAACAGTTTTCCTTTTTTGTGTCAGTTTTCATTGCAGTTATTGTATTTTCTACAACCAGACTGCATAGTTATGGAGCAAGAAGAAAGTCTTGTTCGATATCCGTTCTTAGCCACTTTCCTAATGCCATTAAGCGCCCATCTATGACATAAGATGATAGGAAGAACTAAATGTCCAGCAGAAGGGGTCTACATTCGCCTTGACCAGACGGTCCTTACGTTCCATTTGTGACATCCATTTCTAAGCACTAAACTCTTACAGACAATAAAACAGAAGAAGACAGTAGAAGAAGATTGTACAGTAATGTTATCCTGCAGATTCTGCAATAAATTTAGCTTAACCAGACATAAACATGGGTAGTCTTGTGGAGCCTAAATGAAGGGGGCATTTGAGATCGTTCCCGTGCAATTATTCTCTCTGGGGCATGAGTTACACCGGTTGTAAAACACAGAATACTCCATTCTCAAATCTTTCGTGTAGAAATATTAGCATGGCCTGTATACGTGAAGTGTGTCGTCAGTAGAGAAGTTTTATTTGTGTATTCCAAGCAGAGTAGCTGCCACGTGGGTGACTGATTATAAGTTCAGAAGTCATAAAACGTAACTATTTCCATCAGAAAGCGTCCTATCGTGAAATTAGATTGTTGAAAAGCAACTAAATCTCTGCAATTTCTAACACTCGCACCGCTTACGTTTTCTTGTACCTGTTAATCATAACCATCTTCTTAGCTTTCAATGTTGACATTGTGTCACCTGTTACAGTTCCCACCATTCACAGTGACTCTTCTTCCTGTTCATTTGTATTCCTATGTTCTTGCAGGTATTCTTTTAAGATGCATTGTCTGCAGATATTCATTCCAGATTCTGTTATTTTCTTCAACCATGAGTCTATTTCATTTCTGATATCAACATTTGTGATTCTTTCTGTACCTTTAAGTCCGTTGGCATTTCTTAGATGAATCTCCGTTCTCTGAATACGCTTCTTTCTGTATACCACACATGTTTCACTTCCGTATAATTGCGTTGACAGAACTACACTACAGCCAGGATAGTTACATTATTTTATCGTCTGGCCAAACACATAAGTTGTAGTAATTGTCTGCTCCGTCATTTCTTAAGAGGATGTTATGTAACATTGCGAATAAAGAGTACACAACACTGGTGTTCAAATGGTTCAAATGGCTCTGAGCACTATGGGATTTAACTTCTGAGGTCATCAGTCCCCTAGAACTTAGAACTACTTAAACCTAACTAACCTAAGGACATCACACACATCCATGCCCAAGGCAGGATTCGAACCTGCGACCGTAGCTGTCGCGCGGTTCCAGACTGTAGTGCCTAGAACCGCTAGGCAACACTGGTGTAATATTATGCAATATTTATTGGTAAAACTTATAAAAGTAATATGTAATGATTATTTATGTTGTAATGGGTTTCAGTGTGCAATTAATTCTTTTCCTCTACTTTCGTCAAAGAAAACTTTTATCCAGTGTATAACTAGTATTAATAATGCTACACGAGTGGTAAACAGTGCATGATGGACGCTTTTCCACATGAGGGAAATGGAGAGCATTGCACACACACCAGTGGAAATCACGACACAACGCAAACCCACAAACACTTTAACGCTGGCGGCTCGTTTCAAGACGTAAAACACGCATATTTGCCACGAAACAAATTTATAGAAACATGCTAGACTGGTATAATAAATCAGATAATTACGCGGATAGCCTGGTAACCGGAAAAGTACATCTCGATGGAGGATAAAATCAAATGGCTGTCCGCGATGATGAATTCCTAAAACAAAGCTAAAACAAAGTGGTACTCGAAACTCCTTTTATATCGAGACTATCTGTCACAAGCAACCGTAAAGTTAAATATATCCCTTCGCTCTGATACAATACAGGTTTGCTAATTAGTCAGTAATCGTCACCTTCCCTTAGTACTACATGCATTTCGTACGGCCGATGGATTTTAGTGAAGTATCTATGAAAATTATGTATTACAGTAATTAATTCATATATTTTCCTTTTATTCTGTTTAGCACTTTATTTATTACAAGATACGCATGGAAAATGGAACTAATTTAGTTTACTTGGATTACTGTATGAGCAGTTTTAAGACCTATTACAGTTAGAATGGAATCAGTCATTACCTGCCCCCCCCCCTCCCACCATCTGTTACCCTCCCCCCCTTCCACATTATAAAAACTTTAGCACCTAACTGTAGAACAAAAGTCTTTTCTTGGAACACTTTTCTTTTTACACTACTGGCCATTAAAATTGCTACACCAAGAAGAAATGTAGATGATAAACGGGTATTCATTGGACAAATATATTATACTAGAACTGACATGTGATTACATTTTCACGCAATTTGGGTGCATAGAGCCTGAGTAATCAGTACCCAGGACAACCAGCTCTCGCTGTAATAACGGCCTTGATAGGCCTGGGCATAGAGTCAAACAGAGCTAGGATGGCGTGTACACGTACAGCTGCCCATGCAGCTTCAACACGATACCACAGTTTATCAAGAGTAGTATCTGGCGAATAGTGACGAACCAGTTGCTCGGCCACCATTGACCAGACAATTTCAATTGGTGACAGATCTGGAGAATGTGCTGGCCAGGGCAGCAGTCGAACATTTTCTGTATCCAGAATGGCCCGCACAGGACCTGCAACATGTGATCGTGCGTTATCCTGCTGAAATGTAGGGTTTCGCGGGGATCGAATGAAGGGTAGAGCCACGGGTCGTAACACATCTTAAACGTAACGTGAACAAGAAGTGACCGAGACGTGTAACCATTGGCACCCCATAACTTCACGCCGGGTGATACGCCAGTATGGCGATGACGAATACACGCTTCCAATGTGCGTTCACCGCTATGTCGCCAAACACGGATGCGACCATCATGATGCTGTAAACACAACCTGGATTCATCCGAAAAAATGACGTTTCGCCATTCGTGCACCCAGGTTCGTCGTCGAGTACACCATCGCAGGCGCTCCTGTCTGTGATGCAGCGTCAAGGGTAACCGCAGCCATGGTCTCCGAGCTGATAGTGCATGCTGTTGCAAACGTCGTCGAACTGTTCGTGCATATGGTTGTTGTCTTGCGAACGTCGCCATCTGCTGACTCAGGGATCGAGACGTGGCTGCACGATCCGTTACAGCCATGCGGATAAGATGCCTGTCATCTCGACTGCTAGTGATACGAGGCCGCTGGGATCCAGCACGGCGTTCCGTATTACCCTCCTGAACCAACCGATTTCATATTCTGCTAACAGTCATTGGATCTCGACCAACGCGAGCAGCAATGTCGTGATACGATAAACCGCAATCGCAACAGGCTACAATACGACCTTTATCAAAGTCGGGAACGTGATGGTACGCATTTCTCCTCCTTACACGAGGCATCACAACAACGTTTCACCAGGCAAAGTCGGTCAACTGCTATTTGTGTATGAGTAATGGGTTAGAAACTTTCCTCATGTCAGCACGTTGTAGGTGTCGCCACTGCCGCCAACCTTGTGTGAATCCTCTTGAAAGCTAATCATTTGCGTATCACAGCATCTTCTTCCTGTCGGTTAAATTCCGCGTCTGTAGCACGTCATCTTCGTGGTGTAGCAGTTGTAATGGCCAGTAGTAGAAACTGATGAAAGATATTTAGTTTGTGTGTGTACTCCCCCTGCATTACTCCTCTCCATTGCTGCACTTATTTGGCCTGCGCTCCCAACCACATTTAAAATCAACGAAGTTAAAAATGTGTGCACTATACTTACTTCTAAACTGGCAGAAACTGAAAGACTTCAGGCAGTTAATACTTCTTGTCTGCCACTAATACTAAGAGCAATAATAAAAGTTATAATAATAATAATAATAATAATGTGTACTGCACTACAATAGGCCTTGTGTAGTTGCTGCTGTGTTGTGCTGTCAATTAATTCATTTAGTTGTTTGGAAGCGAGGATCGCAGCTGTTTCTGGACTAGCGTAGGTACTGTCTATACCTTGAAGGCATTTTCTTGAGACATTTAGCATTTGTTACGTCTACGCCTCACTTATATCATCAGTGATGTACGGGACAAAGCACAACATATGTGTCCAGTGGGTGGACTATGTCAGGAACCTGTAACCTACACCGCATTAATGCTTACTGAGAAAAGGCAATTATTGATAACTTATTTAATCAGTACTAGAGTCTTACAAAATTGTAGTTTAGTGACCGATACAGAATTTAATCGTTCAGGTTTTACCCCTCAGAAAATTGCATTTTACCCCTCAAGGGGTAAATACCTCAGGTCCAGGTTAGGAACCATTGATTTACTGCATGATGTACTGATATGACAAAAAAAGGGTAAGTGTTTTCTGAGAAGTGAAGATGGTGGTTTCCAGGGCCAAAATCGATAATAAGTATAGTAACACTTTAGATATTACTTAAGTATTTACTGACAATTTAAAAAATGACATAGCTGCCTTCCCTTGGTGTATCTGAAAGCGGCTATACGAAAACTCAGATTTATCGTGACACCTCCATGATATGCTTTGGACGGGCACTGAAGCGCCAAAGAAAGTGGTATAGGCATGCGCATTCAAATACAGAGATACGTAAACAAGCAGAATACGATAGGCAACGCCTATATAAGACAAGCGTCTGGCGCTGTTGTTAAATCGGTTACTGGTGATACAGTGGCAGGTTATCAAGATTTAAGTGAGTTTGATCGTGGTGTTATAGTCGGCGCACGAGTGATAGGACAGAGGATCTCCGAGGTAGCGATGAAGAGGGAATTTTCCCGCACGATCACTTCGCGAGTGCACTTGGATATCACGAGTCCGATAAAACGTGGTATCTCTGACATTGCTACGGCCGGAAAAGAGATCCTGTAAGTAAGGGACCAATAACGACTGCAGAGAATTGTTCAGCTTGACGGAAGTGTAACACTTGCGCAAACTGCTGCAGATTTCAATGGTGGGCCATCAAATAGTGTCACCGTGCGATTCAACGAAACATTATCGGTATGGACTGTCGGAGCCGAAAGCCCACTCGTATACCCTTGGCGACTGGACGACAGAAAGATTTGAGGCTCTCCTGGGCTCGTCAACACCGACATTGGACTGTTGATGACTGGAAACATGTTGCCTGGTCGGACGAGACTCGAATCAAATTGTATCGAGCGGATGGCCGTGTACGGGTATGGAGACAACCTCATGAATCCGGGGACCCTGCATGTCAACTGGGGACTGTTCAAGCTGGTGGAGGCTCTGTAATGGAGTGGGGCTGATGCAGTTTGAGTGAAATGGCACCCCTAATACGTCTAGATACTTCTCTGACAGGTGATACGTGTGTAAGATTCCTGTCTGGTCACATGGATCCATTCATGTCCATTGTGCATTATGACGGACTCGTACAATTCCAGCAGTACAATGCGACACACTTGCAGTCCAGAATTGCTAGAGTGTGGCTGCATGAATACTCTTCTGAGTTTAAACACTTCCACTGGCCACCAGCCTCCCCAGACATGAACATTATTGAGTATATCTAGGGTGCCTTGATACGTGCTGTTCAGAAGAGATCTCAACACTCTCGTGTCAGTTCCATCGAGCACTACTTCAGACATTAGTCGAGTTCATGGCACTTTGTGTTGCGGCACTTCTGCCTACTCGAGGGGACCCGCATGATATTAGCCAGGTGTACCAGTTTCTTTGGCACTTCAGTGTATTTACACAACAGGGGCACTATCTCAGAGAAGAAGACACTCCATTTCTTTCTTAATCTAACAAGTAAGTGCAACCAGAGGGTAGCAGAGACGGTGAGACATAAACTCACGGCGTGCTCGCCCAGGTTCCTGACGCGGCAGTGTAGGTAGGCGGTGGCACCCAGCAGCGCCGTCACGTTGGTCACCTGCCCAGCGTCGAACTCCGGCTCTGGCGGGCCGGAAGGCTGTCTGGAGGAGGCCCGCGGCGTCGTCTGCGGCTCCGCCAGGAAGTCACCTGTCGAGGATCAGTGAGTCACCAGTACCAGCTTGTCCGACGAGTGAAGTACACCGCGTTGGGCAAACATGGACACAAAATTTGTGAAATACACTCTAAAAAAATTAAAAAGAAAGGCGACGCGCGACGAAGGAGTTACCCGAATGGGACGGAAATCGATAGTTGTGACGTACACGTAGAGACAAACGCAACATTACAATTTCACATTAAATTGATGATTTATTCAAGAGAAAGAGCCTCACAAATTAATCAAGTCAATAATGCTTTCCTCCAGCTCAGACCGGTAGCCGTTATTCGGCTTGGCTCTGATCTATACCGTTGTTGGATATCCTCCTGAGGAATCTCGTGGCGAATTCTGTCCCATTGGGGTGTTAGATCGTCAAAATATCGAGCTAGTAGGAGGCACCTGTAGTATTGTAACCTATCGATGCTGCTGGAGCAGGTGCCTAGAAGAATCCTGTGGGCACCTCGAGCAGCGCTTTGAGCATCCCTCCGGCGAAGAACCTCCAGGCCGCCGACAAATGAAGACCGCAAGGACGGCGTTATAAGCGGCGTGCACTTGCCCGCCAATCTTCCAGTCCAAGATAGCTTCCAGTCAAGATTACTTCGTGACGCTGGTTGGTGCCGAACGTTACACCGTCTTGTTGATAGTTATCTCTACAGGCAAACATTCAGTGTACTTAGACGCACCCCTGTGACATGGAGCTGCTGATAGCAAGTCGCGGGTGCCTTAAGTTGTGAAGAGTGTAGCCTTTGTTCAGCCAAGTGCAACATATTCCTTTAATGTGCCCTTGTGTGAGCTACTCTTCCGCTTGTCTGTTTACACTCGCCTGGCCAGCTTCCACTAATTTATAGCTAGCAACGAGAACATAACATTTGGTTCCCCGGAACGTACGTGCTGCCGACTCGCGTCATAAGAGGCCCTACCCATTGGGCTCCTACGTTTCTCAATCGGCGACAAACGCGACGACATTGACGGCCATGGCAGGGCTTGGCGAGCACGAAGACAAGCAGTAGAAACTCTCGCCGTGTGTCGGTGGGCGGGCATTATCTTGCGGAAATGTAAGCCCAGGATAGCTTGCCACGATGTACAACAACACGGGGCGTAGAATGTCGTCAACGTACTGCTGTCTTGAATGGATACCGCGGATGACAAGCAAAGGAATCCTGCTATGAATCGAAACAGCATCCCAGACAGTCACTATCTGGGGCGTTTCGACATACTTTTCGCTGTCCGTGGGGTCTCATTTCGAAGACAATCCTGGTCCAGTCAACGAGATTCTAGGCCGAATGTGCCGACACCGCTACAAACTGGCTTGTTGGTGTACTGATGTCAATGGGAGTCGGTACAGCGGGAGCCGTGAGCTCAATCCCGTTTCTGTGAGCCACCAATTAATGGTCCTTGTGGTCACTAAAGCTTCAGTTGTACGACAGATCGATGGTAATAAGGAAAGCGCGGTTCTGGGTGACCTCACTGACTATTGCTCAGTCCTGGCGTAGTGTCGTCTCCCTAGTTCGATGACTTCCTTCTTCACCTGTGTTCAGCCATTGTCCAGCCATTCCTGACAACATTGTCGTATACTGGCATCGCTCCTATCCAAATGTCGAGCGATTCGCCGATTACTCCAAACGGCTTCTTTGAGGCCAACTACACGGCCCCTCTCAAATGCTGTCATCTGCGTATACTGTTCACTTGCCTCTCGGGGAGGCGTAGTTACAATGCAACATAGCACATGGAATAAAATCTGTAAATACTTTATGGCCTGGTATCGACATATCCCATCTTTACTATCCTTTCTAGCTTCTCTGCGAAACTGCGCTACAGCGTCACAAATTCAACCATCGCCCGCCAAAGTTTACAGTTTTGCATTTTTTGTCGATATCTGTGTGAATGTCAGTTTGTTACCAACTTGCATAACTTCTTCGTCTTGCGTCGTGTTTTCGTCCTAGAACAGGGTGACAATTATTGAACTGTATGAAAAAAGGTAAATTAGTTAGAAACTATGGAGTGTACACACTTTATTCAACATGTAAACGTCACTACAGGTATTCAGATTTAGGTTATGATATGTTCGATATGCCTGCCCCTCATTGACGACGATGTGATGCAGACGAATAGCGAAATTCTGCATGACCATCTAAACTGTTGGAACACCGATGCAGCCGATTACCTCCTGAATGGCTGTTTTCAGCTCAGCAGTGGTGTTGGGATTATTACTGTACACCTTGTCTTTAATGCAGCCCCACAAAAAGGAGTATTCATATCTTGAGAATATGGCGGCCAATCAAGTCCCATGGTAGTGGCCTCTGGGTGCCCCATAGGCATTTGCGGTCCCAAATGAGCTACTCCACGACATAAAACACTCTCCTGCTTCGGTGGGGTAGAGCTCTGTCTTGCAAGAATCTTGTTGAAATCAGGATCACACTGGAGATTGGAGATGAAACCAACTTCCGAAACCTTGACGTGCCATCAAGCAATATGACACCGATTATTCCGTGACTGGACATTGACGCCACACAGTCAACCGTTTGAGGATGAAGAGACTTCTCGATCGCGAAATGTGGATTCTCTGTCCCCCAAAAGCGCCAATTTGACTTATTGACGACCCATCCAAATAAAAGTGGGATTATTCACTAAACCAAACCATGCATGCTCATACTAATCCCCCTCTTGCCCCTGGCCATACGATCAGTTTCAATGTCTTAACGCAAATCGTTCAGAAGTTATGACGATTTTATTTCATATAATGCAATAATTGTCACCATGTAGTTTACATTCACTTAGTATTCATTATGAAACAATTACTAATGTACATTTAAATTATAATTAAATGCGTTTTGTCATTTGTTTGTGTTGCGCCTTTCTTTCGGAAAGAATGCTGTGTGTGGCTAGAACTAGAGACACTACGAATATTTTAACTAAAAACTACGAATATTTTAACTAATAACACGCATGTGATGGTTTATTCTTGTTATGTTACATGCGTCTATCAAAAGTATCTGGACACCTTTATGTAATACAAAATTCATCACCGGACATGAGGAGAGGGGTGTTTTTCAGTATAAAAGATGTCGGTGAGCTCTCGGAGGAGGGGATTAGTGTTTAGCGTCCCGGCGACATCGAGGTCATTAGAGACGGAGCACAATCTGTGATTAGTGAGGGATGGGGACTGAAATCGACCGTGCCCTTTCGAAGGAACCATCCCGTCATTTTCCTTAAGGGCTTTAGAGGAATGACGGAAAACCTAAATCAGAATTGCCTGTCTGAACCGTCGTCCCTGCGAAAGCGAGTCCAGTGTGCTAACTACTGCGCCACCCTGATGGGTGCGGGGAGTACTGTGCTGTCAGTAGTGAAGCTGTAAGAGCAGAATTGGTTATTCAGGAGAGCTCTGTGACGTCCAACTTGAACTTCACCTGAGTAACAAATCGATTAGGATCATTTCAATCCTTACACAGTTGTCCAAGTCGTCTATTAGTGACTTGACTGTGAAGCAGAAACGCGAAGGAACAGCCACAGTTGAGCCGAGACCAGGCGAACCTCACTCATTGACAGACAGGACCGTGGAGCATTGAGGAGGGTGGTTGTCAAATATCTCTTGAAATCAGTGGAAGGACCAAGGCTACTAGGAAAGCTGTCGTAGCTTACGCTTTCTTAAGGCAGTCTACAGTAGCTTTACAACTCTAGTGATCACACCTCCATTAAAATACTTCATTAATCTACTTGAGACCTGCAGTCAGTCATCTATCTTCCTTTGTTGCTACTCAATACATTTATACAGATCTAAACTTTATGTATGGTCCAGCAACATGATCTTTTCACAGTTGATTCCTATAAAGGAGAATCTAGTGACGATAAAGTTTTCAGTTGTCATTTCTGCATTTTCAGGTCCTAACCAGTTATTTACGTGGTCAGCTGAATTTAGCTTGATCATGTCGACATGTGGTGAGGTAACTAAATGAAAAAGCTGTTCTTTGTGGAAAGTAGCTACTTTTTAGGGTTCATTTCCTCATTCACTAAAAATAGAGCCCGTGCAGGATCGCTTTATTTACCGTCTGTGTGCCTGTCTGTCTGTCTGCCTGCCTGTCCTACTGTTAAGACCCCTTTTTCCCAGGAAAGTGTCTGAGACTTACGGCAGTGTGAGAAATTGAAGCTTCTGCGTCAACACCATGAAAAGATACGGTCATATAGTCACATACTTCGGTATTCTCCAACACTCTCGTCAAAAACACTACATGATTTATGGCCTGGCAGTCTAGGCATTAAGTGCGTGCCTGGAAACCCAGAAGTCGCGGGATCGAATCTCGGCTGCACCGCGGATTTTTCAGCCATCGTTTTGACCTGGCCTTAATCTCTCTACGATGTGAGGGATCACCAGAAATTACATACGGTTCGGATTCCACTTTAAACTGTAGGTTCCCTTTCCCCAGTTGGATAACTGATGTAGGTTAGGCACACGCTAGTCGCCAATAGGACCGTGCTACTGAGCCAAACCAAATTATTATTCCAGAATGAGATTTTCACTCTGCAGCGGAGTGTGCGCTGATATGAAACTTCCTGGCAGATTAGAACTGTATGCCCGACCGAGACTCGAACTCGGGACCTTTGCCTTTTGCGGGCAAGTGCTCTACCAACTGAGCTACCGAAGCACGACTCACGCCCGGTACTCACAGCTTTACTTCTGCCAATACCTGGTCTCCTACCTTCCAAACTTTACAGAAGCTCTCCTGCGAACCTTGCAGAACTAGCACTCCTGAAAGAAAGGATATTGTGGAAGGTAGGAGACGAGGTACTGGCAGAAGTAAAGCTGCGAGTACCGGGCGTGAGTCGTGCTTCGGTAGCTCAGTTGGTAGAGCACTTGCCCGCGAAAGGCAAAGGTCCCGAGTTCGAGTCTCGGTCGGGCACACAGTTTTAATCTGCCAGGAAGTTTAAATTCTTATTGTTATTATTCTCCGTATACCTCTTTAAGTTTGCACGGAACCCTCAGATCACAGGTTCTTCTCTGTCTTGTAGTGGTTTATTATCTTTTATTCTCTTTTTTTTTAATCATCAGTTTTCGGACTGATTCAGTGCGGCTTGCCGCTAATTCCTACGTTGAACTAACGTCTTCATGTCAGCATTTGCACCCTGCGTCCTCAAATCACTGTTGAATATGTACCTGTCTCGGTCTTCCCGTATCCTTGTTATCTTTCGTAGCTCCCTCTAGTACTATGGAAGTTATACTCTAATGTCTTAATATATGTCCTACCCTCCTGTCACTTCTTTCTCTCAGTTATTTCCTTGTGTTATTTTCTCTGCCAGATCTGCGGACTACGTTCTCATTGCTTATTTTATCAGTCCACCTAATTTTTAACATTCTTCTGTGACACCACTTCTCAATCTCTTCGATTCTCTTCTTTTCCGGTTTTCCCACTTTCCACGATTCACTACCATACAATGTTGTACTCCAGACTTATACTCTCAGAAATGTCTTCCTCAGATTAAGGCGGATACTTGATACTAATACTCTCCTATTGGATAAGTCCGCTTAGACTGTGCTAAACTGCTTCTTCCCTTCTGCTTGGCTCGTCCGTCGTATGCTATTTTGTTTCGTAGTAGCAGATATGCTTCCTATCGTGTACTTCGTGGTCCTCAGTTTAGATATGAATTGCATCGCTACTTTCATTTCTAGTGCCCTCATTAGTATTGTCTTTTTATTCTCAATCAGTACTCTATACTCAGTAGACTGTTCATTCCATGTAACACGTCCCGTAATTCTTCTTCACTTTCACTGACGGTAGGATTGTCATCATTGAATCTTACGATTGATGTCCTCTACTGTGAATTTTAATTTCACTCTCGAAGCTTTGTTTCTCATCTGTCATTCCTTATTCTGCGTATAGTTTGAACAGTAGGAGTAAAAGACTGCAATGGTGTCTTTCCCCCTATTTAATCCGAGCATTTAGTTTTTGTCCTTCCTTTCTGATTGTTCCCTCTTGGTTCTTACACAAGTTGTGTGCTATCCGCCCTCTCCTAAAGGTCATTCTTATTTTTCAAAGAATTTCGGGCGTCTTGCACCATTTAGTGTCTAACACTTTTTCAGGTCTACCAATCCTATAAAAGTGTCCTGATTTTTCTTCGTCTTGCTTCCATCATCAAGCGCAACGTCAGGACTGCTCTCTGGTGAATTTACCTTTCCTAAAATCAAACTGCCATCTAACAGATTATCAGGCTATTTTCCATTCTCCCGTATATGATCCTTGTCAGCTTATCGCATGCATGAGCTGTTAAACTGATTGTGAGATAGTTCTCGCACTTATCCGGTCTTGATATCTTCGGCATTGTGCGAATGATATTTTTCCGCATTTGTCATCGTATATTTCCAGACGGATACATTCTACACATTTACCTCGAAAATCGCCTGGTGGCCATTTATGCCGTAGTTTCAGAAATTCCGAAGGAATAGTACCGTTACGCCGTCGCCAAGGCAACCCCTGCGGGCCGGCAACACATCTATCACGACACAGGACTTAGGTTGTCTATTCGCAAAGCGTAAGCAATGGTAAACATCGGCTGTTTTGGAAACAGACATTCCGTGTACTACTTTCTGCAGACGGAGTTCGAGATGGCCTGCGGGAAGTATTACGTACTACACCAACATCTGATTGGATGGCCAATACTATTTAAAGGCTAGAACCAGCACAGGACGTCAATTCACGCTGAATGCCGACCTCAAGGACGTCTCCAGGGAAGACTACGTCTTCGACAGCGGTATTGGACTAGGAATTAAGTGTATGCGTATTACATCGGGTTCTTGTGGGAAACTTAGAAGTTATCTTTTGTTGCCTCTAGTAGGAAATTCTTACTGGCTTTGTGATTGTGACCTTTTGTTGTTATTCAGTCACTTGCATGTAGAGTCACGTAACTGAAAGTTGTGTTATAACATCTTTCAAATTGTCAGTTACAACAAGTACCTATTCCTTCTGCCTTATTTCATTGCAAGTTTTTTCCAAAACTCTATTAAGCAGTGATTCTAATACTGGATTCCCTATGTCTTCCAGACAGACTCCCATTTTTTTCTTAATCACTTCATCAGACAATGTCTACCCCTCGTAGTGGCCTTCAGTGTATTCTTTCCACCCACCCGCTCTCTCCTCTGCGCTTAACAACGTAATTTCAATTGCACATTTTAATGCTGAGGCTCTGGCTTTTAATTTCACTGGAGATTATTTTGACTATCGTCTGTGCTGAATCAGTTCTTCCGACGACCTTTCATTTTCAGCTTATGGATGGTAGTTTCATAGGACAAATCAAAGGCAAATGGGCAGTAGCCGGTTTCGAACCCCCAAGATTTCGCTATAAATATTAAATACAGTTGCCTTACAGAATGGTCCTGTGGGGTCTTGCCCACTCGTCTCGTATAGGGTGCCTAAGAGATGCTGCATTATCGGAATGCTATACAACGGTTCAAGCAAAGAATAATAGTAGTTTTATTTCAATAAAGCAAATTGACAATACTTAACTCTGAAATAACAGTGGTGTCGCAAACGATAGGTGGCATGCAACATATATCCGAGTCCATTGCTATGTATAATGTTCATGCAATTTTTACACACAGTTTGTGTATCACTAACACGAGGGCAGTTCAATAAGTAATGCAACAAATTTTTTTTCTCGGCCAATTTTGGTTGAAAAAACCGGAAATTTCTTGTGGAATATTTTCAAACATCTCCGCTTCGTCTCGTATAGTTTCATTGACTTCCGACAGGTGGCAGCGCTGTACGGAGCTGTTAAAATGGCGTCTGTAACGGATGTGCGTTGCAAACAACGGGCAGTGATCGAGTTTCTTTTGGCGGAAAACCAGGGCATCTCAGATATTCATAGGCGCTTGCAGAATGTCTACGGTGATCTGGCAGTGGACAAAAGCACAGTGAGTCGTTCGGCAAAGCGTGTGTCATCATCGCCGTTAGGTCAAGCAAGACTGTCTGATCTCCCACGTGCGGGCCGGCCGTGCACAGCTGTGACTCCAGCAATGGCGGAGCGTGCGAACACACTCGTTCGAGATGATCGACGGATTACCATCAAACAACTCAGTGCTCAACTTGACATCTCTGTTGGTAGCCCTGTCACAATTGTTCACCAGTTGGGATATTCAAAGGTTTGTTCCCGCTGGGTCCCTCGTTGTCTAACCGAACACCATAAAGAGCAAAGGAGAACCATCTGTGCGGAATTGCTTGCTCGTCATGTGGCTGAGGGTGACAATTTCTTGTCAAAGATTGTTACAGGCGATGAAACATGGGTTCATCACTTCGAACCTGAAACAAAACGGCAATCAATGGAGTGGCGCCACACCCACTCCCCTACCAAGAAAAAGTTTAAAGCCATACCCTCAGCCGGTAAAGTCATGGTTACAGTCTTCTGGGACGCTGAAGGGGTTATTCTGTTCGATGTCCTTCCCCATGGTCAAACGATCAACTCTGAAGTGTATTGTGCTACTCTTGAGAAATTGAAGAAACGACTTCAGCGTGTTCGTAGGCACAAAAATCTGAACGAACTTCTCCTTCTTCATGACAACGCAAGACCTCACACAAGTCTTCGCACCCGAGAGGAGCTCACAAAACTTCAGTGGACTGTTCTTCCTCATGCACCCTACAGCCCCGATCTCGCACCGTCGGATTTCCATATGTTTGGCCCAATGAAGGACGCAATCCGTGGGAGGCACTACGCGGATAATGAAGAAGTTATTGATGCAGTACGTCGTTGGCTCCGACATTGACCAGTGGAATGGTACCGTGCAGGCATACAGGCCCTCATTTCAAGTTGGCGTAAGGCCGTAGCATTGAATGGAGATTACATTGAAAAATAGTGTTGTGTAGCTAAAAGATTGGGGAATAACCTGGTGTATTTCAATGCTGAATAAAACAACCCCTGTTTCAGAAAAAAAAATGTGTTGCATTACTTATTGAACTGCCCTCGTAACTGCAGTCGTAGCACTCTCTTCTAGGCAGTGATAATGATGTCCACCAATGTCCGACCAAGGCTGGCAGAAGCGGCGCTTATCTTCGCTTTGGCTAGATGCCGCTCCTATCGTGGTGACGTCCTGGTCAGCGCGCTATCGGCCGACGTCGTTTCACCGCCTTCTCATGCGCTCCTCATCTTCGTTCCGGCGCTTGTGGTTAGGCCAGAACAGATACAAACATTTCAGCCGAGGTGTAACGCCAAAGAAACTGCCAGTAATCACCATCGGCGCTTCAGCAGGATGTTAGTACAGCAACTCACTGAAGTGATCACCTACGGCACCGAGCTGGTACCAGTGATGTTGTGCTTGGCCATAAACAGTCCTGATATCCGTACAGTCGATCAATGGCATTTCCAGAGGCCTCCCAACGCTGTTGCTCCAAGTTAGTGACTACCTATCACTATATACACTGACCAGCCAAAACATTATGACCACTTCGCCTGAAAGAGTTACGAACCGTGACGCTGTTACAAAAGGAATGTAACGGAGCAGATACGGACAGGGGATCACCCTGCAGACGGGTAAATCCATTGAGATAAGCGACTTTAACAAGGGGCAGATTATTATTGCACAGAGTCTGTGAACGAGTATGTCAAAACTGCTGCTGTCGTGAGCATCTACGGAAAGAGTCATAACGACAGTGAAACTACAACCAGGCGCTAAATGGTTGGATGTCTACGACTCTTCACAGAACGTGGGTTTCGGAGGTAGATGATGAACTGTGCCATCTCTGCCTAAAAAGCACAATGGTTGTGCACGCATAAGTGTTTCGGAGCATACTGTTCATCGTACATTGTTGGAACTCCACAGCAGACCACCGCTACGTGTTCACATATTGACCGTGCAGTTGGCACGGGAGAATCGTGATTCGGCCGGCCGGTGTGGCTGAGCGGTTCTAGACGCTTCAGTCTAGAACCACGCGACCGCTACGGTCGCAGGTTCGAATCCTGCCTCGGGCATGGATGTGTGTAGTGTCCTTAGGTTAGTTGGGTTTGAGTAGTTCTAAGTTGTAGGGGACTGATGACCTCAGATGTTAAGTCCCATATTGCTCAGAGCCATTTTAGAATCGTGATTTGACCGTCGCTCAATGGAAACGTCTTCGGATGTATCACATTTTTGCTACACTGGATCGATGGTCACCTCCACAAACGCCGTCATCGAAGTGAATGGCTGATCGAAACGTGCAGAGCGCCACATTCGCAGACTGGTGGGAGCAGTATTATGCTATGGGAGACATTCTCCTCCGCTTGAATGGGACCTGTGGTAGTAATCGAAGACACGCTGACAGCCGCGATACAACCGCACCCCCTCATGCTTGATGTTTTCCCCGACGGCGATGTCATCTGTCCGTGTCTCTGAGTCAGAACCGTGCTACAATGGTTTGAGGAGCGTTGTAGTGAACTCACGTTGGTGTCTCGGCGACGAAATTCACCTGACGTAAATCCTATGGAATCCATCTGGGTCGCTATCATGCGCCTTCAGCGCTTACGCAAATCAACGGACCACTATTTATGCGAATTACAGGACCTGTGCGTAGACATCTAATGCCACATACCTCCTGTCGGTTCCCTGATACGCAATGTCCGTGATGTATTTCGTTCCATAAACTGACAAGCAGGCTACTGAGCATGTGGCCATAATGTTTTGGCTCATCAGCGTCATCAAATGGTTCAAATGGTTCTGAGCACTATGGGACTTAACAACTGAGGTCATCGGTCCCCTAGAACTTAGAACTACTTAAACGTAACTAACCTATGGACATCACACTCATCCATGCCCGAGGCAGGATTCGAACCTGCGGCCGCAGCAGTCGTGCGGTTCCAGACTGAAGCGCCTAGAACCGCTCGGCTACACCGGCAGGCACAGCAGCAGCCGGTGTATGTCAAGTAGTACAGTAAGCTCCCGGTTACCTGGGTTAATGTACACCCGATACTGCACAGGCAACCAAAAAATACTGGTAATACAAAATACACCTGTTCTTACCGGAAACTTCGCTTCTCTGTACTTACAAAACATACTATATGCAACATTTGAAAGTTCGCTGCATTACTTACGCGCTACTCGCCGGATACTGACAACTTATTTACAAATTCACATTTAAAACTCAATTTAACTTGTGTCTTTTTACGTCAGATCACTTTCGGGAAATAATCGTACAATATTTCTGTTTCCGTTTTTCATTCATTTTTTTTTATTTTCTTTCTTTAAAGTAGAGAATTGCTACAGATTGCCCAGGAATGCTCCGCTTTAGAGTTAATAATTACTTGTGAAAGGATATTGCTAAACATCTCCCGAAGGAACGAACTACGAGACTACAATTACCGTACCGCCGATAGTTCTCGTATTTGTTGTTGTTGCTGAAGCTGCAGACATAACCCATTTACCAGGAACCTGAGAGATAAATGCATGAGTGACGTTTTAGACATCGGAACGAAATTAAAAGTTAGATAGAGAAGCGTGAATGTGCAGCAAAACTTTCTCAGGATTATAGTGTAGGCTTATGAACAGTCTAAGAACTAAACAAAAATAAATAAAAGGTTTTTTTGCATACAAAATCGACAATGTAGCTCGACCGTATAACGTAGGTGCTGACCAACATCAAGTTCCGTGAAACTAGATGATGCACTGCACTTGTGGTAGTATTAGTAGAGCCCCGGAGTTTGCGTGTCGGGTCCGAAGTTAACAGAGATGGCGACAGAGTGCCGTCAAACTATGAGGACTGAAGTAAAATTTAACGCTTCAGCATGATTGCCGACTCCACTTAAGAATCGCTACCCAATTCGAGAAACTTAGTTGTAGCAAAAATGCAGTTGCTGTTTTTTTTTCAATTAAATCTTCAGTTACGGCGAACACACCAATTCTCTCTCGGAAAAAATTTACCACGATGATGGACTGTACTGGAATGGCATGTCCTCATAAGCTGTAGGCGCTCAGACTGAAGCACATCCTGTTGGACATAAGCCTGGTAAATATTGCCAGCAATATATATCCGGAGGGGCAGATTTTAGCTACAAATTGGTGTTCTTTTACTGGAAAATGCACCTTGTCATCCCGTAGAAGACGCGTTTGCTTGGGATGGCGGGGTGATTATTGCAAGGTACTCGCTACCTTGGGTTACGTCACATCCAGCCAGTGGACCCAGGTGTAGTCGTTGATGTCAAACAAGATTTTCGGTTGAACCCCATGAAACAGTGCAACGCGGTTCTGCCTTGGCTGAAAGTGAAAACTGGAGGTTATTGTAGTGAGGAATGTGCTGCCACTACTAGCGTGACCGATCTTTTGCACAAATGTCTAACTGCGAAGACGTAGGGTTTAAATAGTGATGCAGAATTTCAGCAGCCAAGTGACTTCTGTATAGTGAGCAACGTAGGTTCAGTAGAGGAAGATACCGAGGACGAAACGACAGAGGAACGCCTCAACGTACACCTCAGGCACTGAAATACCCCGATCTGTTGCTATAGAATGAATGTGAAGCGATGTTTTGCAGATGGGTGGCGCTTGATGGGGGTGTCGGTCCGTCGGGGAGCGTGTCTATGGTCGGCACATTTGCGAAAAACCGTGTCCGGCACGCATTTTCACTCGTCACCGCAAATTTTGTATAAGTCCGTATGCAGCCGATACTGTTAAGTAGTTCCTTCCCTTTCGTTTCCGTTCTACCCCTTCCACCTCCAACTTACATAAGACAATCGATTGTAAAAAAAAAAAAAAGTACTTAGTTGGTAAGAAGAGCATGTGCTTCGGAATGCGTACTTCCCCGTCTTCCAAACGTAATTGATTCAGATAATAATACCGATTCTGTAGTTCACTTCAACCACACTGAGGTAACCTTTTTTCTTGGAATTGGTCGTGATGCTGCCGAAAATCCATTATTTTCAAAACGAGCATATTTTTTATGTAAGTTGGAAACTATCGACCTTTTGCTCGTATTGTGTGTATCCTGAGGGTACACCCTTCCACTGCAGTCCATGTTTATCTGATTTCTACATTTGTTCCGTGAGAAAACTGTTTGGTTCGGTCTAATTGAAACAATTAATTGGAAATATATACGCGCGAATTGGCTATGGAAAAATTGCGAGGGTAGAGTCCCGGCGTTTACGTGGATATGAAATGGTAAAGAAAGAAAAATATTTCAGGGATGTCCGAGGACGGTAAAACATGGGTCACACGTATACATTTGTACTCTAAAACAAACAATTCTTTGAGCTTTGTTTTTATTTTTTTCGGAAATCAACGATCCAAGCGCGGAAATTCCTCATATCGGATAATCGGAAGCTTTCTGTACTCGTAAAACAATTTTTCAATTTGAATGTGTGTCTTGGCTGTCCACAAGCAAGTGCTATTTAGGGGTCACAAGAATTGTCTCGGTTGTATTGCTTCGTGTGTGACTAACATCTTTTTACGTCGTTATTGTCCAGTTAAATTGGACCAGTCATTTCTAAAAAGACCTATCTTCATACATTCTACTGCCAAGAAAAACGCAAGAATGTCTTGTAAAATCAATATTTTGTCCCCGGAAGAAATATTCTTTAGATTAGTAGTGTACACAACAGAATATATTGTACAGTAAGGTTTGCTTTGTAGGGAGAAAGCTGTAGGCTTCCAATTACTGTTCAATAATGGCCTTTTAACGATGACTTCCTTTCACTCGGAACGTACATGCTTATTTTAATAAGGATTTATATAGACACTATAGCATTAGAAAAACTTTATTATGTGTTGCATTTGTACCAGTCTGTGCCTTCCTGGACAGTTTTTACCTTCTACAGCTGGAGGTTATTAACTGACGCTTTAACACCTGTCCTATAGTTCTATCGCATTTGTTTTCAGCGTTTTCCGTATGTTCCTTTATTCACCGATTCTGTGGAGAACCTCCTCATTCCTAATGTTAGCATTCCACCAGATTTTCAACATTCTTCTGCACCACCACATTTCAAACGCTTTCATTTTCTTCTTTCCCGATTTTCCGTTCGTGTTTCACTACCATTCCAAACGCGTATTCTTTGCCTTAAATTCCCTCTTGTATTCCATAACCACAGTGATGTCCACTTTCGTAGTTTACTTGGTGCACTTCTGACGCACACTAGACATCGAGGAAGAATGATGTGTTCTGTTATTCGCAAAATTAAGTTGACAGCGTGCTCACCAATAAAATCAAAGGTGGTCATTACATACAAGATTATTATTCTGAGTCGTTAGAACCGAATGCTCCCTTCGAATGACGACTCACTTCTGTTCTTAAAGTTTAAGAGCACGAATTTCTTGCACAAATGTGGCCACCGACTGTTAAAACCTAAGATTTCTTCTAAATTCACCAAGTGGGCTGTACGTAGATGTTCTTTGCTTAGTTACGATGACGACTCCCTGCTGGACTTCACCGGACACAGGAGAAGAGGCCATCCAAAATGAGTGAAGATGGATTCCTGTGTCAACACTAGCTGCAGGAGGGGTGCACTCCAGCACAATATGATGCATCTACCCCTGCAGAACTACACACCACGGTAAAATGTTTTTGCCAAAGAATTTTGGCAAAACTCTCTTAGAAATAATGGATTTGATATAATAAGCGGACATCTTTTTCAAGGTCTTGGTGTACTCCGAGATGGCCGTTTTTGTGACGAAATACAGAAGAGTATTAAAAATGAAAATAACACCTCGAAGAACTGGTGCAACATGAGCTAAGTTTGACTCATGAATTAAACAGATCACACAGTGCACAACATCGCATTACGCCTGGAGCGATCTTGTCAGTGCCCAGTTGTCACTTATGCCGGATTATCAAGGTCAGTTCATTGAAGCTGGTTTTGAAAAAAGGGACTTAAGCAAACGCTATAGTTTTTACATAAAAAACGGTAACTATAGTTTACTAATAACAACAGGAGATATTACAGTATAAAATAATTAAAAGTATGTGTTACTTTTCTGTAAAAACAAAATTGAATTAACGGTCGAATAATGTACTGCACTATTAATTAAGTTAAATTCTCAAAGTTTTAGAAGATTTCAATACACCTAAATAATTAATTGTACGCCACTTAAGATAAAAGAGACATTTGACTTCAAACCATAAAGAAGAAGCTAACTAATAAAAACTGTTGCATAAAGAAGAAACTAATTAATAAAAAGTGGTGCAGTTCAATTGGTATCACTGTCTTTAGGAACAGCACAGATATCTAACGTTGTCGACGGCGTGGAATATGACGGACTGATATCTGTCACCGATAGTTTAGCTGAAGTTCTTTCCTGATCCCTCTTGAACATTGCAGAAACGCTAAATTGTTTTTTAGATTGAGTTCTTTTCTAACAAATATTATTTTGTAGGGATGTACAGATTCATAACATTTGAAGTGTTGTATTGTTGGCCACTCTCAGCCAATTTCATAAAAGTTTTGATGGCTTCTGAAACCTCAGACGATGAGATGTGAGATGTAGACGTTTCTGCTTCGTGACTCTCAATTTCTGGTGCTTCCTTTGGGGTGAAAACAGTTTGTAGTATAATATCGTCTGTCAGCTCTACTACGGTAGCTAAATTTCTGTCAGTTACCATTCTTTATTCTTGAAAAGGGACTCAGTTCGTTTCTAATTGCAGAGAGTTAAAGAACTTCATCTGTGGGCAGATGTCATTTCTTGCGAAAAAAATTGGCCTTTTCTGTTAACATATCCGCGTCATTGGCTTCCCCATCCGCTCTCAGAACTGAACCACAGGTACAAAATTGAATCTGCAGTTTCTAACTTTTTTTGAGATTTTGCCTAATGCCTACGCCTTTAATTGAACCACATTGTGACACAATTTTTTTCTTCGTTTTTTAATATCGTGTATAGCTGAAGATGCGATATTAAATTCACTCATAATATTGCTTTGGTCTCGCGTTTTTTAGTCTCCTTAAGAAATCCAGTTTTTGGTGGATTTACAAAATCTGATGTTTTCGTTTTGCCGCTTTCCCGCACTTTGCTCTGTTTCGAAAATACATTCACTCCACGTACTACCTTATTACTGTCCTATAGTCTGCTTGACAGTCGTACAAGTAAATGTGTATTGATATACACTCCTGGAAATGGAAAAAAGAACACATTGACACCGGTGTGTCAGACCCACCATACTTGCTCCGGACACTGCGAGAGGGCTGTACAAGCAATGATCACACGCACGTCACAGCGGACACACCAGGAACCGCGGTGTTGGCCGTCGAATGGCGCTAGCTGCGCAGCATTTGTGCACCGCCGCCGTCAGTGTCAGCCAGTTTGCCGTGGCATACGGAGCTCCATCGCAGTCTTTAACACTGGTAGCATGCCGCGACAGCGTGGACGTGAACCGTATGTGCAGTTGACGGACTTTGAGCGAGGGCGTATAGTGGGCATGCGGGAGGCCGGGTGGACGTACCGCCGAATTGCTCAACACGTGGGGCGTGAGGTCTCCACAGTACAACGATGTTGTCGCCAGTGGTCGGCGGAAGCTGCACGTGTCCGTCGACCTGGGACCGGACCGCAGCGACGCACGGATGCACGCCAAGACCGTAGGATCCTACGCAGTGCCGTAGGGGACCGCACCGCCACTTCCCAGCAAATTAGGGACACTGTTGCTCGTGGGGTATCGGCGAGGACCATTCGCAACCGTCTCCATGAAGCTGGGCTACGGTCCCGCACACCGTTAGGCCGTCTTCCGCTCACGCCCCAACATCGAGCAGCCGGCCTCCAGTGGTGTCGCGACAGGCGTGAATGGAGGGGCGAATGGAGACGTTTCGTCTTCAGCGATGAGAGTCGCTTCTGCCTTGGTGCCAATGATGGTCGTATGCGTGTTTGGCGCCGTGCAGGTGAGCGCCACAATCAGGACTGCATACGACCGAGGCACACAGGGCCAACACCCGGCATCATGGTGTGGGGAGCGATCTCCTACACTGGCCGTACACCACTGGTGATCGTCGAGGGGACACTGAATAGTGCACGGTACATCCAAAGCGTCATCGAACCCATCGTTCTACCATTCCTAGACCGGCAAGAGAACTTGCTGTTCCAACAGGACAATGCACGTCCGCATGTATCCCGTCCCACCCAAAGTGCTCTAGAAGGTGTAAGTCAACTACCCTGGCCAGCAAGATCTCCGGATCTGTCCCCCATTGAGCATGTTTGGGACTGGATGAAGCGTCGTCTCACGCGGTCTGCACGTCCAGCACGAACGCTGGTCCAACTGAGGCGCCAGGTGGAAATGGCATGGCAAGCCGTTCCACAGGACTACATCCAGCATCTCTACGATCGTCTCCATGGGAGAATAGCAGCCTGCATTGCTGCGAAAGGTGGATATACACTGTACTAGTGCCGACATTGTGCATGCTCTGTTGGCTGTGTCTATGTGCCTGTGGCTCTGTCAGTGTGATCATGTGATGTATCTGACCCCAGGAATGTGTCAATAAAGTTTCCCCTTCCTGGGACAATGAATTCACGGTGTTCTTATTTCATTTTCCAGGAGTGTAGTACAATCACTTTGTTAAGTAAACAATACGTAAAAGCTCATAGCTCTGACGCGAATGCAAGTACTGTTAATATAGTTCTTGTAACCGAAGAATCGCTGTTGCTGGCACGAACCTAATAGTGCCACCGGCTTATCTTGGCAACAATATAACCGCTTTGTACGGCACTACTCTGGGGACCGCCAGAAATCACTTCTGTTTTACTCGATGATTTTTCCGTCAATTATTACGCACTGCCACCTCTCTGATAGGAAATTATGAATCCAGTCGCAAAACTGAAACGATATTTGAGAAGCACGCAATTTTACTACAAGCCGATTGAGTGATACCGTGTTAAAAGCCTTCTGGAAATCCAGAAATACGGAAACAATTTGAAATCGCTTGTAAATAGCACTCGATGCTTCATGTAAGTAAAGAGCCAGTAGTGTTTCACATGAACGATGTTTCCTAAATCCGCGTTTACTCTTCGTCAACAGACCTCTTCGAGGTAATTCATGATGTTGGAATATAACATATGCTCCAAAACTCTTCAGTATATCGACGTTAATGATGTGGGCCTGTAATTTAGTGGATTATCCCCACTACCTTTCTTGAATATTGGTGTGATCTGTGCAACTTTCCAGTCTTTAGGTACGGATCTTTCGTCTTGCGAGCGGTTGTATGTCATTGCCAAGTATGAATCTACTGCATCAGCATACTCTGAAAGGAAACTAATTGCTGTACCTTTGACCAGAGGACTTGGTTTTACTGAGTGATTTAAGTTGCTCCCCTACTCCAAGGATATCTACTTCTAAGTTACTCATGTTGACACTGTTCTTGATTAGAATATTGGAATATTTACTTCGTCTTCTTTTGTGAAGGCATTTCGGAGAGCTGTGTTTAATAACTCTGCTTTGGCAGCACTGTCATCGATAATATTTCCATTGCTATCGCGCAGAGAAGGCATTGATTTTTCCTTGTCGCTAACATACTTCACATATGACCAGAATCTCTTTGGCTTTTCTGTCAGGTTTCGAGATAAATTTTCGTTGTGGGAACTATTATAAGCATCTAGCATTGATGTCCGCGCTAAATTTGGAGCTTCTGTAAAATATCGCCAATTTTGGAGATTTTGCGTCTCTTTAAATATGGCTTATGCGTTTCGTTGTTTCTGCAACAGTGTTCTGACCCGTTTTGTGTGCCAAGGGTGATCAGCTCCGTCGTTTGTTAATGTATTCGGTATAAATCTCTCAGTTGGTGTCGATACTATTTCTTTGAATTCAAGCCACATCTAGTCTACACTTACACTGTTAATTTCCATGGAGTGGAGATCGTCTCTCAGGAAGACGTCAAATGAAATTCTGTCTGATTTTTTTGAATAGGTATATTTTTCGTTTATTTTTGGAGAATTTGGGGGTTACGTATTCAATCTCACTACGACAGTCCTTCGTTCACTTATCCCTGTACCCGTTTTGATGCCCGTTTTCAGCTCAGGATTATTTGCTGATAAGAGGTCAAGTGCGTTTTTACGACTGTTTACTATTCGCGTGGCCTCATGAGCTAACTGCTCGAAATAATTTCCAGAAAATGTATTTAGCACTATTTTGGATGATGATTTGATGCATTCTTAGTATTTCTGTTTTTATTCAAATTTCTGTTTTTGTAGTCATCTACCCCAATATACTACAACAGTGATCTATATAATTCGATTCACTTTAATAAGAATGTCGTTTCATCTTGTTTTGGACTCATTTTCAAAACAATAGCAAAAATGATTGTATACGTTGCTCATGAATGGCACAAAATTTCCAGGCAGCGCTATAAATTTCACAAGCTTTTAATGTAGTGCCGAGTGTGGCATTTGTTCGACTTAGCATTCCAAGTAGGCAGTATTTCCTGTATTTTGCCACTGCAACGAGTGGATTGTGTTAACCTGTCTGGGAGTATTTATCCGGTCACACAATGTGCACTTAGGGCAGCGAGCTGAGCTATGATGTCGCAGGCGGTTGCTGGCAGGCGAGGTCCTAGCTGTGACTGGGTTTGTTGAAGTGTGGCAAGTCTGGAAGTGGTTATCTTGTATAGAGGTCAAACTGCAGAGTCGAAGGACAAGTAATGTAGCAGTAATTTGAGATTGGGCTGCAGGCAATCCGCAGACTGGAAACGAAGAAGAACTTCGAGTATTTTAATGTCTATTCTGAAGGTATTGTTCTAGAGCATTTCCTTGTGCCGAAGTGAAACTTGTACGATAAACAAACCAAAAATGAAAAGAATGAAACCTTTTGAAATGAAAACATACACAATAATGTGGAAGATTTGACGAGTACGGCAATTAAGTGCTGAAGTGGAATGAATCGGATCAGGAAATAAGAAAATTATACGACATTTTCGTAAAAGAATAGACTGGTTGATACTACACATCCCGAGAAATCATCAAGAAATCGTCGATTTACTAACGGGAGGAAACGCGAGGGTTAACTTTTATTGTAGAGGCAGGCCATGGCATGACTATAGTAACTTACTTACTTTGTGTTCTGCGTTACAGAAGGTCTTGTCATGGGGGAAGCCTCGTCAGAGAGGTCCGCCGCATGAGCGTCTAGGGAAGTGATTCCAGTGGTGGTTTCCGTTGCCTTCCACTGATGATAATGAAATGATAATGAGGACAACACAACATCCAGTCCCTGAGCGGAGGAAATCTCCAACACAGCCAGGAATCGAACCCTGGCCCCTTGGCGTGACAGACCGCCTCGCTGACCACCCAGGTATCGGGGCGGACATGACTATAGTAAGCAGGTCCAATAAATGTAGGTTACAGTAGTTATTCAGATATGCAGAGAGTTGCTCAGGGCAGGTTACAGGGAAGATGTGGCCTCAAAGCAATCTTCACACTGAAGAACACAAAAACTACAATAAATTACGTGTTTGTACGTGACCTATTCATGTAATATTAATGAACTAGGCCCGGGCAGGAGCTGTGCTGCCCTACTCAATGGACAGAATCACGATACACTCTGACTGGACATCTCATCTTGGATACATTAAATGTTTACTAAGAGATCAGATCACTTTGAGGATCAGATCACTTTATTCAAGAGATTCGTGTTCACATCCTTGTGACTAAGACTGCTTTAGAGACTAGAATTTTTTTCAGAGGAATGAGGTATTTCAACCATGCACATTACGACCTGAGTAAAGCGTACCATTAAATTCCATTCATTTTCATTTGCAGCCAGTGATGGCCCTTTTTCTCTGTTGAGTTGTGTTTGTTTCAACCGAATGCGCATTCTCACACAGTTCGCCAGTGTTCGCTACCACTCACATTGTCTATGAACGCTGCGTTGTTGTTGTTTGTGGCTAAGGTACCTGAAACAGGATACAACACTATGTAGTCGGAGACACGATGGGAAACTTCGTTATTCAGAGAGGATTATTTTCCACGACAAGCGCACTATGTTTGACGAATTGGAGTGGGAAAGGTAGAATTTTACATGTCTCAGTTTGTACGTAAGCTCGAAATGTGTGGAGGAAGTGCATTTAACGCTGAACTGCAGTACCAGCTTTCCTTACCATTAGACCAAGAATTCGTAGATATTCAAAATCATATCCTGAAACCTGGTATTCAAAAAGCTTGCAGATCAAAACTTTTAAATTCCGATTACAGAGTCTTCCACTTATTCCGACCTCGAATCGCCTTTGGTACCCTACTTTTGAACGGGAACAGTAACTGTGTAAATTACCTTTAATGTATATGAAGCTAATGACACTAAAGCAAATTAGCTGTCTGTAAATCAAACTGAATACAAAGGACGGCTATGAACTGTATAGAGAATGGTTCAAATAGCTCTGAGCACTATGGGACTAAGTTCTGAGGTCATCAGTCCCCTGGAACTTAGAACTACTTAAACCTAACTAACCTAAGGACATCATACACATCCTTGCATGAGGCAGGATTCGAATCTGCGACCGTAGCGGTCAAGCGGTTCCAGACTGTAGCGCCTAGAACCGTTCGGCGACCCCGGCCGGCTATAGAGGATGACTAGCTCATAAAACAATCACAACAAATTCATTAATTCTCGCGTACGGAAACTGTACCCTCTTAGAAAATGCATCTACTGAATAATGTGAAAACTTTAAAATGAACACCGTCTCCTAATTCCATTTAGGAAAGTACGTTTAGGCCCAAATTTCATTTCTTACCTTGCAACTGATGCCTAATCTCTGCTCTGCAGTATGAGGTGCTGAACGGCAGGACCGAGCGAGGTGGCGCAGTGGTTAGACACTGGACTCGCATTTGGGAGGACGACGGTTCAATCCCGCGTTCGGCCATCCTGATTTAGGTTTTCCGTGATTTCCCTAAATCACTCCAGGCAAATGCCGGGATGGTTCCTCTGCAAGGGCACGGCCGACTTCCTTCCCCATCCTTCCCTAATTCGATGATACCGATGACCACGCTGTCTCGTCTCCTTCTCCAAACAACCAACCAACCAACCTGAACGGCAGGAACCTGAAATAAATTCCTGCACGGCTACCTGCCTTATCATTTGCTTTAGCATGCTTTACCAAATGAGAATTTTGCTGCAGTTCACATCCCACTGCGAGGGTGAAATATGTGCTAAACAGGTGGGCTACGTGGGAAGGGGAAAATAAACAGAGTCACAACATGAGAGGTAAGCAGTATCTGGGAATTTGAATAAAATGGGAGGCACGTGCGGATGGCAGAGACGATCAAGCAGGAGAAACAGGCAATGCGGCCTCGGTTTCCGGTCCAGTCACAAATTTTCAAGTGCAACTGTTGAATTATTTCAACACCCAACGCAGCTAACACATATGAATTCCCCTTTAGTTGTGAATATAGAACCTGCTTATGTCGAATCTAATGAGACATCATCGTGTAATTACAGTTATGATGAGCGTTAGCAACGGGGATGATGAAGTCATTCGAATATTTTTATTGTAATCAGCCTAATACATACCTTTTTTTGTATCCAATAGTGATAATCCAGTATATTTATAGATTATCTTTTTTATTTGTAGTTCAGTGTTGCTATTTTAATTTACATACCGTGATTTGGAGACAGTGAGTGGAGCAGCGGACCTAATACACTGCTGGCCATTAAAATTGCTACACCAAGAAGAAATGCAGATGATAAACGAGTATTCATTGGACACATATATTATACTAGAACTGACATGTGATTACGTTTTCACGCAATTTGGGTGCATAGATACTGAGAAATCAATACCCAGAACAACCACCTCTGGCCGTAATAACGGCCTTGATACGCCTGGGCATTGAGTCGAACAGATCTTGGATGGCGTGTACAGGTACAGCTGCCCATGTAACTTCAACTAGATACCACAGTTAATCAAGAGTAGTTACTGGCTTATTGCGACGAGCCAGTTGCTCTGCCACCATTGAGCAGACGTTTTCAGTTGGTGAGAGATCTGGAGAATGTGCTGGCCAGGGCAGCAGTCGAATATTTTCTGTATCCAGAAAGGCCCGTACAGGAACTGCAACATGCGGTCGTGCATTATCCTGCGGAAATGTAGGGTTTCGAAGGGATCGAATGAGGGGTAGAGCCACGGGTCGTAACACATCTGAAATGTAACGTTCACTGTTTAAAGTGCCGTAAATGCGAACAAGGGGGTACCGAGATGTGTAACCAATGGCACCCCATACCATTACGCCTTGTGATACGCCAGTATGGCGATGACGAATACACGCTTCCAATGTGCGTTCACCGCGACGTCGCCAAACACCGATGTGACCATCATGATGCTGTAAACGAACCTGCATTCATACGAAAAAAAATGACGTTTTGCCAATTGTGCCCCCAGGTTCGTCGTTGAGTACACCACCGCAAGCGCTCCTGTCTGTGATGCAACGTCAAGGGTAACCGCAGCCATGGTCTCCGAGCTGATAGTCCATGCTGCAAACGTCGTGGAACTGTTCGTGCAGATGATTGTTCTCTTGCGAAAGTCCCCATCTGTTGATTCAGGGATCGAGACGTGGCTGCACGATCCGTTACAGCCATGCGGATGAGATGCCTGTCATCTCGACTGTTAGTGATACAAGGCCGTTGGAATGCAGCATGGCGTTCCGTATTACCACCCTGAACCCACCGATTCCATATTCTGCTAATAGTCATTTGATATCGATCAACACGAGCTGCAGTGTTGCGATACGATAAACCGCAATCGCGACAGGCTACAATCCGACCGTTATCAAAGTCGGAAACGTGACGGTACGCATTTCTCCTCCTTACACGAGGCATCAAAACAACGTTTCACCAGGCAACGCCTATCAACTGCTGTTTTTGGATGAGAAATCGGTTGGAAACTTTCCTCCTGTCAGCACGTTGTAGGTGTCGCCACCGGCGCCAACCTTGTGTGAATGCTGTGAAAAGCTAATCATTTGCATAGCACAGCATCTTCTTCCTGTCTGTTAGATTTCGCGTCTGTAGCACGTCATCTTCGTGGTGTAGCAATTTGAATGGTCAGTAGTGTAAAAGGGGGACCCAAGTTGAAAAACGAAACATTTCTTCGGTTTCACCTAAATAGACGGGTGACAGCAGCGGAAGCAGCCAAAATTATTTGCGCCGTGCATGAGGACAGTGCCACTAGATAGAGCACCTCGCTTCAAGGAGCATTATTTTGACATTAGTGACTGTCGACGTTCAGGAAGATATTTGGGGTTTGATGAACATCGTCTGAAGGCATTAACCCACGACGATCCATGTCAGTGTACTCTAGAACTGGCAAATGTGATGAAATCGTACAACTGCATGCAATTGGGAAGGCTCAAAATTCGGGTGTGTGGGTACCGCATGCTCTAAGCCAAAACCACAGAAGTCAGCGAGTGGCCATATGCACATCTCTGCTTGCCTGTTATCAATTACCTCGCGAACAACTGCAATATATCTTATCCTGTACCGTTACTGGCAACGAGACATGATGACTTTAAAATATGGAGAAGAAAGGAATCGATGAGCCCAAACAAATTCGATGCAATGATGCAGAGCTGATGTTATGCGTCTGGTGGAACAGCGAAGGTGTGGTAAACTACGAATTGCTTCCGTGAGCTATAAGCTTTACAGCTGACATTTATTGCCAACGACTGTGACATTTTGCAGGCGCAGTCCACGAATAACGAGTGGGAAGACTGCGTGAAGTGATGTTACTACACGTGTGATTTGAGGTTTTCCCGGCGCACAGAATTCTTGAAAATTTCTCGGGTATTCAGCCGGGTAGCGTCGTCCAAAAGGCACGATATTTCAGAAAGCTACCTTTTTCAATGATGTTACTCCACGATAACGCCCACCCGTATTCTTCCAGACTGACAGAAACAGTATACAGAGGTTTGGTCGGGACGACATTCCGCACCCGCCTCTTTCACCTGATCTTGCGTCCTCTGATTTTCATCTTTTCCGCTGCCTATCGAACAACCTTCAAGGAACTTCCGGATGAAAATGCGCTCCGAACATGACTCGACGAGTTCTTCGCCTCAAAACTACATAATTCCTACAGTCGAAAAGTTAACCCAGCGCTGGTAGACTGTTGTAAATAGTGAATGAGAATACAGTGTTGATGAGTAAAGTCATACGATATTGCAGTGCCTACGCTATTCTGATTGTATTATAATACAAATTCTGATTGTATTATAATACAAAGTTCCTTTGGACATGCATGGATGTCCAAAGGAACAGGCTTTGCAGCTACTACAGCTGTAATGAGGTGCATTAAATGAAATCGCAATTGCGAATAAGGAAAACCATCAGCTTTACAATGGAATGACAACAGTGAAAATTTGTGAGAATTCATTTACTGTATTTCATAACAGCTGTAGTCGCCGCAGTGCCTATTCCTTTGAACACGCATGCATGTCCAAGAGGAACTATGCCCCGCGGGATCAGCCGAGCGGTCTAAGGCGCTGCAGTCATGGACTGTGCGGCTGGTCCCGGCGGAGGTTCGAGTCCTCCCTCGGGCATGGGTGTGTGCGTTAGGATAATTTAGGTAAAGTAGTGTGTAAGCTTAGGGACTGATGACCTTAGCAGTTAAGTCCCATATGATTTGACACAAATTTTTTGAACAAAAGGAACTTTGAATCGTAATCAGAATAACACAGGCAGTGCAATATCGTATTCATCTGCCGATACCGGGTAGGCGACTTTCAAATACAACGTCTGACCTGTAGGGGAACATACATAATAGATGTACGAGTACAGGTCGTAGACGCATGGTTGACGACATATGGAAGTTTGGATGTGGCCGTGAGTCGTGAGCGGGTAGCCACATGGCAAGGCGACCGCTCGCGATAAGCGGCAAATCCGGGTTTGAGTACCGGTCCGGCGCGAACGTTTACTCTCGTCAGTCCATTCTACGGCTGATGGTTGTCCTTATTCGCAAATGAGAATTCATTTGATGTGTCGTGAGCATTATTTATTAAACTTATGGGAAAACGCCACGAACTTATGAACCAACTCAATATATATATATATATATATATATATATATATATATATATATATATATATATTCACACCCGTTTACATCTATGGACATTTGTTGTGGTTTTTCATTTTTAATAAAAAGGATGATACAGTTGTGTGTATTCACTGCATTCTCGCCTGATGGAAGATTCCAGTGAATTTATCTGCTATTTTACGAGGGGGAGTTGGAAAATAAGTTTCCCCTGTCGACTGTGGGCAGAGTTGTGTGATAGGGGCGAACGACGACACGGCAGGTGAACGCGCACGTGCAAGACACCGACACACCATTGGGCAGAGGTCGACCACGGTCAAGCAGATGGCGTTGTCGCAGTGCCTGCGCAAAGCGAACGCCAGCCGCTCAGTCTTATGGAGAGAAGGTGCGTTTTGGAGTCGTGGTGACAGGCGGAAGTGAGAGCTGTTATCAGCTATGAATGGGCCCGTGGAGTATTAGGCACAGAAATTCATAACCGTCCTCAATTATTTGCTGGATGTATTCCAATCTCTGCCTTCCTCTACAGTTTTTACTCTCTACAATTCCCTCTAGCTCTATGGAAGTTATTCCTTCGAGTCTTGACAGACGCCTTATGATACTGTCACTTCTTCTTGTCATTGTTTTCCATGTATTGTCTTCGAGCCAAATGGTGCGGAGATGGTGCCAGCAATTCAGTGATGGACGTCAGCAAGTGCAGGACATACCGAGACCTGGGCGGACGCGCACGGCCACTACAGATGCAAATGTCAGCAAGGTGGATGACATGATTAAAGCGAACCGGCATATCACCATCGATGGAGTAGGGGCAGAACTTGGAATCGGACATGAGCGAGCTGACAAGATCATCCACGATATTCTTCGATACAGGAAGGTGTCAGCACAATGGGTGCCCCGCCAACTGACGCCGACACACATGGAACAACCCATGGCGTTCAGCCTGAAACAGCTCGTGCGTCAGCATGAATCTGGCAGTGACCTTCTGTTTCGGATTGTGACGGGGTACGAAACGTGGGTCCACCATTACACGCCCGAATCGAAGGCCGCATCCATGGAGAGGAAACATCGGTCAGCACTTGTCCGAAAGAAGTTCAAAAGCACTTCGTCTGCAGATAAAGTGGTACTCACCGTTTTCTGGGACGCCAAATGAGTTTTGCTGCTGGAATTTCTGGAGGTTGCAACCATCAATGCTGCTCGGTACTGTGCCATTCTGTCGAAATTTAAAGAGGTGATAAGGAAAAAGCGGCCTGGCCTTCTCAGTGCCTGCGCAAAGCGAACGCCAGCCGCTCAGTCTTTTTCCGGAGTTATGGAGAGAAGGTGCGTTTTGGAGTCGTGGTGACAGGCGGAAGTGAGAGCTGTTATCAGCTATGAATGGGCCCGTGGAGTATTAGGCACAGAAATCCATAACCGCCTTGTTGAGGTGTATGGGTCAGGTGTGACGTCGAGGCAAATGCTGTTGGATGACAATCCGAGACCACTCACGGCGACAGCAACGCAAGACCATATTGTAACTCTTGGTTGGGAGCGCCTATAACATCCGCCTTACAGTCCGGATCTCGCACCAAGTCAATTACATCTGTTTCCTGCTTTGAAGAAGACTCTCGGCGGAAGGCGCTTTGGCAGCAATGCTGACGTCAAACATGCCGTTCAACGCTTCTCGCGTATGCAACGCCCCGATTTTTTCCTGGAAGGCTTTTTGAAGCTTACAAAACGGTAAGACAAATGTCTCAATGTACTTAGTAATTATGAAGAAAAATAAAGGTATGTCTTATATTTAATGTCTCATTCTCTTTTTTTCCTTTCACACACAACTCTGACCACAGTCGACAGGGGAAACTTATTTTCCAACTCCCCCTCGTACATGCAGAATAGGAAGTCTGAGTGCTTCGGCAGAGTTCTACCAGTCATATTCCTTTTGCTTCGGTATTTGTGCTATGTAGAGCTCCAGAGACACGAGTAATATTTGTACTATTCGCTTCAGAGCACTCTGTCGGTCACATAACTCATGTCAACAACAGAAACAGACGAAAGATCTCTTTACTGCTACCTCCGAAGCGCAGAGGTCGCGACCTTCATTTGTTTGTTCTCTAAGAGACCGACAAGCAGCGGAACACGAGTAAACAAAAGCGACTGTGGAGCAACCACAAGAGAAGGCGTACTGAACAAAGCGAAAGCCGTTTGTTCATGCGCAACTAGCTTGTACGCCATAGACCATTCTACTTCGCCGTTGCACATTCGCTTTTGTTTACTTAGGTGTGAAGACGAGTTAAGGAGCACCCAGGCCATCACAGCCCAGCAGCGACATAACTGTCTCCGCATGCAGTTCTCTCCAGATCATCGTGTGGTCACTCGCGGATGTATGCTGATGGAATGGTCCTTTTGATACGCCACAATGGCAGAAACCAGCCTACCATTTGTGCTGTGTGGTTCCTCCGTCTACGAGGGCAGTTCAATAAGCAATGCAACACATTATTTTTCTCGGCCAATTTCGGTTGAAAAAACCGGAAATTTCTTGCGGAATATTTTCAAACATTCCCGCTTCGTCTCGTATAGTTTCATTGACTTCCGACAGGTGGCAGCGCTGTACGGAGCTGTTAAAATGGCGTCTGTAACGGATGTGCGTTGCAAACAACGGGCAGTGATCGAGTTTCTTTTGGCGGAAAACCAGGGCATCTCAGATATTCATAGGCGCTTGCAGAATGTCTACGGTGATCTGGCAGTGGACAAAAGCTCGGTGAGTCGTTGGGCAAAGCGTGTGTCATCATCGCCGCAAGGTCAAGCAAGACTGTCTGATCCCCCGCGTGCGGGCCGGCCGTGCACAGCTGTGACTCCTGCAATGGCGGAGCTTGCGAACACACTCGTTCGAGATGATCGACGAATCACCATCAAACAACTCAGTGCTCAACTTGACATCTCTGTTGGTAGTGCTGTCACAATTGTTCCCCAGTTGGAATATTCAAAGGTTTGTTCCCGCTGGGTCCCTCGTTGTCTAACCGAACACCATAAAGAGCAAAGGAGAACCATCTGTGCGGAATTGCTTGCTCGTCATGTGGCTGAGGGTGACAATCTCTTGTCAAAGATTGTTACAGGCGATGAAACATGGGTTCATCACTTCGAACCTGAAACAAAACGGCAATCAATGGAGTGGCGCCACACCCACTCCCCTACCAAGAAAAAGTTTAAAGCCATACCCTCAGCCGGTAAAGTCATGGTTACAGTCTTCTGGGACGCTGAAGGGGTTATTCTGTTCGATGTCCTTCCCCATGGTCAAACGATCAACTCTGAAGTGTATTGTGCTACTCTTCAGAAATTGAAGAAACGACTTCAGCGTGTTCGTAGGCACAAAAATCTGAACGAACTTCTCCTTCTTCATGACAACGCAAGTCCTCACACAAGTCTTCGCAGCCGAGAGGCGCTCACAAAACTTTAGTGGACTGTTCTTCCTCATGCACCCTACAGCCCCGATCTCGCACCGTCGGATTTCCATATGTTTGGCCCAATGAAGGACGCAATCCGTGGGAGGCACTACGCGGATGATGAAGAAGTTATCGATGCAGTACGACGTTGGCTCCGACATCGACCAGTGGAATGGTACCGTGCAGGCATACAGGCCCTCATTTCAAGGTGGCGTAAGGCCGTAGCATTGAATTGAGATTAAGCTGAAAAATAGTGTTGTGTAGCTAAAAGATTGGGGAATAACCTGGTGTATTTCAATGCTGAATAAAACAACCCCTTTTTCAGAAAAAAAATGTGTTGCATTACTTATTGAACTGCCCTCGTATGTTTGTATCTCGGCTCTGCCGTTACAGGATTCTGTTGCACTGGTGTGACAGGCGCGCGTCTCCTCCGACGCCATATTAGGGTCTGAACTCTGCTGGGCCCAAAGAAGAAAATTGCCCTACCCGTCCGTCAGCGCATTAAAAAAAAAAGCACCCCGTCTTCAGGCCACAAGTCGCCCATCGGAAACATCCGACCCGCCGTGTCATCCCCAGATGAGGATGCGGACAGGAGGGGCGTGTGGTCAGCACACCGCTCTCCCAGTCGGTATGATGGTTTTCTTTGACCGGAGCCGCTACTATTCGGTCGAGTAGCTCCTCAATTGGCATCACGAGGCTGAGTGCGCCCCAAAAAATGGCAACAGCGCATGGCGGCCGGATGGTCACCCATCTAAGTGCCGGCCACTCTTGACAACGCTTCACTTCGATGATCTAACGAGAACCCGTGTACCCACTGCGGCAAGGCTGTTGCCGTCAGCGCGTTAAGCGAAGTTCAATATCTGACGGATACCCCAGAGGCTTCCGTTGGCCCCCACATAAGAGCCACCGCTAAGTATAGATGTTGCCACTTTTCTGGATATGGGTTCATATCCTCGATTTGTTCCTCAAGAGAATGTTTATTGATTTTCGTTCTAACGCGTGACGTCTAGGATTATAGGAGCGTAGATGGTTGAATCTAGTGAAAACTAATACAGCCCCCTTTATACCTGGGCCATTTTGAGCTGATGTTATGCGCTGGTTTAAGCCTTGGTTCCTATTCTATGTTTGGTTTCCCGCAGTTATTGCAATTATGCTGTTGTTCTCTCTCTCCATGAGAGGCAGCAGCGGTGTGTATCGATATTCGCACCTTGTACTATCTTTGGTCTGGTGCTTATTGTTTCCAGCTGTGCTGTGTGCGAGCAGTCAGTCAGTTGGCGTGGAGCAGCGAGAAAATCTCCGCGGTACATAGTTTGGCCGGGCCCACTGGCGGTCTCTATGCAGTGTCGGAGTGTGTGGGACTGTTCCCATTGCTACGAGGTCCATGGCTCACCGAAAGTTAAGTTTGGATTTAATTTACCAGCAAGTCAAGACTGTAGACATTGAGCCGTTTGGTTCTCGTTGCTGGCTGTTGGGACATTACCGGGCCGGCCGCGGTGGCCGAGCGGTTCTAGGTGTTTCAGTCTGGAACCGCGCGACTGCTACGTTCGCAGGCTCGAATGCTGCCTCGGGCATGGATGTGTGTGATGTCCTTAGGTTTGTTAGGTTTAAGTAGTTCTAAGTTCTAAGAGACTGATGACCTCAAATGTTAAGTCCCATAGTGCTCAGAGCCATTTTTGGGACATTCCTGCGATCAACAACGTGTGTGTTCAAGTTGACGAAGGTTTAGTCACCGTGCGGTGGAGTCTAACTGTATTTCGTTATTTGCAATTGAAGTGCACCAGCGGAATTTTCTGCCTAGTGGCCATTAACGTTCCGGTTACCTGCCCTGGCCGTTAATCTAAATGGACGTGGTGTCATTTCCTAACGTGTTGTCACTGTCCAGCACAGTGTGTAGTTTGACAGCGTACTGTATGCTTGGTTGTGGGCGTCCATGCCTTTTTGCGTTTTGCATTAAACCCCCGGTTGTGTGCTCGTCGAGTGAGCGCAAGTCACCTTGTCGGTGAGTCCATTGACTGTCTGTTGATTGGGTTGTCGTCGGATCGAGAATGTTTGGGCTGACTGCCTGTCTCACCTAAGTGATGGTTAGTATTTAAAGTGTTGGCCGACCCCAGAAACTTCTGAGCGCCGTTAGCTGCACTGCCTTTTCTTACTTTGTTGTGTGTGTTTGAATGGCTCATAGCCGATGGTTTTGAATTAAAGTTGAATTGTTTTTAGTGATGTTTTAAGTCATGAGCCTTCAGCCGCTTTAAAATCAAAATTCCTTGCTTGTCAAGTGTGAGATTGTTCGGGCCTTCAGCCTAATTTAAGATGAGGCTTTGTTCTTTAAATTTCTTTTACCTTGAGTTTTAAGTCATTGGGCATTTAGCCGTTTCTAAATTAAGGATCTTTGTCTTCCGACCATCAGACTGTTTGCGGCATTCAGCCTAATTGAAGATAAGGCCTTCTGCCTTGTGTTTCTTTATTTAATTTTACCTTGAGTCTTAAATCATGAGCCTTCAGCCGTCTTCAAATTAAGGTTGTTGCTATTCAAGTGTTAGATTTTTGGGCCTTCTGCCTGCTAAATATTCTCTTTGGCGTCTGAAATTCAGATTAACGGCTTTTAGACATTTCTTTTTTTAAATTAAAGTGGCTGTGCCCTTAAAGCATAAGGTAGTGTGGCGCATTCAGCCGACAACTAAGTTATAGAATTTGTACTGTAGTGTTTGGTCAAATAAATAAAGTTATATGTGTTCGGGTGTAGCTGACAGCCGCTCATTTTGGCCCTTTTCCACAATTCCAATTACCTGTCCTGTCCTGCGGGCTTAGCAGGACGTATCAATACTGAAGCGAACACAATGGGCAACAGGGAACAGGAATCCTCTCTGCTGTAAACGCTAGGGGCACGCGCACGAACGGTATTCGTTCGTATTCGACTGGCATATGGTTGTGTTTGATCGTGTTCCGCTGGCTGACTGTCGTTTAGCGAACTACTGAAGTATCTCCGCAACGCCTTAGTTTCGACGCTAGCAGTACAGAAAGCTTTGCTGCTAACTGTTTTACTTCTCTTGTTGTTGTCAGGCATTATGTAAGCTGTGGTACGGTTCGACGAGCATATAATCATGCCGATACAAGAATACAGAAATCATACGCTCTCCTGGCATGTAGGGCATCCTCAGCACAATTGGAGGAAAAGAAATATAATTGGTAGAAAAGCGACGAAGCATACGAGACACACGATCAAGTCATTAGATGCTTACGTCAGACGGGAACGGAATGACCGGCACTAGCTTTCTAATTCCTTCTGTTACAAAGCAAAACCACAATAAATTGCCTTGAAAGTAAACAAGAGTGAATATGTACCTATTAAGCTGATTACAACAAAATCAACAAAGTAGCTGATGATTTTCGATGCTCACGTTCATACTAGATGTTATTACGTGACTGATGTATCACTCTAATGTGCTTAGGAAAACCATCTAGGAGGTTCAGTCTAAAGACGGACCGTCTTCAGACCGTACCCCAAAGTTGATGTGCGGAGACAGATCCACAGAGCTGGAACTGCAGAGGTTTTCGGATGTTGCAGTTTCTGCTCTGTGGATCTGTCTCCGCAAATCAACTTCGGAGAGTGGCCTGAAGATGGTCCGCCTTTGGACTGAAACTGGTCATCAATAAATATGATTTGTGCAATCTAGACTGTTTTTCTAAGTACAGTTGTGAAAATGTGTTAGAAATTTTTCCTGTGCCGAGGTGGATACACCGGTTCCCGTCAGACCAGCGAACTTAAGCCACATTGAGAGTGGCCAGTACTCGGATGGGTAACCGTCCGGGAAGCCGCGTGCTGTTGACAATAATTTACCCTTTGTCTTTACGGCAGGTGGACAGGAGGGGTGGTGGCGTGAAGTCCCTGATCGCTAGCGTATACTGGATGAAATCCCAAACTTCTTATCAGTGTCTCATGGAGTGAGGGCATGTGGAAATGTTCACGGCGATCCGTTCGTCGGATGGAGACGTTAAACTTGACTTCGAGCAGGCTGGGGTGTGTTTCCGACATCAGGTTTCACCCTGTACCATCTCTCACCTCCAACATCAACATGACACTACACTCCTGCCGGCCGGGATGGGCGAGCGGTTCTAGGCGCTACAGTCTGGAATCCTGCCTCGGGCATGGATGTGTGTGATGTCCTTAGGTTAGTTAGGTTTCTAGTGGACTGATGACCTCAGAAGTTAAATCCATAGTGCTCAGAGCCATTTGAACCATTTGAACTACGCTCCACATACAGGGTGTTTCAAAAATGACCGGTATATTTGAAACGGCAATAAAAACTAAACGAGCAGCGATAGAAATACACCGTTTGTTGCAATATGCTTGGGACAACAGTGCATTTTCAGGCAGACAAACTTTCGAAATTACAGTAGTTACAATTTTCAACAACAGATGGCGCTGCGGTCTGGGAAACTCTATAGTACGATATTTTCCACATATCCACCATGCGTAGCAATAATATGGCGTATTCTCTGAATGAAACTACCCGAAACCTTTGACAACGTGTCTGGCGGAATGGCTTCACATGCAGATGAGATGTACTGCTTCAGCTGTTTAATTGTTTCTGGATTCTGGCGGTACACCTGGTCTTTCAAGTGTCCCCACAGAAAGAAGTCACAGGGGTTCATGTCTGGCGAATAGGGAGGCCAATCCACGCCGCCTCCTGTATGTTTCGGATAGCCCAAAGCAAGCACACGATCATCGAAATATTCATTCAGGAAATTAAAGACGTCGGCCGTGCGATGTGGCCGGGCACCATCTTGCATAAACCACGAGGTGTTTGCAGTGTCGTCTAAGGCAGTTTGTACCGCCACAAATTCACGAAGAATGTCCAGATAGCGTGATGCAGTAATCGTTTCGGATCTGAAAAATGGGCCAATGATTCCTTTGGAAGAAATGGCGGCCCAGACCAGTACTTTTTGAGGATGCAGGGACGATGGGACTGCAACATGGGGCTTTTCGGTTCCCCATATGCGCCAGTTCTGTTTATTGACGAAGCTGTCCAGGTAAAAATAAGCTTCGTCAGTAAACCAAACGCTGCCCACATGCATATCGCCGTCATCAATCCTGTGCACTATATAGTTAGCGAATGTCTCTCGTGCAGCAATGGTAGCAGCGCTGAGGGGTTGCCACATTTGAATTTTGTATGGATAGAAGTGTAAACTCTGGCGCATGAGACGATATGTGGACGTTGGCGTCATTTGGACCGCAGCTGCAACATGGCGAACGGAAACCCGAGGCCGCTGTTGGATCACCTGCTGCACTAGCTGCGCGTTGCCCTCTGTGGTTGCGTGGACGTTGGCGTCATTTGGACCGCAGCTGCAACACGGCGAATGGAAACCCGAGGCCGCTGTTGGATCACCTGCTGCACTAGCTGCGCGTTGCCCTCTGTGGTTGCCATACGTGGTCGCCCTACCTTTCCAGCACGTTCATCCGTCACGTTCCCAGTCCGTTGAAATTTTTCAAACAGATCATTTATTGTATCGCTTTTCGGTCCTTTGGTTACATTAAACCTCCGTTGAAAACTTCGTCTTGTTGCAACAACACTGTGTTCTAGGCGGTGGAATTCCAACACCAGAAAAATCCTCTGTTCTAAGGAATAAACCATGTTGTCTACAGCACACGTTGTGAACAGCATACGCTTACAGCAGAAAGACGACGTACAGAATGGCGCACCCACAGACTGCGTTGTCTTCTATATCTTTCACATCACTTGCAGCGCCATCAACGAACCACCCTGTACATACACACACACACACACACACACACACACACACAGACACACACACACACACGCTTGTGAGCTAATTACAGTCACTTACAGTATACTTAACAGATACATTTACCCACACAACTTCCATACTTCGTCAAATAAAGGGGTCTGCGGACGCATAAATGTGGAAAACCCTCGCTATTAGGTGGATGAAACTGCCCTTCGGGGTCTACCGGTAAAATTGTGGTGTGCGTACTGTAAGACCTTCAGTACACACACCATCAGATTATTTGACTTGTCGCTGTAACGAAGTAGGCGAGTGTCAGCAATATGTCTCGTGGTCTTATCGTGGCGTGTTTATCTTCTGCCGTTAGGTCAGACGATAGAAATGCCACTTACACGCTTAGAGTAGCAGATTGACGGTGACCAACTTTAAACAGAACTTGATTAATTTTCACACACATTTATTAAAATAATAACAAGCATAAAAATTACTTAACTTGGTTCTGGATGCTATTTACAATTGACAATCTGAAATTCCTTTGGTATTGGCACGTTAATCTTATTCTCACATATATCTCTGATGCTTGACAAAAGTGTCTATACATTTATCTTCATGGTTATGTACAGGAATATGGTAATCTTACTAGGCGCAGACTGAAACTTGACTCTAGACTGGTACAGACAAATGTAGAACTCGTACAGACTGTTGCAGACAAATGCAGACTGAGTAATTGGAGGTCTGTACAATCGTTATAATACCTCGCGCGTTCATGTATCACTGTGCGAGTGTGATCGGCGAGTAGAAAAGGTTCTACATTAGCAACAGTCTCATTGGCTGCGCTACATATTAATACGCAGATCGGGGGAAGCAGAATTTGGTCCATCTCTATGGCAGTGCCATCTCGTAGTGCGGAGACGGACGAGCGCTACGACTGCGCTGTTGTGCTTAGTGGTGCGCGCTCTAGTGGGAAAGTCGTGTACATGCTGACTATGCGGAACTATGTACACAACAAAAATATGCTATGCAAAATTACTTTTTAGAAATTTTTGATGATAAATACAATAAACGGTTTGCTGAACATCACAATGTCTCCGGTCTAACAAACTACAGGGTGAGTCACTAAATATTACCACCTAGAGTAACTCCGAAAGTATGACAGTAGCTGAAAAGTTTGTGGGACATATGTTGCATGGTAGAACGGAGGCCACAGTACGACGTTGGCTTTTTGCTGTTAGGTGGGGTCGCGTCAGAGGTATGAAGGTCAAGCGTTTTTTTTTTAATGGGATGTTATATTATTTTCTGATAGCGGCTATTGAGACGAATCCTATGACGTGTAACAGTAAGGTCTTTGAAGGTCAACGAAGATCAAAAAGATGGCATGAACGTCCATTTACAGATGGTGTCCGAAGTGATGACCATTGTTATCAATGCAGTGCTGCTATCTTCTTACCATGGATTGAGTGGCATTCCTTATCACTTCGGCACTTATGGAAGCACACATTCTGACAATTCTCTCTCGCATATCTTCAGGTGTAGCTGGAATATCCTTATAAACAATCTCTTTTACGAATCCCCATAAGAAAAAATCCAAAGGCGTCAAGTCTGATGAACTAGCTGGCTACAACACATCTCCTCCGCATCCAATCCAACTATTAGGGAACTGTCTCTGCAATTCATTTCTAGCCATCAGCTAAAAATGTGCCATTTTTCCCACAAAGTTTCAAGGTCCTATCATACTTTCAAAGTTATTCATGGTGGCAATAGTTACTGACTGACCCTGTATATAGCAGATATTATCCAGTGTATGTTAACTTCACATTTCATTTATTTGTGTTATATTAATACATTTTCCTTACAGGTACTTTAATAAACGTACTTGTATTTGCCAGTGCAGGCAGCGGAAACACTCTGAGATATACTCATAGTAGATACTAGAAAGCGAAACAGTCATGAAGGTAAATTTCTCCAGTTGCTAAAAAAAGAGAGTAAACGGTATTCTTTCTTCAGGTTGGCCATCTGTAATTAGTGTCTTAATTTTAAGTTTCCCCCTGTATTGTTACAATAAGCCAGCTAAAAGCATCACCCATTTGTGCAAACTTTAGGATGAATGCAAAGGAATCCTGGAGATGCATATGTTTCGAGTGTATTACATACACGGATCATACGTTTACGAAAAAATTGAGGCATCTGAATTCTTCCTTTCATACGGCATATTGCTACATTCGTACAAAACAGTGCCTTCTCATGCAAAATAATCCTCTCTGAATAGCAAAGTTTTCGATCGTGGCTCTATAGTCGGTGTCCTACACCACGTGCATTAGCGGTGCTGATTCACATGTCAGTACATACAGCGAAAGGTCTCTGAGATATAGCAGCTACCGGAATGCGAAACTATCACTAAGGTAAATCACTCCATTTGCTAATAACTAGAATGTAAATGAAAGTCTTTCTTCTGGTTACGTTTGTCTTCGGCTATTAAATTTCCCCCTTATTTCTAATAATAAGCTAGCGAAAAATATCAACCGACATATGTGCAAATTCTTGTTCATTCTAAGGAAAGATTGAGTTACAATTAAGTATTAAGTGGACGACGTTCACGTATTTCACGTTTACCTACAAACTGGAACACCTGTTTTGTCCAAAATAGTGCGCTCGCCATGCAAAATAATCCTCTCCGAACAACGAAGTTTTGCGTCGTAGCTCTAACTGCACTGCCGAAAAAAATAGTACGTTCTTTTAGAGGTTTCTAATTCATTCAAGATTTATTGCTGCAATTGCATGTGGTGTATATGAAATGATTACATTTACAAATCACTAACACAAGCGTTTCTAATGCGCCATGTATCAACCTGTGCTGAAACACCCATCTTAGTACGTCATGTAGACTCCACAGGTGACAATGCAGACATTGACTGTGACGTCCATTAGATCGTACGGATGGTTAGTACTGTCCTGGAAAACGTCATTCCACGCCTGCTCGACCTGATCACTTATTTCTATAAGAGCTGTTTGTTGACAAGTCGCACGGGCCACTTCTCGTCTCATTATATCCCACACGAGCTCGATTGCAGACAAGCCAGCAGATCATGCTGGCCAGGGAAGTTGCTGCACGTCTTGTAGAGTACGTTGAATTCCAAGGGCAGTGATTGGAAGAGCATTATGCTATTGGAACAACACATCACCTTCTTCTTGCAAGAACGGCAAAAGAACAGGTGTATCAACGATCTGTAGTTATCGAACGCTGGTCAGCTTCTTGTCCAGAAACATTAAAGTTGAGCGAGTGTTGTAGCTTACCTCACGCCAAACTGGCTGGAGCCAATGGGTCTTGCACGGGTGCACTCTACGAGACAGTGCTCGCCACGTAGATGGAAGCGACCATCACTTGTGTGCAGGCACAATCTGCTTTCATCGCTCAAGACCACGGCATGCCATTCCACATTCCAAGTGATCCGTTGATGGCACCAGTCAGGTCGTTCACGTCGATGGTGTGGCGTGAGTGGAAGACGGACTACAGGTGTGCGTGCCCGTAGTCCCATTGCTAATAACAGATTCACAGCAGTTCCTGGTCTCACAACACCTCTTATCTGTGCTGTGGTAGCTGTACAATCGGCCGCTGCTCTCCTTACAATACGGCGATCGTGGCAGGCGTCTGAGCTGCTTGGAAGTCCAGAAACTCATCTACTGGTATGAAAATGTTCACATGACCACTGATACCAACATCGTTGCACAACTGACCCAGCGCCTTCAACTTCTGTGGAAATTCTCCGAAAGTACCATCGCGCCACTAGGAAGGCCGCAAATTAACGCTTTTCAGACTCGCTTATTTTGCTGTAGGAAGCACGAGTGCGTCTCTGTGGCATGGTTGCCTTCTTGCTTCACATGTTTGCACCACACTGAGCTTTCTGGCTGACGCTCTTGTAACTACGCCACTACGCTATCTGCTGGCCGACGACGTTGAAACTATTATCAGTACAGTTACTACTCCCAAGGTGGCATATTCTGTCATTGGATCAAAATCGACATCTTCTTTCAAGAGGTATTAATTTTTTTCCCCCTCTCAGTGTTGTCAGTGTTTTGCTGGTTACTAGAGTCATAAACTAGTAACGCAGCCTTCAGACGATTTGTTTGCTATCTGGTGTTCTCCTACATTATCTCTAGAATGAAATCTTGTTCACAGATACAAGTGGAGCCCAAAACTCCTCCACCAGTTCATCTCCTCCAGTTTGCTGATGACACCGCCTTCCTAGGCCTTTATCTAACTCTTCAACGGTCCCAACGTACCCTCCAAACCCACCTTGACCAGTTCACCCCTTGGTGCAACCAGTGGTTCCTTCATATCAACCCCTCCAAGACCCAGGCGATCATCATAGGCTGCACCACCCACTTCTTTCGTCTCCATGATTTCTATCTAACCATTTGTGGCCATCCTATGCACCTTACTCATACCCTCAAATACCTTGGCCTCACCCTCGAGCGCCACCTCACCTGGACTCCCCATCACCTTACCATCCAACACAAAGCCCACAACAGACTCCGCCTCCTGAAACTCCTGTCTGGCTTGACATGGGGACTGCATCCTTCCTCCATACTTCACACCTACAAATCCTTGATCCACCCCATCCTTTGTTATGCCAGCATTGGTTGGATTTCTGCCCCTGTCAGGTTCTATAAAGCCCTCCAAATCCTAGAGCCCCATGCACTCAACCTCACCTTCCATATCCACCTTTCATCCCACACTGACTTCCTCTGTGACCTCATCCCCTTCCCCCACCTTCACCTTTTCCTTGACCACATCCACACCCTGTAGATTGCCCACTGACTCGATCGCCACAGCCCGCTGTGTGCCCTTTCCTCTCACCTGCAACCCGTTGCCGCTCCTTTTTGTGTATTTTTATGTGCCACTTTTTACCCCCATTTCTTATGTAAGAGTTGCCGGCTGCTGCGGCCGAGCAGATCTAGGCGCCTCAGTCTGGAACAGCGCTGGTGCTACTGTCGCTGGTTCGAATCCTGCCTCGGGCATGGATGTGTGTGATGCCCTTAGTTTAGTTAGGTTAAAGTAGTTCTATGTCTAGGGGACTGAAGACCTCAGATATTAAGTCCCATAGTGCTTAGAGCCATTTGAACCATTTTTTATGTAAGAGTGGCTCTTGTATTTTTGTAAAAGCCATTTGCCTGAAGAGCGGTGGATTGTGCAGCTGCCAGCCCTCCCCTGCTCATATGCGGCAGGGGAATGAAATTAGAGTAAAGGAAAGTAAAAAAATAAAACTACAAGCTGATGCTAGTGAACATGGAACACTTTCACTTGTGTTGGCTTCTAGTGGCTCTGGTGTCTGGCCACGATGTCTGAATTGTAAGTAAGCTTTTACAAAAACGGCTCTTACTATTGTTTAGAATTTTGCCAATGTGTGACTGAATTAGGATGCAAATACCACGAAGAAAGACATCAGGATGTTGTATATCACGAATTTAGCCCCAGTTGTCTCATAATACGACAGAGGATCAATGAAATTGAAGAATCACCGTCGTCGTCTTCGTCAATGTCTCTAAATTTATGATTCACAGTAAGTGACAGATGCAAACTCCTCTGTAAGTATGTTACTGTAAGAGTTGATGTTATTACCGTGTCATTTATCTTTAGCCACAGCATTAGAGTACTAAAAGTAAGAAAAAAAATCATATAATGCATTTCGGAAAATGTGCAACAAGCGTACCAAGAATCAACAATTAGCATTGCCAGAAAACATAATGTTAAAATAACAACAAATATAGGCTTACTACTGAGCTATATTATGGCCGCTTTTTAACATCTATGCAGATGATATGTTGAGGTAATAGCCTAAACAGATAAGAGTTCTCACATAAAACGTAATCCAACGAAATGACAATATTCAGCTTATTATATCTGACAGCGAGGTCGCGGTTTAAAATTACATTAATAAATTAAATAATATTTCCAAGACTTTTAAGTTATGTGTCTCGACTCAAAAAAGGACATTTTAAAGGTCAAAATCAGGTATGAGGTAAAATTACAATAAACGACCAGAAAACAGAGAGAGTGAAGGAATTCTGCTTCTTGGGAAATATTATTTCGTTCACAGATGAAAAATACGAAAACAACTGAAAAATGGAACTACATTAATGGGACAATATAAATAACTCTCAATAAATTAGAGAAGAAAGAGCAATAGTAAAGGTGTAAAAAGGAAAGTAAGTACCACTTTTCCGGTCTATGAGAATTGGACAACAGCTTCTCCAAATGAACGAAGAACACTAGCTGCAGAAATGATGTTCTCAAGAAGAGCAGATGGCTGTAGATTAAGTGACATGATAAGGAATACAATAATCAAACAAAATCTTGTATATAAAAGAAGAAATGAACAAATTAAGGAGTACACAAACTGATGGACAAGATGTGTCACAAGGATTAAAGGAAATACGAGTGATGCCCATAACATCAATAAATTCTTGTCCAATATGGATAAGATCAATAGGTAGCTTGACAAAGAGGTGAAGAGATCAAATAAATTCCAGAAAACTGAAACATTGATTATGTGATCGTAAGAGACAAATGCAGGACACATGGAAAAAGAAGAAGAAGAAGAAGAAGAAGAAGAAAGAAAGAAATATTACGAGTACAATTACTTTGTTACGTGGAATTACTTAAAATTAAATAAGAATGAGGGAACAGACCAGTAAAGTGAAGCTAATGGACGATGTGAGATGTAGGAGACAGCGGCAAGTCGGCAAGGTTTTGATAGACGTGACAGGTGTCATCGGCATCTTCTGGAATGACGGTGAGGTGTTGTGGGAGCGCGGCCAGAGAGGTGTGCGCTTACCGATCAGGTGTCCCTCCTCGGCGTCGTCGAAGCCGGCGATCTGCCAGGAGTCGTTGTGCGGCCAGTAGAGGTCCCTCAGGTAGGGCGAGTCGTCGTCCAGGGAGAGCGGCAGCGACGCCGACCGGCCCAGCGCCGTCAGGTTGATGAAGGCGCCCTCACCTGCGAGTGAGGCGGGAAACATCTCAGTTAAGGGGCTCCGGAACGCCCTATACTTGCAATGTTAAAATAACGCTTATAAATTACATCTGTCCTCACAAAGCATTTGAGATAGGAAGTTGAACTTTTTACAGATTATTTATTGGAATATGGGCTACAACGTAACACAGGGATTTTACAAAATTTTAGCTCAGTTATTAAAGATGATTTTTTTTCAATTGTAATGAAAATTCACAACATTTTTTTGCAATTTTTTTATTTATATATTCAAAAATATACAGTTTTTTGGAAAAAGGCTGTGTTAAATTATGCAGAAGGTACTGTGTAATATTTACTGAAAGATTGAAACAAATATGTTTGGAAGATCCTTAGAAAACATGTAATTAGTATGAGAAAATAAAAGTTTTGGGAATCGAGCGACAAAGATTGGATTAACTTTTTAGTGCATTCCAGGTCCATAGGATGGATTATCTTCATCCTCTGCAAACTTCTCCTCCAGCTTCCTCTTGTTCCTCCTCCTGTTTACTCTTGCTTGTATTTCTAGACTCTTTACGGCCCTGTCTGCAGCCCGAAGGCGTTCCTTGTCTAAAGCAAGCATCGCTCGTTGTTGTGTTCGTAGATTTTGCTACCATTTTCTTCAGTTGCAGTTATTGCAACACTGTTCCAAAAGGTGGTCATGTATGAACACTTATCACATTTCAGTCGTATTTCACTAGCAAGTCCTACGTGCTTTATTATGGAGAGTTCCAGACCAACTTCACTACAATGAATACATATTACACAGTTTGAAAAAATTCCTTTGAGAACCGACATATCAAATATTTCATTCACATCCGATTCGCCCATAAAACATTCATAGTTTTCACTCATTGAACCAAGCTTCTTCTGTGAAGTATTTTCTTTCCCACTTTGACTGCTATGGGCAAGTGTACTTGAGAGATTAGGTTCACTCACTTGGTTATCGTCTTTATTGTTTACAGTAATAACACATACCTTTGGCTTTCCAACATTACTCCTTTTCTTAAAAGCCTTCAGAGGATTTCTAATAACTTTACTTTTACTCATTATTATACTTCAACAAAACAGAGACTCAAGAAACAGAATTAATTACGAATATTTTCGAGATAACGACAGAGTAAATAAACATGAAACAATCGACAATCACACCAGCCATATATATTGAACTATCACAGGTTAGCCACAACACATACTTTATCTCACATCACTAAAATGTACCTGATGAACACGGACGTTAATAATAACACCATTTGACAGCAGTTGAACAGCGCCACAGTGGGTCACCCCCATGTAGAACACATTTCAAAAAAAATGTAAAAATAGTTGTAGTCTTCGGAATTGAATAAATTATATATCTATTAAAAGGTAATAGTCTGCAGATTCAGAAAACGCAAAAAAGTAAAAATTGAACTTTTCATGATTTTGAGCCTTTCCGGAGCCCCTTAAACGTGCGAGCGTGCCGTAAAGTCATATAACGGAAACAGTACATTACACCAGAGCGCCGTCCTTTGCACCAAAAGAGGCTTCTTTCCTATTGTGAAAAGTGATTATTAAATCATTCAGTATTTGGTAAGACCCACTCTTCTTCAACTGCCACGACAAGACTTGAGTTCTATCTTGGGCCTCCGTAATCGCTGTCTGGGGAATTATATTCACGTTAGGCTTATGCAGATAAAGTGTGTGACTTATACCTTTCGTAGGAGTCTCACCTCTATCATCACAATGAGCGGATTTGAATTTCGTCCACTTTGGTTAAAGAATCGTAGTTATATATTTTGATAAGAGAAAATCTGTTCATTATCGTGCTTACTTTGTACAGTGCGGTTCAAATGGTTCAAATGGCTCTGAGTACTGTGGGACATACCTTGTCATCAGTCCCCTAGAACTTAGAACTACTTAAACCTAACTAAACTAAGGACATCACACATCGATGCCCGAGATAGCGGTAGCGTGGTTCCAGATTGTAGCGCCTAGAAGCGCTCGGCCAAACCGGCCGGGTTATACAGTGTGAATCAGCTGCGTTTATCGATGGATTTTATGCAACCCGCAACACTTTCAGAAACCACTGGCCAGATTTTCATATTCTCTCCGTCACTATGCACAGTCTTTTAGTGCTACAGAGAAAATGAACAGTGCATTTTTGTAGGAAATTTAAAGCACTTGAATTTTGTACTGGGACAGAGTTTCGCTGGAGGCCACGGTTAAGATATACGCGTTTGAAGATCAGTTTTCTACGTTTATCTTGAGCAACTCGAGAACTACGGCCTCTAGTGGAAATGTATCTCAGTACAAAATTAAACTACACTAATTTCCTACAAAAATTCCTGTTAATTTCTTTTTCAGGGCTAATACTTTCTGCATAGTGATCATCAGAGCAATAAACTCTTGTAAATGGTATTTGAAGATGCTGTGGGTTGCATAAAACCCATCGGTAGCAGCAGCTCAATCACACTCTATTGCGCAGCTCTCACAACACATGCAAGGATCGTCATGAACGCTACATTACTGAGAAAGTTTAAGGCCTAGAATTTAATCTTTACCGAAGATTAGGTAAACGCAGCAGAAACGCTATTGATCTGGCATGACCACGCAAGGTCGAACAATACAAGTGATACTGTGTAACTTATCTGTCTGCAGATCATTAGTCCTAATATAATTCTAACATGTGCTTTGTCTTTTGGCTGACTCAGTTCCATAGAAACAATCATTTGTTACTCATAGCTTCACTTGGCGTATAGAAACATAGCCTCAAGATCAGAAACAATATTTAACTGTAAATTACATCGCAGTGAAATAAAATCAAATGACAAACCATTGGTACTGCCTCTCTGAAGGACAGGGAATAAAATAATCAGTCACGCCGGTAGAAAGAACAGTACAAGTCGAGCATGTTCGTTAAAATTTAGTTGTTTAGTCGCTAGTTATACCAAGAAAGAAACTGCCAACCGGGAATACGTAAGTTCTGTCCTCAGTAGATAGGATCACGTAGTTCAGTTGCAGGGTACTAGGGACTAATAGAAAAGAGACCATCTCCGCGGTCGAAATACGAAATACGTTAGGATTACGTAAATTCATCATAAAATGAGGAGGCTACAGCGTCGGTATTTGTAGTACTCGAATGATCGACCTCTCTCTACTCAAACAGTTCGTAAAGTAATTGGCACAATTTGTTCGCCACGCGGGGTTGAACGGCGTACCAAAAGAGCGACGTGATCGTAGTAAAATTTACGTTACTGAAAAAAGCAACTTTCCACTCATGCTAGAGTTACTCTCATAAGAATTCGCTGAAGGCAATAAAACAAAGAATAAGTAACGAGGGAAACCAAGATTGCAAGGGACACGCGTGGCACTGGCTGACATTAAAGCTTTCAAGTTCACTCTACTGTTAATTTTTCTCTTCAATCAAGAACTTCGTTTAGATTACGCTCTGCTAAATAAAACTCAATTGAATGTCCAGTGCAGAAGCGATACGGGAAATTTATCACAAGTAAACCCTAAACTACAGCATGGGCTGTTACCACTAGCAAATAATCCCTGAACATTTGATCAATTGCTACGCTACGCTCCTCTCAGGTTTTGAACAACGTATTTCTGTTGTTGGATATTTGATCACAAATATACAGTTAGGCTTTCGTACTAACATTATGTTTGGACAGTATTAAATTCGCAGCATAAGCTAACCCAAGTATACATAAAATGACGTATAACAACTGCAACAACTTCTACGTCGTCCAGAGAGAACGAAATTTTAACGTTAGATTCAAAGACCCCATCTGAAATAGCGACAATAACCAATCGATCTTCTTTCTGCGTCTGAAAAGCAAACACCACACAGTCAATAAAATTCAAAATGCATAGCAATTACTGCACAGAATACGCGAAGTTCCCACTACTAACATTCTTGCAGAATCAGAAATTATCTATACACATGGGGACCAACAAACAAGAAATATTAGACGAGCATTGTACCTAAAAATCTTTATTGAAATACTAGCACTCGAAAATGGATAAAATTAAAAACAAATAATCCATAGCAACCAAAGATACCCTATGTCGAAATCCAGCCAGTGGGAAATAATATCATCGCTTTATATTTGCATTTACTTGGTAAACCTATAGCGTCATAGTAACACAGTTGTCAAATTACTGTCGAAACACATATAACGTATAACAAACAATACATTTACTTAATTTTACCAACAGCTGAGCACGGACAGTTACGTGACAGCTTGATGATGCAATACGGACATCATGTTCACCTAGACGTGAGTACCAGTACGTAATCAATGAAATATACAAAGTGTACTATGTACATAAATGTTTTCGCGAAATAATTCAAAATGTCAATGAAAGCCAAAAAATATCTGTGGCGAAACGAAAACTGATAATTACATTGTACCTATTATGGATATCCTTTATAACATGTCATTATGTGACGGATAGTATGCTGCAGGCCCAATTGAATAAAAAATATTTTTCATATCCGGTTCCTTTACAATTATAAACATGGAATTCAAACTACCGAATATTTGACGTGTTAGACCTATGGACATCTCATTATGGTAATTCTATAATTCGTGTGGATCCACTGGCATTTATCCAGGTGGTGCAATGATCAAAGCTGTAAGGTTTAAACACGGGAATGCCTGTATACCCACCCATATTTTGTTAAATCGCTAATTTTGACTGGTAAGAATGGTAGGGTGATTTCTTAGCATAGTCGATTCCATTCCCTATCCCCTTTCAGTCTGAGTTCGTACACCGTCTGTATCCACCTCGTTGTCGCCTGTGAGGAGTTCAGTGTCAGGATTATTCATACTAGGACCGACAGCAAACCGACACCAACAACATTCGCCTGGTCTTCTATGGGGCCCGTAGTGGTAATCGAAGGCAACCCGACAGATGTGCATTATTTGATCACTGTTGCAAACCAACTGCAAACCCTAATTACTGACGTCTTCGCCAATAACGATAGCGTTTCCAGTGGGATAACTGTCCGTGCCACATGGGCAGAAACATACCACAGTGGTTTTAGGAGCATGACACGGAACACAAATTGAAGTGTTGGCCATCCCATTCGTCTCATATGAAACCAATCGAACGCGTCTGGGGCACTATCGGGAGCCAGCTATGCACCCAAAAGCCAACAGCGCGTAATTTATTTGAATTTCGTGAGCTAAGAGAAGCCACATGGTGCCACGTCGATTAGAAAGTTTCCCAAGGACTTGTCGAGTCCCAGCCTCACAGAAAAGCTAGTTTATTTCTTTTCAAAGATGGACCAACACTCTATGAAGACATTCGTCCCTTGTTTACCACCAGTAGCTCACGCTAGATGCTCCCATCGTGCAGCAGGTACCACTGGTGGCTTACACTAGATGATCCTCCCATGAGATGATGAATGCCACAGGGTGGTGTTTACCACCATGGCCTTACACTAGATTATCCCGTAGGGTCGCTTGTATCACTGGTGGCTCACACTAGATCCTCTTATCAGATGCTGTGTACCAGTGATGACTCAAGTTGTAGTGTGTACCAGCGGTGACTTACATTAGGTCCTCCTATTACATGGTTTGTACCACCTGAGGCTCATGTTAGATCCTCCCACAGTGTGGTGTGTACCACCACTGCCTCATGCTAGATCTTCACATGTGGTGGCATATACCACGGTGAATTATGTTAGATCGTCTCATTGGATTGTGTGTACCAGCACTGGCTCATGCTAAATCCTCCCACTGCGTGGTGTGTACCACCATGGCCCCGTGCTAGATCCATCTATGGGATGGGATATACTATGGTGGATTAACCTAGATTGTCCCATTGGATTGTATGTTCCATTGCTGGCTCATGTAAAAATCAACCAGTGTGCCATCAGTGCCTCATGATAGATCCTCTCATTGTGCGGCATGTACCATGGAACCTTACGCCATACCCTCCCATCGAATGGCGTGCACCAATGGTGGTTCACACTAGATCCTCCCATCGGAAATGATGTGCCACCGATTGTTCATGTTAGATCCTCCCATCAGACAACATGTACTGCTAGTAACTCGCGCTACATTCTCCCTTTGGGCGGCACACACCACCGCTGATTCTTCTAGATCCTCCTGTCAGACATCATGTACCACCAGTGACTCGCACACGACCTTACCAATTATGCTACCAAAAATATATTAACGTATGATATTTAGTTGTCAGGCAGGTGCAGAGAACAGCTCTGGACACAGTTCTGTGCAAACCTTCAAAGAGCGTGGTGAACCCATTCTTCGACCATAGGAACGGTATACATGAAAACATAAAATTTACCATGGAGATGGAAAAGGGCCGGAAGTTTGCATTCTTAGATGTGCTGATTGAGTGGGAAGCAGATGAATCAATCCGCTTCCTGTGTATTGAAGGGTGACCCATGTGGCTAGCTAGCTCGGAAAGGAGATGTGCGGAGCGCCCTAGTACACAGAACCAGGACCATTCTGGAGATTGATAATGTGATGAGCTTGTTCAGAAGGAACAGACATTCAGACCGTTTCTTTGTCGAGGAAACCAAGTTGCGACGCTGGTTCAGTCGAGCGAGGATGACCAACACAGAGTTCGACTTCCATACTGTGGTGCATCAGGTAAGATAGGGAGAGTCTTAAACACGCGAGCGATCAGACCAGTCTTCCGGCCACTCAGGAGAGTTAAAGAAGTGCTGGGACAGTTGGGCGGTTGCACGATCATCGAATCACAGAAGTGTCGCGTAGTGACCTCCAACAGCGGAGGCCTGGAAGTGACGCAGGCCGCCAGCCATCTCGATGCGACAGAAGTGATGCTCAGTTGAAAGATAAACAGAGATGCCTCAGTGGTGTAAAAGATGGAAGCTTCAGCAGGTCATCAGTGTGTGTACACCTTTGTTCTTGTGTGTACACCCTAGTTTCAATAGTCGTGCCGCGCTTTGTATCCGATCGGTTTGAGGCGCCATGTCAAGGATTGCGCGACCCCACCCGCTGGAGTTTCGAGTCTTCCCTCGGGCATTGATGTGTGTGTTGTTGCTATCATAAATTAGTGTAAGTAGTGTGTAAGTCTAGGGACCGTTGACCTCAGCAGTTTGGTCCCCTAGGAATTCACACACACACTTTTCAGCAGTCGTCTCTTGTCATTAGAACTTTCTGAGCACCAATTTTCGTCCGATTTAATGTCTACAGTTAGAAGAAATATGTCATCCACGAATGACAGATTCTGCTGTTCGCTGTCATGATTCTCACCTCGCCCTAATTTATGTTCACCCTACAGTAGGACGTCGATGTTGTAGAAGGGCGAAGAATTTATGACTGCCTCACACACCCAAACGTACAGTACTCTGTGGTGATGGTGTGCTGAAGTTGAGTTTGGCGGGAAGCACATTGGATAATCGCTGGAGAAACCATATCGTGTTCGTACAAAGCTTCCAGTTTTGAGCTGTGAAGCTAATCATAATATTGCAACAAGCATGGAAACATTGAGAGACTGCTCTTGGTTGTGTGAAAATGTGTTCATTGTTTCAGCCGAAGTAACGCATTAGTGAAGATAATATACATGTCTAGACGTCATCGATGGGACTACAAAGATTTAGCGTCGTCAAGTTGTGCAACCGGTCTTAGCTGTGGTCTGTATTACAATATTTGGCAGCAATTGTCGAAATGTGTGACTTACTTATCTCAACATACTTCCAGACATCATCCAAGTTCTTGAAATTAAGATGCCACTACTAACATTAGAATAAATAACCAGGCAGCAAGCTATCATTGTCAGACACGTAAGTCTCTCCCTTATACAATCATGGTATAATTTTGGTAATTACTTGTGGTGCATAACACTCTCTAATTATGGTTAAGGACATATTAATTGTAAGAGCTCGATAATGGGATAGTGTCGTCGTGAAAAAAAGTATGTTAAGTAAATCAAACATTTTGGATAACTGGTGCGAAAGAATCTCCGTACCGACACAATGACTTTAGAAAAGTCAAATAATTCCTGCGTAAATAAAAGCAGTTAAAAATGTACCTCAATTAATTCATATAGACCGAGCACATAATACTTTGATTTGGGTCACCTGTAAATGCCGCGCTCAGGTCCATTGATTTTGATAAAGGAGGAGCTTTATCAATAAAGCCAAGAGATTACACTATCAGCAGAGTCAAATCGTCAGTAAATTTCAGAAAGCATTTTTGAGAAAAATGAACGAGTAGACAAAGCACGCTGAATAGTCTGTTCCAGTACATCAATGCAGCTTCCCTGTATGGAGAACTCTTAACATAATCGAGTGCGGGAGCGGACAGAACCAAAAGCAATCAGGAAAGTGGCGTGTCCAAAAAGCTGCGGACCCCGTACGAGAGAGTGGGAAGTATTCTGTGTCGCATACTGTAAAAGGCCCTCAACATCCGATATGGCGGCTCCCCGCTAGCGGAAGAAAAGGCAGCTACACAGTTGCAGTACTCATTGTCAATATTTGTCGGTTTAGAGACTGATGTTTTGGTAACTGTAAAGATATTGTCATTTTTGTAAAGCTTGTAGCTTGTCACAGGGAAAAAATAGAATTTAAGTGCATTTCTTTAATAACGGTCTGCCTGTTATCTGCTGCACATAAGTGCGTTATTGTTAATTTGATTGGAAGGGTAGGTGACAAACGTGTACCACAGCTCTGATTCGATGAAATACCACATATCAATAGCTGGAACATGCATGCTGAATTCTTCCACTCATAGATATAAACTAAACGGACTCCCACACTCGTCATAGACATAAATAGAGGGAGAGAGAGAGAGAGAGAGAGAGAGAGAGAGAAAGAAAGCTACGGAGACAGAGACAGAGGCGGAAGAGAGACAGAGAGGGGGGAGAGGGTGGCTACAACAGCATGTGAACCTGTCAATACATCCCACTTAACAGTGGAACAATGCAAAATTGACGGCGTCTATTCTACTCGATATAGCGATGATTCAAGGCCATAAAACACAATGTAAATAGGAGTACAGCTTGGTAATCTCTCTAGTATTTACGATGTTGGTAGCTTTGTTTGTGACGGTAGTCTGCGGGAGTGAAACATGTGTTCTGCTGCCAGAGATGTGGAGCCCATAGCAGCTCAGACGCTGGCGGCGGCGCGAGGCAGATTACAATCGGGCCGAGGGCCTTCTGTTTACATCCTCTGCTTCTCCTGGTCCTTTGTATTGCTGCGCCGTTGTCTGCTTCCCTGCGGAGCACTGGCTAATTTCAAGCGTAGGGGAAAATATTTAGGGAGGGGGGGGGGGGGGGGCGCTGCGGGAAGGCGGAGGCCTCATTCACTGTGTTGCCTGCCGCCTTTTGTTCCAGATTCCTTCCAACTAAGGAAAGTGGAGCGATACCGAGTTTAAAGCCACACTGTTTGATATTGTTAATAATAAATGCGGACACTATTTCTCAGACATTGGTCAACTGTAATATTGGTCATATACGCTCAAAAGTCTACTAATATCAAATACCGGCCTTAATTTTGGGAAGAGATTTCTGAGGATGTACGTCTGGAGCACAGAACTGTATGGTAGTGAAACATGGACTGTGGGAAAACCGGAACAGAAGAGAATCGAAGCATTTGAGATGTGGTGCTATAGACGAATGTTGAAAATTAGGTGGACTGATAAGGTAAGGAATGAGGAGGTTCTACGCAGAATCGGAGAGGAAAGGAATATGTGGAAAACACTGATAAGGAAAAGGGACAGGATGATAGGACATCTGCTAAGATATGAGGGAATGACTTCCATGGTACTAGAGGGAGCTGTAGAAGACAAAAACTGTAGAGGGAGACAGAGATTGGAATACGTCAAGCAAATAATTGAGGACGTAGGTTGCAAGTGCTACTCTGAGATGCAGAGGTTAGTACAGGAAAGGAATGCGTGGCGGGCCGCATCAAACCAGTCAGTAGACTGAAGGGGGAAAAAAAAAAGCTTAAAAAAAAGAAAGCATACCATGACGGAAAAATGCGAGTGCGACTGCCCCGGAGGGTAACTAAACGGTGAGTAGAATACCGTCGACGTATCGCTGTGATGTAAGAGTGCCACGTATGACAACCAAAAGAATCCTGCTCTGAAAAAAAAAATGGCACCCCAGATCATCAGTCCTGGATATCGCGCCATATGGCGGGCGGCTTCAGGCTTGTATCTCACCGCTGCCCCTGGAGTCTCCAGACACGTCTTCCGGCTTGGAATCTCACTGTCGAGAGTAAAACTGTCTTCGGTGATGAGGCACGCTTCGAATTGATCCTCTAAGAGTGTTGTCCACCATATGGCCTAACAGTCAGGTAAAGATCTGGGCTGCCATCTCTTTTCGTGGCAGGACCCCATTGGTTGTCATCCGCGGCACCTCTGCAGGACAACGGTACGTCAACGATTTATAGGCGCGTTTTGTTGCTCTTCAGCTCAAGACATTGTGTGCTCACATTTCAGCAAGATAACGCCGGACCGCACACGACGACTGTTTCTGCTGCTTGTCTCCGCGCTTCCCAAACCCTAACCTGGCCAGCAAGATCGCTGGATCTCTCCCAACTCAGAAAATTGGGCATAGTCCTGCAACCAGGTCAGGTTTTTGACGATCTAATTCACAAGCTGCACAGAATTTGGTACGATGTCCCTCAGGAGGACACTAAACAACTCTATCAATCAATGCCAAACCGAGAAACTGCTTGCATAAGGACCAGAATTGGACCAGTGCGTTAGTAACTTGCTCAGTTTGTGATGCGCTCTATTTTGAATAAATCATCCAATTTCTTCTGAAATTGTAGTCCATCCCATTCGCATAATTCCTTCGCGGTATGTCTTTTTTTTCTTTCCTTTTTTTAATGCAATTCGTAGCGGACTGTATTTATAAAATGTCTGATGTACGCCGGAGCGTTCGTCTTACGGACCAGAGAGAAACAAAACAAAAGTTGACAAGCCATGCATTCGTCTCTGTTCATTACTCGATTCACTTCAGGAGGGTTTTTCCGTCTTTTCACAAGTTTGCGTTTCACCTTTCTTGGCAGACACAATGCTCCTTCGAATATACCTCAGAATCTGCCACAATTCTATTTGTTGCTTGATCACAGTCTCATAGAAGTTTTTACATAACATCATACTCTCCATCGACTGTATCATTTAGTACAAGTGGTTAAAGTTGACTTCAGTATACATTTCAAAGTTAAACATACCGCCGACAAAAGTACCTTCGACATAGCTGTACATCCTTGAAAAAGCTGGCTTAAGAATTCACGAAAAAATAACTCACTTGCTGAAAACACAGAAACTGTCAACATAAATAACATGAATAAAAAGGTTGTGGGACTATATGCCACATGTGTATGTGACGAACGCTGACATAAGCGATAGGAACTTATATCATTTTCATTCGTTTTATTTATATTGACAGCTGCTGTGTTTACAGTACGTGAGTTACTTTGGGTTAATTTTTCATAGATACAATGTGGAACAAGATTTTTTTTGTTTTTCTTCCCCGCGTGTGTATTGCTTACTTTAATTACGAGAAAATCCATAAAAAACCTATAATTTACGTGGTATTTATAACAGTTACAAATTTTAATTGAGATATAGAACGGTTTCTTTTTGAATAGCATTAAATCATCAGCTGAACTGTTATTTTATACAGTGTCAGTTTCATCCCACAATGCTGTTACGTATAGCTGTCTCAAGCGTCGTAAATCTAGTCAGACGCAAGTTCAGTGGTCACAGGTATTTAAATTTATATTTCTGTTTCCAATCAAGACACCAACATAAATTTGCGCCTTGTACTAAAGTGGTTTTATGTCTTCCGTTGTTGGACAGTGCCATAGTGCCTACGACATATCTACGCCATATTAATTGCAATTAGTCCAACTGATGATGGAGGTACCGTCTTTGAAACGTGTATTGCGAAAAATAGTGAGACTGATTAAAATAATTTTGTAATTTTAAGTTAAACGGAACTCAAATTTCTAGCTGATCTGTGGAATTGTTTGTTTTATATAACTTTTCAAAGCAGTTGTTTGTACATGTTTACTGCCAACTTAAGTTAAAAAAATATGGTTAAGAAATATGAGTCCAGTTTATATTTTCGACAGTTAGAACACGCGTGGTTGAATTCCATCATAGCAGCGTTTTTCATGATAGTGATTCACGTGGAGCACTTTTCGAAACTGCAGCTACAGATCAGAACGGACATAAAACGCAGGCGATCAGAGATTGAATGAGTAGAGATGTAAGAGTATAGCATATACGTAAGAAGCAAAATAATTTTTTTGTTCGGCCTGCCATCTCAGGATGATTTTACTTTGGAAATAATTCAGTAGAACAATCGCCCTTGCTTTTATTTCGAAGGAGTTCAAGAGTTCACCAAAATCTGAAGCGTCTGATGTAGTAGGCTCCATACGGACTCCGAACCGGGAAGTATTTTCTTGTTCCTTCTACTGAGACTTCGTATCCGGCATGTTGTAATTAGGCAAGATATGAATCAAAAGGATACATGGGTCCACCCGGAGATCTCTTTACTTCGACATCTAGTTAAAAAGGCCTCTAGAAATTCCAGGGGCCATGTTTTTTCTTCCTCTTTTTACTGTGTATGCACATAACTTAACAACTTACCGCTACATAACGCTAGGAGTGGAACAGGAATAAATGCAGTACGTAGAAGATAGTAATTCTGTAAACTTATTTCGTATTTTCATACTCTGAAAACGTTACTGATAGTGCGTTCTGGGGTCCAAAGGGAATATCTCTTGTTGATTACCTTCCGAAGGACGAAACATTGTCAAAGGTACACCTCGCATATATTTTACACTCATCTGATGAAAGATGTGCAATAGAAGAACCTTCGATTGTGAGGTAAATAAAATCATTTAAGTTAAACAATATACTCGAAGAAGACTGGTAACGATAAAAACAACCGGTATGAAATATGAACTACAGGAAAATCTATCCCATTACCCAGATTTCGCAAGCTCCAACTTCGACCTGTCCATTACTTGCAGTAGAAATCTGCAGCCATGTGAAGTTGTTACAGTGTAATGCTATAGCCTCCCACTTCTACAGAGACAAACTTTTTATTCTTGTTTCTTAGAATGTTCTACTAAAGCAATTTCCGTTGATCAGCAGTAGCAGCGAAATCTGTTAAATCCTTACATGACCAAAATAGGTCGTCTGTGCTGTTCCCTGCAGAAGAAATTGTTAACTTCGTATTGAAATATAAAATATACGTTCCTGAATTACATTATTAATTGTGTTTCTGCAATGGAGTGTGCGCTGATATGAAACTTCCTGGCAGATTAAAACTGTGTGCCGGACCGAGACTCGAACTCGGGACCTTTGCCTTCCACGGGCAAGAGCTCTACCATCTCAGCTACCCAAGCACGAGTCAGGCCAGGTCCTCACAGCCTTACGTCCGCCAGTACCTCGTCTCCTATTTTGCAAACTTCACAGAAGCTCTCCTGCGAACCTTGCCCGCGAAAGGCAAAGGTCTCCAGTTGGAGTCTCGGTCCGGCACACAGTTTTAATCTGCCAGAAAATTTCGTTAGCTTTTATAGTTCCTGAAGAAAGGTACATTACAGCTCAAAAAACTCAGTTTACAGCAGTTCGCATTTAAGGTTTTTATTTCAGTTTATGACAATACTGCAATACGTCTAGCGACTAATATTGTTCATAGGAATAATCCTTATTCCTTTCCTCGTCTTCCTGGGCTAATCCCTCCCCCTTCCTCCTTTGCCTAGCCGACTTCTGCAATTTTTGTTTCCTGAGCTTCGTCCAGTCACACTTCATCGATGCTTCTGAGTATCTTCAGTCTGAATGCACCAGGATGGAAGCCTACCCTCTGCAGGCTTTTTATCCTACACATATTTCCACTTTTCCACACTAGACAGGCATCACATGCAGCTGTCTTCACAACAGTGGAGAACACAAATACTGTTTTTGAACAACACATCTATATGAGGTGACTCCAGCTCTCATTCGTATTCTATTTTTTTCCATGTACACATTTTTTTCACCAGTTCAGGATTCGCTAGGTACCTAAACCCACTGGAAAACCTGTCTTTGGCACTGTACACAGCATTATCATTTCCTTCAGTAAGTTTCTTCTCCGGTGAACTCAGTGACTTTGTCAAATACAGTTCTTCACACTCAGGAGCAGCATCTGTACCCTTTAGCCGTGAAATTTGACATTTTCTCACTTTTTTGAATATTCTGCTACTATTACGACCTTTTTCGAGCAAAACAGATTGATATACTCGTATGTATGCAAAACTAAAAACTGAAATAATTTTGTAGCATATACTATTTAAAAAACATGTTTCTAAACAAAGGAACAAGCAAAGAAAATCTTCCTCACAGCGTTATAAACTCATATGCAGTTCGTTTCGATCGTCAGAAGGAAATGTTAAAGATCAAAAAATTTATAGCGTATAGAAAGAGAGAAAGTGGCAGGCGCAGACGACCAAACAAACATATTTTTAGCCAACATTCGATTACGAATCTTTGCGGTGTTATTCTCAAAGAATCAATCTAATAAAATACGCAATAAATCAAACTCAAATTTTTTCCCCAATTTGGCCCTACAAGTGTCCTTAATTATATGAGTGCATGGTGTCTGTTATTTCTGACATGATAAAATGAAAACGGTATAACGGGAGTTGGATTTGTTGCAAAAAGGAAGGCAGGAGAGAGAGTGTGTTACTGCGAACAGTTCAGTGATACGGTTGTTCTTATCAGAATCGACAGCAAGCTAACACCGACAACGATAGTTCAGGTATACATGCCAACGTCGCAAGCTGAAGAAGAAGAAACGGGAAAACTATATGGGGCTATCGGAGAGATAATTCAGCGCGTAAAAAGAATGAATATCTAAGACCCACGGGAAATTGGAATGAGGTTGTAGGGGAAGGAGTAGAAGAAAAGGTTATGGAAGAGTATGGACTCGAGAGCAGGAATGAGAGAAAAGAAATACTAAGTTGAGTTATGCAATAAATTACAACCGATAAGAGCGAATATTATGTTCAAGAATCAAGAAGAGAAGGTATGCATGGAAATGGTATGGAGATTCGGGAATATTCCAGTTACATTACGTCATGGGCAGGCAGAGTTTACGAAATCAGATATTGGTTTCTAAGGCGCTAAGGCATACACAGGAGCAGATACAGACACTTATCACAATTTCTTAATGATGAAGTGTAGACTGAAGTTTAAGAGATCAGTCAAGAAGAATCTCTGAGCCAATAATGAACAGCTCATAGGCAGTCCATTTGAAGAAGAATGGATATCAAAATTTCTACACTTATTCGAGGAAATGGCAACAAAACGACTGTTCATGTTGGAGTGTAGAATGTATGAGAATGGCGACATACCGTCAGACTCTTTGAAAAATGTCACCTACGTAATTCCGAAGATTGCAAGAGACGACAATTGCGAGAATTATGACATAATTACCTTAACAGCTCAAGAATCAATGTTGCTGATTAGAATAATACACAGAAGAATGTAAATGAAAGTGGAGGATATGTTAGATAGCGATCAGTTTGGCTTTAGGAAAGGTAAAGGCACCTGAGATTCAGTTCTGACGTTGCGCCTGATAATGAAAGCAAGTCTGAAGAAAAATCAAGACATATTCATAGCATTTATTGACCTGGAAACAACGTTAGACAATTTAAATGGTGCAAGATGTTAGAAATTCTGAGGAAAACAGGGCTAAACTATACGGGAAGACGGGCAGTATATAATATGTACAAGAACCAAGAGGGAACAATATGACTGGAAGACAGAGAACGACGTGCTCGTATTAAGAAAGGTGGAAGGCATGGATGTATAGTCTTTCGCCTTTACTCTATACATCGAAGAAGCCGTGACGGAAATAAAACATCAAAAGTGGGATTAATATTCAAGATGAAAGTATAGAAATGTTAAAATTCACTGATGACATTTCTATCCTGAGTGTAAGTGAAGAATAATTACAGGATCTGTCGAATTAATAGTCTAATAAGTACAGAATACGGACTGAGAATAAAGCTAAGAAAGACGAAACTAATGAAAAGTAGCAAAAGTGAGAACCGCAGAAACTTAACATCAGAATTGGGGTTCGCGAAGTAGACGATGTTAAGGAATTCTGCTACCTAGGCAGCGAAATGTCCCATGATGGACGGAGCAAGGAGGACATAAAAAGTAGCACTGGCAAGAAAGGCGTTCTGGGTCAAGAGGAGTCGACTAGTATCAAACATAAGCCTTAATTTGAGGAACAAATTCCTGAGACTGTACGTCTGGAGCGCAGCACTGAATGGTAGTGAGACATGGTACTGTGGGAAAACCGAAACAGAAAAGAGGCGAAGCATTTGAGATGTGGTGCTACAGAAGAATGTTGATAATTAATAAGGTAAGGAATGAAGGGTCCTCCGGAGAATGGGTGAGGGAAAAATACGTGGAAAACACCGCTCCTCCATAGCAGAGGGCTGACAAACTGCATACGTGGTCATCAATGATTGTAACCTCACGAGTAAATAGATTGCTTGCGGACGTTACTAGGACGAAGAGGAAATTCTTTTCCGTGCAAATTTCATCGATGAAGTGCTGTCTGCAAATTCCACACAGTGCCCAGCAGTAACTGCCGTAGCCACATCTTATGACTCGGAACTGCAAATAACAATTTAGTAAGTTGTGAGAGAAGCTGGAAATTAGAAGGTGAGAGTTCTGAACACGGGGATGGACATTCCAAATGGTGTACGAAGAAATGAATCCTGTGTAATACTGGTTTAACAGAAAAACAGAAATGGGTGCCCCTTGGCCTTAACGTGAAAATTGCAAAATGATCTCGTTTATTTCGTTTATCGCAAAATCTTTTTCTACAGATGTAGGTGACAAACCGATATCTTTATTATTTTCAACTTAATTATTAGTCTTACTGGATAACCTACATTAACAGAATCTACAATATTACTATGTACAGAACTTGGAAGGATAATACGATGAGAATACCACTTTTTGATTTGAATATTCGGTTTTACAAGCAGTTTCCATTTCATAGCCTGGAAACTTAATGTGAAACGTAGATACAACCTGAAACATATACCGTTACAGGTTATTTTTTTGTAAATAAGTTATTGTTGTTCTCCAAGAGCTTTATGAACCTCTCCGCCACATCAGAGACTTCTTGTGTCATTCAGTTTACCAAGTGGGTCTAAAGCGTTGGAAAAACCTTCTTATTCACGCTATTCACGCCACTATGAAGGAATGCCATAAAGACAGCGCCACTTAAGGGAAAAACGCTAAACTAGATTTCTTTTATTAAAAATAGCAAATTACTGATAAATCTCGTATTTGGTAGATTCCTGATTAAAGTATCCCATATTTTCGTCCTGCTCTTCTACCTTAGCATTCGGTGCATTTGCCTTTTTTCGTTTTTGAGTACAAATCACGGTATCAAGGCGACAGATTCAGGAGACACGTAACGTAAACGATTTTTCAGTTGTTACAACATATTTCTAATTTTCCTCAAGCGCAACGATATTTAAATCAATACCTGGTGCAGTATGTCTTCAAACTTTCGTTTATGAACGTCTATCTTCGCATTTTTTTTAGTTGTGTCCAACGTTGACACAGATCCTGCCATATTACAAATTCTCAATTATTGTTTCAGGGTTTTGCTTTTTTCCAATAAATCCACCACAACAAATATGGCACTCTGACACACAGATAATTAAAATACCCGCATATTTCAAAAGAAAACGATTAACGTTTATTTGATAGTTCGCAATTTGTTTCCAGTCGTTTTATTTATTTATTTAATTATCTATCATGTTCTGTGGGGCCATGCGACCTACAACTGCTTGGTCATGGAACATATTTTACGGAACACTGATTAGAAAATTTATAAACAAACACTGATGAAACATTTAAAAATTATGAGAGAGTGTACATATAAATAACACATAACAAAGACAGATTCTCGACGACAGTAAGGAGTTCCTGTACGGAAACTGGATTTGAATATTTGGCGCATTTATCAGTCAATTTCTTACTTCTTCTGAAAGGCAGTTCAGAATGAAACATAATGAACATATATCTGCAACGCTTAAGAAAGTATTACCCGAGTGTCTATCGTTTTACAGTCCAGTATTCACTGAATTAATGTAGCAGTTCCTTCTGAATTAATCAGTGTTGTCAATAACAAACCCCATGGTGGAGTATTCATGGTGTAACCGGTATAAGTGCAGATATATGTACTCGCGCGTAAAGACGGTGAACTGAAGAACATTACATCAGAATTTACATCACTTGCAGACTAATAATTATAAACACTGCGAATCGTATGTTGTTTGGTTTGCTTAGAAACTCCAGATACACGTGGCAAGAGCAAGCCATTAATGTTTATTTTCCCCTGGGCAGCATGTCAGGTGTCGGCTGTGGTCGAGCGGTTCTAGGCGCTTCAGTCCGGAGCCACGCAGCTGCTACGGTCGCAGGTTCGAATCCTGCCTCGGGCATGGATGTGTGTCATGTCCTTAGGTTAGTTAGGTTTAAGTAGTTCTAAGTCTAGGGGACTGATGACCTCAGTTATTAAGTCCCATAGTGCTTGGAGCCATTTGAACCATTTGAAGTGTGGACGCGTGGACGCAAGAGGTGCCTCATAGGGCTAGTGGAAGGTGTAGGCAACGCTATAGTGCAGGACGACCACCCAGGAAACATCGGCTCCTTGAGATTGTGACGCGTATGTCAGAAGGCTGTTCGATAAAGGTAGAAAACAACCGACGCAATAATGTGTGTAAATATTAAGATACCATCTGTAATGATATCTACAGTTATACCTGTTACACGCTAGATTTAGAATACGGAGACACACCAACAACGGCCCGCCACACATCATTGTGACCGTCGTTTCCTGAGCTAAGAATATTTTTCATGAATGCGTAGAATTTTCCGAAAATAAATGACGATACGGCACATTAGAGTGGAGGTAAGTAAAGTAAACAAGTCTTCAAGTTTCAGTGTCAGAGGCAGTGGACACCATTCTTGTAGAGAACAAGGCAGCATGCAGTTTCTCCGAAAGGTCCTGAGTGTGATACTTTCAAGATTTTTTTTTAATCATATGTTGTGTTTAGTGGCATTCATTGATACACAACAAGAAAAAGGATTCAGAACAGAGCGCTGGGGTACTCTTTACTTGACGTGAACTTCGACATGTTCAAACCTCATCCACGTATGTTGACACTGGAGATGCATCTTTGCTTCCAACTTTCCAGATGTGAACCATTGTTCAGTATTTTCCCTAATACCATAAAGTTCCGTCTTATGCAGAAGTATTATCAAAGAAAATACGTGATATCCTCAAGGTATCGTGTTGCTCGGATAGTGTCCAACACACTAAAGAATAAATTGTATTTCTTTGGATGCTGTCTTCCTGAATCAAAACTAGGAGTATGACAGTAAATGATATGCAATGAGATGAACCACTACTCTCCTACACATCGCTTTTTCAAGAACTTTGGAAGCACTGGTAGCCTGAAAATTGGCTGATAATTCTCTAAATTCTCTCTCTCACCTTTCCTGCAAAGCGGCTTCACTAACGAGTATTTCAGTATGTCGGGAAACTGGCATACTGCGAAAGTGACTGGTACGGAACTAATGTATGGTGCACAGATCTTCATTATCTTAATTAAAATTTCATAGCACCTAAGGGAATCTTTATTTTGTAGTGCGGTAATCTTTGATTCCTTGTTTACTTAAGCTCATGTGATGTATCTGTCATGAAACACCAGCTTTGAGGAGTTCCGCACATTTTCCTAGACCAATATAATATTTATTTGAATTGACGACTACTGACAAGAAACGATTATCAAATATTTCTGGTGCATCACAAACAGTTTTATTTTCATGCAGGTGAGGAGCAATACATTGACCACCCACATTTAGTCTTAATACCTCTTTCACAATCCCTCATATGTGTTTCTATTCTGCAGACGTTTATTTTATTGATGTAACGCACTGTGATAGCTTTTCCGATGACATTCCTCAGCACGTTGCGGAATATTCTGCAGTGTGACTACAGCTGTACTTCATAATATGATACTGCTCCACTTTTCTTCTGCGTGGTGTTCTAATTCTCTTTGTTATCCACATTTGTCGATTAGTACTGCACATTGCTTGCAGTTATTGTAAAGGAAAAGAGCTATCCAAGAACGTGATAAACGTATGAAGTAACGTATTACCGTCACATTTTTTGTTTCTCGTCGTTTCTTAGTTGCTTCAGAATTCATAGAGGTATATTCCGTCTTTGCAACTAAATGAAAGACAGTCTGCTTTTGCCCTAAGACTTTCGCTTCTTCTATTTCTGAACCATATTCAGTGACCTGTAATACCTGTCTGATTTATGTATATAGCTAAGAAATGAATTATATAGCATTTACAAGTATGTTAGTATATTACGTGTTCTCTTGGTAATCTCTTGTTTTTCAGGCTAGAAACAAATTTCGTAGCACAAGAACGGCATATTTACAGTGTGTAGTGTTTCCAGCTGTCGACGTGTGTCTATATGCTTCTACTTTTGTTTGTGTTGTGCTGTGTATACGTGGTTTTACAGGGTGTTTCAAAAATGACCGGTATATTTGAAACGGCACTAACAAATAAACGAGCAGCGATAGAAATACACCGTTTGTTGCAATATGCTTGGGACAACAGTACATTTTCAGGCGGACAAACTTTCGAAATTACAGTAGTTACAATTTTCAACAACAGATGGGGCTGCAAGTGATGTGGAAGATATAGAAGACAATGCAGTCTGTGGGTGCGCCATTCTGTACGTCGTCTTTCTGATGTAAGCGTGTGCTGTTCACAACGTGCAAGTGTGCTGTAGACAACATGGTTTATTCCTTAGAACAGAGGATTTTTCTGGTGTTGGAATTCCACCGCCTAGAACACAGTGTTGTTGCAACAAGACGAAGTTTTCAACGGAGGTTTAATGTAACCAAAGGACCGAAAAGCGATACAATAAAGGATCTGTTTGGAAAATTTCAACGGACTGGGAACGTGACGGATGAACGTGCTGGAAAGGTAGAGCGACCGCGTACGGCAACCACAGAGGGCAACGCGCAGCTAGTGCTGCAGGTGATCCAACAGCGGCCTCGGGTTTCCGTACGCCGTGTTGCAGCTGCGGTCCAAATGACGCCAACGTCCTCGTATCGTCTCATGCGCCAGAGTTTACACCTCTATCCACACAAAATTCAAATGCGGCAACTCCTCAGCGCCCCTACCATTGCTGCATGAGAGACATTCGCTAACGATATAGTGCACAGGATTGATGACGGCGATATGCATGTGGGCAGCATTTGGTTTACTGACGAAGCTTATTTTTACCTGGACGGCTTCGTCAATAAACAGAACTGGCGCATATGGGGAACCGAAAAGCCCCATGTTGCAGTCCCATCGTCCCTGCATTCTCAAAAAGTACTGGTCTGGGCCGCCATTTCTTCCAAAGGAATCATTGGCCCATTTTTCAGATCCGAAACGATTACTGCATCACGCTATCTGGACATTCTTCGTGAATTTGTGGCGGTACAAACTGCCTTAGACGACACTGCGAACACCTCGTGGTTTATACAAGATGGTGCCCGGCCACATCGCACGGCCGACGTCTTTAATTTCCTGAATGAATATTTCGATGATCGTGTGATTGCTTTGTGCTATCCGAAACATACAGGAGGCGGCGTGGATTGGCCTCCCTATTCGCCAGACATGAACCCTTGTGACTTCTTTCTGTGGGGACACTTGAAAGACCAGGTGTACCGCCAGAATCCAGAAACAATTGAACAGCTGAAGCAGTACATCTCATCTACATGTGAAGCCATTCCGCCAGACACGTTGTCAAAGGTTTCGGTAATTTCATTCAGAGACTACGCCATATTATTGCTACGCATGGTGGATATGTGGAAAATATCGTACTATAGAGTTTCCCAGACCGCAGCGCCATCTGTTGTTGAAAATTGTCACTACTGTAATTTCGAAAGTTTGTCTGCCTGAAAATGTACTGTTGTCCCAAGCATTTTGCAACAAACGGTGTATTTCTATCGCTGCTCGTTTAGTTTTTATTGCCGTTTCAAATATACCGGTCATTTTTGAAGCACCCTGTATATTTGTTAATTTATTGTGTGTGTGTGTGTGTGTGTGAGATAGAGAGAGAGAGAGAGAGAGAGAGAGAGAGAGAGAGAGAGAGATAGACAGACAGACAGAGAGGGAGAGAGAGAGAGAGATCAATTTATTATTTAGTGTGGTTATGTTTTGCATCTCTGTTTGTTACTGTTTTAGTGGCTAACATGATCAGTGACGTATTGCTTATATTGATTTATTCATTAGTTACCTTCGTTTTCATTCCAAAGGTTCTTTGTATATGGAAATTTTAGGGTAGTGTGAAGAGCTTGGTCACCCTACTAATTCTCATGTTCTGTTCCACGTTCTATGGTTCATGCCTATGTCTTATCAGGTGTTTCACATAGGTGAGCCGTGCGTGGCTCGTGTTCCCGCCATTATGTATTTTACACCCTGTTTTTAACGTATTCCCACCTCACTACGGTAATTTAAATTACTACTGTCACTGACTTGCTGCTTTGCCTGACCTTCAGCGGCGTCACCAGCGCGTATCGATATATCTCATCTCGTAGTATCTTTGCTCGACTGCTATTACTTCCCGGTCGTTGTCTGTCGTAGTTCAGTTCGGGGTCGCGACTTCGGGTCGCCAGTCAGCTGGAACGCGTCTGGAGCGTAATCCTGACCTGCCAGTCGGGGAGTTGCAATGCGTCACTAGTGCAGTTGGATTGGAGCAGCAGCGAGGTCTGCGTCGACATGGCTCTCCCGACCATTGCCGCCACGCATCACTTGAGCCGGGCCACGGTCTTGGTGGATCGTCGGTCGGTCGTCCTACCGAACGAAGCGTTTTGGCTCGCCGATCGTTCATGAGTCGGTTGTGTGTGTGCGCATCGACTCCCGATTTGTCTCCGTGCGTGCTTAGTTACTGTTGAGTATCGTTCAGGTCTTCGTGCAGTGTTTGTCAGGTCGTGTGTGTAGCTGGCGATGTGTCCACTGACGACTATTTTTAGATGTTGTCGGCATTCTGAGGTGGTCCGTCGGTTTCTGCGGACCAGGGAAGTTATCTCCTCGAGATCCAGTCGGCTTGGTCCGTTGCCGGTCTCTGCACAGTGTCGGAGCGTGTGTGGAGCTGTCCGATCGCTACGAACTTCGTGGTTCACCGACCCAGGACGTTAAAGTTGAGTAGTGGTTTCAACTACCCAAGCGACGTCCATTCATGTTGTGGTGGTTCGTTCCGTGGTTCGCTGTTGGGGAGATTTTCCTGTGAGCAACACCGAGTGTTTCTATTAATGAAATTTAGCCGCCGTGCCACGCAGTTAACTATATTGGTTGAATACAATTTGAGTGCACCAGTGGAATTTTCTGCCTTGTGACCGTTAGTGTTCCGGTTACCTGCCCCGGCAACTAACGTAATTTCAGGCATCTTCCTTTCCTCACCTGTTGTCGCTGTACAGCTTGGTGTGTAATTTTGACAGCTAATACATACATCATTGTTGATCATCACGTTCGTAACCTTTTGTGTTTGAGTACTCGTGTACTCCTTCGTGGCAAGCAAGCGGTTGGTCGGTAGGTCCATGACTGTCCCTTGGTGGGGTTCGCACGAATTAAGTGTAGTTGGATTCACCACCAGTCTCGCCTAAGTGAACGAGGGCAGACCGATCCACTGGAGGCTCCTGAGTGCCGTTTTCTTAATTGCCCTTTTGCCAGTGTTAATGTTGTTGTAATTTAACTACGTTTTATACTTTTAATTTGGCAAGGTTAGTTGTGGGTCTTCAGCCCTGGAAACACGTTCTAAAAGTTTCCTTCAACTCCAAACATTATCGCCTTCTGCTCTTGAGAGGTTATTGTAATTTCCTCTGGAAGATTTTACAAGTTATTGTGGGCCTTTTACCGTTGGTTTTCCAAAAGGAAATCTTTAAACTTAATGTATTGTTTTACCGACTGTCACAGTATGTATTTCCTTAATTTGCAGAATTTAATTATGCGGCCTTCAGCCATCTTATTGCGTTTGTTTATCTCTTTCTGTGCACCCTGTGGGCAATAAGCCCTGTTAGCATCTTAAAACACTGTGCTCTTCTGCCTTCAGTAATCATCATGGTATATTTGAAGTTTAGATGATTTAATCGGACGGCCTTTAGCCGCTACGCATGCTGATCTCATACATGTATACGATTTATCTTATTCGTAAGTTTAACTATGCTTCATTTCGTTTCAAAATTGAATTTCATCTAAAGCATCTCTTTCGAGGCCTTCAGCCACGAAGCAAATACTTTCAAAAGTGTATTTGTGAACTATGTGATCATAAATTAAAACTGTGAAATGAATCAGACCGCAACTGCCTTGGCCCTTGCCTCAACCCTAATTACCTGTTAACCGTGCGGTTGATTCAGCGGGCGTATCAAAAGGTATTTTTATGCTTCCAGCTGCTTATATGTTCTTTAAACCTAGTTTTAAAATTCCTGCCTTTCATTCTCAGACACACTGATTCACATTCTTGACACTCGAACTAGTATGTTCCTGCTCCTTGATATTTATCGGGTTTGTCTGTTGATGTGACTGGAATGTGTTTCTTGTTCTGTGAGCAATATGCTACTGCATGTGTTGATTTGTGATAGTGTGTTGAAATGTACCATTTCTTTGTGTTAGTCATGTCATAAGTGTTACTGCTTTGGTTTTCTGTGTATACTGTAGAGTCTGTATTCTGTGATGTTTGTGTTCTCTGCTTGTTTCCATTTTTCCCTAATTGTGTTTCGATTTTGTGGTTCAGTCTTTGAACTATACGGGATGTGTAATCATTGATTTTGTCTACTAGTTGTACTGTTCGTAACTCATTTTGCTAGTTTTCTGTGTTGGGTAGGGTGTTACTTAGTCTGTGTAGCGTCTGTCACAGGGCTGCTAATTTTTTTTATTTTGGGGGTGGTTGGACGTGGGAAGTGTATTTGTGTCCGCTGCTGTTAGCTTTCTGAAGATGCCAGTGAATAATATATTACATCCATCATTCAAGTTGTTCTTTGTTGTAGACTTCTTGTCAAGTTTCCCCTTCGAGATGGGCCTTCATGCGACTAATAAGTCAAAATTTCATACCGGAAACACACTCACTGTACTTGCTACGAGCACTACCTTCCCTTGGAAATGAAAGACAAGTAGGATGATGCGAGTTGCTTCTTTAAACGTACCAGATCGGGTCGTCATGCTGTCGCTCTTCAAGGCTTGGAATCACTGACTCGTAACGTCACCTAGCAAATGTGTCCTCTTACAGCAGAACGCATTCAGTCTTGAGGACCGTAGTAAGCAACCTGCTAGCATTAAATAATGAATCAAACTGTCACGCAGACCTAGTATTTAGCAAAGTTCATGGTTCTGTCTGTTTGTGGACTTCCACATTTTGAATTTCCCATCCCCTATATCCCAACTGAGCTGAAATCTTCCACAATTTTCTCTTTCACATGGAATGGAGCGAAATTAGCGGGGTAGCGGGGTGTGGTTGGGGTGGGGGGCAGTAATTTTGGGAATATAATAAATTTTGAACAGTACTATAGACTGTCTCATGAAAAGTATTCGGATACACCGATGTTGTAAGGAATGGATCACTATATACCATGAAAGGTGGACCTGTCAGTATAAGAGGAAAGGGGATTATTTTGTTGCCAGCAGAGAAGTAGTAACAGAAGAGTGGTTACAGGGATTTCGATAGTAGAGCGGTGACTGAATGTCACCTAAGTAACAAATCCGTCAGCGACCTTCGAAAGTCGCCCAAGCCGACTGTTAGTGATGTGATTGTGAAGTGAAAACGCGAAGGACCAACCAAAGCAAGTACAAGACCAGGCAGTCTTCATGTACTCATCAACAATAACCGTCGAGCATAGTCGAGGGTGGATGTAAATACAACACGAAACCAGCAGAGGGAATCGCTCATGAGTTCCAGGGTGCTACCAGAAGTCGAGCGAGCACAGTGACTGTGAGTAAGGGGTTAAAATGAAGAGTTACAACAGCTGAGAAACTCCTCATAAGTCATGTATTTAAGTAGTCATTGCTAAACAACGCTTGAGCCGGTGTAAACAGCGACGAAGCTGAACAGTGAACTTTACCCGGCATCATATGTAGTGTGAACAGTGATGTATGGAGGAGGTTGTGTTTTTGGGGTTGTATGGTGGCTTTTCTCAAGGTTAGCTGTGGTCCCCTTATTGCGCCTGAGAAAATGCTATGTGCGGAAGGATACGAACAGACGTTACAGCATTGTGATCTTTCAGAAGAGAAATAATTCGGACGTTATTATTGTCTCCTGTCAGAACCCAGAATCTGTGAGGCAGTGATTTTTGGATGATAACGTTCTCGAAATGCACTGGTCTGCCCAGAGTATCTACCTGAAAACAACGGAACAACTTTGGGATGGATTAGGTAGTCGACTTTGCTCCAGACCCCAGAGTCCAACACCCGACACCACTAACGAAGAAGAAGACCATAGAGAAGATCAGCGTAAATTACAAAGCATGTTTTGGGAAAGCTCTAGAAACAACACGCCTGTTTACTCCAGCGTAAAGGAGAACTTAGGTAAATAATTGTGAGACCGGAAAAGAAACATATCTCCTGGACTGGATGGGAAGCCTGCCGAAGTAATGCAAATCTTACGTCACCAAATAGGGATCTACCTGTGTGAAATGTACGATTGTCATTTGCAAGGAACGGTCCCTGCACTGTGGAAGCTGTTATCAGTAAAGAAGAAGACAAGGAAGCGATGATACCAAAATACTACAGACTCTGTCTTCTGAACGTTCTTGGTAAAACATTTGAAAAATTATTGTGCAGAAGACTAAGTTCACAAACTACTACAAGGGATAAGCCCTCGCGAGCATTGGCTCAGAAGAGGCAACTGAAGACATAAATTAAAAGTCGATGTACATAGCGAAAGATACTGATTTTGCGTGTGTTCCGCCGATGATGATCGATGCTACTGGTGCTTTCGATACTCTATGGACACCATCTTTCTTTGGCCTCCCTAGGGAGCTGGTGAGTTCACAGGCGGTGTACAGCTGCCTCATAATCTATACCCGCCGTAGACATAAAACTTTAATATGACCAGGAAACAAAATAACGAAGACCATGACAAAAGTATGTCCGCAGGGATGAGTGTGTGGTCCAGAGTTTTGGTATACAGGATTCTAACCAGTACTACAGACGCCACAAGACTGCGGAAACGCAAGCGCACAGGTAGCATTTGCAGATGGGATGCTGTTCGTTGTAAGCGATGACTCCAGAACTATAGAAGAAAAATATAACGCAGCGGTTCAAGAGTTTGGGGGATGGTGTAGAAGTGTCAGATTGTCACTAGAACCTCATAGAACCGCGTATCTCTTGCTGCAAGGGAACCTAGCAGGAAATCCAAATATAAAATTAAGTAATATAACTTTTACGAGAAACACAGTAAATATGTGTGGTATCGAGGTTTCTAGGGATACTCATGTACGAAATCCGTAACTTTGCATACCATCTAGAGGAGGCAGAAGATGAACAAAATTTTAACCATCGAAAATTGTAAATTTCGAATTTCTTTGAAAACAGTCAGAGCATACCACTCATCTTTATTAGCATTAGTCGTTGGATATGGCGTGAGGGTTTGGGCTCATTGATTGCATCTCATGAAGCCACTTTCGTTAGTCAAAGGAGTTCAACCAGGGGTGCTACAAAGATTAATGGGCGCCTCCTGCACTACCCTGAAAGATGATCTAACTCTATGTCCACTGGATATGAAAATAAGGAAAAGGGGATTACTTTATTGGTTGAAGAAAGACTGAAATTGAAGTACGAAGGATAGTTAGAACTCAGAGTTTGTTGATGTTGTGAGTCAAGAGATACGTGATCGGTTGCAAATTTTTTATTTATATTAGTCATGAAGTCAAGACCACACATGAAATCTTCTTTATTTGAACTAATTACTAGCTAAGAATCTAGCCATCTTCAGGCCATAAAACAGTCTTGATTAGTGTTGGGTCCATTACGGCTTCACACATAGCTAAAATCTTTCTTAAAATGACAACTTCTGTACATGATATAATTAAAAACACCTTTTCATTATTCGTGGCCAGTGTAATTGAACGATGGTCATAAATCAAAGGCATTAAGCTGTTGTTGTTGTTGTGGTCTTCAGTCCTGAGACTGGTTTGATGCAGCTCTCCATGCTACTCTATCCGGTGCAAGCTTCTTCATCTCCCAGTACCTACTGCAACCTACATCCTTCTGAATCTGCTTAGTGTATTGATCTCTTGGTCTCCCTCTACGATTTTTAGCCTCCACGCTGCCCTCCAATGCTAAATTTGTGATCCTTTGATGCCTCAAAACATATCCTACCAACCGATCCCTTCTTCTAGTCAAGTTGTGCCACAAACTTCTCTTCTCCCCAATCCTATTCAATACCTCCTCATTAGTTACGTGATCTACCCACCTTATCTTCAGCATTCTTCTGTAGCATCACATTTCGAAAGCTTGTATTCTCTTCTTGTCCAAACTGGTTATCGTCCATGTTTCACTTCCATACATTACATCCATACATACATACATACATTCCATACATACAGCATTAAGCTGTTACATCTTAGAAATTGACACAGTCATCATTTACATCATTTGTAGCAAGTAACTGTTACCTGAAACCAGTTATCATTTCAAATAAAGTAGATTTCGTGTGCGACATTCACTTCATGGGTTTTCAATACCCATCAAAAAAATACAAAGAAGTTAATACAAGATGGCGTATTGCAACAATAGCGAGATGAACGGTACTGTTGAGGCACCGGAAGATAGACATACGAATTTCACTCTAACATCAGGAAGACTCTAAAAATGGAATTTCAGCAGCCGTCGAATGGACTGATTCATCAGCTGACTGGTCATGGCCCGTCTGCTAGGTACTGCACAAAATCGAAAGGCAGACTACTGATACCTGTTCCTGCCACAGTCTGGGCGTTCCAGAGCACACACTATGGGACTGCCCGCTCTGCGATGGTGCAGCGGGTAACGGTCGCCAGGCCTTAAGGACGCCGGTCCCCAAAGGAACACTGAGGAACGAGTCAAAGTGGCGCATCTCTGAAGATACTGTAGCCCCGGTATCCACGAAGGCCAAGGAAGCCTTCACAAGGCACGAGAGTATGCCGCCATCCCGGCTATAGGAGGCACTCTGCAGGTGGAGACAAGACAGTTGAAGTCGACGACCTCTTAATGAAATGGTTTTTGAAAGATATACATTGCGTTGGTACAAGTGAAACGTGCAGTTGCTTGCATAGCGGAAACGCTGCTGAAGTGCTGCGCCAAGCTTAAGTCATCCAGCAGATAATGACTGTTGACCGACGCACTGTGAGGGTGGATCCGGCAGCGGAAACAAATATGAATAGTTTATATGCAACCTGATAAATGACCATGAACAGAACAGTATCTGTGGCACTGAGGTAGTATTAATAGCTGGATTACTAGTTAAGATATATTTGATTTAAATCGGAGTTTCGTAGTGTCAGATAATAATTGTAGCAGTTGTATTTTGTAGAATTCTCATTTTTTAAAATATTTGTATGTACCAGAAACAAACAAGGTGGCAGTGATAAAATACAGGGAGTGCAAGGATATTTACAATTTGTACAGAAACCAAATGGAAGTTATAAGAGTCGTGAGGCATGAAAGGGAAGCAGTGGTTGAAAAGGGAGTAAGACAGGGTTGGAGCCTATCCCAGATGTTATTCAATCAGTATATTGAGCAAGCAGTAAAGGAAACACAAGAAAAAATTGGAGTAGGAATTAAAAATCAGAGGAGATAAAAATTTTGACATTTGCATGACATCATAATTCTGTCAGAGACAGCAAAGGACTAGGAAGAACAAATGGTTTAAATGGCTATGAGCACTATGGGACTTATCTTCTGATGCCATCAGTCCCCTAGAACTTAGAACTACTTAAACCTAACTAACCTAAAGACATCACACACATCCATGCCCGAGGCTGGATTCGAACCTGCGACCGTCACGGTCGTTTTGTTTCAGACTATAGTGCCTAGAACCGCTCGGCCACACCGGCCGGCGCTTGTAAGATCAGTTGAACGGAATAGACGGTGTCTTGAAAGGTGGATATAAGATGAAAATCAACAAAGAAGGATCATGGGATGTAGTCGAATTAAATCAGATTATACTGAAGGGATTAGATTAGGAAATGTGACACTTATAGTAGGTGAGTTTTGCTATTTGTGGAGCAAAATAACTGATGACGGCCTAAGTAGACAGGATATAAAATCTAGACTGGCTATGGCAAGGAAAACGTTTCTGAAGAAGAAAAATTTGATAACATCTTGAATAGATTTAAGTTTTAGGAAGTCTTTTCTGAAACTATTCGTATGGAGTTTAGCCATGTATGGAAGTGAAATATCGACGATAAATAGTTAAGACAAGAAGGGAATAGAAGCTTTCGAAATGTGGTGCTACAGATAATGCTGAGGATTAGATGGTTATATCACATAGCTAATGAGAAGGTACTGAACAGAATTGGAGAGAAAAGAAATTCAAACCAACGAAGATGCATCCTGGAACTGTGCGCTATCCAGGCAAGCAGCCAGCTAAACACACAGACACTCACATAGACGCCAGGCCGGCCAGTCTGTGCAAACTGCGGACCCCCCCTCAATCCTGACCGCGTCCTCCCCCCCCCCTCCCATCCCCCTCCACCACACACTCCTGCATCGCCAGTCACCACCATAATGCGAACAAAACAAAGCTAGGGGCAGACTAACAATACTGTGTGATCAGCGCTACGCGGTATGAAAAGTCTCGTTAAACTGTATGCGGACTGTGTCAGCTCACCACCCACCTTTCAGCGTCGTGATGAACTAATTTCAGGTCGTGCTCTGCAAAAATTAGCAATGCGTGTAATAAATTGACAGTATTAAACCTAATTGTGGCAACCTGAACAAACAATTGTTACTGATTCTGTTCGTTGTGGAACCTCTGCCACTGTGCATCTTCGAAATGACATTATGATTGCATAACTGGCTGAATTTCTCACCATTGTTTGCTTTATGGCAGTCTCAGAAGCTAGTTCCATTGTCACACGTGCTTATGCGAATTACACAGCATGAAAAATTAAGAAGATTTTTATATATCGATTTTGAGAAAGTATGATTATTCAGAGGAATAATCAAATAGCTAATGAGTTGTGATAGCGACATAACAATACGTTTAGGTATTGATCCACACTCGTAATAAGAAGACATTAAATTTATCTACTTTGCCGTATTTCTCTCAGACATACATACAGCACAACAACTACGATTAACATCATCTATTTAATAGTACTAGCCGAGGTGTAAGTGTTGTCTTACGTAGCTATCACAACTGTTCGTTGGAAAAGCGTTTTGGTTATATGATAGACCCTGTGAGTATTCTCATAACCTATATATATATATATGACTTAAAAAATTGTCGCTGTGCTATTTTTACACACCTATGTGTTGATGCAACTTAGTTCTAGATATTGAATATGGTCTAATAGTCGAGACAAAGTTGACTGGAATACTCTCTTTCAAATTGGAAGGTGACAGGGGTCAAATAAAGGGAGCGAAAGACTATTTACAATTTGTACAAGAACCAGATGGCAGTTAAAAGAGTCGAGGGGCATAAAAGGGAAGCAGTGGTTGGTGAGTGAGACAGGGTTGTAGCCTATCCCCGCTGTAATTCAATCTGTGTATTAAGCAAGCAGTAAAGGAAACAAAAGAAAAATGTTGAGTAGGAATTAAGATCCATGGAGAAGAAATAAAAACTTTGAGGTTTGCCGGTGACATTGTAATTCTGTCAGAAAAGAACCTGGAAGAGCAGTTGAAAGGAATGGACAGTGCCTCGAAAGGAGGACATAGGATGAACATCAACAAAAGCAAAAAGAGGTTAATGGAATGTGTCGAATTAAATCGGGTGATGCTGAAGAAATTAGATTAGGAAATGAACACTTAAAGTAGTAGATGAGTTTTGTTATTTGGGGAGCAAAAAAACTGATGATGGCCGAAGTAGACATGATATAAAATGTAGACTGGCAATGGCAAGGAAAGCGTGTCTGAAGAAGAGAAATTTGTTAACCTCGAGCATAGATTTAAGTGTCAGGAAGTCTTTTCTGAAAGCGTTTATATGGAGTGTAGCCATGTATAGAAGTTGTAGTGGGACGCGAAATTGAAGCGTCACCCATCCACCAGTGTCAACCCAGTTTGCAGGTGAATATAAGTTTAATTTAGTGTTTTGTTTATGTATTTTTGTAATATTTGTGAATTATCTAAAGTTTTGTATTTATTTTTTATGTTTCATGTACGGAGACGGCGGCGCAACGAACGGAGACAGCATCTTCACTGCCGGGACCAGAGAGAAAATTGCTGGCCACTATACGTCGCGGGTCGACAGCCGAAGAGCAACAGAAGATCCTGAAACCGAGTTGTTGCGTCGTGATTCTAAAAACTGAAAAAATAAGAATTTGTAATGTTTCTACAACAATGACGTCATAGAAAGTTTAATCATGTTGTAAATGTTCAGTCCTATCTTGTCAAGGCTCAGGTTCACGTCTATATGTAGGAAGATAATAAACTAGTGGATGCTACTAAAGTTTAAATACGTGCTCCGAGAATTTATTTATGAAGAATTATCTTAATGAATTACTTATTTATTTGACAAGATTATTAATTTTGACAACGTTCATCGCGTGTTTGAGTCTTGAGAGTTTATTCAATGTGGCTCTAAAATTTATTAAAGCAGATAACTTGCATTAATATAATTTCTGGGAAGAAACAATCGACATCTAAATTGAAAAAAGTTTGCGCAAACCAACTGGACTGCGCATACGACTCAAATGATGAAGTTTTAATTACAGTTTCGTTCAAGAACCATTCAGACACAATTTTAAAAAGAATTTAAATAATTTTGAAGTGTGTTGTAACTGACGTAGGTGACGAAGTCTGCACATGGTCATATGTCAAAAGAAAATCATTTATACAAAACTTACGTCGCTACACAACAAAGTGTAACATCAGCGATAAATAGTTTAGAAAGAAGTGAGCAGAAGTTTTCGAAATGTGGTGCTACAGAAGAATGTTGAAGATTAGATGGTTAGATCACATAATTAATGAGGAGGTACTGAACAGATTTTGGAAGACGAGGAATTTGTGGCACAACCTGACTAAAAGAAGGGATCGATTGGTGGGACACATTCTAAGGCATCAAGGGATCACAAATTTAGTACTGGAGGGAATCTGGAGGGTAAAAATCGTAGAGGGAGACCACAACATGAATGCAGTAAGCAAATTCAGAAGGATGTATGTAGCAGTAGTTACTCGGAGATGAAGAACCTTGCACGGGATAGAGTTGCATGCAGAGCTGCATCAAACCAATCTCTGGACTGAAGACAACAAGAAGAACATATATACACGATTATTCTAAATGATGGACACATTTTGAAAAATTCGTATGTATTCAAGTGCGAATCCAAAATGAACAAAATTTAAACCAATGGAAACAGGAACTTCCAAATTTTTTTGCGGGTGGATGGAGATGATTTCAGAAATGTCCGGTAGAGTTCGCGCGGCAATAGGACCGTCATTCCGTTTCACTGTCAGTTGTGAGTGAAATGACGACTGTGGAGCACAAGGTTTTCTGCGTTCTTGAGTTCGCGAAAAGTGAGTCGCGGGCATTTCGTACCAAATTCGGTATTCAACCACCAGCTCACAACAGCATTTGCCGTTGGTTTAGGCAACAGACTGGGAATGTGCACAAAGGGAAAAGCATAGGCCGACCACGTGTGTTAGAGGTTAATGTCCGACGAATTAGAGAAAGTTTTGTGCGCAGTCCCAGGAAGTCTACAAACAAAGCCAGTCGAGATCTTGGAAAATCCCAACCAACCGTATGGAAAGTTGTGAGACGGCGTTTGCTGTAGAAGCCTACCGATTACAAAGTAGTGCAGGCTCTCAACACCAATGACAAAGAGAAGAGTCCCGAATCTTGTGGTTATGTGCTAACACAGATGAAGCGACGATCCACCTTAGTGGAAGCTTCAATAGACACAATGTTCAGATATGGGGTTTGGAAACTTCACATTCACCATTACAACACGAAAGAGACTCATCGAAGATCAACGTGTTCTGTGCCGTATCCTGTACAAAGGTTTACTGACCATTTTCTTTGCGGAATTAACTGTAACGGGAATCACGTACCTGGACTTGTTTGAATAATGGTTGTTCCCTCAAGTTATGGAAGATTCCCCGGACTTCATTTTCCAACAGGATGGAGCTCTGCCTCATTGGCACCTTGACGTACGAAGCTTTTCCTCAATGCTGGATCGGTGGCAGGGGACTTGAGGATCTGGCTCTGCACTTCTGGCCACCGAGATCTCCTGATCTCACACTCTGCGACTATTTCTTACAGGGTTATGTGAAGGAAGCTGTTTACGTCCCGCCTCTACCGACCAGTCTGAACGATCTGCGGAGCCGGATCACTGCTGCCGTGCACTCAGTAACAGCAGATACGCTTTCACGTGTGTGGGTCGAGTTTGGCTACCACGTCAATTTCCTTTGCAGGCAACGGTGCCCACGTTGAACGTTTATAACATTTATCACATTTCTAATTATCAAATAATTATTAAAAACTAATTAATTACAAATAATTAAATTTATTAAATTTATGTCAAGCATTATGAAAAAAAACTTTGAAACTTCCTGTTTTCATTGGTATAAAGCTTGTTCATTTTGGATTTGTACTTGAATAAATACGAAGTTTTGAAAATGGGCCCATCATTTAGAATAGCCCTTTATATTACTGTTCACAAAAATGTGACTGCATGGCCAATGTTAAGCACTCCGTCGTCAGGCCGCAAGTGGCCCATCGGGACCATCCGACCGCCGTGTCGTCATCAGTTGAGGATGCGGGTCGGAGGAAAATTTCGAAATTTGCGGTAGGATCTTATGGGACTAAACTGCGGAGGTCATCGAGGTCATCGGTCCCTAAGCTTACACACTGCTTAACGTAACTTAAACTAACTTATGCTAAGGGCAACGCATACAGCCATGCCCGAGGGAGGACTCGAATTTCCCGAATTTCCGACGGGGGTAGCCGCGAGAACGGTGACAATACGCCTGAGACCCCACGGCTACCCCGCGCGTCGCGGACAGGGGGGGGGGGGGGGGGGGGGGGGCGTGTGGCCAGCACACAGCTCTCCCGGTCGTTATGATGCTTTCCTTTGACTAGACCCGCCACTATTCGGTCGAGTAGCTCCTCAATTGGCATCACGAGGCTGAGTGCACCCCGAAAGATGGCAACAGCGCATGGTTGCGTGGATGGTCACCCATCCGAGTGCCGGCCACGCCCGTTAGCGCCTAACTTCGGTGGTCTGACGGGAACAAGGTGTATCCACTGCGGCAAGGCCGTTTCATGGCCAATGTTCGCTTTCCAAATAACAGGTTCTAATGCGAATAACAAATAAATAAAACGAAATTTCCTGGTAGATTAAAACTGTGTGCCCGACCGAGACTCGAACTCGGGACCTTTGCCTTTCGCGAGCAAGTGCTCTACCATCTGAGCTACCGAAGCACGACTCATGCCCGGTCGTCACAGCTTTACTTCTGCCAGTATCTCGTCTCTCGTCTCATTCTGGAAACAAATAAATAAATAACAATGCTGCTTTCAGCTCTTAAGAATGGGCTTCAATTTATTGAAATTGTCCCCAGCACAGCTGGAGCCGTCATAAAGGTGAAGAATGTGAACTCTCTAATTATTGTCCACTAACAGGTGTCCAGATACTTTTGATCAGTAGTATATTAAGACCCATCTAAGCACATACACGACGAGAGTGGTGAGAAATATTGAACCTAGCGGTCTATGCGTTCTGGTGAAAGCAATGAATAAACTGTGCCTATTGTTTTGGCCCAGTCGGGCAAATCCTCAGGCAGTGTCGATAGTGGGCGTAGTTATCTCACACTTTCTTGTTGCTCAATAAATATTTGTCATGATTTCATAGTGTTTACAAATGGAAGCACCCAACAACTTCAAGCGTTGGAAAGCGGTGGCGCAGTTTGAGCTCACCTGTCTTGGGAAGATCTCCAGCGAGGGCGAGAAGCGCACACAGGTAGAGGGACAGCTGGGTCACGCTGGGCGTCGACCGGCGGCCCTCAGAGATGGCCGGCCCCCAGCACCGATGTGCCAGCCAGCCTGCAAACAAAACACACAGATTTGCTACGTGGCGGAAGTCGGGCCTACTTGTTACATTACTGGAGTGGCTATAGAGTTCGTAATTACAGGAAGAGATGGTGATCTGAGTGTAAAATAAAGAAGTGTGGAGAATTAAGTAGGAGAAATAAATTAACCAAAGAATTAATTAGAAAAATCTTATTAGTTATTAAGAACTAGTAGTTGAATGTCGAGTCAGTGAAGCCAGCTATCCAGCTGTAGTGTGCCTCATACCAGTGAAGAAATGTTGACCTGTCCTCGCATAGGGCGCTGATCCCTAACGTATGGCTTCATACTATGGTGACAGGACCAATCATTAGGACCTTGATGCCACCTTTTAACTGAGTTAGTTTTTAATTACGAAGAGCGGTCAGAGGCAAACAGATCAGTGTACGTCTCCTCTATTATGGGTAGTGGTGCTCTAGTGGGTAGAGAAATATACTCGCGTTCTTGAGGTCTCTTGTCCAGTCCCTGGTAGGAGAGGGGAATTTTATTCATTTCTGTCTTTTCAGGGCGGTCAGACATTTACTCAGCCTGCTGTCTGAACGATCTCTGTGGAACTTAATCTAGAACCACTCCTGAGATTTGTCGTCCGGCATCTGGCCCAAATGTGACTTCGACGATTCTGGCCCGTGGTGCTATGTCCGGGCCAAATGCAGACATCATGGGCCCGGCCTGTGTTAGGACTGTTGCGATTTATGGTCTGTCCCTCCATACACAGAACAAGCCAGGGTCGTGATATTTTCTTATCTCCTTGTATCATACGCAGTTACATGTTACTCTTGGTTACATTCGCAATTCAAAATATAAGTTCTTAAATATTAGGAACACCCCCACAAAATGTTTTCAAAACGTAAATCTGGTGAGAACAGTGAGCGTTACGTTGATATCTGTGTTACCTATAGTGACATCATATATGTACTATACGATAACAATGCAGGCGATTAGTTATTGAGAATGACACCGCTGGCGAAGATCAGCTATCAGAGCCCTGCATTTGGAAAGAAATGCCTAATACAAAATAGTCCAAAAAATCTGGAACTGCTCAATAACTCCCAGAGTGAAAGAGGCAACGTTTCATAAGGTAGGAATAAATAAAAGACAACGACATACATTTAATTTAGTATCTGATAACATATTGTGGTAGAATTTGCAAACGACAACAATTCGTACCCAGAACAAATACGAACCAGTCCAAACAGAATACGTAGAATCGACAAGAATCAGTCTGTAAATAAATTAAAAGATATTCTGCTTCGACTATAATAACCGCGCAGGTCAAAAACACAGAATTCAACTGAACTGATCGAAGAGCGCTGTTATAGGAAGTCCATATTTACATAAACAATGCTACTGAAAAGATATCAGCAAATTACATGATGTTTGCACATTGCAAATAATGATCTTGTTGTTGATAATTCTTCCGGGTTATATGGCCGTGGTGCATATAACCCAGAAGAATTCTCAACAACAGTACCGTCCGGTCGTGAAAGCCTTCAATGAATGATCTTGTTGCCATTACAGGAAAATTGAAAAAAATAAGGTCTATATGTATCTGAATGAAACATTTAAGGAGAAGAATACAGTGAAACAAGACATTACTGTTGAAGAATCGATTATGAAATATAAGGGAGGCATATCTTGCAAACAATTCACTCCTTAAAAAAGGGCACGATTCGGTATTCCATTTTGTGAAGTATGTGAGTAAAATTTACGTTTTCACTGTAACTTTAAAATAAGTGAAGGCTATGAGAAGATAAATTATGATAGTACCTCCAAACTTTTTGTCAAAGACGTATCTCAGTTGGTGTGACACAGAATACACGCTTTATAGCCAGATATATTTGTATTCTTCATCAAAATTATTTATAATACTATTCCACAGTCATAAAACAAATGTCATTGACACAGTACGTGTGAGTACAAATAATATGCCAATAGATTTTTGTAAATTATAATCAAAGAAGGAGCAATACAGAACTAGGAGCTGCAGTCGAATACTCGCTGTAAAGTGGAAAGAGTAGCGAAACAATAGAAATGGTACACGAGCATCCAATCACACTTGGAAACAAAGTTGTGCTATTGGGTAAAACAAGGGAATTACTGGAATTGATCGGCAAGACCACGTATTATCATGCTTCCCAATTGCGAGAAAATATATGAAATGATATAGAAAATTTGTTTATCTATTCGACACTGTTCTTTTCAATTTCTACATTTTGTGCAACAAAACAAATAATGGAAAAAACAGAGTTACATTGACTACAGGATTGAAATAGAAGAATAATTACAAAGAATATACCAAAACCAAAGTATTGGACCAAAGTCGTATCAGCCCAAATAATATATTTATAATGGCGGCGGTCCCTCCTGTCCACCCATGACGTCACACAACACTTCAACCCTTGGAAATGAAGGGAAATTTTTTTGGGAAACAGGTGACCTGGTCTACCTCCACTAACCTAGATCCCCCACTCCTACCCAACTCCTATGACGTGACCCAACATCCTCCACACACTCACCCACTTATGTATTGGCAGGAAAAGACTCAATCTGTGCTGAGCTGCAGGAGAGGGAGGATGTGGGGTATTTATTCATTTATTTTGGTTTTAAATGTGTTCTTGGCGTTGTTATCGTGCTGGTGGAGTGTCCTCCACAGACCACCATCATCTGCTCCCGCTTTAAAATGATCACACTCCCCACTTTTCCAATCGCACATGTGTACTTTCGCCACCAAGTTTTAAGACTGACTGTCCTAGTCCACAATACTGCCACCAGAATCTGCTACAGACTATTTTATTGCCACACACCACTTTGTGCCCCCCCCCCCTCTCCTTTCTCGACTTTCCGCTGCTTGTCTGGAGGCAGTGCCAGAGATAACAAAATTTCAATTTACTACACCTACTGAGGTGTTCATCACTTTTCTGAAACTCTGTGCGAGCTTAGTTTATTTTCACTGCTGCAGTCAGAGATATTAAGGCACTTATTTATTTTCGTCACTTTCTAAGCATATTTCTACGATGAGAAACACGTATTAGTGTCTAAGCACGGATGGGAAAATTAGAACAGTTAAAGTTCTAGAAGTTGATGACATATTTCGAAATCCATAAAAGATTGCGAAAATAACACAGGCACACAAATGATCGAATATCTAGAAGAGTCTCCTATAATTCTAAGGACTCTCCAACATATGAAGAAAATGAGTGGAATTTTGAATGAATTTTCGATGTCCTACAGCTGCTGCTCTGGACCCACAATGGTGGGTGGAGAGTGGCAGCATCCCATCTGTCTCAGAACACTCGAACAAAGAAGATATCACGTGACTCTCAGACGTGATGGAACTTTCCGTAGCTACCTTGCCCCTGTCCTGCTGGAATCAGTCTGCACAAGCTCCTACGCTCCCACAAAGAATGTCTTGCGACTCCCTGATGTCACAGAACTTCCGGTGAATGGATCATTTTTTTAGGTTCTTACTGAATGTCCCCTGCTAAATGGTGCTGCTGGTACGGGAGCACTGTCCTCTACTTTCTACGGATGGACACATTCCGAAAAATTCATCGGAAAACTATTTTGTACATATCGAAAAACGTATAGCAGTCATATTGCACTGACAGTTGAACAATGCGTAAGTAGTGTACAATCATGAAATACGGAAACTATCGCCAAAGACACATAGTAAATTACCCTGCTCGTTTAGTTTCGAGGACCGCTTGAATTTTTGGACCTGAAACCGATTTCCAATTAGGTTATATCACCACAAACGCTTGTACCACCATACCATATTACAGTAATAAGCAAAATTCGTATCCTTCATCATGTAAAATAATCACTTCTTCATCCTTCATATACGCAGTCATACATATGTCTTCACGACACACAGAAAAAAAAAGAAAAAGAAAAACAGAAAGAGCGCTAGACATCCCCCACAAGTGTGGTCGATCATCCACCACGGCCAACGGTCACGAGGCAACTGGCCCCACGTGATTGGGGTGCCTTTCGCAGACAGTGGTGACTGTCGAAACTCTCGTACAAAGGGTGGCTGGCTCTTCCGGCACAAAGGCATCCACTAGTAGTATGGTTTCCGTCCACTAGGCCTGCTTCCTGCTGTGGTTTCTGCAATGATATGCAACCATCTCCATCTGGGATTGCAAGAATATTTACTATCTGATCTATGTCAATCGCAGATTCATGTACAGACCTCAGAACCAATATCAACCAAAATATTCCATTTTACACTCCAAAATGACGATACTTGTGACGCTTTTATGCTGAAATCATCGAGTACCATAAGTAAATTTCCATAATTTCATGTGTTTTCATGTGATTTGGCGAAATATCATACCAGCGATTCGGTTGTTCTCTGGGGAGTAATCGTCCAGTGCAAACAATCGCCATAATGAATCTTCACAAATGTTGCCCGAACTCTTACGTGAATCGGCTGTAAAGCCGCGAGTAATAAGTATAATGGGCAGGGCACTATGAATATAGTGCAGGAGAATAAGTTGCGAATGTGGGTCTCACAGGAGGCGTGCCTGAGATAAGCCCATGCAGTCGAAATATTCCTATGTGTCCTCGGTGGCTCAGATGGGTAGATCGTCTGCCATGTAAGCAGGAGATCCCGGGTTCGTGTCCCTGTGGGGGCACACATTTTCAACTGTCCCCGTTTACTTATACCAACGCCTGTATGCAGCTAGGGGTATTCATTCGTTGTAATTTCGTTCTTACATTTGTTTGTTAATTGGCTCTCGATATACAATACTTGGATAAGCGTGTAAGTACTGGGTTTGTATCTAAACAAATAATTAACACCACACATATGCGTACTACCCAAGTGGATATACGCCACCCTAGACGGAATACAAATCATGGTCGGTTCACTATCGAATAGCTCGTAGGGGATAATCTGCCCCTTCTGCTACATAGCTCCTAATTATGCTTGGAGGTGTGAGGTTGGTGCACCAATGTAAATGATTCAATGGACTGTGATACTGCTATTATGGAGTTGTGCCTCATTGGAAGAAAAACGTGACGTATTTCTCACGAATCATTATGCCGTTAACGAAGACTCTCACATCATTAGACTGTCGTATTGCTAGCGAAGTAACCATGGAAGTACCATAAAGGAGATTAGGACACATTTCCCTAAGCAGTTCCACGCATTCTCTGTGTTGCAGTATCGACTGCAATGTTTCTTACAGTACACCGGAACATATCGGTGATGTCTTTCCAACCGTTTATGCCACGGGAGCGCTGTTGATTATCACACAGTGCCGGACGCTTGTACTTTACAACACTTGTCTGAGACAGTTTTGGCGAGGTGCAGCACCTTCTGCAATCGTGATTGAAAATACCTGCAGTCTGTTCTAGAATCTGATGGGCTAGAAGACCTAAATATCAAATAATATCCTAGAACTGAGGAAAATTGAGACACCTAGCCGGTGTAAGTGCAGGCGTACCACAATTCTTAGACGCTATATACATATAAACGATAACTGCACTATTTGTACATGATGGAGTGTAAAGTTACTATGGTCAGTGATCTGATGTTTGCAAACAAAATTATATGGGTTGGAAGCGAACAGATCACTTCCTGTCGTAAGAGACGTATAGGTTCTCCGATTTTTGTGTGGAATATTGTGATTTCAACACATGCCCAGCCATAGGGAAATGAAAGGTTTTATAAAGAAATCTATGTCCCGCCATAGGAAGGATATAGAGAAACGTGTAAAATTGGTATTTCCAGAGCCACTGTCGTCATAAGGAGGTATTTCCGATTCTTCTTTCTTTGTCGAATGTCACCAGATTGGTACTGTGTCTGTAATATTTAATTGTAGTTACATTGATGTATATGTGCGTGTTTCTCTAGAATGACTCCACTTGGCGTATAGGTGTATGGCCGATCGTTGGAACGAATGGACATTTTCGGCGTAAGGCGTCAGCCACCACTGAGCCTCCCGAACTGGTCAGGTAGATTACGTGTGTGCAGTTGACTTAATGAATAAATAGTGAAATAATAGTATGTACTGGGTAGCCTATGTAATCGCGTATGTTGCGATTTTTATCCTCGGAATATTTTCATAAGTTACTTGAAGATTTCAGCATGAAAGTGCCACAAACATCGTCATTTTGGCGTGTAAATGGTCATGTCGCAGCAAATGTTGGTTTCGAGATCGGTAATTTAATTCGCGATTGATAAATCATTTCTCATCGACAGAGCTCAGATGATATATAGTCTTCTAATCCAAGAGTCTGAAGATAGTCGCAACTTGTTGAAGAAACCACGGCAGGAAGCAGGCATGGACAGAAGCAATAACATTAGTGGACGCCTTTGTGCAATAGGAACCAGCCCAGCGTTTCTGCACTAATTTGGAGCGTGACTACTGTCAGCAGAGGACACCACTATTGCACATAAGACCAGAGTGTGCGGGACCAGTTGCCACGGTCCCCGTTGTGGGTGACCGACCAACCATGCGGGGATGCCTAGTTCTGCTTATATTTCTTTTATCCTTGTGTCTTTGCGGTGTATGTGTGAGTGTCTATACGCAAGATGAAGAAGTAACCATTTTGTATCGTGCAGGACACAAATTTTGTTTATTAATGCGATATGGTATGTTGGTACAAGCGTTTGTGTGGTTACAACTCCCTTTCACGCCGAGAAATCCAGTCTTTCCTTGACAGTAAGAGAGTCGTATAATTGACCTGTCTTTGGCGATAGTTTACACATTTCATGATCTGTAGACTAATCCTGTAGGCTTGTCATTTCAATATGACTGCTGTATATTTTTAGATCGATACAAAATAGTTTTCCGCTGAATTTATCGAAATTTGTCCGTCTGTAGAAAATAGCGGACCGTGCTTTCACACCAGCTGCAGCATTTCGAAAGGAAAATTCACTAAGAAACAATCAGGATGCTCCATTCACAGGAAATTCCAGGACGTATGAGAGTCACAAGACATCCTTCGTGTGGGGTTTAGGGGCCGCTACTGAATGGTTCGAACAAGACCGGAGCGAGGTATCTACGGAAAGTTCGATGACGTCTGAGAGTCACATGATGTCTTCATTGTTCGAGTGTTCAGATACGAGTCCAGACAGGCCAGCCTCCTCTGTTTCAGACAAGTGGGATGATGCCATTCTCCACCTACCATTGCAGCTTTAGGGCATTTCCAAAGCAGGAGCTGTAGGACATTGAAAATTCACAGAAAATTCTGTACCACAATGCTTCAACTACTACGAGAATCTTGTAGATATTTGATCTGCTTGGTGTCTGTGTTATTTTTGCAAGCTGTTATGGGTTTCGAAATATTCTTGAACTCTAATACACTACTGGCCATTAAAATTGCTACACCACGAAGATGAAGTGCTACAGACGCGAAATTTAACCGACAGGAAGAAGATGCTGTGATATGCAAATGATAAGCTTTTCAGAGCATTCACACAAGGTTGGCGACGGTGGCGACACCTACAACGTGCTGACATGAGAACAGTTTCCAACCGATTTCTCATACGGAAACAGCAGTTGACCGGCGTTGCCTGGTGAGACGTTGTTGTTATGCCTCGTGTAAAGAAGAGAAATGCGTGCCATCACGTTTCCGACTTTGATAAAGGTCGGATTTTAGTCTATCGCGATTGCGGTTTATCGTATCGCGACACTGCTGCTAGCGTTGGTCGAGATTCCATGACTGTAAGTAGAATACGTAATCGGTGGGTTCAAGAGGGTAATACGGAACGCTGTGCTGATTCCCAACGGCCTCGTATCACTAGCAGTCCAGATGACAGGCATCTTATCCCCATGGCTGAAACGGATCGTGCAGCCACGTCTCGATCCCTGAGTCAGGGAGGTTTGCAAGACAACAGCCATCTGCACGAACACTTCGACGACGTTTGCAGCAGCATGGACTATCAGCTCGCGGACCATGGCTGCGGGTACCCTTGACGCTGCATCACAGACAGGAGCGCATGCGATGGTGTACTCAACGACGAATCTGGGTGCACGAATGGCAAAACGTCATTTCTTCGGATGAATCCATGTTCTGTTTACAGCATCATGGTGGTCGCATCCGTGTTTGTCGACATCGCGGTGAACGCACATCGGAAGCGTGTATTCGTCATCGCCATACTGGCGTATCACCCGGCGTTATGGTATGGGGTGCCATTTGTTACAGGTCTCGGTCACCTCTTGTTCGCATTGACGGCACTTTGAACAGGGCACGTTACATTTCAGATGTGTTACGTCCCGTGGCTCTACCCTTCATTCGATTCCTGCGAAACCCTACATTTCAGCAGGATAATGCACGACCGCACGTTGCAGGTCCTGTACGTCTGGTCATTGGTGGCCGAGCAACTGGGTCTTCATAATACGCCAGTCACTACTCTTGATGAACTGTGGTATCGTGTTGCCATCCAAGCTCTGTTTGACTCAATGCCCAGGCGTGTCAAGGCCGATATTACGGTGGTTGTTCTGGGTACTGATTTCTCAGGATCTATCCACCCAAATTGCGTGAAAATGTCATCACATGTCAGTTCTAGTATAATATATTTGTCCAATGAATACCCGTTTATCATCTGCATTTTTTCTTGGTGTAGCAATTGTAATGGCCAGTAGTGTATTTAACTGTCGTGATTTTCCCTTCTGTTGTTAGACAGTGATGCGGGTATCCCACTGTAGAGCTGTTCTTCGAAATGTGAGGAATGTATAAAATAAGTGTCTTAACATCCCTGACTACAGCATCGAAAATGAACTAAGCCTACGGAACGTTTCAGGAAAGTGATGCCCCTCAGTAGCTGTAGCACTCTGAAATTTTTTTCTCTCTGGCAGTGCTTCCCGACAAGCAGCAGAAATTCGAGAAGGGCGCGAAGTGTGCGCAGCGGAAAGTAGGTTGTGGCTGTAGGACAGTTTTGAGTGCCTTTAACTGGTGGTATTGTGGATTAGGGCAGTCGTTCCTCATACTTCAGGGCGAACGTACATATCTGCGATCGGGAAATGTGGTGGTGGGGTTGGTGGAAAGTGGACGCTGGTGGCGGCGGAGTGCGAAGGACAATCCACCAGCAGGATAACACCACCAAGAACACAGTCCTCACCAACATAAATAAATAAGTATCCTACATCCTTCCCCTCCTACAGCACAGTCAGCATATTTTCCTGGCAATTCATAAGTGGGGGAGTGGGTGGAGGGTGCCGGTGTCGTAGTAGCAGTGGGGTGAGGGAGTTATGTTAGTGGAGGTAGCCCAGCTGACCTACTTTCCAACACAAAAATTCTGCCACCCATGGAGGGGATGATTAACGTCATGGGAGATCTGGGAGGACCACCGCCATTTCGAATAAATTATTGGGGCTCGTAACGTCTTTGTTCCACTAACAAAAAGACTATGGAAGACGAGTATCATACAGAGGTTTACCAGAGAAACTGCATATGAAAAACTGGGGCGATTTTTCTAAATGCATTCACACAACACGATCAAAATAAAGGCCATCACAACTGCGTAAAGTTTGCACGGAAAATAAAAATGTCGTGAAACAATGTGAGAATCCAAGAGACGCCAAGTTCCATAACATGCACCCGTATTTTTCAGAGGATACCACACCCCTGAAAATTATTTACTTTTCGTAAAAGTGCTAATTATATGAATTGTGAAAACATTCAGGAGTTTGAGATAAATGTTATTGAGTTACATTATATTATATTGGTCTATAATACATTTTTTGACATTTTTATACAAGTGTTGTAATTACTTATAAGATTTCTCACAAAACGAAAGCAGTTGGATCTTACACGTGTACTTACATTTTATAAATCGAAAGCAGTTGGATCTTACACACGTACTCACATTCCATAAGTCTAGCAGGACTGGTAAAACGTCGGATCTATTTGCTGAATCATGGAATGGCTCTAAGTCCAGGCGATCGTGTTTGACTTTTGGGCCCAGCTCGTTGGAACTTATAACGTTAAGTGGTTAAGACTGTTGTCTGGACGAGTCCGGCTGGTAATCCGGAGCCACAACCTTTTGTTTCTACCTCATCTCCCCTCTGCTTTAGCTGATGACGAGACGACTATGGTAAAATTTTTAAACTCTTGATTAGTTTCTTGACTCCAACCCGAGGCTTCATTTGTGTTAGGGATTGAAAACCCATGGAGCCAAGATCGCACGTGAAATATTCTTTATTTTAATGGGTTACTGGTTTCGCCTAACAATCTCGCCATCTTCAGATCTAAGACATGAAAAAATGTTCTCATGTTAGCAACATACGACAGCTTACAGAACTGCATATAATGCTGTAGTAGGATTCAAGAGTATATAAACGAATTTATTTCAGAACACATACTGTAAAATATTTTTGGTTACTGTTGGTGCCCCTATACCTTCACACACCTTTAAAAATTTTCTAAAAATGACGCTCTCGTATACGAAATAATTGTAACAGCTTTTCATCGTTCCTGACCAGTGTAATTGAAGGATGCTCATGAAACTGAAAACATATGTTAATACAAAGAAGAGGTAGTGAAAGTAAAACAATATTTGCGTTAGGAACTACCCGCTAAAATGACTAAATGTAAAAGATATAGTCTTCCCAAAGGCGTAATCACGTTACATTTTACTAACTGACACAGTTAGTACTTACATTATTTCGTAGAAGAAATCATCATATAATATTAATGTGATGTGGTACATGTGAATATTTTTGCAGCTGACTTCCGTTACAATCTACAAGAAACGAAACGTTCGGCTTATACATAGAATACCTATGAGCGGCCGATACGGTCGTGAAATCGAGACGGACAGCTGTAGATTTTGACACGTTTCTTGAGTAGAAGACCGTTAGGAGGTTTTAGCAGCTGACTATATAGTTTGCATTAACTCTACATGTTCTAGTAACAATTTAAGGAAAGAGATTGAAATGTGAATAAAACCAAGTAGTTGACGTAAATACGAACTGTATTGTTAGCCGAAACTAATTACCAACCTCAATAAAGATGATTTCATGTGCGATCATCATCAGTTAAGTGTGAGCTTGATAACTTAGAATCGTGATGAGGCTGTGTAAGTCTCCGACCTAACTGAAGCAGTTAAACATTTTCATTTGCAGAATGATATAGAGTAGGGACTGGTAGGAGTTTAACGATTTCTTTACTAATTCAGGGGTTTGCTTTTTTCCACTGGTACTTTATATGTGGAAGAGTGATCTCCTCGAGATGCTTAATTTGCGTTAGAATGTTTCCTTCCCTAGTGTGAATGCATGTGTTATTGTTTCTTCCCATGCGTGTAATTCTTTTTCTTGATGTAGTTCAATTTTTAATCTTGAATTTTCTGTGCTTCTGAAGCTCGCTTTGATCATACGTACCATTTGTTGCAGCGAAAAAATCGAGTCCTCAGCTTTTCCCATTCGTTAATTAACAAGCACTGCTGTATTACTCTCTATATTTTTCGAACGTGTGTTGGGTACTTAGTCAATTTTTCAATCATTTATGTTAATTCGCGTGTAGGTACCTTAGTTATATTCAGAGTTTGTTTCTTCCCATGCGTGTAATTCTTTTTCTTGATGTAGTTCGATATTTAATCTTGAATTTTCTGTGCTTCTGAGGCTCGCTTTGATCATACGTACCATTTGTTACAACGAAAAAAATCGAGTCCTCAGCTTTTCCCATTCGTTAATTCACAAGCACTACTGCATTACTCTCTATCTTTTTCGAACGTGTGTTTAAGTCAATTTTTCAACCATTTATGTTAATTCGCGTGTAGGTACCTTTGTTGTATTCAGGGTTTCCGTATTTTTATCTTTTGGATTTGACCCTTTTGGTGCCATGCCCTTTCTGTATCAAATTTTCTCTAGTCTGCCGGGGCATTTGCTGACCCTTATATGGCTTAAATTTGTCAGCTCTCTTAAGGTACAATTTAAAGTTTTGGAAGGTAATTTAAAACCATTCTGTAAGCTCGGAGATTTAAATTTGTTTAAACATTTTTTACCAGCTACCACATTTGTGCTAGTCGTTGTTACACTTTACCTTCATAAATCTTGCTTTAAATTTGTCAGGTCTCCTAAACGATTGTATTAAATATCGGCTCTGTAATTTAAGCCCATTTTGTTAGCCTGCTATCATTTTGCTTCATTCTTCTAAGAACTGCCGATTTCTAAAAGATTATTTGTGTTTTGCTATTGTTGTTTTTTAATGAAATTTGTTTAATAAATGTGAATGAATTTGCAAATAATGAATGACGTCATAGCCTGGGGCATTTTCTTTAATCTGGCTTGTCGGTGCTTAATAGCCATATGGGCGTATTGACAGTTCCTTATCGTCGTTTAATTTATGAACGTTGATACCAAAATCATATAACATGCCGTGGTGTACACTAGCTGGCTTCATCACTGAACACACAGCAATATTTAATTTAGTGTTTGCCACAGCTAGCTACACAGATGAGTCCATTACACAATAACAACAACAAAAAACAACAACAGACACGCAAAGCGGTCAGAAACAGTCTGAAAAGCTTGTAAAGATGTTGCAGGGTAGGTTGTGCTGAAAACAGAATCGCAACTCTGCATCTTTTTCGAATTAGTTAGCATATGAGTTAGCCAAGCAGTTCGTTGCGTGCGCAAATTCAAGTGGCTCTCCAGGTACTATTAGCATCAGTTGTTATCGTAGTGCAGCTGATAGAGCTCGACACTGCTCAGCCTTAGCTTGGGTTCGAATCTTGTCAGCGTCCCATGTCCAATTTTTCTATCGCCCTGTTGTTCGGTTCTAGGGAACCAAAGGAAGAACGTCTCTGGCGTCACTGTCCCTGGCGGTCAACTTGAATTTTTCATGAGCAACAACATGATTAGTTAATTTCAATGCTAATTAACTCTGAAACGCCGCAATGTGTCTATTTTTTCTTGACACTTATTCCTCAGCACTCTGAAAAACCCTTATAAGCTTTGGAGATTGTATGTGACCAACTTTTATCACTAATTAGTTTTAAAGAACGGCAATAATATCGCTGGACGCGAGCGAGCGCAGAGAGAGAAATGGAGAGAGAGAGACTGCCTTTTCTGAAGCAATATTTATTATGAAACAATGATCAATCATGAGTGTATGATTCACAAAACCCAACGACAGAGAGCATTACAGTGAGTGGTGTCTCTTGGTACATCTCACATCTTGTGTTACTAGTATGTAACCAACATTGGATTTTATTAACTACGAAGAATTCGCGTACTACTAATTAATATAAATGCACTCTATTATTCGTGGATTTCCAGTTCATTTATCGCATTCGCATTTTGTTCCACTGCTGTCTAACTACACATTTGTCGTTATTTATGGAATTTAAGTTTCGGTTTAACTGTTATTGTTACCGTTGTGATCTGCAGTCTGAAGACCGGTCTGATGCAGCTCTCCATGCTACACTATCCTATGCGAGCCTTTTCATCTCCGTATTAACTACTTCAACCCACATCCTTCTGAATCTGCTTACCGCACTAATCTCATCTCTCTCTCTGTCTCTCTCACACACACACAAACACACACACACACACACACACACACACAAACACTCTCTTCCCTTCAGTAATAAATTGGTGAACCCTGATGTCTCAGAATGTGTCCTATCAACCTCTTCTTTTAGTCAACTTGTGTCATAAATTTCTTGTCTTCCCAATTCTGTTCAGTACCTCTTCATTAGTTACTGATCTACCCATCTAATCTTCAGCATACTTCTCTAGCCCCACATTTCTCTTCTTGCCTAAACCGTTTCTCGTCCATATTTCACTTCCATAAACAGGTACATTCCACAAAAATGCTTTCAGAAAAGACTTCTTAACACTTAAGTCTATATTCGATGTTAACAAATTTCCCTTCTGCAGTAACGCTTTTCTTGCCGTGCCTGTAAAGGGTTTATATGCTTTCTACTTCGGCTATCATCGGATAGTGCCACCCAGATAGTAAAACTCATCTACTACTTTAAGTGTCTTGTTTCTTAGTCTAATTCCCGCAGCATCTTCTGATTTAATTCGGCTACATTCAATTATCCTGGTTTTGCTTTTGGTGACGTTTATCTTACGTCTTCCTTTCAGCACATCGTCCATTCCATCCATCTGCTCTTTATTTATTGTTATTAACAACTGCCATTCTTGATTCTTAATAAATATTAAATTTTTGGCCACTGTTTAGCTGGCGGCCGTAATTTATTATTACCTGTTATCAAACGGTCATAGTTTCAGTTACATATACAAATTTACAGCTAACTACACTGAATTATTGAATGCCTTACTAAATTTCTTTCCGATCTTTGTACACGTGGTAGTTATCAGTGCAATAACGTCCAGGTTAGAAACTTTGCTTGTAATCTCTCTGTTGGCATTATTCTTCGGAATACATGCCTTTTCCATAAAATATTGAACGTTAGGTAACACAAGTCATCAAATGGTTAATATACCGAAGAGAGTTGGCATGTCTGCGAATCGCAGTTTGTTAACAGAGCGAATAGTGGTCATATCATTAGCAATACATGAGGCAACTACAGCAGTTGAAGAAACAGTCGTTAAGTAAACTGAATGTAATATACGTTCTACTTGACAAATTTAAAACTGACGGAAAACCACTGATGTGGGCAACTGTAAGGGGCCATTACAACGTTGCAGTACAGCTGATTTTCTATTCGGGAAAAGAAACTAGGACCCAAACTTATTTGGGACTTCATTCGGCAAGGTACGGTGAGGTTTGATGTCATCTCATTAGTATCTGTAAGTGCAAAGAAGCCTACTTAATTGGAGGACCAATTGAACTGAAAACTACGCGACAGATATTCATGTGGATAGCTCTGCAATTATTAATGTAGGTATTTACGTTGCACATTTTGTCCTCAAAAACGCTGAGTGTAGATGATTGTCCTTGTACGCAGCTGGTGTTGTGTAACTTCTTACGCACATTTCAAGGTTGAGGTTATGCTTTTGTAAAATACTCGAAATGATCATTAGGCCACATTTTTACAGTAGAATAGTAAAAAAGAGTTCTAGTTTAGCTTGCTGTGAACTTCTCGAAGTATGAGAGTCTACGCAATACGACACTGTTCGTCTTTGTTACGCTTCATAACTCAGTGTTACTGCTCTATTTTTCTATATTCTCTTTTGAAATCACGCTAAGTTAAGGGGTGACAAGAGTAAAATATCGCCGCAGTCGTGTAGATTACTGATACAAAAAAGAAAATAAAGCCTTTGAAACATTATTTGAATCTGATAAGCCTTCTACTGTAATGAAAATAATTAATCAAGTGCGATTGAAAGTACCAATTGACAGTTCTGGCGCCACAGTTGCTACTAGTCCTACCCAAATCCTATATTTGCTTTGTATTGTCTGAGCAGTGTTGCAACTTACAATGCTAGAAGCTTATTGCTTTTGCCTACTGAAGACTGCACTGCAGGTTCGTGGATATTTCCCATTCAATGCCTTCATTTGCATCCTACAATTTAAAGCTGCTAATCACTATTAAAATGTAAAACTGGATGACAGATGCCATATTCATACTCGCAGTGATAGGATGTTAATTATAGTCCGCTCTGGGTTTCCTGTACACTGACCATAATGCGCCCTTGATACTGAGACAATAGCAGCAGCTCTCTGTGACAATGGTCGTTGCAACACCGCTTGATCAACACCGTGCAAACAAACGTAAGGCGACATTCACACAGTGAGCATAAGCACTACAGGTCTAACATCTCCTGAGACATTTGGCTGACGTCGACAAGCGTAGCCAGATGAGTATAAAAATTACTGAAATCTCATCAAAACACGCATATCATATGGGGCATTATTTATAACTTTTTACTTATTTAATTATCAAACGGCAAAAATTTCCCCGCTGTCCTAATCGAGGATTGCCTATCTAATAGCTTCCAGGGGCAACAAAATTTTGTATTTCACATAATTTTTGGCTGAATTTGAAAATTTTAAACTCTGTCAGAATCTACTCATTCAGAGGTACACACTGAAGAGCCAAAGAAGCTGGTAAACCTGTCTAATATCGTGTAGGCCCTCCTCGAGCACGCAGAAGTGCCACAACACGACGTGGCATGGACTCGAGCAATGTCAGAAGTGTTGCTGGACTGAGCTGACACCACCAGTCCTACAGGGTTATCATAAATCCGTAAGAGTACGAGGGTGAGGATATATATTCTGAATAGCACGTTGAAAAGCATCCCAGATATCGTCAATAATATTCATGTTTGGGGGGCTTGGAAGCCAGCGGAGTTGCTTGAACTCAGAAGAGTGTTCCTGGAGCCACTCTCCAGCAATTCTGGACGTGTGGGGTGTCGCATTTTCTTGCTGGAATTGCCCAAGTCCGTCGGAATGCACAATGGACATGAATGGATGCAGGTGATCAGACGGGATGCTTACGTACCTGTCACCTGTCACAGTCGTGAAGACATTTAAAACAAATAAAACTTGGAACGAGAAGTGTATCTTGTGACGAAATAAATATAAACGAAGCTTATGTCTTTCACCGACAGCATAGGAGGCATAAAATTTTCCTGCTTTATAGCAAATATTAAATTTAATCTTAGTATCAAGGAGTTAACTCCTTAAATGTAATTATTTCTATGCTATTAATATGGGAGAAGAGCGCTCCTAGATTGTTCTTCACTTCCTCTCTCTTCGCTAGTTCCTAGTATTAGGAAGCAGACATATTGTACCACGAAAATAATGTAAGCTTATGTACTGTTAACCTTGTTAATATAGTACGTTAAAGTTTATATGTGAGTTTTTTCGATGTACAGTGAGCCCTCTGTCATGTTCCTTGCATTGAATTATTTTTTCTTAAGAAGTTTACAGCTCCTAAATTTTAGCGGACGCTGCTTCAACGGGTGCCATTCAGCGTCGACCTATGAAGCGAAATCTTAGCGGAAGCGCAGAGATCGGCCACTTTAACATTTATCCACTTTTTTTTGTTTTTTGTTTTTTTTTCCGACAGCAATGAGCCGCAGCGGAGAGCAACATTAGTTTTCAGATTTTACTTTTTTCCAGTTTACTCAGACAGCCAGAATTCGACTACCGCAGCCTGGATACGTTTTTGGGACGAGTATTCTTAGAGTGTTGTGTGGGTTCACAATACATTCAGTACTTGAGTCCATGCTCTTAAGGTACAAATTTATCGAGTATAATTATATTACTGGGATATTTTCATTTGCAAGTAATATTCTTGGAAGTAAATCAGTCCATTACGTTTGATGACTTTACTGCTCAGTTGTCAGTTATATAAAAGTAAAAAGAACTTTGCAACAATTTTCTGAAATAGTTATATAACTCAAATGTCAAAAACCGAAGTGTATACTTGAATCTCTTTGAATGATGGGTTTTAAGTACAAATCATTTAACAATGTTGGCATATTAGACCACACCTTCACGTGTCATTTTAAGGGCACCGAAAAAATGAGAAAAATGTAAACAAAGAAATAAATATGAAATATACTCCTCTCGAAGAGCCACTTCAAGACGTATCAGGGCTCCCATATCTCTACAACTACGGATGTGTGCAGAGTCTATGAATTCTTTTTTTATTATTATTATTATTTTTGTCCGTATTCGTACACGTCTATCCGCTCGATACAATTTGAAACGAGACTCGTCCGGCCAGACAACACGTTTCCAGCCATCAACAGTCCAATGTCGGTGTTGACGGGTCCAGGCGAGGCCTAAAGCTTTGTGTAGTGCTGTCATGAAGAGTGCACGAATGGGCCATTGGCTCCGAAAGCCCATATCGACGCTGTTTCGTTGAATGGCTAACGGTGACACTTGTTGATGACCCAGCATTGAAATCTGCAGCAGTATGCAGAAGGGTTGCACTTCTTTCACGTTGAACGATTCTCTTCAGGCGTCGTTGGTCCCGTTCTTGCAGGATCTTTTTCCGGCCACGGCGTTATCGGAGATTTGATGTTTTACCGGTTTCCTGATATTCGCGGTACACTCATGAAGTGATCGTACTGTAAAATCCGCACTGCATCGCTGCCCCAGAGATGCTGTGTCCCATCGCTCGTGCGTCAACACTACGTTCAAACTCACTTGTAGCAGCAGTAACCGATGTAACACCTGCGACAGATACTTGTTGTCTTATACAGGCGTTGCCAACCACAGAGTCGTATTCTACCTGTCTACATCTCTCTGTATTTGAATATGCATGCCTTTGCCAGTTTCTTTGGAGCTTGATTGTAGTATTACGTTAAAGACTTAACACAATAAGCCAAGATTAAGCTTAGAAACTTGAGGTAACTCATGACGCAACATTTAGAGACTATACGGTGTGATATGATGATGTTACAAACTTTCTTCGATGATGGGGAGAGCTACAAGAGTCAGTTTAAGATCCAGGACCTCACCGGAAACGACCGAGTCGAAAGTAATAAGCGGAAGTCGTTCTGAAAGCTTTGAAAATAGAATCCATGTAACGTTGCTGTTGTTGCTGAAGCCATTACCCCACGGATCGTGCTGTCGAGCGTAAACTTTGAGCGTACCGAGTTCAACTTGCTGCTGAACGATAAGAAACGATGCGACCTACGCACACGGCAGAGTGCCTAAACGCAGTCTATGTGATTGCAGCACGCTCCACCGGAAGTTGTCTGTTGCATCTGGCTCGCAAATCGCACTGCATAAGAAATTGACGTAAGTAAATTTAAACAATGGAAACCCCATGTATCAATATCAACAATGTAAAAAAAACATTTTGCTACTTACCGTAATGATGACAAACCAAGTTGCAGGCACAATTAAGAGACTTACATAAACCTTACGGCCACAGTCTCCATCAGTTACACACACACACACCCATAAGCAAGTGCATCTCACGGACACACGACCGTCGACTCCGGCATCTCGGACCGGTATTCAATGTGTCTTTTCCTACAATGACGTAAGTATATTTACTACGTTAGCTCTATTAAAATGTGAATTTTCTACCTTGTCCATATGGTAGCCATGTTGTTGTGTCTGCAGTGCAACATAAATAAAAACGTCGGTATCCATGCAAAGCAAAAAAGAATACCATATCCAGTCAGTCAGGACGTCGGCCTCCAAAAGTTCCATTACAAATATGCGATACAAAATTACAATAATTCTCCATGTAAGATAAAAACTTTTCATCATTCTCACATTTTACGAAACCCCTGAGGTCATTCTCACTTGATGACGGGTTCTACTAAGGAACAGAATCGTCACAGCATGTGAAATGTGAAATTTGAAATTAAAAAGAGCAAAATATCTTAGTGGAAGTAACACAAACTGTATTGTAGACAGAGCCGAACTACTCCTCAGTAAGAGCGCACTTACGTTTACATAACATCGTTCTTTATAGAATGTGCTTCTATTAAAGTAAAGCCGGCCGCGGTGGTCTCGCGGTTCTAGGCGCTAAGTCTGGAGTCGCGTGACTGCTACGGTCGCAGGTTCGAATCCTGCCTCGGGCATGGATGTGTGTGATGTCCTTAGGTTAGTTAGGTTTAAGTAGTTCTAAGTTCTAGGGGACTGATGACCACAGATGTTAAGTCTGCTCAGAGCCATTTGAACCATTTTATTAAAGTAATAATAAAATAACGGAACGCGCTATAAAACCGGAAGGTCACTAAAAAATTTTCCGGTGCAGTGAAGCGCAAAACATGTATCACATCACCTGTTAGCTCAAAATTCTGTGAATGTAGTCATTACACTGAACCGAACGAGAAAGAAATACGCCCTCACTTTGTTTCTTACCATCTCCCGAAAGCTTTAATCGTACATATGCTATTAACTGACATTTACGTTAACACGTTGTACCAAGTACAATGAGTTTTGATGCATCCTTAATCTGGCGTTGCCTTGACACGGCAATTATTTCAGCACCAATACGCAATTATTTCAGCACCAATAAGACGTTTCCTGTCATTTTATTACATCAAATCGTATAACCAACGACCGGTTTTCGAGACATCGTCAATTAACAGGTCATTAGAAGCAGCATATATGCATATGGCCTTCAACTGGAGTCAGCATCACGTCTCGCGGCTCTGTACTGAAGAAACATGGGGTGCGTGTGACGTAGGCACCGTTCTTCTATCTCATTGGTCTACATTCCAGCTCACGTTCAAAATATCTGACATGCAATATGTTGCTCTACACGTTCGGAAGCACTCCGAAAGTGCTTTTTTCATTCTATGATATCAGGAACTGGGTACGCTCAACTCTCAACTTTCGACTGCGCCGGCGGCTTAAGATTACGGGATAGGCAGTCCCGATGAACACTTAGGTGCAGATATTGGGATAAGAACTCAGCTAATCCAATGCAGACTGCGTACTCTGTTATCGTATAAGCTGTTCTACTGTGCAACCTCTGTGTTGTAGGAGACTGCAGCCGGTGTTCGCAGATTCAAATACTAAAGTCGATCAGTCCTAACCATATGGAGTTGTACCTAGTGATGGAACCTGCAGACATGATTTTCGTGTATGGGCCAGCAAATGAAAGCATCAGACGAGCGAAACGGCTGTACAGCACCAAATACCCGCGTAGAAGATATCGGGATCACCCCATGTCTTCAAGACTCTTTCAACAATTACGTGAAACGGTCTCCCGACTTGGAGGATGCAGTGCTTGATCTAGTGGATGAGTTTCTGTCATCAGCACTAATCAGATGCATGTGAAATGAATGTTTTGCAAAGTACTGTCAAATGCAACTACACCCTTACCATCCACAACAAGTGGGCGCTTTGACAGATGAAGCTTATTTCACCACAAACGGAATGCTACTACACAGTCGAAACAGTCATGACTGGGCCGATGAAAATCCTCACGCTACAGCTATGAAGAGGCCTCAACACATATTATGTCAACGTGTGGACAGGAACAGTCAGTGACTGCGAACTAGGTGAATTCCTCCTTCCTCTTCGCGTAAATACACAGTTGTATACAAAGTTTATCAGAAACAAACCACACAGCTTCCTGGAACACATTCAGCTTGTTAGCCAGGAACGCATGTTGTTGCAACACAATGGAGACTCCTCTGTTTTGGCTGAGGTTTCGTGGACACCTGGATCAGTCATTCCTTGAAACGCAGACAGGCAGAGGGGGTCATTCACCTGTTCTCAAAACACATGAGTTCTTCTTGCGGGGTCATGTGGAAAGTATTATGTACGAGAAGATGTTGCTACTGAATAGAATCTCCTGACAAGTATTCTCGCTGCTTGCGACGTTGTTGAAACAACAGCTGTGATGTTAAAACGAGTACAACCGCACCTGTGCAACAATGCCACACTTCCACTGACACGCTAGGGGAACCCATGCTGAACAACTGTTCTAAATTTATATGAATCTTCGGAATCCGCAGCTGTGATACATGGTAGATAAATTGAACAATATTATAAGTTCAAATGGTTCAAATGGCTCTGAGCACTATGGGACTCAACTGCTGAGGTCATTAGTCCCCTAGAACTTAGAACTAGTTAAACCTAACTAACCTAAGGACATCACAAACATCCATGCCCGAGGCAGGATTCTAACCTGCGACCGTAGCGGTCTTGCGGTTCCTGACTGCAGCGCCTTTAGCCGCACGGCCACTTCGGCCGGTGAACAATATTATAAGTATAGTTGCTACTCACCGTATAGCGGAGATGCTGAGTCGCAGATATACCCAACAAAAAGACTGTAATACAATAGGCTTTAGCCGCGCGGGATTAGCCTAGTGGTCTCAGGCGCTGCAGTCATGGACTGTGGAGGTGGTCCCGGCGGAGGTTCGAGTCCTCCCTCGAGCATAGGTGTGTGTGTTTGTCCTTAGGATAATTTACGTTAAGTAGTGTGTAAGCTTAGGGACTGATGACCTTAGCAGTTAAGTCCCATAAGATTTCATATACATTTGAACAATAAGTTTTACACCACAAGGCTTTTGCCAAAAAAACACACACACACACACACACATATACAAAAGCAACTCATACACACATGACCAAAATCTCTGGTAGCTGAAGCCAGACTATGAGCAGTAGTGCATGATGCAGAGTGGGATATTCTAGCAGGCAACAGCGAACCGCCAGTTTGTACTCAAGGTATGCGTCTCCCTACAGCGAAATGCTGGCCACACAAGGTAATTCTCTTGAGCCCGCTTGTTTAGGCTGCTTATGGACATAAGTCACGTTGAACTGCTGGTTGGCGAACAAACGTGGACCATTGGACTGTGATCGCTGGCAGCATCATCATTGGTTACTTGTAGCGATTCTTCATGCTGTTGGAGAGTGTAGTTACAAACAGTAGCACAACTTACAGCCAACACTCACAGGCATATCTGCCTCGAACGGTCCAATTACATACCAGAATATGAAGTCAATTTTCACCTGCAAACCGAAATTAGACGGTAAATACGCTTACGAAAAAAAAAAACTAAGGTTGGTAGGCGTGTTCCTACAGGTGAAAGATGACGTCTATTTCGCGCAATTGCATGAGACTGACGCAAGCAGTGCCACTATTATGATGCAAATCAAGTTTGCGTTAAATACGCTCTGTAACGGTCATAAGCGTTAGTTACCTTTGAGATAGAACGTAGTGAGTTGGTTTGTCAAGAACGCCTTTACGAATGCGCCTTTGTCTACATGTCACTGAGTTCGAACGAGGTCGTGTAATGGAGCTAGAGAATCTAGACGTTCCAGCTGGCCGGTGTGGCCGAGCGGTTCTAGGCGCTCCAGTCTGGAACCACGCGACAGCTACGGTTGCAGGTTCAAATCCTGCCTCGGGCATGGGTGTGTGTGACGTCCTTGGTTAGGTTTAAGTAATTCTAAGTTCTAGGGGACTGATAACGTCAGATGTTAAGTCCTATAGTGCTCAGAGCCATTTTTGAAGCTAGACGTTCCTTCCTCGATATTGCAGAAAGACTTGGCAGAGATGTTGCCGGTGTACATGACTGCTGACAGCGGTGGTCACGGGAAGTTACGATCGCAATCAGACAGGGATCTGGACAGCAACGGGACACTACTGAGAGCGAAGACCACCATGGTCGGTGTATGGCTCTGGCTGGCATGGCGTACTGCCTCTGCTGCAGCAATTCGATCAACAGCTAGCACCACAGTGACGCGACCGAATGTTATAAATCGGTAACTTCAAGGGAAGTTCCGAGCCAGACCTTCTATAGCCTGCATTCCACTGACTCCAAACCATCACCGGTTGCAACTTCAGTGATGTCAAGCGACACCTCGCTGGAGGGCGCAGTAGAGGTCTGTTGTCTTCTCCGATTAAATCTCCTTCTGCCTCGCTGCCAGTGACGGCTTTGTGTTGCATAGGAGGAGGCCTGGTGAGCGCCTGCAGGTCTGAGGTGGGTTTCGTATGACCGCAAGAGTTCTCTCATGGTTATCCCATGCACCCTGACTTCAAATTTGTTCGTTAGATTGGTGATTCGACCTCTTGTGCTGGCATTCATGAACAGCATTCTAGGGGTTGTTTTCAACAGGATGACGCTTTATCACACACCGGTGAAGTAATAGAACCCAGTACGTTGTCCTCGATGGTGAGTGTTCATCGGAGGTGAGGGTATCATCTGGAGTGCCCCAGGGAAGTGTGGTAGGTCCGCTGTTGTTTTCTATCTACATAAATGATCTTTGGATAGGGTGGATAGCAATGTGCGGCTGTTTGCTGATGATGCTGTGGTGTACGGGAATGTGTCGTCGTTGAGTGACTGTAGGAGGATACAAGATGACTTGGACAGGATTTGTGATTGGTGTAAAGAATGGCAGCTATGTCTAAATATAGATAAATGTAAATTAATGCAGATGAATAGGTAAAAAATCCCGTAATATTTGAATACTCCATTAGTAGTGTAGCGCTTGACATTGTCACGTCGATTGAATATTTGGGCGTAACATTGCAGAGCGATATAAAGTGGGACAAGCATGTAATGGCAGTTGTGGGGAAGGCGGATAGTCGTCTTCGGTTCATTGTCTCTTACAGTGCCTATTCGGTAAGAACGCTGCAACAAAACTCGACAAACGGTCGCACACACCTCTTGCATCCAGTTTCCGTAATAGCCACAGTGCACTTTTGCAGAACTATTCCAACCTATATATGTCTTCTTTTCATCCTAATACGAGGGGCATTTGAAAAGTCTGTGCAAAAATAAAAACCACTTACGTGTTTGAGGAAAACCTTCTTTATTTACTTTTCGACATAGTCTCCTTTTAGAAATATACACCTCATCCAACGCTGTTCTAATTTGTTGATCCCTTCCGAATAATAGGAATTGTCCAAGTCTGCAAAATAGCTATTAGTTACTGCAATAACCTCCTCGTTTGAATAAAATCTTTGTCCCACCAGCTATTTATTCAAATTGAGGAACAAATATTGGGTCGAGGGAGCCAAGTCTGGAAAATATGGGGGATATGAAACGAGTTGGAATCCTGTTTCCATTACTTTTGCGACCAAAACTGCTGAGGTGTGTGCTGGTGCATTTTAGTGATGGAAAAGGACTTTTTTACGGTCCAATCCCCGGTGTTTTTCATGCAGCTCCGTTTTCAAACGGTCCAATAACGATGAACAATATGCACCTGTAATAGTTTTCCCTTTTCCAGATAGTCGATGAGGATTATCCCTTGCGAATCCCAAAAGACAGTCGCCATAACCCTTCCGGCCGAAGGAATGGTCTTCTTCTTTTTTGGTGCAAAAAAATGGTCCAAATGGCTCTGAGCACTATGCGACTTAACTTCTGAGGTCATCAGACGCCTAGAACTTAGAACAAATTAAACCTAACTAACCTAAGGACATCACACACATCCATGCCCGAGGCAGGATTCGAACCTGCGACCGTAGCGGTCACGCGGTTGCAGACTGAAGCGCCGTTAACCGCACGGCCACACCGGCCTCCTTTTTCTGGTGCAGAATGGTTCAAATGGCTCTGAGCACTATGGGACTTAACATCTGTGGTCATCAGTCCCCTAGAACCTAGAACTTATTAAACCTAACTAACCTAAGGATATCACACACATCCATGCCCGAGGCAGGATTCGAACCTGCGACCGTAGTGGTCACGCGGTTCCAGACTGAAGCGCCTAGAACCGCACGGCCACACCGACCGGCTTTTGGTGCAGATTCTCCCTTGGTGACCCAGTGTTTAGATTGTTGTTTGGTCTCATCTGTAAAGGAGACCGCTTAACCGCTTATAAAACACTAATACGACCTATTCTAGAGTACTGCTAGAACGTTTGGGATCCCTATCAGGCCGGATTGAGGGAGGACATAGAAGCAATTCAGAGGCGGGCTGCTTGATTTGTTACTGGTAGGTTTGACCATCACGAGAGTGTTACGGAAATGCTTCAGGAACTCGGGTGGGAGTCTCTGGAGGAAAGGAGACGTTCTTATCGTGAATCGCTACTGAGGAAATTTAGAGAACCAGCATTTGAGGCTGACTGCAGTACAGTTTTACTGCCGCCAGCTTATATTTCGCGGAAAGACCACAAGGATAAGATAAGAGAGATTAGCGCTCGTACAGAGGCATATAGGCTGTCATTTTTCCCTCGTTCTGTTTGGGAGTGGAACAGGGAGAGAAGATGCTAGTTGTGGTACGAGGTACCCTCCACCACGCACCGTATGGTAGATTGCGGAGTATGTATGTAGATGTAGATGTAGAAGTAACCCATCGTTTACACAGTGCGGACATGGTCGCGGCCTGCTCGATCACCATGTTTGTCTCAAATCTGGCACATATGGGATATCGTCGGATGTCAACTCCAACGTCACTCACAACCAGAATTAAGCGTCCTTGTATTGCCGGACGAAGTGTAACAAGCGTGGAACTCCATACCACAAATTGACATCCTGCACCTGTTCGACACAATTCATGTACGTTTGCATGATTGCATTCAACATTATAGTGGTTGGACCGGTTATTAATGTACCAGCATTTCATATTTGCAATGCCTTATCTCGCGCTTAGATTAACCTGCGCTCTTGAAACGTTAATCACTTACATTAATTACCTAGGCAAATGCATTCCAAAAATTTCATTACTCTACATTAATTATTTTTTGGTATTGGGATACTTTTCCGCCATTGTATAGTGAAGACATTTCCCTGAACTCAGCGGTTTAGTCGCTTTGAAGAGGACCGCCTCGAATGTGGTCGAAACATCGGTTCTGTAGTCTTTTCAGAGTTTCATATTGACGATGACTAACACACGAAAACATTTTATTTAAATTGACACTTGCCTTGGAAGCCTACGTTTTTATAGTTGGTAAGTTTTTATAATTTCCAAAGTTCATTTTACAATGAAATTTGATTTGTAGGCTAATCTATTACGGAACAGCAACCGCTTCTTAAAACTCCCACAGAGCATGCCGGAAGGTACTTCATATCAGAGAAATCCTCGATAAGACTATACTGCTGAGTTTCGTCTGCTGAGAACAACTCAATGAGCTCCTTCAGTATAATGTGAGTTTTTTAATCTGATAACTTCTTAGGTGGTGGCAGGAATGTTCAGAAAATTTTTAAGTATGTAATGTTCTGGACAGCTATAGTTCCTACGACTTATTGGATCAGTCGTGAAAACCGACTATATTTTAAATCCATACTCGAATGAATAGTGTGGAATTTAGCGTAAATATCATAGATATCTCTCCTCGTTATATATTCTCTTAACATTCATTTTTGTGATCACTTATGTCTGAAACATCATGTATACTGTTTAGTTAACATTTCTTTCCTTGTTCTTCGCATACTTACATACAAGTAGATTGAGGGTATAAAAGAACATCTAGGCAAATTATTACCTGAACGGGTGTAAAAATGATCCAAAAACATCATTAATCCTTACATTCGTGCAGTTACCTGGAATAGTTTAGTGAATGTACAGTTCTACCATTATTCAGTAACTCGGCACGCTACGATTCCATTCTATAAAGTATTGACGGCTTCCGTCTTGTGAATTTCAACATATTTCCTGTAGACGGCTGTAGTCCATTAGTAAGCAGAGCACTTCGGCTCTTTATATTCTATTGAGTTCGGTAACACAATGTGCACAGAAAGGACAGAACATTTAGTTCAGTCACGTAGCCCTTTCCTCGAAAGTTCGCGGAGAATATTGGTGCTCAGCTTTTATTCTGACGTGCCACTCCGGCGTAATTCACAAATCGGCCGCCCTTTTGTACGTCACTCGGGGAGCGCCAAAACACAGGCAGGCCACCAGCTAGAAAACTAATGGCGACATCTCTGAATAACTCCTGCAGGTCTTTTGTCCAAACCATTCATTTTTCAGGCAAGCGCAGAATTTCTAGTCTATTTTATTAGTCGCAATGACTTGGTCACCACTGTTAACGACTGACCAGTTTTTGAGAACGGTAACATCAAGGGATGCTCCGAATCACAACTTGTAGCAGGTGTTTCGTATGGACAACGTCATCTGGTGCTAGACTTTCTCCAAAATTTACGTCGTCTGGCGGCAGTTACATCAGTAGTGGTTTTCAGATTATGAAGTGATGATTCAGTAGAGAGGTCATTCCGGACGATGAAAATGGATTTAATGAGCAATCAAGTGATTCAACGATGAATTAGGACACAGGAAAGGCACCACATTTTGTTGCAAGACGAGAAGGAGATCTTTGATGTGTTACTCCGCAGTTCGGTGGTAACGAATGACATATCTTTTTCAAATGTGGGTAAATGTAACGTAATAGCTGGAACGAACAGAAGGCACCAGATAGTGTCAGATTACGACATGAGTGGGGAACATCTACAGCATATAATACCGCAAACATATTTTGCGTCATACTAACAAGCAATCTGAACTGGGACGAACGCTAAAATTATGTACGATGGGCGTCTGAAAAGTCCATGCAAAGTACGAGAGATTGAACCACCGGCGCGTATCGAGGTCATGTTTTGTTAGTAGCATCTTTGGAAAGGATTTCAGCCATATTGGTCTATTTCTTTCTGTTTGGCATTCGTGTGAATCAAGGAGGTCCAGTGTCAAAAAATGGACGAAAAAGAATTGCGTGTGCTGATTAAACATTACTTTATGAAAGGCAAAACGCCTCAGGAGACTAAAGAGAAACTTGATAAGCATTACGGTGACTCTGCACCTTCGACTACAACAGTTTATAAGCGTGGCCATATGGGCACAAGTGATGTGAACGTTCTAGAAGCCCTGTGGAGGTTACGACTCCAGAAATCATTCTAGATCAATAAAAATATTCGTGGGTCAATATCTTCTTTATTTTCCTCGTTACTGATTTTAAAGTAGTAAACACTGAAGCAATCATTTACTCTGTCCAAACTAAACTTTACATTTTCACAAAATTTGAAGATAAAATTCAAATTAGCAGAATTTGGATCACTGTTCGTAATGATAATCCGACAAATAAATAGGACATTAGGGAATACGACCCGGTCTACGTACCAATGAGTAAAAAGAATATTAATAATTTACAATCAAACTACAGTAAGGCAGAGGCACTTTCTCAAACTAAATTATATAAAAATTTGTCACTGCGGTCGTTATACTACTGCTGTCGTATTTAAGTCGTTAATTTTACGCATAAGAGGCGAACAACCACGACATTGTAGATGAGATATCGTCGTCTCGTAAAAGGGGGCTATGTTCCAGCAATTTCCTTTTAATCCGCCAGTGCGTATTATCACAAAGGCATTTTATTTATGAGTGTTACTCCTTTTCACTGAATGTTTTTCAAAGCATTTGCTCTGAAGATAGGCTACTAGTAATACAGTAAACCATGCCAACAGCGACGTAATTTATAGATAAATGTATATGCTTTGACAGGATATCAAAAATACATCGAAATTATGGTAATATTTGCAAAGATTACCCCATAAAATATTAGAATCAGTGATGGCAAAGTATTATCAAAACCTGTATAGGACACCTGTGACGGGACGCTACAACTAGAGCGCGAGTACTGGTACGAATTACTTACCGCCCTGCGCTGTGCAGTGCCTCGCCGACAATACATGGATGTGTAGACAGTTTGAATTATGCAACATGTGGTGCAGAATAAACTGGATTTCCTTTTAGCCATTAATTACAATTTCCGTGGTATATGTTTCCAATTAGGTAAGAGCGCCCGCAGTGCAGGTGTTCTATTTTCTATGAGCTGTGCGACCGCAGACCTACTACCAGCCCCCACACAGGGTGATCTCCGGCCACCGTGACGCAGGGGCCAGCCAGGTATTTATGGCAACTGCGTCATTAATTTCCGAACACCAGATAGACCAAACGCTGTGAGCAGGAAAACTCCAGATACACGTCGTCCCCAATACTAAAAGAATCCCACACGTCAGTTTCCTCTCGTGTTGGAATACGAAGCATCGAAAACGTCATTTCATTTCACTTTTTCTTCAGCTTCAGGTTTGGTCATTGGCACGTGGTCCACCAAAGCCGTATACACTGATGAGAGATGAACATGTGATCACGGCCCAACGCGAATTTAAATGCCGCCTGCTGGCTTTGTAGCACATGACGTGCTAACGAAAGGATGCAAGAGGAGCAGAGACCAATGAGGAAACATTCAAGCGGCGATGTGGGGCGCGATTGTGGAAGTTCACTGACGGAAGCATCTTTGTTAAGGGCCAACTTGTTATATGATGGTAGTTTAAAAAGTTATCGGACTGGAATAGGAAGAAACGACGTGCCTCAGTGGAACTTATTTTTATTTTTCCATGTATACTAGCCTTCCTGTATACTAATGCAATAGCCCCAGCGAAGTTCTAATGCAAGGATCTCATCTCGAAAATTAGGTTCCTCCATGTCGGGAAAACACACGTCAACTTACACTCTAAGTTCTCTGCTTGTAGAGAACCTCCGTCGACCAAGATAAATTTTTAGTTTGGGCAAGAAATGAAAGCTTGATGGAACCAAATCAGGCGAATAAGGCCCGCGTGGCAACAATTCTTAACTCCCGTATTTTTGTTATGGTAACGCAACTTGTGCCTGGGAGCGCGTTTACTCGATTAAAGAACACCTTCTTCCTTGTCGAACTTACCATTTGTTTTCATATCTTCTGCTGTAGTTGGTCCAGAATGTTAGAGCAATAATTTCCGGTAATTGACCTTCAGGAAGCTTCTCTATCGGCAGAATCCATTTCGCAACCCAGAAAAAAGACGCAATGAATTTTCCGGCAGACCGAATTGCCTTCGCTTCCTTTGGTGGTGGTGAATCAACATGGTTCCACTGCTTTGATTGTTACTTCGTCTTTGGTGTGTGGTAGTGGACCCAAAGTTCATCTGCGGTCACACACAGGCACGAAAGATCTCATTGGTTGCTTTGAAAAAAGAGTCAACCATCCTTCGGAATTCTCCATTCTGAACTTCATCATAGTTGTCCTGAAAAAACTTTAACGCATTTGTCCAGTTGTCAAGAGTTTGATATGAGGAAGCTGAGTACCTCATCAAGTTCTGAAAATCGACATAAATGTCCTTTGCTTTCATGTATTTTTATGAAGTACTTAATCACTGTTCGAATCAAGAATATTTTAATCTTCTTAAATCACGACACGGGGCAACAGAGAGACGTCCACATCACAGAGCGCCACGCAGAGCACTGACATGTCACGTGTTCAATAACACACCTACTGTTACGCAGGAACCTTGTTGCGCTAGTGCTGACACATGGTGATACTACGAACTTTCCAATGTACCCTCGCAGCTCGACCCTCCCGGGAACGAGCATACTGCAAACGGTGAAGTTGGTCTGCTGTCCGAATCAATGGATTGTCAATGGAAAATGATTGTAGCACGGTAAGACTACGAGTGTGTGACAAGGTGAGGTAGTCCACATCTCATCAGAGAAAGAGCTGGTTGCAGGTTTGTCCTCTGTGTAAAGGGCGGTAGGCGGCGATTCGTGGTCGAAATGAGAACAGGGTACAGTACTGTCGTAGCTAAGTATTTCGGAACATAACGTTCAGCGCACATTGTTAAAACCGGTACTAAACAGGTTACGATTCTACGTGATGTTCTGATGTTGATCCGGCGACATGAAATGGTTCAAATGGCTCTGAGCACTATGCGACTTAACGTATGAGGTCATCAGTCCCCTAGAACTTCGAAATACTTAAACCTAACTAAACTAAGGACATCAAACACATCCATGCCCGAGGCAGGATTCGAACCTGCGACCATAGTGGTCGCACGGTTCCAAACTGAAGCGTCTGGGACCGCTCGGCCACACCGGCCGGCCCGACGACATCAGTTACGATTACTGTGGTGAAAGGATAGTCGATATTGGACCGCGAAACTACTTAAACCTGTCGGCTGATCGGATAATTGCTGACCGGATAATTCACCTGAGATTCCATGGGATGGACGATGGCGGCCAATCGAGGCTCATGCCAGTGGCCTCTGGGTAACCCAGAGCCACAATGTGGTCCCCTAAGTGCTCCTACAGGACATCAAACTGAAGGCACCGTGACGGCTGTGGACTGCGAAATATTGCTACCGACAACCCACATCCCTTCATGCTTGATGTCTTTCCAGAAGGGCGGTGGTATCTGTCAGCCTGATATTTGACCGTGTGAGAAGGCCACAATCGTGCTGCAGTGGTTTGAGCAACACGGTTTTGAATTCACTTTGATGTCGTGAAGGCCACAGCCACCTTATCTGACGCCGATGGGAAACGTCTTGAACGCTATCCACTGCCAACTCCACATTCTTAAATCACTGGCACTTCATTTACAACAGTAGTGTGACGTATTCGTATACATCAGTTAGCCTTTACACCCAGAAGACAAAGACTTGTCGGATCCAGTAGCGTGACCTGTCCATGTACGTCTGTTGTCATATATCCACCAGAAAAGTATAAAGGACTAGTTGAACCTATGGCACGCAGAGTTGCTGCAGTATTGCTCACTGAGACGGATCAACACCCTGTTAAGCAGATGGTAATAGTGGTGCCGCATAGAAGCGGGGTATTGCTAAAAACAAGCAGATTCATTAAAAGTTAGCCTATCACGAAAGTACCCCGGACATAGAATATTGATATCTGCTGACTTCATTCCGTGTAATATCAAATGGGAAAGCTACAGTGTGACTGTATGGAAAGAAACGTAAATTAGTTACAAACTATGATGTGCACACACGGTACTCAACTTGTAAAAGACACTGCAGGTATTCGGACTTAGGTCATGACATGTTCGATATGCCTCCCATCATTGGCGATGATGTGGCGCAGACGAATAGCGAAATTATGCATAACCCGTAGATGTTGTCGATGACCTCCTGAAGGCTGTTTCCAGCTCAGCAATGGTTTTGGGGTTACTGCTTTACACCTTCTATTTAATATAGCCCAACAAGAAGGAGTGGCATGTATTCAGATCAGGAGGATATGGCGGCCAATCGAGGGCCATGCCAATGGCCTCTGGGTAATCAAGAGCCAGAATGCGGTCCCCAAAGCGCTCCTCCTGGACATCAAACGCTCCTTCTTCGATTGGGTTGAGCTCCGTCTCGCATGCCCCACATCTTGTCGAAATCAGCGTCACTTTGGATAATGGGAATCAAATAACCACCGTGCCATCAAGAAATATCGCGCCGTTTACTCCTTTGTTGGACATTGAACACCACACATTCACCCGTTGACGGCGAAGACACTTCTCGATCGCGAAATAAGGATTATCAGTCCCCAAATGCGCCAATTTGGCTTACTGACGAGCCCATCCAAAGGGCAGTGTGCTTCGTCACTAAGCCAAACCACGCATGCGAATACTAATTCCCATCATGCCCCGCGGCCGGCTGAGCAGTTCGAACGTCCTACCCAAACCGTTCAGAAGTTATGACGATATTATTTCAGATAGTTCAATAATTATTGTACCCTGTACGTATTTGTTATCGGCTGCAAGGATCGACAGTGTTGTAAGAAAATTCTGGAAATTCCGTCTGCAAATGCCTCGAGAAACTTCTCTGACGACACGCACGAGGAAGTAAGATACTAGAAGTAGTTACAAAAATACCCTATATTTTTTAGTCAATCACAAATAAGAGTAGAACTAGCAACTATAAAAATTACCGATGAAGGTAGGAGAGTGTTGTGTTCGGTAGAACTGGTAGAGTGGTAAACACCTTATTTAAAAGACGAAGGAAAGCATTTAGTTTAGATTGGGCAAACACAGAACAATTTCTCTTGAAGTTTAAAGACTTTATAAGCCACGGTGTGGGCAAGTGCATTAGAAGTAATGTAACAAAAGATTGCAATGATTCACCTTTGTTACAAATCGTTGAATGTTGCGAAAGCACAGGTTACAACACTCTCGCTGCAAACGAGATTACAGGAATACAGATTGTGCAGAGTTACTGGCAGATAGTTCAGAAATAAGAAACGCCTATTCAAGAAAAGTATGGTCATACGTAAAGTTGATGAACGGCTCCAAAATTTCCATTCAATATCTCGTGGATGTGTCTGGTGTCGAAATTGAAAGCAGCAGACAGACGGCAGGAATATTAAATTCCCCATTTAAAATTGTATTCACGAAAGAGAATACAACTGTTCCAATATTTGTCCGCCGCGCACACTCGTAAAAGAACAACATTAACGCACGCGGCACTGAGAAACAGGGTTATAAAAACCTTGTGGCTCCAAGTCCACACATTTTGACGTTCCTGGAGAGAGAAAACGTCTCGAAACGAATCAGCAAGCAGTCACAAAATCTCGCAAACAATAGATGCAGATTAAGAGGTATATTCTGTCTTCTTAACAGAAGGAGTTCGGCACTGTACCATGCCGTCGACTCTTAATGAATGCACCATCAGACAGAGTGTCTTTACAAATACGTGACTGACTCTAGGAGTGTTTGACTAACAGTGCTGTACTGGACGGGAAGTATTTCAGGGAAAGAAAGTAAGAAATACTTTAAGGACATCTAATGTTTTGAATATAGCAAAGGATTTTATGAGGTGGCATCAGTAATACTATACGATTCTTTGACGATCTCAGTGACTTCCAACGTGGGCAAGTCACTGGATGTCCTCTGATAAACAAATCTATCACAGACATTTCTAACCTTCTAAATCTGGCCAGGTTGACTGTTTGTAGAGTTGTAAACCTACTGAAGGCTATTATAGACTGTTGTAAGTAAACGTAGACTACGTTAGTTTTCCTTTTAGCTTTTGTCAGTTAAGGGCGTACCCGAGGTTAAGTATACGTTGATTTTGTTGCATGCCTGTTGGGAGTTACCTAATAACGATCACTTTTCTTATGTATGTGATCAGTGTCTCACTAGTTTCCCCTAAAATGCTGAAGCGGAAAACCATCTAGCAACTGAGTGAGCATATATAAAGGGTCGAGTAACCGACAGATCATTTTCGTCCTACATAGTTATCATCCTGTCTCTTAATTACAAGTAAACGGTATTTACAGAAAAAATGAAATTGTCAATGTTTAATTAAGGTCTTTTTCGAAAATTGTTGTTTTCTAATTTGGAACAGAGGGACGTTGTAGTAAAAATAAATAAAACAATACAGGTTTATCATATAGCGCTAGAAAATGCAATTACCTCGACAAAAAGGTAATATAAAGACAGCTCGGAACAAAAATATATAAATCATTGCTTCAATACTTCTTCGAACTTATATAAAATACATTTCTGTTATTCAAAAATTCTTTCTCATTTATAATTAATAACAAAAACTCTCGCCTTTGATCCTGACGAAATACGTTCTGCTGAGCACACAATAACAATAATAATACACATATTTTTATGTTTGCTCTTGTAAATTATACTTTTATCAAAATAAATTGCCTTGGTTACATAAATGCGCAGAAGTTATTCGATCAACTAACTGTTATTATGAACATGTAGTATGGTGCAGGGGAAAAATAGGTCCGCAACTTGTCTTATAATTGAAATAAATGGTTGTAGCTTCGTCGTAAATTGCACTGAGAACGACTTTTCACTGTAACTTATGACGGAGCTACAACCATTTATTTCAATAAGTTCTATTAACTATGAAATGAAATTTATATTCTGAAAAGATATGAAATACGCAATGGATTAACACTGAATGATCTGCGTTCTAATTTTGTGCGAAACACACAACCAAGAAAAGAAAAAAGAAGCCGTAGTGTCCCAGTTTCCCACCTACACATATATGTATGTTTCTTTTCCTGCCAGTGCTTTCAGCATCACCGGTAATGCTACAATTCGCTACCTCAGTTATGTAGTGTATCAATACTAGCGAACCATAGTTTTGATAGAGAGCAAGTCTGTTGGTGATTGTGAACTGGAAATGGAAAGGAACAACCGCAGATAAACCAAGTCTACGCAATTTTATGTACTGATGGGAAGAGACGGTGGAGCATTGGTGAAGATGACTGTAAAAAATCGAATACATTTAGCGGAAAGACTCGCTCTTGAGTTACAAACAAGGGCCAATAGCCCAGGTGACGCAATGACGGTATGTAAGGCGTTAAAAGGAATCTGGCAGAATGGTCGAGCAGCTCGTCATAAGGTAGAAAATTTGGTGAGGAGGTGAAGAGAACGACGTCACTTCACAGTGGATAACTGGAAACGACTGATTTGGGGTGATCAATCACGCTATAACTTGTGGAGATTCGATGGAACGGTTCGCTTTTGGTGAATGATTAGGGAACAGCACCTGCCATAGTGCGAGGGTTGGAACTTTAATGGTGGCAACAGCATTGTATATAACCCGTTGACAGCGATGTGGAAGTCGCACTTAGCAATGCCAGTTGTGTTGACAGTTTTGAGCGTCGCGGTCTATTCCCGACGAATTTGTAACAGTTCTGAAGCGAATGCCGTGTTTCCTGCAGTTTAGAAATCGAATTGAACTCAGGAGGGCTTAAGTCAGGGAGTGCACTTAGCAGTACCATCAGTCAAAGAAATCAGTAACAGCTTGCACTGTACGTGCTTGAGCATTGTCTTGCAAAATGATGGTCAGGTCTAGCAGAAAGTGTCATCACTTCTGTCTCTAAGCTGTTCAGTTTTGGAACACAACCTACGACCAGCTCAGAGACAGAAGTACCACCTACTGCACTCCCCTGACTTAAGCCCTCGTGAGTTCAACTCTATTTGTAAACTGAAGGAAACACTTCACAGCATTCGCTTCAGAACTGCTACAAATTCGTCGGGCAATAGACCGCGCCGATCGAAACTGTCAACACAACTGGCTCTGATAAGAGTATCCTACGTCTTCCACATCGCTGGCAAGGGGTTATACACAATGCTGGTGACTACTCAATGCTGGTAACTACTCTACTTAAGCCCTAGTGAGTTCATTTCGATTTCTAAACTGCAGGAAACACGTATCTGCTTTGTACAAGTTGTAAATAAATAGTTGCCACTATTAAAGTTCTAACCCTCGTATTCAGTACCAACAGCAAATTACAGAGGACGTTATTTTATGGTACAGAATGTTATTATTATTTAGGGTGTAGTCCCCTTATTGCGCTGAATAAAACGGTAAATGTGGAAGTACACGAACACATTTTGCAGCATTGTGTACTTCGTGCAGTAGAGGACCAGTTCGGAGAGGGATGTTTGCCTGAATTAGCATGACAGTGCAGCAAGTCGTAAAGCAGAATCTGTGAGGGAATGGTTCGACGACTATCGTTCCTTCATTGGGTCGGTCAGCTCATAGACCCGTCCGAACCCAACGGAAAACACTTGGGATGAGGATGTCGACTTCGCTCATAACCCAAGCCTCATCATTACCTTCACTGGTTTCCGTTCTTCAGAAGAAATGTGTTGCCGTTCCTCCACAGACATTCAGACAACTCATTGAAAGTAGCCATAGCAGAGTTCAAGGCGTTGTAGAGGCAAAGGGTGGCCATACCCCATACTGATGTCCACTAGAAGACATCCGGACACTTCTGATCAGATAGTGAAACTGGTTAGGTGTAATAATAAGAACCGACTGAAATGGGGCGATCACGTGAAATCAGTATCGTGAAGGCTAGTGGACAACATATTTGTTGGAATGATTCTGGGAAAGGAACTCGTGTACGAGACTACTGCGACCAGTTCTGCAGTAGTGTCCTAATGTTCTCAGTCCTTATCAAGCAGGCATGACAATATGCTTGGAACCAATTCAGAAAATCACTGCTACGTATTTACCAGCACAGAATAGCCCTCATGGGATTTAAGAGAAATTCCTGGGGAACCTAAATGGGAATGCTTGGATTAAAAGTGACGCACCTTCACGAAGCCCTGTTGAGCTGATTCTGAGAACGGCTATTCGAAGATGACTTTGCAGACGCTATTTTACCACCAATGTACATCCCGCGTACGGAAGATGTCAGTAAGATAAGAGAAATTAGAGCGTGTATGAAGACAAACAGATAGTCATTTTCTGCGTCACTCTATATGCGAATTTAGTAGCAATGAAAATCATAGAAAATCGGTGATGTTAATTCGACGTTCCTTCCGTTGACCACTGTGCGGTGTCTTATGTAAACGCAGATGTAGATGCAGAAGCCATCTCATTTCGTCCCCTGTTCATTTTAGTACTCCTTCGTTCAGTACTTTTTCAGGCGACTTCATTTCTTACACTCTTCAATAGCGTCGAATTTCGGATGGTTCCACTTTCCCTACTTTGGGCGCTTCTCGTTTCGCTGCAAAAGCATACTGTCCTCCAGACGTACGCATTTCAGGGAATTATTGGACTATGAGTTTCTGTTATTGAAGAGAGCTTGTTTCGCCCGTGCCAGTCTACTTCTGATAATTTCCTTGCTTTGGCCATTCTACGTAATCTAGCTTCCTAGATAAAAGAATTCTTACAATTCTACCAGTACCATGACGTTTTCAATTTAGATGTGAAGCAAGCCATCATTATCTTTTCTGCAGGGGGGGAAAAATAAAAGTAGCCCCAAAAATATTCTATACACCTTAAGGTAGGCATTCCTACTTACACCTATGGCGGATTTTGTAAGCTGGCATGCCTATTTTAAGGCTCATGGGAAATTTTCTGGTCAGTTTTCTTTTGACCATTTACTGCTCCTCATTACCTTCGTCTACACCCCGTTTATGCATAAGCTACATTCAGTGGCCAGTGTCCTATCTATTTGTTCAATTGGTCTCCCAACACTTCTTCGCCTCAAGACACATTTACGATGTGCAAGGAATTTCAGAAAGAATTTTCGGTGTACAGCAGAGTGTGCGCCAACTGCAAATTTCCCGGCAGATTAAAGTCGTGTCCTGGACCCCGAGTCGAAACTGGGACCCTTCCTTCTTCCGGACAAGTGCTCTACTAGATGTCGTATCCAAGAAAAACTCACTAACTGTCTTTTTCGCGACTGACGAAAGTCACTAGTTCGAGTATCAACCTGGCACAAAGTCCAAGGAATTCTTTTAAATTTTCCGATTACCATAGCGGTCTCAAATGCCTATTAATTATCATTCGGCAGAAGTATCATGCCTTGGATTATAATATTACGACCGGGGATCAAATATAAACGGGAATTTTTGTTCCTGAACATCAACAGTAGGTAGGAGAGGCTCCGCGCTTGTGATGTGCTTAGGTGGGACCGTTAGATGGCAGAAGAGCGTGCTGTTAGATACTCCCCGCCGTTTCGTCAGTAACGCTCACGATGTCTGAGCAACAGGTGCACCCCTCCATTGTGCAACGCATAATTATCAAATTTCTTTCTCGTGAAGGAGTTACTGCGGTGGAAATTAGTCAAAGATTGACTTCACAATTCGGTGACAAAACGTTATCAAGGACGCGTGTGTTTGTCTGGCGTAAAAAGTTCAAGGAAGGACAAGAACGTGTGGAAAATCAGCAACACGGTCGCCGTCCTAGGACCAGCATTACAGGCAAAAACATTCGTGCGGTTAAAGAGATTATTGACGACGATCGAAGGATGAGAGTATCAAAAATTGCATAAAAAGGTCGGAATCACTTATGAGAGGTGTCAAGCAATCATCACAAACGACCTACAGTCCCGTAAAGTGTGTTCCAGATGGGTCCCTAAACTTTTGACCGTAAATCTGAAGTTGACACGTTTGGAGGTCTGTCAGAGGTTTACAACAAGGTTTTTGGAAGAAGGTGATGCATTTTTGAGTCGGATCGTCACCTGCGACGAAACATGGGTTGACCACTACACTCCAGAACCAAAACAAGCCCGTAAGGAGTGGTGGAGGAAAGGGGAGGCAGTACCAGTCGAAGCCAAGACTCGACTCCAGGATGAGATTTTCATTCTGCAGCGGAGTGTGCGCTGGCAGATTAAAACTGTGTGCCGGACCGAGACTCGAACTCGGGACCTTTGCCTCTCGCGGGCAAGTGCTCTACCAACTGAGCTACTCAAGCAGGCCACACGACCCGTCTTCACAGCTTTAATTCTGCCAGTACCTCGTCTCCTACCTTCCAAACTTTACAGAAGCTCTCCTGCGAACCTTGCAGGATTAATCAACCAAACAACATGTGCTGCAGTCAACTCTAGTCTAAGGTACTGGATATAGACACATTCATTCTAGCAATTTCAGGGTAGTTTGATGTATGTTCCTGGGAGAGGCAGAAGGAGAGAGCAAACGAAGGTTTGTTTGGAGGGATAATGCGGAGAAGCAGGGCTGTACGCACGCCCTCTCTTATTAACTCTCTCAGTCAGTCGCTAGATCCACTACATCCATAATCTCTTGCGTAAAAATGAGACAAGTAGCTCATATGTCAGCATTAAGTACTGGGGCAATCTCGCTATCGGTGGACCGCATAAAGAAAATCTGAAGCAAAATCCTCGGATATTGTGATAAACATTATATTTTCTGTGTGACTCCACATTATTGTTTGCATTCCACTGAAGTAGACACAGAAGCCTTGAATATTCACCGTTAACGGATTATTTGAAAAAAAAAGGTGTTATCGGTCGAATCAAGGCCACTTTTTTCCTCTTTTACCAGTCTGCCCAGTGTACGTCTACAAACATGCGTAACGAGTTGTGTCCCCCAAACCCTATGACGTCTGAACGTGGTTTCACCTTGGTTTAGACACGTCTTGAAGACACTCACCACATCACTCCCCGAACACCGCACAAATCGTGCAGTAACCGAAACACTCGTGCAGAGTCTCCGGGCTATCACAATCAGTCCTTGGCCGAACTCAGATCGATCGGGAGCCTTCCAAATTTTACACACGGATAGCAGCCTCACTGCTACTACATGCACCGTATATATATATATATATATATATATATATATATATATATATATATATATATATGTGTGTGTGTGTGTGTGACTGGCAATAAAGCCTCGCCTGGTGACGCTGCTACAGCCTGAACGGATTTATATCGTTAATAGGTCGGTGGTCATAATGTCCTGGCTGGTCAGCGTACACTTGTGTGACGATTTTTGTGGTGTCACCGCCAGACACCACACTTGCTAGGTGGTAGCCTTTAAGTCGGCCGCGGTCCGTTAGTACACGTCGGACCCGCGTGTCGCCACTGTCAGTAATTACAGACCGAGCGCCGCCACACGGCAGGTCTAGTGAGACTTCCTAGCACTCACCCCAGTTGTACAGTCGACTTTGCTAGCGATGGTTCACTGACAAAATACGCTCTCATTTGCCGAGACGATAGTTAGCATAGCCTTCAGCTACGTCATTTGCTACGACCTAGCAATGCACCATTATCAATTGCTGTTTATCTTGTGATGCATGTACCGTCAGACCGATGTTCACCAATTACGGATTAAAGTTAAGTACTACAGAAGCTACGTACTATTTTTGCTACTATAACGACCTTGTCCTCTTCCAGACCTCACGCCATCCTGCGTGAGCTTAAACGCGTGCCCTTCGGCCTCCCGTCCTAGTGGATTGGCTGTCTTGCCAGTCCACAAAAATTTTAATAACGTTCCCACCTCTTACAAGCCGCTTGTTTTAATCAAGAATTTCCAAGTGCCCTATTCCCACCTGCAGCCAGTTGGTTTGAGAGCTATGTGAACGACGTCCATGCTACCAAACCTCTACTTTATCCCGCAGATTTGCGTATAAATTATTGCAGTTAAACTGAACGGGTTGCTCTTGTCACCAATACAGTCACGTCTGAGGTGGTTAAGATGAACGCAAACATGCCATTTTAATAAAAATTGAAAGCACTTTAGTCGGAAACCAAAATTGGTTTCAAACTATTGTGGTCGTAAGGTATCAGTCAGCTTTATTCTATCGTTTACGTTACGTTACGATCCCTCATTCCATCAAATCCATTAATAAAATTTTACTTTTCAAGATATTTCAAATGTCTCATTTGTTACTGAACTGCAGGTACATTCTTCATTGACTTTCGAATGTATTTACGGTAGTGCAAGGGTGAGGATATCTTTGTCAATTGCGCACGACGTTAGCGTAATAAATGCTAAAACCTTAATTTACTTAGCAATGAAAGAAGAATGTGAATAATTACAGCTTAGAACAACCACGTAACTTATTTTATGTAAAGGCGCCCCAGCTCCAGTGGGCAATAGACTGATTACCGTTAACTGCTGAATGAATTTCCCCCCTTACTTCCTAATTATTAATTCTGAAATTATTCTGAATGACAACATGGTTCCACAATTGGCTGAATTTCTGACCTTTGTTTGTGTTGCTGCAGTCTGGACTGTTGTTGTTGTTGTTGTGGTCTTCAGTCATGACACTGGTTTGATGCAGCTCTCCATGCTACTGTATCCTAAGCAAGCTTCTTCATCTCCCAGTACCTCCTGCAACGTACATCCTTCTGAATCTGCTTAGTGTATTCATCTCTCTACGATTTTTACCCTCCACGCTGCCCTTCAATACTAAATTTGTGATCCCTTGATGCCTCACAACATGTCCTACCATCCGATCCCTTCTCCTAGTCAAGTTGTGCCATAAATTTCTCTTCTCCCCCATTCTATTCAATACCTACTCATTTGTTATGTGATCTACCCATTTAAGCTTCAGCATTCTGCTGTAGCACCACATTTCGAAAGCTTCTGTTCTCTCCTTGTCCAAACTATTTATCGTCCATGTTTCACTTCCACACATGGCTACACTCCATACAACACTTTCAGAAACGATTCCCTGACACTTAAATCTATGCCCGATATTAACAAATTTCTCTTCTTCAGGAACGCTTTCCTTGCTATTGTTATTCTACATTTTATATCCTCTCTACCTCGACCATCATCAGTTATTTTGCTCCCCAAATAGCAAAACTCATCTGCCACTTTAAGTGTCTCATATCCTAATGTAATTCCTTCAGTGTCATCTGATTTAATTCGACTACATTCCATTATCGTCGTTTTGCTGTTCTTGATCTTCATCTTATATCCTCCTTTAAAGACACTGTCCATTCCGCTGAACTGCGCTTGCAGGTCCTTTGCTGTCTCTGGCAGAATTACAATGTCATCGTCAAACCTCAAAGTTTTTATTTCTTCTTCATGGATTTTAATTCCTACTCCGAATTTTTCTTTTGTTTCCTTTACTGCTTGCTCAATATACAGATTGAATAACATCGGGGAGAGGCAACAACCCTGTCTCACTCCTTTCCCAACCACTGCTTCCCTTTCATGTCCCTCGACTCTTATAACTGCGATCTGGTTTCTGCACAAATTGTAAATAGCCGTTCGCTCCCTGTATTTGACTGCTGCCACGCCACCTTCAGAATTTGAACGAGAGTATTCCAGTCAACATTTTCTCGACTATTAGACCATATTCAGACTCTAGAAGTAAGTTGCGTCAATACAGATTTGTGTGCAAATTACACAGTCACATTTTTTTTCTAAGTCATACATATACAGATTTTGAGAATACTCAGATGGGCAATCATATAACCAAAACGCTTTTCCAACAAACAGTTACACGTAGTTGTTGTGCTGTATGTGTGTCTAAGAGTAATACTGCAAAGTATTTAAATTTAATGTCATATTTTTAGGAGTTTGGGTCAATGCCTAAACATTTTGTTATGTCGCTATCACAAATTTTTAGCCATTTGATTATTCCTCTCAATAGTCATACTTTGTCAAAATTGCTATATAAACATCTTAAATTTTCACCCTGTGTAATCCGCATAAGCCCTTGTGTCAATGGAACTGGCTTCTGAGACTGCAGTAAAACAAACAATGGTGACAAATTCAGCCAGTTCTGCAATAATAACGTCATTTCGAAAATGCACAGTGGCAGAGGATTCACAAGCAACAAAATCAGTAATAATTGTGTGTTCAATTTGCCACAATCACGTTTAATACCGTCAATTTATTACACGCATTGCTAATATTTGCAGAGCACTTGCTCAAATTAGTTCATCACGACGCTGTAGGGTGGATGGTGACCTGACAATTAAAGTCTACATACATATTAACGAGACTTTTCACATAGCGTAGCGCTGATCATACAGTATTGTGTGTCTGTCCCTAGCTTTGTTTTGTTCGCATTATGGTGGTGACTGGGGATGCAGGTGGGGGTGGGGGAGGGGGAAGGGGGGGGGGGGGGAGGACGCGGTCGGGATTGACGGGGGTCCGCAGTTTGTGCAGACGGGCCGGCGCTGGCGCCTGTCTGGATGTGTGTGTTCAGCCGGCTGCGTGTCTGGAGAGCGCACAGTTCCAGGATGCATCTTCGTTGGTTGTTATTGGGCAAAATAAACAAAGACTGTCAGCTGATAAGACACTCTGCTGGATTCCATGACGATAGCTACCCTGGACCAGAAACTTAGTCGTAAAATGAGGTGGAACGCCAGTTTGCTGGAAGGTGGAATGCAAAATTCTTTGCCAGTCTTAATGAGTTAGTCCTTATCTTTCCCGATTAGTGCTGATACCTTAGAACTTTTATACAGCTCAATTCATGCTCCCTCGCCATAAAACATTCAAATCAGACTACTCTCGTGTACCTGAAATTAAAAATCTTACCTTTGCATCGGAAGATCTGCTCTGACCTGCAACAGTATCTTAAATTAATTGTCCACATCTTCGCTTGAAATAAATCATGCTGCTGTGCATTGAGATTATGGCTTCTTCTACAAGGTGGCTTGCCAATACTAGATGGCGAGTGTGAGATAAATTTAATCAGAAATTAATTCGGAGCAAATCTGATAATGAAACTAGAACAATCAATATGTGGTTAAATAGCTCCATTTACATTTTAAGTTTAAAGTGCATGATTCTTTAGGCGCACTTGTCAGTAACGACTATGTGTGGACAAGCGTACAGTACAGAAACCATACTACTCATAATACAACATTACATCTGTTTGTCGAAAGGTTTCTGCTCGATATGTGTTTACATTCTCAGAAGGAAGGGGTTGAGACAATAATTTCTTGATCACAGCACGTAGCCACTATCTGAACACACCAAATCACATCAGTTGATACTTAGAATGAAAGTTTTACCACACGTAATAATTATCAGGATAGGCATGAGGTTGAGTTACAAGATAATGCAAAGATCCACGTGGCTACCGTCAAGTGGCTATCAAACTAAAGATCTTCTAGTCGTGAATCTTATATCAAAAGAAATGCTCACAGAATTATTCTTCTTCCCTAATCGTATTACAGAATACTGTAGATTGCGGCAGGCACAAAACCTTTCGTGCACTGTATCACATTCAGCACGCAGTGGGCAGCGGCCACAGTGGCAGGACTCAGTCCCCTCAAAGACGTGCCTTGAAAGCAAGTGTCTGCTCCGCCCTGTTTTAAGTGTCAGTTAACGTGTCCGAAAATTTTCTGACGTGAGCTATTACAGACTTTACCCAGCTACCACAGAGGTCTACCCCAACGCTGTTTTCAGATACAAAGCTCGTTGTTTGAGTTCGCATACAATACGTAATAACGTAGCGAGGAAGATGTGTTTACAAACAAAACTAAAGCCATCTCTCACCCGACTTCATGTCTGATCGGACCTTGACATATAAAAACACTTCCAGAGTGAGAATTATTGAACTATATGGTTTAAAATTCTCATAACTTCTAAACGGTTTGCTTTAGGACCTTCAAACTGCACGGTTGGCTGCGGAGTATGGTGATAATTAGTATGCGCACGTGCATGGTTTAGTTTGGCGACGAAGCCCAATTTCATTTCGATGGGTTCGTCAATGCGGCGCATTTGGGGCACTGAGAATGCGCACTTCGCGATCAAGAAGTCTCTTCACCTCAACGGGTGACTGTGTAGTGAGCAATGCCCAGTCATGGGATAATCGGTGCGAATTCCTTGATGACACGGTAACTACTAAACGTTTCGTGAAGGTTCTGGAAGCTGATTTCTTCCCCATTATTCAAACTGACCCTGTGATTCATGAAAGACGGAGTTTGCCCCATAGAAACAGGAGAGCGTTTGATGTTCTGGAGCTGAACTTTGGGGGCTCTGGGGTACCGAGACGCCGCTGACATGGGCCTCGATTGGCCGCCATATTCTCCGGATCTGAACAGTTGCGACTCCTTTTTGTGTGGCTGTATTAAAGACAAGGTGTACAGCAATAACGACAATACAATTGGAGCTGAAAATAGCGATTCAGGAGGTCATCGACAGCATGTATGTTCCGACACTTCAGCGGGTCATGCAGAACATATTGCTACGCGTTTGCGCTACATCATCGCCAACGATGGTACGCATATCGAACATGTCATAACCTAAATCAGAATATCTGTAGTGATGTTTACATGCTCAATAAAGTGTGTGCACGCCGTAGTTTATAACTAGCTTACGTTTCTTTTTCGTATAGTTCAGTAATTATCACCCTGTAAATTAGTCAAAAAAGACAGCGAACGACATGCGGAAATCTGGAGCGACCAACTAGGTGAGCGATGACAAATATTCTACGAAATGCCACACAAACCTCTCAGTGTACTCACTGTAGAGTACTGTGTGCACCAGTAAGATGAAGACGCAGGTGCACCAAGGAAAACAACTGTAGACCTAAATTACTCAATGTGCATTATAACTGGAGCGCTCAAATCTACATCAACACCTTGGCTCTGCTCTTGCATTCATCGCCCCATCACCTGAGACGACAAAATGTCTCAGTTATCTCGAGAATAACCTTATCTCCAACAGTACTTCCCACCGACACTGTTCTCGGTAACGCTGTACGCAGTCGCACGGACCTGTGTGGGAAGGTCATGCCCAGCGGCGGCGTCAACCCTTTCTGCCGGAGGAAGCGTACAGAAAGATAGCCATCTCGAACAAAGGTTCACATTATAATATCAGAGTGGCCACTAGGTACCAATTACAGGGTCCAAACTACGTGGGAATGTCCGAAGAGCGCACGCCAGAATTATGGCCACTCTTCGCAAATGAGGTTCCGCCCATAGAACATGGTGTGGTTGCAGAACAAGCCATGGACAAAATCGTCCGACTGAGCTCAATAACTCTGTTAAATGGAGTGATGTCCTACAAAATAAACTGAAGCGGTTAACTGGGAATGTAAAAACCCCTTTGCAACAGTACAAATGAAAGCGAACACGATTATATATGCATTCCCAGACAGTTGGCCAGTATTCACTTCTGTTCGCTTGAATCTGTATACAAGTGTTTAGACTAGAAGCAACGCAAGGCTACACGACCTAACAATCATAGACTATGATCAATGCCCTATTATTTTTGGCGCTGGTTATTGGCACACGTATTACAGCACTGTACGGTTACACCTACGACAGATGACTTTGATGTTGATAGAGGATCATTTTTATGGAGGGTGCACTTTTTTCACGAAGGAAGCGAAGTACGGCAGGAAACGAAGACTTTAGATGTTCGTTGACTACGCCAGCGTGAAATACGTGGAGGTAGTGCAGAGGTAGTGCACCTAACATTGAATTGCAGCTCGAGTTTTCCTTAGCATTAGTCCCGAATTTAGCAAATATGTCTTGTGACGCTTTTCGATGGCTTCTCATTACAACTAAGGAGGAAATTTAAAAACAGAAAACCATCAACAAAACATGAAGAAACACTAGCATTTATTCTCTGATACTTAGTAAAAGGAGACATTTACGTTTGTTATTTTCTCGCATTTCAATAGCTGTTATATCATACAGATCTTGATGCCATCAGAGAAGGACTTACAAGATTGTATTAAAGTTCGTGTAAATAAGATATTATTAGTAACGTATCATTAATTAAATGTGAAATACAAATACGACCCATCACATAGGCAACTGATAAATCTGCTACATAATATGTTGCGTCGTTCTGGCTAAACTATTTTCATTTATCATCAGTAATGTTTAACTTAACAGTGATTCTTTAGAAACGTAATTATAGTCGCCGTAAAGAACACAACGAGAATAATCAGATCTTTCGCAACTTTTAACTTTAATCAAGACAGAGATACTTACGCGCACTTGTTTGCTATAAGTGTAATTTATCGTGTTTGTCCTTTTGAATAACAAGAATTACAAACCTTTTGCTTATTCCTTCCGTTCCTAAGCTTCTACTAAATGTATCGTCTTTCGCATGTCATCAGTAGTACCGTACATAGGTTTGCGCATTTTGTAACAATCGTATACCCTTCGCTTCGATATTTTTGTGCCGTGAATGTTTTGGCAGACAGAAGCACATTCTTCTATCAACAATATTATATTCTTTTCGGACCACTCCTTCGCTCACGCAGCACACGTGAAAAACAACAACAAAACACATAGACAAGATAGCAGACGAAAACCTTCTGTACTGCTAGCACCGGAGCGGAGAGAACGTGAAGTTCCTTTGAAGCTTCAATAGAAGACCGACAACTACCGGAACACGAGCGAACACAAACGGAAGCGAATTGAACACCACCGAATGCCATTTGCGCTCGCGCGCCTGACGTTTACACCGTAGAGAATTCTGTTTCGCCACTGTGCGTTCTCTCGTGTTCGCTTCGGTGTAACGGGATCTTAATGCTGATGCAGATTTTTGAACGTGGAACAGGGCTTCAAAGTGATAACTCATTGCATAATTTGTAAAACGCATTTTATTGTTGAACTGATGAGTCTGGAATTGCATTTCCTTTTTGTGACCTACAACAAACAGCTACTAGGTAACAGGTGTGTAGAATTTATGCGCAACTTCCTATAGGAGGAAATGAGTAATGGAGCAATACACTCACACAATGGTCTTATATCTCATGTGTCCAACAGCACAAATAAATTGGAGCTGCGTTCAGATGATATGCGCACGTTTCAAGAAGCAGACTATACTAGTCATAAATCTGTAAAAGCGTTGTGGCTGTCTGCTTGTCTCTGAACAAGCTGATGTTCAAACCTAGGAGCAGAATTTTTGTGAGGTTTTCGCAGGTGAGCATAGTTTGGGACACCGTACAGGCTTTAGTTTATCAAGATCGAATGACAGAGAAAAACAGATATTGTCATTTAAAGTTTGACTCAAACTTTATTGTCTGTCTATCTGTCTAAACAGGCTAATTTCCAAAATCATTGGACGGATTTTTATGAGGTTTCCACGGATAACATCAGCGTGTCTAGGGGTAGCTCGGAGCTTGGTGTACGCGATATTCCATAAAAACCGGACCACGAAAAAATAATATTTTTATATATTTTTATAATATATACACAAATAACATTTTTCCGAGATCCGATTTATAATATATAGAAATATTTTTCCTTCGAGGTCCGATTTTGAAGGAATATAGCCTTTATAATACTTACAAATACCTTTCTTCCGTGATCCGATTTTGATGGAATATAGCCATTATAATATACACAAATATCCTTTTTTTCGTGATCCGATTTTGATGGAATATTGCCTTTACAATACATAAAAATATATTTTTTTCGTGGTCTGATTTTGATAGAATATAAAACTTCCTGGCAGATTAAAACTGTGTGCCCGACCGAGACTCGAACTCGGGACCTTTGCCACTCGCGGGCAAGTGCTCTACCATCTGAGCTACCGAAGCACGACTCACGCCCGGTACTCACAGCTTTACTTCTGCCAGTATCTCGTCTCCCGCCTTCCAAACTTTACAGAAGCTCTCCTGCGAACCTTGCGGAACTAGCACTCCTGAAAGAAAGGCTTACACAGAGCTCCTAGCTACTACTAGCTACGCTGAAATTTTCGGTGAAAAATTCCACAAAAATCCGTCTAATAATTCATGTATGTTCCACGTCTCCTCCGAAGCTCCCTGGACCAGTTTCAAGTAAACTTAGTACGCATGTGACTTACTGTATGGAAGGAATCGCTGTAGGGATAAAAACTGTCTACCTATGGTTGCGTGTGAAAAAGTAACACAGGCAACGAAATGTAAATACACCAAATTTATTACTCCAGTATTTGAGAATGAGAGCACTTAATGACTTGCATCAAATTTCACATAATTTAAAGCCTTTGCAAACTCTTTCTCGCTGGTACCCCCCACAAAATAATGAAAGGAAAGAAGTTGATAGCTTACTACATTTTCACAATCCTGTTTCGCACCAGGCAAGATGTTTTAATTTATTACTTCTATACTATTATGTGTATTCACGACACATTTTGCAGATAGTGTCCACAATATCACTGAATGTGTCTGCATAATTATGTCATTATAGGAAAGATAGTTCAGGATACGCTTGAAAAACTCCTGCAATCATGCATGATGTTTAAATTCATTTTCACTAACCGACTGGGGTGTAGGATTCAGATGCAAGTTGCTTTGGAGGTTACTGATGTAGCAAGACGTTGCCTCCGAGATCGACCAGTAGAGCGGTACCATGAGGGTGTGAGGGCCCTCCCAGTGATGTGGCGCCAGGCCGCCGGACTGTACGGACATTGTTCTGAGAAATGGGGATTTGTAGCCAGAAGAATGGGCAACAATGTGACGCATTGGAATCCTGAATAAAACCAACCTGGATTCAGAAATAAATCTGTTGCGTTACTTACTGAAAGCCCCTCGTAAGTTACTGTATAGCGACAGAATCTGTTTTAGGCTATGGTTATGGCTATGGTGCCACCCTGTTTAGTTTCGTCTCTGTTTTGTACAACAGACTGGAATGTAAAAGAAATGAATCTGATGTGAAGAAACTGTGATGATAAGTATCATTAGTATTACGTTTGAATTCAAGATAGCTGGAGAAATAAATCAGCTATGCTGAAAGATAATTTGTGTTTTCGTAAGAACCCTGTACCTTATTCATGGAATATCTGAGAGTAACTTAACTTCCCTGGACACTGATGCTCTAAAATGGTTCAAATGGCTCTGAGCACTATGGGACTTAACATCTATGGTCATCAGTCCCCTAGAATTACTTAAACCTAACTAACCTAAGGACATCACACAACACCTAGTCATCACGAGGCAGAGAAAATCCCTGACCCCGCCGGGAATTGAACCCGGGAACCCGGGCGCGGGAAGCGAGAACGCTACCGCACGACCACGAGCTGCGGACACTGATGCCTCAAAGTACGTAAGTTAAAATGATCTTTTTGTGTTTTGCACTACTGCTAGTGTTTTAATATTCACTTCATTGCAATAAATGTGGTACACATACAACGCGCAATTCAAACAATTCACTTCGCAGCCCACTATTAATATTAGCTGCACAGGTAGGTGGCTGTAAAGTATACAGTTGCAAACTTTTCCATGAAGGCATGGAGAGTCTTGTCTCTAACAGAGATAAATGTCTGAATAGTTAGGGTGATTTCTTTTGAATTAATAAATAGTTTACTTACTTTTTTTCCATCTATTTCGTTTTCATTTGGTTGCCTCTTACAGATAAATCGCTAAAAATGTCTCACTATTAAATTGTACATATTTTTCAGTTACATGTTTCATCACAAATACTGTGCCTGTTGTCGATCTTCCTCTGAGGATCCTAGTCTGATCCTCACCCTTGATTCCTTCGAAGACTCTTTCACATTCCTCTGTGTCAGTATTTTGCAGCTATGATTTATTAATCCGGCAGTATCTGTCTTTTTTTGTAATGTGAGGACATTTCGACTATGAAATTTCTAGATTTTTAGGTGGGAAATTGTCGTTAGGATTGGTTCTTTCGACGATCTCAATTTTATCTAAGTGAATGATGTCTACTCCAGATACTCTGTTTTGACTAATGCCTTTCACCGTCTGCGAAATTTATCTCGGATCTCCTATCTAATCGTCGGAGACCTCCTCATAGCTTTTCGTTACACTGTTTTCATGCACCTTTCCCTAATGTTGCTACTTTACATATTCCTTTAATGTTTCAGCCACACCTTATTTGTTACCTGGCATCTGTCTCTCTCCTATTGTCTATTTACTTTTCAGAATAAGAACGATAGCTTGAAACAAACTTGAACAATGACCATTTTCTAACGGAAAACAGACCATACACCATATAGATTAGCCGGCCGTTGTGGCCGAGCGGTTCTAGGCGCTTCAGTACGGCACCGCGTTGCTGCTACGGTCGCAGGTTCGAGTCCTGCCTCGGACGTGGATGTGTGTGATGCTCTTAGGTTAGTTAGATTTAAGTAGTACTACGTCTAGGGAACTGATGACCTCAGATGTTAAGTTCCATAGTGATTAGAGCCATTTGAACCACAAAGTCCAGCCAGAACCTAAAGAACTAAGAATTTCCTACATGCAGAAGAGCTGGCAACCACAGCTCAGGCAGGCGGTCCTCTTCAGGGCAACTAAACCGCAATGTTCAGGGAAATGTCTTCCCTATAGAATGACGGAAAATAATCCCAACACCAAAAAATAATTAATGTAGAGTAATGAAATTTCGGGAATACATTTGGTTGGGTAACATGTGTAAGGGATTACCGTTTCAAGAGCACAGGTTAATGCAAGCGGGAGAAAAGCCATTGAAAATGTGAAATGCTGGGTACATCAATAACCGATCGAACCACTATAATGTTGAATGCAAGCATGCAAACGTACATGAATTGTGTCGAACAGGTGCCGGATGTCAGTTTGTGGAATAGAATTCCATGCTTGTTGCACTTGGTCGGTCAATACAGGGCCGGTTAATTCTGGTCGTGAGTGACATTGGAGTTGTCGTCAGACAATGTCCGATATGTGCTCGATTTGAGACAGAGCTGGTGGTCAAGCCGGCCAAAGCAACATGTCGACACACTCTAGAGCATGTTGGGTTACTTCACCGATATGTGGACGAGCGTCACCCTGTTGGAAGCACCCCCTGGAATGCTGTCCATGATAACTGTGAAGGGTAACGGAACAAATTCTTCAGTTGCTCGATGAAAGAAGGGAGTAAAAAAATGTTCAGGGGGTACAGCAATACGGAAATACAAGTCGCTGAGGAATGAAATAAACAGGAAGTGCAGGGGAGCTAAGACGAAATGGGTGCATGAAAAGTTCGAAGAAATCGAAAAACAAATGATTGTCGGAAGGACTGACTCAGCATGTAGGAAACTCAGAATAACTTTCAGTGAAATTAAAACCAAGGGTGGCAACATTTAGAGTGCGACGGGAATTCACTGTTAAATGCAGAGGAGATAGCGTATAGGTGGAAAGAGTACGCTGAAACCCCTATGATGGGGGAGATTTGTCTGGTGTGATAGAAGAAGAAATAGGAGTCAGAAGAGATAGGGGATCCAGTATCACATCGGAATTCAAGAGAGCTTTGGAGGACTTAAGATCAAATAATGTTGAAGGGATAGATATCATTCCATCAGAATTTCTAAAACCATTGGGGGAAGTGACAACAGAACGACTGTTCACGTTGGTGTGTAGAATTTATGAGTCTGGCGACATACCATTTCACTTTTGGAAAAATATCATCCAGACAATTCCGAAGACGGCAAGAGCTGACAAGTGCGAGAATTATCGCACAATCAGCTTAACGGCTCATGCGTCGAGGAGTGCAAGAGCTATCAAGTGCGATAACTATCGCACAATCAGCCTAACAGTTACTGGAACAAGCTGCGCCGACCCACGACGCTGAACTGTTCAGCGTCGTGGGTCAGAGCAGCTTGTTGCATGGAAGTCCAGCCTTACGTTCTGGAGTCTGAAGATGATCCTTAAGGATTGAAACCGGTCACTCCGATAAAAGAAATTTGCGATGAAGACTGATTTTTAATTATATATATATATATATATATATATATATATATATATATATATATATACACACACTCCTGGAAATGGAAAAAAGAACACATTGACATCGGTGTGTCAGACTCACCATACTTGCTCCGGACACTGCGAGAGGGCTGTACAAGCAATGATCACACGCACGGCACAGCGGACACACCAGTAACCGCGGTGTTGGCCGTCGAATGGCGCTAGCTGCGCAGCATTTGTGCACCGCCGCCGTCAGTGTCAGCCAGTTTGCCGTGGCATACGGAGCTCCATCGCAGTCTTTAACACTGGTAGCATGCCGCGACAGCGTGGACGTGAACCGTATGTGCAGTTGACGGACTTTGAGCGAGGGCGTATAGTGGGCATGCGGGAGGCCGGGTGGACGTTCGCCGAATTGCTCAACACGTGGGACGTGAGGTCTCCACAGTACATCGATGTTGTCGCCAGTGGTCGGCGGAAGGTGCACGTGCCCGTCGACCTGGGACCGGACCGCAGCGACGCACGGATGCACGCCAAGACCGTAGGATCCTACGCAGTGCCGTAGGGGACCGCACCGCCACTTCCCAGCAAATTAGGGACACTGTTGCTCCTGGGGTATCGGCGAGGACCATTCGCAACCGTCTCCATGAAGCTGGGCTACGGTCCCGCACACCGTTAGGCCGTCTTCCGCTCACGCCCCAACATCGTGCAGCCCGCCTCCAGTGGTGTCGCGACAGGCGTGAATGGAGGGACGAATGGAGACGTGTCGTCTTCAGCGATGAGAGTCGCTTCTGCCTTGGTGCCAATGATGGTCGTATGCGTGTTTGGCGCCGTGCAGGTGAGCGCCACAATCAGGACTGCATACGACCGAGGCACACAGGGCCAACACCCGGCATCCTGGTGTGGGGAGCGATCTCCTACACTGGCCGTACACCACTGGTTATCGTCGAGGGGACACTGAATAGTGCACGGTACATCCAAACCGTCATCGAACCCATCGTTCTTCCATTCCTAGACCGGCAAGGGAACTTGCTGTTCCAACAGGACAATGCTCGTCCGCATGTATCCCGTGCCACCCAGCGTGCTCTAGAAGGTGTAAGTCAACTACCCTGGCCAGCAAGATCTCCGGATCTGTCCCCCATTGAGCATGTTTGGGACTGGATGAAGCGTCGTCTCACGCGGTCTGCACGTCCAGCACGAACGCTGGTCCAACTGAGGCTCCAGGTGGAAATGGCATGGCAAGCCGTTCCACAGGACTACATCCAGCATCTCTACGATCGTCTCCATGGGAGAATAGCAGTCTGCATTGCTGCGAAAGGTGGATATACACTGTACTAGTGCCGACATTTTGCATGGTCTGTTGCCTGTGTCTATGTGCCTGTGGTTCTGTCAGTGTGATCATGTGATGTATCTGACCCCAGGAATGTGTCAATAAAGTTTCCCCTTCCTGGGACAATGAATTCACGGTGTTCTTATTTCAATTTCCAGGAGTATATATATATATATATATATATATATATATATATATATATATATATATATATATATATAATTAAGTATGTATCGCATTGTGCACTAGGGCACAAAAGGACCAAAAATTGTTTGACAGTAACATAACTTTCCATCTTTCTGATGTGCGCGTCGATGACGTTCAAAAACCCAATTGACATGACCAGACCACAACAATAGGGTGACCAAAACGATCATGTTCGACAATGTTTCTGGGTGCATTACGAGTTTACACCTCGGTACATAATGTCCGTCATATTCCTGGCGTGTCACACCGATAAGTGGAGTAATTCTTTGTGTGCTTGTTGAAGGAGAAAGTTCTGCCATCTGAGTACTGCCCTCTACCTCGTCCACTCTCCGTGGATCTGCACGTTCAGATGAGATATTACTGTTGGGCAATGCACCAGATTCACGCAGTTTAGTGAAGATACCAGTCAATAGTCTTGAATGTGGTGCAGCTCCGTTAGAATATTGCCTACTGTGTTCTGTACAGGAAGCGCTACCATAAGTATATCTGTTTACAAATGACACATCGGCATACTCATCACTTCTAAAAATGTTACAGCACAGTCAGCCAATACACCAATTCAAGAGTGGAAAAATTAAATTATGTAACTTCAACCATAGCTTTAAAACTTGACCTTTAAAACAGAAATCACAAATCCCTCTACGAAGCTGTATATGGACTGATCAGCCAGAACATTATCACCGCCGACCTACTGCCGATATAAAACCGTCCAGGTGATGGCAGCGTCACCTGATAGAAATGATTGCTAGTCAGACACACGCACAGTGCATGTAGTATGGGTGAGCGTGTTGTCCATGTGTAGAAAGCTGAAGGTCCATGATCTATCTGAGTTTGACCGAGAGCACTTTGTGATTTGCCGTAGCCTCTGGAAGAGCATTTCGGAAATTGCAGGACTTGTTCAGTGTTCGATGAAGGTGTTCGAGGAATGCTTTGGTGAGTGTCTTCAACAGGTGGCAAAAACAAGGTGAAACGACGCCCGGACTTCATGGGGTATTACGGCCACCACTCATTACATATGTCGGACGACGTAGGCTGGGCAGACTGATAAATCAGGACAGGCGGCAAACTGGGAGAACTAATATCAGACTTTAACGCTGGGCGGCATGTGTCTGAACACACCGTGCATCAAACACTCCTAACGATGGGCCTCCGCAGCCGGGGACCTGTGCATATGCCAATGTAAACACGACATTGGCAACTACGGCTGAAATGGGCACGTCACCACCTGGACGTTGGAGCAGTAGCAGACGGCCTGATGAATCCGGATACCTTCTTCATCATGTCGATTGGGTAGCGCGAATCCGTCGTCTTCTATGGAAACAGGTCCTTGACACATATACTGCGGGACGGAGACAAGATGGCGGCAGGTCCATTATGCTCCGGGCAACGTTCAGGTGGCCGTCCATGGGTCCAGAGCTGGTGCAAGGCATCATGATGGCCTGCACCTGTTCGTGCCGATCATTTTTCCTGACAGCTGTGGCATTTTTCATCAAAGTAATGCGCCATTTCGCCCGCCGGTGTGGCCGAGCGGTTCTAGGCGCTACAGTCTGGAACCGGGCGACCGCTGCGGTCGCAGGTTCGAATCCTGCCTCGGGCATGGATGTGTGTGATAGGTTAGTTAGGTTTAAGTAGTTCTAAGTTCTGGGGGACTGATGACCTCAGCAATTAAGGGGAGCCGGAGGTGGTCAAATCCAAAAAAATTACGATTTTTTTTTTTTGCTACTGAAAATTAATTGGAACATTCCTCTTTAATGTAAACTTTGAATTATTGTTCTACTCGCCCTAGAAGTGGAGTTATTAGCATTTTCCCCCACGCCTGCAGGGGAAATGGGCTGCCGCTGAATGCATCTAACACCCTCTCGTGACTTCCTGGCGAACTGCTTGGGATTTTCTCGGCCTGTTACGCATACAGCGCCTTATGTTACGCATACAGCGAGTGTACAAGGGTTGGCTACATTGTTTCCTGTTACAAATGAAGCGCTAAGAGGCTCAAACAAACTTTGGGTTCAAGTAAGCTCAGTGATGGAAAGACAATAGGAGGGAGAGGCAGGCTTACTGATGAGGTGATTGAACGTCTACAGAGATACTATGGGTATGCTATAAGGCAAAATACTAGTAATGTTAGTGACATGCGAAAAGCAGTGTGGGCATTGTTCCCTCATACTGCCTCTTCCAATAAATACCCTCAACACAGCCTGTGCCCAAAAGATTCCTGGTGCAAATATAATGCAAGAAAGGACTATGATCACAAACTTGGTTTGCCAGCAGCTGTGATAAATGCAATAAAACCAATTTTTCATGACTTAGCACAGCCAGAATTGTTACACAAATGTCTACACGGAAAGACGCAGAATCCTAATGAGAGCGTAAACAATTTGATTCGGAAAGTGATTCCTAAAAGGGTGTTTGTAAGCATAAAAACACTGCACTTTGGCATTTATGATGCAATAGCAACCTACAACCAAGGGAACAGTGTGAAGTGTGAAGTTCTGAAGGCATTAGGATTTACAGCTGGGGTGAGCACAGTACGAGCACTAAGAAATATTGACAGGGAAAGGATAAGAGGAGCAGAAAGAAGAGAAAGGCATATGAAGTATGATGGAACAACAGGCCAGAAAAGAAGACAGAAGAGGAAGCTTTTGGAGGATGAAGAAGAAGACCCTGATACTCCATCCGATAGTGCAGGAATGTATTGAGAAACTTTGATAGCCATTTCCCGTAAATGAGAATTTTTCGAATATGAGGAACATTTTCTCAAAATCCACTCAAGCTAGAGAGATGAAATTTTTGTACAGCACTCCTAGTGGTCAAACTTACATTGTAACACAGCCATTTAGCAATATGTTCAGTAGTTTCATTTCAGTTTAATTATAAAGCAATTATTTGTAAAAAAATTGGGTCATTAATTTTGGGTCATTAATAAAAAAAATAATTGGAAGGAAACTAGAAAAGATACTCCAAAATCCCTCTGTCGTAACTGAAATACTAAACCACTCTATATGTAAAAAAAATTCATTTTTTCTATTTGGTAGTTTATTCATAAATGTTCCTCAAACTTAGTGATTTTAACATGGGCAGCATAGGCACCTCCGGCTCCCCTTAAGTCCCTTAGTGCTCAGAGCCATTTGAACCATTTGAACCAATGCGCCATTTCACAAGGTCAGGAGTGTGATGGAGTGATTCGATGAACGCAGCGGAAAATTGTAATTGATGTGCTGGCCCCCCACTCACCATATTTGAATCCGATGGAACACATCTGGGACGTGATTGAACCTGGCGTCGGAGCTCATCAGCCCGCTCCCCGGAGTTTACGGGAATGAAGTGACTTGTGCGTGTACAAGGCCTCACAGATACCGTTGGTATGTGCGTGCCAAAGGTTGACTTAATAAGTAGATGGAGATGGACATAATGTTCTGGCTGATCGGTGTTTTTTTTTTTTTTTTTTTTTTTGTCATCAGTCTACTGACTGGTTTGATGCGGCCCGCCACGAATTCCTTTCCTGTGCTAACCTCTTCATCTCAGAGTAGCACTTGCAACCTATGTCCACAATAATTTGCTTGACGTATTCCAATCTCTGCCTTCCTCTACAGTTTTTGCCCTCTACAGCTCCCTCTAGTACCATGGAAGTCATTCCCTCATGTCTTAGCAGATGTCCTATCATCCTGTCCCTTCTCCTTATCAGTGTTTTCCTCTCCGATTCTGCGTAGAACCTCCTCATTCCTTACCTTATCAGTCCACCTAATTTTCAACATTCGTCTATCTACATCTACATCTACATCTACATCTATACTCCGCGAGCCACCTTACGGTGTGTGGCGGAGGGTACTTATTGTACCACTATCTGATCCCCCCTTCCCTGTTCCATTCACGAATTGTGCGTGGGAAGAACGACTGCTTGTAAGTCTCCGTATTTGCTCTAATTTCTCGGATCTTTTCGTTGTGATCATTACGCGAGATATATGTGGGCGGTAGTAATATGTTGCCCATCTCTTCCCGGAATGTGCTCTCTCGTAATTTCGATAATAAACCTCTCCGTATTGCGTAACGCCTTTCTTGAAGTGTCCGCCACTGGAGCTTGTTCAGCATCTCCGTAACGCTCTCGCGCTGACTAAATGTCCCCATGACGAATCGCGCTGCCTTTCGCTGGATCATGTCTATCTCTTCTATTAATCCAACCTGGTAAGGGTCCCATACTGATGAGCAATACTCAAGAATCGGACGAACAAGCGTTTTGTAAGCTACTTCTTTCGTCGATGAGTCACATTTTCTTAGAATTCTTCCTATGAATCTCAACCTGGCGCCTGCTTTTCCCACTATTTGTTTTATGTGATCATTCCACTTCAGATCGCTCCGGATAGTAACTCCTAAGTATTTTACGGTCGTTACCGCTTCCAATGATTTACCACCTATGGCATAATCGTACTGGAATGGATTTCTGCCCCAATGTATGCGCATTATATTACATTTATCTACGTTTAGGGAAAGCTGCCAGCTGTCGCACCATGCATTAATCCTCTGCAGGTCCTCCTGGAGTACGTACGAGTCTTCTGATGTTGCTCCTTTCTTGTAGACAACCGTGTCATCTGCAAATAGCCTCACGGAGCTACCGATGTTGTCAACTAAGTCATTTATGTATATTGTAAACAATAAAGGTCCTATCACGCTTCCCTGCGGTACTCCCGAAATTACCTCTACATCTGCAGATTTTGAACCGTTAAGAATGACATGTTGTGTTCTTTCTTCTAGGAAATCCTGAATCCAATCACAAACCTGGTCCGATATTCCGTAAGCTCGTATTTTTTTCACTAAACGTAAGTGCGGAACCGTATCAAATGCCTTCCTGAAGTCCAGGAATACGGCATCAATCTGCTCGCCAGTGTCTACGGCACTGTGAATTTCTTGGGCAAATAGGGCGAGCTGAGTTTCACATGATCTCTGTTTGCGGAATCCATGTTGGTTATGATGAAGGAGATTTGTATTATCTAAGAACGTCATAATACGAGAACACAAAACATGTTCCATTATTCTACAACAGATTGACGTAAGCGAAATAGGCCTATAATTATTTGCATCTGATTTATGACCCTTCTTGAAAATGGGAACGACCTGCGCTTTCTTCCAGTCACTAGGTACTTTACGTTCTTCCAGCGATCTACGATAAATTGCTGATAGAAAGGGGGCAAGTTCTTTAGCATAATCACTGTAGAATCTTAAGGGTATCTCGTCTGGTCCGGATGCTTTTCCGCTACTAAGTGATAGCAGTTGTTTTTCAATTCCGATATCGTTTATTTCAATATTTTCCATTTTGGCGTCCGTGCGACGGCTGAAGTCAGGGACCGTGTTACGATTTTCCGCAGTGAAACAGTTTCGGAACACTGAATTCAGTATTTCTGCCTTTCTTCGGTCGTCCTCTGTTTCGGTGCCATCGCGGTCAACGAGTGACTGAATAGGGGATTTAGATCCGCTTACCGATTTTACATATGATCAAAACTTTTTAGGGTTCTTGTTTAGATTGTTTGCCAATGTTTTATGTTCGAATTCGTTTAATGCTTCTCTCATTGCTCTCTTTACGCTCTTTTTCGCTTCGTTCAGCTTTTCCTTATCAGCTATGATTCGACTACTCTTAAACCTATGATGAAGCTTTCTTTGTTTCCGTAGTACCTTTCGTACATGATTGTTATACCACGGTGGATCTTTCCCCTCGCTTTGGACCTTAGTCGGTACGAACTTATCTAAGGCGTACTGGACGATGTTTCTGAATTTTTTCCATTTTTGTTCCACATCCTCTTCCTCAGAAATGAACGTTTGATGGTGGTCACTCAGATATTCTGCGATTTGTGCCCTATCACTCTTGTTAAGCAAATATATTTTCCTTCCTTTCTTGGCATTTCTTATTACACTTGTAGTCATTGATGCAACCACTGACTTATGATCACTGATACCCTCTTCTACATTCACGGAGTCGAAAAGTTCCGGTCTATTTGTTGCTATGAGGTCTAAAACGTTAGCTTCACGAGTTGGTTCTCTAACTATCTGCTCGAAGTAATTCTCGGACAAGGCAGTCAGGATAATGTCACAAGAGTCTCTGTCCCTGGCTCCAGTTCTGATTGTGTGACTATCCCATTCTATACCTGGTAGATTGAAGTCTCCCCCTATTACAATAGTATGATCACGAAACTTCTTCACGACGTTCTGCAGGTTCTCTCTGAGGCGCTCAACTACTACGGTTGCTGATGCAGGTGGTCTATAGAAGCATCCGACTATCATATCTGACCCACCTTTGATACTTAACTTAACCCAGATTATTTCACATTCGCATTCGCTAATAACTTCACTGGATATTATTGAATTCTTTACTGCTATAAATACTCCTCCACCATTGGCGTTTATCCTATCCTTGCGGTATATATTCCATTCTGTGTCTAGGATTTCGTTACTGTTCACTTCCGGTTTTAACCAACTTTCCGTTCCTAATACTATATGCGCACTATTTCCTTCAATAAGAGATACTAATTCAGGAACCTTGCCCTGGATACTCCTGCAGTTTACCAATATTACGTTAACTTTTCCTGTTTTTGGTCTCTGAGGACGGACGTTCTTTATCAACGATGATAATGTCCTCTCTGGTAAGCCGTCAGGTATTTTATCGTTTCGCCCAAGGGGGGGTCCCTCTAACCTAAAAAACCCCCGTGTGCACGCCACACGTACTCTGCTACCCTAGTAGCTGCTTCCGGTGTGTAGTGCACGCCTGACCTTTCTAGGGGGGCCCTACAGTTCTCCACCCAATAACGGAGGTCGATGAATTTGCAACCATTATAGTCGCAGAGTCGTCTGAGCCTCTGGTTTAGACCCTCCACACGGCTCCAAACCAAAGGACCGCGATCGACTCTGGGCACTATGCTGCAGATATTAAGCTCAGCTTGCACTCCGCGTGCGATGCTGGTTGTCTTCACCAAATCAGCCAGCCGCCGGAAGGAACCAAGGATGGCCTCAGAACCCAAGCGGCAGGCGTCATTCGTTCCGACATGTGCTACTATCTGCAGCCGGTCACACCCAGTGCGTTCAATAGCTGCTGGAAGGGCCTCCTCCACATACGGACGAGACTCCCCGGCAAGCACACCGAGTGCACACTGGCATTCTTCCCCGACCTACCCGCTATTTTCCTGAGGGGCTCCATAACCCGCCTAACGTTGGAGCTCCCTATAACTAATAGGCCCGCCCTCTGTGACTGTCGGGACCTTGCCGGAGAATCGGCCACTGGCCCAACAGGCGAGGCATCCTGTGGTGGCTCGGAAACGATGTCATCACCACTAGGAAGCACCCCGTACCTGTTGGAAAGGGGTAAGGCAGCTGCCACGCGGCCAGATCCCACCTTCGCCTTTCGGCCAGGCACGCGCGAGCCCACCACTGTCCGCCATTCGCCCTGGAGTGATGGCTGACCGGTAAGATGCTCACTGCCGGAAGACGCAGCGACATCAGGGGTTCCATGTGATTCTAAGGCCACCGAAGCAGGCATAGGTCTCACCACAGTTGCCCCAACGCCACTACGAGCCGACGCCTGCGCCTCGAGCTCGATGAGCCTAACAGACAAAGCCACCACCTGCCCCCGAAGAGTGGCCAATTCTCCTCTCAAATGCTTCGATTCTCTTCTGTTCCGGTTTTCCCACAGTCCATGTTTCACTACCATACAATGCTGTACTCCAGAAGTACATCCTCAGAAATTTCTTCCTCAAATTAAGGCCGGCATTTGATATTAGTAGATTTCTCTTGGGCAGAAATGCCTTTTTTGCCACAGCGAGTCTGCTTTTGATGTCCTCCTTGCTCCGTCCGTCATTGGTTATTTTACTGCCTAGGTAGCAGAATTCCTTAACTTCATTGACTTCGTGACCCTCATTTCTACTACTTCTCATTACCTTCGTCTTTCTCCGATTTACTCTCAAACCATACTGTGTACTCATTAGACTGTTCATTCCGTTCAGCAGATCATTTAATTCTTCTTCACTTTCACTCAGGATAGCAATGTCATCAGCGAATCGTATCATTGATATCCTTTCACCTTGTATTTTAATTCCACTCCTGAACCTTTGTTTTATTTCCATCATTGCTTCCTCGATGTACAGATTGAAGAGTAGGGGCGAAAGGCTACAGCCTTGTCTTACACCCTTCTTAATGCGAGCACTTCGTTCTTGATCGTCCACTCTTATTATTCCCTCTTGGTTGTTGTACATATTGTATATGACCCCTCTCCCTATAGCTTACCCCTACTTTTTTCAGAATCTCGAACAGCTTGCACCATTTTATATTGTCGAACGCTTTTTCCAGGTCGACAAATCCTATGAAAGTGTCTTGATTTTTCTTTAGCCTTGCTTCCATTATTAGCCGTAACGTCAGAATTGCCTCTCTCGTCCCTTTACTTTTCCTAAAGCCAAACTGATCGTCAGCTAGCGCATTCTCAATTTCCTTTTCCATTCTTCTGTATATTATTCTTGTAAGCAGCTTAGATGCATGAGCTGTTAAGCTGATTGTGCGATAATTCCCGCACTTGTCAGCTCTTGCCGTCTTCGGAATTGTGTGGATGATGCTTTTCCGAAAGTCAAATGGTATATCGCCAGACTCATATATTCTATACACCAACGAGAATAGTCGTTTTGTTGCCACTTCCCCCAATGATTTTAGAAATTCTGATGGAATGTTATCTATCCCTTCTGTCTTATTTGACCGTAAGTCCTCCAAAGCTCTTTTAAATTCCGATTCTAATACTGGATCCCCTATCTCTTCTAAATCGACTCCTGTTTCTTCTTCTATCACACCAGACAAATCTATCACACCAGACAAATCTTCACCCTCATAGAGGCTTTCAATGTATTCTTTCCACCTATCTGCTCTCTCCTCTGCATTTAACAGAGGAATTCCCGTTGCACTCTTAATGTTACCACCGTTGCTTTTAATGTCACCAAAGGTTGTTTTGACTTTCCTGTATGCTGAGTCTGTCCTTCCGACAGTCATATCTTTTTCGATGTCTTCACATTTTTCCTGCAGGTATTTCGTCTTAGCTTCCCTGCACTTCCTATTCATTTCATTCCTCAGTGACTTGTGTTTCTGTATTCCTGATTTTCCCGGAACATGTTTGTACTTCCTCCTTTCGTCAATCAACTGAAGTATTTCTTCTGTTACCCATGGTTTCTCCGCAGCTACCTTCTTTGTACCTATGTTTTCCTTCACAACTTCTGTGATGGCCCTTTTTAGAGATGTCCATTCCTCTTCAACTGTACTGCCTGCTGCGCTATTCCTTATTGCTGTATCTATAGCGTTCATCTACATCTACATTTGTACTCCTCAAGCCACCCAACGGTGTGTGGCGGAGGGCACTTTACGTGCCACTGTCATTACCTCCCTTTCCTGTTGCAGTCGCGTATAGTTTGCGGGAAGTACGACTGTCTGAAAGCCTCCGTGCGCGCTCTAATCTCTCTAATTTTTCATTCGTGATCTCCTCGGGAGGTATAAGTAGGGGGAAGCAATATATTCGATACCTCATCCAGAAACGCACCCTCTCGAAACCTGGCGAGCAAGCTACACCGCGATGCAGAGCGCCTCTCTTGCAGAGTCTGACACTTGAGTTTGTTTAACATCTCCGTAACGCTATCACGGTTACCAAATAACCCTGTGACGAAACGCGCCGCTCTTCTTTGGATCTTCTCTATCTCCTCTGTCAACCCGACCTGGTACGGATCCCACACTGATGAGCAATACTCAAGTATAGGTCGAACGAGTGTTTTGTAAGCCACCTCCTTTGTTGATGGACTACATTTTCTAAGGACTCTCCCAATGAATCTCAACCTGGTACCCACCTTACCAACAATTAATTTTATATGATCATTCCACTTCAAATCGTTCCTCACGCATACTCCCAGATATTTTACAGAAGTAACTGCTACCAGTGTTTGTTCCACTATCATATAATCATACAATAAAGGATCCTTCTTTCTATGTATTCGCAATACTTTACATTTGTCTATGTTAAGGGTCAGTTTCCACTCCCTGCACCAAGTGCCTATCCGCTGCAGATCTTCCTGCATTTCGCTACAATTTTAGAACTTGAAACGTATCTCGTCATTCCGTAGTACTTCCGTATCCCACTTCTTTGCGTATTGATTCTTCCTGACTAATGTCAGTGTATGTAAGCAATAAAAATTGGACACATGTTGTATGGATTAATCTATACTTCAAAGTACTAAAAAAAGTATAAGTAATATGTACAAGCAGAAGAATATCCTGGGTCGCAGGAATGGTGTTGAACGATTAGTCACCACAAAAAGAAAGAAATATTTCGCAACCCAGCGGAGCCTCTACGTAACTAAGTATAATGTTTTCACCACATTTTTCCTGAAAGAGCGCTTCAAAACGGCACCTTATGGTGCAGTTTCCTCCTCTCTAGCGGCACAACCATCCACTCATCACGCCTCCAATTTAAACGGGGGCTGAGAGGGAACGGCAAAAAGCTCCGCGCGCAGAAAGTGGTCCGTACGAATGCCCCGGCGGCAGCCAAAAGGGAAACTCATGCTAGGCCGGTAAAAACATTAGTTACGGCCGGTGTGTGTAGAGGAGTTGGAGAGGGCTCTATGGCTTGTCCGTGAGGGAGGCATGTGGGGTGGGGGGGAGGGGGGAGTGTGGGAGGCACGGAGGGAGAGACATCTGCTGAACAAACGGCCACCCTGCGTTCGCTTACAGAGTTACAAATTGGCCATCAGCGCTAGCTGCCACGTATTCTCTCATCAGCAGGGCTGTAAGCTAAACCTGTGCTGCAACTGCTACCTGCAAGCATTTTGCGATAAATAACCCGAGAAAGTGCAATTTTTCAGTTCTTATTATTCTTTCTCAAACCACTAGGCATCTGTTTCTCTCGTCCTTCCGTTCAGTGCCTCTGTTGTCAGTTATTACTTTAGATTTCATCTCTCCACCCCTTCCTTAGTATAAATATTGATCATCTCCCTTCAGTTCGCCAATTCGTAATTATTTTAGGTTTTCTACATTCATCCATTCATGTGACAATAAGAATATAATAATCCCAATTCCAAAGAAAGCAGTTGCTGACGAGCGTGAAAATTACCGAACTACCAGTTTAATAATTCTTTACGGAAAAATGGAAAAACCTGTAGATGCCGACCTCGGGGGAAGAACAGTCTCGACTCCAGGGAAATTTAGGAATACGTTAGGCAATACTGACTCTACGATTTTTCATAGAAGATAGATTAAACAAAGACGAAACCTACATCTATAGCATTTGTAGACATAGAGAAAACTTTTGACAATGTTGACTGAAATACTCTCTTTCAAATTCTAAAGAAGGCAGAGGTAAAAAACTAGGGACGAAAATCTATTTACAATTTGTACAGAAATCAGATGGCATAATAAGAGTCGAGGGGCACAAAGAAGAAGCTGTGGCTGAGAAGAGAGTGAGACAGGGTTGTAACTTATCCCCGATGTTACTCAATCTGTATGTTGAGCAAGCAGCAAAAGAAGTAAAAGAAAAATTTGTAGTAGGAATTAAATTCCAGGAATAAGAAATAAAAACGTTGATGTTTGCCGATGACATTGCAGTTTTGTCAGAGACAGCAAAGGACCTGGAAGAGCAGTTGAACGGCAATGGACAGTATGTTAAAAGAAGGATACAAGATGAACATCAACAAAAGCAAAGCGAGGATAATAGAATTTATTCGAATTAAATCAGGTAATGCAGAGGGAATTAGATTAGGGAATGAGACACTTGAAGTATTAAATGAATTTTGCTATTTGGGGAGCAAAATAACTGATGATGGTCGAAGCAGAGAAGATATAAAATGTAGACTGGCAATGGCAAGGAAAGCGTTACTGAAGAAGAGAAATTCTTTGACATCGAGTATAGATTTAAGTGTCAGGAAGACCTTTCCGAAAGTATTTGCATGAAGTGTAGTCTTGAATGGAAGTGAAACATGGACGATAAACAGTTTAGGCACGAAGAGAATATAATATTCTGAAATGTCATGCTACAGAAGAATGTCCAAGATTTGATGGGTAAATCACGTAACTAGTAAGGATGTACTAAATAGAATTGGAGAAGAAGGGCTCGGATGTAGAGCTCATTCTGAGGCATCGACAGATCACCAATTTAGTACTGGACGGAAGTGGGGAGGATAAAAATCGTAGAGGGAGACCAAGAGATGAATACACTAAGCAGATTCAGAAGGATGTAGGTTTCAGTAGGTACCGGGAGATGAAGAAGCTTGCACAGGATAGAGCAGCATGGAGAGCTGCATCAAACCAGTCTCTGGACTGAAGACCATAACAAGAACAACATTTTTTCTTGCATTCCTTCATGAGTCCATTTATGCTTTAGAGTGCTAGTCCCTGAACGATTGTTGTATTCTGTATCATGTCACATAATCTTTTGCCAGTTGCTAAGTCTAAAAAACACAATATGAAAACCTTTTATTCTTCGATTCTTTTTTCCAAATGTCATGGGCCAGTGGCGAAGGGGCAGTGTGTTTAACTAGTAATCAAAACGTCTAGTTCCTGGGTTCTCACTTACCCACTGACAAAAATTTTCTATTAAAACCATCAGCAGTGACTGACGAATACTTTCAGTATCAGGGGTCACCTTTGTTCTGCCAACGGTCTTGTCAAAGAGGGTTGTGAAGAGAACAGATATTCAGACCAATCACTTTCCCATGGGGTTGGAAAACATACTTGAAACGTGGAAGAATCAGTAATGATCACCGGCATGACGATGCAGTACAAATTGAAAATTATTGCATTAAAGACACTCAGTATGCATCCACGAACGTGCAGCCTGCAGTTGCGAAAGGGTGATGATAGTCTCTCCATTGGCGAATGATACCGATTTAGTCCCCCATTGCCGGCCGCGGTGGCCGAGCGGTTCTAGGCGCTTCAGTCCGGAACCGCGCTGCTGCTACGGTTGCAGGTTCGAATCCTTCCTCGGGCATGGATGTGGGTGATGTCCTTCGGTTAGTTAGGTTTAAGTAGATCTAAGTTCTAGGGGACTGATGGCCTCAGATGTTAAGTCCCATAGTGCTCAGAGGCATTTGAACCATTAGTCCATTCAGATCTCCGGGAGGGGCATCGTTATGGGAGGTGACCAAGAGAAAAGAATGGAATAACCAAGCGAATGAGTAACGCTTAATAAGTCGGAGCGTGGAAAGTCAGGAGTTTGAATGCGGTAGGGAAGTCAGTGAATTGAAATGGAAAGAGATAAGGATATTGATGTATGTGAGGTATTATCAACAGCAGTATAAAATGGTAGGATGGGAGTACGTATTATATGAGGTTACTGAACAAGCAGTTCGTATATTATAGGAAATGAAAATATATTAGGTATGGGGGGATTGGAATGCAGTAGTACGGGAAGGAACAGAAGAAAGAGTTGCAAAATATTTGGATTGGTAGTAGGAATAAGAGAGGGGAAAGACTAAAGTAGGTCTGCAAAAAATTTCACCTAGTAACAGCGATCACACAATTCAAAGATTATTAGTCCAGAAAGTACACGTAGAGATAAGGTATCCTTAGAGATAACCAAAGATTCTGTCTGGATTACATCATGGGCAGAGAGAGATTCCGAAATCGTATATTGGATTTTACGGCGTACTCGGGAGCAGATACAGACATGGCTCACAATTTAGTAATAATTAAGAGTAATTTGGAGTTTAAGGAACCCGTCCGAAAAAATCAACGTGCAAAAGAAGTCGGATCCTGAAATACTGAAGAATACTGAAACATATTTTAAGTTGCCTGAGGCTATAAATACAGCGATAGTGAATGCTACAAAAATGCAATTCAGTTGAACAGGAATAGGCATCTCTGAAAACGCCAGACATGGAAATTGGACAGACAGATATATGTCAATAGAAGATAGCATCCAAGACAATTTGCGCACCCGAAGAAATAATCGTACACAAATTCACAGAGGAAAAAAGAAAGTACAAAAATATTCAGTGAAATTAAGAAATACAGAAACATATTTCATTTAGGAATGTAATAAATAGAAAGCGCAGGAAAGACAAGGCGAAATAGTAGGGTGTAATATTAGCGATATGAAAGGGGACAAGCGCATGTGGGCAGTATTAATGAACGCGACTGAACCGCTGCATTATTTACAGAGGTCGTCTAAGAGTATAGAGCACGTATAAAGAGCCTGCGTTCGGAAAGCCGATTGCTCGAATAGACCTGCTTGTTGAGTGTTTGGGATACACAACAGGTCTGATGAAGGGAAGCCACCGAAGTAATTCAGAACCGCGTACTAGATTTGTTAGCGGTCGATTTTATCAGTGCGAGTGTGTTACGGAATTGCTTAGTGAGCTTCGATGGGAATCTCTGGAGAGAAGAAATCGACATCTCTGCGAAAGGTATAGGTGGAAGCTAAGAGAAACGTCATAAGCGGCAGACTGCAGAATGTTCGTACTGCCTCCAACGCACACCTAGCGTAATGACAGTAACGAATTTAGTTCTCCTTCAGAAGGAGACATGAGATTTATTTCCGTCGCTCTGTATACAAGTGGAGCAGGAAGATGATGAATTAGCGTCGCTACAAACTTCCGTCGACCTGGCACTCTGCAGAATACGTACGTAGACGTATTCAGAGGGAGAACTGAAAGATTTTGATGCGTACTGGACATTATTACTCGCTCTGAAGAAGAACTAACACTTGCATTGCAGCGTCAGATACTTCGGACGTAGTTAGTGTTGAAAAAGCTTGGCAGTGTTGGAACCATAACTAATGAGGTACTTTAATGGTTCTGTCCTGAATAAGCAGTTGTTGTGCTTGTATAAGTTTGTTTTTCTGGCTTGAGTTTCATATTCATTTGCGATTCTGATGAAGCAGACTTTTGCATATCAGAGTTGGGTTTCCTCGGCTTCTCTGTGGATATGGACGATGGGCCTATAATAGCGGTCATTAAGTGTACCCCATGTTGCCAAAGATGTTAAGAGTTAGTTGTTCCGCGCAGGCACAAAGCAACAGTGAAAGAAGCTACGATTTTCACTCTGTTCTTGTAATTGACTAGTACCAATGGTTGAAACGTCGGAGTGATAGTAAGTTAGTTAATTACATGTTTCATAAATCACTTGATCGATCCTTTTATCGAAATGATGTGGAACGAGTCAATTTACAGGATTTGTATAAATGATTGTTTTAACATTCATGAAATCATTGTCGTTTTATTCACGCTCTTGCAACTACACTTAACAACAAGTTTATGGTAGCAGTGATTAAATTTTTGCAGCTATCAGTAGAAAATACGACCAATTCAAACCATTCTGCCATATTCACAATACTGCTGTGCACAGAGACCATACGTTGTTAAGTTTTTTAGCGATGTGCCTTGATTGAGCCATGTCAAATTTTGTTAGACGCTTGTTTAGACATACGTCGACCACTATGAACAAATTTTAGCAACAATTTAAGTAATGGTTTTCATTATCTACCTTTTCATATATTAAATGTTCAAACATTTATTCAGATGTGTATAGTACGTAACAGTTATATCACTGTACACCAATATGCACTTATACAAATGGCGGTAGTATAGGGTACATAAGGTATAAATGGGTCATATATTACCCCAGCTGTCATTTGTACTCAGGTGATTCATTTGGCCGGCCGGAGTAGCCAAGCGGTTGTAGGCGCTACAGTCTGGTGCCTCGCGACCGCTACGTTCGCAGGTTCGATTCCTGCCTTGGACATGGATGTGTGTGATGTCCTTAGGTTTGTGAGGTTTAAGTAGTTCTAAGTTCTAGGGGACTGATGACCTCAGATGTTAAGCCCGATAGTGGTCAGAGCCATTTGAACAATTTTTTTTATTCATTTGAACAGGTTTTAAACGCTATTATGGGCGCAGGATGGGAATTAATAGACGTTGAACGCGAGTGTTAGTTGGAGCTAGGCGCATGGGAGATTCCGTGTCGGAAATCATTAGGGAATTCAATATTCCGAGATCCACAGCGTCACTAGTGTACCGAGAATACCACATTTCCGGCATTACCTCTCACCACGGACTGCGCAGTGGTTCAAAAATGATTCAAATGGCTCTGACAAGGGAACCTCCCTATCGCACCCCCCTCAGATTTAGTTATAAGTTGGTACAGTGGATAGGCCTTGAAAAACTGAACACAGATCAATCGAGAAAACAGTAAGAAGTTCTGTGGAACTATAAAAAAAATTAGTAAAATATACAAACTGAGTAGTCCACTCAAAGATAGGCAACATTAAGGACAAGGTGACTCAAGGAGCGCCGTGGTCCCGTGGTTAGCGAGAGCAGCTACGGAACAAGAGGTCCCAGGTTCAAGTCTTCCCTCGAGTGAAAAGTTTAATTTTTTATTTTCAGTATATGTCACAAACTCTTATGTTTTCATCACTTTTTTGGGAGTCATTATCACATACACAAGAAAACCTAAATCGGGAAAGGTAGAAGAATCTTTTTACCCATTCGCTAAGTGTACAAGTTAGGTGGGTCGACAACATTTTCCTGTCATGTGACGCACATGCCGTTACCAGTGTCGTATAGGATATATCAGACGTGTTTTCCTGTGGAGGAATCGGTTGACCTATGACCTTGCGATCAAATGTTTTCGGTTCCCATTGGAGAGGCACGTCCTTTCGTCTACTAATCGCACGGTTTTGCGGTGCGGTCTCAAAACACAGACACTAAACTTATTGCAGTGAACAGAGACGACAATGAACGAACGGACAGATCATAACTTTGCGAAAATAAAGAAAGTAAAATTTTTAGTCGAGGGAAGACTTGAACCAAGGACCTCTCACTACGCAGCTGCTCACGCTAACCACGGGACCACGGTGCTCCGGAGCTCATAAGCTCCTTCATGTTGCCAATCTTGCGCATGGACTACTCAGTTTGTATATTTTACTACTTTTTTTCATAGTTCCACACAACTTCTTCCTGTTTTCTCCATTGATCTGTGTTCAGTATTCAAGGCCTTCCACTGTGCCAACTTATAACTAAATCTGAGTGTGGTGCGATGGGGAGGTTCCCTTGTGAGCACTACGCGACTTAACTTCTGAGGTCATCAGTCGCCTAGAACTTAGAACTAATTAAACCTAACTAACCTAACGACATCACACACGTCCATGCCCGAGGCAGGATTCGAACCTGCGACCGTAGCGGTCGCTCGGCTCCAGACTGTAGCGCCTAGAACTGCACGGCCACTCCAGCCGGCGACTGCGCAGTGGCCGACGGCCTTCTCCGAGAGAAGCGACATTTGCGTAGAGTTGCCAGTGTTAACAGACAAGCAACAACGAGCGAAATAACAGCGGGAATCGACGTGGGGCGTAAAACGAACGTATCCGTTAGGACAGTGCGGTGAAATATGGCAGTGATGGGTTATGGTAGCAGACGACAGACGCGAGTTCTTCGCTAACAGCACGACATCGCCTGCTGTGCCTTTCCTGGGCTGGTGGCCATATCGGTCGAACCCTAGACAACTGGAAAGCGGTAGCCTTGTCAAATGAGTCAGGACTCCAGTTGCTAAGACCTGATGGTAGGGTTTGAGTTTGCCGCAGACCCCACGAGGCCACGGACGCAAGTTGTCAACAAGGCACTGTCGAATCTGGTGGTGGTTCCATAATGATGTGGGCTGTGTTTACATGGAACGCACCAGGCTCTCTGGTTCAGCCGAACCGATCGTTGGCTGGAAATTGACATGTTCGGTTAGTTGGAGACCATTTGCAGCCATTCATGGACTTCATGTCCCCAAACGACGATGGAATTTATAAGGATGAAAATGCGCCATGTCACCAGAACACAGAACATTCTGGACAATTTGAGCAAATGATTTGCCAGCCGGATCGCCCGACAGGAATCGCATAGAATATTTATGGAACATAATCTAGAGGTCAATTGGCGCACAAATTCCCGCTTTTGGTAACACTTTCGCAATTATGGGCGGCTATAGCTGCAGCAAAGCGCAGTATTTCTCCAGGGGACTTCCATGGACCTGTTGAGTCCATGCCACTTCGAATTGCTGCACTACGCCGGGCAAAAGATGGTCCAACACGATATTAGGAGTTATCAAATGGGTCAAATGGCTCTGAGTAATATGGGACTTAACTGCTGAGGTCATCAGTCCCCTAGAACTTAGAGCTACTTAAACCTAACTAACATAAGGACATCACATACATCCATGCCCCAAGCAGGATTCGAACCTGCGACCGTAGCGGTCGCGCAGTTCCAGACTGTAGCTATAACCCGGCCGGCCATTAGGAGATCTCCCATGACTTTTATCACCTCAGCGTAGACCATCCATGGAAACTGCCTGACCCATTGAAGAAAACCAGTGGCCTTGATTAGACTGACAACACATATTATTATTTTTCAAATACTCCGTTAACGGTGAATATTCAAGGCTCCTGTGCCTACTGCAGTAAAATGTAAACAATGGTGTCAATTCATACTGAAAATAGAATATTTATCACAACATCTGAGAATTTTGCTTGATATTTTCTTTAAGCGGCCCATCGATAGCAAGCTTGCTCCACTATTTAATGTTGACATATAAGTTATTTGCCACGTTTTTTTACACAAGAGATTATGGATGCAATGGATCTAACGACCGACCGAGAGATTTTATGAGAGAGGGCGTATGTACAGACATGCTTCTCCGCATTGTCCCTACAAAACAAACCCTCGTCCATTTGCTCTCTCCTCCTGCCTCTCCCAGGAACATACATCAAACTACCCCGAAATTGCTAGAATGAATGAACTGTGTCTGTATCCAGTACCTTAGACCAGAATTCACTGCCACACTTGTTGTTTGGCTGACTAATCTCAGACTGGCAGTTCCATAGCAGGCATACTCATAACTGAGCTATGTAACTTCCGAAACCTTCAAACGTCTGTGAATATAAAGCACTGCCCAAAACGAAAAGAAACAATCCAGAGGCATCAAATTACAAAAGTAGACTGTAGCAAGTCACATCGTTTAAGCATTTAGGAGCAATAAGCAATATGCAATATGAACTATATTGAAATCTTAAAATCGGTAGTAAGCATGCAGAATTAAAGATGTGGATTTGTTGGTAGGGTTCTGGAAAACTGTGTTGCTTCTGTAAAGGAAATGACGTGGCGTAACGTTTGTTGAGATTCTGGTGATAATTTCTGAACGTAGACGCACTGCTGTGTGATCCACAAGTGGAGGAAGATCGTACTCTTACCTCATAGAAAAGCTGTTTGGAGTCTATATGACAAAAGCAATAACTTAATTGTATTATTTTACATCTTCAGCAGTGGAATTTTTCGGTACAAAGAAAACTTTTAAGAAAATCATGTAAGGACACAGTTTTAGTTAATATGTCCCACAGGCATCAAAAAAATGGTTCAAATGGCTCTGAGCACTATGGGACTCAACCGCTGTGGTCATAAGTCCCCTAGAACTTAGAACTACTTAAACCTAACTAACCTAAGGACAGCACACAACACCCAGCCATCACGAGGCAGAGAAAATCCCTGACCCCGCCGGGAATCGAACCCGGGAACCCGGGCGTGGGAAGCGAGAACGCTACCGCACGACCACGAGATGCGGGCACAGGCATCAAAGTACTGGATTATCGATTTTCATGTTCATCTTTTTATACAGTTAGTGATTCAGTCGAGCCGAGGGGAAGCAATCAGAACGTAGAGTTAGAAGCGTCCCCTTACCTGTTTCAGTATGAAACAGGAGATTCACACGGAGGCTGAACAAAGTCTGTGAAGAGTGATGAATATTAATCAGTAATATGGGCGAAGAAACTTTCATTAGAAGTTACTAGAGAGACAGAGTTCTGATTAAGAGTGACTAAAGTTATCATCCGTATAAAAATAATAATAAGCTGTAATTGTCATATGCGATGGTTTTTAACAAAATATTTTTGATTTATACTGGGAACAATGCTGAGTGACAGAACCTATGTTGAAGACGATACTGTAACAATAGTTCGTTACTAGTGTAAAATCATTGGTGTTAAGGTACTTGTCAAATAAACGAACATATTTATGTATATTGTTCAGTATGAGTTACTGAGTCTAAATCATACTATTAGATAGATCTTACGAGAAGAAGAGAGCTCCGCCCGCATCTCGTGGTCGTGCGGTAGCGTTCTCGCTTCCCACGCCCGGGTTCCCGGGTTCGATTCCCGGCGGGGTCAGGGATTTTCTCTGCCTCGTGATGGCTGGGTGTTGTGTGCTGTCCTTAGGTTAGTTAGGTTTAAGTAGTTCTAAGTTCTAGGGGACTGATGACCATAGATGTTAAGTCCCATAGTGCTCAGAGCCATTGGAACCATTGGAAGAAGAGAGCTCCGAATGATCATAGACAAAACAAGGCCACCAGAGTAGCAATCGTCCCCAGAATTATTGAGATCATTGGTGGAGGCAAACTTTGACAAAACTGTTCTACCTGGTGTGCAGTATACGAGTATATGAGATAGGCGGAGTGCCACAGAATTAAAGACGAATTAGTACTTCAAATTCTAACGGAGGCAGGTGTTAACGAGTGCGAATATGAGGAAGCTACCAACGTAATCAGTCATGGTTACAAAATACTGACACGGTTTATGGAAGGAAGAATGGAAAAAATGGGAGAAGCCGATCATGGCGAGGATCAGTTCGGGTTCATGGAGAAGGTAGTAAAACGCGAGGCAATCCCTCCCCAAGATTTATGTTAGACAGTAGGATCACGACAGATAAATATACGACTGAAGTCTTTGTAGAGTCACAGAAAACATTGTTCCTGTTGACTGGACAACGCTGTTTGAAAGTGTGAAGGTAGCAGACATAAAATACAGGGAATAAAAAGTTGTTCACAACATGAACTGGGCCAAGACTACAGTCATAAGTGTTACGTCTGTACACCGAACAAGCTGTGAAGGGAACATTTTCTCTTTAGGGAAAACAAAGAAAAACACTGAAGTTTTTCATTCTGTCAGCAACAGTAAAGAACTTGAAAGACCATATGAATTTAAGAAGAACATCAATTAAAGTAAAACAAGGATAATGAAGTGTAGTCCCCATTTGTTGGTGCGTTCATTCCTACACATATCGCGGTTGGAAACAGCAGTCCATAATGTGATGGGCACTACGTCCTTGACAACCCTTGACATTGCTAACCGTCCCCAGACGATTGAACCCTTTCTGAGGACATTATGGGCCTGCAAGCGCAATGAACGTGATTGAACCCATGTTGAGTCTACTATAGCCACAATTTTTGCTCTGTTAGGTGCCGCTAAAAATCACTCGGAGTAATATGAACGTTATCTGACAAATCAAACGGTGTTTACGCTTTCACAGCTCTTCTGTGGTGTGATCACAGAGGGCTGTGACATTGACAAACGTGTGAATAAAATGGTGATGGATTCCTCTAACATCTCCCAGTTCTGCAACATCCTCGGCGTCGTCTTTGCAGCTTTATTGAGCACTTCAAAAATGAGCATGCACATAGACAGCTTGTGACGGATTCTTAGGCCATCTGCAGGCGGTAGCAAAAAGAAAAAAGAAAATGCGATTTCATAGTATTTTATCTGACTGTTGGACTGAACGCCCCTCAAATATGTCCTTGCTCTATTTGTATCCAAAGATACAGCGGTGTTTGAATGTGCCATGCACATTTTTCTTAGAGAATTTCTAATGTCATCTTTGGAAGAAGCTCGAATTCACTCAGCATTTACTTTATTCTTCGGGACACACTTACACTCCTGGAAAATGAAAAACGTACACATTGACGAAAATGAATAAGATCTGCTATACTTGCACTGGATACTACGAGGGGGCGGTGCGTGCGATGGTCAAACGCGCAGCGGGCACGCCAGGAACCGCGTTATCAGTGGTGGAATGTTGCTGCCTGCGCGGCGGTTCCTCTCCGCCAGAGCCACCAGTGGCACCCTGTTTGCCGTAGCGCACGGACCTCCGTTTGTCTCTGCAACATTGTTAGCATGCCGCTACAGCCCGCGGGAGATCGGGTGCACGTACCGCAGAAATGCGGAACACGCGGGTTGTGAGGTCTCCACAGTACCTCGATGGTGTCGGCAGTGGTCAACAGAAGGTGCACGTGCCCGTGGAGCCGGGTCCGGACAGCGGCGACGCACAGGTGCACCCCGAGACCGTCGCATCCTGCGAAGTGCCATAATTGACCCCAGCGTCACTTTACAACAACTTAGGGATACCGTTACTCCAGGGATTTCACCGACAACCGCAACCGCCTACAAGAAGCAGGGCTACTCTCACGCATGCCGTTAGGGCGTCTTCCACTCACGCCGCAACATCGTCCAGCCCGCCTCCAGTGGTGTTGCGAGAGCGCCCTTATGGAAGGACGAAAGGAGAGTCGGTTTTGCTTTGGTGCCAATGAAGGTCGTACGCGGATGTAGAATCGTTGCAGGTGAGCGCCAGAATCAGGAGTATGTACGAAAGAGGAACAAAGGTCCAACACCCACCCGGCATCGGGCCGTACACCTCTGGTAATCATCGAGGGAGCATTGAACAGTGAATAGTCCATTCAAGCCATCATCCAACCCATCATGCTACAGTTCATGGACCGGCAAGGTGAAGTGCTTTTCCAACAGGACAATGCACGTCCACACGTATCCCGTGGCATCCAACATCCTCACAAAGGTGTACGTCAAGTATCCTGTCCAGCATGATCCCCGGATCTGTCCACAATTGGGCATGTTGGGAGAGGATGAAACGTCATCTTGAGTGGTCAACACGTCCAGCATGATCTGTGGCCCAACTGAGGCACCAGGTGGAAATTCCAAGCAGGCCATTCCTCAAGACTCCATTCGGCACCTCTACGATAGTCTCCATGGGAGAATTGCAGCCTACATTGCTGCAAAACTAGGGTATACACGGTAATTGCGCTGACATTGTGCACGCTCTGTTGATTGTACTCATGTGCGTATGGCTTCGTGTGTGTGATCGTGTGTTGTATACGTCCTCAAGAACGTGTCAATAAAATTTCCTCCTGCTTGGGCGAAGGATTCATGGTGTTCGTTTCTCATTTTCCTGGAGTGTATTTAGCGTGTGACCTACAGTACGTCTTTGATTCTGTCGCATATTCTCAGCCATATATCCTCGTTCTGAATGCTTTAAGACATGAGAAAAGGAGACACATTCAGCAAATATCGCATGGCTAAGGGTGTGCAATATCTCAGGCGCAATCGGGTGAAGACAATTTAGAAAGGCGAACGTCACGAGATACAATATATGTCTCCACTTTCGCTTTTATTTCTCGATCTTACAGCTACTTATGAAGGAAGTGCATCACATTTTACTACCTTCTCTGCGCGATAACAATGGAGATACTATCAAAGACAGTGCTGCCAAAGCAGAGTTACTAATCACAGCCTTCCGAAATGACTTCACAAAAGAAGACGAATTAAATATTCCAGAATTCGAATCGAGAACAGCTGCCAACATGAGTAACGGAGAAGTAAATATCTTCGGAGTAGTGAAGCAACTCAAATGACTTAGTAAAAGCAAGTCTTCTACTCCAGACTATACCAATTAGGTTCCTTTCCGAGTATGCTGATGCATTAGCTCAATACTTAACAATCATATACAACCGTTCGTTCGACGAAAGATCCGTACCCAAAGACTGAAAAATAGCACAGGTAACACCAATATTCAAAAAAGATAGTAGGAGTAACCCAATAAATTACAGGCCAATATCGTTAACGTCGATATGCAGCAAGATTTTAGAACGTATATTGTGTTCGAACATTGTGAATTACCTCTAAGAAAACGGTCTATTGACACACAGTCAACATGGGATTGGTAAACATCGTTCCTGTGAAACACAACTAGCTCTCTATTCACATGAAGTGCTGAGTGATATTGACAAGGATTTTCAGATCGATACCGTATTCCTGGATTTCCGGACGCTTTTGACGCTGTACCACACAAGCGACTTGTAGTGAAATTGCATACTTATGGAAAATCGTCTCAGTTATGTAACTGGATTTGCGATTTCCTGTCAGAGAGGTCACAGTTCGTAGTAACTGACGGAAAGTCATCGAGTAAAACAGAAGTGATTTCGGGCGTTCCTGAAGGTAGTGTTTTAGGCCCTTTGTTGTTCCTTATCTATATAAACGATTTGGGAGACAGTCTGAGCAGCCATCTTCGGTTGTTTGCAGGCGAAGCTGTAAAGTCATCAGAAGATCAAAACAAACTGCAAAACGATTTAGAAAACATATCTTAATGGTGCTAAAAGTGGCAGTTGACCCTAAATAACGAAAAGTGTGAGGTCATCCACATGAGTGCTAAAAGGAACTCGTTATACTTCGGTTACACGACATATCATTCTAATCTAAAAGCCGTAAATTCAACTAAATACTTAGGTCTTACAATTACGAACAGCTTCAATTGGAAAGAACACATAGAAAATGTTGTGGGTAAGGCTAACCAGAGGCTGCGTTTTATTGGTACTACACTTAGAAAATGTAACAGACCTACTAAGGAGACTGCCTACACTACGCTTGTCCGTCCCCTTTTAGAATACTGCTGCGCGGTGTGTGATCCTTAACAGATAGGACTGACGGAGTACATCGAAAAAGTTCAAAGAAAGGCAGCGCGTTTTGTATTATCGCGAAATATGGGAGAGAGTGTCACAGAAATGATACAGGATTTGGGCTGGAAAAAATTAAAGAAAGGCGTTTTTCGTTGCGACGGAATCTTCTCACGAAATTCCGATCACCAACTTTCTCCTGTGAATGCGACAATACTTTATGTACACCGACCTACATAGGGAGGAACGATCACCACGATAAAATAAGGGAAATAAGAGCACGTACGGAAAGATATAGGTATTCAATCTTTCCGCGAGCTATACGAGATTGGAATAATAGAGAATTGTGAAGGTGGTTTGATGAACCCTCTGCCAGGCACTTAGATGTGATTTGCAGAGTACCCATGTACATGTAGATGTGGACACCGTTCAGTTTTTGACACTCGTTTTGTTGGCGATTCATCGCTCCTACCTCTTTGACGGTGGAACAGCTTGCTGTTGAACGATTCACTATGTCACCCACGCTCATGGAGGATTTACTAATGTTGGATGGTAAACAGCGTTGTCATCAGCGCCCTTTCTCAAGAAAGCGGCGCCGGTTCAAGAGTAGTTATTGTAGTTGAAAGGTAAAGCAAAGGATACAAACTACGGCCGTAGTCACATAAGATTTCACACAGTCTCCGATGTAGCTATTCATACGACTGTCATACGTTAATAATATTAATAAAACAGTGGATGGATATTAACATGGCTGGTTATCGCGGAAGTAATAGGATGAGCCAGCCACCCAAAAGCATATTAAACCGTCCACCACTTAAATTGGACAGGAGTCCAGACGCTACGTAAAATGTCAACAATTTACTTAGTATTGTTTCATCATTACCTAAAATTGAGGCAAGTCCCTCGGCAACCTACAGGCTTCCTGCATCCTCGTGACAGTATACAAAACAAAAGACGTGGAAACAAGGTGCACCGTATGTGTGATGCGGAAAACACTACATTCCGGTGGGTCTCCTTGCTGCAGGAGATACGCTGATGTCATTGTCCAGTGTCCAGCACGAAGACGACTGAGCACTAATTCTTCCCTTCTTGAAGTTCGAAGCCATCTTTGACCGATTGCAGCTCTTTGTTGGCCACTTCCAACCACTGCCTCTCCCATTCAGCCAATAATCATTGTCACACGTGACACGACAGCCTGTAGGGTGACGTCAAGGTGACCTGCGGTATTCTCCTGGAAGCCGGCTTTCGCTGGTGCACGAGGTAGCTGCTGCCACTCCTGAAAGTCACAGAGTAACAGCTCCCCCCACCAATCATTGTTGGGGAGGAAATAAAGTACGCATTGCTTTATTGCTTAACTACTACTAGGGCGCAGGTCAGTGCAATACTGAATCAATTTGTGACCAGTTTAGTAATCTGTCTCAGTGATGATTATGCTTGAGAAAAGTGTTTGCTGGGCAGTTGCACAAAGAAGAAAACATGTAGAAAAGCGTTTATCCACCTGAACACGCCTCAAACTGTTACTCAAAGTTTGAAGTCATTTCGCGGTCTTTACATGGTATTTCTTCTTGTTCCATTTCCGGTTGAAAGAACGCTTATTTCTCGAGTTTAGGAATGGAGAGGCAGATGAAAGGACCCTGAGATGGTCACCACAGAATGAGGCTGCTTAGAAGACCAATCCTTGGTTACTGCTCGTGTGGTGAGAACCATACGAAACTCGATTAACAGAAAAGGTAGAAGAGGTTCAAAGGAGATCTACATCGTACATCAAGCGTAAATTTAGCTCACGTGGACTCCATTAGAAACGTTCAACACACTGCAGTGAGAGACGCTATAAGAATGTCCATGTGCTTCCCGGATAGCCTTACTCACGAAATGCCGTATTTGGGCAAGAAACGCGTTACCACACACACCTCACGCTGTAATTACGACGGTTGTATTTTTATATGCCTATACGCAATCTTTTACTAATCTTATCTTCATGGTTCCCCACGGAATTAAAACTCTGAACTAACTATGCATATGGATATCATCCTGAAAACTCCCATTTGTTTCCCGTGATTGATTGTGCCACATATCGTGTTTCCCGTTATGAGTTATTCCGTATTTCTGCAATACCATTTTCCGATTATAGCAAACGCACGGTTTTCCTTTGCGTCATTCACCATGTATGTCCTAATCTCTCCGTGTCCAAGACTTCTGTTGATCTCACACGCTTCATGAGTATTTCCTGACAACTATTATATACGTCTTATAAACAATAGCTCTGGTATACGAACTAAACTTTTAAAGTGCCCAAAACAAGTGACAACATTCACCTGCCCCAGTAGTTTTTATATCATGTGAGCCATAATTGTCAAACATACGCATAAACTCTATGCTCTATAGCTGCCTGTACAAATGTTATTCGCTGAATATATTATCGATAACATATACTGATGTCAGCAGCTAATGTCAATATATGACAGTAACTATTACTACTTATGATACGTTCACTACATCTCTATTACACAGGATCTGTATTTTTGCACCAGCACTGAGATAGCTTTCGTCACAACCAGTGTATTAGCATTAGTCCAAATCCAGTTTCAAAACATAGCCACTAACAACATTTACTCACTCAATTCATCGCAGTTACCGCGGCCGAACCCAATACAAGTTATGTTATCGGCTCTTCTTTACCATACAAAGGTTTTCTGTAGCATATTGAAGCTATTCGATATATTGAGCTGACGAACACGTCGATTCGCTTTTTGCGGGAGGAATGCACTGCACTACGTCTCCAATAACAACAATTCCATTCATCCTGTTTCCAATTGAATACTTACGCTGGAAATGGTGTACCATTTCCAGTATTTGCTGAGAAAACTGAGAGAAAATTTGGAACTATCATAAAGTTGCACTATTTCGCAGAAAATTTTTAGATTGTTTGTGCACTACACAATAACGTGAATCCTGGCGAAACTTCGATTAGATGATGGAACATCTTCTTTACAAATTTCAGATTATGTTTGATAAGTAGGAGGTCAGTGCTACAAATATAGCTCCTGCTCAACAAAAACTTGAAAATGATGTTGATAGGCTTCTAGAAATCATTTATGTTACCTGCAAAAATTTTTCGCTGCTGGATGCTTGTCTAAAATGCTCTCGGTCTTCGAGTCACAGGTAATTTTATTAGAAATTCTAGCTTTCGAAAATTCGCAGCAACTTTATAATCTGAGGAATGGCGAGGTCGAACTTACATCTCTTATACCTGGTGTCTCGGGGGGAATAGTAAATACAATAGGAGGTGACTGTCGTTTATTTTTATTTTTATTTCTTCATCCAGGGATAATCTTCCAATGTTACAGGATTTATTACTGTAATATAATGGAAATACATGGAAGCGCCAAAGAAACTGGTATGGATATGCGTATTCACATGCAGAGATACGTAAACAGGCAGAATACTGAGCTGCCGTCTGAAACGCCTATATAAGACAATAAGTGTCTGGCGCAGTGGTTACATCGCTTACTGCTGCTATAGTGGCAGGTTATCAAAATTTATGTGAGTTTCACAGTGGTGTTACAGTCACGCACGAGCGACGGGATACAGCATCTCTGACGTAGCGATGAAGTGGAGGTTTTCCTGTACGACCATTTCACGAGTGTATCGTGAATATCAGGAATCGTATAAAACATCAAATCTCCGACATCGTTGCGGCCGGAAAGAGATCTTGCAAGAATGGGACCAACGACGACTCAAGAGAATCGTTCAACGTGACGAAACTGCAGCCCTTCGGCAAACTGCTGTAAATTTCAATGCTGGCCCATCAACAAGTGTCAGCGTGCGAACCGTTGAATGGAACAGCAGATATATGGACTTTGTGACCCGAAAGCCCAGTCGTGTACCCTTGATTATTGCACGACACAAAGCTTTAACAAATTTTGCAAAAACAGACATAATGTCTTATGGGATAACAGCAATCAGTGATTTTATAATGTTACTTAAAATCCGTCTTGATTGCAAATTTTTTATTCATATGACCGGTTTCGGTTCATTCAGAACCATCTTCAGATCTGATATTTCAGTTACAGGAGTAACCCGTCCAAATCCAGCAACTTTCACATGCTGCGTCACGATCATCAGCCTAGTGCAGCAAAAATGTGACTCAGCCCAAGAACCGACACGTTTCCATTAATCGACGCTCAAATCTCGATGGTCCCGTGCACACTGCAATCGTAACTGACGATGTCCGGGTGGTCTGCTGCGGAACTCCTTGTTCAACAGTGTACGATGAACGGTGTGCTCCGAAACATTTGTGCATGCACCACCAATGTCTTTCGGCAGAGATACCACAGATCACCATCTGTCCTACGCTACATAGCAGACAAGCCCCTGAATCCCATGTTCTGTGAAGAGTCACGGACGTCCAACCGTTTAGCGGCTAACGGTAGTTTCACTGTCCTACCTCTTTTCGTAGATGCTCAGGGCTGTAGCACGTGAACATTTGACGAGCTTCACCGCTTTTGAGATACTCGTTCACATGTTCTGTATAATGATACTCTGTCCTTTGGTAAAGTCGCTTATTTCAATGGATATGTCTAGTTGAAACCCGTATCTTCGCTAGTGTCACCGCCGTACCTGTCTGCTCCGCTTACATTCTTTTCTTGCGCGTCCGTGTCCACAACGCCTTCATGTGGCATCAAATGTCGCGGTGGTCATAATGTTTTGACTTACCACTGGTTCTTCTATGAGGTTAGGAGAAGAGGTCGGCCGTGACGTTTTTGAAGGAACCATTCCCTAGAATGATTTAGAAAAACATCTCGTATATAATGTTCTGACACCTGCACTCCATTTTGTTGCTCTCTCTTGTGCAGTGTTGTCTGATTTATACATAATTTTCTCCAGGTAATTTATTTTATAAATCGTAGATTTGCTCTTCATCAATGCATACACTTAAGGACATACGCTGGTGATTCCTTATTCAGGAACATGGTGCTATGTTCCTTGAAGTAACACCACTCTGTTCGGGAAACAGACTCTGGGCCCAAAAACATGCAACTATATCAAATGCATGTCATCATATCCTCTCCTCCATGCACCTGAAAAACTGGGTCTGCGTCCCTGCTAAATGAGTGAGATGTTGAACTCAGGAGAATGACATAACGTTGCTATCGAGGAATAGAGACATTGGTACATGATTCTCTTGTAAAAGATTTGCAATGTCATCATGCAGAATGAGATTTTCACTCTGCAGCGGAGTGTGCGCTGATATGAAACTTCCTGGCACATTAAAACTGAGTGCCGGGCCGAGACTCGAACTCGGGACATTTTACTTTCGCGGGCAAGTGTTGTACCAACCTTTTTTTTATCTTTATTGAACAAACGGAGAGTACATATATATACACAAAGCAACAGTTCTTCAAGGTACCAATTAAACATATACGAATGAAAGATAGGTAAACATATTATTAGACTAACGTTAAATACAACAAAATATAACATATCCTGTTTTCTTCTTTTTTATTTTTTTATTTTTTTATTTTTTAATGATTTTTAATGAACAAACTAAAAGTACATATATATTCACTATGAAAGAGTTCTTCAAGGTACCATTTAAACATATACAAATGACTGTTAGTTAAACAAAAAAATATTTAAAAAAACATTAAATACAACAAATTATAACATATTCTGTCTTCTTCCTTTTTTTAAAATTTGTTTATTCGGTCGATGCATATACTGTGTGCCATCAACTGAGCTACCCAAGTACGACTCACGCCCCGTCCTCACAGCTTTACTTCTGCCAGTACCTCGTCTCCTACCTTAGAGCACTTGTCCGCGAAAGGCAAAGGTCCCGAGTTCGAGTCTCGGCCCGGCACACAGTTTTAATCTGCCGGGAAGTTTCAATGTCCTCATGTATTGTTTTGTGACGTGGTGTTATAATTATTCCCTTTGATTACGAATTACTGCTTGACTACTCTGAGTAATTTTTAACTGTGTAGTGCGCATTACTTATGAATAATGTTTTACCTGCCTGTTTAAACATATGTGTTTTAGCACTCATTTTCATTATTGTGAGGAATTTATTATGTACTTTCATTCTCTGATAGAAACGCTGCTTTTAGTTTTTTTTTTATTCGTGTTTGTTTAGCAACAAATAGTCCTGTGCTAATAACGTGCATCAAAACGGATACAGGTATTAGTGAACACAGGGTTGTCATAACGAAATTGAATATTGAACCCCCAAATCGTCCAGAAATAAAATAAAAATATACCTATTCAAAACAGCAGATAAAAATTCACTTGACGCTTAGCTCAGTGACAATCTCCACTCCTTTCAAATTAACGGTGTAAGTGTACACCAGATGTGACTTGAATTCATAGAAATAGTATCGACTGCAGTTGACAGATTTATACCAAATTAACTAACAAACGACGAAGCTGATCCCCCCTAGGACGGCAAAACGTGTCAGAACACTGTTGCAGAAACAACGAAAAGAGCATGCCAAATTCAAAGGAACGTAAAATGTCAGAGTTTCACTGTCTTTTACAGAAGCTCAGAACTTAACGCGGACTTCAGTGCGAGATGTTTATAACAGTTTCCACAAGGAAGCGCTGTCTCGAAAGCTGGCAGAAAATCCAATTAGATTCTAGTTGTATGTAAAGTATGCTAGCGGCAGGACACTATCCAAGCCTTCCCTTTGCAAGAGTAACGGAAATACTATCGATGAAAGAGCTGCCAAAGCAGAATTACTTAACACAGCCTTCCGAAATTCCTTCACTAAAGAAGACGAAGTAAATATTCCAGAATTCGAATCAAGAGCAACTGCCAACTTGAGTAACATAGAAGTAGATATCCTCCGAGTAGCAAAGCAACTTAAGTCACTTAATAAAAACAAGTGTTCCAGTCAAGACGGTATGCTAATTAGGTTCCTTTCAGAGTATGCTGATGCAATAGCTCCGTACTTACCAATCATATACAATCGCTTGCTCGACGAAACCTCCGTAGCCAAAGACGCTAAAGTTGCACAGGTCACACAAATATTAAGTTAATATGAGTTATGCACTAAATTACAGACCCGTATCATTAACGTCAATTGCTGCAGCATTTAGGAGCACATATTGTGTACGAACATAATGAATTACTTCGAAGAGAACGATCTACTGACACACAATCAACACAGATTTTGTGGTGTCACCGCCAGGCACCACACTTGCTAGGTGGTAGCTTTTAAATCGGCCGCGGTCCATTAGTATACGTCGGACCCGCGTGTCGCCACTGTCAGTGATAGCAGACCGAGCGCCACCACACGACAGGTCTAGAGAGACGTACTGGCACTCGCCCCAGTTGTACAGCCGACGTTCATGGCAAAGGTTCACTGACAACTACGCTCTCATTTGGCGAGACGATAGTTAGCATAGCCTTCAGCTACGTCATTTGCTACGACCTAGCAAGGCGCCATAGCAGTTAATACTTAATATTATGAAGCATGTACCGTAACGAGAGATGTTCTACAATTGCGGATTAAAGTTAAGTATTCTACCAGTTACCTCCTGTTTTGCTAGTCTTATTTCTCTGACCTGTTCCAGACCTCACGCCAGTCAGCGTGTAATTAAACGCGTGCATTTCGGCCTCCTCTAGAAACACAGTGTTGGCTCTTCTGCCAACACTACAGATTTAGAAAACACCATTCTTGTGATACACAACTAGCTCTTTACTTACACGAAGTACTGAGTGCTATCGACGGGGGCTTTCAAATTGATTCTATATTTCTGGATTTCCAGAAGGATATTGATACTGCATCACAGAAGTTGCTTGCTGAAAATTGCGTGCTTCTGAAATATCGTCTCAGTTATGCGACTGGACTCCTTATTTCCGTTCAGAGAGGTCACAGTTAGTAGTAATTGACGAAAAATCATCGAGTAAAACAGATGTGTTTCCTGGCATTCCCCAACGAAGTGTTATAGGCCCTGTGCTGTTCCTTAACTATATAAACGATTTACGAGACAATGTGAGCAGCGTCTTAAGCTGTTTGCATATGACGCTGTCGTTTATTGTCTAGTAGAGTCATCACAAGATCAAAACGAAATGCAAAACGATTATGGTGCGAATATTGACAGTTGACCCTAAATAATGAAAAGTGTGAGGTCATCGACATGAGTGCTAAAAGGTAACCCATAAACAATCATATCTAAAACCCGTGAATATAGCTAAATACCTAGGAATAGCAATACGAACAACTTAAATTAGAAAGAAAATATAGAAAGTGTTGTGGGGAAGGCATACGAAAGACTACGTTTTATTGGCAAAACATCTAGAAGATGTAACGGAACTACCAAAGAGACTACCTACACTAGGCTTTTCCGTCATCTGTTGCAATACTGCTGCGCGGTGTGGACTCCTTACCAGATATAGGATTAACGGAGTACATCAAGAAAGTTCAAAGAAGAGCAGCAAGTTTTGTACTATTGTGAAAGAAGCGGAGAGTGTCATTGACAGGATACTGAATTAGGGGTGGGCGCAATAGAAACAAAGGTGCTTAACGTTTCGGCAGAATCTTGTCACAAGATTTCAGTCATCAACTTTCTGTTCCCAATGCGAAAATATGCTGTTGACGCCTACTACTTGGGAAGAAACGATCGTCTTAATAAAGTAAGGGAAATGAGAGGTCGCTCGAAAATTATAGGTGTTCGCTTTTTTCTGCGAGTTGTTCGAGATTGGAATAATAGAGAATTATTGTGAAGGTGGTTCCATGGACCCTCTGCCAGGCACTTAAGTGTGATTTGCAGACTGTCCATGTAGATGCAGAATATTTTCCCTGATACAATAGCTTGGTAGATGTACTCATATTGTACTCTAAGGACGCCCAGTCGTTATAAACAGCTGTGTTTACTATTCTTGGGTCTTTTCTACAATTTTTAAATGTGTACATGTATTGTTCTTTGAGCCCCAGAAAATAATTTCATAGGTAAGGACTGAGTGTACTTTGGAACAGTGCGTAACGACAACACATTGGCTGTTACAAACTCACGATAGGACCCTAAGAGCATAATATACAGATGACTTTCTTTTTCCCATTATCATTGTGTGTTTATTTCATGTTAACTGATAATCAACATTCATCCATGATATCTTTGTGTTTTTTTACAAAATCTATAAATTTGTGGTCTATGCTTACACTGCCACACTTGTTTTCTCTCTTTACGCTGAAGTGCACACTGCTTGTTTTCTTTATCTTTAATATTGTTGCGGTTTTCAGTCTGAAGATTGGTTTAATGCAGCTCTCCTCGCTACTCTAGGCTAAGAAAGCTTCTATACAGCCATCTAAGCTTAGTTAATGTATTCACCCCTTGTTCCCGCTCTATCATTTTTGTCCTCCTTGTCCCACTTGAATACTTCCTACTTTTACCGAACGACGACTTCGTCATGTCTCAGGATGTGTCTTACCAACACAATACTTCTTTTGTACCATTATTTTTTTTCCAAATCGATTTAGTAGCTCCCCCATAGTTACTCGATTTACATCTACATCTACATGTCTACTCTGCAAATCACACTTAAGTGCCTGACAGAGGGTTCATCGAACCACCTCCACACTAATACTCTATTATTCTAATCTCGAACAGCGCATAGAAAAATTGAACACCTATATCTTTCCGGGTGACCTCCTATTTTCATTTCTTTATTGTGATGATCATTTCTCAGTATATAGGTCGGCATCAACAAAATATTTTAGCATACAGAGGAGAAAGCTGGTGACTAAAATTTTGTGAGAAGATCACGCAGCAACGAGAAACGCCTTTAATGACGTCCGCATAAAATCCTGTATCGTGTCCATGACACACTCTCCCCTACTTCTCCATAGTGTAAAACGTGCTGCCCTTCTTTGAACTTTCTTACGTGCTCCGTTAATAAAACCTGCTAAGGAGTCCACAGTGCGCAGCAGTACTCCAAAACAGGACGAACAAGCGTAGTGTATGCTGTCTCTTTAGTAGAACAGTTTCATCTTCAAAGTGTTCTGCCCGTAAAACGCAATCTATTGTTCGCCTTTCCCACAAGATTTTCTATGTCTTCTTTCCAATTTAAAGTGTTCGTAATTGTAGATCCTAGGTATTTAGTTGGATTTACGACCTTTAGATTTGATTGATTTATCGTGTAACCGAAGTTTAACAGATTCCTTGCAGCACTCATGTGTATGACCTCACACTTTTAATTATTTAGGATAAATTGTCAATTTCTGGGCCGTATAGATATCCTTTCTAAGCCGTATTACAGTTTGTTTTGATCTTCTGATGGGATTACTACACAATCTACCCACCTGTGATTAAGTATTTTCTGTAGCAGCACATTTCAAAATCTCTTCTTCTCTGATGTTTATGATCCACTTTTCACTACCGTATAAAGCTACACTCCAGACAAGCAACTTCAGAAAAGACTTCAAAACACAAATATTTATACTAGGTGACAACAAATTCCACTTTATATGAAATTAGTGCTATAGGCAGTCTACATTTTATGTTCGCTTTACTTCGGCCATCCATAGTTATTTTGCTGCCCAAAGAGCAAAACTACTTTTCAAAGTAGAATAATTAATTTCAAAGTAATGGACGATTTTGTATAAATAAGAATGCATGACATTAATAACTCTCCATATCTTTGTAGAAACTCTTGCCCTATGTCCAGAATCATTGTGGAAGCGAACATCTCTGAACTGCAAGATTGCAAACTTTTGTAACATGGAAAGGTGTATAGTGGCAAACACGTTCTCTACGGCAGCATAGAGCAAACACATTATTCCCACTATCCAGTAGATACAGCTTCCACATACGTGTTGAACTTGTAGAAATGCATTCTGTGCTGTAAGCAACACTAAAGTTTATCCACTAGTGCAAACCTCCGTGGCACACCGCTGTCTGCCAAATAGAAAGCGTATATGTAGAAGGTAAGAGACGAGGTACTGGCGGAAGTACAGCTGTTCAGATGGCTCTGAGCACTATGGGACTCAACTGCTGTGGTCATACGTCCCCTAGAACTTAGAACTACTTAAACCTAACTAACCTAAGGACATCACACACATCCATGCCCGAGGCAGGATTCGAACCTGCGACCGTAGCGGTCGTGCGGTTCCAGACTGTAGCGCCTTTAACCGCTCGGCCACTCCGGCCGGCAAAGAAGTACAGCTGTGAGGACGGGGCGTGAGTCGTGCTTGGGTAGGTCAGATGGTACAGCACCTGCCCGCGAAAGGCAAAGGTCCCAAGTTCGAGTCTCGGTCTGGCACACACTTTTATTCTGCCAGGAACTTTCAACGCATGTGTGCTTCAGAAATAAATTCAACGCCGTGAACGTAAGAGCTTATTCCATCTAAAGTTGATAGCATGGCCATCGAAACGTCTAATGCTATTAAAAATAATAATAAGAGATGCTGAACAAGTGGGCCAGTAATTAATTTTGCTATTCGGTTAGCTGCGGGTTGGGGAGCGGTTGACTGCTGATCGTTAAGAGATTCGGGGGCAAGTGATGCCCAAAAATTAAAAGGGAACCATCCTTGGCTATTTCTTGACGTTGAGGTATCCCAACCAGATTGTGTTAATCGAAAACATCGAGGTAATTCAGATCTGTTATTTTTCGGTTTTATCAGTAAGAGAATGTTGCGGAAATGCTCGGTAACCTTAAACTTTGATCCCTGGATGGAAGACCAAGATCATCTCTGGAGCCGTGTGTTTTAGTCGAAATCGAACTGAGTACCTGGTATAACTAATTTGTCAGTCCACGTTTTTTAGATGCGAATGGGTATAAACTGTTCAGTTACTATCGAAATTGATGACCGGAGACAGACTGTTACGTAAGTTTTGGGCTACTTATTGTCGTTGTTTGGCTTGACAGGATAAGGTATCGAACGGACCAGCGCGCGTGACGAATGTGTTTCTAGGCTGTATATGGTTATGCACCGACATTGGTTGTGTTCATTGAAAAATCAATGCAAATGATCTGAGATGTTTCCACTGTGGGCGTTTCTTGCTGTGCGGTTTTGTGAGGTCATTTGTGTATGAAACTCCACTAGAAACTAATTAACAACATGTTTGTAAAGTCCCTGCTGCCTTTGTCTTTGTACTAAACAACAGACAGCAGATATGTTTGAGGAAGCCTTATGGCATTCGGTACTGCGTTGTTGATACATTTAGACCAGCGGTCGTTACTTTGACCTGATCCTATGACCTTTAAGAAAGACGATCCGAGTGAATGATATAGGGCGTACTGCTCAGGAAATGCTCTAATGAATTATGCGAGTGCGAAACAGTGACAGAGATCACAATACGGGTTGGTAATGGATATTACCTGCCCAGTGCGCTGACGTCAAAATAGCGTGTTTCCACGAGAAACGGCAGAGTTCCCATAAACACACCCGGGCGCCGGTGTTACATGAATGCAGAGGCCAGGGTAGGCTCTTGGTTGGCAGTGCTCCGCCACACTAACCCCAGGGCGTGTTGCCTGTGTTCCACAGTCCGTTGTTTACAGTTCTGCATGTTCTGCTTCCGCCTGAGGCGTCGCATGGAAATTGGAACACGCAGCTCTGGGGTGTGGTTCCGCCACTGGGCTCTAGTTGCTACTCAACAGTAATATCTCCTTCCCGCCAAGCGGTGTGTATCAAATAACTGTGACTCTATAAACGTAATTCAACCTGCGCTTCCGCCACGAATTCTTCTCTGACGACCAACATTTGTACTGCACCAGCCTTCTATTCCTCCAGGTCAATAACTTTGTATTTTTGTTTATCCCCTGACGTCTAACAAGCCTAGGTCTGTATGTTGCATCCCCATCACCACTTCAAAATCCACTTTCAATTACGTCCGCCATATTATATACTTTTTACCGAACCTTTGTTGACGGCCGCGGTGACCGAGCGGCTCTAGGCTTTTTAGTCCTGAACCGCGCGACTGCTACGGTCGCAGGTTCGAATCCTGCCTCGGGCATGGATGTGTGTGATGTCCACAGGCTAGTTAGTTTTAAGTAGTTCTAAGTTCTAGGGGACTGATAGATGTTAAGCCCCTTAGTGCTCAGAGCCATTTGAACCATTTTGAACCTTTGTTAGCTACGACTCTACTACACAAAACTCTCTTCCGGCGCGACGTCGTGTGACCAATATTGCAGAACAATTGTTGACGATACATTCTACAAACATTGTCAACATACGAAGGCAACAAGGCAGCAAATTTTCAAAATGACGTATCAAAGTGTAAAATGAAAATATTTCCTTTCAAAACACTGCGTGCGAACGATTACCGTTTAAAATAATAATAATAACAATAACGAGAACCTTTTTTTTTTTAGTTACAAATAGCTCTTCGAATTGCAAAGCCAACGAGTTTTATGGAGCACTGATTACAAGACAAAAGTTGTTTTAATCCGTGGCAATTTTTGTTACATGGGCATCAGGCCGTGTTCTTGTATGTGTTTCTGAGACTAACGTTTCGCCTCCTAATGTTGCAGACATCCACATAGTCTATAAGGAATCATTTACTTCAGGATGATGCAAACTTCTAAAGCCTAATTGCTGTTACCTTATAACACAATGGCCCTCTTTTCCCTTCACAGAGGAGCGATTCCTCGATCTTCAAAAGCAGTCTGATTACGTCACGCCCTGGACAATTGTGTAAATACATATAAACAGTTCGGTTAACTGAGCTTCTTTCATCTTGAATCTTCTGTGAGTCCTTCTGGCCTCTGATAAAGTCTCCAGCATTAGGAAACATGCGCTGGACCACGACCTAATAACGCAATCTTCAATCAAATGGTGATGGCTGAAACTGCAGAACTGTTTTCTTTTACTGGAAGGATCGATATTTTCCGGATGTCTGCTGCTGAGCCAGCGGTAATTGTACTGCGGTGTACTTTCTTAAATGATTCTTTGGTGGCTTCTTGGTAGAATAAATTCATAATTATGAATGAAAAGCACGATACTGTGTGTGTTCTACAATTTTGTTTTAATTTGTTCACCCATTTTCGGTTTACAAGGCCACCATCAGGCTTTAAATGACTTTCGTCGTTAAAAAGGGTCCAATATTGAAGAATAACATTGAAAAATATGTTACATACGAACTCTATATATATAAAAAGTGCGCGTGTAACATATTTCTTGTGGTGTCACCGTCAGACACCACACTTGCTAGGTGGTAGCCTTTAAATCGGCCGCGGTTCATTAGTATACGCCGGACCCGCGTGTCGCCACTGTCAGTGATTGCAGACCGAGCGCCACCACACGGCAGGTCTAGAGAGACTTCCTAGCACTCGCCCCAGTTGTACAGCCGACGTTAATAGCAATGGTTCACTGACAAATACGCTCTCATTTGCCGAGACGATAGTTAGCATAGCCTTCAGCTACGTCATTTGCTACGACCTAGCAAGGCGCCATTATCAATAGATATTTAACTTGTGATGCCTGTACCGTCAGACCGATGTACACCCCTTATGGATTAAAGTTAAGTATTACATCAACTACGTACTTTATTTGCTACTAAAAATTTCCTTAACTGTTCCAGACCTCACGCCAGTCTGCGTGAGCTTAACGCGTGCCTTTCGGTTTCCTCTCATAGTGACTTGGCTGTCTTGCCAAGTCACAACATTTCTCAATATCATTCTTGAATATTGGACCCTCTTTGACGACGAGAGACATTCGAAGCCAGATGAAGGCCTTGTAAACCGTAAACGGGTGTTGTTTTTCTTATTTTGGGATTGTTAATTTAACAAAAATAGTTAAATATTCAGTGTTTCTTGAGTTTAGTGTTAATGTTTTGCGGGTTTGTTGACAGCATATTTACTTTCTGTTTAACTTTCACATTTTAAATGTGTTGTTTCGGTGTCGTTCACCAATACTGTAGCCCGCTGACGACGAAAGTCAGTTAAAAGTCCGATAATGCCCTTATAATCAGAAAACAGGTTAACAAAATAAAAGAATACGATCCAACAGTGGTTTTCAAAATTTTGGATCCACAGCTCCATTGGCCTGATCATAAACCCATGCTGCTCCTTTTACAAATGATATCCAAGACCAAGAGCGGGATAAATAAATTTCAGTGTCCAAAAAACCTTACGAGGAGTAGTTATTTCTTCAGCAACTACAGACATACACATTTTAATCAACTTTCAATGTTGTTACATCTTATACTTGCTACAAAATCAATCGGAAGTGTGAACTTCGTTTCGGCACAAAATTAGAAATTGCGACTCGCATCTCTTTCTTTACAGTTATTTGCAATCTTGTAATCTATATTTCGTGTTGATGATTGCCAATGCCGAAAAACGTATCCCATTTACGTAGGATGTTGCAAAAGGCATCAAAACTCCCGGTGTCTTGTTACCTACATGCACACACTCCTGTTTCGCCAAGCCCCAAAACTGAAGCAGTGACGAAACGAACTTCAGTTTCAGTGTAGTGTCCGAACATGCATCACTGGACAGCTCTTGTTCTTCAGTGGTAAGTCTTCATGGAAAGTTTGTCCTGAAAGGAGCTTTGGTTCAATTTATGATCCCCACGGGAAGAAAACACATTCTCGCGGCCAGCCGTCGGAATTACAAGGCAGGTAAAAGGACTTTCAAATAACGCGGCAGGACACAAGGATACAATGGATTTCGTTTTCAGCGGTAACAGAGAGAAGGTCGCCGACTGGAGTGGCCGAGCGGTTCTAGGCGCTACAGTCTGGAACCGCGAGACCACAACGGTCGCTGGTTCGAATCCTGCCTCGGGCATGGATGTGTGTGATGTCCTTAGGTTACTTGGGTTTAAGTAGTTCTAAGTTCTAGGGGACTGATGACCTTAGATGTTAAGTCCCATAGTGCTCAGAGCCATTTGAACCATTTTTGAGAGAAGGTTCTGCGTCAGTCATTTAATAGGTAGAATGGGGCCAGTCCAAGGTTTGCTTCCACTGTTTGCACTACACTTGTTAGGTCACTTGGGTCGTGACCGCAAATGTGACTGGCTGAGTTCCTTTCTCTGTGTTATTCCCTTACATCTTCAGTGTTTATCATGGAATGTGATAATGGTATGGTTCTGCCAGTATCCTCAAAATATATGGATCACTGAAAGGTTACACAGAGAAGCCCTCTATTATTCAGTCATCTAAAAGGAGAAAAATTTAGGGCAGAATGAATATTGTTTTTAGGGACTTCGCGATACGTTCTCATGAGTTAGACAACGACTGCAAATGCTCAGTGTCTAAATTTTTTAACAAATTAAACTGCACGAAGAAGAACAGCTTATCTAGAACTTCAGTTTGTTAGGTAACTGGATCGGTCAATCTTCCTATTTAACCATCTTAATTTCTGTAACGTTAAATGCTCGTAGAAGGCCTAGGCATGAAGATTCCAATGTCAGAGATTGCTCCTTCCGTTTGCAAGGGTGAAACTAAATGATAGCAACAGTGAAATTCCTGTATGCGAATAGGCCTTCATAGCTTTGAATGAAATAACAAATCGCAGACTGCAAACTATACATTCGAGTGTGAAGAACACTGGAAATCTCCCAAAGACGAAAGAGGCAGGCATGCTAATCGGCCTTGGAAAGTATTCAAAGAAACGCAGGCAGGCGTTGTAAACCACACAGGAGCATCTAAGAATAGAAGGAGTCACTATGCCAATGGAAAGACAAACAGAATTTACCTTCCTGAAGAACTATCAATAAAGAAAAAGCCATGAGTTACTGTAAAGAAATATATCCTGAACTGCCTGTTCCATATGAGACACACCGCAAAATATTTAACAGTAAATTCAATTTATGGTGTGGATAGCCGCATACTGATACCTACTCGACATGTGACTAATTTCAAGCATAATCAAAAGTTTTGATACTTGCACTGAAGATGTAGGAAATAAAGAAGCGAATGAAGTTAATAATTTCTTACACAATTATGTGATTGAAGTCCTTGAAGCAAAAGTAAAGGTTCTTTTAATATTGTGTGACTCATGCTCGGGACACAAAAAGAACTACGCAGTGTTCTTATACATTCAGTATATCATTCATACCATTAAGAGATCAGATAGCGTCAAAACAGCATTTCCAATAACAGAACACTCTCACATGGAATGTAATGAAAACTTCGGTTTGTCAAATAAGACGTCAGTTGCAGAGCTACGGTGACTCTAAGGCCTTAAAAGGCTGTTCCTGTTCAACAAAAAATTATCCAAGATTGGACAACTTTTTTAAAAGCATTTTACGAACTGAAGTGTTCTTTCAAGACTCGACCACACAGCAAAGCTCTGGTTGTGAAGGAAGATACAGTGTTCTGATAAATTATAACTTACAACGGAGCCTTCACACCAGTACATTTGAAACATTCTGTAGGTCTACAAGTGGATGTCGAGCCTCAGTATCAACGGCAGCAACCTGACGAATTCCTTCAACCTCATCGAGCACATAATGCGAAACATTTTGGAAGGCCAATGTAGATTGTTTTGGAGGTAAATAATTGTAGGGGTATATTATCAGACCTCCTGCTAATATCCTATGAAAAATATGCTGATCTTAGAGAAGTTGAACAGTCTACTACACACGAAACCACAATCCAACACCAGCGAAAAGAAAGTTCCAAAGTCAAATAACACGAAGATGAAAATTAGAGTTTTACAGATGTTGACCATGTGGAAAAAATTAATATGTGGGTCAAATATTGGCCATGCGGAAAAAATTAATATGTGGGTCAACATTTGTAAAACTCTGATTCGTTTCCTGTAACCCCACCCTTTGGGGAGAGAGGGAGAGTTTTAGTTTTAGCGAATCAAAATTTACGAAATAAATAAGTATTTTTTATTTACCCGTAACCATTTTCCACTAAAAAATGAGAACATGGATTTTCTTGAATTACAGTGCCTACTACCAAGAATCAAAACAAATCTTTAATACAAAACGAACGTAGTTTTTTATTTATAATCTGATTCTGCAATAGAAACGGGGGTTCCCATTTAAAATTTTAAAGTTGCCTCCCACCCCACCCTCAGAGTGCTGGGGTAGAACGCTAATTTTAGCACCGGCAGATGTCCCCCTCAAAAATAATCAACTTTTGATTATACACATTTTTTTGTGTGAAGCTTATTTTTCTAGTTATTCTGGTTTGTCAACTTACAATTTACACCCTGTATAAAACAGTGATTAAAAAGTGACTTAACGTGGGCTCAGACGGATAAACTAGGTTCTCGTTGCTATTAAGGAGTGTGTCCCAAATATATGCTAATTCAAATATTTTCCTGTTGTCATTTATTCCTTTTGTGACGACAGGTGTAGTTGAATTTCACTACTTACAACTGTCGTATTTCAGTTTCATGGAATCATTTCATTTCTAACCATTTCCTGGTTGAAATTACTCAGTTGAGTTTGTTAATGTTTTCCGAAATGAGTTACTAATTCCAACTACCCCTGTTCATAAGCTATCTACAAACTGAAATCATAACTGAACGTTAAAGTGGTTACACACAAAACACTTCCGAAATCGAGGTCTTCCCGTGCTAAGCGATATGCATTGCATTTAAAGATCAGTACCTAGGAGTACTAAACACAGGCGCTAAGCTTGTGAAAGAAACGTAATGCGTGTTCCTGAAACCTCTCCTGTCCTGCCGTATAGTCTCGCACGTAAGAAACTACGTGAGCAGACTTGTATGGGATCTGTACCTTCTTTCACGGCTGTAAGAAGTCGTATTAGGCCAAACGCGTTTAGCTTTACAGTATTTCAAAGAATCGTCCGTGTTAATTGTGATTAACGTCGATTTGACGAGATCACGAACAATACTCACGTTTAAAATAGCCTTTTGGTACAAACAGTGGTGTCCGCAGCTCGTGGCTTTGCGGTAGCGTTCTCACTTCCCGCGCACAAGGTCCCGGGTTCGATTCCCGACGGGGCACAGCGAGTTTCCCTGCCTCGAGATGACTGCGTGTTGTTGTGTTGTCTTCATGATCAACAGTCATCCCCATTACGGTCGGAGGAAGGCAATGGTAAACCACCTCCGCTACGACCTTGCCTAGTCGGCGGTGCGGATCTCCCGCATCGTTCCCTACGCTCCTCGGAGTATAGGACTTCTTCATCACCATCATAAACATTGCTCGTCGCCAGGAAGAGCGTTTTGCTTGCGTATTTCTTTTATTTAAACATTCAGAGGCGTCCCGCCTTTTTAACAAGTTAAAGCTATAGTTCCTTACATGAAGATCCTACAGTTTTATTCCTTGCTCAAAACGGGTGAAAGTTATGCTTTTTCGAGTAGAGTCACTGTAAGATATTACAGTGCTATAACATGTTACGAAATTACGGGGTATGGATAAAAATATGGAAACACCGCGGGAAATGGATGCTTGAACAAAACTACAGATGCTAGCTAAGCCTGGAGGCTGTATTGTTGTATTTGATCACTAACGGCGCCTGTACAGTGTCCTCTTTACACTGCAAGTGTCAGTCGGGATCACAACAGTGTTCTGTGTGCTTGCGAGGGCATGATGTCGCAGCATAGTGAATTGCAACGTGGTAAAATTGATAGTACTCGTTCATCGAGTGCTTAGATAACCAAGGTAGCCGAAGTGTTAGGTGTATCGAGAGGTACAGTACCCAAAATTTGTACCGCATTCAGGGAAAGCAGAAAAATGTCATCCGGTGAGTCACAACGGGGGGAAGTGTGTATTGTAATCTCCTCCCTCCTTCCTTATTCCAGTTATTGTCCACAATCACCAAACTCTTTTACGAAAAATTTGAGAAGAGCGAAGATTACAATAAACTTTCCAGTTTACGTAGCTTTTCGTGTAGAGTTGGCTCCAGTTCATCTTGTTTGGGGGGTCTGATTCTTGAAGCTGAAATTCTCACATTTTAGATCCTTATGGTTGAATTAATCTAAATAAATTTGAAGATCGTTGTTGCAAAACTTTTGTTGTTACGTTAATATATTTTGTCACATTTTACTGTATTCTTGTCAGTTTTCACACTAACAAAGCCGATATTACATTGTTCGCCCAAAATAAAAAATCGTTCGATCACATCAGAGGCATGGTTACTACTACTTCACTCTGCAGTAATAACAATATTCGAAAGGGTTTAAAAGTTTTCTTGACAAATGAAATTCTATATATGAAGACAGTAGCTGTTCTCGAAAGAACAGATACCACTGATGACCGTGCAGCTTCTCTAGAACAAATGATAACTAATTTAAGGATTCAATTAATTATCATTTAAATGAAATTCTATTGATTCCGATTATTATTTCATAAATGCATCTAGAAATAAACATAACAAACAATACTAGATTGCGTAATTAATAATAGAAATTTTTAGTGCACCAAATAATTCGTAATTTGGTTCAAATGGTTCAAATGGGACTTAACATCTGAGGTCATCAGTCACCTAGACTTAGAATTACTTAAACCAAACTAACCTAAGGACATCACACACATCCATGGCCAAGGCAGGATTCGAACCTGCGACCGCAGTAGCAGCGCGGTTCTGGACTGAAGCACCTAGAACCGCTCGGCCACTATGGCCGGCAATTCGTAATTTCAAATATTTCTTAAAAAATAATTTTAACTGTACATTCAGAGCTAGTACTTTCGACTGTAACGTCTATAATAAAGTAATTCCCTTTCATAAATTTTAGCTTGATAACATATTGCATATAAAATAATATGAAAGTTTTCAGAAAAGCAGCCGAGATAATATCTACCTCTCATAAATTTGAGAAATAATACTGGTATCGACAACGACTGTTGAGGAAAAATAATGCTAGGGGTGTATGTCCCGTTATAGTGTTCATTGATCGTGACAGGTGGTCACTGAAGATTGTGGCAAAAAATAAATTACAGCAGCAGAAGTCACTTCAGAACCACTCATCACTGACGCAAACGCCCGTTACAGGAAAACGTGGCGCCTAAGAAATAAAAATTATCGAGCAATGGAAGAAATTTATTTGATCGCATGAGCCTTCTTTCACACTGTTTTCAACTTTAGGCCAAGGTTACCTCCTAAGAGCGGAACATGATGGTGGCTCTATGACGTTGTACGCAAGCCGTATTCAATGGGCATCGTAACAACTAAGGTTGCATTACTGCTACAGGATACGTTACCATTTTGGCTGATCAAGTCCATCGCATTGTACAATGTTTGTTCTCCAGTGGTGGTGCTGTGTTCCGAGGTGACAGGGCCCCGGCCCACACAGGTCACAGCGCCCAGGAGCGGTTGTGTGAGCGCCAGGATGAATTACCTAATCTCCCCTGGCCTCCGCATATAGCAGATCTCAATATTATTGAACTTTCGTGGCCTACTTTCCATAGAAGGTTGTGCGATCGCAGCCAACTCCAAGAATGGTATATGATTCTCTTAAGAAAGAACCTGTAACTATCCACTCCGAGAAGACTGGAAGCGGTTTTCGATGCTACTCAGTTGTCACTAATTTCATTCTGAACACGACGTCTTTATAAAAGTTAAAACAACGGTCAACGTGTTTAAATAAACTTTCCATTTTGCAGCTAATTGGCTGCTTGTTGTTTCTTCTCGAAGAGTAAGGTCAAATCCATAAAGAGACATTTTTTTCCACTATACTGTGAAATATAAAATGAAATGGCATACTACTGATAGTAATTCGTGATGCAGACGCTCAAACAGAAATCAGAATCTAAGCGATTCTAGCAGTGTGTTGGTATATTTTCATTGATTAATTAAGTTTTCAGCCTGAGCTGCGAATAACATTTTCATTGGTGACTAGTTTCGAACTTTCAGTTCATTCTAAACGATTACCTGTATTAGAAGATCCAATGTTATTAACAAAACATGAAATAAAACATTTTGAAATTTTTGTGTGCACAGCTTACTGCAGTGCAATAAATCTTGACACATACCGTCATTTGCAATCTTTCAGTGAACATAATACATTTATTTTTACAGTAGGCCAATATTGACTGTATTATGGTTGTCTTGATGCGTTCGAAATTTGATGGACGTATTTAATTTTGTTGACATAAAAATTTGACACGCGCTATTCATTGTTTATTAAATAATATAATATTAAATTTTTCTGTCCATATGTTCCTTCTCGCAGAGATGATAATGCTGCATCTTAATTGCAAATGTTTCAGGCATGATCATATGGACATAATAAACAACTGAAGGCACGTGTCAAATTTTTATGTCGGAACAACTATAAAACCCCGTAGAGTTTTAAACGTATTAAGATAACCGTAATACAGTCAAGTAACATTTCAAAATGCAGTAAAAGTGCAGTAAATGAAGCAGGCGAAAAGGAATACAAACATATCAAAAATGAGATCGACAGGAATTGCAAAATGGCTAAGCAGGGATTGTTAGAGGACAAATGCAAGGATGCAGAGGCGGATATCACTAAGTGTAAGATAGGTACTGCCTACAGGAAAATTAAAGAAACCTTTGGAGGAAAGAGAACCACTTGCATAAATATCAGGACCTCAGATGGAAACCCAGTTCTAAGCAAAGAAGGGAAAGCAGAAAGGTAGAAGGAGTCTATAGAGGATCTATACAAGGGCGGTGTACTTGAGGACAATATTACAGACATGGAAGAGAATGTAGATGAAGATGAAATAGGAGACATGATATTGCATGAAGAGTTTGACAGAGCACTGAAAGATCTAAGTCGAAACAAGGGAGTGGACAACGTTCCATTACAACTATGGACAGCCGTGGGAGAGCCAGGCCTAACAAAACTCTACCATCTAGTGAGCAAGATGTATAGGACAGGCGAAATACCCACAGACTTCAAGAAGAATATAATAATTCCAATCCCAAAGAAAGCAGGTGTTGACAGATGTGAAAATTACCGAACAATCAGTTCAATAAGCCACGGCCGCAAAATACTAACACGAATTCTTGACAGACGAATGGAAAAACTGGTAGAAGCCGATCCTGGGGAAGATGAGTTTGGATTCCGTAGAAATGTTGGAACACGTGAGGCAATACTGAACCTACGAGTTATCTTAGAAAATAGAAAAATAGATTAAGGAAATGCAAACCTACGATTCTAGCGTTTGTAGGCTTACAGAAAGCTTTTAACAAGGTTGAATGGAATAATCTCTTTCAAATTCTGCAGGTGACGTGTAAAATATAAGGAGCGAAAGGCTGTTACAATTTGTACAGAAAGCAGGTGGCAGTTATAAGAGTCGAAGGGCATGAAAGGGAAGCAGTGGTTGGGAAGAGAGTGAGACAGGGTTGTAGACTATCCCCGATGTTATTCAATCTGTATACTGAGCAAACAGTAAAGGAAACTAAAGAAAATACGGAGTAGGAATTAAAATCCATGGTTGTTGTTGTTGTGGTCTTCAGTCCTGAGACTGGTTTGATGCAGCTCTCCATGCTACTCTATCCTGTGCAAGGTTCTTCATCTCCCAGTACCTACTGCAACCTACATCCTTCTGAATCTGCTTAGTGTATTCATCTCTTCGTCTCCATCTACTATTTTACCCTCCACGCTGCCCTCCAATACTAAATTGGTGATCCCTTTATGTCCCAGAATATGTCCTACCAACAGATCCCTTCTTCTGGTCAAGTTGTGCCACAAACTTCTCTTCTCCCCAATCCTATTCAATACTTCCTCATTAGTTGTGTGATCTACCCATCTAATCTTCAACATTCTTCTGTAGCACCACATTTCGAAAGCTTCTATTCTCTTCTTGTCCAAACTATTTATCGTCCATGTTTCACTTCCATACATGGCTACACTCCATACAAATACTTTCATACTCGATGTTAACAAATTTCTCTTCTTCAGAGACGCTTTCTTTGCCATTGCCAGTCTACATTTTATATCCTGTCTACTTCGACCATCATCATTTATTTTGCTCCCCAAATAGCAAAACTCCTTTACTACTTTAAGTGTCTCATTTCCTAATCTAATTTTCTCAGCATCACCCGACTAAATTCGACTACATTCCATTATCCTCGTTTTGCTTTTGTTCATTTTCATCATATATCCTCCTTTCAAGACACTGTCCATTCCATTCAAAAGCTCTTCCAAGTCCTTTGCTGTCTCTGTTTTTATTTTTCTCCGTGGATTTTAATACCTACTCCGAATTTTTCTTTTGTTTCCTTTACTGCTTGCTCAATATACAGATTGAATAACATCAGGGAGAGGCTCCAACCCCGTCTCACTCCCTTCCCAACCACTGCTTCCCTTTCATGTCCCTCGACTCTTATAACTGCCATCTGGTTTCTGAACAAATTGTAAACAGCCTTTCGCTCCCTGTATTTTACCCCTGCCACCTTTAGAATTTGAAAGGGAGTACTCCAGTCAACATTGTCAAAAGCTTTCTCTAAGTCTACAAATGCTAGAAACGTAGGTTTGCCTTTTCTTAATCTTTCTTCTAAGATAAGTCGTAAGGTCAGTATTGCCTCACGTGTTCCAGTATTTCTACGGAATCCAAACTGATCTTCCCCGAGGTCGGCTTCTACTAGATTTTCCATTCGTCAGTAAAGAATTCGTGTTAGTATTTTGCAGCTGTGGCTTATTGAACAGATTGTTCGGTAATTTTCACATCTGTCAACACCTGCTTTCTTTGGGATTGGAATTATTATATTCTTCTTGAAATCTGAGGGTATTTCGCCTATTTCATACATCTTGCTCACCAGATGGTAGAGTTTTGTCAGGACTGGCTCTCCCAAGGCCGTCAGTAGTTCCAATGGAATGTTGTCTACTCCGGGGGCCTTGTTTCGACTCAGGTCTTTCAGTGCTCGGTCACGCAGTATCGTATCTCCCATTTCATCTTCATCTACATCCTCTTCCATTTCCGTAATATTGTCCTCAAGTACATCGCCCTTGTAGAGACCCTCTATATACTCCTTCCGCCTTCCTGCTTTCCGTTCTTTAATTAAAACTGGGTTCCCATCTGAGCTCTTGATGTTCATACAAGTGGTTCTCTTATCTCGAAAGGTCTCTTTAATTTTCCTGTAGGCAGTATCTATCTTACCCCTAGTGAGATAAGCCTCTACATCCTTACAATTGACCTGTAGCCATCCCTCCTTAGCCATTTTGCATTTCCTGTCGATCTCATTTTTGAGACGTTTCTATTCCTTTTTGCCTGCTTCATTTACTGCATTTTTATACTTCCTCCTTTCATCAATTAAATTCAATATTTCTTCTGTTACCCAAGGTTTTCTACTAGCCCTCGTCTTTTTACCTACTTGATCCTCTGCTGCCTTCACTTCTTCATCCCTCAAAGCTACCCGTTCATCTTCTACTGTATTTCTTTCCCTCATTCCTGTCAATTGTTCCCTTATTCTCTCCCTGAAACTCTGTACAACCTCTGGTTCTTTCAGTTTATCCAGGTCCCATCTCCTTAAATTCCCACCTTTTTGCAGTTTCTTCAGTTTTAATCTACAGGTCATAACCAATAGATTGTGGTCAGAGTCAACATCTGCCCCTGGAAATGTCTTACAATTTAAAACCTGGTTCCTAAATCTCTGTCTTACCATTATATAATCTATCTGATACGTTTTAGTATCTCCAGGGTTCTTCCACGTATACAACCTTCTTTCATGATTCTTAAACCAAGAGTTAGCTATGATTAAGGTGTGCTCTGTGCAAAATTCTACCAGGCGGCTCCCTCTTTCATTTCTTAGCCCCAATCCATATTTACCTACTACGTTTCTTTCTCTTCCTTTTCCTACTACCGAATTCCAGTCACCCATGACTATTAAATTTTCGTCACCCTTTCATCATATATTTCTTCAATTTCTTCGTCATCTTCAGAGCTAGTTGGCATATAAACTTGTACTACTGTAGTAGGTGTGGGCTTCGTATCTATCTTGGCAACAATAATGCGTTCACTATGCTGTTTGTAGTAGCTTACCCGCATTCCTATTTTCCTATTCATTATTAAACCTACTCCTGCATTACCCCTATTTGCTTTTGTGTTTATAACCCTGTAGTCACCTGACCAGAAGTCTTGTTCCTCCTTCCACCGAACTTCACTAATTCGCACTATATCTAACTTTGACCTATCCATTTCCCTTTTTAAATTTCCTAACCTACCTGCCCGATTAAGTGATCTGACATTCCACGCTCCGATCCGAAGAACGCCAGTTTTCATTCTCCTGATAACGACATCCTCTTGAGTAGTCCCCGCCCGGAGATCCGGATGGGGGACTATTTTACCTCCGGAATATATTACCCAAGAGGACGCCATCATCATTTAATCATACAGTAAAGCTGCATGCCCTCGGGAAAAATTACGGCCGTAGTTTCCCCTTGCTTTCATCCGTTCGCAGTACCACCAGTACAGCAAGGCCGTTTTGGTTATTGTTACAAGGCCAGATCAGTCAATCATCGAGACTGTTGCCCTTGCAACTACTGAAATGGCTGCTGCCTCTCTTCAGGAACCAGACGTTTGTCTGGCCTCTCAACAGATACCCCTCCGTTGTGGTTGCACCTACGGTACGGCTATCTGTATCGCTGGGGCACGCAAGCATCCCCACAAACGGGAAGGTCCATGGTTCATGGGGGGGGGGGGGGGGGGGGGGGGGAATCCATGGAGCAGAAATAAACTTTGAGGTTCGCCGATGACAGCAAAGGACCTGGAAGAGCAGCTGAACGGAATAGACAGTGTCTTGAAAGAAGGATAAAAGATGAACATCAACATAAGCAAAACGAGGATAATGGAATGTAGTCGAATTAAATCGGGTGATGCTGCGGGAATTAGATTAGGAAATGAGAGGCTTAAAGTAGTAAATGAGTTTTGCTATTTGGGGAGCAAAATAACTGATGAGGATCCAAAATGTAAACTGTCAATGGCAAGGAAAGCGTTTCTGAAGAAGAGAAACTTTTTAACATCGAGTATAGATATAAGTGTCAGGAAGTCGTTTCTGAAATTATTTGTATGGAGCGTAGCCACGTATGGACGTGAAAGTGGACGATAAATACACTCCAGGAAATTGAAATAAGAACACCGTGAATTCATTGTCCCAGGAAGGGGAAACTTTATTGACACATTCCTGGGGTCAGATACATCACATGATCACACTGACAGAACCACAGGCACATAGACACAGGCAACAGAACATGCACAATGTCGGCACTAGTACAGTGTATATCAACCTTTCGCAGCAATGCAGGCTGCTATTCTCCCATGGAGACGATCGTAGAGATGCTTGATGTAGTCCTGTGGAACGGCTTGCCATGCCATTTCCACCTGGCGCCTCAGTTGGACCAGCGTTCGTGCTGGACGTGCAGACCGCGTGAGACGACGCTTCATCCAGTCCCAAACATGCTCAATGGGGGACAGATCCGGATATCTTGCTGGCCAGGGTAGTTGACTTACACCTTCTAGAGCACGTTGGGTGGCACGGGATACATGCGGACGTGCATTGTCCTGTTGGAACAGCAAGTTCCCTTGCCGGTCTAGGAATGGTAGAACGATGGGTTCGATGACGGTTTGGATGTACCGTGCACTATTCAGTGTCCCCTCGACGATCACCAGTGGTGTACGGCCAGTGTAGGAGATCGCTCCCCACACCATGATGCCGGGTGTTGGCCCTGTGTGCCTCGGCCGTATGCAGTCCTGATTGTGGCGCTCACCTGCACGGCGCCAAACACGCATACGACCATCATTGGCACCAAGGCAGAAGCGACTCTCATCGCTGAAGACGACACGTCTCCATTCGTCCCTCCATTCACGCCTGTCGCGACACCACTGGAGGCGGGCTGCACGATGTTGGGGCGTGAGCGGAAGACGGCCTAACGGTGTGCGGGACCGTAGCCCAGCTTCATGGAGACGGTTGCCAATGGTCCTCGCCGATACCCCAGGAGCAACAGTGTCCTTAATTTGGTGGGAAGTGGCGGTGCGGTCACCTACGGCACTACGTAGGATCCTACGGTCTTGGTGTGCATCCGTGCGTCGCTGCGGTCCGATCCCAGGTCGACGGGCACGTGCACCTTCCGCCGACCACTGGCGACAACATCGATGTACTGTAGAGACCGCACGCCCCACGTGTTGAGCAATTCGGCGGTACGTCCACCCGGCCTCCCGCATGCCCACTATACGCCCTCGCTCAAAGTCCGTCAACTGCACATACGGTTCACGTCCACGCTGTCGCGGCATGCTACCAGTGTTAAAGACTGCGATGGAGCTCCGTATGCCACGGCAAACTGGCTGACACTGACGGCGGCGGTGCACAAATGCTGCGCAGCTAGCGCCATTCGACGGCCAACACCGCGGTTCCTGGTGTGTCTGCTCTGCCGTGCGTGTAATCATTGCTTGTACAGCCCTCTCGCAGTGTCCGGAGCAAGTATGGTGGGTCTGACACACCGGTGTCAATGTGTTCTTTTTTCCATTTCCAGGAGTGTAGTTTAGACAAGAAGAGAATAGAAGCTTTCGAAATATGGTGCTACAGAATAATGCTGAATATTAGATGGGTAGATCACGTAACTAATGAGGAGGTACTGAATAGAATTAGAGAGAAGAGAAATTTGTGGCACAACTTGACTAGGAGAAGGGATCGGTTGGTGGGGCATATTATGAGGCATCAAGGGATCACCAATTTAGTATTGAAGGGCAGCGTGGAGGGTAAAAATCGTAGAGGGAGACCAAGAGATGAATACACCAAGCAGATTCAGAAGGATGTAGGTTGCAGTAGGTGCTGTGAGACGAAGAAGCTTGCACAGGATAGAGTAGCATGGAGAGCTGGATCAAACCAGTTTCAGGACTGAAGACCACAACAATAACAACATTTCTTATAATTATCAGATGTAAAAACCAATCATTATTTACAGTGAAATGTTAAAAATGCAGGTATGTCACAAAAGATATTTTCCACTGCTGTAACTACAAACGTTTTATTTCATGTTTTGTTAATAATATTGTATCGTCTAATACAGGTAATTATCAGTGAATGAACAGATAGTTCGAAAGTGGCAAATAATAAAATATTATTTGCAACTCTGACGGAAATCTAAAATAATAAATTATGAGTTGAAGTCAAAAAGTAAAGGGACTTCAGCAGTTTCTCGCCATAGGGCTTGGTGACACTGCTAGTATCCAGGAGCAGAAGTACTGTCTTCTGTAACAGTTTTACATGGTGTGTCACTCTTATTACCCCTTTAGTGGTACGATTGTAGCGGACCGTGAAACATGGCAGCTCCATTCTCGATTAGCACCGAGGAGGAAATGAGGGCAGTGATTCACTTTTTATTTGTTGAAGTTGTTAAGCCTGCGTAAATTGTTTGTCGAATGTAAGCGCAGTATGGTAACAGCTATTTATCGAGAAGCAAGTTTTACAAATGGATAGAGCGCTTCAAACAGGGAAGAGCTGCACTATGTGGTGAGGAAAAATCGGTCAGGCCATCGACGTCAGCAACTGAGGACAGCCTGGAAGCCGTTGAGGGTGTGGTGATGGAAACAGAACCCCAGAGTGGAAGAAATCGCCAGTACTTGACATATCAGTCGTCGTTCAGTGTATGCCATCTTGGACGACAGGCTAAATTTTCGGAAAGTGTGTGCAAGGAGGGTACCGAAAGAATTTTCAGCCCAGCACAAAGCGCAAAGGATGGACATTTCGCGTGACCCTTATCATCGTGAGGGAGATGTATTTTTACAGCAGATCGTTGGTGTAGACGAAACGTCAGTGCATCATCACGAACCGGGAAGTAAAGCTGCAAGCATGGTTTGAAAACACACAATGTCACTAGAAGTTAAGGAATTTAAACATCAGCCATCAACTGGTAAGATTATACTAACACTATTTTGGGACACTGAATGTCTAGTAGCCGTAGATTTCATTCTAAGAGGCAAAACTGTGAACAGAGAGATTTATTGTGATGTGTGGCGAACTAAACTGAAACCTGCAATCAAATCTTCAATCTGTGAAAAGGTGTCATCCTGCAGGAAGGTAAGGTTGGGCCACATTCTGCCAAAGCGGACGCCAGAATCCATGAAGATTCGAGCTGCTGGAATACACGCAAGCGATTTCCATATGTTTGGACCAATAGAGGAAGCGCTCAGGGAAAGAAGATTTGCGAAACCGACGCAGACGTCGTCACTGCTGTGAAAAATTGAACCTCCTGGCAGATTAAAACTGTGTGCCACACCGAGACTCGAACTCGGGACCTTTGCCTTTCGCGGGCAAGTGCTCTACCATTTGAGCTACCCAAGTACGACTCACGCTCCGTCCTCACAGCTTCACACCTGCCAGTACTTCGTCTCCTACCTTCCAAATTTTACAAAAATGGTTCAAATGGCTCTGAGCACTACGCGACTTAACTTCTGAGGTCATCAGTCGCCTAGAACTAATTAAACCTAACTAACCTAAGGACATCACACACATCCATGCCCGAGGCAGGATTCGAACCTGCGACCGTAGCGGTCGCTCGGTTCCAGACTGTAGCGCCCAGAACCGCACGGCCACTCCGGCCGGCCCAAACTTTACAGAAGCTCTTCTGCGAACCTTGCAGAACTAGCACTCCTGGGATTTTCACTCTGCAGCGGAGTGTGCGCTGATATGAAACTTCCTGGTAGACTAAAACTGTGTGCCGGACCGAGACTTGAACACGGTCAAATACCTTTTATCCCGACTGAATCAAGAAACTCATGAAACGCTGGAGAAAGTGCGTTGAAGTGCAGGAAGATTATGTAGAAAAATAGTGTATGTTTCAGTTTTCTATCATTAGAAGAAATATTCCTGCTCGTAAATGTCCCTCTATGTTTATGCTCATGACATTCCAGTCAGAATGTTTTGCAAAGTGACTTTTTTTAATGACAGGCTGAAAATCCTTTGTTCACTTCGGGCAACACCCACTCAGAAGCAATATAATTCAAACATAGCACACCTTGCGAAAGCCTACGAACTGCTGGACGCAACGAAATACGATTATCACGTTACTTTCACCCCTACCAAAGAAAGAATGTCAACGTTATCACTCTGAGCCTGGCCGCCCCCCTAGCTGACTGGTAATACCGACTGCTTGTCATGCGGAGTTCCCTGGATCAGTACTCGGTGTGGCTGCGAAACGTTTCATTGGCGAGAACAGGGGAACGCGACGCACTCAACCACATTATGCCAAATGAGGATTTGCTTGCGTGAGAAGTCGAGGCTCTTCCGTATGGAAACCCGAGACCGGCCCGGAGAGAGCAGCTACTGTACTGAGCCAGAATCTTGAATAAAACACTTAGTTAGCCGTATGCAGTATGATCAAGACTCGCATGAAACGGTTAAGAATTCAGGCTTCCTTACGAATTAAAACCTCACCTTTAATGTCTGATTCGTATAGCATTTTTTAAAAAAAAATCATGAATAGTCTGTTCGCCTTCAAGATTAGATTCAGAATTAACTGAGCAAATCTGCAGTTAGCACTTCTGGCGTTCTAAACAGCTATACTATTTCAACTGAGAAGAAGAAAAACATTCATGTAGGTAAATGACATATACTTTCACTTCACTGACGTACAGCTGAACTTTCGACTTTAAAGAAATATTTTTACTCTAGGTTATAAGAATAAAGAAGAAAGTAACCCTTAGGAATACTGCAACATATTTTTATTAAAAAGTCACAGAGTAATTAATTACGCAATGTGTATAATCCGAATTGTTATTTTACAATACGAACCAGTTATCAAAGATAATCAGAGTGAGAATAACTCATATTACCCCTAAGGTAATGACAAGCGAGAGACAGATCGTGACTTTCATTATGCTTTTGCACGCCTTTTCATATATAAAATTATTCAGCATAAGAAAAATGTAGAAGCATAGCTGGTTTCAGCATTGTACTTGCTTCATCTTCGATGCGCATTCGCAGGTGTGATCGCTTTCGTGGTCTCTGAGACTGCGCGAACATTTTCGAACACGCCCTCCCTGGCCAGTTGAGGTGGAATGCGTCTATACTCCCCCTACCCTCCTTAAATTTCCAAGCTTACAACGTTTAGTTGTCGGTTGCGTTATCGCGTTCTGTGTTTATTGTTGACACGTGTTATTGATAGGTGCTGGAGTCTCCTAGACCGCACCTCGTAACTACGTAGCTGGTATGTAGCTGGTATGGTACCGTATAGCTCAAAATGTGCTGGCATGAATGCGTCATTGTTAACTTTGCCGAGTTTGATGAAATTGTTATTCGGTCTATGGAGGAAGGTGTCAGTGATATATATCAAGAAATCAACGAAAAACACGATTTTACATCAGCCAGTGATCACAGTTCTGCTATCGAACAACAGTATTATTCAGAGGGAGAACTACAAGAAAGTTGCGATGGGTATCTGTTTCGCAATTAAATGCTTAAAGTATCTGTTATAATCGAATATGTTATGAGTGATGATAAGAAAAATCAACTTCCCAGCAATGAATGTCAATTTGACAGACTTTCTTCTTGTACCTATCACGTGGAATTCTTATGCGCAAATTTAAACCCTGTAATTAATTTTTATCTGGAAATTTATTTGATACAGAGATTGTATAATTTTTCAGATTGTAAAATTCAGTCTATTTGTGGGTACTATTTAAAAGAAGCAACTAAACTTCTGTGCTTTTGTGTGATAATAAATAACATTTTACAGACTTCTTTTAGTGCAATAAAATAACCTAGAAGCATTTAAACAACAATTACATAATTATAAAAATAAATACACTACTGGACATTAAAATTGCTACACCACGATAATGATGTGCTACAGACGTGAAATTTAACAAACAGGAAGAAGATGCTGTGATAGGCAAATCATTGGCTTTTCAGAGATTGGCGCCGGTGGCGACATCTACAACGTGCTGACATGAGGAAAGTTTCCAACCGATTTCTCATACACAAACAGCAGTTGACCGGTCTTGCCTGGTGAAACGTTGTTGTGATGCCTCGTGTAAGGAGGAGAATGTGTACCATCACGTTTGCGACTTTGATAAAGGTCGGATTGTAGCCTATCGCGTTAGCGGTTTATCATATCGCGACACTGCTGCTCGCGTTGGTCGAGATCCAATGACTGTTAGCAGAATATGGAATCGGTGGGTTCAGGAGGGTAATACGGAACGCCGTGCTGGATCCCAACGGCCTCGTATCACTAGCAGTCGAGATGACAGGCATCATATCCGTGTGGCTGTAACGAATCGTGCAGCAACGTCTCGATCCCTGACTCAACATAAGGGGACGTTTGCAAGACAACAAACATCTGCACGAACAGTTCGACGGCGTTTGCAGCAGCAGGGACTAGCAGCTCGGAGACCATGGCTGCGGTTACCCTTGACGCTGCATCACAGAAGCGCCTGCGATGATGTACTCAACGACGAACCTGGGTGCACGAATGGCTAAACGTCATTTTTTCTGATGAATCCAGGTTTTGTTTACAGCATCACGATGGTCGCATCCGTGTTTGACGACATCGCGTTGAACGCACCTTGGAAGCGCGTATTCGTCATCGCCATACTGACGTATCACCCGGCGTGATGGTATGGGGTGCCACCGGTTACGCGTCTCGGTCACCTCTTGTTCGCATTGACGGCAATTTGAACAGTGGACGTTACATTTCAGATGTGGTACGACCCGTGGCTCTACCCTTCATTCGATCCGTGCGAAGCCCTACATTTCAGCAGGATAATGTACGACCGCATGTTGCAGGTCCTGTACGGGCCTCTCTGGATACAAAAAATGTTCGACTGCTGCCCTGGCCAGCACATTCTCCAGATCTCTCACCAATTGAAAACGTCTGGTCAATGGTGGCCGAACAATGGCTCGTCACAATATGCCAGTCACTGTGAACTGTGGTATCGTGTTGAAGCTGCATGGGCAGCTGTACCTGTACATGCCATCCAAGCTCTGTTTGACTCAATGCCCAGACGTATCAAAGCCGTTATTACGGCCAGAGGTGGTTGTTCTGGGTATTGATTTCTCAGGATCTATGCACCCAAATTGTGTGAAAATGTAATCACATGTCAGTTGTAGTATAACATATTTGTCCAATGAATACCCGTTTATCATCTGCATTTCTTCTTGTGTAGTAATTTTAATGGCCAGTAGCGAATAATATAGCATACACTAATAATTTCAAATGATTTTACCTCAAACCTCGGTTTAAACATAGGGGTTCCAGAGACCCCGCCTCGTAGTATACGTTACCGAAAAGTCACCTCGCGACTTAAGGGTTAACTTATGTGGTTTTAAAGATATTGAAAATACTGTTGTGTCATTGCAGGCACCTTATGTTTCTGAGATTGCATGTGTATTCAGATATGCTTCACTTCTAGACTGTAAATTATTACAGATGGTCAAATAGCTGTATAAAACCATGTTTCAGTTTGCCTCAAAGCATGCCATTCCTGGCTATTCGCATTTTGCTAAGCTAGGCAGCCGCCATCGAAATTCCCAGTTTTGGGGCTTACCCACATCCAGCCACGCTACGCCTCTCTGCATGAACCTGGATCGTACCAGGGGCCCTACTGTGTATCGTTCATACCGATCGGTGCAGTAGGTTAGTCTTGGTAGTGACTTTATTTTCGGTTCTTTATCCGAACTACCTATTCAGTAAGCTTTTGAGACCAGTTACCGAATGATCCTCCTGCCTATTTTTCGACAACTGTACTGAGAGGTTTAGAATTCCGGTATGGCCCTGTCGTTCTGTTAGCTGGGGTTTATTTACACTTATAATTTGTTATTTTAAACATATTGAGTGGTTTTAGCTTTAGATTTAGTGATTGTGGTACTAAAGAATCACCACAGGATGCGTCCAATTGGAAAGTGAGTTCATAATAGACTACTTTCCTCTGTTTGAAATGTGGTTAGGCTCTGTTGTTACTGCGAATGATTACATTAGTGTTAGCCGAAATTACTACTGACTTCGCGTACTCTTTTCGACAAGTGGTTTACTTGTTAATTATCGGAACACTTTTATAAGTACCAATGCAAAGGAATTTTGTGATGCATGATAGAGAAAACTTCCAAAATTTTATGCATTTACGGCTGACGCCCGCATCAATCGGCAACGATGTCAGCCTGTATCTCCCTCGACTGAAATTCCATAAAATAAACCGCTGCTAGCACGCGAGGTGTAGTAGCGAAGTTGGTAAGGCGATAGACTGTTGCCGGCACTTTAGCTCAGCGTGTTCGGTCAGACGATAGCTACTCTCTGTAATAAAAAAAAAAATCTCAGTTAATCGATCAACGATGAACTTAAACGAGTGTCTAACGACGTCCACCCCGAGCGGATGCAACGAACGAAAGCGAACAAAATGAGATTAAAAAAAAAAAAAAAAAAGAAAAGAAAAGAAAAAACTGTCGTGGCAAATGACGTAGATTCGTATAGTGCTAGATGCGGAAATATATATTTTTTTTTTTCTCTTCGTGTTTGCAACACATACTGAGACTTCATTAATCGTCAAAGTTTAGCATTTTTCTGAAATATTCGTTGTAATTACACGTAAGACCCCGCATTCTCAGTAACGAGTATCTCCGATTTCGTGACTTCCATATGTTTCAGAAATGAAAGATGATATTTCTGTCCGTGAAACAACTGACAGTGACATTATAGTACTTCTTGTCACAAATAAATCACCTTTTTTTTTTAATACGTAGCAATTTCCGAGAGTATGGTCAGACAGGAATCTAAGAGCACAACGTAAATTACTTAAATTACTGAGAATGAAACCAGCTGCAGTCGTCTTTATACTCTAGCTTATCACAAGAATTTATCTGCGATCGAATCCTTAATAACAGTAGACAGAGATGAAAGGTTCCTGCTACAATATTTTCAGACTATACCACCGTCTATGAAGTATTTTTATTCGTCAGATGCATGTTATAAACTGCAACGAACTTCTATAGCTGCACTCGATACGTGCTCACCAAAATTAGGTTCTTTAAATTTTGTTTTTATGAACCAAATCGTTGACCTATCACATAGGGAAGTAGGCTACTTTATCATTTGGATCTCTAGGAGCGAGTTATAACCACATTCTATGCATCTTCTTATTCTTCCACACTCTCTTAAACAATTTTTCTGGTTCGTGTAGATGTGTTCCGTCTATGCAACTAATTGAAGTCAGTTATTCCCGTAAACGTTTCGCTTCTATTATTTGTGAAGCATCATCATAAATAAAGGAAGCGAAACACGTATCGCAATAAACAAACTGCCTTCAGTTAGTTGGAAAGACGGAATGTACCTCCATGAATATTGAAGCAACTAGGAAACGACGGGAAACAGAAAAAATGGCGAATTTTTCAGGTGTTCCTATAGATTTATTTGTACAATGAAGTACTACACTCCATTCCTAATTCACATTCCGAAGCGTAAAATCCAAAACAAGACGATGATGTGAATGAGAATAAAATGACATAATGTGACATATACGACAGCTTCTTGAACACAGTCAATATTCTATCGTTATCATGCATTCATGGAAGCCTGTGGTCAGCGAAATTTGAACAGTATTACTTATTCTAACGACACTTTGCGGTACTGTGAAGAATGGCATGCCTGTATCGGCTGTTAGCGGCTTCGAGTTCGTGCCACTGTGGCGCAGGAGTGCGCTTGCGCGGATCTGAGGCAGATTGCTTTTCAATCGTAGGTGCAAGGAGAACTGACAGCAGCGTTTCGGTTCGCTAGGACCGTTCGGCATCGCTTTCTAAATGCTTACTGAATAATGTTGGGCCTCTGTTTCGAAAACAAGACCGTTCGGTGCGCTCGCTTACCGTAACTTTTGGCGAAATGGCGGAAAGATACAGAATAGGACACCTGGAGCCACACAGCTGGTTCTCAGCTGCACAAGGAAAATCCCCTCCCCACGTACCAATTGTAGGTGGCCGAATCGGCTTACATACGTCTAACGTTACAGTGAATATGTGAATGTCAAAATATGAGATGTCAATGGCCGTATCGTTTGAGCATGTGGACTTATAAGCTTAAATTTTATGCACCGCTAAGATACCTTAGGTCTTGGTATTTAACATAAATTTCAGCTTTAAATCTCCACCCATTCCTGAGAACAAGGTCTCCGAACAGACAAAGACATGTATGGAGAACTAAGTGATCCTATAAGGGTTCTGTTTTTGTTGAGTGAGGTGTGGAACTTAAAATTACATCACCTGTTACCTGAATTGCGAGTACATTAACTCTCTCAACATTTAACACATTGCTCTTTCATAAAGAAGAGCTAAGAAGAAGTTATTTCTGGCGTTGCTTGAAGTGATGTTACAGGTCCTCTGCTGTTCCTTATCTACATCCACGATTTAGGAGACAATCTGAGCAGCCGTCTTAGGTTGTTTGCAGAGGATGCTGCCGTTTATCGTCAAGTAGAGTCATCAGAAGATCAAAACATATTCTAAAACGATTCAGGAAAGCGGTCTATAGTGGAGCAAAAATTAACAATTGACCATAAATAATGAAAAGTCTGATGTCATATGAGGTGTCACCGCCAGACACCACACCTGCTAGGTGGTAGCCTTTAAATCAGCCGCGATCCGTTAGTAGACGTCGGACCCGCATGTCGCCACTATCAGTGATTGCAGACCGAGCGCCGCCACACGGCAGGTCTAATCTAGAGAGACTCTCTAGCACTTGCCCCAGTTGGACAGCTGACTTTGCTAGTGATGGTTCACTGCCTGCATACGCTCTCATTTGCACAGACGAAAGTTTAGCGTAACCTTCAGCTACGTCATTTGCTACGACCTAGCAAGGCGCCATATTCAGTCACTGCAACTAATTACTTCAAGACTGTATTCTGAACAAATAATATTGTGAGTCATGTACCGTCAAGAGCGACGTTCATCATTAATGGATTATAGTTAAGTATGAAACTAATTACCTCCGCTTTCTGAATTCTAATTCCTTGTCATATTCCATACCTCAATTCAGTATAGTTCTTCCCTCCTCACGCCAGCCTGCGTGAGCTAAAATGCGTGCATTTCGGCCTCCACTAGTAACACGGTGTTAGCTCTTCTGCCAACTACAACATCATCAACATGAGTGCTAAATGGAATACGGTAAATTTCGGTTAAACGATAAGTCAGTCAAATCCAAAGGTCGTAAATTCAACTAAATACCTAGAAATTACAATTACAAACATCTTAGATTGAAAAGAATGCGATTTATTGCCAGAAACTTAGAAAATGCAACAATTCTACTAAAGATACTACATACACTACGCTTGTCCATCCTCTTTTCGAGTATGCTGCGTGGTATGGGATCCTTAACAGATAGGATTAACGGAGTACATCGAGAAAGTTCAAAGTAGAGCAGCACGTTTTGCATTATCGAGAAAAAGGAGAGAGAGTGTCATGGACATGATACAGGTTTTGAGGTAGACATCGTTAACAAAGACGTTCCTCGTTGCAGCGATATCTTCTCACGAGATTTCGATCAACAACTTTTTCCTCCGAATGCGAAAGTATTTTGATTTTGTTGACTCCGACATGCATAGAGAGAAACGAGCATCATAATAAAATAAGGGTAATCAGAGCACGCAAGGAAAGATAAGGCGCGTTTCTTCCGCGCGCTGTTCGAGAATGGAATAATAGAGAACTATTGTGGATTTGATGAACCCTCTGCCAGGCACTTAAGTGTGATTTTCAGAGTATCCCTGCAGATGTAGATGTAGGCTGCGCCCACCTGGATACGCTTATTTCCACGTGAATCTACAGATCTATTGTGTATCGTACAGAACATGCGATGAATTTTGTATTCACCTCTCTCCTTCTTCCGTTCCCCCGAAGTCACCTGCCTCCACAAGCCATGTTAATCTTGGGAGTGCTGCGCACTGTTCTTTTACTGGGGAATAAAGACTTTTATTGAGGAATATAAAGTGTGTGCAATATGCTCAATCACCAATTGACGAGCCACATTATAGTAATTCTTAACCTTCTATTTGAAAAGCAGTTGAGATATGAAACAGTTTTGTAAACAGATGGAGAGCGAGTCAGTGTGCAAGACGAATCGTGGAAAGGTATGCACATCTGGAGTCCTATCTGATGTGTATGTTGCAGAATTATGTATCATAATGTATTTTGCGGCCAAACGCTCTGAGCACCAGGGTTCCGAATACACCGCGTCTTGTTATCGAGGGAGCGTCCCAAAAACCTCACACGGACTAGTGCGGTTTACTGATGATGACTTTCGCTTTGAAAGGATTGATCGACACAGCTAGGTTCGTGTGGACCGCAGAATTTAGCGGGATCCTAACAGGCTTCCCAGTTACGAACAAACGGACCTAATGTTAAGGTACAGCTTTCTTGACGATCGGAAATGAAATGAGGAGGGACACCTGGGCGCATTCACTGGCGTTTCTCCGGAAACTCCGTCGTGTAATCTGCTGTAGAATTTGCCGCCGGTAGCGGATAGCGCCGCTGTTCGTGGGAGCGTAAAATCTGCTCCGCAATTTTCCAAAGTCAGATGGAGAAAGTTGGCGCCCTATAACCAAAACTGGCAGGGTGGAGGACGTTCCAGATTCACCTCACCAATGACAAGACAATACGACGGGAAATTCAGCGCCTTGAAGGACAAGAGTGAAACAATGAGGACGAAATTCCACAGAAACAATGTTTAGGGGTCATTCCGAGATTGATCCATTTGGAGACTCTACTGAGAGTTTGTAATTTGAAATCATGCTAAGTGACTGGCATGCTCTTTCGTATAGAGTATTCTGACTTCGCTTTCTCATTTACTTACTTCCTAGCTCGTTGGAAGATGTATCACATTAGCAAATTCAATGGGTGCAGTTCATCCACAACGGCCTGCCAGCACGTTTTAATGTGCGTGAACATCCGACGCTAACACTTTACGAAGACTTGATTAACAGGAGAGGTCCCACAACCTGGTCTCGTCTCTCTAGTGCGTCTAAATCCTATAGGTATTTGGTTGTAAAGGAATTGGTTTACCCTAATAGTAGAAATATTGTATAGACTCTACAGAATCGCTCAACAATGCATACCAGCACGTAGGTCTACAACAAAACAATAACCAGGCAAATTTCAGTGTATGACAACGTAGAGCAAAGGCAGGGGGTTGCGATGCCACAGAGGAGCGCTTAGCTTACTCTATGACCAAGTCTCATGGTCGGACGTTAATCGAGCCCCTCCTATTGGCAGGCACAGAAACTACAGTGCAGAGCCAAAGAAACTGGTACAGCTGCCTAATAACTTGTTCGGCCATTCCGAGCACGCAGAAGTGCCGCAACACGACGTTCCATGGACTCGATTAATGTCTGAAATAGTGCTGGAGAGAAATGGCACCATGAATCCTGCAGGGCTGTCCATAAATCCGTAAGAGCACAATGAGAGGCATCCCAGATCTGCTCAATAACGTTAATATCTGAGGAGTTAGGGTCCAGCGGAAGTGTTTAAGCACAGAATAGTGTTCCTGGAGCCACTCTGTAGCAATCCTGGACATCTATGGTGTCACATTATCCTGCTGGAATTGCCCAAGTCCGTCGGAATGCACAATGGACGTGAATGGATACAGGTGATCAGACAGGACGCTTACGTGCGTGTCACCTGTCAGAGTCGTATCTAGACGTATCAGGGGTCCAATACAACTCCAACTGACAACTTTGTGTCGTGCTGTCATGAACGGTACACTAGTGGACCTCCGGCTCCGAAAGCCCATATCAGTGATGCTTGGTTGAATGGTTCGCACGCTAACACTTGTTGATGGCCCCGCATTGAAACCTGCAGCAATTTGTGGGAGGGTTACACTTCTGTCACGTTGAACGACTCTCTTCAATCGCCTTTGGTCCCGTTCTTGCAGTTGATGGCCCCGCATTGAAACCTGCAGCAATTCGTGGGAGGGTTACACTTCTGTCACGTTGAACGACTCTCTTCAATCGCCTTTGGTCCCGTTCTTGCAGGATCTTTTTTCGGCCGCAGCGACGTCGAAGATGTGATGTTTTACCGGAATCCTGATATCCACGGTATATTTGCGAAATGGTCGTGCGGGACGTTCATTGATACCTCGGAAATGCTGTGTCCCATCGCTCGTGCACCAACTATAACACCACGTTCAAACTCACTTAACTCTTGATAACCTGTCATTATAACAGCAGTAAGCGATGTAACAATTGCGCCAGACACTTGTTGTCGTATATAGGCGTTGCCGTCCGCAACGCCATATTCTGCCTCATTACGCATATCTCTATTTGAATACGCGTGCCTATACCAGTTTTTTTTGGCGCTTCATTGTATGTTTTTCCAGACCTATGTTTATTGAACTCGTTCTTAATATCTCCACATACATAAAACCCGGCAGTTCAGGTCTGCAGTTCTTTGACACTTTCACAGTGAAAGTAGTTGTTTACAGGTAAGTAGTTTCATTAGGAAATTCTTCAAAAATTTAGATAGATTTGGAGAAGATCGTCGCCCAGTGAAAAGAGCTTGTCTTCACCTTAAATAGCTGAAGGGTAATACACCAAAATAGAGGAAGAGAATCGACAACGTTGGGATAGACATGGAGAGAAGAAAATAAGAATGAGAAGAAGAAGAAGAAGACCTATTCGCTTCGAGTTGCCTTTGTTTTGTCAGCGGCGGGTTGGTCCGATTGTGATCGTGTTAAACAACGTAGACAGGTAATATGAGATTTTACACAGAGCTACCCTACGGAATATTAGAGTGAGGTCAATAGGTCAGGTGCTAACTCTGTCACCAGGTATATGAATGGGTATAAAATATCCTTATAAATTAGCCAGTGTTTGTATGTACTAAAATGACACACATTTGATGTTGTTGAAATGTATGGAAATGACTATTCAGACATGTGCCTAAGTAGAAGTAGGTAGAGCTGACATCAACCTGGACGTTACTTCGCTGGGCATCGTCGTATTGCAGCTAGCATGTCACTGCTTTCTTCCGATCTTTGAACTGAGGTAATAAAACAGCTATGCGGAAATTCTGAAGCCGAATACGGTCTCCCTACCACGGTACTATTTTTCCGTTGTTCACATACAAAAATCATTAACATATGTGCTCACCATTTTTTTGCTTTCTCGGATGGATTTAATTTGAATATTTTCTTACTACTTCGATTTGAAGTACTTTTTACTCCGATGAAAACAAACTAATTACGTTCTCTAACGGTAACGTTCTTCACGCTGCGAAAAGTTCAAGTTTCATCAAGTTTACCTGTAGAAAATTCTTCTCATCTCACGTAACCACCGAAACACACTTCGCAAATTTGTACTGAGGAAATTGGTAGAGCTGCCATGTAACTTGTCAGCATTGTATCATAAACGCACTTTCATCGAAATTCGAATGTCTGGAATAAGGGTAAAGATATATATTTCACAGAAGGAATTATTTCACAACTGTTAACGGCAATATAGGTTTTTTAAGGAGTAAATTCGTTAAATTTTGATCGGAATTTCTATCGACAACGGGAATCAAATAAAAAAAGAAAAAAATACGCATTCTGTTATAGTCCACGCCGTATGTATGAATTTTTTCTACTTTTTCATCACATAAATAATAATACCCGTTGTCTGCTTGACGTGTGAATTTAGCAGAACTGTGCTATAAATAAGGAGATTTTAAAAATACGCATAAATAACGCATCCGAGACAGAAATCCGCTGTTCTGATGTGTTCAATGAACTTATTGTTCCGGACTCAATGCGTCATATATCATGCGAAAAACTCAAATTTATCGCTGCAACGTGAATAACATCTAGGCCTACAGCTATCTGGTTAGGTGACCATACGATTTTAATCAACACGCACGAACCAATGTAAATATTGTATACGCCAACGAGAATGAATCACCACGCCGGCCGTCGGTGTACGTGAAGGCAAAAGGCTCTACAACGTGAACACGAACGTTTAGAACGTAATCTCTGATAAAAAGCTCAAGCGTAGCTCAGTAGCTCGGAAAGTAACCCTGCAGCTGTTAAGTACGCGGCTCTAAATGCTAGCGTCTCTCAGCGGTATTCTGTAAAACACATTTGCCCATAACACTCTACTGTAAACAACAGTCGTAAATCTTACGAGGCAAGATGTTCGCAGTTGCCACGGTCAAAGAATACTGGGCGAAAGATTGCCTTTTCGGCGGGTTATTCTTTTTCGAATTTACTGAAATACGCTGGTGTGCAAGACTTAAGGACAATAGTAATTTTCGCATCATGTGTCACTGCAGAGTAACACAGCTCGATGAGATCTCGGCTATAAACTCTTCGTTACCATCTGCCGCTGTGGCCAAGCGGCTCTAGGCGCTTCAGTCCCGAACTGCGCTGCTGTTACGGTCGCAGGTTTGAATCCTGCCTCGGTCATGGATGTGTCTGGTGTCCTTAGGTTAGTTAGGTTTGAGTAGTTCTAAGTCAAGGGGACTGATGACTTGAGATATTAAGTCCCATAGTGCTTAGAGCCATTTTCTTCGTTACCTCGGTCCACGTATGTGGAAAAAAATGGCTCTGAGCACTATAGGACTTAACATCTATGTTCATCAGTCCCCTAGAACTTAGAACTACTTAAACCTAACCAACCTATGGACAGCACACAACACCCAGCCATCACGAGGCAGAGAAAATCCCTGACCCCTCCGGGAATCGAACCCGGGAACCCGGGCGTGAGAAGCGAGAACGCTACCGCACGACCACGAGATGCGGGCACGTATGTGGAACTTCGTACATTGGATTCTTTCTCCGTTTATAGACCAATCGTCTGTGACTGTGGACCTCCTCTTTCTTAGTTTTAAAATCAGGGCGCAGCACCTTTCAAGGAACGATTCGTGTCTTAGTCTGGAGCCGGTCGTAAGCAGGAACTGGCTTCATCTACAAAACGGAAAGGTATGTAAATAATTATGGTGTCTAAATATTAGACTGAGAATCTGTGTTCTTTCCTAATGTTTGCTAAATATTCTAGATGTTAAGAATTACTTCAAATTTGTATAACTTTTGTTTGTTACTATAGTGAAATAACCCATTTCCTGATGGTTCTTGTACCTGGACCTCAGTTCATAACGCATATTTTTTTTTAAATTTCAAATTGGTCTTCGATAAGGGAGTACTGAAATAACCGTTATTTTTACACTCTACAGTAATACGTAAAATATTAACGGATGAACAGTTAGAAACTCTTCTTAATGACAGAAATGTGGGATAATTTGAGTGGGAAGATGAACTCTCGTTTTTGACTGAAGATTGCCCTGCTGAGCTTGATGAAACTGACTAGTAAACAATAAGAACTTTATAATGTCGTGCCAGTAGCTAGGAGGACGTCCTTGTACAAATGACTCTAAACACTATGGGACTTAACATCTGAGGTCATCAGTCCCTAACTAACCTAAGGACGTCACACACACATCCGTGCCCGAGGGAGGATTCGAACCTGCGACCGTAGCAGTCGCGCGGTTCCGGACTGAAGCGCCTAGAACCGCTTGGCCACCGCGGCCGGCTACAGTGAATTTCTCTGACAGTGTGGCTGTAGAAAATATGAATAAAAAGCGAAGAAGAACTGTGCTAGAACCAATTTCAGAAGTTAGGTTTTAAAGTGTTGGCCAGCTACCAAGGTTTGGGAGGAACGGAATGCCTCAAAACGCAGGAAACGTGGCTGCAATTCCGAGATAAGAGACGTGTCCGCCAAATATGAAACGCGTTTTAGTATTGTGAAAAGTAAATATTCTGGAGATTATCATAAAACGTACATCAGAGATTTCTTTACTGGCGGCAGGAAATTATAACTTGGTAGAAATTATTGTATGTTTATTATTTTCTTGCATTTGTGAAGTTGTTTTAGAGCATCAAAAAGAACTGTATTGAAAATCATATAATTAAAACATCTTAACATTAAACATCCTATTTTCTGTATGCATTAAATAATTCAGTTCACTGTTTCAAATGAAACTGCTGAATAAAATATTCTAATTGAGGAAGGGCGAAAGAAACCACAAATAAAAGAGTCATAAGTTTTCATATTACGTGAGCTCTGAGGTTGACATACGTAAATTTCTGTTTGCGCCTTTGTGAATCATAAAAAAATATTTCATATCCATCTGTATTATGTTTGTTCATTATATTCCTGGAAAATGTGAAAAGAAATATTTCCTATGGTTTCTTTGTATCTCTGGAGTGAAGAGGAAAAATAGAAAGAACCGCTACGGTATAGTCTACTATTGTATAGTATAGTCGGTAACTGAAAGAAATACGCAAAGAGACGAGTAGAAATGACATTTACGTTCAAAGTCATTATTTGGAAGGAAGACGCCGCGATTTGTGATTACCCCCTGAACATTAAAAGAGGTGGGACGTATTTCTTAACAGGCTGTGTGATCACCGTAGACTGTAACGCATGCTCTTAACACGCTCCCATATTGGTCAAGGGGTTGGTAAGTGGTTCTTGTGGCAGACCATTCCATTACTCCACTAGCGCGGCTGACACCTTCGGCATGGTCATTTGTGCATGTGGATCTGCTGCGTCTCTTCAATGTGGGGGAAAGGGTTTGACAGCCAATTCGCAGAATGTCCTCTCATTCCAAGAGTTTCTCCACATACGCTATTGGATGCGGTCGCACTTTGTCATCCATAATAATGGCGTCGGGGCAGAATGCAGCCCTGAAAAAGTTCACGAAGGGAAGGAGTACGGTTTTGCAATAGCAATGACCGTTCAGTGTACCGCTTTCAAGGGTTTGAATGCAACATTGTCTCTCCACACCACAACACTTGAATCACCAAAACAATCATGTTCGACAGTATTCTTAGACGTACTCTCATATGGCGAGAGGTGAGAACACGTAATTTATCGAGGACCATAGTGTGGAATATACGTGTGGAATATACCGGGCGTCTGGGTTAAACATACAATAATATAAAATGTAATAACTCGAGAAGTAATTGAGAAATTTAATGACGGTAAGTTTCTACAAGAGTGCAAACGCAAAATGTTTTTACACAGCTAATAAACCCTAACATGCGCACCATTAGTAATGCGACAGACATTTAATCTATACTTCTCTCCAGGCGACGGCCTTACAACAGTGGATACACCAGTTCCCGTCAGATTACCGAAGTTAAGCGCTGTCGGGCGTGGTCGGCACTTGGATGGGTGACCGCGCCGCTATGCGTTGTTGCCATTTTTCGGGATGCACTCAGCCTCGTGATGCCAATTGAGGAGCTGCTCGACCGAATAGTAGCGGCTCCGGTCAAAGAAAACTATCATAACGACCGGGAGAGCGGTCCTCAGTTGAGGATGACGCGGCGGTCGGATGATCCCGATGTGCCACTTGTGGCCTGAAGACGGCGTGCTTACTTCTCTCCAAATTTTTCGCAGCATTCCACATGTAACATTTTCGACAGATGCACGAATATGACAGCAGAGATCTGGTAGATCATGGATTGATATCTGTTACACTTGATTCTTGATAAACCACCATGTAAAAAAAAGAACAAGTGTCTTAATGTCCGCGCTTATAGGGGCACAAGCAATTGATGAAGGACCTATCCCAACCCAGCCATCTGGGAACGCACAACGCAAGATATCTCTCAGAATCTTCCCAAATGTCACGACACGCCATTTTGCTGAAAGATCACGTCACCGCTGAAAACGACGTTGTATTAGTGTGAAGTGGCACGAAAAAGCATACACGACACCTTCTGCTGTAGAGTCCACGTGGCTGCTGACACGCGTTTACAATGAACAAAGCAGTTAAGCTCATGCGCACGCGTTGCCAACTGCCGCGGGCAAACACACAAAGTAATTTGAGTTATCATACTTGTAGACGCAAATATCTCAATTACATCTCAAGTTATTATATTTTTTATTACTATGTGTAACCCAGACGCCTGCTATCTGTACTCTGCAAAGCACAGTAAAGTGCATGACAGAGTATATGTTCCATCGTACCAATTATTTCAGTCTCTCCCCGTTCGATTCACCTACGGAGCGCGGGAGGAATGTTTGTGTAAGTTCCTATGCGCGTGCTGTAGTTAATCTGATCTGCCCCAACAATCACTATGGAATCGATACGTAAGGGGTTATAGCATATTCTTGTAGTCATTATTTAAACTGAGTACGTAGGCTTTCTCAGGATGGTTTTCACAAACCATATCTAATGGATCAGATCAAATAGTTCAGGTCTATCTTCAAGTGTCTGCCAGGTCAGTTTCCTCAGCAACACTCTCCCGGGGGTCAAACAAACTTGTGGCGATTCGTGCTGCCCTCTGTATACGTTCAACATCCCCTGTTAGTCCTGATCGGTACAGGACCCAAACACGTGAGCAGTACTCTAGAATCGGTGACACGAGTGAAGCAATCTCATTTGCAAAGTAATTGTATTTCCGTAGTACTTTACCAAGAAACCAAAGTCTACCGCGTGCTTTACCCACGATTGAGTTTGTGTGATCATTCGATTACATATCCCCACAAAATAATACACCAAGGTATTAGTATGAGTTACCGGATTTCATCTGTGGCTCATTGACATTATAGGATACTACGGTTTTTCGCTTCATGAAGTGCACAGTCTTACATTTATGAACATTTAGAGGAAACTGCTAATCTTTGCGCCACTTTTAGTTCTTTTCACGATCTGACTGAATATTTACACAGCTTCTTTCAGACATTACTTTATTATGGATAAACACATCATCTGCAAAATGTCTGCGGTTAAGATTAATATTGATGGCAAGGTGATATACGATGTGGACAGCAAGGGTCCCAACATACTTACCTGAGGCACACCCAAAGTTACTTCTACATCTGACGATGTCTCCATCCAAGATGACATGCTGCGTCCTCTCTAACAAAAACCCTCAATCCTGTCACAAATTTCGCTTGATACGCCATGTGACGGTAGTTTTGATAGTAAGCGTGTAGTATTGAGTCAGCGCTTTTCGTAAATCTGGAGATACTGCATCTACCTGACTACCTCGACCAGAAACTAACTGTATATGAGTGAGAATGGAACAGGTTCTGGCAATTGAACTCGAACGAACAGAAATGTAATGTATACACTGAAGCGCCGCATGAAGTGGTATAGGTGTGCTTATTCAAATACATAGATTTGTAAACAGGCAGAATACGGCGCTGCGGTCGGCAACGTATGTATAACAATTGTCTCGCGCAGTTGTAAGATCGGTTACTGCTGCTACAATGGCAGGTTATCAAGAGATAACTGAGATCGCCCGTGGTGCTACTGTCGGCTCACGACAGATGGGACACAATATCTCTGAGGAAGCGATGGACTGGGAATTTTCCCGTACGACAACTTCATGAGCGTACCGTGAATTTCAAGAATCCGGTAAAACATTGAATCTCCGACATCGCAGTGGCCGGAAAACGATCCTGCAAGAACGACGACTGAAGAGAATCGTTCGACATGGCACAAGTACAACCCTTCCGCAAATTGCTGCAGATTTCAACGCTGCACCAATAACAAGTGTCAGCGTGCGAGCCATTCAACTAAACATTCATCGATATGGGCTTTCGTAGCCAAAGGCCCACTCATGTACCCTTGATGACTGCACGACACAAAGCTCTAAGCCTCAGCTGGATCCGTCATCACCCTCAATGGGCTGTTGAATACTGGAAACATTTGCCTGATCGGACAAGTCTCGAATGAAATTGCATCGAGCGGATGGACGTGTACGGGTAAGAAAACAACCTCGTGAATCCATGGACCCTGCATGGCAGAAGTGGAGTCTTCAAGCTGGTGGAGGCCTGGTAATGGTGTTGGGCAACTGGGTTGATATGGGACCCCTGATACGTCTAGATACGATTCTGACAGGTGACACGTACGTAAGCATCCTGTCTCACCACCTGCATCCATTCATGTCCATTGAGCTTTCCGACGGGCACTTCCAGCAGGACAATGCGACACTCTACACACTCAGAATTGCTACGGAGTGCCTCCAGAAACACTCTGCCGACTTTAGACGCTTCCGCTGGTGACCTAACTTCCGAGGCCAAAACATTATTAAGCATATTTGGGATGCCTTGCAACGTGTTGCTCAGAAGAGATCTACACCCCCTATGGATTTATGGACAGCCCTGCAGGATTTATGGTGCCAGTTCCCTCCAGCACTACTTCAGGCATTAGTCGAGTCCATGCCACGTCGTATTCCGGCACTTCTTTTTGCTCGCGGGGCCCCTACAAATATCAGTCACGTGTACCAGTATTTTTGGCTCTTCACTGTACATAGGGAAAGAAATCCACTACTGTATAACTATACTGTTGATGACAAATTGCTGGAAATAGCACCTACCGTAAAATATCTGAGTGTAGCTCTCCAGAGCACCTTATGTGAATGACCATATTAAAAAAAATAGCTGGAAAAGCGGATGGTAGAGTGATAGTCACAGGAAGAATCGTTAGGAAATGTGATTCATCTACTAAAGAAATGACTTACAAGACACTTGTTCCAGAGATTCGTAAGCCTGACTGGTAGAAGAGATGGGGAAGACCCAACGAAGACTAGCACGTTTCGTCACGGGATGGTTTAGTCGACGCGAGAGAGATAAAGAAGTGCTCAACAAACCCTAGTAGCAGGCTCTGCAAAAGAGGAGTTATGCATCACGGAGAGATGTAGTATTGAAATTGAGAGTAATTTCAGGGAAGATTCGGATAACGTACCCACTTACATCTCGTGAGATGATGAAGATGAGAAGATTAGAGAAATTAGAGCCATTACAGTGGTTCACCGACAATTATTTTTCCCACGTGCCATACGCGAGTAGAACAGGAAAAGTGGGATTAGTTAGTGGTACGAGAAGTACTCCCAGCCACACACCGTCAGGTGGCTTGTGCAGTGTTGATGTATATGAAAACACCGAGCTGAGTTTCATATGACCGCTGTTTCCGGAATCGACGTTGGTTGGCATGGGGGAAGTCATTCTGTTCGATATATCTCATTATTTTTTTAGCTCAGAATGTGTTCTAAGATTCTACAACGAATCCAAGTCAAGAATATTGGATGGTACTTTCATGAATCACTTCTTGTATCGCCGGCCGGGGTGGCCGAGCGGTTCTAGGCGCTACAGTCTGGAACCGCGAGACCGCTACGGTCGCAGGTTCGAATCCCGCCTCGGGCATGGTTGTGTGTGGTGTCCTGAGGTTAGTTAGGTTTAAGTAGTTCTAAGTTTTAGGGGACTGATGACCTCAGAAGTTAAGTCCCATAGTGCTCAGAGCCATTTGAACCATTAAGTTGTAGGAGACTGATGACCTCAGATGTTACGTCCCATAGTGCTCAGAGCCATTTGAACGATCTGAACTTCTGCTATCCCTCTCGTAAACGTATGTGACATGCTCTTCCTTTCAACTACGGGGCACGTGATTTTGTTCGGGGAACCTATGTAAAATAGTAGTTAAAAGGGGGGCTATCTCAGTCGCAAATTCAGTATAGAATATGACAGATATTCCATCGGGCCTTGGAGCTTTGATCATTTTTGGCGATATCAGCTGTTTATCAACATCACTGACGGTAATACATATTTCACTCGTCTTTTCGGGGTACGAGTATAAAACAGTCAGTAAAACAGGGGCAGTTCCCCCGGGGGTTTCCTTTCTAAAGGAACATTTGAATACGAAGTCGAGCATCTCAGCTTTTACTTTGCCACCCTCAATTTCAGTTTCTGTCTCATTAGCGAGTGGCTGGACACTAACTTTGGTGCCACTAATAATCTTCACATATGCACCGAATATCTTTGGGTTTTGTGTAAGCTCATTTCAAAATATTCCGTTACGGTAGCCATTGAAGGCAACACGCATTGCTCTTTTGACAGGCCAAAGCGTTTCATTCAGGTGTCTCTAACTACAGCCTTTGCTTTGTTTTACGTCTATTTAAGTGGTTCAAACGGCTCTAAGCTCTATAGGACTTAACATCTGAGGTCATCAGTCCCCTAGACTTAGAACTACTTAAACCTAACTAACGTAAGGACATCACAAACATCCATGCCCGAGGCAGGATTCGAACCTGCGACCGTAGCAGTAGCGCGGTTTCTTACTAAAGCGCCTAGAATCGCTCGGCCACATCGGCCGGCTTTACATCTATTATACGGTAGTCTCGGTTTCTTTAGATGTTTCTTTACAGTGAGTGTATCCTATGTAGGGGCCCTCCCACTATGGCCTGCTCTACAAAGCGTGTGGCCAACTACTCTTTAAACTTGAGCCATAGTTCTATGTTCTACATGCTCCCGTCTTGTGGTTTACTGTTCCTCATTGAAATAAGGCTCTATCGTTCTTTTTTATCAAGTTTACTGAACATTTATATCTCTATACTTGTTTTAGTTGTATTTTGTAGTTTATTCGTCATTGTTGCCACAGCCGCCTTATGGTCACTGATACCGGCTTTGATGTGGATTTGATTCCTCAAATACATCTGGTCTATTTGTTGCCATTACATCTGATCCATCACGAGAGGGGTTTCGGGCTGCATACTGCAGGCAGTTCTCAGCGACGCCCACCACTAACAAAACTGAAATTTTCGTAAGTTTATTGTTGGTTGATTAACGTCTCCACCGATGATGACGCTATGATTGTGGAGCTTACGTACAGGCGAAGTGAGGTTTTCTTTAAAGTTTTCGGTTACATCAGAAGGTGAGTCTGCTGAGCGGTAAGAGGATCCAGTTACGATTTCTTGGCAGCCACTAATACGGAGTCTTTCTCAAACAATCTCGCATACAGCTTCAATTTTTATGCCGATGGATTTGATTTTCGTGTCTACTGCGACAAATACACTACCTCCGTTTCCCATTAGCCTACTCTTTCGATGTATACTTAAATTTTCCCCGCAAATCTTACTGCTATCAATTTTATGTTTCAACCAAGTTTCAATCACGTATCTGTACCTGCTATTATGTGAGCTTCATGCTACCTACGTAGCCATAACCCAAGCGGGTGAAATTCGCTACTTGCTAAAATCTGAAATATATTTCTACACAAAATAACAGCCTGCACTGTGTTGATATTTGAAAGTTCCTTTTCAAAAAGTTATCCAGAAGATCCAAAGACAGAAAGTAAGACGTGGGTAACTAAGGGACTCAAAATACCTTGTAAGAAGAAGAGAGAAATGTATAGAAATATCAGGTGATTCAGGATCGGAGATTACGTGCATACCACAAAATATATTGTAATATTTTAAGAAAAGCCATTAAAATCCCAAGAAGTATGCATGTTCTGACAGAAATAATTAATGAAGAAGTTTAAAACCATATGGCATGTTGTCACCTCGGATACAGAGAAGGCAGTCAGTGAACAAGATACCGTAACTGCTAAACAACAATTCTGTGGCCGAAAATTCACCGGCTGCCACTAGTTTTAACGAGCACTTTCTAAATGTAGCTGCAAAATTGAGATTAATAGTTCAGTGGAAGTAGCTGTATTAAAAATGCTCATCCACAAAACTTTAAGTAACTGGAGGTAGCACCAGCATTCTTCGCTGAAATTAGTACAACTCTAAAAATTCTAAAAAAACAAAAACTCATGTGGTGCTGGTGGAGCTACAAACAGAATTATAAACTATAATGCATCACCATCGCAGTGTTTTCTTCCAGACAGGTTAAAATATGCAATAGTTAAAGCTGTTTGTGAGAAGGATGACAAGAAAGACTTAACAGTTATAGTCCAGTTTCCTTACTGACACCTTTTTTCTAAAATATTCTAATGAGTAATGAAATAAAGAGTAGCTTCAGGCTTAATCTGGGACAATTTACGTAACATATCACTCTTTCGATTGCAGAAGGGTTGCTCGTTTGAGAATGATATTCATAATTTCTGTCATCGAACAGTACAAGCCTAAAATAATAAAATATCGTCAAGTGGTATTTTTTGTGGTCTTCCCTAGATGTTTGACTATCTAGATCATAATACTCTCTTAGAAAAATTCATTTTTAAGGAGTTAATGCCTTACGGGGAGAAATCGCAAAAGGAGTACCACAAGGTGCAATATTGGGTCCACTCTTGCACCTTATGTATGTGAATGACGATCCATTTATCGTTCAGCAAACAGGCTTGATACTTCCTGCATTCGATACTGGTATTGTAATAAGTCTCATTAAAGAGAAAGCAGAAGAAGAAATTGTAAATGATGTTTTCGAAAGAAATGTTAGGTGGTTGTCAGAAAATGGGCTTTACCTAAGTACTGAAAAAATTTACTGTATTCAGTTCTGTGCAACAAAGAGTATCATACCAACAGTTGAGGTAGCGCATTAGCAACTGCCAGTAAATTTCCAAATTTTTTGGTGTACATATTCAAGAAAACTAGAACTGGGCTAAGCACCTTACTGTGCTTATCCTGACGTATTGCGTATATTTCCAATCAATAATGTTTTATGGAATAATTTTCTCCAATAACTCACAACTTATAAAGAATGTACTGACTGCAGAAAAGCGAGCAGTCAGAATAATATGTGGCATACTCTTACAGACGTCATGTAGGGACCACTTCAAGGAGTTGGCCATTTTAACCACGCTGTCACAATCGATACACTCGCCAATGAAATTCGTCATAAATAATACATAAAAATTTGTTGATGAACAGTGAGACCCACATAACTTCCTCTGTTCCATGAAGGAGTTTCTATTCGAAAACAAGTAGCCAGTAAAACCAGTGTATTTAATTAGTGTAGGCGGATGGGTAGCATTAAGTACTGTTTCGTTAACATTGACGTTGATCACGTACACATATCCTGTAAACCTACTCGTCCCAAATTATTTCGATAAAAGGTTAGTTCGAATGATGTAACTAATTAACTAACTTACAGAGGAAAATGTCTTCCTTCAAGAAATTCACAACCATTCTGGACCCGTGCATACAAAAGACTACTGAATCAGACAAGTAGGTTACTATAAAAGGAAGTACGATCACAGTTTAGCATCACGTTGACAACGAAAGGACGGATGTAGCAGCCAACGACGCGTGTCGCGATCCTCATTTATTTCGGCGTGCCATCCCCCTCGCTGCTGAGGTCCATATCATGAGTAGCTGGGAAGAAGAGTGGCGAAAAGCGACAGACAATAAGCTGCACCTGGTAAAGCCCACAACGCGGCCATTGGCGTACTTTCAGCCACGGAGGCGGGTTGAGAATCTTCTCAAGCGTTTTCCTATAGGGCACAGCCCATTGAATTATGGCATCTTGCTCCGGCGAGAGGAACACTCGATGTGTGGTGCTCGTGGCGTAAAGATCAATGTGCTTCACATTTTGCTAGAAGGTGTTTTATTTTCAAACCAGAGGACAGCGGCAGATTTGCATACAGATCTACGTTCTATTTTAGGTGACATTCAAACGAATATGGTTTGAGTTTTATGGTTTTTTGACATGCCCAACTTGTTATCTGAAATTTTAGAGAGATGTTCTTAATGTACTAACAGGATGGCTCTCTCACACTTGATTTTTGTAATTGGTCAGTCAGTCACGTTGCCCTGTGATGTTATTTCAGTTCCCCTGTCGCTTTACTTACGTTTTAATCCCAGGTACAGCATCTTCCACATTTCTCCGTTGTCTTAAGTTCTGCAGAGTAGTGTGATTGTCTGGGCCAGCTATAGGTGGAAGTAAACATCATTTTTATGTGTACTCCTCATTTTGTGACAATATTTTTAGCTATGTTATCCACATTCGTTTCGTCTAACATTTGTAATGGCGCTTATACCTCCGCCATTAAGCATCCTTAAATACCAAACACAGCTCTTTACAAACAGAAGACTTTTATTTACCGTATCGCTCTCAAGTATTACATAATACCAATGAGTATAGTTGTAGGCAAATTTTTATATAGTTTATCATTCCACTCGTAACTGCTACGATGTCATAGAAAGGTTCCTTTCCGGCACATACAGGACCTGAAGAAACAGCATGGACCTGAAGATACAACACGAGTAACTGTGTGTCGTCCAGCACCACAGTCGAAACATGGTGATGAATATTTTCACCACTTGTGCACAGTTTCCGTTCATCTTCCACGGTCCGTACGGATCTGAGGTTGGTAAAATACAGGGAGTTTTACCTGGATCTAGGGCTGTTTCTGGCAATTGTGAAGGACAGTTTTCTTGTCAATAAAGTATCCATTCATCGACGGCCTTGAATTCATCATCAGTAAGTACCCTCGCTGTGATATGAATTTGATGTCCTGAGCTCAGTCTTTCTCGCTCCGCAGAGGATACGTCAGCCAATACTGAAAAGACGGGGTTATCAACAACACTCAGCATTTACTTACAAGGGAAAGTCCACATCGCAACCCCCTCAAGTTTAGTAGTAAGATGGCCCAGTGGATGGCCCGTGAGAAACTGAACTCAGATCAAACATGAAACCAGGTGGAAGGTGGTTCAAATGGTTCAAATGGCTCTGGGCACTATGGGACTCAACATCTTAGGTCATAAGTCCCCTAGAACTTAGAACTACTTAAACCTAACTAACCTAAGGACATCACACACACCCATGCCCGAAGCAGGATTCGAACCTGCGACCGTAGCAGTCCCGCGGTTCCGGACTGCAGCGCCAGAACCGCTACACCACCGCGGCCGGCGGTGGAAGTTGTTCTGAACTGTGAAAAAAGAAGCAAAACAGTGAACGATCCAAGCTTAACAAGTGCAACATCGAGCGAAGTGGAAGAGCGACAGCTTTGTCGTACTGTACATTGGCTACAGAAAGAAAATCATGTGGAAAGACTATATTACCATCGCAAATAAATGTGACGAACAGTGAGAGCAGGCAAGCTACCCCAAATACGTCTCATATACATGAAAACCACAAATAAACGAGTGCGAATTATGCTACAGCAAAGGAACTGAAGAGTCAAAACTTCCAAAACGGAACTTAACTTCAATAACGTTAAAAACATATGTTTCGACAGAGCACAGAGAAACTGTGTGATTGTGAAACTGCTGTGTTCATTTGTTGCAGCTTTTATGACAAACTATCGTGTTTTCATCATTTCCTTGGATGTGATCACATTCACATTCATACGAACACCTAAATCGGGCAAGCAGGCATATCTACCTTACTCACTCACCAGGCGTACAAGTTAGGTGGGGCGATAAGATATTCCTATCATATGATGCACGTACTGTCACTAATATCGTGTATGACAGTCCAGGCGAGTTTTCCAGTGGATGATTCGATTGACTTATCGCCTCGTCATCAAACGTTTGCGGTTCCCATTCGAAAGCCACTTCCTTTCGCCTGCTAATAGAGCAGTTGCGTAGAATGGACTATCATTATGGGTCCCTTCCTTACACATCACTGTAGTAAACGGACGTTGCATCACGACGCAGGCACAGATTTGAAGACAGCGAACAGCGGCAGAAAACTAGCAGGAGTTAGCTTTGAATACGGCTTGCTCTTTTCGAAGTCCATCACTTTGACCACTTAACCACCACGCCGCGGTTCTTTCGCGTTCCTTTATGCTGCACTTCTGCTTCGAACGTTCACTGTTTCCATTTTACTTTTTTTTTTCACTGTTCAGTACACCTTCTTCATGTCTTCATCTTGTGTTTAATTATCGCTAAATATGAGGGGGAAGCGATGGGGAGTTTCCTCTGTTAGTAGTACAGTCTTCCGTCTATCAGGAGCTGGAATGCTTCTCAAGATAGGTAACCAGTATGTGGTTGTAGGTCTTATTGACGCACTAACAATGATCATGGGTTCGTTAAGTCGTACATCTGTCTTTTTCACCTATACTATTAGCCAGACAAATGCACAGTGCTGTTTTGTTGAGTACAACAATCCTATCCCCGACTAGTGCTAAGCAGTTTACGAAGAACCTTGTTTCTACTTTTTAGCTCAGCACAAGTTCGCGTTATGTGTTTCTTAAATGTAAGGCCCTGCAGTGTCGTATTTAAACGGAAGTGTCCTGCTTACGGCGATCCCAAGGTATTTGAAGTGCTTGGTATGACGAAGGCTCTGTGTACCAAACCGTTGGATAAATGAAAGCATGCAACTTCTATGTAATTTGGACTAGATCGTATTCCCCATTTATGGAAGTAACGGATATATCATCGTGAACAGATTCATAAAGTGTATTAATGTGAAACTATTATGAAGTAGTTAGGTCTGAAGACGTTAGGTGAATCTTTACGGAAGATTCTGGATAGATGATGATGATGTCCCATACTCCGAGCAGCATAGGGAAAGAAGCGGGAGACCCGCAACGCCGACTAGGCAAGGTCCTTGCGCAGGTGGTTTGCCATTGCTTTCCTCCGACCGTAATCGGGATAAATGATGATGATGAAGACGACACAACAACACCCGGTCATCTCGAGGCAGGGAAAATAACTGACCCCGCCGGGAATCGAACCCGTGACCCTGTACACTGGAAGCGAGAACACTACCGCAAGACCACGAGCTGCAGACCCTGGATAGAGAGTATAAGCAAACTAAAAGTAGTCCTGTTGTTTCTAAGAGCATTTCAGTATTTTATGATTTGGACATTAGTATTCAATTAGTGTAAATAATCAAAGATTAGATTAAAGTAGTATCAATGAAACAGATACCTGTTATCAGTAATAAAACTGAATTTTTCGCTCCGACTAAAGCCTTGGATCTGCCGTAGTCTACCGCTACTCCTTTAGATTACGTATGAGATTCCATATATGCCTCAGCGCAACAGCATTGGTGAGAGAAAGGCTATAGCTTAGGCAACAAATAGACAGTGTCTCTAGAGTTAATCTGCAGGTTTCAATGGACACTAAACTTCAAAAGAATTGGCTGAAAGGCGTAAGATGGCTACTGCAACGAGAGTCGAACCTATAATTTAACCTTCCGGAATCTGTGTCTCTTATCATCTAGCCATACTACCCACCTTGGCTCCGAAAGGCAAAGGCATCCGACACAGCTCCCGCACTGAAACGTAATTTTAGTCCCCCAGGTAGTTCGATTCTAGCGCTAATGTCTCATGTGACACTAAGGATTCGCTGTGGAAAGAAATCTACAGCCTTTAACGAAAGTGAGTGTCTCGTGAATATATGCTAGAAAGGAGCATTCTAAACGTAAGATGATAATTTTTGTTTGGGTCAGTTCTAGATTCACTCGTGCATTATTTGACGAATGCGTTGATTGTTCTTGCCTTAAACATCAGAGCTCAAGACTCAAATATCAAAGCCACAAATCTGTTAGATGAAATTCTTAAAATTTCTCAAGAAAATCGATTTTCACGTTTTCCGATCATCTTCAATATCCTAAAGTCAGGTTAATTTTGCAACAACCAGCGTGGTTGTATGTTAGAGTGCTCACCGGCCATATGACGGCAGTGTGTTGGATTCCCAGAGGTTATTTGACTAAGATACATGTTCTACGAGCATTACTTTGAAGCTTAAAATACGTAGAGGTGGGAAAAAAATCGGTAGCGTTCGAGACTCGTAATATGTGGACCGCGTCTCATTTCGCTCATTATTTTTGCGTTCAGTTCGAGTACCAACTCATTTAAATATAAAATCCGTCGAATATACGTATGCGCTTGTTGTTGTTGTGGTCTTCAGTCCTGAGACTGGTTTGATGCAGCTCTCCATGCTACTCTATCCTGTGCAAGCTTCTTCATCTCCCAGTACCTACTGCAACCTACATCCTTCTGAATCTGCTTAGTGTATTGATCTCTTGGTCTCCCTCTACGATTTTTACCCTCCACGCTGCCCTCCAATGCTAAATTTGTGATCCCTTGATGCCTCAAAACATGTCCTACCAACCGATCCCTTCTTCTAGTCAAGTTGTGCCACAAACTTCTCTTCTCCCCAATCCTATTCAATACCTCCTCATTAGTTACGTGATCTACCCACCTCATCTTCAGCATTCTTCTGTAGCACCACATTTCGAAAGCTTCTATTCTCTTCTTGTCCAAACTGGTTATCGTCCATGTTTCACTTTCATACATGGCTACACTCCATACAAATACTTTCAGAAACGACATCCTGACACTTAAATCTATACTCGCGCTTAACACATATTTAAATGTAATTTTTATGAAAAACACACGTCCTAACATTATTACTTATATTTCACACACGGAAACCCAGTTTTCATTGCTGATGCAAATTCTTAATTACTGATATTTTATAAAGGATTGTTACTCAAGATTATTTGAATCTGTAGAAAAAAGTTTGAAATTACTTTTTTATGTACTATACGTTTTACGAAAATGCTCGCAGAACATGCACTTTTGTTCATAACCCATCGTGAATCGAACATACGCCCCCTCCTCATAAATGGCAGGCGAGCATTCGACCACAGAGCCACTTTGCTTGGCGCACCATAAGCCTTACCTTAGCATACTGATGATGGTCTAAAACTTCAGATTCCATTTTCTCGTGAAGTTTGAGATTTCCAACGAACTGCTTTTGCCGACTGATATTTGAGTTCTGAACTTCACGTACCATAAACAAAAATTTAAAAAAAGAAAGAAATTTTAAAAAAATTTTGAAAAATTGGATTCCCAGGTAATCTGATAGACGTGCTCAAAATATACCGCTGACAAGTTAACTACAAGATAGTGAGAACAGGACGTTGGTCTACTAGCAGCCAAGTATGTAACGATTAACGGACGCCACTGACCATTACGTAAAATTTGGAAATTTGTGGTAAGGTCTTATGGGACGAAACTAGTGAGTGATCGGTCCCTAAGCTTACACACTACCTAATATAACTTACGCTAAGGACGACACACACACCCATGCCCCAGGGAGGACTCGAACTTCCGACGGAGGCTACCCCGCGCTGTGACCATTACGTATTAATCCGGCCATTGGCTATATTCTTTAACACGTACGCTTATGCGAGAACACAGAAGAAACGTGTAGATGTTTTAACCGTGCAATTGTAGTGAGAGCAATCAATTAATCCATGGTAAATCATTAAACTCTGATTAACATTTTCGGAAGACTTTCTTCAGTTGTACAAGTAATTTCAGATCAGGAATTCTCATTCCAAATTTCGAGAATAAGCGTTATGTTGCCCCATTGCCAGACATATGTCGAGAGCACCAGCAGACGGAGTAATCAGCCGCACGCTCTGACAATATTGGTAGCAAATTGAAAAACTGCTTTATTAGAAATGGTTTAGAGGCCTACTCTTTTTCGTTAATGACTACAGCGAAGGCCTAAGAAGGTATTTACCATGACGTAGGATCTCTACATTCCTGCAGAAGGAAGACTGCTGTGTTCCACAGAAAATGTGTGTGTTGACATATACACTACACACAAATCAAGAAACCTTATTTTATATTACCAGACTGGGTTACCCCCTACTACCTGTCCAGATTTAATTCGTTAACTAGCACTCAGAAACGCACGGATTTGGCAAACGATAAGAACATAGCATGTTTCACTGCCAGCCACTTAAAGAAACCCTTGCTTGTCCCAAAAGTAGCCACTAGTCATTTCATTTCACTGGATTTGACATATTGCTTCTAGGGCTTATTATAGTGACACGATGCGACTGGACTTTCGATTGAATGACCTGATTATGGTTTGGTGAACCAAAGAATAGTCAATTTCAGTTGACGATAAATATTCTGGTAAAGAGCTGATGGCGGATTTATCGTCCTATAAACTTTCATTATTCCCACGAGAAAACATATTTTGAATTAGATCAATGACGAGTTTATAGTAGGTACAAAATCAGATAAGGCGGACAACGGTGGGGATCGCCATGAAGTTGGGCTATATTTTATTGACAGTACTTCCTGTCTAGTAGCCGGAGATTACTTAGTGAGGCTACAGGAATCACAAAATTATTAACAATTTGGGTTTCTTCTAAATTATTTCTCCCATCCTGTGATACCGCACTGTATTTCACGAAAGCTTGTAACTGATAGTCGGTTTCACTTATGGCGCCGGTCGAGGAGGCCGAGCGGTTCTAGGCGCTACAGTCTGGAACCGCGCGACCGCTACGGTAGCAGGTTCGAATCCTGCCTCGGGCATGGATGTGTGTGGTGTCCCGATTTCCTACCTTGAGACTGTTCATACTGCGTTATTAACAAATAATTAGTTCTCAAATCGATTTTCGGTAAATTTACAAGGCCTCATTGGCATTGTTACGTACATTTAAAAGACTATCGCAAAGTCTCAGGAATATGTTAAACATCTTTCTGCAAAATTGTGCATAATAAAAAAACTAAACCTAAAATGAAACATAATAGTTGAAGCTAATTCGTTTCTTCGCATACAAAACTCTAATCTGAATTTCAAAAAAAAAAAAAAAAAAAAAAAAAAAAAAAATGGCTCTGAGCACTATGGGACTTAACATCAGAGGTCATCAGTCGCTGGAACTTAGAACTACTTAAACCTAACTAACCTAAGGACATCACACACATCCATGCCCGAGGCAGGATTCGAACCTGCGACCGTAGCGGTCACGTGGTTCCAGACTGAAGCGCCGAGAACCGCTCGGCCACTCCGGCCGGCCTCTGAATTTCAGCTGGGTGAGTCTTTCATATCACACTTTCACCCAATAATTAGAAAGCTACCCAAGAATGACTGAGCACCGTGTCGGTTTTAGGAATTTTTTCCTACGTTTAACCGCAAGGAAGTTTTTTGCGCCATTATTTCAGTAATCGCTCTGAAGTTTATTTCCATAATTGCAGGTCTTTCGGGCCACATTATCGTAGGTGGTAAAAGATCGCCAAATAAGACACCGTATTTTCGTTTAGTGATTCATGGAGTGAATGACAACACAGAGAATTGTATTTTACAGCTAAACAGTTACTAACATTGGTGCGCCAATTCAAATCATTCTAGTACATATCGAAAACTATTTGAAGAGTTCAGTGAACAGTCTTTGCCTTAACGCGGCAACTGTGTAGCAGAATTACGTTTAAACCTTTAAATCACACAGAAAACCAAATCAAATAAACAGTTAGTATTTCACTGCGGAAACCGTAATGTACATAGATTGAGGTTATTCCAACACTATTTGCGCATCCATCACCCGCAGAATGTATACAAGTATTCGTTTTATGAATTTAAACTCTTTTAAAGCCATCTGAATTTATAAAACGAATATTTGTATACTTGTCATGGATGATGGGCACGCAAACAGAAAGGTATTTACATTTATGAAACGAATAATAACATATTCATGTTTTCTCAAGTTCCATAGGAAGCTTATAAATATTTCCCTCTCGTGTTAAAGGGTAAATGTTAAAACTGTTAAAGGAAAAAAATTAGGGTCGGTAACTTTCCAGACAACTGACGTGTAGAAGCTACTGAGAGAAAAGGTGGCGTGAGTATTTTTGATAGTTTTCGCTGATAGTCATTTCGTTTCTATGACGATCTTCCCACACAGACTATTGAATTTTGTTCGTAGCGGAAATGGATAACATATTGTCTTAAGCTGCTGACAATATCTCAGGTAATGTACTAAAATCTTGTTGGTTATATATACGCAATGAATTCAGTCACATTCGTAACTCATTACCATCCTAGGGAATATTTCCAGACAGAGATATATGCTATTTTTAGATTGTTTTACAAGAAAGATAGTAAGATAGAAATCAAAAATCATCGACGAATCCAACTGTTTACCTCCTTGTTGAAGGTACTGGAAAAATTATGTATGCAAGAAGGATAAAAAAGCCATCTGAACATAATATATTTCACAGTCATAATTTGAATTTCAAAAGCGTGTCTTCACAGTACATGGTACTTTTCAGTTCACGGATCACAGTATACAAAAATCAAATAACAAAGTATTTCCATCTGTTACTTTCCGTGAACTTTCAAAATTTTTTGACTGTGCAGGTCACATAATTTGTCTAAAGCAGCTAAAATACTATGGTGACAAAAACTTTTCTGACACCATAATACTTTAACTGCTTTAGACAAAAGGTTTCTGACTGGTTTTGATCCCATCTTTCTGAAAGGATACATAAATATCAATGATATTCCATCAGGCATGCAAGATGCAGAAACAGTACTCTTTACTGACGACGCAAGTATTACAACTAATTCAAATCGTGTAACTTTAATAGTTGATAATGAAACTAAAATTGTCGGCCGGAGTAGCCGTGCGGTTCTAGGCGCTACAGTCTGGAGCCGAGCAACCGCTAAGATCGCAGGTTCGAATCCTGCCTCGGGCATGGATGTGTGTGATGTCCTTAGGTTAGTTAGGTTTAATTAGTTCCAAGTTCTAGGCGACTGATGACCTTAGAAGATAAGTCGCATAGTGCTCAGAGCCATTTGAACCATTTGAACCAAGTAAAATTGTTATCTGGTTCTTTGCAAAAGAACTGTCGCTGGAATGAGATAAAACCGAATAACTGCTAGTTAGTTTATCACAAACATTAACGGCAACGTTACGCTCGATGAATGAGAGCAAATTCATAAATAAAAGACAACATTATAAATGATTAGGTGTTTATGTTGATAAGAAAATTATACAGATTGCCTCAAACATTTAAGCTCTGAAATTTTTACGAATAACATCATAGTTTGGAGATGAAAATGCCAAAAAGTTGACTTTCTTTTCCAATTTCTTTTCACTAACGTCTTATGCCATCATATTCAAAGGGAAACTCGTCATCGAGGAGAAAAGTATTTGTTGCACAGAAGTTTGTAACAATGATGATACGTGGTGCCCACTCCGGAATCTCTTATAGACAGCTCTTTAAAACTGTTGAACAAATTGACCACAGCCGCGCAGTAAATTTAGATGCTTGCAAAATTTGTAGTCAAAAACCAGTCATTTTGTGAAAACAGCAGTGATAGCGAAAGGGGAAATGAATTCCACTATCCAGCATTCAGCCTTGGCGTGTCACAGAAAAGGAATGTAGTCTTCAGTCTCAAAAATCTTTGACAGCGTACCTAGTGATACAAGGAATTTAACTGATACTAAAATTAACTTCAAACACAAACTGAAATCGTATCTGCTTGACAGTTCTTTCTTGAATAATTTTTAAATGTATATTACTAGGGCTTGTATGCGTGGTCTTTTCATTTTTTTAGAAAGTGTGTGTGTGTGTGTGTGTGAGAGAGAGAGAGAGAGAGAGAGAGAGAGAGACATTGAATATACCTATGTATAAAATACAGTACGAAAATATATCCTAAGACATCATGTAAATGAGAGGATGTATTATAATTGCAATAGTGACTTTTACCGTAACACAGCGAGAAGTGACAAATATGATCCACGAAACAATAAAATCATGGTCTGACTAACTCGCGCTGAAAGGTACTTTGTTCAGATTGTAATGAACGTTTGACACAATCTGTAAGAGTATAAATGGTTCTAATTATTAAGATCTTTACCAAAAATTTAATTAAATTCACTAGACATCGTTGTCATAAAGTATTAACACAATATTTGTTTTGATTGATTGCATAGATATTTGTGTAAAATCTTTCTAATTGATATATTCGAATTAATTATGTGTCATTTTGTTTCACAGGTACCTGTTAAGCGGACACTCATTTCGTCGGCCAGTGATCGCTCGCGAGAGGAGTGGGCGGTGTGGCCTTACGAGCGCCGCCACGTCCCCGCAGAATGGCCCGTCTCGTCGACGTCTGCAGCACTAGGGGCAGCACCCTACCCTGCGACTGCCGGCGTCCGCCGAAGACGCGCAGGCACTGACTGATTCTGAGCGAACGCGCTGCAGTCTCCGCCGAGGAGCCGGCGGCTGCTGCGCATGCGCCGAAACAACTGCGAGTCGCAGGCACCGCGCGGAACCTCGTTTACCGTCATTGTCATATCTCTCTATCCGGCGTCCGCCAAAGTGCTGGCCGTCATTGGGCAACATCGGGATCGTGCCGCTGATGTGAGCAAACAGTACCTGTCCCACAAAATCAGCAAGCAGCCTTTTCTGGCCTTCAGTCCAAAGAACGGTTAGGTGCAGCTGTCCCTACTGTTCTGTCCCGTGAAAGCCTCTTCATCCTTGTGTATCGCTAAATGGGATCAAGTTGGCTACTGGGATGAATTTCCCCGAAAAAGTAAACAAAAAATTATATTGAATAACTACATATTGGTGATAAAATTTCATTTATTTTATTTGTTATATATACTGTGCAAAATTCTAAATTCATGGCAGTGCCGCGCGACTGCTACGGTCGCAGGTTCGAATCCTGCCTCGGGCATGATGTGTGTGATGTCCTTAGGTTAGTTAGGTTTAAGTAGTTCTAAGTTCTAGGGGACTGATGACCACAGATGTTAAGTCCCATAGTGCTCAGAGCCATTTGAACCATTTTCATGGCAGTGTCTATAAGTTCTGTATTCCGAACCTCTGTCTGAGCACTTAACGTTTTCAATACTACGTTATGATACAAGCGTCATTTGACTGTGTTATATGCTTTATTATACGAAATTTTTGCCTTAATCTTTTATCAAGTGTAACAACTGCAATAAATAAAAGTACAAATAGCAGAAAAGTAGCGCAAAAATATAATTAACTTGTGCCCGCATCTCGTGGTCGTGCGGTAGCGTTGTCGCTTCCCACGTCCGGGATCCCGGGTTCGATTCCCGGCGGGGTCAGGGATTTTCTCTGCCTCGTGATGGCTGGGTGTTGTGTGATGTCCTTAGGTTAGTTAGGTTTAAGTAGTTCTAAGTTCTAGGGGACTGATGACCTAAGATGTTAAGTCCCATAGTGCTCAGAGCCATTTGAACCAACCATAATTAACTTGTAGATTACATGATTTATTTTCTTACTTACATATCAAAAATCATCGGACGTGTGCAACACGATTCATCGTTAGAAAATATATCTTCGGGTATATAAACTTGCTGAAACTTCCTGGCAGATTAAAACTGTGTGCCGGAGCGAGACTTGAACCCGCGACGTTGGCCTTTCGCGGGAAAGTTCTCTACCAACTTTTTTTTCTTTTTAATCTCATTTTGTTAGCTTTTTTTCGTTGCATCTGCTCGAGGCAGACGTCGTAAGACATCCGTTTAAGTTCGTTGTTGATCCATCAACTCAGTTTTTTTATTACAGAGGGCAGCTAACCCTCTGACCGAACACGCTGAGCTACATTAAAACTGCAGTTTCAATTTGTCAACAAGTTTCATATCAGCGCACAATCCGCTGCAGAGTGAAAAGAAGCTCGTGATTAGCCGAGCGGTCTAAGGCGCTGCAGCGTGGACTGTGCGGCTGGTCCCGGCGGAGGTTCGAGTCCTCCCTCGGGCATGGATGTGTGTGTTTGTCCTTAAGATAATTCAGGTTAAGTAGTGCGTAAGCTTAGGGACTGATGACCTTAGCAGCTAAGTCCCATAAGATTTCACACAAATTGGAACATTGGAACATTGGCACAGTCAAAATATCATTCTGGAAACATCCCCTAGGCTGTGGCTAAGCCATGTCTCCGCAATATCCTTTCTTCCAGGAGTGCTAGTTCCGCAAGTTATGCACGATTGCTTCTGCGAAGTTTGGAAGGTAGGAGACGAGGTACTGGTGGAATTAAAGCTGTGAGGACGGGGCCTGAGTCGTGCTTGGGTAGCTCAGTTGGAAGAGCACTTGCCCGCGAAAGGCAAAAGATCCCGAGTTAGAGTCTCGGTCCGGCACACGGTTTTAATCTGCCAGGAAGTTCCACATACATGCGTAATTTGACTGTATGATATGCTTTATTATAAAAAAAATGGCTCTAAGCACTGTGGGACTTAACATCTGGGGTCATCAGTCCCCTAGACTTAGAACTACTTAAACCTAACTAACCTAAGGACATCACACACATCCATGTCCGAGGCAGGATTCGAACCTGCGACCCGAGCAGCAGCGCGCTTTATTATACGATACAAATTTCTGCCCTAGTATTTTATTGAGTGCTACAACTGGAATAAACGAATACTACAATAAAAGTACAAATAGCAGAAAAATAGGGCAAAATATAATTAGCTTGTAGATTACATGATTTATTTTCTTACTTGCTTGTCAAAAATCATCCCACGTGTGCAACACGATTCATTGTTAAAATATATATCTTTGGGTGTATAAACTTGGTCTTTCGTGTGTAGAAGTGAAAACAATTACTTGATATGTTAGTTGGCTGTCGATTTGCATAGCTTGTTAACATGATAAAGCTGTGAAATAAAATGGATGACGAAACCACAGGTTTAGCCTTCGTGTCGCTGTGTCTAAGTAGCATCAAACATAAAAATAAGTAAAATGATCGTCAAAGATCATCATAGAGATATGACAGTCTGCACCATGTAATCTATGGTATATCAGGGAACCAAGCAGTGGAACTATTCATTTGGCTTGCTGGTTACATTATCTTTGCAACAGGGACAAGTAGCCAGAGTTTACATTACATAGCATGGAGAGCTAACTTCACAGTCGTAAGTGTGCTGCTTCTGTGTTGGCAGCGCTGTATAGTGCTTTGCATTGGATTTCTGACTGCGCTTTCTTTGTAAGAGGCTCTGCGGCTGGTTGGACTCGTTAATGGAAATTAATCGCCAGTAGTGTTGGGCTACTGGTTTAGTCGCCAGAGTGATGGAAGTATCGTTGGATAGTTGGAGGTGAACAGCCAGCAGTGACGGATGTTAGATCTGAGAAGTTAGCATTGATGGAGGTTAGAGGTCTAGAGTGTTAGCGTAAGATAACGATCTGTACATGTTCGACTTGGAAATTGAATATTATTCATGATTATATACCTTTGTACTAGATGTCAATGACGATTTATATTCGAGTCTGAACTGGGTGTCACCTTAGTAAGATAAAAAATACATTATTTGGTCTGCAACAAAATCTTTCCTTTGCTAACCACATTTCCTTTTAGTAGTTAGTGGCTTTAGTAGCTAGAATCTTTTATTTCGCTGGCAGTACTGACGCTCGCTGTATTGCAGTAGTTCGCGTAATGAATATTTTAGTGGGGTAAGTGCTTAATAAAATGTACAGGTTATTGTTTAGATTTCTTTTTAGTCAGGGCCATTCTTTTGAATTAATTATTTGAAGTCACGTTGTAATCTTCCTTGAGCAGTCCGATTGCGTTGCGCTAGAATATTGTGGGTGAGTGTTGACATGATAAGAATAAGTAAAGAGAAAGTAGGCTCTGTACGTTCAGTTTTACTCAGCTGTTTCAGAATCAAATAACGTAGAAGTTCCATCTTCTCAGTCATTCAGAAACTTAAGTACAGACACACACGCATTTAAATAAAGAAGTATCACAGTGTGCATGTAAAGATCGCGACATACATCATCGTAATTGAAGAGACATAGAAGTTTAACCTTCTCAGATCGTTAAATATTTGATATATCAACATTTGGCATATAAGTAAGACAAGAAATCATGTTATCTGTAAGGGGTCAACCGCCCCTTAAATATTGAGAACAATACATCTTTGCCTCACGCAGGTCGCAGTAGGTACTATCGATAGTCGAGAGCCCAGAGAGTAGTCAATATCGAGACTCCGAGGAAGTAAGTTATTGGTTGCTAAGCGAGCAGGGAGGATTTAGGCAGGACGGCCGACCGCGTTTACAATTGTTTAACAGCTGTGTGTGTCAGCAAAAGCCTTGAGTCTGACCTCCAGCAAATACGTAAATGGCGTTAATTGAGTGATTTGTTTGATGTGTTTAAGTGTACATTTGTGCACCGTGTGCACCGGAAACCCACGATTTGGATTTCAGAGAAGGCTATGTATTCATTGCCATATGAAGAATACTGGCTTGTGGCGACATCAATAGGCGACCTGTGATGAGTTAACCGTTATTACTGTGTCAAGCGAAGGGAATAACTGCCTCATTCGTGTTGTTTAGACAAAAGATGTAGAACATTAATAACAATGTATCGACCGATTATTGCTACCTGACATCCTAATTAGCTTTCTTGGATTTGATACGAAGCAACTCCCGTGCAAATATTAACCGATGAGCCTTTATTAGTTGCACACGGTCAAACTATTTTAAACTACTAGGCTATAATCCACTAGTCAATAACGGTGGTTTAATAGGGAGTGTTTCAAACCTATACATAAATTATATCTTTGCCCTGTTTTTCTGCTATTTGTACTCTTATTGTGTATTCATTTATTCCACTTGTGACACTTGATAATGGCGTAAGGTTAAAATCTGGATCTAGCAATAAAGCATATCGTACAGTCAAATGGCTGTTATATCTTTCTGTAAGTTCGATTTGGCAGTGTCTCCGCATCAAAGATAAATCATAAGTTTGCACCTTGATTTTTTTTTACCTTTCTTAAAGAGCTAATATTTTCCGTCGTGTGACTGGCATAAAATAGCTCATGGGTCTTGGTCTTTTGAATGTCATGCATTGATCCTTCACAACGACAACCAGAGCAATAACAAAAGGTTAACATATTATGCTTACCTATTCACAGGCACATAAATAAAACTCTGCAAATTGTTAGTGGAATATGGATGACGTTTACCGTCTCTCTCTTGCGGCTCTTTAATAAACAAATATTCGTGAATGTGGGAGGAATATGACCTAATGAACTCGGAAACAATTTTACACAATGTCTGCAACACTGATTATCTGTAACAGCATGTTAGTGAAGGGAGAAAGCGATTATTGCAAGTATCTGTATGATATCTTATGAATATGTGATGTAGGTCGCAGTTCTGTTTTTTTGCATTGTAAGAGCTGTCGGTGTGAAAATACCGCGTGTGTAACCGGATGAACTGAAGAAATAGAACTTGGATGGTTTGGAACTGTATCGCACAGAAATTTCAAATGAAATATTAGTATTAACAAAACTAGCTGAGTATGTAGAATACTGATAACCCGGATTCGTGGTCGTCATGACACAACATAAGGTAGTCTGCACGTTTTTAGTAGTAAACGAGAAACTGTGTGTTTCTTCGGAATTTCATGAAGCAAATTTGTGATCACATTTTTTTTGTCCTTTTGTTACTCTGAAATTAATGTCAAAGTATAATTATTATGCCTGATTTATTTTTCAATTATCAGTAAAGCAGCAGAACAGTTTACGTCAGCGTTGAGTCATAAACAATCCACAATTATAACATAAAAAGTTATCGATTAGAATCATCCTGAGGTGGGGTAAAGGTTATTGATGATTTCACCCTCAGTTGATCGACGCATTTTTTTTTCGATATAATTTTAATACTATAGCTGAAATAAAAAGCAACGTATTAATTTTATTGGTTTCATCAATACTAAGGGTGACGGCCTAGATCCATTTGAAGTTTGTTACTGTAGTCGGCAGTGGTCCCTCTAAAGTTTTCGCCCGGTCTGCCTCCCCCCATTAGCAAACTGACAACACCGCGATGTCTCAGTTTCTGTGATAATTTAAAAGAAATTGACGAAACTACACGATACAAAAATACAGTAGCAATGTTTCTTTTGCAGCAAGGTTTAAACAAGATACCAGACTGTAGTTCTTGCAAGGTTTTTTATCGATCGGCTGTCGTAATTGCTCATTTATTGTCAACAGAGAATCATAGGATTTTATATACTATGTAGGAAGTTTGTATTGTTGACAAGGAACTTTTACTACAGAAGAATTTCTACTGAAGCAAAGTTCTGTGCCAAACGGTATGGAAAATAGGAAAATAGGAATAATAGTAAACAGTATGAATGTATGACCAAAAGAAGAACAACCTTGTTGGCAGCTAACAGACCAATATGCAATACTTGAGTGCTGTATAAGTGATATACGTGTCATGTATAGATCGCTGCACATATGTCCTGCGCTATCTGAAAATATTGAAGTAGGAATGAAGGTTGTGACGAAAGTGAACATCTTGCATATTATTTCTCCCTTCAGGAAGAAGTCTATTCAGCACAGCACTGTGACAGTATCCAGTAGGAAACTTTTGGAAAAACTCAATACTTACTGTTTTACACAATCAGCGTATAGTTTGCAGTATCGTGGAAAATATGTGACTCGATTTCAGCTAATCACGAACTGCATACGGCAGCTAGTAAAGGGGTAAAGTACAGCCAGTTTTTCCGTATACCTAGAACTTTATTTCGCTTTGAGCAGTAACACTGCCATAATGAAGCTACAAGGCTCACGCTCGCTTCCGAAAGCGTAGCCTATTGACAAGTGTTATTGACCTACAATTCCGACGCTTTATAGCGTCGCTGGGTAACATTTCCCGAAATGGATTCCCAGCTCTCTCTTCCACTATGTCCTACATTTGTGACAGACACTCTCTATAGCCCCTCGAAATTGGTCGGTCTTCTTTTGTTCCACTCTGTATGTACGTAACATAGGGCGGTTCCATCATCACGACGGTACGAACTTCCAGGGGGGGGGGGGGGCAAGGAAAAATTGATCAATGCAAGACATTTATAACGTGGTGATGGATTAATCGAACATAGTAGGTGGTGGCATACGCCGTTCCTCCTATCTGGCGAGTATATTTTTTACGGAATCTGATTTTGTAGATGCCACAACTCAAACTGAAGTTAATCCTTTGCAAAATTTCGTCTCAGAAGTGTAGGAACTATGACACTTACAGTAAATGACCGTTACTATTAAAAAAAGCGATCCACAACCGATAGGAACTTCATGCATTACACGTCATAAACTTGATTATTTGAACTTCTTCAGACATCATAAAGGAAAAAACATTAAGTGCTCTGACTTACATATATTGATATGTTATTAAATCACAAACAGGAACACCAGGAAATATCTTCCTCTCGCATTTTTATTTGCACATAACCAATACAATTTCGTGAATCGGATAAGCAGTTAACTCAGATCGCAAAAGCAAACAGTAGTAATCAGAATCGTATTCGTACTAGCAAACAGAAATACAAAGATGAGCAACGAACAATGACCAATGAGCAATAAGCAAAAAGCTCGTTTTTAGATTCTGCAGTCCATTTTATCGGTTATTCATGAAACCTGCGTGTCGCTAAAAATTACAGGGAAAAGAAACCTAAATCTATTTGAATGTAGCTCTTTTGGGACACACGACTACAAAGCAGAGATAAAACAATATTGCAAAGTGCAAAATCGTAAATGATTCGTTAGACTGCCCCCAGAGGCGACAGACTTGGGCTGTAAAATAAACAAGGACGGAACTGTTCTAATCCGCTAGCTTTTACAAGCAAAGATACAAGCAGCGAAACTGTTGGTAATCTGTAAAAGCTCGCGTTCTGATACTGATTTAACGTGGCTTGAAGAGCGAGAATATTTTGTATAATAAAAACGTATTTGGCACAAATCGTTTTATTGTCCCTCAAAATAATTCTCATTAAAATTTACTCACTTTTCAGTGCCCTCGAACCGTGATGGAGATATTATTTGCAGTCTGATGTTGGCACCCAAAAAAGAAATGGTTTTTGGGGGGCTTCAAGCACTCCTTCAGGTAACATATACGCTGTGCCCGTCATTCTCTATTGGCATGAAGGAATAAGAAGACATGGTCAGGCGATAAATGAGGTGATACCAATGAAGAGAGACTAATTAGATATGTTTCTCCCTGAAATAGTAATCGATTGTTTTTGTAATCTGTGTGGTATCTAGGATTGTTATATGATTGGACGCTTACGAAAACCTTTAATAGTTTCATCGATGGCTTGTGGCACAGAAATTAATATATGCGATTCAGCATTAATGTTTCCTGGGCCCTCTGAAGCAATGGTCGCGACGTGTTTAGTGTAACCAAAGGAACAAGTAATCGTTTCCGTGGATGTGCTTCATAAACGGTTAACTTTCGTTCCCCTCTGTTCACCTTGGAAATATGTGGCAATTGTGTAGTGTATGTGACGACTGTATGCATCCCAAGTACACAAAAAAGCAATTTAGCATCAACCATACTGATTTTTACTTATTCACTAATCAGGAACCAAAGAAGAAGAGAAATATTGCAATATTAGTAAACAACATCAATGGTGGTCACCGCGATATAAAGCACCGAACCTACACCACTGCTAATTTGCTCTGATCCGGAATTTTGTTTGCGCCACAACGAATATAATTTACACGTTTATTTTGTAAATCCACTGTTTGACTGATAATTGTGTGACGTCCGAGAGTTTGTTAATTATGTTCCTTTAGACGTCTACTCTCATACAATATTTCCACATTTTATTATTTTTTTTCTCTATATTGCTTCTCGTATACGATGCGGAAGCACACATGAACGCCGTTTCGTTTGGTGTCACACGTAGAAAATATCTTACTGCGTTTTGATAGTGTTACTTAATCTCGTTACTAGTATGGGTAAACCGAGTCTGCACCATTTTGCACTTGAACACAGAACTGAAACAGGCGCTGGCACTGATGGGACAATTTTAAATGGACATGTAACAGCAAACCATTCAAGATCATTTGTTGGCTTTAATTTAACGCGCTTATCAGATTGTTGACACGTGACTGCGAACTTGTCACTTCGCTAATGTCAGTTCACTGCTCTTTGGATAATGACATAACGTGAGCGTAAGTTTTCTAAATGTTTGCGGATGGTGTAACTGCGGCGGGACTTGGCTGCCAGCCCGGCATGCAGGTAGTGGGACGTGAAAAACGGACCAACAATCACAGCCCGGCTGGGCGTCACACCAGGCTTCATCGTAAACCTGCTGGGCGTGTTCCATCTAGGGCCAGCGAACTTCTCCGTTCTGGAAGCAGCGCTTTTGTAAGCACGGCTATCCCGGCAGGTTAAAATTCTGACGTAACATTATACATCTTATACAGTAGATTGCGACAGCATTGTAAATTATTTAATTTGGCCAGTATTTATATGCTGTAATGAAAATGAAATATTTTACTTCAGAAGAAGTTAGATAACTTGCCTGCAACAGGTAAAGGGTAACCAGGTAGATAGTTATTTGGTAATATAAAGGATGTCCACAAAGTCTGCGTACTTAGGGAATTCGAATAAATTATAATAAATATTCTACAAATATTAATTGATGAATAAATAATAAAATAGTTCTAATAAATTTTGAAACTTCTTGGCAGATTAAAAAACTTCCTGGTATATTAAAACTGTGTGCCGGACAGAGACTTATAATAAATTTTGTTTCTTTCCAGTTGGGGACTGATGACCTTCGCTGTTTAGTCCCCCTTAAACATCCCACCAACCACCATCACCTTTCCAGTTTGAATGATGGCTCTGTCTAAAGAAGAACGAGTGGAGGTGGTACTCGTAAGTGGACAAGAAGGATGATCATATCGAAAAATTGTGGAAGAATTTAATCTTAGACACCCTCGTAATCGACCTATTTGTTTTATTGTCGTCGGGAAATTAACCACCAAGTTTAAAGAAACAGGCAGTGTGTTGAACAAACCCCGTTCTGGACGACCAAAGGCTTCAGACGAAACGCAATTGACTTTCTTGGCCAAGGTTTATGGTAGACCAAAGAAATCTCTTTGTCGGACATCCACGGAGTTGGGTGTTCCAAGGTCAGTCATCCACAATATCCTGGCAGAGAAGAGGTTCCATCCGTACAAGTTACAGATATTGCTTCACTTAATGAAGATGACCTCCATAGACGCATGCAAATGTGTGAATGGTTTGCAGACAAGCTGGATGAAAACATCAATTTTACTAAAGACTGTGTGCTGTTCAGTGATGAAGCCGTGTTTTATGTCAATGGTGAAGTGAACAGACAAAATCATCGATACTGATCTCAAGGCAGTCCACATTGGATGAGTCCATTCAAATAGCAGGGCAGCCAAAGTGATGGTGTGCTGTGGTTCGTGGAAAGCTAATATGCAGGGACCATTTGTTGTGTACATAGTTCCGCGTAGTCAGCGCGTACACAACTTTCCCAATAGAGCGCGCCCCGCTAAGCACAACAGCGCAGGCGCAGCGCTCGTCCGTCTCCGCACTACGAGATGGCGCTGCCATAAAGACGGACCAAATTCTGCTTCCACCGATCCGCATATTAATATGTAAGGCAGCCAATGAGATTGCCGCTAACGTAGAACCTTTTCTCCTCGCGGATCACACTCACGCAGTGATACCTGAACGCTCGAGGTATTATAACGAGGAGTACAGACCTCCGATTAGTCAGTCTGCAGTTGTCTGCACCAGTCTGTACCTGTCTGTATTAGTCTGTACCAATATATAGTCAAATTTCAGTCTGCGCCTAATAATATTATCATATTCCTGAACATCGCCATGAAGATAAATGTGTACACACTTTGTCAAGTATCAGAGATATGTGAGAATACGATTAACGTACCAAGTCCAAAGGAACTTCAGATTGTCAATTGTAAATAGCATCCAGAACCAAATTATGTTATTTTTATGCTTGTTATTATTTTAATAAATGTGTGAAAATTAATCCAGTTCTGTTGAGAGTCGGTCACCGTCAATCTGCTACTCTAAGCGTGCAAGTGGCATTTCTATCGTCTGACCTAATGGAAGAAGATAAACACGCCACGATAAGACCACGAGACATATTGCTGACACTCGCCTACTTCGTTAGAGCGACAAGTCAAATAATCTGATGGTGTGTGTACCGAAGGTCTTACAGTACGCACGCCACACCTTTCTTCTTTACTGATTATGTGACCAGTGAGACTGATCTGTACATGCCAAGAGACAAATTGTTGCGGCTGTTATAGATTGGTTGAATGACAATTTTCCTGGCAGCATTGGGAGAAGAGGTCATGTGGAGCAGCCCCTCGTTCTCCAGATATTTCCACCCTTGATTTATTTTTCTAGGGAATATTGTAAGCCGGCCGAAGTGGCCGTGCGGTTAAAGGCGCTGCAGTCTGGAACCGCAAGACCGCTACGGTCGCAGGTTCGAATCCTGCTTCGGGCATGGATGTTTGTCATGTCCTTAGGTTAGTTAGGTTTAACTAGTTCTAAGTTCTAGGGGACTGATGACCACAGCAGTTAAGTCCCATAGTGCTCAGAGCCATTTGAACCATTTGAATATTGTAAGAAAAAGTTTACTCGATGAAAATTACGAATTTAAATCACCTGACAGAACGCATTTCCAAACACTGCGGTAAAATCGACGGCAGTTCAGACCTATTCCATCGAGTTCACCCTAATCTTGCAAAGCGCATCAAATATCAAAGTAAACATTTAAAAGCGCGGGGATCGTGTTGGAAATACGGGGTGTTCAAAAAGTGTCTTGGAAATGCCGTATGATTGTTAGCCACGCATGCCGTATAATTGTTCGCCTGCATGAGTTACTTCCCTTCAAGTGGACTCTCCCAACATTCCACTGTTTCGTTTATCTCAGCCAGCGTCAGTAGTATCGTTGGTGGGTGTCGTTACGTGTTGACGTGAACGTTTAAGTTTACTTCCTTTGTTCGTTAGTTTCGTTTTTGTCACTGTTAAAATGCTAACCATTGAAGATCGCGTGTTTTTAGTGGAACAAGTATTCAGAGCTGGCCGTAACTTCACAGTTTCAGTTCGTCAAACATTGAATTCAGTTTTCCCGCAGACAAAACTCCCACATCGCGATACTGTGCGAGATTTGACTAACAAATTTCGAAGTACGGCTTCAGTGACAGATGCACCGAGAAGTGGTCGTCCTTGGGTTTTGTCTGAGGATAAACGACTCGATATTTCCGAAAAAATGTCCATGAGTCCGAACAAGTCAGTAAGAAAACTCACCCAGGAAATCGAGGTTAGTGTCGGAACGGCCCACACAGCTGTAAGGAAAAAATTAGAAAGAACTGAAAGATACTGATCATGGCAAGGGACTGCATTATTGACAATGGTTTAAATATTTCGTTCAACAAAATGGATGGGATATTCTTAATGAAACGTTTTTCACTAATGAGGCGTGGTTTCATTTATCCGGGTACATGAACTCGCATAATTCTGGTATATGCAGTACTGCAAATGCATTGCGTATTCATGAGGAACCACTTCATTCTGTGAAAACAGGAGTTTGGATTGCAATTTCTAGACGTCGGATTGTGGTTCCTATAGTTTTCAAGGCCGGCCGGAGTGGCCGTGCGGTTCTAGGCGCTACAGTCTGGAGCCGAGCGACCGCTACGGTCGCAGGTTCGAATCCTGCCTCAGGCATGGATGTGTGTGGTGTCCTTAGGTTAGTTAGGTTTAGTTAGTTCTAAGTTCTAGGCGACTGATGACCTCAGAAGTTAAGTCGCATACGCTCAGAGCCATTTTAACCATTTAGTTTTCAAGGAAACAACGATATTGCAGCGATATTCTGTACCCGTACATAGGAGAACGTGTGAAGTGAAATACTAAAAGTTTATTTTCAAAAAGATGGTGCAACCGCGCATACAGCTCGCGTTTCAATGTCACTGCCTGCTGATGTTTTTGGTGATCGTATAATTTCACAGGGACTTTCGCCTCCACGATCGCCTGCCCTAACACCACCTGACTTTTTCTTCTGGGGTGCAGCGAAAGCCACTGTCTATAAAAACCGTCCAAAATGCATCGATGAATTGAAACTGCAATATCGACTTACACTGCTTCTCTCACAGAAGAAATGTTACAGCTTTTGTTTGGAAACATGACTAGACGAACTGAATTGTGTATTCAACAACAGGGAGGGGGGGGGGGCTTTTTCAACATTTATAATCAATATTCGATAAATTAATAACTTGTAATTCACTGAGTTTCATTTCGGGATACGGCACGCGCTGCTAACAACCATACGGCACTGCGGAGAGACTTTTTGAACACCCTGTATTATTTACTAACATTAAAGTGACCAAGATGTGTTGTATTACTATTTACTTGAATGTCGTATGTACCCAGACTTTATGGACACCCTGTACGTGTGTGCACACACAGCGTGGTCCTACTGCTTGGGATTCTGCTGGATAGACATCAAGCACCGAGAAGCGTTGACGGCCAGGCCTGGTACCCGAGTCAAGCAGAGAGGGCGCTCTGAGGGAACTCCACGGCGGGACGGTGGTTGCTGACCAGTGGGCTGTGCGGAGATACCAGGCGAGCTGGGATGCAGCCAGCAGCGGCCGCTGCGAAATGCCGAGCTGGCAGCGAGGTGGAGGTCGCTAGGTTTGACCTCCAGGCAAATCGCGAATGTAATCTGTGCCTCTGCAGAACAACTACGGCGCTGTTTCTTGATAAGTGTCGACTACAACGACGGGAAGGTACTTTCTTCGACATTATCTAGTCTCAGGGCAATTGAAAAACAAGTAATACTGGGGCGCATTCTTTTCGTCTTGAAAGTCATTCGACCCATTTTTTGGCGCAGACATCTACACTGCAGAGTTAGCAATTAAAGAGTTACTTTTTAACAATCTCGTTGTTGTTGTTGTGGTCTTCAGTCCACAGACTGGTTTGATGCAGCTCTCCATGCTACTCTATCCTGTGCAAGCTTCTTCATCTCCCAGTACCTGCTACAACCTACATCCTTCTGAATTTGTTTAGTGTAGCCTTTCGCTGCCTCTACGATTTTTACCTTCCACGCTGTCCTCCAATACCAAATTGGTGATCCCTTGATGCCTCAAAATACGTCCTACCAACCGATCCCTTCTTCTAGTCAAGTTGTGCCACAAATGTCTCTTCTCCCCAATTCTATTCAATACTTCCTCATTAGTTATGTGATCTACCCATCTAATCTTCAGCATCCTTCTGTAGCACCACATTTCGAAAGCTTCTATTCTCTTTTTTGTCCAAACAATTTATTGTCCACGTTTCACTTATATACATGGCTACACTCCATACAAATATATTCAGAAAAGACTTCCTGACACCAAAATCTATACTCGATGTTAACAAATTTCTCTTGTTCAAAAACGACTTCCTTGTCATTGCCAGTCTACAGTTTATATCCTCACTACTTCGACCATCATCAGTTATTTTGCTCCCCAAATAGCAAAACTCATTTACTACTTGAAGTGTCTCATTTCCTAATCTAATTCCCTCAGCATCACCCGACTTAATTCGACTACATTCCATAATCCTCGTTTTGCTTTTGTTGATGTTCATCTTATGTTCTCCTTTCAAGACACTGTCCATTCCATTCAGATGCTCTTCAGATCCTTTGCTGTCTCTGACAGAATTACAATGTCATCGGCGAACGTCAAAGTTTTAATTTCTTCTCCATGGATTTTAATTCCTACTCCAAATGTTTCTTTTGTTTCCTTTACTGCTTGCTCAATATACAGATTGAAAAACATCGGGGATATGCTACAACCCTGTCTCACTCCCTTCCCAACCACTGCTTCCCTTTTATGCCCCTCGACTCTTATAACTGCCATCTGGTTTCTGTACAAATTGTAAATAGCCTTTCGCTCCCTGTATTTTACCCCTGCCACCTTCAGAATTCGGAAGAGAGTATTCCAGGCAACATTTTCAAAAGCTTTCTACAAATTCTAGATACGAGCGTTTGCCTTTCCTTAATCTAGCTTCTAAGATAAGTCTTAGGGTCAGTATTGCCTCACTTTTCCAACATTTCTACGGAATCCAAACTGAGCTTCCGAGGTCGGCTTCTACCAGTTTTTCCATTCGTCTGTAAAGAACTCGTGTTAGTATTTTGTTTATTAAACTGATAGTTCGTAATTTTCACATTTTTCAACACCTGCTTTCTTTGGGATTGGAATTATTATATTCTTCTTGAAGTCTGAGGGTATTTCGCCTGTCTCATACATATTGCTTACCAGATGCTAGAGTTTTGTCAGGGCTGGCTCTCCCAAGGCTATCAGTAGTTCTAATGGAATGTTGTCTACTCCCGGGGCCTTGTTTCGACTTAGGTCATTCAGTGCTTTGTCAAACTCTTCACGCAGTGTCATATCTCCCAATTCATATTCATCTACATCCTATTCAATTTCCATAATATTGTCCTCAAAAACATCGCAATTGTGAAGACCGAGAATCCAGTAACTGTCTCCTATTGCGTCACAGGAGTTGAAATTTGGCTCAAAGCTGCCATGAACCTTCCGATGTTGTGATACAAAACCGTGGCGCCCTTTGACGGCACCTTGGCACTGCACAACACTTCAAATGGCAAAGTGTCGACGCACACGACAGTAAGGTCAGAGCGTGGCAGTTAATGTATTGCGTAAGGTGGGTTAATAACATCACTGTGCCGCCAAATTTCACTACAGTTCTGCACAAGGCCAGCGTGGACTCGTCACACTATGGGAAGGTCGTCACACTGCCTCTTACCCAAGTTCACACCTTCTTTTCGTTCTACTGCGATGGAAGTCAGAACCCAGCGTTCAAATTACGTGGTTTTCTTAAGGGGGACCGCGGGAAACATTTCATAGCGTCGCTCAGAATCGACAGAAACGGTGAAACTGGTGGAAATACAAGACGTCCTTTTACACACATTTCGGCATTCGAAAACGACAGTTGGCAGTGCGATGTGCAATAGAACAATCTTCGACATTGCTGAGACACCCACACGATTCAACCGTTCTAGAATTACACCGTGGGTTTGCAAATCCATTTAACCTTATCTGTCCCCATTAGGATGTAGCGCGATCGTAATTTTTGCTATGGTTTGTAGAGTGGAACCGCTAGGGACTATTGAAACTCATTCGCCGAAGATACAACATGATCCCAAACAGAAAAGGGTGTTCATCGTTTTTCAACCCTGCTGATTCTTGCCTTCCTCTAGCGTGATCACGGGGGATGCGACACTGACGCGTGCGTGAATAAAACGGCAAAGGGATCCTCCAGTTCCCGCCAATCCGGGAACGCCCTAGTGTCACTAGCACACCGTTCTTCAATATGTTAAAAACGTACCTGTACAAAGACAACCGTATCATCGATCTCTATGCGCTCTAAGGCTGTCAACGCCATCGATACCCACTACCACACGCCTGCAAGCAGGTGCTACGCAACAGCAGCGAGTCCAGGACTCACCTGCCTACAGGCACCTAAAGATCGGAAGACGGTAGTCTGTGTGCGGGTACATTTTTCACATGTTCAACGATGGAACGGCGGTGGCATCGAGGCGTTTTGTTCACGCACATGTCAATATCGTTCGCTCCCCGTGATTGCGCCACAGAAACAAGAGGGCTGCAAAAGTATGAACACTTTTTTTCTCCTTCGGATCATATTGACATTCCTTAGAATTGATCTCAATGGCTTCTGGTGGTTCCACTCTGTACATCAGAGCAAAAACTGCCGGCCGCGCTGCATTTCAAAGGAATCAGAAAACGCTCAATAAGGTTCCCAGTGGTAAGCTTCAAATTGTGCAGGAGTGTCAGCAGTGTCAAAGATCGTTAAGAATACAAAATATGTATTCGCAGTTGCGAATATGGACAACAGTCAACTGTGTAGTGGGATGAAGACAATGAAAATTTGCCGGCGCCCAAAGGGAGAGGTTTCAACATTCTGCGTGGTGTCTATTAGTTCTAAGTCGTGTCTCCCTACCACTTTCGCACAACGACGCTCTGAGAGTGTTTTCTAGGGAATTGACTAGTTTGAACCTGGGACCTGTTGCTGATAAGGAGACGCCAGACCACACATGACATGTATTGTGAGACTAGCGATGATATAATCAAACACTTAATGATTTCAGCATCAGCTCCACTGCACTCCCTGTAAAAGAATCATAATATTAACTAAATTTAGTGGAAGGGATTCAAAGCTTTCCTATTTTTAGTTATCTGGTAAAATAACGTCGAAAATGCAGTTACGTTTACCACTGGAGTTTTAACTGTACTCACAAAACACTGTTTATAAGTTGCACTATTGATAAAAGGAAATATTTTAATACAAGATGATAAAAACCAAATGCGTTCAACAAAAATGTGAACGAATATTCCCCGAATGGGTTTCCAAGTTCTGCAATGGATCGAAGGATGACCTATGCCATATCACATCTATAATCTAGGTTTAAATTAAGTTTCACAAAAGAGAAAACTATCAAAATGGCCTAAAGTGACCCTCAATTATCTTTAATTACTTATCTAACTTGTCGTAAATTACAGTGGCTGATGTGGCTTCTCAAAAATCATCGCGTTTCAGATTTTAACTTCAAGTAGCAAATGCGAACACAATGAGATTTAATTGACCATCGACAATGGTATTACGTAAAAACGGGATATAACAGATGAGACTTCTGCAGTTCTGAGTGAAGCCTTATGCCCTCTTATGCGGCATCATGTGCATTCATTACCTTTTCGGTGGTTAGTCAGCGTCAGGGGGCGGCGGGCGGCGCAGCTCCACACATCTCGCCGTCTCGGAAGCAACTCTCTAACTTCTCCTTACTATAATTTACCGAAGTTGGTGTAAGAAAAAGTTATCTGGCTGTGTTTTCCATCAGACCAATCAGCGTCTCAATGTTAACCTTAAGCTACGCCTACAAAAATTTTGTCTATCCAATGAGAAACGTCATACTTTTCGTGGTGGGGCAATGTTTTTAATGTTTGCAACGTAACAGAGATGCGTATAGTCTCACGCTAGAACTTGCAGCTGGTGTCGCCCTTTTAGTGTTATCGTAAGATCTATACTGTTCTTCTGGAGGGCTCTATCTTTTAACATGAGCTGGGGGCTGTTCTTGGCAATCGGCCAGCGATGTGGGTGTCCGTCCCTTATCGTAGGACCTTCTAGCTTACACAGCTCCGCTCTCGGCTTCTGTTCTCGTTTCTCCCCTCGGAACTGCGTCTGTTTCACGGTGGGAAGGTATGACATGCATTTAGGCGTTCTTGTGTTAGTCTGTGGTATTCCATTTGCTCATTTGTTGATTTAATATCAGGATTTATTCGGACCTGTTTGACACACTGACGGATTTGTTATCATGTCAAGGTATTCATGGAAGGTGTTGGATTTACCTGACACCTTACAAGGTGGCTGGCAAGGAGGGTAGGGTTTGCAACCCAGAGCCTGGCCACCATGTCCCATTCCCACCATCCAGGAGCAAAGGAAAGCATAGGGAATGTGGAGTACAGGTACAATGAACATCGCTTATATATTTATTTATTTATATGTAACTTTAAGACCACCAGGAATAGTAGGAATCCGGCGTCGCGAGGAGGAGGACGCAGCAAGACGTCAGTCGCATTGCGGCTATCGACGTATAGATTTTCCGAGAAGAACATTCCGATGACCGGAAAATATACAGGATCTAAGTGTGGAGGAGGCGAGAATCAACTCTAAATGACAGGAACACCCCAGCTCTGGGGTGAGTTAAGAAAGACACTGCAAGGGAAACTGGAGAAAACTTGTCTGTATTTTGAAGTGCGGACAACTGCACAAGGCCGTTCATTAAGGAATTGCCAAAAATCAAGTGTATTTTTCTCGCCATCCGCAAACAAGTAATGAGCTACGCGTCCACAAATCCATTTCATTAAGTTCGTCTTCGCTTTTGGGTTCAAAATGGTTCAAATGGCTCTGAGCACTATGGGACTTAACTACTGAGGTCATCAGTCCCCTAGAACTTAGAACTACTTAAACCTAACTAACCTAAGGACATCACGCCGCTACGGCCGCAGGTTCGAATCCTGCCTCGGGCATGGATGTGTGTGATGTCCTTAGGTTAGTTAGGTTTAACTAGTTCTAAGTTCTTGGGGACTAATGACCTAAGCAGTTGAGTCCCATAGTGCTCAGAGCCATTTGACATCACACACATCTATGCCCGAGGTAGGATTCGAACCTGCGACCGTAGCGGTCACGCGGTTCCAAACTGACGCGCTTAGAACCGCACGGTCACACCAGCCGGCAGCTTTTGGGAAGTATTGCGCATCAGGAAATGGGGGCAGTTGAGTAGGTATCTGATAAAGAGTCCTACGGGTAATTAGGGACAACATCTGTCGCACCAAGAACCAGACACCTCTTATCGATTTTCGCACCAGGCGGACTCGAACCTGTCTTTTCCGCTTATCAAAAGCCGTCGCCTTAACATCAGGCTATCCGAGCCCGACTCACGCCCAGACCAGAACTTCCATAAGTCGTTGACCATTTACCTACAACCTGCACACACACATCCATTATGTAAGAAGGGGAAGTCGCTAGCCCAGTATCGGTGGATAAATACCATATGCATGTCCGAAGGAACATTGCATCACACTTTTGAATCACACAGGCACTGCAATATCGTATTGTTTAGAATGTCGTTCTGGTGCACGTCTCATTGACAGCTGTCGTTTTCGACCGCGAAATGTGTTAAATGGCCGGCCGGGGTGACCGAGTGGTTCTAGGCGCTACAGTCTGGACCCGCGTGACCGAGTCTCATAGTGCTCAGAGCCATTTTTTTGTATGTAAATGGACGCCGCAAGAGAGGGAGTGGTTTCCTTATGGTACCCCCATGAGGCCCGTTCCTGTCGATTCTGATCGACGGTGTGTCGGAAATCTTTTCCTCGGACACTCATGAGAAAACCGTGAACTGGTGAAATTGTTGTTTATTAAAACAAGGCTGGTTTCACGGCTTTAAGCCGCATCATCAGATGAACAATGTTAACAGATCATCGGCATACCCATTGCTCCTAGTCAAAATGTAATATTCAGATAATATCGTGAGTAATATGGCGAGCGGAATGTGAAGAAGAATAGCCCCATTTGTCGTTCGTGCGGGCCCTGCTGTCATACTGCTGCAGGCAAATTTAAAGAATAGGGCACTTCTACGTTACCTTTCGCTTGCCATAGTATTGACAATATTCTCTGGATATTAAATTTTGACGAGGAGCGATAGGTATGCCCATGATCTTTTACCATTGTTCACCTGAGGATGAGGCTTAAAGCCGTGAAACCGGCCATGTTTTAATAAACAACAATTTTTCCAACTGTGAGCGGAGTTCTTCCTAACATCTTCACTTCCAACAGCTGCGGCTGCCCCGAATATAAAATAGTTTGCTACTCTGAAATGTACAGACAGGCCATAGAAAACCAAAAGGAAGAAACTACTTTAAAAGAAAAATGAGAAACTAGAAAACTTGAGAGCTTTTGTACTTATTATTACTTCGTTTGGCATCAAGGATACATTACTTGAATTGAACAGCAATGATGTTACTGGTAACACAATATGCATATACTACAAATAAAATAGATTACATTCATTTATGGTAATAAAAGTCTTAGATTAGATCGATAAATCAATAATATACATATGGATGAAAACACTAGAGTGAGTTGCATGTAAAAGAGAAAATGTGGTTTTTATAAACAGTAATATTGACAAACAGAGCTTCAAGTTGTAATAAAAACTGTAGGTTAATATCTAAAGTATCCAACCAGGAGATTACTTCCTCAGAGACCTCATGTATGCTGGTCAGAGTTCCAGCACATTTCCGTAGGGGACACTCTGTGACTATGTGGTGTATTGTTTGTCGTTGGTGTCCACAGTCACACTTGGCACTTTCAGCGATTCCCCACTTATGCTTCATGTCCTGGCATCTTCCGTGCTTGGTGCATATGCGATTTACGGTGGTCCACAACCTCCTAGGTAGGTAGAATCCAGGAGGGACTCGTGTAGGATCAGCAAAGAGACCTGCAGCATCGGGATTGGCTGCGAACCATTCTTCCCGCCATGCTGTTTCTGGTTGGAATCCTTCAGAAGTAAGCCTTTTTCCAAGTCTCCAGGAGGGTTTCCTGGACTTAAGACGTTGCCTTTAAGTGGCATCACAGTCCTGGTGTAGCGGTAACTCGGGATTCTTGGAGCATTTCTCCCATTCCCTTTTCAACGCTGCTTGACGTCGTAACTTCGGGGGTGCAATATTAGACAGAACAGGTAGCCATTCTGTGGGTGTGAATTTTATTGTCCCGGATACGCTTCTCATGGCTGCATTCAGCTGCGTGTCTACCATGGCTGTATGAGCGCTGTTCAGCCATACTGGGCTGCAGTATTCCCCAACAGAGTATACAAGTGAGAGAGCAGTTGTTTTGAGTACTGATGCCTTAGCTCCCCAGCTTGTTCCGGAGAGTTTGTGTAATTTATTGTTTCTGGTTCTCATTTTTAAAGCTGTTTCAGTTAGGTGTTTTTTATATGTTAGCGAACGATCAAAGGTCACGCCAAGATATTTTGGGAATGGGTTATATAACAGCAACTGATTTCTAAAGGAAATTTGCGGTTTATAGCGAGCATGCCTATTACTCAGATGGAAGGTGGAGGATTTGGTTTTATTTCTGTTTAGTTTGCGTCGCCATCCATTAAAAAATTCATCTAGAATTCGCAGATCCTGAGTGGGAGTCATTTCTGAAGTTGTAAAATCGTTAGCCTGCGTCACCAAGGCTATGTCATCAGCATAGATAAATGTTCTTGCTTTCGTTTCTGGCAAGTCAGCGACATATAGGTTGAAAAGAAGGGGGGCCAATACTGATCCTTGTGGTAGTCCGTCATTTAAATTGTATACCTGGCTTACTTGACCTTTTAGGTGAACTTGGAATTTCCTGTTGGACAGCATGTTACTGAGTAGTTGTGCAATTCTTTTACATGGAATTAATCTTAAGAACTTAAGAAGCATGCCTTTCCGCCACACTGTATCATATGCTGATGTTAGGTCAATAAACACGGCCGTTGTTTTCTTCAGATCTTCGAAGCCCTTCTCTATGTATGTTGCCAACGCTAGCACTTGATTGCTACAACTGCGGTCTCGTCTGAAGCCAGCCTGTTCTACAGAAATGTGTTTCAGGATAGTTGGTGCAATTCTATTATAGAGTACTCTCTCCAGCAGTTTATAGCAGACACTTAGAAGTGCAATGGGTCTATAGTCTTCAGGATTGTTACCAGATTTTGGCGGTTTCAGGATGGCAATTATTTTAGTTTTCTTAAAAAGATTTCGCAGTCTTCCTGTTGCGAGAATTTCATTAAACAGTGCAGTTAGCCACTGCACTGCACCTTGGCCAGCATGTTTAAGGAACTCCGGGTATATACCATCACAACCAGCCGCTTTACCAGATTTCAGAGTATCTAGGGCTGAAACAACTTCGGCTGCAGAGATTTTCTGTGCAAATTCGGACGGCTGTGCTTGAGACATTTTAGACTTTAGCTCATGTTCTATTTCTTTTGCTTTCTGTTTGTTGTTGTTGCTTGGTGTTCTTGTTATATTAACAATCCTGGCTGCTATTTTGTTAGGATTTATTTTGTCTGATAAGATATTAACTTTTGTGGCACTGCCAAGCCTTCTTAATAAATTCCAAGCTTTCTTACTCGAGTGTTGGAAAGACATGTTTTCAGTTAGTTCCATCCATTTCTTTTGCCTAGCTGAATCTAGGGCCGAAATCAATTCATCTGCTACCTTGGTGTCTCGAGTCGTCTTAAATTCGTCATACAATTCTTGACATCTAGGGCTCCATCCAGAAATGTAGTTCTCTCTGTAGTCTCTTGGAATATGTTTTCTGCCAACGGTATGAATCAGTCTAACAAAGCGGTCGTAGTGTCTAACTTCAGGTGGAATAAACTGAATAATATGATCAACCTCTTCAGAGAATTTTTCCCATTTGGCTTTTTGGAAGTTCCATCGTGGCTTTGGGATAGACTTCACAACTGGGATTTCGAGTCCAATTTTCACCAGTACAGGTCGGTGTTGGCTTCTAGGGAAATCACTGAGCACCTTCCTGCTACTCTGCAAGGGTAATCCTTTGTTGTTAGTGGTAACAAAACAGAGATCGGGAGTGTAGTCCTGAGCCCATCTAGCTGAGCGGAATGTCCCTTTGTCCTTCCCGTCAAATAGTAAGAAAATTTCAGCCCATTCTGATACTTTCTTACCATCTTCATTCGTGGTTCTGTAGCCCCATTGTGTGTTATGGCTGTTGAAGTCTCCAATTACTATTCCTGGATGTGGAATAGTTTTAGCAGCTTCATTTACCCATGGTTGTGCTGGGGGCTTATACATGTTCACAATCTCTGTGTTGGCGACTTTCAGCCTGATGGTATGGATGTTATTTTCCGTTTCTGTTTGGACATCTATCACCTCTTCAACGTCATTCTTGATATATGTTGCAGATCCGTAACTTGCATGGTATGTCGTAGCAGCTAACGTGTAGCCAGGGAGCTTACACCTGGAATGAAGTTGGGTTTCGTCTGAGCAGTGGGTGTCCTGTAGTAGAACAACGTCCACCTTGTTTTCAATCAGTATTTGAGTGAGATACTCACTTTTTGCTCTGCTTGTTTCCTCTAGGTTTAGCTGTAAGAGCCGGAGGGTATTCCCTAAGTCCTTGGTCAGGTAGTTCTTGGCAGAACTGATTTGCTTCATTGCTATGCATCCTCTAACAGCTGGGATATCCTAAGGTAATTTGCAAGCACCAGAGGTCCAGCAGCCTATATCTGTAGACTATTTAGCCGTAACTTAGTTACGTTGCCCGGGGTACACCACTTGGAGGCTAGTCTACTTTGTACTAAATAGTGCAAACAACACCAACAACACCTCAATAGGAGCTCTTGAAGACCGGCGCGATTCCTCGAGCTTTAACAGCGGTTACATTATCTCAGCACATGACCACTCCGCAGTTAGATATAAGCAGTTCGGCTATCTGAACTCGTCTATGCTCTAAAGGCACTCAACGAGGTCCTCATAAACCTTCAGGATTACCACTGCATCAGAAGAGGAAGAGTTAGAGGCATAAAGTTGCCTTGCATCGCGACCTAAAGCCCATTTAATTAAAATTACCAGGTCTCGAAATAAACCTATACTTATGCGCCGCTTAGGAAAAATGGTTCAAATGGCTCTGAGCTCTATGGGACTCAACATCTGAGGTCATCAGTCCCCTAGAACGTAGAACTACTTAAACCCAACTAACCTAAGGACATCACACACATCCATGCCCGAGGCAGGATTCGAACCTGCGACCGTAGCAGTCACGCGGTTCCAGACTGAAGTGCCTAGAACCGCACGGCCACCGCGGCCGGTGCCGCTTAGTAAATGTAATTTCTGTGTTCTACGAACATTTTCCCTTAGTATAAGGTTACTGCCTTACGAATTATGTAAACTGAAATTGTAATGTCTACCGCACAGAGACACTAAAAAGCAAGTTAGAGATCCATAGAAATTTTTTGAAACATTCGTCTCCTCTACAAAGGATCAGGTTTACACATCTCCCGTGCAGCTAATATTGATTACAATAGGAGGATCCAGAGTATTATTCACCAGTCTGGGATTACAAAACTTATTCAAGTATTGCTAGTTTCGGATTACAAGTCATCTAACTTTAATTTAATCCTTTGCACAAAGTAACTAGTGATTTCTAAAACGGTAAGTAGCCTTCAAATTGCAGGAATGCTTAGCTGCTAAAACTGACTGCTTACATTGCAGTTAGGCTAATAGGTCTCACGACGTTAGTTTTAAGGCGAAACCGGTAATACCGGTACAAAATTTTCAACGCGACACAGCTACATAAAAATCTGTTAAGATAGATGTCGTACACCGGACTTGATAAATCAAATAAGTTAGTATCGACGACAAGTTGCGCTATGGATGCTATGGATGCATCAAGGGGCGAGAAGCAATAACTGGAGTACATGGAAAAGTAATTGCTAGTCAGAAGGTAAAAGGAAGGCTCAAAATTAATTATAGGAGAAAGGAAACGTATGCATCGTTGCATACTTTTGGTACAGTGAATAACTAGTTCAAGAAGCATGTACAATACTAAATACCTTTCTTGAAGTGAATGTAAAATAAGATGTATGAAAAAAGCGCAATAGGTTTGACTACCTGATCGTGAATGAATAAATGTGCTTATTAGCTGTAAATATTCCTTCTAACTGTAAATAATCTGTAACTTTAAGAAGATATTGTCTGTAGATCATTGTCTACATAGAACTAACATGTGTAGCAAAATAAATCACGACATGTACATCGTAAATGGCTTAGTACCTGCAATAATAAATGATTAATTATTTGGCATTGTAAGTGGTTAACCACTTAGAACTGGAAATACTTCACTACTTAACTGCAGGTGCCTAATAACATGTAGCAATAGCTGATCAGCTCTCCAAAATCTCTAAAAAAATTGAAAAACTAACTAACTGTTACAAATAATTGCGAAATGTGGAATTAGTGACGCGACATGTTGTTGGAATGCATGTATTTAATACAACTGGTATTCATGTGAGTTTATTGTGGGACTGTCCAACAGGTGGCGAACTGCTGATTTATACAGTTCATAAGCCAGCTTTATAACAGCAGTACTAGTTTGAAATACACTCCTGGAAATGGAGAAAAGAACACATTGACACCGGTGTGTCACACCCAACATACTTGCTCCGGACACTGCGAGAGGGCTGTACAAGCAATGATCACACGCACGGCACAGCGGACACACCAGGAACCGCGGTGTTGGCCGTCGAATGGCGCTAGCTGCGCAGCATTTGTGCACCGCCGCCGTCAGTGTCAGCCAGTTTGCCGTGGCATACGGAGCTCCATCGCAGTCTTTAACACTGGTAGCATGCCGCGACAGCGTGGACGTGAACCGTATGTGCAGTTGACGGACTTTGAGCGAGGGCGTATAGTGGGCATGCGGGAGGCCGGGTGGACGTACCGCCGAATTGTTCAACACGTGGGGCGTGAGGTCTCCACAGTACATCGATGTTGTCGCCAGTGGTCGGCGGAAGGTGCACGTGCCCGTCGTCCTGGGACCGGACCGCAGCGACGCACGGATGCATGCCAGGACCGTAGGATCCTACGCAGTGCCGTAGGGGACCGCACCGCCACTTCCCAGCAAATTAGGGACACTGTTGCTCCTGGGGTATCGGCGAGGACCATTCGCAACCGTCACCATGGAGCTGGGCTATGGTCCCGCACACCGTTAGGCCGTCTTCCGCTCACGCCCCAACATCGTGCAGCCCGCCTCCAGTGGTGTCGCGACAGGCGTGAATGGAGGGACGAATGGAGACGTGTCGTCTTCAGCGATGAGAGTCGCTTCTGCCTTGGTGCCAATGATGGTCGTAGGCGTGTTTGGCGCCGTGCAGGTGAGCGACACAATCAGGACTGCATACGACCGAGGCACACAGGGCCAACACCCGGCATCATAGTGTGGGGAGCGATCTCCTACACTGGCCGTACACCACTGGTGATCGTCGAGGGGACACTGAATAGTGCACAGTACATCCAAACCGTCATCGAACCCATCATTCTACCATTCCTAGACCGGCAAGGGAAGTTGCTGTTCCAACAGGACAATGCACGTCCGCATGTATCCCGTGCCACCCAACGTGCTCTAGAAGGTGTAAGTCAACTACCCTGGCCAGCAAGATCTCCGGATCTGTCCCCCATTGAGCATGTTTGGGACTGGATGAAGCGTCGTCTCACGCGGTCTGCACGTCCAGCACGAACGCTGGTCCAACTGAGGCGCCAGGTGGAAATGACATGGCAAGCCGTTCCACAGGACTACATCCAGCATCTCTACGATCGTCTCGATGGGAGAATAGCAGCCTGCATTGCTGCGAAAGGTGGATATACACTGTACTAGTGCCGATATTGTGCATGCTCTGTTGCCTGTGTCTATGTGCCTGTGGTTCTGTCAGTGTGATCATGTGATGTATCTGACCCCAGGAATGTGTCAATAAAGTTTCCCCTTCCTGGGACAATGAATTCACGGTGTTCTTATTTCAATTTCCAGGAGTGTATGTACCCTAACGTGATAAGTAAGTACAGTGTTGAGAAATGTCTCTCTTCCATTTTCTCACGTCTGATATAAAGGATGGTTACAAAGATGCTTTTAGATACTTTGGGGACAGGTTAGTTACAATCACATGCCCAAAAATCTTTAGTTCATTAATAAAACTACATTTTCAACACATCAGTTATACATTCTCACCTTGAAAGTACCATTAGCTCAGAAAGTCACAATAAATGTTCAAAACGTCCACCTGTTTCCACAGAAGGACGCATTCATCAAATCATGGACTGTCCCAACTATTCAAACACTATCTGCCAGGATCGAATGGTTTTGTAGGCTTTCATGATACGTCGATGAAGATTTTCCTGCAGCGTAAAGCAATTGTTTAAGGTGCTCTAGAGGTATAAATCCTAATAATTGTGGTCATTAGGACGTGCATGCCGTGGAACTGGTCCTCCTCTACGGACATATGTCTCGTGGTAAATAGAACTTAGTGCAACTAAAAGGTGCTTTACCCCATCATGCATAAACCACATAGTTACTTTCAATCCCAGGGGCCTTGTAGTAAGCCTTGGAGGATGCTCTGAATAATGTCACAGTAGACAACATTTGTAAGACAGGCTAGGAGACCATGTGACCCTACCATACAGTCACCCAAAATTACAGTCTACACATTAAACTTAAACTTATTCTGATGTCTGAACTTCAGTAGCATAAATTAAATTGGCCAGGATATGTTCATTGTGGAAATTTGTTATTCCACGTCTTTAAAAACTTGATAATAAACTCATTAACTACCTGATAAGGACATTTGGACATTTGTTTATAAGGTGTGTTTTCCTTGTATTGGTGTAAAGAAATTATCCACAAAGGTTACTGAAGCATTTTTGAATCACGTTCTATATGTTGGCCTTATTGGGAATGAAGATGGGAACTTTATCCAAACCGCGTTTGAACATCCACACTTAAGGCCTCTAGCTTTGCATAGACGTGGCTGCTAGATGGCTTTGTCACTCGAACGTGGACGGAGATGGTCAGTTTAGGGTACCTCTGTCTGGTAAAATGACGGAGAACCAAGGAACCTAGATTCCTGATGCACCATGAGGAGACGTGCCCGCTCAGTTAAATGTTGTACAACAGCCTCAGCACACTTTGTGGGAAGATGTGCAGTCTTGCAGGTATCTTCGACCAACAATATCTCCTCTTGGCGTATCATCTTCATGATCTCCAAAATGGTAAATTTGTGGTAAGACCTTATGGGACCAAACTGCTTAGGTCATCGCTCGGAGCCGGCCGGAGTGGCCGTGCGGTTGTAGGCGCTACATCTGGAACAGAGCGACCGCTACGGTCGCAGGTTCGAATGCTGCCTCGGGCATGGATGTGTGTGATGTCCTTAGGTTAGTTAGGTTTTATTAGTTCTAAGTTCTAGGTGACTGATGACCTCAGAAGTTAAGTCGCATAGTGCTCAGAGCCATTTTTTTCATCGATCGGAACGTGTCAAGACGCCTCAGACCGCGTGGCTACCCCGCACGGCCCCATGATCTCTCCTTGCAAATGCAGAGACATGGTTTTAATATCATTCTAAGAAAACTGCACTAGAATCGTATAATATTGATGCAGACGTGTTTAGTATGACTTGTGTCAGGCACATCAATCTTGTCAGACCACGTAGTAACATTTTCTTATTTTTTATTATTTTAAACATAGCTGCACAACAGCAACGGTTCCACGTAATAAAATTATAAACAGCCGACCAGTTGCAATGGATAAATAATTCTTTACCTAGGTATCAACAAATTTAAAATTGTCTTCTTCAGAAGGTGGCAATTTTGCATTAGTACGGATTAATGTACCATCGCCGTTTTTACAAATGTCGGCATAGATCCATTTGTCAAAATTAAAATATAAACCTAGAAATAGGGTTTGTCACGTAAATATAAATTAGTACATGGATCTTGCAGAGCTCACAACCGACCAACTGTTCGACGACGTTTGCAGCACCATGGACTGTCAGCTCGGAGACCATGGCTGCGGTTACCCTTGACGCTGCATCACAGATAGCAGCACCTGCGATGTGTGATATTCGAAATTTCTTGCTTCATTAAAACAGCAAATAGTTAATACATTCACCCAGAAGGCAAATACTTGTATATAAAGGATGATTAATGTATAATAAGGCGTCGCACAGCGATGGTGGAATTTCCTAAATAATGTAATTTGTCGTCTTTGGGCGGCAACATAAACACAAGAATACGGATAGATACGCGATCCTTCACTATTTTGTTCGCTGGAGAACAAATGAAGTTTTGAATGCTAAACACATGTACTGTTTTTCTTAAGTAGGACGGACGCAGATTTGTGGCGGTCTGATCTAATTTTTTACTAAGTAAATAAGAACGTGTTCCATCAAAGTTTGAGTGAAATGTAAAAAGAAGAACTGTTATACCTTAGCGTGACGACGCACGAGCGACTAAAGAGGACAATGGCTATATAAAAGATCGCTCAATGGACATGAAACGGACATGAAAATCTACCGTCGTTGTAGTACTAAGCATAAGGTACGATATATGGGTTATAATACATATTTGTTCTGGAAATATTGAATCAGGACAAATATTTATTATAACTAACATATCTTAGAAGCTAGATTAAGAAAAGGCAAACCTACGTTTGTAGCATTTGTAGACTTAAAGAAAGCTTTCGACAATGTTGACTGGAATACTCTCTTTCAAATTTTTAAGGTGGCAGGGGTAAAATACAGGGAGTGGAAGGCTATTTACAATTTGTACAGAAACCAGATGGTAGTTATAAGAGTCGAGGGCATCAAAGGGAAGCAGTGGTTGGGAAGGGAGTGAGACAGGATTGTAGCCTCTCCCCTATGTTATTCAATCTGTATATTGAGCAAGCAGTAAAGGAAACAAAAGAAGAATTCGGAGTAGGTATTAAAATCCATGGAGAAGAAATAAGAACTTTGAGGTTCGCCGATGACAATGTAATTCTGTCAGAGACAGCAAAGGACTTGGAAGAGCAGATGAACAGAATGGACTGTGTCTTGAAAGGATGGTATAAGATGAACGTCAACAAAAGCAAAACGAGGATAATGGAATGTTCTCGAATTAAATCGGGTGATGTAGGGGGAATTAGATTAAGAAATGAGACACTTAAAGTAGTGATGGAGTTTTGCTATTTGGGGAGCAAAATAACTGATGATGGTCGCAGTAAGAGGATATAAAATATAGACTGGCAATGGCAAGTAAAGCGTTTCTGAAGAAGAAAAATTTGTTAACATCGAGTATAGATTTAAGTGTCAGGTAGTCGTTTCTCAAAGTATTTGTATGGAGTGTAGCCATGTATGGAAGTGAAACGTGGACGATAAATAGTTTGGACAAGAAGAGAGTAGAAGCTTTTGAAATGTGGTGCTACAGAAGAATGCTGAAGATTAGATGGGTAGATCACGTAACTAATGAGGAGGTATTAAATAGAATTGTGGAGAAGAAGAGTTTGTTGCACAACTTGACTAGAAGAAGGGATCGCTTGGTAGGACATGTTCTGAGGCATCAAGGGATCACCAATTTAGTATTAGAGGGCAGCGCGGAGGGCAAAAATCGTAGAGGGAGACCAAGAGATGAATACACTAAACAGATTCAGAACGATGTAGGTTGCAGTAGGTGCCGGGAGATAATGTAGCTTGCACAGGATAGAGTAGCATGGAGAGCCGCATCAGACCAGTCTCTGCACTGAAAACCACAACAACAACATATAGAATCATTTAGCAGTGCTCATTCCTATCATCTCCTCAGTATTATTTTCATTTTAGTTATGCGTTTTGCTAAGATTACAGACACCAAGACCAGCAGTCCAATATGCGTGTTACATTGACAAAAACTTAACTGTTTTATCGTCTTCTTGCATCAGCTTTAATATTTAATTTCCCTTTTGTGTTATGTTACAGTTGTGTTTGTGCCCATAAGAATTTTTGGCCCCTTAGGAAATTGTTTTGTCATAACAATAACTTCACGACCGAATATGATCGTATGTACGATCATGAAGTAATTAGAAAGCCGATAACGCAATTTCTTAATAACACCCTAACTGTGACTGCTTCAAGCCACGCGAAACTGCAAGTAAAGACTATTCACATTTCATAATTCAATATTTTATGACAATGGTCAATCCATGATTCTTACGCCAGTTTTGATTGATAAAACAGTAAGCGAAATCTCGAATCCAACTTTTTGTTTTTAGTAAAGTACTTGAAGTTCTGTTGTAAACGCCCAGATTACCTGCTTAAATAAATACATGTTCAAAACGTCCAGACAGCGAACAGGAGTGAAGGAAATATCTTAGTTTTAAGTTCCGTCTAGGCGTGCTGTTATATGAGAAAACAAGTGGTAACCCATATGTGTTCACGCAAGGGGACAATAAGCTGTAGTAAACTAAGTTAGTTGAAATACAGTACAAAGAGAGAGAATTCATGAAGCATGAATATTGTAGCGTAAGTACTCACGAGGCCATTAATTGCTATGAAAGGAAACTGTTTCCCTGTTATCTGAGACCAATCTGAAGAGTATATGAGGAATGTTAGCTGACGAATTGATTTCAGTAGAATCAAGGTACTAAATAACCACACAGAAAGCCTCTTGTATCACAAATACGTCCAAATAAAGATCTTCAGAAGTTTTGTAGTGTCATCTACCGACCATTCAATACCGTAATTGAAGGCTAATCTAAAGAACAAGCAATGTTAAAACTTAATACTGACTATAACGAGAGTAAGACGTAGAAGTAGCAAAGCATGCTGTAATCAAAGAGGTTAAAATTTTATATATGTGCATATGTTTATTGATAATTTTATTTACATACCGATACTACTGTAAGAATGTCTCCTAAGACACTCCTCTTATGAAATCCATTTTCCTTGTGCCCGTTCCTTTTGATCCTGGTTCATTAACCCAGACTAAAGGTCGACATGTAAAAGGCACGTGTGCTTGGAAGCAAAGTAGCTTCAACACGATACCACTGTTCATCAAGAGTAGTGACTGGCGTATTGTGACGACCCAGTTGCTCGGCCACCATTGACCAGACGTTTCCAATTGGTGAGAGATCTGGAGAATGTGCTAGCCAGGGCAGCAGTCGAACATTTTCTGTATCCAGAAAGGCCCGTAAAGAGCCTGCAACATGCGGTCGTGCATTATCCTGCTGAAATGTAGGGTTTCGCAGGGATCGCATGAAGGGTAGATCCCCGGGTCGTAACACATCTGAAATGTAACGTCCACTGTTCAAAGTGCCGTCAATGAGAACAAGAGGTGACCGAGACGTGTAACCAATGGCACCCCATACCATCACGCAGGGTGATACGCCAGTATGGCGAAGACGAATACACGCTTCCAACGTGCGTTCACCGCGATGTCGCCAAACACGGATGCGACCAACATGGTGCTGTAAAAGAACCTGGATTCATCCGAAAAAATGACGTTTTGCCATTCGTGCACCCAGGTTCGTCGTTGAGTACACCATCGCAGGCGCTCCTGTCTGTGATACATCGTCAAGGGTAACCGCAGCCACGGTCTCCGAGCTGATAGTCCATGCTGGTGGAAACGTCGTCGAACTGTTCGTGCAGATGGTTGTTGTCTTGTAAACGTCCCCATCAGTTGACTGAGGGATGGAGACGTGGCTGCACGATCTGTTACAGCTATGCGGATAAGATGCCTGTCATCTCGACTGCTAGTGATACGAGGCCGTTGGTATCCAGCACGGCATTCTGTATTACCCTCCTGAACCCACCGATTCCATGTTCTGCTAACAGTCATTGGATATCGACCAAAGCGAGCAGCAGTGTCGCGATACGATAAACCGCAATCGCGATAGGCTACAATCTGACCTTTATCAAAGTCGGAAACGTGATGGTACGCATTTCTGCTCCCTCCTCCGTACACGAGGCATCACAATAACGTTTCACCAGGCAATGTCGGTCAACTGATGTTTGAGTATGAGAAATCGGTTGGAAACTTCCCTCATATCAGCACGTTGTAGGTGTCGCCACCGGCGCCAACCTTGTGTGAATGCTCTGAAAAGCTAATCATTTGCATATCACAGCATCTTCTTCCTGTAGGTTAAATTTCGCGTCTGTAGCACGTCATCTCCGTGGTGTAGCAATTTTAATGGCCTGTAGTGTAGCTATTTCGCTGAATGTGGGAGTGGTGTTTCGCACTACACTTAGTCCAGTTATGTACTTCGTTAAACTGTTCTTGACAACCCACGCCGGGGTGGCCGAGCTGTTCTAGGCACATCATCTGGAACCGCCCGACCGCCACGGTCGCAGGTTCCAATCCTCTCTCGGGCGTGGATGTGTGAGACGTCCTTAGGTTAGTTAGGTTGAAATAGTTCTAAGTTCTAGGGGACTGATGGCCTCAGAAGCTAAGTCTCGTAGTGCTCAGATCCATTTGAACCATTTGAGAACCCACTCGGGAATGGAGTACGTCGTTATCAGTGGGCATAGATACTTACAGTGAATCGTCAGATAACAAAAGCGCAAAAATATTAGGAAAACCATTAAAGATATGTTTGCTGCGTTCAGATGTTTATCACAGTTAAATACAGTGACCGCGAGGTTGCGACGAGTAACCGTCGGAATTGAGTAGACCTAATATATTGGACAGAGCTGTGTCATAATTTTACTGAAAATACATTTTAAGTCTGACATTAGAGCAGCTGGTGCAATCTCAGTCACAAAGCTCCGAGCTCATGCGACGTGCTTTATCAGCCGGAATACGATGTTTCCATTAGAAATGACACGTTCCTTGCCGATCATTTCTGTGAAAATTTCTAACACTATGCTAAGAATCTTCCAGCACAAGCAAGGGAGTCATTTCAAAATCGCGCAGAGGACGAGCTACCGATGTCTTTGTAGTGGCAGGCATCAGTGACTGGGGTCAACAGGTGGCTCTTGTGGGATACTACTTTGAGAGAAGTGCGCTCTGATCGTATCTTACGCAGTACCTTCAGCCTTCGAACGCTGACGACGTGAATAGGTTTAAAATTGTTGATGATGTAGAAACCCAAAACTAACAGATTGTTTCAGTAATGGTAAACAGACGCCACAATGACACAGAGACTCTTAATAAAAAAAAAAAAAAACATTTGGTAATTGTGTGTGGGGATAATACTGCGAAACCGATCACCCGTGAGGGTTTACGAAAATGCACGTAGTTTAATTCAAAGTTTGTGGAGCTGTAGCCTCCAGTGGTATCGGACATAGGGCGCACAGTAGTAGTAAAAAATGGCTCTGAGCTCTATGGGACTTAACATCTGAGGTCATCAGTCCCCTAGAACTTAGAACTACCTTATCCTGACTAACCTAAGGACTTCACACACATCCATGCCCGAGGCAGGATTCGAACCTGCAACCGTAGCAGTCGCGCGGTTCCGGACTGAAGCGCCTAGAACCGCTCTGCCACCTCGGCCGGCCACACAGTAGTAGAGTTGGGGTCTTCAGAAGCAGCGAACTTCTTAACTGACATGTTCATTTCCAAACAGTTTGGTTTGTAACATATGTTTAAGTAAAACCATGCATAGACTAATTTATGTACAATAATTTATAACGTCAACGGTCACTTCCGTATAATCACGGTGACTCATCTGCCCCTACTAATGTCATTTTATAGCAACTTGCAATGCTATATCTGGCCTGCATGAACCACTTGTAAGGTTTTCATACTTTCTCGCACGCTACGCACAAACTCATAGTCCTACAGAAAAAGTAAACAGAACCTTTTCGGAGGAAGTTTAACGTAGGTCAATTTTTTGCTATTATACATTTTCGCTAAAGGTCTATCATTTGAGTTATTCAAGAGAAACGTACAATAGTGACCTTCAAACGCCCCTACACCCCCACTCTCATTCCTCACCAGTCAGGATTTCTTGTATGCCGTCCATGGAACTACTCCTACACGTGGCACTTCCTTCTACCACTGTACAAAGAATGTCCGACTACATGAACTGTGTCCGATATTCGGTCTTTTTCGATCTGTATTGACACCATTAGCTTAGTCTGTTATTTCACTGACATTGTTAATTTAAGCATTCCCTTGGCGGTAATAAATAAAATGACTTTCGTAAATGCTACGCTAAAACGAATTAAGTTGACAATTCCATTTAAGATTAATCCTTAAAAGCATAGCAGCTTAGCTGTCAGAATACAGCAACGTAACTTTTCATTTTCTGCTGCTACAATTCACAAAATTCATACAAACGTCAATTATCCAGTTTGCATGTGCTCGACTAAGCCAGTGGAGTAATAAGGTCAGTCACTGAAACCGTTAAAGGTCGAAGGTGCACTTGCAAACTTTTCAGCAGTGGTAGGAGAGAGTGACATAAACAGCAGACCAGAAATCCTGACCTGTGGGAGCTGAGTGTGGGAGTGAGAGTGCGTTTGAAAGTCATATTCGTACGTTTCTCTTGAATAACTCGAAAACTACGGACGCTAGTGAAAACGTATCCAGGTATAAAATTTAATTAATTAAATTTCCTACAAAAAGGTCATGTCTTGTGTGGGACTAATAGGTTGCGCATATCGAGAGAATGTGAAAATCTCACACGTGCTTTATGATGGTCAGATATAACATTGCGGGTTGCAAGAAACGACACCGGTAGGGGCAGCTGCATAATCCTGTGTATAAAAATAGCCGCATTAGCGGTTTCAGCAAACAGCAACCACCTTCAGATCACTCGAAGTACACTCTAGACCTTCGTATAGATACATAACAAAAACCGTTAGCCGCAAGGCAAGTAAAATATTTGAATTACTATCGCCACTTGGTAATAGGATGGTGAGCCATTTTTACAGTGTGACGATACGATGTATCTTCACTGAAATATTTTAATTCATGATGTTCGAGGCGCAGTCTTTTTTACCATGTTACGTTATGATGTACATTCATTGAAATATTTTAGTTCACTTCATGATGTTCGATATGGAACTTGTTTTGTTGTGTATCTGTGCGAAGCTTTGGAGAGGATTTTGTCGTATCTTAAGATGATGGTAACTGTTTTCCGAATCCTGTTATATTTACACTTATATTTTATACTTATTTAAGCGACTGTTCAGGTAATAAGTTATTATACATTATTTGCAAAGATCGTATACTTTCAGTTGACAGTGTGATGAAATGATGCCGATTTTGTGTATGTTGTTGTTGTTTGTCAGTGCTACATTGCATTCACCACTAGACGCAAGGGTGAATAATAGTGTGATATATAAAACATGTTGTGTATGGTAGAATACTCAGTTATTCAAACAACATAATTTCGTATATGGTTGGAACGTTATGTTACGGAATCTCGAGAAAGCCGTCAGAAGGTAGCTGACAAGAAAACACAACATTGCAGCTTCAGCGGAAAATTTCTACAGAGACGTGGAACAACATAGCGCGCCCTGTTGTTCCATATGTCGTCTACAATAAGACTTCGATGGACATTGTTTAAGGAACGACAGAAGCACCGTTTAATCTTGCCAGATACTATGAGCATTAGAGAAGCTATCCAATAAACTGGGACAGAATAATATAGTAATATAGGTGATATGTTACAACGAGAAATGAGTAGTCACAATAAAAAGGAAAAGATAGCACTATACACTAAAGCCGGCCGGAGTGGTCGAGCGGTTCTAGGCGCTACACTCTGGAACCGCGCGACCGCTACGGCCGCAGGTTCGAATCCTGCCTCGGGCATGGATGTGTGTGATGTCCTTAGGTTAGTTAGGTTTAACTAGTTCTAAGTTCTAGGGGACTGATGACCTAAGATGTTAAGTCCCATAGTGCTCAGAGCCATTTGAACCTTCTTCACGCCATGTTGCCCTTCTTCTTGTCCCAGTTACATGCACAAGTTATAGATAATGATGATGTCCCATCCTCCGAGAAGCGTAGGGGACGATGCAATAGACCGGCACCGCCGTACTAGGCAAGGTCCTAGCGGAGGTGGTTTGCCATTGCCTTCCTCCGACCGTAATGGGGAGAATGATAATGAAGAAGATGACATAACAACACCCAGTCATCTCTAGGCAGGAAAAATCTCTGACCCCGACGGTAATGGAACCCGGGACACCGTGCGCGGGAAGCGAGAAGCAAGACCACGAGCTGTGGATAAAATTGGCAGGAAGGACATGAATGAATAACGATAAAATTGCAACATGCTTGCAATTAACCACCAAAACGAATGAAACAAAGCGACTTCACGGGCGATACGTGATACTCTGACACTACGAATTCCCTGTGACGTCACGCTAAACACATCAAACTGTTCCAGAGAGTAACGCGCTTTCCCATTCAACCATGACGGGAAACATGCCGCCATGCCGCCGGAGATAATTAACCGGTAATGTGACCTTCTCCGCAAAGATATTAGTCTGCATCTGCGACCAATGATTTATTGGCCACATCGCTTCTTGCGGAGGAAGCTCGTACTGCACGAATACATGCATACCGGAACGATATTCAGGATGGCGAGAGGGTTGAAAAGCGGAGTACGCTTCTTTGTAATTTGGCTTACGTTTATGCTGCAGCCTTACTGTTGGCAGATGGATGCTCACTGACAGCTGTTCACATCGCTAAATAAGGGCACTACTTTCAATGGTGTGAAGTGAAAACGATATTCTCTGCATTGACTGATGACAATAATAGTGGATTGCTCAGTCGGTAAATGTGATTAATAGGAAAGGAGAAAGAGGAGGATGTATGGGTGAATCGTTTGAATACTGAGTGTCCACGAAGAATAAACTTTCACCATTAGTAACAACGGCTCAAAAATTGTTGTGTGATCTGTTTCAGACAGTTACGAACGCAACAAAAATTTTACTGAAACAGAAGCAGTTAATATACGGCGATTCGACCGGACCATAATCAACATGACTCCTGTGAAAGGTTCGTTGTTAGCACTACTATGAAGTAATTAGTTGTTAGTTTTTATTCACGACTGTTTCATGTGCTACAACTGGCGCATGTTGATTTTCATTCCGATATTTTACTGAATAAAGATTACAAGCGATTCAGAGACGGGCTGCTAGATTTGTTAGCGGTAGGTTCGAATAACTCGTGTTTCCGATATGCTTCGAGAATTCAAATGCGAATTCGTGGAGGGAATGCAACGTTCTTTCTGAGAAAAGCTGTTGAGAAAATTTAGAGAACCTGCACTTGAATCTGACTACCGAACGAGTCTACTGCTGCCGATATATATTGCGCGTAAGAACCACGAAGATAAGATTCCAGAAATTAGGGCTCATACGGAGGCATATAGATAGTCGTGTTTCCCTTGCTTAATTTAGGAGTAGGATAGGAAAGGAAGTGACTAGGAGTGGTAGAGGGTACCCTCTGCCACGCACCTAACTGTGGCTTGCGGAGTACCTATGTAGATGTAGAAGTAGGTAGGTGAGACATATGAACCGTTTTCCTAAAATTATTACACTCAAATTATTGAGACCGACCTGTCAGACCCCTCTCATATCTTTTTGCTTTTCTGAACTATTCATTGACTTTTGCCACTTTCTGAATGTTTGCGAATATAATCAAGATCTCATGAAGAAGTGTGTCATTCTATTCACTAACTTTTCATGTTTGATAAATGACATAATCATTTATCAAGTACTCGTGACTCCTTTCCTAAACCAGCTACTCATCATCATTTTGAACACTCTCCAGCCTTAGGCTGGCTTTTTCAACTTCTCGAGGCTAGCTTCCGTGCTGAAAGCTTGTTCTTGATCCACTGTTGCCTAACTAGACCTATCACATCTTCACCAGAGACCCGTTAGCCCACTTTTCGGAGATCTCACAGGGTACTCGAAGTCTCCACTCTGCTTCAGCCAGTAGGCCACCCCCTACTTTGCGGCGATGCCCGTCTTCCACGGCTTGGACGAGCGGTTGGTCTTCTGAGAAGCTAAAAGTAAACCTAACGCAACATCTGATAAGGAAGTAAAATAATAAATGAAATATAGAAGGATCCTGGCGTGTGTCTGGCAACGGCCTTGCCGCAGTGGATACACCAGTTCCAGTGGGGTTACCGAAGTTAAGCGCTATCGGGCGTGACCGGCACTTGGATGGGTGAACATCCAGCCGCCATGCACTGTTGTCATTTTTCGGGGTGCACTCGTGATGCCAATTGAGGAGTTACTCGACCGAATAGTAGCGGCTCCGGTCAAATAAAACCATCATAACGACCGAGAGAGCGGTGTGTTCACCACACGCCCCTCCTATCCGCATCCTCGCCTGAGGATGACACGGCGGTCAGACGGTCCAGTTTGGCCACTTGTGGCATGAAGATGTAGTGCTGGCGTGTGTCTCACTATATGCACCTTGAGTGAAACATCCGCCTGCTAGGATTAAAAGTCGGTTAAAACTGGTTAACACCAGTAGTTTCAGTGTGTACATAAGCAGAGCAGAAGCAATTGCAATCAGACTGCCTAGGAATTATCTTCGTTTTAATACACCGTAGAGCCAAAGAAACTGATACACCTGTCTAATATCGTATTGGGCCCCCTGAGCGAGCACGCAGAAGTGCCACGACACGACATGGCATGGACTTGACTAGTGTCTGGAGTAGTGCTGGAGGGAACTGACTCCATGAATCCTGCAGGGATGTCCATAAATCCGTAAGAGAACGAGGGGGTGGGGATCTCTTCTGATCAGACGTTGCAAGGCATTCCAGATAGGCTCAATAATGTTCATGTCTGGGGAGTTTGGTGGCCAGCCGAAGTGTTTAAACTCAGGAGAATGTTCCTGGAGCCACTCTGTAAAAATTCTTGACCCGAGAGGTGTCGCATTGTCCTGCTGAAATTGCCCAAATCTATCGGAATGCACAATCGGCACCAATGGATTCAGGTGAACAGACAGAATTACTTACGCGTCACCTATCTGAATTGTATCTAGACATATGAAAGGTCCCATATCATTCTAATTGCATACGCCTCACACTATTACAGAGCTTGAACATTCCCTTGTTGACATGCAGGGTCCATTGATTCATGAGGATGTCTCCATATCCCTACACACCCATCCGATCGACGCAATTTGAAACGAGACTCGTCCGACCAGACAACATGTTTTCAGTCATAAACAGTCCAATGTCGGTGTTGACGGGCCCAGTTTAGGCGTAAAGCTATTTGTCGTGCAGTCATCAGGAGCAGAGGAGTGGTTCTTGGGCTTCGAAAGCCCATACCGATGAAGTTTCATTGAATGGTTCCCACGCAGGCACTTGTTGATGGTCCAGCATTGAAATCTGCAGAAATTTGCAGAAGTGTTTCACTTCTGTCACGTTGACCGATTCTCTACACCCATGGTCGGTCCCGTTCTTGCAGGATCTTTCTCCGGCCGCAGCCATGTCGGAGACTTGGTGTTTTACCGCATTGCTGATATTAACGATACACTTATGAAATGGTCGTATGGGAAAATCCCCACTTCCTCGTTTCCTCGGAGACGCTGTGTCCCATCGCTCGTTGGCCGACTATAAGACCTCGTCCAAACTAACTGAAATCTTGATACCCTGTCATTTTGGCAGCAGTAACCGATGTAACAACAGCGCCCGACACTTGCCGTCTTATATAACCGTTGCCGACCGCAGCGCCGTATTTTGCCGGTTTAGGTATATCTTTATTTGAATACGCATGGCAATACCAGTTTCTTTGGAGTTTCAGTGTATAATCTAGATAGATACTTCGATACTCCTCTTATCGGGGCAAAGAATATGGAAGTCAGATTTCATCGAAACAACAATACTTTTCGTCTAACGCATTGTTTTCGCCTAAGAGAATTTTTAGCCGTAAGTCACTAAGGGCTCCCTGATACGACTGAGATCCTCAACCAACGTATACTCAGGAGTCTCTGCCATGGGAAGTTGTTTTCACACTTGCAAGTGGTCCGTCATGCTTTTATTTCAGCGGTATGCGTCGTGGAAGAGGCTTTACTGATTAGCGATGGAGACAACACCTCTTCAAGACACTATGGCACCAGTCCCCAAGCTACAGCTTGATGTTTGTCGATGGGTGTGCCCACTACTGACCTGCTGCCACCAGTTGAGAGTTGACAGTCTGTTAATTGAGTAGAAAGTTACGAACTCGGCAGATTTAGTGATGCCTAAGTTGTTTCCAGGAACCGAGATAATTTTCACGCTTTTTTGAAAAATCTTTCGAAAACAGTCTGAATATTGAGGGAACAAGGGAGTATTTACTCTTGTGTCGTAGACTAACGGCGAGACAAGGGCTCTCATTGGCCACTAATATGTGACGTTGATCTTTCCGTTGCTCACAATACGTGAGCAGGCCGGAATAGTGTGAATAACTCTCTCTTCTGATAGGTCAACAAATAAGTGCCAGCCATGGTTGGCTGACATGGGTGTGTGGTGGGATTAATTTTGGTTAGACGAAAATAAAGTACAGAGGGAGTGAATTCTGTCTGTTCCATGTATCGCTGGAGAGAGAGAGAGAGCGGTCAGGTTCAGAGGACGATGGAGGACACCAGCTTTCAAGCTCCCTAACCCACGCGCAGCAACTGGTATTTGTTCGATATCCAAGACTGCACCGGAGTGGTAAGTGTTCACACTGCAGTTTCAGAATTTAACTGAAGGTAGCATCGTGTGAATATTAGGGACGTTTCACAGCCGTAGTTGTGATTAACGAGCTTAAGTTTATTGAGGTACGCTCTGAGGACCTAACCAATGGCCAGATGCCTGAAAGCAATTTAACTCGACCCAGGATTTTGGCCATACAGTGTGGGCCTATGAAACGACCAGTGAACGTCCCGAGCTTGGCACCAGCCCTCGCTCGACCGGCACAGTTCTTCACGAAAACCTCATCTCCTACCTTGCGTAAAAGGGACGTGTATTTCTCTTATTTATCTTATAGTCTAACCTAATGTTATTCCTGGTCCGTTCCAAATTTTCGTTACTATCTTCAGGATTTTTTTTCTTTATTGTGATTTCATTCCCCTGCTCCATATGGACAGGGAGAGGTCTGTCAGCGGCACAATCCGCCGCTCTTCAGTCGAGTGGCATGACAGCTAATACAAGAAGAAAATGTTACATATAAGGCGATAAAAAAGGGGGACATAAAACAGAGTAAGAGGAGATAATGGGGGTAAAAATACACTGACATGGAGACGTTAATGTTGGAACAATGGATAAAGTCGTCATAAAGTTAAAAACACAATTGGCGACTCGTAGAACACAAAAAAGTCACCGAAGTCACACGCACAAGTTAAAAGTTGGCCACAGTATTAAAAAAATTCCAGAACAACACACTTAAAACCCACTTGGAACACACAGCCAGATGGGACCGGTAGAGGGAGAGGCCTGAGAGGATGGAAAAAGAGGGGTTCAGGAGTAACGGACGAAGGCAGGAGGTCGTTGATATCCCACAAGTTCGATGGAGGGGAATTGATGGGATATGCAAACAAGAGAGCGGCAGGACTGCCTTGGATGATTCATGTTGCGCAGTGTTCTTTTTTGGGTTACTTATCCTTTAGTGATTCTGGATTCAACATTTATTGCAGTGAATCTTGAGTTACCGTGACTTGCCCGTTAACACGCGATGTGCATCTATCAATTCCAGTGCATACCTAATCCCTACATAATGCCATGGTAAGGCAGTTACCACAGCCACACAGTTTAAAGTCGATTAAGTGGCGGTCTCTGTATGTTGACTACTTTGTGGGCCCACCGTATGTGTATTATTTGTAACTGAGATTGTTTAATACTTCATGTTTTCCTTGTTATTTTGAACGATGACGTTCTTCACGGTTACTTCTCCCGTGTACAAATGTTTGTGACATAAGCGTTCAGGAAGGAATATCTCTTGATATCATTTCTGTAGCTAGTTAATAGCACGTCAGTTGATTAACCAAAACTGTCAGTCACACTTATACGAGGGCATGCTGAAAAGTAATGCCTGTGAATATTCCACTCCGTTCTCAAGGTCGGTTGAGATATTACGTGTCATGTATGTTACTCAATCGACTTTTCCACTTCACCGACGCAGTATGCAACACTCTGCCGCTGGAGACTCCAAATTGCAGTGAGTAACATGGCGGTGAGTAATGTAATTATGTCGCTGTACCGCGAGACCATCAAAAAACTGAAAGCACGAATTCGAAGAGTTCGTCCACACATGGAACACCCTCTTCTTCAGCGTGACAATGCCGGACCACGCACGAGTGCTGCGACGTCTCCAACAATCCGACGCCTTGGCTCCACTGTCATCTCTTGTCTTCAATAGAATCGGGGCTTGACCCCATACCACTTCCATCTCTTTCGAAAATTTAAAGAACACGTTTAAGGGCTTCATTTTGTTAGTGATCAGTCGGTGTAGGCAGAGGTTAGATAGCTCCGTCAATGAAGTCAAACATTCTACAAGGAAGTCAATCATTTTACGCAAAAGCATATTCTTCACGCATCTCAATGTTTATGACGTCATGTCTACCGAACTATGTGTCGTACAATGATATATTTTCGCAGAAACGTTACGTGGTATACGTACATAACTGTATGCTAAGGGTGTTACTAATGGAGTCGGTAGTGAAGACGTAATTAACTAAATTATCATATCTGTATGAACAGGGAAAATGTTGTAAGCAATAAACATTTTCCCTTTCTTCATTTTGTGGGCGAACTGTAATCCTCTTATTGGTATGTTAAGCCGTTAAGAAAACGTTACACATCTTAATGAATGGACTACTACAGCATTCTAAATTTCTAAATTCGGTCAATAATCACTCGAAATATCTACATCTACATCCATACTCCGCAAGCCACCTGACGGTGTGTGGCGGAGGGTACCCTGAGTACCTCTATCGGTTCTATGTCGTATTTTAAGGGCTAGAAGTCGTTAAGCACTATGTGATGCACCATAATTTTTAAGAAATTATTTAAAAATACTTTTACCATTTTTCTTATTAGATTGCAGAACCAGACTAAAAAAATTCTTTGTTTATGAAGAAAGAACGACCACTACAATCCCTTAAAGTCGTCATCTGAAATTTCTTCTTCTCCTTCTTCGTCGTCATCATTGTCCTCTTTATATACACTATGTGATCAAAAGTATGCGGACACAGCAAAACACATACGTGCTTCGTATTAGGTGCAATGTGCTGCCACCTACTTCCAGGTACTTCATATCAGCGACCTCATTAGTCATTAAACAACGTGGGAGACGAGAATGGGGCGCTACGCGGAACTCACAGTCTTCGAACGTGGTAAGGTTATTGCGTGTCACTTGCATCATACGTCTGTAAGCCAGATTTACACACTCCTAAATATCCACTGTTCCCACCGGCCGGGAACCGTGCTACTGCTACGGTCGCAGTTTCGAATCCTGCCTCGGGCATTGGTGTGTGTGATGTCCTTAGGTTAGTTAGGTTTTAGTAATTCTAAGTTTTAGGAGACTGATGACCTCGGAAGTTAAGTCCCATAGTGCTCAGAGCCATTTGAAACATCCACTGTTCCGGGTTGACAGTGAAGTGGAAACGTGAAGGGGCACGTACAGGACAAAAGCGTACAGGCCGACCTCGTCTGTTGACTGTCAGAGACAGCCGACGTGAACAACAAATCCTGGCGATATTCCAGAACGTTTTGGCATTGTTTTGCACTCGAAAAGAATCATTGGATTACGTTTACAACGTCAGCTGATCATGAAAGGACAACGGCGCAGTGCATTTTTTCAAGTCCATTTGTATTTGCAGTTACCGTTCTAGCACCTTTTATGGGAACACTTATCTGAGGACAGTTATACGGCACGTCAAATGTCAGAAGGGTTTCGTCCATATTCGCTATTTGGATTGGTTTCACGCTGGTTTTGTTTCGATACTGAATAATGAAGCCATAGAAATATAATACTTTCTCTTCATACTCTTGTGGCATTTTCTGAGATATATTGGTTTTAGCTCGCATTCTTAGCCCATGACGCGTCATAAGCCTGTAGCACCAACCAACTCCACTCTTTAAGTCCCTGAAGTTCCACTGTAGTGACAGCTTACGTGAGCGTACTTACTCCTTTCTGCACTGTCGTTTTCACAGTGTCTTTAAATCCATTTCAATACGTCATCTTCTAGTTTTGGCCATTTTTCATTCAGTCCTCTATTTACACATTTATTTCTATTTATTCTGTTCTTCCTTACTAGTCCAACAACCGCGAATGGTTTTTTCTGTTGGTGGAGGGCTGAAATGCCCCTCAGCTGCTCTGTTCTTCAGCATGTGCTATTAGTTTCAATTTATAGCCCCATCAACTAAAAATCCTTTATTCTTTTTTCCATTACGAAACTAATCACTAACAAAAATGTTGTAGTGTTACCGACAACACACATCTCTTTCAACTTTGCCGGCACCGTAGACTCCAATGACACATCATAGGCTAGAGAATGTGGTGGTTTTGTGATGACTGAGCGGGAGGGAGACACTGTTACCTTGTGAATACCCGCTACTCATGTTCGTCGAATCGGTCCACTGCTGCTGCCAGTTGAACCCAGTGTTGCTACATAGAGATATATTATGTGATCAAAAGTATACGGACACTGGTTGAAAATGGCTTACAAGTTCGTGGCGCCCTCCATCGGTAATTCTGGAATTCAGTAAGGTGTTGGCCCACTCTTAGCCTTGATGATAGCTTCCACTCTCAATCAGCTGCTGGAAGGTTTTTTGGGGAATGGCAGCGCATTGTCCACGGAGTGCTGCGCTGAGGAGAGGTATCGATGTATGTCGGTGAAATTGGCGTTCCTAAACATACCAAAGGTATTCTATAGGATTCAGGTCAGGATTCTGTGCAGGTCAGTTAATTACAGGGATGTTATTGTCGTGTAACCACTCCTCCACAGGCCGTGTACTATGAATAGGTGCTCGATCGTATTGAAAGATGCAATCTTCATCTCTGAATTTATCTTCAACAGTGGGAAGCAAGAAGGTGCTTAAAACAACAGTGTAGGCTTGTGCTCTGATAGTGCCATAAAAAACAACAAGGGGTGCAACCCCCTCCATGAAAAACACAACCACACCATAACACAACCACCGAATTTTATTGTTGGCACCACACACGCTGGCAGATGAAGTTCATCGGGCATTCGCCATACCCACAACCTGCCGTCGGATCGTCACATTGTGTACCGTGATTCCTCATTCCACACAACGTTTTTCCACTGTTCAATCGTCCAATGTTTACGATCCTTACACCAAGCGAGGCGTCGTTCGACATTTAACGGTGTGCTGTGTGGCTTATGAGCAGCCGCTCGACCATGAAATCCAAGTTTTCTCACCTATTGTCTAACTGTCATAGTACTTGCAGTGGATTCTGAATCAGTTTCGAATTCCTGTCAGATGGTCTGGATAGATGTCTGTCTATTACACATTACGACCTTCTTTAACTGTCAGCGGTCTATGTCAGTCAACAGACGAGGTCGGCCTGTACGCTTTTGTGCTGTACGTGTCGCTTCACATTTCGTCTTCACTATTAATCGGGAACAGTGGACCTAGAGATCTTAGGAATGTGGAAATCTCGCGTACAGACGTATGATACCCAATCATCTGACCACGTTCTAAGTCCGTGAGTCCCACGGAGCGTACCATACTGCTCTCTCACGATGTCTAATGACTACTGAGGTCGCTGATACGGAGTACCTGGCAGTAGATGGCAGCAAAGTGTATCTAATATGAAAAACGTGTGTCTTTGGGTGTGTCCGCATACTTTTGATCACACAGTGTAGGTTTTCAGCGGAATCGAATGCATGGCCATTTTTAAGACAGGCGGAAATTTTAAATCAAACACTGGACCTTTTTATATTTATTTCGAGTGTAAGACATATAAAAGTAATACGCAATGTGCAACTAGTATTGATATCCGGTTTAGGCGTTTAGCAAGTCTGCCAGTGAGAGGAATGAATGCGTGGCACGTAACGAACAAATTCGCGGGAAATAACTAACTAAAAATGACTTATCCTTGTAGTACCAATATTTAATGGGACAATTAAACGTAATTATTATAAATCCCTTGAATTGCTAGTTAACTGACCACTTGTTGTTTCGTCCCGTGAAGTTGACATCGATGGTCAGTTTATTTAAATTGACAGTAATGTTGCAAATAAGGACAGGAGAACAGCTCTGAAAGTTTGGCGCTGTAAAAAAAAGGCGCCAGTTTTGGCCGGTAGGCGGAGGGATACCAAGATTTCCGACAGCGTGCTGCCAATAGTAGATCACTCAGTGCGCCTCCGATGCTTTCGGCTCGTGCCTTGGGCCAAGAGTTGGGCTAACCCCCGCTTACGTTCGTATCCAGAGAAACATGGTGGAAGGCCTTCTCAATGGAAAAATTTGAACGGCGAGTTTGAACTGCCAGCGACTCGTTTTTCAAGAAAGCAGTCGTGAAGTCGTTCTCGGTCTATCTGCATCGAAGCCGCCGAACGATTAAGCCGGCATATTTTCCATGAGGTGATCCCATATCGTCATTACATTCCCTTGCTGCATACTGAATCATTTCCAGTCCCCTTAAGTCCTTGAAAAAGTACTCATAAAAATGATTGAATGGAGTAACTTTTCTGTAAGGTGTGTGCATTCTATGCGTGTGTGTAGGTGTGAGGGGGGGAGGGGGGGGGGTCTGCGTCCAATGTCCAGTTTCATTCAGTTTCCATCAGCTCTTTGTGCTAACTTCGACGTAATACGATTTTGGTACGTAAATATCAACTGTGTTCTCGCTACTAAATAAACTACTCTTACTTGTTTCCCTCTGGCAAATATACTGGGTAACTGTAATTAAACTGAGTGTTCCGAAAGCTGCAGTGTGGACTGTATACTTTTGCAGGATGCTTCCGCATTGTAGATATCTTAATTAATCACTGTGCTCGCGGAGTGTACTGAAAAAGTAATGGTTTCACTTTCTGCCAGCAGATGAAAAATATGATGCTGTAAGCAGTCAGAATGTGGTTTTGGTGCAGGAAAAGGGGAGGAACGACCTAACGCAGTATAACGGCGGTTCTGGCAAGTTTATTAGTAAATGGTCACAAGTTACAACATTGTTCGCGTTCAATATGGTTCCCTGACGCTGAAACTTACTGCACTCGTAACACGGCATGGTCGACAGTTACTCGCAGCATATCGGGTGTAATCAGAGTAATAGGTCATCGTATGCTATACTTCAGGTCAGGAAGGCTTCGGACACAACCGTGATAGATACGATGTTTCAGATATCCCCAGGACCAGAAGTCAGATGGATTTGCACAGGGGATCTGGAAGGCTAAGCATTTTCAAATTGCCTAGAGACGATTCTGTCGTTACCGAAAAATTAAAAAAAAAATTTGTTCAAATGGATCAGAGCACTATGGGACTTAACTTCTGAGGTCATCAGTCCCCTATAACTACTTAAACCTAACTAATGTAACGACATTACACACATCCATGCCCGAGGCAGGATTCGAACCTGCGACCGTAGCAGTCTCGAGGATCCTGACTGGAGCGCCTAGAACCGCTTGGCCACCCCGGCCGGTCTGAAAATTTCTCGAAGAAAATCTTTCACCTGGTAAGCGAGGTGTGGTGTCGAGACATTTTGGATAAAATAATGCTCTGGCCGCAGCTGCGTTCTTGTAAAGCTGGAATCACGTGTTGGACATGGAAGTCCTTGTAACGAGCAAATGTCACTGTACCCCTAAGACGGCACGAAGAACCACCTCCTCGAGGAAAAACGGACTGGGAACGAAGTAGTGCGTGAAACCACACCACATAGTCACTTAAGCAGATTGCAGTTGATGTTCCTGGGCAACATGTAGCGGAGCAAAATCCCATACAAGACACTTCTGTGCATTATTGCCACGGTGGAGAGTAAAATGTGCCTTGTACATCCGGTCACAGTCCTCCCATTTTCATGCATGCCAAAACACGAAGGGCAAAGTGACGGCGTTATGGCCTGTCTTGGGGCTTCATTTGGTGCAAATCCTGAATCTTGTGGGGATGCCAGCGTAAAATGTGGTTCAAAATCATCTAAATTATTGGCTGCAGAATTTGAGGTGTGTGCTGCACGGTCGTTGGTAGTTTCAGCAACTACCATGGGAATTGGAGATCTCTTTCTCGTTTTTGCGCCACCAAATTCACCTGTTTCTTCATATTTCTCCACCATATTCCTTAGCCCACCTATTGGCACAGGGCCTCTTCGCAGATGTTTCTGAAGGCAGTATTCCCGCAGTTCAGCGCTGCTATTGCTGCCGTTCTGCTACAACATCTTCACCAACACGACTCGGTCGTTCTTCTCAATAGCCATTGTGTTTCTTACGGAAAACTTGACTTGCTTAATTCTGTACACCAACTGTCACTTCACAAAAGAAAACACGCGTCGCCAAGCGACAAACAGCATACTGACTTCAAAATTGGAAACGTTTCACGTTCTGACTGCTTACAGCACCATATATTCGTCCGCCCCCGGTAGCTGAATGGTCAGCGTGACGGATTGACACTGCTCTCGGCCCGGGTTCGATTCCCGGCTGGGTCGGGGAGTTTTCTCCGGACTGTGTGTTGTGCTGTCCTCATCATCATCCTATCATCCTCATCGACTGCAGGTCACCGATGTGGCGTCAAATAGAAAGACCAGCACCCGGCGAACTGTCTGCGCGACGGGGGGCCCTAGCCATACGATTAAATAAAAAAATAAAAACCATATATTCACCTGGCGGAAAAATGAGAAACTATTATTTTTCCAACCTACTCCGCGAGTGCAAAAATTAATGAGCGTACCTACGATGTTTTAATGTCCTGTGACGTACACAGTCCGTACTGCAGCATTCGGAACGTCGTCTGTTTCATTGTAACCAACCGTTAGCTTATTACTGTGTTGAGTAATGGCGCGGCGGCAGGTAGGAGTTACGATATCCCTTGGAGGCCATGGCTAACAGGAAATTTACTATCATTCAAACTACAGGACAAGAAACACTCCTGTAAACAGGGAACGAGGCCGAAATTGCTATAGAATTAATTTCACATGTACGGCAGCATCTCTCTGAAAGATAAACTACACTTGCCTCATCCGCGCCGAACCGCAGTGTAGCTTTCCGAACGTTGCAGAAACTGCGTGTATTCTCATCTGAGCTTTTCGTGGATTCCTTGCTAATAATGCTCCAGATTCAAAACACTCTGTAATTCCTATAATTGGCGGGCGTTAGAGACGCAGGCCTGTAATAACGTATAACCGCTTTGCTGCCCTTTTTAGAAGAGCGAGTAGCGTTCATTCTGTTTCAGTATCAAGAGGCACTTCACAGTGCAAGATAATCTTCACAAATATGAGCAAATTCCACAGCCTATTCCTTGTAAAATGTAACAGGAATTTCGCGGTGGTCTGCGGCATGTAGATGTTTTCATCGTTTTCCGATACCGGTAGCCCTCACTTCGACATCACAGTCGAAACGGTGGAACAGTGATGCGATAGTAGGGTGCCCAGGTGCAGAATTTTTATTAAATAATGAATTTAATATTCCGGCTATATGCTCTTTGATAGTAGCCTACATGGAACCTGAAATTCTGACGATTTAACTCCTAAATTCATTCCGAAAATTTCTGGCTGTGGAAAACGTTATGGGCTTCTCGCAGTGACCGGAGTTGGCTTATACACCGCCCGAAAAAATAAATTAGCACCCCTGGAAAGACGAGGCCGATTTTGATTCGATGACGGCATATGCCAACTGGGAGACAGTAGATGTACTGAAAATGCTAACAGATAACGTAGTGGCATAGCTGGCGGAGCTCCGTCTGTGTCTACCCTTTAATAGGGAATGCTCACAGTCAGAAGACTCAGAATGGTGCGAACGTATGAAGCAAGCAGGCAACCGTACCACAGAGATGCACTCGTTCTTCCTACAGTCAAATGAGCAAATTTGAAAGGGTCGTTTTGTGACCTTCTGAGTGGTGGGATGGTCCTTTCGGAGAACTGCCACACAAGTTGGACGTGCTGAGTCAATTATACAACGATGCTGGTGTCAGTGGCCACGTGGACCTTCTCAGTCAAGTAGACGATGTTCTGGACGTCCACGCATCACAGCCTCCCACTAGGAACTTCACATTGTAAGTGCAGCAATGGCAGATCGCGCAGCTGCCACAGCACAGATAACAGGGCTCGTGTGTCTACATCTACATCTACAACCATACTCCGCAAGCCACCTGACGGTGTGTGGCGGAGAGTACCTTGTGTAACTCTATCGGTTCTCCCTTCTATTCCAGTCTCTTATTCTTCGTGGAAAGAAAGATTGTCGGTATGCCTCTGTGTGGGCTCTAATCTCTCTGATTTTATCCTCATGGTATCTTCGCGAGATCTGTGTAGGAGGGAGCAATATACTGCTTGACTCCTCGGTGAAGGTATGTTCTCGAAACTTCAACCGTACCGAGCTACTGAGCGTCTCTCTTGCAGAGTCTTCCACTAGAGTTTATCTATCATCTCCGTAACACTTTCGCGATTACTAAATGATCCTATAACGAAGCACGCTGCTCTCCGTTGGGTCTTCTCTATCTCTTCTATCAACGCTATCTGGTATGGATCCCACACCGGTGAGCAGTATTCAAGCAGTGTGCGAACAAGTGTACTGTAACCTACTTCCTTTGTTTTCGGACGGCATTTCCATAGGAGTCTTCCAATGAATCTCAGTCTGGCATCTGCTTTACCGACGATTAATTTTATATGGTCATTCCATTATAAATCGTTCCTAATGCCTACTCGCAGATAATTTATAGAATTAACTCCTTCCAGTCGCTGACCTGCTGTGTTGTAGCTAAATAATAAAGGATCTTTCTTTCTATGTATTCGCAGCACATTACAATTGTCTACATTGAGATTCAATTGCCATTCCCTGCACCGTGCGTCAATTCGTTGCAGATCCGCCTGCATTTCAGTACAATTTTCCATTATGTGACTGTAGGCTTTCCCGGCGTAAGCTATTGATGAAGGTTCCTCGGGTCTCCAGCCGGATGATAGCGTTGATATCTCGCTACGTTTCGGGAAGTGTCATACTACCCATCTTCTGGCGAAGTGTCGAGATTCTGCTGCTTTCATCTATTACTTTCCCCTCTTTGGGGAAGTGTGAGGGGGAGTTCGTAGCCTTTCGGCTTTTACTCCCCTGTGTACGTGTGTGTGTGATTTTTCTATAGTTTTTTTGGTGTCTGTGATATGTGATGATTGTTGTGAATGTGTCTGGTACTTGCCTGAGGTAGGCGAGATCATTGGTGTTTTATGGGAAGGAACAGGATTAGAGATTGGGTATTGGGATTTTCTCTTCGACTTAATCGTCGAAGATCGTCATAGGGCGCTTGTGCTTATCGCGGGACATGTCATACCGACCTAGGGAGTGGATGAGTGCGTTTCCGGATCTGGAAGAACCCTCATAGAATGCCCTTGCCAGATCCTGGAAACGCTCTCTCAGGAGTGGGATTTCGGCTGCGGCGTGCAGGTCGTCTGTGGGGAATCCAAGAGGTAGATGCAGTGCCCTTCTGAGGGCGCGGTTCTGCGGCCTGTAGAGTTTGTCCAGGTGCTGCTTTGCCGCGTATCCCCAGACAGGGCACGGATATTCCATTACTGGGCCGGATCAGGGCCTGGTACACATTTAGTGCTACTGGGCAGGGAAGGGAACTGGTTGTGTTCAGGATAGGGTATAGGATGGACATTCTGGCGCAGACATTCCTGTGGACTTCGTCTATATAGGGTTTCCACGTAAGACGAGAGTCCAAGGTTGTTGCGCCAAGGTACTTAGCGGTTCGGCGCCAGGGGAGTTGGGTTCCGTTTAGGTGAAGGTGGAGGGGGAGACGTTGAGGAGGTTCGCGCCTTCCGAGCCTGCGGGTAATCAGCATAGCCTGCGTCTTTTCAGAGTTGATTGTGATGCACCAGCGACGGGCCCAAGTTTCCGTGTCATCTAAAACCTTTTGTAGCCTACGGATGACCAGGTCCTTGTTCGCGTTTCTCGTGTAGAACGCTGTATCGTCAGCGTACTGTGCAGTGTGCACCAGGGGGGCCGTTGGAGTGTCCACAGTGTACAAACTGTACAATACGGGCCCCAGGACCGATCCCTGTGGCACCCCAGCACGAATACGCCTTCGGGTGGAGGTGGCAGTTTCTACTTTGACGGAGAAAGTCCTATTCGTGAGATAGCTCTTGATCAGCTGAACTATGCTCCCGAGATTCGCGGAGAGCAGGCTATTTACGTGCGCGGTAGCCCCCCTCCACTGGACCTCGGGTGGCTGCGGTGGACCAGCGGCGTGCGCGCAGTGGTGGGGATGGCGGGCGCCCCCAGCGGCCGCGCTCGGTTCTCTGCGTCCGCGGCGTAGGACGTTGACGGGCGCGCTCCCGACGTATTACCGCTATGGCAGGGTTCCATGCTGCGCCGAGTTGGTATCCCTCATCTTGTTGACCAGATTGTCGTGAATCCTTATTTCTATGGATTCTTTGATAATACTTTCCCAGAAGCCAGATGCTCGGCACAGTACTTGCGTGTTTTCGAAGTTGAAGGTGTGTTCTTCATTTATGCTGTGTTCTGCTGTGGCTGATTTTTCTGTGTGCCCCAGTTGCACACATCTGATATGTTCTTCGCAGCGTTTAGATATGCAGCGCTGTGTTTGCCCAGTGTATTGTTTTCCACATTCGCATGGTATGCTGTATACTCCTTGTGTGTTAAGGTCCAGTGCATCTTTGGCAGAACCTAGGAGGTCTCTCGTCTTCGGTCGTGGTCGGAGAATGTTTTGATATTGTATTTGCCCAGAAGTCGTGCAATTTTGGCCGATGGCGGACGCACTTACGGAAGGAACGCAAGTCGTTTGTCTTCTTCTTCTTCTTCATCATCATCTTCTTCTGGAGTTCTCACTCCTTCCTTCTTCCTTTTAAGCGCCCTGTTGATTTGCCTTTCACTGTTGCCATTTTGGTGAAGGACTTCCCTCAGGTGTTGCAGCTCGGATGGTAGGCTGTCTTTGTCACAGACGGCGCGCGCCCTATGTACCAGGGTGGTCAGTACAGTTTGTCTATGTGCTGGATGGTGGCAGCTTGTTGCATGAAGGTATACGTCTGTGTGTGTCTTCTTCCTGTGTGCTGCATGGCCCAGTGAACCATTTGCCTTCCTCTTAATTAAAATATCAAGGAAGGGGAGGCATCCATTTTCCTCTATTTCCATCGTAAATTTGATGTTCGAACGGATGCTGTTGAGGTGTTCAAGACACTCATCTAGTGCCTGTTTGCCATGTCCCCCCACACGACCAAAGTGTCGTCAACATAGCGGAAGAAGTGCTTTGGTTTCTGTCTGGTAGTTTGGAGGGCCACCTCCTCAAAATGTTCCATATACGGGTTTGAAATAGCAGGAGCCAATGGGGAGCCCATGGCCATACCGTCGATCTGCTCGAAGAATTCCCCATTACACTGAAAGTAGATGGTTGTTACTGCGTGTTCGAGTAGAGGGGGGCAACTGCGCATCTAAATAGCCCGCTGTCCACGAGTCTCGACACTTCGCCAGAAGATGGGTAGTATGACACTTCCGGAAACGTCGCGAGATATCAACGCTATCACCCGGCTGGAGACCCGAGAAACGTTGATCAATTTTCCATTGTGAATTTCCGATGTTATCCACAAGGTTATATATATATATATATATATATATATATATATATATATATATATATATATATATATATATATATATATATTGTGAATAGCAACGGTCCTAAGACACTCCTGTGTGGTACACCTGAAATCGCTCTTAGTTCGGATGACTTCTCTCCATGTTAACATGAACTGTAGCGAATAGTTTGTTAGCAGTTGGACTACGGCCACGCACACCTCTAGCTCGTCTTTCGTTCATTCCCCAGCATCGACGAGCACGGCTCGGCTGGTGCCGTCAGAGGATAACTTGAAAGGTGGAATGGTGCGCCGTGCTCTTCAGCGATGAAAGCAGATTTTGCTAGCATGCTAGTGATGGTATTTTGTGCTTACGACATAGACCTAGAGAGCGGTATCTTCGCAATGTGCATTCACCCAAGGCACACTGGCTTGCCTGCCGGGGTGGCCGAGCGGCTCTAGGCGCTACAGTCTGGAACCGCGCAACCGCTACGGTCGCATGTTCGAATCCTGCCTCGGTCATCGGTGTCTGAGATGTCCTTAGGTTAGTTAGGTTTAAGTAGTTCTCAGTTCTAGGGGACTGATGGCCTCCGATGTTAAGTCCCATAGTGCCCAGAGCCACTTCATTTCACACTGGCGCCATCTCAGGGCTTGTGGTCTGGGGTGCGACAGGCCACAACTCTCGTTCACCTTTGGTGTTTCTGGAGCGTTCAGTACTTGCAGAATGTTGTTCGACCCGTTATTTTGTCTTTCTTGCAACAGGAAGGTGATGTGTTATTCCGGCAGGATAATGTTCGTCCACACAATGCTCCTGAAACTCAACGTCATTTGCAAGACGTGCAGCAACTTGCCTAGCCAGCACGATCTCTGGAATTGTCTCCAGTCGAGCACGTTTCGGATACGATAGGGTGTGAAGTGCGTTGTGCGACTCGTCAGCGAACAACTCTTATGGAACTACGTCAACACGACGAGCAGACGTGGCATAACTTATACCACCACAGTGCTCGCTATCTGTACCACAGACTAGACGCAGGCAAGGACACAAATCACATGCATGACGAAGTATCGGACAAAATACACAACGAATAATTGGTTACACCTGTTCCCAGGACTGCTCCCGACTTCTAAACGGTTTTATTAACTTCACTTGACGTTTTCCTCAATTTATGTTGCCTGTGCATGTCTTTGTTATTCGTTTGTATGCTCCAAATGACTTTCTGTGAAGAGTTTAGATGGCTGTGAATCAACTGAACTGCAATTCTAGTTAAGACAGTCAATTTATATATATATATATATTGCAATTCTCTTTAATATGTTTGCGTCTCTGGCTGAACTGAAGATGATACTGTCAGTTTAAAATTTTTGTTATGTTTTGTAAGCTTAAAAATGGCACTAAGTATATTGAAATGTGTTCTTCAGGCTATTGTAGGAACCAATTCGTTTTGAAACAGTTCCAGTAGTTCATTATTTTGTTTTTGTGTTTATGCGCTTATATGATTATTTGTGTAAGAAAAAAATGTGGAAAAAAACGATGCCAGAGTCAGCACCTACATTGCCACCTGTGGACGATACACCACGTACTGATGTGGCGTTTCAACAAGGGTCCATACCTAGTACATGAGAACAGCTTGTGTTATTGATCTGTAAATGAAATCATTTCATGTACTCCATTCGCATTGTTGCAACAACAAATCATGAGTGAAATGGAAACCTCTAAAAGGATGTATTATTGTTTTCCCCCAATGCTGATTTTTTACACCACTTTCCCTACTGTCTCATCAGTAAGCTCGTAATAATCTATATTTTTGCAGTTTTCTTCAATTTCTAAACCTGGGTCAATGTTGAGGTTCCCTGCATTTTATTGGTGCACTTAAAAGATATTATATCAGCAAAAATATTATAACGGACTTGATATTTTTTTACTCAAAAGTTCGTACTTATGTCACATTTTCACGAACATGACCTCGACAGTCTTAATAACGTTGAGTAGCAAGTATGACACTAGTTTTAAAAACTACAGAAATTCACTTCTGCTGTATAGTTATATATTTACTGTGCTACGTTCGGGCCGGCCGGGATGCCCGAGCGGTTCTAGGCGTTACAGTCGGGAACCGCGCGACCGCTACGGTCGCAGGTTCGAATCTTGCCTCGAGCATGGATGTGTGTGATGTCCCTAGGTTAGTTAGGTTTAAGTAGTTCTAAGTTCTAGGGGACTGATGACCTCAGAAGTTAGGTCCCATAGTGCTCAGAGCCATTTGAACCTTTTTTTCCAACGTCCGGTTTCGTTTTTAGTACAGCTTCAGGTTCTCTATTTTGTCATTGTCCGTTGAACGGTAACGCCTGTCGTTTGGCCAGCTCAGGTAGCAGACCTTTGCGGTTCAACGGAAGATGCAAAAATTGGGAACCTGAAGATGTTCTTAGAAGGAAAATGGTCGTATCACACAATACATGCCTACTAATACATTGATGTGGTTTTCATTATTCGGTAGAAGACTTCAATTTGATAATGAATAAACTGTTAGTGCTCAAATGCACAGAATCTCTTATGGAAGTCTCAAGAAATACTCGGACCACTTACCCGCAATGCAGTTTTATTTTCGGCCGGCCGTTGTGGCCGTGCGATTCTAGGCGCTTCAGTCTGGAACCGCGTGACCGCTACGGTCGCAGGTTCGAATCCTGCCTCAGGCATGGATGTGTGTGATGTCCTTAGGTTAGTTAGGTTTAAGTAGTTCTAGGGAACTGATGACCACAGATGTTAAGTCCCATAGTGCTTAGAGCCATTTGAACCACAGTTTTTGTCACACTTGGTAACAAAAATGGTTCAAATGGCTCTGAGCACTATGCGACTTAACTTCTGAGGTCATCAGTCGCCTAGAACTTAGAACTAATTAAACCTAACTAACCTAAGGACATCACTCACATCCATGCCCGAGGCAGGATTCGAACCTGTGACCGCAGCGGTCACGCGGTTCCAGACTGAAGCGCCTTTAACCGCACGGCTACACCGGCCGGCTACTTGGTAACCATCGACGGTAGAACAGTACTATGATCACTAATGTTAGATATGAACTAAAATAATTATTTCAACGTGTGGATTTCCAGACAAGCTGCTAGAAGTAGTTTCTTGTTAAAGCGTTCGACAGTATTTTAAAACATTCTTCGCCTCCTTGTCAGACGTCTAGTAATCACAGCACTGCACAAATTAAACTTACTACATAGCTCTACTGTACTGTACGTTTATTTCACGTCACCAATTTTATGCTATTTTTGAATGGCTCTATGTCCGATGTTTGTAAATCTGGAGTCCATCGGGTAAAATCGACTATCTAAGTCCACAGACCTCACTTACTCTTAACGAATGACTTCATACAGTGATTCATTTTGAACCACGTTAGACAGAATGTATCTGCTTCTTGGCAAAAACAGTAAAATTCCTTGGCAGTCAAACCTATTTATTCCACACACAATTTAAAAACTGGTCTGCCTTATACTGCAACTAACTCTTTCTTCCTTGTGTTACAGAAGTTAGACTTCCCGTTTTTGAAAATGACCCAGTGGTAATCATCTGTTAATATGTATCGTCTATGTCTCTCTCGACATTTACTATCCTATCTGTTTTGTCAATCGGTTTTTAAGATGTTGGATTTTAGTATTAAGATTGTGAAGTTTCGTGCAAGACAAAACAGTCAGATGATCATTCCACACGTACGCTGTCACCATATCAACTCCATCTAGTTTATAGCGAAGACTGGACTCGTTCGGGACAGCTGCAATGCAAGTCAGGAAACGTGAATTGAAGAATGTCACTGAATTGAAGATCTACTAGTTTAGATCGTTCTCTCGGCTCCAGTTCAAAGGAATCCGATCCGTTGACGGAGCGATGTTGCACATCGATAGCTATAGTACAATGAGACCCGTGATAAAGGTTTCGCCATTTTCAGCAATATCCGAAAGGAACGGAGATTAGTCTAAGATACTAGACAAAAGACATAACAGATGCTGAAGTGAACGTGACTGTTGCAAATAAAGTGTGTGACATAATCAGAAGGAGATAATGCATCAAACTGATTCCTGTAGATAGACAACCCAGTTAACATATTTCCAAATCGGACTGCTGTCACGCCAGTTTGTGTAGCGATGTCAATTACTTACATGACTTATTGCCATTTGCCGCGTCGCAGACTGTGCCCATACTGAACACCTGTAATCTGAATTGAAAAATTTGAGAGTTTTCTCTGTTCACTGATATGTTCACATTTTCAATATATCTTGTAGTATTCCACACATTTGTCTTCTGAAAACATGGAAGTATTAATGAATAACTTTGTTTCAAAATCCTGGCTCTATTGTACACAGGTTTATTTGCCCTAATAAATTGTATCAGTTCGTTGTGAGGGCTGTCTGTAGCTCTTCTTAATGGAACTTTAAAAAACCTAGCGTGTGGGTCCTCAATTGTGGGATTTGTCTCTCTTGTACTTGTTGTGGGTTGTTTACTCTGTGATGTTCCCGCTTTCTACTTACTTCCCGTACGCGAGTCTTCTACTGCGGGATGTGTCTCCACACTACTTATTATGAATTGGAATGTTCAGAATCTGTCACGTGGACGTCAGATGCAAAGCAAGTCCATATTCGATAAATTCCATTCACTAATAGTGTGCTGATAAGTCAGGGTTCTCCACGTACCGCGTCAGCAACAAACGTTTCGTTAGTGACAAAGGATACCGCCCGTCTGAGACAGCTCTATCGATAGCAAGCACTGGGACTAACTGTACAAGCTCTCAAGAGCCAGGCAGTTAGAAAATAGCGTGACATTCTTCGGGCGATAGACACGCCGGCAGCACAGCTGCCTTTGACATGTGATGCCCATTTTTTTTTCCTTCTTGTGAAATAAGTGGAATGACGGAAAAACTTCCGAGTAAGCAATTCATAATAAGCAGTATGAAGACACATCCCGCAGTAGAGGACTCGCGTACGGTAAGTAAGTAGAAAGCGGGAACACCACAGAATAAAGAACACACAGCAAGTACAAGAGAGACAAATCCCACAATTGAGGGCCCACACGATAGGTTTTTTAAACGAAGTGATACAATTTATTGGGGCAAATAAACCTGTGTACAATAGAGCCAGGATTTTGAAACAAAGGCATTCATTATAACTTCCATGTTTTCAGAAGACAAATGTGTGGAAAACTGCAAGATATATTGAAAATATAAAGATATCAGTGAGCAGAGCAAACTCTGAAAGTTTTCAACTCAGATTACAGTTGTTCAGAATGAGCACAGTCTGCGACAAGGCAAATGTCAATAAGTCCCGTAATTAATTGACATCGTTGGCACAAATTGGCATGACAACAGCTGGAAATGTGTTACTTGGGTGGCCTATCTGCAGGCACGATGTAATTCGAAGCGACAATACCTAACAGGTGATTTGTTTACGTATTCTGACAAGCCTACCCCTTAGAGCGACAACGTTACGGCGTGTCTTACGAATCGAAACCTGGAGAGATGGGCTATACGCTGATACGTGTCGTTTGTTGTATGTATTGTAGTTTTCGCGCAACTGTCTTCTGAAACCTTGGAGGTACTTCTGAATAATCCAGTATTAATACAGAAATCACAAAAGAAACAACCAGTGACTCTCGTTGAGAAATCTGAAGAGGATGACAACAAGCTGCAAGAGTGGTATCGCATCGTCACCGGATTTAGTACGGTTTGCTGCATGGAACTGACGTCGCTTTTCTTTACGACGACAGTGTGCCTCTGGACCCGAGTGTCGACGCAGCTGTGCAGGCTACTACTTTACGCTCACAGTGACCTAACTATTCGAAGTAATGTGTTGTCCACACACACGGATGATTGTATCGTACATGGAATATGTGTAAGCTGCGTTGTCGTAGTAAGTAAAAGACCAGACGTATGCAGGTATGTAGGTTACACAAGGGGTATATAGTCCCTCCTTTGGCTTCTAGTGCTACAAGCATCCGTTCTCTGTTTGTGACTTTGAAACATGAAAACAGTTTTCTTTGTAATAACGGCTTTCCGTATCATCGTAAATACGGTATATCCAAGTGAAAGATGGTTGGTTGGTTGATTTGGTGAAAGAATCCAACCGGCGAGGTCATCAGTCGCATCGGATTAGGGAAGGATAGGGAAAAAAGTCAGTCGTGCCCTTTCAAACGAACTATCCCGGGATTTGCCTGAACCGATTTAGAGAAATCACGGAAAACATATATCAGGATGGCCGGACGCGGATTTGAACGGTCGTCCTCCCAGATGCGAGTCCAGTGTGATGACCACAGCACAACCTCGTTCCGTCCAAGTGGAAGATATATGAGCGTTATAAAAATGTATATAACGTAAGGTATACATTGAATGTACCGAGTATAAATCACATAACAATTTATGTAATAATAAAAAGAATTGAGTGACAATTCATAGCACGACTTGACTATTAGGACAGAGTTGTTGTTGTTGTGGTCTTCAGTCCAGAGACTGGTTTGATACAGCTCTCCATGGTACTCTATCCTGTACAAGCTTCTTCATCTCCCAGTACCTACTGCAACCTACATCCTTCTGAATCCGTTTAGTGTATTCATCTCTTGGTCTCCCTGTACGATTTTTACCCTCCAAGCTGCCCTCCAATACTAAATTGGTGAGCCCTTGATGCCTCAGAATATGCCCTACTAACCGATCCCTTCTTCTAGTCAAGTTGTGCCACAAATTTCTCTTCTCTCCAATTCTATTCCATACCTCCTCATTAGTTATGTGATCTACCTGTCTAATCTTCAGCATTCTTCTGCAGCACAACATTTCTAAAGCTTCTATTCTCTTCTTGTCTAAACTATTTATCATCCACATTTCACTTCCATGCAAGGCTACACGCCAGAAACTACTTCCTGACACTTAAATCTACACTCGATGTTAGAAAATTTCTCTTCTTCAGAAACACTTTCCTTGGCATTGCCAGTCTACATTGTGTCTCCTCTCTACTTCGACCATCATTAGTTATTTTTCTCCCCAAATAGCAAAACTCCTTTACTACTTTAAGCTTCTCATTTCCTAATCTAATTCTCGAAGCTTTACCCGATTTAATTCGACTACATTCCATTATCCTTGATTTGCTTTTGTTGATGTTCGTTTAATTCTCCTCCTTTCAAGACACTGTCCATTCCGTTCAGCTGCTCTTCCGGGTCCTTTGCTGTCTCTGACAGAATTACAATGTCATCGGCTAACCTCAAAGTTTTTATTTCTTCTCCATGGATTTTAATTCCCACTCCGATATTTCCTTTTGTTTCCTTTACTGCTTGCTCAGTATACAGATTGAATAACATCGGGGATAGGCTACAACCCTGTCTCGCTCCCTTCCCAAGCACTGCTTACCTTTCATGCCCCTCGACTATTATAACTGCCATCTGGTTCTGTACAAATTGTGAATAGCCTTTCGCTCCCTGTATTTTACCCCTGGCACCTTCAGAATTTGAAAGAGAGTATTCCAGTCAACGATGTCAAAAGATTTCTCTGTCTACAAATGCTAGAAACGAAGGTTTGTCTTTCCTTAATCTTTTTTCTAAAATAAGTCGTAGGGTCAGTACTGCCTCACGTGTTCCAACATTTCTACGGATTCCAAACTGATCTTCACCGAGGACTGCTTCTACCAGGACAGATTATGCTTCATATAAGAAGGAAAAGTAGGAAACTAGGAACAGCCTAATATTCATCTGTGAGGGGTACACCCTAAAATTATACGTCGAACATTGAAGACAGCACTCTCCTGCCGGCAGGAGTATGTTTACGTTGCAGGTCATTTGCATGGCCGCGTCGACACGGATCGGACACATGTAAGGTGTCAAGCAATTCCAACACCTTCCATGAAAACCCTGACATGATAAGCAAATCCAGTAGTATGTCACATAGCTCCGAATAAATCGTGACATTAAATTAACCAAAGTAATACGAGTAACGAGTGAGCAAATGGAATACCACAGACTAACACAAGAATGCTTAAATGCATGTCATATCTTCCCACCGTGAGACAGACGCAGTTCCGAGGGGAGAAACGAGAACAGAAGCCGAGAGCAGAACCGTGTTAAGCTAGACGGCCCTACGATAAGCGACGGACCACCAGGACTACCCCCCAGCCCATGTTAAAAGCTAGAGCCCTCCGGAAGAACAGTATAGATCTTACGATAACACTAAAAGGGCCACACCAGCCGCAAGGTTTAGTGTCAGACTTTTTCGCGTGTCTGTTACGTTGCAAACGTTAAAAACATTGCCCCACCACGAAAAGTAACCGCCAGGACCACCCCCCCCCCACCCCATGTTAAAAGATAGAGCCCTCCAGAAGAACAGTATAGATCTTACAATAACACTAAAAGGGTCATACCAGCTGGAAGTTTTAGCGTGAGACTTTTTCGCGTCTCTGTTACGTTGCAAACTTTAAAAACATTGCCCCACCACGAAAAGTATGACGTTCCTCATTGGATAGACAGAATTTCAGTAGGCGGAGCTTAAGGTTAACATTGAGACCCTGATTGGTCAGATGAAAACACAGCCAGATAGTTTTTTTTTAAACCAACTTCGGTAAACTGTAGTATGGAGAAGTTAGGAGAGAGTTGCTTCCGAGTCGGCGAGGTGTGTGGAGCTGTGCCGACCGACGCCCCCTAACACTGCCTAACCAACAACAAGGTAATGAACGCACGCGATGCCGCATAACAGCGCATAAAGCTTCACTCAGAACTGCAGAAGTCTCATCTGTTACACCTCCGTTTTGCGTAATACTAGTGTCGATCGTCAATTAAAGCTCATGGTATTCACATTTGCTACGTAAGTTAAAATCTGAAACGCAATGATTTTTCTGTTATATAATTACTGAGAAGCCCCATCAGCCACTGTAATTTACGACAAGTTCGATAAGTAATTAAAGATAATTCAGGGTCACTGTAGACCATTTTGATAGTTTTCTCTTTTGTGAAATTTAATTTAAACCTAGATTATAGATGTGATAGGGCATAGGTCATCCTTCGATCCTATGTAGAACTTGGAAACCAATTCAGGGAATATTCGTTCACATTTTTGTTGAACACAGTTGGTTTTTTATCATCCTGTATTAAAACATTTCCTTTTATCAATAGTGCAATTTATAAACAATGTTTTGTGAGTAGAATAAAATTTCCAATGGTAAACTTAACTGCTTTTTCGACGTTATTTTACCAGCTAACTAAAACTACGAAAGCCTTGAACCCCTTCCACTAAATTTAGTTTGTATTAAGATTCTTTTACAGGGAGTGCAGTGGAGCTGACGCTGAAATCAAGTATTTGGTTATATCATCGCTAGTCTCACTGAACTCTTCTGAACTCTACAAGTCATGTGTGGTCTGGCGTCTCCTTACGAGGAATAGTCCCAGGTTCAAACTAGTCAATTCCCTAAAAAACACGCTCAGAGCGTCGTTGCGCGAAAGTGGTAAGGAGACACGACGTAGAACAACAGACACCACGCAGAATGTTAGAGAATGGCGACCCTGCCAGGATGGTAAAATACCACGATTGAAGGTCGACCACATGCCTAACTAGGTCAGAAAAATATCTCGTTGAAAAATTTTTGCAACAATTTTTTTTCCTAAAGTTGTAATTAGTCGAAAACTTTAGTTGCAGCGATAGATAATAAGAAAGTATTCAATAGAAAGTGAGACATTCTAGCAGAGACAATAGCATAATTAAGTCATGAATTTTAATATTGTTAGAATTAAGTTTTCTATCCAATGCAAGCGCACAGGTGGCATATACATCGTTGACAAGTTGGGTCTGACCCAACAAGTAAGTGAATGGATTGTCAAGTCGTGTGTGCAAAAAGTTTATGAAACGCGTGAGATCGTATGAGCGCATGTTGACGCGAAGTAGGGCGCGTGAATTGCTTTTAAAACAGAAAATAAGGGATCCGGAAAGATTAGCAATGGCAGAGGACAGTACAACAGACGATGCAGTATCGCGAGAAATAGGACAGATAACGCACCATAAGGAGGATAATGTACGCCAAGAAAACCTAGTTCACATACGCAGAGGAGCAGGAAAGTAGAGAGACAGGCGATGAGGATTCTAACTTGCGCCTTGAATAAGTAGAACCCATAGTACAAGTAATCAGAACTCCCTCACCACAGAGTACAAGGAATTCGATCAGAAACGCGTCACCGCACAGTTCAATGCAATCGGTTGCAAACCAACACTTGGGCGAAGACAGAGAGCGTAGGACGTCGGAATAAAACGCAATAGGACCCACCAATCTTGCAGAATTATTACAATTAATGACGGAAACCATGACAAGACAAAATAAAGAAATTGCGAACCTAATTAAAATTCAGGATGCAGAAACGACGAAACAAATTGCAGAAACCACGAGACAAATGCGTGAGATTAAAGAACGAAACAAAATAATTCAGTTACACCTAAGTCAAATTGAAGACGAGGCAAAAGAATCTCGAGAAGTGATAGGAAACTTAATAACAGGTCACAATCAATTGAGAACAGACGTTGATAAGGTACAAGTGTACGTACAAACATTGCGTAATAACATTCAGGACGAGATCAAAACATTACCTAACAACACCCAGGGAGAAGTCAAGAAACTAGAGAAACAGATAAACGTAGTTACTAGACAAGCAGCAGGTACAAGGCGTGAAATTGTTGAAAACAGTGTGTTACGCAAACGTATCACAAAAGCAGCGCTGAAAAGATATGATAACCGCATCGTCAAAATAGAAGCGCAAACGAAGCTACAATTTCAGAAATTGCGAACAGAGTTGTTGGAAACCATTGAAGAGCGTAGTGAACAGAATCGAACAAGCACTGAGTCTGCAACCACATCCGTATCTGTAACAGCACCGGAAAAACAAGCAATTAACGAAGATATCGTGCATTTTCGATTCCAATCACAGGCGGAAAATAACATACGTGAAATCAGACAGCCTGCTCCGCAAGAAACACGTTTCGAAATTCTTGATGAACAAACGGCACCACAAACACATGCAGAACCAGAAATGTATGTTTCAAGACAGTTTGGATCGTGCAATGAAGCGGCGAAGTTAGCCAGACAAGATACCGAACCAATACCTGACAATGGAAAACCAGGTCACAAAGAGTACAGTGCAATGTATTCAGCTACACGTTCTCAACCGATGCAAGAAAATTATTGCGTACCACTCCAACGATACTACGCAAGGGTACGCGAAAGTTACAGTGGACAATATCCAATGGATCTACCACAACCGGAAAGAACGACGGAAGAAATGATCAGAAACTAAAGTGGCGAAGAATCGCGAATTTCATATGGAACTATGACGAAGTACGACAAGGATGATTTCCTCACAGTCAGAAAATTTCAACACTTTCGAGAAGGAAACTCATTACATCCACGAACTTTTATTGATCAATTCCGAGTAGGATTACCAGAACACTGGACGCTAGCACACAAATTAGACTTTATATGTGCACACATGTCAGAAACAGTCGCAGAAACCATGCAAAATGTTGCAGCGACATGCCGATCGTACGAAGATTTCAGAGAGAAGTTTCTTTCACGATATTGGTCCAGCGAAGCACAGAACAGAGTGAAGTACGAATTATTACAAGACCCATATTTTGAAAATTCAGGAGAGAAGAGTCCCGTGAAATTTTTCGAATTAATGGCAAAGAAAAATCAATGCTTAGATGTACCATACAGTGACGGAGAGTTGATTAAATTACGCGCGATGAAGTTACCATTGAAATACCAGCAATCAGGGAGTGCAGTGGAGCTGACGCTGAAATCATTAAGTATTTGGATATATCATCGCTAGTCTCACTGAACTCTTCTGAACCCTACATGTCATGTGTGGTCTGACGTCTCCTTACCAGGAACAGGTCCCAGGTTCAAACTAGTCAATTTCCTAAAAAACACGCTCAGAGCGTCGTTGCGCGAAAGTGTTAGGGAGACACGACATAGAACAACAGACAACACGCAGAATGTTAGACACAGTGGCACAGTGTCTCACTGTGGGACCAATAAACTACTGAAAGGGGAACAGACTTTCCCCGATCTTCATAATTTAAGATTCCTTGGACTGCTAATATCATCTATTTTTGTTGTCTCTGTCATCTAATTGAGGTTGCACAGATGCTTGGTAAAAGGATAAAATGGAGCGATCCTGTTGTTTTTCATTTGAGATCAAAAAACCCTTTCCTTGTCTCTTTATCACGCCTGGAATGTCTTTCTGTACGATATCGACGTGAGGATGAGTCATTTTAAAATGTAATAGAATATATCAGACATGTGTCCTTGGTTCAAAAGTAGCACTACCACCCAAATATCTCCGTTCCGTAGATCGCCTCTAACAGAGCATGCTGTAAATCTGGAACTTTCCCGCTTTCTCGTGTCTACTCTACTGGCCTGAAGCTTCCTTTTGGAATCATTCTTGCAGCCATCGTCCTGGTATGAGTATGGTTGTTCCTCTGAAACATGATCTCCAGAAGTCAGGTTGATCGTTCTGGTCTTTGTATGCTTGTTCCTTTGGAACATGATCTAGTGAGACCAGATTCATTTGTGCACTCTTGGATGGTGGCAGATGTTTGTAAATCGACGCCTTCATGTCTAGTTAGTAACTTGTTATAGATTTTGTGAGGTTCGTGATTTCAGTCTAATCAAATTCGCGTCTTACGTACGATCTTGCAGATACGCGACCGTAGTCTCTTACAGACAACATGGGCATAGTATTTGTGGTGTCGCTAAGTTTAACATTTCATGTTTCTATACAACTGCTCAATGTAAGTGTCTTCACTGAGTGTTATTTGTCGTGACGTGCAAGGTGAATGAATTTCTTGCAATGTAGCGAATGTTTTGTGTGCATTTTGAGTGATGGTTCATCGTACTGTCGCCTCGTAAAATTTCATTCATTATTCTTCCATCCAATTGCCTTGGGTGATCATATCTCGTTATACTTTTGGGTTCTTGCTTCCATATTATATCTCAGGTAGTTTGAACCCATCCTCCGTGTGGCACTGCCCCCCGCGTGTTTTCGAGTCTGGTGTCGTAGTTAAAGATGCTATCTATTAGAGGGCGCAAAACTCGCAGTGTGTTAGGAACCCTATGACTATGCTTACGATTCTCAGTACACCGGTTTTATTGGAGTTAATGTGTTTTACTTCGTGGAGTTGCTCTATTCCTCCCTTGTCTTTCTGTTGTCCTACTTTTAATTGAATGGTATTAATTACAGTGAAAATAGCGAATCCCTATATGCAGGATAATGTTTTCCTGGTTCGGATTTCATAGAAATAATCGTGTCTGGCTTGGTGTGATGAACATAGTGGTTATCTTCCCTTTCTGTGATTCATTATTCTTGACGAATCGATACTATTTCTTTTATGAAACTGCTGTTCATTTAATTAATTAGGTGAGTACTTCCTTGTGTAAGGGATCTTAGTAAACTAATGTTTGTTCGTGATGTAATTAACCTTTTCGGCATTTTGTGTGATAAACACTCAATTACTGGAATCTATTCCTGGTTCATTCACATTTTTCTTCCACTCTCAAGTTCTATTAATATTGCCGTATGAAATTATATTCCGCAAAACGATTCTTAGAATGAGAAACCAATCCATGCAGAAATAGTTGCCACTTTATGGTCATCCAAATGCCAAGCTGTCTGTCCATTGCATGACTTAATGTCTTTATTACTAAATTAACTACGGCTTAATCTATCTTTTGACGTTAGTTCGATACAATCGTTGCACATACTGTGAGCGTCGATATGTTTTGTACGAGAATAACAGAAGTGAAACATTTTCTGACGATAGCCTAAGGAACCTTGGTAATTAAAGGAAATCCTTCAATTTTCGAAAGAGTCTCAGCAAGGTAGTTGAATGTTACGGAGAGTGGAAGCCATTCTTTGCGACCCCCAAGTCTGTTTAAGAAAGTACCAACTACCAAATAGTACACTTTTTCTCCTTCAGAATCATGAATGACATCGCATTCGAAAAGTAACGGACCTCTTTTGATTGAACAAACGGCCACCCACTGAGATGGACAAGGACCCTCGTTATGCAGGCAGCCCGTGACTTAGTGAGCAGGCATTTTTCAATAACACTGGGCGCAAATTTCAGATATTTGTACGGGCACCAATTTTCTTGGCGCAGTTGTCACACACTCTACTACGAGGGTGAGTCGAACGAAAATCTTAAATATATTTTTAAATATTATTTATTGTGTAGAAGTGGTACAAAGCTGTATCACTTTTCAACATAATCTCCCCCACGCTCAATGCAAGTCCTCCAGCGCTTACAAAGTGCATAAATCCCTTTAGAAACAAATTCTTTCGGTAGTCCGCGCAACCAGTCATGCACCTCTTCATCAGAACGGAACTTCTTTCCTCCCATTGCGTCTTTGAGTGGTCCAAACGTATGGAAATCACTTGGAGCAAGGTCTAGCGAGTATGGTGGAAGAGGAAGACACTGAAAATGCAAGTCTGAGATTGTTGTAACTGTTGTGCGGGCAGTGTGGGGCCCTGCATTGTCATGTTGCAGAAGGTCACCTGCTGACAGCAATCCACGCCGCTTTGATCTGCAGGCCGCAGATGATTTTTTAGGAGATCTGTGTATGATGCAATGGTGACAGTGGTCCCTGTAGGTATGTAATGCTCCAAAATGACGCCTTTTTCGTCCCAAAAGACAGTCAGCATAACCTTCCTGGCTGATGGTTCTGTTCGAAACTTCTTTTGTTTTGGTGATGAGGAATAGCGCCATTCTTTGCTCGCTCTCTTCGTTTCCGGTTGGTGGAAGTGAACGCAGGCTTCGTACCCAGTAACGATTCTTGCAAGGAAGCCATTATCTTCTCATTCAAAACGCCGAAGAAGTTCTTCACAAGGATCCACACATCGTCCTCTCATTTCAAGAGTCAGCTGCCGTGGCACCCATCTTGCAGACACTTTGTGAAACTGGAGCACATCATGTACAATGTGGTGTGCTGACACATGACTAATCTGTAAACATGCTGCAATGTCATTCAGTGTCACTCGGCGGTTTTCCTTCACTATGGCTTCAGCTGCTGCAGTGTTCTGTGGAATCACCACTCGTTGTGCCTGACCTCGACGCGGAGCATCTTCCACTGAAGTCACACCATTTGCAAACTTCCTACTTCATTCGTAGACTTGCTGCTGTGACAAACATGCATCACCGTACTGAACCTTCATTCATCGATGAATTTCAATAGGTTTCACACCTTCACTACGCAAAAACCGAATAACAGAACGCTGTTCTGCCCTGGTGCAAGTCGCAGATGGGGCTGCCATCTTTATACTGATACTGCGACGGTATGTGTGTATCTGCACTATGCTGCCACCTACAGGCCATTCTGCACGCTGTTTGTAGCACGCTTATCAACTTACAGGATAATGTCAAGAAATTTCCATTTGTTATTACAAATTTAAGGTTTTCATTTGACTCACCCTCGTATTTATGGCGACGGAGTAATCGACCAGCAACGCGTTCCACGTGGGATGCGCTCCAGATGCGTCTGCGAAAGACGTGCGTGATCGAATCGAATAAGAAATTCATTTAACTGAGGACACCGCTAAACACAGCACCAGAGTTGGGCGAACGGTGGTCTCGGTTTACTGCGAATTACTTGAACAAGTCGATGTAGTGGCTAGAGAAAACAGGCATTGCTCAATTTCGACTCAAGGATTATGAGTTCTTGAAATGTCGTAAAAATTTCACAAAAAAAAAAAAAAAGTTTTCACAGACGTTTGCGTGCGGGGTCTAAAACTAGACGTTGAGCACTCTCTGTACCATTAAGCTGTAAAATTATTTATTTAAGTTAATGTACTGTCGATTACTATGCTGAGCGATTCTCAAATAGCGGCTGTCGAAAGCGCAGCCTCGTTCGTACTGCACGACAAAGAAATTCATGCAGTTTTTTCTACCGTTATAATTTCTCATGCTCCGCTACGACAAACAAGAAACGACGTGGTAGTATACCAAGGGAATCGAAATACGTCATGTGTATTCTTTACCACGATGTATCTGCCAAGTTTCAATACCCAGTAATTGATTTTATACCTACACGCGGGAAAAAGGGCAAATGAAGTTATCAAAACCGTATTGCATTTTATCTGATTCCGGCCATCGCCAGCACTCCAAACGGATTAAAGAGAATTGCATCATGGCAAACAGACTAAAAGAAGAGTTACCGCGTGGGTGTAATAAAGAACAGTGGAACACAAAAATAACGGCTTGCTTCAAGGAGACTGGTCTCACTAATCCCTTGCATTACTAGTTGCTTCCTCTGTTTCCTGAATTTATTTCGCTGCTCTTTATCACTAAACCTTGCGATTTCAACGGAAATCCGTCTGTCAGTTGGAGGCGCTAGCTAGAAAATTTTGAATTCCACAATTTTTTTTAGGTAACTTCCAGTGTGTATCGGCGGCTGACATTTGGCTTGTGTATTTCAAGTTATTGGGCATATATACCACTATCGGGGAACTGCAGCCGTCTTATTATTAGAGCATTGCTCTTTAAAGAGGAATGCAGATCTTTGTTGAAAATGAAAGCTAATATTCATTTTTACAGAAATTTCCTTTAAACTCTCTTATGTATGGAAGACATTGCTCCAACAACACTTCGAACTCTAATAAACATTGAGTAGAAACTATGTCGCCGTGCAAGTGACAACAAGCCTGCTAATCTTTTCCGTTTTCTATGGACGTACTAGTACTGCATATATCAACTGGAGCAATGAACAAAGACCTTTTCAAGATTATACTATGTGCCGAATGGTGGATAAGCTTTCATGGAGAACGTTTAAACAGAGTAGATGCGCATTTGCTAACCACAGAAGGACTCTTTAAGGCTGCAAATCCACTGGCGGAGAAGAAACTAAAGATAGTTACAGTCCCGAAGAATGTGTGCGTGGTACTGTGATATGAGAATTACCGGAAACACTGCTCTACTTGTGAAAAGAAAAATTTTCTGCAGGAAAAAATTTATGACAGACTCATCAATGCCTGGAAAAATGGGGAAATATTACATTGCTAGCGCACCACGCTTTTCTTTTGTTTCGCAGAAACAAATCTCTTCTCTTACATTCTTATTTAGTCAAAAATATCCTAAATCATTATCAACTATATTTCGAAGTCACTGCTAAATGCTTACTGATACTTCAGATTCCATATGGTACGACGAATATAATGGATCCGGCAAACTGAAAACTTTACTGTGTCAGTGGAATACATTGTGCAAGACCTTATCAAAGGAAATTATCACATGCAGACAAAAGCAGCTTTCAGTGAACCACCGTGACAACAGTCTTAAATTGAAATCTCTAGTACGCTCTTTTTTCCCTTCATCTCTTTCAAAATGTGATTACATTTGCAGAACACACTTTAAAACATACCGCTATTGGGCGGGCTGTCCTTTTGTGCGTGAGTCATCGTACTGTAATCCTGCTAGGATTTTCCATTTATATTGGCGATTATGGTTTTCGGAGTTAACGTATGTCAAAGCATGTATGACATGTGTTAAATGTGGGATAAGTTTTCTGCAGTTGAAGGTGGTTTAACACCGATACCGGTAGCAGAATATACAACATTATCACAGACAGCAGAGTGTAACGCAATTTGTAAAATTCGTACAAGCTGTTCACCAGTGCCTACACAAAATGCTCAGCTTTACTATGACACAGTTCACTGTAAAAACGGCGAAGCCCGTCTGCTGCTGACATAGTTATGTTTCCGTACGTAATATATGTTCATGGAGATCAAAGAAATTGTGTCGGTATTTCACTTTACAACAACGCTTAATGTATACTTGTTGGAAATTTCGTGTTTTTGTGCATGTACTCCACATCAGTTTTGAAAGGAAATTGTAGATAAAATAAATGCTGTGATTCTTCATGAATATTAAGTGATCTGTATGTACCTTTTTAATAGGCGACAGTGAAAGCATCTGTGTGACACAAGAGCAGCGCGTGCTGTAGCGAGACAATTCAGGGTTTTATACTAGGCTGTTTCAAGCGCGGAGCCCATGGGAAACATGCAGTATTTCATGTCCTTTTTTTTTACTGGCGTCTAGTTCATGTCAGCAACTAAATTTTTGCACCCGGATTATTCTTCAAGATGGGTTTAGATAGATATGACAAATCTGATCATACCCTTTAAATAGACGTACCTGCTTGAAACGGCTGTGTCAAGTCATTAAGATAATCGTCAGCATGCTGTTGACGACGTGCAAATCTCGCATCGAGTGCGTCGCTGCAAATTGGAGTCCATCATTCCTTACGAAGGGCAACGGCCTTGCCGCAGTGGATACACCGGTTCCCGTGAGACCACCGAAGTTAAGAGCTGTCGGGCGTGGCCGGTACTTGGACGGGTGACCATCCAGCCGCCAGGCGCTGTTGCCAATTTTCGGGGTGCACTCAGCCTCGTGAGGAGCTACTCGACCGAATAGTAGTGGCTCCCGTCAAAGAAAACCATCATAACGACCGGGAGAGCGGTGTGCTGACTAGACGCCCCTCCTAACCGCATTCTCAACTGAGGATGACACGGCGGACGGATGGTCCCGATGGGCCACTTGTGGCCTGAAGGCGGAGTGCCTTTATTCCTTACGAAGCCGCATACGCTGCGAGTCAATGCGTCTGCTGTCCAATAGCGCTTGCAGGACCGAGTTGCGTCGTGGTGGGCCACATCACTTCAGCTCGGTGATTATTAAGGCTAATGGTCTTCGAGTGTAATCTCTCACTAACCTCACAACTAATTACTTATAAAAATTAAATGTTTCCTATCTATAAGCTTCGTCAGACCATGATTTATTCATTTTTACGTCCTATTTCACTGGAAGCTACACGGGTATGAATTGTAGTGTAATATTCATTTATGAATACTTAATTAGTACTTGTTTTAACTGATATAATCCATTCATTTCTGAGAACGTACATTTGGAACACAGCGTCATATGGTAATGACATATGGACTGTGGGAAAATCGGAACAGTAGAGTATCGAAGCATTTTAGATGTAATGCTACAGACGATTGTTGAAAATTAGGTGGACTGATAAGGAAGGAGGAGCTTCTGCACAGAATTGGAGAGGAAAAGAATATATGCAAAACACTGAGAGCAAGAAGAGAGTGGATGATAGGACATCGGGGAATAACTTCCATGGTATTAGAGGGAGCTGCAGAGGATAAAAACTATAGAGGAAGACAGAGATTGAAATACATTCGGCAAACAATTGAGGACGTAGGGTGCAGTGCTAATCTGAGATGATGAGGCTGGCACAGGAGAGGAATTTGTGGCGGGCCGTATCAAAGCAGTCATAAGACTGACGACTCAAAAGAAACAAAAAAGTCAATATACAAAAAATGGATGTATTGTATGTGTGAATGTCCCGCGTCCCCTACTGAACCCCTCGACCGATTTCAGCCAACGCTGGTACACACGACCCTTAGGGCCAGACTACCATCGCTGTTGAGGTAAGAACCACCTATATATCATACTTCTGGGGATATGACGTCATGAACATAGGGATGCGTGACAAACTACCGTATCAAGCATGATGTTTAAATTTATTACTTCTGTGCTACTGACTTTCTAAGCAATAAGTTGCGCAGACAGTACCCACATGACGCTAAACGCACGTACAAGACTGTTACGGTATGACACATAGTTCAGGAGATCTGAGGTCAGAAACACTGAGACGCGTGAGAAAGTGCTATATTGTGCATAATGCTTAAATTTATTTCTTCTTTGCAACAAACTACTTTTGCAACATCTTTCGCAGACAGTATCCACATATGCCGCTGAATGTAGGTAGACGAATATACACACATCAAAAAAAAATTTTGCATCGCCCCGTTTCCCAGAACTCCAGAACATAGACGTTGACTGTGGACATTGTATCACAGACACAGACCCCTTGACTGTTCAGAGATGTCCCTAAATCTGCCCAAAGATGTAAACAACCATACATGAGAAGCGCCTATTAGACGAAAAGGAATCCGACAGCCGATCAGCTCCAGTCATTCCACCAGGAAGGAGGTACACGGCTCATGTTGTCTATAGTCTAACCATGACTAGACGGTCAATACCGCGGTTCGATCGCGTCCGCATTGTTACTTTGTGCCACGAAGGGCTCTCAACAAGGGAAGTTTCCAGGCGTCACGGAGTGAACCAAAGTTGTTCGGACATGGAAGAGACACAGAGAGGAACTGTCGATGACATACCTCGCTTAGGTCGCCCAAGGTTACTACTGTAGTGGATGGCCGCTATCTACGGATTATATCTCGAAGGAACGCTGACAGCAACGTCGCCATGTTGAATAACGCTTTTCGTGCAGCCACAGGACGTGGTGTTACGACTCATACTGTGCGCAATAGGCTGCACGATGCACAACTTCACTCCCGGCGTCAGTTACGAGATTCATCTTTGCAACCACGATACCGTGCAGCGCGGTACAGATGGGCCCAACAACATGCCGAATGTACCGTTCAGGATTGGCACCACCACGTTCTCTTCAGCGATGAGCCTCGCATATGCCTTCAACCAAACAATCATCGGAGACGTATTTGAAGGCAACCCGGTCAGTCTGAACGGCTTAGACACACTGTCCAGCGAGTGCAGCAAGGTGGAGGTTCCCTGATGTTTTGAGGTAGTATTATGTGGGGCCGACGTACACCACTGGTAGTTTTGCAAAAACAGACATAATGTCTATTGGGATAACAGCAATCAGTGATTTTATGTTACTTTAAATCCGTCTTGATTGCAAATTTTTTTTTATTATTCATATGACCGGTTTCGGTTCATTCAGAACCATCTTCAGATCTGATATTTAAGTTACAGGAGTAACCCGTCCAATTCAGCAACTTTCACATGCTACGTCACATGTGACGTAGCATGTGAAAGTTGCTGAATTGGACGGGTTACTCCTGTAACTTAAATATCAGATCTGAAGATGGTTCTGAATGAACCGAAACCGGTCATATGAATAATAAAAAAAAATTTGCAATCAAGACGGATTTAAAGTAACACCACTGGTAGTAATGAAATGCGCTGTAACGGCTGTACGATACGTGAATGCCGATAGTGCAACTACATCGACAGCATATTAGCGAGGTTTTCGTCTTCATGGACGACAATTCGCGCCCCCATCTTGCACGTCTTGTGACTGGCTTCGTCCAGGATAGCGACATTGCTCGACTAGAGTGGCCAGCCTGTTATCCAGACATGAACCCTATCGAACATGCCTGGGATAGATTGAAGAGGGCTGTTTATGGACGACGTGACTCACCAACCACATTCAGGGATCCACGCCGAATCACCGTTAAGGAGTTGGGCAATATGGACCAACAGTGGCTTTATGAACTTGTGGATAGTACGCCACGACGAATACAGGTATGCATCAATGCAAGAGGACAAGGTAGTGGGTAAAAGAGGTGCCGGTGTGTACAGCAATCTGGACCACTACCTCTGAAGGTCTCGCTGTATGATAGTACACGTGTGATTTTCATGAGCAATAATAACGGCGGAAATTATGTTGATCTCTATTCCAAGTTTCTGTACAGCTTCCGGAACCGTAGTGATGCACAGCTTTTTTTGATAATATGTATCACTGTGTGACAAGTGGTATTATTTAATACACACTGAGATGCGTGAAAAACGCTGCATTATGTATGAAGTTTTAACACATTTATTCTTTACTACTAAGACACTCCTATAGTCTAGTCTGCTTCGGTTAATTTCTGGCACCTAGCAGCAGTTTTGTCAACATTCTACTCCGACGCAAAAGCGGTCGTATGAAATAACAACAGTCGTCTATAAAGCTATGGCGCTGCGTTGCCATTTGGACGCGTACAAAATCGCTGCTAGATTTGTAGCTGTAATTATTGTTTATAATCAGATTTTGAGTTAAATAAACATCCCAGAGAATTTGCATTTTACATAATATGTCTCGTAATTTGGAAACAGTACTTATACATTCGTACGTTATACGTATTTTTTGTACATAGCGCGAGCACGCGGACGCAATTTGGGACCTCCACTGATGCAAGCGATTATGGTATAGGGCGTATCATTATGGCCCTGCGCCTGCAACCGATAATCTCGGAAATGGTGAAGCTTTGTCGACCGCTTGCGATTTAATGTGGTCACCATATGTGGAAAATAGTACAAAATGGTTCAAATGGCTCTGAGCACTGTGGGACTCAACATCTGTGGTCATCAGTCCCCTAGAACTTAGAACTACTTAAACCTAACTAACATAAGGACATCACACACATCCTCGCCCGAGGCAGGATTCGAACCTGCGACCGTAGCAGTCGCGCGGTTCCGGACTGAGCGCCTAGAACCGCTAGACCACCGCGGCCGGCTAAAATGGTACAGGGACAGTGAAACAACTAACAGTGCTGTACTTCCACGCCTGTTTACAGAACAAAATTTTCCATCTCCGTAGGAAGGAGATATGTGGCACGACGCCCACGAGAAAGAGAGGCCGTTGTGTGTCGCAGAACAAGACACAGCAGGTCTTTACGAGCGCCAGCAGCCGTCTCCGGAGGGGAGCGAGTAACTATTTCACTCGAGTTTCATAATTCTTGACTGCAGGTTTAACTGCACAAAGTTCTCGATATCACACGACAAAATTAATATCCTTAGCGGGTCCTTTTACAATTAAATATTGATTTCCTGTGGGCCCTGCACGCAGCCGGGCGTTCCCGCTGTGTGGCGGACAAGCCACTAGTGTGACGTCACAAGTTCGTTGTAGGGCCCGTATATTTCGCTGGACCCGTAGGTGGCATTTGTGGCGTCCAAGTACAGCGCTGGTGCAGGCACAGGTGTTTCGGAGGACACCATTCAGCGCATATTGTTCAACATGTGGTTCTGCGCCAGATGACACCTACGGCACTTATTTGTTGACACCACTACATCCTCAGTTACGACTGAAGTGGAACAGGATCGTCGACTTCGACCACGTGCTGTAGATCATGAATGTTTCTTGTTACACCAGGTCGACAGACACCGTCCAATCGACCGGCCACTCGAATTGTAAGCCGTACTACGGACACACGTTGGTGTGGAAGTATAGTGTAATGGAGGATATTCACCTGGGCTTTCACGTCACTTATGGCTGTAATCGATAGCACTGTGACAGCTAAGGACTACGTTAACGTAGTTGATGACCTCCTGTATCCCATGATGCTTGGTAACCTCCCGAACGGAGATGGCACTTTCGAGCAGGACACAATCGTGTTACAGTGGTTTGAGAACCACGATAAAAACACCGCGTTCCTGCTCTGGGCGTCAATTTCACCTGCTCTGAATCCAATGGACGGTAACTGCAGTACTACCTCACACCCTCTCAGCGACCACGGAACAAAAAACTGGTTCAAATGGCTCTGAGCACTATGGGACTTAACATCTGAGGTCATCAGTCCCCTAGAACTTAGAACTACTTAAACCTAACTAACCTAAGGACATCACACACACATCCATGCCCGAGGCAGGATTCGAACCTGAGACCGTAGCGGTCGCACGGTTCCACCACGGAACAACGGCCCATAATGAAAGGGGATTTTGTGGCCTTTGCGTACGCTTCTGGTGGTACATACCTCAAGAGTTGTCGGTTACGTGCCGCGACGAATCGTTGGTGTATTGCATTCCAAAGGTGGACAAACCAAGTACTAACCATGCGGTTTTAATGGTTAGGCTCATCATTTTAAAATGTGTTAATATCTTCTGATGCAGCTCGGTTCTATCTAGAAATGGTCTTTACAGATAGTTCTTACTTAGAACCTAGGTGGCATGTTGAAACTAAGTTTCATTGATGGAAATGCTACTGTTTATGCAGTGAATTTGTGCTGTAGTTCCACCGTTATATACAGTGGCAGTATCTTTGATATTGTGAGTGGGATGCTTCTGTGCTGGGAGCGGTGTGTAGCGCTTCGCATTGGATCTCTGACTGCACTTTCTTTGTAAGAGACTCTGTGGCTGGTTGGACTCGTTGTTGGAAGTTAATCGCCAGAGACTCTGTCGCTGGTTGGACTCGTTGTTGGAAGTTAATCGCCAGTAGCAGTTGGAAATTAGTCGCCAGCAGTGATGGAAGTACTGTCGGGGAGTTGGAGGTGAACAGCCAGCAGTGATGCATGTTAAATGTGAGAAGTTAGCATTGATGGAGGGTAGAGAGAGGTCTGAAGTGTAGCGTAGGCTAACGATCTGTACATGTTCGACCTGGAGGTTGAATATTATTCATCATTATGTACCTTTGTACTAGATGTCAATGACGATTTATGTTTGTGTCTGAACTGGATGTCACATTATTAAGGTAAAAAATACATTATTTAGTTTGCAACAAAATCTTTTCTTTGCTAACCACATGCCTATTAGTAGTTAATGGCTTTAGTAGTTAGAATACTTTATTTAGCTGGCAGTATTGACGATACCTGTATTGCTGTAGTTCGCGTATTGAAGATTTTTGTGAGGTAAGTGCTTAATAAAATGTATAGGTTGTTGTTAAGATTTCTTTTTACTCATGGCCATTCTTTTGAATTAATTATTTGAAGTCAGGTTATCCTTTTTTTTGAGCAGTCAGATTGCAATGCGCTAGAATATTGTGGGCCAGTGTTGACGTGATAAGAGTAAGTAAAGAGAAAGTAGGTTCTGTTGCATTTAGTTTCACTCAGCAGAGTAATAAAGAAGCTTCAATATGCGTAATGACACCATCGGTCAGTGTGGCGATGTAATAACTGCTTACTGGCTTCAGATATATCTCAACTGAGCTTTCGATTCGCACTGACCATAGTCCTCACACCACCCTGTCTCGCTAATTACAGCAGTTTTCATTATCTGAGATGTTTGACAGCATTCTAATAAACCAGCAGGTTTAGATAAATGTAACAAGATTTCATATTTACTTTGATCCAGGTTACAAAGCGTGACTTGTTCTGTAGTTCTACGGTCTTCAATCATCTATGTATCTGCTCTAACATGAGATGCAGAGACAGACTTGGGAATAGCGAAGATAAGTAACAAGAAAAACCTTCTCATCTTATAAAAAAATACTACCACACTCAAAACACCAGAATGCATATAAACATTACGTGAATAATCAGATCAATCTGGCAAACGACAACATTTCAAAATTAGCAGCAGTATAATGTTAAATACAGACAAATGATCCCGCGTCTCCTTCTTACCAATGCACAACCATTTCTTTCTTCTCCACGGTCTGTGAAAAAGCTTTCGTTCTAAATAGTCAAAAGTATGATCAACATCGCCCGCCCGGTTGGCCGTGCGGTCTAACGTACGGTCGGGAAGGGGCGCCTGGTCCCCGGCACGAATCCGCCCGGCGGATTTGTGTCGAGGTTCAGTGAGCCGGCCAGTCTGTGGATGGTTTTAAGGCGGTTTTCCATGTGCCTCGGCGAATGCGGGCTGGTTCCCCTTATTCCGCCTCAGTTACACTCTGTCGGCGACTGCTGCGCAATCAAGTTCTCCACGTACGCGTACACCACCATTACTCTACCACGCAAACACAGGGGTTACATTCCTCTGGTGTGAGACGTTCCCTGGGGGGTCCACCGGGGGCCGAACCGCACAATAACCCTGGGTTCGGTGTGGGGCGGCGGAGGGGTGAAGTGGTCTGCGGTAGTCGTCGTAGGGTTGCGGACCACTGCGGCTGCGGCGGGGACGGAGCCTCTCCGTCGTGTCTAGGTCCCCGGTTTACACACAATACAATACATACAATGATCAATATCGACGTTACAAAAGTAACAATAACTAAAAACATTTTTTGCTCCCACCTTTATAACATCGACACCAGATCTAAAGCTGTACTTTCTTGATAATTTTCTGCGGTATTCAGAAAATACTAGCATGACTGATGAGACGAGTACGACCCATCCTAATCGATTATTTCATTTGTGTATTACGAGCTGAATGTGTCCCAATCAGAAACTTGCTACAAAAGAAACAAAATACGTCACGAGGGATTTACTACCACGACCAGGGACTGTACTAACATAGTTAGTAAGAAATAGAGACAGTAGCTTTCATTTTTACACAATTTACAGTTTTACATAAAGAAGAAGACCCAATATCTTGTCACAGTAGTCAGAATATAAGCCTTATACGAACCAATGTAACCATTCCCACCCAAATTTCGGACTCTTATTAATAACTCAGAAGGTAAAAGAAAAATATGTCACAGAAATCATTAAAGTAGTTTTTTCATCTTGAATATTGACCGTAAAAAGTGTTCAATGTTATTTGCTATTATTATGTTAGCACTCAGTACACTAAAACCTACAAGAATAAGAGACTAATGTCTTAAAAAATTCTAATTTTCGAGTATGTAATTTACAGAGTCTATTACTAGTATTCGGTCCCTCTCGAATATCTAATCAGGAGTCCTTTATTTTCACATATACACTTAACAAATAAAAGAGACACCAATAGTTACAAAATTCTTTTGCTTTCTAATGTGATCGATAGTATATAATTACTTCAGTTTCATAATAACACAGTATTTTCGTGAACGATACTACGCAGGTTAACGATACAAAGTTTTCAACATTTTATTACAATATAACAGTTATTAAATAGTACTAAGTCGTAATTCTTTATGGAATGTCTCTTTTCCTTTACATCCTCTTTCGAAAGCTCTTCCATGTTCAAATTATTTTTTTTTTTTTTTTTGTCGTACACATGCCCATTTTAGATGACGAAATGAATCCACATACCTAACCACACACCCCGTAGTGTTTTAGAGTCGGCTGCGAATCTTCAGCCTGCTGGCGTCATTTGACTTTCCCCACACCATAGTTCTCCCATCAATCGAAAAGACGTTATGTTTGCTCATATCAGCGTTATTCTACCAATCGCACTCTTCGTTAACGTATTGGAGCATGCTGCCTCGGTTCACTTTGTTGATGGATTTTGTCTTTGCAATACCTTCATTGTATCATTTCTCTCCGATAAGCCTGCTGACAGTTGTTTCAGCTACTTGTTTTTCAGCTTCTCACTATCTCGCAGCAGTTATATTGTAATTTTTCGTGAATTTAATTGAGAATCATGCTTAATCATTCTTATGATGAATCGCCTTATTCTTTAACTTAGTTTCTTTCATAGTCCTTTTTCAGAGATGTATCCGAGAACTTTCTACACTACATTTCAAACTGCCATATAATTTCCCCAAAAGTACTTTTAAGTACATTCAGCAAAATAAGGATACCACTGTGACTGCTGCCCTCTGAAAAGTCAGTGATGACAGGATGTCACTGTTCGAACATCGTGTTGGTTCTCCAATGTTCCACTAAGTGCTTATAGACCATGCGGCAGCACAAGGCAATGATGAACTAGGGCACGCAGAGAAAGAGACTATATACATTCATGCTCATAAATTAAGGATAACTGCAGTATGTGGTGCCACACAACGTGGCACTAAACAAAACTGCCGCTAATAGCATTGGCACAGAGGGAACATACACGGCACAGATCTGTAAGTCCACGATATTGGTGATAAGTTGAGAAAACCATCCCGAAACACACGTACTACAAAACGCCACTGTTTCCCGCGCGTGTACCCCGACATCAGTATGGGATATGATCACCATGCACACGTACACAAGCCGCAAAACGGGTTGACATACTCTGAATCAGGTGGTCGAGCAGCTAATGGGGCATAGCCTTCCATTCTTGCGCCAGTGCCTGTCGAAGCTCTTGATGTGTCCTAAGGGTTTGAAGACGTGCAGCGATACGTCGGCTGAGAGTATCCCAGAAGTACTCGATGGGGTTTAGATCTGGAGAACAGGCAGGCTACTTCATTCGCCTGATATCTTGTGTTTCAAGGTATTCCACCACGATGGGAGCTCGGTGGGGCCTTGCGTTACCATCCATCAGGAGGCACCCCTGAAAAGGTGGACGTGCTGGTGCAAAATGACGTCCCGATACACCTGACCTGTTACAGTTCCCCTGTCAAAGACCAGCAGGGATGTACGTGCATCAATCATAGTCCAGCCCCACACCATCAAACCACGACCTCCATAGAGGTCCCTTTCAAGGGCATTAAGGGGTTGGTATCTGGTTCCTGGTTCACGCCAGATGAAAAGATGGCGGGAATCACTGTTTAGACTATAATTGGACTCGTCCGTGAACATAACCTGGCACCACTGTTTCAGTGACCGTGTACTATGTTCCTAACACCAGGTTTAGGGGCTCTCCTGTGTCCATGGATCAGTGGAATGCACCTTGCAGGTCTCCAGGCGAATAAACCATGTCCGTCTAGTCGTCTGTAGACTGTGTGTGTGGAGACAACTGTTCCAGTGGCTGCGTTAAGGTCCAGAGCAAGGCTACCTGCAGTGCTCCGTGGCTGTGTTCGGGCACTGATGGTCAGATATCGGTCTTCTTGTGGTGTTGTACACTGTGGACGTCCCGTACTGTAGCGCCTGGACACGTTTCCTGTCTGCTGGAAGCGTTACCATAATCGTGAGACCACACTTGGTGGCACACGGAGGGCCCGTGCTACGACCTGCTGTGTTTGACCAGCCTCTAGTCGCCCTAATATTCAAATGGTTCAAATGGCTTTGAGCACTATGGGACTTAACATCTATGGTCATTAGTCGCCTAGAACTTAGAACTACTTAAACCTAACTAAACTAAGGACATCACACAACACCCAGTCATGACGAGGCAGAGAAATCCCTGACCCCGCCGGGAATCGAACCCGGGCGTGGGAAGCGAGAACGCTACCGCACGACCACGAGCTGCGGACGCCCTAATATTCTACCCCTCATAACGTCATCAGTTCTTTGAGCCATTGTCAACACACAGTTACCATTAGCGCGTCTGAAAACGTCTGCACACTCACTCGCTGCACCGTACTCTGACATGCACCAACACACCTCTGCGTATGTTGACTGCTGCCAGCGCTTCCGTGCGACGACCGCAGGTCAAATGCACCGCATGGTCATACCCTGAGGTGATTTAAACCCGCAATCCGCCCACCAGAGCGTTATGTCACCATGTATGAGCATTATTCTTAATTCATGAGCATCAGTGTAGTTGATACCGCACACAAAGCACATTTGTACAAGAATCCCAAGTCATTTCCGAATACTAAGACTCGTTCCTCTGCGTTCCTTCCACGTTACGTCACGTGTTTTAAAAATACAGGGCGTCCATGAAAGAACGTCCCCGTTACATATTTCATTTGTATCAACGGTAGGTGTTGTAGAGTGGTGGTTCACGGTCACAATTAAAGAACATATGAAACAGTTTCAGACAAGCACACGGTGGAGTAATGGTTAGTTTTTTCTCGCTTGCAGTGCAACGTGCACAAATGGCGACTCCAGAGTGTTGACCGATTTCTGCTCTGCGGTTTCGTAATATTGTATCTGTAATTTCAGTTCAACGTGGACTTCATTTAAAATTTAACTGTGATCCCTACGAGGCAAATTCATCCGCCGATGGTACAGTAATTCGAATCGACCTAAAGGGAGAAGTACGTGACGACCGGAAATGTTCGAAAAGGTTGTCGACCGTGCTAAGGCATCTTACCTTCGTAGACCTAAGAAATTTGTTCGGAAAGCGAGTACTGGACTTCAGTCGCCAAAGACATCAGTGCGGAAGGTTTTAAGAAAATGTTTACTCATGTACCCATACTATCTACAAAAGGTACATTCTTTAAAGGCAGATAACTACTGTGCATATTAAAGCTTTGCGAGTGGGGTGTTGCACCAGGAAGATAAATTTCTTTATCGCGTAGTGGTCGGTCATGAGACAACTTTTCATCTAAGTCGGTAGGTGAATATCGTAATGTTCGTACCCTTTGATCGAAATATCCCCACGATCTTGTACAATGTTACCAAAGAGATTTCTCAATATCAACCGTTTTCTGCACCATGTCCAGACGTCAGGTGTACGGATCTTTTCTTTTTTCCCCCTGAAGCTGTCGTAAGAGAGGCGACTTATCTGGATATGTTGCAAGAATAGCTCTTCCGCCCCAGTCAGAAGGTGAACCTGAAAATTTCATTTGGCAATAAGATGGATCCCGTCCCACTGGCATCACTTTGCACGGATGTCGTTGATCGCCGAAATCTCTGATCCTTGTATTGGTATCAATGTCAATATGACAGAGCTCTTTTTCGCTAGCTTCCACGTTCAACTCACCCCGAGCCATGCGTTTTTTTTTCATTTTGGACTTTTTAAATGATCGTATCTACGTTCCACCACTACCTAATGATTTACGAGAGTTGAGACACATAACTGAAGAGGCTATTGCTTCCATTACTCTGGACTTGTTCGCCAAATTGTGAGAAGAACTGAATGTTAGGTTCGATGTGTATGGCAGAATTAAGGAGCACATGTTGAATATATGTGACAAAAACTAGTTAGTTAACCTTCAATTTGGTGTATGATTTTTTGCAAATAGTCTAAATTAATCTGTTATAATGTACCACTGAAACTAGGAAATTCGTATATGGACATTCTATATGTTTACTAAAACTATACACTGATGTGCTGTGAAAACGAGACAGTGGCAAACATCCACAAGAAGTTGAAAAAGGTGTATCGAGATGCTGCTGCCGATCGCAGTACATTTAATCGGTGGGCAAGCAGGTTACGTGATGAAAGCAGGCACGGTAATATTGAAGATTGTCCTCGCAGCGGCAGGCCTCGTACTGCACACACTCCAGACAATGTCCAGAGAGTTAACGAATTGGTGACTGCTGACAGACGCACAACAGTGAACGAATTGTCACGCTAAGTTGGGATAAGGGAAGGAAGTGTTTGCAGAATACTGAAAGTGTTGGGGTTAAAAAAGGTTCGTTCCAGGTGGGTTCCCAGGATGTCGACAATTTCTCACAAAGAAACAAGAAAAACGATATGTAGCGAACTTTTGGAAGAGTGCGAGAATGGTGGAGATGAATTTCTTGGAAGAATTGTGACAGGTGATGAAACATGGTTAAATCATTTTTCACCAAAGGCGAAGAGACAATCAATTGGCTGGCATCATGCAAATTAACCCAAGAAAAAAAAATTCATAACCACACCTTCCGCTGGAAAAGTTATGGCTACGGTGTTTTTCGATTCCGAAGGACACTTGCTTGTGGACATCATGCCAAATGGAACCACCATAAATTCTGATGCATATGTGACGACACTGAAGAAACTTCAAGCTCGACTGAGTCGTGTTCGACCACATCGGCAAAAGCAGGATGTCTTGCTGTTGCACGTCAATGCACGGCCACATGTCAGTCACAAAACCATGGAAGCGATCACAAAACTCGGATGGACAACACTGAAACACCCGCCTTACAGTCCTGACATGGCTCCATCTGACTATCATCTCTTTGGGAAACTGAAAGACTCTCTTCGTGGAACAAGGATTGAAGATGATGACTCCCTTGTGCACGCTGCCAAACAGTGGCTCCAACAGGTTGGTGCAGAATTTTACCGTGCTTGTATACAGGCGCCGGTTCCAAGATGGCGTAAGGCAGTTGAGAGGGATGGAAATTATTTGGAGAAATGAAAATATTGTTCCTAAAGGATGTATCTACACACTGTAAAACTCAAACACGGAGAATAAAAGATGGATTTTAAGAAAAGCAGTGTGCATTTCTTTTGGAGTGACCGTCGTATACGTATCAGTTTACTGGCGAAAAAAAAACTTTTAAAAGTGCTTTGCTATATATTAATGACAGTCTGTCCATTTTCCTATCTGGTCTGCATCAAGCAGTGCCTTACTTAGGTCATAAAACAGACGTCCCCACTGGCTGTCAGATCGACGGACTCTGCGTATGCCACGAATGCCGCCTTTGACGGTCCGTCGGCTGGTGAACCTCAGGCCGGCCTGTGGTTGTGGTTGTGGCTGACCGTGCTAGTGGTGGCAGGAGGCTGGTGAACGCGGCGTGGCGTTTGATGTGGCCGCCCGCGGAATTACAAACACGAACAGCGCCGCTACAAAGACACGGGCGGGGTTGGTTCCGCTTCCGGAACGCCTGCTGCTGACACAAAGCTGTTTCCGGCACTCATGTAAGTCCGTGAATAACTCGATATCAAGACGAGCCAGTACAGTAAGTGAGAGAGGTCCGATTATTTCAGATGGTCAGTACAATGGATAACAGCACCAGTTCTTTTAAACATACATATACTGCAGGCGTATGCCACACTAATAGTAAGAAATTCGCTCACGCTCTTCACCTAGCCATTTGTCTCGTCAGGAAGTCTGCAGAGGAAACTTAAGGGATACTGACACAACTGATGCCTAGGTTTTGTGTCAGCGTCATTGAAACTCAATGTAAATGAAGCAAAATGCTCGTGCTTCCATTTTAATGACAGACTAATTGTTAACTGCAAATCTATTTTTAACGGAAATCCTGTAAAACAGAAGCCTACCAGAAGTATCTGCGTGACATCCTTCTCAGAATCTTGACGTATAGGGCACTTCACTAACACTACAGGCAAAATTTCTATCAGGAATAAAATCCTCCGAATGCTATGCGGTACTTCTTGGGAATCAACAGCTGGGATGCTCAGATCTGCTCCATTGTAGTGAACGTACAGCATAGTGGCCATACGTGTCTAATTACAAGGTAATCCCAAGAGTAAGGTATCCTATTTTTTTTTTTTTTTTTTTATAAGTACAGAACTCTGTTTGTGTGGCAGTTGGTCACACTGTTATGAAGAGAGCTTCACGCCCTGTATGTAAACATGCGGGCACGCCGCGCTGAGGCGCTCAGTCTTGGCTTGACAGCCATTGAGAATGGAGCTCCCGTTGGATGTTACCCTCAAGTGCGAATTGCGCGCAGTTATTCGGTTTCTGAACGCAAAGGGCACTGCCCCGATAGAAATCCATCGCAAGTTGATGGAAGTGTATGGTGAGTCGTGCATGGGTGTCAAAAATGTTCGTAAGTGGTGTAGAGAGTTTGCAATTAGTCGCACCGAAATCCACGACGAACAAAGGAGCGGGAGACCGTCATTTTTGGTTCAAATGGCTCTGAGCACCATGGGACGTAACATCTGAGGTCAGCAGTCCCCAATAACTTAGAACTACTTAAACCTAACTAACCTAAGGACAGCACACACATCCATGCCCGAGGCAGGATTCGAACCTGCGACCGTAGCGGTCTCGCTGTTCCAGACTGAAACGCCTAGAACCGCTCGGCCACACCGGCCGGCAGACCGTCATTTTCTGAGGAGACAGTGTTGAAGGTTGAGCAAAGCATGCGTGAAGATCGGCGGATCATCCTGGATGATCTCTGCACGTTGGTTCCCGAGGTTTCCCGAAGCACCGCTCATATAAGTTTTACGGAAACCATGAACTACCGGAAGGTGTGCGCCAGATGGGTGCCACGCATGCTGACTGAGGACCACATGCGGCAACCAGTTGATGCTTCCTGCGCATCTCTTCACCGCCTTGCAGCTGAACAGGACAACTTTCTGGACTCAATTGTCACTGGTGACAAAACCTGGGCATACCACTTTAAACTTGAGACCAAGCAACAATCACGCCAGTGGCGGCATCCTTCTTCGCCAAAGCCGCGGAAATTCAAACAAACACAGTCTGCCGGTAAAGTCATGACAACCGTTTTTGGGATCGGAAAGGGGTATTGTTGGTCGACTTTATGCACACTGGGGCCACAATTAACGCTGATAGATACTGTGAGACTCTGAAAAAACTCAAGCGAGAAATTCAGAACCGGAGAAGAGGAATGTTGAGCAAGGGCGTACACGTTCTCCATGACAACGCTCGCCCACACATCGCTCGGTATACCGTTGCTCTCCTGCAACAGTTTCAGGGGAACATAGCCACCCACCCACCCTATAATCCTGACTTGGCGCCCGGTGACTATCACCTGTCTCCTACGTTAAAAGAACATTTGCCCGGAAAGCGATTCAGCTCCGACGACGACGTGAAAGAAGAGGTTCGTAACATTCTGAACAGCATGGCGACGAGCTGGTATGACATGGGCATACAAAAACTGCCACAGCGTCTACTAAAATGCATAGACAGAAATGGTGATTGTGTCGAAACATAGGTAAATGTTCAAGCTGTAAACTGGTGTAAGCCACTGTAGAAATAAACAGGTCTATGTACTTCTAAAAAAATCGGAGGCCTTACTTTTGAGATTACCCTCGTATGTAATGCAAAACATTTTTTTCTCGGTCAGTTTTTGTTGAAAAATTGGAGACTTTGTTGTGGTATGTCGTGGAATATTCCCGCTCCAGTTCCTATAGTTTCATGAAGATCCGATAGGTGGCAGCGCTAAGTGTAGCGTGGGGTAACAGAGGTGTGTTCCAGGCAGATAGCTCTCATTGAGTTCCTTTTAGCAGAAAACCAGGGCATCGCAGCCACTTGTAGCCGCCTGCAGAATGTCTTCGGAGACCTGGCAGTGGACAAAAGCGCCGTTAATCGGTGGGCGTGGCGTCTTTCATCATCGCAACAAGGTCGCGTAAACCTGTCCGACTTGCCGCGTGCCTGTCGGCCGCACATAGCTGACTACTATCACGAAATTGAAGAAACGACTTCAGCGCGTTCGTCGCCACAAAATTGCAAACGAATTTCTCCTTCTGCACAACAATGCAAGGCCTCTCACAAGTCTGCGCATCCGAGAGGAGTTCACAGAACGTCAATGAACTGGTGTTCCTTATGCACCTTACAGCCCGAACCTCACACTTTCCGATTTTCATCTGTTTGACCCAAAAAGAAATCACTCCACGTGAAATAGTAGGTGGACAAAAAAGTGTCGTGTGGCTAGGTCCTCCCATCGGGTAGACCTTTCGTCGGGTGCAAGTCTTTCTATTTGACGTCACTTCGGCGACTTGCGCATCGATGGGGATGAAATGACGATTATTAGTAGAACACAACAACCAGTCCCTGAGCGTAGAAAATGTCCAACCCAACCGGGAATCGAACTCGGGCCAGTAGGACTGACATTCTGTCGAGTGACCACACAGCTACCGGGGGTTGACAGTAGGTGCATGAGAGGGAGGTTATTGGAGGAGCAAGATGTTAGATCCAACGTCGATTAATAGAACGGTACCAAGCAGTCATACAGGCCCTCTCAGTAAGGTGGCTTAATGCCCTCGTATTGGACTGAGATTATGATTAAAAATTGGATTTTGTAGACAAAAGAGTGCGGAGTAATCGGTTTATTGGGATCCTGAATAAAACAAACTTCCTTTCAGAAAAAAAAATACGATACATTATTTATTGGACACCGCTTGTAACAACAATGCCAGCAAGATCGACATTTGGATCAATATTACTATGTGTAAGATCAGAGCCTGCCTAAGAGGCTACACCAACTCATTAATCGTGGAGGAAAAATCGTGGTGCGTGGGAGAAGAAACGTTTTTGTCTACAGCCTCTGCTAGCACCGAGGGAAAAAAGCATCCATTACGAAACATGGGAAAAGGCAAACGGGAAAAGAACAAAAAAGGTGAATGATAACTGAACACGAAATTCGTAATAATAACCATTTTAACGTACAAAACACAAAAACCACAACCATATTATATATGCCATATATAGAGAACCATCACAAATGATGAATTGTCAATAGAGGAGTGTCTTGTGTAACACTGTCTTAAATCTGAGTATGCGCATACAGCAGTTGCGTATACAGCAGTAAGAGCTGTGTAATTGTAACAAAGATAAACGTGTTTTTCATCTCAGTTACATATATTTCGCTAATTCTCTTTCACAACGAAGTCACACTGTGGTAAAACTGTACGTGGTAGAAAACGAAATTGAGGAACGCATGGATTCAGTGCCCAAAACGTCCTAAAAAGGAGAGTTTCTTACCATTTTCGCCACCTTTACTTTTCATGCTTTCTCGTTTAGTCGGCTAAAAGTATGTGAAAATAATAAAGGTTTTCGCGATCGTGTACTCTGCAGGGGGTCATGACCCACACGACCGTCCCCAGGCTCTGACTTCTGTACCTTCTCAAGCTTGCTGTTCTGTGCGGTGTCGAGAAGCTATAAATACTCCTCTGTGAGAAACTGTTCAAACTGGTAATGAAATCTAGTGAATGGTCTATATTCGGATATAGAACAATAATTAATCCACGTGAAGCTGAACAGCTTATTCGCCGTTAAAAACACTCTGGTCAATGGGGACGACGGAAATGTCCTGACCCAAATCTTCCGATAGGACCTCTTTGTTTACTGGCTCGGCCTTAGGACTTTATTGGCTTCCATATTTGTCGATTTTTTTACTGCTGCTGATTGCTTCCCCAACAGCGCCCAAAACAAGCCTTTGGCAAAAATGTGCACGTATACAGGGTTTTCCGCAGTGTACAAACTCTAGGGATTGATAAATGAGAGGATACGGAACAGGAAAGGTCTAACGAACTGATGTCCGGAAATGCATGGTTTCCATGCTAGAGACCATTTATTATTCAGTCATACATTGTTACAGAGACTGCTGCCTAATACGTACTGTACCATGCAGCCACAGTTAAAGTATGTGTTGAAAATGATTTCCATGTGCCTCGACGATTGCGTGTACGCGCCGTAACATGTTCTGTCTCACGTCCACGTTGGCCAGGTTGCATCCGAACAGCGTCAAAGGCAGCATGAATACGCTGCTCCAATGTCTCCACATATGTAACGGGCTCCACATATACGATACTTTTGAGATGGCTCCATAACACAGGTTGAGATCCGGTGAACAAGCAGGCTATGCAGCTAGAATCCCTCGTCCGATCCATCGACCAGGGAAGACAAGATTGAGATGCGCCTGAACGTTAACGGCGAAATGGGCTGGTTCAAAAATGGCTCTGAGCACTATGGGACTTAACTTCTGAGGTCATCAGTCCCCTAGAACTTAGAACTACTTAAACCTATGTAACTAACCTGCTGCTACGGGTTATTCCATATTATTGGGAATGGAAATACTTATTGCTTATGAAATCAACGTGAGAAGAATAGGCTCGCCACCGACTCAAACCATACAACTAATCAAAGATTTGGTCGAGTCGGAAAATAAATTAATTTGGTCACAGACCAAAAACTCACAAACATGCATACGTTGTTATGTCGCTCATAGGGGATACGATGTAATTAATAGTGTTCCCCGTGCACTGTTCACGACAATCAAATATTTAAAATAAAATAGCACACGCAAGAACACTGTGCAGAAGATCAGCTCCCAGCAGCACACCTGAAAATAAGACTTAATCTACAGCATTTGTTATAAAATACAAGGGGAGACTAATCACTGGACCTGTGCATAAGGAAACGCATTGGATGTGCTAACGGGAAAGCTACGAGGTGAGTGGCTTAGGCGCAAAAACGTAATCTCGGAACACAAGAGAAAATTGTAGATAAAATCATTTATTCCTAAGATAAGGATGTGAGGCATGTACACGATCCCTGATAACACGTGGTTTGTGGAGACACAATTTCTAGTTATAGTGCCAAATTCCAACAATATCACATCACACAATCATGTTAACATTATCTAAAACAAACATGCGATCGAACAGTTAGTGATGCCGGCAGCCCAACAACTATAATATTCTACCACGTGGTTGGCTCCCCACGGACGAAAGACACATGAAGCAAGGAAAATTTACGATAATGCAAGGCTCCAAATATTTAGAAAGGTGAAAGCTTATGCAGGCACAGCTGAAGGCAAACATTCATACAGAAGCGAGTGCTCACTTCTTATCGACACCTTTGTGTGGCGCTCTTCCGGCGGATCCAAGTCTGCCACAGAAATTTGCTAAAAGAAAAATCTGCCAAAGGTTTGCATTCCTTGCTGCGACGAGGCAAAGCAATCTTCCAGATTTGAAAAACGAGACCAAAGGCTAACACCTCTCCCCTCGCCAAGTAACAACGCGCCACGCGGTCAGTCTAACTCACCATTCTTCGACTGGAGCACAGCTGTGGACGCTTCCCGTACCGGCGGCAGACTGCCTCCCTGTTTCCTCTCCAGCCTCCTCCACGCTCCGCGTGGACCGGAAAGCCCAAAGATGCCATTTCCGCCACCAACCTAACGCAGGTGGATTTCTCACAAGTAGCGCAAACCTCTTTGCCTACTTGATCACTACGAGAGTTGGCTACTCTGTACCAGTGCTGCTGAATCTGTACGACTATCGTAGACTTTCTGCAGCAGACTACGCCACCGTCTAGCAACGTGACACACAACCACATTCATTCAATCACGCCACTATGAGACTAAAGAGAAAATAGAAACAAGGAAAAGAAAGAAATATACTTGTGAAATTGGGCTACCGGACTAATGAAAGGTGGCTACAGGACCCTTTCACCTAACTAACCTAAGGACACCACACACATCCATGTCCGAGGCAGGATTCGAACCTGCGACCGTAGCGGTCGCACGGTTCCAGACTGAAGAGCCTAGAACCGCTCGGCCACACCGGCCGGTGGTGTGGTTGTTCTCGGCGGGGATAGATATCCTGATACAACCTTGCTTCCCGCTGCCCGTTGCAATTTGCCTTTCCGTAATTAAACACCATGCCGGCAAGTTCTCGATTCGAATACGGAACATTGTATACAACGTTGTATCACAACCACTACAAGGTGAGTCAGAAAGAGAACTGAATCGGACACAACATTATCACTTACTATGGCAGAAGAGGGCGCTAGAGAATGCTGTACGAGGAACGGTACCACCCTCTAGGAGGAAACCATGCATATTGTAACTGTGGATGCGTGATACAGCGCTTATTAGAGCGCAGCCTCCGTAACAAAGTATGATTAAATAAATTGTCTCTGCTGTGAAAGCCATGCATTTCTGGACGTAAGTTCATTAGACCTTTCTCGTTCAGTATCCTCTCATCAATCAATGAGAGTTTGTACACGGTGGAAAAAATCACCCCTTATACGCACAGTCTCATTACACCATAATTCGATGCAGAACGGAAATAACCTGAAAATTCTGGTACTCATCAGGTTACCTTCCATGCCCAAAGGTATTGCACTCAGCGACTGTTATTGACTTGTAAATTATAGATTGAATCGATCAGTAGTCCTTTTTGAATTTTATTGTGCAGATCTAGATTTGGGCTAGAAGCTAGCAATTCTCAATGCACTATTATCTTCGCTCGATGCATGTAATTCATTGAACTGTGGATAAATCAAATCAAAAGGAAATTACAGGCATCGAGCGAAAATAATAGTGCATTGAAAATGGCTAGCTTCTGGCCGAAATCTAGATCTGCACAATAAATTTAAAAAGGGCGACTGATCGCTGCAATCTGTAATTTACAATTCTGGTACTGTAACGTAAACAATCCGTTACAGAAATTCGTATGCGAAAGTAATCCTCCGCAAGTTTTCCAAGTTGGATTCCCACTGTCCGGCGGAGGCCAACTATAAACCAACTGTAATGAGCAATTTTGTTGGCGTTAGTGCAGGTTAGTAACGTCGCTCTGTCTGCAAGGTTCGATTCTCTAGAGACAGCTACAATTTGCGTCGTTTCAAAATCTCTTAGTGACTGTTTTGGCGGTTTAATGGAAGCTGCAGTTCTCATGCATATTATTCAGTGTACTAATACAGTCTGAACTGATGGCTTGTTTCTCAAGGCCCCTCAAGGCATGTTTTCTTGAAATTCAGTCACTGCCTCGCCCATATTCTGTAAATTTCAGAAAAAAACTAATCATACTCGTTGCTCTGTTATACACTCATGCTCATAAATTAAGGATATGGCTGATACGTGGCGAAACAACGCTCTGGTGGGCGGTTTGCTGGTTTAAATCACCTCGGGGTGTGACCATGCGGTGCATTTGACCTGCAGACGTCGCACGATGGCGCTGGCAGTAGTCCACATACGCAGAGGTGCGTTTGTGCATGTCAGAGTACGGTGCAGCGAGTAAGTGTGCAGACGTTTTCAGACGTGCCAATGTTGACTGTCTGTTGAAAATGGCTCAAAGAAATATTGATGACGTTATAAGGGGTAGAATACTAGGGCGACTGGCGGCCGGTCAAACACAGCAGGTCGTAGCACGGGCCCTCTGTATGCCATAAAGTGTGATGTCGAGATAATAGCAACCATTCCAGCAGACAGGAAACTTGTTCAGACGCTACAGTACGGGACGTCCACAGTGTACAACAACACAAGAAGACCCATACGCTACAGTACGGGACGTCCACAGTGTACAACAACACAAGAAGACCCATATCTCACCATAAGTGTCCGCAGACCGCCACGGAGTACGGCAGGTAGCCTTCTTTGGGACCTTACCGCGGCCACTGGAACAGTTGTCTCCACACACACAGTCTACAGACGACTGAAAAGACATGGTTTATTCGCCCAAAGACCGGCAAGGTGCATTCCACTGACCCCCTGGTCACACGAGAGCGCGTAAAGCCTGTTGTCAAGAACACAGTACATGGTCATTGTAGCACTGGTCCCAGGTTATGTTCACGGACGAGTTTTAGGTATAGTCTGAACATTCTCGTCGTGTTTTCATCTGGCGTGAACCAGGAACCAGATACCAACCCCTAAATGTCCTTGAAAGGGACCTGTATGGAGGCCTTGGTTTGATGGTGTGGGGTGGGATTATGATTGGTGCACGTACACCCGTGCATGTTTGTGAAAGAGGAACTGTGGCAGGTCAGGTGTATCGCGACGTCATTTTGCGTCAGTATGTCGAGCTTTTCATGGTTGCAGTGGGTCCCACCTTCCTCCTGATGGATGACAACGCACGGCCCCACCGAGCTGCCATCGTGGAGGAGTACCTTGAAACAGAAGATATCAGGCGAATGGAGTGGCCTACCTGTTCTCCAGACCTAAACCCGATCGAGCACGACTGGGATGCTCTCGGTCGACGTATCGCTGCACGTCTTCAAACCCCTACAACACTCCAGGAACTCCGACAGGCACTGGTGCAAGAATGCGAGGCTACAGCCCAGCAGCTGCTCGACCACCTGATCCATAAAATGCCAACCCGTTATGCGGCCTGTGTACGTGTGCATGGTAATCGTATCCCATATTGATGTCGGGATACATGCCCATGAAACAGTGGCGTTTTGTAACACATGTGTTTCGAGACGGTTATGTCAACTTATCCCCAAAACGTAGACGTACAGATCTGTGTCGTATGTGTTCCCTATGTGCCTATGCAATTAGCGCCAGTTTTGTGTAGTGCCACGTTGTGTGGCATCACATTCTGCAATTATCCTTACTTTATGAGCAAGAGTGTATTTTTATTATCGGCGATTTACAAACAGCTCATTGTGTTTTTTAGTTGCGGGTGATAATGACTTTAGTGAATATCTTGTAAATTACTGAGAAGAGGCACATATTTTTAATGTTCTATCCTGTCTTTCCAATATTCTTACTTGTAAAGTAGAACAGCTGAATCATTTTTCCAATTTCGGTGAACTGCTGTCTTTCGCGGTGCATTCCCAGGTAATGTTATCGACATCATTTGTATTAGGTACACAAGTGAGCCGTGCGCCGTGCCCGATACCTCGCGTCCTGTATATTGTACACTGCCTCTGCTCGTGACAGGATACTCATTTCGCGGACTGTTGGCAGGAGAGACAGGTCCGATTAGAGGAGGGGAAGTCGAAGCTGAGCAGTGAATGCGAGCAGATGTGCGTGGGCGAAAGTACGTGTTTCTTCGGAAGGCGTGGCCAGTTATTCCGGCGCAGGCATTTTTCTAATAGCGTGCTGAGGGGCGGCCCAACGGGAGAGATCGGTGCGGCTGTCTGACGCGGCGTACTTGACTGCGCCGGTGCTCAACTGGGCCGCATCAGGCCTGCGTTTTTCTGTGGCTCTCTGCTCTGGAGAACAGAGTCCAGAGAATGGCGCCACTTACTCCACGGTGAGCATCGTCTGTGAGAATTGTCGAAAACCCCGACTCTGTTGTCGGTAGCTTGCTGTGCAGGAGCAGCTTGGTGCCTCCCTCCCCGTGTGGTTTAAAGCTAATAGTCATATGACCGCACGATTATCTTCTTAGCTAAAGAAACCGTCAACACGCTCGTGCTCATCTCTCTCCTGAAGAGCAATTGGTTTGCCTTGTTGTAACGGCGACCGGAACAGTCGCGGGTTGAAGTGACGGAAAACGCTGCGGGACTTGCGGAGCGGCCCACTAACAACAACACAACGGGAGAGAACCGACACGACCAACGAAGGACCTTACGACAACAACAGGAACGGAACAACAGAGTCAAGAAAACCTAACTAGACAACCACGTCCACTGGTAAACGAAACACGAAAGTAAATACGCTGTCTAAGGCGAGGCATATGTCCTGAGACGTACGCAAGGTTAGACTGGCAGGCTGTGCTTTTTTTTTTTTTTTTCCTTTATAGATTTTCAATTCCCCCTGAAGGGGACGGGCTGGCAGCAGCTTAGTACGCTGCTCTACAGCCTACAGACTTTCATTTTAAAAACGGAAGAAGAATAGAAACAAGAAAAACAGGCGATAAAATGGTGACATCAAGTGTAAAATGGCGGAAAAATGCGGAAAGTTAAAACAGAAAGCAAAAAGGGGGTGGCAACGTTAATAAAAGACACAGGAATCAGACAAGTAACATAGTACACACACAATTAAAAAAAAAAACACGGCGTCAGTCTGGTTTCTGTTCGCAAGAGATAAAAGGCACACCCAGCGACTGTATGATGGTCGTTCGCAACACTTCCCAAAAAACACAACACAGAACACTCACTGTAAAACACGCACTGGAGAACACTCACTGTAGTAGAACACTGCGCGGAAGTGGCAGCACAAGGATGACACTCCCGAGCCAAAGAGGGGGGGGGGAACTGGAGGAGGGGGAAGAACAAGGAGGGAGGAAGGAAAAAAAACGAAAAAGGGGGGGACCAAGGAGGGAGAGGACGAATAAAGGGGGAGAAGGGTAGACGCGAGAGGGACTGAGAGGAGACAGAGGAGGGAAATGTAAAAGGACTCGGGGGAGAGAAGGGGGCAAAGAGAGGGGAGGTGGGGAAGAAAGAGAATGGAGGGGGGGAGAGGGAGCCCGGGAAAAGGACAGAGGAAAGGAGGGGGAGTGAGGATCAGAGTTGATAGGAGGGATAAATGAAGGGAGAGGGGGCATCATTCGGGAGGGGGAGTTGATGGAAGCCACCTTGGGAAAGGAGATGTAGGGTGTAGAGATGGAGGGTAGGGGGGACACAACAGTGAAGACATGGCAGGGGGTGGGGATGGGAGAGGAGAGGAGCAACCAGGGGATGAGGGGGTTCAAGGCGGCGGGAGGTGTAGAGGATGCGGATATGTTCGAGGAATAGGAGCAGATGGGGAAAGGAATGAGATCATAGAGGATCCGTGTGGGGGACGGGAGGCGTATACGGAAGGTGAGGCAGAGTGCATGACGCACAAGGATCTGGAGGGACTTATAGAATTTAGGGGGGGCAGATATCCAGGCAGCACTGGCATAACAGAGAATGGGACGGAATAAGGATTTGTAGGTGTGGAGGATGGTAGAGAAGTGCAACCCCCATGTCTGGCCAGAGAGGAGTTTGAGGAGTTTGAGGAGTTGGAGGCGGTTGTGGGCTTTGGATTGGATGGAGCGGAGATGAGGGATCCAGGTGAGGTGACGGTCAATGGTGAGGCCAAGGTAGGTGAGGGTGGGGGTGAGGCGGACAGGACGGGCGCAGACAGTAAGGGAGAAATCCAGGAGCCGGAAGGAGCGAGTGGTACGACCTATGATGATTGCCTGGGTCTTGAAAGGGTTGAGTTTCAGGAGCCACTGGTTACACCACGCGGCAAAAAGGTCAAGGTGATTCTGGAGAAGGCGTTGGGACCGTTGGAGGGTAGGAGTGAGGGCGAGGAATGCGGTGTCATCAGCATATTGCAAGAGGTGTACTGCAGGGGGGGGGGGGGGTTGGGGCGTATCTGCCGTGTACAGGAGGTAGAGGAGAGGGGAGAGGACAGAGCCCTGGGGCACACCGGCAGAGGGGTAGACAGGCTGAGCGAGACGCAGGCGCTTAAGTACTCTATCGGGGCTGCAACCACGTGTTCCACGGTGGCGCCCCCATTCTAAAAGCGGGCCAGGAGGCGCGCGCCGCCACAGCTTACGGCACAATGGTACAGAGACCTCTAGGGGTCATCGACGTCCATGACGTCTGGCGAGGATTCAAATTCCGCAGCGCGCAGTACCAGATGCCAATTTTTGATTACTTACTTCTTCAGAAAACTGTAGCCGCCTTGTTTTAAGTTAAGATTTAAGGACTGTGACGTGGGTTTTCATTTTAAGGCCTAGCGGGCTGTGATGTAAGTGGAATCTTATCTTAAAACTGCGTTGCATTGAGAAGAAAGGTGCGCTCTGCCTTTTGGCAGACACCCTGAAATGTCTCTGTTGGATTCGTTTCATAATAAATGACAAATATTTCGTGCTGTCACGGTCAGTTATTCGTAACTTAGTTTCGTACTTCGTGTTTGTCCCTGTTCAGTGGTACACAATCACACTAAAGTATCAATTTTTCCAATAAGCATCTAATCCTACACTACTGGCCACTAAAATTGATACACCACGAAGATGACGTGCTACAGACGCGAAATTTAACCGACAGGAAGAAGATGCTCTGATACGCAAATTATTAGCTTTTCAGAGCATTCACACAAGGTTGGCGCCGGTGGCGACACCTACAACGTGTCGACATGAGGAAAGTTTCCAAACCGCTTTCTCATACACAAACAGCAGTTGACCGGCGTTGCCTGGTGAAACGATGTTGTGATGCCTCGTGTAAGGAGGAGAAATGCGTACCATCACGTTTCCCACTTAGATAAAGATGGGATTGTAGCCTATCGTGATTGCGGTTTATCGTATCACTACATTGCTGCTCGCGTTGGTCGAGATCCAATGACTGTTAGCAGAATATGGAATCGGTGGGTTCAGAAGGGTAATACGAACGCCGTGCTGGATCCCAACGGCCTCGTATCACTAGCAGTCGAGATGACAGCATCTTATCCGCGTGGCTGTAACCGATCGTGCAGCTACGTCTCGATCCCTGAATCAACAGATGGAGACGTATACAAGACAACAACCATCTGCACGACCAGTTCGACGGCGTTTGCAGCAGCATGGACTATCAGCTCGGAGACCATGGCTGCGGTTGCCCTTGACGCTGCATCACAGACAGGAGCGCCTGCGATGGTATACTCAACGACGAACCTGGGTGCACGAATGGCAAAACGTCATTTTTTGGATGAATCCAGGTTCTGTTTAAAGTCGCCTTGTTTGGCGACATGCGGTGAACGCACATTGGAAGCGTGTATTCGTCATCGCCATACTGGCGTATCACCCGGCGTGATGGTATGGGGTGCCATTGGTTACATGTCTCGGTACCTCTTGTTTGCATTGACGGCACTTTGAACAGTGGACGTTATATTTCAGATGTGTTACGACCCATGGCTCTACCCTTCAAATAAATGTTCAAATGTGTGTGAAATCTTACGGGACTGCTAACGTTACCAAGCTTACACACTACTTAACCTAAATTATCCTAAGGACAAACACAGACACCCATGCCCGAGGTAGGACTCGAACCTCCGCCGGGACCAGCCTCCTAGTCCATGACTGCACCGCTATAGGCCGCCCGGCTAATCCCGCGCGGCTCTACCCTTCATTCGATCCCTGTGAAACCCTACATTTCAGCAGGATAATGCACGGCCGCACGTTGCAGGTATTGTACGGGCCTTTCTGGATACAGAAAATGTTCGAGTGCTGCCCTTGCCAGCACGTTCTCCAGATCTCTCACCAATTGAAAACGTCTGGTCAATGGTGGCCGAGCAACTGGCTCGTCACAATACGCCAGTCACTACTCTTGATGAACTGTGGTATCGTGTTGAAGCTGCATGGGCAGCTGCACCTGTACACGCCATCCAAGCTCTGTGTGACTCAATGTCCAGGCGTATCAAGGACGTTATTACGACCAGAGGTGGTTTGTCTGGGTACTGATTTCTCAGGATCTATGTCCCCAAATTGCGTGAAAATGTAATCACATGTCAGTTCTAGTATAGTATATTTGTCCATTGAATACCCGTTTATAATCTGCATTTCTTCTTGGTGTAGCAATTACAATGGTCAGTAGTGTATTTACATTATTTTTTATCCCACCTGGAAGGCAGCGCGTGGGTCTGCTCCTGAAAACTTAAAGGTTGGCCGAATGAAGGAAGCGAGTAGGAGCAGGTGAGGTAAAATATGTCGGTACTGCAAGTGCGAAACAGGGGTTCACTAAAGTATAAACATAGGAAAACTGATTACATAACTTTATGTGAAGAGCACGTAGGTGCGAAACCTTGGACCCGTCGTAAGTAGTGCTAAGTCTCTATACCAAACGAAGCTAAAGCGAAGCGTCCCGGCCGTCTGCTCTTGATGAACTCCGAAAGTGGAGCGGCGCTCGTAGAGCTGCACAGCGTCGCTAGAGGGCGCTGTGGTCGGCGAAGATCTTCCGCTCTCGTAGTGCCAACCTAAGAACGGGCACCTACGCTGTGGCATCGTAGCTATCGATACCGCCTATTACCTACATTCTGTGCTGCCAAATCTGCTGTCTCTCTTTGTCATTTGTATGAAAGAATGAGTGAGTGTGTATGTTGAATTTGTCTTAGGTTGGAGAAAAATTGCGTCACGAAATTTTAACGCTAGATGGCTGATTTTAGTAGGAACCAAAGTTACTAATGTTGTGTAGGCCGAAAACGCACAATTTTTAATCTCCGGAAATTTGACACCACTCGCTCCGATTCGCCGCGGGATTGCCCAGTTGCCGTTTATTAATGTGTGATGATGTGTTGCTATTGTAGCTGATGTACACGTCGCTCTGCTAGTTCATATTCAACTTCGGAAATCGAATACTTATATTTTTCAGAGTGTAGTGAGGCGTATTTTTCACTGTATTTAGTACGTTTTTCCGATCCTTCCTTTGTGCAACCAGGAAACGTGGTATAGGAAGTGCGTTACTTCAGAACAGTTTTAAAATTCAGTTGTCTGACTTTACTTTTAAATGGAATGTATGTGCGAACTATTGTCGGGCGGCCGGCGTGGCTGAGCGGTTCTAGGCGCTTCAGTCTGGAACCGCGCGACAGCTACGGTCGCAGGTTCGAATCCTGCCTCGGGCATGGATGTGTGTGATATCCTTAGGTTAGTTAGGTTTAAGTAGTTCTAAGTTCCAGGGGACTGATGACCTCCGATGTTAAGTACCATTGTGCTCAGAGCCATTTGAACCATTTTTTGAACTATTGTCGTATGTGTGTATTTTATTTATTTTACTTTTCGTTTCGTATCAATTTTCAGATTGTTTGCTTCATTCATTTCACGTGGCGGTAATTTCACAGTATGTAGCTTCAGTACCATCTTGAATAAGCTTTATTCTTAATTCTGCGTGATATTTTATTGCAATTTCTTTGTATACGATGTACATTTGTGTTCTTGAAGTTTTCACGTCTTAATAATTTGGATTTGTTCACAAATATTCACGAAATTGGCGGGTCTTTCACCCCATTATAGCTTAGATTGATGTGCAAGGTGATTCAGATAAATTTCTTAGTCGGAAAGTGTTCCAAGACATTCTTACTCATATTAATTAAGTCTTAGGAATTGGGGATGAACTTATGAGCTTCTGATTTTCTGTGAAAGGCAAAATTCTTTTTATTTCCATTCTTGTGTGCGGATCCTGTAAGTTTATCAGAACTTATTTCATGGGCGCTGAAGACTACCTTTACATTCCTCGCCGCAATGTGCCACAGCACTGAATATAATAATAATAACTGAGTTAACCAAGTACATAACAAGCAACGATAGATCACAGTTTAGAACTATTTTGAGAATTTTTAACATGACGTTTTACTTAAATAAACTATGTTAACCGGTGAAGATTGTTTTTCTGACAAACACCTCCCGTTTTGTATGAACCCTTTTAATACATCCCACCTGGCGTTTCTGAAGCGCAAAAGGGAGGCCTTGTATTTGTAAACTTCGTCTGATTATTGCTATAGCGTTCACTTCAACCATCTTCTGCCGACTCAATGATGGATGAAGTGATCGTTTTAACAAGCAGAAATCTACAGATACCAGCATTCGAATGGTGGCCTTAATTTTTATTTTCTTTATTTTTGTTTATCTATTTATCTATTTTGCACCAGAACCAGGGGGAATCTTCATACACGTCAGCCAGGGGCCTGAAGGTGGCGTAGTAAATCGCCGAAACTGGTAGCCAAACAAAATAATTTTGTAAACTAGACTGCTGAAAGGTGTTTGATTTGGCATCCTGTATTTGATATACTTCTTTCTCGGGATAGGAAAATTTTGAAAAATGTTAAGGTTAAAATGAGTCTCGATTAAAATTTTATTGCTTCAAGTATGTTGGCTCTAAGGAAATGAGACATTTCTGCTCAGTGTTCTTTAAAGTTTACATTGTTCCAAACAAAAGAGACATTTATGCTTGGGTTCTTTAGAAGTATATGTTGTTGTAAAGAAAGCAGACGTCTATGATTGGACTTTCTAACATGGTACGAGAGAGTTTTATGCTAGGACTGGACTGTTCGTGCCTTTTATCTTGGTATATGTCCTTGTTGACTATACCAACGAGTATTAACCGTTTCTATTAAGACGTCTTTCACTGCACTTATCCTTTCTTCATACCGTAAAGGGTTTTCTGTATCTTAACTGACATGTTCTGTTTTTCACTACACAGTATCTGAGTTTATAATTAATACCTTAAGATATATAAAAACTTATGAAAAATAACTAATGCTTGCACAGTTTTCTCTCTTTTCCGGATGAAATGAGTGCCTACGAAACATTAGTTTAATTTCTTTCCTCCTTGGGGCCTTGTTCATTTTTTATAGTTTTCTTACTCGTTTTATTTTACCTTTTCACATATTTTCGCAGACAATTTCCAATACAGGGTGGGGAGAACAACAGTGATCCAAAAGTATTTAAAAAGCTGACGCGGAACTGATCCTTGTTCGTGAAAAGGAAAACTATCCATCATAGAAAATGGTGGAAACTGCGACCTCGATGCAACAATCGATTGTTCTCAAACGTCACGCCTGCGCTTGCTCATCTCCCGCTTGCTCTGTCCCGCGTAACTCGCTTTGTCATTGCGTATGTGTGACTGAGAGCAGCAGACGTGTTTAGTGACCAGTTGACCGCATCACAAAATGCTGCCCACGATAAAACAGCGCTTGTTCATTGTCGACTGTTATTCGAAGCACAATTCGTGCAAAGCAAGTGCTGAACTATTTTCGCAAGAGTTTTAAGACTGGATGTGTTTTAGCGAAACGTCCAATATACTCTGCAATGTAAAACGGATGGGAGTAATGGCGCAAAACGAAGTCTGTAGCGAATAACAACCGCATATATCGGAAAAAGAGTTCGAAAACCGTAAAACATTGCACGACTGAACGAATGACTGGAACGAAGTCCGGAGTAAGTGAAGGTTTCTATCAACGCACCACCTAATGGAAACATGTAACGAAATCTTCCGATATTGTAATAAACATTTTAATTTCAGTGCTGCTTGAATCTTATATTATGCATTTCACTATGGCGGAAACAGAAGTCAAAAATATTCACTGTTAATAGAATACTTGAAGAATAAAAACATATGTAATCTGTCTAAGCAGGGGGTCGGTACCCTTTAGTAGGTAGGCAGTTTCCGTGAATATCCTGTACTGCAATATATGTTAAATGCTACATTCATGTAAATAAGTATCAATACATTTCATATTCTTGTATTTTGGGAGTTTTTTTGGCATCTGCATCCGAATAATATATACTGGAAACCGGGTTGCTAAAAGGAGAAATGCCGCCTCCAAAGGTAAAAAGAAAATTTACCTAATTACTCAGAAGTATGCGACAAAGTGGTATGAACTGCTAGTAATTTGCAATGAAGCTGTGGAAATGTAATCACTGTCACCAAATGAGAACGACGTTTTAACTATTACAACTAGTCAGTCACAAGGAAACGGTGCAAATCCTTCCTCTTTGCACTGTTGCTTTGTGTCTTCGTGAAACATCTCACGACTAAAATGCCGAATATTTTTGCAACACGGGATTATGCGCCTATTGTCAGTATGCATCGCAGTTTCAAGGCAGACCATCGAAAGAGCCAGCCCATCGATAGTGACCTTCTCCTATTCTCAACACAGTTTATATATACATCGAAACACTATCAAAAAGATTTCCATGTTGCGAAAATCTCCCATTCGTACTAGACCTCCAGAAATGTCTCAGTTTAGCCTGCGAGTAAGTAGATAGTGGTAGAAGGAGCGTACAGTATAACTGACCACGCTTTCCCATGATAATTAAGCCAATCCGTCCTTTAACTGCCTTTGTGAGCCGCCGCCTAGGAGTTCTTCCCACCTGTTCTGAGGAGATGCTCTCGCAGTTTTATGGCGCCTTGCACAACCGGAGCAGCGACGTCGGATTTTGAAAGTGCTACAATGCTATGTTTTACGTGATGACGCGGGAAGAAGTTTTTTGTGCAAATATATGCCAACAAGGTGTGGCATATAAACGAATTGGTTCACACTGATTATAAGCTAACTATTAACGGTACGAGATGGAAAGGAATCCTATCAACGATTACCGGCTATGACGCACAGTCTGTAACTTGATTGTACTATCGGTGTCGTCGATATAAGTCGTATATCTTTAGTTATGCCAAACTCATTTATTTATTAATATCAACGTTTGGTGGCATTGTAAAATTACTGAAAGATAGTATTTACGGCCCACAGACTCCTCCTAATGTCTATGCAGCAAAAGGCGACTTTTGCTGGCAAATATTTATTAATAACAAATACTCGATTTGCACCAGAATAAAAGTGCTTTTCCTGCGTATCTCTTTGTTGACTTGACGAGCGATTTCTGCATCGGCACCTCATCCGAGGCTCTAACAGTACGAGATGGCCAACTACATCTGCTTGCCGGGATGGGAACCTACAGCTCGCCCGTTACTCCATAAGTAATGTAGCATTGATACTTTCACTTCATGTAATTTAAATATTAAAACTGAAAATATACTAGAATGCGATCTTATCTGCAAAATAAAGGCTACCTTATAATCGGTATCCTGACAAATTTACTGTTGTGCATGAGGTAAAGCGTCCAGACGAACTTACGTGTGTTGTGTTCTGCTGGATCATTCTCAGTGAAGTGAAATTAGGACTTTTGGATCTCCGTTTTTCATTTCTCCCGATGAGGCCTGCCTTGGTATTTAACTTACAGAACACGAGTTATTGCCTATCTGAAAATCCCCATGAGTAATTTGAGGAGCTTTCGGATAAAATCAAGGTTGGTGGTCTGTACATGGGTGGACGAATGTTTCTACGCGCTACGGTCTGGAACCGCGCTACTGCTACGGTCGCATGTTCGAATCCTGCCTCGGCCATGGATGTGTGTGATGTCCTTAGGTTAGTTAGGTTTAAGTAGTTCTAAGTTCTAAGGGACTGATGACCTCAACAGTTAAGTCCCATAGTGCTCAGAGCCATCTGATTTTTGTTTTGGTCTGTGCACAATGTCTGGAGTCCGCATCGCTGCACGATTCTTTCAGTAAACTGTTCGTGCTAACCGGTATGTCCAGAAATGGTTTATTCCATATGTTGATTAACTCAGAGAAGATAAAAGACTGCATGAATATTTTCGAAAATAACGGAGCAACACCGCACGCCATCTTGACAACCTTATGTCGTGTGCATGAGGTGTTGGATGAGGAGCATTAGACTGCCTGTAATATAGTCCGTTTGGGCAAACTGAAGGGTCAGATGTACTGAGATAATAGTCACAGACTTTAACAGGCACAGTAGATCGCAGAAGACGCTGTTGTTATTGTTGTTGTTGTTGTTGTTGTCCATCAGGCAGGGCTGCTACGCGTTTCCACAGTTCGATAAATCGAGCACAGCGCTGCATCGATGACAATAGTGGTCCTTCATCTTCTGCGATGTTCACCAACATGAGTCAACAACGCCATAGTCTTATGGTTATAATTTTCCGGGCCAGTTTCATTTTGTCCACAATATCGTTTCTTCACCTCCGCATTTCATGATACTTTGCTTTCCCTTTCTTTTCCCAATTGAGACTAGTTTGCTAAATATTTTTGTTAAATAAGTGCCAGTTTCGTCTATGTATGTACAGCCTCTATTTTCAAGATGCTAAACATGGCGAAAAAGTCGGTATTCTTCCCCATTCGTCAATAATTTCCACAGAGTCCACTTCTAGTTTAGTGTTTGATTTTACAGTGCGTCATACTAATAGGACCGTGACTGCCCATTGCATCCTTATTTCCTGATAATATATTCTCAGTTTCCCAAAGTGCATTTTATATTCATTTTCTTGTGAGATAATTTGCTAACGACAAAGTAGTATTCTTTCTCAATGTATTGTACTAATTTATGACTTGACTGAGCGAGGTGGGGCAGTGGTTAGCACAATGGACTCGAATTCGGGAGGACGGTTCACACCCGCGTCCGCCCATCCTGATTTTGGTTTTCCGTGATTCTGCTAAATCGATTCAGCAAATCCGGGATGGTTGCATTGAAACGGCACGGCCAGCTTTCTTCCCCAGCCTTCCCTAATTTGATGGGACCGATGACCTCGCTGTTTGGTCCCCTCCCCTAAAAACCAACGAACCTAAAACTCTCCTAATGAAGAATCATTCTCAGAACTTTGTCCATTTTTTAGCATTAAAATCCCCTGTTATTATCTTACAGCAATATACGCTCGCATGTTTCGGTTTCTGCAAGTCTCCGTGGAGATCTTCCACTTCCTCATCACAAATTGCGAATGTTGGAGGCATCGAACATGTTTCTGCAAGATCTTAAAAGAACTCTTCCCACAATTTCTATGATTCGCTATAGTCGAATGCACTGTTTATAATTTTTTTGTGTACGATAGATCAAATACATCTGGCCTTTCTCATTTTCCCACTGTTCTCTACGTTACTTGGTGTCGTATTATTCGTCGTATTTCTTATAAACCTACTATACCTCGTTTGAAATTACTTCACTCCTCTTTCTACTATTCTTACCAGTTTCCCGACCACAACGCTCCGCAATTTATTGTCCCTAAAGAAAGTTTAATTAAAAACGCTGTGTATTTCAATTCCATTACTTAATCAAACAGACTCGGTGTACCACGGTGCGGACACAAGAATAGCTATCACACCCCGTGGTCTAGTAGGCCATTCAATGAAGGAAAATTATAGGAGAAAAACTGTGTAGTGGCAGTTTTTTGTACAGTGGTAGGAGGGAGAATAATGAATAACATAATTACGTGCTACAACATCTGACCACTGGGATGTGTGCGTGTGGTTGGAAGGATGTTTAAAGCTCACTTTCTCATGAGTTTTTTGACTATATAGAAAACTGTGGCTTCAGGGTAAAAACTACATTAAATTTCCTACAGTATAGATCCCAACCATTTTTCCTTTACGACTAATCAATGTTGCTGGGGCTGCAAAGACGGCTGATTATTAAAAGTTGACAACATTCACTGATTAATATACACAGACAGAAAAAATCCCGCAACACAAAAAAAGGTTAATGTAGAGTAATGAACTTTCTGCGGATCTGCCTAAGTTATGTATTTAAGTGATTAACATTAAACAATAATACGTTAATGAGAGCGAGAGATAAGTCACTGCAAATGTAAAATGCTAATACATTAATAACAGGGATAACCGTCAGGATGTTGAATGCAAGCATAAAAACGTACTCGCATTGTGTTGGACAAGTGTCAGACCTCACTTTATTGGCTGTCGTACTTGGTCGGTCAGCACAAGCACAGTTAATGCTGTTTGTGGATGACGCTGGAGTTTTGTCCGATGATGTCTCATGTATCCTCGGCTGGAGACAGATCTGTTAATCTAGTATGCCAAGGCAAATTGTTGACATTCTGTGGAGCATGTTGGGTTACATCACCGGTATGTGAGCGAGCGTTATCCTGAAACATCCTTGGAAAGCTGTTCCTGAATGGCAGCACAACACTGGTCGAATCATCAGATTGAGCCCAAAGTTTGCAGTTAGGATGCGTGGGATGATCACGAGAGTGTTAATGCTGTCATACGAAATCGCACCCCAGACCACTGGAAGGTGTTCCTGAATGGCAGCACAACACTGGTCGAATCATCAGATTGAGCCAAAAGTTTGCAGTTAGGATGCGTGGGATGATAACGAGAGTGTTAATGCTGTCATACGAAATCGCACCCCAGACCATAACTCCGGGTGTACATGCAGTGTATTCAGCACGTAGACAGTTTGGTTGCTGGACCTCAACTGGCCTCCTTCTAAAGAATACACCGTCATTGCCGAGAATTCTTCCGGATTGGATGGCCGTGGTCCATGGAACTCTTATATCCCTGACCTTTCGTCCAGAGCTACATTTTTATCTTTGACGTACTATGATCGATAGTTATATTTTATCCTTGTCAAGCTACAATTGCGTGAAATCCAGACCACGCCCACTTTCCACGGTCCTTAGGCCGTTCCTAGAGGTCCGTCTCGTCAGTCGGCAAGACTCAGCACAACCAGGAGCACCTCCGAAGATGTCCCAACGTAGCTTTGGAAGAAACGTCAGGGATAGAAGAGTTCCATGGATCATGGCCATACAACTAGAAAGAATTCTCGGCAGCTGAAACATCCGGTAGTGAAAACCTTCATTGTATGATTACACCGGCATTACTGGCACATAGGCAGAACGAGATTTCATCAGAAAACACAGCAGACCTACACTCTGCCCTTCAATGACACCACTGGTGTCGCAAATGGCGGTGGTGTGGTGTCAGTGGAACGCACGCTACATGGCATTTGGCTCGAAGCTGTCCTTGTAGTAACGCATTTGTAGCATCACTGTGGTGGCAACTGCTGCTCAGAATGCTGATGCAGTGCGATGCGCCACGGCCACACACGAGAACGAGAGGTCTGCCACCTCGGTGGAGCCAGGTCTTCTTGCGACAGCACGTTCCCTTAACCACCGCTGCCAGGAACCATGTACAGTGCTTACATTCCTGCAAAGTCTTTAAACAGTACCACAGAAGAAAATTCATCTACACGTAGCATTATTACAACACCTCGTTCAGTCTCACGGAGTTGTTGATAATGGATTCTTCGTCGTCTTAACGTCAACTCACCGCGTCCAGTTGCAGAGGTAGCGGCCGTTACAGCGTGTGTTTACAGTAAATGTGATATGCATCCTCGCAGTGGCGTTACTAGCGCCACTCTTAGACGACTGCAGCGAAATATTTATAGACATCATATTTCCGATGTAGAAACACGCCTACCAACTTTACTTTACGTCGCACAACTCCTTTTTGGTATTGCGACATTTTCCCGTCAGTGTATCTTGACTAGGAGTGACGCGTGGACCTGTGGGCCGATAATGTGGCTTCAGGCCGCGAAACCGGTTCTGTATCAATAAAACAGTCTTAATATCACAATATTGAGTGTTTTAATGGTATAAAAATAATTTATATTGTTAAATAACGAGTACAAAGTACAAATAATAATATGTGTACCACATCTATGTCCAATAGAAGGAGTAAATTGTCGAAAAGCGAGGCTGCAGATTAGAAGCTTTGAAGGAACATAGGTCGGCAGATGGTGATCATGCACTTCTCTCCTTCATAACTCTGCAAAATGAAGAGTGAGCAGGAATTTTACATTCTCTCTACCGCACGACTTCAAAAGAACCAACTACAGGCTATTTTACAAAGTTATACCGACACTCCACAGCTCGCCTCGTGGGCCACTGCCGACGCAGTGTGCAGACAAGACTGGAGGTGTTTATTTTCCATAAAGTGCGTTAACACCACATGCAGTACAGATACGAATTACTAACAGCACTAATGCAAGAAAAGGCTATACGCAGAATATGCATAAATCTCTGCATAATCTTTTACAGCGCTAGAGGGGCATCAGCCGTAGCGTTCTTCCTGGGTAAGGCAACATGCCCCACCTCGACGGCTGCTTGCCTTTCACGTCACAGACTACATCTACACCTACATCTACGTGATTACTCTGCTATTCACAATAAAGTGGCTGGCAGAGGGTTCAATGAATTGACTAAACCTCCGCGTTAGTTCCTTTCCAGTTCTCTCATGGGAGTAGATAAAATAAATTCACTTAACACGTGTTTACGTAGTGGAGTTAAGTTTAGTTTACAGACAATCCTCTCGGTGGAACATCCGCAACCGAGCATTGCGGTAGAAATGGAAATCACCGCTTCAGTTGTAAGGATTTTGTTTTTAAATTCAAGACCGGTGTCGGGATAACAAACGCCCACCACCAGGTGCAATTACTGAAACAAACAAGAGAAGCGCGCTAGAAAATATTCTTTACCTACGCTTGAAAGCATAAAACGAAACGAATGAGGACTAAAAAAACCACAAAACCACAAAATAAAAAGCTAGTACCTTAAAGAGACCTCTATAGAATAAAAGCTGAAGGAATAACGACATTCTTGCCGTAGCTGGTACGCACACGCTAGTACCTTAAAGAGACCTCTGCAGAATAATAGCTGAAGGAATAACGACATTCTTGCCGTAGCTGGTACGCACACGCTACTTAGTTGCTTTATGTTTAGCAGGATTTCAGTATATACCGTAATCAGAAGTTAGTGAAACCACTTAAACTATCAAAAATGCGCATAGCTTTGTTGGAAATAGATTTCTCAGAAGTGTGCAGAATAATATATATATATATATATATATATATATATATATATATATATATATATATATATATATAATGGTGTTACAAAAAGGTACGGCCAAACTTTCAGGAAACATTCCTCACACACAAATAAAGAAAAGATGTTACGTGGATATGTGTCCGGAAACGCTTAATTTCCATGTTAGAGCTCATTTTAGTTTCGTCAGTATGTACTGCACTTCCTCGATTCACCGCGAGTTGGCCCAATTGAAGGAAGGTAATGTTGACTTCGGTGCTTGTGTTGACAAGCGACTCATTGCTCTACAGTACTAGCATCAAGCACATCATTACGTAGCATCAACAGATTAGTGTTCATCACGAACGCGGTTTTGCAGTCAGTGCAATGTTTATAAATGCGGAGTTGGCAGATGCCCATTTGATGTATGGATTAGCACGGGGCAATAGCCGTGGCGCGGTACGTTTGTATCGAGACAGATTTCCAGAACGAAGGTGTCCCGACAGGAAGACGTTCGAAGCAATTGATCGGCGTCTTAGGGAGCACGGAATATTCCAGCCTATGACTCGCGACTGGGGAAGACCTAAAACGACGAGGACACCTGCAATGGACGAGGCAATTCTTTGTGCAGTTGACGATAACCCTACTGTCAGCGTCAGAGAAGTTGCTACTGTACAAGGTAACGTTGACCACGTCACTGTATGGAGAGTGCTACGAGAGAACCAGTTGTTTCCGTACCATGTACAGCGTGTGCAGGCACTATCAGCAGCTGATTGGCCTTCAGGGGTACACTTCTGCGAATGGTTCATCCAACAATGTGTCAATCCTGATTTCAGTGCAACTGTTCTCTTTACGGATGAGGTTTCATTCCAACGTGATCAAATTGTAAATTTTCACAATCAACATGTGTGGGCTGACGAGAATCCGCACCCAATTGTGCAATCACGTCATCAACACAGATTTTTCTGTGAACGTTTGGGCATGCATTGTTAGTGATGTCTTGATTGGGCCCCATGTTCGTCCACCTACGCTCAATGGAGCACGTTATCATGATTTCATACGGGATACTCTATCTGTGCTGCTAGAACATGTGCCTTTACAAGTACGACACATGTGGTTCATGCACGATGGAGCTCCTGCACATTTCAGTCGAAGTGTTCGTACGCTTCTCAACAACAGATTCGGTGACCGATGGATTGGTAGAGGCGGACCAATTCCATTGCCTCCACGTTCTCCTGACCTCAACCCTCTTGACTTTCATTTATGGGGGCGTTTGAAAGCTCTTGTCTACGCACCCCCGGTACCAAATGTAGAGACTCTTCGTGCTCGTATTGTGGACGGCTGTGATACAATACGCCATTCTCCAGGGCTGCATCAGCGCATCAGGGATTCCATGCGACGGAGGGTGGATGCATGTATCCTCGCTAACGGAGGACATTTTGAACATTTCCTGTAACGAAGTGTTTGAAGTCGCGCTGGTACGTTCTGTTGCTGTGTGTTTCCATTCCATGATTAACGTGATTTGAAGACAAGTAATAAAATGAGCTCTAACATGGAAAGTAAGCGTTTCCGGACACATGTCCACGTAACATATTTTCTTTCTTTGTGTGTGAGGAATGTTTCCTGAACGTTTGGCCGTACCTTTTTGTAACACCCTGTATATATATATATATATATATATATATATATATATATATATATATATATATACGAGGGGCGTTCAGAAAGTAAGCTCCGATCGGTCGCGAAATGGAAACGACTATGAAAATCCGATAAAGCTTTGCACAGATGTGTTGGGTAGTGTCTCTAGTATAACCCCAGTTAACATCACGTCGCTCTTCTCATTTCTGAGCTCGCAGTGAGTGCGTAAAGATGTCTAGAAAATAGTGTCTGCCGCCAAGTACGAGAGCCTGATGAGAAATTTCGCCTGAAGCTATGCAGCTGACATTACATAACTGTCGTGCTGTTTCTTCTTCAAGACAATTCTCAGCCGCATTCTGCAGGGGCAATGAAGATGCTCCTGCATCGTTTTCAAATGGAAATGTGAGATTACCCACAATACAGTCCGCAATTGTCTCCCCCTGAGTTTCATCTCTGGTCACATGAACCGCTGTCTTTGAAGACAACATTTTGGCACAGACAACGAGGTGTAGGCCAGCGTGGAGAATTGGCGGAAAGCACTGGCGGCTGCCTTCTATGATGAGGCTATTGAAAAGTTGGTACAACGCTATGACAAAAGTCTAAGCCAGAACGGCGACTACGTAGAGAAGTAGCTGAAAGGTGTAGCTAATTGTTACAAGTAAAACATTTCTGATGTTCACTGTGGTTTAAATTTGGCAATCAATCGGAGCTTACTTTCTGAACAGGCCTCGTATATATATATATATATATGACATAATCGGGAATTAATGAGATTATTGAACTTACATATACAACACATAATAATCAGAAATCAGCAAGAGTAAGGGGTGAAGCTAGACGCTGCGTCAGGAAAGAGAAATTATTCAATAGGACTGTATCTGTGAGTGAGTTTTGTTCATATAAAGCGAACGATGGAGCCTGGTCAATGTTCTGGAGAATTTGAACTTCCTCTAGAATATTTAGGACGCAGCCCTTAATTGAAGGTGTAAAATACTGCAGTCTATGTTTACATCTGAGACAGAATGACTATTATTAGTCAAGAGGTTAATCAGGATTGATGCCGAACTGCAGAAATCTTGGTGTTCTGTGGAACATACATTAAAGTAGCGGTCGGTTTGTCCTATATAAACTCATGGGCAATCGCTACACTGAATCGGTTAGGTAACTTTTTGAGCAAACAGCTGTATTCTCTGAGCTCTTGTTTGTATCGTGCAGTTGTATTCAGTGAGTTCTTATTTCAAGCAGTTAAGTGAGATTTTACGTAAACTACGTACCTATAAACAACTACGTACCTATAAACAATAGCCGAGAAGTGTGTAATTTGTAAGTGTGATTATCATTGACTAATGTTGTCTTGGTGGTAAAGGGACTGGTATATGTGCCATCCTACTGCTGTTTGTCAGCATATCGTAAAGCTGTTTAACCATGTTCTGGTCACTTGTTGGTGAATTAATGGATAACCAGGAAGTTATTGCACTTCTCTCACCATTAATTTGCACTGGTAGATTACATAATATCTTCCATTCAGGAACTGCTGACACTTACAGAGAAGGCTGCACTATCCGGAACCACTTACCACACATCCGCGGTATGTCTTGCAAGGTGGATGTGAATATATCTCATGGAGTAAGACTGATCACGTTAAAATCTAGAACAGTAATCTGCTGAAATGCTTTGAATGAGTTTTGTTGAAATATCTGAAGTTCCCAAAGTCCTAGGTAACATGTTTCTGTTACAGAGGGAGCAAATTTAGGCCTGTGGTTCTCTTCAAATGCTTGAAGAACGCAGGCTTGGGTGAATAATGTAATACTCTCAAGCCGCGAAAAGCATTCCAGCTATTGATAACGGACAGAACAAAATCGACATTGTCGAAAACATATTTGTAGCATGCTACACTTGGGACAGGCTCTTTAATGTTGTACACAGTTGAAAGCAGCAGCTGTTGATCTTTATTATTTAAAGCTCATTTAACAACTGCAAATAAATGTTCAACTAATAAATTTAAAATAATAGACTCGGAAATCACTACTTCGCTTATAACAATTTTATATTTAAATCCATGACCGGTTTCGTCTAACGAATATCCATTATCATGTGCAACTACTGAAAACGAACAGGAGAAGTGAGCTAAAAAATAACCTTGAGATATCTGTATGCATAAAATGGAAAGAATAAGGACTTCCATTTATAATACTCTAACAGCGAGCCGGTCGCTGTGCCCGAGCGGTTATAGGGGCTTATGTGTGGGACTGCGCGACTGCTATGGTCGCAGGCTCGAAACTTGCCTCGGGCATGGATGTGTGTGATGTCCTCAGGTTAGTTAGGTATAAGTAGTTCTACGTTCTAGGCGACTGATGACCTCAGATGTGAAATCCCATTGTGCTCAGAGCCATTTGAACCATTTGAACTCTAACAGCGGTTGAGCTGGACAAGGTGAAAAATTGAGCAAGGATTACGAAGCAATGCCGTGATGACAACAATAAGAGGTTAGGTGAGGGCATGGCATAAGGATCAGAGCACCTACGTCGTGTAGGTAGACTAGGTAGGGCGTAGGCGACCAGCACACGCAAACGCAGACCGTGGAGTCGAGCTCGCAAAGGAAGTAGTTGACTCGGTAAACTTTGGTGTGACGGTATTATGGCTAACGATAGGGACGACAGAAAGTGAATGGTATGAGTCCAACTACCCTCGCCGTTCACATTTGAATCGACAACCTAAACTGCATAATATAAGAGTAATTACTATAAAGCGATATAAAACGCGAAGGCGAGTATAAAAGTATAATGATACAAATTTTAAAGAAATAGTGAACACATTAAAATTAAGAAACAAAACGAATAGATAATAGCCAAAAAATAAAAATGTAGTAGGTTGAAGAGACCTGTACAAGATGAAACCTAAATGAAAAATAAAATTCTTGCACTCAGCCCCAAGTTTCCGCCCTGCTCGTGATCCTGGCATCCGCCGCACCTCTACCACCACATTACCGCAACACTGCGCCTCCACGCCCTCTACATCCTCTCCAAATGGAACTTTAATCACTTTCCCTTACCCGACCATGAAATCTGCTCCGATATCTCGTCGTCCTACCAGATTTAATAGAAGCCACCCCGCCTCTCCCTTTCAGAACACCGCTCCCCTCTGTCCTCTCCACCCACATCCTAAGACTTGATGCGGTATGACATCCCTTTTCATTCATTCCTATCCCTCCTCTATACATCCACCCACACAAACCCACTCCTATGCACTTCATTTAAGTACTACGTTCTCATGATACCCTTCTCCCTGGCAGTCTACATCCACTCATCTCTTCACTCGTCTATGTACATGTTTTAATCAGTCAATGCATTAGCCTCTCAGTTCTACTTCAAGCAATTTACTGTTTTACTACATTCGTGGGCGACATTCATTTTTGATCCATCCGTGCCAACGTTTTATATTTTAACTAATGCATCAGACGATCTGTGCTTTATCTTACAAAACGTTTATTTTCGTCAACGTCCTGTTGTTATCAACCAAGCATTATTGATGTACTCATTCAGCAAATGCTGTCGAAAAGCTCACTTAACAACAATTGCCCAATTACTCCATGACACACTGAAAAAGACAACTTTGGAAAAATTTACTGTAAGATCCCTTTCGTAGGTTCTGTATTGGATACATTTGATCAATGCCTTCGGAAAACAGGCATTATATCCGCCTTCTGTGTCCCCAATTAAGCCCTATACCGACTGAAAAACCACGAAAATAGAGAATACAATCTCTACAGTCAATCCGGTTCCTATCGGATTCAATGTAGCGATTGCCCATCAGTGAACATAGGCCAAACAGGTCGCTCCCTTAATACACATTTCAGAGAACGCCATGGCCTCAGATAACCAAAATCATCGCTGACTAATCACTTGAAAAATAATACTCATTTTGTCTCAGATATAAACATAGATTGCAGTATTTTACATCTACTTTAAGGGCCGCGTTTTAAATATTCTAGAGGACATCTAAATTTCGCACAGCCTTCACTAGTATCCGTTGTTCACTTTGATCACAAACCTTTCTAAAGCACACAGCCCTATTGAATAACTTCTTTCTTGAAGCAGCGTCTAGCTTCACCCCTTCCTCTTTACGGTTTATGATAATTATTCTTTGTATATGTGCTATCAACAGTCTTATTACTTTCCGGTTATGGTGCATTATTCGAAATTTTCTATATATGAACCTTCTAACTAGCAAATGTTTATTACTTACAGCAAAAAATTTGCTGTTCGATTAGTTTTTATTCTGCACACTTTTAAGAATTCTACTTGCAGTAGGATTCTGCACAGTTTTAATGGTTTAATTCTAATTATTGCATATACTGAAATTCTATTCAGTTTACAGCCACTGAATAGCATGTACCTATGTCAAGAATTATATTTTATTTTATTTGTCCTTAGCCGTGTTGCGGCTCGTGTTGGTGCTGTTGTTGGTTTCCGTCCTCTGTTGGAGACCAGACTGTATCGTTTAGTTGACATGGTTGCGGTTGTTTGTCTTCTTCTTGTGTTGACTGGCGCCACTTGGTTTCGCAAGCGTTGCCTGTCCGCTACTGGCAGCAACGGCGTTATTGATGTGTAGTAACTGTGGGCCTATCTTTGGGGTGACGTCGTTGTTTCTCCGGGTCGGGTGAGTGAGCGGTTCGGTTGGGGACTCTGGAGAAGCCAAGAGGGCAGTGCGAGAACACTCCAGGACCACTGGCGGCACGCATGCACTGCCAGATAGAAGGACTGTGGTCGCGAGGGTACACTACCTAGTTGTCAACCGGATCCAACAAGCTTTAAATTGAGTGGATTTTAATCCTAGCAGTGAAACTTCCACCATTGTGAGATCTTGCGATCCTCCAGTGACTTGGGTTCTTGTTGTTGCTCGCAGTGTCGCCGAAACGAAGAGCAGCGAGTGGAATGCTTGGGGAAGGCGGATCTAATTAGCTTTCCTCGACTTCTCGTTACTAATTGCTGCATTCTATGTATTACTATTTGTTAGGTTCAACCAGCGGTATGTTTCCTGTCTGGTGGCCGCTAACACCCCAGTGACCTGCGATGAAGGTTAGTGTATGTAACAGCAGTGTACGTTTCCTCGCCTTGCCGCTGCTGTCCGGTAAGGCGCGTATTTTGACAGTTTACTTGATTTTTAGGTCGGTTTGTGTTTCTTCTACTCTGGCAGTAGTTGTTCCTTTCTTCTTTCGGTCGCTCAAAACACAGCATTCTGAGGACGTAGTGCTGACCACCGGTTCCGGCTTTGGCTTGGTGTTCCATCGTTGCATTGGTTATCGGACGTTAGGTAGGTTCAGCAGATTATCATTAGTCATTCTTTAGACTGCCACTAGTCTGAGTTACCATCTTGTGAGGTGAATGCAACTCTTGGTTGCCTTTCTCGTCGTTCGAGAAAGTGTTTTTGGCCTGGAGAACCGTATGTGACTACCTATTGTCTTTTATTAGCGCATTATTATTTTATTATTGTATTACCAAGTTAACATAATTTGTCTTACCTGTTTGGTGATCAGTTGCTTGTCCTTTTAAATTAACCTTGTTATTATATTTGCTGGTTTATTTTATGTTTATAATTTTTTAAAGTCTAATTGCCGTTCTTGGCGTTACAGCAAGTTTAAACGGTTGTGCTATCAAGTTTACTATCATTTTGTCTCACTTGTTTGGTGATCAGTTGCCTGTCTATTAAATTAACTTTTGCTATGGCGTTGCTGTTTGAAATTACGTTTGTTAAATTTTTTAAATAAATGCCATTCTTGGCGTTAAAAGCCTTCAGCCGTGACTGTCGCTACTCGTCTTAAAATTCTAATGTGTCAATTGTATGTTAGCAGTTAACCTTTAAGACCTTGGTGATTTGTTTCCTATGTTTAATAACTGTGGTTTGTAAGTTGCAACTAGTTAAACACTTCTTAATTTATTGCCATTAAGGCCTCCAGCCGTGAAACAATTTTTAAATTATTGGCATTACTTTAATTTGTTGTCGATTTTAAAAGAATTGTGTGTGATTAAAAGAAGAGCCAAACAATATTAACTGATTACGGCCCCGTCCACAATCGAAACCGAATCCTGCCTTCCTTGACCAACAGGTTCCTTTATTTTTATTTCATCCCTCATCCCACAAACGGGTAAGGGGGGTGGGGGTGATTTCCAGAGGATACAACAATTTGCCGCTCTTCAGCCACATGAGAGTAAAATTATACATACAGGGTGAGTCACCTAACGTTACCGCTGGATATATTTCGTAAACCACATCCAATACTGACGAATCGATTCCACAGACCGAACGTGAGGAGAGGGGCTAGTGTAATTGGTTAATACAAACCATAAAAAAATGAACGGAACTATGTTTATAACACAAACATACGTTTTTTTAAATGGAATCCCGTTAGTTTTGTTAGCACATCTGAACATATAAAGAAATAAGCAATCAGTGCCGTTTGTTGCATTGTAAAATGTTAATTACATCAGGAGATATTGTAACCTAAAGTTGACGCTTGAGTACCACTCCTCAGCTGTTCGATGGTGTGTATCGGACAGCACCGAATTACGCAGGGATCCAAAGCGAACGGTGATGGACCTTAGGTACAGAAGAGACTGGAACAGCACATTACGTCCACATGCTAACACCTTTTTATTGGTCTTTTTCACTGACGCACATGTACATTACCATGAGGGGTGAGGTACACGTTCGACGGGCGTTTCATAGGACGTGGAGGACGCATAAATTGGCCAGCCCGTTCTCCTGATCTTACACCTCTAGACTTCTTTCTGTGGGGTACGTTAAAGGAGAATGTGTACCGTGATGTGCCTACAACCCCAGTGGATATGAAACAACGTATTGTGGCAGCCTGCGGCGACATTACACCAGATGTACTGCGGCGTGTACGACATTCATTACGCCAGAGATTGCATTTGTGTGCAGCAAATGATGGCCACCACATTGAACATCTATTGGCCTGACATGTTGGGACACACTCTATTCCACTCCGTAATTGAAAACGGAAACCACGTGTGTACGTGTACCTCACTCCTCATGGTAATGTACATGTGCGTCAGTGAAAAAGACCAATAAAAAGGTGTTAGCATGTGGACGTAATGTGCTGTTCCAGTCTCTTCTGTACCTAAGGCCCATCACCGTTCCCTTTGGATCCCTACGTAATTCGGTGCTCTCCGATACACACGATCGAACAGCGGAGGAGTGGTACTCAAGCGCCAACTTTAGGTTACAATATCGCCGGATGTAATTAACATTTTACAATGCAACAAACGGCACTGATTACGTATTTGTTTATATGTTCAGATGTGCTAACAAAACTGACGGGGTTCCATTTACAAAAACGTAGGTTTGTGTTAAAAGACATACTTCCGTGCATTTTTTTATGGTTTGTATTAACCAATTACACTAGCCCCTCTCCTCAAGTTCGGTCTGTGGAATCAATTCGCCAGTATTTGATGTTTACGAAATATATCCAGCGATTATGTTAGGTGACTCACCCTCTATATATATATATATATATATATATATATATATATATATACAAGCAGGACACAGTCGTTGACAAAAAGAAAAGTTTTGTACAACAAAAAGACAGATCGGCAGTTGCTAAAGTGAAAATTTAGAAGCTTGATCCAGTGATTAATTAAAATACAGACACAGATCAACGGAAAATGAGTGTCGCATGTCGCATACGAATGTATAAAACAGATAGACAATGGTATAAAGTAAAACGGAAAGTCGATGTTTTGACTGATTAAAAGAGATACATAAATGTGTGAAGAGATCAGTGAATGTAGACTGCCAGAGAGAAGGGCATTATTCGTGACGTGTCGCAAAAGCCGTCAGGCGCCGACGCTACACTGCGACACTTCGCCGTCCGGCTGGTTGCCAGTTCAGCCCCTGCGACTATTTGATATTCCGGCTCCTCCATCTGCGGCGCGCCCTGCAGAGGGCCTTCGCGCACACTAGACTGAAGCACAGACCACGTGTACATCAGCGAGAGAGATCACTCCTGCCACGAAAGTTTTGCTGCATCCGTCAATGTGACGTGTAGGCAATCAGGCGGAAGTGTACCTCCGCATGCGGGTGTTTAGGAGAGCGCCCGCACCGATCGTAGCAGTTACGACGCAGCCAGCCAAGAGAGGAAGTCTGCCCTGGACGCAGGGCCACCGCAACCGCACGCCGTCTTCACCTTCAAGACACCTCGGCACGTGCTCGCGGGCTTGTTGGTATTATGTCACACTCATTTGGCAAGACTGCAGAAAGTGAGAATTCGTACAAATCGTAACTAACGTGTTAGTCTGTTCCAGTGTCTCCGACCAAGAAGAGCGAACACATATATCTTTGGTAGTCAAAGCATTGGGGAACGACTCTGACTGTAGGAGCTTTTGCCGGTGTAAGTGGTCACCAACACACCGGTCGGCGAAGATGAAGCATGAAGATCTATTAGTAAGTGCCGGATCAACTGCCCCTGTAACTAGAGAGGCCAGAGACATACCCATAACCACACGCCGCCAAAGCCCTCTCGACAACATGTCTTTAGGCCACCGCCACTGAACGTCAGTTTACTCGCAGAGTGGGTTTAGTTCGTCACAGGCTACGACAGTACATAGCGACCAGACTAACGACTATAGCGGGACTAGTTTACCTCAACCAGAATTGTACTTTACTAGCAGTGAGAAACTAAAGTTTGGAATTACAAGATTGCCGATATGGACTTAACATCAGTCTGCAAGAGTTATAATACTTATGATCCTGTACCACAAACCATGGACTCTATTCAAATTAAGTAACAGCTTCCAGTTCATGTAAATGAAGAACCATATTATTCCACGTGTGCATTTGTGCTGTAGAAAGAGAATACCGGCCACCCATAACAACATCCTCTCCCTTGCTTCCTCGTGGTACAAGATTCTACAGAGCTTTCATTGTATTGTGCCCTCAACCGAGACTTGTATTCCTAATACTTACTTTCAGTTGTGAACTTATTTTCCTGTTGGGAACAAGAGACAAAATTTGTTACTTGTTTGTGACGATCAACGAAGACCATTTGTATTCTTGAATACAGAGGATGAACTACATGCTCCTATGTTTCTTGCAGAAGTGGATGATTCAATGGGAGCCTTGCGTTTAAAGACAGTGAACAGGAGAGTATTTGTGTGGGTGAACGTTTGGAGATGGAGCTGGAGGAAGAACGAAGAGGGATGCAGTTCTGTACCAAGCCTTAAGAATGAGGGTGGAGAGCAATGGGGCCCAGACAGGGGAAGGCGGCGTGAGTTCTTTTTGACCTGGTAGGACGGCGCTATGTCAGGGCAGATTACTTGTTCGGGTAAGCGAAGGCGGTTAAAGTTCCATTGGGAGACGGTCCGGAGGTTGTGGAGGTGTAATAGAGGGGAAATGTGGTGGTAGAGGCGCGCCGAGCACCATGATTAGTGAGACGAGAGGAAACTGCAGGCTATGTGCGAGAATTTCAATGTTCATTTAGGCTTTGTTCTGAACAAGTCCCTTTAAGTTACTTGATTTTTTTTGTGGTTGTCATCTACTTGTTTTGTTTCCTTATTTTAATAAGTTCACTAATCCTTTACAGTTAGTCTCATTATCATTTGCTGCGCCCATATCGCTCTATAGTAATTTCTCTCTTATCTCTTGCATTCAAGATTGTCGACTTAAATGTTAACGGCGGGGCTAGTCGGCTACATATCATTCACTTCCTGTCCTGACCCAGGGCAGAGGAATAGGTCCGGTGCTTTCAATGATTTACATAAACGATCTGGTTGATGGTACTGACAGCGGCATTAGACTGTTTGCCGATGATGCTGTAGTCTACAGGAAAGTAGTATCACACGAAAGTTATGAACAAATCAATGAGGATTTGAAGAAAATAAATGCATGCTGTAATGACTGGCAAGTATCTCTCAATATTAGTAAGTGTAACCTATGCGTATAACAAGGCGAAAATCCCCATTAATGTACGAGAACTATATAAGCGGTAACATCCGACAAGTATCTGGGTGTGACTATTCGAAATGATCTCAAATGGAATGATCAGATTACACAAGTAGCGGGATTACACAAGTAACGGGCAAGGCAAACTCTAGATTGCAGTTTATTGGTAGAATCCTGAAGCGATGTAGTCCTTCAACAAAGGAATCCCTTACAATACGTTAGTTCGTCCAGTCGTAGAGTATCGTTCGTCAGTATCGGATCTTTACCACTGGGGTAAAGGTTGAGAATGTCGAAAGAAGAACGGCATGATTCGTGACTGCTACATTTAGCCATCGCGAGAGCGTAACAAATATCACAGAAAGTTTGAAGTGGGACACACTTGCAGATAGACGACGCGCTAAACGGAAGGGGCTGCTCACTAAATTCCGAAATCTTCGCCGAGGATGTAGAGCATATAGTATTACCACCAACTTTCAAATCGTGCAATGATCACCATGTCTATTATAATTATCTGGGCTGTTATGCCGTGATCGGTTGATGAATTCTGTGAAGATTCCCAACGTTTCGTCTCCGACTGCAGGAGACATCTTCAAGGGGGTCCGTAGGTCGATGGAAGGTTCAACGCACCCACTTGGTCGCTACTGACTGGAGTCAGTTGTACATTACTCCAGTCAGTAGTGAGCCAATGGGTGTGTTGGACCTTCCATCGACCTACGGACCCCCTTGAAGATGTCTGCTGCAGTCGGAGACGAAACGTTGGGAATCGACACAGAATTCATCAACCGACCACGGCATAACAGCCCGGATAATTATAATGGACATAATATTTCCGGCCGTGAAAGTCTACATTTTAGTAACAATGATCACCATTCAAAGATAAGGGAAATTAGAGTTCGTACTGAGGCGTTCAGACAGTCGTTTTCCCTCGCGCGATCCGCGAGTGGAACAGAGGGGGGAAAATATAACTTTGTCGCGAATCGTGCCCTCCGCCACACTCCGCTTGGTGGCTAGCGGAGTATATATGTAGATGTAGATGTAGACCATAGTATCGTCACACCAAAGTTTACCAACTTACCTCCTTTGTGAGCACCACTCCGTGGCCTGCGCTTGAAAAAGGCGGTCGCTTGCGCCCTGCCAAGTCCTGCGGCCCTCAGGGTCACAACACACGACGCAGGTGCTCTGGTCCTTATACCATGCCTCTTAACCTCACCTCTATTTCTCAGTTGTCATCACGGTATTGTGTCGTATTCCTTACTTATTTTTTCGCCTTATACAGCTCGACAGCTCTTAGAATTTTATAAATGTAAGTCCTTATTCGTTTCCTTTTATGCATACAAGCCTGTGCAAAGATTGTTTTTTAGTGCACTTCTCTTGTTTTCGGTAGTTGAACATCATGACGGACGCTTGTCAGCTTGAAACCGTTCGTGAATTTAAAAATAAAAGTTTTCAGTTGTTAAATGAGCTTTATGTAAAGAAGATCAACAGCCGGTGCTTTCAACCATCTACCACACTAAAGGGGATGTCTCAAGTGTTCCATCTTGCAAATACGTATTTGACAATGGCGATTTCGTTCTGTCCGTTATCTATGGCTGGAATTCTCACACCTTGAGAGTGTTAAATTATTGACCCCAGCTTCGGCTCTCTCTACATCTGAAGAAATCCAGAGGCCAAAATTGGCTCATTCTGTAAAGAAATAGGTTACCTATGTCTTACGGAGCAAGCAGTGCACCTCAGCACATTATGTTCTACGTGTAAACATGATTAATCTTAATCCGTGAGACATATTCACATATACCTTGCCAGATTGGATTGGACTGTTTGGGGGAAGAGACCAAACAGCAAGGTCATCGGTCTCATCGGATTAAGGAAGGACAGGGAAGGAAGTCGGCCGTGCCCTTTCAAAGGAACCATACCGGCATTCGCCAGGAGCGATTTAGGGAAATCACGGAAAACCTAAATGAGGATAGCCGGACGCGGGATTGAACCGTCGTACTCCCGCCTTGTAAGAGATCCTGCGGATGCGTGGTAAGTGGCTCCAGTCAATGCAGCCTTCTGTGCTAGTGTCAGCAGTTCCTGAGTGATAGAGATTTATTTAGTCTTCCATTAACATAGTCAATGGTGAGATCAGTGCAGTAACTTTTTGATCATTCATTAATTCACAACCAAGTGGCCAGAAAATGGTTACACACCGTGACGATATGCTGACAAAGACAGACAACAGTACGACGACACATACACCAGTGCCTTTACTACCAAGACTGCATTGGCCACTGGTAAATCACACTTAGAAATTACACACTTCGCGGTCATTGTTCATAAGAATATGGATTCCGTAAAATCTAACTTAATTTATGGAAACGAGTACTCATTGAAACAGCACGATATAAACACGAGCTCACTGCAGGGATTTTGTCTAGTCATGCGAGAGAACGAGACAGGATATGCTGGGGAGATAGTCTATTGGTAAACCGAAAAGCGAGCAACATTCGTAATGGGTCAGGTTGCCTTTAACAGGGAGAACGTTACAGGTGCCGTACAGGACAGTAATAATGTGTATCCCTATAGCGTTGTAGAACAGTGCGCAAACATTTACGTAGAATCTGCCCATATGATTTTCTCCACTTTGTATTATTAGCTACTAATGCCTTTACTGAACGTAGCGGTAACACACTTTTAGGAAACTAGGCATCCCCCCCCCCTCCCCAATCGGTAGTGTCTCCGCAGTAGACCATATCACCAGGCACAGGTTCGTGACTCAGACAATTCTACTCAAGCAGATTCCAGACCGAATGTTCCCAATAGCACCGCAAAAGGGCTTGTGGTGTGCAGACGTCAATGGTAGTCGGTGCAGGGGGCACTGTTATCTTTAACCTCTTTCTGTAAGCCGCCTGTTAATGGTCTCTGTTTTCACTGACGCACAGCTAGCATGTCGATCTACGATGATGATGTGATGATGAATCCACGGCTTTGAGTACCTTTCTGACGATTGCTCAGTCTTCATGTTCTGTCTTCTCTGTAAGTCGACCGCTTTCTTCTTGACGCTGTGTTCGGCCATGGTTCACACATTCCTGCCAAGATTTTTGAATAGTAGCATCGCTCCTATTCAAATGTCGAGTGATTCGCTGATTACTGCAACTGGCTTCCTTGCGCCCAACTACACGTCCTCTCTCAAATGGTCTCGGGCATGGATGTGTGTGATGTCCCTAGGTTAGTTAGGCTGAAGTAGTTCTAAGTTCTAGGGGACTGATGACCACAGAAGTTAAGTACCATAGTGCTCAGAGCCACTTGAAAAAATGGTTCAAATGGCTCTGAGCACTATGGGACTTAACATCTTACGTCATCAGAACCCTAGAACTTATAACTACTTAAACGTAACTAACCTAAGGACATCACACACATCCATGCCCGAGGCAGGATTCGAACGTACGACCGTAGCAGTCCCGCGGTTCCGGACTGCAGCGCCTAGAACCGCACGGCCACCGCGGCCGGCAGAGCCATTTGAACCATTTTGAACTGAATAACCTACATTTTCCGAAGTCCTCGTTTTCCTTTTCGATGTTACAATATTTTCACCAATAAAACACACCTATGAGCCACAGACACGGTGTCTGTAGGTTCTGTTTGAAATTTCTTTAAATTTGAGTCACCTCTACAACAATACCGACACTACTAGTTAGGATCTGCAGGTTTAACGATGATAATTCTGGGATATGAGCAACTCTGCGCTTGAGATAGCAGTGAACAATAGCTATTATCATCAAAATTACGCAGGGAGCTGATGTGGTAGTTCCTAAGGTGATGCATTGTTGAAGATATTCAGTACCATGATCGAACAGGTGTTTCATGGACACTCAGTAATTTTGTGCGGCCATCATCCGATCCAGGGAGATGAGAAATGTCGGGTCTAGGACGTCATTTATCGAGGATAGGTTTTCCATAGGCAGGATCTGGAACAGAAACGATAGTTGTTAGCTGAACGAGTATATGTTGTTCCGTGTGTGGTATAAATCAGTAGGCGATGTTTGGTTTGTGATTCTGCTGATGGCGACAGGTAACTGGAATGCAGGTCCTAAAAGTCAAATCAGGTGCCATTATCAACAGCCTTTGCTCCTGCAGTTCAAGTTGCTCTGCGCCACCGAAATGACCTTGTTCGTAGTAGACGCAGACGGTAGCTATTGAATTTCCCACTGCTAATAGCCAGTGTAACACTATATTTTAATAGAACTCCATTTTATTTGCAATTACCTCCACTGTGCACTCTTTCGCACTCTTCTCTGAACAAAACAAGGTGAATTCATATGTCACAGCGACTGTGCATATATCCGACTTGTGGGGCAGACAATGACTCGTCCAGTTCGGCATCACAATATTTGCATGTAGGAGAGTAGGGCACGGTCCCTCATCACCTAAAATGATTAAATTGACATGGCAAACACCCATTATAAAGAATGTTGAAGCTAACACCAAAAACTAGCTCACTTTCCCACACCCACTCGCACTTACTGGGAACCTGCTTCCTTTTACAAGTCTGCATAACTGCTTCTGCACAAACCACGGGCTTAACACGACAGTCAAAGTAGGGCACATCGAAACACCTTTGGTTTCTAAAAGTTGACTTAAACACCATGTAGTTCCACTATCACCGCAACCTTACAAATAATAATTCCACGTGATTGTACTTTGAACGTATTACCAGAATCAAGTGTCTCCTTTATGCTCACTCATGAGCGCCTTTTATAAAAGCAACACATCATGTGATCTCGTACTTCAACATAACCATTAATATAAACACACATGTTCTTAATAACTAATACGAAAACCCACAAAATTCACAGATATGTTGCGTGCTCGAATATCTCACAACGCCGCGTCATGACCTTACAGCATATCGATTTGTCAGAGTAATCACACGTGCATACTGCTTCGCTTGCTTTCCTTACTTTCCTTCTGTTTTCTCCCAACAATTCCTCCCTTCGGAAGTAGCTGCTGGCAATAGAGGCAATATTCCCTGGGTGACCCTAAACAAACAAATCCATCCTGCTAGCATAACTGTGATGCAAATAAGCAGCTGCAGTTTGACGTTAATCAGAGGTTTCATATCGACTGCCTGATAAGGTCCTTGGTATAGGGCCTATATATTCATCTTTTTGAATTGGTGATAAATAATTTTTAACCTTGTGTTAAAACTGAAAGTGGGGATGTACCTTCTCCAGCGTGAAGTTTGCATAATCCATTCGGGGAGGGCGTCTCCTGCAGATTAGTTATAGGCTGCCCCTATATACGCTACAGGCCATCGTAATAACAACGGTAACCACTCACATAACCCACTATTTTATCGATCGGTCTGTATACGCTCTCAATCCTCCCATTAGCCCGCAGGTAAAGCACACTAGTCTGTAATTTCTTAATGTGTAATGGTTAGTACAACTACTTCATTAACACAGACATGGAATTACTACCTTGGTCAGTTATTACGGCATCTGGAGTTCCAAACTTTAATGTCCCCTGATTAACCACTAGCTACTGATTTGGCACAACGATCAAGAACAAAAAACACGAGAAACAATCAATACCAGTTAACATATAGTGATTGCCTGCTGGTGTCTCTGCAAAGGCACCAAAAATTTCCATACTACTAATTCAACCGATCAGTCTGCCTCAGATAACTGTTGTAATGGAACTCGTTCTGTGTGCACAAGGGATTTGTCTTTACGTATTAACTACATCTACCTTATTCATCCTCCACCAATAATTTTCTTCAGTGTGGTGCTCCATGCCTTGTCAGCCACTGTGTCTTACCAAAACAGAATCATCATGAATCTGCCTCAGTACCAACTATGCACCGATCATAACTATTTGTTTCTACAGTATCCAGTAATCAGTGCTGAGTGGCATCTAGTCTGTGAACTGCTGACATTCCACGCCAATGGATTGAATTTTGCACCGTTCTTCCACATTTACCCCAATATAGCCTAAGGCTCTTACTCTATGACTTTCCAGCCGCCACACCATGAGTTTTCCCTGAAGGATGTGCAATCTCAAAATCAAAAGCTCAGGTATTTGAGCAACCAGTTGGATCTTCAAGCGATTTAAACGCTATGTGATCTATAATTACCTTAAAACATGGTCCATGCAAGAAACAACCAAAATAGGTGATTCCATAGATTAACATAAGCATTTTCATTTCTGTAGCTGAATAATTTTTCTCCATCTTATTGAGCTGTTTAAAGGCATAAACTGTAGGTTCGTCTGTTCTGCCCGTTCCTTCTAGCAGTACACGCGTTAGGGTGCGGTTGCTGACATCAAACGATAGTATAATATGCAACTGGTAGCCTGGAAAAGCGCATATGGGACTATTGGTCAAAAATACTTTAATTGCACAAAGACTGCTTCACAAACTGGTGTCCAACGTAATTTCACTCCTTTCTCCGGTATATGTACAAATAGTCTTGCTACTTCAGTGCATCTGGGAATGAGTTTTCAGTAATAATGGACGAAGTCTAAAAGCGACTAGTGTTTCTTTTTCTGTATTGGATGTAGGGAGGTCCTCCAGGGCTTGTACAAGTCGGGGATCGGTTCGATCACCATCCTAGTCTAGAATATGACTTAATATAGGACCTCCTTCAATGTGAAATGATATTTTTCTTAACTAAGGGTCAGTCGTACCCCACACAACTGATCAAAAACATTTCGTAAATGCACTATTTGCTTTTTGATGTCGTTGGAAAATGCAATGACATTATTCAGGTTTCGGCTTTAGGTCCTTAGTACCCTATCCAACAGGTGTCGGAAAGTAGTTGGTGCATTTTTCGAACCGAATGGCTCCCCATGGTACTGAGACCAATGAAATCATGAACGCTATCCTCCAGTGTTACTTATAACTGGTGGCGCCCACTTTGAAAATCTATTACTGGAAAACTAACAGCCCTGCCACAGTGTCCAAGGTCTCTGTACTGTTAGGCACTGGGTAAGCATCCGTGACTCTCTGTTGATTTAAAAATCTGTAGTCATAGCGAAACCTATAAGCTTTTCTGCCATCAAGGGATTTTTTTGGAATGATGACTTTTGGTGGTCCACAATGACCAACACTCCCTACCATAATTCGGTCAATGATCTGATGATTAATAAATTCTTCCATCACTGCTTGTCGATTGTGCAGAACCCAGTAGAATTTTTTTATGTAAAGGCAGTTTCTTTCCAGAAGGAATATTATGCTGCATTAGGCGCACAGTTACAAATAGTCCAAGGTGGTTAAAAAGTTCCAGATATTCCCTTTATGTCCTACCTAGCATATCTTTCCACATGCGACTCCTTCCTCCTTAGGGAAGATAAACTGACAAATTGTCCTAACTAAGAAAGTTCTCCATTAACATCTCTATTGAAATCATAATCCTCAAACAGCTCTAAAGAGGTGTGCCATAACCCGATTTTCCAGAAAGTTCGCTCAATAGAAGAGGAGTCAAAATACGCGGAACCGTGTCTCGGGGTGTGTATTGATACTTGACTGTTTCTGAGAAAACGACGGGCAAAGTTTTCGACGTACTTTAGATGCCTTTTAGCGTGCGAGTGTCTTAGCCGAAATAGTGGCACATTGGCTAGCGTCGTCGTGTCTCACTTTTTGCTCGCCATCTCCGAAAGCTGATTACTTTTGTATTTATTCAACTTAATTTTATTTTTAATTTATCTACCCATGTTCGTAGATGGTTACAACATGAATGTTTCTTGCCAAGTCAGGAATACAAGGGCGTTATATTAATTGTAAAATTACAGTTGCTGAAGATTTCACGCATTGGCAGTAATTCCGCGGCAGACCGCACATAACAGATCAGTTTATCGACAATTGGCGCTTTGAATTGATTATGCGTTAAGGTGCCTTACAGGAGCTGCACCGAAAACAATTTCACATAACTTTCTCATTCATTAGTGGTTCTTTGAATTCTTAAATCACTTATCAGACGAATTTCCTCGGTAGTCGAATAAGGACACCTTATTTCATTACACAGCGGAAAACAATCGTGCAGTAGTCTTCTACGGACATGTATAGAAAATTGAAAAACGAAAATAAAAACGATAATCGGGTTTCCAATACGAGGCGCAGAAATGTGAAACAGCGACGCTAGCCACTGTGCCACCGCTTCGGCTGAACCATTTGCGTATAGACTCGATACAAGGCGCAGGAAGTGCCTCGAAAACATTGACCGCCATTTTGTCAGAAACGGTCGAGTACCTAAGGCTAAGCTCCTTTTCCACCAAGCAAAGTTTCTGGGAAATCGGGGTATGACTCTTGCCGTGTTCTCTTCGTAAATGTTCACCACATGATAGCATAACTTTTTCCGAACTAATATTTTCTACACTGACAGTCACTATCAAGCTTCTATAAACATAGGAAAAAAAGCGTCGTATAAAATGTTGCTCCCGTTTCGCTTTTTGGCAAGGGCTCAGACACACATGAAGAATGAATTGGCAGATCAGCTTCTACTCGTATATGCGCACAGATCATTTTCCTCGTAGCTTTCGCTATTATGCCTGGCGAAGTGAGTATAGCGGATATTGTTCACAGCTCAGTGTGCTTCCACAACATCTGGGACGTGCTTTGAAACAGATTGGTTCTTTCAGCAGTATGGAATGATGCCCCATCCAGCTCCACTCTGCATTGATCGACTTGTTGATCGACTTTTAGGTCATGTTTAATCAGAAAATCATCATCATTACATATTGTATAAACGGGCTTTTGAGGCCTATAGCAAAAGAACAACAGGGAAGAAAACATTACAGAAACAAAAACCCCAATAAAAGGAATGTCTGTCAATCACAAGAGAGGAGGTATTTGCTGCAGATGGCACGCCATTTTTTTGTCTCTAGCATCATTCCCCAAGGCCGCAGGTTCCACTTCTTGAAGAATCGTCTTCACTCGATCCTTCCATCACGTTCTTGAGCGTCCTCTCGGGCGGTTATCCGTGGGTTGAGAGTGGATGACTCTCTTAGGAAGGGATCCTTCCACTCGTAAGATGTGACCAGACCATTTTAGTCGCCTCTGTCCCAACATTCGTCCAATGTGCGGCTTTCCAAACCTCTGGTACAGGTCTTCTTTCTTTCTTCTTTCCCACTTACCTTCCATGTTATTTTAGATGGGTCCATAGAACTAACGAACTACCTTTCTTTGAAACGCACAAATTGAAACTTCTGTCATTGCTGATGTCGCCTAAGTTTCACAACCGTATAAAAGTACTGGCGTCACCAGTGTCGTGTACAAACGGACTTGCTTCTTCTGAGATATCAGACGAGATTTAAAAAGACTCTTCCGACCACAGAACACGTGATTAGCACTTGTTATGCGTCGATGTACTTCTTTCGTCATGTGCTTCAACTCTTCATCTCGTTCGAAGGTATGCCCGTCTACAGCAGTGGAAGGAGGGAGAACTGGACGACGAGGTACTCCAAGGTGTTTAGTTTTTTCCTCGTTCACCTCCAGCCAAATTTACTTTGCATTTTGGAGGAATCGGGAAGAGTCAGCACACATGTGTTCTAGAGTGTCGCCAAGTATCACAACATCGTCAGCAAATGCCAGAATTGTGTCTGCTGTCACCATCAACATTTCTCTGGTTCGGCAAGTGTCACAGCTTACTTTTTCCAAGGCCAAGTTGAATAATATTGGCGCCAATGGATCTCCTTGTCTCAATCCGATTTGGATTGTCAAAAGTGGTCCCAAACTGTACTTTAGAACTTGACTGGGAGTAGCAAGCTACAGTTGGATGTATTTCGATGGGATGCCAAGTTCCTCTAACGTTTCCCATAATGTGACGCGGTCTGTGCTATAATAAGCTTGCCTAAAATCTATGAAAATTAGGTGTGGTTCCCGATTGAACTCATAGCAGCTGCCTCAAAGTAAATATGTGGTCAGTGGTAGACCGTCCAGGGATGAAACCACATCGATATGTGCCTGCAAATCCTCACGCCAAAGGTTTCATTCGATTTAGCAGCAGAGTTTTAAAGATTTTGTATCCAATTTCCAGAGGTGAAATTCCTCAGTAGTTGGATACTTGGATAGCATCACCCTTCTTGAAGATGGGATATATAATTGCTCCCTTCCATTCTGCAGGAATTATATTTGCTGCCCAGGTGGTGGATATTAATCGTTTAAATGTGTCAATCAGAGGTTGTCCTCCTAAGCGAAGCATCTCACCTGTGATACTACTATCTCCTTGGGGGCCTAGTTGTTCTTGAGTAGTTTTAGGGCAACACTGATTTCTTTCTATGATGTTTCAGGGACTTCTACTCTATCAAAACGTGCTCCCGTCAGGAAACACAGCCCAAATATGTTGTTGTTGGTTGTGCCCACATTAGAGAGAACTTGTACAGTGGTCATATCACTCTATGTCCTGTTAATGTAGGGTGCGGACCTTAGCCTCAGTCCACACCCATGTGTCCACCGGCATTTCCTTTCGAAGAGTCCTACGTACTTACTTCCTTGATACTGTGGCTTCTCACAGTACTGCTGAATGTGACCTCCTCACTAAAGACTACTTTTCTCTCATTCGAATTGGTCACCACGTCAATATCAGATAAAGCTGCCATACGTTATACCGTTTCGATCCAGGTTTCCAGGAATTACGTGGGTGCTTTACATGGCATTGCACCTGGGAGACCCCACAAAGCGTCCTCTGCACCGTTTTCTGCAAAATGAAATTATTAGCTCTGTCAGTATCAGTTAAGTCATACATATTTATACTGAACATCCTGATACCGTCTGCTCGTATATAGCTTTCTACTGATGCACTTTGTTTTTCAAGCACGCCATTAAGCTGTTCCTAATAATATCTGGATGTATTTTCCTTTTTGTAACTCTCTACTAACCGTATCTGTAAGTCCTCAAAGGGCTGTGCGTCCTGTAACTACTCATTAAGTATCCCAAACGCCCGAGCATCCGTTGCTAATTTTAACTGAGCTACTCTTAATAAGTGCTCGTCAATACAGTTCCCTAACTACGTTGTTGTACGTAAATTACTAAAAAAAAATATCTTGTGCTGGTTTACCAGAATGTGGAGCTACCAAAGAGTTATTATGGGTACATTTGTGTATATTATGTTATGGTTATGTTTATGTGTTTATGAAATACCAAAGTATTGCTTGAAGAAATTTTCTGTTGGTAACAGATCAAATGACATTTCGGGTGCAATTTTCATGTACAGAGTTGTAATGGTAGTGGAAACCTGGCTATTTCTAGTGCGAAATTTTGGTTATTCCACTAAGTGTGTGCTTTGCCGGGAAGTCGTTGTGCAGACTTGTAACAGGAAGTAGGTTTCCAGTAGTTGTGAGTGTGTGTGTTAGTCATAGGTGTAAGCTTCAACGTTAAGGGTACTGCATAATGGACATCTGCTAAGTTAATTTAATCATTTAAGGTGACGGGGATATGAGGAAAACCTGCGCCCTGCTCTCCAGCAAGAAAATACTGTGTGAGGAGCCGTGTGAGTCATTATCTGCGCCGCAAAACAGATACACACAGTCGTCTGGTTATGTGAATCGCCCTGTTTCATTAAGAGAAGCTAGCGTCCAAGTTTTCTAGGTACTAATTACAAATGGAACCGAGTTATTTCAAAAGATGGGGTCACATCGGCATCTGCCATGGATGTCATTCCAGCGGTGCACAGCAACTGGGATTAAAACCAGTTTCCCGAGCAAATAGCTAGCCTCCAGAAAATTTCGACGGCAATGAAGCATGTCCTCCGCCACTCTCTAGATACCATTAACTCGTAGGAGATAGACTGTATGAACAGGCTGTAATAGGACTGCAATACGTAGGCGAAAAGCAACATCGAACAATGTAGCTCATTCTCTTAACACTATAATAACTTTTACTGACAAGACCTTGCCTACACTCAAGGAAGTAAGCTGTGTGATATAATCGCCTGTATTAACACAACGATGTCACTTAAGATTTGATAATCACCCTCTCATCCTACAAATCACACTACACCTCGCTAGGTCATCACTGTGTACAAAAGGACGGAGATAATAACACTTTTCGTGGTATAATGACGTTAGTGGTAGCTATCTGGATATTAATTATTACAACGCATCTGACTATTAGGTTTCACTAGGTTCGAAAGATAAACTACCACCAAAGCTAGCATCAATCACCAGAGAAATACCAAATGTCAGAGTCTACGGGGAGTAGGAATAATACATTTACTTTGACAACAACAGCATCCCACAGCAAAGCTTACTCTGTATACTGTGATAGCACGAGTAAGTACTTTCTCAGCAACGTAAGCGCCAGAAACAACAGCTTTCGTATATGGCTGATGAATACGTCATATAGATCCGTTGCCACACGTAGTTGGTCCTGTTTTAAAGCTTCAACGAATGATCGTATATACAGTAATCAGTGCGAACGTTATAAATTTTTACGGAAATTAGAAAATACTTTCACAAGTCGAAGGAATAATTTAATACTGTTCAGCTTTCTTTGTCAACGATAACCTCTATAAGCAGCGCCTTGCTAAAACAATATCCTTCACTCTACGGAAATTTTATCGTAATCAAGTATTTCGTCAATCTCAACCTTTAAGAATTAAATGGAATAACTTTTCGTCTATAATTAATAACTTTTCAATGAAACGTAAACTTCTTTCCATGTCTAAATGAATATTAGTTATCTCTCTTTTCGTTGCAAGTTGTTAACTGAAAAATACTATTCTTTCTCTTTAATTTCATTGAACTTTGCTTTTACCAGTACTCCATTGTTTTACTGTATTTGACTTTGGATTTGCTTTGTTACGAAAAGTTATATTCGAGAGATTAGTCTGCTTTGAAAGAAGCCTTGAAATATTTTTCTTGTAATAGTTTGGGGATACAGGAGAAGTCGGATACTGACTTTTTCAGTTTAAAACCGTTAATTATTTATTTCCTGCAGTTAATTTTTTTACAGGCAGAAACCAGCGCTTTACATTACGAGTGCTGGTTCTCTACTCAAAACCCCACGAAGCGGAAATGTAATGGAAAAATCAAAACAAACAAAAAAAAAAAAAAACGAGTGTCACCGCCACCCTTCAGCTTTATGGACTTCAAACAATCAGACAAACCTCAACCACTTCAGACGTTGACTTCTGGGAACCGCTGATATTTAAAACTGAAAACACAGCATTCGATGATTTCTTTCAGAGAGAATTAGCGTGTTATCTAATGAACTGTTCTCGATTTGTGGTCTAGGGACGAAAGGAAAAGCTATCAAATTCTCAGTAAGCCCAACTAACTACACGGAATGAATTTCGCAAAGACTTTATGCCCTAGTATCGACACAACCAGTACTTACTACCCTTGCCGAGGTGTTTGCTGATATTTCGCTGCGGTATCACACATGGATCCACCGGTAGACAAAGCTTTCAGTTTTGCATCTTCTGTCGATACCTGCAAGAATATCAGTTTATGACTGAATTGCATAACTCCTTTGCGGTGCGCCGTTTTTCGATTGTATTAACGCAAATATTAGAATGTTATTTCAAGCGACATTGATGAATTCCTTGAGTCTTCCCATCAAAGTGCTGCAGACGCCTTATAGCAAGAGGTTTGAGAAGTTAGCCTACACTTTGAAGAGGTGCAGCGATGTTCAGTATTATTGCCCGTCGCAGCGAGCAAAGTTAATGATAATACACTTTGCGACCTAACTGAAAAATTCGTTGGGTTGTTTATTCAAAAGAGGAATATTTTGAATTAATAGAATTTTACTATAGAGAGTATCGGTAACATGTTAAGACACTAAGTTACGAGAATACCTAAGCTGTAGCTTTTACATGTACCGGTCGCCACTGTAATTTTTCCTCCTATCTATGTAATTATGTAGTTATGTAGTTCTCAATTCGTTCGAGCAATCAATGATTCATAATAGGAAACACAGTCATAACTCAGTCACTGAAAATGATTCAGAAATTTTACTTGTTAGAATGAAACCAGGCGATGATTCTTCTTCTCTGTAGGCTCGTGCTTTACGGCAGTCTGCTAATCTGTTCAACTAAAATGCCTCGTATTTTTCGGAGCGTTGTATAATCAGTCGGGAAACCACAGATCAAGCGGATATTTGGCTTTGATGAAGTTTAACCTCCCGAAGAAATAATGGAGCTGTTGGATTATTAAATGCAGGTTCGTATCCAGTCTTTCGGAAGTTCCCTTCTGATTAACAACTACGCAATATATAGATGAATATCATTAATTTTCAAATGTCAAATAATGTAAATTGTTACACACCTTTCGTATGAAGGAGCAATATATATATTTCCCTTTTAATCGTACAATTGCCTGCCGCGGTGGCCGTGCGGTTCTGGCGCTGCAGTCCGGAACCGCGGGAGTGCTACGGTCGCAGGTTCGAATCCTGCCTCGGGCATGGGTGTGTGTGATGTCCTTAGGTTAGTTAGGTTTAAGTAGTTCTAAGTTCTAGGGGACTTATGACCTAAAATGTTGAGTCCCATAGTGCTCAGAGCCATTTGAACCATTAATCGTACAATTTCGTATCAGTGATCTTTTGTCATAAATCTCAATATTCAGATTACAGTTCTTCAAACAATGCTCAGGCTAATCGGCACGAAGACAATCTCGGAAGCTTTTTTCTAACAACCCCCAAAAAGAGTACTACAAAGAATAATTATATGCTCATGGCATAGCTATTGTATGAAAATACTTCGCGCATGGATTCTGCGAGTATGAAGACAGAAAATTAGTAAATGTCATTCAAGGCTAGAATTGTATCAGCATAATTCATCGAATATAAAGAGATATTACAGTATGAACTGCCAGTAAGCAAAATTCAAGGGTGATCACCTGTCTCAGGTGAATAGTATACATTCTTTCATATTCGTAATAGTCTTACCAAGCCTCTGACGAATAGTTTTTAAACGGTATATCCAAAGTGTTTCAGCATTCGGAGAATGGTACTGTATGTATCCAGCAATACTTCGCGAATTCAACTTCAAGAAGCAGGTTGATTGCATCAAAAATAACGCAACCAGAAATCCAAACTTGTCCTTTTCGTGCCAACGTTTCCCCTGTCGGATGCAAATGTATGGACAGCAGCACTCACTTCCACGATACAACTTGCATTCGTTCATTTCACGGCCATAATATGGACAGAGTTAAGACTTATTATCTGAAAACGTATTGCACAACATTGCTCAGCCATAGTGGCTGACCATGAGGCCAACGTGTAAACGCGATTCCTGTGGTTGATAATGTCGTCGGATATTTACCTGCTACATGGTCAGCGATACACAATTTTCGTGGCCTGGATTAATGTAATTTTAGGTCGATCACAAAATTTAAGCGCGACATTCTCCATGTTTTCCCCGAAGTGATTCTCCATTATATCATCGGTCCCCAATGATACACATAACAAACAGGCTGCACTGCTTTGCCTAGACGTAAAGTTAAATCTCATCAAATGATTTTCTATTGCTATTTTTAATCTTTTATGGCCCCTTTCACTGATAATTTTGCTTAAAATTGGTCGTTGTTGCGAACGGACATTGTTCGCCGAACAAAACCTGCGTCATCGAATCCTGTTACCGAACCCGGCACAGGAAAAAATGACAAGAATGCAGCTACGAGTCTAGCCTCAGTCAGTTGGGCTGTTCGATTCCGGAAACGGTAATCTCTTTTGCCTCAAATTAGCTGGTGCCTGGCGTGAGCTGAATAAGCTGATCCACCGACCGTGCCGAGACAGTATGCCATTTCCAGTCCTTACGATGACCAGTCCATGTGTTATACACTGAAGAGCCAATGAGACTGGTACACTTGGCTAATATAGTTTAGGGCCCACCCGAGCACGCAGAAGTGCCGCAACACGACGTGGCATGTACTCGACTGAAGTAGCGCTGGAGGGAATCGACACCATGCATCCTGCAGGGCTGTCCATAAATCCGTAACAGTATGAAGGGTGGAACAGCACTTTGCAAGGCATCCTAGATATGCTCAATAATGTTAATGTGCCGGTCGGAGTGGCCGAGTGGTTCTAGGCGCTACAGTCTGGTACCGCGCGACCGCTACGGTCGTAGGTTCGAATCCTGCCTCGGGCATGAATGTGTGTGATGTCCTTAGGTTGGTTAGGTTTAAGTAGTTCTAAGTTCTAGGGGACTGATAACCTCAGAAGTTAAGTCCCATAGAGCTCAGAGCCATTTGAATCATTTTTTTGAATGTTAATGTCTGGAGAGTTTGGTGGCGAGCGGAAGTGAGAGAGTTCCTGGAACCACTCTGTAGAAATTCTGGACGTGTGGGGTGTCGCATTGTCCTGCTGGAATTGCGCAAGTGCGTCGGAATGCACAATGGGCATGAATGGATGCAGGCAATCAGACAGGACGCTTGCGTACGTGTCACCTGTCAGAGTCGTATCTAGACGTATCAGGGGTCCCATATCACTCCAACTACACACGTCCCACACCGTTACAGAGCCTCCACTGGCCTGAACAGTCCCCTGCTTAAATGGAGGGTCCATGGACTAATGAAGTTGTCTCCATACCCGTACACGTCCATCCGCACGATGCAATCTGAATCGAGACTCGTCCGACCAGACAACTTGTTTCCAGTTATCAACAGTCCAATGTTGGTGCTGAGAGGTCCAAGCGAGGCGTAAAGCTTTGTGTATTGCAGTAATTAAGGGTACACGAGTGGCCTTCGGCTCCGAAAACCAGTATCGACGATGTTTCGTTGACACTTGTTCATGGCCCAGAATTGAAATCTGCAGCAATATACGGAAGGATTGCACTTCCGTCGCGTTGAACGACTCTCTTCAGTCGTCGTTGGTCCCATTCTCGCAGGATCATTTTCCGGCCGCAGCGATGTCTTAGATTTGAAATTTTACTGGATTCCTGATATTCATGGTACACTCGTGAAATGATAGTGCAGAAACATACCCACGTCATCGCTACCTTGGAGGTGCTGTGTCCCACGGCTTGAGCGCCGATTACAACACCATATTCAAACTCACTTAAATCTTGATAAAATCTTGATAACCTGCCCTTGTAGCAGCGGTAACGGATCTAACAACTGCGCCAGACACATGTTGTCGAATATAGACTTTGGCCACCGCAGCGACGTATTCTGCCGGTTTACATATCTCTGTATTTGAAGACGCATGCCTATACCAATTTCTCTGGTACTTCAATCTACAAATAAATACAGCAACAAAGCTGTAACTGGTTCTATTAAGAAATATAGCAACCAACCACCAGCTGGTTGCCGTATTTCTTAATACAATACACAACCATAGACCACAGCAACCAGTAAAATGGATAAATTTCTGTGTTCTCTACGGAAAACATCTACGGTGGTCTAATTTTCAGAGTCACCAACTTTTTCTAGGGATTTATGAATGCTGCCTCATATTATATTGTTAAGAGTGTAGATATGGACGATGTGTAAATAACATTAACATGCCAAATAGTGCAAGAACGACGCTGAAACATGGGACAAACACCATAGCAGCTTCTGTTCGTTTGGAGGTTGATGGGGACAATGTTATGCATTTGTTTGTGACAACAGCGGTATAACTCTGAAGAAGCAGTTGTAAAAACTATTCCACCCACAAAATTTCATGTAAGTGTGTTTTTAGCTTTTAGTAGATGTGAACCTTTCAAGTACGTATGCATCTGCAATAGATGATTCTTTTAAATAACCTGGTTATCACTTGTTTACATTTTGGTGTGCATTTAAACATTGTGAAGAGACAAAAACATGTAATTATAGCCAAACGAAATGGTGGCTTCTTTTGTGTCGTTGCCTGACACGGACTGCACTAGTCGACCCCCTCCCGCCCCCCTCCCCCCCCTCCTCATTCCTTGCAGATTGCCATCTCCATCTACGTAGGTTCTCTGCAATTCACAGTTAAGTGCCTGGCAGGTCTACGGACTGGCTAATCCACATCTACATCTACATCCATACTCCACAAGCCACCTGACGGTGTGTGGCGGAGAATACCTTGAGTACCTCTATCGGTTCTCCCTTCTATTCCAGTCTCGTATCGTTCGTGGAAAAAAGGATCGTCGGTATGCCTCTGTGTGCGCTCTAATCTCTCTGATTTTATCCTCATGGTCTCTTCGCGAGATATACGTAGCAGGGAGCAATATACTGCTTCACTCCTCGGTGAAGGTATGTTCTCGAAACTTCACCAAAAGCCCGTACCGAGCTACTGAGCGTCTCTCCTGCAGAGTCTTCCACTGGAGTTTATCAGTCATCTCCGTAACGCTTTCGCGGTTACTAAATGATCCTGTAACAAAGCGCGCTGCTCTCCGTTGGATCTTCTCTATCTCTTCTATCAACCCTGTCTGGTACGGATCCCACACTGCTGAGCAGTATTCAAGCAGTGGGCGAACAAGCGTACTGTAACATACTTACTTTGTTTTCGGATTGCATTTCCTTAGGATTCTTCCAATGAATCTCAGTCTGGCATCTGCTTTACCGACGATCAACTTTATATGATCATTCCATTTTCAATCACTCCTAATGCGTACTCCCAGATAATTTATGGAATTAACTGATTCCAGTTGCTGACCTGCTATACTGTAGCTAAATGATAAGGTCTCTTTCTTTCTGTGTATTCGCAGCACATTACACTTGTCTACAATGAGATTCAATTGCCATTCCCTGCACCATGCGTCAATTCGCTGCAGAACCGCCTGCATTTCAGTACAATTTTCCATTGTTACAATCTGTTCATGTTCATGACATCGTAACGAAGGCAGCTTGGCCACTAACTACGAACCGGTAGATGTTACTGCAGTCTTCGTAGTTTGCTCGAAAGAGTTTCGCAAGCTTTCAAACACGTGCATCGCACACTAAATGGGCCCGAAACTTCTTGTGGCCATTTGAATATAGTCCGCCGTATAAGTTTCCATGACGCATTTAATTTGAACCATCATGTTCTGTCGGTGGCTGAGAAAGACAATTGAGCCGTGTGTGGCTCGTGTTCCTGCCATCACGTATTTTACACCCTCTTTTTAACGTACTTCCACCTCAATACGTTAATGCAAACTACTGCTTTCACTGAGATGCTGCTTTGCCTGACCGTGAGCGGCGCTAGCAGCGCGTATCGATATATCCCCTCTCGTAGTATCTTTGCGCGACTGCTATTACTTACCAGTCGTTGTCTGTCGGTCGTTGTGAGTTCGGGTCGCGACTTCGGGTCTGCCTGTCGGGTAGTTGCAATGCGGCACTAGTGCAGTCGGGCTGGAGCACCAGTGAGGCCTGCGTCGACGTGGCTCAGCAGACCATTGCCGCCGGGCATCACTTGAGCTGGGCCACGGTCTTGGTGGATCATCCGTCGGTCGTCCTACCGGACGATGCGTTTTGGCTCGCCGATCGTTCATGAGTCGGCTGTGTTTGTGTGTGCATCGACTCCCGATTTGTCTTCGTGCATGTTTAGTTACTCTTGGGTATCGTTTAGGTCTTCGTGCAGTGTTTGTCAGGTTGTGTGTGTAGATGCCGCTATTTCCACTGAAGTCTATTTTAGATTTTGTCGGCAGTCTGTGTTGTGTACAAGGTTCCGCGTAGTCAGCGTGTACACAACTTTCCCACTAGAGCGCGCCCCGCTAAGCACAACAGCGCAGGCGCAGCGCTCGTCCGTCTCCGCACTACGAGATGGCGCTGCCATAGAGACAGACCAACTTCTGCTTCCGTCGATCCCCGAATTAATATGTAACGCAGCCAATGAGATTGCTGCTAAAGTAGAACCTTTTCTCCTCGCGGATCACACTCGCGCAATGATACCTGAACGCGCGAGGTATTATAACGAGTGTACAGACCTCCGATTAGTCAGTCTGCATTTGTCTGCACCAGTCTGTACCAGTCTGCATTAGTCTGTACCAGTCTGTACGAGTTCTACATTTGTCTGTACCAGTCTATAGTCAAGTTTCAGTCTGCGCCTAATAAGATTTTCATATTCCCATACCTAGCCATGAAGATAAATCTATAGACACTTTTGTCAAATATCAGAGATATATGTGAGAATAAGAGTGACGTACCACTACCAAAGGAACTTCAGATTTTCAATTGTAAATAGCATCCAGAACCAAGTTAAGTAATTTTTATGCTTGTAATTATTTTAATAAATGTGTGTGAAAATTAATCAAGTTCTGTTTAAAGTTGGTCGTCGTCAATCTGCTACTCTAAGCGTGCAAGTGGCATTCCTATCGTCTGACCTAACGGCAGAAGATAAACACGCCGCGATAAGACCAAGAGACATATTGCTGATACTCGCCTACTTCGTTAGAGCGACAGGTCAAATAATCTGATGGTGTGTGTACTGAAGGTCTTACAGTACGTTCACCACAGTTTGCGGGTAGTCGTTCGGTTGATGCGGACCGGGGAAGTTACGTCCGCGCGGTGCAGTCGGCTGGGTCCGCTGGCGGTCCCTGTGCGGCGTCGGAGCGTGTGTGGAGCTGTCCGATCGCTACGAGCTTCGTGGTTCACCGACCCAGGGCGTCAAAGTTGAGTAGTGGTTTCAACTATTTTCCTGTGAGCAACACCGAGTGTTTGTATTGCTGAAATTTAGCCGCCATGCGGTGGAATTAACTGTACTGGTTGACTACAGTTCAAGTGCACCAGCGGAATTTTCTGCCTTGTGGACATTAGTGCTCTGGTTACCTGCCCTAGTGACTGACTTAAATTCAGGCAGTGTTCCTTTTGGATGATTACCGTATTTCAAATTCGAGTGTGCCAGAGCGGAATTTTTTGCCTTGTGGCCGTTAATGTTCCGGTTACCTGCCCTGGCCACTAACGTAATTTCGGGCAGCGTCCTTTCCTTACCTGTTGTCGCTGTCCCACATGGTGTGTAGTTTTGGCATCGATTACGTATTTCATTGTGGATAATCACGTTCGTAACTTTTGGTGTTTGAGTTCTCATGTATCGATTGGTGGCAAGCAAGACTTTTGTCAGTCCGTCCGTGGCTGTCCCTTGGTTGGGTTCCGACGGATCAAGTGTAGTTGGACTCATCACCTGTCTCATCTAATTGAACGAGGGTAGACCGACCTCCCTGGAGGCTTCTGAGTGCCGTCTTCTGTATTGTCCTTCTCACCTGTGTTTAATTGTCTGTTTATAATCTATCATAGCCAATTACTTAAAAAATTTTTGCTTTTGCTGGATTTTATGTATTTTTAAATTTTGGAAAATCAGTTGTGGACCTTCAGCCACTTAAATACTTATTCGAAGAAAAATAGCGGCCTTCTGCCTTTGAAAGGTTACGGTAATTTATTTTAAAATCTTGAAAATTTTATTGTGGACCTTCAGCCGTTAGTATTGCATCTTGTCTGTGTTTGTCTATTCACACTTTCTTGATGCTCTCAGCCTCATATATATATATATATATATATATATATATATATATATATATATGTTATTTTATTTGCAATTTCAACTAAATCGTTTTACCACTTGATATTATCTTGTTGGTTTAAGATTTCTTGTTTGGAGGTTTTCAGCCGTGAAATAACTGCCTTTTTTAGACTCGTAAAGGTTCGACTGTGTGCCACTTTGGTTGTTAAGGTGAAATTGCCCCCAACCTTATTTGGCCCTTCCCACAATCCCAATCACCTGTTCTGCCCAGCGGGTTTAGCGGGAGTTTCAACAGTGTCTTTGCAAGAATTGATGTGCGCAGTTCGCGTATGTAAATTGCATCTGAGAAAAAAACATAACATAATCCACAAGATGGGAAAACTGTCGAGGCAGAGGCTTTGAGATTAGACAGTAAAAACTTCGAATAAAGCGGAAGACTCAAATTGAAAAGTTAACCAGTTCCTGGTTAGTAGTGCGGGATGCTAGAGGAAATACTACAGTGGGCGTCCGTCCCCTCTTTGAATATTTCTAGGGCCCATAGCACGTAAGATTAACGGGGGATAGTAAGATAACCTAACGTAACCTAATGTGGACTCCGTAGCACGGGAACCCTGACGATTTTTTCTTTAGGTAATCGTAGTCAGAGGTGAAAGAAGAGACAAATGAAAAATAAACTATGAGAGTAGTGTGGGATTGAACCCCAGACAACAAGAGAGAAGCCGAGAATAGACTGACTGAGCTAGCGAGCCTCTTGGGCAATATCAGACAATAGTAGAGATCAATTTTTTTGCTGAAGATGAACTTACTTCTTTTGTAAACGCCGTGTAGGTCGCGTGATAGAAATACAGATTTTCATTTACGCAATAAGTAAACGCAACGATAGCCGCCAAAACTGCAGTGAAAGAGTTACTTAAAGCTATAACGAGGTGCTGTTTTACTTGTTGTGCTACAGTAGCTACCGCCGTGTAAGATGAGGGTACCCAGACCTGCAGAAATGTATATCAGTTTGTGCTTAGTGACCGTATCTGCCTTTCTTATGAAGTCTTCAACGTCAGCCAATCAGCAGATCCGGTTTCAGGTCAGCTCCAGAGGCCAGGTGAGGTCACCGCACCAATCCGCTTAGCGCGTGGAAGCCGAGGTCGATGCTAAGTCGATTACCGGAAACACAACAGAGAGCGAACTTTACGACGGCGTGTGACGCAAGCATAATACAGGACTGACGAATTAGCGAAGAACGAATTAGCGAAGAACGTCCTAAACTACATAAAACTCTCAGAGCTCTAAAATAGAAATCCATCATTATTTGTGGAACAACGTACGAGGGCTGAAAAAGATGCGAACTGCCAACTCCGCAACTGAAGCAGGAATTCACCTCTTTTTTAATTTTATTGACATTTTATTTTCTTCCATACGAACATTTTAATACATACATACAGAAATAACCAATGAACGTAAATACATATCAACATTTTAGAAGAAATAGACAAAGGATACATTTTTGTACTGTATCCAATAGTTAAATGTGCAAACAGGATCCAACTTAACTTTATATGAAACTTTTCTTTGTACGTGAACACACAAATATGGGTTGAAAGACAATACAGTTAACAGTTAGTAAGAATTAAGAACAGGATTCACCAAAATTATTTTTGTACTGTATCCAATAGTTTTATGTTCAAACAGTACTTTATGTAAAGAATAACTTTCCTTGTAGTAAACTGTTCCATTTCCATCACTTATATACAGATGGCATCACATGGATATTATGAAATAGTCTTTTAGAATCCGTAACATTCCTCACACCTATACACTAATCCACAATGGGCTGGTTAGTTTTCAGATCTTGAAAAATATTCTTACTGAAAATTATTTTAGTCTTTCATATGAATGTGTTGTTGTTGTTGTGGTCTTCAGTCCTGAGACTGGTTTGATGCAGCTCTCCATGCTACCCTATCCTGTACAAGTTTCTTCATCTCACAGTACCTACTGCAACATACATCCTTCTGCATCTGCTTGGTGTATTCATCTCTTGGTGTCTCTCTACGATTTTCACCCTCCACGCTACCCTCCAATACTAAATTTACACGCTACCCTCCAATACTAAATTTGTGATCCCTTGATGCCGCAGAACATGTCCTACCAACCGGTCCCTTCTTCTCGTCAAGTTGTGCCACAAACTCCTCCCCAATTCTATTCAATTCCTCCTCGTTAGTTATGTGATCTACCCATCTAATCTTCAGCATTCTTCTGTAGCACCACATTTCGAAAGCTTCTATTCTCTTCGTGTCCAAACTATTTATAGTCCATGTTTCAATTCCATACATGGTTACACCCCATACGAATATTTTCAGAAACGACTTCCTGACACTTAAATCTATACTCGATGTTAACAAATTTCTCTTCTTCAGAAACGCTTTCCTTGCCATTGCCAGTGTACATTTTATATCCTCTCTACTTCGGCAATCATCAGTTATTTTGCTCCCCAAATAGCAAAACTCCTTTAATACTTTAAGTGTCTCATTTCCTAATCTAATTCCCTCAGCATCACCCAACTTAATTCGCCTACATTCCATTATCCTCGTTTTGCTTTTGTTGATGTTCATCTTAGATCCTCCTTTCAAGTCACTGTCCACTTCATTCAACTGCTCTTCCAAGTCCTTTGCTGTCTCTGACAGAATTACAATGTCACCGGCGAACCTCAAAGTTTTTATTTCTTCTCCATGGATTTTAATTCCAACTCCGAATTTTTCTTTTGTTTCCTTTACTGTTTGCTCAGTATACACATTGAATAACATTGGGGAGAGGCTACAACCCTGTCTCACTCCCTTCCGAACCACTGCTTCCCTTTCATGCCCCTCGACTCGTATAACTGCCATCTGGTTTCTGTACAAATTGTAAACAGCCTTTCGCTCCCTGTATTTCACCCCTGCCACCTTCAGAATTTGAAACAGAGTCTTCCAGTCAACATTGTCAAAAGCTTCCTCTAAGTCTACAAATGCTACAATCGTAGATTTGCCTTTCCTTAATATTTCTTCTAAGATAAGTCGTAAGGTCCGTATTGCCTCACGTGTTCCAATATTTGTACGGAATCTAAACTGATCTTCCCCGAGGTCGGATCTACCAGTTTTTTTCATTCGTCTGTAAAGAACTCGTGTTTGTATTTTGCAGCCGTGGCTTATTAAAATGATAGTTCGGTAATTTTCACAACTGTCAACACCTGCTTTGTTTAGGATTGGAATTATTGGGCTCTGAGCACTATGGGACTAAACATCTGATTTCATCAGTCCCCTAGACTTAGAACTACTTAAACCTAACTAACCTAAGGACATCACACACATCCATGCCCGAGGCAGTCGCCGGTTCCGGACTGAGCGCCTAGAACCGCATGACTACCGCGGCCGGCTTGGAATTATTATATTCTTCTTGAAGTCTGAGGGTATTTCGCCTGTCCCATACATCTTGCTCATCAGATGGTAGATTTTTGTCAGGGTTGGCTCTCCCAAAGCCGTCAGTAGTTCAAATAGAATATTGTCTACTCCCGAGGCCTTGTTCCGACTTAGGTCTGTCAGTGCTCTGTCAAACTCTTCACGCTGTATCGTATCTCCCATTTCATCTTCATCTACATTCTCTTCCATTTCCATAATATTGTCCTCAAGTACATCGCCCTTGTATAAACCCTCTATATACTCCTTCCGCCTTTCTGCTTTCCCATCTTTGCTTAGAACTGGTTTTCCATCTGAGCTCTTGACATTCAAACAAATGGTTCTTTTCTCCAAAGGTCTCTAATTTTCCTGTAGGCAGTATCTATTTTACCCCTAGTGAGATAAGCCTCTACATCCTTACATTTGTCCTCTAGCAATCTCTGCTTAGCCATTTTGCACTTCCTGTCGATCTCAATTTTGAGACGTTTGTATTCCTTTTTGCCTGCTTCATTTCATGTATTTTTATATTTTCTCCTTTCATCAATTAAATTCAATATTTCTTCTGTTACCCAAGGAGTTCTACTAGTCCCCGTCTTTTTACCTACTTGATCCTGTGACGCCTTCACCACTACATTCCTCAGAGCTACCCATTCATCGTCTACTGTATTTCTTTCCTCCATTTCTGTCAATTGTTCCCTTACGCTCTCCCTGAAACTCTGTACAACCTCTAGTTTAGTCAGTTTATCCAGGTCCCATCTCCTTAAATTCCCACCTTTTGCAGTGTCTTCAGTTTTAATATACAGTTCATAACCAATAGATTGTGGTCAGAATCCACATCTGCCCCTGGAAATGTCTTACAATTTAAATCCTGGTTCCTAAATCTCTGTCTTACCATTATATAATCTATCGGATACCTCCGCGATTCTTCCATGTATACAACCTTCTTTCATGATTCTTGAACCAAGTGTTAGCTATGATTAAGTTATGCTCTGTGGAGAATTATACCAGACGGCCTCCTCTTTCATTTCTTACCCCCAATCCATATTCACCTACTATGCTTCCTTCTCTCCCTTATCCTACTCTCGAATTCCAGTCCCCCATGACTATTAATTTTAAAAAAAAAATGGTTCAAATAGCTCTGAGCACTATGGGACTCAACTGCTGAGGTCATTAGTCCCCTAGAACTTAGAACTAGTTAAACCTAACTAACCTAAGGACATCACACACATCCATTCCCGAGGCAGGATTCGAACCTGCGACCGTAGCGGTCGCGCGGTTCCAGACTGAAGCGCCTTTAACCGCACGGCCACACCGGCCGGCTTACCCGAACTCCTAATTTTTTATTCATTATTATAGCTACTCCTGCATTACCCCTATTTGATTTTGTATTTATAACCCTGTATTCACCTGACCAAAAATCTTGTTCCTCCTGCCACCGAACTTCACTATCTAACTTTAACCTATCTATTTCCCTTTTTAAATTTTCTAACCTACCTGCTCGATTAAGGGATCAGACATTCCAAGCTCCGATCCGTAGAACGCCAGTTTCTTTCTCCTGATAACGACGTCCTCTTGAGTAGTCCCCGCCCGGAGATCCGAATGGGGGACTATTTTACCTCGGAAATATTTTACACAAGAGGGCGCCATTATCATTTAACCATACGTTAAAGCTGCATGCCCTCGGTAAAAATTACGGCTGTAGTTTCCCCTTGCTTTCAACCGTTCGCAGTACCAGCACAACAAGGCCGTTTTGGTTATTGTTACAGGTCCAGATCAGTCAATCATCCATACTGTTGCCCCTGCAACTACTGAAAAGGCTGCTGCCCCTCTTCAGGAACCATATGTTTGTCTGGCCTCTCAACAGATACCCCTCCGTTGTGGTTACACCTACGGTACGGCCATCTGTACCCCTGAGGCACGCAAGCCTCCCCACAAACAGCAAGGCCCATGGTTCATGGGGGGGGGGGGGGGGCGGCATATAAATGTAGGATGTTGATATTTGTAGTGAAGGCAGCAGAGGATCAAGTAGGTAAAAAAACGAGGGCTAGTCGAAATCCTTGGGTAACAAAGGAAATATTGAATTTAATTGATGAAAGGAGAAAATATAAAAATGCAGTAAATGAAGCAGGCAAAAAGGAATACAAAGGTCTCAAAAATATGATCGACAGGAAGTGCAAAATGGCTAAGCAGGCATGGCTAGAGGACAAATGTAAGGATGTAGAGCCTTATGTCACTAGGGGTAAGATAGATACAGCCTACAGGAAAATGAAAGAGACCTTTGGAGAGAAGAGAGCCACTTGTATGAATATCAAGAGCTCAGATGGAAACCCAGTTCTAAGTAAAGAGGGGAAAGTTGAAAGGTGGGAGGAGTATATAGAGGGTCTATAAAAGGACGATGTACTTGAGCACAATATTACGGAAACGGAAGAGGATGTAGATGAAGATGAAATGGGAGATACAATACTGCGTGAAGAGTTTGACAGAGCACTGAAAGACCTGAGTCGAGCCGGCCGCGGTGGTCTAGCGGTTCTAGGCGCTCAGTTCGGAACCGCGCGACTGCTACGGTCGCAGGTTCGAATCTTGCCTCGGGCATGGATGTGTGTGGTGTCCTTAGGTTGGTTAGGTTTAAGTAGTTCTAAGTTCTAGGGGACTCATGACGACAGATGTTAAGTCCTATAGTGCTCAGAGCCATTTGAACCTGAGTCGAAACAAGGCCCCGGGAGTAGACAACATTCCATTAGAACTACTAACGGTCTTAGGAGAGCCAGTCCTGACAAAACTCTACCATCTGGTGAGCAAGATGTATGAGATAGGCGAAATACTCTCAGACTTCATGAAGAATATAATAATCCCAATCCTAAAGAAAGCAGGTGTTGACAGATGTGAAAATTACCGAACTATCAGTTTAGTGAGCCACGGCTGCAAAATACTAACGCGAATTATTTACAGACGAATGGAAAAACTGGTAGGAGCCGACCTCGGGGAAGATCTGTTTGGATTCCGTAGAAATGTTGGAACACGTGAGGCAATAATGACCTTACGACTTATCTTAGAAGAAAGATTAAGGAAAGGCAAACCTACGTTTCTAGCATTTGTAGACTTAGAGAAAGCATTTGACAATGTTGAATGGAATACCCTCTTTCAAATTCTAAAGGTGGCAAGGGTAAGGCTATTTACAATTTGTACAGAAACCAGATGGCAGTTATAATAGTCGAGGGGCATGAAAGGGAAGCAGTGGTTTTGAAGGGAGTGAGAAAGGGTTGTAGCCTCTCCCCGATGTTATTCAATCTACACTCCTGGAAATGGAAAAAAGAACACATTGACACCGGTGTGTCAGACCCACCATACTTGCTCTGGACACTGCGAGAGGGCTGTACAAGCAATGATCACACGCACGGCACAGCGGACACACCAGGAACCGCGGTGTTGGCCGTCGAATGGCGCTAGCTGCGCAGCATTTGTGCACCGCCGCCGTCAGTGTCAGCCAGTTTGCCGTGGCATACGGAGCTCCATCGCAGTCTTTAACACTGGTAGCATGCCGCGACAGCGTGGACGTGAACCGTATGTGCAGTTGACGGACTTTGAGCGAGGGCGTATAGTGGGCATGCGGGAGGCCGGGTGGACGTACCGCCGAATTGCTCAACACGTGGGGCGTGAGGTCTCCACAGTACATCGATGTTGTCGCCAGTGGTCGGCGGAAGGTGCACGTGCCCGTCGACCTGGGACCGGCCCGAAGCGACGCACGGATGCACGCCAAGATCGTAGGATCCTACGCAGTGCCGTAGGGGACCGCACCGCCACTTCCCAGCAAATTAGGGACACTGTTGCTCCTGGGGTATCGGCGAGGACCATTCGCAACCGTCTCAATGAAGCTGGGCAACGGTCCCGCACAGCGTTAGGCCGTCTTCCGCTCACGCCCCAACATCGTGCAGTCCGCCTCCAGTGGTGTCGCGACAGGCGTGAATGGAGGGACGAATGGAGACGTGTCGTCTTCAGCGATGAGAGTCGCTTCTGCCTTGGTGCCAATGATGGTCGTATGCGTGTTTGGCGCCGTGCAGGTGAGCGCCACAATCAGGACTGCATACGACCGAGGCACACAGGGCCAACACCCGGCATCATGGTGTGGGGAGCGATCTCCTACACTGGCCGCACACCACTGGTGATCGTCGAGGGGACACTGAATAGTGCACGGTACATCCAAACTGTCATCGAACCCATCGTTCTACCATTCCTAGACCGGCAAGGGAACTTGCTGTTCCAACAGGACAATGCACGTCCGCATGTATCCCGTGCCACCCAACGTGCTCTAGAAGGTGTAAGTCAACTACCCTGGCCAGCAAGATCTCCGGATCTGTCCCCCATTGAGCATGTTTGGGACTGGATGAAGCGTCGTCTCACGCGGTCTGCACGTCCAGCACGAACGCTGGTCCAACTGAGGCGCCAGGTGGAAATGGCATGGCAAGCCGTTCCACAGGACTACATCCAGCATCTCTACGATCGTCTCCATGGGAGAATAGCAGCCTGCATTGCTGCGAAAGGTGGATATACACTGTACTAGTGCCGACATTGTGCATGCTCTGTTGCCTGTGTCTATGTGCCTGTGGTTCTGTCAGTGTGATCATGTGATGTATCTGACCCCAGGAATGTGTCAATAAAGTTTCCCCTTCCTGGGACAATGAATTCACGGTGTTCTTACTTCAATTTCCAGGAGTGTATATATTGAGCAAGCAGTAAAGGAAACAAAAGAAAAATTTGGAGTAGGTATTAAAATCCAGGGAGAAGAAATAAAAACTTTGAGGTTCGCCGATGTCTTTGTAATTCTGTCAGAGACAGCAAAGGACTTGGAAGAGCAGTTGAACGGAATGGACAGTGTCTCGAAAGGAGGACATAAGATGAACATCAACAAAAGCAAAACGAGGATAATGGAATTTAGTCGAATTAAGTCGGGTGATGTTGAGGGAATTAGATTAGGAAATGAGACACTTAAAGTAGTAAAGGAGTTTTGCTATTTGGGGAGCAAAATAACTGATGATGGTAGAAGTAGAGAGGATATAAAATGTAGAATGGCAATGGGAAGGAAAGCGTTTCTGAAAGAGAGAAATTTGTTAACATCGACTATAAATTTAAGTGTCTGGAAGTCATTTCTGAAAGTATTTGTATGGAGTTAGCTATGTATGGAAGTGAATCATGGACGATAAATAGTTTGGACAAGAAGAGAATAGAAGCTTTCGAAATGTGGTGCTACAGAAGAATGCTGAAGATTAGATGGGAAGATCACATAACTAATGAGGAGGTATTGAATAGAATTGGGGAGATGAGGAGCTTGTGGGACAACTTGACTAGAAGAAGGGATCGGTTGGTAGGACACGTTCTGAGACATCGAGGGATCACCAATTTAGTATTGGAGGGCGGCGTGGAGGGTAAAAATCGTAGAGGGAGACCAAGAGATGAATACACTAAGCAGATTCAGAAGGACGTAGGCTGCAGTAGGTACTGGGAGATGAATAAGCTTGCACAGGATAGAGTAGCATGGAGAGCTGCATCAAACCAGTCTCAGGACTGAAGACCACAATAACAACAACAACCACCCTGCTATTGTTCACAAAATAGTCTTCTTCTTGATAGTTCTGAAACAGAAATTTTCTTTTTTGTCTTATCCTATTTTTCTTAACCTTTCCCGTAACTAAAAGCAATATTACGACGTTATTATGGCAAGTGAGAATTGTCTTCAGGTAGATTAAAGTAAGATTATGACGATTTAAAATGTCTTCTTGTAGAAACTAATATTGACTCCTTGTCAAGTAAAGTAAAAAAACAGGAAATAATAATAATATTAACATAGGATAGTTTTGTAAGTTTTGCTGGCTTTTCCATGTTCTTGTGATACGTTGTTTTGTGCTAAGTAGTAACTCCTGCACCATAACACGTTACCATACGACCCAACGTAATTTCTTTGTCGTCTTATCTTTGCATGTTCATTTTCCGTATATGCACAGTATTTTTGTTGTATGTCGCTGATTGATTATACAAGCAGCGGTGTGACCTAAACTCCAAATGGCGGCATTTTCCTTCCTGCTGGGGAACAATATTTTTTTCTGGTCTGGTTAATTCCACGATGTCGCCGTTGTGCGGACGAACCATACGCCATCCCCAAGTGAAGTGTCTGCCGCGATCTCCGTTGTCAGACAGCCCCGATGTATTAGTACCATACATGTAGTAGTAGAACAGTTAACCCAGTTTCTGCAGATGCGATGTTCATCATTTGGCCATGTGAATGGATAATGTTTTACAGGAGGCAAAGTTACACTTCTTCAGTAAAGTTCTGTATGTGTTGCACAGAGAGACATTTAGTTCACCGCTTCCACAGGAGTAGAAGCGAACAAACCAATGTGACGGAAAGCATTTAGTTTTTTGACAATTCATCAACAATATATGTGAAATGCTTTATTATGCTTATATAGGTAATTACAGTCGTCTTTGTCCGTCATGTCCGGTTTTTACGCAAAATAAGCGTTAATGTCTTATGACTTCTGCTTATTCCAGTACAGATATGGAAACACTCTCGAGAAAACACACATTAAAGCTTAGAAATCGTTGATTATAGAGAAAGCACTTATAGTGAAATATTGAGTGACAGACGTATTGAAATCTTCGCCATTCATCGAGTTTTAGATTTGAGGGACGAAGTATTTTTACCGTTATTAATATTATTACAGGATGAAATGCTACAAAGGTAAATCAACGACAACATTTTACAGTAATTCTGTTATCTTCTGCCAATCTCTACTGAAACATTCCTCCATGCGTACACCTCGAGGAATCGTTATTTCGTTGATGTGTATTTTCCAAGATCTTAGTGTTTTGCCGTGGTTTGCACCTGATATGTGGTTTCCCAAAAACAAAACAAAACTAACTTTCGGACACCGATAGTCTGGCATTCTCCACTTACATGGTTTTCTTTCAGTGCTATCTATCACTATTGGTTCACTTGCTGTCAATGTAGCTCTCACTCAAACCTCAGTTTTTTCTCAGTTGTTGATAGGCTAGCACTCTTCCGCAAATAATCAATTTTATAGTTATTAGTTTTCTTTAGACGTTAGCAATTGCTCGTAAAATCCGTAGTTCTGAACCGTAGCAAAGTTCTGAGTTCCAGGGGACTGATGACCTCAGATGTTAAGTCTCACAGTGCTCAGAGCCATTTGAACCATTTTTTTATATATTGACAAAAGTGAATTGAATATTACAGAAATAAAATACAGAAAACAACAAAGCTTTAAGGTAACAAGATGCATGAATTCGTTTTGGTGGGACAAGAAATTTTCGAGCAACAATGAGAATAGATTGGGGAGGACAACGGAAAACATCGAGTACGGCCGCAGCTGCGACTTAAGGCACTAACACGTGAAGGGGCTAGTGAACCAGCTGCAGCCGTTTACAACTCCGTGTGGATCTTACCTTCTGTTATGTAACTCGGGACAAGCGATCCTCAGAATTAGTATCACTGCATCCGGTTTCATTATGTGCACCATTGGAAAAAAATGGAAATTTGTGGTAAGTCCTATGAGACCAAACTGCTGAGGTCATCGGTCCCTAAGCTTACACACTACTTAATCTAACTTCTTACACTAAGGACAACACACACACCTATGCCACCCCCCAGGGGGTCAACAACTCTTTTGTGGATACGTGCGTAGCGAGCACGGGACCCTGAGCTAATGTGCCCCTCCTTCCTTTCCGGGCTGCATACCTTCATTTTCCGCATCCTTCCCTATTCCCCATCTTAGCCTCCCCTCCCCTCACCTCTGGCTCTTTCCTTCCCCTTCTCCCCCTCTGGGAGAATGGTTTGTGCCTACGTCTGGAGACGGACGCTCGTAAATGTAACACATTCTTCGCCTTCTCTGCTTGTATGTCTTTATCCTTCCTTTGTCCTTCTCTTTTCCTTACCTCTTCTCTTTACCCTTTTCTCCGCTGCAGCGTTTGAGACCTCTCTTCTTTCCCTTCCCTTATCTTTGTTTCCCGTTTCTCTTTCTTCCTCCCTGTGCGTGTCTGAAGGCCGACCCACGCATTTTCGTGCGTAGCCGGTGACGGGGTAAAGCGTAATTCCCCGCCCCGGGTAGACAGGTAGGACACGTACGTACCCCCTGGTAATGGCCAGGCCCAGGGAGGGGTGACTTCCCGAACTGATACCTTCTGAAAGTGCCGATTGGTCCCTCCGTCCGTTTGTCGGGAGGTGTGACCTGAGGTGTGAACAATCACCTACGGCGGCAGTGCCCTCAGAGAGGGCCCCCACAAGGGAGGAGCTCACCATCGGAGACGCTGGTAATCATGGGGGATTCTTCCGTAATGGTTTCCTCATCTTCCACTATGTCTGCTCACAAGCGTAAGTTCACTGAGTCTCAGCCACACACAGTTCTTCCATCGTTGCCACTCTTCCTTGTTGTTTCTCGGTCTGACGAAGGTCACGACTTCTCCACGGTCAATCCTTTCATTGTTCAGAAAGGTGTCGACGCAATTGCATGTCCTGTAAAGTCTTGTTCCCGATTACGGAATGGCACCTTGTTGTTAGAAACAGTCAGTGCCCTCCAGACACAAAAATTTCTGCGTGCTTCACTGCTCCACACCTTCCCTGTCCGGGTTGAGTCGTTGATACACGCTCCCGCGACGGATTGTCTGACGAGGAAATTCAGCACTACCTGTCTGACCAGGGCGTAACGGCTGTTCATAGAGTTAAGAAAAGGGTTGACACGAACATTGTTCCAACCCGTACTGTCTTCTTGACATTTGACAGAGTTCAACTCCCATCGAAAATAAAAGCTGGCTATGAAATAATTTCCGTTCGCCCCTACGTCCCAAGCCCTACACGTTGCTATCGGTGCCAGCGGTTCAATCATACCAGCAAGTCCTGTTCCAACCCGGCCAAATGTGTTACGTGTGGCAAGGATACCCATGAGGGTGCTTGTCCACCTCCATCCCCTCATTGCATCAACTGTATGGGTGACCACGCTGCTTCCTCTCGAGATTGCCCCATTTTTAAAGACGAAAGGCTCATTCAGGAAATCAGAGTGAAGGAAAAGGTGTCGACCTTTGCTGCTCGAAAATTATTCGCAAGTCGAAGGCCCACTGTGCCTCAGACAGGAAAATACAGCACTGTCCTTGCCTCTCCTCGGCCAACAAAGGAGGCGGCCACGCAGACTTGTGATCTCACCTTTAGTGACACGGCCAGTGCAAAGATCGCCCATTCAACCTCCCCACTTTCGCCTGCTCAATCTATGGCTCACCCGTCATCGGGTTCTGCTAAATCTCGATCCCACACCCGGACTTCCAAAAAAGAGCATACCCGTGAAGATTTTTTATGTACCTCAACTTCACAACCATCGGTTCCTCCTTCCTCTAAACATCATGTTTCCAAGAAAGCTAATACGAAACACAGTTCCTCTCCTTCTCCGCCGAGGCGTGTCTCATCTACAGCACCACCTGGCGGTAACCACCCTCGGCCGTCTTCTGTGTCGCCAAGGCGCACTGCTGGCGGCCGATCAACCGGCCGATCGCTGGTGGTAGGAGCTGCTCCTGAACAACCTATGGATCAGGATCTTTTGCCTTCGGTTGAGTGCCGTTCCACGCTGTCAGTCGCAAGCTCTGAGCAGTCGTTGAGTTGATGGCAACCTTGGTCACATTCTTCCATTCTCTGTCCACCCTATGTCCATTATCCATTGGAATATCCGCGGCATTCGATCCAGTCGGGATGAATTGACGATCCTCCTACGATCCTACTCGCCGGTCATCTTCTGTATTCAGGAAACAAAGCTGCGTCCCCACCACTTTGTCTTCCCCCATTTTCAGTCAGTCCGATTTGATCTCCCCTCTGTTGAAGGCACTCCAGCACATGGAGGACTCATGATTATTCTCCATAATACTCTCCATTATCACCCAATCCCCTTAAACACTTCCTTCCAAGCAGTCGCTGTCCGTCTTTCCCTTTCTGGATACACCTTCTCTCTTTGTACTGTATACATTCCATCGTCCACATCAATGGCACGAGCTGATCTCCTTCATCTTCTTGGTCAGCTTCCACCCCCCCTATTTGCTGGTTGGGGACTTCAATGCCCACCACCCTCTTTGGGGATCTCCACATCCATGTCCGCGTGGCTCACTATTGCTAGACGTCTTCCACCAAGCGGATCTTGTTTTGCCTCAACATTGGGGACCCTACATTTTTGTCTGCCTCCACGACAAATTTCTCTCATTTGGACCTTTTGTTCGGTACTGTTCCGCTAGCTCGGCGCTTCGAATGGTTCGCCCTTGCTGATACACACTCGAGTGACCACTTTCCATGTGTCCTTCGATTGCAGCCACAACTGCCATATATGCGCCCGAGACGCTGGACGTTTGCCCAAGCTGAATGGACACCTTTTTCGTCTCTAGCGATATTCGATGACCGTCACTTTCCTAGCGTCGACGATGAGGTCACTCATATTACAGACGTTATTCTTACAGCTGCGGGAACTTTCAATACCACGCACCTCTGAATTGCCCCGGTGCCCCCCAGTTCCTTGGTGGAACGAGGCATGCCGTGACGCAATACGTGAGCGGCGACGCGCTTTTCGCGTTTTCCGCCACCATCCTACTTTGGCCAACTGTATCCACTATAAGCAGTCCCGTGCGCGATGCCGTCGCGTCATCCGCGATAGCAAGAAGGCAAGCTGGAAATTCTTTACTAGCTCATTTAACACCTTCACTCCCTCCTCGGAAGCTTGGAGTCGGATTCGACGGTTATCTGGCGCGCCTAGTTTCTCCCCGGACTCTGGGCTCACTGTCGCGCATGATACGTTAGTGGACCCCGTCGCAATTTCTAACTCATTGGGTCAACACTTTGCTGAGATTTCGAGCTCTTCAAATTACCCGCCAGCGTTTCTCCCGAAGAGACGTGCAGCGGAAGTGCAACCTCTTGCTTTCTCCTCTCAAAATCACGAAAGATATAATACTGTTTTCTCCATGTGGGAACTCCAACATGCACTCTCTTCTTCTCGCTCCTCCGCCCCAGGACCGGATGGTATCCACATCCAAATGTTGCTGCATTTATCAACCCATAGTCTGCGTTACCTCCTTCGCCTTTATAATCGAATTTGGACCGGAAGTACTTTTCCCAGACGATGGCGGGAAGCTATCGTCGTTCCTGTTCTGAAACCTGGAAAGGACAAACATCTCCCCTCTAGCTATCGCCCCATTTCTCTCACGAGTAGTGTATGTAAGGTATTGGAGTGTATGGTGAATTGCCGTTTAGCTTGGTGGCTGGAGTCCCGCAGTCTTTTAACACCTGCCCAATGTGGTTTCCGAAAGCATCGTTCTGCAGTTGACCATCTTGTTGCTCTCTCCACTTATATCATGAACAATTTTCTCCGGAAACGCCAAACAGTAGCAATATTTTTTGATCTGGGGAGAGCATATGATACATGTTGGAGGACAGGCATCCTCCGCACACTGTTTTCTTGGGGCTTTCGAGGTCGGCTGCCACTATTTCTTCGCGAATTTATGGCAGAGCGCACATTTAGAGTACGGGTGAACACTACTCTCTCCCGTACTTTCTCCCAAGAAAACGGGGTACCCCAGGGCTCCGTGCTAAGTATTGTACTGTTTGCCATTGCCATAAATCCAATTATGGACTGTCTCCTCCCCGAAGTCTCAGGCTCCCTCTTTGTGGACGATTTTGCCATCTACTACAGCTCTCAACGGACCAGCCTTCTTGAACGACGTCTTCAAGGCTGTCTCGATCGCCTCCACTCTTGGAGCATCGAAACAGGCTTCCGCTTTTCTCCCAGTAAGACCGTTTGTGTTAATTTTTGGCGTCGTACGGAGTTTCTTCCACCCTCATTACATCTAGGACCTGTCAACCTTCCGTTTTCGGACGTCGCTAAATTCTTGGGTCTTATGTTTGACAGAAAACTGTGCTGGTCCTCCCACGTTCCCTATGTTTCGGCTCGCTGTCTGCGATCCCTCAACACCCTCCGTGTGGTGAATGGTACCTCCTGGGGAGCGGACCGAGTGGGCCTTCTCCGCCTCTATCGCGCCTTAGTGCGCTCGAAATTGGACTATGGAAGCATAGTTTACTTCTCTGCTTGGTCGTCTATTCTTCGGCGTCTCGACTCTAACCACCACCGTGGATTACGTTTAGTGTCTGGAGCTTTTTACACCAGCCCTGTGGAAAGCCTTTATGCTGAGACTGCTGAACCTCCTCTGTCCAATCGGCGAGCTGTCCTTCTGAGTCGTTACGCTAGCCATCTGTCTTCCATGTCTGCTAATCCGGCCCATGACAATATTTTCGACGCCTACTTGGATCTAGGGTATGCAGGCCGCCCTTCCTCCCTACTACCACCGGGAGTCCGCTTCCGTCAACTGCTACATTCTCTTTCCTTCCGCTTTCCTAAAACCTTCTTTAGAACTTGGGGTACAGCACCGTCTTGTCTCCGTCCCCGGACCTGCCTGCTCCGTGACCTTTGTCAATTTCCCATGGATGGTACCCCTTCACTTGTTTATCGTCGGGCATTTGCTGCTCTATGTGCACAAATGAAGGAAGCCACATTTATTTACACTGATGGCTCGAGAACATCGTTAGGTGTAGGAAGTGCCTATATTGTTGGCGACACCCCAAATCGATTTCGGCTTCCCGACCAGTGTTCGGTTTATACTGCGGAGCTTTACGCTGTTCTCCAGGCTGTCCAATACATCCACCGCCATCAGCGGATACAGTATGATATCCAGATTCTCTCAGCTCTCTCCTCAGTCTCCAAGCTCTCTACCCTGTCCACCCTCTGGTCCACCGGATTCAGGACTGCCTGCGCTTGCTCCACTTGGGGGGGCGTCTCGGTGGCGTTCCTCTGGCTCCCAGGATACGTTGGTATCTGTGGAAATGAGGCGGCTGATATAGCGGCCAAGGCTGCAGTCTCTCTTCTTCGGCCAGCTATTCCATCGATTCCCTTCGCCGATCTACGGAGTGTTTTATGTCGTCGTGCTGTTCTTTTATGGCACGCACATTGGTCGACACTTCCCCATAATAAATTGCGGGACGTGATAGCTCTTCCCTGTGCTTGGACCTCTTCCTCCCGAACGCGTCGTCAGGAGGAAGTAATTTAACTAGACTCCGGATAGGGCACTGTCTTTTTAGCCATCGACATATTTTAAGCGGCGATCCTCCCCCACTCTGTCCCCACTGCTCTCAGCTGTGGACGGTAAGACACCTTTTAATTGAGTGCCCCTATTTTACTCCGTTACGCGCCCGTCTACAGCTGTCGCCTGAAATATCGCCCATTTTAGCAGATGACACGAGCTCGGCCGATCGCGTTCTCGAGTTTATTAGAGCCAGTGAGATGACGTCAGTCATTAGAAGCTCTTTTTGGGGACAACCAACCACTTTCTGTAGTGGGTTTTTAAGCTTTCCTTCTGTTTTTAGTTTCTCCAATTTTTTGAGTTTCGTTCCCATTGCTGCTGGTTTCCACTTTCGTTTTTTACTGTTCCCTAAGTCACAGACCGGGCGCTAATGACCATAGCAGTTTTGCGCCCCAAAACCAAAACAAAAAAAAAAACACCCATGCCAGAGGGAGGATTCGAATCTCCGACGGGAGCAACTGCTGCCTCGCGCGGCCTGCACCGTTGGGTTTCACGTTAAACGCTGCATACAATTTCGTTTTGTGTGGAAATGACATGCTTGTTTCTGTCTAGCTTTTTTATCCTGTATACACGTAAACGTCTGACTTGACCACTTAGGGTGAGTACTCAGTTCACTCGTATAGAGTGCCAGTAGATTAATCCCCTCAAATTTGCTCTTTGTTTATGTAGTGTCGATAGTTACGATGCCTCAACGTAGGTGCACGCTCTCGTAAGTTGGCACTACGAGAGAAGACTAACTACGCCGACCACAGCGCCCTCTGGCCGACGCTGTGGAGCTCCCGGAGTGCAGTCTTGATTTCGCCCCATTTCATCAAGAGCAGATGTCATGGAAATATCGTTTCTACTACCGAGTGGGCTAGCTTGCTATTGAGACTTTGTATTACGTTCAGTTAAAGTTTGGGGACCAAAGACTATTTGTTAGTTTTGAGATTATATAGAACAGTCCTCCTAACTTCACAGAATTACACATGGACTACGGCTTCACACCTACGTGCCCATCCTAGCCAAAGTTATGTATGCATTTGATATTTACTCGTGTTTTTTACTCTACTAAAAGTGTTAAAGTTACGTGCAGTACCGAAGTGCTTCACCTCTCCTGCTCCTACTCGTTTCCTTCACTCTCGGCCTATATTACAGAATCAGTTCACAGGAGCAGACCCACGCACCGCCTATCCAGGAGGGATACAAAAGCTTATCTTGTTATTCTTCCTACCATTCACACTACACACCACAATTCTAATCTAGACTCAAAAACGGAACTGCCTTGTCCTTGCGGAAGCTCTTACTACTAGGTTCAAAATGAGGGATCAATCTGATTTCCTGCAACCAGGCATGACGCTGAAACAGGCCATTATTAACAAATTAGAACTGATACTTTCACGGTATGTACCTAATCTCGAAGTTTTAGGTCGTCCCGCGTACTGTGAAAGATATCTGTCTTAACTTGACTTTCAGTCGCAAAGCCATTTGTAGTTGTCGATGCGCGGTACTGCCTACAGTACATTTGTAAGGTGGGCATGTCATTTTGATTTTTGTACGTTATCAATCTGCATGTCAGAGAGAGAGAGAGAGAGAGAGAGAGAGAGAGAGAGAGAGAGAGAGAGAGAGAGAGAAAGAGAAAGTTGGGTTACTGTTAAACAAGATTTGGTCTTGTGGCACAGTCTTTGCCTCTGCCCAGTCTGATACATCCTTAGATGCGATGTGGCAGTGTGGTAGATAATGGACGTATTCAGTAGTGCTGTGTTGACTTGTGATTCTATGTTAGATGAAGAAAGATTTGTTGTAAGGGACAGCAAGGATGAACACGATATGCTTTAAAAAATACAAAAAAAATAAAAGAAGATGTTTAAGGTAAGGCGGCATCACTGAGCAGCTCGTCGTAATGGCTACTGTCAGCTAGTTAAATTGCTGAGAGCTAAGGGAAAGACCACCCCACTTCCTTGAATCATGCATTAACTTACCAAATGGTTAAGCCGTTTGGTTTTTATAGAAATTCTCTGTTTTCATTGTACCCTTTTCAAATCATTGTTCACTTTTTTAAGCATAGTATTGTTCAGATAACTGTAATGTGTGAATATCGTGTGAAATTTTGCTTTGTCTTTTTGAATACATATTTCGTTCTAAAATCGTTGTCTTGGAATTTCGTAGGAATAGTTACTCTCCTTCTCATTCCTCTGTTTAAAGAGGGTTTATTATTACACATTACCACAATGCACCATATGGTACGAAACTTTATGAATATTGTTTGGAAATTATATTTAAAAGTAGAAATCTAACTTAACCGCAGCCTGCTTGTTGCTTTACTGTTGTGTTTTCGAGAAATCTGCAAAAATGTTGTCAAGACGCGAAATAAGTGGAAATTTTGATTAGAACAAGATAATTGTATTAAATCAGTTGCACACATAATATAAAGACAAATTGTACTTGGACAAGTTACAGATCAGCTCAAATTACGTTCTCTTTAGTCAAAGGTTAGCATATGAGTTTAAGTTGGATAACAGTTTGTGGGTGCATAGTTTTGGCAATACGTAGACTTTTTATACAGTGGGGAGCTTCCACATTGCTTTTAGATAATAAAAACCTGGAATTATTTAGATGTAAAACCTATAATCAATTATTTACCTGACGATAATGGTCGACATCGAGAATCATTCTATCCCAGAAAGTGACTGATGTTATTCACAGTAAACTTAGTGAACCTATGTTATTGTGTCACCTTTGAAATTTTGTAAAATTTTGTCGTAGCACCAAAAGGGAGAGTATTCGATTAGGCGATACTGAAAACAAGTACTCAGAAGATATGATCGGATTTCAGTGTGACTTCATACACATACGTATCGTTGTCGAACTGCCAAGTGTTTGAAATTGTAATTCTCTGTAACAGGTATAACGGGCAGTGGAGTGAATTAGTGATGTTCTGGTTTATAGTTATTACGAAGCATGTTGGGTATATAAGGGGCGTGATCAGCGTCAAATCTTGAGTGACCACTGTGAAGAAAAAGGAGATTTCGCATAGAGGTGTGGCACAGCGCTATTGGTTCCTGACAAACTTTAAAAGAGGCCTCATTGTAGGCCTTCATTTGGCTGGCTGGTCTAATCGAACAATATCCAGATTTGTAAGTAATTCGGATGTTAGAGTGGTTTGATGTTGGACTGGATGGGAACATGAAGACATGCATACGCGTCACCAAGGTTCTGATCCACCACGTCTGACCTCAACAATGGAGTATCATGGTATGGTGGACGAAGCATGCTGTCTCCCATTCACATCTATACCTGACTTCCAAGAACAAGTAATGGAATCCCACGCCATTGGTTGAAGGCTAGGAGCAATCGAAGTAGAATATAATGGTCCCATGAGTTGTAAACCTTAAACTCCACAAGCTTCCGCGTTTGGAGTGATACCGTGACAAGGCGCCGCATTGTATTCAGCACTGAATTACGATTCTCCACTGCCACAGATTACCATCTTACACAATATGGCGACGATCTGGGAACAGATCCGACATTCTCCCAGTGCTCTGGAGAGGCACGTCAGTGTTACTCCTGACCTGATGGTGTGTTTATCTATCAGTTAAGACTTCAGATCTCAGCAGCAAGTGATTGAGGGAACCCTAATGTCACAATAGTATGTCGCGGACATCCTTCGTACTCGTGTGTTTCCTGTCATGTAACAGTATCTTGGTGACTTTTCCAGCAGAATAGTGCTCGTCCAAACCACTCGTTCAGATACTCCTGTGGTCAGCAAGATCCACAGATCTGTCCACAGCAGAACACGTCTGGGATCAACTTGGATGTCAACTCCCTCCAAATGCAGTTCTGTTCTCCCAGGACATCAGGTCACATCAGCCGTGGACCAGCTTGAAACTTGCATCAGCAGACGATTCAACAGCTTTATGACACCATTCCCAACTGTATCATTGAGTGTCCAGGTCACGGTTGGGGTGGGGGGGAGGGGTGCTCAACGTCATATTGATAAGTAGTCTGATACTCCCCAGTTCTTTGGAAACCTGACTGGATTTTGTAATCACTGAAATAACTGCGAACCCCTTCTCGAACTTCAGAAAACATTTCCTCCACTTTGGTCTTCATTCTCAAAAAACATGTCTTTTGATCGACTCAACAGCATCCTGAGGTGATGAAAATTCCTATCCATACATATCCTGTTTCAGATGAGGGAACAATAGCGGTTGTTAGATGATAAATCAGCTGAATATGCACAGCGAGACATTAACTCGATGTCTTTCTCTGTCGGATGATCCAGTGCCTGAAGTGCAGTGTAGAGCGCGTGCACAGCAGAATGGCCGCAACCTGTGCGAACGGCACAGTAGTGGAGGAATAACGGTAATGGTGGAACTCCCTTGCGGATGGGATGCCAAGGCAGGGAAGGTGTAGTTCCACTGCTGAAGCCTACATCTAAACGCCTATCTGGCAGAACTAAGCTACAGCTAGTAAGTCTGCAAACGATCTTATTAACAAGTCATGTCAGCGATTCAACAAGACAACAGTTTATCATTTGGAACACAATAACTTACAGGATTACGCTGAAATTGCAACAGAATATGCGATTTATTTTCGCCTGACAGGGAAAGCTCTCTTTCTTTCGTTTGTTGCTTTGTTAAAATTAGCATCTTTTGAAAAAAACTCAGTAGGGTTTACACAATTTCGTGTCACTAACATGAAAATGAAGTTGAAATTACGACACAATGCTGAGACATTCTATTACCAAATGCTGAGGATAATCGGGTCAACTCGGTCTGAAACAAGCAAGTGATTCCTTGGCAATTGAGGAGTTGCTTGACTGGGAAGTAGCAGCTCCGAACCCAAAAACTGACAACGGCTGGGAGAGCAGTGCACTGACTACATGTCCCTCCATATCCGCATCCAGCGACGCATGTGGGGTGAGGATCACGCGGCCATAAACCAGTACCGTTGGGCTTTCGTGGCCTGTTTTGACAGAGTTTAGTTTGGTATATGATTCCTTCACTTTCGTTGTTACAAATCCATGTTATTTCTCGTTTTAAGAGCTATCGATGATCCTTACAATTACTACATTATTTCTCTGACAAAATCTGTAATTACTCGTATATCGCAGTTGATAAGAAATTTTAGCATGTGCATTGCTTTGCATGCTATCATTAGCCAAAAACGTGTTTCTATAACTCGACCCGTTATTCTCCCATGATGATAAAACAAACTTTCGGGGACGATGTAGGAAGTTGCATGTATTAATTTTTTCGTATCCCGCCTGAAAGGCGGCGCGTGGGTAGGAGCAGGATCAGGAAAATTACGTCGGTACTACACGTAAGTAAAAGTGGTTTACTGGTGCAAAAAACAAGTTAATACATAGTTACATAACTTGCAATTAGATGCGATGCTGAGACCAGTCGTATGTAGAGGAAAGCTGAAGTGAAGTGTCCCGGCCGTCTGCTCTTTATCAAATAGGGAGAATCTGCAGTGGGGCTCGTAGACCTGCACAGCGCCTGCTAGAGGGCGCTGTCGTCGGTGTCGGTCTCGTAGTGCCAACCTACGCAGTGGCATCGTAGCTATCGATACCACAAATTTGAGGTATGGGATCGTGGTCTGGAAACAAACGAGTCGAAAGTTATGCATGTAAGTCGTTCTGATACCTCTGACACTGGACTTGACGAACCGGTAGTGTAGTTGCTAAGATTGTAGGGCAGGTAACTTTCAGAGGTGGTAGTATGGATGAAAATAAGAAAACTAAGTGTAAAAAAACATGTGCTCTAAACTGAAAACATCAACAACTGAGCACTTGTTCAATGAAAGAGATGTGTTTCACAGTAGTGAAGATGACCAAGTGTTCGCAGCTCTTCAGATATGCATTCTAGAGCCCATGTGTTTTGGTCCATAGTACCTCCTCCAAAAATCTGAAAACCAAATAGCTTGCAGTTGAAGAGATATGTTTCACCGTGAAAGTTGCCTTTAAAATTTATTTTTGTTTCGTTTCATTTTGTACTGATTTGGCTGTAAATTTGTTGTTGTTCATCTTTGTGTGACTTTGTGCATTTTTACCTGTGAGGGCAACCAAATATATCTGCCTGTAAGAATAAAATGTGAATTTGGCCCTGTTTTATAATGTTTCTAAAAAAATGTGCAAACTGGTTAAATACTGAACTTTACTATTAAACTCTTTAATTAATCCAAGTTCGTCCCTCTGCGTTAATGATCTGTCTAGTAATGCTGTTCATGAAATGGTCCCTCTTCGCTGATAATGTTCAAGCAACTGGTCCTGAAATGAAAATATCTTACCTCTTAACGTAACTGCTTGGAAACGCGGTGTTCGCTGCTCTCCACGAACCAGCTGCAAATTTCTAACTACAGTTGCTGAGAAATTAGTGCGATGCTCCAGAAAATATGTTAACTATTTTGTACACACCATTGACTGACTTGTATCGAGGAAGTGGACAATACTCTTAGGTGAAATATTCCATCAAAAAAGCGTCTTTAAGGGGAGCCGGAGGTGCCTATGCTGCCCATGTTAAAATCACTAAGTTTGAGGAACGTTTATGATTAAACTACCAAATAGAAAAATTTGAATTTTTTTTTACATATAGAGTGGTTTAGTATTGCAGTTATGACAGAGGGATTTTGGAGTATCTTTTCTAGTTTCCTTCCAATAATTCTTTTATTAATGACCCAAATTTTTTTGCAAATAATTGCTTTATAATTAAACGGAAATGAAACTACTGAACATATTGTCAAATGGCTGTGTTACAATGTAAGTTTGACAACTAGGAGTGCTGTATAAAAATTTAATCTCTCTAGCTTGAGTGGATTTTGAGAAAATGTTCCTTATATTCGACAAATTCTAATTTACAGGAAATGGCTATCAAAGTTTCTCAATACATTCCTGCACTATAGGATGGATTATCAGGGTCTTCTTCTTCATCCTCCAAAAGCTTCCACTTCTGTCTTCTTTTCTGGCCTGTTGTTCCATCATACTTCATATGCCTTTCTCTTCTTTCTGCTCCTCTTATCCTTTCTCTGTCAATATTTCTTAGTGCTCGTACAGTGTTCACCCCAGCTGTAAATCCTAATGCCTTCAGAACTTCACACTTCACACTGATCCCTTGGTTGTAGGTTGCTATTGCAGTGTTTCTATGCTTACAAACACCCTTTTAGGAATCACTTTCCAAATCAAATTGTTTATACTCTCATTAGGATTCTACATCTTTCTGTGTAGACATTTGTGTAACAATTCAGGCTGTGCTAAGTCATGAAACATTGGTTTTATTGCATTTATCACAGCTGCTGGCAAACCATGTTTGTGATCATAGTCCTTTTTTGCATTATATTTGCACCAGGAATCTTTTGGGCACAGGCTGTGTTGAGGGTATTCATTGGAAGAGGCAGTATGATGGAACAATGCCCACACTGCTTTTCGCAAGTCACTAACATTACTAGTATTTTGCCTTATAGCATACCCATAGTATCTCTGTAGTCGTTCAATCACCTCATCAGTAAGCCTGCCTCTCCCTCCTATTGTCTTTCCATCACTGAGCTTACTTGAACCCAAAGTTTGTTTGAGCCTTCGAAGCCGTGCACCCATATGCTTTTGCACGTGCCCAATGCATTCCAACTTTTCAACTACAAATTCATTTCCTTATGGTTTCAGTTCCTCTATAGTCTTGAAACCTTTGGAGTCACCATCCCCAAGGTAGTATTTGTACCTAACGTTGTATCTGGGAACTGAATGTTCAAAAATTTGTTTCACTCCATCCACTTCCATTGCTCCACTTGATCCACTAAAATTTGCCTCACAGGTTCCACTGTGCTCCCCTTTGATTTTACTTTTGCACCTACAATGTTTTGATAATATTGCAACATCTATCACTTTTGCACTATCACCACAAGTAGCAGTTACAACCCCATTCAAGGATTTATGACCCCTCTTTTGCCAGGAACCATCTAATCCCACTACCAAATCCCTCTTAGCGCTTCATTTGTCACAGAAAACAATGTAGCCAACCCTTGCACACTCGCTGTGTGCGTAACATAAGGCGCTGTATGTGTAACAGGCCGAGAAAATCCCAAGCAGTTCGCCAGGAAGTCACGAGAGGGTGTTAGATGCATTCATCGGCCGCCCATTTCCTCTGCTGGCGTGGGGGAAAATGGTAATAACTCCACTTCTAGGGCGAGTAGAACAATAATTCAAAGTTTACATTAAAGAGGAATGTTCCACTTAATTTTCGGTAGCAAAAAAAAAAAAAAAAAAAAAAATCGTAATTTTTTTGGATTTGACCACCTTCAGCTCCCCTTAAAACCACCTGATATATTATTACTTGCATGCAATTCATGTTACAACGCTCATTAATCAATGATAGCAAATTCTTACTCTTAGAAATATTACCCAGATCATTAATTAAACTGAAAAATTCTTACACTGAAAATTACTCAATCTTTAATGATAAATTTAAACTTCCCTAGTATGGATGTCTCATTAAACAATGATCCTAACTACTCGTGTCTATTGTGTCAATAAATAAAAATATTACCTTCATTCCTCTTCATAATCTTTTCATTCTAAACCACTAATCAAATCCTTCTTCCCTGTTTCACAATATTCTAACGCAAGTCAATCTACTTAAATACAGGCGCAACAAACTTTGCGTCTTCATTGCCACGGGTTCTCTGCTCGGTTCCTGTCTCACTACTCCTCTAACGGTAGGACTCCTCCGTTCCTCGCTGCACAGTATCGATCAAAAAGACAAGCTCATCTTCTAGAGACACACCTACTCTGACCAAAGGCTGCGCGCGAATAATAAGCGAATCAAAATTGTCGCTTAGCGTCTGAGACATACATAGTACGTACAAATTCTAGAAATCAAAGTAGAAAACTACCAATAGACCTGTTTCAACCTTATCAAACGAATGGAGGAGGGAATACGAAATCACAGTGCGGTGATCTACTCTCCCTTGCGTTTCTGCGGTTCAGGACGCTACCCATGCTCGTAAAACAATGTCATGAACAAACCCTGACTCCTAGGCTAAGCTCTTCGTACATCGTCCATCTTACAGTTTCCTGATAAGTCGGTCACGTAGTAAGGAATCCAAATGTTGTCTCCGTAGCATCTTGTAGCGAAGTTCACCAGCTCAATACATCGTAGGTGCTCGCCGATCGACACCCTCCATCTTCTCCGCTCCTTCAGCTGCATCGTATAGCTGGACAAGCACCATTTGGAGCCTGGACAACTGGAAGGCCTCTGGGAACATATTTTCACATTACCATTCTTTTCTACCGATTTGTTGATATGTTATGCTATTTGTGTATCTCGTCTTCAAGTATTACAAATGGTTCAAATTTCTCTAAGCACTATACCGCTTAGCATTTGAGGTCATCAGACCCCTAGACTTAGAACTACACAACTGGCCATTAAAATTGCTACACCACGAAGATGACGTGCTACAGACGCGAAATTTAACCGACAGGAAGAAGATGCTGTGATATGCAAATGATTAGCTTTTCAGACCATTCACACAAGGTTGGCGCCGGTGGTGACACCTTCAACGTGCTGACATGAGGAAAGTTTCCAACTGATTTCTCATACACAAACAGCAGTTGACCGGCGTTGCTGGGGGAAACATTGTTGTGATGCCTAGTGTAAGGAGGAGAAATGCGGTTTATTGTATCGCGAGACTGCTGCTCGCGTTGGTCGAGATCCAATGACTGTTAGCAAAATATGGAATCGGTGGGTTCAGGAGGGTAATACCGAACGCCGTGCTGGATCCCAACGGCCTCGCATCACTAGCAGTCGAGATGACAGGCATCTTATCCGCATGGCTGTAACATATCGTGCAGCCACGTCTCGATCGCTGAGTCAACAGATGGGGACGTTTCCAAGACAACAACCATCTGCACGAAAAGTTCGACGACGTTTGCAGCAGCATGGACTATCAGTTCGGAGACCATGGCTGCAATTACCCTTGACGCTGCATCACAGACAGGAGGGCCAGTGATGGTGTACTCAACGACGAACCTGGGTGCACGAATGGCAAAACGTCATTTTTTCGAATCCAGGTTCTGTTTACAGCATCATGATGGTCGCTTCCGTGTTTGGTGACATCGCGGTGAACGCACATTGGAAGCGGGTATTCGTCAGCGCCATACTGGCGTATTACCCGGAGTGATGGTATGGGGTGCCATTGGTTACACGTGTCGGTCACCTCTTGTTCGCACTGACGGCACTTTGAACAGTGGACGTTACATTTCAGATGTGTTACCACCCGTTGCTCTACCCTTCATTCGATCCCTGCGAAACCCTACATTTCAGCAGGATAATGCTCCGACAGAATCTTGCAGGTCCTGTACGGGCCTTTCTGGATACAGAAAACGTTCGACTGCTGCCCTGACCAGCACATTCTCCAGATCTCTCACCAACTGAAAACGTCTCGTAAATGGTGGCCGAGCAACTGGCTCGTTACAATACGCCAGTCACTACTCTTGATGAACTGTGGTATCGTGTTGAAGCAGCATGGGCAGCTGTACCTGTATACCCCATCCAAGTTCTGTTTGACTCAATGCCCAGGCGTATCAAGGCCGTTATTACGGCCAGAGGTGGTTGTTCTGGGTACTGATTTCTCAGGATCCATGCACCCAAACTGCGTGAAAATGTAATCACATGTCAGTTCTAGTATAATATATTCGTCCAACGAATACCCGTTTGTCATCTGCATTTCTTCTTGGTGCAGCAATTTTAATGCCCATTAGTGTATTTAAGGCTAACTAACCTAAGGACATCATACACATCCATGCCCGAGGCAGGATTTGAACTTGCAACCGTAGCAGCAGCGCGGTTCCGGACTGAAGCGCCTAGAACCATTACAGAACGGTATGTTACGAAAAACAAATCCATTTCTTCCCATTCTGCCCGCGTCGTTAAATTTTACATACTTCTTTCTCAAACATAGGCCTCAAAAAATCGTGAACTAACACTATTCACAAATATTACGGTATACGTAACACACCGACTGTCTACGAACAGCCGCCAACCACGACCTTCACACTCAACACGCAGCTTAAACAAGACACATCGCGTCTGCAAGGTGTCCTATGGGGAATAGTCCACATGTCAGGATATCACAGTATCGATCATATTATGGAAAAAAGTGTATCAGACACATGCTCTACAATGCATACCTTCTACACCTACATCTATATACATATCCCACATGCCACCGTGCAGTGCCTCTTGGAGGGTACCCTGCACTACTACTAGTCCACTCCTTTCCTGTTCCAGTCGCAAATGGAGCGAGGGAAAAACGACTATCTAGATGCCTCCGTATGAGCCCTAATTTCTCTTACTTTATCTTCGTGGTCCTCACGCGGAGTGCATGTTGACAGCAGTAGAGTCGTTCTGCAATCAGCTTCAAATGCCGGCTTTCTTCATTTTCTCAGTAGTGTTCCGCGAAAAGAACGCCGTCTTCCTTCCATAGATTCCCGTTGAAGTTCCAGAAACATTTCCGTATTTGGAATTGCTTCGATGTCTTCCTTTAACCCGACCGAACGGACCCCAAACTCCCTAGCAGTATTCAAAACTATGTCGCACTAGCGTCTCATATGTGGTCTCCTTTACAGATGAACCACACTTTCGCAAAATTCTCCCAATAAACTGAAATCGGCCATTCGCCGTCCCTACCATAATCCTCTCATACTCGTTCCATTTCATGTCGCTTTCCAACGTATTGAAACAACGTGACTGTGTCAAGTAGGACACTACTAATGCTGTATCCGAACATACGGGTTTGGTTTTCCCACTCATCCGTGTTAACTTACACTTTTCTACACCTAGAGTGTAGTGTCACTGTCATTCAGAATACCAACAAGGAATTTGTCTAAGTTCGTTTTTATCCTTCTACAGCTACTCAGCTTCGTCACGTACACCACACCATCATCAGCAAACAACAGCAGACTGCTGTTCTTCTATCCGCCAGGTCATTTATGCAATCCGTAAATAATAACGATCCTGTCATATTTCCATGGGGCTCTCCTGACGACATCCTTGTCTAAGATGAACACTCGCTGTCGAGGTCAACATACTGTTTATTTAAGAGCTATGAGTACTTGTTCGTCCTGGACACCGTCAAACTATCTTCTACTGGAAGCTTTTTACTTTCCGTGTTTCGGGAGGAGGTAATATGGACAAAAACAAGAAAAAAAATTGAAAATTCCTGTTGGATTAAATCCCCATTTTTTATTGCAGAATCGGATTTTACATAGAAAACTACGTACATTTTGACATCAACATTAATTTTGATTCTTGGTAGCTGTAATTCAAGAAAATCCATGTTCTCATTTTTGCGTGGAAAATGGTTACGGATAAATAAAAAATACTTTCTTAATTTGTAAATTTTGATTTGCTAAACCTAAAACTTTCCCTCTCTCCCCATAGTGTGGGATTAGAGAGAGAGGACTTAGAGTTTTACAAATGTTGACCATGTGGAAAAAATTGGTATGTGGGTCAACATTTGTAAAACTCTAATTCCTCTCTCTCAAACCCCACCCTATGGGGATAGAGGGAGAGTTTTACTTGAAGCAAATCAAAAGTATACCTTCTAACTTTGTGGTATTCACACAGCATGTGTACCTTCAACTCTATGGTGCTGCCGGATCATAGTTTCTTAATGACGTAATTAATAAAATTTCCCAGCAACCAGTACACAGCGTTATTTTTTGTCTCTGGAAAATAGCGTGCTTCAGGCCTGTGTATCAATAACAGCGACATAGTCTCAGGGGATGTCTTTGTATTCAGAGCTATTTGCTCTCGGATCCCCTTCCAACTACTCATGTGGCCGCAGCAAGTGTACCTATGAATTATTGTGTTAACTAGATGGCATTGCTGACATAAATTTGTTTCACAGAGTCCGATTGCGTACTGTTTCATTGGTGCTAACTGTTTTCTTAACTGCCTTGTACCTGGTCGTTTTTATATTAGACGTGAGCACATTAGAACTAATGTTATTCCAAATCTCAGTCCAATCAATTTGGAAGCTGTCGTTCTATTTTGTTCTTTCTTTCGCTTTTCTTTCGTTTCCGCATTATGGCTCTTGATTTTAAGTGTCGTGACTGATTTCGGCGCTTACATAAATGAACTCAACATAGAAAACCCTCACATGCTGTAAACGACCGTTGATATTCTGCAAGTCAATCGGGGGGGAAGCAGACTTCGAGGTTTAATGTGCGCGAAAAGTTGGCTGGTTATACTTTCCCGCGAATCTCTTGTTATATTAACTTGCCTTTTGATAAAAAGTGCAGAGACATTATCCGTTGTATGAGTTAATCCTAGCCCACCAGTTTTAGAAACTTAAGTGGCTACTTTAGCAGGTACTCTGAACATTTCACCTTTCCATAAGAAGTTTGTGGTTTAGGACATTATTCTCCTCGCTATCATTCTCGGTGGGCAACGGCCTTACCGCATTGGATACAGTGGTTCCCGTGACATCACGGAAGTTAAGCGCTGTTGCCACTTTTCGGGATGCACTCAGCCTCGTGATGCCAATTGAGGAGCTACTCGACCGAACAGTAGCGACTCCGGTCAAGAATACCATCATAACGACCGGGAGAGCGGTGTTCTGACCCCACGCCCCTCCTATTCGCATCCTCCCCTGAGGATGACACGGCGGTCGGATGGTCCCGGTAGACCACTCTTGGCCTGAAGACGGAGTACTATCATTCTCGGTACTGGAAACAGCTGGACAGTTTAGTAAGCTTTAGCAAGGATGCATGAGTTGATATACTTTATTCTTTGAACTTGGTTCTTTCTTTTGTAATTTTTTTTGTCATCAGTCTACTGACTGGTTTGATGCGGCCCGCCACAAATTTCTTTCCTGTGCTAACCTCTTCATCTCACAGTAGCACTTGCAACCTACGTCCCCAATTATTTGCTTGACGTATTCCAATCTCTGTCTTCCTCTACAGTTTTTACCCTCTACAGCTCCCTCATGTCTTAGCAGATGTCCTATCATCCTGTCCCTTCTCCTTATCAGTGTTTTCCACATATTCCTTTCCTCTCCGATTCTGCGTAGAACCTCCTCATTCCTTACCTTATCAGTCCACGTAATTTTCAACATTCGTCTATAGCACCACATCTCAAATGCTTCGATTCTCTTCTGTTCCGGTTTTCCCACAGTCCATGTTTCACTACCATACAATGCTGTACTCCAGACGTACATCCTCAGAAATTTCTTCCTCAAATTAAGGCCGGTATTTGATATTAGTAGACTTCTCTTGGCCAGAAATGCCTTTTTTGCCATAGCGAGTCTGCTGTTGATGTCCTCCTTGCTCCGTCCGTCATTGGTTATTTTGCTGCCTAGGTAGCAGAATTCCTTAACTTCATTGACTTCGTGACCATCAAGCCTGATGTTAAGTTTCTCGCTGTTCTCATTTCTACTACTTCTCATTACCTTCGCCTTTCTCCGATACCATACTGTGTACTCATTATACTGTTCATTCCGTTCAGCAGATCATTTAATTCTTCTTCACTTTCACTCAGGATAGCAATGTCATCAGCAAATCGTATCATTGATATCCTTTCACCTTGTATTTTAATTCCACTCCTGAACCTTTCTTTTATTTCCATCATTGCTTCCTTGATGTACAGGTTGAAGAGTGGGGGCGACAGGCTACAGCCTTGTCTTACACCCTTCTTAATACGAGCACTTCGTTCTTGATCGTCCACTCTTATTATTCCCTCTTGGTTGTTGTACATATTGTATATGACCCGTCTCTCCCTATAGCTCACCCCTACTTTTTTCATAATCTCGAACAGCTTGCACCATTTTATATTCTCGAACGCTTTTTCCAAGTCGACAAATCCTATGAAAGTGTCTTGATTTTTCATTAGCCTTGCTTCCATTATTGGGCGTAACGTCAGAATTGCCACTCTCGTCCCTTTACTTTTCCTAAAGCCAAATTGATCCTCACCTAGCGCATTCTCAATTTTCTTTTCCATTCTTCTGTATATTATTCTTGTAAGCAGCTTCGATGCATGAGCTGTTAAGCTGATTGTGCGATAATTCTCGCACTTGCCAGCTCTTCCCGTCTTCGGAATTGTGTGGATGATACTTGTCCGAAAGTCAGATGGTACGTCGCCAGACTCATATATTCTACACACCAACGTGAATAGTCGTTTTGTTGCCACTTCCCCCAATGATTTTAGAAATTCTGATGGAATGTTACCTATCCCTTCTGCCTTATTTGACCGTAAGTCCTCCAAAGCTCTTTTAAATTCCGATTCTAATACTGGATCCCCTATCGCTTCTAAATCGTGTTTCTTCTTCTATCACATCAGACAAATCTTCACCCTCATAGTGGCTTCCAATGTATTCTTTCCACCTATCTGCTCTCTCCTCTGCATTTAACAGTGGAATTCCCGTTGCACTCTTAGTGTTACCACCGTTGCTTTTAATGTCACCATAGGTTGTTTTGACTTTCCTGTATGCTGAGTCTGTCCTTCTGACAATCATATCTTTTTCGATGTCTTCACATTTTTCCTGCAGCCATTTCGTCTTAGCTTCCCTGCACTATTTATTTCATTCCTCAGCGACTTGGTACTTCCGTACTCCACTTCTTTGCTTATTAATTCTTCCTGACTAATGTCTTGAATTTCAGCCTACTCTTCATCACTACTATATTGTGATCTGAGTCTATATCTGCTCCTGGGTACGCCTTACAATCCAGTATCTTATTTCGGAATCTCTTCCCGTATCTCCCGGCCTTTTCCAAGTATGCCTCCTCCTCTTGTGATTCTTGAACAGGGTATTCGCTATTACTAGCTGAAACTTGTTACAGAACTCGATTAGTCTTCCTCCTCTTTCATTCGTTGTCCCAAGCCCATATTCTTCTGTAACCTTTTCTTCTACTCCTTCCCCTACAACTGCATTCCAGTCGCCCGTGGCTATTAGATTTTCGTCCCCCTTTACATACTGCATTACCCTTTCAATATCCTCATACACTTTCTCTATCCGCTCATCTTCAGTTTGCGACGTCGGCATGTATACCTGAACTATTGTTGTCGGTGTTGGTCTGCTGTCGATTCTGATTAGAAAACCCGGTCATTGAACTGTTCACAGTAACACACCCTCTGCCCTACCTTCCTATTCATAACGAATCCTACACCTGTTATACCATTTTCTGCTGCTGTTGATATTACCCGATACTCATCTGACTAGAAATCCTTGTCGTCCTTCCACTGCACTTCACTGACCCATACTATATCTAGATTGAGCCTTTGCATTTCCCCTTTCAGATTTTCTAGTTTCCCTACTACGTCCAAGCTTCTGACATTCTACGCCCCGACTCTTAGAACGTTATCCTTTCGTTGATTATTCAATCTTTTTCTCATGGTAACCTACCCCTTGGCAGTCCCCTCCCGGAGATCCGAATGGGGGACTATTCCGGAATCTTTTGCCAATGGAGAGATCATCATGACACTTCTTCTTGGTTCATATATCGAGTTAAATTCTCTATAATGGCTCCTTGCACTTTATCTGCTGCAACTTTAAAATTTAAAGCCCTCATTTTCATGGGGCATGCTGTCAGGGTTATCCCAAGTGTTTTATGTTGTCGGACTAATATTGTCCGCTAGACATTGATACTATCAAAACCTCTGAGATTTAACATCCAACTTTTTTTCGTTTGTATTGACTCCAGATACCCTACAGTACATATCAATCATTGTTGCTAACGTGGTTACTTCTTCATTATTCGTTATAATGAACCCTATATCGCCAGCACAGGCTCTTATAATTGTTTTATTTACTGTTGATGTTAAGCTTTTTAATCTAGCACGGACATGTCGGAGGAGAGGCTCCAGTGAAATGGCGGAGAGCGACATGGGCAGAGGACTTTCTTGAGAAGCACCTCGTTTTATTTGGATTGTTGTTGACGATTCACCTCTATTTGGTATTTATTCCAGTTGCTATGATCTTTATCAACTGTATGACCCTATCGTTGAAACCTATTTTCTTCAACGTCTGTAGAAGATATTCATGATTTACTACATCGAAGGCTTTATAAAAATCTAAAAAAATAAAGCACACTTTACGCTTGTTGCAGAAGTTTTTGGAGTGATATCCCTGAATTCTGCTAGATTTTGAAAAATGGTTCTACTATGAGCGCTGTTCTGATGTTTACTGATAATTTTATCTGTAAGGCATTAAATTCTCTGTTTACTATTCCAGCTATTAATTTATAATCAGAATTCAGCAGTGAATTTGGACGAAAATTATTTAAATCTTTGTTTCCATTATTTTTTGGCACAAGGACAATTTTACTCTCCTTAAACACAGCCGGAATCATTTTACCCTAAATAACCTCACAATGTCCGTGATTTTCGCACCCACTATTGGCCAGTAACGGCTGTAAAACTTTGCAGGAAAATCATCCGGTCCTGGGGATTTTTTGGGTGTTCAGGTGCACGGAGTCTCATACACGTCCTCTTCTCTGACTAGCTCCAGAAAATTTTCTTGTGATCAAATGATCCAAATGGCTCTGAGCACTATGGGACTTAACTGCTGTGGCCATCAGTCCCCTAGGATTTAGAACTACTTAAACCCAACTAACCTAAGGACATCACACACATCCATGCCTGAGGCAGGATTCGAACCTGCGACCGTAGCTGTCGCGCGGTTCCAGACTGTAGCGCCTAGAACCGCTCAGACACTCCGGCCGGCTTTCTTCTGTCAGTGTGGGGCTAGGATGCCAAGGAATTCGTCAGAGGATGCATCACTACTTTGATTTACAAAATATAGCTCGCAATAGTAGCAATGAATCTGTGGTGTCACCGCCAGACACCACACTTGCTAGGTGGTAGCTGTAAATCGGCCGCGGTCCATTAGTACATGTTGGACCCGCGTGTCGCCACTGTGTGATCGCAGACCGAGCGCCACCACAAGGCAGGTCTCGAGATACGGACTAGCACTCGCCCCAGTTGTACGGACGACTTTGCTAGCGACTACACGGACGAAGCATTGCTCATTAGCCGAATCGATAGTTAGAATAGCCTTTAGCTAAGTCAATGGCTACGACCTAGCAAGGTGCCATTAGTAACATTGCATGTATCTATGGAGTCTCACTTATATCGTCAATAGCGATGTACCAAGGATGGAATAAAGTTAAGTATTCCAGAAGCTACGTACTTTTCTTTATAACATTCATTATGTATCCTGTTACAGACCTATAACTTGCCTGCTAAACGCGTGCCTTTCGGCTACTTCCGTGACGTGGCTGTCTTGCTACGCCACAACAGTTGGCGACGAGTCAACGGAAAGGGTCTTGTTCTTTCTAATTGCTTACATTTACTTGTGTCATGGCTTCGCCAGATGTACTGCCCGAATTTTATCGCTTGCAGAATCAGCAGACGCAGGCGTTATTGGATGCCCTTGGACAGCTCGTCCAGGGTCAACGTGCACTGCCAAACGATGCGGCAGCCACCGCTTCACCGCTACCGCAGCCATAACAAGCAGTTGCGCCCCAGTTTCGGCCTTTTGATTCAGCCCAGGAGTCATGGACGGTGTGGTCACGCCAGTTTGGATTTCATCTCGCCGCCTATAGAATTCAAGGTAACGAGCGGCAGCCTCATTTATTGGCGTGTGTAGGGGTGCAAACCTACCATGTGATAGTGAAATTATTTCCCCGACGCGACGTAGCAACTCTGTCCTACGAAGAAATTTTGTCTGCTTTAGATGCCTATTTCAAGGAAACAGTTAATGTAGTTGCAAAAAGGTATACTTTCTTTCGTACAAAACGTACGGCAGGTCAAACTAATAGGGAGTGGGTTGCAACATTGCAAGGCCTTACAAGGGATTGTGCTTTTGAGTGTGAATGTGGACTCCCTTATTCCGATACAATGGTACATGACGCAATTGCACAGAACGTTTCTGATGTTCGTATACGGGAACAGATTTTGAAACTCGTCAATCCCTCCCTTCAACAAGTGATAGACATATTGGATAGACAAGACACGCTTGACTTTGCTCAGGAATCATTTGCAACTTCGCCAGCCGTGTGTACCATTAACCGGCCCGCCGGGCGCGCTGCGTGGACCGATAAACTGCCCTCGCGCACGTCCACGCAGCTGCTGCCACGCTCTAAATCAGGTGTGCCATGCAAGCATACAAATGCAGTGAAATCATGCCCGCGGTGTGCAACTGGACATTCGCGTGACACTTGCCCGTCACGCCAAGCTATTTGTTTTTACTGTAATAAGAGAGGACATGTTCAAAATGTTTGCCAGAAAAAGCTCAGATCAGACACTCTTCATCATTCCAGGCCCTTTGCTTCGCGCCAGAATCGACCCAAGGACACTCAGGCTCGTGGACCTTCGCCCATGGACATTCATGTAGTAAATTCCACTTCGTCCAGTGCCACTGTCTCTAACAGTGACTGTGTTCGTCCCACAATAACTGTGCGTCGACGTCGCAGGAAATCGCGTCAAGTCGCAAGTGCTTCTGTACCAGTGTCCGTTCAAATTGCACGCGAAAGTCGCTCTTGTCGTCGGCAGGACATTAAACTTTTTGTAGATTTGGACTTTAATGGCAAGGTCATACCATTCCAGCTCGATACCGGAGCTGCAGTTTCATTGCTCAATCATGACACGTACAAACAACTGGGCACACCTCCGTTGCGTGCCGCAAATGTTCAGTTAAATAGTTATTCAGGTCAGAATATCCCTGTGTTAGGACAGTGCACTCTTCTTGCAACATATAAGGGACAAACGAAACTTGTGTCGTTTTACGTTCTTCGTTCTTCTACTGCTGTGAACTTGTTTGGTTTAGATTTATTTCAGTTGTTTAACATGTCTATAGTAAATCAGGTCCTATCAGTGAAGCAGACTGTGCTTTCAGACAGTGTTTCTCGTCTGTGTGAAGAATTTGCAGACATTTTTGCACCGGGCCTTGGTTGCGCTAAGAACTATGAAGCACATTTGGAACTGAAAGTCAATGCGCAACCGAAATTTTTCAGAGCACGCAATGTTCCCCACGCATTGCGTGATGAGGTCGCAAGAACATTACACGATTTGGAATCACAAGGTGTAATTGAACGTGTGCAGGCTTCCCTCTGGGCCTCGCCATTAGTAATTTTGCCAAAACCTTCCGGAAAATTGAGACTTTGTGTGGACTTCAAGGCAACAGTGAATCCACAACTAGTGATTGCAACTTTTCCCTTACCCCACCCGGAAGATCTTTTTGATAAACTGTGCCCGGGTCAATACTTTTCGAAGTTGGACCTCGCAGATGCGTACTTGCAAATACCAGTGGACGAAGAATCCCAGTGCGTCTTGGTGGTTAACACGCATCTTGGTTTGTACTGATTCAAAAGACTGCCATTCGGGTGTGCCTCCGCCCCTGCATTGTTTCCGCAATATTTACAAACTGTTTGTGCGTCGGTCCCTACTGCTGCGAACTATCTGGACGATATTGTGATCTCCGGACGGACAGCCGACGAACATTTAGCAAATCTAAGAACATTATTTCAGGTATTGCGACAAAATGGTCTTCGCTTGCGGAAGGACAAATGTGTTTTTTTTTGCTCGCGACTTACCATATCTGGGCCTTGTCATAAATGCACAAGGCATACATCCGAGTCCAGAACACCTCCGTGCCATACAAGACTTACCTTCGCCGCAGAATTTGCAGCAGCTACAGAGTGTGTTGGGTAAAATTAATTATTATCATCGCTTTCTGCGCAATGCCTCTTCCATTTCAGCTCCGCTTCATCGCTTACGCCGTAAAGGTGTTCCGTTCGTCTGGATGACGGAATGCGAACGCGCCTTTCGCCAGTTGAAATCGGCGTTGCTTTCAAATACTTGCCTTCCGCCATTCGATCCCCAGAAGCCCCTTTTGTTGATGGTAGATGCATCGGATTTCAGGATCGGTGCTGTGCTTGCGCACAAAGATGGATCGCATGATCGCCTTATTGCCTTTGCGTCCAAATTGCTCTCGTCTGCGCAAAGAAATTACTCGCAGATAGAGAAAGAAGCTTTGGCTCTCGTGTTTGGTGTTACTAAGTTCCATGATTTCTTGTATGGTCGTCACTTTACCATCATCACGGACCACAAACCTTTGACGTCGCTTTTTCATCCGAACAAGCCTGTACCTCCACGTACAGCGCAGAAATCCATTCGCTGGTTTATTTTCCTCTCGCAGTACCGCTACGATATCTTGTATCGGTCCACTGCTAAGCACGGAAACGCCGATGCGTTGTCCCGTTTGCCTGTTGCTGAGGATAGAGCATTCGATTCTTCCGAACTTGCTTGCATGTTCATTGATTCGGAAACCGATGACGCTGTCGAATCGTTTCCGATTGATTTTCGTCGTGTAGCTACAGCCACAGCTGCTGACCCGGTCCTTGCTACCGTTTTGCGTTTTGTTGCTACGCAATGGCCTTTGTCAAAGTCTCGGATCGAGGATCCGTTGGTTCGCCGATCTTTTGCTCACAAGGAGAGACTTTTTGTTCGACGTGGCGTTTTGTTGTTGCGTTCTGATAATGATCAGTCCAGAGTCGTGGTCCCACATTCGTTACAGTCCTCGTTTTTACGGCTTCTTCACCAAGGACATTGGGGTATCGTGCGAACGAAACAACTTGCTCGTCGGCACTGTACTTGGTTCGGAATCGATGCTGCGATTACGAATATGTGTTCTTCTTGCATGACGTGTGCCGAACATCAATCCGCACCGCCGCGGAAAGTCTTTGCATGGCCAAAAGCCACTTCCCCTTGGCAACGCTTGCACATCGATTTTGCTGGTCCATTCTGGAATGCTCGATGGTTGGTTCTGGTAGATGCCTTCAGAAATTTTCCTTTTGTTGTCCGGATGTCTTCGACGACGTCAACTGCCACCATCCAAGCGTTGTCTGCTTTCTTTTGCATTGAAGGTCTTCCACAGACTATTGTTTCCGACAGTGGCCCACAATTCATGTCCGCAGAATTTCAGTCATTCTGCCAGGCCAATGGTATTCCACATCTGACACCCGCGCCGTTTTCGCCTCAGCCAAACGGTGCCGCTGAACGATTGATCCGGACTTTCAAGTCACAGATGTTGACGTTGAAAGAGTCGCATTCTCGGGAGGACGCGTTGTTGCTCTTTTTGTCTTCGTATCGCTCTCAGCCCCGAGATGGTCGCTCGCCGGCTGAGATGCTGCACGGTCGCCCTCATCGCACCTTGATGTTCTTGCTACATCCGCCGCATCAGGTTCCTGTGCAGCGGCAGACTTCTGCTTTTGCTCCAGGCGACGTTGTATTCTATCGCCACTATCGAGGTTCACGGCGTTGACTCGCAGGGCGCATTCTTCGCTGCCTCGGCCGCGCGATGTATTTGGTTTTGGGGGCCTCTGGTGAGGTGCGTCGGCATCTCAATCAGCTGCGCCTCTGTCGTCGCACGGGTTCTGCCGCTCCCCGTCTGCTTTCAGCGACGGTGCCGTCCGGTCAGCGCCCTGGGGACCCATCTACTGGCTCGCCTGTTCCCCAGGTGTTACCGACGCTGCCTTCCATTTTGCCCCATGGCGACGCGCCGCCGCCGCCGCCGCTTGTTCTCCCGTCGGCGCCACCCGCAGTTGACCCCTCGCTGCAGCCGCCAAGCGCTTCCCTGGGTCACGCGCCGCCGATCGCTTCCCGTGACCAGCTATCCTCCGCCATGGACCTCTTGCCCGCTCCGGACCACATGGCGTCTTCGCGCGTCAGGTACCCCGACGCAATGGAGGTCGACCCTTCGGCCCCTCCTGTCTCTTTACGGGCGCATACACCGCATGTTGGCGTGCACCCTGGACTAGGTTTTCAGGCGTTTCCTAGCTCCCCTCGGACCGAATGGCCGGGTGCGGGTGGCACAGCCTCGCCTGTTGTTGGGCTCCCCACCTCATCGCATACGTCAACATGGGGTCCTCCCCACGGCGGGCGGAAGCCTTATAACACGACTGTTCGCCGATTTGCGGGGGAGGAATGTGGTGTCACCGCCAGACACCACACTTGCTAGGTGGTAGCTTTAAATCGGCCGCGGTCCATTAGTACATGTAGGACCCGCTTGTCGCCACTGTGTGATCGCAGAACGAGTGCCACCACAAGGCAGGTCTCGAGATACGGACTAGCACTCGCCCCAGTTGTACGGACGACTTTGCTAGCGACTACACGGACGAAGCATTGCTCATTAGCCGAGCCAATAGTTAGAATAGCCTTCAGCTAAGTCAATGGCTACGACCTAGCAAGGCGCCATTAGTAACATTGCATGTATCTATGGAGCCTCACTTATATCGTTAATAGCGATGTACCATGGATGGAATAAAGTTAAGTATTCCAGAAGCTACGTACTTTTCTTTATAACACTCATTACATATCCTGTTACAGACCTATAACTTGCCTGCTAAACGCGTGCCTTTCGGCTACTTCCGTGGCGTGGCTGTCTTGCTACGCCACAACAGAATCTCGCCCATGATATTCTGCAATGTTCTGAGAATCGTACCGTTTTTTGTTCGAATTTAACCAATAAAACTCCTTCTGTTTTTCGTATGCTTCACTGAATTATACAGGTAAGTAGTTTAGTCTTCTGACACCGAATTTGCCTTCGATTTTAGTTACAACTCTTTCATTTGATTTCCTCTTGATATTAAGTAACTTGGATTTGACTTCTTTGATGTCTGCTATCCGAAGTGAGTAACCTGCTGAGACCTGATCGTATGGATCTCTCAAAACGGAAAAATAATGTTCAACAGTGCATTTCATTTCTCTTGCGTTTTGGGCACTGTATTGAATAAGAAATTTCCTAAACTTTGGCTTCGCCATGTTAACCTACGAGTCGTCAGCAGTTGCATATCTACTACGAGCAGGCAGGTATATTGCCTATGCTTCTTTAATCAGGTCACCTTAATCATGATTTACTAACAATGAGATGTTCAAATTCCACCGATTCTTGAATCGGCGATCTTGCTGTCTTGTCAGATTTACGCAAGATAAGACACTTGAATGGTTTTGTCACGGAAGTTTCAAGATTTTTAGAAATATATAATCTATCAATCCTCCTACGAGATGAAACTTCCTGGCAGATTAAAACTGTGTGCCGGACCGAGACTCGAACTCGGGAACTTTGCCTTTCGCGGGCAAGTGCTCTACCAACTGAGCTACCGAAACACGACTCACGCCCCGTCCTCACAGTTCACTTCTACCAGTACCTCGTCTCCTACCTTCCAAAGTTAACAGAAGCTCTCCTGCGAACCTTGCTGAACTGGCACTCCTACGAGACGTCGCCGTGAAATAAGTGAACCCAACAATGGAGGGGTATTTGATTTCTCATATATCCTTTAATTCTAAAGCAGTAACTAGTTGTTTTAGTTCACTTGAGATATTAAAATTAGGTAACTGATCTTTTCGATTTAAAGCAAAGTTAAAATCACCTCCATGTAATAACTGTCTTGGATTTTCCTGAACCAGTTAATCAGTTCATCTTTGAAGAACTGTGCCCAGTCAGCTCGGTGAGAACTTCCTGCAGGGGCATACAGGTTGATGATGATAGTCACATCATAGATATTTAGTCCTATTCCCCTTCCGCATTCCAGACGTTCCACCTGACTTACTGGAAGCCCTTCACTCACCAAAACAGCTGTTCGTGAGACACATTTATGTAACTGAGATAACCGGGAATTACCGAATACGAAATTAGAACTTCTTTTAACAAGGCAATATTAGTCACTGATTCGTACAAAAATTCCTTAAGTGCTGATAATTTCAAACCGGACGTATTTTTGTTTATGGTTTTAGACGTGACAGCATAAGATTGCGTCATTGCGCTGTCACTGTGCAGTTGTTTTGATGAACTAATTTAGTTTCCTGTGGTTCAAGGTTCAGTTACACTATTAAGTTTTCTCGGAAGACTGAACATGAAAGAATACTTCAATCAGTCTATTAGTTACTGTCCCGTTTTTTTCTACTTCTGTGGTTTTCTCTCGTACAGCTAGCAGACATCCTGATCTTCCCTCCAGTGATTCGTGTAGGACCGTTTCGTACCAAACATTCTTTGGCCTTGGGTCGCCCTTTGCGGAATTTACCTTTCCTTGATTACGAGCTACATTCAAATTTGGTTGCGTTTCTACTTTACTTCGCGGTTCATCTGGAGCAGCAGCAGACGCTTTCGCAATTTCTGTTGCTGACGCCTGCCCTGCGATGTTGACCGTGATTTCATTTTGGCCACCACTTCCTTGTTCTTCTTTAATATCACTTACTTCGTGATGGAGGGGAACAAATGGAGACGGCAGTTTTGCAACCTCTCCCTGAATTTGCTTACTAACATATCTACTGATCTTTGCAGTCAGTTACTTCACCTGTTGTTTCTTGCAAATTAATACTGACTAAACCCCTTCATTTTCTGGTACCGTATGTTTATTATCTTTCAGTTCATCAGTACCCATTCGCATTCTGAGTTCCAGTTCCTCTGCTTCCTCGTCGCACTGTTTTTACTTGCGAACTGAAGGAGTTGTACAGGACACTCGTCCTCTGAACAACTACCAGTGGTCTCCCGAGGTCGTTTTTCCGTTTGCATTTCAGTTTCACGAGTAGTGGTAACAGGGTTTCCCTTTGTTGTTAACGGGGGGAATTGACTGTTATCGTGAAGGGGACGTCAGCTTGGCCCGCCGCGTTAACATCCTCACCCAGTTGATCCGTGTTTTTCTTTGGTAACATATGATTTAAGGTAAGTTTCTGACGCTGTATGGAATTACTTTTAAGAACAATAATTCGCCGCGCACATTACTGTCTGAAGTGGCCGGTTTCCTTACATATATGAGATGTAGCTTCCTAACCTGTACAAACAATTTGTTCCTTATACCCACGAACATTTATGTGAGACGGAATATGTGTCTTAATGTCCATCGCTAGACAGCGGACCCCGTTGAAACACTGCAGTTTAAAGAGAGCGACCATTTTTCATTTGCAACTGATTTAACGTCCCCGTAGTTTGAAAGAGATTCCATAATCTTATCATTTTAAATTTTCAATGGAAGATTCAAGACACGAACGCTTTTGTAATCAATGTCAGCTCTATAGATGGAAACCTTACTTTTAGAACCATTTCTGTGCATAAAATCTACTTCATAGCCCCGCTTCCGTAACACTTTATCAACAGTCGCAGCACTGAATAACTTGACAAAAAAAAGCAGTATTTTTCCTGATCCAGTTGCCAGGTATGGACGTTTTCAGAATTGAGACCAATTACCTGTGTAATCCAGTCATCTATTTCCAGGATTGTCGGCAGAACAGGACGGGATTACTTGTCAAAAGCAAATACCAGAGTATTCTTCCTGAGGTTTGTAGCCATGGTTAATCCAGCAACGAAATTTCGGTTAAACAACCGAGATTCCAATTAGCAGCTCTACGGCCAGAAGGAGCGATCACATCACAAGGTGTCTGAACCAACATGGAGAGTAACGGACGGACGGACTCGGCGAAGCACAAGTACAGCAATCTAAATATGGAAGCGCAGCAGTAAACAACCTCCGCGGCTGAAACGGAACTGCCGACTGATACACCCAAGCACGACTCATGTGCCGCACTCACAGCTACAATTCTTACCTCGTCTCCTACTTTCCAAGTCGTATAGAGCACTTGGCCGCGGAAGGCAAAGGCCCGAAGTTCGAGTCTCGGTCCGGCACACAGTTTTAATCTTCCAGGAAGTTTCATATCAGCGCACACTCCGCTACAGAGTGAAAATTTCATTCTTGAGAAGAAAAATGTCTGGTAAAACCGAGCCCTAAGATGCATACCTCAAGAGCTACAGCGCTTGTCCGGTACAAAGGACATGTCTCTCATAGCGAAGGCTAACGTGTGCTCTTATAGTATGCATTTAGAGACCACACTTACTAGACTCTTTTGCTTCGAGTGAGAGTTCCTGACATATCGCTGGATAATGGCCGATCCCTCCTCTGGAACATACTGTATAACCGCGCGCCAGTGGTATATTTGTCGTTCCAGTAGCTAGGAGGTCGTTACTGACCAAGAGTGACCTTAGAGAATAAACGAATATAAGGAAAGCAAATATTTTTAAACAATGTGCTATGCGAAAACTCTGTCCTCACACTGTTTGAGAACTTCAGTGAAACTGTTAGGAATACCAATGGATTTTCGTGGAAAATCGAATGTACTAGAGTGTTTGATACGCCTAAGGGTGCTGCACATTACGTGACGACCACCTTTAATCATAATGCGCTGTGCAGCACTATTTTTGTTTTCTTTTTCTCATCAGTGACTGAATTTTGTCAATCGCAATGCAAACCATCGCTCTTGTGGATGTGCGAAGTGCGTCACGACGAAATTCTGCATAACAATTGTATATAGTGAACTGGAGGTGTTTGAATGCAAAAAGTCGAAAAAAGCGATTCCCTAAAGTTTTGCAGACTTAGGTTTACACGAAAGTCGTAAAAAACCATCCAATCAAAATCCTTTAGCGAAATTTTAATTTTTTCACAACTCTCTTTCTCTAATTGCTCGCTGCAAATAAATTACACTGTCATTTTTTGAGCTGCCTTGTTTAAACAACAAAAAATGGCAGATTTTGAAACAACAGTGACGCCACCTCTGAAGAGCGCCATCTTCACATCGTCTGTAAAACAAAAAGGTTACGGGAGTACCTGTTTTTTCATTAACTGAAAATTTACGAAATATTCGAAACCAAATGTCAGAGTCCGATCGACACAAATACAGGCACCCCGTAGCTGTCAAGACGCTGCAGAGTTTTACATTGCCCAACGTACAAACGGGTTTCCTGTGACGTCCGCTGCGTCGGTTCTCAATAGCGAAATGTAGCGGAGACGGACCGTATTTCCAGCTCCGCAGCTTTCGCTACTACTTCGACAGCAAAAACCTTCGGCGCGAGCTTTTGTTACCCTGTAGGAACATACTTGGACAGCGGGCTCCATTGTGATCTGTTGAAGAGCCTCAAGAGAGGAGCGTCAGCATTCACACGTCTTCCTCTCGATAAAAGGTATGAAGGAAATTCTAATAAAAGACGATGCTTTTCCTCTTGTGTTAAAGCAACTGTGGGATCTCGTACCAAGGGAAAAATTACAGGTATTCTTGAGTCAGTAAAGAATCAAGTAAATATATGTTCAGTAAAATTCCTAGAAATCCGGCTGCTGTGGCCGAGCGGTTCTAGGCGCTTCAGTCCTGAACCGCGCTGCTGCTATGGTCGCAGGTTCGAATCCTGCCTCGTGCATGGACATATGTGTTGTCTTTAGTTAGGTTTAAGTAATTCTACGTCTAGGTGACTGATGCCCTCAGATGTTAGCTCCGATAGTATTTAGAGCCATTTGAACCATTTTTACTAGAAGCTGTATCCCTAGTGTGTCGCAGTAAATACCGTAGCAAATTATCATCAAGCGCCTCAGTTTGGCCGTCATATGTATAGCGATTTTCCTTTTCCTCGGTATCTTAAAGATTTACTCCCACATCTAAGTCTACTCCTATACTCTGAAACCCATTATACCAGTTACTAGGGCTTTTTCGTTCTATTCACGCATGGATTAGAGGGAGAATGAAGGCTCAAACGTCGTTGTTCGCGCTGTAACAATCAGGCCACCCTTATTTTGTGGATCCCTACTTGAGCAACACGTCTGGGGTGTAGGTTATCCCTCACTTAGAGCTACCTGTTGAAATTTTTGAAATTTTCCAGGTATCTTCATGCGTCTGTTCGTACAGTTTTTCCAACAGCTCCGTGGCGGTCTTCTTTGGTCAGACAAACCTATGAACATTTGCGCTGCCCTTAACTGCACACATTCAGTATTCCTTATTAGTCCTATCTGGTACGGCTCCCATGCTCTTGACAATTCTCGTAAGAAACCTGTTTAAAGATCCATTGCATTTGGGGGAAAGTGGGGTAAATTGGTCACTCCAAGGGAAATTGAATTTTCACCGAACTATGGTTATCGATAGCTGCTTAGCGCCTACACGTTTTGAATACATTATACACATTACAAGCTATCAGACGAAATATTTGTAAATGAAAACGAAAATAATATATAGCAGCTATAAGCATTCTTTCTGAAGACTTACGAAGTGGGTTTTTTTTCTAGCTATGGGGGTAATGTGGTCAGTTCTAACGCAACAGGACAAAAGGGCAGACAAAATACGTAAGAACATGCCTGTACTTGGCACAGGTTTTGTTGTTCGTAAGATAGACTTTCTATCCTAAGTCTCAGCTGTGGTAACAAAGGATACACACTAATCAATGCGCTTGCACCAATCAATGAACACAAGAAATGCAATCCCGAGAAAGCGGAACAGTTTTGGGACCTTCTGATTTTCGGACATACTTGCTAGACATCTTGATGTCCTAGTGTCTGAAACAATACCATGCGCTTTGGTCAGATCGTTTTCAATCGAATTTTTGTAGTAGCTCACATGTATCAGAACAGAGATGGTTTAAAATAATATCGATTAATTCAACCCCGCCAGAGAGGCTCTGTCTTTCACAAGCCAGAACAAAGGGGGAGTGACAGAGGAGTAAGACCTCTTTAAAAAACCGTGGTTAACGTGGACTGGCTGATAGTACCTTCTGAGGGCCCCTGGCAGGGTGACAGTGAAGATGGGCAACAGTTTTGAAGGCGGAAGACGGCAACCATCTCCCAACGGTGGATAAAGCGGATTAACTATCTTCATTTAGCAGAGTCTGCTCTTCATAGAAGCGGCTGCGAAGGGCATCTGACTCCAGAGGAACGATCTATTATCAAGCTCCAGTGCTTGCAACCTCGCTTCTATTAGCGGGAGGGGTTTGTCCGAAACACACTAGTTTAAACAACCAAGCATCACGGAATGTCGTCACAAAAAGGACACTGTCCCATGTATTACCTCTTTGAGGGAATCTACTACTCTCTGGAGTGCAATCAGGCCTATGGATTCTGAGGAGCCTGAACCTAGATGCTTTGAAGACACAACTACGCACACAAAATTCAAGAGAAAACAGAATTACTGTTTTGGGATTTTGAACGTCAATTCTCTATTGATAGCTGGGAATCACAAAGAGTTGACGATGAAGATGGACAAACATGACATAACCATCTTGGCCATTCCATAAATCTGATACTTAGATGTAGACACAATGGACACTGAAGGTTACAGGATTTATAAAGACAAAAGGGCAGACAAAATAGGTAAGAACATTCCTGTACTTGACACAGCTTTTGTTGTTCGTAAGATGGTTGTCATTTCAACTGTGGAGTTCTTCAGCCCTTCAGAGAGACTTTCTATCCTAAATCTCAGCTGTGGTAACAAAGGATACATACTGGTCAATGCGCGTGCACCAATCAGTGAACACAACAAATACAGTCCGGAGAAAGCTGGTTTTGGGACCTTCTTGAAGAACAGTTGGAGGAAATCTAAGAAGATCCCACTACGTGACTTTAACGCTGAGCTGGGAACAGGACAGCAATTCAGATCAACAACTAGAAAGTATCCTGCTCGCAAGATGGCTAACAGAAATGGTGTAAGACTCGTCAATCTGTGTCGATCCCTCATGCTGGATGTGACGCAGCATGTGAAATTTGCTGGATTTGGACGGGTTACTCCTGTAACTGAAATATCAGATCTGAAGTTGGTTCTGAATGAACCGAAACTGGTCATATGAATAAAAAAATTTAGCAATAATGGTTCAAATGGCTCTGAGCACTATGCGACTTAACTTCTGAGATCATCAGTCGCCTAGAACTTAGAACTAATTAAATCTAACTAACCTAAGGACAGCACACACATCCATGCCCGAGGCAGGTTTCGAACCTGCGACCGTAGCGGTCGCTCGGCTCCAGACTGTAGCGCCTAGAACCGCACGGCCACTCCGGCCGGCAAATTTTGCAATAAAGACTGATTATAAGTAACATTATAATATCACTGATTGCTGTTATCCCAATCAGACATTATGTCTGTTTTTGCACAGTAATAATATTCGCCGATGTCACTGCTATCCCCAGTAGAAGTGAAACTGTTGAGTTGAGTAAACAGCCTAATAAACACAGAATATGGATTGGGAGTAAATAGAAGACAAAAATAATGAGAAGTCGCAGAAATGAGAACATCGAGAACTTAACATCAGAACTAGCGATCACGAAGTAGATGAAGATCAGGAATTCTGTTACCTCAGAACGTACACTTAGACCACGCCATAGTATGTGAGTGTAACATGGACTGTGGGAAAATCGGGATAGGAGAGAATCGACGCATTGTGCTACACACGAATGCTGAAAATTGGGTGGACTGATAAGGTAATGAATGAGGAGGTTCTCTACAGAATAGGCGAGAAATTTGATGTATGGGAAACTCTGAAAAGAAGGACGGACAGGTTGATAGGACAACTATTACGAATGAAATTACAATGAAATCTAGACCAGTAGCTGCTTACAGGCGTTAATAAATATCAACGCATAGAGTTGAAAAACTGTGCCCCGACTGGGGCTCGAACCCGGGTTCTCCTGCTCACATGGCAGACGCTCTATCTTTTTTCTTTTTTTTTTTAATTCGCAGCTCCATAAAATAAATCAGAATAAAGCTCGCACACGCTGTCCCCTACCACGGTTAGAACTGACGACTCTTTTTTTCTACAATCTAGTACCATAACCAATTATTTTTTTTAGATTTTTACACACAGGAAACACCGAAATATACACTCACATGGCAGTGTATATCCTCAAAAACCGAAAATATTCACTCTTTATTCCCAAAGCCCTTATTGAAGGCAATCAAAAATGATTCAAATGGCTCTGAGCACTATGGGACTTAACTTCTAAGGATATCACACACAATCACGCCCGAGGCAGGATTCGAACCAGCGACCCAAGCGGTCCCGCGGTTCCAGACTGTAGCGCCTAGAACCGCTTGGCCACTCAAGCCGGCTGAAGGCAATCAATTAAAATAAAACAAAAGAAGTTATTTCGACAAAAACACAAGGGTGAAATCAGAATAACGCATATGAAGGAATGGGGCGTTAATTTTAACGTGACTACACATTCAAACTGATGGGACCCGTGGTCTAGGGGTAGCGTCTTTGATTCATACTCAAAAACGTCTTGGGTCCCGGGTTCGATCCCCGCCACTGCCTAAATTTTGATAAATGCTGATTATTTATCAAAATCAGCCTCATTCTGCCAACGGCCTTGTCAAAGAGGGCGGAGGAGCAGATAGAGGTTCAGGGCACTCTTCTCCTAGGGGTGGGAAATTGCCCCTTAAGGCGGAAGAATCAGCAATGATCAACGACATGAGGATGCAGAAGGCTATAGATACAGTAATAAGGAATAGCGCAGTAGGGAGTACAGTTGAAGAGGAATGGACATCTCTGAAAAGGGCCATCACAGAAGTTGGGAAGGAAAACATAGGTACAAAGAAGGTAGCTGCGAAGAAACCATGGGTAACAGAAGAAATACTTCAGTTGATTGATGAAAGGAGGAAGTACAAACATGTTCCGGGAAAATCAGGAATACAGAAAAACAAGTCGCTGATGAATGAAATAAATAGGAAGTGCAGGGAAGCTAAGATGAAATGGCTGCAGGAAAAATGTCAAAACAACCTTTGCTGACATTAAAAGCAACGGTGGTAACATTAAGAGTGAAACGGGAATTCCACTGTTAAATGCAGAGGAGAGAGCAGATAGGTGGAAAGAATACATAGAAAGCCTCTATGAGGGTGAATATTTGTCTGATGTGATAGAAGAAGAAACAGGAGTCGATTCAGAAGAGATAGGGGATCCAGTATTAGAAAAGAAAAATCAAGACACTTTCATAGGATTTGTCGACCTGGAAAAAGCGTTCGACAATTTAAAATGGTGCAAGCTGTTCGAGATTCTGAAAAAAAGTAGGGGTAAGCTATAGGGAGAGACGGGTCATATACAATATGTACAGCAACCAAGAGGGAATAATAAGAGTGGACGATCAAGAACGAAGTGCTCGTATTAAGAAGGGTGTAAGACAAGGCTGTAGCCTGTCGCCCCCACTCTTCAATCTGTACATCAAGCAATGATGGAAAGATTGAAGAAATGATGGAAATAAAAGAAAGGTTCAGGAGTGGAATTAAAATACAAGTTGATAGGATATCAATGATACGATTCCCTTATGACATTGCTATCCTGAGTGAAAGTGAAGAAGAATAAAATGCTCTGCTGAACGGAATGAACAGTCTAATGAGTACACAGTATGGTTTGAGAGTAAATCGGAGAAAGACGAAGGTAATGAGAAGTAGTAGAAATGAGAACAGCGAGATGGTCACGAAGTCAATGAAGTTAAAGAATTCTGCTACCTAGGCAGTAAAACCAATGACGGACGGAGCAAGGAGGACATCAACAGCAGACTCGCTATGGCAAAAAAGGCATTTCTGGCCAAAAGACAAGTCCACTAATATCAAATACCGGCCTTAATTTGAGGAAGAAATTTCTTAGTATGTACGTCTGGAGTACAGCATTGTATGGTAGTGAAACATGGACTGTGGGAAAACCGGAAATGAAGAGAATCGAAGCATTTGAGATGTGGTGCTATAGACGAATGTTGAAAATTAGGTGGACTGATAAGGTAAGGAATGAGGAGGTTCCACGCAGAATCGGAAAGGAAAGGAATATGTGGAAAACACTGATAAGGAGAAGGGACAGGATGATAGGACATCTGCTAAGACATGAGGGAATGACTTCCATGGTACTAGAGGGAGCTGTAGAGGGCAAAAACTGTAGAGGAAGACAGAGATAGGAATACGTGAAGCAAATAAATGAGGACGTAGGTTGCAAGTGCTTCTCTGAGATGAAGAGGTTAGCACAGGAAAGGAATTCGTGGCGGGCCGCATCAAACCAGTCAGTAGACTGATGACCAAGAAAACAAAAAACACATTCAATCCTCCGTCACTTCTACATTGTGGAACATCTAAATCCATAGAAGTGCCCACAAAAATAAAAAGGGGGGAATGGCAACTCATCCAACGCCTTGTCGATGAAAAACAAGATACAACATATTAGAAAAAAATTCACGATAACGGGGCATCCTGAGCCACGTCCAGTAGGTTGTGGCCATATATTGGGAAAAGGCACACGGATCTGCGTCACATCCATTCCCCATCGCTTAGTGGACATGATGTCCAACAAGCCACATGATGTAATTGTTCTTCGGTCGGGGAAAGAAGGCTGAATCGGGACGCACGAAAAGAGAGATAGCCGCCTCCAACGACCTGAGGAGAAAAGCCAGTTGTCGGCGAAGCCACCTCCAATGGTCATGACCGCAGGAAATCAACCGATGAGATAATGTATCAGTTTCATGGCAACGATTGCAGCGATCCGTTACACTGACGCCAATACGCAGAAGTCGCACGTTGGTAGGTACAATATCATGAACAACTTGGTACCACGAGGACGCCACTTCCATCGGGAAAATCGGGAGGCTGATGTTAGATTAAACAATCTTCCAGTTTGTTTCTTGCGACAGGGCTTCCACTGAGAAAATACTATGAGGAATTGTCCAGCGGCTTAGCAGTATTTTTAGGGAGATGTTCGCTTGGGAAACTATATTTACTCCTAAACAACTGACCTCCAGAAAAAATTCCTTAAAGTGCCGTAGTTTATAACTAATCCTACCAATATCTGCTGGAGGTGTTAAACTAGCACGTCGGATACAGTCATCAAGGCGAGCTGTAAGTGACTGTGAGGCGCGTTGACATGCTAAAACGGTGCGACGGATGAATAAAGCACAAGCCTTAACCCGAATGTCAGGGAGGCTCAAACCTCCCTGCAAACGGGGCCGCGCCATGCCCCAGAACGCGCGCGAAATACAGAGTGGCGCCAGATAAACCTGCCAATTAAACTTTGCAATTTGCGGTACATCATCGCAGGAAGTGGAAAGATTTGTGCAATAAAATAAGCCTTACATAAAACATGCGTTTCCATGGGCCGAACCTTATGAAGAAGTGAGAGGGAGCGACGCTCGTGTTCGGGTGATCTTCGAAGCCCATGGAATTTCAATAGCATGAAATCCTCGAAAACTGAGTAAACGACATTTCTGGTCATTAACCCGCGCTCCCGTAAGACGACATAAGGCATCCAAAATTTCCTTCAGCAGTGGTATATCATAATGGGTATGGAGAAGAACCATAACGCCATCAGCATATGCACGGACGGTAAACCTTTGTCCCAGCAGTGACCAGCCACCCAAACGAGCAGCTATAGTTCGCAATGAGGGTTCCAGAAACAGCACGAAGGACGACATGGATAACGGACTCTCTTGAAGGAAGCCCTGACACACCGCGATGGGGGAAGTAAGACAGCCATTTACGTCAATGGACGCCCCAATACCAGTGATTAGATAGCTAAACATCCGTCGTGCAGCATCGTTAAAACCAACAGCCGTCAATTCTCGCATAAAGAATCCATGATTAATGCGGTCAAACGCTTGGTGAAAATCAATGAAAAGCAAAGCGCTTGGCACGGGAATGGTGGAAGCAATCGAAATTAAGTTACGACATTCAGCAACCGGAGTCAGGAAAGTAGGACCCGGAAGACAGCTTTGATGGCTCACGATGATGGTAGTCAACAATACCGATAGTCGGCTATTGACCTCTCGCCCCACTATTTTATAATCATAGTTGAAGAGGGTTATCGGGTGGACCTGATCCACACGCAAACGTCCCGGCTTTTTTGGGAATCCGGACTATTTTAGCAACCTTAAACCTGGGCGGGAGAGGGCCTCTGTGGAACACTTCATTCACCATGGAAGTTATCGTATCTCCTATAAATGGCGAAAATAGGATATAAAATTCTTTGGGAAGGCCATCGGGGCCAAACGATTTGTGGGAGGGAGAACGAGCTACAATATCAAGTATATCATCGCGATGGAATACAGAGAAAAACTCTTCCTGGAAAGCTGGCGTAACAACACTATCAAAGAGGAAGGTGAAATCAACATATGGTGGACCGTCTGAATTCTCTTCAGTATAAAGCTCGGAATAGTACTGGTAAATTTCACGCATGATATCAGATTCGGAGGACCACTCACGCCCATCTAGAGAACGAATGGTAGAAAGACACGTCGTTTGAGTTCGCTTGTGAAGCCGGAGAAGATGATACAGAGAGGTCAACTCATCCTGTACGATTGAATGAGGCTGGGAACGCAGTCGGACCCCATCCATTTGCCTACGTTTGAGTTGGAGAAGTTTTGGTGGACGTCGACGACCCTCAAGGGGGCATCCCGAGCGTTATCGTGAAGATCGCGAAGGACTGCATTATAAAATTCCTTAGTGCGCCTTATTTCAGCCGCTTTTTCAGCGCTAAAATGCTTGAGTGTATTTCGAATCCGTCGTTTAGCAAAGGTAACCCACCACTCTAGAAGTGAGGATTAGCGCTTCTGGGACTGGGCTGTCAGACGCCATACGTCTGCGATGATATCTTCCAGAGAGGGGTCTGTGAGATGTAGTGTTTAGCTTCCATAAAGGGCGCGAAAGATGGACCCGCCTCGGGACGTGATTAAAACACATTGAAACAGGGCATTGATCAGTGAAACTGACTGGAATTGCATCAATCGATAGAAGTTGACTACATATGCGGGCAGATAAATAAAAGCGGTCCAAACGTCTACTTGAAGTGGCTGTAAAAAACGTAAACTGCACCAGTGTAGGATATCTGCAAACCCAAGCATCCTGGAGATGCAAGGACGTTACCATATCATTAAGTTCACGACAAAATGTAAAATTGGGGGTCTGATCTACACGGCGTAAGACGCAGTTAAAATCGCCCCCTAACAAAACATTGCGCGGGTTCCGTCGGAGCAAATAAATAACTTCTTCCTTATAAAACCGCGCGCGATCGGATGAACGACCGGATCTAGACGGAGCGTAAAGAAAAATTAAGGTGAGGTCATGAAAACTACGCTGGCCGCAGTGGTCTCGCGGTTCTAGGCGCGCAGTCCGGAACCGTGCGACTGCTACGGTCGCAGGTTCAAATCCTGCCTCGGGCATGGATGTGTGTGATGTCCTTAGGTTAGTTAGGTTTGAGTAGTTCTAAGTTCTAGGGGACTGATGACCACAGCTGTTAAGTCCCGTAGTGCTCAGAGCCATTTTGAACCATGAAAACTACAGCCTATACCGTGACCATCATCTACTGTTTCGAAGTCCGCCAGTGGGATTCCATTTCGGTAAGGTAAGCCATACCGGTAGAATTTTCACCGCGACACTGAAAGACATATAATATCCAGGAAGGCAAAACACATCAAATCTCTTGTAAACAAACGATATCATCTTGGGAATCGTAAATGAACTGGCGTAACGCAGCAAGCCGTAATTGGGAACGTATCCTATTAACATTGAGGGTTAGGAATATATACGCCTGTATCCGTTAACACATGTGAGGTGAATAAGACAACACTAAGGTAAAAGCACTATCACGTCAGTATCAACGCCCGGAGGCGGGGGAAAGAAGGTATAATTGTAGTCCTCCCCACCGGAAGCCGAGAAATCAACTTTTTTCTTTTTACGACGCACCGCGGCACGTGCAGGTTGAAAACACTGTTTTAAATCACTCCGTGAAAACATACTCTCTTGATGTGAAGGGGTTGGGGGCACGTCAATTTCCGGTTTGATAGGGGAGCCATTGCCACCGCACTTATCGGAAATCGGGGAGAACAGCACAGACCGATCAACAGCAACATCAGCTACAGAAGAGACAGGTAATGCAGTGCCGGTGTCGGGTGGCATTTCCTGAACATCAGGAAGAGAACCGGTAGAATCCTGTTGTTCTATCGTCTCAGCGTGGAGGAGGGGTGGCACTGCACTAGAACACTGTGAAAAAAAAAAAATAATTTAAATGGCTCTGAGCAGTATGGGACTTAACATCTGAGGTCATCAGTCCCTTAGAACTTAGAACTACTTAAACCTAACTAACCTAAGGACAGCACACACATCCATGCCGGAGGCAGGATTCGAACCTGCGACCGTAGCGTTCACGCGGTTCCAGACTGAAGCGCCTAGAACCGCACGGCCACAGTGGCCGGCCGAACACTGAAGACTGTCCGCCAAGCGACATCTCTGCGGGAACAACGGAACTCACGGGAAACGTCAGGTCGACGAATGAAGTGGGGGACTCAGATTCAACGCACATTTGAACATCAACAGAAGCAGCTACATCGTCTCAGGTAATACTGGAATGAGAATTATCATCAGTAAACAACTCATTACCTTCAGAAGGTGCACCCTCTGTCAACGCCGTGTCAGAAGAACGAGACTGGAGTGGGGCGTCCTCGAAATCTGTACCGTCCGCAGTCCGACGGCGGTTGACTTTAGCTGCAAGAGCCGTCGTCCCCTCATGGACAGAGGCCGCACTGGTACGCGCCGGTAACGGTGGAAATTCGCGAGGAGTAGGGGGTAGTGTTGCCCCTAAATCGCTTAACGCTGGAGACTGACTGACAGCTGACTTCGAAGATGCCATGCCTGCTAACGTTAAAGGAAGGCGTTTATGATGAGACGACGTCAGAACAGTAGTACCGAGCGGACAATAAGATCTGAGATGACCGCTTTCGTTACAGAGAAAACACGTTCCTCCTTGCCCTGCATACGTAACGTGTAATCGGTAACCACAAACAGTTAAATGAGAAGGAATATTCTTTTGACGCACACGTCCTCAGTCCGGATACCATTATAACACTGGAGGCGATGTTGCGCTGACCAGTGTTCCCGTCGGATATGCAGCATTACTCCAAACGGAAGCAACGCTGTTTCAAAAAAATGAATCGTTTACTTCAGGAGGAAGGTTATAAATTCCAACCCGAGTATACTCGAGTGCCGCATTTTCAAGGAGGACTTGTGTTGTGTTGGCAGAAGAGCCAACACCGTGTTACTAGAAGAGGCCGAAATGCACGCGTCTTAGCACACGCAGGATGGTGCGAGGGGGAAAGAACTACACTGACGTGAGGTCTGGAACATGACAAGGAATGAGTATTCAGAAAGTGAACGTAATTAGTTTTATACTTAACTGGAATCCATTAATCACACTGGACTCGCATTCGGGAGGACGACGGTTCCGGCCATCCTGATTTAGGTTTTCCGTGATTTCCCTAAATCGCTCCTGGCAAATGCCAGGATGGTTCCTTTGAAAGGGCACGGCCGACTTCCTCCCCCGTCCTTCCCTAATCAGATGAGACTGATGACCTCGCTGTCTGGTCTCCTTCCCCAAACAACCAAACCAAACCAATCCATTAATGATGAACGTCGCTCTTGACGCCACGTGAGTCACAATACTATCTTTTCAGAAGACATAATAACTGAATATGGTGCCTTGCTAGGTCGTAGCAAATGACGTAGCTGAAGGCTATGCTAAACTGTCGTCTCTGCAAATGAGAGCGTCTGTAGTCAGTGAACCATAGCTAGCAAAGTCGGCTGTCCTACTGGGGCGAGTGCTAGGGAGTCTCTCTACACTAGACCTGCCGTGTGGCGGCGCTCGGTCTGCAATCACTGATAGTGGCGACACGCGGGTCCGACGTATACTAACGGACCGCGGCCGATTTAAAGGCTACCACCTAGCAAGTGTGGTGTCTGGCGGTGACACCACAACTTGACTAACGGAACCATCGCGATGTGTAAAAAAAAACACTTGAGAACCAACACGGAAGAGAAGTCGTTCTATTTGAAAGGGATCATAAAACTTCACGAAGATTGCAAACAAATAAGAATCAAAGTAAGCAGTATCTCTTCCTGATCAGGTGTAACACGGATAACATCAGCCAACCAATCATGAATTTCTAAGGAGCCAGGTTGAACATGACGCGTACTCTTGTCAAAACTGAAACGAATAGTAGCTCGACGAGGAACAGACTTAGGAGACTCGACAGACACCATGGCGCGGGCAGGAAACACCGCCGCCAAGAGGAAAACGACAACAAACTCCACTACGCAACTAAGATGTGACGCCGGCCGATACAGCAACAAGACTGAGTAGCTTCGACAGAAGCGGCGCTGCGCGGCACGGGCAGAAATTAACGACAACCTGCTGGCTCGACGCCCAAGGCGACACTATCCGTCCATCTGAACCATCGAGGACACGGAGGATTGTGCGACGGCCGGGACTTATCTCCGGCACGCCCCCCGTCAGACACACAACTTTCTGTGATTCTTAAAGTTTTCCCGGCGGACATAATGTTCCACCATCTTTCGGGCGTGCACTCGGGACAGCGACAATTCTTCTTGCGATATTTCGGCTGGAATCCTCCCAGCCATCTTCAAGTCGAGTCGGAGACTGAGTTCATAGCGTTTGCGCGTGCCTATTTATACGGAGAGTCACGTGATACAAAGCTGCTGAGGATTGAAAGCGCATACGTCAAAGATATCAAAGTCGCCACTACTGCGCTAGTCATAGATAAGATGTATATAGCAAAGATAAACATATAAGCGCAGAGTGCAAACAAAATAGTGCTGCTTCGAATCCACCGTGTTTGTAAATAAATAATTAATCTTTAAAAGTAGTAACATCTGTCGGAAGTGAAGATGCAGAAGGTGTGAAATACGCGGTTTCCAAGCATTGTCAAGATGAAATCCTTCGTCACGGTTTAGCAGGTTGTCGGCTAGTTGTATTTCTACAGCTTCCTTAACAACTGAGTCCCAGAAAGATGAAGCAGTAGTTAAAATCTTAACTTCTTTATAATCCATGGGATGGCCAGTAGAAATGCAATGTTCGGCAACTGCTGATTTGTTGGACTGAAGAAGACGTGTGTACCGCTGGTGTTCGACGTATCGTTCCTGTACAGTGCGCGTGGTTTGCCCTATGTAACGTTTGCCACACTCACAAGGGATTTCATAAACTCCCACCTTTCACAAGCGCAGATAATCCTTAACGGATCCCAACAAGGCTGCAGTCTTAGCTGGTGGGCGGAATATCACATCCACTTTATATTTCTTCAAGATTCTAGCGATTTTAGAAGAAACATGACCCACGTATGGGAGAAAGGCTGTAGATTTCACTTCCCTTTCCACTTCCTCATCCTTTTCCTGTGATTTTTTCTGCAGTTTTTATTTGCAGGGCTTTCTTAATCTGCTGTTGCGAATAGCCATTTCTCCTAAAAACTGCCTCCAGGTGTACAAGCTCATCCTGCAGGCTGTCAGCATCAGACACTACATGAGCATGAGCCCTGTGGACCAAAGTTTTCAGAACACTCATAATTTGCGACAGATGGTGGCAGCTAGACGCCTGCAAATACAGGTCTGTGTGTGTGTGGGCTTACGGTATATGCAATGACCTAGAGATCGATCTTCTTTCCGGCGAACCAGCACATCCAGAAACGGTAAACAGCCATTCTTCTCTCGCTCCATAGTGAACTTGATGTTTCCGTGAATGGAATTGAGATGTTCCAAAAACTCTATCAGTTTATCCTCTCCGTGGGGCCACACTATGACAGTGTCGTCCACGTATCTCCAGAAGACCGTCGGTTTTAATACTGCTGAGTTGAGGGCTTTCTCTTCAAAATCCTCCATAAACAAATTACCCACCAGGGGAGAGAGAGGGCTCCCCATAGCGACACCATCAATTTGTTCGTAATATTGTTCATCAAATAAAAAATAAGTGGAGGTTAATGCATGCTTAAACAAAGCTGTTATATCATCCTCAAACTTGCTGCTAATGAGATACAAGGAGTCAGCCAGAGGTACTTTGGTGAACAACGAGACAACCTCAAAACTAACTAATAAATCTGTGCTGTTGAGCTTCTGACCTTTCAACCTACTGATAAAATCAGACGAGTTGCGGATATGATGTTCACATTTCCCCACGAACGGTCTCAACAGAGAGGCTAAATATTTCGCCAATGAGTACGTTGGTGCACCTATATTGCTAACTATTGGTCGAAAAGTCAGCACTTTTAAAATCTGCTCCAAACATGGATTAAGATTTTCAGTTTCTTCTGAACTGGACGTTCGTAGAACTTTGTGTACCTTGGGAAGGCCATATAATCTGGAGGGCACAGAGCTGTGTCCCTTCAGTTTGTTGGCGCCTTCTTTAGGCAGAGAACTGGAGTTCAGAAGCGATGCAGTTTTCCTCTCAACCCGAGATGTGGGGTCCTTGTCAATCTTACGGTATGTAGACTCATCCAGTAACTTGTGCATCTTCTCAATATAGACGTCTCTCGGAAGCAAAACTGTGGCATTACCCTTGTCTGCAGGAAGGACCAAAGGCTGGGAATCATTCCGGAGATTACGGAGTACAGCTCTCTCAGCTGAGGATAAGTTGCTTTTTTGTGGACGAGTTCTTGTAAGACTTCTGCACACTTCACGTCTTATTTCTTCGGCGGAATCACCAGGTAACTTTCGGACAGCTTCTTCAATACCTGAGATAAAAGGGGCTTTGGCGTGGGAGCGAAGTTCAGACCCTTTTCTAAAACTGACATAGTCGCAGTGTCCAAGCCCTTATTTGTAAAATTAAAAACAGAAGATTTAAAATACACATCTTGCTGCGACTGAGTAGTCAGCAGCTTTGTACCACGTGACTCTCCGTATAAATAGGCACGCGCAAACGCTATGAACTCAGTCTCCAACTCGCCTTGAAGATGGCTCGGAGGTTTCCAGCCGAAATATCGCGAGAAGAATTCTCGCTGTCCCGAGTGCACACCCGAAAGATGATGGAACACAACTTCCTGTCCACACACTACATGTCCGAAAGAAGAGATACTTTATTCATAGAGATAAGGCTTACCGGTCAATGATCTTCTTCAGTGTTGATGCACCCACATTGCCCGAGCTCCTACGGGAATCGGTAGACTGACTGCCGCGAGTAATGAGTATAGTGGGCAGGAGCACTACCGATGTAGTGAGTAGACATTAGTTGTAAGTGTGGGTCTCACGAAGAGAGTGCCGGAGATAAGTCTCCGCAGTCGCACTATGTTCTGCGTCCTCGATGGCTCAGTCGGATGGAGTGTCTGTCATGCAAACACGCGATCCCAGGTTCGAGTCCCAGCCGGGGCACCCATTTTTAACTGTTGCTGTTGATATTTATCAATGCCTGTAAGCAGCTAATGGTCTGCATTTAATTGTAATTTCATTCTTAGACAGCTGCAAGATCACCAATAGTATCTGATCTTTTCGACATATCCGAAAGAAAGGGAGCTGGCTCTGAGCACTATGGGACTTAACAGCTATGGTCATCAGTCCCCTAGAACTTAGAACTACTTAAACCTAACTAACCTAAGGACATCACACAACACCCAGTCATCACGAGGCAGAGAAAATCCCTGACCCCGCCGGGAATCGAACCTGGGAACCCGGGCGTGGGAAGCGAGAACGCTACCGCACGACCACGAGCTGCGGACCCGAAAGAAAGGATACTCTCCTCGTATATTCATATAACTAATCAGATGTCTGGAAATTACTTCCGTGGTACTAGAGGAAGCTGTACAGACGACTGATGTCTCAAAACAAAAAAAGGGAGAAAAAGGAAAAATGAAAAGTTGACAGCTGTTCCTTCATATGTTATCTCCATCCTGGAGGCATCTATTTTCCTGATAGCAATATTGGCTATGTAGGGCTTCCTGCATTAACAGAGTATTAAATTCAGCAGACTGTTTTGCTCAGTCTGTATATCTCTGAATCATCTGGTCAGAAGCGATTATGCATTTACCACCACAAAACTCTACTCTTACATATATATGTAATTTGCAAGTCATATACCTTAACCGACTATGAACATCTGACAAACCTGACATACAACCCTTTGCAACTTAAAAGGAAGCTCAGCACTTAATAATTTCAGCAGGTCATGAAAATCCCATAGAATGCTTCTGGTTCAATCTCGGCGCAAGTTCTCACACAATCCGCTGGTGTGTGACTCGCGATCTCAGTCTTATAGATGGTAGGTTTCCCTTCAATATTGCAAACTTGGAATAAAGAAGCTCGAATCCTAATTGAAGAAACTGTAACCAAACAAAGTTCCTGTGATATGTACGTTCATCAACGCCTTTTCGATCTCATGAAATGGCACATGAAATTCCAGACGAGAGCCAAGAAATATGCACTCGTAGTAATAGGCACCAAATACATGAAAATAACAGAAACCTCCATGACGTGATACAGTTAACGTAGATCGCCCCAAAACAGAAAAGGGATAGTCAGTACACATCAGTAGATCAGACTTATGGACATGATATAAACAACTAACGGATCACACTGTCCAGATCACAGTGTAATCTCTGCAAGTTTTTTGGCAGTAAACAAATGTATCGATTATAAATTATATTTGAGATTTGTGCCGCAACTTACAATTAGATCGAACTAAACTGAGTTTCGAACTATTTACTCCAGATAAGTGACTAGCTATTCTTAGTGTAAATTTTCGTTACCAGTAAGTGAGTGCACATAGGGGATTGGGAATAAGTCAAAGGAATTCCAAATTCACTATTTTTAAGAGAAGATTACCATTACGAGATTTTACATTTCATCAAGGAAAAACTTGATCGGATCTTGAAGCAGGAGCTATAATAAACTACTTCTCTAACTGAATGTGTGTGCACGTGTGTGTGTGTGCGTGTGTGCCTGTATGTGTGTGTGTGTGTGTGTGTGTGTGTGTGTGTGTGTGTGAGATAGAGAGAAAGGGAGGTAGAGAGAGAGAGACAGAGAGCGAGAGAGAGAGAGGTAGGGAGGAATGGAGAGAGAGGGAGAGAGGTGGGGGTACGATACTTTGTAATCTTAGTAGATTTTTTTAACAGTTTCCATGATTAGGCCTACAGAAAAGTGCTTGATATCTATTATAGATCTCTGACCTTTCACCTAGATCCCAGTTATGTTGGAGTGGAGTAGAGGTACAACACTCCTCCCTTTCCCTCCTACAGACAAAATTTCCCTTCCACCATCAACCTTTATGTTGGCTTAGAATTTAAATTACAACACACACACACACACACACATATATATATATAAGATTAGTTCTGATACACAGAACTGACACATATTAAATTTGCTCAGTTAGGAACCGTTTCCCTTATTCTAATTGTGATGCTAACATTCATAAATGAGTTTATTATTGACTATAAGTGTTTTGTCATAAAGGTACTGCTGAGAACGACTTGGATGTTGGATACTTCTTCGTGTTGATAGTTATCTTTACAGCTACCTCGCTCTGGAATGCCCAGGTACATACCAGAAATGTTCGTTTAATTGCGCTTGTAAGAGAATTCACATTACTAACATATTTCGCGAAATTAAAGAAAGCAGTCTGTGTAACTTTGACATTGACTTTGAACTTTATGTGAATTGCTTGATTTAACTGTTTCTTTACTTCATACTTCTGTTTGTTGATACTTCTTTTGCGGAAACCGCAAGATCTGAACAGCGCATCTATCCTACCCATGGAGATAAAATTAAAGGGACTCGCCACGACATCAAAAACGTGAAACTGATGACCGCCATCTTACTTGCCCAAAAACATCACTTCCAGGTGTTTTCTTCTGTCCAGAACACGTATCACAGAATACACTGATTTCATGCACAGTCAGACAAAATTTACAAATAGAAATGACGAAACACTAAACACACTTCATCAAGAGCTATGTTGGAAATTGTTTTGTTACACGTATAAAGTACCAATTTCCCAGAAGAAAACAAATGAAAACTGAAGGAATAAAATGATAGCTTACTGTGGTAACTTGCTTCGTTGGTTCAAACATTAGGAAGAGGAAGATTCCTCTGGTAATTTGTACTCATTGCTTTGTTAATAAAAGATTTCCTGGTCTTCGGAACGTTTAATCTTGGAAAACATGTTTATTTTCCTCATATGTAGCTCATTTTAAGTCTTTAGATGTTAATTCTGCTTATTCAGATTTTGTATCTGAGTTGCATCTTCTCCTTGTTTATTAGTAAACCAAATTTAGAGCAGTCAGCTCTAAATGTATCACACACTGAACATGTTTACAAAACATGGGTTGTAGTTAGTCATAAAAATCAATCGATATTGTTCGCGTGATATACGGTTTGGAGGATTTTTCTCTGACTGCAACACGTTTACAGTTCTGGTAACTATAGCCATTTTCCATTGTGAATGTAATATTATGATACGCAGCCTTTCAGTGACTGTATATGTTGATGGTCCTTAGATACGGGTTCTCATTTAAATGTTTTCGGTGTCGGTTTTTTTGTTTCCTCTGGTCTCCACATATTCTTACCCTGTGGTAGCCGATGCCTTCTTAAGAGCAATAAAACGCCTGTTAGTGGTTCCATGCAATGCCGAGGATACTGGTGGATATAGCTGAACATCCAGTAATTGTCCATCCAAATTAATGCGGACCGTACAAACATGGGACAAATCATGACGTGCAGCCTCATCTAGACTTTTTTTTTGGTGCTCTTTGCGTCACAATATTTGCACTGGTAATACCTTTGTTGGTCCTTCATGGATACGGGGCAGCGGCTGATCGGATATTACCAAAGAAAGATTACCAAACAGCTATATGTTTTCAGAAGTTATGCATTTAGACGACCAGTTTCGGCATCTAACTAGTGCCACCTTCAGGCTCTGCACGCGAAAAAACAACGAAGATATATGTAGTATATGTCAAGGTACATCACACTTAACATTTCATTACCTCTGGTTGCATTTTTGGGACTGCGACAACTAATTCTGTTATATCACATGTGGTGATAGAGCTTAGGCGATAAATATGTACATTATTGTGTACTCCATACATTATATCTCGTTTTAATTTCAGTCACGACATTTTTCCCTAAGAACTAGAATGTTTCTCACCTATAAGAATTATGAATGTTTTTTATGTAAAAAGTAAAAAATAATATTAAAAAAATAAAAGTCAAAGTAAATAAAAACAAATAAAATAGGAAAAAGAAAGAAACTAGAGAAACGTTATTCCTTTGTGTTCCAGATTTCATGTATTGTCTATTTTCTGATTTTCGTAATGTTTCGCGTGATCTGTTATAACTTCGTGAAGTCAAAATAGCTTCGATGCTAACCTGTGTGTGTACAGGTACTGTTCTCAACACTAAATACTGCATTTTGTAGGTTTTAACAACTTCATTTACATTTTCTGTAATTTTAACTGTGATATAGCTTGATATACCTTGATATACACTACGTGAATACTCGTTATTTTTACATGCAGTAGCCTTAAGATAGCATTAATGAGATACCGATACTCATCGTCTAAATAAAATAACCTCTGAGGATGTATGGCTATTTAATGACCTTTCTTTGGTAAATTACGCTGTTCAGTCCAGACAGGCACTTGTCGTGTATCACAAGAAGCCATTTAATTGAATTCTTTCATTAATCTATTCATTTCTGTAAGTGGAACATTCTGAAAACATCCGAATCGAAGGCATTCACAAACGTCGCCTGTATCATGACTCATGGCGCATAAACTGTTTGAAGAACCAGAAATATACCTCAAAATATTTCTTTTCCTTGTACTTGCATTTTGCACGGAACTAGAACGTTCATCGCCATTCTCCGACATTCTTGATGTGTTCATTTCGGTTAAGAAATACGCAGAATTACCGTAACAGTAACGCTTACCGAGAAAACTGCTCTTCCAGCTTAGTTTGGACGCACATTGTGGCTCAGTTTTGTGATGACCTTTGCTTTGTTACTAAACAATGTAACAGTTCGAATATGGTTTACAATGTGTGAGTGACTTTCAAGCATTGTGGGAAAGCCACTAACATGAATAGCACACATAACTATAATATGAAACATAAACGGAGAAGAGAAAAGCTCCGACTAGAAAATGGATCTCGATCTTTCTTCCTTGCCACATTATAGTACTTCAGTTTCCATTCCAAGCACTGTGAACTAAATTTTAAATTGTTATGGAACTTCGCGGTTATTCTCGTGTATCCTTCACTTATACATAAGATGTTTCTCATAATACAAACCTGTGTTCATGATTCTGACAAGTACATTGTACCAAATTTGGTCTCCTGTGTGATGGATGGAGCAATGCATAAAAACAGTAGTTGCATAGTATCCTAGTACTGTTAATTTAATACAGAGCTTTTGTAGGCTTATGTGCTTTGCAAATTTCAAAATTAAATTCTGAAGTAAAATTCTTAGTCCTGAAAAACTGATCTAGAGAGATCCTGGCGAGAAATGTTCTTCAAAGTGGAGGAAACAGGCTAGTGTTTAAAAGATAATACAAGTTAGTGCGTAATACACGTGTGAGGCTTCTTCTTTTAGTGTTCAACCCTTAGGTTGGTTTGCAGCAGAGCGCCATTCCTCTCTTCTGTCTGTCTTCCTCTTCATTTACATGTATGTGTTACATCCAACGTCATTCATGATCTGTTGCATGTATGTTATCCTTGGTCGCCCCCGCCGGTTCCTTCCCTCAGTAGCTCCTTCTGCTATTGTTCCAATGATTTTGTTGTGCCGTAGGATGTGCCCTACAAGTTTGTCTCTTCTTGTTTGGATCTGCCTTCACAGAGATTTGGTTTCCTTTACTCTTCTAAGCACCTCTTCATTTCTTACTTTGTCTCTCCAGCTGATCATCATCATCCTTCTATAGCACCACATCTCCAGGGCCTCTAGCCGTCTTCTCTCTTCTCTTCCAACTGTCCAAGTTCCACATCCGTATAGGGACACACTCCAAACGAAACCTTTCATGATACGTTTCCTTATTTTCAGACTGATGTTGTGGCTGGTGAGTAAGTTCCTTCTTCGATTAAATGCAATTTTGGCCTTCTGTATTCTGCTCGCAATTTCTTTTCGGCTTCTACCATCCCCTGTGATTTTGCTTCCCGGGTAAGTAAATTCCTCTATCACTTCTAGCTTCTCTCTTCCAATTCTCATTCTCAGAAGCTCATATTCTGCTTCTGTACTGCATACTATCACTTTACTCTTTTTCTTGTTTATTCTCATTCCATACTGATTGCGTAGAATTTTTTCCATTCTTCTGAGGACTTTCTCTAGATCTTCTTTTGTCTCCGTGACTATAGCAATATCATCTGCATTACGTAGCATGTCTGTCTTCTGCCCATTAATTTTGATCCCCACCTCAGTAGTTTCTCGAACTTGGTCTATAGCTTCCTGAATGTAAGCACTGAATATAAGAGGAGAGAGTGCACATCCACGTCTTACCCCTTTTCCTAATATTTGCTTCTTGTTTCTGGTGACAGTTTCTAATCACTGCCACCTGATTCTTATAGAAACTGAGTATCGCACGGATGTCTTTGTACTTTATTCCACTTTCCCTCACCACTCTGAACATCTCTTGCCAGATAACTCTATCAAATGCCTTTTCCATGTCTACACAGGCAATATAAGTTGATTTATTTTTCTGTAATTGATTTTCGATAACGAGTCTCAGTGCCAGAATCGCCTCTCTTGTTCCCAAACCACTTCTGAAACCAAACTTATCTTCACTCAGCATATCCTCCACCTTCTCTTCAATTTTCTGAACTATTTTGACGAGAATTTTTGATGCACGTGATATTAGGCTTAGAGTTCGATACTGTTCACATTTTGTAGCTGCTGCCTTCTTTGGTATAGGAACAATGGAACATTTCTGGAAGTCCGTCGGTATCTCTCCTGTGTTATAGATGGACCTAATAAGTTTAAGCAGCACCATTTTCATGCCGTCACCAGCACTCTATATTATTTCTGCAGGGATGTCATCAATACCCGTCGCTTTGTTGTCCCATAGTTCTTTTAGAGCTCTGTAAAATTCTTCTTGAAGAATGTCATCTCCCTTGTCATCTTCGTCTACTTGCTCTTCTCTTCCTATTAATTCCTCCGAAAGAAGCGTTCCGGCGTACAATTCCTCTATGTATTCTTTCCATCTCTTCACCATGTTTTCACCAAACAGCATTTTCCCCTCTTTATTTTCTATTTTGCTTGACAGTGTGGTTTTACGTTTGTTAAAAAATTGATTTGCTGTTCTGTAGGCTAAATCAGTTCTTCCGTTTTCCATATTTTCTTCCACTTCCCTGCACATTTCTTCAAGAAAATTTTCTTTTGCTTTCCTAGCTTCTCTATCAACTAAATTCCTTAGTTTTCCGTATTCACCTTTCCTTGCTCATCAGTTGCATTTTTCTATAATCTCCTGATTTCTATAAGCTCAATAATATCTGCTGTAATCCATTTTCTCTTGTTTTTGGGTTCATCTCATCCAACTATCGTTTCTACGGCTTTGTATATACCAGATTTAATTTGGTCCCAGTCTTCATTTACTCCACCATGTTGAAAATTTTTAGCTATGTTGTCTGTTTCATTAGCATAACGCTTTGCCAGTCCCTCAGTTTTCAGTTTTTCTAGTTCCCATCTAAGTTTTACTAGATTATTCTTCAAACGTTTGAATCTCAATTAACTTTGCATCAGGACCAGGTTATGATCACTGCCTATGTCTGCAGATGGATAACTCCTGCAACCTTTTATCTGGTTCCTAAAACGTCCTTTCAGTAGAACGTAATAAATCTGTTGTCTCCTCAGGTCTCCAGAGCCTTCAATGTGTATCTTCTTCGTTTGTGATGTTGGAAAAGTGTGTTTGCAACAACTAAGTAGTGCCTCGAGCAGAACTCGATTAGTCGATCTCCTCTTTCATTTTTTCTTCCAATTACATGTTTGCCAATATTCCTTCCTCCGGTTCTTCACCCACAATCACGTTCCAGTGCCCCATGGCAATCAGGTTTTCATCTCCCTTAACATATCTCGTCGCACTACTTATTTCTTCGCATATTTCGTCAATGACTACATCTCTTCGTTGTATGTTACTGGGTTTTGACTATAGCGCCCATTCCTTTATTCATAGAGTCGTCTTTTCGCACTGATATAGTAGATATTAATTTAAATGTTCATTACTACCATTAGAACTACTTACAGGTAACATTTATCGAATTGCACACTGCTGGAATATGCTTTCAAAAATGACTAAACCTTGTCTTGCTATTATTGACCACTCACAGAAATACACTTCATAGGTATGATTTCTGAGTAAGAAGATGTGTAAACTACAATGATACTAACGCAGTAATAGTCTAATAAAAGATGAACTTATTTCTGCTTGGATCTGTACCTCGATGGCTCCATGTAGTTCTGTTGCTGCGACATTTCAAAAATCTTTCACTTTGCTGACGTCCAAAAGTCATGGTGGCATGTATTGGTAACTTCTTTCCTCATTACACAAATTTATGGGCTAACAAAGAAAACGTAGGTAAGTTTCTTTGAAAATTTGAACATTAAGCGTGTTGTGCATATGATTTGAAAGTTGAAAATGTAACTAATAAGAATCGGCACTACCAGCAAGCAAACAGGTACTGTTTTAGGAGTTCTAGCTTCGTCAGCTATCGACGCAAATATTGGAAAATACGATTTAAATTGATTACGAAAGCATCCTTTTCATGTCACACTCTTCTCTTTGTTGTTTGAGATGTATAAACATAACGGAAGTTACGTTCACGATAACAGACGCATCGTATTATTGGATCAAATGCACATCTGTGGCCAGGAAAGAGTCTTAGAGGGCAAATGACAGAAATTACGAACAAGAAGTAAGCGTAAAAAATCTCCATGTAAACTGTAGTCTCTTAACGTTTTGGGGTATCTAACGTGGTGACGCCGGCTTCAGAACGACGTACAGCGTGTAAGTCTGTGGCACCATATACCCTTATTTTTACCTCCATGGTCCTACCTCATAAGGTATGACCGTGTCGATAATGCCACAGTCTCTGGTTCCGCTCTGTCTGCCGTATCCACTATGGCAACCCATCCTATTGAATATCACAAAAGTCACCGTTAAAATTTCTGATGACTGATAAATGAGAGACGAATCGCTGTAATTCGGTAGTTTTCTGAAAATCTAATCTATGTCGTACAGTTTACGGCACGATATACAGTCGTACTGGATATTAAATTTGTGTGGACTACAATCTGATCCGTGTAGATTTCTGACTCGTCTTCTTAGAAGAAATGTATGATCGTTTATTGATTACGAATCGGAATGAACTTGATGAGCCTTGCGTTACGCTTTAATCTATGCGTCATGCTCATTCTTTCTCCTTCACTGCTTATATAAATGACCTTCAAAATAACTGTTTAAAAATAGAACGCCGAATACACTTCCTATTTACAGCTTCATTTTTAACTACACCCTTCGAACTTAGAAAGTCTACACTCTCTTTAAACTATGTTTCACATAGGTGATTAATTTTATTCTTCTTCCAGTATAACTTAGCGTATTTGTCGCTCAACACTCGGCACCCAGTCTTACAAACGCAAAAAATTTGACTCGTGCAACACCGTTATACAGCTCTCCATTTGTCGCTCTACATTCGGCATCCAATCTCACAAACACCAAAACTTTGTCTTGCGCAGCACCGTTATAAATCTCGCTCCATCTCCCTGTTGCCCTGACCTTACATTATTATCAACTGCTCCAGGCATAGTTCTTAAATTACTAAAGATATGCCAGTAACACATTTACACGCGGATAAACTTTACGTATTTCACATAACGTAATGAAATTAAAAATACACAAATAAATAAATATGCAAAGTCAAATTCCTTCTTCTAGGTATTTCCGTACAGCTTCTCTCACGTAAAACAATTTATTTTCATCAACTAAATGCAGCAACTCCTCGTATCATCACGAACTTAGTTTCCATACGATTCACATAAACCGAGATATATACTACAGTTATTGGAAACAAGGCCATGGTAGCTATGTAGGAATCTAGCACTGCCAGCAATGTAGAACGCTAGAATATACCTAATGCCAAATGCAAGGATTCAGGTGCACTCCGCGCTACGCTGAAAAATATTAAGTTCAATTCAACATCATAAACATGGGGTAAATTCTGTAGTAGCCGCTTCTTTATGGCAACAGTTGGAGTTTTGTTGTAATAATGCCTCCAGTTTCCTACTACAATTTGTGAAAAAGGAACTTATAACAACCGCGTGAATTACATAGTTATTTGCCGCGCGGGATTAGCCGAGAGGTCTCAGGCGCTGCAGTCATGAACTGTGCGGCTGGTCCCGGCGGATGTTCGAGTCCTCCCTCGGGCATGGGTGTGTGTGTGTTTTCCTTAGGATAATTTAGGTTGTGTGTAAGCTTAGGGACTGATGACCTTGGCAGTTAAGTCCCATAAGATTTCACACACATTGGAACATTTTGAACATACAAAGTTAGTTTCGGCGGATATCACTTATATTCCGAATTCGAAAGTGCCTGAAGCATCTGAGTGGCAGAGATAAAATCGGGCTAAGCATTAAGCGTTATCATGTTGAATCTACTATCGCCTTCTGTTCCGCTCAGTTATCTCCGACGCATCGCAAGGCTGGAAACTGCATCTTCTTCGTGTTAATAACACTCCTGACTCTGAGAATTACTCAGAACGACCAGCATTTGACCGTACGTCCATTCTATTCCAATATCGATCAGGGAAGCTTTCTCCCTCTGCAATGAATCAGAAGTTTGTACCTAGCCCAGGACGAAACTACAACAATGGCTTCTTGATATGTATTGTTCACAAATTTTTAATAGCTATGTTATATACTCGGATAAACACAAAAATTCGATTCTTGGTACAAATGTTGCTCTCATACGTTTCATACTCAAAACATTCGAAAAAATCCTGTGGAATGAGTCAACTGATATAGCGTAATCATCAGCGGCTTCTCTGACTATGATTCAGCTATCGCTCATAATCATTTCTTTCCCTTTTTTCCACGATTTCATCGGTTAATGATTTGCTAGGGCGTCCGGGTTACTCGTCACTTTCAGTGCCTTGACGACCTGCTTGGGAACACTTACTTTACTCCTAACCCTTCTTTTAAACACAACAGGCACACCAAAAGCAATGTTTAACATTTCTGAAACCTTCATTCACTTTATTCCGTTCTCAAACCATAATTTAGGACAAGTGTTCAGATCTACTTTGGACAAAATAAATGATCGCCAACACTGCTGAAACCGATTAAGTAATTCTGACAGCTGCGACCGGCTTAAATATTCGATATGTCTGACTCTCTACGTGTGTTTCTCAGGTATGTTTATGAAGGAAACAACAACAAAAATCGCATGAATCGGACCACTTCGACAACCAACATTACATAGCTCCCGTTTCTTTTTAAACACCCCTCGTCCCCATCGGTTAACACTATTAGAGCAAACAGACCTATTCCCTGAGAAAGGGAGACTCAATCTGCAATAGAACTTTATGTAGCTGAGATCGACTCCGTTCATATCTCGTGATATATACACGAAAAACTATGAAGTTTCACTATACGTTTGTTAAATTCAGATATTTTTGGTTCACTTCATTCCACCCCATTGCCTGAAGACGTGGCCGGGACTCCACATTTAGCTCACATTCGCTTATTTTAGTACGCTACGGCTATTTTCCACATGTAATTTTCTTGAACACTACATATCCTTGTTCAGTCCACGAGACTTCACGATGCGTCCCAATGTGTTATCTGTAATACGCCGCTAATAAACGTCTCCCACGTGTCTGCCAATATGCTTTCCAGCCATTACTTACTATGCTTCCAATGTTTGCAACTATCAGTCAGTTAAGTTTTCCGTTCGAAATCTATCCTCATTAGTGAATATTGAGATGACGTGAACATAAAAGCGAACTCCAGCAATTCGACATATTATTTCGCAACGCGACTAACAGAAGATCCCCATTCTTACCTGACATTGTCACCCATATCCGCTGTACAAAACACGTACGGAACTTGTGATTGCATCACATCCAGCTGCACAACATTAAACATTAAAAAAAAAAAAAAGTAAGGGGAAAAGTATGGCCTACTTAGCTGCGTTTTCGGAAAACTAAATCCGCAGTCACATAATTGCTCGTTACACATACTTCTGTGGTTTGAAAAGCTACAGCTCTGTAACAGACAAGGATTTAAAAGAGGGAAGTGCCAAAAAAATTTTGTGGACGGAGACAATTGGGTGAATAAAAACGAAGCTGCCGCAGACGTTCTGTACTATCTCATAGGAGTATATGAGCATCTGTAAAACATTCGTTTTTATATGTTCCTAATGATGCAGTCTAAGAAACAAATTAGGCATTTCAAAGTTGGCGAGACCATCACTTGTTGTTTTGGTAACTCTATGGGAAACATCTGATGTGATGCTGAATTTGCTTACTTCGAGCTTTTTTTGCAAGTACCAATCTAAATTGTGTTGTTTTAATTTAAGTATATGACAATGAAATTTGGAATCTCGTTTCATTAACGAAAAGGTCTGCTTTAAAATATATTTTAAACTAACTTGTATTCCGGGTAACTGGTAATGTATGGATGTGTTTCCGGAATTTATGCTACTAGAAACAGCAGTCGTTAGTATTCGTTTGAAAGAAGATAAGGAATTTGACGGAAATAAAGAATCACCTGGCAGTGTTCTCAACCCAGGAGATTATGCTGTGATTAAAGTACATGAGAAGAATAAGTACTCATTCAGATTGTATACATTTAAATGTCATTATTTGAAACACAAAGTTTATGTTTATGCACTTTCGAAAAATCAACGTCGGGCAAGTACATTCATTTTAACACATGAGGAGTCATATTTTGGTCAAGAAGATGTTCGAAAGCTCTTCGTTCCTTCTCAGGATACGACCTGTATATTCAAATACATCATTTCTAAACATGGTTATGTCTATAATTACTCTGTCATAACATCAAATTGATGAACTTAGTTTGTTTATTAACACATCACTGACATCATTTCTAAACATGTCAGTGATGTGTTAATAAACAAACTAAGTTCATCAATTTGATGTTACAACAGAGTAATTATAGACATAACCATTTTCATTTGGAAAACACAATAAGAAACACAATTTATGGTATATTGTATATTTATGTATTGGATAAACATCTATTTAAACCAGATAAATGTTTGTTTATTATTCTCCTAGACCCGAAACGGATTTTCACATGCCTCTGTTCACCCCAAAGACCAATAAATAGAAAATAATAATAAGATTAACACTGCAGTTTATATTTATCCCTCTCTGCAGGTTAAACAGAACCACCAAATCTTTATTTGTTACGTCATAAAAGCATGAGCCATTTCTTAAATCTGATTATAAGTTTAAAATTGGGTACAAGATCTGTAATCCTATATAATTTAGATTTTCACATCTCTATTTAAAATTTTTCATTTTTTTCGCTTTTGAAGTGTTAAACAGTTTCTATTAACCCAATTTTATGGTGGTTCTTTATAAATGAGTAATTCAGCAGTGTTAAGGCATCATAATCTTGAAATTTGCTTGTTTCATACGATTAATTTATCAGTTATTAAATATTCCTGAAAAAAATCACGCGTAGTAAAATTTAAAATCGATTATTTAAGAAGAGTGTGTGTCAAGAACTTTTACCCGGCACGACCGGAGGAACTTACTCGTCAAACGATAATTATGTTGAAACAAATGAGTCTAGATAAAAAACCAAACTCTTCTAAACTTGATAACCCTTTCCGAAGCCTCAATCAATGCCTTTAAAAAGAGGGCTATTGTTTCCCTCTTGGAAGGCAACACAGTTCACGTCAAAGGCTAAGCAGTTTCCGATACTGAACTCGCCGGGGGCAGGCAGGGTTGCTGCTCTTCAGTTCCACCACACTGCACAGGAGATGCCAGCCCTGCTGCCTCTCTTGACGCCAGTCTGTGTGTGTGTGTGCGCGCGCGCGCGCGTGTGTGTGTGTGTGTGTGTGTGAGAGAGAGAGAGAGAGAGAGAGAGAGTGGGAGGACTCGGGGAGGGAGGGGGGCGGTACGGGGTGTGTGCGAGAGAGAGAGAGTGGGAGGACTCGGGGGGGGGGGGGGGGGGTAGGGGATGAGGACTGCATTTCTCCAACCCCTATAGCTACAACCGCAATTCAGTGGAGAGGACGACATGTTCTGCTGCCAGGCAAAGTCCAAGTGACACACAGTAATGTGCTCATATAATAATAAAAAGAAACAGCGTTTCTTCCTTACGTTACAGTCGTCGAGTCAAGATAATGGAAGAGCAGAAAAATGTAAGAGCGGAAATGGTTATTCGGCCATAACACGGAAAATATCTTGGATAAATTGTGAAAGTGATTTGGTAAATGAGGTTATCAGCATGTTGAGTGTGTATTATGTCGTGAATTTTTTCTGCATTCCAGAGACCAATACTTGCCATGATGCAGTGGCAGTGACAGGTTCTACAACTACATACGTCCTCCGTTCTCCACTGTGATGTTTATGGCAGGGGGTACTTAGCACGGTACCACATTTGAGGAAGTCTTCCGCCTCCAACCGTGTATCGAATACGGGAAAACTGAATGCTTACAGGCCTCTTCTCGTGTTGCAATTCGTCTAATTTGATGTTCGCGGCCCGACGAGAGCAGTACGTAGAAGTCTGAAGAATATCGCAAGAATTTGCACATAATACTGGCTTTTGAAATTTTTTAAGGAGTTGAATACATTATGGGAGTGGCAGTGATCAATATCTTACAGTCCGCAGCTAGTGGTCGTGCGGTAGCGTTCTCGCTTCCCACGCCCGGGTTCCCGAGTTCGATTCCCGGCGGGGTCAGGGATTTTCTCTGCCTCGTGATGACTGGGTGTTGTGTGATGTCCTTAGGTTAGTTAGGTTGAAGTAGTTCTAAGTTCTAGGGGACTGATGACCTCAGATGTTAAGTCCCATAGTGCTCAGAGCCATTTGAAGCCAATATCTTACAAATATTTACTATCAAAAACAGACTTGATCACGATTTATTTATCAAGGTGACCGGTTTCGACCACTACTGTGGTCATCTTCAGACCATTAAGTGGGAACCTTTTTCTGTTGGAGGATCACAACTGATTCACTAGTGATTCTCCAACAGAGAGAGGTTCCTACTCAATGGTCTGAAGATGACCACAGTAGTGGTCGAAACCGGTCACCTTGATAAATAAATCATGACCAAGACTCTTTTTAATAGTGAATATTTTTATCTGTCTTTCGCGGGGTAGTTTTCCGTTTCTGTTCACTTGTCCGCCAATTCAGGCTTCCAACTGTCTCTTGAGTCACACACAGTTGTGGTTGTAAAGGTGTAATATCACTTTTTAGCCCTATTTGCTGCGCGTCTCATAGACTTGAGTAATATAGTAAACCAGGACGGACGAGTGATTTTTCAAGTAGGTTCCTCTGTAAACTGACTGCATTCTCCCAATATCCTGACAACTTAAGTTTGCTTTTTGACTTACTGACGCCTAAACCACTACAAATTGCTATGCTCAGTTATGTATGTGAGATGACTGATTCGTATAACAAATCATGGATATCGCAGTCCTAGATTCGTAAGTTTTCGAATGGTTCAAATGGCTCTGAGCACTATGCGACGTAATATCTGAGGTCATCAGTCCACTAGACTTAGAACTACTTAAACCTAACTAACCTAAGGACATCACACACAGCCATACCCGGGGCAGGATTCGAACCTACGACCGTAGCAGCAGCGCGGTTTCGGACTGAAGCGCCTAGAACCACTCGGCCACTGCGGCCGGCTAAGTTTTCACTATTTGGTAAGTGCATAGCTCTATACGTCTGTACATTTAAAGCAAGTTGATAATCATTGCGCGACTTTGAAATGTTGTGAAAATCTTATGAATATTTCTGCAGCTTCTTTGAGATCGTACTCCACTACAGGTGTCTACGAATATTTTGAGGTTGCTTTAAATAACGCTATGTCATTAGGGACCGGTTGGTAGGACATGTTCCGAGGCATCAAGGGATCACCAATTTAGCATTGGAGGGCAGCGTGGAGGGTAAAACTCGTAGAGGGAGACCAAGAGATGAATACACTAAGCAGATTCAGAAGGATGTAGGTTGCAGTAAGTACTGGGAGATGAAGAAGCTTTCACAGGATAGAGTAGCATGAAGAGCTGCATCAAACCAGTCTCAGGACTGAAGACCACAACAACAACAACAACAACATGTCATTAGTCTACAGGGTGAGGCAGCTGACACAGGCCACCCCAGATATATCCAGAATGAATAAATAGAGGTGCGATTTTCACAAAGTTACAGCAAACATAGGCAACGGCGTTGCCGCAGTGGATACACCGGTTCCCGTGAGGTCACCGAAGTTAAGCGCTGTCGGGCGTGGTCGGCACTTAGATGGGTGACCATCCAGGCCGCCATGTGCTGTTTCTATTTTCGGGGTGCACTCCGCCTCGTGGTGCCAATTGGGGAGCTACTCGGCCGAATAGTAGCGGCTTCGGTCAAGAATACCATCATAGCGGCCAGGAGAGCGGTGTGCTGACCCCACGCCTCTCCTCTCCGCATTCTCCACTGGGGATGACACGGCGGTCGGATGGTCCCGGTAGGCCAGTCGTGGCCTGAAGACGGACTGCTTACAGCAAACATAATGGTGAATTCTCTGACGTTCGCAACTAATTTTTGTCGTTTATAGCTGCCGAATTGTGTCAACGACTTTCATTTTTTTCGATGGACCTATATACTTTTTCCTGTGGCATATGAAAGAAGACTAAGAAAACTCAACGGAATAACATGTACGGGACTCGATCACACGGTACCGCTCTTCAGTGGGGGCCGATGGTCTGCGGATTAAGACGGGACGCCCGCGGCACGTCTGCCCGAACAGTCCTATGCAACACTGTCTTTTCACAACCTTTCTTGAACGGGAAAATTATAGTATGTGCTGTATCAGGAAGCGATGTTACGTCTCCATGTAACAGTTTTTTCTCTGCTACCAAACATAAAAATGTACGCACAAGAATACAAGTAAGCGGAAAGAACTTTACAACTTTGGAATGATATAGAAGTGTATTGGGATAACTTACAGAACCGGTAGATGTGTCATTTTGCAGCAGACAACCTCCACCTTGATTTGCGTAGTGCATCAGTACACCATCCGCCACCAGGGATGACACAGTTATAATGGATACTTCCACTGATGCGAAGCGTGCACGTTATGTGTTTTGGTTTCGTGAAATGAAATATGCAACAACTGTTCAGTGGAAATTTAGCACCGAAAATGCTAAAGAACCTCCAAGCAAGACTGCAGTTTATTGTTGGCGCAAGAACTTCATTGAGATAGATTGTTCACTGCAACATGAAGAATCACCATATCGCCCGCTTGTTGATATTTATGTCGAACAGGTTATGGAGAACTTTGTCCGACGTCCACAAAAATCAACGTGACGTGCGTCTCTGGAGACAGGGATTTCACATAAGACTGTTTGCAAGTTACTGCGTAGATGTTTGCACTTGAAACCACACTGGTCCACAATGGCACAACACATTAGTGATGCAAATAAGGATGCACGTCGGGAATTCTGTGCGGAAATGTTACACCGAATAGAGGTAGACGACTCATTCCCGAAAACACTGATCTTCAGCGATAAGTCAACATTTCATATTAGTGATTATGACGAACACCCACGACTAGAGAATATGGGGCAGCGAAAATCTGCATGCAACCGTTGAACACGTTCGTGACAGTCCCAGAGTTAAAGTGTTTTCTACCCTTAGCAAACTGAAAGTGTATGACCGTTTCTCCTGCACCAGATAACGCTGCTATTCTATAGCACTTGCATGTGCTCGGAATCTTTTTAATTCCTCAGATCGATGAAGATGACCGAGATGGTATGGTTTACCACCAGCAAGACAGTGCACCACCGTGCGGAAGTTCCAGGTTTCGTCGATAATCGTTTCCTGGATCGGTGAAATGGCCCTGAAACGCCAGATACATGGCCACATTGCTCCCCAGACATGGTACCACTGGATTTCTTTCTCCAGGGTTTCATTGAAGACTGTGTTTATGTTCCTCCATCACCAAACAATTGATCCAACCTGAAAAATCGAATCTACACTGCCGTTGCCCGAGTTACGCCGGATTTTCTGCGTCGAGTGTGAGACGAAACTGTTTACCGGTGGGATATTTGGCGCATCACAAATGGTAGCCACATCGAACCATAATGACACTTGACACTTTTATGTGAAACCTCCGGTTGTTCGCTACAAAATGACACGTCTGCCAATTCTGTAAGTTATCTGAATAAATTTCTGTATTATTCCGAAGTTGTAAAGTCCTCTCGCACTCATCCTGTATAGTTTTTAATATTTTCTGCAGACAAGGCAGTAACCTATGGAATAAAATCAAACTAACATTCATACCTTAATTTATTCAGTCTCCTCTCCTTACTGTCAGCAGAGTGTAAAATTACACGGTCTTTGATATAATGTGTGGTGTCACCGCCAGACACCACACTTGCTAGGTGGTAGCTTAAATCGGCCGCGGTCCATTTAGTACATGTCGGACCCGCGTGTCGCCACTGTGTGATCGCAGACCGAGCGCCACCATAAGGCAGGTCTCGAGATACGGACTAGCACTCGCCCCAGTTGTACGACGACTTTGCTAGCGACTACACTGACGAAGCCTTTCTCTCATTTGCCGAGTGACAGTTAGAATAGCCTTCAGCTAAGTCCATGGCTACTTCAGTGTGGCGTAGCTGTCTTGTTACGCCACTACAGTTGGCGACGAGGCAACAGACAGGGTTTTGTTCTTTCTAATTGCTTACATTTACTTGTGTCATGGCTTCGCCAGATGTACTGTCGGAATTTTATCGCTTGCAGAATCAGCAGACGCAGGCGTTATTGGATGCCCTTGAACAGCTCATCGAGGGTCAACATGCCATTCAAACCGATGCGGCAGCCGCCGCTTCACCGCTACCACAGCCACAACATGCAGTTGCACCGCCGTTTCGCAAGTTTGACCCCACCCAAGAGACATGGACTGAGTGGTCACGCCAGTTTGGATTTCATCTCGCCACCTACAGAATTCAAGGTAATGAGCGGCAGCCTCACTTATTATCCTCTGTCGGTGTGTCCACCTACCGTGTGATAGTGCAATTGTTTCCCCGACGCGACGTAGCAACTCTGTCCTACGAAGAAATTTTGTCGGCATTGGACGCCTATTTCAAAGAAACAGTTAATGTAGTTGCAAAAAGGTATACTTTCTTTCGTACAAAACGTACGGCCGGTCAAACTAATAGGGAGTGGGTTGCAACATTGCAAGGCCTTACAAGGGATTGTGCTTTTGAGTGTGAATGTGGACTCCCTTATTCAGATACAATGGTACGTGATGGAATTGCACAGAACGTTTCTGATGTTCGTATACGGGAGCTAATTTTGAAACTAGTTAATCCCTCCCTTCAACAAGTGATAGACATATTGGATAGACAAGACATGCTTGACTTTGCTCAGGAATCATTTGCGGCTTCGCCGGCCGTGTGTAACATTAACCGGACCGCCGGGCGCGCTGCGCGGCCCGGTAAACTGCCCTCGCGCACGTCCACGCAGCTGCTGCCACGCTCTAAACCAGGTGTGCCGCGCCTGCACACAAATGCAGTGAAATCATGCCCGCGGTGTGCAACTAGACATTTGCGTGACAATTGCCCGTCACGCCAAGCTATTTGCTTTTTCTGTAATAAGAAAGGACGATATTGTGATCTCCAGAAAGACAGCCGACGAGCATTCAGCACACCTACGAACATTATTTCAGGTATTGCGACAAAATGGTCTTCGCTTGCGGAAGGACAAATGTGTGTTTTTTGCTCGGGACTTGCCATATTTGGGACATGTCATCAATGCCCAAGGCATACATCCGAGTCCAGAGCACCTCCGTGCCATACAAGATTTGCCTTCGCCACAGAATATGAAGCAGATACAGAGTGTGTTGGGTAAAATTAACTATTATCATCGCTTTCTGCGCAATGCCTCTTCCATTTCAGCTCCGCTTCATGGCTTACGCCGTAAGGGTGTTCCGTTCGTCTGGACAACGGAATGCGAACGCTCCTTTCGCCAGTTGAAATCGGCGTTGCTTTCAAATACTTGCCTTACGCCATTCAATCCCCAGAAACCCCTTTTGTTGAAGGTCGATGCATCGGATTTCGGGATCGGTGCTGTGCTTGTGCACAAAGTTGGCTCGCATGATCGCCCTATTGCCTTTGCGTCCAAATTGCTCTCATCTGCGCAAAGAAATTATTCACAGATAGAGAAAGAAGCGTTGGCTCTCGTGTTTGGTGTTACTAAGTTCCATGATTTCTTGTATGGTCGTCACTTTACCATCATCACAGACCACAAGCCTTTGACATCGCTTTTTCATCTGAACAAGCCTGTACCTCCATGTACAGCGCAGAAATTCATTCGCTGGTCTATTTTCCTCTCGCAGTACCGCTACGATACCTTGTATCAGTCCACTGCTAAGCACGGAAACCCCGATGCGTTGTCCCGTTTGCCTATTGCTGAGGATAGAGCATTCGATTCTTCCGAACGTGCTTGCATGTTCATTTATTCGGAAACCGATGAAGTGGTCGAATCGTTGCCGATTGATTTTCGTCGTGTAGCTACAGCGACAGCTGCTGACCCGGTCCTTTGCTACCGTTTTGCGTTTTGTTGCTACGCAATGGCCTTTGTCAAAGTCTCGGATCGAGGATCCGTTGGTTCGCCGATTTTTTGCTCATAGGGAGAGACTTTTTGTACGACATGGTGTTTTGTTGTTGCGTTCTGATAATGATCAGTCCAGAGTCGTGGTCCCACGTTCGTTACAGTCCTCTGTCTTACGGCTTCTTCACCAAGGACATTGGGGTATAGTGCGAACGAAACAACTTGCTCGTCAGCACTGTACTTGGTTCGGAATCGATGCTGCGATTACGAATATGTGTTCTTCTTGCATGGCGTGTGCTGAACAACAATCCGCACCGCCGCGGAAAGTCTTTGCATGGCTAAAAGCCAGTTCCCCTTGGCAGCGTTTGCACATCGATTTTGCTGGTCCATTCTGGAATGCTCGATGGTTGGTTCTGGTAGATGCCTTCAGTAATTTTCCTTTTGTTGTCCGAATGTCTTCCACGACGTCCTCTGCCACCATCCAAGCGTTGTCTGCTATCTTTTGCATTGAAGGTCTTCCGCAGACTATTGTTTCCGACAATGGCCCACAATTCATGTCGGCAGAATTTCAGTCATTCTGCCAGGCCAATGGTATTCAACATCTGACATCCGCGCCGTTTTCGCCTCAGTCAAACGGTGCCGCTGAACGATTGGTCCGGACTTTCAAGTCACAGATGTTGAAGTTGAAAGAGTCGCATTCTCGGGAGGATGCGTTGTTGCTCTTTTTGTCATCGTATCGCTCTCAGCCCCGAGATGGTCGCTCGCCGGCTGAGTTGCTCCACGGTCGTCCTCATCGAACCTTGATGTCTTTGCTGCACCCGCCGCATCAGGTTCCTGTGCAGCGGCAGACTTCTGCTTTTGCTCCAGGCGACGTTGTATTTTATCGCAACTATCGAGGTTCCCGGCGTTGGCTCGCAGGGCGCATTCTTCGCTGCCTCGGCCGCGCGATGTATTTGATTTTGGGGGCCTCTGGTGAGGTGTGTCGGCATCTCAATCAGCTGCGCCTCTGTCGTCGCACGGGTTCTGCCGCTCCCCGTTTGCTTTCAGCGACGGTGCCGTCCGGTCAGCGCCCTGGGGACCCATCTACTGGCTCGCCTCATCCCCAGGTGTTACCTACGATGCCTTCTATTTTGCCCCATGGCGACGCGCCGCCGCAGCCGCCGCCGCCGCCTGTTCTCCCGCCGGCGCCGCCCGCATTCGACGCTTCGCTGCAGCCGCCAAGCGCCTCCCTGGGTCACGCGCCGCCGATCGCTTCCAGTGACCAGCTGTCCTCCGCCATGGAACTCTTGCCCGCTCCGGACCACATGGCGTCTTCGCGCGTCGGCTGCCCCGACGCAATGGAGGTCGACCCTCCGGCCCCTCCTGTCTCTTTACGGGTGCATACACCGCATGTTGACGTACACCCTGGACTAGGTTTTCAGGCGTTTCCTAGCTCCCCTGGGACCGAATGGCCGGGTGCGGGTGGCACTGCCTCGCCTGTTGTTAGGCTCCCCACCTCATCGCATACGTCAACATGGGGTCCTCCCCACGGCGGGCGGAAGCCTTATCACACGACCGTTCGCCGATTTGCGGGGGAGGAATGTGGTGTCACCACCAGACACCACACTTGCTAGGTGGTAGCTTAAATCGCCCGCGGTCCATTTAGTACATGTCGGACCCGCGTGTCGCCACTGTGTGATCGCAGACCGAGCGCCACCACAAGGCAGGTCTCGAGATACGGACTAGCACTCGCCCCAGTTGTACGACGACTTTCTAGCGACTACACTGACGAAGCCTTTCTCTCATTTGCCGAGAGACAGTTAGAATAGCCTTCAGCTAAGTCCATGGCTACTTCAGTGTGGCGTAGCTGTCTTGTTACGCTACTACATAACGCACGTTCAAAAGTGGCCGTTTTATAGAATGCATAGCAAACGCACTCAGTATCTCTTCTTTAATTGTGTTTTTATTGAAAGCCTTTATTCTTTTCAGTGTATAGGGACACATCTCTCTTTCTGCTGTTTTCATTGGTATTGTACAAATAATTCCTAAAAGTTTCACTGATTTCTGAAAAACGTCTTCTAAATTATTCTCGTAGAAAAAATTCAGAAGTGTTAAACCTCCGTTTGTAATTTAGGAATCATTCCTACTGTATATTACTGTCAATTCATGTCGCAGTTCATTCTCGTTCAGGTCAAATAATTTAACTGTAGTCTAAAATGCATTGTCAGGGAATTACAGCTTGAGTTTTGGGAACAAACTAAGCTGGAATAATTTAGCTGCTGAAAATGACTGCTAAATGCGAAACGCGCGTCAGTGTTAGCCATAACAAGGTCACAGACATCCTTTGCAAAAGTTTTACGTGAGTCTACGAAACGGAAACTTTTTGTACCGGCAATGTCTTCATGTCCATTCCTGTTAACAAACTGATGATCGATATCAAGGGAACTGTATCGCTGAGTTGAAATCAGAAACGTTCTTTAGAGCTTTCACACTATCAACATCGCTAGTTTGCAGCAGATTAACCAAAATCTCGCAGTCTGACAGGATCTTAGTGACGAACTCAGTCCAAAAGAAAAACTCTTGGTCGTTATAGAGAATTTTACAATGCCCAACTGCTTCGTGATTGTTGAATGATCATTGCTATCATGATCCTCATTGATTTCAAGGTACTCAGCTATTTCGTTCTTGTACTTCAATACGGTGTTCAACCATCGCGTTTTAAAATTTCGTCTAGTGCCAGCATTTCTTCGAATACGTTTCTTCACAACATTATCAAGTATGGAAGTTTTTTCAATGACACTGAGAAGAGACTAGAGAGTCCTAGACTGATAAAAAATGTTGTACGTTCTTTGTGTCGTGTTGCACAGCGCTCTAAAATGAGCTTTAGTTGGTGCGCACAACAGTGTACAAAATTTGCTCTTTGCTACACTGCTTTCACTGTTGCCTCCATCCATTGTGCCTACTGCTCATAACTGAAGCGCCAGCATAACTCTGTGCTATCAGTTTTTCTGAAGAGTCGTCAATCTGTTAAGTTCATTGAACACTTCACTACTTTTCCCCACAGATGCGTGATCTTCGTGTGTTACGAAATTTATGACTCTTTCATATAATTCTCCTTTCATTTCATATCGAACAATAGGTACGAGTTGATAAAAGTTCGTACCTTCTGCCGTTTCACCAACTTTAGTTGCGACGTAATCCCTTGGCGTTATTTATTTAGGAACCAACTCATAGCAGACAGGATAAATGAAAGGCATGGGGAAAGACAATCGTAACCCTCAAATTTGAATTTTCAAACCAAGTACAGTAAGACAATAGTAACCCTGATCTACGCTAGGAGGCGTAACGAGCTCATATTATTGATGACAAATGGCAACACAATGTTGATTTCTCTCTGTGGGAACCCACATACGCTATTGAGAAACAATGTTAACCCACAAATACAAAATGGAGGCAGTAGCAGATTGCAGTGAGTGAAGTTGTGAGTTTTTTAAATTTTTAGTGAGTTGTGTGGTGATTCCAGTGATTCTGACTGTTTTGATGGTGACATTATTGATCCAGATTTAATTTAAATGAGGAGATGGAAGATTCTACTTATATTAATTCTACAACAAGACAAGTAAGTTTTGTTTTCCACATCATGTTGTTATTTGTTGGTTACCGTTATCTTTGTGATAGTTAGGCTACGTATTTTATTTCCATAGTCAACTTTTTTACATGATCTTGATAGTAAGATAGAGTCAACACGTCTCTTAATGCAATTACATTGTCTTCTGTGAATCATGGGATGTTTACAAAAAGAAATATTCTCGTATTTGTGGATTACTATTTTATTCGTCTTATCATTGATCAGGTTACCATTTTATTTGTTAACAGCACTTTTTTAATATTACATATCTATACAAAAATATTTTTAATAGAATGAAGAGGATCACAATAGAACTGACCATGGGAATAGAGATGTCACAATGAAAGCATTGAGAAAAAGAAAAAAGGTAGTAAACAGACGACAACAGAAGAAACTTGCAAGGAATAGTGGACTTAAATATACTACAAAAGAAGATACTGTGATCCAGGCGATAAATTTAGTTGGAGCTTCCTGTAAATGTTCTAAAAAGTGTTTTGAACGAATTGGGGAGGAGTTTATACAGAGTATAAACAAGTCACTCTGGAACATTGGGGACTTCAATAGACAAAATGCTAATTTTTTGGTTCCATGCGGCTATGACCCATAAAAAGAAGTGAGAGCTGGCTTCTCAGGATAGAGCAGGATAAGGTTACGATTGACGATGGGGCAGTAATCAGTTAGTCTCGGTTGCACAACAAATATGTAAATTTTATTTAAAGAAATTAAAATTTTAAAACAATCTCTTGAAAAAACACAACTGATTGAATGACGGCTGAAGGCCTTATCACGAAAAAAATTCCAAAATGAACTCGAACAACAAATGGCTGAAGGCTTGAATTAGAAGTCAGTAGAACAATTCCAAATAGCACATATTAAGATAAATACTTCGTTTTAAAACAAACTGTAACACAGCTGAAGGCCTTATTATAAATGCAGTGAAATTATTACTTGGCTGAAGGCCACAAACAATTTCAAATAACAAATGGCTGAAGGCCTGAATTAGGAGCCAGGAAAACAATTATAAATAGCACACATCTCAACAAATACCTTGCTTTTAAAACAAGAGTGCTTAAAAACTTATTGTAACATGGCTGGAGGCCTTATCATGCATGAAGTGAAATTAATGCTCAGCTGAAGGCCACACACAGCTTCAAAACACAAACAGCTGAATGCCTGAATTAGAAGTCAAAAGAACATTTCCAAATAGCACTTTTAAAATAAATACCTAGCTTTTAAAATAGGTTTGCTAACAAAAACTTACTGTAACATGACTGAAAGCCTTATCACGTAAGAAGTGAAATTATTCCTCAGCTGAAAGCCACGCACAACTTCAAATAATAGACGACTGAAGGCCTGAATTAGGAGTCAGAAAATTCCAAATAGCGCACATTTCAAGAAATACTTTGCTTTTAAAACAAGTCTTCTTTTAAAAAAAACTTATTGTAACACGGCTGAAGTTCTTATCACCAAAGAAGTGAAACTATTGCTCGGCTGAAGGCCACACCAAAAATAATTAGAAAATTACAAATATCCTTAAAACAAACATCAAACTCTAAGGAATCAGGACAAGTGGTTTTCAGCAAGTGTTCCAAAGGTCAGCCGCGGAAGGTAACTCAAACATAAGATGACAGGCAGCCTAGAGTTGTACTCATGTAACAGGATGGCAACTCAAACTAGGGGCAGCTTAAGGGCCGCCCGACCAACAAACCTATTCGCCTAACATCCACTCAGCAGTACAATGATGGAATATTTTTTTAGGCAAGCGCAAAGAGACAGACGGCACTTCGTCTTCAGAAAACACCCAAGGTCGAAGGAAACACTAGAACGAAGGTAGACCAAAACATATGCACAGTTCAATACAAGAGGCGTCGACACGTCGAGGAAAGGTACACTGCCCGAAAAGTACACTGATCTCCATGGCAGGTAACTGGGGCGTTAGCGGCCACAAGTCAGAAAAAACCACTGGTTGCACTTCACTAATACGAATAATACTAAACTCAATGATGAATAACAAATAGAGAAAGGCAGCTGCAATATTTCACCGCCTCGAAACACTTCACTCGCTGCCACCAAGCTCAGCAGCCCTGGGAACAACAACCCACCTACCAAAGGTGAGATCTTAGAATAGTTGAGGTTGCATTAGCAGTTAACTCTTCACTCATCTTAAACGTCCAGGATTCAGTGTGCAACGAAATCGCCGCTCTCGCAGCTACCCCTCCTCCATCTGGCAGTGGCAGCATACCACCAGCGGCCCCGGCTTGCCCTAGCGCTGCACGGAACTGCTCGCTGCTGCGTCCCCAATGGACCTGATGTCCGTTTGCAACTCCTCACTCCACACAACGTGACCCAAAAATACAAAAGGTCTCTCCGAAGATAGTACCACAGTACTCGTACCTATAGGCGCTGCTGCCGACACTCATGGGCAGGCAAGCCAGTAACATACTGACGCCAGTAAACAGAATAAGAAGCGAGATGCCATAACCCCAATGACAAGATGCTAAGCAATTAGCGGCATGAACATGAGCCGTGCGCGGCTCAAGAAGATACACACGCAATGAAATTAGCAGGTGTAACAGTGTTATAAAAGGTGGCAGAAACACTGTTGTCTGTAAGTTTCATTTTTAAGCATCCAAGGTTTGCAGCACAACAGAGGTGGAGTAGAAAACATACACTGCTGGCCATTAAAATTGCTACACCACGAAGATGACGTGCTACCGACGCGAAATTTAACCGACGGGAAGGAGATGCTGTGATATGCAAATGATTAGCTTTTCTGCGCATTCACTCAAGGTGGGCGCCGTTGGTGACACCTACAACGTGCTGACATGAGGAAAGTTTCCAACCGATTTCTCGTTCACAAACAGCAGTTGACCGGCGTTGCCTGGTGAAACGTTGTTGTGATGCCTCGTGTAAGGAGGAGAAATGCGTGCCACCACTTTTCCGACTCTGATAAAGGTCGGATGTAGCCTATCGCGATTGCGGTTTATTGTGTCGCGACATTGCTGCTCGCGTTGGTCGAGATCCAATGACTGTTAGCAGAATATGGAATCGGTGGGTTCAGGAGGGTAATACGGAACGCCATGCTGGATCCCAACGGCCTCGTATCTCTAGCAGTCGAGATGACAGGCATCTTATCTGCATGGTTGTAACGGATCGTGCAGCCACGTCTCGATCCCTGAGTCAACAGATGGGGATGTTTGAAAGACAACAACCAACTGCACGAGCAGTTCGACGACGTTTGCAGTAGCATGGACTATCAGCTCGGAGACCATGGCCGCGGTTACCCTTGACGCTGCATAACGCACAGGAGCGCCTGCGATGGTGTACTCAACGACGAATCTGGGTACACGAATTGCAAAACGTAATTTTTTCGAATGAATCCGGGTTCTGTTAACAGCATCATGATGGTCGCATCCGTGTTTGGCGACATCGCGGTGAACGCACATTGGAAACGTGTATTCGTCATCACCATATTGGCGTATCACCTGGCGTGATGGTATGGGGTGCCATTGGCTACACGTCTAGGTCACCTCTTGTTTGCATTGACGGCACTCTGTACAGTGGACGTTACATTTCAGATGTGTTACAACCCGTGGCGCTACCCTTCTTTCGATCCCTGTGAAACCCTACATTTCAGCAGGATAATCCACGACAGCATGTCGCAGGTCCTGTACGGACCTTTCTGGATACAGAAAATGTTCGCCTGCTGCCCTGGCCAGCACATTCTCCAGATCTCTCACCAATTGAAAATGTCTGGTCAGTGGTGGCCGAGCAGCTGACTCGTCACAATACGCCAGTCACTACTCTTGATGAACTGTGGTATCGTGTTCAAACTACATGGGCAGCTGTATCTACATCCGCCATCCAGGCTCTGTTTGACTCAATGTCCAGGCGTATCAAGGCCGTTATTACAGCCAGCGGTGGTTGTTATGGGTACTGATTTCTCAGGATCTATGCACCCAAACTGTGTGAAAATGTAATCAGTTCTAGTATTATATATTTGCCCAATGAATACCCGTTTATCATCTGCATTTCCTCTTGGTGTAGCAATTTTAATGGCCAGAAGTGTAGAATCCGAAATGCAAGCTGGGGCTACTACACCACCAGAAGATAGAAGAGGCAAACAGAAGAATAAACCACATGTCTACTCAGAGGAAGACGTACAATTGGTCAAAAACATATAGACGATATTCCAAAATACAAATGTCACTACAGCAGAAATGATAATGGTGAAAAATTCTGTGTCGATGGAATATTCCATACAAAGGTGCTACAACCATTATAAAGCTGATACTGTCCTGATATCAAAGCGAAGCCTGTGTCTATTGATAAGTTTCATAGCAGTTTCATCCAAGATTTTAATATTTCCCTTAATTTTTCCAGATCGTGTTTTGCTTCTATCAGTTGAATTTTATTTGAACCGCATGTTGTGCAAGTATATGATTTAGGCAGTTTGAATGAAACGAAGGTCTCATTTTTCCTTTCATCGAACTGCCTAAATCAGATACTTGCCCAACATGTGGTCCAAGTAAAATTCCACTGATAGAAGCAAAACACAATCTGGAAAAATTAAGAGAAATATATATTCAGAAGGTGTTACATCACAGAAAAGCCCAGGCAGGTCAAGATAATATGAAAGTGCAAACAGAGAAGGCAGCTTTTGATAAAGACATTCATGTAATAACTTTCGATCTACAACAGGCATTGCCCACTCCTTAACTCTGTACAGTCCAATGTTCTATAAGAGGAAATTGTGGACATATAACTGCAGCATTCATCCCTGTAATTCGTCTCCAGCTCATTTCTTTTTTTGGGATGAAACGATAGCATCAAGGGGTTCAGAAGAAATAGGCATCTGCTTACTGAAATATTTTGAATATCACAGTATACTAGAGAATAAGTTGATTGCAGTTTCAGACAACTGCTCTGGGCAAAACAAAAGCTTGAACACTGTGTTTCTTTGGATCCTACTTATAGCAAAGGGACGATTTTCTATCGTCGAACACCACTTCCCACTTCCTGGACATTTCATGTTGCCAGGCGATCGAGATTTTGCTGTTGTTGAGCAGCATGCTCGCCGACATGTGCAGCTTGTATATGCCCCTCAAGACTGGGTGGACATCTTGAAGACGGGTGGCCAAAAGCGACCATTTTGTGTCCACGTTATGTCATCAGAAGTTTTTGTATGCATCAGTGACATGAGATGTCCATTTAATCAAAAGAGTATCTCAGTAGAAGGGCAAAAGGTGATATTGTGAGATGCTGTCCAGCTACTCCGCGGTGCAGATGACCCTGGAATCTTGTTAGTATCAAATACATTTCATATGAAAGACTGACAGAAAGTCACTTTACAGAAACGGGGTCGCCCTACAATCTTAGAAGGAACCAGCCTTCAAAATAAATATTCCAGGTTATTTCCAATTGACTCGAAGAAGAAACAAGACCTCATATCTGCACTGAACTGGATACCACCTATTTATCACAAATTCTACAAAGCAATAAAAACTATGAATACATCCACAAATGAGGATGAGTATGTAGATGCATCTGCTGACGAAATGTGAGAATTTTTAGCTGTCTTGTGTTTGTTGCAGGAAAACAAGTGTATGCCACATAACATGGTCGCCACAGTTAGGAAAAGATAAAGTTTTGGACATTATTAACTCAAAGTTTGTATTTTTGTCATTGATATGTGTGCTTAGGATGTTGCACAGTGACTACTAGTTGTATAAATAATGAAATATTTATAACTTATGTATGAAATATTTTTAAAACTTTTCCAATTGAATATCTCCATTCATTGCCACTGTGGGTTACTATTATATTTCCCCATATCCTTCAAACAGAGTCCAGCAGCTTGTTCTGAATTGTTTTGGAAGATCCAAAAATACACAAGTGTTGTTTTTTTCAGTCTGTTCCTTCAAGGTGGAATTCAGCTCTGGCACCACGGTGACCAAACCCGATAAATATTGGGCTTCTCTGAAGTATTCATTTCATCACGACCCCTTAGTCTAAGTTCAAATTTCCCACAGTCGATCGACTTGCTAAGGATGTAACGGTTCTTATAAACATCTTCAATGAACTACTTAATCTTCATTCTGTATACTGAATCCAGCTGACAAATCGACTTTGCCAAGAATAGCAGACTCAATGCTATTGTTTATGTGTAGTTACTCAGTTTATATTTTTTAACTTTGCCAGATAAGTGTTTAATGTCCGATATCCCATTTGAGGTACAAGAACATTGTGCTATATTCATTGACAGGTAATTTCATTACCAGATAATTTCTTATTTCACATACGTACAGCCAGTCCCTATGTTCATGTAAATTACGAACAAATTCTCTGTTATTGCTTTTCCATGCATTTTGAGTGTATAGAATCTTTAAATCAGGTTCTGGCGGCCGTAACCTTTCCGGTTCTAATTTTTTCTCAAAAGTAAGATTTTAGATACTAGTAGTTAAAATACTGTTTATGCCATTTACACCTTTCATTTCAAACAGGAAACGAAAACATCAGGTAGTCTCTGGGCTGCACTTTCAAATAAGCTAATTCACAACAAAGCAACAAAAGTCTACTTTGTTCATCGTAAGACTAAACTTGATGTACACAAACACAAACGCGGTGATTGTTCCGCTCTTGGAAGTAGGTCCAACTTACGTATTACATACCAAATTACTATGTCACTGTAAAGGAACCTTTAAGACATTTTGGTATGTTAACAGGCATCAACGTTTTTCTTAATCAGACTTTAGCTACATAATTTTTATTTCAAAAATCGTTGCAGTCACAGTCTCTGTAAACGCTACTTGTGCTCTGATTGTCTCGCTGTTCATACGTACCGTGAAAATGAACGAAGTGCTTCCTGCTTCGTAGTGAAACACGTGCAGAACAACGTTGGTGGGTAGAAACAAGCTTTTGTTAACGTTTTTCACAAGATTACACAGAAAAATAAGCTTTGACGTTTCTCGAGAATCACTATGTGGCGAAAATAAGGGACAGTACTATCGATTATATGCGTGGTGTAATCAGAAGTCTTCTAGATTGGTAATCGTGTGGGCTTGGGGGTGAGGCGGCGGTTCTCAACTCCTTAGCGTCTGTAGTTTTTTTTCTTTTCTTTTTGTAGTACCGAAGACATTTAAATACGAAATTCATCAACTAAATGGTAATTAACTTATTCCTAACCATCATTTTTCAAGAAAAATGCACGTCTTCTAGTTTCTAATTACCTGTCGCACGCAGAATTATGGTTTTTCACTGCAAATACACGTTCTTAATTATCGATATTTTATAAAAGATATTAACTATGGCTGAAGTTAAGAAAACATTACACAATTAAATTTTTTGGAGAAAAATGAAAAATCAAGTACTCTTTGTTTAAATACGCCTATTGCATTGTAGGACAATTGTGGTGTCACACGAGCTACAGTAATATGCGTCGTAGAAACAAGGAAAACAATAATTTGCTCTACGAATGCTGCATTTTTACAGTTTTCACCTTAACACTGCAATCGGAAATCAAGGGAATTGATCGAGAGCCAAGTTGAGGGGTTTCTCGCGGGAAATAACAAGATATTTAAGCTGCCAAATGTACTGGAACTAAAGCACGAAGCGTCGTGACTCGTCATTGCTGAACTATGGTAAAATGCAGAATAGCCCGTTACAAAACAGGAAGAGGAAACGTATTTTTGGTGGCCTGGGATTCTGCTGCTGATCATCTCGTTATCAATGTGACATTACTGAAATGTATTCCCACAGGCCGATATGGAAGAAGTTCAGAGATTACCAACCGACTGACTGTAGTACCTTCAGTGGCTTCAGTGTTTAACTACATGGTGAAACACCAGCAGCACTGCTGAAAAATTACCCTTGTTAAAGTAAAAAATTTTCATCACTCTTGTTTTCGTATATGAAGATGGTATCTGTTCTTTTGGACATGAGCGAAAGAACAGATACCATCTTGATATACAAATATAGTTAAGACTCACCGGCCATTTCACTCTCTTCTTCTGTGCGGATGTAAAAACTGTGCCCGAACTCTTACGGGAATCGGCAAAAAGCTGCGAGTAATGAGTATAATGGACAGGGGCACTATGAATATAATGCGGGACAACACTTTGTGAATGTGGGTCTCACGGGAGGCATTCCAGAGAAGTCCCTGCAGTCGCACTATCCTCTGTGTCCTCGGTGGCTCAGATGTATAGAGTGTCTGCAATGTAAACAGGAAACCCCAGGTTCGATTCCCGGTCGGGGTACACATTTTCAAATGTCCCCGTTGACATATATCAACGCCTGTATGCAGCTAGGGGTATTCACTTCATTGTAATTCTTGTTTTTAATTACAGTTATGTTAGCTAAGTTCGAGAGGATGTTATGTTTTCCGCCTCTTCACCAAAGAAGCGTATCGCCTGAGTCTTGCAATATTTTATCTCCTTCTGTTTCAAAATTAAATAACGTTCAAAGTTATATTTTTCTCTGATCATCACTTTTTACGTCTTTACTGCAACTGTTCACATAACTGCAGGTTAGTTGGATCACTTGCCTGGCCAGTACTGTCCAAGTTAAGTGCGCCGGTAAAGCTGTTGCCCCATATTATCTCCGAGTCGATGTATGCGTAATGCACAGGACGAAACGTATCCTCATTATCGTACTTGACCGTCCTCGAGACAGCTTGGCTTCCACTGGACGTGAAACCAAATCCAGCGAGGTTCTAGCAAACGCGCAAGAATACGTAGTGAAATGTTTGCATGACGACTACTCTTACGATGAACCTAATATAGCAGCACACGCTTTGCAGCACTACTTGCTTACTTTGCTCACTTCGCGCGGGCACCGTCCCACGCAGCCCCAAAACAGAACGCACTGCACTCCCCCCCCCCCCCCCCCCCCCCCGCAACCCACAGACACACACACCTCCATATGTGTCCATCGCCTCCCTTCAAACCGCCGGCACGGTTTGCCGAGAGTCCAACAGTCAATCCATCCTAAAAACATTGATCATTCGCTTACGGGGGTTGGCAGTCGATACGTTCTAAAAATGGTAATATATTAAAATCAAATGAGTCTATTTTTGATTCACGTCTCGTACAGACTGCAACCTTTGCCGTGATTGATATTATTGTTAGCGCGCCGCCCTGGAGTGCTGAAGGAATAGCCGATACTGCAATTGCTCGCCACAAACAACTATCCCTCCCGTCAGGAGAAGAGCATCCACATACGTCTATCCTATTATACCGGATGTAAGCAAACAGCTAACTCAGTTGCGGTTCTGGCGTTTTCGTGTGAGCTTGAAGACAATCAGCCTGCATAGTGCAGTTGTGGCAATCAGGTAACTTGCTCGAAAAGCTATGGAGACATTTACAATGTATACAACAGTCGAAAAAGTGAACACTGTTTTCGGCGAATGTCGTCAAACTATTAGAGCAGTTTGCCGTTGTATGCTGAAGAGTATATAGATCATGCCAAGCACTCACGATCTGTCTGTACGAAACATTATTAAAAAAGTCCTAGAAACTGGAAGTGTGAAGAATTAAATACGCCAAAAAAAAAATAAGAAAAACTGACGAAAGAAGTGAAACTAACATTTTAACAGCAGTAACACGCAATGCAAATGTCACAAAGAGGCATCTCGGAAGTACGAGAGGGATCAAGCAAGCTAGCGTTCTGCGAACACTAAATTCCATCGCGCTTCATGCTCTTTACATCTTGCTGCATTTACAGCTTCACTGCAATGACTTCCCAAATTGATTACAGTTCTTAAAATGTTATCTACGAAAAGTGGAAAGTGATGCTGCATACGTAAGCAAAATTTTTTTGAGGAAGAGACAACGTTTACAAACCATGGGCATGTCAATCATCGCAATATCCACTAATCGTCAGTTGAAATCCACGGTGACGCAAAGAAGTGGGTGAAACTAACGCTCTTGCCCATCAATGTTTGGTGCGTGTTTTGCAAGAACTCGTCGTTTGTTCCTATTTTATTGACGGGAATCTAAATACACTCCAGTATCTCGGGTTCCTAAGACTTGATGCTGCCACAGTTACTGGAAGACATCCCAATGGACACAAACAATCAGTGAAGCACCAAAATGACGGACGTCCCATCTACTCCGCACGTGTAACGACTGATCCTCGTAAAAGACCATTTGGAGAGTACTGGTCATTCAGACGTGTATTAGAAAACACCGATGACTTCCGTAGGCATGAAATATCTTATATCACGGGACTGTGCTGCCTTTAACTCCAGATGAAGTTCAGCGTGTGGTATTGTTTCTCTAGGATCACTGTATAGTGTGTAGCAATGCATAAGGGCAACACTTTTAGGACTTGGTACGACAATAACAAACACACGAACCGTACCTCAGTTGCGTGCTCACCCGCATTTGGCAGACGTTTTTTGATACCTCTTCTCTTGACGGCAGGACAGCATCATTGAAGCTCTCTTAGAAGCATCTGTCAAATACCACAGAAAAACTATCAGGGAAAAGAAATAAAATCGGTGCCGTAATTTGGCGAATTGTTGTTGTGGTCTTCAGTCCAGAGACCAGCTCTCCATGCTACTCTATCCTGTGTAAGCTTCTTCATCTCCCAGTAATTATTGCAACCTACATCCTTCTGAATCTGTTTAGTGTATCAATCTCCTGGTCTCTTTCTTCGATTTTTACCCTTCGCGCTGCCCTCCAATACTAAATTGGTGATCCCTTGATGCCTCAGAACATGTCCTACCAACCGATCCCTTCTTCTAGTCAAGTTGTCCACAAATTTGTCTTCTTCCCAGTTCTATTCAATACCTCCTCATTAGTTAGCTGATCTACCCATCTAATCTTCAGCACCACATTTCGAAAGCTTCTATTCTCTTTTTGTCCAAACTATTTATCGTCCACGTTTCACTTCCATACATGGCTACACTTCATAGAAATACTTGTAGAAAAGACTTCCTGACTCTTAAATCTATACTCGATGTTAACAAATATCTCTTCTTCTTCAGAAGCGCTTTCCTTGCCATTGCCAGTCTACATTTTATATCCTCTCTACTTCGACCATCCTCAGTTATTTTGCTCACCAAATAGCAAAACTCATTTACTACTTTAAGCGTCTCATTTCCTAATCTAATTACCTCAGCATTAACCGATTTAATTCGACTACATTCCATTATCCTCGTTTTGCTTTTGTTGATGTTCATCTTACATTCTCCTTTCAAGACACTGTCCATTCCGTTCAGCTGCTCTTCCAGGTCCTTTGCTGTCTCTAACAGAATTACAATGTCATCGGCGAACCTCAAAGTTTTCATTTCTTCTCCATGGATTTTATTTCCTACTCCGAATTTTTCTTTTGTTTCCATTACTGCTCGCTCAATATACAGATTGAATAACATTGGGGAGAGGCTACAACCCTGTCTCACTCCCTTTCCAACCACTGCTTCCCTTTCATGCCCCTCGACTCTTATAACTGCCATCTGGTTACTGTACAAATTGTAAATAGCCTTCCCCTCCCTGTATGTTACCCCTGTCACCTTCAGAATTGTCAAAAGCTTTCTCTAAGACTACAAATGCTACAAACGTAGGTTTGCCTTTCCTTGACCTATTTTCTAAGATAAATCGTAGGGTCAGTATTGCCTCACGTGTTCCAACATTTCTACGGAATCCAAACTGATCTTCCCCGAGGTCGGCTTCTACCAGTTTTTCCATTCGTCCGTAAAGAATTCGTGCTAGTATTTTGCAGCTGTGGCTTATTAAACTGATAGTTCGATAATTTTCACATCTGCCTACACCTGCTTTCTTTGGTATTGGGACGAATGTAAGCGATAAAAATGACTTCCGAAATTCACCATTCCTTCAGTTATAATTTGCCGAAAACCGCACCTCGAAGTATTTATTCATTCTGGATGTTATATGCCACACCTTGTATATCATGAACAAAAGGGTCTCAAGACGCAGTCCTTCGGGACAAAAGTTACTTATCCTTGTGCTGACGGTTCTCAGTCCATGACAACATGCGGTATCCTGTCTACCAAAAATCGTCAACCCCGTCACATAATTTTTTAATGCTCCTTACTGTCGCACATTTGTAAATAAACGTTGATTTGGTACGGAGTCGCATGCTTTTCTGGAATAAAGGAGTACTGAATCTTCCAGATTTCCTTAATCCAATCTCATGATGTCATTGCCTCCAAAATATCGAAAATAAGAAGGAAATATCTATTTGCCATTCACATAATTCGTATGCTGTAAGGATATAACTATTGGGTGCTGTGGAGTCAGGACACAGGTTGAAATTTGGCGGAACCCTTTTAGTTGCTTGCATGTTCGGATTTTGGGACAGTGTTTATGAGGAGACAACTGAAACTGCGTTGCCAGATAACATTATTTATAGAGACAATGATCTTTTCTCTTAGCAGGACGCGGAATCCTGTACTATCTCACATCAGAGTCGCCGAACTAGCCGCTGACTGCGATAGATCGTTGGCACCAGTGTTGCAGTACGCCCGGTGCTGCCCGTTCGGTCATTAGGGCATGAACTGTGGCGGTCAAAGCATGCGCCGTTTTCGTTACGGGGCCGATTTAGGACGACGTTTTCCAGAGTATCCACCAGCTTTAAGTGGGACTCATCAGCAGCTGCGTCTCCCTCTAGATGGCGGACAGCTGGATTCTCGAAATATTGATTTATGGTGATTTTACAATCAGGCACCAAACCTGAGGATACTACCAATTTCAGTTTCACCTCTCCTACTGCAATACAGGATGTTTATAAATGAATATCGGGGCTTTAACGCTTTATAATATTTATTATATTAAACTTACAGTTATAAATGATATGTCAAATGAAAGAGCAACTCATACAGTTTTACCAAGAACCTTATAAATGTTCAATGTGAGCACCATTTGTCACACACCACACATCAAGTCTATAGCCGAGTTCTTCCCCAACGTTGATAATTGTTTCTTCAGTGATTGCAGCAACAACTGCTTCAGTCCGGTTTCTTAATTCTGGGAGGTCTGCTGGTAGCGGAGGCAGGTACACACGATCCTTGATGAAGCCCAAAAGGAAAAAATCGCATGGCGTTAGGCTGGGTGAACGTGGAGGCCATGCAAAGGAAGCCTGTCATTGGGAACCTTTGCGGCCTATCAAGCGCTCGGCTATAGACATGATGTGTGCCATGTGACAATTGGTGCTCACATTGAACATTTATAAGTTTCTTGGTAAAAGTGTTTGAATTGCTATTTCATTTGACATATCATTTATAACTGTAAGTTTAATGTAAACTGCTGGCCACCGTAAACGCAACACCCTGAAGGAAGCATCCGAATCAAGTGATATTTACACCATGGGTTTGCAGCGATGAGATATGCAACTGATTAGAATTTCAGCGCAGACGCACATCACGCGCGCCTATGGCACCACCTCATAGCGCCATTTAAGGCTTGGCGATTTCGACGAGTGTACGTTCGGCACGTGTGTTTACCTTGTGGTTGTTTCACAAGACGATCAGTTATGCCTCGTAGACAACAGCGAACATCGTTTGATCAAGTATCCGAGTTCGACAGAGGAAGGATAGTGGCTTACCGAGATTGTGGATTATCATACAGAGAAATCGCTAGTCGTGTTGGACGAAACCAAACAACTGTAATGCGGATATGTGACCGTTGGATGCAGGAGGGTACGACGGACCGACGTGGTCGATCGCATTTACCTCGGTGCACCACTGCACGTGCTGATAGGCAAATTGTGCGCATGGCAGTGACGGATCGCTCAGTGACATCCCGAACCATAGCACAGCACATTGCGTCTGTAACGCATCATCCAGTGTCTGCGCGTACCATTCGACGCCGTTTACAGCAGAGTGGTCTGTCCGCAAGACGTCCATTGCTTCGTCTACCATTGACGCAGAACCACAAACGTCTCCGTCGCCAATGGTGTGATGACAGACGGATGTGGACGGCAGAATGGAATGACGTTGTCTTTACTGACGAGGCACGCTTCTGTCTGCAGCACCACGATGGTCGGATTCGAGTGTGGAGACACCGTGGAGAGAGGATGCTGGACAGCAGCAATATGCACCGCCACACTGGTCTTGCACCGGGTATTATGGTATGGGGCGGTATTGGATATTATTCTCGCACGCCTCTAGTACGCATTGCCGGAACTTTAAATAGCCGGCGCTACATATCCGAGGTGCTGGAGCCAGTTGTCCTTCCTTACCTTCAGGGCTCGGCCACAGCCATATTTCAACAGGATAATAAGCGACCACACGTGGCACGCATTGTCCAAAGGTTCTTCGTCAATAACCAGATTGAAGTGCTTCCCTGGCCGGCTCGCTCTCCGGATCTTTCGCCGATAGAAAACATGTGGTCCATGGTTGCTCAACGAGTGACCCAGATTGCATCCCCAGCTGCCACACCAGATGATATTTGGCAACGTGTGGAAGCTGCTTGGGCTGCTGTACCCCAGGGACACATCCAACGGCTCTTTGACTCAATGCCGAGACGTGTGGCAGCGGTGATCTCCAACAATGGCGGCTACTCTGGCTACTGATTCTGGCAGGAACCACATGTCACAGACGTCTGTGAACGTAATCATTTGATACTTGGTCAACATGTTATCTACAAAATAAATTTTGTTGTGCTACCTCTTGTCTTTCTTGGTGTTGCATTTACGGTGGCCAGCAGTGTAATTAATATTACAATAAATATATTCATTTATAAACATCCTGTATTTATTCGCAGTGAAGTCACCAAACGTCTTCAACGCCACCAAACGTCTTCAACATGAATTCTGTTCTTCTCTATTGATATCGAGTTAGTCAGGGAAGGATGTACAATCTACTTTAAAGCGGAGTTAAACAATCCAGCATGTTTTCTCTAGAACAAACTTTTATATATTTGAGGATAAATGGGCACACCAAAACGCTTTCCTTGCCTGTGGGTACATAGTCACCGTAAATTGGCATACAGAATTTACTTTGACTCCAGGGCAGCATTTTCCTCAACATATATTTTTACGTAGCTGTCGTTTTCAAATGCGTTCGCGGTAAAGAAAACAATCTAATGAACTGTATCAAAAATAAGATGTACCAAAAATTGCGTCGTCATCGAAAACCACGTTGCACAAAGACAACAGTTAATAAGTGGCGAAGCAACCATAACTGACGTGAGTGTATGGCCATGCGCTCTCTTTCAACAGACCATACGTAGTGTTAGGAAGACATTCAAAACATATGGTTTACTCAAAATGTATCACAGTGTCCGTATTACCAAAAGGACTTTAATAGAGCACAGTGCATCAGAAGCTCAGAAATCCCGTAACGTACTTCCAAAGGTCATTCGTATTTTATAACCTTCTTCTTCTTCTTCTTCTTCTTCTTCCTCAGCGTTTTCCCGCGTGCTGGCGGACTCCGCTGTTTTGGCTCGTTGTCGCCACTTCTTGCGATCTTGTGCCTGATCAGGGTGTAGGGCTGAGAGCTTGAGGTATTCATGCAGGGTGTCAAGCAATCGTTGCCTTCGTCGTCCTGCTGGCCCTTTCCCATTTACATTTAGATTGAAACTAGCCTTTGCCACTGTTGTATCGTCTGTTCTAAGGACATTCCCGTACCAACGTAGGCGGCTTTCTCTCATTTTGTCTACTACTGATGCAACACCATATTGCCTGCTAATTTCATTATTTGTGAGGTGGTCAGGCAATGTTAATCCCGACATCCATCTAAGCATTTTCTCCTCCCTAACAGCAAGTCTTTGCTCTGCTTCCTTTGTTGAAGGCCAGCATTCAGCCCCATACAGTGCAACTGGACGGATTACCGACCGGTATACTTTTGATTTGAGCCTGTTTGGAACGCCATTTGAGCCATGCGCTGCTAAGGCGGTTGGAGATTTCTGCACAGAGACTTCCATTACCAGCAATTGTCGAGGCCTGGTACTTAAAAGTCCTTGCTGTTGGGAGGTACTGGCAGAAATAAAGCTGTGTGGACGGGGCGTGAGTCGTGCTAGGGTAGCTCAGTTGGTAGAGCACTTGCCCGCGAAAGGCAAAGGTTCCGAGTTCGAGTCTCGGACCGGCACACAGTTTTAATCTGCCAGTAAGTTTCAGGTCAATACCATTTTTGATGGTTATACAGTCATTTAAGTTTGGGGGAAGGTAATATGTTTTCAACTCATTGAGCCGTAATCCTACATCTGCAAGGCGGTCATTCCAGGCTTGGACTTGAAGTTGTATATCATTCGTGTCTTAACTGGCCAGAAGCACATCATCGGTATACAGTAACGACCAGGGTGAGGTTCTTTGGGGTTTCTTGTGACGGTATCCATGACAATGATATATAGGAGCGGTGGGAGAGCAGATCCCTGATGGACTCCCACGGGAATACGGAAGTCGTCAGACAGTCCTGCAGCCGACCAGAGTGGCCGAGCGGTTCTAGGCACTTCAGTCTGGAACCGCGTGACCTCTACGGTCGCAGGTTCGAGTCCTGCCTTGGGCATGGCTGTGTGTGATGTCCTTAGGTTAGTTAGGTTTAAGTAATTCTAAATTCTAGGAGACTGATGACCTCAGATGTGGAGTCCCATAGTGCTCAGAGAGATTTGATTTTTGAACAGTCCTGCAGCTGAGTGTATCCGGCTCTTCGGATTCTGGTGGAGCAGACTGACCCACCTATCGAGCTCTTCAGGTACTCCTTGCTCTCGCAGGGCAACCCAAATTAACTCGTGTGGCTCTCGGCCAAAGGCCTTTTCGAGGTCGAGAAAGGCAAAGGTTGATGTTTTAACTTATCTCGCTGCTTTTCGACAAGCAGGCGAGGTGCATGGATAGCATCTATCATCCCACAGCCCTTCTCGAATCCGTATTGATTGCTGGAGAGACTGATAATTTGTCGGATCATCTTATCGATGACGCTCTCAAATACTTTCATGGTGTGTGACACAAGGCGTAATGGGCGGTAGTTGTTACATTCTGCTGGACACTCCTTCTGCTTCCAAATTGGAACTGTTGAGCTGTATGTCCAATCAGCTGGAATCTTTCCATCCTCAATGATCTTATTAAGACCAGCCATTCAGCTGAATCCCAGTCTTTTGAATTCCACAAGTCTGCAGGAAGATCATCTGGCCCCGTTGCTTTTTCATGTTTCATTTTCCGTAATGCTTCGACACCCTCATCCCTGGTGACTGGTGCAATGGGTTCCTCTACCGAACACTGGAATTGTAGCATGTTGGAACACCTCATTTAAAACTTCGTCAAAGTAATTCCACCATCGCTCTGCTACTTTCTTTCTGTTGGTGATAAGTTTGCCTTCTTCATCATAGATTCCGCAGGATTTTTCAGTGTCTGCAGTTTGTTTATGGCGGTGCTTCGTCAGTCGATTAATTTCTCGTTCTCCAGTAAGTGTTTCTAGTTCATATTTAATAATGAAGGATATAATTTCCCCATTTAATGTCAATAAATTGTGGCTAATGTTGAAAGTACTCCATTATGAAATACTATTTTTGACCACAAAATACCTCGTTGCATGTTTTTTTTTTTTTTTTTTTTTTTTTTTAATGTAGACACTAAAAATCTTCTGCGGTCGCTCCACATATCGGCAAGTTCCCTACAAATTTAATAATGAGTTAAATAATACAAAAATAAGTTTTGTACGTTGTGTACGAGCGATGGGACACATCCTCTCCGAGGTAGCGATGAAGTGGGGATTTTCCCGTACGTCCATTCCATGAGTGTGCCATGAATATCAGGAATCCGGTGCAACATCAAATCTTCGACATCGCTGCGGCCGGAAAAAGATCCTGCCATTAGGAGACCAATGTCGACTGCGGAGAATCGTTCAACGTGACAGTAGTGCAACCCTTCCGCAAATTGCTGCAGATTTCAATGCTCGGCCATCAACAAGTGTCAGCGTGCCACACATTCACATCATCGATATGGGCTTTCTAAACCGAAGGCCCTCTCGTGTACCCTTGACGACTGCACGACACAAAGCTGTACGCCTCCCCTGCGCCCGTCAACACCGACATTGGACTGTTGATGACTGGAAACATGTTGCCTGGTCGGACGAGTCTCGTTTCAAATTGTATCGAGCGGATGGACGAGTATGGGTATGGAGATATCCTTATGAACGCATGGACCCTGTATGTCAGCAGGGCACTGTTCAAGCTGGTGAAGGCTTTGTAATGGTGTGGGGTGTCGCAGTGATATAGGACCCTTGGTATGTATAGATAACGATTCTGACAGGTGAGACGTATGTAACATCCTGTCTGATCATCTGCGTCCATTCATGTCCATTGTGCATTCCGACGGACTTGGGCGATTCCAGCAGGACAAAACCACACACTTCCACAATTGATTCAGAGTGACTCCAGGAACACTCTTCTGAGTTTAAACACTTCCGCTGGCCACCAAACTCGCCAGAGATGAACACTCTGAACCTATCTGGGATGCCTCGCAACGTGCTGTTCAGAAGAGATCTCCCTTCCCTCGTACTCTTACGGATTTATGGACAGTCCGGCTGGATTCATGCATCGTGTCACTTCCCTCCAGTACTGCTTCAGACATTAATCGAGCGCATGCTACACCGTGTTGAGGCACTTCTGCGTGCTCGCGGAGGCCACACACCTTATTAGGCAGGTATACCAGTTTCTTTGGCTCTTCAGTGTATTTACATAACGCTCCCCTGTATTTTTCATTTTGCATTCAGCATTTACTTTAGCACTGGAAGATGATTGTTTGAAACGTGGTTCAACTACTACCACCGTCACACCTTAGCAGAAGATCTTGCTAAGAACCCAAGAATATTCTGGTCCAACGCAAAATCATTAAGCAGGTCGAAGGTTTCTATCCAATCGCTAGTCGACCAGTCTGGTGTGACAACTGAAGCCACCAAAAGGAATGCCGAAGTTGTAAATCTCGCGCTTGAGAAATCATTCACGCAGAAGGTTCGCACAAAAATGCTGTCGTTTACCGTCGTACAGACTACAGTATGGAGGACATAGTGACAGGTATTCCTAGCGTAGAGAAGCAACTGAAACAGATGGAAAAAAGTAAGTCACAAGGTCCAAATGGAAATGCTAATTCGTTTTTCCAGAGAGTGCTCTACGGCATTGACCCCTTGCATTTTCCGCGAATTTTTCACCCAGTGCAGTCTCAAGCGACTTTCGAAGCACTGCTGACTCGTGTCAAAGAACGGACCGATTAGTTACAGACCAGTATCCTTAAACCGGTTTGCTCATAAATTCTTGAACGTATTCTACGTTCGAAAACTAAATATACTTGAGGTGTAAGAGCTTATAAGTCAGCATGGATGTAGAAAGTAACGTTTGTGCAAACTCAGGTTACACTTTCCTCATGTGATGTAAATTATGAGTGTGGACCAACAGACCGATTCCATATTCCTACATTGCCGGAAAGCGTTTGACACGGTGCCTCACTGCAGACTCTTATCGAAAGAACGAGCATATGGAATAGGTTATTACATATGAGAATGAGTCGAAGACTTCTTAAATAATAGACCCAGTACGTTGTGATTGTTGGCTAGAGTTTGCCAGAAACAAGGGTATCGGGAGTAATGCCCCAGGGAAGTTTGATAGGTCTGCTCCTGTTATTATACTCGTAGACAAATGATCTGACAGACTAGACTCGCAGCAATCTGCAACTGTTTACTGAAGATTCTGAGGTTTACTTTTTATTTATTTATTAAACCCGATCAGATTATGCTCTTTAGGCCCTCTGTTACATCAGATGACGGTTTTACGTACTTCTTTTTTACATCGTAGTTACGTAGAAAGTAACAATAATTCGAATATGACGATAAATAATTTGAATGCCTTTAGAGACAACGTGAATAAACAATATTGACTAACAGCTAGTAAAGTTAATACAGGCAGCGCTTCTACTACTCGTGCTTCCAATAAAAATGGTAATAATCAAAGTGGCGTATGTAAAAAAAAGTTTATAGATGTACAAACCAGATACAGTAGCAGATATAAATAGAGTTACAAGGAGAGGGAGGATTTTGCACCAGCTAAGAACGCTGGGAAAAGATGGAGATCTGGTTGAAAAGAAGGGTATCTGTAGGAATGTATCACCAATGAGTGACTGTAAGTGGATACAAGATTATTTAGGCAGAATTTCTAGTTGGTGTGACGAATGGCAGCTAGCTCTAAATATATAAAAATGTAGATTGATGCATAGTAGTAGCATAAACAAGCACGGAACGTTCGAATGCAGCATTAGTAGTGTACTGCTTGACTCACTACCTTGACTGAATATCAAGGCGTAGTGCTGCAAAGCGATATGAAATGCAACGACCACGTGAGGACGGTAATAGCGAAGGCGCATGGTCATCTTCAGTTTACTGGGAGAATTTTAGAAAAATGTGATTCATCTGCAAAGGAGATCGTATATAGAACACTAGTGCGACCTATTCTTCAGTACTGTCCGAGTTTTTGGGATCCCACGAGGTCAGTTTAAAGGAATACATTCAAGCATTTCAGAAGTGGACTGCTAGATTTGTTATACGACACGTTGGATTAACACGTGAGTATCACGGAGATGATCGTGAACTCAAGTAGGTATCCCTGGAGAGAAGACGACTTGGTTTTCACTGAACCCTTTTGAGAAAGTTTAGAGAATCGGCATTTGAAGCTGAATGTAGGTCGATTCTACTGCCGCTAACGTAAATTTCGCTTAAAGACCACAAAGAGAAGAGAAGCTGGGACACGTAGTGAGGCGTATGTTGCTGTTCTTGTGGTCTTCAGTCCTGGGACTGGTTTGATGCAGCTCTCCGTGCTACTCTATCCTGTGCAAGCTTCTTCATCTCCCAGTACTTACTGCAACCTACATCCTTCTGAACCTGCTTAGTGTATTCATCTCTTGGTCTCCCTCTACGATTTTTACCCTCTACGCTGCCCTCCAATGATAAATTAGTGATCCCTTGATGCCTCAGAACATGTCCTACCAAACGCTCCCTTCTTCTTGTAAAGAGAGAGGCATATAGACAGTTGTTTTCCCCTCTATATGCGAGTGGAACAGGGAAAGACATAACAAGTATTGATACAAACACCATACGGTGGCCTGTGGAGTATATGTTTCGATGTAAATGTAGATTCCATCAACAAATGCTGCGAAAACGTCATGTTATCAGCCAAACATCAGTCGGGATGAGAACTGTAGTGGACTCATACAGGTTGTACGTATTTGCGTTTCATTCTGTGATCTTTTTGCTTCATAAAACGAAACAGATTGTATCTAGCAATGTAATAATGGGTAAACAGAAGACAGACAAAAGTGATGAGGAGTAGCAGATATCAGATTAGAGGCAAACTTTAAAACTGGTGATCATGGAGTAAATGAGTCAAGATCTTATTATAGCTTGGTAATAAATTAATATATGACAAAAACTGAGGAAGAACTTGGTGAGGCTGTACGTTTGGATCACAGCATTGTGTGGTAGTGAGCATGGACTGTGAAATAATCCGGAAAGAAGAGAATCGAGTGATTCGACAAGTGCTGCTATAAAACGATGTTGAAAATTAAGTGAACTTATAAAAGAACAATATGTCGAGGGGCCAAACTAACGTGTGGTTCCTGAAGAGGGGCAGTAGCCTTTTCAGTAGTTGCAAGGCCAACAGTCTGGATGGTTGACTGATCTGGCCTTGTAAAATAACCAAAACGGCCTGGCTGTGTTGGTACTGCGAACGGCTGAAAGCAAGGGGAAACTACGGCCGTAATTTTTCCCGAGGGCATGCAGCTTTACTGTATGGTTAAATGATGATGCTGTCCTCTTGGGTAAAATATTCCGGAGGTCAAATAGTCCCCCATTCGGATCTCCGGGCGGGGACTACTCAAGAGGACGTCATTATCAGGAGAAAGAAAACTTGTGTTCTACGGATCGGAGCGTGGAATGTCAGATCCCTTCATCGGGCAGGTAGGTAAGAAAATTTAAAAAGGGAAATGGATAGGTTAAAGTTTGATATAGTGGTAATTAGTGAGGTTCGGTGGCAGGAGGAACAAGACTTCTGGTCAGGTGACTACAGGGTTATAAACACAAAATCAAATAGGGGTAATGCAGGAGTAGGTATAATAATGAATAGGAAAATAGGAATGCGGGTTACTACAAACAGCATAGTGAACGCATTATTGTGGCCAAGATACGAAGCCCACACCTACTACAGTAGTACAAGTTTATATGCGAACTAGCTATGCAGATGACGAAGAAATTGTAGAAATGTATGATGAAATAAAAGAAATTATTCAGATAGTGAAGGGTGACGAAAATTTAATAGTCATGGGTGACTGGAATTCGGTAGTAGGAAAAGGGAGAGAAGGAAACGTAGTAGGTGAATATGGATTGGGGCTAAGAAATGAAAGAGGAAGCCGCCTGGTAGAATTTTGCACAGAGCACAAATTAATCATAGCTAACACTTGGTTCAAGAATCATAAAAGAAGGCTGTATACATGGAAGAAGCCTGGAGATACTGACAGGTTTCAGATAGGTTATATAATGGTAAGACAGAGATTTAGGAACCAGGTTATAAATTGTAAGACATTTCCAGGGGTAGATGTGGACTCTGACCACAATCTATAGGTTATGACCTGTAGATTAAAACTGAAGAAACTGCAAAAAGGTGTGAATTTAAGGAGATGAGACCTGGATAAACTGAAAGAACCAGAGGTTTTACAGAGTTTCAGGTAGAGCATAAGGGAACAATTGACAGGAGTTGGGGAAAGAAATTCAGTAGAAGAAGAATGGGTAGCTTTGAGGGATGAAGTAGTGAAGGCAGCAGAGGATCAAGTAGGTAAAAATACGAGGGCTAGTAGAAATCATTGGGTAACAGAAGAAATATTGAATTTAATTGATGAAAGGAGAAAATATAAGAACGCAGTAAATGAAGCAGGCAAAAAGGAATACAAACGTCTCAAAAATGAGATCGACAGGAAGTGCAAAATGGCTAAGCAGGGATGGCTAGAGGACAAATGTAAGGATGTAGAGGCTTATCTCACTGGGGATAAGATAGATACTGCCTACAGGAAAATTAGAGAGACCTTTGGACATGAGAGAACCACTTGTATGAACATCAAGAGCTCAGATGGAAACCCAGTTCTAAGCAAAGAAGGGAAACAGAAAGGTGGAAGGAGTATATAGAGGGTCTATACAAGGGCGATGTACTTGAGGACAATATTATGGAAATGGAAGAGGATGTAGATGAAGATGAAATGGGAGATACAATACTGCGTGAAGAGTCTGACAGAGCACTGAAAGACCTGAGTCGAAACAAGGCCCCCGGAGTAGACAACATTCCATTGTAATTACTGACGGCCTTGGGAGAGCCAGTCCTGACAAAACTCTACCATCTGGTGAGCAAGATGTATGGGACAGGCGAAATACCCTCAGACTTCAAGAAGAATATAATAATTCCAATCCCAAAGAAAGCAGGTGTTGACAGATGTGAAAATTACCGAACTATCAGTTTAATAAGTCACAGCTGCAAGATACTAATGCGAATTCTTTACAGACGAATGGAAAACCTAGTAGAAGCCGACCTCGGGGAAGATCAGTTTGGATTCCGTAGAAATGTTGGAACACGTGAGGCAATACTGACCCTACGACTTATCTTAGAAGAAAGATTAAGGAAGGGCAAACCTACGTTTCTAGCATTTGTAGACTTAGAGAAAGCTTTTGACAATGTTGACTGGAATACCCTCTTTCAAAATCTGAAGGTGGCAGGTGTAAAATACAGGGAGCGAAAGGCTATTTACAATTTGTACAGAAAGCAGATGGCAGTTATAAGAGTCGAGGGGCATGAAAGGGAAGCAGTGGTTGGAAAGGGAGTGAGACAGGGTTGTAGCCTATCCCCGATGTTATTCAATCTGTATGTTGAGCAAGCAGTGAAGGAAACAAAAGAAAAATTCGGAGTGGGTGTTAAAATCCATGGAGAAGAAATAAAATCTTTGAGGTTCGCCGATGACATTGTAATTCTGTCACAGACAGTAAAGGACTTGGAAGAGCAGTTGAACGGAATGGATAGGGTCTTGAAAGGAGGATATAAGATGAACATCAACAAAAGCAAAACGAGGATAATGGAATGTAGTCGAATTAAGTCGGGTGATGCTGAAGGAATTAGATTAGGAAATGAGACACTTAAAGTAGTAAAGGAGTTTTGCTATTTCGGGAGCAAAATAACCGATGATGGTCGAAGTAGAGAAGATATAAAATGTAGACTGGGAATGGCAAGGAAAGCGTTTCTGAAGAAAAGAAATTTGTTAACATCGAGTATAGATTCAAGTGTCAGGAAGTTCTCTGTATGGAGTGTAGCCATGTATGGAAGTGAAACATGGACGATAAATAGTTTAGACAAGAAGTGAATAGAAGCTTTTGAAATGTGGTGCTACAGAAGAATGCTGAAGATTAGATGGGTAGATCACATAACTAATGAGGAAGTATTGAATAGGATTGGGGAGAAGAGAAGTTTATGGCACAACTTGACCAGAAGAAGGGATCGGTTGGTAGGACATGTTCTGAGGCATCAAGGGATCACCAATTTAGTATTGGAGGCCAGCGTGGAGGGTAAAAATCGTAGAGGGAGACCAGGAGATGAATACACTAAGCAGATTCAGAAAGATGTAGGCTGCAGTAGGTACTGGGAGATGAAGAAGCTTGCACAGGATAGAGTAGCATGGAGAGTTGCATCAAACCAGTCTCAGGACTGAAGACCACAACAACAACAACATAAAAGAACAAATGAGGAAGTTCTCTGTAGAATCGGTGACGGAAGTAACGTATACGAGACACTGTTCATAAGAAGGGACAGGACGGTAGAACTTACTTCAACACATCACGAAGTATCTACCATGGCACCGGAGGCATGGCTGATTTCCTTCATCATCCTATGGTAGAGCAAACTTGTGTTCCGTCTCTACTGACCACGCTGTCGACGGGAGCTGGGAAGTTTACTCTTCCTTTCTCACAACTGAAGAGAGCACCTCATATCAGTTCATCAAATTTTCAAAATCGTTTTTCAATAATGTCTCAAAGACTTCCATTGCCATCTCTTACAGTTGTCTCACAGTCTCCATAGCTACATTTATCTAGAGGGGTAGCCTAAATGATTCATCAGGTTTCAAAGCACTGTTTATTTACATTTACACGACGCAGAAAAATGGGTGCAACATGAAGAGATAGCTAAATTTATAAAGTCTCTTGTAGATTCTACTAATGTTCAATGTTTGCCCACTTGAGCAGCCTGCAGACATCCAAATGTTAACCCTCGTAATACCCACCTTCTGAAAATGTTGAAAAATTCTCAGGTAATTTGTTTTTTAAAATTTTGTAAACATTTTTATTACCTTTAATGAAGTCTTCTCCCAGATTCTATGATTGTTTTACATTTTTCGTTTAAGCTTAATCGGAAAATTTAAGTTTAAGGGAGGTGGTCATAAAGTCTCTCCCCCATGGTATTAGATGCGACTTCCCACGATGGTCGTCTTACTCCACAAATAATAGCATTACGTGACCGTAGAACATATGTACATTTTATTTCCTTGGGTTGACAGCAACAATAGTATCAAAACTATACATGATTGTCTTAATGGGATTTCCGCGATCGTTGATTAAATAAAAATAAAAATATGGCATTTCAGTCTTTGATCGCTATTTTTTATTTTCAATGACCGGTTTCGGGCTAGCTGCCCATCTTCAGATCTGTTAGACAAAATTAAAAAAATATGATTAACAGGAGAGATACAGTTAGTGATATAAATATCTTAGTTTACAAAAAGAAATTTTGGAACGTATTAAAAGCCAACGTACCATGTATTGCAGTTACAGAGTAACTTGTCAGTGCAGAACATTCGGTTCGCTGTCATAACTAAAGTAAATTTTAATCTATTAAAACATTATATCGCAGTTTTAAAGAAACCTGATTGGTAACAGTAATAGGCAGAGGGCACTTTTTACTGTTACCAATCAGGTTTCTTTAAAACTGCGATATAATGTTTTAACAGATTAAAATTTACTTTAGTTATGACAGCGAACCGATTGTTCTGCACTGACAAGTTACTCTGTAACTGCAATACATGGTACGTTGGCTTTTAATACGTTCCAAAATTTCTTTTTGTAAACTAAGATATTTCTATCACTAACTGTAGCTCTCTTGTTAATTATATTTTTAACATTGTCTAACAGGTTTGAAGATGGGCAGCTAGCCCGAAACCGGTCATTGAAAATAAAAAATAGCGATCAAAGACTGAAATGCCATATTTTTATTCTTAGCAACAATAGTCTCAACAATAATTCATTTCCATTTGGTTCTTCCTTGTTTCCTGTTCAGTGGCACTTAGTCCAATATTAGATACAAACGTGATTGAAAATTTATAAACGGTCGCTTACTGACAGAAAAGTATAACAGGTTTTGGAAGAATCTACAGATTCTCAAATTGAATTTGATGTAGTGAGTGAAGCTGAAGAGGAATGTGTGTTGCGCAAGGATGTGGACAGTCAAAGGGTACCTACAGACGCTGAGTATGAACTCTGGGCACCTGAACCTGATGATGGCGTAGCATGCGAGGTTAGCGACAAGTATATTACAAGCACTGGAAAAACCTATACCTCCAAGCTTCCTCACGTTAGAAGACTAGTAGCACAAAACATAGTGACAGGAAGAGAAGGAGTGAAATACGAAGGTAAAGTAGGAACGATAAGAGAGCCATTTGAAAAGTTTTTGTCTCCAGAAATTGTCAACATCATAATAAAGTATACCAATGAAGACGCAATGAAGCAGAAAATACCCAAGACAGACAGACTTGAATTCATGACGTATATAGGGCTACTTATTACTAGGGGGAAGGAAAACGACAGTAAGTCATCTGTTACAGATTTATGGCCCTACACTTCAGGAAGGTTTGTTTATACTGCTACCGTGAGCCGAACCATATTCCAGCAGCTTAGTAACATAGTAAGATTTGATGACAGAGTGGCGAAGCGATCGCAGGAAACGTGATAAATTTGCTGCAGTACAAGAAGTTTTTGATAAAATGAATGAATTACGGCCAAAATGTTATTCTATTGGGATGCACACTGTTATTGATGAAATGTTGTCATTGTTCTGTGGCAGGTGTTCCTTCAAGTCTTCATGAAAGAAGAACCTGGTAAATACGATATACTTATACACAACATCACAGACGCTAAAACCAGATATGTTATCAGCATGGAGCCTTATGCTGAGAAAAGAAATGATGGTACACAACAATTAAATTCCGCTGCCGCTGTGGTCAAACGCCTGTTGGTTCCTATACATAATTCGGTACGAAACGTTACCACAGGCAGATATTGCACTTCAATTGATTTAGCTGAAGATCTATGGAGGAATCACAAGGTACCTCTCGTGGGAACATTACAAGCTAATAGGAAACATATACCTCAGGAACTGAAAGATATCTCAAGACGACAATTATATTTAGTAAATTTGAATTCAGTGAGACTGGTATTGGAAATATTCCAGTCACCATTGTTTCTTATATCCCCCGTGAAAAACCCAAAAGGAATCCGCTGTTTCTATCAACTCAATAATAAAACGTTGCAATTGGTTCGCCTATTGACACTAAGAAGAAGACATTTAAATTTTCTATGACACTAATGGTGGCGTTGACACGATAGACCAAATGGTGAGAAAATATTCAACTAAGAGGGCTACAAGAAGATGGCCGCTATCTGTTTTCTATACGCTTGTGGGCACAGCAGCGGTAAATAGATCTACAATAATTTTGTTGAACTTCCCGGTCTGGAAAAAGAAAAAGTGTAATAATCAACGAATTTTTCTTCAAGAACTGGGACTGCAGATCACGAAACCATACATTGAAGAAAGGGCTATAAATATTTGCAAGACTGTCAAAGCCTGTAGTCTGAAGTATGAACAGTATTCTCGGACGTAAAATCAAGCAGAACGTCGATGCAATGGAATCTCATGGAAGTGAAGGTAGATGTTATTTGTGTGTTAGTGAAAGCTAATGGAAAGCAGAAACGTTCAACAAAGTGAACAAAACATCAGTAATCTGCAACAATTGTGAGATGCGGTAAACACAGCAAAAAAACTATTGTATGTTCCAAGTGTGAAGTAGATTCCGAATAAAGTGGTGAATAATTCTTCTCACAAAACCATGTTATATACCTAAATCATTTGTATATTAAATCAAGTGTTCGTAATATTTTTTAATTATAGTGTGCTTCGATAATACTATAACAACTTTTACTACTAATTTTCGTCAAGATAATTAGACTTAGTAAACTTAAGCGCTGGCGCGCCTGGTACATACCGGTATAGTCTGCGGCCGCGAGCCCGACTCCCGTCAGTCAGGTCGGAGCCCTGACAGTGTTTCCTTGCGAGTACATGCGTGTTGTTCGTTACGGTCACGAGTGTTGCTCAGCGCTGTGTAGTCGTTGCGTATGAGTCGACGTTGATCTGCGGTGTTATTTCGTACGCGTCCCGTTGCGCAAGGTATATACAGGCGACAGGCGTTAGCGCATATAGCCTGCCAGCGTCCTAACTACGTCGGTGGGACCGCGGCTATGCATGAATAGGGCCAAGTGCAGGAAGCTGCGGCTAGGCGACCCTTCCGACTCCCCTTCGCGTGGCAATGCGACACCGGCCGCTCGACGGCCGTCCCGGCAAGCTGCCGCTAGTGCCGATACGGACACCACCATACGGGCTAAGGACCGAACGTATCGTGCCTCCCGCCACACGTCACCGATGACTATTGAGAGTGTCGCCGATTCACGTGCACCCTGTCCACAGCCTCGCGTGAGGGACCGATCTTCCTCTTCGACCTCTGACGATTCCCAAGGTCGCCTGGTGATCAACTTCTCACCTGGTTACAGTCAAGCTACGTCAGTCCCCAGCATTAGTACAACCGACCGCCACGTGGATGCGCCGTCGGGTGCCGTTTCGTCTCCACCATCTCGTCGGCCGACGGGCCTCTGGGGATTCCGACCATGTCCACACCCGCACTCCCCCCCCGTGATCGACCATCTAAACCGCCGTGGTTCGGATTCCGATGCCTCCGCACCTGGCGCAGTAGCACCTGTTGCTGCCATGGACCAGAACATGGGTCCTCCTCCAGGCTCCACTTCTCAAAATCCACCGCCACTACCGTCAAAGGAGAAGAAGATTCCTCCTATTGTTGTTTACGATTCCACGAACTACATTAAACTGAACACTAAACTGCAAGGCCTTATTGACCACGTCAAGTACCTGCTTGGCAGCATGGAGGACTATCTCCAAGTTCCCAATTTTGTGAAGTCGAGGATTATGGACTACTACACTCATCAGTCTTCTGGTGACAGAAGAACAAAATCTTCATCAAAGAACTTGCTTGCGAAGTTACAGAAACGGACGTCAGTGATGAATTACTCCGTCTCAAATTCCTGGGCCCTTTTGTCCGCCAATAGAACAAGTGGGACCATAATTAATCCCTATGCCCACCCATGTTGTCTCTCTTCTTAGAAGGACAAACATAGAACGCATTTACCAAATCCGGTATCTCCTGTGCACCAAGGTGGTTACCGAATCTAATGAAAGCCGCAACAGGCCCTCCATCTGTTGTAGGTGTCAACGTTTGTGACACACTGGCAATTACTGCTAAATGCCTTTTCGGTGTGGCAAGTGTGCTGGCTCGCATACCTCAGAGGACTGCAAACTCTTGGCCTCAGAAGATCCCACATGCCCGCTGTTTGGACACTTCTCACGATCCCCACCATCTGGATTCCTGGAAGGTTTGTCCTATGTACCACAAGGCTAATGAAGTGTTTCCACCATCCACGAAGAAAAGCAAGGACGAACCACACAGCCCCGCCATCATGGGACTGCACCCATTTCCTCTTCTTATGGGTTGAATCCAACGACTATCCCACCACTGACGCTCAGGCACCTGACACATCTGCGACACAGGAGCCCCCTCCAACTGCCGCCCGCGGTGGTCTCGCGGTTCTAGGCGCGCAGTCCGGAACCGCGCGATTGCTACGGTCGCAGGTTCGAAACCTGCCTCAGGCACGGATGTGTGTGATGTCCTTAGGTTAGTTAGGTTTAAGTAGTTCTAAGTTCTAGGGGACTGATGACCACAGCTGTTAAGTCCCATAGTGCTCAGAGCCATTTGAACCATTTGAACCCCCTCCAACTCATTACCTACGACCACATTCGCTGATGCAGATCAGTCACCTCCTGCTAATCTGTCTTCTGTGACTTATACCAACGCCACCAAGCTGAAGGACTGTCTGCTCAAGTGGCACAACCGTTCATTGCTGCATTGCAGCGCCTTCTCCACCATAAACCACGCCCATCCCTGTCCATCGCAGGGTCAAGCAGCCTACCCAGGAGGTTCCTCCATTGGTGGAGACAGATCCTTGTTTCTAGGACGACAAGTGAGGGATCCTCCAGGTCATCTTTCTGTTCATGTGGCCCCTCATCAGGGCTCTCATTCATGAAACAGCTCAAAAGATCCGTCGGTCAAAGGACGGGCTCACTAAGGTCATCAACCTTGTTGAGGAGCTTAGCGAGATTTTGCTATAATGGCGACCCAGCCACTGCACCACCACCAGTCTCCTCACGATTTAGTTTTCTGTATTTTTAATGCTATGGCCTTAAAGATATGAAGACTGAACTGTTTTCTTCCACGAGCACCATGTGGACATTTTCCTTAACTCAGAAACCCACCTGAAACCCACTACGTTTTTGTCTCTGCAACATGGTTTGCTATCACACTAACCAACTCCATCGCTGAGGTTGGGGCAAGGCAGTGTTTCTGCATAAGTCACTCATCCATAATCACGAGGTTCTCCAACCACTTGAACATATAGACATATAGAGGCTAGGGCAGGCACTGTTTCCATCTGCCTTGATGCAATAACTTCTGCTGCGGTGTATTTCAGCTCTTACCTACCACTTCTTGAATTAAAACCCCCGTACCTTGACGTCATTCGACAGACTCACTGTTGGGGCAGATCTGAATTCCATGCATCCGGCTTGAGATCCTCGCGTTGGTAATCCGAAAGGCAGACCTCCTCTACGTGGAAGATCCTCTGGCACTCTCAGTCTATGGCCCCTAAACTCCGACACATATGCCAGTCCGCTCCGACTGCCAGCTGGTGGTTTTGGAGGTGGCCATTTCGAAGAACTTTGCGGTGCACTTATCGTCGAAACACTCCACAAACTGGCATCTGACCACACTGTGCTCATGCACCTTACTGATGTCGCTCTGTCTTTAGACGTCCATTCTACCTTGACCATCATGGACTGAGACAAATTTCTTCAGGACCATTAACAACACCACTCTCTCACTTCTCGAACTGACAACGCCTGCCATTCTGGTTGGTGCTGTTGATTACCTAAACACCAAAATCCGAAAGGCAATGAAGGCCTCTACTTCCCTTGTCACAAGAGCTTTAACTCCACTCGGTGACTTGGCCCCCGGTCTTGCTCGAGCTCAGAATACAGAACTGCTACCACAGTCAGTGGAATCAGTTTCGTGATCCTCAGGATAAGAATCACATCTACATCTACATCTACATCTACATTGATACTCCGCAAGCCACCCAACGGTGTGTGGCGGAGGGCACTTTACGTGCCACTGTCATTACCTCCCTTTCCTGTTCCAGTCGCGTATGGTTCGCGGGAAGAACGACTGTCTGAAAGCCTCCGTGCGCGCTCTAATCTCTCTAATTTTACATTCGTGATCTCCTCGGGAAGTATAAGTAGGGGGAAGCAATATATTCGATACCTCATCCAGAAACGCACCCTCTCGAAACCTGGCGAGCAAGCTACACCGCGATGCAGAGCGCCTCTCTTGCAGAGTCTGCCACTTGAGTTTATTAAACATCTCCGTAACGCTATCACGGTTACCAAATAACCCAGTGACGAAACGCGCCGCTCTTCTTTGGATCTTCTCTATCTCCTCCGTCAACCCGACCTGGTACGGATCCCACACTGATGAGCAATACTCAAGTATAGGTCGAACGAGTGTTTTGTAAGCCACCTCCTTTGTTGATGGACTACATTTTCTAAGCACTCTCCCAATGAATCTCAACCTGGTACCCGCCTTACCAACAATTAATTTTATATGATCATTCCACTTCAAATCGTTCCGCACGCATACTCCCAGATATTTTACAGAAGTAACTGCTACCAGTGTTTGTTCAGCTATCATATAATCATACAATAAAGGATCCTTCTTTCTATGTATTCGCAATACATTACATTTGTCTATGTTAAGGGTCAGTTGCCACTCCCTGCACCAAGAGCCTATCCGCTGCAGATCTTCCTGTATTTCGCTACAATTTTCTAATGCAGCAACTTCTCTGTATACTGCAGCATCATCCGCGAAAAGCCGCATGGAACTTCCGACACTATCTACTAAGTCATTTATATATATTGTGAAAAGCAATGGTCCCATAACACTCCCCTGTGGGACGCCAGAGGTTACTTTAACGTCTGTAGACGTCTCTCCATTGATAACAACATGCTGTGTTCTGTTTGCTAAAAACTCTTCAATCCAGCCACACAGCTGGTCTGATATTCCGTAGGCTCTTACTTTGTTTATCAGGCGACAGTGCGGAACTGTATCGAACGCCTTCCGGAAGTCAAGAAAAATAGCATCTACCTGGGAGCCTGTATCTAATATTTTCTGGGTCTCATGAACAAATAAGGCGAGTTGGGTCTCACACGATCGCTGTTTCCGGAATCCATGTTGATTCCTACATAGTAGATTCTGGGTTTCCAGAAATGACATGATACGCGAGCAGAAAACATGTTCTAAAATTCTACAAGAGATCGACGTAAGAGATATAGGTCTATAGTTTTGCGCATCTGCTCGACGACCCTTCTTGAAGACTGGGACTATCTGTGCTCTTTTCCAATCATTTGGAACCCTCCGTTCCTCTAGAGACTTGCGGTACACGGCTGTTAGAAGGGGGGCAAGTTCTTTCGCGTACTCTGTGTAGAATCGAATTGGTATCCAGTCAGGTCCAGTGGACTTTCCTCTATTGAGTGATTCCAGTTGCTTTTCTATTCCTTGGACACTCATTTCGATGTCAGCCATTTTTTCGTTTGTGCGAGGATTTAGAGAAGGAACTGCAGTGCGGTCTTCCTCTGTGAAACAGCTTTGGAGAAAGGTGTTTAGTATTTCAGCTTTACGCGTGTCATCCTCTGTTTCAATGCCATCATCATCCCGTAGTGTCTGGATATGCTGTTTCGAGCCACTTACTGATTTAACGTAAGACCAGAACTTCCTAGGATTTTCTGTCAAGTCGGTACATAGAATTTTACTTTCGAATTCAATGAACGCTACACGCATAGCCCTCCTTACGCTAACTTTGACATCGTTTAGCTTCAGTTTGTCTGAGAGGTTTTGGCTGCGTTTAAACTTGGAGTGGAGCTCTCTTTGCTTTCGCAGTAGTTTCCTAACTTTGTTGTTGTACCACGGTGGGTTTTTCCCGTCCCTCACAGTTTTACTCGGCACGTACCTGTCTAAAACGCATTTTACGATTGCCTTGAACTTTTTCCATAAACACTCAACATTGTCAGTGTCGGAACAGAAATTTTCGTTTTGATCTGTTAGGTAGTCTGAAATCTGCCTTCTATTACTCTTGCTAAACAGATAAACCTTCCTCCCTTTTTTTATATTCCTATTAACTTCCATATTCAGGGATGCTGCAACGGCCTTATGATCACTGATTCCCTGTTCTGTACATACAGATTCGAAAAGTTCGGGTCTGTTTGTTATCAGTAGGTCCAAGATGTTATCTCCACGAGTCGGTTCTCTGTTTAATTGCTCGAGGTAATTTTCGGATAGTGCACTCAGTATAATGTCACTCGATGCTCTGTCCCTACCACCCGTCCTAAACATCTGAGTGTCCCAGTCTATATCTGGTAAATTGTAATCTCCACCTAAGACTATAACATGCTGAGAAAATTTATGTGAAATGTATTCCAAATTTTCTCTCAGTTGTTCTGCCACTAATGCTGCTGAGTCGGGAGGTCGGTAAAAGGAGCCAATTATTAACCTAATTCGGTTGTTTAGTGTAACCTCCACCCATAATAATTCACAGGAACTATCCACTTCTACTTCACTACAGGATAAACTACTACTAACAGCGATGAACACTCCACCACCGGTTGCATGCAATCTATCTTTTCTAAACACCGTGTGTACCTTTGTAAAAATTTCGGCAGAATTTATCTCTGGCTTAAGCCAGCTTTCTGTACCTATAACGATTTCAGCTCCGGTGCTTTCTATCAGCGCTTGAAGTTCCGGTACTTTACCAACGCAGCTTCGACAGTTGACAATTACAATACCGATTGCTGCTTGGTCCCCGCATGTCCTGACTTTGCCCCGCACCCGTTGAGGCTGTTGCCCTTTCTGTACTTGCCCAAGGCCATCTAACCTAAAAAACCGCCCAGCCCACGCCACACAACCCCTGCTACCCGTGTAGCCGCTTGTTGCGTGTAGTGGACTCCTGACCTATCCAGCGGAACCCGAAACCCCACCACCCTATGGCGCAAGTCAAGGAATCTGCAGCCCACACGGTCGCAGAACCGTCTCAGCCTCTGATTCAGACCCTCCACTCGGCTCTGTACCAAAGGTCCGCAGTCAGTCCTGTCGACGATGCTGCAGATGGTGAGCTCTGCTTTCATCCCGCTAGCGAGACTGGCAGTCTTCACCAAATCAGATAGCCGCCGGAAGCCAGAGAGGATTTCCTCCGATCCATAGCGACACACATCATTGGTGCCGACATGAGCGACCACCTGCAGATGGGTGCACCCTGTACCCTTCATGGCATCCGGAAGGACCCTTTCCACATCTGGAATGACTCCCCCCGGTATGCACACGGAGTGCACATTGGTTTTCTTCCCCTCTCTTGCTGCCATTTCCCTAAGGGGCCCCATTACGCGCCTGACGTTGGAGCTCCCAACTACCAGTAAGCCCACCCTCTGCGACTGCCCGGATCTTGCAGACTGAGGGGCAACCTCTGGAACAGGACAAGCAGCCGTGTCAGGCCGAAGATCACATGAAGCTTCTTCAGCATGAATTCTGCCACAGCTCGACGATTGGAAAATGGAACAATGGGTGGACAAGTTGTCTACCTTCCTCTTCCAACATAATTCCAAATTGGCTTTTAACTGAGTCCTGCAGTGATCTGCAGTGAAGACCAACCATCCCATCTGCATAGTGGATACCTTATCTTATGGTGCCCTCCATGTGGTAGAAACACTGACCAATGCGTATGAGGCTCAGAACCTGTTGCTCATCCAGGAACTCACACCTGATGAACTCTAAGATGAACTCGATATTCTAGCGGCCGTTGCCACTTTCAGACAAAGACCACCTCTGACTGCCACTCATCTTACATCCACAGCGGAAATACAATGGACCTTTCGGCAGAAGTGTGGGCAGTCAGCTCCAGGTTTGGATGGCATCTTCAACGAACACCTCACCCACCTCTCACGCAAGCCACTGCGTTATTTAGCAGCATCCTGAACTGCTGTCTCACAACTGGCCTTTTTCTCCCAGAGTGGATGCAGGCCAGAATGACTGCCATGCCCAAGCCCTTGAAGGATCTTACAGTCCCTACTAACAACAGTCCTATTAGCCTTCTGAATACCATGGCCTCCACCGCATATCCCAGCCTCTGGTGTCGGGTGGGACAATCTGTCTCAAACAGTTTGGATTCACTTCTCAAATGTCCGCCGATCTCCAAGGCCTTAGGGTCATGGAACATTTCAGCAATGGCTTTAACTCCACCATGTCGATCACAGTGGTTTTCCTGGACCTGCAAAATGCGTACGACAAGAGTTTGCAGGAAAATCTTGTGCACAAAATGCTGACACAGACGACCATCCCCAATATCTACGTGAGGATCATGGATAATTTCCTCCATGGTAGGACTTTATTGGCTTCTCAGCAAGGTCAACGCCCTAGCTTATTCACGCCTACATCTACGTCTACATACATACTCCGCAATTCACCATACGGTGCGGGGCGGAGAGTACCTCGTACCACAACTAGCATCTTCTCTTCCTGATCCACTCCCAAACAGCCTATATGCCTCTGTACGAGCCCTAATCTCTCTTATCTTAACTTGGAGGTCTTTCCGTGAAATGTGAGTTGGCGGCAGTAAAATTGTACTGCAATCAGCCTCAAATGCCGGTTCTCTAAATTTCCTCAGTAGCGATTCACGAAAAGAACGCCTCCTTTTCTCTAGAGACTCCGACCCGAGTTCCTGAAGCATTTCCGTAACACTCGCGTGATGATCAAACCTACCAGTAACAAATTTAGCAGCCCGCCTCTGAATTGCTTCTATGTCCTCCCTCAATCCGACCTGATAGGGATCCCAAACGCACGAACAGTACTCAAAAATAGGTCGTATTAGTGTTTTATAAGCGGTCTCCTTTACAGATGAACCACATCTTCCCAAAACTCTACCAATGAACTAAAGACGGCTATCCGCCTTCCAAAAAACTGCCATTACATGCTTGTTCCACTTCATGTCGCCCAATTATTTAATCGACGTGACTGTGTCAAGCGCTACACTACTAATGGAGTATTCAAACATTACAGGATTCTTTTTGCTATTCATCTGCATTAATTATTTACATTTATCTATATTTAGAGTTAGCTACCATTCTTTACACCAATCACAAACCCTGTCCAAGTCATCTTGTATCCTCCTACGGTCACTCAACGACGACACCTTCCCGTACACCACAGCATCATCAGCAAACAGCCGCACATTGCTATCCACCCTATCCAAAAGATCATTTATGTAGATAGAAAACAACAGCGGACCTACCACACTTCCCTGGGGCACTCCAGATGATACCCTCACCTCCGATGAACACTCACCACCGAGGACAATGTACTTGGTTCTATTATTTAAGAAGTCTTCGAGTCACTCACATACTTGGGAACCAATCCCATATGCTCGTACCTCAGTTAGGAGTCTGCAGTGGGACAGTGAGTCAAAGGCTTTCCGGAAGTCAAGGAATATGGCCTCCGTCTGATACCCTTCATCCATGGTTCGCAAGATATCATGTGAAAACAGGGCGAGTTGCCTTTCCCAAGAGCGATGCCTTCTAAAGCCATGCTGATGCATGGACAGCAACGTCTCTGTCTCAAGGAAATTCATTATATTCGAACTGAGAATATGTTCGAGAATCTTGCAACAAACAGATGTTAAGGATATTGGTCTGTAATTTTGAGGATCCGTCCTTCTACCCTTCTTAATACAGGCTTCACCTGTGCTTTTTTCCAGTCGTTCGGGACTTTACGTTGGGCAAGAGATTCGCGATAAATGCAAGCTAAGTAAGTAGCCAATGCAGTAGTGGACTCTCTGTAAAACCGAATTGGAATCCCATCAGGACCTGGCGATTTGTTTATTTTCAACCCATTTAGCTGCTTCACAACCCCAGGGATGTCTATCACTATGTCCTCCATACGGGAATCTGTACGAGACTCAAACGGCGGTATGTTTGTCGATGGGTACACCTCAAGTCTGTGTGTTGTCTCCCATCCTTTTAACATTTATATTAACGATATGCCAGTCCTCTCAAACTACCACCTGGCACAATATGCTGATGATACAGCGTTCTATACCAACGGCTGCAACACGGAGCAGCTCATTGTTCGACTCCAGAGGCAGGTGGACGCGCCAGTGATCTGTTGTCGTTCGAACAAGATTGCCGCTAAAATTATGGCAGTCTACTTCACAAAATGGCACATACACTGCCACAAAGTCAGTATTGCAGGCGTCGAGGTTCCGTGGTCCACTGATACCAAATATCTAGGTGCCCGGATAGATAAAAAACTGCTCTTCCATCGCCATGCAGAATGTGTAACCCAAAAACGACTCAGGCTGATAAAAGCGTTGTACCCAGTGTTCACAAACAGGAAACTGAACCACTACACCGAGCTCCAGCTGTAACGGATGGTTGTCCACCCGTTTCTCACCTATGGCTCCACTGTGTGGGCTACGATTTGTGCCTCCCGGATGCAGACCGTCCAGCGCCTGCAGAATAAGATGCTCCAGTGCAGCCTGAATGTTCCTACCCTCACTAGGGTAGTTACACTCTACAAGGAAACGGACATAGTCACTCCCAAGACGTCCATGCGAGAGAAGGCGAGGCGTCTCTAGGCCCAAATAGAAGTCCTATGCGACACGATCGCTGGCTTACAAGACACTGGCACCAAGCTCCCGAGCACTATGATCGACACTGTGTTCCTCTCATCGTCCAGTTCTGACCATGGATAACTATTGCACTATTACTGCCACTCAAAAAGCGTTAGTGTTGACTTGATCACTCGAAGGGTATCGACCATCGTAAACCACCACTGTTATACCTAATGTCGTTCCTAGGTAGTTAGTATTTGCCTGCAACCTGAACTTCCAACGTCTGAGGATGATATGAAACTTCAAGTCCCACCGCCATACCTTCAAACTGGACTCCAGTGATGTCTTTGGAATGACGTCATTGTCGTATGGAACAGTTTTCCATGCACCAACACAGTAGGACCGTGAGCCACCTGTGAAGCTGTATTTGCTCGGCTCCAGTTGACCACCAGCAATGGCCACTGGTGAAGCTTCGGCAACGCCAGACACTTGTGCTGGCGAAACGTCAGTAAAATCATGAGAAGAACGTCGGCCGAAGAAGCCGAGACAGAAGCCAATAGGCAGTTTGCAACAAGTGGCCACGAAAGCCTTAACAACTTTGCATTACTTCTTTACTAGTAAGTCTATTCGCAACATATTTCGCTGGAAGTATCCACATATGCCACTGGATGTATGTACACAAATATATAATTATACGACACATTCTTCAAGAGATGTGAAGCCATAAACACTGTCACACGTGAAAAGTCGCGCAATGCATGATGTTTTAATACAATTGTTCTTTATTACTAAGACACTACTTCAGCCGAGACACCTGGAAGCGGTTTCGACAGCTCTCAACTGCGAAGCGCGAACGGTTGTAGGCGAAATCGATAGCCCTTTATACAGCTATGAAGATGAGTCACTGTAGAGACGAGTAAAAAGCAGCGTTGTAGACACACAAAGCAACTGCGCCCATGGTGCAGAAACTATCCGAGACCGTGTTTCTTAATTTGGTTACTGTGCTTATACATATTTCTTTTTACGGTTATTTTGTAATTTAAAAGGTGTTTTTACAAATACATGGAAATTAAAATTTTTACGATATTTCACTAAAAGTGCACTTATTTTTTTGCTTTCGTTTCCAATAGGAAATTGTCAAAATGAATGCCCGACCAATGTCTGATTAGTCAGCTTGTTATAGTATTAATAAAAATGAAACGACGGAATAGCTCCAGCCTGACGCGTTTCTATATTGAACACTTAAACTCATCTGTAAAGTTATCATACGTTGAAGCTGTTTTATACATGGACGTTCTAAAGCTTAAACAATCAGGTGGGGATTTAATGGTTGTCGTACATTCGCCAAGGCCAGAAAGAAATGCTTTGGCGAGGGAATGCATAAAAACACGCTAGTCCATAAATTACATTCCAGCTATAGACGTTAAACTGCTTGCAATCCAGTGAAACCGCTCTTCTCACATTTCAAGTGAACAGGAACTTCTGTGCACCAGCCCACTATAACAGATTGTAACTCTCATACCAGACGGCAACGCAAAAGTTCTCTTCGTGTGCGCGCAATTTAAAGATCGCTTCCGTGCACTGGGACCTCCTTCCATGCAAATGCCTGGGCAATCTCCGCTCTCGGCATAAGTCGTTCTTGCCGTCGAAATGAGAAAATTCTCCGACTCACTGGCCAGTTTCAACTCTTTATCGATGTGTCTGACAGTCCTAATGTCGGAGGCAAGTCTTCTTTATCCGAAGGCCGACGAACGAAATTGGACGCTCGGAAACACAAAATACAGGTTTGTGTTTCTTTGCAACTACAGCAGTTTTAAGGAATAAAATATCTGTGAATAAATAAGTTGACATTAATGATTACTAATAAATATGACAATAGGGCGAATAAACATTTGGGATCTTTTCTTTAATTTACGTCTATGGTCACAAACTTTTTATTAACACATTATCGGTTTCGGTCTTTAATGACCATCAGCAGATCTGCAGCACAAATGGAAAAATACATAAATACACTCGCAAACTGTCTACAGCTTAAGAACAATACATAAACCATAATGAAAAGCAGTAGTGACAAAATTTACATTTGTGCGCTTTAAATGTGAAGAGGCATACCTGTTTCATAAAAACATAGTCCGAATGTACTACATCCATAGTGGCATCGTCAAATGTTAAATGCGGAATCAGCACCAGCATTGTCAAATACATATAAATGACATCACATACACGAGTCATGTTGTCAGTAGTACTACTGTTTAAAACAAGCTGCCGCACAGTAGCCACAAGATGTTTGTGTTGTAAGTTCACCAGATGTCGCTAATGTCGGCATACACTAGTTTTCAATGATTAATTGAAACAGCGAAAATAAAGGGGTATACAATAGTTGAAGTCTGTAATAAGCTTATAACGTATAAAAGGCATTACAGTAATTAAAAGCAATAAAAAGATGAACATGACAAAAGTAATATCGTTAAAAAGAGGAAGAGTTAAAAAACAGTGGTCGACATGTGCTCTAGTGCCAATATTCTAGATAATTACATAAATATTCAACACCGTCGATAGTTCACCGGGTAATATTGAACAACCATAAAACAAATCGCTAAAGGAGCCACAAATGGAAGAAAACATGGTGCTGCACATAATCAGCGCCCTCTGTTAGCGCTAACGCCAGAATTCTGCACAGGCGGGAAGTGGTTGGAGGAACGTGACCGGCAGAGGGCCCCCTCCTACCCTGCCGCACTCCGTTGCAAGAAAAGAATGATAAAATTCCATAGCAGTGGATGATCCACATTATCTGACTAATGCAGTCTATGAAAGGAATAGAGAAGGAACAAGAACGTAGTAGACTCATGGGTAAGACGTATGAAAACGAGGTAAATATGAGAGGCACTCAATACTAGGTGAAATTATCAACACACCATGTATAACAGAGGCGTGCAGTGATCAGACTTAAACATTGTCAAATAAAGCAAAGTAGGCAGTGGGCACAAAGCCGTTTTGCGAGTTAAGCCTTTTGGTTGGTTCTTTATTTCTTGCTTTCAAAAGAAATAGCTCTGAGCACTATGGGACTTAACTTCTGTGGTCATCAGTCCCCTAGAACTTAAAACTACTTAAACCTAACTAACCTAAGGACATCACACACATCCATGCCCGAGGCAAGATTCGAACCTGTGACCGTAGCAGTCACGCGGTTCCAGACTGTAGCGCCTAGAACCGCTCGGCCACACGAGCCGGCATTTCTTGCTTTACATATTTCAACCTCCTCTAACAAATTAAGTGCACGGCCTTTTTCCACTCTGTGAAGAACACGCAAATAGTTCTCAATGCTCCCTATGGAATGACCAGTATCAGATAAATGTTGTCCCAAAGCCGTTTTGTTTCGTGACTGTGAGTGTTCTTTGAACCTTAATTTAAAACAGCGGCCTGTAAAATAAAGGAAACTTATTACATACACTGGTCACTGTTTTTACGCGACGACGTCGCAGCTTGTGGAACATTTTGAATGCTCTAAAATGAATTTTCCCTCTTCAGTGTAGTGTGCGCTGATTTTCAACTTTCTGTGGTTTTACAGCTTTATGCCAGATAGGAAGACGGTACTGGGACCATTGCCTTTCGCGGGCGAGTGCCCTGCTGACTCAGCTATGCAAGATGGACTCAATGTAATATAATATTTTATTACGGAAATAACTATGTCATATGCAGTGCTTTGTTTAGGAGCAAAGGATGTGTCTCCCGGCATAATAAAACCGAAAGGCATGAATGTAATGTTAATGACTCCCATTTGGTTCTTGCTGTGATAAAGACGAAGGGAACTCATAATTGTGAATATTACGTATTACAACTCGATAGTAAGAGCAAATGTTGTAATCAAGGAAGAAGGAAACGAGTGTACATCTCTGATAGATAATCATGTGAAGGCTAAGGATTCATGCTAATCTTGTCTATAAAACCATAAACTACAGCAAAAATAATAGTATGTCACGTCCTTTCCTGACAAATGTCCGCCCCCGGTAGCTGAGTGGTCAGCGCGACAGATTGTCAATCCAAAAGGCCCGGGTTCGATTCCCGGCTGGGTCGAAGATATTCTCCGCTCAGGGACTGGGTGTTGTGTTGTCCTAATCATCATCATTTCATCCCCATCGACGCGCAAGTCGCCGAAGTGGCGTCAAATCGAAAGACTTGCACCAGGCGAACGGTCTACCCGACGGGAGGCCATCGTCACAAGACATTTCATTTCCTGACAAATTTACGGCCACCAGCACCATATCTCCCACTTTCCAAACTTCACAAAAGTTTCCTGCACATCCTGCGGCATTGGTATTGTTCGAAGAAAGGTTACTGCAGACACATGACCTAGCCATAATCTGCAGAATCCTGGAGACGATTGTCGCACTTACAATATTCAGTGTCACAAATCTGCGACCTGTAGCAACCGAGAGAAAATGTTTTTGGATGTGTAGATGCAATGTAATGGCAGTGTCACAAGATTGTTGAGCTCGATTGCAGAGGAATAAGTCAGGATTTCCGCAGACTAGATGTAGTGTTGTACTTGCAGTAAACAAGTGTAAGTAGAGTTTTTACTTCTGCAACTCTTCTTCCAGCACAACACGGGAATTCTGAAATACTTTCGCTGTAAATACTGAAATTAATTTCTTGATTCTCCCCGCAATGAATTACACAAAGAAGTCTGTATAAAATATGCAACAACAGGTTGTTTTGAAAACTGCGCTAATGCAAGAGCACAGCTATGTGAGAAAATTAGATGATACGTCATCACCACCGTAACTATCATAATCATCTCCCATTTGACATTCGCTACCTCGTCCTGAAATTTGCTTTAGTAACGATATTCACACTGTAGTGTCCGTACCGACCTTCCATTATCATTCTACAGCGTTGTTAGTGCTAACGGGCCAGCCTGGTATTCGAGTAAGTTCACTAAACTTAATCCGTTATACCATTTACTCACACGTATAGTATGGCATATTTTGGGATGCACGATGAGTTCCTCTCGGTCACGATTTAATATACTCTCTTGCTGTTAGAAGTAAACAGAACTGTGTGACGTGAAGGCAGCGATGATCTGGCGCCAGCGCAGTTCGTTACGCTGAAGACAGGAAACCATGAAAAGGAATGCTATAAAGAACGATCAAAAAGTTTCCGTTTGAAGGCGATATTGCGGCGAGTATGCGAGTATACAAGCACCGACATGTAGGCAAGGAATTTAGTATGGCATCGTGCCTCTCCGACGTGCATGCGGCATATCGGAAATGTTATCATTGGCGACGTTATTACCAAATGCGTCCAAACAGAATCCGCTGCCCAAGAACAAACACTGGTAGATATCCATCACAGAATGAAGAATGAGTGTGGGACAGTATGTCGAAAAGCAACGTTGTGAACTGTAGTTCTGTGCCGGTCGTAGTTCGATACAAGGCACCGATCGATCTGGGAAGCCAACCCTATCTATTATGGACAAGTGGGAGACACTCCAGCACTCGCCCTGTAGTCCTCTTCTCTCCCTGAGCGGTTATCACATCTTCAGTGTATCAAAAAAGGTTTGAAGGGTCAATGATCCTTGTCCGACAAGGATGGGCAGCATGCAGTTACAGACTTCTTCGTGCTGCAGGTCCTGTTGGTTTACCTAAAGGGTATCTCCAGCCTGGTGCATCGGTGGGGTGACTGCATCAATGCTCAAAGCGATTTTCCCTGGCTGGCATACCGAATGTGGTCTCTACGGCCTTCGAGCGGAAACTTTTTAATGGCTCCATATAGTTTTCACGTACACGAAAAGTAGGACCCTCCCGCTACAAGTTGGCAGCGATACGCAAGAGGAAAGTTAATAAAGCAAAGGAGAAAGATTAACGAAAGGAAAGATCGTTTACACAAAATATTTCTTACTTCAAATAGATTATTCGTTACAGGATCTTAAGCGGCAAACCAATAATAGTATAATTTATTAATCCAAATTGGTCTCAGAATACCACCCGAAAAAAAAGAAAAATATTAAAGAAGCGCAAAGTAACAGAGAAACAGAGATAAGTAAAACAGAGCGAATTAGTACATTTAAACATCTTGGAGAAACTATAGAAGAGAAAGGACTAGAGAAAATGCGTAATGGATGTAATACACTACTGGCTATTAAAATTGCTACACCAATAAGAAATGCAGATGATAAACGGGTATTCATTGGACAAATATATTACAGTAGAACTGACATGTGATTACATTTTCACGCAATTTGGGTGCATAGACCTGAGAAAACAGTACCCAGAATCACCCCCTCTGGCGGAATAACGGCCTTGATACGCCTGGGCATTGAGTCAAACTGAGCTTGGATGGCGTGTACAGGTACAGCTGCCCATGCAGCTTCAACACGATACCACAGTTCATCAAGAGTAGTGACTGGCGTATTGCGACGAGCCAGTTGCTCGGCCACCGTTGACCAGACGTTTTCAGTTGGTGAGAGATCTGGAGAATGTGCTGGCCAGGGCAGCAGTCGAACATTTTCTGTATCCAGAAACGCCCGCACAGGGCCTGCAACATGCGGTCGTGCTTTATCCTGCTGAAATGTAGGATTTCGCAGGGATCGAATGAAGGGTAGAGCCTCGGGTCGTAACACATCTGAAATGTAGCGTCCACTGTTCAAACTGCCGTCAGCGCGAACAGGAGGTGACCGAGACGTGTAACCAATGGCACCCCATACCGTCACGCCTGGTGATACGCCAGTATGGCGATGACGAATACACGCTTCCAATGTGCGTACACCGCGATGTCGCCAAACACGGATGCGACCATCGTGATGCTGTAAACAGAACCTGGATTCATCCGAAAAAATGTCGTTTTGCCATTCGTGCACCCAGGTTCGTCGTTGAGTACACCATCGCACGTGCTCCTGTCTGTGATGCAGCGTCAGGGGTAACCGCAGCCATGGTCTCCAAGCTGATAGTCCATGTTGCTGCAATCGACGTCGAACTATTCGTGCAGATGTTTGTTGTCTTGCAAACGTCCCCATCTGTTGACTCAGGATCGACACGTGGCTGCACGATCCGTTACAGCCATGCGGATAAGATGCCTGTCATCTCGACTGCTAGTGATACGAGGCCGTTGGGATCCAGCACGGCGTTCCGTATTACGCTGCTGAACCCACCGATTCCATATTCTGTTAACAGTAATTGGATCTCGACCAACGTGAGCAGCAATGTTGCGATACGATAATCTGCAATCGCGATACGCTACAATCCGACCTTTATCAAAGTCGGAAACGTGATGGTACGCATTTCTCCTCCTTACACGAGGCATCACAACAACGATTTACCAGGTGACGCCGGTCAACTGCTGTTTGTGTATGAGAAATCGGCTGGAAGCTTTCCTCATGTCAGCACGTTGTAGGTGTCGCCACCAGCACCAACCTTGTGTGAATGCTCTGAAAAGCTAATCATTGACATATCATAGCATCTTCTTCCTGACGATTAAATTTTGCGTCTGTAGCACGTCAGCTTCGTGGTGTAGCAATTTTAATGGCCAGTAGTGTAGACGTTAATATAATGTGAAGAGGATATGGTTTACAAAAATATTTACAAAGAAAATGCGTATCTAGAAAAACGAAAGTAAAACGCTAGAAACCAGTGGGAAAGGTAAAATAAATACATGTATGTTAGTGCTTAACGACGGACTACAGGCTAGACAGAAAGAAGGAACATAATAGACGATTATTCGAAAAGTAATTGCTCTAATGCGCTATAAATTATAGGAAAATAGGATGTAACGAGATGTACTAAAATATAAAAAAAATCAGAAGGAGTAACAAAGTGACCATTAGCCTTATTTGGACTCCTCTAACGAATGATTCAGAAAATGCTAGCGAAACAAATGTTCCAGAGTTTCTATGAAAAGAAAGCAACAATAGAATGGTTTACATAAATACGAAAAAACTAGAAAGAATCGACATTAGTCGGAGAAAACAAGAAGAAAAGTTTTTAAGAGCGAAATACCAACTTTGGATGACTTCAATGCCTAAGAAACAAAAAATTGGGAACAACAACGAGACAAGAAAGGAAAAGATATGGAGAGAAGTCAAAGGTGTACCTGACTAACAGGAAATAATAAATAATGACGAAGAATTGAAGTTGTTGCGTGATCTTAGCTTGTGAATAAGAAGATGAAAGAAAGTAGTTGGCAGAGTCGGGCAGCAAAGCAGCGGCCACTGCACACACCCAGCGCCCGGGAGCCACCAAGCGTGGGTAGCAGCAGTCTCTGTTCACTTGTCGGCCCTCTGAAGCAGCGACCCGGACAAACGACCCGCTGTGTAGCCGCCACAGAACAGAATTCCTCACTCATGCCACGCTAGGTAATGCACTCCCATACCCTGCACCTAGATCAAGCGACGCTCAGGGCCCTGGGCATTCTTATTCATCTGTGTTATTAACGTTTTATGAAGGCATGGATAATAAATTGTACCTCTTTTATATTTCGGAAGAAATTTTGTGCACAACTCTCTCCTAAACTCCACTAAAAATGTTGATTTAGCGTTAAATCTATGTCTGGCGCCTTGGCAGAATGTGGTACGAGACGGCAGAGAGATTGTGGGCAGCGTAAACCAGTCTCACGGTCGATGTTACCACCTTTAGGTAAGAGTTGCCATTACAGATTAGATGTGATCACGCTCTTCCTGCATGCTGTTTGGTGTCATCAGCCAACTTTTACATATGCCGTCCTTTCGGTCGTTTCTTATATCTTAATTTCCTCTGTCCATTAATCACCCATTCGTCTGGAAACAGCACTGTCTTAGAAAAAATCACTCATGCGAAACATAGCTTGCCCTTTTCTCACATGAGGTCCTGCGAACCATGGATGAAGGGCAACAGGTGCATTCTGCATTCCTAGATTTCTCTAAATCGTTTGACATGGTGCCACACTGTCAGCTGTTAAGAAGGGTACAAGCCTACGACGTAGGTGCCCAAGAATGTGAGTGGCTCGAAGTCTTCTTTAGTAACAGAACCAGTTGTCTTGTCCTGTCAGCCATTGTTCATCGGACACAAGAGTATCGCCGGGAGTGCCCCAGGGAATAGTGTTAGGGAGTTGCTATTTTCTGTACACATAAATGATCTGAGGACAGGATAACCAACAGTCGGAAGCTTTTTATTAATGATTCTGTATTGCATGCTAAGCTGTCGTCATTGAATGACTGTAGGATGAAAGATGACTTAGATACAATTTCTAATAATTACAATGAATGGCAGTTAATTACAAATTTAGAAAAACACAAGTTAATGCACATGAGTAAGAAACAACAAACCCATAACGTTCGAACACTGTGTCAAAAGCACGCTGCTTGACACGGCTACTTCGATTAAATATCTGGGCGTAAGAGATATGAAATAGTAATAGCAAGTTACTATTGTAATAGGAAGGACAACTGTCGACTTCGTTGCATTGGGAAAGTCCTGGGAAAGTGTGGTTCATCTGTAAAAGTGACCACATGTAGGACGCTACCGAAACCCATTACTGAGTACTGATCGAGTGTTTGGGATCCAAACCAGATCGGGTCAAAAGAAGCCATCGAATCAGTTCAGACTAGAATCCCAGGAAAGTATACATACATTGACCGTAGCCGTCCTACTCGCTTGGGGAGATGTCGGAATGGATCCATTAGTATTTAATAGAGACGCAATTTCTGTGAAAAATCGTCAATGTGAGGGCACGAGGGAAACAGCAAAATAGCAGTTGTCAATTGGAAAAAGGATACTTGACCCACGGGTAAAAATCCATGTGATCATCGCAGCCACGTCACTCGCTTTGGGAGAAGTCGGCACGGATCATTTTTTATTAAGTAGCGACGCAATATCTGTGTTAATTCGTCAATGTGACGGTGCGAAGGATACAATAAACTGGCTGTGGTGTTTCAAAAAATGATACTTGACTGCCAGTAGAATATCCATACTTCGACCGTAGCAGCGTTACACGTCTTGAGGAAAAGTCGACATGGATCCGTTAGTTCTTAATAGCTACGCAATCTCTCTGTTAATTCGTCAACTTGAGGGTGTGAGTGATACAGTATACTGGCAGTGGTGTATTAGAAAAAAGGTACTTGGCTCCCAGGAGAAGATCCAATATTGACTGTAGCCACATTACTCGCTAAGGGTAGAAGTCAACATGGATCCTTAAGTTTTTACTAGCGACGCTATTTCTGTGTTAAGTCGTCAATGTAAGGGTGCGAGGGTACTGTAAACTAGCAGTGGTGCTTCGGAAAAAAGATACTTGACACCCAGGGAAGATCCATAGGTTGCCCATAACCGCGGTACTCACTTGGGGAGAAGTAGGCATGGATCCTTTATTATTTAATGGCGACACAATTTCTGCGTCAAATCGTCAATGTGAGGGTGCAAGGGTTACAGAATTCAAGCAGTGGTGCATTGGAAGATGTATAATTCACTCAGAGGAGAAGATCCATACGTTGACCGTAGTCGCGATACTCGCTTGTGGAGAAGTCGGCATGGGTGCTTTAATATTTAATAAGGACGCGATTTCTGAGTTAAATCGATAATGTGAGGGCGGGACACATATTATAAGCTTGCAGTGTTGCATCGGAAAAAATATACTTGACTCCCAGGAGCAGAATCATACGTTGACTATAGCTGCGTTACTGGCTTATGGAGACGTCGGCATGGATCCTTTAGTGTTTAATAGCGACGAAATTTCTGTGTTAATTCGTCTTGGTCTCCTGCAAAGAATTTCCTCGGTCCATTAATCACCCATTCATCTGGAATGAGCACTGTCTTAGGAAGAATCACTCATAGAACATAGCTTGCCCTTTTCTCACATCAGGTCCTGCGAAACATGGATGAAGGGCAATAGGTGGATTCTGCATTCCTAGATTTCTATAAATCATTTGACATGGTGCCACACTGTCAGCTGATAAGAAGGGTACAAGCCTACGACGTAGGTTCCCGAGAATGTGAGTGGCTCGAAGACTTCTTTAGTAACAGAACCCATTATGTTGTCCTTGTCAGCCTGTGTTCATCAGAGACAAGGGTATCACCTGGAGTGTCCCAGGGAATAGTGTTTGGAGAGCTGCTATTTTCTGTGCACATAGATAGTCTGAGGACAGGGTAAGCAACAGCCGAAGGAAGTTTGCTGATGATATTGTAGTGCACGCTAAGGTGTCGTCATTGATGACTGTAGGATAAAAGATGACTTAAATAAAATTTCTAATAATAGTAATGAATGGCAGCTAGTTCTAAATGTAGAAAAATATAAGCTAATGCACATGAGTAAGAAAAACAAACCCATAATGTTCGAACACTGTGTCAGTCGTACGCTGCTTGACACGGCCACATCAATTAAATATCTGGGCGTAAGAGATATGAAATAGTAAAAGCATGTAAGTGTTGTAATAGGAAGGCGAATGGTAGATTTCGTTTCATGGGAAAAGTCTGTGGTTCATCTGTTAAGGTGACCGCATATAGGACGCTACTGCCACCCATTGTTGAGTACTGTCCGAGTGTCTGGGATCCAAATCAGTTCGGGTCAAAAGAAGCTATAGTATCAATTCAGAGGCAGGTTGCTACATTTGTTACCGGTAGGTACGAGTAACATGCAAGTATCAGGGAGATGCTTCGGGCACTCACATGGGAATCACTGGAGGTGGGGCGACGTTCTTTTCGAGGAGTAGTATTGAAAAATTTATAGTACCAGAATTTGACGCTAACTGCAGAACCATTCCATTGACGCTAGCGTACATTCCACGTAAGGACCATAAAGATAAGATTAGATGGATTAGGGCTCGTGCGGAGGGATACAGATAGCCGTTTTTCTCTCGCTCTGTTTACGAGTGGAATATGGAAGGAATTGACTAGTAGTGGTTCAGGGTACCCTCCGCGACACACCAAACGGTGGCTTGCGAAACATGTGTGCAGATGTAGATGCACAGGTCTTTCATTTCATTGTGATTTGCGACTTTACATATGTATTCCCCTCCAGTCCGTTCCCTCACAATTTGTTTCTTTTGCTGTCTTTCCTAATAAAATTTACATCATGCAGTCGTCAGTTTTTGAGTTTTGAATTAAAGGGCTATGCCTCACTGCCGTAGTTCACGACTGATAATACAAGTTGACCAGCAAGTGGCAATCAAACAAATATTCAAAAGGGTTTGTAGTACATGTGAGCCTGAAGACATACTATCAGACTTTCGGAAAAAAATATCGTTCATTCAGTCCCGAATACTGTAACGCAGAGCATGTTCGACAATACTACAGCACAACGAGATAAACATCTCGTGCAACCATCTTGCTGCCAAGACTAATATACAGAAGATTGAAAAAGAAAACTAAGGATCTGATAGATGACGATTGCCAGAATGAGATTTTCACTCTGCAGCGGAGTGTGCGCTGATATGAAACTTCCTGGCAGATTAATGACGATTAGCTAGGATTAGGAAAGATAAAGCCATCATAGTGTTAATTCTTACGTTTTACTTGAAAAAAGGAAATAAACATCAAGGAAACTGACAGCACGTTCACAGAATTTGTCACAGTAGGAATAGATTTTAATAATAAAAAGTGTCACATGGTGTTCGATATTCGCAGCAAAATATATGTAAACTATAGGGAAATCCGGGCAAAGTGCAGTATGTAGAAGAAACAACAGAGAAAAATAAGAATGGGAGACCAACAACGAAGTGTTCATATTGTGTTGGTATAAGTCAGGTATGTAATCTTTCGCACCTATTTTTCAATCTGCCTGTGACGACGAGTGTACTTTGATGTAGATTCGATGTGTACAGCTGGCTTACATCAGGCTATGAAGGTGGCCGATATCTGCTCAAACTGTTTAAATCTGTGGAATAATTCGTAATTTTTAGGGTATAAACATTCGCTAACTATTTTAATAATCTCTAACTTTAACACAAATCCAGCGTTTTATGAATGTAAGTAAGAAAAGCTTAATACCTTGTCGATTCGTACAATTGAAATAGTAGCCGACGATGATTCAGTGACGCAACCGGGATATTTATCAAATCTTATGGGTATGTTCATCACATAATGTGTATTAAGTGATTCAACGTTCACACATTAGAACTAACATGCATCGTGCACCCCCTTACCCTTCCTGTAACACATTCTTTGCCCATTCGTAAATATCATTGACTGTAGGCTGATGTGAAAGTACATGTCTCTCCATCACATCCCACACTTGCTCTGCGGGGCGTGGTGGGGTGGGGGTGGGGGGGTGGGGGTAATTAGACGCCTGGACAGGTCAGAGAAGGACCCGTACACCTCTCAAGGTATTTGTGTTGTAAAAGCAGGGTGGGGTGCAGCATTCTCCTGCTGCAAAATGTTATTTGCTTCCCAGCTCATAACAACATCGCTTACCAATCTTGCCACATGTTAGGGAGCTTTCAGCCTTCCGTCAACGATTACCAAATCATTTCTATTATCGTACTGAATAGCTCCCCACACCATCATTACAGAAGTAAGAAACGTAAGGGAGTCGATTTTCATCGCTTTCTATAACATTCCACCAGATCATCCACTGCAACGTAACTCGTGTATAGTCGAGATATTTGGCCAGCTGGAATTTACACCGAGTGAGGCTGAGCGCCGCCAGAGAGCCCAACGGCTGGGAGTGGGATGGGGCTGTAAAAGCAGAGGTGACCGTTGCAGGTGAGTCTGGGTGCAAAGGCTTGACAGGAAGGGGTACAACTCAGTACGGGAAATTTGGGAGACATCCGACGGCTTAAAAAGAAGAGACCATGCCCCAGCAATGGCGGAGTGTCAGAAAAGCAAACAGATAGCTTCTTACAGCGCTTAGGAATTCGACAATAAATCACATTTACGTCATCAAACAAATATGAAAGCAAGTTTGTTTGTGTGGCCATCCTCCGCAGCAAGCATATAAATACTTGTTTTGTAAGTAAAACTGCCTTTTCCTGCTGCTAGTTACTTTACTTATCCCATATGCGTTTCACCTTCTTCTGTTCTGAGACATCATCTGTGGGATCTATAACGATACAGTTTGTTAGTTATAGAATTTTAAACAGTTCACTTCGCGATTTTTTTTATAAAAAAGGTAATTACTTACGATTTGCTGATCTGCGTTTCCTCACATCTGGTCTGGAGGTCGCACTACCACTTTTATCAGTGTCATATAATCACATCTTTGTGTTCTCACCTTCCACACACTGTTCACCATGTTTCTCACCTTTTTTTTTTGTGGTGGACTATTGTACTTTTGTCACTCGATACAACTATTTCATGGTACACTGTTTTTCACAACGTAAATATTGCGATTCCATTACTTGTTTTGTCTTCTTTGGTATGTTTACCTAATTTGTTGCCAACCTAACAAAGTATATGTTCCAGGTTAACTTCTATTCATGATGTTTATACCGTGTGTGTGCATGAGTGAGAGAGAGAGAGGGGGATACAGTTCAAAATTCTGTGGAGGGGTTCATGGATGAGTGAGTGTAAAGATGTTGGTTTCTGTTATTATTATATTTGACAGTATTATTATGTTAATTCTTTTTGCGAACGTTATCTGTTATTTTATCCATTAATATAAATGATGAATTGCTTGGCACGTGTACTTGGTCATACTTTTAATTTTGTTGTTTAGCTCACCAAAGAAAACTACCAAAAAGAACTGGGCATAATAATGCAGATAGCACAGAATAATGGTTACAATAATAACACAATAATAACAAAAATGTTGATATAGAACTTGCCCCCGAAAAACGGAGGTCCCGAGTTGGAGTCTGCACACAATTTTAATCTGACAGGAAGTTTTAATCATGTCTTGTTCATAACATACAATAGACACAACAAGTAAAATTTCATTATTTGTTGTCCTTCTGTGATGTAATTTAAATTGATGACGTATACAGGTTGTATAAAAGCATGTGCCATAAATTTTAGGGATTTATTGATGGAAACATCACTAAAAGTTCGTATGAACATGGGTCAAATAATCTTTCATTCAGGAGGCATGAAAACAATTTCCTGTAGCGACTCTTTGTTGCATAACTTACCTCAAGTATCCATTTCTACTTACCTTCTTGTTTACACTTGCTCATGGCACTTGGTTTCTTTTGTTTGACTGTCATTTGTTCAGTTTTAGAGTCGAGGGGTACGAAACGGAAGCAGTGGTTGGGAAGGCAGTGAGACAGGGTCGTAGCCTATCCCAGATGTTATTCAATCTGTATACTGAGCATGCAGCAAAGGAAACATCAGAAAAATTCGGAGTAGGAATTAAAATCCTTGGAGAAAAAATAAATAGTTTGAGGTTCGCTGATGACATTGTAATTCTGTCAGAGACAGCAAAGGGCCTGGAAGAGCAGCTGAACGGAATGGACAGGATCTTTAAAGAAGGATATAATATTAACATCAACAAAAGCAAAACGAGAATAATGGAACGTAGTCGAATTAAATCGGGTGATGCTGAGGGAATTAGATTTGGAAATGAGACTCTTAAAGTTGTAGATGGGTTTTACTATTTGGGGAGCAAAATAACTGATGATAGTCGAAGCAGAGAGAATATAAAATGTAGACTGGCAATGGCAAGGAAAGCGTTTCTGAAGAAGAGAAATTTGTTGACGTCCAGTATAGATTTAAGTGTCAGGAAGTCGTTGTAAATGCATTTGTATGGAGTGTAGCCATATATGGAAGTGAAATATGGACGATAAATTGTTTGGACAAGAAGAGAATAGAAATCTTCGATATGTGGTGCTACAGAAGAATGCTGAAGACTAGATGGGTGGATCACATAACTAATAAGGAGGTATTGAATAGAATTGGAGAGAAGAGAAATTTGTGGCAGAACTTGACCAGAAGAAGGGATCGGTTGGTAGGGCATATTCTGAGGCATCAAGGGATCACCAAATTAGCATTGGAGGGCAGCGTGGAGGGTAAAACTCGTAGAGGGAGACCAAGTGATGAATACACTAAGCAGATTCAGAAGGATGTAGGCTGCCGTAGGTACTGGGACATGAAGAAGCTTGCGCAGGATAGAGTAGCATGGAGAGCTGCATCAAACCAGTCTCTGGACTGAAGATCACAACAACAACAATTTGTATAGCTACTTCGACATTCCGTAAACGAATTTTGCCACTTAGGGAATGTCATATCAGACGACGACACAAGTGTAATGGATTTTTAACGAAGAATTGCAGTGATCAAACAAACCCCAGCTCAGGTGACCTCGATCCGTCATTCTTATTAACCAGAAAATAATCTCCCTTCTGCGACATAGTTCCGAGTAGGTGTGCGATAATCTCTGGTTCCATCTACCGTATCTGAAGTTTTATTCACCCCCCCCCCCCCCTCCTGTTATGTGCGGTAAATCTTAGTTTTGTCCGTGATTTCGACGGAAACATCATTCGAATGTCTCCCATAAATTAGGCCACGAAGTTTGCCTAGCTGCAACTCATGGATTGGTTATCTAGTTTTCTTGGTCGTTTCATGTTTTAAATATTCAGTTGTTTTTCCATTGTACTGCTATATGCTTGTGTACCTAGTTAGCATTAAACTTTGTTTCCACATACGAACATTTGTAAATGAAATATAAAACTTATCAACAACATTGTCGCTAGTTACTTTGCTACTACTCTGAATTGTTTCTAAAAGGAAAGAAGTAGGGTAAAACATAGCTATCAGTATTTCTGCAATGCAAAGATTATGGATGAAAAATAATACTTTGTTTTAAACATACAGATTCACGTTTGTGATAGACGAAACATAAAAGTGGTGTCATACACAAGAAAACGGCAGCGTATTTACGCGTTTGCTAATGTCAATTCGCGATGGTTTGAAAATTATACTACTTAATATTCTGTTATTAATGTTTTTGATTGTGTTTATTTAGGTGCTGGTACACGAAAAAATATTTGTGTTTAGACTGTGGACTGTTGAGAGAGTGTTCATGGTTTATCCTTTGGTGAGCATTATATCTTTGCTTTTTTTGCCCAACTTCATTGTACCTATCATCTGTCAACCACTATGAAACGTACTGTAGCACTTCTTGTGAACGTGGCGTCAGTGTGACGCGTATGGCAACTTGGTCTGGATTACGTTCGCACCGTTGCATTCCTGCTTCATGGGGGCAATCTAGGTAAATATTAAGTCAAAACTATATGAGCATTTGGAGAGGTCAAAATAAATAAAGCCTAAGAGTACATATGTGACCGTCTTCAAATAAATGCATGGGCAGTAAAGATCATGAAGACAAAAACATTTCTGTGCCGATTGTAAGTAGGCTCTTTAGGTTTTTATGATGGTAACGCCATGTAGCGTTCAGTATGAAAATCACTGACTGTGATGTGAGCAGTCTGTGGCTGGTTTGCATTGTGGAAATTTTTGCTATTGTAGTGTTGGGCCGTTGGATGTGAACAGCGCGTAACGTTGCGCAGTTGGAGGTGAGCAGCCAGCAGCGGTGGATGTGGGGAGAGAGATGGCAGAATTTTGAGAGCGGACCATCTGGACGTGTGTCCATCAGGAAGAGTAAATTTGTAATACTGTATATCATGAACTGATATATATATATATATATATATATGATGACTTCTGAACATTATTAAGGTAAATACATTGTTTGTTCTCTATAAAAATCTTTCATTTGCTAACTATGCATATGAGCAGTTAGTGCCTTCAGTAGTTTCAATATTTTATTTAGCTGGCAGTATTGGCGCTCGCTGTATTGCAGTAGTTAGAGTAACGAAGATTTTTGTGAGGTAAGTGATTCATTAAAGGTATAGGTTACTGTTAGTCAGGGCCATTCTTTAGTAGGGATTATTGAAAGTCAGATTGCGTTGCACTAAAAATATTGTGTGTCAGTTTCGTGTAGATCAGAATAAGTAAAGAGAGAAATGTCTGAGTACGTTCAGTTCCGCTCAGCTGTTTGAAAATCAAATAACGTAAGAGGTTTATCAGCACAGTAATTCATTAATTTTTCTAAGGGGATGTTTCATTATGTATGATCGTTTCAGAACCGTGTAAATAGGACAAATAAGTAGTAGATCTGAAACTACGTACAGACACCTCGAGAATTGAAAAATCAATTGACAGAATACAAGAATGTTTGGGATAAATATTCAGAACATATTTCTGTCGGTACTTTTTGTAGTACATTTTCATTAGTACGAATCATTGAATTAAATGGAATAAAATCAGTGATTTCAACAATCACCTCGCAATATGTAAAATGAAATACTAAGTAATTATTACCTCTAACATGTCAATAGTTATTAACGCTTTTGTAAAGAGAAAGACAAATGTGTATGACTTAACGCAGTGATGGTGGGTTCCCAGTGTATGGTTTGTGAGATGGTAAACTGACTAAAATTCTAAAGCGCACTGTTGATGTCAGTACAGCTCCAATGTGCTCAAAATGGAAATTCTATATCTCTGATATATGCGAAAGGTGATAAAATTTTATGGCTCAATGCAGAGTTTTCACTAACAACAGCAACAGCACCATATGGGAATTTAGCGTGGTTAAGTCTGTCGTGTACAGCAGTTTTGAACAGTATTTTTTACAACCTTTCTTTTTTTTAAAAAAAAGTAATACCCTGACATGGTGATTAAAACAAAGATGGGTCTACACTCGAGCATTACTACATAAGCAGAAATTTATTCTCTCAAGACGCGAACAAATTTTACAAGTCAGATTCGTTTTAGGAGCAAGTTTTTCACAGCCCTGAGCAGGCTAGATCTGCATTGTCAACATCACCCCGGCTACCATAGGTCTAAATTTCATTCTACAAACACAGAATGTCTCAGCAGGAATTGTGAATATTCAGGAATGTCACACAAACGATCATTGGAACGAAAACAGTCTAATAAATATAGGCCGTAAGATGCATACCTTAACAGCTACGAACAATCCTTCATGCTGGATAATGTGAAGCAAATCTCTTTTGCTTCAGCGTGCTTGCATTCCATATTTTGGGAGGTCGAGTAAACATGGAGAATATTATGAGCTATGATCACTCGTTCATCTTCTCTAATGTGAAAAGTTACTGAAAAAGTGTTCATAGGTGTATGCATTGTAGAGCCTACGTATGCAAGTCATTTTTTTCTAGTTTTGATCCATATTACGTCCTCCAAAAACAGGAAAAACAAAGAAACCCAGCAAATTCGATTGCGGATAATGACAACGCACCTGAAATAGTGTTGGACAGAGCAAGTACGCTGTATCCGGTGACCACATCTCTAGTACGATGGTTTATTTTATAATGGGATGTACATAAATATAGCAATCCCATTTCTATACAAACAGTGGTTCAATGAATTATTTTGTTGGGAAATGGTGTTGACGTTTTATCAGATTCCGTGAAATGAATAATAGCCACCTTGTACAAAACTGTCTCACGGACTACATTTTCATTCTTTTTAATTCCAGTCGACGATCTATGTCGTGACGTCACGTTCACTGAGACGCTTTACTCTGAAGCTCCATACCAGCCATTCTTTGATAACAGGAAGCCGAGTGACAAATTTGCGCTCGTCGTCATGTATGTTTATCGGATGACTGAGCAGTAAAGAGGGAATAAAACAATTAGTGTATAGTGGAAGAGACCGGAATCGGTCAGTGTTGAGGTTGTTTTGGCCGTCAGAGGGTGGGTTGGCGAGAGTGGATCGCGACGAGAGAATACCTCGACAGCAGTGGGTACGCTGGACATGGGAAGAGGCTTGGAGCTCTACATGGAGTGGCGGAAAGCAGGGAGGCGTTGTCAGTGTTACTCCAGACTTCAGTGTTGAGTGGAACACGTTGTAGATTAGTTACATCAGAGGCAATAGGATCAAAATGTCTTCCGTTAAGGACTGGTGGATCCGTAGTTTTCTCTTACCGTGACTAGTATCCAGGAGAACCTATGAGTTACTAAGAGTTTTACTGAGACTCAGCGCAGTTGAAGTAACTATTTGAGATACAAGGCCTGAATTTCTGGGTAGTAGTATCATAAAGTAGCTCAGAATTTAAATTTAATAAAAGAGCTGCAGTTTTACTGACGCGTACTTATTATTAGTTGGTCTTTCCATTCGTTAAGGTGCTTTCAGTTTTTTTGTTGCTTATTTATTCAAGTGTGTTCTGTACTATTTGCCTGTGGCAGGTGCAAATGAAATGAACATATGCTTATTTAATTCCATTAACTGTTGTGCATTTTTTGGGGTAAAAAATCACTGTCATTTGCCGATTTTTTGAATATATGGTGGGTCTTCGGGAAATGAAAAGTGATGACAGCGTGTGTTTGTGACAATTTCTTGATTACCGTTGTCTTACTGCATAAACATTTTATAGTGAGACTGTCGACGCAGTTATATATAGTTACCAGTGTTGGGAAGATGAGCATTAATGTCAGCGGGAAGTGATCAACTTCATTTAAGTAACTAAGTTAAGAGGCAGTATGTCATATTTGGTGACTCTGGCCGACTGCTGGAGTCACCACGAAATATATCGGAAATATTTAAAGATTTGCTGGTTGGATGCAAAAGTGGATGAGTGAAAGGGTGGAATGAAGAAGGAACTGAGAAATGAGAAAACAGCCACCTAGTAAAGATGTAAGTTGACAAAAATTAGTGCAGGCAGAATGGAACACGTGACGAAAGTATTGGCACAGTTGGAGGCAGTTGAGGAGGAGACGGAACAGGGGGAGAAAAGGATTAGGAGAGACAGGGAGCAGAAAAGAAAGAGGAAGAATCTCGGTGAACACAGAAGGAAGCAGTCAGGAAAAGAAAGAGAGAGAAGAAGAGAGGGCTGGGAAAGAATGCAAGAGGAATGAACAGAGGATGAAAGACAGACGTGGCTATACCATATATCCGAGCAAATAAAATTGGAGCAAGAAGCATGTAATAAAAACTGAGGACGTAACTAGGACAATTAGAAGATGAAGGATGGGAATTAAGAAATCTGAGCGAAACAGGGGATGGAGATCCTTAAGATGGGCTAAAGAAGAGCGGTGATCGTCACGATGTATGCCGAATGGGTGTCATAACACTGTGATGTAGTGCACACTGGTTTGTTGTGCAACAGCTCCTTAAGCTGCTTTTGCCGCAACTGACTGTCCATCAGGAGTTTGCAACACTAAAGAGTTAAAGTGTTAATGCGTCAGTAAATGGATTCTTCCGGAAATTATTGGAGGCTGTTACCATCACTTGTGAATTGAAAACCTATTGTGTACCACTGCAGCGACACATCTTTGATTTTAGTGCCTTCTGATACGGCTTCTATAGTCGCAGTTAACTGGTAACAGGACAACGACGGAGCAACAAAACACAGAAACAATATGAAACAATCCCCTGCAAAATGTTCAGGAAACACATCTGAAAATACAAAAACAAATGATAAATTTTACTGCAGGACTTTCTCACAAACAGTTTTCACTGATCACATGTATTTGCATCGCTGTGTCACAACGCCGATTCGCACGCGGCGCAACATTAACTCAGCAAAAGTAATATATGGAAAAAATGAAATGAAGTCCCATGCTTCTTTATAGAGCGAAGGGGAACGATGCGGGAGACCCGCACCGCTTTACTAGGCAAGGTCCTAGTGGAAGTGGTTTGCCATTGCCTTCCTCCGACCGTAATGGGAATGAATGATGATGATGAAGAGGACACAACAACACCCAGTCATCTCGAGGCAGGAAAAATTCCTGACCCCGCCGGGAATCGAACCCGGGACCCCGTGCTCGGGAAGCGAGTACGCTTCCGCGAGACCACGAGCAGCGGACAAAAGTAATATAGCGTTCAGTAAAAAAGACGTAACATATTCGCCACAGCAGAAATAGACTTCATATATATGCTCGCATTCGTACAGCATCGAATGTACAAAATGGGAATCATAACGAACGACGCTAACTACGAGCATAACTACAATGTGGTTTGTAAACTCAGTTTAAAACCACAAGTTACAAGGTGCAATGAATCATGAGTCTAATTTCAAGCCGGCCGCCGTTCTAGGGGACTGAGGACCTCAGATGTTGAGTCCCATAGTGGTCAGAGCCATTCGAACCATTCTGATTCCAATCCATTATACACGCAAACAAGTTCGTAATACCTGATTTCTTAGATAAGTACGTTACCAGAGTCCTTAAATGGCTCATGGTTTTACTATTTTTTAAGAAAGAGGTTTCAGGCGGGGTCGAAATATTTAACATATAAATACAAATACAATGTTTACGGCAGTCACTACATTATAAGGTAAAGCTACTGAGCGGTCACTTAATAAAATAAGTCGGTTCCACCCGATCTGCAGCAGTCTGTCTACATGTTATCGTCGCTTCAGAGTCGTAGCAAAATGCTGCCGGCACCTCCAGTTTCGTCAATAGACGAATCCGCACACGCTGAGGCATTTTTGACGTTCTCTGGTGCTGCTACAAACTGGTTCCATATACAAATCCTCCTCTTGATGTTGCTCATTACTGAATGCCCACTTCTCAATAAGATGTGCAATGAACTTCAAGCCTGGCACAGAACCTCTCTCTTCCACGACGAGCTAGTCTTTGCGTCTCACGCGGCCGACAGCAATCTGAAAGGCTGATTGACCGCTCGGCAACATACGTGTTGTTCACGAAGATTTCTGCACTGAGTTTTACTGGTTGTTTCCATATTCTCATGACACGCAAGTTGTATTTATAAACTGATAAAGCAAGACATTACACTGCTGTATGCTTAATATCGTGTTGGTACAGCTTCGAAATGGAATGCAGCATCGTTTCTACGTGAAAGTCCTAGGTAGAGCTCCACAAGGTTGCGTTCTAGCCTCCTCGCAGGATACGGTGGCCAATGTGTAGTGACCAATTTTCGTCCAAAGCGCTGGACTAGTTCAATCGTTTGCTCAGAAGGGGAGGCAGGCAGTGTCTGCCACCTTTCGGCCGGTCAGCGATGACAGGATCGAGGCGCAAACCCTGAAATCTTTCTCAAACAATTTAACGGAAACCGTATGGTAAAAAAGTTTCATTTTTGCTTTACTTGTACCTTCATATGTCAGGTTCGCAATGATGTGACTATAATTTCGTTAATGTTCATACATATTGTGATATATACATGAAAGTAAGACACTACGCGAAATTCGATAAAGTTTGCAATGAAAAATAGGGGTCGCTCTGATTTTGCGTGTGGATCATATTACATAATATTTAGCTGCGGATGAAATTTAGCGAAAATGTTGAATTTTTTTTAGACTTTAGTAGAGGTCTCTATCTGTCACCAGCCACGATAAAATTGATTTGATGTAAGACACTCATTTGCACCAGCGATAAAGCCACATTAAAATACCCACAAAATTCCTCATATTTCATGACCAGTTTGAGATTGGAAATCAGATTTTGGCAAATGAGAGCATGCAAAGAGGAGAGTATTTTGCCATATGGGTATCATGCAAAACTTCATTATTTAACATGTTATTCCATGAACTACAAACTTTTTCGATGAATGAATGTAGTTTAGGGCCAACGATAGCTGGTGAAACGATAAATCTTATCAATTTTGAAACAACATAATTGAAGGCATCGTACGTATATTTTGTACAGAGGATGTGCCTTTCCATAAGATAGTGACCTTTATTTTTGGTGAGTTCCTCTCTTGATAAACTACTGTTTCAGAACTGTAGCAATTTTGTCTGCACAACGTATTAGTGACGTAACACTGTGTAAACTCCGCTGCGTTCAGGGAAAAGATGCAAATTTTAACATGACAACAGGAGAAATGTGTAGGTTTTACCCAAAATTCGCCACTCATATCGCTTCTCTGTAAGTTAAAAATGGTTAACAAGGCGTGGGAAAATAAATCGCTGAGTTTTCAATGGAATTATTTTTAGATAATAACCGAAGCATAGGTGACAAATCTTCTTGAATGGTCACCATGCAAGTATTGGCGTGGACGGACGCTACTTAATATTTACAGAAAGAACGTGATTGTAGGCTTCAGTTCAGAACGGCACTTCACTCCACCCGCGGGGTCCTGCGCGGTCTCTACTCACAGGGCTCGCTGTTCCGTCAATTACGAGCAGGCGTGGCGGTTTGGGTGCACTTAGATGGTGCCCTGTAGTGCCCCAGATGTGTTGCAGCAGTTTCAGTTCAGGCGAATTTGGTGTCCGAACCATCAACATGACTTCTCTACCATGCTGCGCAAACCACTGGTCGAGGCTGTTATCCCTCCACTGCAGATCAGACGTGCACAACTGCTCGCCAGTTATGCAGCACTCATTCATAGCTCCCCTGCGCATCCGAGTTACCGTCTCCTTTTCCCGCCCGCGGTAGTTCATCTCCCGCATCGGCGGCCCGGATGGGGGCTGACGATTGCTGTTCGCGTGCTGTTCCTACTCTGCGAACTGGAGTCCTTCCCTTTACCACCTCTACTTGCTGTCCGTTTACGCACGCCTCCATGGTGTACGCCTCGGCCGCAGCTTCGTCGGGACCTTTTGCATGGCCCTAAGGACTCCGTTAACCCAGCCGCCCTCCGCTGTCACTTCCTCTCGATTCTTCTCGTGTTCCGGGGCTCTGACGTTGTTTACACCGACGGCTCGATGGCTGATGGTCACGCAGGTTTCGCATATGTTCATGGAGGACATATTGAGCAGCACTCCTCGGCAGTTGGCTGCAGTGTTTTCACTGCAGTCCTGGCGAGTCATTTCTCCTGTGTATAGAGTCATTGTGAAGCCTACAAGTTATCGATCAGTGCTACCCTCACCACCCTCTGGTAGCGTCCATTCGGGAGTCCATCTATGCCCTGGAACAGTTTCGCGGTTCCGTGGTGTTTGTGTGGACCCCAGGTCATGTCGGAATCCCCGGCAACGCACTTGCCTATAGGCTGGCCAAACAGACGACGCGGAAACCGCTTCTGGAGATACCTACTCCATCGCGAGGATCCACTTCAGTGTCGCTGCGGCCCCCAAATTACCCACTTTTAGCGGCTCTGCTGCAGACTTTTAACTTTCCCAGCACCCTGCCTTCGGTGTTGGGTGACAATGCCTCCACAGCAGCTTTAGTTTTACGTTTTATCCGTGAGAGTGGGTTTTATACTTCTTAGCGCATGTCCTTTGTCCCTCTGTGTCCTCCACCCTAGTGCTTTCAGGGTGGAGGTTTTAATGTGTTGCAGGGTGGCTGGCTTTCCCTTTTTACTCTCATGGTTGGCCAGCCACTGTAATCTGCTTTCATGTTTTACTCTCTCCTGTTTCTAGCGTCTGTTTGTTGTTTTCTTTTTCTCTTTTGTTCCTTTTTGCGTTTGTTGCCATTCCTTCGTTTTTGTGGCTTTTCCTTTAATTCCGTTTTGTGTTATATGTTTCCTCCGTTTTATTCTCACACTTGTGGCATTGTTTCATTACGAACAAGGTTCCGATGACTTCGTAGTTTGGTCCCTTCTCCCGCCTTTAAACCAACCAACCATGTAGCCCACAGCTGTCAACATGACTTCAAGTACTGCCTGAGATCTCATTGGCAGCTCTACATGGAGATACCAATAGCACCAGACAGCCGCCGACTGTAGGTCAGGGTGCTTAAAGACAACGCCACTTGCCTGTAGTGTCTCGCTACACATTATGTCGAGAAACAGTACTGCCCGCAGTAAGCGCTTCTCTTATCTAGCCCAGGTGAACGTCCCGCAAGCACAATACTGCTCCTAACGACGCTTAACCGTGGTGCAAAGCGTTTCAAGCTGCTGTTCGCTGTGGTGACAGCGTATCATGGCCCAACGTTCGACCTGGTATGGCAAGAGACGAGATTTACCTGACAGGAGACCTGTTTCAGTTGATCCACTGTTGAATGCGAAGAGCCCGGCGCCACTGCAATCGTAACTGACAATGTCGTCGCAACAATATGAGAACATTTCGGAGTCATCCGCTGCAGAGCCCCATATTCAAGAGTGTGCGCTGATCGATATCTTCTCAGACACCTGTGCCGGCACTAGCATTGTAAGCTGTCGTAGTATGTAACACAGATCGCCACCTTTTTGCTTTATACGACAGGTAAGTCTTGACTATCCAGGTCTTGAGATGCCCGTGACCGTCTAAGCCTTGTAGCCTACTCATGGTTTCATCTTCTTTCAACCATTTTCCACAGATGCTTGCGACTGTTGAACGCCGTCTCCGAGATCCTTATTCTGAGGCGCCAGGCTGTAAAAATTCACTCTATGGCGAAGACGCTTTTGTCAGTGGATTTTACCAACCTGTGCTCCGTACCGTAGCTAGAATGATTCGCCATTCAACTGTTCTCCGCTTATACACATTCCTTGCCGCGTCATTCCATCACGAGGCTGCAGTGGTCATAACGTATTGCTTCAGCAGCTATTGTCCCGCAACTGCGTAACCTTCTCAAAGAATCAGTGATAAAGGTCGAAATCTTCGTTCTTCTCACTACTCTTAAACAACATCAAATTGACTCACCGATGGTCAAGTACGTTCAAAAAATTTAAATATCTTGTACCTACAAAATCCAAAGGAATATGTGTTCTACCTTGAACGTTGATAACAACCAGAAGCTAGTCAACTGACATTGCTAAGTTACTTCCTACTCTCACATAAAATTTCCAAATTGAGCGCAAAATACGCAGCCCTACTCCCGCGTTACCGAGCAATTATATCTCGTCAGCATTGGCACCCTTGCAATTTGCTACGCCTGAACACGATGGCAGAAATCTGCATGCTGAGCAGTTGTCGATGTACTAGTCGTCACTCGCCAAGGAAATGAATCCCAACAGAAGCCTGTTCTTCATTTATACTACCGCAAAGTCAAAGGAGGTTGAAGGACCGATTATTCGACTACATAAGACGAAATAGATAACAGACCGCTCATGTTATGCGCCATTAGTCATTTCCGTGTTTTCACGTACCAGTCACACCGCAATTACTCCTTAGGTGGCTCGAACTACTACCCCTGAAACATTCCCGCCTAGATCCGGGAATACTATAGCCGTTAAAATCACTCCTTACTAGTACGTTTGTTTACCGACTATTTGCATTACCTACACAATGCCCATGTCTCTCTCTAATATTCTCCACCTGTCGTAGCATTTCATTACTTACAGCGAACGCACAGGCTTCGCCATTAACAACACTTGTCACCAATAGCTCGGCGGAGCGAAACAATGAGAAAAACAAATCATCCTAATACATACAGGTACGGTAACTAGCGATTTCTCAGGTATTACGTAAGTACAAGTATTGTGATGTCAGTGTTGGAACGATGTTAATGTTGAAGGCTGTGTTTATGATGCAGCTTCGCTGTTGACACATTGCTATCGGTTTATGGAGTATGTTACTTTTCATCGCTGTGAAGCGACGAGAGCTCCTGAAGTATGCAAATGCAGCTAAAGTTTAGCACTGAGCCTCGATATTGATAGCTGTCAGAAGCTACCCCACTACAAATACTGTTAATCTTCTGTCAAATGTCTACTAATTTCAGCACTGTTGTGGCGTCCTCTCCCGATGAGACGTGAATTACGTGGCTGCAGTAAGGATGTCTGTGTAACGGTAATCGGTGGTTTGCGATATGTGTCAGTGTAAATTTAGTGTTTATTTAGCCTGCATTTTGTACCCAGTTCCCCGTGTTTACTTGATCATCCGTTTTGTGATGCGTGAGATATTGTTACGATATACGAGATTGTTTCCAAAAATTTATTGTCATGTACCACATGAAATGGGGCAGAGGCAGATACGCATTGTAATATAAGACGTCGCACTAGTGCCATTAAAAGATCTATTTTACTGTAAATTAATGCATGTTGTCTTTCTCTGTTCCATGAAAACCACATCAATATCTGGAGGAATATACCAGGGCTTCAGAAGGAACGTGAAGAGACGAGACCGAAAGGACCGAGAACTCCCGTTGCTGAAAAAAAAAGAAAGAAAAGGTCAGGAATTCACTTTCTCAATTGCTAGTTCCCTGCATGAAGAATTGCTAAATGTACTTGTTGTATATGCAGGAATTTTCCAGTTCATGACATATACATGTTTGAGGCAGTAATGAGCATGGCTGTAGTTTTCGCATAGTTTGTGAGTAGTAAGTCATCTTAGATTGTAGGATGTGAGATCCACCCATTACGCAAAACACCGTTTTTTCAATTACCAAAATATATTTCGTCACCACTGAGCCGTAATCAATGAGTTTCCGTTTTATTTAATCTCTACTGTGAACATTTTTACTAAATGATTACAAAATTATTGGATATTTAGTTAAAACAATAGTACGTTTCGTTTTGTTAATACCTTTACACTTGGTGTGCATGATTGTTCAGGACGATTTGTGTGTTATTTATTAGAGGTAGCTTGTCATCTGCAACCAAACGATGTTGATGAGAGTGTAGCCTATCAACGAAAAGTAATTTAGTTTGTCGCGATATTTCGCGCCTACATTCTTTTTTATTTACGTTTTAGTGTAGCAAGCCCTTTTATTCTCAGCATCATGGTTAGATGTCGTGATGCACATGTAAATATAACAAGTATATTCACAAAGAAGGTCGTAAAAGTAATTTGCACGTCACCAAAACACAGTGTAATTGTCGTTGTTGTGTGTCCCAGCCCAGTCAGTGTTCATTTGTTCACCAGAGAGTTCAGCGCCAAATTTGAATTTTCTTTACATTTTATCTTTGCGTGTGTGTGTTTTCTGTACGCTTCTTAGCTGATTGTGTTGTCTTTTTACATGGTGTTCCCTTTGTGAGTAATGGTGAGTTTTTGCAGAATGTAGTGTATCCATTTTTCGTGTGTATGTGTGTGTGTGTGTGTGTGTGTGTGTGTGTGTGTGTGTGTGTGTGAGTGTGTGTGTATTTGTTGTTTTTGTTGTAAAGTTCCTCTAAAGTGTTAAATTGTGTGCCCCTGCATAGAGTAGTGTATTCATTTATGACCTTTTTTCCTTCTCCTTTTGCCTTGTGGAAGGTTTCCTCAATAGTCAGTTTGCTGTATAGGCTGTGGCTAGGTTTTAGTGTTCTTAAGTCTATTTCAATTGCAGTTGGGTGGTGATTGTGGGCTATTAGGCGGTCAGCACATGTGCAATGGGAGCTGTTGCTTTTTAAAGCTCTGAGATGTTCTGAATATCTGGATTTCAAGTTTCTGCATATTAGTCCTATGTACACCGACCCGACTGGGAAGTGTTGCATGTGAGTTCATATATTCCTGATCTATTAAATTTGTCTGTGGTAGCTTCTTGTGTTCTCCTGTTTTTCTGTGTTTTGTCCTCTGTCTTGTATTCTAATTGGAGTCCCTGTTTCTTTAATATGTTGCCTATTCTGTGAAGAATCTTGTTATTGTAGGTGAGTATGTGCCATTTCGTTTTATGTGTTTTGCTGCTCTGTTGTGTCTTGTGTGTGGTCATTGTTTGTATTTTGTGTTGTTCTGTGTTGGGTGAGGATTTGTGTGTGTGCATTATGTCCATTTTTGTACTGGTTACATATTTTTTTATTTAACTTTTCTACCATATGAGAATCATAAACATTTTGTACTGCTATTTGTTTTATTGTTAGTTCTTGTGTGTAATTCTGTTTGTTCATGGGTGATCTGTTTAATCTATGGAGCATGAATCTGAGGTTTTCTTGCTTATGTGTCAATGAGTGGTTCGATAGTTTGTGAATGGTGGTGCTTGTGGTTGTCGGTTTTCTGAATATTGTGAAGTTGTTTGTGTTGTTTGTTTAATGTATGGTGAAATCGAGAAAATGTTGTGTGTTTTTACTTTCTGTTTCTTATGTGAAGTTAATTGTTGGGTGTAAGTTGTTTATTTCATTGTGTAGCTGTTCTATGTGTGTATGTGGTTCATCTGTGGGGCATATCTTGTCATCGACATAACGGTGCCACTATGTAACCTTGCAGTTTTTTCGTTTTATTATGTGTGTGAAGATCATGTTGTTCATAAATATATTAGCTAGGAGGTTACTAATTGGTGATACAATTGGCAATCCTTTATGTTGAGAATAAAGTTATTTGTTGAACACAAAATAATTTTGTGATGTTATGGTCTTGAGTATGGTTGATATTTTATTGCTGTGTGTGTCTGGTGGGTTTCCTTGTTTTAATCTTTGTGTGGTGATGTTGATTGTTTCATTTATTGGAATACAAGTGTACATTGATCTGGTGTCAAATGATATAAGGGTTGCTGTGTCTGGTATGTACATGTTCTTGATTCTGTCGATTAATTCCTTTGAGCTTACCAGGTTCCCGTTGTTATCAAAAGTGTACAATTGTTTTAGAAGCGTGTTAGGTGGTAGGATGGAGCATTTCGGAAGTTAATGACAGGTCTTAATGGGACATTACCCTTCTGAACCTTTGTTAGGGAATTTAGGATGGATGCTTTTGGATTTTTCTGGGTCATCCTCTTTACCTGGCATTTTTAGAATGTATTTTTGATGTGTTTCAGAGTCTGTTGAATGTTTGTCGTTTACCTTGCTGTTGGGTCACTGGTCAGTTTTGTGATGTTGTTGTCTTTGAGAAAATCTGGTGTTTTCTCCATGTATTTATTTTCATCCATAATTACCGTTACATTCCCTTTGTCTGCTCTTGTTACTATGGCATTGTTCTGTTTTAATTTTTGTTTTAGCTTGTTGTCTGTGATTTCCTGTGATGTTCTATGATTTGAAATAATTGTGTATTTGTGTGTTCTGATTATCTGTGTTATTTCTGCAACTACCAATTCTCTTGTCAAGTTTGCATTAAAATTTGGTGTGTCCACTCTTTCTTGTTTCTTTATAATGTGTCCTGATTCCGTTATGAGGTTTTCCATTGTTTTGTGTGATATGTTTTAGTTAATGTTGTGTTTTGGTCCTTTTTCTAGTAGGTTCTTTTCTTGTTTGGTAAGACTTATGTTAGTTATATTAATGAGTCTGTAATGAAATTTATATTGTTGGTTGTGATTGTTTTTAGTGAGCGTGTTTGTGCTCTAAATTATTCTGTTGAGTTTTCTGTTTTGTTTCTCCTGTTTTTCTTGCACTACTTTCTATATGTATGCTTATCTGTCCCTATTATTTCCTCAAAGTGGGCTGGTATTGTGAATTTGTTGGCCATTTCTAAGTGTGTTTGGTAAATTCAGTGTTGAGTGATTGCTTTTTAGCATATAATTCATTAATTTCTGGCTTTAGCTACAATATCTCTACTTTCTTTTTCACTTTCTTTGGTGCAGATGACATGCTATTCACAGAGTTTTTGGTATAGTCTGGAATTATATTATTAGCTAGGCAATTTTTATTAAGTTGTATATTGAGGGCTGTCTTCTGAAACTTCATTAAGGGGTTCGTGTATTTGTTGTAGAGCTTGCTGGGGAATGCCTGGCTGGGTGACGAGATATTCATCATTCGGATTCTAGGTAATTAATAAAATAAGTTATGTTACGAGTCACTGACGATACCTGGCGTACAAAACTTGATGAATTCACAGTAACATTAGCTGTGAAGATTTACGGCAGGGGATCGTAAGCTTTTTCAGATGTTTAAGTACAGTACTTGCATTTGCCACTCGCCCACACGCAGAATTGTTGTCGATGGCAACATGCTTCCAAATACAGCGCATCTGTTGAGTAAATAAACTGAACCATTTCACCTCAGCTGCGTCAACAAGTGTTTGATGCCCGTGGTCAGCCGAGCACGTCTCTTTAGTTCAAACACATCCGTCCGGCTTCTTCTCTTGCTTACGGCGAATTACCAGCTTCCCTTGAGGTACGTGCTGCCCCTATATGCCTACTCTGTCTGTCGGGTATTAATTATGAGAAAGTCATGTACTAATAGGCACTTAAGCTTTTAGAAAATATAAATTCTTTTTTCTGAAAGTTGCAGTGGAACATTCTTCCACTAAACACTACTGTACTATGTTACCTAATAGAATTACACGATTACATATCCGTTGAATTTTAATATTTTTCCACTCGCTATGTTTTGGTGGTTTAAATTTTTGGAGGGCTGTGTCAAACATGAAAGTCATTTTTCCTGCAAAAAAGTTTTAATTGGATCGGAAGTGGTTATAAACTTCAACTTTTCCGTCACCTCACCTTGTTTTCCAATCTTTCTTGAATAACCCTTCACAATGTTTTAATTAGTCAAAACAATGGAGCGTACTGTGCTACAGTAATAACCAAAGTATTCAGTTGCTAATTTTTAGCAATCGTTTCGAGAAAGACAATTATCCATGATGACAGTGGACGGACACTTCATGTACTTCTTGCTTAAACAGTTTCGACTATGCAGAAACAACGGTTGTTGTACTGTCAGTGTCAAGTTCATTAGAGATGGGTCACAAACCCAGACTGCAGGGAGGATGAGAATGGAAATCGGTCATGTCGTTATCAGTGCAACCAAAGCAAAGTGTATCTCGAGGGATTTATGGGAGCCAGAGACAAACCTAGAACAGGAGAGAGCCGGGTCGGGATTTGGATTGCTGAGGTGCTGAACAGGAATCCACTGAGCTGGATTCTGCGCCACTGCGCTCAGTCAGTAGTTTCAGTAACCTGTTCGGTAAAGTTCAGTGTGTCAATTCTGCAGACAAAAATACTCACTGTGTTCTACAGCTACATAGCTGTTTTGTACATTACGAAATGGGCATCGACTGTGCTCTGTATAAACATTAACAAGTGAACTAACACATACACTAGACTCTCATATTTATTTGTCTGAAACCTATCGATCTAGAATTAAATCACGAATTGTTTCAGCCTACCCCTTCCCAACGGTTCTGGCCAAGGCTTTGTGCAAGGTATGCCTTGCTTGTAAGGTAAGTGACAAAAACGTAAACTCTTGTCAAGCCGCTTGTGTCCCGCTAACAGTCAACCTGATACTTGGCTGACAAGACCATGATTCGGCAATGGGTGAGAACTACAGCCCGCTTTACCTGTGAAGTAGATAATGAAAGGTATGAGATGAGTATGGGTGTGAATTCTGAAGAATACATTCACGAGCAGGAGAAGAAGTCTTCAACGTTCAGTTTAGGATCACACCTTGAGTGTTTAATACATAATTTTCTGTACAATAAATGTGTCGGATACAAAATAACCCTAAACAGTGTGAATAATCCAAGTATTTGGAATAGCTCGCAGCCGGCCGGAGTGGCCGAGCGGTTCCAGGCGCTCCAGTATGGAAACGCGAGACCGCTACGGTCGCAGGTTCGAATCCTGCCTCGGGCATGGATGTGTGTGATGTCCTTAGGTTAGTTAGGTTTAAGTAGTTCTAAGTTCTAGGGGACTGATGACCTCAGAAGTTAAGTCCCATAGTGCTCAGAGCCATTTAACCATCTGAATAGCTCACAGGCTTAGCAGAGAAAAGTTACAGAAACATTTTTTATCTAAATCTAAAGTAAAATGTAGCTCTCATTTAAATTTGAAACAAGAGAATTCAACGGCTTGATATACGTCGAAATATTCCATTCCATCGTGCTGAGATCGAATGAATTCCTTGGAGAAAGGAACCCAACGATTCTTCCTTCTCTGTGGGGGACATCTTCAAAGGGGCTGTATCTTCTGCGAAAGTCACATTCACTCCATTTATCTCTACTGACTGGAGTTAAATACAATGTTTTTCTTCGCAGAGCCACGACGTCACTTTTATTCAAAACTGGAGCGTAACTAGCCGTTGGTGGTTGCTGCCGTGCGCTATTGCTGTCATCCAACGATGAAACAGTGATACACAATGTTATCAGCACCGGCATCGAGTTACTACTCAGTTTTGTAAACCTCCTTCTTCCGATTAGAACTGTTGGTGGCTCTCTCTACAGCTTGCTCCAGTATTCTCTCGTGGCAAGAAGGACGTGAGTTTACGAAATCGAGTCTCATAATTTCCTGACTACAAGGCGTGTTCTGCGACAGCTGAACTGACTGCTTCTCCACTTCCACAGTAGCTCTTACGTTCTACTCCTCGTTTTTGCACCGACTTTTCTGCTATAAGTTTTCTGCTGTGTCAACCGACATTTTTTTACAGCTGCATGTATCCTATATTTTTCTACATAATCTGAGCCGTTTGCGAGCATCCTTGGCCGGGACTAGGTGTTTCTGTAACTTTCTTGTATATTTGTAGACGACGGCGATATTCCGTTTCCTTGATATTTTTCCTAGCTGATGTGTAATGCTTTCAGTGGATAGCGGGAAAAAATTTGGATACCGAAGATGGCTGTGAAATCACTATGACTTCTTCGCGCTGGTGTTGAAGCTGCTACCATGACACTGTACAAATATCCTTTCTGCAGCAACACCTTTGTCAGATGTTCCGAAAGCTCTACATGTATATCTCTGTAGAGGGAGTGGACATAAACTATGGAAACCCCATAAAAACAACGTATTTCCCCGCCCAGTATGGTATAGAAATTGCGTTGGCATTCAAAACTGTTTGCAGTCATAAATTCAGGTTGTGTGTGGTTCAAAATGGCTCTGAGCACTATGGGACTTAACTGCTGAGGTCATCAGTCCCCTATAACTTAGAACTACTTAAACCTAACTAACATAAGGACATCACACACCTTCATGCTCGAGGCAGGATTCGAACCTGAGACTGTAGCGGTTGCGTGGTTCCAGACTGTAGCGTCTAGAACCGCTCGGCCACTCCGGCCGGCTCCTGTGTGGTTTTCAAGAGGATCTTATACCATTCTTCCTGAAAAACTGCGCAGTTCATGTAACGACGATGGAGATGGACAGCGATCAGCCACTCTTCTCTTCAAAGGAGACCAGGAAGACTCAATAATACAGATATCTAGTGACTGAGGTGACCGAGGGAGATGCGACAATTCGCCCACTTGGTCACAAAGACAATCCTGGGTGATGAAAGCTCTTTAAACAGGCGCCATGTTGTCTTAGGACACAGCATCACCTTTGAGGAACAGGCATTGTACCATGGGATGGACCTCATAAACTGACATGGTAAAATAATTCATGGTAGTGATGCTACGTAACAAATCAACCAGGAGGCCAATGAGATACTGCAGTGTTTCGCCCAAAGAACGTCATATTCCCTCCAGGGATTACCATTTTAGTTCACGAGGTATCTCCGTATAACTTGAGTGTTTTCTGTGCCACCGGCGACAAACCTAGTAATACTTCTCTGAATTGCTTCGGTTTCTTCGCCTAACCCAAACTGGTCGAAGTCCCATACATTGGAACACTAAGCAAGAAGGGGTCGTACAGTTTCTCTATACGCAGTCTTCCTTTATAGTCGAGCTACACTTTTCTAAAACGGCGATATTGGCCCGGGTTCTACAGCGTCCTCTGTAAACAATCACAGTTTGCTACTCACCCTGTCAGTCATATCACTCATGTATACGCATGACAAGTGCGGTCCTATCACACTTCTCTAGGGCGCACCTAACAATTAGCTATGAAGAACAACCGCCGTCCAGGACAACGTACTGGGGTTTGTCACTCAAATTGTCTTTGAGCCACTCACATATCTCGGAACCTGTTTTGTAGGCTCGGTTCTTCGTTAATGGTCTGCGTTGGGGAAAACCGTCAAACGGTCCCCAGGAATCTAGGAACATGGAATCGGGTGGTAGTTGCCACTCTCCCATGAGGTTTAAGGGACTCCCCATTGTCTCCCCATCCCACTGTTGCCGAAACTATTCGTTCCATTTAAAGTAACGCAGTTGTGCTATCTCAGCAGGAAAAACTCGATTCTCCTGGTACAACATCCCTTTGAGAGAAATCATAGAAAACAGCGACATTACATCGTAGCTGACCACAACGTTCTCCGACTGGATCACGGCAAACTTAACTTTTCTGATAAATTTTGTGTAAGAGTCCGATCATCAATAATGCGATCATAATGGCGTTGTCAAGAAATTGGTAATCGAGCAGGTGAACAAACCAGTAGCACTTTATATAGATGTTAACGGAACATTTTATTTCGTGTATTTATATGTGTGGTATTCTGGAATGGTTTCTCACAACAGAAGACAGCGGTGATCTGTGTCTTTAAAAATGTTTCACAGTTTCCAGGTAGCAATGGTATTCTGTTTTGAGGATACGATTTTTGTTTCTAAGGGAACAGGAACCAGCTGAGATAATTCGTTATACGTGAGAAGTAATCACCTATTCATTATTGCGCGATCTCATCACACTGTAATTAATTATAGGTAGAAATTGAGTCGTCCGTTGATTAATTATAGGTTTTATAGGTGGAGACGACGTGAGGGATCCAGAATAGCACTTTGAAGTCATCCGTTCCGCACAAAACAAGAATTCTTTTCGGTCGTCGCATATGCTGGGAAATTAATTCCACCTATTGTAATAATTTTGTGTAGCGTATGTAAATGAAAAAAGCGAATCCCATGTCTCTCTCTCAGGTAAATTAATTAATCGATTATGCAGGCACCTTTTAGAATTAATAATGAACTGCTTCAGGGGTGGTAAGAATTCCATAGCGACTACATTTACTTGTACGCGTGCTTCCAGCCTCGTACTATGATTTCCCTTTCACGTTTATAGTGTTTTGTGTTCTATGAGCATTAGGCTGTGGTGCGGAGTCATAATTAACCAAAAAACTCAAATACGACTCGTGAAATGTTGCGTTGTATGATCAGATCCAGGATGTATTGCTCGTTGTCTCTCCGATAGCCGGCCGAAGTGTCCGTGCGGTGAAAGGCGCTGCAGTCTGTAACCGCGAGACCGCTACGGTCGCAGGTTCGAATCCTGCCTCGGGCATGGATGTTTGTGATGTCCTTAGGTTAGTTAGGTTTAACTAGTTGTAAGTTCTAGGGGACTAATGACCTCAGCAGTTGCGTCCCATAGTACTCAGAGCCATTTGAACCATTTTTTCTCTCCGATAGTGAAGAGTTCCATTTGTTATTAAATTAGATAAATTATTCATTCATTCATTCATTTCGTATAGGCCACCTTCGAACCACGTTATTTCAACTGTCTTGCTTTACGTTTTCTGATGTTTGCCCAGTGCTCCCGCATTCGTTCTCGGTGTTGTTCCTTCCTCTCCTGGGAGCAAGACTTTCCTGTTTTTAGTTTTCGCTTTTCTTGGAAACCCTGCCACGCCATACGTTTCTCCTTGAGTGAGACACGCTCCAAGATGTCATCGTGAGTGATCCCCAAATCTTTAAGATCTTTCTCCACCTCTGTGAACCAGGCCCATTTCTTCTCCTGAAGGTAGGTAATCGTATGACTAGTAAGTCTTCCAGCTCTTATTCGGGTCATACATCCATAAAACGTAATCCTTCTTTTCCAAATGGTATCGGTTATCTTCTCTATGTGGGAATATAGTTGATGATCACGACGTCTTCTATATTCCCCATTCTCTTTGATGGGACCTAGGATCTTTGTCAAAATCTTCCTTTCTTTAGCCTCCAGTTTTACGACTAGGCCTTCTTTTGTTCATTACTGGGCATTCAGAAGCCTACAGGACCTCCGGTCGGATAACACTGCAGTAATTCCTTAACTTTGCATTGAACGATGCTGATCTTTTGTTGTAGATGTTTTTGGTGAAATGGAATGGCATTTCCATTTTGTTAATGTGTGATATGAAGGCTTCTTTCTCTGATAAGGTGGCTGTTATCCATTCTCCGAGATATTTAAAATCTTAAACTCGCTTTATTTTGCCTAGACCTACTACAAGCTCTCTTGGTGGTGAATTTATGTTCGTTATAAACTCGGTTTTCGCAAATGAAATTTGGCGGCCAGTCTTCTGTGCTTGTACGTTAAGCTCATTAATCTGTCTCTCAGCTATTTCCGTGGAACCAGGAAAAAATTGCAAAATCATCTGCAAAAGCGAGACAATCGATTTCAAAATTTTGTTTCTTATAACCCAGATTGACACCATGTTTAATTCCTTGGGTTTCCAGTTCTTTGCGACTCTCATGAATCACCTTCTCGTTGGCACAGATGAATAGCAGAGGTGAGAGCTCCTCTTCTTGTGTCACTCCAGTCTTTATTTCAAAAGATTCTGATTTTTCTCCTCTAAATTCACTTTTGGGATTGTGTTAGTGTTTGCTGGATTATTGCATTGGTCTTCTTGTCTAGGTCAAGTTCTTCTAGAATTCTGATCAGGGTTTTACGATCAATCGAGTCGTATGCCTTTTTAAAATCCACAAAGGTCACAACAAAATTTTTAATCCTGAGCTTCAGGTACGAAAGGACGCATTTGAGGTTCATTATCTGTTCGACGCATGGTCGCCCCATTCCTGAAACCTCCTTGATACGTTCCCAGCTGTGGGTCTAGCTGTTCTTCTCTCCAAGTTTGCAGAGCTTTACATCTGTTCTGTCGCATTTCTTATGAAGAGGATGCACTAGAGCAGAATTCCAGCCATGTGGGAGTCTTTCAGTTTCCCAAATCTGGCTAATAATTTCTGTTCTAGTGCCTTATCCCCTACGTACTTCCAAAGTTCAGAAATTAGTGAATCTTCCCCTGGTGCTTTGTTGTTTTTAAGCGAGTGAATTATTAGCTTTATTTCCTCTTTCGTGGGTGGTGATGAATTTTGGTGTACCGGGTGATCAAGAAGTCAGTAAAAATTTCAAAACTTAATAAACCACGAAATAATGTAGATAGCGAGGTAAAAATTGACACACATGCTTGGAATGATATGGGGTTTTATTAGGACAAAGAAAACAAAGTTCACAAAATGTCCGACAGATGGTGCTGGACCGCAAAACGTCAGTGACTGCTATCCGTACTAAATCCATCGGCATCATGAACTGTTACCTGGCGATTTACTGAAGCGGAGGGCATCTGCTGTGAGGGTGTTTCAAAAGATGGCGGAAGATGACGATTGGTTGAGTAACGTTTACCGACGAAACTCATTTCACGCTCCGAGGGTCTGTCAACGCCCACAACTGCAGAATTTGAGGTACCGAAAATCCTAGAACTGTCGTGGAAACTCCATTGCACGACGACAAAGTCACGGTATGGGTTGGATTTACCACATCTCCCGTTATCGGGCCTTTTTTCTTCGAGGAAATGTGTGATTCTGGTTTTGTAACTGCTACCATGACGGGTGAGAGGTACCCCGATATGTTACAGAATCGCATCATCCCCAGCCTGGCTGATAAACACCTGCTGGAACGTACGATGTTTATGCCGGATGGCGCTCCACCCCATATTGCTAGACGCGTGAAAGATCTCTTGCGCGCGTCGTTTGGTGATGATCGTGTGCTCAGCCGCCACATTCGTCATGCTTTGCCTCACGGGTCCCCAGACATCAGTCCGTGCGATTATTGGCTTTGGGGTTACCTGAAGTCGCAAGTGTATCGTGATCGACCGACATCTCCAGGGATGCTGAAAGACAACATCCGACGCCAATGCCTCACCACAACTCCGGACATGCTTTACAGTGCTGTTCACAACATTATTCCTCGACTATAGCTATTGTTGAGGAATGATGGTGGACATATTGATCATTTCCTGTAAAGAATATCATCTTTGCTTTGTCTTACTTTGTTATGCTAATTATTGCTACTCTGATCAGATGAAGCGGTATCTGTCGAACATTTTCGAACTTTTGAATTTTTTTGGTTCTAATAAAACCCTATGTCATTCCAAGCATGTGCGTCAATTTGTACCTCTCTATCTACATTATTCCGTGATTTATTCGGTATTCAAATTTATACTGGCTTTTTCATCACCCGGTACTTCTACATATGCGCCTGGTCTCGTGAATGAAAGTAGAGGCAGTACTTATAAAGTATTTTTTCTTAGTCTTGATTGCTGTTGTTTCTGTAAAGGACTGAAGACAGGAGCGGCGGATCGTTGGCGATATCGTCATCAGCTATATCGGCAGCAGTCGGTCGTTCGCTTTGACCGCGCAGAACACGTGGGGATTAGCTACCAGTAATTCGAACATGTGTGTTGTGAAGGTCCGCTATGGAAAATGATCTACTATGTTTAGCAACAGTCGCAGTTAACCTCCGTGTGATCACTAATACTTGGAACAAGTAAATTAAGATAAACGCGAACTGTAATTCATCAAAGGTGTATTGAAATACTTTTCTTGGAAGTGTAGGCAATGGTACACAATATATTACATTTTAAATTTATTATATTTTACACCTCTGGACGTAACATAAACAAAGTCTGATTCATTCAGGGATTTCTAAGCGGCGGTCCGCCGCTTGATTCCAGTCTCCACCACACTCTAAAAACCATGTACAATGTATAGGTGAAGGAAGGGTGCTTCATCTTTACCTTCGTACAACTGTTCCCTCTCTCCTTGTTGGAGTTAGCTCCTAGCTACAACGGAGGTTATTAAAACTAAAGTGATTATTCATAACGAGATGTGTTATTTGAAGTAAACGTCATATATACAGCAGCTGTAAGACTTAATCACATAGATATGAAATATTGGCTTTGACAACGCTCGATCTGTAACTCCACGTTCCTCGGTTCAGCCAACAAGCAAAGTGGGAGGCTTGCCCAGTTGGCCTAGCCCCGTCTGACTGTGTGTCGATCGAAGGAGTCCCTGATTTCAAAACTAAGCCTTACGAAAACTGAGATCGATAGACGAGAGCAACAAACGGTATGTATATTCTGAATACTGTAAGAATTTTATACAGAAGTTATACAGGAGTTTCGGAGTAGTCTGAAAAGCTGCTAATAGATAGCCATGTAATTGCAGTATGTAGAAACCATAAGAACTGCACTGCGTCTCAGAACAGTCATTTCCGCCGACGAAACGTGAAAGGAAGTTATCCTCCACAGGGCAGAGATTTAAACTGTGTATTTCAGTGAACAACATGTTTTCTGGTACTGGAAAGCCACAGGTTAGAGAACGGTTGCACAGCAACAAGGCGCTGTTTTGCAACAGAGTTCAATTTTCTAAAAGGATCCGAAGCGAGAGCCATTCACAAGCTCTTCGCCAAATTCCAACGGACAGGCGGTGCAGCTTATGATGATGTAATGCGGAATGTTGGCCATAAGCAAACTGTAATTAATTGTGTAAACGTCGCAACGGTTTCTGGAATTATGCAGCAATATTCAACGAAATGCATCCAAAGAACTGCATCAGGGACTGGTTTGAAGCGTTCCAGCTATCAGAAAATACTGAGACAAATCCTATATACGCTTCGTTTCAAAAATCAAAACCACCAGGCTGTACCTGTACGAGCTGTGCATCAGTGGACAGACTTTGAGCACCGTTTTGTCACTGTGGTTGATAATGCAGGGAGTGATGTCGGCTGCGTCCGGTTCAGATATAGAGCACATTTCGACGTGAATGAAGTCGTGAAAAAAGAGAACTGGTGATTCTGGCGTTCCTAAAGGATCGATTTGTGTGAAGCGAAACCACTGTGTTCTCCCAGAGTTACTGTTTGCGCTGCTGTTTGCAGTTGACGCATTATTGGCTAGTATGACGCTAATTTTGGAACGATTTGTCGCTCACAGTTATCTTTGGACGGCCTACCGCGCACCGAATGGTTCAGGCAAGATGGGACCAGACCACATCGCACCGAATGGGTGTTTCGGTTTCTGGATGAATACATCCAATATAGTCATTGTGTTTGATTATTGAGAATTTACTGGCGCTGGCATGGATTGGACTCCATACTCGTCCGATCTGACTCCTTGTGACTACATTTTTTTACAGGGCACATTGAAAGACGCTGTCTACCGAAACCATTCCACGAGCTTGAATCAGCGATATGTGTGGCATCTGAATCCATTTTCGTTGAACCACTACAGGATGTGGTGATAGGTTTCAATGTTTTCGCGCCACTTCCGTACTGCGAGTGGTGGAAATTTCGAAAATATTGTGATGCGATCGTAGAGACTGCTTGCAGATGACGAGTTTAATTATGCACGCCGATACTGCGCGAGCTGCACAGTGCACACCACCATCTGTCAGCAGCATTTCGAACTATTCTGAAATTTCTGTACAACGTCTTAGAGCTTTCACAATAAACATACCTTTTGTTGCTCTCGTCTTTCGCTCTTAGTTTTCGAGATATTTAATTCTGAAATCAGTGACTCTTTCACTGGACACACTGTTATAGGAAGTATATACCTATACTAGCTGCCCCCTGCGGTGTTACCCGCCATTAAACAGTCGATTCTAAGGAAACGTTAGCGCCGAAACTTAGTACCCACGCGTACGTGGCCTAGCAAACGGTGGCAGAACACCGGGCCGTCAAAACTAACTCCCTTACCGAAACAATCCAGTAGCAAAGTACAAAATGTGCCAGGTAAGGAAGTATATCACTGCACGACTGTTTGCGACATGGCTAGCACGGAAAATATCATATGTATCGTTGTATGTATGGAGAGCCAGAAATCTACTGCAATACGTCTCTGTAAAGAATGTTCCGAGACATCTTGTTTTTGTGTATATGGCGAGATACACGTGAGCAGCCAACAAAGAGCTGTCCGGGCGAAGAACACGAAGTGCCCAGATGAATACGTGCCACTATTAATGTTTGTCCTTGACTCTTATTTATAGTGATGAGAAGGACTATTTCTGTGGGAACTGCAAGCGTTTAATTGGAATGGCAAGTTTGTTGGAATGACCGAAATTCGTAGTATTAATACTGCCCCTCTCTTGGTTCGCCCGGTGATGACTGAGGGCTGCACAATATGGCTTGTCAGGTCCGTAATGCGTAACCTGGTTCCACTGGGCAGTTGTGGTGCACCCAGACCAGGCATCAATAAGACACACGCCTCGCCTACCCCCCCCCCCCCCCCCCCACAATCACTCCCATCAGCACCAACTTCTGGAAATGCGCCCCCGACAGTTCTGTTGAGTTTAGAAACTCTACAGAGTATGTGAAGCTGCGCCATCTCTTGACATCGCTGTATCGATTGACATGTAGGTGGTCACCTCACCAGGTACTTCAATAACACTTTTTTATTGTTTCCCACGAATTAATTCTTAGGCACAAAGATAACTCTTTCATAACCACTTCTCGTTCCTCAAGTTTTCATGTAAGTTCGGAGAAAACTCATTAATTAGGTTATCTCTGGAGCTTAGAACTTTGCGGAAGTGGCTTAAAAATTTTATTAGGCCTTTCGTATTCATTGCGGATCTCGAGGAGGTATTGAGTAAAGCTCCCAGACTCTACAACAGTACATTTGGGCACTCATATTAGTTGTCAGCTGTAGACTTTCCACGTGTGCCCACAGTCACGGCTATCCCAGAGGATGCAACAGCTAGCGCGACATATCTGTCCAAAAATGGTTAAGATGGCTCTGAGCACAATGGGACTTAACTTCTGAGGTCATCAGTCCCCTACAACATAGAACTACTTAAACCTAACTAACCTACGGACAGCACACACATCCATGCCCGAGGCAGGATTCTAACCTGCGGGGACCGTAGCGGTCGCGCGGTTCCAGACTGTAGCGCCTAGAACCGGTCGGCCACACCAGCCGGCGACATATCTGTCCTTGCGCAACAGGGCAAGCAGAAAATTCAACGGGAATGTTTCGCCAGTGACCCTAGGTACGTCTGCGAAATGAAGATCCTTTTCTCCGTTCTCCACAAGTTCCTAAATTTTATTGGGAAGATTTCTCACCAAATTGCCACAATACTTGCACTTCTTGACGAAACAGAAATATTTATCTACACAAATGCAGCATCTGACTATCTACTCAATGATCAAATTCAACCGAGAAACCAATTTTTCCTTCAGAACTTTGAATATCTACTAGTTCAAAACAAGTAACCACACAATGAACCCTACACCACCTCTCCAGCCACCCCCTCCCCCCCCCGACCGACCGCTCTTCGCTCTCCTTACATCATAACAACACCGGTGTCAATGTAATATCATACCACAGAATAAAACCTGTACTATATTTCTATATGTTAAAGCCCGCTACTGCTAACATAAATCTAGCTGGAACAAACAGTACCTGCCTTTAACAATATTCCAGATCACTCTAACGTAAGAATAAAAATAAATCAACAGTTAAAGAACTTATGGTAATGATTTTAAATTTGAAGTGTACAGCCATACAAACAGCTTTAGTCCATTACAATGACTATAACTTTTATACATATACCTTCAGTTAAAATAAACAGAATCTACTCTTGATAATACCCCAGATCATGTTACCAGGTTCTTGTTGTGGTCTTCAGTCCTGAGACTGGTTTGATGCAGCTCTCCATGCTACTCTATCCTGTGCAAGCTTCTTCATCTCCCAGTACCTACTGCAACCTACATCCTTCTGAATCTGCTTAGTGTATTCATCTCTAGGTCTCCCTCTACGATTTTTACCCTCCACGCTGCCATGCAATACTAAATTGGTGATCCCTTGATGCCTCAGAACATGTCCTACCAACCGATCCCTTCTTCTAGTCAAGTTGTGCCACAAACTTCTCTTCTCCCCAATACTATTCAAGACCTCTTCATTAGTTATGTGACCTACCCATCTAATCTTCAGCATTCTTCGGTAGCAACACATTTCGAAAGCTTCTATTCCCTCCTTGTCCAAACTATTTATCGTCCATGTTTCACTTCCATACAAGGCTACACTCCATACAAATACTTTCAGAAACGACTTCCTGACACTTAAACCTACACTCGATGTTAACAAATTTCTCTTCTTCAGAAATGCTTTCCTTGCCATTGCCAGTCTACATTTTATATCCTCTCTACTTCGACCATCATCAGTTATTTTTCCCCCCAAATAGCAAAACTCCTTTACTGCTTTAAGTGTCTCATTTCCTATACTAATTCCCTCAGCACCACCCGACTTAATTCGACTACATTCCATTATCCTTGTTTTGCTTTTGTTGATGTTCATCTTATATCCTCCTTTCAAGACACTATCCATTCCGTTCAACGACTCTTCCAAGCCCTTTGCTGTCTCTGAGAGAATTACAATGTCATCGGCGAACCTCAAAGTTTTTATTTCTTCTCCATGGGTTAATACCTACTCCGAATTTTTCTTTTGTTTCCTTCACTGCTTGCTCAATATAAAGATAGAATAACATCGGGGAGAGGCTACAACCCTGTCTCACTCGCTTCCCAATCACTGCCTCCCTTTCATGCCCCTCGACTCTTATAACTCCCATCTGGTTTCTGTAAAAATTGTAAATAGCCTTTCGCTCCCTGTATTTTACCCCTGCCACCTTCAGAATTTGAAAGAGAGTATTCCAGTAGACATTGTCAAAAGCTTTCTCTAAGTCTACAAATGCTAGAAACGTAGGTTTGCCTTTCCTTAATCTAGATTCTAAGATAACTCGTAAGGTCTGTATTGTCTCACATGTTCCAATATTTCTACGGAATCCAAACTGATCTTCACCGAGGTCGGCTTCTACCAGTTTTTCCATTCGTCTGTAAAGAACTGGCGTTAGTATTTGGCAGCTGTGACTTATTAAATTGATAGTTCGATAATTTTCACATCTGTCAACACCTGCTTTCTTTGGGATTGGAATTATTATATTCTTCTTGAAGTCTGAGGGTATTTAGCCTGTCTCGTACATCTTGCTCACCAGATGGTAGAGTTTTGTCAGGACTTGCTCTCCCAAGGCCGTCAGTAGTTCTAATGGAATGTTGTCTACTACCGGGGCCTTGTTTCGACTCAGATCTTTCAGCACTCCGTCACACTCTTCACCCAGTATCGTAACTCCCATTTCATCTTCATCTAAATCCTCTTCCATTTCCATAATATTGTCTACAAGTACATCGCCCCTGTATAGACCCTCTGTATAGTCCTTCCACCTTTCTGCTTTCCCCCCTTTGCTAACTGGGTTTCCATCTGAGCACTTGATATTCATACAAGTGGTTCTCTTTTCTCCAAAGGTCTCTTTAATTTTTCTGTAGGCATTATCTATCTTACCCCTAGTGAGGTAAGCCTCTACATCAGGCTGTTCCAACCGAGCTCCAGGGAGCCGGAGCGCTCCGGAGCTCTCACTGCGACAGCTCGGAGCCCGCATGGAGGGGGAAAGCGAACTGACTGCCCCCTGGCCGCATGCAGCCGCAACTGACGCAATAATCCGTGTTCAGTGATAGCTATGACTAGCTGCGGGAGCACTGTACCTCAATTGGAGGATACTTTTCTATTCATTGAGAGGGATGGTCGTCCTCAGTGTCTTGTATGTCATAAAGTATTTAATTCTGCAAAGAGGTACAATATACAACAACATTATACACGTCTTCACGCAGCGTACTACGATCAGGTAGAAGGCGTTGCACTCAGAGAACTGGTAGCCAGGCTTAAGAACGACATACCAGGAGACGTAAGATTAAAAACGGTTTCGTAATACGGAGGGTATCAAAACATGCAACATAGTTCGTGTTCTGTAATGGGTTTATAATATTCAGGTGAATGAGAGCGGAGAAAACACTACTAAATCTGCAATTCGAGCAAGCTACAGGGTCGTTCACATCATTGCGACGAGAGGCAAGCCGTTTTCGGTGGGACCACTCGTAAAATCGTGCATGGTAGCAGTTTGTTTGCAAGGGAGGTGGGCCGGAGTGGCCGAGCGGTTAAAGGCGCTACAGTCTGGATCCGCACGACCGCTACGATCGCAGGTTCGAATCCTGCCTCGGGCATGGATGTGTGTGATGTCCTTAGTTTAGTTAGGTTTAAGTAGTTCTAAGTTCTAGGGGACTTATGACCACAGCAGTTGAGTCCCATAGTGCTCACAGCCATTTGAACCATTTGAACCAAGGGAGGTGCAGGCAATTGAAGGGGTTTGCCTGTCGAAGCAAACAATGTCTCGTCGAATCCTGGACATGGCAGCGGATTTAGAGACACAGTTCAGGAAAGAGGCGGAGAGCCTTGTTGCATTTTCGCTAGCGCTTGACGAAAGCACCGACACGTCGGACTGTACTCAGCTTACAGTCTTTGCGCGTGGTGTCGACATGGAGCTGCAAGTAACTGTAGAACTGTTGGATGTGGTACCACTCGATTACACCGTAACAGGACGTGACATTCTTGAAGCTGTTTGTGAATCAGTGGACAATATGAATTTGCCGTGGGATAAGCTCCATTCTGTAGCGACAGACGGTGCACCACAAATGATCGGGAGTCACAAAGGTTTTGCTTCACGTTTGACAATAAAATCAGGGACGAATTCGGGAAAGACATTTGGACTCTTCATTGTTTCATTCACCAAGAGGCACTGAGTGCTGGAACAGTAGAGCTAGGTGGCGTAATGAAAGATGTCGTGAAGTGTGTGAATTTTAGCGGCGTCACGGTATGAATCATCGCCAATTCAAAGGATTCCTGAAAGATATGGAAGCGAAGTATGCGGATATGCCTTACCACAGTACTGATCGTGGACTGAGTCGGGGAAAAGATCTTGATGTTTTCTTTGCCATTCGTGAGGAAATATCCCTTTTTTGTCTGAAAGATGTAAAATGGATAACAGACCTGGCGTTCCTAGCTGACATAACTATGCATCTGAATAATTTAAATCTGTCATTGCAGGGCATTTACATGCACGACCAGATCAAAGCGTTCATGGAAAAGTTACGTTTATTTGAGAGGTAGATGAGTAATAGACATTTAACGTTCTTCAATTGTCTTGGTTCAAATGGCTCTGAGCACTATGGGACTTAACATCTGTGGTCATCAGTCCCCTATAACTTAGAACTACTTAAACCTAACTAACCTAAAGACATCATACAACACCCAGTCATCACGAGGCAGAGAAAATCCCTGACCCCGCCGGGAATCGAACCCGGGAACTCGGGAGCGGGAAGCGAGAACGCTACCGCACGACCACGAGCTGCGGACTTCAATGGTCTTGCTTCTTTAAAACTACCTGAAGGTACTACTTTCGGCGATTACCAAGCAAAGTTAAAGCACCTCATCACGTCGTTTGAAACACGATTCCGAGACGTCACTAGTTTGGAAATGGAACTTTAGGTGTTCAGCACTCAGTTTTCAGTTTCTCCCGATGACTTGTCGTCGTCACTTCAATGGGAGATTATTCATGTGCAAAATTCAACTTTGTTGAAAGAGAGGTACTACAACACGTTGGATTTGTCACGATGGTTTCGTTCATTCCAGAAAAAAACATTTCCCAAGCGTCACAACAATGCCGCTCAAATCATGTACACGCTTTTCTCAGCAATAGAAAAAGTAAAAAGGTAAGGAACGATCTTCAGGATGCAACAATGAAGGCCATCCTCCGCATTAACGCTGCGAACACTTTGATGCCTGATATTTCCGATCTTGTAATGAAAAGAAGATGTCAAGCTACAACGGCCCAATAAATTTAGTATGCAATTTCTTGTCAAACAGTTGTTTCTGATTTATTTCCTGAACATCGTATTTCCTGGTTTAGCATGTCACCACGTCTTAGCAGCTAAGAGTATGAGGTTGTCGATCTTGTAAGACGCAGCTGGCACATCAAAACGCTTGCCTTGCCGTCTGCCTGAGCCAGCCGTGCCACGTGCCTGCGAGCCGGCCCACTTGACTGGTCACAGCGAGCGACACTGCTCGCTGGAGCAGAGAGCGCTCCGCGTCTCACCACGGAGCCGACGAGCTGGAACAGCCTGCTCTATATCCTTACAATTGTTCCTCTACCTATCCCTGCTTAGCCATTTTGCACTTCCTGTCGATCTCATTTTTGAGATGTTTATATTCCCTTTGCCAGCTTCACTTACTGCATTTTTATATGTTCTCCTTTCATCAGTTAAATTCAATATTTCTTCTGTTACTCAAGGATTTCTACTAGCCCTCGTCTGTTTACCTACTTGATCCTCTGTTGCCTTCACTACTTCATCCCTCAAAGTTACCCATTCTTCTTCTGCTGTATTTCGTTCCCCCATTGCTGTCAATTGTTCCCTTATGCTCTTCCTGAAACTCTGTACAACCTCTGGTTTAGCCAGTTTATCCAGGTCCCATCTCCTTAAATTCCCACCTTTTTTGCAATTTCTTCAGTTTTAATTCTACAGTTCATAACCAATAGAATGTGGTCAGGGTCCACATCTGCCCCTGGAAATGTCTTACAATTTAAAACCTGGTTCCTAAATCTCTGTCTTACCATTATATAATCTATCCGAAACCTGTCAGTATCTCCACGCTTCTTCCATGTATACAACCTTCTTTTATGATTCTTGAACCAAGTGTTAGCTATGATTAAGTTGTGCTCTGTGCAAAATTCTACCAGGCGGCTTCCTGTTTCATTTCTCACCCCCAATCCATATTCACTTACTACGTTTCCTTCTCTCCCGTTTCCAGTCACCCATGACTATTAAATTTTCGTCTCCCTTCACTATCTGAATAATTTCGTTTATTTCATCATACATTTTTTCAATTTCTTCGTCATCTGCAGATCTAGTTGGCATATAAACTTGTTCTACTGTAGTAGGCGTGGGCTTCGTGTCTATCTTGGCCACAATAATGCGTTCAATATACTCTTTGTAGTAGCATCCCCTCACTCGTATTTTTATCCATTATTAAATCTACTACTGCGTTACCCCTATTTGATTTTGTATTTATAACCCTGTATTCACCTGACCAAAAGTCTTGTTCTTCCTGCCACCGAACTTCACTAATTCCCACTATATCTAACTTCAACCTATCCATTTCCCTTTTTAAATTTTCTAACCTACCTGCCCGATTAAGGGATCTGACATTCCACGCTCCGATCCGTAGAATGCCAGTTTTCTTTCTCCTGATAATGACGTCCTCCTGAGTTGTCCCCGCCCGGAGATCCGAATGGGGGACTATTTTACCTCCGGAATATTTTACTCAAGAGGACGCCATCATTATTTAACCATACACTAAAGCTGCATGCCCTCGGGAAAAATTAAAGCTGTAGTTTCCCCTTGCTTTCAGCCGTTCGCAGTACCAGCACAGCAAGGCCGTTTTGGTTAATGTTACAAGGCCAGATCAGTCAATCATCCAGACTGTTGCCCCTGTAACTACTGAAAAGGCTGCTGCCCCTATTCAGGAACCACACGTTTGTCTGGCCTCTCAACAGATACCCCTCCGTTGTTGTTACAGCTACGGTACGGCCACCTGTATCGCTGAGGCAAACAAGCCTCCCCACCAACGGCAAGATCCATGGTTCATGGGGGTAGGCATGTTAACATAACAACAGAAAGAAGTCAACAGTTCATCTGAAGATTTGTTATTAATTTAAATATAAACGTCCTAGCCATACAGACCGCTGCATCTCACTGCAGATACAATAGCTGTGTATTATTGATTCGTGCGTATTCATGTTAATGCCAATCATGACAATAAAAAAAAATTATTTTTAATTGCTATAAACTGCCTGTAATGTAGAAATAGAAACAAGATATCAGATCACCTGAAGTTTGTTCTTGTAGTAATTTATTTATTTATTTTATCTTGTGCTCGCGTGTTATCGCCATTCTGATTAAAATACTTGCCTTATATCGACTTAAATACATGTAAAGAACAACTAATTACATCTCTGTACAAAGTAGGCCCATGTCATATATTCCTGTCAAGATCTTTGTTACAAGCAACTGTTGTAAAGCGCATGCTGGATGCTGGAAGAGTCTCGCTGTCAGATTGTAAATTAATATAGTTTTTGTGGAAGTGAATGTACTGGTATAACTACTGGACATCAATATGCAGGCAGACAGATGGACACTAACCAAAAAAGGCGCCTCTACCGTCGCAATAAGTGCAAAACTAAATTTACATCCATATCGACAGATAAGCTATAATCATGGTGATACATTAAAGTGTGGCCCATCTTTTTGTCATAGAGCCAGCACCCAGCTTTATGCTAGCAGTAATGATGTAACTTCCTGAAACCATCTGAAGATGAACCTGAAATGGGCCGAAAACCGGTTCATGGAATAAAACATAATTATTCAAAAAAGTGACTGGTTGCAGTTCTGTATAACTTATTTACATTCAGTACACAGTCACGGTTCTAAAATATCCGTAATGGATAAGCATAAAAGGAAAATAAGAATTTTATGGATCGGTGAATCGAAAATCTTGTAACATTTAAATGTGAAGCAACCTTATCTGTTCTCATGAGTGCGCCTGTTACCTGCAGAGAAGCTCGCCTATCATAACCCAGCCTCACTAAAACCCTGTGAAGTTCTGTATGTAAAGGATTTCTCAAATGTTCAAATGTGGTTGAATTCCTAAGGGACCAAACTGCTGAGGTCATCGGTCCCTAGACTTACAAACAACTTAAACAACCTTAAACTAACTTATTCTAGGAACAATACACACACCCATGCCCGAGGGCGGACTCGAAACTCACGGAGGGGGCCGCGCAATCCGTGTCATGGCGCCTCAAACCGCGCGGCTACTTCGCGGGGCAAGGATTTCTCTCTATTTGTCATACAGCATTTAAATAACACCTTCACTGCGTCTTCAAGCCAGTTCCATAGATGATCAGGAGTTGAGGAATTTGTGAACTTTCTGATGTTGATAACAACGGCTGCGAGCACCCTGTCAGAAGGTCACAACCGTAATAAAAAGGAATGCAAATGTTTGTGGGGAGCAAACTCCCAGAATATTTTACAAACGGTAGTTCAGAGAAATGAGGATACTTCACAATATACTTTGCTAACGTGATAACCCTAGCCGAGCGGCTACACAGAACAGACTAATGTTTCCATTTCATCTGACATTTTACTAGTTCGTTAAGGCTGTTACTGCCAATATGGCTTTAACTGAAATTTAATTAGCTAAGAATGTTGGGATTGTGATAATTCTTCAACGCTTTGTTGCCTTGAAACGCAATACTGTCATAACGCAGTTTCCAATCGGGAAACCAACTAATATGCAATGGGCTTATTGATTGGCCTTCTTGTTGTGACTTTTCATTGGTTGTTTCTTAGAACTCAATTGTTATTTCAAATTTTACATTATGTCCTTCAAATAAGTAAATAACTTGTACTGCACACTGTCAGAAGTAGCCTATGTGTTAACCCAGATTATAAGCAACCTCCATGTCAAATTTTATCCAGATCGTCCAGCCGCCTTAGCGTCATGCAGTAACAAACATGCACACAAACATTCGCATTTCTAATAGACAGCGTGTTCCATTAATTTGATGACCGCCTATGCGGCGCAGTAGATGGCGGGCAGCGAGCTCTCCGTTGCCCGGCGATTAGAAGCCGTGTCGCCCGTCTTCTGTTGCCGTACCACATGAATAGTTTTAAAATGTAAACAGATAAATTTTGTACTCACCCATGTCATGTAAGGGGATGCTGTAATTGCACGCCATTATTTTCCACGCATTTCTGACATCTACTCAAGAAACTATTAACCATACGATGTAATTCTCTCTGAGATATCGAGTTCCTCTTTCATGTGAGGATTTGTTGTGTACACTCCGTCCTTCAGTAGACCCCAAAAATAAAAATCGCCGGGAGTAGATTCTTTCAGTCACGAATTATTTTTTTCCGGAAAAAGAATCATGGTTCCTCTGTTCGGTTTCTCGAATTAAATTATGATTTTTCAGATGTATAAAATATTACGAGGTTCCCCATAGTGGTATACAACGCGTCCCCAAATGAGGACATTGTGTTCAAGTGGGTGTAGTATAAGACGAAAAGTCAAAGTATTTTATTTGGTTTTTTCACCAAAATACGTAAATTACACAAAGTTTACTTAATGATTATATACATAAACTATGGTTTTACACTTGTGAAGAATGACAATCGAAGAAACAATGTTCTTCTGTCCAGACATAAGTCAATGGTACATTCCACACAATAAAATTTGGTTTTGCCTTTGCAAGCCGGTTTCTTGCATCTGTCAAATGTTTCAGACAAACTATCCGTTTCTGGATCGTCTTGTTCATTGTCATCATTGTTTTCCGCTCCGATGATAAGGGGAGCTCCAGAACCTACCATAAGAAATGCTATTACAAAAAGAAAGACAAAAAATGTACATCTGAATAGTCCAGATGGAAAATCCGCTGAATTCATATGTCGATTTTGAGGTGGGCACACGGCCGTATACATTTTTTTAGCGCCTACGTGATGGAATATGATTCCGGTTGCAAAACCGGCTATAATGGCAGTCGAGAATTGTGTTCGATTTCAAAAGCAGCTAACTGCATGTTGTCTTCGGGTGCAAAGCCCGCTAAATGCCCAGTAGGCGTAGCTGTCGGCCTGCCATGTCCCGATGCGTAGCACATGAACAGACATCAGACTTACCAATCTGGACATTCAAAGCTACCTTTCAGTCTGTTACGATTAGAATGGGTATTTATCTTATTCGGCTTTAGATTGGCTGTGCTGCAGCAAATTCGTACGCTACAATAACATTCTCGCTGCCAATGGATTCTCGTTTGGATGGGCTACTCAGCTTACAATATACCGTATGATATAAAACGTCTAACATTACCTCCGTCATTGTCCTCTTGTTCAAAATTATCGCCAGGATCATCGGATACATCGTCAGTTTCAGATGAATTAAGGAGCTCTATCACTTCATCTTCTATAAGTGGCCTTCGTCTATCTTGGAACCGGGACATTGTGAAATTACCGTAAGATGACTAAAATGACAGCGAGGTAAGGTCCTAAATTTCTTTGCTTTTACAACCTTTCAGTCACAATGTCCTCATTTGGAGACATGTATAAACTTATAAATATGTTACTTACCTTTCGTTCTGAAAGACACCTTTAGTTTTTACCTTCAAGAATGCCCCTTTCTACGCACAAATAATCGATTTTACCTAAACTCAGAAAATATTATCCATCTGATGTGAGGTACAAAGAAAACTGGGAAGTGTCCATGTAACTGTGCACATTCAGTTTTGTTTTGTGGTACCACCGACTCACAGGACATGTAGACACTGTTCTCAAATAAACTCTCTGCTTGTGACATTATGAGGACAACAATCACAAATGGTAAAATGTAACGAATTTTAATATACTAAGCATTTATTTAGTAAGTCCTTATATGAGGACACAACGATCGAAAGCGTTAAATCAGGGCTACTAGCATGCCTGATATTGTTATTAATCACTCTTTCATGGAACACGTCGTGAACTGCGTGCAAAGAAACATTGGCCGTATGAGCCCTTGCCGAATCCTGTTAAAAAGATGCGAAGCTTTGTTCTCTTTCACTCAGTTTATTAAGAACGGTCACAAAATGTTTTCACATATCTTTCACTTGTAACTGTGTCATCAAACAAAATTGGGCCTGTTATTCTGTCACCACTAATTGTGCACTGCACCCCTACTTTCTGATAATAAAGGGGTTCCTCATCAGTGTTGCCAACTCTAAAAAACCTGAGTCGCTAGGTTCAATATCAAAAGTCGCTGGAAAGTCGCTAAAACTGATTTTACTAGAGTTGTATTGAAAATTTGAATGGTGCAATAAGCCAGCAGGGAGGGGGGGGGGGTAATAAAATATTAATAAAAATTGTCTCATACATAATTACTATATTGTCTTAATTAAATGAGGCATCGCTTGCAACAACATACATATAAAGTACACTAACGTTTAATTAAACATGTTATCATAATTGACACAACACATAAATTGTTGTTTCAATCACAGTAGTCAAATATACTAGAAATATACAACTATATTTGTAACAAAAGAAAGCAAGAGCTCAAATTAGGTTACAAAATAAATACATACCGGTATGTGAGCTATTCATCGTCGTCACTCAGAAGATCGAATAACTCTTCTGTTTCATGCTTGACAGAACTGTAGTTGTGTACAGGGTTGAACATCGCTCAAAAGATGATGTTGCAGTTCGACTGGTTTTGTCGCAAAAGAGTAACTTTTGTTCGCACCAATAAACTCCAAGTATGTTAAAAGATGCACAAACTTTATTTTGTTTCTTCAACTGGTCTCTCAATATGATCAAAGCATTAATTGTCTTTAACGATAATCTGTTACGTTGTTTAGTTTTTATAATGTTTATAGAACTGAATACTCTTTCCACTTCTGCATTTGAATGCGGTAGGCATAGAACAGTCATTGCTAGTTGTGAAATCAAAGAAAAAGGATTCTCACCTGCGGCGTTTTTATACTGCAAAACCTCACTCCAAAATCGAACAGTATTAGTAGTGTTATTCCACCTAATGAAGTTGATATAATGCCCTTCTGGCAGCATACCGTCTATGAAATCGCCACTAACACCTAATTCTTTGGCTACATCCGCTACAGCATTATTTTTATTCACTTTTAGTGTTCCTTCAACATTCAGCATTGACATTTTTTTTTTAGGATCGTAACGTTACTTGGCAGTCTTTGTTGAATTTGTTTTGTGAGTTTCAGACTAAACTGAATGCATCTTTTCTTCAAATGAACTTTGTTTTCTTCAGACAAACTTGATTCAGACAATTTCTGTTCAAACATAAAGCCAAGGTTCGGATTTGGAACTGGTTTTGTCAACAAATCAACAGTTGGAAAACTATGTTTTGTCCGAGCGACTGCATGAGAAATACAAGTGTATGTAGTAATTTAGTGGGGTCGTTGTCCTCTCCTTCAAAAGCTTTTATTGGTATTTGTACGTCTTTTAAAGCATGTTTAAGGTAACACATGTAAAGATGATTTGAGTTGGCATAATACATCTTATACAAAAGATCAGCAGTGTAACAATTGTCTTGAACCATGGCAAGTGAAAAATGTAGCTTTAGTTCTTCCCAGTGCTCCAGAATTCTTCGTATTGCTGGTTCAATTGAAAGCCAACGTGTTGCACAGACCTTCAAAATTTTTAGTGACTGTTTTCCACAATTTATTGTCTCATACACCTTTTCATATTCCTCTTGTCTTTTGGGTGAAATGGAGAACCAATTGTAGGTTTCCCATACAAGAAACTCTATGTTTCTAGGTATGGTATTCACTGAGGCGTGCGAAACTGCAAGCTGAAGAGAGTGAGAAATGCAACGGATCAATACCAAATGCTTCAAACCATATTCTCTCTTGAGTTGTTCAAAAAGCCTATTGTTTATTCCAACCATTGCAGAAGCATTATCTGTGCCAATTCCTACCATATTAGCGATTGTAAGTTTGAGATCTTTCAAAGAATTCACAAGAACAGCAGCCAGATTTCTTGCATCTCCAGTTTCTGCTACAGCGAGTTTCAGAAATGCTGATCTAATGGTTTGGTTGTTTACAATATAGTACCGTATAACGATACCTAGCATTTTAGATATTGATACATCTGTGGAATCTTCTATTAGTACACTGTATTTTTGGTTACCTATATCTTCAACCAATGATTGTGTAAAATACGGAGCCAAAGCTTCAGTTATAATGTTAGTGCACTTTGTACGATGTAATTGCATGTTTTTAGCGCCCTCATCAGCGGAAAACACCTTCTTGCACAGTATTCCTAAATGATCTACACCTAAAATAGAACAATGTTCAGCAATAAACAAAGAAAAGGCGCCTTCCGCTCTGCTTGCTGTTCCAACTGTAGTTGTTTTCGGAACAATTTTCACAGGTAAGGTGGTTTGTGTTTTTTTAAAATCAGTTTTATGTTTATGCTTAATAGTTTTCGAATGCTTTCTAATATCACAAACTCTGTTGCACATACTTGACATCTTGCCTTGGATAAGTCTCCAACTCTGGTTTCAGCCACCCATTGAATTCAGGTTCTGCTTCCCACGCATCCCGATATTTTTGAGCATGCTACTTCTTCTTCTGCAGTAAATCCATTATGTAAGCCACCACAACATAAGTTTCATCATTTTATAATCACTGAAAATACATCAAAACTCAGGCAAACTAGAAGTCATGAAACAATCTATTCACTCGGTAACTCGATATCAGTCCTATTGTTCATTGTTTAAAACGTAATAATGTCTGAGGTACCCCCACTGAATTGTTCTTGCGTTACCACTGTGCATGTGGTAATAATTTCACTGCTAGTTAAAATTTCGAAAAATTAGAGGTTGCTGGACAGAAATGTATTTTATTATACTTAATATTACGTATGTTTTTTGTCAATTCGAAAAATAAAAGGAGTTCAAAAGTTGAAGAACTATAGATCGATACGCTATCGACGATAACAGGCTAGTATGTAGTGAATAATAAATTGTTCTATAGTCAAGGTTTTCTTACTCTGTAGGCAATTCCTACATTCAGGCTTACTAAATGCTGAACAATGCTACATGATCTGCTAAGAGCTTAATTTAACTTCTTAAATCTCGAACAAAGTCAGTGTAGTACCCATTCTATAGTTAAAATCTTAGTTTTGTTAATGAAAATACTGGCCCAAAATAGTTTTGATTTGTACTTCAAAAGTCGTTAGTAGTCCAAAAGTCGCTAAATAATTTTTGTCGCTAAAAAGTTTTTTTTTGTCGCTAAGACGAAGGCAAAAGTCGCCATTTCTAGCGACAAAGTCACTAAATTGGCAACACTGTTCCTCATGAAGCAGTACAGCTCTGTCTGCGCTACATTGTCGACAGTTTTGGGAATGAACTTACCGGTGTAAATGGAACCGAGCCTCATCTGAAAACAGAGTGAGGTAAAGAAACATTTCACCGTCATGCATTTGCTTTAAAACATATTATCAAAACGTAACCCTGTGCAGAGTCCACCAGGTCGAAGTTCTTCTACTACTGACACTTTATAGGGCCTTAGCCCAAGCAGCTTAGCACCTCTTCGTGCAGAGGTGCACGATATTTGTGTTTTCTGCGAGAGACTTGTAAGAGACCTTTTAGGGGAATTTTCCAGGCAGTATGCGATGTAACCAGACGAGCTACTGTGTGCATTGTACGTCGTCGTTTATGCTTCTTTGTCCTGAACACTTCCCGTTTCACGAAATTTATTCACTAATTTGTGAACTGCATCACGACTCGAAACTCGAACACCTGGAAACATCTGTTCAAACGATTTACGAACGCTGAGAGCAGACTCTCTACGCACATACGAATAGTAAATAAACACTCGTTGTGGAATAGAATAATTCGCTCTTGCCATTGTTGCGTTTGCAAACTTCACTGTTACAATCGTGATGCCTGTTTCACTGGTCGAATGACACTGGCCGATAAGTCTGTGCGGCCCTCAAGCTAAATACACGAAAAAATACATGGGGGGGGGGAGGGGGGGAGGCGTCATAGTGTGGTCGCTTGGGACCCATTTGATCGGCAGGAGCGGCTTCCCTGGCTGGGCTGCAATATCCTGAGTAGGCGTCATCAGATAAATGGAACACCCTTACATGGGATGTGATGTAATGGTCCAGTTGCATTCGATTTTGTATTCCCCTAACGTATTAATTTAAGGTGTGACATAGGAAGAGATTAATCTTAAAATTTTGCTCAGCGATGGAAGAAGGCCATCAGTGACAAAATATAATTTTAAAAATAATTATGAAGAAATCTATGGTACGTATTTTGCAAAGAACGTCCGCACCGTCACCCAGATTCGCGTTTCAGACAATGAAGCAACTGGAAACAGACGTCGATGCGACGAAAGCCCCGAACAACTATTTAAGAAAAAGAAGCATGACGTCCAGAACTGGCTTTTGTTCTCTCAAGAATCAAGACAAATATGTAATTGTAATATAGGTAGTCATTGTATTGTATTCATTCTAGACTGACGAATTTATGACTGCATTAGACCTATTGTCATTAATATATCTTAAAGTCCACTAGGAAGCTAATTCCACGAAGTGCAGCGCCTGTAAGGTTACTGAAGAATGTATAGTGCTTTAAAGAACTGATGAATGTTTTTTTTATAAAGTAACTTCTACAGAATCGGTTCTTTATTGGTAGCTTTGCAGAGTGTGCAGTTTTTAAATCGCTGCATGAAGCTGAAAGAAACATTTATTCATCTCATTAACGTTTTGTGTTCAATGGTTTTGTTTGTGGCGCCTGTAGCTGCAGAACACTCGTCAGCGCAGTGAGATGGTGGATCTAGGGCCCCAGCTACGATCTTGAGACTGGTAATCAAGTCTATCTAGGGGATTGTTTAATAATTCTTTTGCTTTGTTTTAGGGCGCTAAAACAACTAGGATCATACGCACCCATGTCAGAACCGCACATCACGAAGAAATAAAAAGGAGATGAAAACGACTTCACATTAAGCCGAATCGACAGAAGGAAAGACTTGTAATACATTGATTATTACTTCCTACTGTAGTGTTATCTTGAAGCTGTGAGAAAGAAAGACAGACGCTCCAAGGCGCGGAAGCAGAGACGATGCTGAGGGCAGACGAAACTAGGAGAGATATTGTTACATGAAGTAAACCGTAAGGGGAGAGGCTTCGGAAAATGCAGACGCCCCAGACGCGCTCCCAGGGCGCTAGTTATTCTTCAAGGAATTAACACGTAACTTCATATGTCGTCTAGACGCTGCGGTAGGTTGTCACCGTAGTACTTTGTAACCAACAGGCACGTGCTGGCGTATAAATTCAGCTTGACACCAGCCCTGAGAACAGCAACGTCACTAGGCTCACAAGGGTTAGAAAGAGACCGAAAATGCCAAAAACTGTTGATCTAGGAGTCCCTACTCCGGGCAGCCCGAGGGGCGGGGCTAAATGACTTATAACAATAATGTTGCAAGCCTTATTTAGCAGAGCAGCTACGTTTAGCTTTCAGCTGACCAATGTTGATACCAAATACGGACTTAGCGCAACTCCATTAACGTCCCTGCCTTAGGAGCAGTAGAGGGGACCTAACTAAACCGTGTTTGCCAGGCGCCTGCAAGAGACCTGCGGGGTTTGCTGGGTGGCTTTAAGTAGGAAAAACAGTGCCCTCACACGACTCTTTAAAACCCCTAGATTCCGCATTTTGGCAGAGTTCTCTGTGAGACGATCTTTGCGCCGAATCCGCATCCGTCGACTGCAGCCTCGGTCCAGCTCCGCGTAAGTCTGTTCTCTCTCACTTGGAGTGGCTCAGTGAACAGTGTCACATTCAGTATGTTTTGTTTTGCAACTAGTTGTTGCTGTAAGATGCTGCTAGTGTTTGCTACTGTGGTTAGCATCCACTCCTGGGACTTCTGCACTGACTTCTGTTGTAACAGTGTTATTCGTGCTTTTTCTACACCTAGAACTAGCGTCCAGTGCCTTAGTTAGTCCTGTCTGGAATAAACAACTATTTCAAAACCCTGTTTGTCCAAGAGTCTCCACAACGAGTTCCCCACCAAGTTTCCCCACCTACATTTCTAGTAAATGCCTGTGCCAGTATTGGCTCAGATAGAAGAAAACAATCAAATGGCTTCACAGTGAATTGTCCTTCTGCCTTCTGCTCTGTACCGCTCGGGAGCGCAGACTGACCAGTAACCCTTTCCTCCCTCTCCCACCTGTGTCAGGACACTACAGACTGCTTAAAATAGGGACGTGAGGGAAGGTCCATAAAATAAGTTGTAGAGAAACGGATGTCTTGAACTACAGATTAAATTCCTTCGCTGTATTACTACGACGGATAAAAAATAAAATGCGGCCGACAGCCTGAGCGTCGCTAGTTAAAACGGCCAATAACGCAGGTGGAAAACATAAATAAGGTCTTAAGAGATTTTTAAAAAAGGGTATTCTGTCAGGAAATGGCAAACCGTCAAAGGCTGAGGGCAATGGACAGAAAGTGATGGGTGAGCACCACTTAACAAATTGCGATGTTTGAAAAGACAATACCCAATATTCAACCTAGCTAAAACTAAATCCTTGCGGTGAGAGGACCGAGATGAGATCGTCAAAGCCTCTGGCAGAAGCTTAATCTCCAGAGCTTGTTTCCGTGAAGGGAGGACCAGTGGTGATCTCAAAGTGACACCACCTGCTGACAGACGATAACACAGAGCTTATCAGAGGGAATGGAAGACTAACGGGCAGAGGTACGAGGACTGCAACTTGGCAGCAGCCTCAGCGGCACCCTTTCCCATTATGCCGACGTGACCAGGAACTCACATAAACGTCATAGTGGCTCCACCATGAGTGAGCAAGTGACAGGTTTCTTGACCTGTTGCAGTAAGGGATGGTCGGTTTGTAACACATACGATATCTGAAGGGCACTGAGAGAGTCAACGCAGATGACACAATTGAAAAGCCTGTGTCTCCAGATTTACTGTTTAAACTTTTCTATTTAAATGAGTATGGCTGTACTTAAATTGCTGAATGATTGATACCCACAATATCCTAGCCCAACGCAATCTGACAGCTCAATAAAAAAAACCTGACTTCAAATAATTAATTCAAAAGAACGGCCCTCATTAAAAGAAATCCTAATAATAACCTATTCATTTCATTAAGCACTTACCTCACAAAAATCTTCACTACGCGAACTACTGCAACCCAGCAAGTGTCTATACTGCCGGTTAAATAAACGATTCTAACTACTAAAGCCACTAACTACAAATAGGCATGTGGTTAGCAAAGGAAAGATTTTGTTGCAAACCAAATAATGCTAACTTCTCACATCTAAGGTCCATTACTTCTGGCTGTCACCTCCAACTGCCCAACACTAGGCGATTAACTTCCAACGATTCCGAGGAGCCACAAAGTCTCTCACAAAGAAAGCGCAGTCAGAGATCCAATGCAGAGCGCTACACAGGTCTGAAACACAGAAGCAGCCCGCGTACACTGTGTGGCCTCATACAGAGCGAAGAGCTCTACTGTATATATATTAAGAAGTGTTCTGGAAGAAAGTATCGAAAATCGTTGGTGCCAATGACGAAGGCCCACCCGACACCACAGTCAGTCCTAGAGCCATCAGTACACACAAATGCACTTTCGCAGACTACCGTGCAAATGTTATGCAACTTACCACAATAGAGCGGGGCTTGAGTACTGTTCTTAGGAAGCGAATGAAGGCCAAGGTGAACACGGGCCGCTGCATAAAGCCAAGGTGGTGAAGGGTTCACACCCACTGAGAAAGTGGCATGTAACTTGAAGCTAAGATGCCGGAGCAAGAGCCAAAAGCGAACTCCTGAGGGTAACAGAGAAGAGGTACATGCCCTATACTGGCAATCAAAGCAGTCATCAAAGAAGGAGGCATAGGATGGGTGGAAAGGCACGGCAGACAACCAGCATGCATATCTGCTGAACAGAAAGCCATGGTGGTATGACAGCAGTAGCTCGGCAGCTTCTGCATACAAACTCCCATCCAGGCTAGTGTAAGAGGAACCAGTGGCCGAACAGATGCCATGATGATGGATAGGATTGAGACGGCGGAAGAGGGATGGACGTGCAGATGGATAAACGAGATATCCATAGTCTAGATTCGAATGGACAAGGGAACGGTACAAACAGAGGTGGATGCTCCGATCCGCTCCCTAGGAAGTGCCGCTGAGGACAGTAAGTGGCCACGTAAGACAAGTGTGAGGACCAAGAAAGTGTCCCTTGGGGCATCAGCACTCAGAATTTCGTATTTTCAATTAACGGAAGACCAACAGGCCCAAGACGTAAAGACGGTGGAAGAAATCAATTGCTCCGCCAGAAATTCATACAATAGGTTTTGCCAGTGGAATAGCAAGAGCTATTGTCGATGGTCCATGAGTAAAGACGATCGAGACATCACTGAAGACGCTGTTCAAGGATACAATTCTGTGGAGAATGTCGTAGACTGCAAAGTCGTCAATAAAAATGGAGCCAGAGACGCCCTTTGGAAGGCAGTTCATAATAAGGTTAATGGCGGTAGCAAAGAGGATGACGCTTAGGACGGAAACCTGAGGCCCACCGTTCTCCTGGATAAAGGTTTCCGACAAGGTAGACCCCACACGCACGTTGAAAACTCGGTTTGTTAAAGATTCCTGAAGGAAATGTGGCATGCGGCCATGCAAGCACCATGTGTAGAGAATATGGAGGATCCAGTCCTCCAGCAGGTGTCTCCAAATCGAAAAAGACGGCCACAGTCTAATATTTCAGCAGAAAATCATTCATGAATTCGTTTCTCAAAATGATGGAGTGGTCAAATGCAGAATGGCGCGCTGGAAGTCCACAGTGTGCAGTGGTCAGTATATTGCAAGGCTCGAGCCACCATACCAGCTGGGCATAAATCATATGTTCCATGACTTTGCAAACATAGCTGATGAGATAAATCGGGTTATAACTTGAGGGAAGTGTTTGTCCTTACTGGGCTTAGGTATGGGCCTGACAGCAGCTTCACACTGGTGTCTTGGAAACGTACCCTCTGCCCAGATGTGATTGTAAGTATGAAGCAGAAAGTGCTTTCCCACAAGAGGAAGGTTCTGCAACATCTGCATCTGTTCATCGTCTAGCCTTGGGATGATCAGGCTGAAGTGAGAGCATGGTCTAGCTCCCTCATAGTAGAGGCGGGAGTGTAGCACTCATGATTCTCATAAGAGACGGGTATCTCCTGACCCTCCTCCAGTCGTTTCCGATGGAAGAAGGAGGGTGGTAGTGGGTGCATCTCCAAATCTCCGAAAAAAAGTTGAACAAGCTGTTGGACATAACAGTAGGGTTCACTATGGCATCATCTGCTGCTGTCAGTCTGGAAATTGGGGAGTGGACCTTAGTTCCAGAGAGCCATCAGAGGTTGGTTCACACATCAGAAGAGGGAGTGGAACTGTTAAAAGAACTAGTAACAGAAATCCAGCTGGGTTTTGGCCATCTCAGTCAACACGGCGACATTGTGCTGTCTATAACGAGTGCAGTTTACCATCACAGGATGACAGTTAAGAACGTGGAGAGGACATCTCCGCATGCGAATTGCGTCACATCACGTCTCTGTCCACCAAGGGACGGAGACACCGTGCAGTAATGAGGAAGTGTGAGGAATGGAAAGTTCTGTGGTGGTAGGGATAAAGTTTGTAAGATATTCTACCTGGTCATCACAACTGGGGAAGTGTCGTTCGTCAAAGGTCGTCAGGGAGGAATAAAGTCTCCAGTCAGCCTTAAAAAGCTGCCATTTGGGGGTGCATGTCAGTGGGGTAGGATTCAGCAAACAGATACCACACAGGAAATGGCCACTCGTGTAGATGTCAGGAAGAATGGATCACTCGAGACGATGCTCAAGCTGGGCAGCCCAGAAAGAGAGGTCCAAAGGGAATAGGTGTTCGTGTTGTCTGAAAGGAACATAGGTGCTCCTGTGTTAAGGCATATGAGGTTATATTGATTGAGAAGTTCGGCCAAGAGGGCACCTCTCTGATAGGTTCTAGAAGAACCCAAAGGGAATGGTGCACATTAAAGTCACTGGGCAGCAGAAGGGCGTGAGAGAGTTGCCCAAGTAACTGGAGGAACTCTGCCCTGGTGACACTGAATGACAGAGCGACGGAAATAGTACAAAAGGAAAAGGTCGAATGAGGAATGAAAATGCAGACTGCAACAGCTTGAAGCTGGATAGTCAGGGAGGTGTGTTGACTGTGAGCATCATTTCAGATGAGCAGCATGACTCCCTCATGAGATGCAATGCCATCCTCAGACAGAATGTCAAAGCAGACCAGGAAGAAATGCAAGAGCTGAGAGTGATCCTGAGGACACTATTTTGTTTCCTGGAGGCAGAGAACAAGTGGACTCTGTGATTCCAAGATCAGCCATAAATCCTTTTTGTTAGTTCTAAGGCTGGGAACGTTCCAATGGAGGAGAGTCATGACGAGGAAATCCTTTTTGTTGGTTCTAAGGCTGGGAACGTTCCAATGGAGGAGAGTCATGACGAGGAAAGAGGAGGAGGGACAAAACGAAGGGGTGTCACCTCACTAGCTGCCGAGTACCCGCCTTCGAAGAGCCTCTGCTACAGTGGCAGGGCTGGAGAATTCTGCTCCATGGGATCTACAGAGCTTTCAGAATTCTAATTCTGTCAGTCTGCACAGTCTACAGCAGACAAACGGATGGCAGTGCGCATTAGCGACATGGAGGTTGGCCAAGCAAGGGTATCTCCAAGTTAGCAAAGAAGAGGACCATTTGCCTTCATTTGATATCTTGGAGCCTTTCCAGTTGACAGAGGTAGGCTGATATGTTTGTTCGCCGGAGGGACGTAAGAAATCTTTCAGGAGTATTCCTTCTGCCCTTTCTGGTCTGCTGGCTGTGTAGCAGGTGACTTCGCTCCCTGAGGCCAAAGTTTTATTGCTTATTGCTCAACTGGAGGAGGAGACGAGGATGCTACCATGACACTGGGCGATTATACAACCGCAGTGTTGAATTTGAGGTCGCATGTCTGTGTGGTCATACCCTTTGTGTAGCGAGATCTCCTGGATGGCATGTTTATCGATATACATGGGACAATCTCGGGAGGAGGCGGAATGGTCGCCATTGCAATTGAGAAAGTGGGGGACAGGAGGCACACAATCACTCTTGTGAGCATCCCTGTCACAGGTTAAACATTTGGCCGAGTGTAAACAGAAAATTTGAGTGTGATTGTAACGCTGACACTGGTAACAACGCATCGGGTTCGGAATATACAGTCGAACTATGATAACTGCATAGTCTGCTTTGATCTATGATGGAAGCACCACTTTATCAAAAATGAAAAAAAGAGAGCGTGTGGGCATTAAGCATGCATCTACCTTTTTCATCACCTGATGGACTGCAGTGACACCCTTATCAGAGAGGTACGTTTGGATTTCTGTCTCAGTCAGACAATCGAGCAGCCTAGTGTAAATAACACCACGGGAAGAATTCAGCCTTCCAGGGCCTCAACACGAACAAGATACCTAAGGAGAAGTAAAAGTGCAAGCAGTGGTTGTGTTTGCGAATCAGAATTTGTCTCCAAAAGCAAAGTGCCATTACGTAAACGAGAGCAGAATTTCGCAGGGCTGGCAATTGCATCAGCGCTTTTCTGAATAATGAACGGATTTACTGTATCAAAGAACTGAATGAGTGACTTCAGTATGTAAAACCACAAGGAACCATGGTGCAGCCAGGAGGGTCTTTGAGTCGTTAGCCTCATTCCATTTACGTTTACTAGATGTTGACTGTGGAGAAGATGATTGGCTCATTGTGAGAAAATGTCCCATAGTCGCCATCATCTCCAATGGTGCACTCCTCCAAAATGGGGCCCACTCAGAGGCGGGCTCACCTGGCTTAGGTGATTATTCACACCTCAGGTCACACCTACCGAACACCTGACAGAGGGACCAATTGGCAATTTGGGATGGTAGCAGCTCAGGCAATCTCCCTGGACGTGGCCTCTACCGGAGGGGGGGAGGGGGGGGGTGGCGGGTACGTGCGAACCCTACCTGTCGATCCAGGGCTGGGAATTTGGGAATTACACATTACGAGTCATCCACCAATGTGACACGTGATTACACAGCAATGCTCATACTTCTCAGCTTTTCTTCAGAGTGTCAGACACGTGGATCGGCCTTCAGGAGTGCACACGGGGGAAGAAGAGAAACCTCAAACGCCGAAGTGGAGGAAAATTTGGAGAAGGGATACGAGGAAAGAAGGAAAGCAACAAAAAACAGTGGAGAAACTCTTCTGATATCGCCTACTGAAAATGCAGAACATATTTCTGAAAACATCCAAGTGAGGGGAAAACGAAAAGCAAGAGGACAGACATGCAGCACGGAAGGGAAAAGATGCAACGACTGGGACCCCGTGGTAGCCAATCTCGAATCCGCACAAGAGCGGCGAGACCCCTGAGAAGCTTTTTCATGAGGCCCGTTATTATGACGCCCCATCGAGTCAGGTTATAAGAAGCACGTTACTATTGACCTTAAGCACTCGGTATTGAAGGCAATCTTAAATAACATTTCAATAAATTCAACTCTCATTTTACCAAACAGAGCTGCCACAAAATACATAAATCGTTAGGACAATTATTAAAAATTTACCAGTAACTTATGATGGAGCGCTGAATGATGTTGATAATCATTCACTTACATTTTGCCCTGATTAATATCTGACCAGAGCTGTGCATGACAGATGTATTATGTTAGTACAGCTATGTCCTGAAGATTAACATGTAATTCAGAAAGTGCAAAGAGTAGAAAGTGTTTTTGGCCAATTGATTTGTCTGGTATCTATTTAGTAAAGATCACGAGAATATTTCTGACACTAGACTCAACCGTGCAAGAAAGAACACAGGACTAATCCTTTGCAATGTAAGTGAGTATCGCAAGTGACACGTCTCACACATGATGTCTGATATAATAAGTCGTTCACTGTTACACCGTCACATCTCACCTGTTTGTCCTGTCCTTTAAAGAAATGTACTCCACTGTTTTCTAAATTTTAACTGAAGTTCTGATTCCATAGCATGATGAAAATACAGATAGATAAAAACTGCACGCTGTTGTAGCGGTGTAATTGCTTTATGTCTGAAAGTGGCTTGGTTCCACAATTACAGGGCGTATGATGCTATCGCAGCCTGGCACTAATAGTTTTATCGGAAGCCGATTAAGGCGCTGGTGTGACCTGCCAGGCCCATCTCTCGTTGTTCGCCGGCCCGGAAGCCCGTCAGCTATTAATGGCTTCTCCCTTCTTATCTGGAACAGAGTGAAGCTGCCAGAATCGATTCGCTTGCATGTCTTCGTCATATATTACATACGTGAACCATGGTACAGAATGTGATACGTCTCACCGCAGATTCAGTCATAAGTTTTGTAAGGAACATTATATTGTGTGATGGAAGGTTCTACGTCAGCATAATTCTTTTCTTACCCCTTTCCCGGTCAAGAATGATTCTCTGAGGAGCGATTACACAAGAACTTAAATTTCTCTAGTTTTCCTTTCATGACCACTGCGAAAAATGTATGTATGATCAGGTACTATCTTTTCTCATTCGTCTTCAAACTTCTCGGAATTTTAACAGTAAGACCCACGGAGTGCGACTGGAGTAGGATGGTGTCTCTATGATACCAACGCTGTCTGCTACCAAAACAACCCCACGACTATTAGCTTTCAATTATTCCTACATCAATTCTAGCTATTAAGTTTCGGAAACTACAGCGCAATAGTCAAGAATAGATAATATGAGGGCATTAGGAGATGGCAGCATTATTATAATCAGCTCTATTTTACATATCACTGTGAAAGTCTGTGGAGCACAATGTATAACTGCCCTGACTATAAGCATATTAGAGTCTCTCTTTGCCGCAGCACAAGGAGAGCGCAAATGGCAGGCAGATCGATCGACTTGGTCGCCTTACACCCTAGAGAAAGGACCCAGGAACTCATTTTATAGCGAGCGAGTGGACATGCCTCCATCTTTGACGGACTAGAGCCATGAAAATTCCCTGACTCCATCCGGGGTTGAACGCAGCATATACAGCATCCAAGTTCAAGACACTACCCGCAAGACAACCATGACCGACCACGTTTGCCTAAGGCGATACTCGTACTGTAAGTTGAGATTATATTCGTAGGTGTTAACAAACAGGATAGGGGCAGTAACCAGAACAGATGAGATGAAATGAAATGTCGTGTGGCTAGTGCCTCCCGTCGGGTAGACCGTTCGCCTGGTGCAGGTCTTTCGATTTGACGCCACTTCGGCGACCTGCGAGTCGATGGGGATGAAATGATGATGATTAGGACAACACAACACCCAGTCCCTGAGCGGAGAAAATCTCCGACCCAGCCGGGAATCGAACCCGGGCCCTTAGGATTGACAGTCTGCCACGCTGACCACACAGCTACCGGGGGCGGACAACAGATGAGATGCTATCGTCTTCCATCTGCATATCTTAAGTAGGGGGACAAGGTCGGCATCAGTGCATTTTTTTAGTGTAGGTTCCTTACATCAGGGGCAGTTATGCACTCAGGGGCAAACCTATTGTTCTCCTTTGATTGACAAGTCCTGTTGTTGTGCTAAAAGGATCCTTCCATTTGATTGACAGGCACTTAACCTATTGTTCCCCACCCTCTCTCACTCCTCTCCCCACTCAGAAAACCTCCCATCTCGCTGCTACAGGTACACTTTCAGGTCTGAGTTATTGGAGCAGCTTCTTTCAGTCTTATTAATTTGATTGAATACTTAATTAAATTGATCAATTAATTAAACTCTCCCCCACTGGTAAATCCCATCTCCTCCTCCCACCCCTCCCCTCACCCAGAAAATGGTGGGAAGTTCAGTTTCCACCAGGACAATGCAACATACCATGCCCACCTCCAGTAACCTATGAAAATGGCGGGAAAAAAGGGCACTTGGGCTACCTCCACTAACCTGTCATCCGACCGCCACCTCTTCCTGGGAATTGGCTGGAAAAGGACTCGCCCTATGCCGGATAGGATGGACATAAATCTTTATTTTCACTCGTTATAGGCAGTATCGCCATCAAATGTGTTCACCCCAAGGTAGAGAGTCCAACTAACCTAGTACACAGTACTGCCACCACAGGGCGCTGTCATCCCCTCTGTGACGTAACTCAAGATGGCGAGCTGCTGGTGGAGAGGAAGGCTCTCATAACAGGAAATTCAAGGGCATATTGTTTACGTGTAATATTTGGCTCTTCGTTGGCACTTAACCTATTGATCTGTTAAGTGGTTTTACATGTCACCCCATTTATGTAAACTATTATACCGGTATTGATACCAAAATTATGTAATTATTTATGTCCTCCCATCATTTTGTGGTAAGCTTCTCGAATGCCACACGCTTCTGAACGCCATTTCTGGCGCATTTATCTTTGTCACCCACCCCCTTAAACTACTGTACTGCATTTTATATAAAAATTATACAAATTAACCTATTGTTCTGCAATTAACCTCCTGTTCTGCTCCATGCCACCCATTCACGCACAGCCCTCCCTTAACTATTGTACCACTAACACCATGTTTATATAAAAATTTATGCAAATTAATTAAATCGATATTCTTCATGTGTATGGGGTAGTTTCTTTCTTAATTTTCAGAATCCTATTCGTCGGTGAAATCGATGGAATATGGTTTAACAAAGATCGCTAATAAAAAACACAGTCCGCAGCTCGTGGTAGTGCGGTAGCGTTCTCGCTTCCCACGCCCGAGTTCCCTGGTTCGATTCCCGGCGGGGTCAGGGATTTTCTCTGCCTCGTGATGACTGGGTGTTGTGTGATGTCCTTAGGTTAGTTAGGTTTAAGTAGTTCTAAGTTCGAGGGGACTGATGACCATAGATGTTAAGTCCCATAGTGCTCAGAGCCATTTGAACCATTTTAAAAAACACATTTCGCACTCGATGCCCAACGCCGATGTCACTGATGCTACACACATCCCCAGGAGTCGGGATACACCAGCAGTCCACACGAAGTGACGACAATGACATGAGCTGCCAAATCATGCATAGCCAGCTGCGGTGGCCGTGCGGTTCTGGGCGCTGCAGTCCGGAACTGCGGGACTGCTACGGTTGCAGATTTGAATCCTGCCTCAGGCATGGATGTGTGTGATGTCCTTAGGTTAGTTAGGTTTAAGTAGTTCTAAGTTCTAGGGGACTGATGACCTAAGATGTTAAGTCCCATAGTGCTCAGAGCCATTTGAAATCATGCATAGGTTTCAGTTTGGGTCCTGCAAGGATGAGGTGGCAGCATCTCTTTCATATGTGACACCTGATAAATAGCTGTCAAAGCACGTGTTCACAATGGCATGATGACGCATAGCTGCAGTGGAGGTCCAGTGCAGAGAGAGGTGTTGCAATGCTTCCCAGAATAGCACAGGGTGCAATCTTCCTAGCAATCCTAACGGGAGAGCCCATCCATCACTGAATTTACCTATCAAAGTGCTGGTGGTGGTGGTGTGGGCCCACTGTCTACCCATTTTCCTTTTTCTACAGACAAGACTTTCAGCAGCAAAACTATTTTGTATACATTGCGTTATTGCACTGGTAATTAAACCCCATAAAAGCTGTCCATAGCTTGTCAAATACGTACAAGACTCACAAGAATGTTGGGAACCAGGAACATATTTACCAGTGTAACTACAATTTAGTATTACGATTGTTGCTGCAGTCTGATACCAATCGATGCTCCTCTTGACAGCTGTCGTTCTGGAACAAATCTCAGATTCTATAGCGCACATAATTTTCCACAGAAAAATCTGTCTCATACCCTCGTGCTTCTCGATGCCCAGAATCTATACATCCCTCACGATAGGACACACATTCATTTTCTCTTGTCATGGCACAACATTAGCCACAGTAACATTACACTGAAATATACACACATTTTACACAAACAGTGCTGTTATCTTTTATATCAGCGGCCAAAAGAATTGTGGATTGCCTACACTCACACAAGCTATATGTCTAGGTTCTCCTCGGTCCTAGGAAATTATCTGACAAAGTCTTCGAATCAAAGCTTCTGGAAGGTGCTGCATCCTGGCAAGATTCTCTCAAACAAATGTAATGAAGGACAGGTATGTGGCACTATATGATAATGAATACTGTACCCACGGACATAATGCTTGGAAAGACTACACAGACATGTGATGGTGTACTATTGATAGAACCACAAGGAAAGTGTGAGGGTACACTTAGACAAGCTGATGAGTGGATGTATTGTTACAGCTGTTTTTCCTGTCCTGTTTTTACACCACAGCATGTCCAATTGAACAGTTGCATTGCTATATTGTACAGCTATTAACGAAATGAACCCATCACCACTTACATTTGGATATATTTCTCACAGCATTGAAATCTCAATTCATTAAGTCCAATCTATCTTTCCATTACTACTAGACATTCGTAGTTTTTACATAATTAGTAATTTGTTTACTTCCCTCAAACGTATGTTGGAACATAAGCCACAATACCTGTTAGTTCAAGCAGCAGCATGCGCACAAACAATTATACCTTCCAAAGTGTCCTACAGATCGTCAAATACAGAAAGGCTCTTGCTTGATTACTCTGCTCTGCCACTAAGGACAGGAGCTTGAATAGTAGAGTGTGAAACCGACCTCCATCCCAGTAATACATCACCACGTACCATGTCGATGAAGTAAACTTATAATTCGTATCCTGCGCCATACAAAAATCGTCCCTTTTATATCATTTGTGTAGCTATCGACCACCAGACACTTGTTCATACACCGCGAAGAGAGACAGCACCATGTATACTCCTCGTACCACTAGATATTTTCCCACAGCCTGTGGTCACAAGTCATCCACTCACGATGCATGACTATAGTGTCCTCAGTGGACTGAAGTCACCCTCAGAATTGTTCTACAAATTCGGGCTCGCTTCCCCGCAGCACAACGCCATTACTGTATCTTATCCAGACCTGCTTTCTTGCTTTTCTACAGCCACCTCCAGACTCTGGGATTATAAGAACACATGTATTTTCACATCGTTTGCCATAATATTATACCATTTTCTCGGTACTTCTCGATATCAAGCACTCAGCAGTATCCTCCTGATCGCTCACCTCACATAATTTTGAAGATATATACTGGTAATTATTTCTCTACAAACCCAAAAATTTAGCGAGGTGGAGTGTGCTGTAAACCACTGAGCAACTTTAAATGCATACCGTCTGAGAAAGTCTTTACTCGAAGAAAACAGAAGAAAGTCATATTTCCACTCGCTAATACCGATGTCGGTAATGTAACTCATTCCAAATCATCCCTATAATTTAATAAATGGGAACTAAGGTGTTTCTCATGTCTAGAGAACCAGCAAATGTGTTTTCCACCTGTCTTTCACTTGCTAGATGCACTCACCACAATCGATGTTCCCTCAACTAAATAAAGGTGCAAAATGTGCAGAAGCAGTCAACCGAACAACTTACAGGGGAGGGAATAACGGTCCAGTGGGAACACATGTCCATATTGAAGCTTCTCTAATTTCCACGGTGGTCGCGAAACTATCAAACACATACTAAGAATTAGTTCGCTATTCGGCCATCTAGAGGACAACATGGTTAAATCAGCTACGTTCCTACACTCTAACGGGTCTCTCCATAGGTACAGCTCATACTGTTAATGGGAAATGTGAATCATTCCCGCCACAGGTCACCAACACTGGACGCCAAGCATGCATAGACAGAAGCGTCCTACTAACAAGGGAACCTTCCCATCGCACCCCCCTTCAGATATAATTATAAGTTGGCACAGTGCATAGGCCTTGAAAAACTGAACACAGATCAATCGAGAAAACAGGAAGAAGTTGTGTGGAACAATGACAAAATAAGCAAAATATACACACTGAGTAGTCCTTGTGTAACATAAGAAACATCAAGGATAAGATGAGCTCAGTAGCGCCGTGGTCCCGTGCTTAGCGTGAGGAGATGCTGAACGAGAGTTCCTGGGTTCAAATCTTCCCTCGAGTGAAAAATTTGATTTTCTATTTTCAGTTTATGTCACAAACTCTTATGTTTTCATCACTTTTTTGGGAGTGATTATCACATCCACAAGAAAACCTAAATCGGGCAAGGTAGAAGAATCTTTTTACCCATTCGCCAAGTGTACAAGTTAGGTGGGTGGACAACATATTCCTGTCATGTGACGCACATGCCGTCACCAGTGTCGTGTAGAATATATCAGACGTGTTTTCCTGTGGGGGAATCGGTTGATCTATGACCTTGCATTCAAATGTTTTCGGTTCCCATTGAAGAGGCACGTCCTTTCGTCTACTAATCGCACGGTTTTGCTGTGTGGTCGCAAAACACAGACACTAAACTTATTACAGTGAACAGAGACGTCAATGAACGAACGGACAGATCATAACTTTACGAAAATAAAGAAAGTAAACAAATCACTCGAGGGAAGACTTGAACCAAGGACCTCTCGTTCCGCAGCTGCTTACGCTAACCACGGGACCACGGCGCTCCTACGCTTGCGTTGTCCAAATGTTGTCTATCTTACGCATGGACTACTCAGTTTGTATATTTTGTTAATTTTTTCATAGTTCCACACAGCTTCTTCCTGTTTTCTCGATTGATCTGTGTACAGTTTTTCATGGCCTATCCACTGTGACAACTTATAACTAAATCTGAGGGGGGTGTGATGGGGAGGTTCCCTTGTAAGAAAACAGGCCTCATATATATTTTATCCCTGTACTTACAACTAAACATTACGATTGTGGTCTCAGTTGAACGACATTCGACAAAGAGCCAAGTATTGGATATACACCCTGCTGACGGCTGTGGCTCTGGAAATCGGTACTCCTGCCTCTGCTATCACAGTACTCAATGTCGAGTACTCCATGTCAAATCCATACCTTCCTTACTACTGGACAGTCATTTCCCTTTGCACATGTCAGAACACAAACACATACTTCATAAGCCTGGTGTTCAAGACGAACCTAAGATGCACCAACCAGTACTAAGTATAATACTTCATCAATAACTAATTGCTGCCGATACGAAATAATACTGACCAAAAATCAACAATGGATAGACATATCTCAGAAGTTTTTCCTCCAAGTGCTACCACCATGTTTTACCAAACAGAGGTGTATTCGGTTTACAAACTGCTATATGTTAAAAAAAGAACACAGCAATATTACCATCACAAGCGGTCTTGGCTCTAAAAGTGCACACAAGTATCCATGTTAAAAGTTATGCCGCCTTTATAAATCCACATATGGCATTACCTTAGATTGACGTGGGTTTTCCAGACAAATACAATGACACTGAATATAGTTGGTGATCGCCAGAGTGTAGATTATCAGACCAGCAGTGAGGTTACACGTAGCTGCCGGTGCACTCTCATAATGAAGTTACCGAATTTTGGAAGTGATTCACCTAAGGAGAATGGTATGAAACCTGGATTTGCAACTCCCTCATGCTGCCACCACAAGATATTTCTCCAGGATTTGTAATGCATTCTGTCTCGATGCTATGTCAGAGGTTCTGCGATATATCCACTGGGTTATTGGCGATGATTGATTGAGAAGGATCACAAACAGTAGTGGATGGTGTGATGATTGAGGTTGTCGGAAATGTACACTAGCTTTTCAAATCTCTCGTGCTATGCTTTTAGTAGAAATGATGTCTACGATTTGGAATCAAGTCTTTCCATTCTGCAACATACCTGCTTTGGATCCTATGGAGAAGTCCTTTAATGATTCCAGCCAGTAGTTAATCATATTTCTGGCACTCTCATATCTCGAAACAAGGCACCTTTCTCTAACCTAAAATTCCAACATGTTTTAGGTAGCCACTATGTATCTTGCAACAACCCTTCAGACTCTGCGCTATCGCCCCTGCAGCTTCGTGCATGTGATCATCTCAATGTAAGTCGGAACCGAGTAGAAGTCGGAGGAAGCTGCATCTACCACCTTCTGCAACCTGTGTAGAAACAGGCAAAATTGAGTTACTGCAACTGAAATATGTTTTGACCATTCGATGGAAATGAAGCCTGCTCTGGCAACATGAAGGAGTATGAAAGACAGCATGGGGACTGGACCAAGGACGTGGGTATTGCAACTGCATTGTAGTGCTTCTCCAAACTGCAAGCAGGTACTATGGATCCACATCCCTCAGCTCCCATTCATATCTATCGCCCCAACATGCTATCATTATTATTCTGTACTATCCACCAGAGAAAAATTACGAACTATAAAAGCTCCACTAACTTCATCTAATAGGGAACTCGATTAGATTTCTACTGCATCTCTTCCCATATATCAAATCAAATACCACATGCATGCTGGCATCAAGCACATGTGACAATCCTATTAAATATATCCCCTGCACAAAAGTTTCATCACCTGTATTGTAGAAGGATGACTGTAACCCACAGACTATACTGTAAATCGCAAGAGAAGCTCTCTATTACCCTGTGTCATTGTTTGAAACATTGTTTTTTCTGCTGTAACACGCTTTGTACACTGTCATACATTTTGTTTTTCCACCATGACTTCGAAGTCTGTGTCAGATTCTAAACTGACATTAAATCGGATTCCATTGCCTCTTGCACAAAAATAGACATCTCACAGTGTAGATCACGTTGTTATTACAGCTACCATAACACGCCATATACGCTGGATGATTTTAAATAAAAGACAGTTACAACATAAGGAAACTGGAAGTGTTTGGCGGCATTGTGGAGAGATTCCAAACTGCTGTCCGAAAGTGATTGACGACCTCTAAATTGAAACTTATCTGTCACAGTGACGGAATAGCTGATGACTCTGCATTCTGTTTCGACTGATCCCTCATATTGCAGGCATGTATGTGATCGCTGTTTCAGTGCTATCCATCCCCAGAAGGTGTTGTCCCTCCACCAAAACTCTTTCTCCTACTCAAACAAGCGATGTCAGTCAATCATTATGTGGCAAACCACAGCGTACCAGTGTACACATGGGGTGGAAAATACACCATTGATGTACTCTAATATTAAGCATCACAGTCGATAGTGCGAACAACTTTAGCAATTTTACAGTAATTTCAACACCAAGCAGTGATGCGACAGCATGCTTCCCAGTTTTAGTATCATAGCTAAACTGCCCTCTCCCTACTTTGTGAGTATTATTGCGAATGTAGATAGATGACTGTGCAGTACATCTATTCATTGTTAATTGTCAAACACATACATCATCAAAGTGTACCAGACAGCGCTCTACATGTTTCTAGCAACTCGAGCGTAGTGTATAATTTATGATCTATCTCTATGCGGATGGGAGTCACAGAGCATTCTCACAGTCTTAGGATAAAATTAGAGACTGAAATGCCCCCTCACACTGTCTTTCAACAGCCTGTCCTGCAGCACCCATACCAATTTAATCTGCAGCTGACCAGAAGTGGACTGCTACATTCCACATCTTGTGAATGAATGGAGGTAGCCGAGTCCTCGCCCATCCAAGTACACAAGATTTTTCCAGATACACCTATGTCGAGGAGGTTAGCACCCCTTATCGGTGTATAATAACAGACTTGAAAGTCTTGTGATGTAATAGCAGATGGTTAAGAAGAATAAGAAAAGGATAACTTTTATGCATGATGGAACTCCAGAGAGATGGAGTTCGAAGCATTTTACGTAAACCAACTACCCTATCAACTCTTAAGTATTATTCTAGAGTCTAGGAAGGCACTGGTAAGAGAGAACATAAACACATGCATCCGAAGGCTACAACATTCCGTTCTTAAAACAGGCTACAATCATAGATCGCTTGAGTTGCTGACCTATCGGTTGTGTGGAATGCAGCGCTATTAATATTCCAAATTAAGAAATATATTTCCAGCACATTACATACATCCTTCTTCGAGGTTTCTCAACGATAAACTATGACATCAAACCCTAAAACGAGAAAACTACTTCCTTAAAACAGTGGTACAGTGTGATACATGCACAATATAGCTTTCCAGAGATGTATAGCATTCACTGTCCACGTCCAATCACAGTTCAAAAATTATACTATGTCCAAATCAGTCCTATATAAAATGATCGTATGATCGTTAGTAACAGAGAATACCTCATACAAAGAAACAGATAAATGCCTAGGAGCAGCGTCCAACATGTGAAATTACAAGTCATTCCGCCACTAACCCTGTAAACAGCACATCTGTCAAGCAGATGTATACACAGGGGATTGAAGTGTCTCACAAACACCTATTGCTAACAGAGCATCTGCTCTGTTTCCTGTACATCTGTGTATGTGCAAGTGTCGCAGATGGGTCCCAGGACTAGGACCTCCTGCTGGTGGACCCATCTTCGAACAAAGAACAAATCTCCAAGCATAACACCTGGTTGGTCCACCTGAGAGCCCTATCCCAGATGTGAGATGTGGTGGATCTGCCTCTGAACATCGGTCTGGATATATAGTCCTTGGCAGATCCCCACTCAAATGCTATCTCAGATGTGGTATATTGTGGATCAGCATCCTAACATCACTCCTCAGATTGATGGATCCACCTTCAAATGCTGTCCCAAATGTGGCACATTGTGGATCCGTATCCCATCAGTCTGGGTATAATGTGCAGCAGATCCACACTTGAACACTAACTTGGGTCTACAGCAGCTCCTGGTAACCATCAGCAACACATACAAGACGCTCTGCAAATGTGGAATTTGAGGGGTGGATGTGACTGGATACAATCTAGTACAGTGCTATACTACACTGCATTTGCGCTAGGTGTTGGCAGCTGTACTACATTTACAAGTAATTTTAGAACACAGAACGAGAGGTTATGTCATGATCGCATGTGTAGAACTGACATAAAAAAATCGATAGAATTGCGGAAAATACGTATATATTGCTGGAATATACACCGAAAAGCGGGGAAATTGAGGATGTATTTGAGTGTCTTCTGCTTGGTGCAGAACAGTTTGTACATGGGAACAAGCATGCGACAGCATGTAGTATCCAAGAAAACATCGACATGGAAGCGAAGGGAAGCAGGGAAACTGTCACTTTTTTCCAACTAGCCAGCATTCTACTGCATGTCTATTGAGTTAAGAGTGATACACGTGAGTTGACTACTGTATCTGACGCTTTTCAGGAAGACAGAGAAAACTTACTTGCTTCTGTGTTAAAGGATGACACAGAGCGGATGGATTGGTCACTTGAGATGGAGTTGTAATGAGGTATGATTTAATGATAGACTGATGATGCATTCTAGAGAGAGAGAGAGAGAGAGAGGGAGAGAGAGAGGGATAGAGAGAGAAGTTTCTGCAAGTCATTTGACCATTTTTTCCTGGTGTTCTGTCAGGATGCATCAGTTGTGTGACATAGCCTGCATTTGACTCGTATAAAACAACTTGTTCTGTGTGGTTCTTAGAGCAGTGTCTACTTGCAATCGTTAACAGTAAACCTCTCAGTCATCAGAGGACTTCCATCTCACGTGTGACCACGATGGCACCGAAACAGAGGACGACCGAAGAAAGACAGAAATACTGAATTCAGTGTTCCGAAACTGTTTCACTGCGGAAAATCGTAACACGGTCCCTGACTTCAGCCGTCGCACGGACGCCAAAATGGAAAATATTGAAATAAACGATATCGGAATTGAAAAACAACTGCTATCACTTAGTAGCGGAAAAGCATCCGGACCAGACGAGATACCCTTAAGATTCTACAGTGATTATGCTAAAGAACTTGCCCCCTTTCTATCAGCAATTTATCGTAGATCGCTGGAAGAACGTAAAGTACCTAGCGACTGGAAGAAAGCGCAGGTCGTTCCCATTTTCAAGAAGGGTCATAAATCAGATGCGAATAATTATAGGCCTATTTCGCTTACGTCACTCTGTTGTAGAATAATGGAACATGTTTTGTGTTCTCGTATTATGACGTTCTTAGATAATACAAATCTCCTTCATCATAACCAACATGGATTCCGCAAACAGAGATCATGTGAAACTCAGCTCGCCCTATTTGCCCAAGAAATTCACAGTGCCGTAGACACTGGCGAGCAGATTGATGCCGTATTCCTGGACTTCAGGAAGGCATTTGATACGGTTCCGCACTTACGTTTAGTGAAAAAAATACGAGCTTACGGAATATCGGACCAGGTTTGTGATTGGATTCAGGATTTCCTAGAAGAAAGAACACAACATGTCATTCTTAACGGTTCAAAATCTGCAGATGTAGAGGTAATTTCGGGAGTACCGCAGGGAAGCGTGATAGGACCTTTATTGTTTACAATATACATAAATGACTTAGTTGACAACATCGGTAGCTCCGTGAGGCTATTTGCAGATGACACGGTTGTCTACAAGAAAGTAGCAACATCAGAAGACTTGTACGTACTCCAGGAGGACCTGCAGAGGATTAATGCATGGTGCGACAGCTGGCAGCTTTCCCTAAACGTAGATAAATGTAATATAATGCGCATACATAGGGGCAGAAATCCATTCCAGTACGATTATGCCATAGGTGGTAAATCATTGGAAGCGGTAACGACCGTAAAATACTTAGGAGTTACTATCCGGAGCGATCTGAAGTGGAATGATCACATAAAACAAATAGTGGGAAAAGCAGACGCCAGGTTGAGATTCATAGGAAGAATTCTAAGAAAATGTGACTCATCGACGAAAGAAGTAGCTTACAAAACGCTTGTTCGTCCGATTCTTGAGTATTGCTCATCAGTATGGGACCCTTACCAGGCTGGATTAATAGAAGAGATAGACATGATCCAGCGAAAAGCAGCGCGATTCGTCATGGGGACATTTAGTCAGAGCGAGAGCGTTACGGAGATGCTGAACAAGCTCCAGTGGCGGACACTTCAAGAAAGGCGTTACGCAATACGGAGAGGTTTATTATCGAAATTACGAGAGAGCACATTCCGGGAAGAGATGGGCAACATATTACTACCGCCCACATATATCTCACGTAATGATCACAACGAAAAGATCCGAGAAATTAGAGCAAATACGGAGACTTACAAGCAGTCGTTCTTCCCACGCACAATTCGTGAATGGAACAGGGAAGGGGGGATCAGATAGTGGTACAATAAGTACCCTCCGCCACACACCGTAAGGTGGCTCGCGGAGTATAGATGTAGATGTAGATGTAGATGTGACGCATTCCTCTAAACAAACAACGAATTATTTGATGTACTCCATTCCTCTGTCGCATCTTAAGTGTAAATCGAAGCTTCAGTTTCATAACTAAGTTAGCGTTAGGTGTTTGTGAGACACTGAAATCCTCTATGTATACATCTGCTTGACAGATGTGCTGCTTACAGAGTTAATGGTAGCATGACTTGTAATTTCACATGTCAGACGCCGCTGCTATGTGTTTATCTGTTTCCTTGTAAGAGGTATTCTCCGTTACTAACGATCATTTTATACACACGAGTGACTGGTGGTCGATAGCTATACGAATGATGTAAAAGGGGCGATTTTTGTATAGCACAGGATACAAATTGTCTGTTTGCTACATCGACACGGTATGCAGTGATATATTGCTTGGTTGGAGATCGGCTTCACGCTCTAATATTCAAGATCCTGTCGTCAGTGGCAGAGCAGTGTAATTGAGTAAGAGTCTTTCCACATTAGACGATATGTAGGCCACTCTGCAAGGTTTAATTGTCGGTGCACATTCTGCTCCTTGAACGTAAAGGTTCCGTGGCTTATGTTCCAACATATGTTTGTGGGAAGTAATCAAATTACTATTCACGAGAAAACAAAAAGATTATGTATGTCTGTCGTAATGGTAGGATATTTGGACGTGGTGCAACGTGATTCCAGTGCACTGAGGAGTATATACAAACATAAGTGGTGATGAATTCGTTTCGTAAACAGCTGTACAATATTGCAATGCAAAAGTTCCATTGGACGTGCTATAGTTTACAAACAGGATAGCAATACGGCTGTAACAATACATCCCCTCTTTGGCACCCCTAAGCGTATCCTCGCATTTTCCTTGTTGTTCTATCGATAGTGATGTTGATTACAGTACACCAACACCTGTCTGTGATGTCTTTCCAAGCATTATGTCTGCGGGTGCAGTATTCATTATCACATAATGCCGGACGCCTGTCCTTCATAACACTTGTTTGTGGGAATCATGGCAGGATGCAGCATCATCCAGAGGCGTTGATTGGAAGACTTTGTCAGATAATTTCCTAAGACTGACGACAATCGAGATATATAGCTTGTGTGAGTGAAGGCGTACCATAATTTTTTCAGGTGCTGTAACTGCACTGTTTGTGTAAAATGTGTGTATATTGCAGTGTAATGTTACTGTGGGTTATGTTGTGGCATGACCATAGAAAATGAGTGTGTGTCCTATCATGGGGGATGTGTCGATTCAGGGTATCAATAACCGTGAGAGTATGAGAGAGATTTTTAATTGGAAAATTATGTGCGCTATAGATACAGAGATTCGTTCCAGAACCACAGCGATCAGGAGGAGGCATTATCTGTGCATCGATCGGTATCAGACTGCAGCAGCAATCATAATATTTAATTGCAGTTACACTGATAAATATGCTCCTGGTTCCCAACATTCTTGTGAGTCTTGTATGTATTTGATGATCTGTAGACAACTTTTGCAGGGTTTAACTGCCAGTGCAATATGACGATGTGTCAAAATAGTTTTGTTGGGCCCGCACCGCAGCTATGCGTAATCGTGCAAGCAACGGTGCCTAGGTGTACACGTGTTTTGACCGGTATTTCTTGGGTGTCATTTATGAAAGAGATGCCGCCACCTCATCCTTGCGGGACCCAAACTGACACTTACACGTGGTTTGGCAGCTGATGGCCGCATCGTCACTTCGTGGGGACCGCCGGTACATTCCAAGTCCTGGGGATGTGTGCAGAGTCGGTAGCAGTGGCGTCGGGCGTCAAGTCGAGGGATGTGTTTTTTACTACCGATCCTTTGTTTAAACTAAAATTCCATCGATTTCACTGACCAATAGGATGCTACAAATTAAAAAAATCTACCCCATACATGTGAAGAATATCGGTTTAATTAGTTTGCATAAATTTTTTATAGCAATGTTGTGTTAGCAGTACAATAGTTAAGGGGAAGGTGTGCGTGAGTGGGTGACATGGTGCAGAACAGCAGGTTAAGGGCAGAACACTAGGTTAATTTGCAAAAAATTTGTATGAAACACAGTACAATAGTTTAAAGGGGCGCGTGATAAAGAAGAATGCACCTGAAATGGCGTTCAAAAGTATGTACATTCGGAAAGTGTACCAGAAAATGGTGGTTGGACATAACTAATTCCATAATTTGGCATCAAAGGCGGTACAATAGTTTAAGGAAATGGGGTTGATATGGATAACCACTTAACAAAAAATTGGTTAAAATGTCTCTGAGCACTGTGGGACTCAACATCAGAGGTCATCAGTCCCCTAGAACTTATAACTACTTAAACCTAACTAGCCTAAGGACACCACAGACTGTAGCGCTTAGAACCGCTCAGCCACACCGGCCGGAAAACCACTTAACAGAACAATAGGTTAAGTGCCGACAAAGGGCCAAACAGTATAAATAAACAACATACCCTTGAATTTCCTGTTATGCTCTTCTCGGCGATACGATACATCGCGCCCGTTGTACGGTGAGTGGTGAAGAAGTTATCTCCAGCATCCCTCCTGCTCGCGAAATGGCAACTTCTGAGCTGCCTGTGTGTGGAGAGGGGGCGCGATCCACCCTTTCGTCTTTGTGTTCGCCATTACAGTCCTAGATGTGGCAATATCCTTCTGCTCCTTCGTCTTCAGCCGCCGACTATTTTTTCGAATTTGCGCCTACAGTAACTCCTGAGGAGATATTAATCGTGTGGAAACAGAATTGCGATTCACTTCCCTGCATCAGTTCATTTGATTCTAATGCGGACTTAGTATTTTTACAGGAGCTAGTATTTTGGCATTTCTCCTTACCTGGTTTCCGTATGACCTTTAATGTAGCACCCAAATATTCTACGGGGACTACGTTATTCTTTTGCGAAGACATTCCTGTTGCTGTGGTGGAAATTCAGGATTCTGGCAGGGCCAGAGGTTATCAACTTCTTATTCTCACCTTGGTTCTTTTATATTCTCCGTCTGGCCTTGGCAGCGCTGTGGATCGTTCGCGTTTTTATTTTTTTTTATTTTTTTTATTTCATTTTTTAATTTTTTGTTTATCTGTTGCGTAAGAGTCCTCCGAGTATTTTGTTGGGTGGTGATTTTAACTGTGTGTTGCGTCCTGAAGATCAGTCTCCAAACTCGAATTTCTCTCGTGAATTACATGGATTTGTCTGCTCCTTACCCCTGAAAGACATCTGGATATGTAAATACTCGACGTTAGTTAAATTTACCCACTTTACAGAGATTTGTAGTAGGAGATTCTGCATCTACATGTATACTCTGCAAATCAAATTTAAGTGCCTGGCAGAGATTAGATAGGTTTTACTTATGAGACTGCCTGCGCGACAGTATTCTTAATGTTGAAGTGATCCCAACATCATTTACGAATCATTGTGCTGTGACTGCAGCCCCTCAACCTTGAATAGCAACCAGTCAAATTGTTTCTACTTCCGTGGATGTTAAACGTCTCTCACATAGATGGCCTCTCTCTCGATGACGCGATGCTAGTCATGTGGGGGCGTACTTTATGCTCCACTGGTAAGTACTCTTCCATCCTTGACGTGCGGACGCAGCTGGCAAAACCGAGGCTCAGGCAAGGTTTGATACTTTTCCGTGTTGCTAAAGCGCGAGACTTTCGCAAAACTTACGAATATTAATATTCCATCCTGCGTGAACTTTATAATGCTGCAGATCACGCCACTCTGCGAATTGCAGATGTCAGGCGTGTAAAGGCAAATTTGTTGCCATTGAAGAGAATGCAAATGGAATGGTTGAAAATGCGATCCAAGCCACGTTCACTGGTCGCCGACGCGCTCGTATTCATTCTCTCACGACAAATAATGTATCGTATCGGCGCAAACTGATATAGTGCTTGTTTTACACCATTACTATGTAGATATCTACGACTTTGATGAGTCCAGTGAAACCTCTTACGACATACAAGCCTGCATCTTGGATACGACAATTACGCCTGAACATAATGAAACTATCTTAACTCCCTTTCAGCCTGAGGAAGTTTACAAACTTATTGTGGGGTTGCCCTCTGAAAAGTCCCCAGGTCTGGATGGACTTTCCTTCGCTTTTAACCGCTGTTGTGTGATACACTTTACGTCCATTTTGAATGAAGTGTTAAATGGTAGAGTAGTACCGACCTTGTTTCAATTGGGACACATTGTTTTAATCTCGGAACCCCCTGGACCGGCTGCACCTGATAGCTTTTACCCAATTACTTCGTTAATATTTGGTTATAAGACTGGCGAGGGCAGTTAATAGAAGGATGTCGACTTTGATGGAGACGATTGTTGCAAAATATCAAAGGTCCGTACCTCGTCGTACCATTTTTACTCCTATAGTCGAGTGTCGTGACGCTGCTGTAACGTCCGTCCCTTGTGTCCTTGCTTTTCTAGACTTTGATGAAGCATTTGATCGTGTTAATCACGACTGTTTCTTCGGATTACGGAGGTCGTTAGCCTTACTGTTGACATACGGCGATTGCTTTCAAATTTGTTTACGGGTATTTCAGCTTCGGTGATTGTTAATGGCCAACTGACGCCTCTGATAGATATCCGTGGGGGAGTGCCTCAAAGAAGCCCGCTGTCAGTGACTTAGCTTCTGTTGCCTCTGGAGCCCCTGCTTGGGACGCTACCATCCCAGCTGAAAGGTTGGACGCTTTCCGTAGTAACTATAGCTGTTTGTGCATATGCGGATGACGTGATTGTTCTTCCCCGTAATCCTGCGGGGATACCTCGGCTGAAGGCTGTAATCGATGCTTATTGTCGGAGTTCAGGGGCACTACTTAATGAAGGTAAATGCAAGCTTCTTACTTTGCGAGGTTTTGATGACACCGTTGTTCCATGGGCTTCTGCTGGGAATCGGCATACGTCTCTCGGTATCATCACTGATCATTGTCCACTCAACATGGCGACTCTCAACTGGAAATCTGTTACGGACAAAATACAGGGAGCGATACTAGATCATGAAAGGCGTTCTCTTACTCTGCTCCAGAGAGTCCGAATACTGGATACATACGTCTTTTGCAAAGCTTATTACGTGGCTCAAACTTATTCGCTTCCCCCGATGGTAGCGAAGAAACTGCAACACTTGTCTACTCGTTTCTTAAGGAGAAACACATATCTTTCAGAACGAGGTGATAACGAAACCTCGTTCCTTTGTGGGTTTGGGCCAGGCAGATATAAGAAGGAAGACGCTGATGCTCTGTGTGTGGCGTGCTGTTTTGACGATGGCTCAAGAAACACACACATTCACGTCTCGTTTCTTTCTCTCTGTCTGTCCTGCTAGTCTTGAACCTCCTGGTGATGTTGGTCGCATAAATCACAACACATTCATGATTTGTCATTCAAGTCGAAACATATTCGTGATTTGTAGTCAACAATTTTGAGACTGACATTTTATGGAGACCTGTCCTTACCATGAAATTCCTAAAGACTCGTAGGGAAGCAGTCCTTTACCCGAACCTCGTTGAAAGAGAACAGCCTGGTTAGCAGTTTGGCTCAATATCAGCCTTCAGATTTTGCCAATGCACGTAGCGTAATCGTGGTAAAAGGTAGTAAATAGCTCGATTCCAAAGAACGAGCGACTTTTTCGTATTGGGCTTAACGACACGGATGTTTGAAGTCGTTCTACTTCTACAGATACGATACGACACCGCTTCACTTGCGGAGTTCATATGGCAAACTCGTCTTTTTATTAGGACAGAACTGGCCTTCCTTACTCGATCTTCTTTTCGACATCGAGACCTCTTCGCCAGCATGTTGAATCTTGATGTGCATCTTCGTGTTTTCGCGACGTGAAGACTGTTCCATAAAATTTTGGGCGTGCAGCCACACAAATTCAGCTTCTTCTTCTAACTCTTCGTCTGAATACTGTCCAGCCATCTTCAGAGTGACCTGAGGTGACTAACGCTCCAGCACTTGCTCCGTCCTTTTACACCCGAGGACAGAATCACTGCACATGCTGCCAAAGATCATAAGACGCCAGAGACGTTGATAGGTGGCAAAGAGGTGTAACATATGCATGGAAATTAAATCTATAGCTGCGCAGTCGTTCCACACGGTGATAGTGATGTGTCGCGGAGAGCTGCACTACTGCGACGTCTTTGTGATTTAATTATAGAAATTGCCGGATTCCATGATTTGTCCAAGCTGTAGCCGCTATCACTATTAATTAAAATCATCGTTACTTCTTTCACTACTCTACCGCCTATCAACGTCTCTGGCGCTCTGTGTATCTTTGGCCTCATACGCAGTGATTCGGTCCTCTGGGATAAAAGGACGGAGCAAGTGCTGGAGCGTTAGTCATCTCGGCTCACTCTGAAGATGGCTGGGCGGCATACAGCCAAAATATTAGAAGAAGAAGCTGAATTTATGCGGCTGCACGCCCGAAATTTTACCGAACATGTTGAATTTTGTTTTCCGTCGGCAAGGCGTTGGTTATTTTCATTTTCCTGATGATAGATGTTTTCTGTTTTATGTATGTTCCCATCTGCTTTGCTTCGACTTGTTGTCTCCCACTTTCGCTGCCCGTTTTGTTGTTTGTTTTGCCTCTGTATCGCTCCAGATGAAGTATATGTACACACGAGCTATACAATCCTTGCAATCAAACTGAAATGTTTCGCTAGACAAAAGGTGTAGTTTCCGATTTAAAATGTAATCTGATTTCCTTGTCCTTCTCCTTTTAGATTCTATATAAAAATTGGAAAGTGTATCTGAAAAACACAAAGTAAATACAAATTTAAAAAATTAATAAAATATAAAGAACTAAATAAAAAATTATTGATACATGTGATGAGAGCTTCGTAGTGGTTTGCCAGGTATGTTCTCGGTATTTTATTTTCCTTTCTCTTTTTATTGATTATTCCATTATCATAATTAATTTTTCTCCCATTTACAGCTGGTACTGCATGATGATTTGACTACCTGCCCGGATAGCCGAGAGCGCTAACGTGCTGCTTCCTGGAGTCGGGTAGGTGCGCCGGCCCCGGATCGAATCCTGGCGGATTAACGACGACGGCCGGTGTGTCAGCCAGCCTGAATGTGGGTTTTAGGCGGTTTTGCACATCCTCCTAAGTGAATACCTGGCTGGTCCCCACGTCCCGCCTCAGTTACACGACTCACAGCCATTTGAAACTCATTCACACTATTGGACGCTTTACCCTCGACGCAGACAGCTGGGGTACATTGATTCCGTCCTGTGGGGTACAGGGTGGCGGTAGGAAGGCCATCCGTCCTCCCCTTAAAATTAACATGCTAAATATGGTTAACCATGGCCGACCCTGCGTAACCGCGGGGAAGGCGCAAGCGATAGAACAGAATTGCTTGATGATTTGACTATGGTCTACGGAAGTTTCATGATAGTACAAAGTCACTCTGATAATAAGGAAAAAAAAAAGCAGCTGGGGTACAGTACTTCAGCAGCCATGGAGGTTGGGCCCTAATGCGGTGATATCAATCCGTTGAAATGATGGCTGTGATGCACAATCGTTTATCATGTATACTGATTAACTGCTGTACCTCATTTTGCGCCATGCCAAGGTGTTCATTGATGTTTAATACTGAACTGTATTTCACTGAAACATTTGAACTCAGCTAGAGAAACAAGGGGTGCAGTGAATGTAATACGTGTCTTTAAGAATATACCAACGTTATTTCAGCATTTCTACTGCTGTGATTGATAGTTTTTGTGATACCTAGATGATTGCATTAGCAATGTTAATTACTTGAAGTTAATACTTTGAACATTTTAGTCATAGTGAAAAATATTTTCGTGATTAAATATGAAGGCTGGTTACTCCTTGTAAACGATGTAAGATCTGAGAAAACTGAAACTTTTCAGACCCAACTCTATGAAGGATGTTAATAATGCGCAGTCAATTTATGTTTTTAGGCAGTTTCAACACCTAAACTGAACATTATGGTTTTACCGGGGCATATTGTAAGCCCCTTTTCCTGGCTACTGCACCTGGATCGAACTTAACGAGTTCTTGGACATCAAGGGTAGGGACGTGTTAACTTGTACCTTCAGACTAAGAACTGACCTCCCGATAGGTAGAGCGCCACAAATGGGAAAGAATACCGGACAGTTGCCACGGCAGACATCTGCTATCGGCAGGGCTTGCTAGACATTCGTGGTCGCCCTCTTGGCCAGGTTGTTTGAGCAGCGGTCTCTCGGGCAACAGAGGTTGTTCCTAGGACTTTTCGCTTCCGCTTTCAGGCCGACATTCTTCATCATACCCGACATGTGCAGTATGCAAGGGATCTCCTTCTTTGACATTTTGGCTTTTTGAAATCATGTTTCCAAGTGAAAATACTGGCGTAATTATTGGTGGATTTTTGATACAGTAGTTACATCTATAGGGGGCACTAAGTAAATGATGCAACACCTTTTTCTACCGACGAGTTTCGGATGCAAAAATGCGGAATCATCACCTACAGTTAGATGAAGTTTTGATAGGTGGCGGCACTATACATATCCTTCAAATGGCATCTGTAACAAAGGTCCTTTACAGTTAGAGAACTGTCATTGGCGGAAAGCTTTAGCATCACAGATTCTCATAAGGGCTCGCAAAGTGTCTACGGAGAGCTCGCAGTGAACAAAAGCAGGGTAAGTCGCTGAACCAGGCATCTGTCATCATCGCAACGAGGTAGCGAAAACCTGTCCGATCTCCCGTGAGCCATCCGGCCGCAGAAAGCTGTGGCTCCTGTAATGTTGGAACGTGAAGACACACTCTTTCGAGATGATCGGCAGATCATAGTCAGACGCTTCGCTGCTCAACTGGACGCGTGTGTTGGTAGTGCAGACACTCTCGTCTTCTAGTTGGGGCACACCTCGGTTTATGGGTATCTCGCCGCGTAACAAAGACCGTACAGAGCAACGAGGGACTATCTGTGCTGGAATTGTTCCGCGTTACAAGGCTGACAGCGACAATTTCTTGTCGATTATCGTCAGAGGCGATGAAACATGGATTCATCACCTCGAATCGGAAACAAAACGTCAAACCATGGAGTGTCGCCACGCCACATCTCCTCCAAAGAAAAAGTTCAAAACCGCACCCAGAGCCAGTAGATTCGTAGCGACAGTTTTCAAGGACTATGCTGGTATTATTCTGTCTGGTGTCTTTCCTCTTGGTGTAATGATCAATTCGGAAGTATATTAGGCTACCCTCAGAAAATCGAAGAAGCGATTCAGCGTGTTCGTCGCCACAAAAATGCAAACAAACTTCTCCTTCTTCATGAAAACACAGGGCGCACACGAGTGTGTGCACCCAAGAGGAGCTCAGAAAACTTCATTGGACTGTTCAAAAAATGTGTGTGAATTCTTATGGGACTTAACTGCTAAGGTCATCAGTCCCTAAGCTTACATACTACTTAACCTAAATTATCCTAAGGAGAAGCACACACACCCATGTCGGAGGGAGGACTCGAACCTCCGTCGGGCCCAGCCGTTCATTGGACTGTTCTTCCTTACCCACCATACATCCTGTCCAGTCCCAAGAAAAAAATTAGTGGGCAATACTTGTCAGATCAAATGAAAGGAGACTGCGCCAAGAGGCAGAAGCCCTGACGCTAAAGGAAGCTTTCAGGTATACATAAGTGGTAATATCGAGTGGAAACTTATAAGAGAAATCGAACATTAAAGTGTTTTCCTGTCGAAGGAGTCAGTTGATGGAAATATCCCTAACGGCTATTATATAGAAGTTCAGCCTCGAATTAGAACGGTGTATAAGCAAGAGAATCTGAGAGAAGATTCACAGAGAGAGCAGTAGTGGCCTCTTTGAGGAGCCAGCGTGTAGCTACGCCAGGCAGCAGCAGCTGAAGGATGCAGACGTAATATTCTCAGCGAGAAGTCGGCGATCAGATCTGGTGACACGCTCGTCAACTGCAAGATAAGTAATCATTATCTATTCTGGGGAATAGCTTTGAACATAGACGATCTGTCTTTGTCTCAAGGAATAGATAGCATTTGTAGTTTCGTAATTAACAAGAAAATTTACATAATTGTAATTGTATCTTGTAAGCTTAGGCGAGTGTCCTGCTGATAAGAATAAATTGAATCTGACATTTATTAATGAAGGGGTAGGAACTGGCACCTCTTTTATAAGTTATCAAAGAGATAATAAATGAATTACTTAAATAAATACTTAACTCTTCAGCATACCCATCCTGTCATTAATCCTAACAGATTACCACCGTAAACAATAAACACAGCTCTACCTCGGAGAGCTTTCTCCCTCTCATCCCCGACAACAGAAGTGGACATCCGAACGGGTTGTCGTCAACGTTCCTATTGCACTACAAAACTGTGCAGGGACGCGACAGTCCTGGATTTCGCACGTTACAACCTCATTCTGTTTGGCCCAAGGAAAGATACAATGTGTGGGAAGCACTACGTGTATGATCAGAAGTTTATTGATGCAGCAAGAAGCTGGCTCCATCGTCGACCAGTAAACTTGTAGCACGTGGTAAAGCAGGCCCTCATAGTATGTTGGGACAAGGCTGCTGCACTGAACGCAGATTATGTAAAAATCCAACCTGCCTTCAGAAAAAGAAGTCTTGCATTAGTGATTGAACGCCTCTAGTACAACATATTTCCAACTGAAACTTCATGGCAGACTAAAACTGTGTGCCGGACCGAGACTCGAAATCGGGACTTCAGGCTTTCGTGGGCAAGTGCTCTACCGACTTTAGTTTTGTTTTTTGCATTTTTTGTTCGTTATTGTTCATTGTATTTCGTCGGAGCGGACGTCATATGATATCAGTTGAAATTCGTTGTTGATCCCTTCACTCAGTTTTTAATACAGAGACCAAGCAGCTCTCTAACCGAATAGACTGTGCTACTTACTGCGCCGCCTGAGCTACCCAAGCACGACTCACGCCCCGTCCTCACAGCTGTACTTCTGCCAGTACCTCATCTCCTACCTTCCAAACTTCACAGAAGCTCTTCTGCGAACCTTATAGAACTAAGACTCATGGAAGAAAGGATATTGCGGAGATATGGCTTAGCCACAACCTCGGGGATGTTTCCAGAATTAGATTTTCACTCTGTAGTGTTATGTGCGCTGATATGAAACTTCAAGTAATGCTAGTTCTGCAAGGTTTTCAGAAGAGCGTCTTTGAAGTTTAGAAGGTACGAGACGAGGTATTGGCAGAATTGAAGCTGTGAGGACGGGCCATGAGTCGTGCTTGTGTATTTCAGTCGGTGGAGCACTTGCTCTTGAAAGACAAAGGTCACGAGTTCGAGTTTTGGTGCAGCACACAGTTTTAATCATATCAGCACACACTCCGCTGCAGAATGAAAATCTCATTCTGGAAATATTTCCAACAACCTTTCCATAGCACTGAAATTCAGTGCATCTTTCCAGTATCTCTAGATACCGAAAAGAATACCTGTATATTTAACACTTTTGGGGAACGAAAACAATACCATAGACTATGTTAATGTGTAATAAGTTCTTCCGAGTATAAATTTACCTCCATCTTCCCTCCGTCTGTTCGGGGTGCACTCAGCCTCGTGTTGCCAATTGAGGAGCTACTCGACCGAATAGTAGCGGCTCCGCTCATAGACAACCATCATCATGACCGGGAGAGCGGTGTGCTGACCACATGCTCTCCTATCCGCATCCTAAGTGAGGATGGCATGGCGGTCGGATGGTCCCGATGGGCAGCTTGTGGCCTGAAGACGGAGTGCTTCCCTCCGTCTGTACGGTACCTTCTTTCACCTTTTGTTGACTGCGATAGAAATAGTCCATCGCCATGGGGGCAACAAAGAGGGAATGATGTAAAAAGAATGCGAATATTCGCTGATCGTTTTGAACGGCGATTTTTTTCGATATTTTACTTACTATGACCAGGAGTGCAAAAAAGAATAAGGAAGGAAGAAAAGGGTATGTGAATAGCTAAAAGGAAGACAGCCAACTCCATCTTAATTTACTCACTAAAATCCCATAGTCCTTGAGGCCAAAAATTTACTAAAACTGTGTCGAGGGACACCGTTCAAAACAGAGAAAAATAATGCTTACTAAATAGAATATAGTAGAAAAATATTGGATTTAAATGTAATTCCTGATGACAGGAGGGTATTTGAGTGATGTTTAATATTGGCTTCGTTAAGCCAAAACGAAATGCTTGTTGATTAAATGCTAGGGAACCTAGGGGCGACCAGATATTTTCACTTTTGGTGCACAAAAGTCGCCCATAAAAGCAGTTTCTGCAGCCGTGCCTACGTGGCGCACCAATCAGCGAATAAATAGACACAGACAAATGAATGTAGCGATGCATATTGCGAAGTCAAAAGGGCACCCACGCAAACTATAAGCACTTAATCCATACCAAAGGTAACTCAAATCGTAATTTTTTATCAGCTTGCAGTTCATACCGTTAGCTGAACTGTGAACAGCAGAGGAAAGAAAATGAAGGCAGTGTATCATGTTGTGTTACAGACCACTTCGTCAATCGAGACTTCAAGATGTTGACATGAACTATTTTATAGCAATTTTTGTAGCACAGTTCTCATAATAATTTTTCAATAATATATATTTTACCAACTATGAAACAGTTCCTTAATTATTTCAGTACAAGTTACAGCTATGTGGATTGCATATTGGATAACCAAAACATCTCTACACCAGGCACAGCCGATTAAAGATGAAGTAATGGCCTACCCCCATGAACCATGGACCTTGCCGTTGGTGGGGAGGCTTGCGTGCCTCAGCGATACAGATGGCCGTGCCGTACGTGCAACGACAGTGGAGGGGTATCTGTTGAGAGGCCAGACAAACGTGTGTTTCCTGAAGAGGGGCAGCAGCCTTTTCAGAAGTTGCAGGGGCAACAGTCTGGATGATTGACTGATCTGGCCTTGCAAACACTAACCGAAACGGCCTTGCTGTGCTGGTACTGCGAACGGCTGAAAGCAAGGGGAAACTACAGCCGTAATTCTTCCCGAGGGCATGCACCTTTACTGTATGTTTAAATGATAATGGCGTCCTCTTGGGTAAAATATTCCGGAGGTAAAATAGTCCCCCATTCGGATCTCTGAGCGGGGACTACTCAAGAGGACGTCGTTATCAGGAGAAAGAAAACTGGCGTTTTACGGATCGGAGCGTGGAATGTCAGCTCCCTTAATCGGGCAGGTAGGTTAGAAAATTTAAAAAGGGAAATGGATAGGATGAAGTTAGATATAGTGGGAGTTAGTGAAGTTCGGTGGCAGGAGGAACAAGACTTTTGGTCAGGCAAATACAGGGTTATAAATACAAAATCAAAAGGGGGTAATGCAGGAGTAGGTTTAATAATGAATAAAAAAATAGGAGTGCGGGTAAGCTACTACCAACAGCATAGTGAACGCATTAATGTGGCCAAGATAGACACGAAGCCCATGCCTACTACAGTAGTACAAGTTTATATGTCAACTAGCTCTGCAGATGATGAAGAAATTGATGAAATGTATGATGAGATAAAAGAAATTATTCAGATAGTGAAGGGAGACGAAAATTTAATAGTCATGGGTGACTGGAATTCGAGAGTAGGAAAGGGGAGAGAAGGAAACATAGTGGGTGAATATGGATTGGGGGAGAGAAATGAAAGAATAAGCCGTCTGGTAGAATTTTGCATAGAGCATAAGTTAATCGTAGCTAACACTTGGTTAAAGATTTATAAAAGAAGGTTGAATACATGGAAGAATCCTGGAGATACTAGAAGGTATCAGATAGATTATATAATGGTAAGACAGAGATTTAGGAACCAGGTTTTAAATAGTAAGACATTTCCCGGGGCAGATGTGGACTCTGACCACAATCTATTGCCTATGAACTGTAAATAAAAACTGAAAAAATTGCAAAAAGGTGGGAATTTAAGGAGATGGGACCTGGATAAACTGACTAAACAAGAGGTTGTACAGAGTTTCAGGGAGAGCATAAGGGAACAACTGACAGGAATGGGGGAAAGAAATACAGTAGAAGAAGAATGGGTAGCTTTGAGGGATGAAGTAGTGAAGGCAGCAGAGGATAAAGTAGGTAAAAAGACGAGGGCTAGTAGAAATCCTTGGGTAACAGAAGAAATGTTGAATTTAATTGATGAAAGGAGAAAATATATAAACGCAGTAAATGAAGCAGGCAAAAGGAAATACAAACGTCTCAAAAATGAGATCGACAGGAAGTGCAAAATGGCTAAGCAGCGATGGGGAGGCTTATCTCATGAGGGGTAAGATAGATACTTCCTACAGGAAAATTAAAGAGACCTTTGGAGAAAAGAGAGCCACTTGTTTGAATATCAAGAGCTCAGATGGAAACCCAGTTCCAAGCAGAGAAGGGAAAGCAGAAAGGTGGAAGGAGTATATAGAGGGTCTATACAAGGGCGATGTACTTGAGGACAATATTATGGAAATGGAAGAGGATGTAGATGAAGATGAAATGGGAGATACGATACTGCGTGAAGAGTTTGACAGAGCACTGAAAGACCCGAGTCGAAACAAGGCCCCGGGAGTAGACAACGTTCCATTGGAACTACTGACAGCCTAGGGAGAGCCAGTCCAGACAAAACTCTACCATCTCGTGAGCAAGATGTATGAGACAGACGAAATACTTTCAGACTTCAAGAAGAATATAATAATTCCAATCCGAAAGAAAGCAGGTGTTGACAGATGTGAAAATGACCGAACTATTAGTTTAATAAGTCACAGCTGCAAAATACTAACGCGAATTCTTTACAGACGAATGGAAAAACTGGTAGAAGCCGACCTCGGCGAAGATCAGTTTGGGTTCCGCAGAAATGTTGGAACACGTGAGGCAATACTGACCCTACGACTTATCTTAGAAAATAGATTAAGGAAAGGCAAACCTACATTTTTAGCATTTGTAGACTTAGAGAAAGCTTTTGACAATGTTGACTGGCATACTCTCTTTCAAATTCTAAAGGTGGCAGGGGTAAATTACAGGGAGCGAAAGGCTATTTACAATTTGTATAGAAACCAGATGCAGTTATAAGAGTCTCGGGGCATCAAAGGGAAGCAGCGGTTGGGAAGGGAGTGAGACAGGGATGTAGCCTGTCCCCGATGTTATTCAATCTGTATATTGAGCAAGCAGTGTAGGAAACAAAAGAAAAATTCGGAGTAGGTATTAAATTTCATGGAGAAGAAATAAAAACGTTGAGGTTCGCCGATGACATTGTAATTCTGTCAGAGACACCAAAGGACTTGGAAGAGCAGCTGAACGGAATGGACAGCGTCTTGAATGGAGGATATAAGATTAACATCAACAAAGCAATACGAGGATAATGGAATGTAGACGAATTAAGTTGGGTGATGCTGAGGGAATTAGATTAGGAAAAATGGTTCAAATGGCTCTGAACACTATGGGACTTAACTACGGAGGTCATTAGTCCCCTAGAACGTAGAACTACTTAAACCTAACTAACCTAAGGACATCACACACATCCATGCCCCAGGCAGGATTCGAACCTGCGACCGTAGCGGTCACGCGGTTCCAAACTGACGCGCTTAGAACCGCACGGCCACACCGGCCGGCAGATTAGGAAATGAGACACTTAAAGTAGTAAAGGAGTTTTGCTATTTGGGGAGCAAAATAACTGATGATGGTCGAAGTAGAGAGGATACAAAATGTAGACTGAAGAAGAGAAATTTGTTAACATCGAGTATGGATTTAAGTGTCAGGAAGTCGATTCTGAAAGTATTTGTATGGAGTGTAGCCATGTATGGAAGTGAAACATGGACGATAAATAGTTTGGACAAGAAGAGAATAGAAGCTTTCGAAATGTGGTGCTACAGAAGAATGCTGAAGATTAGATGGGTAGATCACATAACTAATGAGGAGGTATTGAATAGAATTGGGGAGGAGTTTGTGGCACAACTTGATATGAAGAAGGGACCGGTTGGTAGGACATGTTCTGAGGCATCAAGGGATCACCAATTTAGTGTTGGAGGGCAGGTGGAGGGCAAAAATCGTAGAGGGAGACCAAGAGATGAATACACTAAGCAGATTCAGAGATGAAGAAGCTTGCACTGGACAGAGTAGCATGGAGATCTGCATCAAACCAGTCTCAGGACTGAAGACAACAACAACAACAACAACAATGGCTATAGCAACATCACAGTCGTTACTTGTTTCATTTAGAATAGGAATGGAGCAGAAAACGGTTAATGTCATTTTTGAGCATAATATGCTGCGCCCCTGGCGTACTTGATCAAATTCTTAAGACAGTGTACTAATTACTGCAGTTTAACAATACTTTTCCACTGATAAACCTGAAATGATAAGAGCTATCAGAAATTATATTGCCCGACAATTTTGTGAAAAATGCATACAGTGCCGAAATATCTCTTTATCAAGGGGCTGAATTTTTCCATCGTCCTCCTAGACAGTTGTGGTGTTATGCCCAGTACTAGACAGTACTAAGAGACAGTACTAAGCTGATGCTTATCACTGCCATTGTTGTATGTGAATGTGTCAATCTAATCACTGACTGCGTAAGCGACTTTGCTTTTCTTTTGCTCGAAATGATAAAGCGCGCCTTGGGCACAATTCTTGCATGAAATATGATTGATTGGCTTTAATACACAGCATTTTAGGAGACAGCAAGGGTCTTTGTCTTTACGTCATCTAAGAATTTCGTTATAGTATTACCTGTTAATCACATCTCCTCTACATGTTCACTTGGAGTAGACTTCGCAGTTTTCCGAATTCCCTTTCCGTATAATTTGCTACATCTGTTTAACTAGGTCGAAGGAACATGGAAATCAGTAATGCTATTCTGGCTTGCAATTGAGAGCGTCCAGTAACTGTGTATTAACTCTTATGAACTGCTCTAAATATTGCAAATAGTTTCTCTTTCACAATTTTGCGAATTTCATTTTGTCATGTATTATTTACTTCCTGTAAATCTTTGTCCTGTTTATATAATTCAAATAAAGATATTACGAAATGGAACCGGCTTTGCACACTGTTTAATTTAAAATGTATTCTCCCTCCTCCATTCAACGACAAATGTTACAGCCTTTTCTTTGTCACTGAAAGCTATTACTGTCGAAATTGTCAATGGGCTAGGAAGGTACTGTATTTTTGTGCTGGCGTTAACCAGCACAACAATCATCATTACAAGCACAATCATGGAAACGTATTTCCTGTTTCTTCCAATGTTTTTACAGTTTCTAAGGAAACGTCGTCGTCATTCGAATGCATGTCTGCCAAATTAACTAATAACTAACACATACGTAGGTCTTCAGAAGAAGTAGGTGGTTTCGATTAAACAGCACATTTTTGAGGTTTCATCTTTGCGAGGTTGAAAGCATAGACTGGATTCGACAGTACTGTGAAACTCTGGAATCTGCGCTAAAACAAATGCCATTAAACCGCATATATGAAGAAAACACAAAGATAATTAATTTAGTTTTATCTCTAATGTAAACAGTTAATTATACCACGAAGGCAACTGCTAATTATAATGGATAGTAAATGAGTCGAAAAATGAAGCGAATAGTAACTATTAACAGTTGTGTCAGAGAAACTATTAACAGGAGGGAATTCATCTTACATGTTACCATCACGTTGTGCCGTGTTATCTGTTTAGCGATTCGCCGTCAACCAAGTCCATGCTCCCGTCGTATGGCAGATGTGCTGTATGCTGCAGCTACGGCGTGGATATACACTCCTCCACCCACCTGGAGAACTATGAATTTGGCAATTTTCAATGTTTTCTTAAAAATACTTACAGTGAGTCTTAGCAGCTAAAATTGTGACACTATGTTTCTTTCGGCATATTCTTCCCATTTAAAAAATTTCAGTACAGGTTTCGACATATCTGATTAAACAGTCCTCTGTCGAGATATATTGTTCACCTTCACACAGACAGTCATGTTTCACCTCCTTGTCCTTCCCTTGAAGGAAACGTACTCCTCTGTTTTCTAAATGGCACTAAAAGTTCTGATCCCCTAGCAGGCTGAAAATGCAGAAAGATGAAAACCTCACGCTGTTGTAGCGAGTTAATAGGTGTCTGTCTGAAAGTGACACAGTTACGTAATTACAGAGCGTGTGATGCCACAGGCAGGGGCTAATAGTTTCATCGGAAGCCGATAGAGGCGCTGTTGTGGCCTGCCAGGTCCATCTCACGTTGCTCGCCGGCCCGGAATCCACTCAGCTGTTGATCGCTTCTCCTTTGCTACCTGGAGCAGGGCGAAGCTGCTTTCATATCCCTGTCGTATATTTCATACGTGAAGCACAGTGCAAAATGTGATAAATCAGACCTATATTTCACAAGCAGCCATACGGTGCGTGGCGGAAGCTGCTTCCCAACCGTCGTTCTTTCCTAATCCTTTTTTGTGTCGTGAATGATCCTCTGAGGAGCGACCGCGCAACTGCTCAGATTTCCCTGGTCTCCCTGCCATGATCAGCCTGGAAAATGTATGTATGTGGAAGTAATATCTCTCCTAACAACTCTTGACATTCTAGGAATTTTAACAGAAAAGATCTTCCTGACGCTATTAGAGCAGTATGAGTGACTATTAACCACGCTGTATGCTACCTAACGATCCCCACGACGATTATCTTTCGCTCACCCGATAAGTTTCCGAAGCTAACGTGGAATAGTCAAGAGTAGGCAGAACGAGGGCTTCCTAGGCTACCTCCATCTTTGTACTCGGCTTAACTTCACCTACTTCCCTAAAAGTCTGTGGCTCACAATTCGTAACTGGCCAGACTGCAAGGTAGAACACAGACTTCTTTCGCCGTGGTACTGGCAGGAGGAGGGTGACAGAACTGTAGACAAGGCCGCCTTTGTCCCCCAAGAAACATCCCTGGTACTTATTTGACAGCAGGCTGAGTGGACATAGGGCCATTGTTGGCGGACTGGGACGAGGAGAAAATCCTGACCCACAACATTTTCTTTTCAGTCATCAGTTTTATTATTGCTTTAATGCAGCCCAACACGAAATCCTCTTCTCCGCCAATCTTTTCATTTCAGGGTAACAGATCCATACTACTTCATTATTTGCTGGATGCATTCCATGGAGAAGAAATAAAAACTTTGAGGTTTAAAAACTTGGTTCAAATGGCTCTGAGCACTATGGGACTTAACTTCTGAGGTCATCAGTCCCCTAGAACTCAGAAATACTTAAACCTGACTAACCTAAGGCCATCACACACATCCATGCCCGAGGTAGGATTCGAACCTGCGATCGTAGCAGCAGTGCCGTTCCAGACTGTAGCGCCTGGAAACGCTCGGCCACTCCGGCCGGCCTTTGAGGTTTGCCGATGACACTGCAATTCTGTCAGAGTCAGCAAATGCCTTGGAAGAGCAGTCGAAGAAAATGGACGGTATCTTGAAAGGAGGACATAAGATGAAGATAAAAAAAAGAAAAACGAGGATAGAGGATAATTGTCGGATTAAATCAGACGATGATGAGGGAAATATGTTAGGAAATGGAACACATATAGCAGTAGATGAGTTTTCCTACTCAGGCAGTAAAATAACTGATGAGGGTCGAAGTAGAGATGAGGTAAAATGTAGACATGCAGTGGCAACGAAAGCGTTTCTGAGGAAGAGTAATTTGGTAACATCTTTTCTGAAGGTATTTTTATGGAGTGTAGCCGTGTGTGGAAGTGAAACATTACTGATAAAATGTGGTGCTACAGAAGAATTCTGAAGATTAGGTGGGTAGATCATGTAACTAATTTGGAGGAACTGGACGGAACTGATGAGAAAGGAAATTGGTGACACAGTCTGACTAGAAAGAGGAATTGGTTGATAGGACATTCTGAGACATCAAGGGATGTTCAGTTTTGTACTGGACGGAAGTGTGCGGCGTAAAAACCGTAGAGGGAGACCAAGAAATGAATATAGTAAACATATTCAGAAAAATGTAAGTTCCAGAAGTTACTCGGAGATGAAGAGACGTTCACAGGATAGAGTAGCATGGAGAGCTGCATCAAATCAATCTTCTGGCTGAAGACCACAACAACAACATTCCAATTTGTGTCTTCCCCTACAGTTTTTGTCCTCTATTGCTACTTCTAGTACCAGTAAGATTACTCCCTGATATCTTAACATATTTCCTGTTATCCTGCTATTTTGTCTTAATGTTTTCTAAATGTTCCTTTCTTCACCAATTCTACGAAGACCGCCTCGTTCATTACCTTAACAGTCTGCCCAATTTTCAACATTATTCTGTAGTACCACATCTCAAACCCTTCGCTTCTCTTCTACTCTGGTTTTTCCACTGTCCATGATTCACTATCGTACGTTGGTGTGTCCAAACGTAGATTCTCAGAAATTTATTCGTCAAATTAAGACATATGTTTGATACCAGTAAACTTCTGTTTGTCAGAAATGCCCTCTTCACCCGTGCTGGTCTACGTTTCTGTGTCCTCCTTCCTTCGTCGGCCATGGATTACTTTGCTTCCAATGTATCAGACGTACTTAACTTTGTGTATCTCTTAATCCGCTATTTTGATACCAAAATGGAAGGGAACCACGTCTCAGAGATATTATGAATTGTCCAACCCTCTCAACAGATCCTGTTATTCTTCTTCACTTTCACAGAGAACAGCAATGTTATCAGCGAATTTAATCATTGATTACCTTTCACTGTAAATTTTAATGCCACCTTTGAACTATTCTTCTATTTGAGACATTGCTTCTTCGTTTTACAGATTGAACTGTAGAGGCTAAAGGCTGCGTCCGGGTGTTACACGATTTTTAATCCGAGGACTTCGTTCTTGGTGTTCTAGTCTTATTGTTCGATCTTGGTTCTTGTTCATACTGTCTATTACCGGTCTTTCCCTATGCCATACTCCTGTTTTTCTCACAATTTCGAACATCTTTTTCTGGGTCCACATACCTTATGGATGTGTACTGATTTTTCTTCAGACTTGTTTCCGTTATCAAACGAAACCTCAGAACCGCCTCTCTGTTGTCTTTACCTTCCCTAAAATCAATATAGTGGTCATCTACCAGATCCTCAGTGTTTTCTTCCATTCTTCTGTGTTATTCTTTCCAGCAACAATCCCTGGCCGGGACTGAATGCGTGACATCCAATACCGAAGGCTAGTTCTCCACCCGATAGACCATCATGGCCACATTCGCCTGAGGCCACACTGCAACTGTAATTTCTGATTAAATTTATAAGTGGGTACAAAGCAACACCTTAATTAGGGAAAGCGTAGTAAGTAGAACAGATTAGGGAAGGTAATATCGCTGTCCAGTTACAGATGTTATGGTTAAAGGCAAACGTATTTGTTACAGATCCTCGAATTACAACCTATCGTTGTGTGTCAGCTTATACTAATTCATAATGAGTGTGTTACAAAACAGTCGGTACAATATCTAGTACGTGGTCTCTCCATATGGGTAAACAAAATTACGCACGAACTTCAACCTAGTTTCTTTTATGCATAGTGTGTTGTACTTGAATCATTGTCCTGAATACACGACTGTTTTTATTTGCGCCCTTTGTGTCAACAGACTTTAACACTGATGTGTCATGTCGTAAACTAGATATTTTTCTTGTGAAACGTATCAGCAAAGTTATAGATTATGAAGTTCAGTGGTATGCGTATTTGTAGGTGTTAAAATACAGAGAGTAGTCTAGACTACCAGCACCTTGTTTGAGCTCATACAATCATCGCATATTGTAATCTAAAATGAAGAAATGTTACTTCAAATGTGGTTCACTTTTCCTCAGGGGCTGTCAATCGATCAGCATATTGATGAATTATCAATAGTGTTAGTAGGTTTAGAACCTTCTTTGTCATACAGACGTCCAAACTGTTTGATCTTGCACAGACAGTGCTCAGTTCTAGGACAGTCGACAACCTAGTCGATTTTCTTCGTAAGGTATAGATGTACCGAAACAAGAGAGCCAAGTTTTATTTTCCTTGTCTTTTCGCCTTTCCAGCCCAGATTGCCACAGAAAAAAAGATTCAGAGCCATTGAATTGAGTTTCACTACGTTAAAGAGGACGATGTTGCACATTTTCTTATGCGTGTCAATAATTTTTACGTTTAAAGCTGCCGAATTTCGTCACCTCGTCAATGCAACTACACATTTTTTCTGTGGCATTGCAGAAAGCATTCAGAGAGCAATTAATCGGCAGGTTGTGTGAAACGTGATTAAATAGCCTTTTGCATAACAGCTCCGGAAACTTCTGTTTCGTCATCAATAACCGAGGCCACAAATATCTCTGCTCTCACTTATCAAAAGCGAGTCGTCCGTTCCTCATTGCGTTCCATCAGCAGAACGTGAGGACTTTCTAAATCGGTTATTCCTATTCAAATGGTGACAGCAAAAACTGCAAATAATTCTGCGTTTCAATTACAGATTCTGTTTACGGATGAAGTATCGTGTTCAATCCATGTGCATATCTATCTTCGCAATATAAGTTATTAGTCAGGAGGAAAATGCCCGCTTGCCGTGAGGTTTGAACAACGACTTTGGTCTGTCAACGTTTGGTGCGGCCTTATCAAGAGTAATATCAATGGTTTAATTTTTATGGATGGGAATCTAAATAGCCATAAGTAGCAACAGTTAAACATGGATATGCTGTCGCAGTTATTGGTATATACCCCACTCGTCGTACGGCAGCCTACGTGCTACCAACACGACGGATGTCCCAACTATTCCATCTAGATCACTTCAGTCTCCACGTTGAGCAGACTTAACAACTTTTGACTGTTATTTATAAGGAAAAATAAATCAAATGGTTTACAAAGGAGCACAAAAGACTTGTGAAAACATCCCTTGCCAAATAGAGCGAGCCTGTAGGGGTTTCCTGCTGGGAATTGCTGTTTTCCCTAGCTGGACTTTGCTGTCCCATGTCATTTCATTCTTACCTTCTTTGGTATCGTGACATTAGACCAGCAGTCCGTTACGTGAGAGCACCTGATATGTTTCTTTACGTCTTTCGTTCTTTATCACAAATTTTGTTTCCTGAGCAGATTGTGGAATGCAATGATTGCAGATAATTCCTTCAACTGTTCAGTATCTACCTATGAGAGGCAATGTAGGTCTGTCAGTCACAGTTTAAGGTAGTGTTGGAGAGGCAATTGATTTTTTCTCAAATCCACCAGCGCAAGTTCAAATGCTGGCAATAACGCCGGCTTCAACTAGCAAACATTCCGTTGCAGAAATATTTGTTTCTGGAATATATTTAAAGCATTGAAGCGGTCGATTTTTAATGGCTGGTGTTGTCTTAGGATAAGTACATGTTTTTCCTCAACAATAACTCACGTTGACTTCCTTATTTAGAATCTTGATTTTGGTAAGTGAAAGTCTCTCAGTCACCATTCCAAACAGTGTGGTCCCTTGAAAATTTCACAAATAATAATGATTTTGAAAGAGAGACTTCTGCATCTGGCTGCATTTAACGAATGCCGTGTTAGTGCACAGAATGGCCAAGTGCACTGGACTTCGTCTGCGATGCAGACGAAGTATTTTAACAACTGTATACTTAAATACGGTCACCCGGATACTTAGACAAAAACAATGGTAGTAAAGAGGGTCTGCTGTTGTAACTTAATATGCGATAACGTTAAGACTTGGATTTCGTTGGATGTATGATTTTTGTTTTCACAATTGCTGTGGTGGCTTTGTAGTGTGCTAAACTATAATCTGTATCTAGAAAATAAATATATATTTCCCAATTCTTTTAATAAATGTTGTTGCATTATCCTCATTTTCCACGGGAGGCTACAGTTACTACCTGTATACGAAAGAATCAATCAACAGGTCTAGCCAAAACCATCCAACTAATGCACTCTCTCGCTGCAGTAATGATATATAAAAACAGTTTATATAGTATAACAACCGTTACAATATGAATTACTCTTACGTAATGGATTTTCAGGTTACCGGCTAAGCCAGTAGATGTCGTGCTGCGTATCTTTCTGATAATTGTGATACAATCGTTCCCACGAGAGTGTGATGGGGGGTCCGATTCACAATACCTTACATGCGTCACCAGCAAACCTCTCTTGTACTGATATTTTTTGAAAATAAAAGGCAGGAATTAAATTTTTCTGAGGAAAGACACCGTCTGCTATATGATGAATGGAAGGAAAGAAAAGCTAACTTGCACTATATTTTAACATTTCACTTTATTAGCATGCATTGGTTTTTTGCATATTCTCGGAAATTATTCACTGCTCAATGTTCTTTCCTCCTTAAAATTTTACAGCAACACCTTCTCCCTTGGTTATAATCTCACAGGAGGCAGAAAATTTCATTTCTCCATCGAAAAATCGTGAAAACATTTTTAAGAATAACAAGTTAATACATCTCCATATCGAAGAATAATTATTGTTTTTTTTTTAGTTAAATCTATGCCACTCATTTTAAAAAAACTTGCTGGCTCTGGTTAGGTTTTTCCACTCGTGCACAGATGTCACTCTCGTCGACAGCTCATGTTCTCTCTATCAAGTCCTCCTCAATCCCAAGAGATGGCAATACTCTCGTCTGTCACAGTTCACCTCTCTCAATTTTGTGGTAAAATCTTATGGGACCAAACTGCTGAGGTCATCGGTCCCTAAGCTTACGCACTACTTAATCTAACATAATCTAACTTACGCTAAGTAAAACACACACACCTATGCCCGAGGGAGGACTGGAACCTCCAACGGGGACGTCTGTCCGAACCGTGGCAAGACGCCTTAGACAGCGCGGCTTCCATGCGGGGCGTCTTTCTCTATCTCTCCCTCGTTTGAAGCGTGAAAAACTATATAAATCCCATTTTCACTTACTCTTTACCTACATAATGTAAAACATTTTACTTAAATTGTATCCCATTTGCGTGCTTTGATAAATTATATGTATTTCATAGTGTACGAAATTCATTTGAAAGAATACAGGCTGAGTCACGTGAGACGTAACATCCACTTTCTTTCCTGAACGCTTCCAGTTATCTACACGGGGCGTTCGCAAAGTGATAATACGCTAACGGGCACGTTATTCGGTATGTAATGAAGCGTCTTAACTCTATTATCGATCAAGATATTAAAGCAAGCATGTTATTTTAAATAAAATATATACTTTTTGAACGGTATGCGAGAGCGTTTGAAAAGTCGAATAGAGAGATGTAGTGCTTGTTAATGCTGAGATTTAAGCTCTTCGCAAAAGAATCCGAGATGTGTTCCTCATTTTAACCTCAAATCTGCTCGGATCGGCTGTTGGGTTGTAAACAAGCATAGGCAGGTTGCGTCGTTGTGTCAAACCGTCCAACTGTTTGTCTGCACAGCACAACTAGCTGGAACCACGTCGTCTGTCTGCATGTCATTTCTGCTTCAATATTATTGTTGCATGCAGACATGTACACCAATGATCAAAAGTTAAACATAATACGAATAGTCCTACGAGACGTACTGGCAAGGTATGTAGTATCAGCCACAGGAGTGTCGTGCACATCTTGCATCGACATAAATTACACACTTATAATCTGTTATTATATCATGCAGTGATTTCGAGAGTAGTGTAGAATTTTGTTCGTTTTCTCTTCATCGCTTGGGAGGCGACAATACGTTTTTCCGTCGTGTGCTCTTTACTGACGATGCAGCCACAACGAACCTCGGTATGGGAAATTTACGTAACATGCACTATTGGAGAGCTGAAAATCAACTATGGCTTCGTCAGGTACAGCACCAGTGAGCGTGGAGCGTAAACTATGATGCGGCATTGAAGGAAATTCTATTGTTGGATCTTACTTCATAGCAGACTTGTTAAATGGAAATATGTACGCACACTTTCTTACGAACGTTCGGCCTGCTCGTCTAGATGGGCTACCACTGGGTAAGCGACAGAGTAGGTCTCTGAGATTCGAACAAGATGGCTGCCCAGCTTACACTTCCTGTGTCGGAACGCCGGCGCCGATTGAAAGGTTTGCTGCGCTTTAGATAGGGCGGAATGCTGCAGTACAACTACTGGCCACGACTTTTGATTTGACTCCTCTTGATTTCTCTCCATGAGGAGCACTGAAGGTGCTGTCTATCAAGAAACCCCAACATTCGTCTTTGTCAAATGGAGAGAAACAGGACGGATTTAAGTGGAAAACAGTCTGTAGAGACAGTAGGTATTTCCACAAAACTTGAAAACATGTATAAATATGAAATGGTTTTCCTAATACACATATGATGCGCCACGATCTAGTACGTATCTTAGTTCCATATACAGAAATCATATCATACATTAAATGAGATTGAATCTTTTTAGCGTAGGCCAGTCTTGCTGTATACACTCCTGGAAATGGAAAAAAGAACACATTGACACCGGTGTGTCAGACCCACCACACTTGCTCCGGACACTGCGAGAGGGCTGTACAAGCAATGATCACACGCACGGCACAGCGGACACGCCAGGAACCGCGGTGTTGGCCGTCGAATGGCGCTAGCTGCGCAGCATTTGTGCACCGCCGCCGTCAGTGTCAGCCAGTTTGCCGTGGCATACGGAGCTCCATCGCAGTCTTTAACACTGGTAGCATGCCGCGACAGCGTGGACGTAAACCGTATGTGCAGTTGACGGACTTTGAGCGAGGGCGTATAGTGGGCATGCGGGAGGACGGGTGGACGTACCGCCGAATTGCTCAACACGTGGGGCGTGAGGTCTCCACAGTACATCGATGTTGTCGCCAGTGGTCGGCGGAAGGTGCACGTGCCCGTCGACCTGGGACCAGACCGCAGCGACGCACGGATGCACGCCAAGACCGTAGGATCCTACGCAGTGCCGTAGGGGACCGCACCGCCACTTCCCAGCAAATTAGGGACACTGTTGCCCCTGGGGTATCGGCGAGGACCATTCGCAACCTTCTCCATGAAGCTGGGCTACGGTCCCGCACACCGTTAGGCCGTCTTCCGCTCACGCCCCAACATCGTGCAGCCCGCCTCCAGTGGTGTCGCGACAGGCGTGAATGGAGTGACGATTGGAGACGTGTCGTCTTCAGCGATGAGAGTCGCTTCTGCCTTGGTGCCAATGATGGTCGTATGCGTGTTTGGCGCCGTGCAGGTGAGCGCCACAATCAGGACTGCATACGACCGAGGCACACAGGGCCAACACCCAGCATCATGGTGTGGGGAGCGATCTCCTACACTGGCCGTACACCACTGGTGATCGTCGAAGGGTCACTGAATAGTGCACGGTACATCCAAACCGTCATCGAACCCATCGTTCTACCATTCCTAGACCGGCAAGGGAACTTGCTGTTCCAACAGGACAATGCACGTCCGCATGTATCCCGTGCCACCCAACGTGCTCTAGAAGGTGTAAGTCAACTACCCTGGCCAGCAAGATCTCCGGATCTGTCCCCCATTGAGCATGTTTGGGACTGGATGAAGCGTCGTCTCACGCGGTCTGCACGTCCAGCACGAACGCTGGTCCAACTGAGGCGCCAGGTGGAAATGGCATGGCAAGCCGTTCCACGGGACTACATCCAGCATCTCTACGATCGTCTCCATGGGAGAAGAGCAGCCTGCATTGCTGCGAAAGGTGGATATACACTGTACTAGTGCCGACATTGTGCATGCTCTGTTGCCTGTGTCTATGTGCCTGTGGTTCTGTCAGTGTGATCATGTGATGTATCTGACCCCAGGAATGTGTCAATAAAGTTTCCCCTTCCTGGGACAATGAATTCACGGTGTTCTTATTTCAATTTCCAGGAGTGTATAACGACGGAACCTCATATAAGAGCTTTGTTTGGAAGTGTTTCCACCGGCATAGCTGACCCAGTCCACATTGCTTTCCCGTTTTAAAACGTTTCTCGGGTTCTTGTCCGAAGAGATTCACCCTCAATATTAACAACCATTATACCAGTGCATACCTCTTTTCAACTGCTTTTGGGTGCAGTTGAAAGCTGGGTCATTTTATTTAAAAAATCGTATCAGTTAAAATCTTGGCACGGCGCAGGATCAGTTCATCAGACCGTAAATATACATGGTAAAGAATGAACTGCATATCAGAATCATCACTTGAAGGGCCTCACATCGCCGCATTAGCGCCCAACACTCCATGGCTGCTGGAGTACTTCAAGATCTCGATCGATACGAGAGTTGCGGCACTTTACCACATACCGAAGCACATGCCCCTTTGCGCACTATCATTTACCGAAAACCTCGCTTCGATACCTGAAACCACTCACGAAATAAAAGGGATGTTAAGCGTTACGTTACCCATCCTGTATATGGGCAAAAGTGGTACATTACAGTCGGCTGAACTTTGAAGCAACGGTTGAGTCCATGGCGTGTGACTGATCGTTTGGAACGACTGTCACAATTTCATTTCGTCCTCGGGTCTGTCATCATCAATGTAGGGGATTTTTTACGACCAGTAATGCCCAACAGCAAAGTGAACTACGAGAGAAAGGGTGTATTTCTACTAATTATTGTGAAAATACGTTCCAGGAAAGATATTTCTGTAATGCCACGCAGCACTGAGAGGAGCTGCTGGAGATGAAAGTATCCAGACAGGGTCGTGTGAGAGGCGACAGCCGTCCTACAATACTTCAGCAGCCATGAAGTGTTGGACGCTAATGCGGCGATGTGAAACCTTTGAAGTGATCATTCTGATTGCAGTTTATTCTTTACCATGTATATTTACGGACTGATGTAACTGTTCCTGCGCCAGGCCAAGCTTTTAACTGATATGTTTGAAGACAGCTATGGAAACAGGAGGCACGTATAATGTAACATGTGTTTTCAGAATATGCCAGCCTGAGTTCCAACATTTTCAGTTTTGTGATTCATAGCTTTGTGTTACTGAGGTGACAGCACTTGCAGCGTTTATTGGTTGAAGTTAATAATCTTGTAATATCTCTTTATATTCCACTAATTATCCCTGCACAATTCTATGAGCGTATTACGTTTTCTACTTGACCATCTATATACTTGCAGAATCGATGCGCAAAGTAGTACAGTACTATTGTTATTCCATGAGCGCATAATTACTCTTTGAAATATTCTCTCTGGTGTGTTGAGAGGACTTCTAGGATCTTCTCCGTGTCGAATAACCGCGTTGAATAATTGTAATTTTGCTATCGACATTACTGGAAGAAAGAGATCGAAAATATATTGTGTGCTACTCAAGAAAATATATACTGAGCATTTACGTCAAAGGTGTGTAAGGAATTTCGTTATATATGTATCCTCTAATTGGAAATTTGCACGGAGGTGTCGTTTCGTTGGTAATCAGAATGGAACTTCCGATGAACTGGAAACGAACCTGAAATTATTAGATCCAAGAGCTCCATTATTTCGTCGGATAATTAAACTCTATCAAAGCAAACTTTCCGCTTGATCTGAGGTTTCCCGACTGACTACGCAACGCAAGAAAACCAAGACATTTTATTTACACAGGATTGTAGACCGCTTCGAATCATCGAGACTGCGGACAAGGAGAGTCATCGTCCGATTCTGATTAAACAAGTAAAGCTTAATTATAACTTTATTGAGCGACTGTGATGACTGTGATGTGGCTGCTTATGAACGAGATCATTAATAAAATTGTAATAACTAACTTTCCTCCTCAGCAGCAACCAGAATAAAAACAATATTAATTAAAATTATAATCTGATCGTTTTGTCCCAAGTAAGAAAATTTTACGTAACCAAAAATGAAGATTAGCTACTCCTTGAAAACTATAATAAACATGCGGACGGACATAGGCTACATATTGTTATATACATATTGTATTCCATATAAAAAGAAAACATTGTCAGGACAAATACTGAAAAATTCTTGGGCAGTTTACTTAAATTTTTTCCACAGTACTGTAATACACTTTCGGATGGACGTAGGCTGAATATGTTTTTAATATAAATAGTGCATAAATACATAATTTATACTATACAGTGTGATTTTTTGCACCGTGTACAAATTCTAATTGATCGATGAGAGGATACGAAGTAAGTAAGATCTAATGAACTTATGTCCGGAAACGTACGGTTCCATACCAGATCATTTATTTAATTATATTTTGTTACAGAGACTGCAGTCTAATAGGCGCTGTACCATGAAGTCACAGTTGCAGTTTGGTTAGTTTCCGCCCAGAGGGTGGTAGTGTTCATCATACGTCACGCTCTAGCGCCCTCTCCTGTCACAATCATTGCTAATGTTGTGTCCGATTCACTTCTCTTGCTGACTCAGCTGATAGTGGATGGCATACAGTGTTATACACAATGGTTCCGTATTCGAATCTACAGCTTGCCGACATTGTGTTTATTTACGGAAAGGCAAATGGCAACGGGCGGTGGGCAGCAAGGTTGTATCAGGAGACCTATCCCCGCCGACAACAACCACAGCATTCAATGTTTGCAACATTGTTTCTCCGTTTATCTGAGACAAGGTCTTTTAGAAAGCAGGAAATCATGAAGGATGTACCCCAAATGTTCGGACACCAGACTTGGAGGAAAATGTGATTTAATACTGCGGAAGGCGACCGCCGTGTCATTACCACGCAATTGACCCGCCAGTACAGGGTAAGTCCGACCGTGTGGAAATTTCTCCATGACAACTGTACTACCCATATTACTTTCAGCGAGTGCAGGGATTACTAGCGACAGACTTTCCACATCGGGAACAGTTTTGTCACTGGTTTCTTCACCAGGCGACCACGATTCCGCGATTTGTGCCATCCGTCCTGTTCACAGATGAGACCACCTGGGGGATAGTATGCAGAACTCGCATGGTATACTGAAGCCGATTCATATGGATCGGTGCTGCCGGAATGTGTGTGGGCTGGGATAGTTGGCGACCGTATTTTGGGACCAACCTTCCTTCCACGTCACCTAACAGGTCGGACTATCGGCGTTGCTTGTAATTGATGATTCAAAGGGTTATGTGGCTGCTACATGATGGTGCTCCAGCCCAATTCGGCGTTAACTGCCGGACACATCTCAATCGTGTGTACCTCAGTCGATGGATAGGCCGAGGGGATCCAGTTGCATGTCCTGCTCGTTCACCGCATCTCAACCCATGCCATTTCTGATTATGGGGCTATCTGAAAAGTAATGTGTATGCAGAACCTATTCTAGATATAGAGACACTGGAGCACCGTATTCTTGCTGTCGTTGACGCTGTTCGGTTGCAGCCTGGCCGATGTGAACGTGTGAGACAAAACACGCTACGGCGCGTTGATGTACACGGAAATCATTTTCAATGTATAGTGTAACCGTGGCTGCGTGGTACAGCGGGTATTAGACCGCACTCTCCGTAACGAAGTAAACCACACATTTCCAGACAAGTTCATTGGACCTTTTTTGTTCCGTATCCTCTCACCTATCAATAGAGTGAACACGGTGGACAAAATCAGCCTGTATAAAGAGGAAACGTTTGTAGCAAAAACTTCTAAAAGTTCTTGACCGATTCCCTTCATATTTTAAACAATACTCTAATGAACGGTGGTGAGGATATAGGCTACATATTTATTTAACGTATATATATATATATATATATATACGTATTTGCAAAAACCTCGAAAAGTTCGTGACTTCACTTTTTTACAGGAAGCATTCGGACGGACATAGGCTATACATTTTTTAGTATATATGGTATATAAATATGTATACAAACTATATAAAGAGGAAAGGTATTTATCACAAATCTCAACACATTATTAACCGACATGCACCGAATTTTTACAGTAAACCGTAATACACGTTCAGAGGGGCATAGACTAAATAATTTTTATTGTATATGGTTGATAAACGTATATGTCTACTGTAAGAACAAGATACGTTGTTAGCATAAATTGCGAAAAACTCTTGACCGATTTACTTCCAGTTTTAGGCGATGCTCCGATAATTTGCACAGATGAATGGAGAAGTCCTCGTTCAACTTGCTTCCGATTTCTACATCGTACTTTATTACACATTCACAAGGACTGTGACCTTACTCCTTTCACACAACAAAGTTTAGCAATGATAAGGAATTTTGTTTGCATTCCTTCCTTTATGCAATAATACACATTTTCCCTTTTAAAATGAACGGCGAGAAAGGAAGTGCAGTGCTGTGCTATCGAAACGTACTATTTTGTTCTGTTCTTGCAATCAGTTTTAACTATTATAACCGGCCATTTAGGCTACCAGACAAATTGGTTCTGCCATATACATTCTTTCTTCTCACAAATAATTTTGTATAAAACATACACAGCTATGTGCTGTTTTGTTTTCTTCCAGGTATTCGATTTCAACAATAGACAGCAATGTTGTATTTATGGCTCATCGGCTTTTGATTACACTTCTATTACATAATATGAATCGTGTGAAACTTTGTAATCCTACTTATTGAGGATTAGAACTATGCGACATACTGGGAGGAGAAGGAAATGGAAATAGAAAGGAGGAAGCAGGAGACGGCAAGAGAGGGGGTGACGAGGAGGGGGGAGAGACAAGGGGGAGGAGGTGACTGACATAGGAAAAGGGAAAGAGATTGCCATACATATTTGTCGATTGCGAAGCGTTTTCGGGTTCGCCAGCCAATAATACACACATATTATGGTTTTCATTAGCTTCAACATCTAAATTGAACACTGCACCTTTATTGAGAATTTATTTTAGGCTCCTTTGCTGATGATCGCACCTGCATCGAACGTGGTAGTTCTTGCGTTTGCAGGATACGGGAAGTGTTAAGTTGGGTCGTCAATCTCAAAACTTTGTGACAATCACCTCCCGAAAGGCAGACCACTACAGGCCTTGACAGGTCTAGTAAAGTGTTGAGTTTGGGATGTGACGTCTCTCTGTAAGGGCGATAAACGCTGCAAGTTGACCTTCACACTTTACGTGGGACCCTATATAATATTTTTACACCATGTCTTACCGCTATTTCCTTATTTCACTTGTATATACACTCCTGGAAATTGAAATAAGAACACCGTGAATTCATTGTCCCAGGAAGGGGAAACTTTATTGACACATTCCTGGGGTCAGATACATCACATGATCACACTGACAGAACCACAGGCACATAGACACAGGCAACAGAGCATGCACAATGTCGGCACCAGTACAGTGTATATCCACCTTTCGCAGCAATGCAGGCTGCTATTCTCCCATGGAGACGATCGTAGAGATGCTGGATGTAGTCCTGTGGAACGGCTTGCCATGCCATTTCCACCTGGCGCCTCAGTTGGACCAGCGTTCGTGCTGGACGTGCAGACCGCGTGAGACGACGCTTCATCCAGTCCCAAACATGCTCAATGGGGGACAGATCCGGAGATCTTGCTGGCCTGGGTAGTTGACTTACACCTTCTAGAGCACGTTGGGTGGCACGGGATACATGCGGACGTGCATTGTCCTGTTGGAACAGCAAGTTCCCTTGCCGGTCTAGGAATGGTAGAACGATGGGTTCGATGACGGTTTGGATGTACCGTGCACTATTCAGTGTCCCCTCGACGATCACCAGTGGTGTACGGCCAGTGTAGGAGATCGCTCCCCACACCATGATGCCGGGTGTTGGCCCTGTGTGCCTCGGTCGTATGCAGTCCTGATTGTGGCGCTCACCTGCACGGCGCCAAACACGCATACGACCATCATTGGCACCAAGGCAGAAGCGACTCTCATCGCTGAAGACGACACGTCTCCATTCGTCCCTCCATTCACACCTGTCGCGACACCACTGGAGGCTGGCTGCACGATGTTGGGGCGTGAGCGGAAGACGGCCTAACGGTGTGCGGGACCGTAGCCCAGCTTCATGGAGACGGTTGCGAATGGTCCTCGCCGATACCCCAGGAGCAACAGTGTCCCTAATATGCTGGGAAGTGGCGGTGCGGTCCCCTACGGCACTGCGTAGGATCCTGCGGTCTTGGCATGCATCCGTGCGTCGCTGCGGTCCGGTCCCAGGTCGACGGGCACGTGCACCTTCCGCCGACCACTGGCGACAACATCGATGTACTGTGGAGACCTCACGCCCCACGTGTTGAGCAATTCGGCGGTACGTCCACCCGGCCTCCGGCATGCCCACTATACGCCCTCGCTCAAAGTCCGTCAACTGCACATACGGTTCACGTCCACGCTGTCGCGGCATGCTACCAGTGTTAAAGACTGCGATGGAGCTCCGTATGCCACGGCAAACTGGCTGACACTGACGGCGGCGGTGCACAAATGTTGCGCAGCTAGCGCCATTCGACGGCCAACACCGCGGTTCCTGGTGTGTCCGCTGTGCCGTGCGTGTGATCATTGCTTGTACAGCCCTCTCGCTGTGTCCGGAGCGAGTATGGTGGGTCTGACACACCGGTGTCAATGTGTTCTTTTTTTCATTTCCAGGAGTGTACATGCATAAAGTATTGGTGTCGGAAGGCAGCTGTTTTACACTTTTACTTGTGAAATTAGACTGCGAGGTGAAAAATAATACGTCCATAAATTTATTTTATGACTAAAGATGTCACAACTAGTTATGTGTCCGTATCCTATAAACTGATTCGTTCCAACCATTTGGTCAAAAATAAAGGGCGAGAGCCTTCGTTTTTATGCAAGAAGTAGATGAGAATGACGTACGTGAGATAATCTTTTTGTGCTATATACTAACACGTAGGCGGTATATCATCCGCGAATAATATTGTAATTCAGTTAGATCATATGGCGGGCAGGAAGTCTAGAAAGTTTGCTTGAAGAGAACAATTTGGACTTAAATTAAAAGGAAAGTCAGCGTTGGCCGTAATATTGATGTTTTATTGATGACAGAATCGATTTTCGAACACATAGTGATCATCTTCAGTGCTGATATGGACAAATTAAACTAAGACACTGGTATCAAGTTATCAATAACCAAAACTGAGAAGCGATCATAATAACTCTACTCCAGTCTACACTACTCTACTCCATGGAGTCGCCAGTCAACACAATTTGGACTGTCAGGCCATATTCTTAAGCCGTCGGCAGACGGACCGTGCTGGTGAACAACGGTCAGCGTGCCGAGTTCAACGTGCTGCTGAACGCTCAGGAACGATGCAACTCGTGCACACGCTACTTGGGCCCCACGTGGTATACGCGATCGCAACGCATTCCAGCGACAGTTGGCGGCTGTAACTGGCTCGCAAATTACACTATTTACGAAAGGGGCGCGCATGGAATTCCTACGTTAGCTGTATTAAAACGTTCTTTCCTGCCTTGTCCCTATGCTAGTCAGCTTCTTCTGTCTGTAACAGACATAAATAAAAACTTCGATGTCTGTGAAAATGTTACAAGGCAAAAAGGAAAGTACCACGTCCGCTTAATGAGGACATTGGCTTATGTAAGTTGCATTACAACTAGTGTGATGCGGGTTTACAATAATTCTCCATGCAGGAAAACATAATTTCATCATTTTGACTTTTTAATAAAACCATAGGGTCATTGTTACTTGCCGGCCGGTGTGGCCGTGAGGTTCTAGGCGCGTCACTCTGGAACCGCGTGACCGCTACGGTCACAGGTTCGAATCCTGCCTCGGGCATGGATGTGTGTGATGTCGTTAGGTTAGTTAGGTTTAAGTAGTTCTAAGTTCTAGGGAACTGATGACCACAGATGTTGAGTCCCATAGTGCTCAGAGCCATTTGAACCATTTGGACCATTGTTACTTGATCACTGTTCCTACTCAGTAGCAGAATCTCTACATGTGAATTACAAAACTTAAAGAAAAGAGCAAAAAATCTTACTGCTAGTAGCGCAAGGTGTCATGGCGATTAAGCCAATCGAACAAACTGACCCCTCAAAGATAGCACCCTTTTCTTTACTCTAACATCGAATATTATAATATATATGTGGTGTGCGTACTGTAAGACCTTCAGTACACACACCATCAGATTATTTGACTTGTCGATCTAACGAAGTAGGCGAGTGTCAGCAATATGTCTCGTGGTCTTATCGTGCGGTGTTAATTTTCTTCCGTTAGGTCTGTCGATAGAAATGCCACTTGCACGCTTAGAGTAGCAGATTGACGGTGACCAACTTTAAACAGAACTTGATTAATTTTCACACACATTTATTAAAATAATAACAAGCATAAAATTACTTAACTTGGTTCTGGATGCTATTTACAATTGACAATCTGAAGTTCCTTTGGTATTGGTATGTTAATCTTATTCTCACATATATCTCTGATACTTGATAAAAGTGTATATACATTTATCTTCATGGCTATGTATAGGAATATGGTAATCTCATTAGGCATAGACTGAAACTTGACTATAGACTGGTACAGACTGGTGCAGACAAATGTAGACTGACTAATCGGAGGTCTGTACACTCGTTATAATACCTCATGCGTTCATGTATCACTGCGCGAGTGTTATCCGCAAGGAGAAAAGGTTCTACGTTAGCAGCAATCTCATTGGATGCGTTACATATTAATACGCGGATCGGCGGAAGCAGAATTTGGTCCGTCTCTATGGCAGTGCCATCTCGTAGTGCGGAGACGGACGAGCGCTGCGCCTGCGCTGTTGTGCTTAGCGGGGCACGCTCTAGTGGGAAATTTGTGTATGCGGTGACTATGCGGAACTATGTACACAACAATATACTTACATTAAACTAATAAGAATGTATCAGAACCTATAAAAAAAGTGAATCTTTGAACAAAAAATGTTTTGTTTGCAGTGGGATTCGAACCACTAACATTCCTCCAGTTTGCTACCAACATGTGGTGCTACTCATAGCGTTACCGCTCCAACGTCAACCAGATAATCTTATCTAATATATTACCATGTTATGCAAGCTTTAACTGTAGCTATGTTGCTAATTGAAATTTAATTATAACAAATTGTACCAAGAGCAATGCAGTTTTAATGGATCCTCAACATGCTGTTGATTTCAAATGGGTGACTCTCATATAAGTTGCAGTAATTCTCTCACCACGAATATGACGTTTCTTGTCACTTTATTACATTGAATCATACAACTAATGGAGGATGTAGGAGACCTCTCCAGTTTTCTGGTGCTCAGAAGCGGTATATATACATACGCGCTTCAACTGGAAGCCAATATGGCGCTTCACTATTCTTCACCGAAGGGAGATGGCGTGCATGTGACGTAGATGGCGTTCTGCCATCTCATTGGTCAACGTTCAACCGCACGTTCAGAATATCTGACATGCTATATATTGCTCTGGGCGTGCGAAAAGTCTCCCGAAAGTGCTATTCCAAGCCATGACGTCAGAAACTCGGCATGCTCAACGCTCTAATGCACGGACCGCATGCCGACGGCTTTAGCAAATTCCTACTGAAGAATGCCTAGACTTGTACAAGAACAATCCTTTTGCTAGGAGCAGCAGGAGATGGGCTGATGAGAGCCATTGCTGAAAGTAGAAAGGGACAATGGAGTAGCCTGGTGAAAGTCTCAACATCAAAGACGAGGCGAATTTGAAGGCTGTAGGCCGGCCGATGTGGCCGAGCGGTTCTAGGCGCTTCAGTCTGGAACCGCGCGGCCGCTACGGTCGCAAGTTCGAATCCTGCCTCGGACATGGATGTGCGTGATGTCCTTAGGTTAGTAAGGTTTAAGTAGTTCTAAGTTCTAGGGGACTGATGACCTCAGATGTTAAGTCCCATAGTGCTCAGAGCCATTTGAACCATTTTTTGGAGGCTGTTGAATGACCAATCGCCAAAAGAGCAAGTCGAAGTAATGGCAAACCAGGTGGTAAGCTGTTTCTCAACACAGAACCGGCGGCAAGACGACTCGAGAGTGTCTACCACGAGATATGGGGTGAGTACAGCCATCTCGAGAATACGTTCCACATAGCTGAGAAGAAGTTGGCCATCCGTGTTAGGAAGTTCAACACATAAGCTGGAGTTCATGAACTGCAGGTGGAACAGACTGGGAGCTTCGCATCGAAATCACGTAAACGACTCCTGGATGTTGAGATCGCCTGTTTTTACCAATTAACAGATCCAGAAGACAGGAAGGGAGGCAAGGATAGTCACTCTTTTGAAACCAGAGAAGGAACGAAATGACCTGAAAAGCTTCAGAACTGTGTCACTAGTCTGCCACATCCCTACGTTCAATGGAATACCTATCACTCCACCGTAGTACGAGAAGTTCATATGCCAGCTAGCAGGTTTATAATGGCTACCCACTAAACCAGACGGAACACATCGAGGACGGATTTGAACCAAGGAAGATCACTGAAATGGCCTCCATCGACCTGGCAGTAAATAGGCACCAAAAGCTGTTGATAAAAATGTATGACCTGACGAGATACCACCATTTATCACGCTTCTTTGAAAATATTATTATTATGGTTCAAATGGTTCAAATGGCTCTGAGCACTATGGGACTTAACAGCTGACGTCATCAGTCCCCTAGAACTTAGAAGTACTTAAACCTAACTAACCTAAGGACATCACACACATCCATGCCCGAGGCAGGATTCGAACCTGCGACCGAGCTGTCGCGCGGTTCCAGACTGAAGCGGCTAGAACCGCTCGACCACACCGACCGGCTTTATTACTATGTGCAGCAGCAGACTGGATGTCAGTCTCCGCGGGAAGAAGAATAACTGGAATGGCTTACTTCAAGGAAACGTCATAGAGCCGACTGAACGTTGTGCACATTAATCATTATCCAAATCCAAATCAGACCATGTAAGTTATATTATATACTGACGATGCAGTGGTAGCAGCTCATTGTTTGAGCTTTTATGAGTTATGACAAGATGACACAATCTTTGACCCTCTCTACATCTGTTAATATTTTGACCACACGACGCCAAACCCAAGTAAGTCTACTTTTTCCATCGAGATAACAGAGAAGCACGGCGAGAATCCAGTGTGTTGTGGCGAGACGAACCATTGCTGCTCTCTTCATAGCCGAAATGGGCAGATCGTTCAAGCAGCATTGCATTAACAGCAAAGCCAATATATGTGCCGTGAACAACATTGTCAGGACAATGACGAGTAGGAGGTGGAGGTGCAGATCCGCAACTGTTGTGGGCGTCAGTTACGGCGCTGTATTTGCCTGCTGCCGAGTACGCTGCTCCTGTGTAAAACGCATCTACGAACATGGAGAAGGTGGACGTCACAGTGAATAAGTCATCACGGATTTCAATAGAATGGCTGAGGCGAACACTAGCGCAGAAACACAGCCTGCTCTTTGGCATTGCTCCCTCTCATATGCTCCAGGACACTGGGTTGCAAGTGGAGACGATGGATATGGAAACCGAAATCTTTCTCCCAGTGCACGGACAGCAGCCCTCTGGGGGTATACCAGCCATCTAGGAATAGTTTGTTGCAAAGGACACAGGCCGTCATGGGTGTCCATCAGAAGCACCGGGTTGATAGATGGAGAGGAGAACTGGAGAATGCAGACGTCTTCCTAAGAGACGAATCAGTCTCTTCGACCGAGTCCCTGCGCGGTCCTTTGTGGTGAGCTCTGGACATGATGAGAGATGAAGTGCCACGCTTCGTGGTCAACATGTGGAAGTGGGTCCCCCTGACCTCCCAGGTGGGGTAGACATTCCGTGACAACCTGGCGCACTGCGACGTAAGAGCCACCTGCAGCAGTGCCGCCTGTTGGGGGAACTTTGCACAACACAGTATCTTTCTAAAGTTATGAACTAGCCCATTTACGCTTCAATTTTCTTGAAAAATGTCGTTTGAACGGAGGTGCCAAATAAATAAGTACCATGCTCGTAAACTTGAAACGAGATTAGATACTTTGTTAATTAGGAAGTGGAGAGCGCTGGTGGATTTGCCGAAAAATAGCATTTCTTTCAAAAGAGATATTTATTTTTGAAAAATTACGTAACTGGGTGCTCACAGCTTCCGCAGTTACATGTTAGAGCACTCACAATCAAAATATAAAAATATAAAATTTTGAACTGGTGGTTTCGTTACTGTTCCGGCGTAACGACAAGTGCCGGCACGGTGATCAAGAACGGAAGAGTAGAAAGGGCTGTGAGACGACATCAGTAAATAGTACGCTCTCCAGGACTATACCAAGACAGGAGTGGCATCTACACGAAGAGGATATAAGCACCGCGCCGCCTAGCCGCTGACGGAGTGAATGACGAGCCGTCACATAAAACCTACGGCAGTGACTAATGAACTGTATTGTTTTGCTTGAAATTTTATATACCGAAGGACATTGATTATTAGCATGTCACCATTTGCTTGCGACACACCTTTCTCAATATGCGAAGTTAAGTGGTTCAAATGGCTCTCAGCACTGTGGGACTTAACATCTGAGGACATCAGTCCACTAGACTTAGAACTACTTAAACCTAACTAACCTAAGGACATCACACGCAGCCATGCCTGAGGCAGGATTCGAACCTGCGACCGTAGCAGCAGCGCGGTTCCGGACTGTAACGCCTAGAACCGCTCGGCCACAGTGGCCGGCCAAAGTTTAGTATTGTCCATTTAACTTGCTCTAATAAACTCCATTAATACAATTTGCTTGAGTTATTGTCTAACGGTCCGAGAAAACAGTTTCCTAGGCACTCTATATTGGACGAGCGGGCAGGATACAATTGTCACATGTGTACTTCTTATAATAATTACTGCATTCTTCGGTACAAAACACAATAAAACATTAAATACTTAAGAACCATTAATAAAACCACTAAGTTCTTAACATTATAATCAAATAGCTTCAAAAAGTTTTGGAAGGTTACTGTAAACAATCGTGAAGGTATGTGTAAAATGCATAACCGAAACAGTAGCTGTTTATATTTTAGACCCCGACATCTACCGGTTCCAGTCTTGGACCATCTCCACGAATGAAGGGTTAAAGTGGTTTAAGCCATCATATTGCATTAGTCATTAACTAAGATCTGTAGTCCATGCCATGAATGTAAATGTCTGACACAGGACTTTAAAAGCAAACATACGAATACTAAATGTATACAGAGCGGTATTACTCTGCATATATTTAGTATTCGTATGTTTGCTCTGTATTGGTCTGTATTCATTTAGTATTCGTATGTTTGCTGTGTACACATTTAGTATTCGTATGTTTGTTTTTAAAGTCCTGTGTTAGATATTTACATTGACGACATGCACTACCCATTTTAAGTATGACTAACGCAATGTGATCCCTTAAACCATTTTAACCCTTCATCCGTGAAGATGGTCCAAGACCGAAACCGGTAGGTTAAAAAATAAACAGCTGATGCTTCAAATATGCATTTTATACACAAATAGCTTCGTTTCAAAGTTCACTAAAACTTAACTGGTGTAAGCCTAAATCTAAAGATATTCAGTTAGTTAACAAAGGAATTCAGCGCACTATTGTCGTACCTTTTATGTACAATAAACCTACTATTCACACTTTTGTCAACGTAAATGCTAGGTGAAACTTAAGCGCTGAATCAAGAAAGAAGATTAATTTTAGTTCTCTTAAAATTCTTGTAAAAGTATAATTATCTTACAGTACTGCCGATTACTCAACGCGACATTCATAGTCCAGAAGAGAGTAGATAATGACTCCAAAATAATTTAGTGACAGCTGTTGCTTGCTAATAACACATGAAGAGCTCAGACGCCTACTATCCCTTTAATGCAATGTTCCAAAGTGCGGTCCACAACAATCTAGATCGTGATCAGTTCACAACAGATGATTTAGAACCTCTACTGTTACTCGAAAGAAACTCAACTGGCTACAGTGCACTCACTGAGTCGCGGATTTTCGTTGCATACTGCAATTAGTAATTCATTATCATCAGTTGTAGCCAGTCAGGTCAAAACATACGGTAGCCAATAAGAATCACACTAACTTATAATTTAGGTTTACCGGCATCACAAATACTTGACCGTTTATTCCGAATAACTCACTATTTCCGCTGATGTAGTCGGCCAGAAACCTAATAGCGGAGATTAAATTCCTGCTAATGAAAAGGGTAGGAATCATATTCATAGTCTTTCTTATCACAAGTAGGTACCTATTTATTCCGACTCTGTCGCGATTTCCGAGGTCTCAGTTAGGCAGGAATCTAAGACTACAGTTGAAACCGCTGCGACTGAAACAAATCATTAGCTGATTAAACTGCAGCGCGTGAAACAAAGAAACAGCTAACCTCATTTACGAAGCAAAGGAAATTACGATTGAGAATTTCAGTAGCTATCCACATCTGTCTCATTGTATGCTCTGATGACATTCCACCATTCAGCCCACGAATTGTTACTAACATCAAGAGGCAGAGGAAAGTCCGCGGACACCAGAAGTGTGCTTTTCTGATCAACTCATCAAGTTATAACCTGTAGTTTGCAAATCTAGATCAGTCGCACGTTTTAGTAAGACACGTACCATGACACACGACGCTTTCGCTGTATGCAGAGTAAAGCAAACCAGAGGTAGCACCTCGACACGCCCTCTAGCTTATGTGATTAGTCGACTCATCGATAGTCATGTCTCAAACCCATCAAACCGGTTCCAGCACTTATGGTGAGCGGTTAAGAGATCTCTTTAATCGCGAGTGCGTTTCGTTAAATTCACAACGATCGATAAGTCCCGAATACCTAAGTAGATTCTTGGATCTATAACTATGCAAATCTGTATTGTTCGTGTTAGTCCTACCACAGATTTGGTAGTATCTGTAACATATCCTTTCATCTTCATATCAACATACAAGGACAGTATCTTTCGACTAATTTCCTGCCGTAGTTTTATCCCATGCTGGTTTTCGTTCTACAACTCTGAATATATTGCAGACCGCAAAAGTAGTTAGTTTTATTATGAGACAGTAAGATCTTGCTACAAGGATTTCCCTTCTCGTAAGCTATTAACAACGATTACATTTGGTGAATGGAGATGCAGGATGAATACCACACGTTGTGATTAACATTCCTCTCGCAGTCGTGAGACGAGGTATCGGGCTGCTTTTCAGCGCCTTCAGTGGTGCGAAGAATTGAATTGGCAGAATGGGTAACAACGTTTCACGTGAGCAGCCCCCGGCTTTCAGACAGATAACCTCGTTCCGTCTCTGGACATCGAGAACACCCAACGGCATTCAGCGTCGGCACTCGCATTCTGCGTTCGTCCTACACTCGGAAAGAAATTCCTTTGAAGGTCACTTATTACAAAGGAGATCGTTTGGAATGTGTTATACATACCACACACGGTTCTGGTAGCAGTCCTTACAGAGACAGAAGCAAAGTAATTTTGAATAAATCTTTGATTAGGAATTTACCATTTCTCTTCTGCGAAACCGCTCAGAAGAGAAACGTGTGCACATTGATAAATTCGGTTGGCATGTGCTACGTACTCTGAACTTAAACATTGTCATCGTAGCCAACGAAAGACAGATTGCCATCTGGTAGCGCTGTCGGCGCGAGACACGGCAAATAAAGTAACTATGTTGAACAGAGACGAATAGGGAATCATTTTATCGATGATTTGTGACGTATATACGAGGTGTGACAATAAAGTAATGAGACTGGTGTGAAAAAAATGTTGCTTACCGTTTTAGTCAAGTTTAGTGTTGTCTCCTTCAAAGTAGTTCCCTTCTGATTGCACACACTTTTCAAGCGCTTCTGCCACTGATGGTAACGTTTCTGGAACTCATCTTCTGTAATATCCTCCAAGACCATCGTCACAACTTTTTGGACATCTTGTGTTGTTTGAAAATGGTGTCCCTTGACCGCTGTTTTGACGCTTGGAAATAAAAAAAAAGTCGCAGGGAGCGATATCTGGTGAATAAGGTGGCTGTGGTAGTAATGAAATTTGTTTTGAGGTTAAAAATTGCTGTGCTGACAGAGCAGTATGGGATGGCGCATTATCGTGATGCAGAATCCAATTATCAGCAATGTCGGCACGGACACGAAGAACTCTTTTAGGAATTCTTTCTAAAATTTCTTTGTATTAATACTGGTCCAGGAGGCACTTACTCTTTGTGGTGTCACCGCCAGACACCACACTTACTAGGTGGTAGCCTTTAAATCAGCCGCGGTCCGTTAGTATACGTCGGACCCGCGTGTCGCCACTATCGGTGATTGCAGACCGAGCGCCGCCTCACGGCAGGTCTAGAGAGACTTCGTAGCACTCGCCCCAGTTGTACAACCGACTTTGCTAGCGATGGTTCACTGACAAAATACGTTCTCATTTGCCGAGACGATAGTTAGCATAGCCTTCAGCTAAGTCATTTGCTACGACCTAGCAAGGCGCCATTATCAGTTGCTATTGATATTGTAAAGAATGTACAGACAAGAGCTACGTTCAACATTAATGGATTAAAGTTAAGTATTCCACCAAGTACCACCATTTTTTTCTGAAGTCTAAACTCCTTGTCCTGTTCCAGACCTCACGCCAGCCTGCGTGAGCTTAAACGCGTGCCTTTCGGCTTCCTCCAAACTCCGTGGGTTGGTTCCTGCCAATCCACAACACTCTTTATGAACAATTCCCTTGGAATCAAAGAAGCACACAAGAATGCATTTCACTTTTGACTTTGAAATTCGAGCTCTTTTTGGTTTGGGTGATCCATTTGAGCACCATTGCGAACTCTGACGTTTTGTGTCTGCATCTTACTGAAAACAACCTACTTTCATCCCCAGTGATAACAAGGCTCAACAATTATACACTGATTTCCGTTTGCCACAGATCGGCTGCCACAGTTTTCCGTGTTTCTTGCTGTTGTGGTGTGAGATGTTTGGAGACCATTTTTCAACAAATCTTTCTCATACCAAGATCTTCAGTTATTTTTAGACGAACCGTTTCTCGACTGATGTTCAGTTCTTCTGCAATCATTTTCACAGATAACCTTCGATCATATCGTACGAGTTCACTCACCCTGGCCTAGTTGACATCCGTCCGTGAGGTTGATGGTTGTCCACTGCGTTCTTCATCTTCAACATTCGTTCTGCCTTCAGTAAACATTTTATGCCAATGAAAAACTTGAGCTCTTGACATAACCTCCTCTCCAAAAACCTTCTGAAGTTTACTGTAAGTTGTCGTCGCGTTTTCACCCGAATTAACGCAAAACGAAATGGCATACCGTTGCGCAATATTATGCGTTTCCATTTCCGTGACGAGAGACACAAACACATGTTAACAGCACAACTCACGACTGAACAGTTGCATCGATGTGCCGCTTGGACTAGAAGCAGCTTATAGGCCAAGGTCAAAGCTATTGTGCCTATGCAAGCCTGCAGGGTTGCCACATCTTGCAAAGAAAATCAGTCTCATCACTTTATTGTCGCACCTCGTATGTGAAAATAAACTAACACAAGCGACTCTGACAAATTGCAGATTTTTATAGCTCTGAAATGGCGAATCTGGTAGGCTGTTGGCGTACTACTGTCATGGGTATCTACGGAAAGTGATTGTAGGAAGGTAGAACTACGAGTAGGCGACAGTGAGTTGGGCTTCCGTGTCTTATCATATAACATGGATGTTGGAGGCTAGTCGGTTCTATACAGGCGAGTACACGGATCTATCGACCCAGTGCAATACTGATGCCGTTAAAGGTGTTTCGTAGCCCATCGTGCAGTACACTTCGTTGAACATAGGTCTCCACAGAGGACGACCCCAACGTATTCCCATTTCCACGCAACAACATCGGCAATTACGACTAAAGTGGACAAAGGATCAACGAGGTTGGACCGTAGAGCAATAGAAATGTGTCCCATGATCAGATGAATGGCAAGGTATCTTGCGGTCGTGATGGAGAGTACGCTGTGTATCATACTCACTTGTCCCCTTTCCTGTCCCAGTCGTGAATGATTCACTGAGAGAGCGTTTGCCGGTACGCAAAAATGTTCAAATGTGTGTGAAATCTTATGGGACTTAACTGCTAAGGTCATCAGTCCCTAAGCTTAGACACTACTTAACCTAAATTATCCTAAGGGCAAACAAACACACCCATGCCGGAGGGAGGACTCGAACCTCCGCCGGGACCAGCCGGCCGTTATGCCTATGGGTGGGATCTTTCAATGATATTTTTTGTTGACTATTCTGGGGACGTACGTTCTCCAAACTTTTAACGGTAAACGACACAGTGATGCTGTATGCCTCTCTAGCATCGCGCACCACTGCAGTTGTTTCCATTATCTCTGTGGCGTCTTTGTCTTACTAAATGAACCTGTAAGGACACACGCTGCTCTGCTTTCGATCTTCTCTATTTCAGAGATAGAGGCGTATAGTTTTGTGCGTCAGTTCGACGACCCATCTTGAAAACGCGAATGACCTATGATTTTTTTCCAATCATCAAAAACACTTCGCTTCTCCAGAGACGTACGGTACAGTGCTGCTAGAAGAGGGGCAAGTTCTTTGCCATAACGCATGCAGAACCGTACTGGTATCCCGTCAGGTCCTGTGACCTTCCTACTATCGAGCGATTTCAGTTGCTTTTCTACGCTATGGCCACTAATTTCAATATCAGCCATTTCGCCGTTCGTACGACAGATTGAAGGATGATGCTTGATCCACTTTCGACCCTTGTCTTCTGTGGTAGAAATCGAAGGCACTGTGAGATCTGAACATTACTGCAGACCAGCTGCACCGGCCGGCCGCTGTGGCCGAGCGGTTCTAGGCGCTTCAGTCTGGAACCGCGCGGCCGCTACAGTCGCAGATTCCAATCCTGCCTCGGGCATGGATGTGTGTGATGTCCTTAGGTTAGCTTTAAGTAGTTCTAAGTTCTAGGGGACTGATGACCTCAGATGTTAAGTCCCGTAGTGCTCAGAGCTATCTGAACCATCAGCCAGCTGCACCCCTTTAATGATTGATGTCTTCCTCAAAGGTGATGGCATCTTCCAGCAGGGTAAGTGTCCAGTTCACAAGGCGAGAGCGGTTCTACAGTGGTTATAGGACCATGATGGAGAACTCAAACTGATGCCTTAGCCACTAAATTCGCCTGAGTTTAACCCAGTAGAACACATACTGGACACTATCGTGTGCCAGGTCACCGCCAACAATCCACTGGCGAGAAATTGCAGGGATTTGCGTGATCTATGAAGCAGTCACAATATTTTGGCGCAGCAATATATGCACAGTGTATTGAAAAGGATGTACTACGTTCTTCCTAGAAACAGTACTGGTCAAAATTAGAAAACTGTGGGTCCCATAAGCACAGATCTAGAAAAACCTTCTTGTGATATGGGTCATTTTAAATACGCCGAGAGTGGTCAGTACTGTGCGTTTTTTCGTTGTCGTTCATTGCTGATTTCATACCTCTTAGTCGTGTTCGTATGTGTGCGGTACTTTATTCCCTCCCTGTGATGGTGACGCCGGCAGATCTATAACGACCGTAGTTTTTTAATGTTGCTGTGACACCAGGCCACGGGGCGTTGAAAAATATAATCGGCTTGCATCGTGACCAATTTTGATTCTTTGGGACGGAGGCCTTAAAAATGTTTAATGGTGCGTGGTAGTTGCATTTAACGCCTCCTGTAATATCACCAAACAGATAGTTATCATAAAACGGAATGGTATGCGTCTCAATAACTATTTTATGCTCCATAAATGTTTACAGGACTTTCTTTTCCCTAGTGTTGACCTGTACCAACTCCTACAAGAATGCGAGGCCCTCTTTGCTTGTAAAAACCGTGAGTGGGTCTTCATCACTTACCAAAGAGTTCGAGCATTAGCACTGAGTAATTAAAACATGTATTTAACAGCAAGAACATTCTCTTACGACTGTCATGCGCACATACACACATATCGCTACTTCTTGCCAAGATGTAAAACATTAGTTATATTTTGAAATATCAGACACATTGTGTAAGAATATCAGATGTCTACAGTTTGTGATATGTGTGTTGAGTAGAGAGAAATTAACTGCTTTGAATGTTTCCAATTATTCCTTGACTTAAGCGATCATTCAGTGTAAGAGAATAACACTTCATACCACGGTTCACATGAGACTAAAGTGACTTAAAGTTTCTGTGCACAGCCCCATCGTCGTGAAGTATCGTGTGTTGATTTATAAATCTGCTCATATTATAACCCGCATTTCGTTATTACATACCGCGTTGGAACACTTTGCGAAGTGACATTTATGCGGACAGACACATGAGGCGCATGAGGGTCTTTGTGGAAGAAGTGGTTTTTGCAGGTACCAGCGCACTAAGAAATCTGGCGGTGTAACACAGCGCGCTGTATTCTACGAAACGTATTCCTAGGAATTAGTTGTAATATGTGTTGGAAGGCTGAGAAAACTGCCAGCAGCCACTTTTTTTGACATAATCTATTTTAATTTTACTTGCTACTGCCCGGTGCGCCAGTCTTCAGACGGAGAGGAAAAACATGTTCAAATGTGTGTGAAATCTTATGGGACTTAACTGCTAAGGTCATCAGTCCCTAAGCTTACACACTACTTAACCTAAATTATCCTAAGGACAAACACACACACCCATGCCCGAGGGAGGACTCGAACCTCCGCCGGGACCAGCCGCACAGCAGACGGAGAGAGAATGAATGAATGTAGTTATATGTCTTTTGCCTGCGCTTCCGTTTCAGTGATTTTGTATTCGTATGGATTTTGGTTCTAAGAATCACTGAAGAGGAATGCCGAGATGGTTCCCTAGAAGAGCCATGACCCGATATTTCACAAATTGGAAGAGACATACAGCGGACTTGGTTTTGTTTTCAGTAAACTCCGCGACCAGGCAGTGCCTCTTTCCGTCCCTCATTAAATATGTTTACAATATTTATCAGAAATGCCAGTGAACTTGAAGTGCATTAAACTACTTCTCGATATTTATGTAATTTCCAGTGGTTTTGACTTTTTATTGACGCTGTAATTTCTGTGCTTGGCCATAAACGTTCGGAACGACTTTTAATTGCCGTCAATATGGGGTCTTTTTAAAGCCTTTGCAATAGTCTTGTCAGTCTTGCTTGCTGACTTCCTTCTTCTTCTCCCATCGACATTTAAAATTACCGTTCAGACTGATGGCCGCAGGACTCAGATTCTTCTATGAGACTTTTTTACTAACGAGTAAGCATTTAGACGAACTTTCGATATTAATGTGCGAGGGCTATTCTAAACGAAGGTCGAAAAATGAAAATCACAGTGAGAATCAAAGCTGTTTTACTTGCAATCATTAGCTGCGCCTTCCAACTATTTCTCTACATAGGCCGTGCGGGATTAGCCGAGCGGTCTGGGGCGCTGCAGTCATGGACTCTACGGCTGGTCCCGGCGGAGGTTCGAGTCCTCCCTCGGGCATGGGTATGTGTGATTGTCCTTAGGATAATTTAGGGTAAGTAGTGTGTAAGCTTAGGGACTGGTGACCTTAGCAGTTAAGACCCATAAGATTTCACACACTTTTTTTTTCTCTACATAGTCGCTGCTCCGACTGAGATGTCTGTCGTAGCGTTGTATCAACTTTTTAATACCCTCCTGATAGATGGCAGCCTCCTGTGCTTTCCGACAGTTTTCTGCATTGGACTGCAGCTCGTTATCTGTGCCAAACTGTTGTCTTCATGGCCAGCGGTTCGTTCGAGCGGAGATGAAAATGATAAGGAGCTAATTCTGGACTGTGGGGTGGGTGATCAATCACGGAACGGAAACACTGCTGGAGCGTCCTCAATGCCACTGCAGTGAGCGGCCGACAACCGTCACGAAGAAGGAACTGCATGACAGTTAGTGAAGCTGCTCGAAACCAGTCGAAATCTCTCCGCAGGCACCCACACTTAACGGGAGACACTATTTTCTAGACATCTTTATGCATTCACTGTGCGCTCAGACAGTATCTGTGTTACAGTGCAACAGTCTTCCAGTGAAAGGATTTGGAATGGGAACTGCAACATCAATCAGCAATTCGATGAAGCTTTTCACAATGTGTTGGGCGGTGTCTCTAGTATGGCCGTACACATCCTGATTCGGAAGCTGACAATTTGAGATGCGCTCCTCTGCTATGATTGCTGGTCGCAAGTAGGAGATTTTGATTTATTTAGTCAATTCTGAGTCAACGGACTTCTGCGGCCACATTAGAAAAATCACTATAGCGCAGTCTGTGAGAATACTCGTTTAAGCATATTTCTGACCCTGTATTGCCAATTTCCCTGCTGTCTCCCCACCCGACGCGTTTTAGAAGTTTCTCTGCTCATATGCGACACTAAATCTTACTAGATGCAAGTTTTGGCATTCTGGATATGTGCGTCCTGCAGAACTCAGATCTCCGATCCAGTGGCGTCAATTGTAATACCGGATTTAGGTTCCCTATCTGTTAAAAAAGTTTTGCATCACCTCGGTTCCGAGAGTTCCGGAACCTGAACATAAAATTGGCTTTCAGATCAACATAAACATCATTTCCGCTCTTGTTATTGCTCATGAAAACCACACATTTCATGCTGTACCACCATATAGCGAGACCTTCAGAGGTGGCGGTCCAGATTCCTGTACACACTGGTACCTCTAATACCCAGTAGCACGTCCTCTTGCATTGATGCATGCCTGTATTCGTCGTGGCATATCCACAACTTCATTAAGGCACTGTTGGTCCAGATTTTCCCACTCCTCAATGGCGATTCGGCGTACATCCCTCAGAGTCGTTGGTGGGTCACGTCGTCCACAAACAGCCCTTTCTAATCTATCCCAGGCACGTTCGATAGGGTTCATGTCTGGAGAACATGCTGGCCACAATAGTCGTCGTTATCCTGAAGGAAGTAATTCACAAGATGTGCACGATAGGGGTGCGAATTGTCGCCAAACTGCTGCCGATATGGATGCACTATCGGTCGGAGGATGGCATTCACGTATCTTACAGCCGTTACGGCGCCTTTCATGACCACCAAAGGCGTACGTCGGCCTCACAAAATGCCACACCAAAACAGCAGGGAACCTCCACCTTGCTGCACTCGCTGGACAGTGTCTCTAAGAGTTCATATTGACCAGGTCGCCACCAAACACGTCTCCGACGATTGTCTGGTTGAAGGCATAAGCAAAGCTCATCGGTGAAGAGAACGTGATGCTAATACTGAGCGGTCCATTCGGCATGTTAACGGCCCACCTGTACCGCGCTGCATGGTCTCGTGGTTGCAGAGCTGGACCTCACCATGGACGTCGGGGTGATGTTGCGCATCATGCAGCCTATTGCGCACAGTTTGAGTGGTAACAAGACGACCTGTGTTTGCACGAAAAGCATTATTCAACATGGTGGCGTTACTGTCAGGTTTCCTCAAGCCATAATCTGTAGGTAGCGATCATCCGCTGCAGTAGTCTGAGTTAAGCATGCCGTCGATAGTTCATGTCTCTCTGTATCTCCTCCATGTCTGAACAGCGTCGCTTTGGTCCACTCCGAGACGCCTGGATACTTCCCTTGTTGAGAGCCCTTCCTGGCAGAAAGTAACAATGCGGACGTATCGAACCACGGTATTGACCGTCTAGGCATGGTTGACCAACAGATAACACGAGCCGTGTACCACCTCCCTGGTGAAATGACTGGAAGTGATAGGCTGTCGGATCCCCTTCCGTCTAATAGGCGCTCCTCAAGCATGGTTCTTTACGTTCTTGGGCGGGTTTGGTGACATCTCGGAACAGTCAAAGAGACTGTGTCTGTGATACAATATCCACAGTCAAAGTGTATCTTCAGGAGTTCTGGGAACCGGTGTGATGCAAAACTATTTTGATGTGTATAGTTCAAATAGTTCTGTAAATCCTGAAGCTTTGAATGCCGTCAAGATATGGCGGTGCAAGAACAATGCCATTACGTGCGTTTCATCAGTACATTTATCTTCATTACCATCATCAAACAAATTCGTAACTAACAGATTATTGCGTAGAGTGACGATGGTAATAAAACAGTCTCGTAGCTAACAGATTATTGCGTAGAGTGATGATAGCAATAAAACATTCTAGAACGGTGCTGCGTGTTTATTCGTTTTAACTTCAACGCATGAAGCCAACACTATGTTTCGTTGTATCCTGCGAACTTGTCAATGCAAGGAAGAAAAATATTTTTCTCTAAAAAGCTTCAATAAATTCCACCGCTCCACATTGAAGAGCACCTGTACCGATATTAAAGAGTTATTGTTTGTGCTGCATTTCCTGTTCCAAATCCTTTTACTAGAGTCCTGTTGTATCTCTACAGGTACAGTACTGTTGAGAAAGTTTTCAGTTTACTTGATATGAAATGACAATGATTTAGATCATAGTTAAGATTTCTCTCAGTATGAAGTACTCACTGTTGAAGAGTTGTTTACAGATCTTGCCACTTCTTCCATCATGCCAACTGCTATGATCTAGAATTATTGTTCATTATTCTTCAAGTACTGATTTCATCTAGATGACACCATGAATATACAGGGTGATTCAAAAAGAATACCACAACTTTAAAAATGTGTATTTAATGAAAGAAACGTAATATAACCTTCTGTTATACATCATTACAAAGAGTATTTAAAAAGGTTTTTTTTCACTCAAAAACAAGTTCAGAGATGTTCAATATGGCCCCCTCCAGACACTCGAGCAATATCAACCCGATACTCCAACTCGTTCCACACTCTCTGTAGCATATCAGGCGTAACAGTTTGGATAGCTGCTGTTATTTCTCGTTTCAAATCATCAATGGTGGCTGGGAGAGGTGGCCGAAACACCATATCGTTAACATACCCCCATAAGAAAAAATCGCAAGGGGTAAGATCAGGGCTTCTTGGAGCCCAGTGATACAGTGCTCTGTCACGGGCTGCCTGGCGGCCGATCCATCGCCTCGGGTAGTTGACGTTCAGGTAGTGACGGACAGATAAGTGCCAATGTCGTGGCGCTCCATCCTGCTGAAATATGAATTGTTGTGCTTCTTGTTCGAGGTGAGGGAACAGCCAATTCTCTAACATCTCCAGAGAGTGTGGAACGAGTTGGAGTATCGGGTTGATATTGCTCGAGTGTCTGGAGGGGGCCATATTGAACATCTCTGAACTTGTTTTTGAGTGAAAAAAAACCTTTTTAAATACTCTTTGTAATGATGTATATCAGAAGGTTATATTATGTTTCTTTCATTAAATACACATTTTTAAAGTTGTGGTATTCTTTTTGAATCACCCTGTATTTGGTCATACGTACGTAATACGAGAGGTACAAGTAGTAACGTTAGCATGAGGAGCTCTAGTTAAACTAGTATACGTTTGATATGGAGTCCAGTCACTTATGTAGGTTGCTGATGGCGGAGAAACAGTAAATGTATGAGTAAATCCAGCATTATTGCTTTTGCATGTCACGCCACAAGAGTTTCTGGACGCGTAGATGTACCATGTTCACCGACGTGAAGCTTGATTGTGTTATAGGTGACCATGTCACGACTGTCTCATCTCCCCATAATCAATTTAATTATTTGTAATTAAGGACACATCTTTGTACAAAACATTATGATTAACTAGTTAATAGCTTGTTGCTCCGTCTTTGGAACGAAATACATTCGGGAGGACGACGGTTCAATCCCGCGTCCGGCCATCCTGATTTAGGTTTTCCGTGATTTCCCTAAATCGCTCCAGCCATATGCCGGGATGGTTCCTTTGAAAGGGCACGGCCGACATCCTTCCCCATCCTTCCCTAATCCGATAAGACCGATGACCTCGCTGTCTGGTCTCCTCCCCAAAACAACCCATTCATTCTGGAACGAAATACATCACTGATTCTGCGTATCCCGGATTAGAGAGTTTGTTGGTAGGTTCGTAGAGGTATGCAGCAGGAGTCATGTAATTCGGGTAAATAAGAGGCCCCTAATTTTCGTACGCGGTGATGGAGTCCGATGGCGACCCAGATGGGTTCCAGAGGATTTACGTCAGCCTGCTTTGATCGCGGAGACATCAAAGTGAGTTCAACAAAATGCTCCTCAAACCACTGTAGCAATGTTCTGGCTTTGATACACGGACAACTATACGGCTAAAAGATGACGTCGCTGTCGGGACTGACATCAAGCATGAAGGGATGCGGGTGGTTCAAACCTGTCAGCGTGTCTTTTACTACCAAAGAACAGATGAAAGTACGAGAGAACGTCTCCGGTAGCATAATACTCCTCCCGCCAGCCTGCGTCCGTGGCTCGCTGAAGGTTTCGAGCCGCCTTTCCTTCGATGACAGCGTTTGTGGAGACGGCCATCAACCTATGTAGCAGAAGTGTGATTTACCCGAAGAGGAGACACGTTTCCACTGATCGACGGTCGAATCCGTATGGTCCCGTGCCAACTGTAGTCATAATTAACGATGTCGTTGGTTCAACATGTGATCACATGGGAGTGGTCTGCTGTGGAGCTCCTTGTTCAACAGTGTACAATGAACGGTGTGCTCCGAATCACCTGTGCGTGCACCAGCATTTCCTCTTTCGGCAGAGATGCCACATATCACCATCTATCCTACTTTACAGAGCAGACAAGTCTCCGAAGGCGTCCAACCATTTAGCGCCTAGTGGTAGTTTCACTGTCCTATCTCTTTCCATAGATGCTCACGACAGTAGCACGTGAACATTCGGCCAGCGTCGCCACTTTCGAGATACTCGTTCATAGGTTCCACCTAATAATCTGCCCTTTTCCAAGTCGCTTACCTAAGTATATTTCCCCATTTGCAACCCATGTCTTCGCTAGGGTGTTCCGTCCGTGACTAATTCGCTTACATACGACGGTGAGTCAAATGAAAACATTAAATTTGTAATAATTTCGCACCGTTATCCTGTAAATTGGTAAGCGTGCTACAAAGAGCGTGCAGAATGGCCTGTAGGTGGCAGCATAGAGCAGATGCACACATACCGTCGCAGTATCAGTATAATGATGACCGCCCCCCTTGAGACTTGCACCAGGGAAGAACAGCGTTCTGTTATTCAGTTTTTGCGTAGTGAAGGTGTGAAACTTATTGAAATTCATCGACGAATGAGGGTTCAGTACATTGACGCATGTTTGTCACAGCAGCAAGTCTACGAATGGAAAAGGAAGTTCGCAAATGATGTGACTTCAGTGGAAGATGCTCCTCGTCCAGGTCAGGCACAACGGCTTGTGACTCCACAAAACATTGCAGCAGTTGAAGCCATAGCGAAGGAAAACCGCCGAGTGACACTGAATGACATTGCAGCATGTTTACAGATTAGTCATGGGTCAGCACACCACATTGTGCATGATGTACTCGAGTTCCACAAAGTGTCTGCAAGATGGGTGCCACGGCAGCTGACTCCTGAAATGAAAGACGTGTTGATGCTTGTGAAGAACTTCTTCGGCGCTTTGAACGAGAAGGGATGGCTTCCTTGCAAGAATCGTTACTGGGGACAAAACCTGGGTTCACTTCCACCAACCGGAAAGGAAGAGAGCGAGCAAGGAACGGCGCCATTCCTCACCACCAAAACCGAAGAAGTTTAGGACAGAACCATCAGAAGGGGAGGTTATGCTGACTCTCTTTTGGGACGAAAAAGACGCCATTTTGGAGCATGCCTAGAGGGACCACTGTCACGAGTGCATCATACACAGATCTCCTAAAAAATCATCTGCGGCCTGCAATCAAATCAAAGCGACGTCTATTGCTGTCAGCAGGTGTCCTTTTGCAACATGACAATGCAAGGCCCCTCACTGCCCGTACAACAGTTGCAACAATAACAGACCTGCATTTTGAGTGTCTTCCTCATCCACCATACTCACCAGACCTTGCAACAAGTGATTTCCATACGTTTGGACCACTAAAAGACGCAATGGGAGGAAAGGAGTTCCGCTCTGATTAAGAGGTACGCCACGCCTTGCATGAGTGGTTGCGCGGACTACCAAAAGAATTTTTTTCTAAAGGAATTTATGCACTTTGTAACCGATGGATGACTTGCATTAAGCGTGGGGGAGATTATGTGGAAAAGTGATACAGCTTTGTACAACTTCTGCACAATAAATACTATTTAAAAAATATTTAAGGTTTTCATTTGACTCACACTCGTACTTAGTTACCGCGTCACGCACCCACATCGTCACAAGGCAGCATCCCACCTCGCGGTGCGCAGTGGTCATAATGTTCCGGCTTATCAGTAAACTGTGTAGTTTAATTATATGTCCCATCTCAGGCGATGATATAAGACCCTTCTTTGGTATTCTATAGATATTCCCAATACCCTACAAATGTATTTTATTTGATAATAATTCTTGTCTTAGATGACAAGTCGTCTGTTATCTGCCACCAAGGACATGTTTGGTATAGGTTTTACCGCGATTACATGTTGCGCCACCTGTGACGCTGTAGTATCTTTTGTGAACGATATGGAGATATTTTTTATTAAAATTTTATTTATATTATTTCTTTATTGATCTAAAAGTTACTTAGATTGTGGAAAGTATTCATAGATATTTGGCTATGCAATTTATGAATCATGCCATTTGTGGCGCTACAGCTTTACGTAAGTTATTGTTGCTATAATGGCTTTTCGGTCGATTAGACCAAAAATAGTCATAATTAATTTTATTTGCCATTGTGTTAGTATTATACTACAACATTGTTTGTTAAGAGAACAAAACATTTTGATCTTTTGCGTATATCGCCATTACTGGGCTCTGTTTGTCATTAAATTCCTTTCGTTAGTACTGATATTTCACCATTTTGTTACTATTTTTATTTCATGTTAAATTTTTTGTGCGACATCAAGAAATACAGGGCGTTTAAAAAATGACCGGTATATTTGAAACGGCAATAAAAACTAAACGAGCAGCGATAGAAATACACCGTCTGTTGCAATATGCTTGGGACAACAGTACATTTTCAGGCAGACAAACTTTCGAAATTACAGTAGTTACAATTTTCAACAACATATGGCGCTGCAAGTGATGTGAAAGATATAGAAGACAACGCAGTCTGTGGGTGCGCCATTCTGTACGTCGTCTTTCTGCTGTAAGCGTGTGCTGTTCACAACGTGCAAGTGTGCTGTGGACAACATGGTTCATTCCTTAGAACAGAGGATTTTTCTGGTGTTGGAATTCCACTACCTAGAACACAGTGTTGTTGCAACAAGACGAAGTTTTCAACGGAGGTTTAATGTAACCAAAGGACCGAAAAGCGATACAATAAAGGATCTGTTTGAAAAATTTCAACGGACTGGGAACGTGATGGATGAACGTGCTGGAAAGGTAGGGCGACCGCGTACGGCAACCACAGAGGGCAACGCGCAGCTAGTGCAGCAGGTGATCCGACAGCGGCCTCGGGTTTCCGTTTGCCGTGTTGCAGCTGCGGTCCAAATGACGCCAACGTCCACGTATCGTCTCGTGCGCCAGAGTTTACATCTCTATCCATACAAAATTCAAACGCGGCAACCCCTCAGCGCCGCTACCATTGCTGCACGAGAGACATTCGCTAACGATATAGTGCACAGGATTGATGACGGCGATATGCATGTGGGCAGCATTTGGTTTACTGACGAAGCTTATATTTACCTGGACGGCTTCGTCAATAAACAAAACTGGCGCATATGGGGAACCTAAAAGCCCCATGTTGCAGTCCCATCGTCCATGCATCCTCAAAAAGTACTGGTCTGGGCCGCCATTTCTTCCAAAGGAATCATTGGCCCATTTTTCAGATCCGAAACGATTACTGCATCACGCTATCTGGACATTCTTCGTGAATTTGTGGCGGTACAAACTGCCTTAGACGACACTGCGAACACCTCGTGGTTTATGCAAGATGGTGCCCGGCCACATCGCACGGCCGACGTCTTTAATTTCCTGAATGAATATTTCGAAGATCGTGTGATTGCTTTGGGCTATCCGAAACATACAGGAGGCGGCGTGGATTGGCCTCCCTATTCGCCAGACATGAACCCCTGTGACTTCTTTCTGTGGGGACACTTGAAAGACCAGGTGTACCGCCAGAATCCATAAGCAATTGAACAGCTGAAGCAGTACATCTCATCTGCATGTGAAGCCATTCCGCCAGACACGTTGTCAAAGGTTTCGGGTAATTTCATTCAGAGACTACGCCATATTATTGCTACACATGGTGGATATGTGGAAAATATCGTACTATAGAGTTTCCCAGACCGCAGCGCCATCTGTTGTTGAAAATTGTAACTACTGTAATTTCGAAAGTTTGTCTGCCTGAAAATGTACTGTTGTCCCAAGCATATTGCAACAAACGGTGTATTTCTATCGCTGCTCGTTTAGTTTTTATTGCCGTTTCAAATATACCGGTCATTTTTTAAACACCCTGTATGTTACCTGTAATTATGGAGTCAGAGCTTACAAATTTTGTCATGACTACATGTTACGCCGTCTGTTACACAATAGGGCTTTTGTGAATACTGTGGAGATATTTTATTAGTTTTATTTATGTTTATCATACCCCGGCTATGTACCTGCGAATCACACCGTATGTGGTGTTATACTTCACACAGTTTGTTAATACTTTGATTACGCCTGATAGCCGGTTGCAGTTTATGTTATTTTATCGTATTGTAACTTGTATTGTTAACATCACAGTACTAGAACTTTTACTCCAGACAATTAAATTTTTTCGTCCTGTGCTCACACTGCTACTAGCGGCCTCTGGCGGTGTTACTTGGTAACTGCTGGTTTCTTGCAACGTCATAACCCACGGTACTGTTCACTTTAAGTTGCCTGTTGTATGTTAAACTGCTGTATCTGCATTGCCATTTGAATTGTCTTCTGTGGCCTTCTCAAACACACTTACTTGACTGTATTTCAGTTACTTACGAAGACGTTATGAACGTATTATGATAGAAACTACTGCCAATAGTTACGCGTCATCGCCGGCCGCGGTGGTCTCGCGGTTCTAGGCGCTCAGTCCGGACTCGCGCGACTGCTACGGTCGCAGGTTCGAATCCTGCCTCGGCCATGGATGTGTGTGATGTCCTTAGGTTAGTTAGGTTTAAGTAGTTCTAAGTTCTAGGGGACTGATGACCACAGATGTTAAGTCCCATAGTGCTCAGAGCCATTTGAACCATTTACGCGTCATCCCCTGGAACTCACATTCAATAGTATGATGCGAAACTGGACACAATGTTCGAGACTAGTCACTACCAGTAAATTAAGGATACTTCTTAATGTAACTCAAGGAATTCCAACCATTTATTTCAAATACAGTTAGCTTGAAATTCAGTACAGTTTTTATGAAACTGATATATATATCTCTTTGGAAGGACGATAGAGAGATTGCGGAAACCTGGCATTCTGATACCGAAGTTTCTAGAAACGTTATTCAGGCGCAGGGTATGTACAGCGTATTTCAAAGTACGGTGGCACTGGCATGCTACTTTGATTTCAAGCTAATCAAATTTTATTACGGTTTTTTAAGGTAGAGGAAGTATAGCTCATAATATTTTAAGTGCATGCGGAATTGAGCTTCATCCCAAATGCATTCGTAGTTTAGGCGGATGGAAATTATTATCTGCAGATAAATTGCTTTCCCCTTTGCGGTCCTTTCAAAAACCCCAGTTTCGATATTTGTAACTGTTACATTTGATGTCTTTCTTACTTTCGGAGAAGAATGATATTAAATGTTTCGTGGAAAATGGAAATGGCATAAAACAGATATTAGTAGATGATAATTTCACAGGCTCACGTTTTGATGAATTTAAAGTGCTGTTCTCTGTGTAATATTTGATACAGGTTCCTATAGGTACTGAAATAATTTGCAGTGTCAAACACAATAACGGAATTTCTCAGGAACTTGGGTATTAATTTCAGTTCTAGCCACACGATACCACAACGACAGTAATTCACTCGAGCCGCAGAACTGCCTTACGCAGGCACTGGATATCAATAATAATGGTTCAAATAATTCCTTCGAAGAATTTACAGCTTTCATCTTTTCGTGGTAATCTCCCGTTTTACTCACTGACTTGAATATTAAAAGCGCATTTGGAACAAAATTGGATTTTGCGCATCTCCGGGGGATAATTCACATCTTTTCAAGAGAGGAATAAATTTATTGCATTCTCCGAAATTACACAGTCACGTGATACAATTTTGCTATTGCGTGTACTAGTGTGACATGTTGTCCTTTTCAAAGAGATCTTTTCATCCATCTGACTACCAGTTGTGTCCAATTAAAAAATGAAATGATCGTATGGCATTGTTGGCCGGGAGGATACGGGGAAGCCGCCGTTTTGCAAGTCCTTTTAAGTTGACGTCACTTCGGCGACTTGCGAGTCAATGATGATGAAACGATGATGGACACACAATACCAAGTCATCATGAGGCAGAGAAAACCTGACCCCGCCGGCAATCGAACCCGGGACCCCGTGCGCAGAAACCGAGAACGCTACCGCAAGACCACGAGCTGCATACTAGTTGTATCCAATGTAAGAATTGAACTATATATTTCATCTATATAGTCTCCAAGAAGAACAGAAAAAAGTGACGCAACACGTAGAAATTATCCGAATGTGATGGAAGTCAGTGGAAGCGATGTACATACACATACAAACAAAAGAATGCAATTTCAGAAAAATCGATTTATTCACGAGAAAACGTTTCAGAAGTTGTACAAGTCAATTACGCGTTGGTCCTTATGCAAGCAGTTATTCGACTTGGCATTGAGTGACAGATTTATTGAATGTCCTAGCGAGGGATATCTTTCCAAATTCCGTCCAGCTGACACGTTAGATCGTTAAAATCCAGAGATGGTTGAAGAGCCTGCCCATAACGCTCCAAACGTTATCAATTGACGAGAGATCCGGCCACCATGTGGGCCAAGACAGAGACTGGAAAGCACGAAGACATGCAGTAGAAACTATTATGTGCGGGTGGCCATGATCTTGCTGAAATGTAAGCCCAGGATGGCGTAAAATATTGTCCATATATCACTGTGCTGTAAGTGTGCTGCGGGTGACAACCATAGGCTTCCTGCTGTGAAAACAAAAGACACCCCAGACCATCATTCCTGGTTGTCGGATCGTATGGCAGGTGACAGACAAGTTGGTAACCCACCGCAGTCCTGGCCGTCTCCATACATGTCTTCAGCCTACTCTGTGTCTGTAGTAGAGATGTATATAGTTGTGAGTCTCACTTCGAACTGAGCTCCGATGACCAGTGAAGACCTGTCTGGAGACACACCAGTATAGGGAATGTACCGGGTGATCAAAAAGTCAGTATAAATTTGGAAACTTAATAAACCAGGGAATAATGTAGATAGAGAGGGGAAAATTGACACACATGCTTGGAATGACATGGTGTTTTATTAGAACCAAAATGCAGGATGGTGCTCCATATTACTAGACGCGTGAAAGATCTCTTGCGCGCGTCGTTTGGTGATGATCGTGTGCTCAGCCTCCACTTTTACCATGCTTGACCTCCCAGGTCCTCAGACCTCAGTCCGTGCGTTTATTGGCTGTGGGGTTACCTGAAGTCGCAAGTGTATCGTGATCGACCGACATCGCTAGGGAAGCTGAAAGACAACTTCCATCGACAATGCCTCACCAGAACTTCGGACATGCTTTACAGTGCTGTTTACAACATTATTCCCCGGCTACAGCTATTGTTGAGGAATGATGGTGGACATATTGAGCATTTCCTGTAAAGAACATCAGTTTTGCTTTGTCTTACTTTGTTATGCTAATTATTGCTATTCTGATCAGATAAAGCGCCATCTGTCGGACATTTTTGAACTTTTGTATTTTTTTGGTTCTAATAAAACCCCATGTCATTCCAAGCATGTGAGTCAATTTGTACCTCTCTACTACATTATTCAGTGATTTATTCAGTTTTCAAATTTATACTGACTTTTTGATCACCCGGTATAACTAATGGTATACTGTTGCACAAGGTGTGCCAGGAAAGGACTAACTTAATGTCAGCAGGGACGATATGAAGCAGGTGGAACTGCGTTTTTATGGTAAGGGTAGTGCCGCCGGGACGGGACTTGGTTTCTCGTGGCACTTAGCTGCGCAGAGTACATGCAGGATTGCACAAGATAGACGATGTGTTAGTGCCTTGTAGGATTCTATAGTAGTTTCCAATCCTGTTTCGTTGTGCGGTTTCTGCTATTATTCAGAGTTCCTTGTCCTTTTCCCCACCGAGTTTCCGTATCTGAAAATATTCCAGTTTGTACTCTCAGGCACTAGTTCTACGAGTTCGAAGAGCCACTTCAAAACTGGAGACAGCGTCAGCTCTCATCCTGATCCGCTCACGTGACACGACAATATGACTCGACAAGCAGGACCCCTTTGCTTATCATTTCGGCATCCTTACAATACAGTGGTATGTATGTTGTTTACGTTGTACGCCCAGTTTTGTTGCCCTTCATGGTGACCTAGCCTAGACTTACATTTCAGCAAAATAATGCCCGCAAGAGTTTCCACTGCTTTACTTGTGCTTGCGAAACCCCACCTTAGGAAATGTATATGCAGTTATGAATACGAACCACCATTTAGTTGCGTATTGGATTGAGGACAATGACAATTTATGCCAGATCTGCGTTTAAACCCGGATTTTCTGCTTTATGCGACCAGTCGCCTTAACCGCTTTGGCTGTCTGTGCACGAATCACATACATGTGTATCCAGAGAAACATTGCATCATCCTTGTCAATAACATATGCATTGCCATTTCTTATTCATTCGCCAATATCAGGCCCTCGACTCTCAATAAGTATGTCCTTCCTGGACGGGAATATGCGTATTGTACGAGATCAGGTTGTGACGATGGCATGTGGACGTTTGGCTCTGGCCGTGATTCGTGCACGGATAGCCAAAGCGGTTGAGGCGACCGCACACGTAAGGCTGGATATCCTGATTCGAGTCCCAGTGTAGTATCTTGTGGCTCTAAGCGCTATAGGACTTAACATCTGAGGTCACCAGTCCCCTAGACTTAGAACTACTTTAACCTAACTAACCTAAAGACATCACACACATCCATGCCCGAGGCAGGAACTGCGACCGTAGCAGCAGCGCTGTTCCGGACAAGCGCATAGAACCGCTCGGCCACAGCGGCCGGTCACAGTGTAGCACAAATTTTCAGTTTCGTCATTTAAATATACAGTCGATGGTATTTCATACAATTACGAATATATTTCTTGAATTTATTTTCCAGTGTAGTCGCTGCACTGCCTATTGCTTCGGACATACGTGTACGCATGCATGTCCACTATCACTGCGGCTGATTTTCCGTCGTAGCAGACAAGAACTGACCCTGTTCCTGCCACTGCTTGAAAGGTGGCGGGAGCGATTTATAATGAGCCACGACGCACTCACGATAGCGGTGAATTAGTTGCGGCCTCCTCTGTTCCACCGAGCGAGGTGGCGCAGTGGTTAGCACACTGGACTCGCATTCGGGAGGACGACGGTTCAATCCCGCGTCCGGCCATCCTGATTTAGGTTTTCCGTGATTTCCCTAAATCGCTCCAGGCAAATACCGGGATGGTTTCTTTGAAAGGGCACGGCCGACTTCCTTCCCCATCCTTCCCTAATACGATGCGACCGATGACCTCGCTGTTCGGTCTCTTCCCCCAAACAACCCAACCCAACCCTCTGTTCCACATTCACCTGAACCGTGTTTGTGTGTCATTCCTACCAGTAGCGCCGTGCCATAAGATCGGGGAAGCAGGATCTGGTATTCTTGCTGCTGCAGCGTTGGCTCCTATGAAGCCGCCCCAGAGCGAGTGTGTCGTAGTCATCTCCTTCACAGCGTCCACCGCAATTCCAACTCTGCTCTCAACGCCGGAGAAATTGTTACCCCAGAATTGTCTCCCTCTGTCTCTCAGGTTTCTCTGATTGCCCTCTTTTGAGAGTCAGCATGCCTAGCAGAGGTGACCTTTCTACGAGGCATGCGTCTTACCCTGGAACTCACAGACTGTTGTGGAAGTGATACAATATCCGCCTGCACCACCGACTTCGGAAGCTATTACGCCTCGTAGCTGGGTTAAACAACGTATACAGCCTGAACATGCAGTGGCGCGCGAGACAAATAAGTGTAAAGATTCAGTTGAGACCGCTACTGGCCACCCACTCTCGCATTCGTTCTTGGACGCCGCGATGGACTGTGATGGGCGACTGGTGGAATAGTCAGGCCACTCAGTTGTTCTCTTACTGTTTTTCCATTTGATCGTTGTCTCAAGGATTTACATTTCTCACACTAAATCTAAACCGAGTGGTATCAGAGTTGGTTCAAATGGCTCTGAGCACTATGGGACCCAACTGCTGAGGTCATTAGTCCCCTAGAACTTAGAACTAGTTAAACCTAACTAACCTAAGGACATCACAAACATCCATGCCCGAGGCAGGATTCGAACCTGCGACCGTAGCGGTCTTGCGGTTCCAGACTGCAGCGCCTTTAACCGCACGGCCACTTCGGCCAGCGGTATCAGAGTTGCTCCTAGATTCGCTTCGTCAGTTTATATATGTCTCCTGTGCAACTATAGTGAGCTATAGTGTTCCTGCAAGGAATTTGATTTGCCATTTTCTCTCTCACTGGATTTCGAACTGTTTTAAAAGTGCTGCAGGAATTTTCGACGGAATCTATCGTGTTGTTTCGGGAAGGCATTCCCAATGCTGAGTCTGGCAGATTGATCGGCTGTAGATTTATTGATCTCCCCTTAATTGTCTTATATGCTCCGTCTTGTTCTGGTCACACGGTGCGACGTTCGCCTTTTTATAAATTGTAGATTATTTATCTACATCTACATCTACATCTATACTCCGCGAGCCACCTTACGGTGTGTGGCGGAGGGTACTTATTGTACCACTATATGATCCCCCCTTCCCTGTTCCATTCACGAATTGTGCGTGGGAAGAACGACTGCTTGTAAGTCTCCGTATTTGCTCTAATTTCTCGGATCTTTTCGTTGTGATCATTACGCGAGATATATGTGGGCGGTAGTAATATGTTGCCCATCTCTTCCCGGAATGTGCTCTCTCGTAATTTCGATAATAAACCTCTCCGTATTGCGTAACGACTTTCTTGAAGTGTCCGCCACTGGAGCTTGTTCAGCATCTCCGTAACGCTCTCGCGCTGACTAAATGTCCCCATGACGAATCGCGCTGCTTTTCGCTGGATCATGTCTATCTCTTCTATTAATCCAACCTGGTAAGGGTCCCATACTGATGAGCAATACTCAAGAATCGGACGAACAAGCGTTTTGTAAGCTACTTCTTTCGTCGATGAGTCACATTTTCTTAGAATTCTTCCTATGAATCTCAACCTGGCGCCTGCTTTTCCCACTATTTGTTTTATGTGATCATTCCACTTCAGATCGCTCCGGATAGTAACTCCTAAGTATTTTACGGTCGTTACCGCTTCCAATGATTTACCACCTATGGCATAATCGTACTGGAATGGATTTCTGCCCCTATGTATGCGCATTATATTACATTTATCTACGTTTAGGGAAAGCTGCCAGCTGTCGCACCATGCATTAATCCTCTGCAGGTCCTCCTGGAGTACGTACGAGTCTTCTGATGTTGCTACTTTCTTGTAGACAACCGTGTCATCTGCAAATAGCCTCACGGAGCTACCGATGTTGTCAACTAAGTCATTTATGTATATTGTAAACAATAAAGGTCCTATCACGCTTCCCTGCGGTACTCCCGAAATTACCTCTACATCTGCAGATTTTGAACCGTTAAGAATGACATGTTGTGTTCTATCTTCTAGGAAATCCTGAATCCAATCACAAACCTGGTCCGATATTCCGTAAGCTCGTATTTTTTTCACTAAACGTAAGTGCGGAACCGTATCAAATGCCTTCCTGAAGTCCAGGAATACGGCATCAATCTGCTCGCCAGTGTCTACGGCACTGTGAATTTCTTGGGCAAATAGGGCGAGCTGAGTTTCACATGATCTCTGTTTGCGGAATCCATGTTGGTTATGATGAAGGAGATTTGTATTATCTAAGAACGTCATAATACGAGAACACAAAACATGTTTCATTATTCTACAACAGATTGACGTAAGCGAAATAGGCCTATAATTATTCGCATCTGATTTATGACCCTTCTTTAAAGTGGGAACGACCTGCGCTTTCTTCCAGTCGCTAGGTACTTTACGTTCTTCCAGCGATCTACGATAAATTGCTGATAGAAAGGGGGCAAGTTCTTTAGCATAATCACTGTAGAATCTTAAGGGTATCTCGTCTGGTCCGGATGCTTTTCCGCTACTAAGTGATAGCAGTTGTTTTTCAATTCCGATATCGTTTATTTCAATATTTTCCATTTTGGCGTCCGTGCGACGGCTGAAGTCAGGGACCGTGTTACGATTTTCCGCAGTGAAACAGTTTCGGAACACTGAATTCAGTATTTCTGCCTTTCTTCGGTCGTCCTCTGTTTCGGTGCCATCGTGGTCAAGAGTGACTGAATAGGGGATTTAGATCCGCTTGCCGATTTTACATATGACCAAAACTTTTTAGGGTTCTTGTTTAGATTGTTTGCCAATGTTTTATGTTCGAATTCGTTGAATGCTTCTCTCATTGCTCTCTTTACGCTCTTTTTCGCTTCGTTCAGCTTTTCCTTATCAGCTATGATTCGACTACTCTTGAACCTATGATGAAGCTTTCTTTGTTTCCGTAGTACCTTTCGTACATGATTGTTATACCACGGTGGATCTTTCCCCTCGCTTTGGACCTTAGTCGGTACGAACTTATCTAAGGCGTACTGGACGATGTTTCTGAATTTTTTCCATTTTTCTTCCACATCCTCTTCCTCAGAAATGAACGTTTGATGGTGGTCACTCAGATATTCTGCGATTTGTGCCCTATCACTCTTGTTAAGCAAATATATTTTCCTTCCTTTCTTGGCATTTCTTATTACACTTGTAGTCATTGATGCAACCACTGACTTATGATCACTGATACCCTCTTCTACATTCACGGAGTCGAAAAGTTCCGGTCTATTTGTTGCTATGAGGTCTAAAACGTTAGCTTCACGAGTTGGTTCTCTAACTATCTGCTCGAAGTAATTCTCGGACAAGGCAGTCAGGATAATGTCACAAGAGTCTCTGTCCCTGGCTCCAGTTCTGATTGTGTGACTATCCCATTCTATACCTGGTAGATTGAAGTCTCCCCCTATTACAATAGTATGATCACGAAACTTCTTCACGACGTTCTGCAGGTTCTCTCTGAGGCGCTCAACTACTACGGTTGCTGATGCGGGTGGTCTATAGAAGCATCCGACTATCATATCTGACCCACCTTTGATACTTAACTTAACCCAGATTATTTCACATTCGCATTCGCTAATAACTTCACTGGATATTATTGAATTCTTTACTGCTATAAATACTCCTCCACCATTGGCGTTTATCCTATCCTTGCGGTATATATTCCATTCTGTGTCTAGGATTTCGTTACTGTTCACTTCCGGTTTTAACCAACATTCCGTTCCTAATACTATATGCGCACTATTTCCTTCAATAAGAGATACTAATTCAGGAACCTTGCCCTGGATACTCCTGCAGTTTACCAATATTACGTTAACTTTTCCTGTTTTTGGTCTCTGAGGACGGACGTTCTTTATCAACGATGATAATGTCCTCTCTGGTAAGCCGTCAGGTATTTTATCGTTTCGCCCAAGGGGGGGTCCCTCTAACCTAAAAAACCCCCGTGTGCACGCCACACGTACTCTGCTACCCTAGTAGCTGCTTCCGGTGTGTAGTGCACGCCTGACCTGTCTAGGGGGGCCCTACAGTTCTCCACCCAATAACGGAGGTCGATGAATTTGCAACCATTATAGTCGCAGAGTCGTCTGAGCCTCTGGTTTAGACCCTCCACACGGCTCCAAACCAGAGGACCGCGATCGACTCTGGGCACTATGCTGCAGATATTAAGCTCAGCTTGCACTCCGCGTGCGATGCTGGTTGTCTTCACCAAATCAGCCAGCCGCCGGAAGGAACCAAGGATGGCCTCAGAACCCAAGCGGCAGGCGTCATTCGTTCCGACATGTGCTACTATCTGCAGCCGGTCACACCCAGTGCGTTCAATAGCTGCCGGAAGGGCCTCCTCCACATTACGGACGAGACCCCCTGGCAAGCACACCGAGTGCACACTGGCATTCTTCCCCGACCTACCCGCTATTTTCCTGAGGGGCTCCATAACCCGCCTAACGTTGGAGCTCCCTATAACTAATAGGCCCGCCCTCTGTGACTGTCGGGACCTTGCCGGAGAATCGGCCACTGGCCCAACAGGCGAGGCATCCTGTGGTGGCTCGGAAACGATGTCATCACCACTAGGAAGCACCCCGTACCTGTTGGAAAGGGGTAAGGCAGCTGCCACGCGGCCAGATCCCACCTTCGCCTTTCGGCCAGGCACGCGCGAGCCCACCACTGTCCGCCATTCACCCTGGAGTGATGGCTGACCGGTAAGATGCTCACTGCCGGAAGACGCAGCGACATCAGGGGTTCCATGTGATTCCAAGGCCACCGAAGTAGGCATAGGTCTCACCACAGTTGCCCCAACGCCACTACGAGCCGACGCCTGCGCCTCGAGCTCGATGAGCTTAACAGACAAAGCCTCCACCTGCCTCCGAAGAGTGGCCAATTCTCCTTGCGTCCGCTCAGAACAACCACAGTCCCTACACATGACTATGTTTACCCTACTCTATACGGTGACAAATTCCCAAGATAATCTTCTGATGAGCTACTCTGATAATCAAGAAACACTCACTGAAATACGAGACGCGAAAACTACGCTAGGTTTTCCCAGAAAAACTGTTTAAAAGCTAAGCGCAGCAAATAAGTACAAAAACGCTTTATACAAACAGTACTCGCTGCTGCTGGTGCTCTCGCTCTGGCTGTCACAAGACAACTGCTGATTCAAGTGACTAGTGGCTAACGGCCGCGAAACAAACAAAAGACGGTTTTAGGGCGCTTTCTGTTCTAAACGATCAAGAAAACACTAAGAAATCTAACACGAAAACTACGTAAAGTTTTATCAAGAACTGTTAGTTACTATGCAGAGCAGATAAACACAAATAGAATCCCTTCCTTAGTGGAAGGTCGTAAACAAAATGCAAAATAAACGCTTTATACAAACAGTACTCGCTGCTGCTGGTGCTCTCGTAGGACTCCTTAAGATCTATACTTGGGTGGTGATTTTAACCATGTTCTGCGTCCTGTTGATCGGTCTCCCCATTTTAATTATTGCCGGGATTTAAATGAGATGGTACGCTGGATGCACCTGAAAGGTGATTGAGAATGTAAACATCCAACGTTGGTCAAATTGAGAAGGCAGCAGTGGGAAGATGACGCAATGTGACAGGTAGTTTATTCGGTAAGTATATCGTGAGATAGACCTCCTATATCGTGCTCCTTCGTGATTGGCTGCTGTGTTCGGATATAGCGCGCCAAAATGATAAATTTCTGTTATTAATATTAGAAAAACTAAACAGTGTACTTATTTACCTTTCATATAAAAGCATATCTCAATAGCAGGCTGTCGGTGCTTTGTTTCAGAAGTGTTAATTACCAGCAATGTAATAAACAATTGGGAAACGGAAAGGCAGACGAAGCAATTCGGAGATTTCTGGATCGCGCCCAACTTTGATGGTGGGCGAAGTGATTCATCTGTAAGATCAGAGCTGGTTCGGCAGTCTTGGAGGACAGACATGTTGTCACCGTGGTCGATAAGACTTGAGACTTAATTAGCAATCTGTGGTTTGCAAAGGTGAGGGCTTGTTCTGCAGTCTCGGTGGACAGATATTTTGTCAGCCTTGGTCGGCATCCGTTAAGAATGTAACTCTGGTTATTAGGGCATGTAATTGCGAACAGCTTGATAGCAATTCTGCAGATACGCACTTCATTTTTTGTATGTATTTTCTGAAAGTGTGAACAATGAAAATCATTTGTGATTGATAGAGTGGACTATAATTTGCAGTTTCTCGTATTCTGATAATAAAAAACGAGTGCATCCCGTTTAAACATACTAATCCAAAATTTAATTATTTATGCAATACCAGTTCCTCACTAACAGTTTATTACAACCTCAAGATAGCGGGCTCACGGCCTACGTGTTGTTTGTTGCAGCTGGCTCTGTCGCCGAGCGATTCTAGGCGCTTCAGTTCCGAACCGCGCTGGTGCTACGGCCGCAGGTTCGAATCCTGCCTCGGGCATGGATGTGTGTGATGTCCTTAATTTAGTAAGATTAAAGTAGTTCTAAGTCTAGGGGACTGATGGCCTCAGATGTTAAGTTCCACAGAGCGTAGAGCCATTTGAACCACTTTGTTTGTTGCGTAGGGGACAACTATACAGAAGACTGCAGGTTGGTGGACGTTGTTCAGAAATTATGCGTCCCACTCAAGCCATTGGAAGCTACTAGCCACCTCGCGTGTACTGCACAGTCTTAGTACAAATGAGATCAGTGACACGTCATCTGTGGTAACACATAGGAGGTATGAAGGAGGGAAAATTTCAAGGGAAGGGATTTATCATACACATGTAAATCCCTCACCCTCTCTCTCTCTCTCTCTCTCTCTCTCTCTCTCTCTCTCTCTCTCTTTCACTTGACGTACGCCCAGTTGGGATATCCTTCTCTCTGTCATGATATGATACACGATATGCTGGAGCGTGGGCTTTGATCCGTTGGCAGATAGTATACCACTCCAGAATGGTCCACTATCCTGGCTAAACCGAGGGTCCTTCACATTTTGATCACTTATTGTGCTGCTAGGGCGAGGGATTTTCGGAGAAATCATGAATTTTAGTATTCTCTGTTGTGTGATTTGTATGAAACACCACTACGGATTGCATATGTACAATGCATTGAGTAAAAGTTGTTGCAGTCAAAACAGCAACTGATGGAAGGGTTGCGTGAGCGATCGAAACCACGATCACTGGTGACTGAGGAATCGGCTCCGCTATACCACAAGCTGGTCTTGCATCACGCCTTACATCGGTACTTTGTGGATCATTACGGCGTGGACACACCTAATGACTTTCCCTTCAACGCGGCTATTTGGATTCTACGTACGCCACTCACATTTGAGCAGAGCAGCGAATCTTGAACGACGCTCTCTTACCTTTTTTCAGAAGGTACGATTTTTGGATATCTATGTGTTGTGCAAGGCCTGTTACATCACACAACTTTTCCCGCTTCCGTCCCTGTTGGCTAAGAAACTGAAGCAGTTGTCTGGTCGCATTTCACGGAAGTGTCGCATCTTCCGGTTGCGATACGAGACTGTGACGAATCCACTCTCCCTCGACGGATTGGGGGTTCCTGACTGCAAGAGGAAAGAGTCTGTGTTTGCTGTCCGGCCGGCCGGAGTGACCGTGCGGTTCTAGGCGCTACAGTCTGGAGCCGAGCGACCGCTCCGGTCGCAGGTTCGAATCCTGCCTCGAGCATGGATGTGTGTGATGTCCTTAGGTTAGTTAGTTATAATTAGTTCTAAGTTCTAGGCGACTGATGACCTCCGAAGTTAAGTCGCATAGTGCTCAGAGCCATTTGAACCATTTCTTGCTGTCCGGCGCACCATTTTAACGATCGCTCAGGTCTTACGAACCATTAAGTGACCACTGTTTGCCTTAGTACGTCCAGAGAGCCTCAATCCCCCTGTTGGCTTTGGTCGTCAGAATTTTGAACTGAGACACATTCGAGAGTTGTGCCCAGCCGTGAACTATTTGGGGGCTGACATATTGCAGTGGCTGGTCTCACGACAAAGTTTTTGTCTACCCACTAGGAAGAGATTTCGTGCCCTAATACCGTTAAACGACGGTCACTTAAAAAATGGTCCACCTACTCAGCTGCGTGGTAACGTGCTTGCCTTCCATGCACTAGGCCCGGGTTCGATTCCAGGCTGGGTTGGAGATTTTCTCCGCTCGGGGACTGGGTGTTGTGTTCCTCATCTTTTCATCCTCATCGCCGGGCGCAATTTGCCCAGTGTGTCGCCGAATGAAATAAGAGGTACACTTTGCGGCCGAACCTTTTTGGGACATCCCGGCCAACACTGCCATACGATCATTTCATTTTTACCTAAAAAATGCTGGCTAATAGTGTGGGCCAACATCAGCCTCCCGATTCAATCAATGGCAGCGGGTTCTTCCTGGTACAGGGTGGTCAATAATTCGATTTCCACCGACAGAAGTCTATATCGTATCGAGATTAGTAACTCAGATAAATGCGGTACGTGTGCGTCTCTAGATGCACTGCAGCGTCGTTTTATTTGTCATGGTCGCCTAAGAAACTGTTCCTGTCTCAGCAAGAAAATTGCGTTCCTCATTCGGTCAGTTGACGCTCCATATTTCACTGATATACACTACTGGAAATGGAAAAAAGAACACATTGACACCGGTGTGTCAGACCCACCACACTTGCTCCGGACACTGCGAGAGGGCTGTACAAGCAATGATCACACGCACGGCACAGCGGACACACCAGGAACCGCGGTGTTGGCCGTCGAATGGCGCTAGCTGCGCAGCAATTGTGCACCGCCGCCGTCAGTGTCAGCCAGTTTGCCGTGGCATACGGAGCTCCATCGCAGTCTTTAACACTGGTAGCATGCCGCAACAGCGTGGACATGAACCGTATGTGCAGTTGACGGACTTTGAGCGAGGGCATATAGTGGGCATGCGGGAGGCTGGGTGGACGTACCGCTGAATTGCTCAACACGTGGGGCGTGAGGTCTCCACAGTACATCGATGTTGTCGCCAGTGGTCGGCGGAAGGTGCACGTGCCCGTCGACCTGGGACTGGACCGCAGCGACGCACGGATGCACGCCAAGACCGTAGGATCCTACGCAGTGCCGTAGGGGACCGCACCGCCACTTCCCAGCAAATTAGGGACACTGTTGCTCCTGGGGTATCGGCGAGGACCATTCGCAACCGTCTCCATGAAGCTGGGCTACGGTCCCGCACACCGTTAGGCCGTCTTCCGCTCACGCCCCAACATCGTGCAGCCCGCCTCCAGTGGTGTCGCGACAGGCGTGAATGGAGGGACGAATGGAGACGTGTCGTCTTCAGCGATGAGAGTCGCTTCTGCCTTGGTGCCAATGATGGTCGTATGCGTGTTTGGCGCCGTGCAGGTGAGCGCCACAATCAGGACTGCATACGACCGAGGCACACAGGGCCAACACCCGGCATCATGGTGTGGGGAGCGATCTCCTACACTGGCCGTACACCACTGGTGATCGTCGAGGGGACACTGAATAGTGCATGGTACATCCAAACCGTCATCGAACCCATCGTTCTACCATTCCTAGACCGGCAAGGGAACTTGCTGTTCCAACAGGACAATGCACGTCCGCATGTATCCCGTGCCACCCAACGTGCTCTAGAAGGTGTAAGTCAACTACCCTGGCCAGCAAGATCTCCGGATCTGTCCCCCATTGAGCATGTTTGGGACTGGATGAAGCGTCGTCTCACGCGGTCTGCACGTCCAGCACGAACGCTGGTCCAACTGAGGAGCCAGGTGGAAATGGCATGGCAAGCCGTTCCACAGGACTACATCCAGCATCTCTACGATCGTCTCCATGGGAGAATAGCAGCCTGCATTGCTGCGAAAGGTGGATATACACTGTACTAGTGCCGACATTGTGCATGCACTGTTGCCTGTGTCTATGTGCCTGTGGTTCTGTCAGTGTGATCATGTGATGTATCTGACCCCAGGAATGTGTCAATAAAGTTTCCCCTTCCTGGGACAATGAATTCACGGTGTTCTTATTTCAATTTCCAGGAGTGTAGTTCTGCGGCTTTCTACATATTTTGTTTTCCGAGGGTCGTATGGCTGGTTGGTCACTTTGTACATTTTGTCGTTGCTGCGAGCATGACGATGACCATTTGGCTTTTCGCCAGTTTATGCCTACGGCATAGTGGCCCTGCTTGCAGCTGACCCAATTTGGAAAATTCTTTGCCAACATGCCGAATCTTTCTTTTCAAAGATACGTTGTATAGTTCCCGGCGACACCTGCTGCCCTCACTGCGCTTTTGTTTTCTCGTCACTATATTTTCTCTGTATTCTTTCCATTTACGCAAATGGTACTGTTTTTGAAATATTGATCAAAACGAAAATAGAAAAATGTAGATACGAAGATATGTGAGGGATCAGCAAAGTGACAAGGAGGGAGGAGCCTTATGCTGTCACCATTATTGATTACTTCTCGTAAAATACTCGTATATTTTGTGGATGCACGAATATTCAGATACTTCTGCTGTGCTTTTCGCTAATTGACTCCCTTTTCATGTATGTAAACTGCATCATACTCAAGTATAAAATCTTTATTTCAATGTAACTTACCTGTACATGCAGAATACTCAGTAGATTACCGTTATGCGAGAAAAGCGGTTAAGATGACCACTAGTGTAAAGTGGGAAATTCGAGTTCGATTCCTGGTTCAGCACCCATTTTCAGTGTCGTCATTCCAATATACAGCCGGTGGTGGTTAATATTAGCTTGGCAAATACATTACAAGGGACATTGCACCATACTTCTTATTAACACAGGCACCGCTGTCTCGTATTTATTCGCCAATATCAGGCCCTCCTGGACGGGAGCGTAATGCACGAGTACTGGCTATTAGTACATGGGCAACGACAGGTGGAAGGTACGGTCTGGCGGAGATTTGTGGAAAGATAGCGGCAGTGGTTAAGGCGACCTCTCGCATGAACTGAGAAATCTCAGTTCGACTCCCCGTCTTGGTAATATTTTCGCTGTCATTTTACCAAAAGACATCACAAGGTACTTTACATTCGCAATTGCGAATGCATTTCATATGTTTGTTGACGGCTGTGGTCGCTGCAGTGACTGTTCCCTCGGACATTTATTCATTTCTGAAGAAATATTGCATCGTCCTTCTTAATAACGCTGACAGTGCCATTTCATAAACCCTACTTAGGTCAGTTATGTCGCTGGATCGCTCCCCAAATGAGAATGATTGGAGCGTTATGGCCAGCATCCCTCCAACCAGCTCGGAATTTTAGTGATCTAACAAGCCAGTTGGACAGATTTTGGCGCGATATTTCTCAGGAGGACGTCCAGGACATTAATACCACCACAAGGCCTCCGTGAGGGCCAAACGTGGACCAACGCGTTATCGACTTAATCTCTGAAGTTTTTTCTCTTGAATAAATCATCCAGTTTCCTGAAATTGTCATCATTTTTTTGCCTTGATATGTACATCACATCTACTGACTTCGTCCCATTCGAATAATTCCTTCGCGGTGCGTTTCGTTTATTTATTTATTCATTTTTTTCGTCTTAGAGTGTATACGATGGATCGCCTTTTTTTGAGGCACTTTCCACTTTATTCAAATGTTATAGAATGTGAACTATACGAACATCTAAGTTTATAAACGAGATATAAAGAAATGAAAATTAAGGTCCATGAAGATCAACTTAAGTAGTAAGTATCGCAATAAATGTAAATGACGTGTGACTAGGGCCTCCCGTCGGGTAGACCGTTCGCCTGGTGCAAGTCTTTCGATTTGACGCCACTTCGGCGACCTGCGCGTCGATGGGGATGAAATGATGATGATGAGGACAACTCAACACCCAGTCCCTGAGTGGAGAAAATCTTCGACCCAGCCGGGAATCGAACCCGGGGCTTGAAGATTGAGAGTCTGCCGCTCTGACCATGCAGCTACCGGTAATGATGAAATGCCTCCTTTACATGAAGTATTTTCTCTGATTAATGGAAATAGTGATTTTAATGACGGGAGATGGTCATGCGTCATGTGGAAATTATATATCAGTGTCCCAAAGATCTGTTCATCAAAATTATCTAAATGCAAAATTTCCTTCTGTTTCTTCCACATCGGTCCTAGCATACGGAAGCTTTGTGAAGTTCCTGTAGCTACGTCTTTTGCACTGTTTCTTTGTTCTCTTTATTGTGTGGTGGGAAACGCCATTGGCTACTGCAATCCTCCCCAGCACATTTTAAATACAGTTTTTACTCCCTCATCTGCCTCTTCTAACATAAATTTTATTAGATTGGTCTCTATCTCTCGCGCCTTTGAAGCACTTTCCCACGACCTCCGGCGCGTGGAGGCAACGATGCCAAGCTGTGTAGGAGAGCGAGAGAGAACGCACAAATTAGTCAGCAGGCTACACCGTGTTCACAACTGACTTTAACAGTCTAAGCGCACAGTTCACCCGGTGGCGCATAACTGAGGCTGCAATGCTTTCAGAAAAAAGGTATGGACTTTTTCAGCAATCAGTACGAGAATGCGTTTCTGCGCCGAAGCCACATTATCTTGCGCCAGTTTTAACCAACTACTGGCCACAGGTCGTGATCCACTGTTCATCCTCACTGCGCGTAGACTGCGGGGTCCTGGGTTCCATTCCTGGCTGTTCTGAGAACTTCTTCACTTGGCGACAGAGTGTATGTGTTGTTCTAAACATTTCATTTCTTCTCCATTGATCTGCGAGTCACGGAAGTGGTGTCAGATAGAAAGACTTACCCCATACAGGGTCTCCTGCCCAGTAATTCCATACGATCATTTCAGTCTTACCTTGATAAACAATGGGCGCTGAAATTGTTAATGGTTTCCTTAGAGGTGTGATGGAAGAGATGCAGAGTCATACACGAAAATAATTACAGTCAATAAATACTTGAAGTAGAAATGTCCAATATCATATGCATGTCCAAGAAAAGTCACAACTGTGACGTAAGTGCAACCTATTTCTTCTTGGGATCAAGTAGGACTGCACGAGCTATTTATACGATACAGTTTACAGGCTACAAAAATTAGCAATAATATGTTAAAAGTAACAAAAAACACATTGTACTGTAGCTGTACATGCGCTGTTTCATTAATGTATTTGAATTTTCACGATGTTCCTATGTGAGTACCATAATTTGCCTAATATATGCACATGACTCATTAAAACTGGTAGAATCCCAATTGGGTTTGATGATAGCCCTGATTTGTACATTGAATAAGTAAATAACTAAATATTGTGAGACACTTTTATACAGAATCCAATGAAAGCCATGATATTCGTTACTGAATAATTACCGTCAGTACAGTATTGGATATTTAGAAGTGGAGCATTTAAAAGGACATGAAATTGTCATGAAATACGTCCACACTGTTGTAAGTTGCGATAGTTAAATTTAGTACCAAAATATATTTCAGAGCTGTACAATGATCAGATAAAACATTGAGACAGCTTCCCACCGCGAGATTAAATGCCGTTTGGTGGCCACCAGAGCACGGAACGTGGTAAAGAAAGTATGTTAGCGAGGCAGAGACGAAAGGAGCATCATTGTAGACACATTACCGACCGCAGATGGGGAAATACACTGACAGAAGTGACCTTGACAATACACAGATTGTCATAGCTGGCGCTTGGGCGTGTGCGTCAGTGGCAAGTTGTTGATGGATGACGCAACCACGAGTATGTCACAAAGCGTTGGACACATATGTTGTGGACTGGCAAGACAGCCAATCTACTATGACAGGTAGCCGAAAGGCACGCGTTTAAGCTCACGCAGGCTGGCGTGAGGTCTGGAAAATGACAAGGAATTGAGACTAGCAAAAAAGGTACGTAGCTTCTGGAATACTTGGTGAACATCGGTCTGACGGTACATGCATCACAAGATAAATAGCAATTGATAATGGCGCCTTGCTAGGTCGTAGCAAATGACGTAGCTGAAGGCTATGATAACTATCGTCTCGGCAAATGAGAGCGTAATTTGTCAGTGAACCATCGCTAGCAAAGTCGGCTGTACAATTGGGGCGAGTGCTAGGAAGTCTCTCTAGACCTGCCGTGTGGCGGCGCTCGGTCAGCAATCACTGATAGTGGCGACACGCGGGTCCGACGTGTACTACGGACCGCGGCCGATTTAAAGGCTACCACCTAGCAAGTGTGGTGTCTGGCGGTGACACCACAATATACATCTCAGGAAAGAAGTGGAGGGTGGAGACTTCTCAGTTCTGTAAAGCACGGTATGTGGTATTCTATGGTAAATATGACGACAGGAGTGTGTGCTGGTACAGACTCAGGTGTTTCAGAGCACACTAGGTTAGCTAGGTTAGTGTTTCTTAACGTCCCGTCGACAACGAGGTCATTAAAGACGGAGCACAATCTCGGATTAGGGAAGGATGGAGAAGGAAATCGGCCGTGCCCTTTTAAAGGAACCATCCCGGCATTTGCCTGAAACGATTTAGCGAAATCACGGAAAACGTAAATCAGGATGGCTGGAGACGGGATTGAACCGTCGTCCTCCCGAATGCGAGTCCAGTGTGCTAACCACTGCGCCACCTCGCTCGATAGAGCACACTATTCCGCACACGTTATTGACGATGGATATCTGCGGCAAATGAGCCCTACTTGTCTCCATGTTGGCCCAACCGCATTGTCTATTGCGGTTGTGCCATAAGCGAGGTCATCCACAGTGACAGGTGCTCGAAACATGAACCGCGCGACGTACGCAGACTGATAGGGTCTACATTACGTTCGTCTGGGCTTCCATGGGACTTATGGTAGTAATTTGAAGCACCATGACCGCCATTGACTACTAGAATTCTCTTGCTGACCACTTTCGTCTCTTCATGCTTGATGACTTCCACGAGAGCTATGGCAACAGGATGACTGTCCACGATAGAAGGCCAGAACTGAGCTGCAGTGGTTTAAGGAGCATGCTAGTAAACTCACATCGAATTCTTCATCAGTACAATCACTTAATACGAATAAGATGGCACATATCTCTGACGTTGTTCACTCTAGCTCCACGCTCATAAACCACCGCCCCATACCTTAGGGGGATCGTGTTATCTGTGCGTGGACATCTGGTGCCACATATCTCCGGAAACCTACCACGGCATTTCGAATCGATGTCACGCCCAGTCGCTGCTATACTGCCTTTGAAATGAGGATCTATTCAGCACTGAGCAGATGATCATAATGTTTTGGTGCATCTGTGTGTCTTTTGTATTCAGTGCAATGTCTTTTACCACTCTGCTCTAAGTAAGTCTAGAGCCAGTGAAACGATGGCGAAGAATGACAATATGAAAAGTTTTCCCATGTATAGAGAAGACACGTCAGGCACTGAGCCAGGTAAATAGACATATATTATTACCAAATCCTTTCTTGTTCAATGACGCAGGTATTAGGAAATCCCTTCTCCATGTGACACGAAAGACGCTCTGTAGATATGCAGAACTAAGCTAGTGTACTCTCGGTATACACTGCCTGACAATAAAAAAGTTAAGGACAAAGAAAACGTGGTCGGATGTTAATGTAATTTCGAGGACTAACACGCCGTTGGTGGGTATGTAAATGATTACCGTTGCTATTCTCTGTGACAGAATGGCCACTAGATGGTTCAAATGACTGTGAGCACTATGGGACTTAACAGCTATGGGCATCAGTCCCCTAGAACTTAGAACTACTTAAACCTAACTAACCTAAGGACATCACACAACACCCAGTCATCACGAGGCAGAGAAAATCCCTGACACCGCCGGGAATCGAACTCGGGAACCCGGGCGCGGGAAGCGAGATCGCTACCGCACGACCACGAGCTGCGGACAATGGCCACTAGAGTGCATTAATTCTGTTCGTGTTTCGTGTTACCATACCTGGTTGGGTATATAAAGGGTGGAACAGCATCAAAGGTTAGTGCTCACTCTGAAGGACATGGAGATGCTGCATACTCGTGTGCGATAGCGTTATCAGCACCTGACAGACTCCGGAAAGGTTCTCATTATGGGTCTCCACGTGACCCGCTGCTCGAATCGTACAATACCCAGATTTGTGGGGCATTCGGGTGAGGCATTTGTCCCATGATGGACCGTAAATGATCGTGAGGGCATATTTGGTGGTCACCAAAGTTACGGTCGATCACGTCTCATCGAATCAAGGGAGGACTGCTGTCGCATAGTGATCCTGTGTATCTTGTAGCACGTAAAATTCTCTACCCAACAAAGCCCAGTCTCAATATTGAATTATTGCTAGTAATCACGTTTCCAAATTTTTAATGAGACTACATGCACTTTCCGTAACGTTTGCTACTGATTTATATCTTCGTCTTCTTCTTGTCTTAATATGAATTGGGAGTCAGAATAAGTCGTTGCCCGCCTTCTCTAGTAATGCGTATGTGGATGAATTACATGATTCTTTGTGGTCATTTTGTATGGAAACAGCTTTTCTGATGTTAGTGTGAATCCAATCCACCTACCCCCTAGTACTTCATCCAAACTAATAATTTAGGGCTCTTTGATATAATAATCATTTATAATTATATGCCCTCACTTAACATTTGCACTTTGCCTGATCACTGTGATTTCAAATGCTGTTGGTGATAGTACCACGTGGTCATGCTATTTCTGTATATAATCATTACTGCCCATTATGGAAAGAATCGCATTGTTTCGGTAAATGCTTTGCTATCACCTAATACTGCTTCATCCTTCTACATGTATCTAGTTACGAGTGAGAGCGAAATGCGTACAAAGAAGGACGGCGAGTGCAACATATATCAACTCAATGTCCAGTCCGTTGCCTTCCCTGACTTTCAGCCACGATCTCGCGTTATTACAATGTGATAGTTATTAATTACCCATCTTTTTGAAGCATATCTGTTGCTTTATGAATAAATGGCCAAAGCATGCTACGTAGCGAACGTAGGGTAGCTGAAACTGCACAAATGAATCTTAGCACCTCCATTCAATTCATGCATTCAAATGCACAGATAAATTGAGAAGAACTGACAGGAAAACCATACATCCTCCCGCTTAGTTGATATTCTGTTCATCAATGCTTAATGAATAATTTGCACCATGTATTAGTTTTATAGTACCAACTTTCATGTGGCGAGCCTTGCGGCATACCTGTGTGTAACTCAAAATATTCTACGAAACAGAGAGATACAAAAACATGTATTAATCATCTAATACTTTTCAGGTCTACGCAGTTGTTCTTGATTCGATGAACGACGTTGTTTCCTCTTTCTGCATAGTCTTGTGCGTTTGCTTTTGGAGGAAATATATTTATGTATACGTATGTGGGTGATCAACGTTTCCAAATAATTAGTCTTTTTATGATCACCATTTTGATGGGGAATTATGGGTTTCTATTCTTTCGAAGTGTGTAGGGCAAAGGGTTTTGTAGCGATGGACAGCGAACAGAACACCGAAGACTATTTGCGGAAACAGCATTTTGATGAACCCCTCGAGGAAGCTTTCGGCCCACCTTGAGGCGACTGCAGAGGGAGAAGTAACTGAAACCAGTAAGGCGGGTATTTCTTTTCCCCCCGAGAACAATGCTCTTTCAATTGAGCTCTGCATACCGGACCCACGAGCGAAGGAACTCCTATGCATGAACACTTGAGCGGGGCCAAGGATAATTTGCCACAGCAGTGTTGAAAAGAAAGGAATGGTTTTACCATAATACTCACAGACTATTACGCTCGTGTTAATTTTTTAGTGCCTAAGGATGACATGAACATAGAGGTCAGCGAACAAAAGAGGTCAACAGGAGTTAAATAACAAGTAAGGCGAAGAAAAGAGTAAAAAAAAAAAAAAAAGCTGGACATGGGAAGGGAGGATATGAACAAAAGGTCTGAGGAACAGAATATAAAATTTGATTACCAGAATAACAATTTTGATGAGCTGGAGGCCAGAATAGTAGCAGCAGTTGCAGAAAACCCTATGACTTTTGGATGGTTATGACAGGAAATGAGCGAGATATGACAGGAAGTCAGTAAATTTACACCATGGAAGTACACACATCAAAAACAGTTTTGCATCACAACAGTTCACAGAACTCCTGAAGATAGACGTTGACGGTGGATATAGTGTCACAGACACAGTCCCTATGACTGTTCAGAGATGCCAGTAAACCCGCCCAAAGATGTAAACAACCATGCATGAGCAGCGCCTTAGAAGGATGGGGTCCGACAGTCGGCCAGTTCCAATCATTCCACCGAGAAGGAGGTACACGGCTCGTGTTGTCTGTAGTTCAACCATGCCTAGACGGTCAGTACCGCAGTTCGACCGCGTCAACATTGTTACTTTCTGCTAGGAAGGGCTCTCAACAAGGGAAGTATCCAGGCATCTCGGGGTGAATCAAGGCGATGTTTTTCGGACATGGAGGAGATACAGAGAGGAAGGAACTGCCGATGAGATGTCTCGCTCAGGCCAGCCAAGGGCTACTACTGCAGCGGATGACCGATACCTACGGATTATGGCTCGGAGGAACCCTGACAGCAATACCACCATGTTGAATAATGCTTTACGTGCAGCCACAGGACGTCGTGTTACGACTCAAACTGTGCGCAGTAGGCTGCGTGATATGCAACTTCACTCCTGACGTCCACGGCGAGGTCCATCTTTGCAACCACGACACCATGCAGCACGGTACATATGTGCCCAACAACATGCCGAACGGACCGCTCAGGATTGGCATCACGTTATCTTCACCGATGAGTGTCGCATATGCGTTCAACCAGACAATCGTCGGAAACGTGTTTGGAGGCAACCCGGGCAGGATGAACGCCTTAGACACACTGTCCAGCGAGTGCAGAAAAGGAGGAGGTTTTCTGCTGGTTTGGGGTGGCATTATCTGGGGCCGACGTACGCCGCTGGTTGTCATGGAAGGCGCCGTAACGGCTGTACGGTACGTGAATGCCATCCTTCGACCGATAGTGCATCCATATCGGCAGCATATTGGCTACGTATTCGTCTTCATAGACGACGATTCGCACCCCCATCGTGCACATCTTGTGAATGACTTCCTTCAGGATAACGACATCGCTCGACTAGAGTGGCCGGCATGTTCTCCATACATGAACCCTGTCGAGCATGCCTGGGATATATCGAAAAGGGCTGTTTATGGACGATGTGACCCACCAACCACTTCGAGGAATCAACGCCAAATCGCCGTTGAGGAGTGAGACAATCTGGACCAACAATGCCCCGATGAACTTGTGGATAGTATGCCACAACGAATACAGGTATGCATCAATGCTTGAAGACGTGCTGCTAGGTATTAGAGGTACCGATGTGTATAGCAATGTTTACCACCACCTCTGTCGGTCCCGCTGAGTGGTGGTACAACATGCAGTTTGTGTTTTTCATGAGCAATAAAAAGGGCGGAAATGATGTTAATGTTGATCTCTATTCCATTTTCTGTACAGATTCCGGAACTCTCGGAATCGAGGTGATGAGAAAGCTATTTTTGATGTGTGTATGGCCGGCCGCGGTGGTCTCGCGGTTCTAGGCGCTCAGTCCGGAGCCGCGTGACTGTTACGGTCGCAGGTTCGAATCCTGCCTCGGGCATGGATGTGTGTGATGTCCTTAGGTTGCTTGGGTTTAAGTAGTTCTAAGTTCTAGGGGACTGATGACCTCCGCTGTTAAGTCCCATAGTGCTCAGAGCCAACCACCATGTGTGTATGTAGTCGCGGAAATATTCAGAAGTGTGCAGGATGGACAAGAAGAATCAACTGAGAAACTAAATAGGCGTGTGATGGCGATAAAACACGATTTAATGTTGCGTGCTGATGGTACAGTCGCAGACATTAGAAAAGTCGAGGTAGTAGTAGTTGAGGCTTGTTCTGAGTAGTAAAAGATTCTTGTTCGTGTATGTCTGCAAGTAACAAAAGAGGATGTCGTATCTGATAAATTTGAAGCTGAGGCGGGCAAAGAACAGAAAAACTTGACATATTTACCATTGTGGATGAGCAGATACCAATAAGACATGAAGGTGAGCAATATCGAACTTAGCCTGTACCAGTTAGTGATAGCGAACAAACTGTGCTCGCCCTTGCCTTTTAAAACAAACGCAAATTGAGATTATCAGAGGAAAGGGGTAACTATGGACTCAGCTACCACAGATGTTCTTAGATAGTGAAAAGATGTATGTGTACATGGAAGTAACAAAATTGAAGACTCTGGTGGGCATAGTCAAAAGAAATAGACTGATTCAAAGCAGTTATGAGATCTCAAAGAAAGACTGTGTTCCGTTTGCTGATCTCTGTGGCCCGTGGTAAGAACAACAGTGAATGATTAGAGGTTAATGACGATGCGTGTAGTTGGCACTTTGTGCCCACGCAGAAATATTCTTAGTTTCTGACCTGAGTAGTAATCAGTTGGCTCTAAATGTGGCAGGGGCTGGATCAATTCTATCATGTTTTCCCACTGCCATGAGGGCCGTTATTAAAAATACGTTTGTCTGCAGCCATTTTACAGAAGAGACGACTGTTGAATGCTAATTTTGATGCGTGATTGTGAAACATGTAAGGACTTTATAGGGATTTTCTTAACTGTTATGGTCGAAAAGTGTACAGGATAGAGTAATATTGAATGGAGAAATGTAATGATGTGGATCACCACAAGCCCACTGCATTCTTCAAAGTAAAGGTGAAACGGAGTGAGTACCTTGATGCTCCCTCTGACCCGCCACAATTAATTTGTATTTGTCTAACGAAGCTGCCTCACGAGCTAAGAAGGGATATCATTACAGATCAGTGGATGCTGGAGGACGTAAATTCGTTCCAAAACTTATCGGAATAGCTAGGTTATGATCATCATCACCATCCGAACAATTACCATTTTATGAGACAATCAGTCGGAAGTTGTCATCAGATATTAATGGAGCAATTGGCAGTCTGACTACTCACGAAACCGGCTGGAGACGCCGTTCAAAACAGACTGTATATAAGACTATTGAAGATGTTGAAATGTCAACGACCGCCGCCGACAAGAAGAAGAACACAATTAAATCTGTTGCCGCACACGCATTGCTAGATGGACCTTCTGTGTTTTGTGGTTGCAGATTGAATTTCAGCATTGATTTGAATGACACATTTTCTCATGGTAATGGCTGGTTAACAGTAGCAGTTGTACGTGGTGGGAGTCGTGTCCCAAACGTGTCTGGATTGGAAAGCTTCGTCGACAGAGACATCATAGCCTACAAAACATATCATGTTACTGAAAATGCTAATAAAGACTTTGGCAAATCATCATATATGTCTCCTTCACCTTTTGTCCTGTATACCCGTAAGAGAGCTAAAATTAATGTAAATTTTATGAGACAATCAGTCGGAAGTTGTCATCAGATATTAATGGAGCAATTGGCAGTCTGACTACTCACGAAATCGGAATTGTGGAAAACGGAGGTATCTGACAGCGGGGATAGGCGACGTTTCAACCAAATGAACCACCACCCATGAATGGGAGGTCGCCTCCACGTATGGTACAGACAGAATCAGCTGAAGCATAGGCGAAACGAAATATGCGACGACAATTAAGGGTAGAATGGAAATTTCTGATTTCAGGGCAGTTGAGAGCAAGGAAGGAACCGGAATATTTTATATATACTATGACAATGTAAAGAAGACATTATTGGAAGAAACTGGAAGAAAATTTAATCGCCTTGTAATTACGGTAGATACAGCTACTGTTAAATCCATACTCGGCTCGAGAAACACAGCTTTTTGTGCAGTAAGTTTTTCTACGTCGATGCATGTGCTTTTAGTGTCAAGAGATTTCTACACAATAATACTGTTGAGATTTAAACTTTAAGGTTAAGGAAGTCACATTGTTTGCACATCGATGTAGGTATGTCTGTACATCGTTTCCCCTGCATCGTTTATCTCTTCGTACAGGTACAGTTAAGAAAAGGTTGTCCATGTTTTAGAATATTGCACTTACGAGTTCACACGCCTATGTTTATGTCATGAAGGAGTGTATCACGATTACAGTGTGTACAGTCGGATGATGCGTGTAAATTACATGTGGTCCATTTGAGTTTCTCGCACAAACTGAGCGCCGAGTGTGACGGTAGCTACATTCACCGACAATGTGCCAAGGTGGCATGAACGCGCGAGGGAAGTGCTGGAGGATTTGTAGAGTGCCAAGGACGCGTACTGCTCACGTAGCAGCTGTGAACTGTGAAATGGAACCCTGAAGGCAGGACCTTTAGAACGCTGCGTCTCGCACAAGCGAACAGATTGCTGCCAATACCAGAACCGTTTATGAAGGGTGGAGATACAGGAGAATGAATGGGATCGTGGAACAGTACTGCTGCCCAAGGACTGGAAGACACGGAGTACACTGTCAGTGATTTATTACGTACCACTGCGTGCTATGTTTATTAAGTAAGTTATATTGAAAGTTGGTTTAGGAAATGTTATGGACGAGAAATACTTGAATAGTGTGAGGCAGATATAATGGCTTGAGTTTTCGTGTTCTTGTCAGCAGATACAAAAGATTCCACCTATCCCTATGTGCTGTAACAGGGCGGCTCTAATAGGTTAATGTAGAGCAGAACTATCTGCTGAAGGATGTAGGTCTGTCGATATTTTTAAAAACATGTGGTATCTGATATATTGATATTTTAAAAAATATCGTGCTCGATAAGTCGAAAACTTTTATTAATTCGTTGATATATCGACAGAATAACATCGATATACTAACAAAAAAAATATGTCGGAGGCACATTGTAAATATACTGCCAGTTTTAGAGCTCTATATTCAAGTATTGATTTATTATTAGATATTCTGTACGTAAAGAAGCTAGCAGCCTGCTTATCCCGCTTGGAGCACAAACTGAAAAGGAAACGATGAACGTTTACGCCAGGCGACAATCTCCCTGCTAACAGTGGTAACTGCAGGTGAGTGGTACAATAAAAGGTGTCCCATGGGTCCATCGTTCGGTTCCTTCACATATCGGTTTGATTGGAACACTTCATGTCGACCTCCTTGTGGTTTTTTTTTTTTTTTCATTTTTGCAAATGCTAGCGACCTAGCAGGATTAGTGTCAAAATTGCGTGATGAAGGTAAACGTTGCAGTTTCTGTTGGTAACGGCGAGCGTTGATTGCGGCAGCATTTCCGTTTACACGCCTCCGCCCACCGTAAAGACCTTTGTCCTTTAGATTTTTGTTCATCAGTCTCAAAAATTGTTTTTGAAGAATGCTGATGTGAAGAAATAGCTCACCAGTTGCATTAATTTTTTTTTTCGTAACTGGTGTGCTGTTTCTGCATATTGAATATTTTGTTATTCCATTCACACCGCCACCCCCCAGGGCAATCGGACTTCTTCTTTGTGCCATCTATACCAGCTTCATACAGTCAGAGAGAAACACTGGACGTGTTAAAAACTGAAAAAGAAGTAAGACTCCTTCACACAGTGGTTGAAAATGGTTCAAATGGCTCTGAGCACGATGGGACTTAACAGCGGAGGTCATCAGTCCCCTAGAACTTAGAACTACTTAAACATAACTAACCTTAGGACATCACACACATCCATGCCCGAGGCAGGATTCGAACCAGCGAGCGTAGCGGTCGCGCGGTTCCAGACTGAAGCGCCTAGAACCGCTCGGCCACTCCGGTCGCCTCACACAGTGGAATCAAAATTATGTTCGACTACAATTTCAAAAGAACGACTCCAAATATTAATCGACAATTGCCAAAAAAATGTAGTATGAAAAAGAAATACTGGCACTCGACATTGACATTTCGATACTGGTATAGCGACATGTCTTAAAAGAGGTATTGCCGATATGTATCGATATTTCAGAAAATGTCGATACTTCGATATTTTATCAACAGCTCTAGAAGAAGTATGATGGGCAGCTGAAGAAGGCCCGATGAGGCTCGATTACGGTCAACAGTGGGCGGCGGCGTGGAGAATATGGCGACGCCTACGCAGCGCCGACGTCCTCCGGCTGCTGATTGCACGTTGCGCCGCTGGGCGGTTACTACTGCGTCGCCAGGTCCCCGTGTTTCGTGGCCGCAGTGGGTTTGCCTGGCCGCTGCAGCTGCAGGGGCGCCGCCCCGCGTCACGGCTATTGGGCACGGGGCGTAGCGGCCTTCGGTTGGCACCCTGACGAGGGCAGAGATGGCTGGAATCTCGTCGTGCTCCTGAGATGGCGGCCAAGTGCGGAACGGCCCCTGGCGCCCAGAGGTTAAGGGCGGCAGGCAGCGGATCGTTTCCCGGTCTAGACGGAAACGTCTGCGTCATCGGCACAGGCTCGACGTCACATCACTGCCCAGCTGTTCGACGATAGGATGGCTGGTTCGTGCGCCCTTAAATACTGCCTCTCCATGCTGATTCTTGCTATATACATCGGTTAGTGTTGAAATGGTCATGTAAAAGTTCTATAAACTCGTGTTTGCACGTGTCTGGTTGGTATCTGAGAAACTGACAAAACTTATCTTGATATTGAAATACGCTAATCTCAGTTCAGGGCAACAGAACTGTGTTAAAATTAAACTGTGAACGCAAGTATGTAAAAGCACACACTACAGGCTAGCCAGTACATCAAATAATTCGCCTGCGAGAGAAAAATCCTTTTCCAATAGAATTTACATGTGCTATCTAACTGCAAAACAAAATGATTCCAGTTAAAATGTTGAGCCTGAATATAGCTAATCTTTGTCTTAATCTTGTAAACAATGACTGTACAAGAACTGTTAATGTTACTACACAGCAAACGAACATGTAATGTAACGCATCTCACTTTCTGATAATTCTTGAAAGCTCACAAGGTAGCACTTTACTGAAATCTTTTACTGATGTGAAACCTCTGAACTGGTAAGATATTTTCATAAATACACAGTGGACATGAACTTCGCTGATAATTAAATTAATTGGCTTACCTGTGCGCACGGAACGCTTGTCTGTTCCGCAACCTGATACTATTAAGATAATGATAATGCTCTTAAAAATCAGATTCCATTTACCGTACTTGCGATGTGCAATGCAAGACGGTATTTTCCACAAGAAATGCTTCTGCAGCACACAACTCACCATGTGCAATGCGAGTATGCAAAACACATTCATAAATGTAGAGAATGAAAACTAGGTACAAAACGTAACGACTGATAAGTGAGAACAAAGACTCCAAATATAGCTATGCCCAGTTTTATGACTTTATCCCTTTAATTTGGTGAAGTATGACCGGAAGTCATTGTTTTGACGTCCAATTTCCTGAATGGAGCTCAGTTAATAACTGAGATTACGAAGGAGGAATGGGAGGCTGAATTATCTACTTATCTACGAGAAATATTTCGTTAGGGACAAGAAGAACGATTCGGTGAAAACCTATATGGACGGGCCCGTGGTGTGAGAGTGAACATGCACCCTATTTTTATTATAAATTTAGTAAACAGTTGTACGTCAAGGAATACATTATCAGTTTAAATGGTCGTGTTTCGTATCATGCGTGTCATGTAGAGGAACAACAATGTGGGATCTCGAGTAGATTTACCCACAGGAATCAACAGGTTTTGAAGTAAATCCTGACATGTAACTTGTTTACCATGTAACCACGAAACCGGTCGTGGAGACATTTTGTTGTTTTTCTTTTGTGAGTTGTTCGTAGATACTGCACACAAAAAATTTCTATGTTCATTGAGGAAGAAATAGTACGAAAATATAGGCGTACAATTACAGATTCTGGTCCAGCAAATCATAGTGTACTGGTATAGACAGAGATTATATCAAATGATTCTACCAATGTAACAAAAAGTATATGTAGACAAAGACAAAACAGTTTTCTCCGTCGGTCACTTGTTTATTTCGTCACTAAGCGTTTTCATGATTCATGCCATCATCTTCAGGTCATAACTGTTTAGCTGCTGTTGTGTAGAGAACAAACGCCTTTCCGCAGCACTAGATGAAATGCGAGACAGTTTACACTGCGTCTTTTCCTGGTGATAAAATTGTATTTTAAAAAAAGACATAGTTAAACTTAAAACGATATTGAATTTTCGAGAGTATACTTACAAGAGAAGTACAGTCGAGAAAAGGCATCATAATTCCGGTTATTCCATGTGCTCTTCACTGTACTTTTATACTGCCACTTCATAAATGTATACTGAAGAGGCAAAGAAACTGGTACACCTGCCAAATACCGTGTAGGGCCCCTGCGAGCACGCAGAAGTGCCGCATCACGATGTGGCATGGACTCGGCTAATGTCGGAAGTAGTATTGGAGGGTACTGACACCATAAACCGTGCAGGGCTGTCCATAAAACCGTAAGAGTACGAGGGAGTGGAGATCTCTTCTGAAAAGCACGTTGCCATGCATCCCAGATACGTTTAATAATATTCATGTCTGGGGAGTTCGTTGGCTATCGGAAATGTTTAAACTCAGAGGAGCGTTCCTGGAGCCTCTCTGTAGCAATTCTGGGCGTGAGGGGTGTCGCATGGCCCTGCTGGAATTTCCCAAGTCCGTCGGATGCACAATGGACATGATGTAAGTGATCAGCCAGGATGCTTACGTATGTGTCATCTGTCAGAGTCGTACCTAGGCGTATCAGAGGAGCCGTATCACTCCAACTGCACACTACCTGCATCATTACAGAGCCTCCACCAGCTTGAGCAGTCCACTGCTGACATGCAGGGTCCATACATTCATGGGGTTATCTCCATACCCGAACACGTTCATCCACTCGATACAATTTGAAACGAGACTCGTTCGAAAGGCAACATGCTTCCAGTCGTGAAATTGCCTCCAGAGACGATCAAGCGCTTAAGACCTCATGGCAGCGTACCTCCAAGACTGTACGGCCTTCCGAAGGTACATAAAGACGGACTTCCCTTACGGCCAATAGTGAGTAATTACGATTTAGCCGAACATCTTGCATGCTTGCTGAGGCCATTTGTGGGAAAATGTCCACATCACATACGTAACTCGGCCGATTTTATCAACAGACTGGGGGGTCTCCGCCTAAGTACTTCTGATCTTGTAGTTAGTTTTGACGTGGTGTCACTTTTTACAAAGGTACCTCTTGCAGACTCCTTGTCACTGATTGGCACTTACGTTTCAGGTGGGAATCACTGCTTTGTTTCGCCACGCTCTCTCCTCAACATATTTTATGTTCAACCAAGAATAATTTGAACAGCTTGACGGCGTCGCCATGGGTAGCACCTTCTCTCTCTTGGTGGCCAACCTTTTTATGGAGGATTTTGAGGAGAGAGCACTTGAATCAGCAGCCCTCAAACCAACTGTTTTTTGGAGGTACGTGGATGACACTTTCGTAGTGTGGCCCCATGTAGAAGAAAAATTAATGGAGTTTTTAGATCACCTCAACTCCATTCATGAGAACATTCGGTTTACCATGGAATTAGAGAATAATGGTTGCCTCCCTTTCTTGGACGTGCTACTTAGACGGAAGAGTGATGGCTCTCTGGGGCATTCGGTTTATCGTAAGAACACACATACTGATTTGTATTTAAATTCGTCCAACTGCCATCACCCATCGCAAACAATGAGTGTACTTAAAACTCTTGTACACCGAGCTCATGTAGTGTCAGATGCAGATAGTTTGCCTGAAGAGCTTGCCCATCTGAAGAGGGTGTTCAAAGAGAATGGATATTCTACCCGGAAAATTAGCAAGGCACTTGAAATTAAGCCAAAGAAACAGGGAATGGAGAAAGAAGAGAGCACGTCTACTAAATCTTTAGCTTTTCTTCCCTTTGTTGGCAACATTTCCTTCAAAATTGCAAGAATCCTCCACGGTTTCGAAGTGAAAGTAATTTACCGTCCACCATCGAAGATTTCCGACCTGGTGGGGTCAGTGAAAGACGATATGACGTTGCGGAAGGCGGGACTTTATAAAATATCTTGTCAGTGTGGCATGTCATATATAGGACAAACATTGCGAACAGTAGAAGAACGCTGCACTGAACATCAGCGCTGTACTCGCCTTTTGCAACCTAGCAAGTCTGCAATTGCTGAGCACTGCATTTCCACTGGACACTCAATGGAGTATGACAAGACAAAAATTTTGGCCACAGCAACATCCTTTTGGGACTCTGTCATAAAAGAATCAGTGGAAAGTCGCATGACAGATAATCTTATCAACCGTGACAATGGCTACCAGCTAGATAATGCGTGGAACCCCGTCATCTCTAAGATCTGCTCCAGACGAAGACGTCAGAGTACTCCGATGGCCCCGGCAACTGACAACGCCGAAGACAGCTGAGTTCTGCAGTTCCACTAGCGAGGGCGCTGCTGGTGGGCAGTGTGGTTCGTCTCTCCATATGATTTTGACGCATGCGCGGAATACTCGCTGCACGCTATGTATTACGGAACGGAGGGCGTCTTCGACAGTCTTCGATGGTTCACCTGAGGATGGCTGGCAGTTGTCCCGTCGAAATAGCGTGGATGGAAGCTAACGACGACCGGCTTATGTTTCCAGTCATCAACAGTCCAATGTCGGTGTTGACAGGTCTAGGAGAGACGTATACATCTACATTTATACTCTGCAAGCCATCCAACGGTGTGGGGCGGAGGGCACTTTACGTGCCACTGTCATTACCTCCCGTTCCTGTTCCAGTCGCGTATGGTTCGCGGGAAGAACGACTGTCTGAAAGCCTCCGTGCGCGCTCTAATCTCTCTAATTTTACATTCGTGATCTCCTCGGGAGGTATAAGTAGGGGGAAGCAATATATTCGATACCTCATCCAGAAACGCACCCTCTCGAACCTGGCGAGCAAGCTACACCGCGATGCAGAGCGCCTCTCTTGCAGAGTCTGCCACTTGAGTTTATTAAACATCTCCGTAACGCTATCACGGTTACCAAATAACCCTGTGACGAAACGCGCCGCTCTTCTTTGGATCTTCTCTATCTCCTCCGTCAAACCGATCTGGTACGGATCCCACACTGATGAGCAATACTCAAGTATAGGTCGAACGAGTGTTTTGTAAGCCACCTCCTTTGTTGATGAACTACATTTTCTAAGCACTCTCCCAATGAATCTCGACCTGGTACCCGCCTTACCAACAATTAATTTTATATGATCATTCCACTTCAAATCGTTCCGCACGCATACTCCCAGATATTTTACAGAAGTAACTGCTACCAGGGTTTGTTCCGCTATCATATAATCATACAATAAAGGATCCTTCTTTCTATGTATTCGCAATACATTACATTTGTCTATGTTAAGGGTCAGTTGCCACTCCCTGCACCAAGTGCCTATCCGCTGCAGATCTTCCTGCATTTCACTACAATTTTCTAATGCTGCAACTTCTCTGTATACTACAGCATCATCCGCGAAAAGCCGCATGGAACTTCCGACACTATCTACTAGGTCATTTATATATACTGTGAAAAGCAATGGTCCCATAACACTCCCCTGTGGCACGCCAGAGGTTACTTTAACGTCTGTAGACGTCTCTCCATTGATAACAACATGCTGTGTTCTGCTTGCTAAAAACTCTTCAATCCAGTCACACAGCTGGTCTGATATTCCGTAGGCTCTTACTTCGTTTATCAGGCGACAGTGCGGAACTGTATCGAACGCCTTCCGGAAGTCAAGAAAAATAGCATCTACCTGGGAGTCTGTATCTAATATTTTCTGGGTCTCATGAACAAATAAAGCGAGTTGGGTCTCACACGATCGCTGTTTCCGGAATCCATGTTGATTCCTACATAGTAGATTCTGGATTCCAAAAACGACATGATACTCGAGCAAATAACATGTTCTAAAATTCTACAACAGATCGACGTCAGAGATATAGGTCTATAGTTTTGCGTATCTGCTCGACGACCCTTCTTGAAGACTGGGACTACCTGTGCTCTTTTCCAATCATTTGGAACCCTCCGTTCCTCTAGAGACTTGCGGTACACGGCTGTTAGAAGGGGGGCAAGTTCATTCGCGTACTCTGTGTAGAATCGAATTGGTATCCCGTCAGGTCCAGTGGACTTTCCTCTATTGAGTGATTCCAGTTGCTTTTCTATTCCTTGGACACTTATTTCGATGTCAGCCATTTTTTCGTTTGTGCGTTGATTTAGAGAAGGAACTGCAGTGCGGTCTTCCTCTGTGAAACAGCTTTGGAAAAAGGTGTTTAGTATTTCAGCTTTACGCGTGTCATCCTCTGTTTCAATGCCATCATCATCCCGGAGCGTCTGGATATGCTGTTTCGAGCCACTTACTGATTTAACGTAAGACCAGAACTTCCTAGGATTTTCTGTCAAGTCGGTACATAGAATTTTACTTTCGAATTCACTGAACGCTTCACGCATAGCCCTCATTACGCTAACTTTGACATCGTTTAGCTTCTGTTTGTCTGAGAGGTTTTGGCTGCGTTTAAACTTGGAGTGAAGCTCTCTTTGCTTTCGCAGTAGTTTCCTAACTTTGTTGTTGTACCACGGTGGGTTTTTCCCGTCCCTCACAGTTTTACTCGGCACGTACCTGTTTAAAACGCATTTTACGATTGCCTTGAACTTTTTCCATAAACACTCAACATTGTCAGTGTCGGAACAGAAATTTTCGTTTTGATCTGTTAGGTAGTCTGAAATCTGCCTTCTCTTACTCTTGCTAAACAGATAAACCTTCCTCCCTTTTTTTATATTCCTATTAACTTCCAAATTCAGGGATGCTGCAACGGTCTTATGATCACTGATTCCCTGTTCTGCACTTAAAGAGTCGAAAAGTTCGGGTCTGTTTGTTATCAGTAGGTCCAAGATGTTATCTCCACGAGTCGGTTCTTTGTTTAATTGCTCGAGGTAATTTTCGGATAGAGCACTCAGTATAATGTCACTCGATGCTCTGTCCCTACCACCCGTCCTAAACATCTGAGTGTCCCAGTCTATATCTGGTAAATTGAAATCTGCTCTGTGTCGTGCAGGTATCAAGGGTACACGAGTGGGCCGATAGAGATGATGTTTCGTTGAATGACCCAGCACTGAAATGTAATCTGCAGCAATATTCGAAAGTGTTTTACTTCTGTCACATTGAACGACCCTCTTCAGTCGTCATTGGTCCCGTTCTTGCAGGATAACTTTCCGGCCGCAACGATGTCAGTGATTTCCTGGTTTTCACGGTACACTCGTGAAATGTTAGACGGGAAAATCCAAAGTTCATTGCTACCTCTGAGATGCTGTGTGCCATCGCTCGTGTGCTGACTATGACACCACGTTCAGACTCACTTAAATCTGGATAACCTGCCACTGTAGCAGCAGTAACCGATCTATCAACTGCGCCAGACATTTAGTTGTCTTATGTAGACGTTGCCGACCTCAGCGCTGTATTCTTCCTGTTCACATATTTCTGTGTTTGAATAAGCATGCCTATACCAGTCTCTTTGGAGCCTCAATGTAGGTATAGATATATTCTTTTAATTATCAGTGGAGCTGAAAAATTATCCTAAAAATTTTGTCTGGAGCAAATATTATGAATTTTGCTTCATTCGTTAAAAACCTGTCCTGTCATTAATAGTTCCTTCAGTGATGTCCATGATAATGATGTCTGTAGTTCCCTGTGTACATGCTATGTGTAAGGGGGAGAGCTTTTTAACCATAATGCTACATTTGAGAGGTGAAGAAAATTACTTCTTAATGTTTTTGCGGAGGACGAATTATTGTTGTGAGACGTCGTGGTCTTCTAACCTTCATTGCTTACGTATTCCGCAGTCACAGTCATATTCAGCACATCAAGGCGCTTCATTCAAACCCAAACTCGATAAGATAAAGTCAATGTTGTATGAATTCACCCAAACGATATGCAAATAACTAATAACTAACTAATTGCTTCAAATGGCTCTGAGCACCATGGGACTCAACTGATGAGGTCATTAGTCCCCTAGAACTTAGAACTAGTTAAACCTAACTAACCTAAGGACATCACAAACATCCATGCCCGAGGCAGGATTCGAACCTACGACCGTAGCGATCTTGCAGTTCCAGACTGCAGCGCCTTTAACCACACGGCCACTTCGGCCGGCTCAAATAACTAATAAATCGCAAGTGTGCACCGTGGTTGAAATACTCAAGGCTGGCGTACAGACACCGTGCAAGACATGACGGTCACAAAAGCTTTTAGTTCGGGAGAGGCAAACCAAATGCCAGGAGGCCGGTCCCTTCAGAGGATGAGTCAACCTATATACATCGGCCAGCGACCGCCCATAGAGCAGACAGCGTTTGCCCGAGTGAAAGAGGGAATGACCCCATGTTCAGCTTAAAAGCAAATTCCGCTACATTGTGTGGGAGCGCCCAACCTACGCATTCCTTACAAAAATAGCAGGCAGCTTCAGAGGTTTTCACAGGGAGACAGCAAATGCCAAACGCCGATGCTACGGATTTCCAGATTGGTCGCCTTAAATGAAACGTCACTCTCCCGTTTTAGAAGAGCAATGCTGATTGGCAGACGATATTCCTGACGCCTTGATAGCCGGCCGCGGTGGTCTAGCGGTTCTGGCGCTGCAGTCCGGAACCGCGGGACTGCTACGGTCGCAGGTTCGAATCCTGCCTCGGGCATGGGTGTGTGTGATGTCCTTAGGTTAGTTAGGTTTAAGTAGTTCTAAGTTCTAGGTAACTTATGACCTAAGTTGTTGAGTCCCATAGTGCTCAGAGCCATTTGAACCATTTTGACGCCTTGAGCTGAAGGAGTAATGGAAGAGACAGAAAGATATACCCCTTCACGTCTGGCATGGAGAGGGGCCGTTCCGTTGTCGCTCTTGGAGTGAGAACACGTAATGAGAGCGTGTGCGCTCGTACATATACTCAAAGAGCGAGGAACAAGACTCTCCTCAGTACTTTACTGGAAGAGTACCTCTGTCAAGAGCGAATCGGAGTGCGACTCTGTATTGAATCCTTGCGATTAAGCATTCATTGTTCACTGTGTTGGCCGCCACAGCTATTGTGTGGAGTGAATGGACAGAGTTATAGCTAAACGCCTGCGAGCGAATTTCGAGTGGCATCACGGTGGACTGGTTTTCTGGCAGGTGTACCACGCCAATAGTTAGACTAGTGGCGAATAGGAGTCCTTGACTTCATCAAGGCATAGGGAGAGTTTGATTGGCAAAGGTCAATCAAGATAGAACGAGAGTTATCTTATTTGTCAGCAGCGAGCGGCGCAGACAGCAGTCATCGCAGCTTACGGTATTGTGCGCTACAGCTCTTGCGAGCCCCATATTTCCTCCACAACAGTACACTTCACTGCATTTCACATGCGACAGCCTCGACCATACCTAGCAACAATCCAACGAATAATTATTTTAGTTGAGTAGGTGTGGCTCTCAGCCATTCTGCCAAGTCAATAACAATCTTAAACTTTGTATAGAAATTTTATTAGCGAATCCTGTCCTTAAGAGGTAACTTCACATTCCGAAAAGAACGTGGAAATAACATGTTCAGTTCATAACTAAAAGTGCCATTGTGATTTCTCAGAATTTTTGCAAAAAAATAATAATTTTCATTAGTTTCATGTTTTTCTTACACTAACTAGCACTACTCCAGTACCCAAGTATCCCACTAGTTACGTACAAAAGGGGAACATAATAACTAGCCGGACTGAGAACGATGTTTAGTGATGTCGACGTTAATAGTTTTCAGTACTGCGATAGTGTTCGGTACTAGTAATGGTAGTAATTTTAGTAGTTTTGGTCATACGCAGGTTGCTTTCACAGGCATATTGAACATAACTTCAGATTACAAATGAGAAGAACAGAATTATAGAAATTCACATATACAGCCATTTACATACTCAGAGGTCTAGATCCACAGGCATTGGGCAGGTAGTCGGCCGTGGTCTTTTAGTACGAAACGTTCTGACATTTGCCTGAAGCAATTTAGGGAAACCATAGACCACCTGAATCAAGATGGCCAGATGAAGACTGGGGTCTTTTAAGGCAGAGCTACCTCATCTGGCCTTTCCTTCCTGTACAAAATTGGGTTACAAAGGGGATAATTAATAATGTAAGGGACTAGTGCTACGCTGTTCGTTCACACCTTACTCCTAGACACAGCATGCACTAATCACACGTTGTTTCATAATGCAACATCACACACACTGCTGACGGCAGATCCATAGCGACGATTGTCTGGCTTTTATTTTGTACGCCGCAACTTCCCATTTGTCAACGTGAGAAACCGAGTTAGCATCCGACAGTAATGGATGAGATGTTGAGCTCAGAAGGAAGATAACGTGTATGAAACATTGCGCAGCAGTGCGAGTACGTTTATTCAGAAAAGAAGAAGAAGAAGGAAAGACCACAGTGCGACAACATTGTGTGAATTGGTACACTTTTTATTGCCGCTGTCATTAATTATATGACCCATATTTTCTTACCAAACTCCCACACCGCGGTATCTAAATAATCGTCAATGTATGTAATGTATTGCTTGACAGATAGTTTTTAACTGCCCTTTTAAGGCATTTTGTTTCAGTAAACTCTTTAATATGTTTCAGTAACTTATTGTACAGGTCTGTTCCTTGTTAGAAAGTCCTGTTTTGACTTTTATGTTTATTCTTTCTCTGTAAATGCAAGTCCAGATTAGATCTTGTTCCATGGACATGGAGAGGGCTGTTTGTGGAGTTATTACTAATATTATTTTTTGATGCATACAACTGATTGGGGACTATTCCCACACGTTGCAGTTACCATATCATGTTTTGAACAGATTTTTAGATTGGGCTCAGCTACTTTTAGTTATTATTATTTTGACTTTTCTCTGTAGTTTGAAATCTGTGTTGATATTTTGTGCATTTGTCCCCCAGAAAATAGCTAAGAAGAGAATGTATTTATAAATAGGATGTCACATACTGGTGACAGGACTCAAAGGGAATAACATGCCGATGACATTCTGTTAGTATCATTATTTGATCACAGCACTCCTGCTGGGAATGAATATTCATTCCTGGAATTTTTTGTGTCTCCTGACAATGGATAAAGATGCCACTTAAATTCAATTTGTCGCTGTCATTCTGCCTATTCAAACACAAATTATGGCATTTTCTTTCATGATGTTAAACGTCACTTTATTCCGTATTAACCAACTGTAAACTTCCTTGAGGGATTCATTTGCTTCTCTACAAGCAGTTCTCTAGTTTTTTTTTCTGTTATATTATTGCTGCCGCCAGCAAAGAGAATTTTTTCACTGTGACCAACACAATTGGGAAAATCATTGATGAAAATCAGGAACACTGTTAGCCCTACTGTGCTACACTGCATAAGTCCTCTATTAATGTATTTTGGTTGTGATATGAATTTTACTGCAAGTGTAGAGCTGTTTGATGTGTGTGTTATCTATGCCTTGTCTGCTAATACCGATGGGAACCAGTCATCATCCACACCTCTTATTCCTAATGCTTATAGCTTATTTTGTGGAATATTGTGGTCAAAAGTATAAGGACACCTCTTATTCCCAATGCTTCTAGCTCATTTTGTGGAATATTATGATCAACAGTATCAGAATCTTTATAAAGGTCTAAAAATATGCCTGAGACACACCCATGTTTGCCAAGAGCATGAAGTACCACTTTTGTGAATTCCACTATGGCCCATTCTGTACTTCTACCATTTCGGAAACCAAACTGTGATTCATTTAAAATGTTGCATTTATGAAAGTAACCCATTAATCTATATTTCAAAATTGATTATATTATACTATAGAGTGGTGATAATAGGCAAATGGGCCGATAGCAAACAACCACGTGAATACATCTGTTGAAAATATGAACGATTAAAAAACTTGAAGATACTTGAAACTTCCTGGGAGATTAAAACTTTGTGCCGCACCGAGCCTCGAAATCGGGACCTTTGCCTTTCGCGGGCACGTGCTCTGACATCTGAGTTACCCTTGCACGACCACCCATCCGGCCTCACAGCTTTAATTCCACCAGTACCTCGTCTCCTACCTTCCAAACTTCACAGAAAGGCAAAGGTCCCAAGTTCAAGTCACGGTCCAGTACACAGTTTTAGTCTGGCAGGGCACACTCCGCTGCAGAGCGAAAATTTCAGTCTGGAAAGATTCCCCAGGGTGTGGCTAAGCCAAGTCTCCGCAATATTCTTTCTTCCAAGACTACTAGTTCTGCAAGGTCTACACGAGAGCTTCTGTGAAGTTTAAAAGGTAGGGAACGAGGTACTGGTGGAATTAAAGCTGTGAGGAGGTGTCTTGATTCATGATTGGGTAGCTCAGATGGTAGAGCTGTTGCCCGCTAAAGGAAAAGTTCCCGAGTTCGAGTCTCGGTCCGGTACACAGTCTTAATCTGCCAGGAAGTTTCATATCATCGCACAGTCCGCTGCAGAGTGGGAATCCGATTTTTGAAGATGCTTGTTACACACCACAAACATTGTTCCTGTATTGTTGAAGAACATTCTAATGTTTTTCAGGTCTGAAACCGCTAAGAGCAGCTTTCTTGTACACAGTGTCCCACTGAGGAGATGCCCGCCGCGAGATCGGGCTGCGAGGTCCTCAGTAGAGGTCTGTCTGGTGCCCGGTGAGACCACACCGAGTACACCACCTTCTGGAGGAGTAACAGTTACCGCTTTTCTGCTTAATTTTCACAACGTCATTTCACGTTTTCTTCCAAAACAGACACGCTAAATTTCAAATAGGTAACCCATTAATACAGATAAAGTTGGTGTTTGCTTGAATCCACCCTCGATATGCTGCCGAAAATACATGTTTAAAGTCGAAGGTACGCATGGAACGTCATTCGAAATCGTACTGCTTTCTCATAAAATTATTGTGAACAGTTAGTTCTGCAGCCCCTTCGAAATATATATGACTCTGAAAATATATGTGACTTATCAGCAACAAATAATCCTGAGCAAATTGGGACCATGATGACTGATACGAAATTTAGAGATCTTCAGAGTGCATTATCAGCTCTATAACTGAGTGCAGAGAAGATACACTTGAAAATAAATAAAGGAAAAACGAAGTATATGTATAATAGTACAAATCAACGCCTACAGCGCACAGTAACCCTTGATGAAATGACTTTTAAGCGAGTGGAATGTTTCACTTATCTGGGCCCAAAGAAAGAAGCAAATAGCAGCAATTCGACTGAAGTTACTCGTATATCGCGCTGCTGACAGCTGTTGTTTTGGAATTTTGTGACATTCTAAATCCAAGATTCTGTCACGAGAAACTAACAGCTGATTCTATGAAACACTGATAAGCCCGGTAAATACATACGGCTCAGAAACATGGACGATTACAAAGCAGGGTGAAAGCAGAACGAGATCACACGAAAGAAATACGCTGAGTAGAATCTGTGGACCTGTGTATGAAACTGGGAGTTGGAGCACGCGATGGAATGACGAGCATTTTGGCTGCTATAAGGAGCCATAAGGACTTCACCACATCATATGATGTGGTAAAGTCAATAACTTGTGTGGATTAAGATGGGGTAGACGTGTAATGCGACTCGAAGAGACAGATGCTGCAAGGGAAGCCTGCTGTAGTGAACTTGGGGGAAGAAGAGCAAGAGGACGATCGAGGTTAAAAGGGAGTGACGAGGTTGGACAAGACGCTGCCTGAGTTGGTTACCATAACTGAAGGTCTACAGAAAAGTCCAGAGAGAAATGGCGGAAAATTATCGAGGAGGTCAAGTCCCATCCAGGGATGTAGTGTCACTGGAAAAAGAAGGGAAAAAAATGACGGATACAAGGATCAGTGAGTACAACGTTATTATAGCAAGACTAATTACAGTAACATCCCCAAAAATTAACGGAAAAAGCATCTATTTAAAAAATCAAATAAAAATTCGCTTGACACCTTTCTAAGAGACTGTCTCCGGTCCTTTCAAGTCTGACAACGTAAGCGTAGACCATACATCGTTTCGATTTGAAGGACTAGTATCAACGACAGTTGGGAGCTGTATACCAAATACACTATTAAGATATGGTAGTGGTTCCTCATGGTACACAAAACACACCAGAACGCTGTTGCAGAAGCAACGAAAAAACCATGCCACATTTAAAAGAAAGTGAAGTTCTCAAGATTGACGAAGTTTTAAAGGAGCTCGAAACTCAGCGCGAGCTTAAATGCGAGATGTTGTCAACAGTTTTCATAACGAAACTCTGCTTAGAAGTCTCTGAGAAAACACCAAAAGAGCTTCTGGTCGGATGTAAAGTACACATGTGGCAAAACGCAATCAGTACCTCCACTCCGGGATTACAGCGGTGATGTTACTAATGACAGTGTCACTAAAGAAGAGTTACTAAACACGTACCTGAAGACGGGAAAGTTGCACAAGTCACACCTCTGCCCAAGAAAGAAAACAGGAGTAATACGTCTAATTACAGATCCACACCACTGATATTGATTTGCAATAGGATTTTTCAAAAAAAAAAAAAAAGGGCTCTTATTACTATGGGACTTAACATCTGAAGTCATCAGTCCCCTAGACATAGAACTACTTAAACCTAACTAACCTAAGGACAGCACACACATCCATGCCCGAAGCAGGATTCGAACCTGCGACCGTAGCAGCAGCGCGGTTCCGAACTGAGGCGCCTAGAATGGCTCGGCCGCAGCGGCCGGCTAGGATTTTTCACACATACTGTATTCGAACATTATGAACTGCCTTGAAGAAAGCGATTTATTAACGAATAACTAGCACGAATTCATAAACTATCGTTATTCTGAAACACAACTAGCTGTCTATCTTCAAGACGTAATCAGTGCTATCGACAGGGAAGTCAGACTGATGCCATATTTTTCGATTTCCAGAAGACTTTTGATACCGTTCCGCACAAGCGACTACTGACCAAATTGCGTGCTTCATCACCTCAGTTACCACAACTGGATTCGTGCAGTCCTGAAAGAAAGATCACTGTACGTAGTAATTGCCATGGAGTAAAACAGAAGTAGTATCTGGCATTCCCCGAGGAAATATTATACACCCTTTGCTCCTCCTGATTTACGTAAACGATTTAGTAGTCAATCTGAGTAGCCTCCGTAGATGTTTTGTAGATGATGCTGTTATTTACCATCTTGTAAAGTAAACAGCTGACCAAAATCTATTGCAAAATGGTTTACATAAGATATCTGTGTGGTGCGAAAAATAGCGGTCGACTGCAAATCACGAAAAGCGTGAAATGATCCACATGAGTACTAAAAGGAATCCGCTAAATGTCAGTTACACGACAAACTACACAAACCTAAATGCAAATAAGCACTTCGGGATTACGAATAACTTTTACTGGAACGATCACATAGATAACGTTGTGAAGAAAACAAACCGAAGTATGCGATTTGTTGGCAGAACACTGAGAAAATGCAACAGGTGTACTACAGAGACTCCTTACACTACCCTTGTCTGCTCGCTTGTTGACTATTGCTGTGTAGTATGGGATGCGCGTCAGATATTTTTGATCGAGGACATCGAAAAAGTTCAAAGAAGGACAGCTCGTTTTGTACTATCGCGAAATAGGGGAAATAGTGTCACGATATGACACACAAATTGGGGTGGCGGTCATTAAAGGCTGTTTTCATTGCGTCTGGAGCTTCTCCTGAAATTCCAATCATCAAATTTCTCCTCGGCGTATAAAAATATTCTTTTGGCGCCCACCTGAATTGGGAGAAATAATCATCATAATGAAATAACATAAATCGGAGCTCGGACGTAAATATACAGTATAAGTTTCATTTTATCCCGCACGTTGTTCGAGAGTGGAAAGATACAGAAACAGCTTTTAGGTGGTTCGATGAATCACCTTACAAGCACTTAAGTGTGAAGTGCCGAGTAATCATGTAGATGATGTAGAGATAACAGAGCAATAGTACACTGACTTTCGTTGAATGTATAATACAAAAGCCATCCTCTACTAATATCTGCTATTTTATGAATATGGACTGGCGAGTGAAAATATGTATCAAGGCCGGGAATCGAACCCGTGTCTCCTGCTAACTAGGCAGACTCGTTAGCCGCTAACAACCTTGGTTTAGCGGGTCACACAGTTTCACGAATTACTCTGGCACATTTATCTCCTTGATTCAGATTTCCACTGCCGCCCCAGTCTGCTTAAAATTCGCCCTTATATACAAACAGAATTTAAAGTAGACTCGGGATGGGGGGCGTCAAAAATTTGGATAGAGGAGGGAGGCGTGCCAGGGTAATCCGAGCAGTTGTCTGACTCATTGTGGCGAGGTGGCTTAGTGCCTAACACACTTGAATAGCAAACAGGAGACACTGGTTTAATTCCCGTCCTTGGTACAAATTTTCACTCGCCGCTTGATAAAATCATATCCTTATGAGACCAGTAATGTCTCTGAAATTGTGTCATTCCATTTGTATAATACCTGCTACTTTTGAAAACACCTGACCACCTGTGTGCTTTAGCATAACATCCACCACTCTGAACTTATATTTAGTGATAATAATTTTATATTGCTGGCCAAGGCGTTGTTCTGGGACAAAGTATGAGTAAAGTACTAAATAAAAAAAAAGTTGTGATTCATCAAAACGTTATGTCATGTTGCGGCATATGCTACATCAGGACTCAAGCAGGTATTTCATCCTGGCAATATAGAAGGGTTGGAACTTTAACAGTGGCAACTATTTATTTGCAGCTCGTAGAAAACAGATACGTGTGGCGTCATTGACCGGGAGGCCCCTTACAGGGCTGGTCCGGCCTCCTTGGTGCAGGTCTCATTACATTCGACGCCACACTGGGCGACCTGCGCGCCGGATGGGGATGAAATGATGATGAAGACAACAAAACACCCACTCTCTGAGTGGAGAAAATCCGTGACCCAGCCGGGAATAGAACCCGGACCGCTTAGGACGACAGTCCGTCACGCTGACCGTTCAGCTATCGAGGCGGAGAAAGTTTTACTGACTTTCAAAGTAGTCATCAGCATTGTGTATAGCCCGTTTCCAGCGATGTGGAAGTCGTAGGATACTCTTAGCAGTGCCAGTTGTGTTGACAGATCGAGAGGAGCGGTCTATTGCCCGACGAATTTGTAGCAGTTCTGATGCGAATACTGTGAAATGTTTCCTTCACTTTAGAAATCGAGGGGAGCTGACGATGGCTTAAGTCAGGAGAGAGCAGTAGGTGGTATAGCACTTAGCAGCTCCATCAGTGCCAAATCAGTAACAGCTTGCACTGTACGTGCTTGAGCATTGTCCTGCAAATTGATGGTCAGGTCCTGCAGAAAGAGTCATCACTTCTGTCTCTAAGCTGGTCGAAAGTTGTGTTCCAAAAATGAACAGCATAGAGACAGAAGTGATGACACTTTCTGCCGGACCTGACCATCATTTTGCAGGACAATGCTGAAGCACATACAGTACAAGTTGTTACTGATTTGTGACTGATGGGTCTGCTAAGTAGTATATAATGAGAAAGATTTCCTTATTAGGGGACTCCTAAAAATAAGCTAGACATTATTGTGGCAGGTGAAGTAAGTTTCACTTAATGCTGGGTTACACTTCAGAGTGACTCAGATAAATCCAACGTTTATCGACACAGTCGCCAAGTCTCTGCAAACGACGGTTGTAACGTTGTATTGATCGTTATATTCCAGGACAATACAACTTCTCTTATTGGTTATGGAGCCATTCGAGAACCTCTGTGAGAATGTCTTCATCGTCGGAAGATCTGCAACTACTGTGAATCAGTTCCTCGATTTCCTGGACACTGCCCTCTGTGGTCGATGTCTGTGACATTCCTTCCCGATCCGCATCACACGGGTCTGTGTGGCCTTGGCCAGCTTGTTGGCACCATTTTGCTACGCTAGGGGGCACAACATTGCATTTGTTACATACGCCGCCAGAAATTCACTGTAAACCCTTCTGCGATTTAGACGTTTTGCCCACATGAATCGTACCGCCCCGCGCACAGCATCTGTGGAACGTGTGTACAGTGTTTCCGCACCATTTCACTCCCACACTGTGACGCACCTGTTATCGGTAATGAAGCAGAACTGTACTCCTTCCTGACAATGCGCCACTATTGTTGCGCTATCATGTTTGCGTCGGACCACATGCGTGACTTACTTTTCAGTGCCCTTTTGTATACAGTGCATTCTACTATTTTTTATGGAACTGCAACAAAAACTTTCTTTTTTTTGTGAAACAAAGGTATACTCATGTTCAGGAAAAACAGAACACCTTAAACGACTAGAGATATATTAAGTGAGAGAATGCGATGTATCCACCCGGGATATTGTTGCGTGTATGCGACGAAGCGTTTCGGCAGTGTAAAGGGTGTGTGCCTTAAGTAAGACTTACTTCACCTGGTACAGTAACGTCTAACTCATTTTTAGTAGTCGCCTGATAAGAAAAGCTTTCTCATTATAAGACATAATAATAAAATAACATTTTCCCTTACATAAATGTATTGCTAGGATAAAATACCTGCTTGAGTCTTCATGTAGCACAGACTGTAACAAGACATAACGTTTCGACGAATCACAACTTTTTTTTTATTTAGTGCTTTACTCATACTTTGTCCCAGAACAACGCCTTTGCCAGCAATGTAACCTTCATATTTACAGGGCATATACGTAAGTACATTCTGCAGAAATGATTAGCATTTGAACCATGTCGGCTCTCGTGCTCAAAGTCAACATCGATTCGCGGGGGAACACCACCTATCAGTAAAATGTGCCTACGGCTCTCGTTGTTGCTATAAATCGAATGTAATGGATCAGTGTGACTTGAGTAGAAGTGCAGGATGTCCCGCAGATGCTTGCGTGAATCGTACCGCCCAATCAGTGAGTTTGAAAGAGGTCGCACTATTGGCATGAGAGAATGTGATGTATCAACACGGGATATTGTTGCTTGTATGGGACGAAGCGTTTCGGCAGTGCAAAGAGTGTGTGCAGAATGGTTCACGCGGAAGACCATAGAACACGACGAGATGGGTCAGATCGCGCCCCACGAGAACATCGACACCTCATTCGAATGGCATTGCAGAACAGATCCGCGTCGTTCTCGGCTCCGGCGCAACAGTGGAACAGTGTAACACATCGTACACTATCAGTTATGGCAGTCTGTCGCCGTTTATTGCGGCACGGGTTGCGTGCACGTCGTCCTCTTCTCAGCCTACCTTTGACAAATGTGGAGAAATAATGGCATCATATATGGTTTTCGGACGAATCCGGGTCCTGTTTGTCTGCAAATGATGGCCGCATTTTGGTTCGCAGCAGACAGGGGTAAAGGAATCGAAATGACTGCATCCGCACAAGGCATACAAGCGCCAACTGGAGGCCTTACGGTGCGGGGTGCTATTGTGTACAATCACAAATCACAGGTGGTGTGTGTCCAAGGCACCGTGGCCTGTGTGATCAACGTAAATGGGATCCTGTGATCATTTCTGCACCACTCCTCAGACACTATTTTTCAGGAAGACAGCTGACGAGCTGACGACCACATTGTGCTGCACGAACACGTGCCTTCTTGGTGTCACGGGGTGTCAGCCTTTTGGCCTGGCCCGCCAGATCACTTGTCGCCAATTGGAAGTGAATGGGATGCGGTGAAACGACAGGTGCAGTGCTGTGACCCAATGCCAAACACCACAGATGAACTTTGGAAACAAGTGAATGTAGCATAGATGGTTATACCACAGGGCGCCATTCGCGCCTTATGCCTTCGATGTCATCACAGATGGAACAAGTTGTCAGGGTACATGGCTGACTCTGTACCTACTATGAAACAGGACACATGCTGAACCGATGTGAGTAAAATGGTAATCATTTCTACAGAACATACTATTATATATGTCCTGTGAATATGAAGCTCTTTTCTCAAGGTGTTTTTGTAACATCTTAATTAAATTTTTTCTTAAACAGCTGAATAGTTACTCAATGTTCTTAATCTTCTGAGTGAAATTGAATAGAAGTGTCACTTTGCTTGTCTCTATCATATCAACACTGACCCACAATATCCTAGCGCAACGCAATCTGACTGCTCAAAAATGATATCCTGACTTCAAACAATTAATACAAAAGAAAGGCCCTGAATTAGTAGAGATCTTAACAATAACCTATACATATCATAAGTCACTTACCTTACAAAAATCTTTATTACACAAATTACTGCTATACAGCCACCTGAATAAAAGATTCCTAAATACTGAATCCTCTAACTACTAATTTAGACAAGTGGTTAGCAGAGGAAAGATTTTGTTGCAGAGCAAACAATGTATTTACGTAAATAATGTGACAAACAGTTCAAAAATTATATAATCGTCCATGACATTCAGTTCCAAAAATTATATAATAATCGAAAAATTACATTTCCAGGAAGGACACACGTCTAGATCGTCCGCTCACGCTAACACTTCAAACTTCTAACGTCCATGACCGCTGGCTACTCACTCCCAACTTCCATCACTGCTGGCTGTTCACTTCCCACTGCCAGTCCGACCAGCCACAGAGTCTCTTACAGATTGCGCACAGCGCTGTCAGAGATTTCGATATAGTCTAAAGCGCTGCCAACATACGAACACATATACAGCCTACTTACATTCTGTTTGGTTTGAAAGTGAATGTATATAATCCATTCTACTATTTTTATGGAATTGCAACAAACAATTTATTTTTTCTGTGAAACAATCTTATATTTGACACTTAGCGCACTGCACTAATGTGAAAACCTGACTTTCACGCAACCAACATCAGAAACGACTTTTCTGGCTTTTATTCATCATCTCACTGCGAGACAGGATATGGAGCATTCTTGCTGTCGGTGACGGCACAGGCTTTGCTGTTCCGGGGCGTTTCCTGAGTGGAAACGCATCACCTTTGTCATAACATTGCTTCTCCTCTTCTTCAGTTTCTTCTTCCTCTTGTATTTTCTCTTGTGAATGTGAAAGCATTGGTCGTTGTCGAATTTAGACATCGAAATATATATATATACAGGGTGGTCCATTGATTGATAGTGACCGGGCCAAATATCTCACGAAATAAGCATCAAACGAAAAAACTACAAGGAACGAAACTCATCTAGCTTGAAGGGGAAAACCAGATGGCGCCATGGTTGGCCCGCTAGATGGCGCTGCCATAGGTCAAACGGATATCAGGTGCCTTGCTTTAAATTGGAAGCCCCATTTTTTATTACATATTCATGTAGTACGTAAAGAAATATGAATGTTTTAGTGGACCACTTTTTCGCTTTGTGATAGATGGCGCTGTAATAGTCACAAACGTATAAGTACGTGGTATCACGTAACATTCCGCCAGTGCGGACGGTATTTTCTTCGTGATACATTACCCGTGTTAAAATGGGCCGTTTACCACTTGCGGAAAAGGTCGATATCGTGTTGATGAATGGCTATTGTGATCAAAATGCCCAACGGGCGTGTGCTATGTATGCTGCCCGGTATCCTGGACGACATTATCCAAGTGTCCGGACCGTTCGGCGGATAGTTATGTTATTTAAGGAAACAGGAAGTGTTCAGCCACATGTGAAACGTCAACCACGACCTGCAACAAATGATGAAACCCAAGTACGTGTTTTGCTGCTGTCGCGGATAATCCGCACATCAGTAGCAGACAAATTGCGCGAGAATCGGGAATCTCAAAAACGTCGGTGTTGAGAATGCTACATCAACATAGATTGCACCCGTACCATATTTCTATGCACCAGGAATTGCATGGCGACGATTTTGAACGTCGTGTGCAGTTCTGCTACTGCCCACAAGAGAAATTACGGGACGACGACAGATTTTTTCGCACGCGTTCTATTTAGCGACGAAGCGTCATTCAGCAACAGCCGTAACACAAACCGGCATAATACGCATTATTGGGCAACGGAAAATCCACGACGGCTCCGACAAGTGGAACATCAGCGACCTTGGCGTGTTAATGTAGGGTGCAGCATTATGGGAGGAAGGATATTTGGCCCCCATTTTATCGATGACAATCTAAATGGTGCATTGTATGCTGATTTCCTACGTAATGTTCTACCGATGATAAAGATGTTTCACTGCATGACAGAATGGCGATGTCCTTCCAACATGGTGGGTGTCCGGCACATATCTCGAGTGTGGTTGAAGCGGTATTGAATAGCATATTTCATGACAGGTGGATTGGTCGTCGAAGCACCATACAATGGCCCGCACGCTCACCGGATCTGACGTCCCCGGATTTCTTTCTGTGAGGAAAGTTGGATATTTGCTATCGTGATCCACCGACGACGCCTGACAACATGCGTCAGCGCATTGCCAATGCATGTGCGAACATTACGGAAGGCGAACTACTCGCTGTTGAGAGGAATGTCGTTGCACGTATTGCCAAATGCATTGAGGTTGACAGGTATCATTTTAAGTATTTATTGCATTAATGTGGTATTTACAGGTGATCACACTGTAACAGCATGCGTTCTCAGAAATGATAAGTTCACAAAGGCACATGTATCCCATTGGGACAACCGAAACAAAATGTTCTGAAGTACCTACGTTCTGTATTTTAATTTAAAAAACTTTCGCAGCAATGCAGGCTGCTATTCTCCCATGGAGACGATCGTAGAGATGCCGGATGTAGTCCTGTGGAACGGCTTGCCATGCCATTTCCACCTGGCGCCTCAGTTGGACCAGCGTTCGTGCTGGACGTGCAGACCGCGTGAGACGACGCTTCATCCAGTCCCAAACATGCTCAATGGGGGACAGATCCGGAGATCTTGCTGGCCAGGGTAGTTGACTTACACCTTCTAGAGCACGTTGGGTGGCACGGGATACATGCGGACGTGCATTGTCCTGTTGGAACAGCAAGTTCGCTTGCCGGTCTAGGAATGGTAGAACGTTGGGTTCGATGACGGTTTGGATGTACTGTGCACTATTCAGTGTCCCCTCGACGATCACCAGTGGTGTACGGCCAGTGTAGGAGATCGCTCCCTACACCATGATTCCGGGTGTTGACCCTGTGCTCCTCGGTCGTATGCAGTCCTGATTGTGGCGATTACCTGCACGGCGCCAAACACGCATACGACCATCATTGGCACCAAGGCAAAAGCGACTCTCATCGCTGAAGACGACACGTCTCCATTCGTCCCTCCATTCACGCCTGTCGCGACACCACTGGAGGCGGGCTGCACGATGTTGGGGCGTGAGCGGAAGACGGCCTAACGGTGTGCGGGACCGTAGCCCAGCTTCATGGAGACGGTTGCGAATGGTCCTCGCCGATACCCCAGGAGCAACAGTGTCCCTAATTTGCTGGGAAGTGGCGGTGCGGTCCCCTACGGCACTGCGTAGGATCCTACGGTCTTGGCGTGCATCCGTGCGTCGCTGCGGTCCGGTCCCAGGTCGACGGGCACGTGCACCTTCCGCCGACCACTGGCGACAACATCGATGTACTGTGGAGACCTCACGCCCAACGTGTTGAGCAATTCGGCGGTACGTCCACCCGGCCTCCCGCATGCCCACTATACGCCCTCGCTCAAAGTCCGTCAACTGCACATAAGGTTCACGTCCACGCTGTCGCGGCATGCTACCAGTGTTAAAGACTGCGATGGAGCTCCGTATGCCACGGCAAACTGGCTGACACTGACGGCGGCGGTGCACAAATGCTGCGCAGCTAGCGCCATTCGACGGCCAACACCGCGGTTCCTGGTGTGTCCGCTGTGCCGTGCGTGTGATCATTGCTTGTACAGCCCTCTCGCAGTGTCCGGAGCAAGTATGGTGGGTCTGACACACCGGTGTCAATGTGTTCTTTTTTCCATTTCCAGGAGTGTAGATGTACACACCTGAGTCGATATTTAGAGAATTTCCGACGTTGTGGCTTCTACCACAAGAGCGTGCTGGCAGCGCCATACAGTTGTGGAAGGATATTAAATGTGGTTGTGCCAACATTATAGAGGACCACGTTATGCCGCTAGTCAGCTTGTTGGGCGCAAGGGAACGCAAAAACTTTACGACGTAAGCACGAAGTAGGGAGGGGCGGTGAGACGTCCCGTAACTGTAGAGTCAGGGGTTATGACGGCCATATGGCAGTACAGGCACGTCCACCAATGGGGTCGCCAAGGCCCTCGGGGGTACTTGCCAAGTTGCAGGCGCGTCTCGGCGTAACCGCGGCGTGAAAGAGAATTAACATAAGTGAATTCAAATCAATTACTTGATCGATTCAGCTTCTCCAGAAATGTGGTCCTCTGCAGATTAGGCAATCCAACTGTACCTAGTGTCGCTCTATCGGCTGATCTCTGTATGCATAGAACGAAGTCTAATTTGCAAAGAACAGTTAGCGAAGAGCCAAAGGGCAAATAGCAGTATCTCAAAACTTCACGATCACCGTTCAGTACTGAGGTTACTGACATGACTTTAAAATATGATCTTCCGTCTTGTGTGGATACAGCGCTTCTTGACAGTAATATTCGATTCTCTTCTGCGACGTTCCGTTGCGTGACTCTGTTTTTCGTGACTGTGTAAAGTTGCCGAAATGGCAGAAAGGCCAGATTTTCTTTGAATCTTTGTGTCTCTAGCCTTTTCAGTTTCGTGAACACAGCTATGTACTGTCTGAAGTCTGACTGGATTTCATTTCTGATTACTTATCTCAGTTCACGAATGCGTTAGTTTCGATTACTGGTACACGTTTTCGTGTCAAACGCAGCTGTGTGTCGCTGATTAATTTTCGTGTCCATCACATGTATGGCCAGTGTTATAGCATTCGGTTGGGCGGCAATGAGGGCCTTACACAAAGTGTACTGAAAATCTTTTAAAACTACACTCGCATCTACGTTCTGCAGTCCACCTTATTGTGTGCAGTACAGGGTACGTTTTTAATGTTTTAAGTTGTCTGTCCTTTACTGGTTTGATGCAACCATTTCCTGTTACATCCAACGTCCTCAGTTATTTGTTAAATAAATTAAGTCCTCATTCTTCCCCTTCTACTTCTACGCCTCTCCCTTCAACAACGGATGATTTTCGGTCACACCATGATATCTATTCCATCATTAAATATGTCTTCTGTTAGGTGTATTCCACGCATTCTTTTTCTCTTCGATAGTGTGGAGAACCGCTGCATTTCATAACTTATAAGCTCACCTAATAGTCAGCAAGATTCGATTCTCTTCCTTTCCGACTGTGCCACCATAGTCTACTATCCGCTTCTGAACAACGCTCTGCTCAAGATGTAAATTCTCTGAAATTTCTGTAGACTTCATTCGCCGGGGAACGACCTTCTCCTCCCTCCCCCCTCCGCCCCCCCCCCCCCCCCCCGTGTTACATCCTAGTTGCTTCGTCCGTAATGTACTGAATTCCTTCACCTGGTCTACTAAGTGTTCCCCAGTTATGATTTCAAGTTTATCGTCAATCTTATTTCTGCTGTTCCTCGTTATTTTTAAATTTCCTTGATGTAATTTAAACCCAGATTTCGTATTCATTAGACGGTTTCTTGCATTCAACAGCTCCTGATCTTCATTTTTACTTTCACTGAGGTCAGCAATGTCATCAGCGAATATTATTATTGATATCCGTCCGTCCAGAATTCTAACCCCACTCCCGAACCTTTCCGTTTCATGCTTCATTACTTCTTTGAGGAACACTTTGCAAAGTAGGAAAAAATTCTTATCCACCAATTTTAGTCTTTCTCTTCCATCTTTATCTCTTCGTTTTGGATTCCGAACATATTCCACAATACCTGTCTCCCCCTGTAGCTTAAAGGCCCAATCTATTTTTCTGGGAATTCGAAATATCTTGCACGATTCTACGTTATGAAACTCCTTTTCTAGGTGAAAGAATCTTGTAAAAGTGTCTTAACGTTTCTTAAGTCTTAGCTCCTTCATTACGTATTTCGTCAGATCTGCATGCCTGCTGTCATTACGCTTCCTAAAGCCAAACCGATCATAGGCTAATGGTGTTGCAGTAGTGTTTTCGATTCTTCTGTATATTACTCGTATTGTCGTAAAATTCGTGGATTCATAAATCGTTAAACTAGTTGTGGTATAGTTCTCATATCTATCGGCGCCTCATATCTTCATGACGATATTCTTCTGAATTAATTATCAAAGGAAATTTCTTAAAGACTATGCCATTGTTGTAGATATTTTGCGAATATATCGTATATATCCCTTAACGTACTTCCTTACTTATAACGTCGTTTAGACTACTGCCGTCATCAGATGTTGAATAATCGCTTGGGAGTCACATCACGGATATTAGAAGTCCAAAGAAATGGCTTACATCCCACCCACTTTGTTAGACTTTTGTTCCCTTTTCCGCAATATTGTCATTGCCTCTACCATCGTTAGCATCATGACTGATATTGCCTCTCAACTCCACACACCAACTTACCTTACAATAAAGAGTACCATCAGAATTCAATATTCAAAACACTGAAAAGTTTTGTGTATGGCCAAAGTACAACTGACATCCTTAATAATTATAATATATGCAAATATACACTATTCTGATATTCTGGAACGATTACGTGTGCATTTAAATTTACCTCGGTCGAAGTGCAGAAGCCGGCCAGTGTGGCCGAGCGGTTCTAGGCGCTTCAGTCTGGAACCGTGCGACCGCTACGGTCGCAGGTTCGAATCCTGCCTCGGCCATGGGTGTGTTTGATGTCCTTAAGTTACTTAGTTTTTAGTAGTTCGAAGTTCTAGGGGACTGATGACCTCAGATGTTAAGTCCCATAGTGCTCAGAGCCATTTGAACCATTTTTTTTGAAGTGCAGAAAATGTTCCACTGCACGCGAACGGGCCACCATTCTCTTGTGAATGAAATAGACAACAGGAAAAGATAGTCATATTTTTAATATCACGGCTTTTTTTTCGTTCTGCTCTTTCAAAGGAAAACTGAAAAATCACGCTTCAAGTTTGTTTATAGTTGCTTCATCCATAAATTTTTCAGCACTTAACGTACTATCCTCAGGATGTCCTGGCTTATGACCCTGACAGATAACTGTTTTGACATGATAACATCTTCAGGAGATTCACATGAAATTCGGCTCAAAGCTATTGCTGTAAGCAAAGGAATGACAATTACGCTTTAGTTTTACGTTAGTATTTGTAGCTAGCCACATGCTGCGCAATTAAACCACGAAAAGTTATTCTCCTACGCTGTATTGAAAATCATATGTACGATACTAATTTGATAAATTGAGGTATTTATTGAGTTATATTTACGTTGTATTACGCTACCAGCTTTTTATGCGGTTGGGATTAAATGTAACACTTTGTACGGCATTTCATCTAAAAGCAACAAAACGTTTCTGTTACGTTTCAGATTGAATATCGCAATACCATAATTTTTTTACCATTTACCTATGGTGTACTCTTTTTTCCGCGCTGTTTTACTGTGCACGTGTCAAATACTTATTTTGTTCACTGGCGTAGCTTTTACCCGTTCTATCGCGTTCCATATATTTTTAACTAAAGCGCAATACTCCTGCCGTCAGCTGCCATCACTGTATAGGTCAAATAAAAAAATAAAAATATATATGGTTGTGTTCTTCATTTGTTTCCTTGCGCGTTAGTCTAAAGAGTGTCATACGATTTAATACGCATTTTGACGCAGAGGATAATAATCTGTTACTCGGAGGAAACGGGTGGACTTACTTGGGTGGATGAATTTGAGGTGGGTTTACTGGTATCATGCTTTTATGCTAAAGTAATAAAGTTTGTTAATGTGGTTGATGCAGCACGACAGCAGTGACACGTAGCATTTCGTTTGCGAGCGACTTGCTTCACAAAGTGAATCTCAATGTGAAACTGTAACCATTCCAATAGTGAAAACCGTCGAGAGCCGTAACATCGAAGTCGAATGACTGTTTCAGGAGATTATACATACAGGAGGGTTAACATATTGTCAGTCTCACGGCATGGCTGATCAGCTTGGTAAATTAGCAACAACTGGTTTGTTGCATCGCGGCCGTAGAGTTTATACAGGGCTGTGGAACGTATCATAGCAGTGTCACGTGTTTTCGGCACTCTTTTCGGGCTTGCATTGTACATTTGTTTGCAAACGATTCGTCAGCAGGGTCGATATGTTGCCATATTAAAAGAATGATGTGTTTCGTTTGTGGTTTTCTTGATTTACTCACGTAATAGAAAAGGGAGATCTTCACGAAAGTCTCTCATTACTGGCTGCCAATTATAGCGTGGCAGTTGTTCGGTCATATACACTATTTGATCAAATGTATCGGGACACCTATTAGACGAAATTACTATGGGGTGTGTCCACGCTGCGCCTTTATGACGGGCTGAACTTTGCTACTGACACTTTCAGTGGGCTGTCTGAGTGTCTATGGGGGAATAGGAGCCTATTCCTCCGCAAGAGGCGAAACCAGAGAGAGTAGAAAAATTACACGCTTGTGTCTAGATCTAAGTCGACGTTCAAACTGATCCCAATTGTATTTCTTGCAATTTTATGACAGTGTGCAGTGTCTTGTTGAGACAAACCATCATCGCATTGCAGCTGTACCTCTACTGTACGCACATCTAAAAAATGTGTCCATATCCTCCCGTATTTAGCGTTTCCTTAGCGCAATAAGGAGACCACACCATCACCATGAAAAACACCTCCACATCGTAACATCACCTCCTCCGCACATCACTGTTGGTACTACACGTGATGGCATGTCAGGTTCTCCAGGCATTAGCCAGCACTAACACTACCATCGGACTGCCACTTGGCCATCCATCGCTCCAGATCGCTGGTTCCAGTCATCCACTGTTCAGTGGTGGCCGACCACTGTACCCCATTCTTTTTAACTCCCTTCCCATAATCATTTTGAAAAATGGACTGCTGATAGCAATTTAAAACTCGTGAGTGATTCGTTCCGTTCATTTCGTGCAATTTTTCACGGCCACCCTCCGCAATTCTCAATGGTCGCTGCCCGTCAGTATATAAAGACTGCCGGATATCGGTTCGGCTGTATTTGTTTCTTTACGCTTCCACTCCACAGTCACATCCCCAAAAGCGAACTATGGCAGTTTTAACAGGATTGAAATGTTTATTATGCGGTTGTTGTTCATCTGACATCCATTGACTAGACCACATTCGAAGTCACTGTGCTTTCCAGGCCGACCCATCCTGCTGTTACTGCTTATCTATTGACAACCCAGTACTCCCAGTCTCCCTCTTGTGGCTTCTAGTGGTCAGTTCCACGTCACATCGTACTGCCCCGATACTTTTGATCAGATGATGTACAGGGTCGTATTTAAGGTGTTAGATTGCATGCTGAACCTGCGGTGTGGGCCCTACCAGGACACATATTATGATATGTAACCTGAAAAAATGGCATTATCGGGATTTTTAGAGCTAGAGGTTTGTTATGCAGCATTTCACACTTACAATTTAATTGTATACAAATCTTCTTACGATCTACGACATATAAATTGCTGAAGTTGTTGCTGTGGTCTTCAGTGTGACGGGTGGTTTGAGACAGTTCTCAGTACCAGTCTGTCTATCTAGTTAAAACCTCTTCATCTCGAAATAACTAATGCAGCCTACATACATGTTCAGAAAAAAATTAAATAAAAACCGAACAGTTTGAATGACTGGAGATAGGACATCCATATTCACGGAACATGTACAATTAAAAAAAAAATGGTTCAAATGGCTCAGAGCACTATGGGACTCAACTGCTGTGGTCATCAGTCCCCTAGAACTTATAACTACTTAAACCTAACTAACCTAAGGACATCACACACATCCATGCCCGAGGCAGGATTCGAACCTGCGACCGTAGCGGTCGCGCGGTTCCAGACTGAAGTGCCTAGAACCGCTCGGCCATTCCGGCCGGCCATGTACAATTGTGTGTTCTGCAAAAATGATTAGCGTTTCAGTCACTTCGGTTCAACATGTGTCTTGTTGCCTAGCAGGGGCTCTGGCAACTGGTTCCATGCGTGATGGCATCGACGAGTATTAAATGCCAATGGCGCCCTGTTGTATAGCCATCCATACCGAATTCACCTGGTTTCAAAGCTCATCTGTGGTGGTAGGCGGTGGCTCACAATACTCCACCAGAATTCACCACATCCCACACGTTTTCGATTGCCAACAAGTCTGGCTATCGCGCCGGCCGGAGAAAAAGGCTGACTGTATTGTCTTCCCGAAAATGGCGTCCAGGGTATTGTGCAGAAAGGGTATACCTAAGGGCCACAGGATGTTATTCACCTAGGTCACGCTGGTCACAGTGCCCTGGACACGCACCAACTGTGATTTGTGGTTGTACCCAATAGTACCGTTCGCCCTGTCTGCTGCGAACCAAAATACGACCATCATATTCAAACCAACAGAACCTGGAACCGTACGGAAACACTATTTGATACTATTCCTGTTCACAGTGACGTCGTTCCATACACCACTGATGTCTAGCATGTTTCTCACAGTCGCCAAATGTAGGCGGAGAAGTGGAGGGCGCGCATGTGATCCATTCTGTAATGAACGACGAGAGACTGTCACCCCCTGATACCATACGATGTGTTACACTGTTCCACTGCTGCGCCAGAGTCGAGGAGTACACAGATCTCTCCTGCAAGGGCATTGAGATGACGCGTCGATCTTCTCGAGGTGGCAGCGCGGTCTGCGCGGCTCCCTCCGTCGGAGGTGGTTCGAGTCCTCTCTCGGGCATGGGTGTGGGTGTCTGTGTTGTCCTTATCGTAAGTTAGTTTAAGTTAGATTAAGCAGTGCCTAAGCTTGGGAACCGATGACCTCAGCAATTTGGTCCTATAAGACCTTACCACAAATTTCGAAAAAATTTCTCGAGAGGGTAGTGTGGGTAGCGCGACCTGACCCATCTCGTCGTGTTCTACGGCCTTCCGTAAATCATATTACACCCGTTCATTGCACTGCCGAAGATCAAAATCTACATCTACTTCTACGTGATTACTCTGCTATTCACACTAAAATGCCTGGCAGAGGGTTCAATGAACCACCAAGCTGTCTCTCTACCGTTCCACTCTCTAACGGCACACGGGAAAAACGAGCACATAAATTACTCTGTACGAGCCCTGACTTCTCTTATTTTGTCGTGATGATCATTTCTCCCTATGTAGGTGGGTGAGCACAGAATGTTTCGCAATCGGGGAGAAAACTGGTGATAGAAATTTGATGACAAAATCGCGTCGCAACGAAAAACGCCTTTGTTTTACTGATTGACACTCCAATTCACGTATCATGTCTGGGACACTATCTCCCCTATTTCGCGATAATACAAAGCGAGCTCCCCTTCTTTGTACATTTTCGATGCCATCTATCAGTCCCATCTGATGCGGGTCCCACACTGCACAGCAATACTACAGAAAGGGGCGGACAAGCGTGGTGTAAGCAGTCTCCTTAATAGGCCTGTTGCACCTAGTAAGTGTTCTGCCAATGAATGTCTTTGGTTGGCTGTACCCACAATATTATCTATGTGATCTTTCCAATTTAGGTTATTTGTAATCATAATCCGTAAGTATTTAGCTGAATTAACAGCCTTTAGATTTGTGTGACTTATCGGGTAATCGAAATTTAGCTGATTGCTTTTAGTACTCATGCGAATCACTTCACACTTTTCTTTATTCAGGATCAGTTGGCACTTTTCACACCATGCAGATACCTTATCTAAATCATTTTGCAAGTCGTTTTGATCATCTGATGAGTTTACGAGACGGTGAATGACAGCATAATCTGCAAACAATCTAAGATGGCTACTCAGATTGTCTCCCATGTCATTAGTATAGATCAGGAACAATAGAGGGCCCATAACACTTCCTTAGGGAACGCCGGATATTACTTCTGTTTTACTCGATGACTTTCCGTTTGTTACTAAGAACTGTGACCTTTCTGACAGGAAATCAGGAATCCAGTCGCACAACTGAGGCAATACTCCGTAGGCACGCAGATTGGTTAGAAGACGCTTGAGAGGAACGGTGTCGAAAGCCTTCTGGAAATCTAAAAATATGGAATCAATTTGACATCCCCTGTCGATAGCACTTATTACTTCATGAGTAGCAAGAGCTAAAGTGCGCGTCATATATCTTGGCGGCCGAGTTTAGGTTCGTTCTGCGCATCTGACGTCACAAAACACAGTCAGCCAATGAACAGAGAATGACGTTGCCAGATCTCGACTGCAGTGCAGAGCACAGACGACTGTCTTCAGTTTTAGAAACGTTCAGTCATAAATAAAGTAATAGAACAAAAGCAATGTCTTGATAGCAGACTTTCTTTTATAGAAAGTTTGGAAAAAGCATTCTTTATGCCAATTGCTTCATATTCTATTAATTAAACCAAACAAGCAATAAGACTCCTCATTCAGGCGATAGCAAGGAAAGGTGTTTGTTTCAATCTCACGAACTGCTTTTTCGCAATAAACAACAGCGGTAATTGTTTATTTCCTATCGTACTTCGACGAAGCGTGAGTAATTCATAGTCATACCAACAGTGTTTATAAGTAGTTGCGTGAGGTGTTAGAGTCCTTATGGAGTCACACTGTTTGACGAGGTGAGATAGCGGAACGGTTAAGGTGTGGGGCTGCTAAGTGAAAAGTTATGAGTTCAAACCTTGTGCGATGCCTAATATTTTCTTTATTTAAAAACAATATTGGAGTGGCTTACTTCACGAATTTCATTCGTTTGAACGAAATTTCTAGTGCTTTGCCTCTTCATTAACTTTTTCGCTGCTGCAGACACGTGCTCCCCGCATTCCGCGCTGTGCGCGATTTTGTCATCACTGCACTTCTCGCCTGTGCAGACACATGGTGTTCCCACTGCTTTGACGCACTTATCATTCGATTTCCAAAAACTATTTGGCCAAAAAATTTGATTTTTACACGTCTTCTTCACTGATACCTTCCCCCATAAATGACTTAATTTTGTTTTGATGTGCAGCATTAAATGTAGTAAACCATTGCACGAAATTTTGAAGAGTTTGCAGAGGTAAAAGTCCATAGCGTGTACTTTCCGTATGGCCGATTTTAGTTGCCACAATGTTGAGAATGAAATGTGGACAAGATACCTAAATTTCATATAATATTTACTGTATAACAATATCTCATTTAATTTAAGTACCACATAGGTGTCGTATGTAATATTGAGAAATATTCCGTCTTTCGCGACTGTAATAAAAGTTTTATTTACACACGGCGCGTTTGGCTTTATTTTAAAGCACTTCCATCGGTGAAAGGTATGGCACATACACAATGGTATTCATGTTCTATTTCTTGTTTTTGTTCCACAGTCGCAGTTTTACCAATGGTATTGAAATACATCCCTCTTCTGCAACTGTAATAAGCGACTTATTTAGACCAGACGCGTTTTTCTCTTTTGAAGCATCATGTATTTTGCCAAGTCACCTTTCGTAGTTTTGTGCTGCGGTAGCACAATATTAAACGTTTGTGTTGGCTCATCAGTGTTTTAGCAAATAAATACTGTTTGTATGTGCCACACACAAAATTATATTTGACATAGCTCTGAGCACTTCACTGACAGACGGTATATTCAAGTCCTAATGTTTTTGTAAGTCCACAGTTTTGTTTAATGTATTTTGTCTACTTCCTTTTGATTAATTGAAGTGCTTTAAAATAAAGCCAAACGTGCCCAGTGTAAGTAAAACTTTTGTTACAGTCGCGAAAGGTGGAATATTTCTCAATATTACATACGACACTTATGTGGTACTTAAATTAAATGAAATATATAGGTATCTTGTCCACATTTCATTCTTAACATTGTGGCAACTAAAATCGACCATTCGGAAAGTATACTCTATGGACTTTTACCTCTGCAAACTCTTCAAAATTTCGTGCAATGTTTACTATATTTAATGCTGCATAATAACTGCGTTGAACATCGAAACAAAATTAAGTCATTTATGGGGGGAAGGTATCAGTCAAGAAGATAGGTAAAAATCTAATTTTTGAGCCAAATAGTTTTTGTGGAATCGAATGATAAAAGAGTGTCAAAGCAGTCGGAACACAATGTGTCTGCACAGGCGAGCAGTGCAGTGACAAAATCGCCCACAGCGCGGAATGCAGGGAGCACGTCTTTGTAGCAGTGAAAGGGTTAATGCGACCGTGGTGGCTTTACTTCACGAACTGCGCGCTTCCCCCTAAACGTAAGCTTGCGAACTATGCTATACTATGGCGCTGCTTCTATTGGCGCGTGCGTCGTGTGCAACTGGCAACGCAGCAATCTCCCGCGTCTAGGCGGGCATGCGCGAGCCGCCAAGATAAAAGAATTCAACTATAGTTGTGTCTCACAAGAGTGATATTTTCTAAATCCGTGCTATGTGTCAAGAAATCGTTTTGTGGGAGGTACTTCATAATGTTCGAATACAGTATGTTCCAAAACCCCACTGCAAATCGATGTTAGTGATATGGACCTGTAATTCAGCGGATTACTCCTACTTCCCTTTTTGGGTATTGGTGTGAGTTGAGCAATTTTCCAGTCTTTAGGTACGGATCTTTCGGTGAGCGAGTAGTTGTATATAATTGCTAAATATGGAGCGATTTTATCAGCATGCTCTGTGAGGAACCTGACTGGTATACAATCTGGTCCGGAGGCCTTGCCTTTATTAAGTGACTGAAGCTGCTTTGTTACACCAAGGATATCTACTTCTATGATTCTCATTTTGGCAGTTGTTCTTGATTGGAATTCAGGATATTTACTTTGTCTTCTTTGGTGAAGGAGTTTGAAAAACCGTGTTTAATAACTCTGCTTTAGTGGCACTGTCATCAGTGGAACACTTAGTTTCACACGCGCAGCAGTTTCCCGGTTGGACCCATTACAATCTCCCATGCCAATAATCCGCCCTCATCCAAATTCACTGATTTAATGCTACCTTTCTCGCATACGTCTGCGAGACGTCCTGAACTTCTGCTCTAGTCAGAATGATCTGTTACCTTCCGTTTATAGCGAAAACGAGAGCTGCTTGCCCGTTTTACCGGTAGGTGATGAGACAGTGCAAAATAGTTTGTTGACCTTCAACCATCCGATCAACATGGTTGAAATGCTAATCATTTCTGCATAACATACTAATGTACATGTAATATGAACGTCTTATCTCTAGTGGTTCGAGCTGTTCCGTTTTTTCTGAACGTGGGTATACATCCACTTAAACCATTGCATCTTCAATAGATTTTCCATCTACCGAATTCATTTTCAGCAGCGTCTGTTATTCTTCTGCCCAAATAGAAATACTCATCCACAACTTTTAGTGCCTCATTCACTAATTTAATTCTGTCAGCTTCCCCCTCGGTCCTTCGACAACATTCCATTACATTTGGCTTTCCTTTGATGCCTGGTAGACTCTTTCCGAGGCATTAGTTATTTCATTTCACTTATCTTGCAAGTCCTTGCTGCCTCTATCAGAATTATTAAGTTATCAGAAAATCGAAAATTTTGATTTCTTCTCACTCAACTCAAATTGTCTTTCGAAATTTCTCCTTGGTTCCCTTCACTGCTTGCTCTACGTGCAGACTGAATAACATCGGGGACAGGCTACAATCGTGCAACACTCCCCTATCAGCTGCATCCTCGTTTTTCCTGCCCTTCGAATTTTATAACTCCAGTCTGGTTTCTGTAGAAATTGTAGATAACTTTTCGCTCTGTATATTTTATCCTGCTACCATTCGAATTTCAAGAAGAGTTCACGAGTCATCATTATCAGAAGCTTTCCCTAAACCTACAAACAAAATGTAAGATAAGAAAGGAATGTAGGAACTATGAATGTTTACTTACGTCCACTTCAAATACCGTACGTTACTAAACAGTGAGTACAGAAATGAAAGTATTTGTGCAATTGAATTGTGCTTGCACTTCGTAGTAATTAAGCTGCTTACAATATCTGGATAACTTAATTCTCTCAAAACAAGACACTGAGCCAAACCAAAATGTTGGGCCTGGATTCCAATGTGGAGATCTGACAAACTTAAATTTTGAAAATCAGTTTTCTAAGTTCTGTATGTGATGACAGCTAAGATCTCCTTAGAGTGATCTCGATGTTAGAAACTATATTTGGCCCTCTGTCCCTTCCTAATTTCGGCCGGCCGCGGGTGGTCTAGCGGTTCTAGGCGCTCAGTCCGGAACCGCGCGACTGCTACGGTCGCAGGTTCGAATCCTGCCTCGGGCGTGGATGTGTGTGATGTCCTTAGGTTAGTTAGGTTTAAGTAGTTCTAAGTTCTAGGGGACTGATGACCACAGATGTTAAGTCCCATAGTGCTCAGAGCCATTTGAACCATTTTGAACCTTCCTAATTTCACTGCAGGAAAAAAAAAGAATGCAGCACCAACAAGGACTGTGTTCAGTTGTACCAGGGGATCTGTACGCACACTGAGGTACTCCAGTGTGAGCGATTCATTTTTTCACAGTCATCGAAAAGCATATGGCACTCGGAATGCATGTCTGTGCACCATCCGTTTTGGCTTTGTAGTCAGTAATTGTACTGAGTGCAGAGGTGAATGGCGTTTGGGATATCCATTTTACGGTACAAACGTACTCGACCGACAAGTCCATACGCTTAGTGAACAACTTAAGTTAGTTTAACGGTAACTGATTGTGTACCTGCGGGAAGCTGTTGGATGTATCGATAGCCTGCTGCACATATTGGGCGAATGTAACTGTAGTGTGTCGCTGCTGTATGCAGTGGTCTGTGGAACAACGTCACCTCGTAGACCAGCCTACTGACACCCACGCAAAACAGGCGCATTTCAAAATCGACGCATTTTGCAAGCAGAAAAGAAATCTGGGCTCATGCTGCACGTGATGTGTCACCAACGGCCAATAGAATGATAAAGCCTGTGTCTTGTAATATTATGACGTACTTAAACCGTTATTTTACATTTAACTGTAGGAAACAATTGACTTACTAAGCGTGCGCGGGACACTTCGTCCGTCATCATAAATGCAACGAATGACCGCCCAGCATCGTGATTCGCAGAAACGACAAAGTTCTCAATATAATGGCATGGCTTTAGTACCTGCGCGGTTAATCTCGGTGATTTGAGAGCAAAGCCCTCTATGTGCTAAGAATGTCTAATTTGGCTTGCGATTTGAATCAAATATTTACTGATCAGTTAGAAAATGGTAAAACACTGGATTTCAAAGAGTGACACTGACAGAAGATTCATCGTATGAACTTCGAAGGTATATGCGGGATTACACATTGCAAATATCTATCTTATTTTCTTTGACGAAAGTTGTTTATAATAAAAATACCTGGCTCCCCTACAAATTACCGACTTCTTTATTTAGATCAGAAAATAGCCTTATGTAGTTTTAACGTAATTCTTTTGAAGTCTCTCATCAAACGCAATGGACTCAAGTCCTACGTGTTGCTTCAGTCAAGTGGCGAATAAGCCGAACAATGAAAAATGTGGACGCCAGGTTGGTGGAACTATTAGTAATTTAAAATCTTGTTCTGATGTGGAAACGTACTACCAACCCCTTTCCACTTTGTTACTCCAGCACAAATTGAAGACAGTACACAAAGAAGTGAATAACGCACACATTCTATAAGCATTCGATATTTCTTAGCCGCACATTTAACAGCCAGTTTGTTTTTGCCAAATGCATCACAGAACGGTGATCAACCCTGCGGATTCCGGCGTAGCGCCACCAGCAGGATAAACCTGTCCCGCCTCGAAGCAACAGCCTCTTCTCGGCCTATTGTTCAATTCCGCGCTTTCTGCTGCTTGCCGACGGTGGTCGGCACACAGCGAGTGAACTTTCCGTTCTTTCGCTGGTACCTGCATAAGCTGGAAAGCAGCGCTACCAGAATGAACAGCTGCGCCACGCAGGACAATAGGCCTTCGAGTGAGGAACTAAACTAAGCACACAGTCACAAAGCGCCAGAATAAAGCAACGAAAATTACGAAACAAATTCAAAAACAGTGAAGAAAACAAAGTTTATTCCCTGAGGCAAAGCCTGAAACCGATAATTGGTCATAAAAGGTTGCGATCCACACTGCGTCTGTTTATCTATTAGAAGAAAAAGACTGATCAGCAAGACATTATAACAACTGTCCATTGACAAACTGGTTGATGCCTGGCGGCATAGAGAGAATGTGACGAGTTAAGGGAAAGTTCTAGAGACGATGGCAACACAAACTGGGAAATTCAGTGACGTAACTCTCTGGCAAACGAAATATTTTTATTGCCTGGTACCTTGAAACTATCATCTTGGAAACGGTGAAGATGGTCAGCAGTTCGCGTGTTGCAGACTTGAGGATCTACGGAAAGAGGTTGAAGAACTGTGAAGCCACGAGTAGTCGGAAAGGTATTGGAAGTCCATGTCTCATCACAGAGTGTGGAAAAATGGCCTTGAGCACTATGGGACTTAACATCTGAGGTCATCAGTCCCCTAGAACTTAGAACTACTTAAACCTAACTAACCTAAGGACGTCACACACATCCATGCCCGAAGCAGGATTCGAACCTGCGACCGTTACGGTCGCGCGGTTCCAGACTGTAGCGCCTAGAACCGCTCGGCCACACTGGGCGGCCCAGAGTGTGGAGATTGGACGATAGACCTCTCTGTAAAGCAGGACAGGCGGCGTTCTGTGGTAGGTCTGACGACAGTCTGCATTGATGGTGCCGGTACACGTGTTTCGGAGCACACCATTCAGCGCACATGGTTGAGCATTGGACTCCACAGTAGGCTACCCTTATCAGTCTCCACATTGACTCAACGCCATCATCATTAATTATGACGGCTGTGGGCACGGAATGATCAATACTGGCCAGTGGATAAATGGACACGTGCCGCCTGGTCGGCGGTTTTTTGTAAAGGCTCGTTGCTACTCCTGTGGAGGCCGAGTTGTCACTGCTGTTACGGTAGGCAGAGTGTGAGGGGTTCTTGATACAGTTTCTGGTATGGTACACCGCCAACAAAATTTCTCCCTGCCACTACTACACAGCTGTGCCCCAGGGTCAGGTAACAGAATAGGAGATCGAAGGTTCCGCAAGACTCCAACAGACTAGTAACAAAGTCACACAAATGGGTTAAAAAGGTTTACTTATCTTTGTCACTAGTTGAATCATGAAGTCTGAAACATTGCATGTAATATAACATAAAAAGGTCCTCAGTGGCTAAATGCAAATAATCGTAGGTAATCTTCACAGTACATAGCAAATGCGATTACAATAATTGTCTGTTCACTTCTAAGAGTTCGCTAAACGACGCTACCTTAGTAAGTCGGCCACGGATGATGATCTATAACCAAGTGGGAGAGAGCTGCTCTTCTATCTTTCGAGTAGAGGCTTCTGCGCTTTGTCGCCCGGTCATTGGTGGATTGTACTCGGCCGACAATTGGTCGAGGCCAAGTCGATATCATCGTCGTCAGGGCAGCCCGTGGCGCTGGTGAAACTCGCGCAAGTGGCGAGTCTCTATGGCACCGGCACCATATCGTATCTTTGTGTCTGTGGCGCTTTTGCCGTGCTGTGTGTTGTTCGGACGACACAGAACGGTTGTGTCAGCATACGTTGTTACCCATTAGAACAGCTGCACAGAACATGCATCTTGCCACGAATGTACACTGGTTGGACAGCGTGAAGGATTTTCGTCTGGACTTTGTAAGATTTATGGTAATAATCGAAGGCACCACAATAACTGTGGAGTACGCGAACTGTATTGTGTATCAGCTCCATACTTTTATCCTTGATGTCATCCCAGATGGCAAAATGGTTCAAATGGCTCTACGCGCTATGGGACTCATCTGAGGTCATCAATCCCGTAGACTACGTACACATAACTAACCTAAGGACATCACACACATCCATGTCCGAGGCAGGATTCCAACCTCCGAACGTAGCAGCCGCGTGGTTCCGGACTGAAGGGCCTACAACCGTTCGGCCACAGCGGCCGGCCTTCCCAGACGGCGATGGCATCTTCTGGCAGGATAACTTTCCATGTCACCCTAAAATTGAAACGAGCCGCAGATATTTGAAGAGCATTGTAGTGAACTTGCACGGATCTCTTTACCATCAAATTCACCTGATGTGTACTCGGTGGGCGCGCGGGATTAGCCGAGCGGCCTGAGGCGCTGCAGACATGGCTGGTCCCGGCGGAGGTTCGAGTCCTCCCTCGGGCATGGGAGTATGTGTTTGTCCTTAGGATAATTTCGGTTAAGTAGTGTGTAAGCTTAGGGACTGATGACCTTAGCAGTTAAGTCCCATGAGATTTCACATACATTTGAACAATATTTTGTACTCGGTGGAATATATCGGGGACGCTATTAGCCGCTAGCTCCGAATCCACACCATATCAAGACGTAATGTACGTGAGTGGAGTAACTTCTGTTTTGATATCCTGTGTTACATACTTCCGAAACCATACCAAGGACTTGCCGAATCTACGCTGTGCAGAATTGCTGCTATGTTGCTTTCCAAACGTGGACCAACAGGCTATTAAACAGCTGGGCACTATGTTTTGTCTCACCAGTTTACACACCTCATAGGAGTACTAGTATCAACATACACCGTATAACCACATTTTAATTCAACATATGAGCGTTGGGATGCAAACAATAATCCGACATTGCAGTCCCAGCCAAGGTCGTACCACTTGTTATGAGAAGTTAGGTTTCTATCTTTGTTGCGTGCATAACTCTGACTTGTGCTTGTAGAGTGAAAAATTGTGTTTGCAGTGTTTAGAATGAAGGGTACGGAAAGAACAAACTGAGTCACCATCGCAGTATCACATCCTCTCATTCGATGAGATACTGTCATGTAATTTAATAGAGGACGGTTCCACTAAGCTATAGTGGTCTTAATCTTGAGACCACCATGTTTTCTGTCTCATTGTCAGGCATATACTGGCGATCAATCTTTCTAGCACTGCTAAAGTTCGCCCAAGAACCTCCCCGTCGAGTGCCACAGTACAAGCATCTGTTAAAGATCTCGGCCACGATATTTCGAACTTAGCAGCAGAAAATTAAAATTTCAGAACCAAAATTAAGACAAACGTGTCATTATTTACTGATTAATCACCCACACTTAAATCATTTATTTACTCATCTACCACAAAGAAAACAAATATCATCAAAAACATTATCGAAAAGTACTTAGAAATGGTTGATAATCTCCAAGTGATAGTATTCGGAAGAACGGTCAGACCATTTAAGAAAAATGAAAGTTAGATTCCTAGAGCATTGATAACTCTGTCGTGCTTTGCAGTATTTTGCAATCAGTAATGTTATGGTCGAAGTAGAGGATATAAAATGTAGGTTGGCAGTGGCAGTGAAAGCATTCCTGAAAACGAAAACATCGAGTATAGATTTAAGTGTCAAGAAGTCCCTTCTGAAAGTATTTGTGTGGACTGTAGCCTTGCTTGGACGTGAAACATTGACGATAAATACTTTAGACACGAAGAGAATAGAAGCTTCTTCCATATGGTGTTACGGAAGAATGCTGAAGATTAGGTGAGTAGAGCACGTAACTAATGAGGAGTTACTCGATAGAATTGGGAAGAAGAGGAATTTGTGGCACAACTTGACTAGGTAACGGGATCGGTTAGTAGGACACATTCTGATGCAACAAGGGATCACCAAATTAGTACTGGAGGGAAGAGTGGAAAGTAAAAATCGCAGAGGGAGACCAAGAGATGAATGCAGTAAGCAGATCCACAAGGATGTTCGCTACAGTAGCTACGCTCGGACATGAAGAGGCTTGCACAGGATAGAGTAGCGCGTAGAGCTGCATCAGATAAGTCTCTGGACTGAAGACCACAACAACAACAGGGACGAAACGCCTCTGAAATCGCAACTACAGTTTTCAATTCAGGCAATCGATGCGTATTTTTCTGAGAAATTAGTAGGTGGTAAACTCTTCCACATTTAATTTCTAGATGTTTCTAATGACAATTTAAAAATAAATCTTTGTCGCATCTCTGTGCCCAATGCTTAAGGGTACTGAAACTTGCCTGTTAGTCTCATCACGACGTAACTGATCAGTGTGCACATATATTGGCGAATTACATCACTGAAAAACATCCTTGCGTATTGTGAAGTGTACAGAGATCTAATCATGTTTTAAGTGGGAAATGTATTGTTGCAGTTAGCTTTTATTTTCATTCGTAAAATGTTTCCCCCAAAATTGCGAACAAGATGACTGCTCTTGGTGCAGTCTATAATGCGATCAACCCAAGGTGATGATCCAGGGGATACTGGAGCAGTCTCTGTGGTTCTAAGTTTCAACTCAAGATGACAGTTCAAGATGGCGACCAAATGGTTCAAATGGCCCTGAGCACTATGGGACTTAACATCTATGGTCATCAGTCGCGTAGAACTGAGAACTACTTAAACCTAACTAGCCTAAGGACATCACACAACACCCAGTCATCACGAGGCAGAGAAAATCCCTGACCCCGTTTCGGAGGGTGGGTGGCGAGCAAGCCCCACTTGAGGGTGGCCCATGTGGTCGTTTGAGAATTCTTTGTCGCGCCGATTTATTTAGACAAAGAGTATTGTTTAATAGTGCAAGTGTGCAAGCATATATTTGGTGAACTGGAAGTGCTGCGATTATTTGTGTGGGTACGATTTACGATGAATACATCGTCGTAAGTGAACATGTGGCGAACTGTGATTTCGTGCCAAAACTGTTAGAACAGAGAGGACAGTGGGACATGTGGTTCTGTTCGAATTAATTGAATAACTTTCGATTATAGCAGCCTACAGTACTGCTATTGGGAGCTCGGAGTCAAATTATTATTGAAGTAAAACTGTAAATCGTCTCACCAGTGATAATTTCATTGTGTAAAAGAAAAGCACAACGCCAATAAATAATGATTGTACTGTGTCGTGAAAAACTGATTTTAATATAATAATCGCCTAATTCTTGATCCCTAGCATAAACTGTACTTATGTCTGAGTGAATAAATAATTCCAAACTATAACAAATGCGCGGGTGTGGAAGTATATTAATGCACCAAGTGTGGAGATCATCCCCTGAGACTCATGTGAGAGCCAAAACTTGCAATAACATTTTTTTAAACCAACATTTGTATATGCACATTCGTGTGAACTCTGCAACTGCCCTTTTTTTTATTATTTTACCGCCCCGTCGCAATCTCCTTGGCATGGTTGCCTACTTGCTTCACACGTTTGCACCAAACTGAGCTTTCTGTGTGTGAGCACTCACTATTAAAGGGTAAACACACATGGCGCTCTGGTAGCTGGCCGCGCGGGGCAGCCGTGCAGTCTCAGGCGCCTTGCAACGGTTCGCGCGGCTCCCCCCATCGGGGGTTCGAGTCCTTCTTCGGGCATGGTTGTGTGTGTTGTCCTTAGTGTAAGTTAGTTTAAGTTATATTAAGTACTGTGTAAGTTTAGGAACCGATGACCTCAGCAGTTTGGTCCCATAGAACTTATGACAAATATCCAATTTCCTCTGGTGGCTAATCCACCTCGCCCTCTGTTGGTGGTCGACGTTAAAACCATTAGCATTACAACTTCTATACTGTGGTGGCTTATGCTGTCATCGGATCAAAATCGACATCGTCTTTCAATGTGTATTTTTTCCAGCGGTGTAATTTGCACATATTTTTGTGCGCTGTTAACAGTTTTGTGAATACTGTACATAGATATTCCTACCTTGTTAGCTTTAAAACATTTTAAAAACGAACAGCAATAAGGGTGGACTGAAATAGCGATATGTTGTTGTCGTTGTGGTCTTCAGTCCTGAGACTGGTTTGATGCAGCTCTCCATGCTACTCTATCCTGTGCAAGCTTCTCCATCTCCCAGTACTTACTGCAACCTACATCCTTCTGAATCTGCTTAGTGTATTCATCTCTTGGTCTCCCTCTACGATTTTTACCCTCCACGCTGCTCTCCAATGCTAAATTTGTGATCCCTTGATGCCTCAAAACATGTCCTACCAACCGATCCCTTCTTCTAGTCAAGTTGTGCCACAAACTTCTCTTCTCCCCAATCCTATTCAATACCTCCTCATTAGTTACGTGATCTACCCACCTTACCTTCAGCATTCTTCTGTAGCACTACATTTCGAAAGCTTCTATTCTCTTCTTGTCCAAACTAGTTATCGTCCATGTTTCACTTCCATACATGGCTACACTCCATACAAATACTTTCAGAAACGACTTCCTGACACTTAAATCTATACTCGATGTTAACAAATTTCTCTTCTTCAGAAACGATTTCCTTGCCATTGCCAGTCTACATTTTATATCCTCTCTACTTCGACCATCATCAGTTATTTTACTCCCTAAATAGCAAAACTCCTTTACTACTTTAAGTGTCTCATTTCCTAATCTAATTCCCTCAGGATCACCCGATTTAATTTGACTGCAGTCCATTATCCTCGTTTTGCTTTTGTTGATGTTCATTTTATATCCTCCCTTCAAGACACTGTCCATTCCGTTCAACCGCTCTTCCAAGTCCTTTGCTGTCTCTAACAGAATTACAATGTCATCGGCGAACCTCAAAGTTTTTACCTCTTCTCCATGAACTTTAATACCTACTCCGAATTTTTCTTTTGTTTCCTTTACTGCGATATACGGCAAGAAAAACATATATAAAATATTATTCTATTTTGTTAAACTCTGGTCATTCGTTTTATTACATTGTACTCTGTCATTCAACCATGGCATTGCTCGTAAACGCACTTGACATAGATTTTGCACACACGTCCTCCTCCTCCATTAGTGTGTAGCGAGGGTTCGTTTATATTTTAAGTTATCTCGTTGTGATTTTCAGCTCTCAGTAGTTTGCGATCTCGTGACGTATTAAATATTCTTATTATCTACAGATTATTCTGCCTTTGACTAAAAAACAGGACTTGGCAACACCGACCATTCAAGGCTTTACTGAGCCTTTAAATACAATACGTATTAGATGCATGAATTGAAGACCTAAGGTCTCAAAATGAGTCTGTGATCACACGTCCGCATTGATCATACAAAAATTTTAACACTTAAATATTACCGCTTTCGGCTACTGCCATCTACAGATCATAAAATATTCTGATGTAGTATCAACGTCAAACTAAACATCTAGGTACATAATATCTACCTACATGTTTAGTTTGGCCTTAATACTTCGTCAGAATATTTTACGATCTGAAGACGGCAGTAGCCGAAACCTTGTAATAGCGAAGTGTAAAAATTTTTGTATGATCAAGACGGACGTGTGAAATAACGTATTAGATGATAAGTATCCTGTTACAGCAGATTTTCTGGTTCACGAATAACAAGCGTTTTTTAAGTACATCCATATGTACATTATTGATATAATCTTCTGGTCATTGATATTCCTTGACAGAGTGGCTGGCGCGGAAGAGTCTTTGCCGCCTTTGACTACTTTGCCCGTCGAGACTCTTAAGTACTGATTGTCCACGGTAAGTTTACGATTTTCGCGGTGGCTGACGGTAACGGCTGTGCCTCCGCATCACGGCTGCATCTGCATTATTTATTTACACCAAATAATGAAAAATGAAAGCTGATGACTGTACAAGTTACGACACTATGAATCGAAAGTCAAAAACCGATTTTTGAAATCTGTTTGTGCACTGCATTTATTAAATGCTGCCAAACAATAATGTCTACAAAGTATAGTTAAACGTGCCTGAAAGACCAATAAAAATAATGTTACCTAAAGATCAGTGTCATTTGTGTCGGATTCATCACCACCACCATCATCATCATCATCCATTGAGAGCTTGGTATCGATGATAACTTCATCGATAGCCGTTGCTATTATCCCATCTCACGTCCGAAACTCTTGCTCCAGGTGCTACGCTATTCCTGCAGTAACCTTTCCAACCCTGTGCAGCAACTGAAAAGACAGCAACATTAAGAAGATTCTGCAGTCTTTCTTTCGACATGTTACAAGTGACATTTTTCCCACAGAAATTATGTTTCATTTTGGCACAAATCAATTCTATCGGATTTAGATAGCAGTTACAGGACGGTAAATGAACTACTCTGTGGTTTCTACTCTCAGCGTTCTCATAGGCGAAGAACATTTTCCCGGCTGGTTTGTTTTCCTTTATTTAAGATAACAGTTCAGCCTTCTTAATTGAGTCGTTGCAGTTCATTCGCCTGACTCGCTGCGACTCTACCATCGTAATCCCGAAATCATTTTTATTAAGCCTTCTGTCATACTTCCTACTCTGGTACGGTGCGTTATTCATACAGTCACAGGATTGGGTGGAATAATAGGAACTACCATATCTGCATACCCCCTTCCTCTCCCCTCCCGGCGGAATCCGCTAGTTTCGTCGACTTCAAGACGATGGCAGGTTAGCGCCAAAGGTTCCTTGCATGAAACTTCCTGACAAATTAAAACTGTGTGTCAGACCACGTTCCTAGGGACGAGTCTTGATCCGGCACACAGTTTTATTTTGTCCGAAAGTTTCAAATCAAAACACGCTCCGATGCAGAGCAAAAATTCGTTCTAGTTTCTTGCGTCTTGCTGCAAGTACTTGCAGAATTTATCATTCGTGGTGGTTTTTCTCAAACTTACAGAAATTTTTTGTGTTTAGTATCGGAGCGAAAATGTCAGTGTCGAAAAGGAGAATGGCACAAAGACAAATGAGCCGAAACAAATGACCAATAGCAACCCAATAAACACATACAACTGGCGCCACCTCTCAGTGAAGTGCGAAATGCATTTAGCAATCAATTTGTTTCATCAGAAGGCAAAGTAGAATGGCAGTATAGATGATTTTAAATTTTAGCTTATTTTTTTAATGTTTCCGTAAACATAAAAATATTACATTTGTCATAAAAGAAGCACATACTGCTTGCAAGAAGTCGAAGATCAATTAAAATGCAGTCTCATGGTGAGATAATACACCGCATTCTTGTTTCCTGTTTTCGAATAGTTGATTATACAATGGAGAAGAGATGTTCGACATTTGCATATGACATCCTCAAACTTTTTAAGCCCGCTAAGTCCCCTGATATTAGTTAACTGAATACTGTTTCACGGTGACATCAATATGTACTCATCTAATATTTTTTTCTATTTCTTTGTTTTTGTCTTTCCTCACAATTTGTATTCATTAATAATAAGGCAACAACAGTGGTGACTGCTCTAGTATTTAAGAATAACTGCACTTCTGCAACAAGTACTTGCAGCAGGTTCCTGATCTAAACTTTCCCCATTAACTTGAAGAAGTAAACTTGAGTAAGATTTTGTTTTAGTCCAGAAATCTCAGCAAGTGATTACAGAAGTTACTGGCTAACGGACACAGGACTTTCGTAATACTTAGCATCTAGAGGCAGCTTGGCGCCGGCAGCACTCGGATACAAATGAATGTCTTTCAAGTAGTGCCGAATTTTCCCGCTTCTGGCGGCACTGGTGAAGTCGTCAATTTATCGCTGCCAAACAGCACGTCTTCATCTTCCTTGGAACGGCACGGAGACAAGGCGGAACAAAAATGGCTCTGAGCACTATGGGACTTAACATCTGAGGTCATCAGTCCCCTGGAACTTAGAACTACTTAAATCTAAGGACATCACAAACATCCATGCCCGAGGCAGGATTCGATCCTGCGACCGTATCGGTCGTACGGTTCCAGACTGAAGCGCCTAGAACCGCTCGGCCACCAATGCGGAACGATACCTCATGCAAATAATAATGTACAAAAAGCAGTGATTGCTCCCTCATAAATTTTCTTACATAATGAAAATTTTATATTCTGAACGAGTATTCTGGATACCAAAAATGCATGTAATTCTACTAATAAATCTTTCAAATTTGTATCCAAATATAGTTTGAAATTTCACTTCCACTCTAAGAAATCATTTATTTGCGAACTTTGGCTACAATCTGGTACCCTCACAGTGCCCACCTTTTCCTCCTATCATTTACCTATCCACCTCATCCTCCCATCTCTATCTGTCCATCTCCTGCTTCCCACTCTCTCTGTCTCTCCACCACCTCCTCCTCTATTTGTTCATATTCACTGTGGTGCCTTTCTGACCATATCTTACTCCCCATCCCAATGTCTATATCCTCCTCCGCCTTTCTCTGTTCATCTCCTCCTTGCCTTCTTCCTCCGCTTCCTGTGCAGTGCCCTTTTACACCTTCCATTGCTTCCTGCATCTCCTCCTTCCCCCTTTCTTCTGTCCATCTCTCTTCCCACATCTCTAGGCGCTACAGTCTGGATATGCGCGACCGCTACGGTCGCAGGTTCGAAGCCTACCTCAGGCATGGATGTGTGTGATGTTCTTAGGTTAGTTAGGTTTAAGTAGTTCTAGGTTCTAGGGGACTGATGACCTCAGAAGTTACGTCCCATAGTGCTCAGAGCCATTTGAACCATGTGAACCACCTCTCTCTCTCTTCCTTCCTCCTCTCTATGCACATCACAACATTCTGCTCTCTCTGTCTGTTCTCTCTTCACCCCTTTCACTCTCCATCTCATCCTCCTACACACACTGTCTTTGCAACGTCTCCTCCACACTCTCCCCCTGCCTATCTCCTCTTCCGCTTTTTTTCTGCCCGTCTCATGCTCCCCCCCACCCCCCACTGTCTGTCCATCCCCTTCACCACCATGACTTGGAAATATTATAACACTACTTAAAAGTGGTTGTTTACAATGATTCTGAATGCAAATTTGTGTATATTAACCAAAAAGTAGATTTTAAACTAGTGAGAAATTCATTGCTAAACTTTGATCAACATATGATCTATTTCGAGAGCATTGGAGAGAGAGTTTTAAGGAGGCTATAAATCATTAGTGACCTTGTTGAAGAAAATACATACCTTTCTGGCGGCTGCAAATGAACATGAATTCCATAAATAAAGATCATGTGAAAGTCAGCTCGCTTTGTTTATTCACAAGACTATGGAAGTAGTACATATCATGTTCCTCAGTTCTGGTCTGTGTTCGATACTGTTCTACAATGGAACCACATGAGCAAAATATGGAATATCACATCATATTTATGATTGGATCGAAGAGTTCCTGGCAAATAATGTGTTGATCTTAATGGTGAGGGAACTCATTCTGTTTGTTCATGACACCATATGGTGACAGATACAGGTGTCTATGTTGGTGCTATGCCTTGACTTCTGCTATGCGTTCATTACAGTTTTGCAATGTTGCCAGAAATACCAAATACGGATTATAAGACCAGATTTGAGGAAGGATTGAAGAGTTTCTACCAGTATCATGTTTTTAATACCGAGGAAAGTTCAGGCTTAATTAGAGTTTCAGCCATTACTCTATTGAGGACTGTGACAACTAGCAGCAGAATGTCTGAGGCAGTGGTCACAGCAGCATCAGTTCTCATCACTGCACATCACCCAGCACAAAAGAACACCAGCCACTTCCACTATTACAGTAGACTAGGTGACAAATCACATACCCAGACGTGACTGAGTGTGCAGCATCTGTAGAGTACAATAGGGGTTGATAAAAATCTGCCGACATTTCAAATGCATGACATAGCGCCAGCAGGCTCATATGTGCATTTTGCAGGTGAAACTTTGAACCACTCTGTCAGGGCATGTTGGTGGGTGTAGTCTGTGGGACCACACTGTAGTGCCCTTAGTTAGTTGTGAATACAGCACTGCTGTGGTAGGGCATCAGATGCGCAGTGTACTTACCTGAGCATGTGGGCAGAGGTTCTGGAGGGGTTCTGCCATTTAATACATAGGGAAATTGATCTATATCAGATGTGTGGGGGAAATCTATCAATAATGCATACGAAATTGTTGACATCAGTGTGAAAGAGACTGGTGGAAGTGGGGAGGCAGTGACCTTTGTACTCGAATGCCCACACATACACTATTCTTAATTTGCAATTTCTTAACTTCCAGCTTTGTTAATGTAAATTCAGCCAGCTGTGACTATGTGCAGTGTAGCTTGCATAATTATGTGAGACACAAGTGCATTTCAGTCGTGGCTTGTGGAGGCAACCAAAATTACCCAATGCTTCGGTTTCTTAATGATTACATATAAACCAGCGAGGTGTCATTATTCTAGTCTGATACTGTATTTTCCTCAAGTACATCTTTACATAAATTTGTTTGACTTGATAGAGGTACGACTTATCCGTATCGTTAATGTAAATTCAGCCAGCTGTGACTATGTGCAGTGTAGCTTGCATAATTATGTGAGACACAAGTGCATTTCAGTCGTGGCTTGTGGAGGCAACCAAAATTACCCAATGCTTCGGTTTCTTAATGATTACATATAAACCAGCGAGGTGTCATTATTCTAGTCTGATACTGTATTTTCCTCAAGTACATCTTTACATAAATTTGTTTGACTTGATAGAGGTACGACTTATCCGTATCAGGAATGTTCGTTTTACACTAAAGGTACAGTCATACATTATTTTTGTTGGGTTTAACATTACAATTAATTGTGTTATGAAACATTCACTCTGCCCACTACGAGACCAGATAGCAACAGTGATCGTTCAGTTTTCGAACTAGTAAAATATAATTCGTGCATTTTCGTAGAGTCAAAACAGTTAAACAGGAAAGCTATGTAGAATTTGCAGCAGCTTCATTCTTGTGTTCTGAGCTGTTGACCCTTAGAGATCTAATAAGGGCAGTTCTTCCGCTATGGAATTGACTGAGTGATTGTTGTTGTTGTTGTGGTCTTCAGTCCTGAGACTGGTTTGATGCAGCTCTCCATGCTACTCTATTCTGTGCAAGCCTCTTCATCTCCCAGTACCTACTGCAACCTACATCCTTCTGAATCTGCTTAGTGTATTCATCTCTTGGTCTCCCTCTTCGATTTTTACCCTCCACGCTGCCCTCCAATGCTAAATTTGTGATCCCTTGATGCCTCAAAACATGTCCTACAAACCGATCCCTTCTCCTAGTCAAGTTGTGCCACAAACTTCTCTTCTCCCCAATCCTATTCAATACCTCCTCATTAGTTACGTGATCCACCCACCTTATCTTCAGCATTCTTCTGTAGCACCACATTTCAAAAGCTTCTATTCTCTTCTTGTCCAAACTGGTTATCTTCCATGTTTCACTTCCATACGTGGCTACACTCCATAGAAATACTTTCAGAAACGACTTCCTGACACTTAAATCTATACTCGATGTTAACAAATTTCTCTTCTTTAGAAACGATTTCCTTGCCATTGCCAGTCTACATTTTATACCCTCTCTACTTCGACCATCATCAGTTATTTTACTCCCTAAATAGCAAAACTCCTTTACCACTTCAAGTGTCTCATTTCCTAATCTAATCCCCTCAGCATCACCCGATTTAATTTGACTACATTCCATTATCCTCGTTTTGCTTTTGTTGATGTTCATCTTATATCCGCCTTTCAAGACAGTGTCCATTCCGTTCAACTGCTCTTCCAAGTCCTTTGCTGTCTCTGACAGAATTACAATGTCATCGGCGAACCTCAAAGTTTTTATTTCTTCTCCATGGATTTTAACACCTACTCCGAATTTTTCTTTTGTTTCCTTTACTGCTTGCCCAATATACAGATTGAATAACATCGGGGAGAGGCTACAACCCTGTCTCACTCCTTTCCCAACCACTGCTTCCTTTTCATGCCCCTCAACTCTTATTACTGCCATCTGGTTTCTGTACAAATTGTAAATAGCTTTTCGCTCCCTGTATTTTACCCCTGCCACCTTCAGAATTTGGAAGAGAGTATTCCAGTTAACGTTGTCAAAAGCTGTCTCTAAGTCTACAAATGCTAGAAACGTAGGTTTTCCTTTTCTTAATCTTTCTTCTAAGATAAGTCGTAAGGTTAGTATTGCCTCACGTGTCCAACATTTCTACGGAATCCAAACTGATCTTCCCCGAGGTCAGCTTCTACCAGTTTTTCCATTCGTCTGTAAAGAATTCGCGTTAGTATTTTGCAGCTGTGACTTATTAACCTGATAGTTCGGTAATTTTCACATCTGTCAACACCTGCTTTCTTTGGGATTGGAATTATTATATTCTTCTGGAAGTCTGTGGGTATTTCGATTGTCTCATACATCTTGCTCACCAGATGGTAGACTTTTGTCATGACTGGCTCTCCCAAGGCAGTCAGTAGTTCTAATGGAATGTTGTCTACTCCCGGGGCCTTGTTTCGAATCAGGTCTTTCAGTGCTCTGTCAAACTCTTCACGCAGTATCTTATCTCCCATTTCATCTTCATCTACATCCTCTTCCATTGCCATAATATTGTCCTCAAGTACATTGCCCTTCTATAAACCCTCTATATACTCCTTCCAGCTTTCTGCCTTCCATTCTTTGCTTAGAACTGGGTTGCCATCTGAGCTCTTGATATTCATACAAGTGGTTCTCTTTTCTCCAAAGGTCTCTTTAATTTTCCTGTAGGCAGTATCTATTTTACCCCTAGTGAGACAAGCCTCTACATTTGTCCTCTAGCCATCCCTGCTTAGCCATTTTGCACTTCCTGTCGATCTCATTTTTGAGACGTTTGTATTCCTTTTTGTCTGCTTCATTTACTGCATTTTTATATTTTCTCCTTTCATCAATTAAATTTAATATTTCTTCTGTCACCCAAGGATTTCTATTAGCCCTCGTCTTTTTACCTACTTGATCGTCTGCTGCCTTCACTACTTCATCCCTCAGAGCTACCCATTCTTCTTCTACTGTATTTCTTTCCCCCATTCCTGCCAATTGTTCCTTTATGCTCTCCCTGAAACTCTGTACAAACTCTGGTTCTTTCAGTTTATCCAGATCCCATCTCCTTAAATTCCCGCCTTTTTGCAGTTTCTTCAGTTTCAATCTGCAGTTCATAACCAATAGATTGTGGTCAGAATCCACATCTGCCCCTGGAAATGTCTTACAATTTAAAACCTGGTTCCTAAATCTCTGTCTTACCATTATATGATCTATCTGATACCTTTTAGTATCTCCAGGATTCTTCCAGGTATACAACCTTGTTTCATGATTCTTGAACCAAGTGTTAGCTATGATTAAGTTATGCTCTGTGCAAAATTCTACAAGGTGGCTTCCTCTTTCATTTCTTCCCCCCAATCCATATTCACCTACTATGTTTCCTTCTCTCCCTTTTCCTACTGACGAATTCCAGTCACCCGTGACTATTAAATTTTCGTCTCCCTTCACTACCTGAATTATTTCTTTTATCTCGTCATACATTTCATCAATTTCTTCATTATCTGCAGAGCTAGTTGGCATATAAACTTGTACTACTGTAGTAGGCATGGGCTTTGTGTCTATCTTGGCCACAATAATGCGTTCACTATGCTGTTTGTAGTAGCTAAATTGCACTCCTATTTTCTTATTCATTATTAAACCTACTCCTGCATTACCCCTATTTGATTTTGTATTTATAACCCTGTAATCACCTGACCAAAAGTCTTGTTCCTCCTGCCACCGAACGTCACTAATTCCCACTATATCTAACTTTAACCTATCCATTTCGCTTTTTAAATTTTCTAACCTACCTGCCTGATTAAGGGATCTGACATTCCACGCTCCGATCCATAGAATGCCAGTTTCCTTTTTCCTGATAACGACGTCCTCTTGAGTAGTCCCCGCGCGGAGATCCGAATGGGGGACTATTTTACCTCCGGAATATTTTACCCAAGAGGACGCCATCATCATTTAATCATACAGTAAAGCTGCATGTCCTCGGGAAAAATTACGGCTGTAGTTTCCCCTTGCTTCCAGCAGTTCGCAGTACCAGCACAGCAAGGCCGTTTTGGTTAATGTTACGAGGCCAGATGAGTCAATCATCCAGACTGTTGCCCCTGCAACTACTGAAAAGGCTGCTGCCCCTCTTCAGGAACCACATGTTTGTCTGGCCTCTCAACAGATACCTCTCCGTTGTGGTTGCACCTACGGCACGGCCATGTGTATTGCTGAGGCACGCAAGCCTCCCCACCTACGGCAAGGTCCATGGTGCATGGGGGGGACTGAGTGATTATGCTAATCTAATACATAAGACAAATATTGGGGATTAATAATATAATAGCAATATCTCTGGAACTGTGTAAGCTTCACCTGCAGGAACTGTAATGAATGCGTTTAAAAATACAATTGCGTTCAACAGACTTTCGTTCCATTCATTTGTTGGTTCTTTTGAAGCATTTCACGGTGAAAGGTTTCAACTTAATTATGTGTACGAATATTTCTAAATTATGTGTTTTTGTTCGTGGACAGATTTTTGTAATTGTTGCAATTTTGTTGTGATTAACAGGTGATAGTCTTGGCAGCTTTGTATTATATTAGAGAGCCAAGCATTTTCAGAAATGAATATTATCGTCTATATAAAATTTAAATAATCTAGGTGGTAGAAGACTTCCATATTTGATACTTTGATTAAAAAGATTAGTTTGATTTTTTGTTCAGTTATCTTAGAACCAGCGTTAGCTTTGCGCCATACGCTTTCACCACAATTTAGCAGATAGTACCATCGTTCCACACTCCTAACTTTTTCTTTTTATACCTATTTCATTCGTTCAAATGCTGCATTTGACTCTATGCTTGTAATAGTCTCCGTTCTGTAATGATGGTACGGTTTACTCTTACGTCACACGCATATTCATCCTCTCGAATGTTATTTAGGGATGTAACGACATCTTCCTTTTACACGAGGACTACGGCCATAACCTCTGCGATGTACTGAAAAGAATTGAGATTAAGTGTGGTAGTAACAGAAGAAGACTAACAGACAACTGTATTATATAGTCCATCAAAGATATAAAGTACTTTCGCACACCGTATTCGTAGCGGAAAATGGCGTCCAGTAGGTAGGTCAGAAACTCATTAAAAGTTCGAATATTCTCCCGAGCTTTAGATCCCCTGCAACCATGTCCACATGTTACTGCTTGGTTATTAGCCAACCTTTGATAACGAAAAATTTATCAAATTTGGATATACTGTTGTCACCCACACGAGAAACAGGTAACTGTGTTGAGAGGGAGACAGTGGAGAAGGATATGTTACGAATTGGACTCTGGAGTGAATTCATCCAAAGTAAAAATGTATTTCATGAAATGGGTGGTTATGAATAACAATTCCGTCGCTGCGCAATTTCTGCACCCACTGAAGTCAACAATTTCTCTGTAGTTAACGATGTGGATGACATTAACAGCGCTCGCACATTCCACTCACGTTATTATTTGATAAGTTGACTCCGCCGATGCGGAAGTTCATTAGCGAAACCAATCCTCTAAGGAAATTTTAGTGGTGATGGACCGAAAAATAGTAGTCGCCTTAGCTAAGCTGAGACAGTACGGTAAGTTTTGTCTTAGGGCGTGACAAGTAAACAACTCCACGGCACGTCCTGAACTTCTAACTCTTCAGTTAGAAGTTCCCGCATCATCGTAAAACAGGAATTGCCCGCCCGTCTTTAGTTTCGCAGTAAAACTGAACGAGGAATGCGCCAGTAGCAAACGGTCCCGCTCGCAAGCGGAGATTGCACGTGAGGGCGGAGCCTGGGAACAGCTCCGGTCTTACCCCCTCTACAGGAAACGGAAATGCGAAGGCGGCTGCAATAAGCAGGAACGTCATTAGAGCTACGGAGCGCTTCAGCTGAGCCCTGACGAATCGGACTACAGACGTGGGGTGAAGGAACTCGGCAGATCGGACAGGAATTTGTTCCAACTGAAAAGTGTAGATTCTTAGGTATTCATTCCTAAACTGTTGTTTGGAAAGAAGATAGAAACAGTCAAATATAGCCTCTCTGTGGAAAATGTAGGAAAGGCAGTTTCTGCCTTCAGAAGAGTGAAGTGGTCCTTAATGAGAAATAAAAGAGACAGGCAAGTTACACAGGTAACAAAACGAAGATGAGCAGCGTACCATGTCACCCAGTATGGATTTCGGAATTTTCTCTCGATTGAATCCAAACTTGTGGTTCCCTCAAATGACGTCATGAAAGTCTAGGATCAAGTTTGTAACGTAGATGTAGTATTTCTTTGCTTCCAAAAGGCATTTGACACCTTCGGACGTTATCGAATGTATAGGAGTACAGGGTATGAAGTGAAATTTGTGACTGGACTGATAAATCCTTGGCAGGGAGGACGTAACGCTTATCTTGGACACAGAGACATTGACAGATGTAGAAGTACATTGAAGTGTGCTCCAAAGAAGTGTGTGGGACCTTTCAGACCTTAATAACCTTTCAAACAATATTAATACTAATCTCGGAGTTTTTACTGATGATGTAGTTCAGAAATGTAAAATTTTGCGTTTTACAAAACGCAAAATGTAGTATCCTGTCAGTGCATTATCCATGAGCTGTAGCTGGAATCGGGGATCTCACACAGGTACTTTGGTGTAACAGCCTGTAGGGAAACGAACTGCAGAAATTACCTAGTTTCAGTCTTACAGGGCGACAATTATTGAACTATATCAAACAGATTATCGAAGATGATGGCTGTAATGCAAACACAGAGATAGAATGGTTAGAACTTAAAGTGAGGAGGTGGGGATTGCATCATATCAGCAAAATGACTGTTTATCAGCAATCGAACACAGTAATTTGTGACGTAATTATGAAATTCTAAGGTTTTTCATTCTTTAATTTTGTCCTGAGTAAGTTTGATCACTCATTATTTTATACATATGACCTTTTACCCTAGAAAAAACTATTTACTCTTTGACTTTTGAACTTTTCCGTATTTCTAAACATCCTTTTACTGGTTTATGTGTTCTATGTAACATGATGCAACGTAATCAATGCAGTGCTTATTCAATTCTGAACGTGTTCACTGCACACCTCAATACCAACACCAATATTATTAAATACGAAAGTAGCTTTGTCTGTTACGTTTTCGCAACTCTACCGCTGCGCCGGGTCCTGTAAAATCTGGTGTGGAGATGGCTGGAACCCTAAGAAAGGTCATAGGCTACTTTAGAACGTTGTATCTTTCTCAGTTTTGTCAACTTTTTTAAATATGGGATACGTGGTGGTCGGCGATATCATTTCGTGACAGAGCCAGTCCAATATTACTGTGCTCGCAATTTACGATACTGAGTTGCAACACAATCTGCCATAACTGGAGAGTTTTTGTGGAAATGCAACAGTTAAATCCGACAATAGGTCCGAGAACGATATTTAAAGCTATTACGATAAGCCTCACAAGTCTCATTTAGTGGAATACTTTTGAGAGCGATAAAACTCTGAAAGTTGCTCGAATCCAACTTACCTCGAAGCAATCTCTTGGCCGCCGGAGCCTGAATGCAAAACGTCAGGCGGCATTAAGAGCTACAGCGACACTAGAACTGTCACACAAGCCCTTTGCTCTTCAGACATTGACCGTCAAGCGTCTGTTACAGCTGACGAAATGCTTGAAGTCTCACAACGGAAGCGTCATTTAAAGGCTGTACGACAAACACAGAGACATCATACCTTTACATGAGGAACAGGGAGGGCTTTTATGAAGCTGAATTTGATTACGATCTATTAACTGACTATATTAATCATAAATTAGTCATGTTATGGGGTGGATCAAGAATGTAGGCGCTATAATATATTGAACTGGAAGGAAAAACCGTTTGTATGTGTTGCTCTGGTAGAAAAATCTCGCAACCAGCGCTAGGTGAGCCAGAGGGACCCTTACAAACTCTGTTTCTCTACAGATGTATTGATTCGAGGAAGCTTTTACATACAGTTAGAAAATATAATGCATTCTTTCAGATTCGACATATAGGAAAATTACGGAAGCGTATTCATTACGGAACTACTTACCGGCAATGCATAATTTTCCTTATGCTTACATCTCTACACCACTGTAATCAAAGACATTTATAAATTACTAGCTTGCTTACTCACCATCACTCATGATAACAAAACTACTGATAGCCAAGCTCAGATATACATATAAAGTTTTGCATCATCGCGGTTCCCAGAACTGCTGAAGATAGACGTTGACTGTCGATATCGTATCACAGGTACAGTCCCTTTCACTGTTCAGAGATGTCAATAAACCCACACAAAGATGTAAACAACCATGCATGAGCAGCGCCTATTAGACGGAGCGGGTCTGACAGTCGATCAGTTACAGTAATTTCATCAGGAAGGAGGTACTCGGCTCGTATTGTCTGTCGTTCAACCATGCCTAGACTGTCAATACCGCGGTTCGATCGAGTCCGCATTGTTACTTCGTGCCAGGAAGGGCCCTCAATAAGGGAACTGTACAGGCCTCTCGGAGTGAAACAAAGCGATGTTGTTCGGACAAGGGGGAGATACAGAGAGACAGGAACTGTGGATGACATGCCTCGCTCAGGCCGCTCAATGGTTGCTGCTGCAGTGGATGACCGCTACATACTGGTTATGGCTTGGAGGAACCCTGACAGCAAAGCCACCAAGTGGAATAATGCTCTTCCTGCAGCCACGGGACGTCGTGTTACGACTCAAAACGTGCACAATAGGCTGCATGATGCGCAATTTCACTCCCGCCGTCCATGGCGAGTCCATGTTTGCAACCACGTCACCATGTAGCGCCGTACAGATGGGCCCAACAACATGCCGAATGGACCGCTCAGGATTGGCATCACGATCTCTTAACCGATGAGTGTCGCATATGCCTTCAACCAGACAATCGTCGGAGACGTGTTTGGACGCAACCCGATCAGGCTGAACGCCTTTGGCACACTGTCCAGCGAGCGCAGCTAGGTGGAGGTTCTCTGCTGTTTTGTGGTGGCATCATGTGGGGCCGACGTATGCCGCTGGTGGTCATGGCAGGCGCCGTAACGGCTGTACGATACGTGAATGCCGTACTCCGACCGATAGTGTAACCATATCGGCAGAATAATGGCGAGGCATTCGTCTTCATGGACGACAATTCGCGCCCCCATCGTGCACGTCTTGTAAATGACTTCTTTCAGGGTACCTACATCGCTCGATTGGAGTAGCCGGCATGTTCTCCATACATGAATCCTACCGAACATGCCTGGGGTAAATTGAAAAGAGATGTTTATGGATGACGTGACCCACCAACCACTCTGAGGGATCTACGCTGAATGGCCGTTGAGGAGTTGGGCATTCTGGACCAACAGCGCCTTGATGAACTTATCGATAGTTTGCCACTACGAATTCAGGCATGTATCAATGCAAGAGTACGTGCTGCTTGGTATTAGAGGTACCGGTGTGTACAGCAATGTGGACCATCACCTCTGAAGGTCTCGCTGTATGGTGGTACAAAATTCAATGTATGGTTTTCATGAGCAATAAAAACGGCGGAAATGATGTTTATGTTGATGTCTAGTCCAATTGTCTGTACAGGTTCTGGAACTTTGGGAACCGAGTTGATGGAAAACTCTTATATATACAGGGAAAAGCAAGGTTTCCATGCTAGAGATCATTTCTTCACTCATACGTTGTTACAGAGACTTACAGAGACTGTGGTTTAATACGCACTGTACCATGCAGCCACAGTTACAGTATGTGTTGAGGAAGGTTTCCACATGCATCAACGCATGCGGTACGCCCTGTGGCATTCTCTACCTCACTGATTCTCATCGACCAGGTTGCGTCAGAACAGTGTCAAAAGCAGAATGAATGTGCTGCTGCAGAGTCTCCATATCTAGAATGGGCTCTGCATACACGATACTTTTGAGATGACCTCATAACCAGAAATTGCACGGGTTGAGATCCAGTGAACGAGCAGGCCATGCAACTGGAACCCCTCATCTGTACCCTCGACCTGAAAAACACGATTGAGATGCTTCCGGATGTTAACGGAAAAGTGGGCTGGAACACCATCATGTAGTAGCAACATAACCCTTCGAATCATCAGTGGCACTTCTTCCAGCAGGCGTGGCAAAATGGTTCAAATGGCTCTGAGGGCTATGGGAGTTATATTCTGAGGTTATCAGTCCCCTAGAACTTAGAACTACTTAAACCTAACTAAGGACATCACACACGTCCACGCCCAAGGCAGGATTCGAACCTGCGACCGGAGCGGTCTCGTGGTTCGAGACTGTAGCGTCTAGAACCGCACGGCCACCCCGTCCGGCACGCGTGGCAAAGTCACCCCCAAGAAACGCCAATGGTTCCGGCCTGTTAGCCGACATGGAAGGAAGACTGGTCCCAAAATGTTGTCGCCAGTAATCCCGGGCCATTCATTTTGGCTGCACCGATGCTAATGATTCGCTGTCACCACACCATGGGCTTCTGCATACTATCCCATAGATGGCTTTTATGGTAGCCCGATGTGTGAATAGCATGGATAACACATACCGTTTATTCGTGGAAGAGAAACCAGTAACAAAACTGCCACTGATGTGGAGAGTCTGTCGCTAGTTAGCCCTACGCACGGTATAGTTGATAACGGTAGTAGCAATTGTCATTTAGAATGCTCCAAACAGTCGTCTGCCTCATCCTGTACTGGCGGGTCAACTTCCCGGCATTGACACGACGGTCGCGTTCCTTAGTGTTAATCTCATTTTCTTCCACGTCTGGTGTACGAATATTTCGGGTACTTCCGTCATGATGTCTTGCTTCCTGAAACAATCCTGTCTCAAACAAACGAAGAACACTGTTACAAACATTGAATGCTGTGGTTGTTGTCGGCGGGATATGTCTCCTGATACAACCTCTCTGTCCGCAGCCCGTTGCCATTTGCCTTTCTGTAAGAAAACACAACGTCGGGAAACAGTCAGTTCGAATACGGAAGCATTGCCTAGAACGATTGTATAACATCCACTATAAGATGAGTCAGCAAGAGGATTGAATCGGATATAACACTACCAGTGACTACGGAAGGAGAGGGCGCTATTGCATGACGTATGAGGAATAGTACCACCCTCAAGGTGAAAACCGTGCATAATGTAACGGTGGCTGCATTTTACAGCAGTCATTCTAAGAAAGTATGATTAAATAAATGGTCTGTAGCATGGAACCGTGCATTTCCAGACATAAGTTCATTAGACCTTTTTTGATCCACATCCTCTCATCGATCAAGGTCTATAGTTCGTTCACGGTGGAAGAAATCATGTGGCTTCAAAACAATTCATACGTAAAATTACCCAGCTGCCACTAAATGTGAATAAAATATCTCTCTGGATATTTATTTCGAAGATTTTATTCTAAATCCTTTGTGTTTCAGATACATGGCCAGTGAATATTATTCCATATGATTGCACCGCACAAAAGGTACATTTCATACACCAACTAATTCGCTATCGGGCATCAGCAGCATACTCGTTAAACGTGAGGTTTATCTGCTCATTACACAATGGTTCACGCATGATCACAGCTAAGATATTATGTGATACAAATTACTTGTTCTGCAGTAGGTTATTAGTTTTCGCAATAGCGCAGAGTTGCACTGAGCCTTGTAAAGCTGCACAGAGATGGTACGTAGCTAGTGTTCGCATGCCTGCCAGAAATAACCGGTAATAGCTTAACAACATGTGAGTGAATTTACAGTTTTTACAGAAAAATATGTTTAATAAAATGATTGTGAAATAATTAGAGGCATTGCATTTCAAAGACGAATCTGTATCGAATATTGTTATCTACAATGCTATCGTAGGAGACGATGTGGAAACGAACGAAGCGGTCATATGACAAAAGACAGCATACGGAAATTGACACTGTGCGTTCTGAAATATTCTATGTGCAGTATATACAAGCATATCCTTGAGTTTATAAGGATTTGTGGATTATTCTTATGTGATTGCTTTGAGCTGTTGATGCGGATCCATATCAGCTTGCTTACTGTTATCACGCCTTTGTCTTCTTCCGCAATTTTTATCACCCTCTCCGCCCCCCCCCCCCCTTCACCATACACGCACCCTCACACATGATAATCACTTCATTACTAAATCCACGATTCCTTGATGCCTCAGATTGTATTCTATCAAAGAGTGCTGTTCAATTTCTTCCATTCGGTTCCCTGCTTCCTTATTACTTTTCCAGACAATCTTCCTAATATTCAGCACTTTCCTGTGACGCCACATTTGAATAGCTTCTAGTCTCCTTTGTCTTGAAGTGTTTATCGTCCACGTTTCCCTCCTGTTCGAGACTACGCTCCACACGAGTCACTTCAGAAAAGACTTCCTTACATTGAAATTTATATTTCTTGGTAACAAATTCATTTTTGTCAGAAGCACTTTTCTCCCTACTGGAAGCCTACATTTTATACACTCTCCTCTTAGGGCATCTTCACTTATTTTATGTCCAAATAACAAAACTCGTCTACTACTTTTAGTATCTCGTTTCCTAATCTACTTCCTTCAACGTAATCTTATTTAATTCAAATGAAACACATTAGACTCATTGTTTACTTTTGTTGACGTTCGTCGTAAAACCTCTATTCAAAATATTATCTATTTCTTTCGACTACTCTCACGCGTACTTCTCCGTCTCTGAAAGAATTAGTGTTGTCGGCAAAAACTTCCTTTCAGCAAAATTTCAACTTGATAGGCTATTCGTTTCTGAGAAATAGAGTTTTTAACAGTCAGAAAGACAGACGGGCAACAAAATGACCTTTTAGGGCGTCTGTTCTTACGGACTGATGCGCAGAATCCTAAAAACATCAAAAAGCCGTTGAAGAGACCATTATCACTCTCGTCCGTCTGAACATTCATTTTATCAAATTTCTATTTCAAGCTGTACAGGTAACTCAAGCCTCGTTCCTTTCTTCTTTGCTAGCATCATACCTAATCGTCTTCTATGCCTTTTAGGGGGTGGCCGGTATCATACATATCTTTGACAACCACCTATATACCTTAATTGCCAAGTCTAAACAAATAAACGCATTGTGCACCGTACTGATGTCTCGTGTTAGTCTCCAAATATAACTGATAAGGCGGCTTACAGTTCGTAACTCAGTGGTTCTGTGTTCCGATAAATGTAACCATCCTTCATCAGGGAAGAGGCATTTCATGCTCGAAATGTTCTTCAGAGGCAACAGCGTGTTGCAGTACTCGGAGTCGGAGCAACAGTATCTGAATTGGTCAGCCAGTGAACTACCGTTGCTTTGTAAAGTTTCCTTTTCCCAAAATAATGAGAACACGTATCTGTGTAATGGCCATTCACTATGAGATTCAACGAAGTTAGTTAGTAATCGAACAATGGATGTCGTCTAACGTGGCGATTGCGCTAACAAGTAAACTGATTTAATGAGGTTAAAAACAAAAGATAGCTAACCCAATGTGAAACACCCCATGTCCGAGACGTGTTAAAGCTACGAAACAGGACAGCAAGACATACACCTCCTCTGAGCTAGGTGTCGTGTTGAAAGCTGACATCTTATGCGACACATTTTGGTGAACATTTGGTTCAAGAGTGCCTTTGAGATTCCTATTCCATTGCCTACTGCAGTAAAATTTCTCAGAATCACTAAAAAAATATTATTTTTATTGGGTCATGAAAATGATGAAAAACGATTTGTGCATTCCACATGACTCGTAAGTTTGGTTTGAAGCATATTTCTCAAAACTCTTTTCACCACGGCCAGTCGCTATGAAGGGCCATATGAGTAACGCAATGTTCAACGAAAGTTTGGAATACTACCGTAAAATGTAGTCAACGATACTAGAGGTCTCATTCACCTAGGCCCTTCATACCTTATCCAGTTAGAGCTCATATACTGGATGGTGTTTACTACTGGCATGGTTTGTGGCCGTTCCCCAGTCTTGTAAACATAACGCTGCCGCAGCAACTCACCGTGAGCAGTCCAGTATCAACAGCAGCTTCACTCATTTTGTTTTTTGCACTGCAGTAACATGGCACGTGGAGGCATACAACATTTTGATTGAGTCGGAATAGTATATTTACTCTCAGCATGTCACACACATTGCTAGATGTGACCGAACGGTTACATGTCAAAGTGGTATGTCTAAGGTGTGGAGAAACTACAGGGAGACGGGAAATGTGAACGATAGACCTCGCAGTGGTTGTGTTCGTATGGCAACGCCAATGCAGGATCGTTTCCTCCTGTCGGCTTGCAGGTGCCCAACGTCAACAGCCATAAATATTGGAAATGACATCTCCCGGACAGCAGGGATTCGTATCTCAGACCTAACAGTGAAAGATAGGGAAGATAGGGTGGTCTTCATTCCAGCAGACAATGAGAAGTTGTACACTAAACCAACTTAACCAACGCAATCGAAGTACCTGGGGTCTTGCCCATCAACAGTGGACAATTGCAGAATGGAGTAGTATCATTTTTGCTGACGATACCAAGATTGGTTAGCGACAGGGCACTAGACGTGCCAGGGTTTGGAGAAGCGCTAGATGACACCAGTAACGCCGATACGTGCACGAAGCCCATCCGTTTGCAGGTGGAACTATAATGTTACGGATGGCACTAATAATTGGACACCGGACCCCTCTAATTCCCATTTACGGCAATTCGTCTGGTCCTCTATACATCCAAGAGGTCCTACATACGAATTGTCAGGCCCTACAGACGTGAAGTCGGTGACAACTTCATCCTAGTCGGTGACAATCCAAGACTGCAGCGTGCTCTAGCACTGTCTCGGTTTCTTCAAAGATGCAACATCAGTCGAATACATTGGCCAGCACAGGCAAGAGACCTGTTGAAAGTGGCCGATGCAGATCATACGAATCCGCCTGACACTCTTTAGGACCTCACTGACGCTGTCATACCCCAAAATAAACTTGATGGTCTCATTCACAGCATGTCTCACAGTGGAATGATGATAATCGTCATCATGAGATAATGATTTTTACTGTTTTTGTTTTCAAGATGAACACTTATGAGAGAGTTTGCTTTCTTTTGTAATAATTTTACTGCAGGTAATCAAAATCGCCCTCAATTTATGGAGAAATTATGTTTATTTTGTTAATAAGGTACTGTACTAACCTCAGCGGGTGTACTGTATGAAATCATTGTAGTAAACTCCACGATATTCCAAACTTTTGTTGAGGTGTGAGGCAGAACACTCTCAGAGTATTTCAGTGGAGCAGGAGCCCTGAGTATGGCAATCTGTGGAATTCTTGAAGAACTGTGATGGGGTTGTGATAGCAGAAATGAGTCACCAGGAGAAGACCTACGCTGTAGTTGGTTCCCTAGCAGGTGATGCGGAATAACAGAACATATTCCGAATCAGACGTTCGTTGAAAATCAGGAACATTTCTCACAAGAATATTGGTCACAATAGAAATAAGACAGCATGTTCTAAAGTTTCGCGAAAAATTGCCTTAAAATATTATTGCGAAACAGTTTTCATTAGTTAAAACATTTGAATGACAGAAAATCAGAATGTGCAATTGTGTGACAACTGTATAAAATGTTCCCAAACGTTTCCAAGAGGTACATTGGCAGTATCCACAGGACTATCGATGTCTTTTTTGAGAACGTTCAGAATGAACATAACTGGCGAGGGATGTGCGAACAGCGATATTTTCGAAATTTAAATGTGTCAGATAGAGGTGAGTGAAATGGGGAATACATAAATGGGATGAGAGGAAATGGTAGACGTAATTCTTCAAGTCTGTCTTACATTGCAATTTAGGTAACCACAGAGAGGAAAGATTCAGGAAACAAAGACCCACCTAGGTACTGGGCTGGTTGGGCATGGGAAGAAATATATTGTCAGCTCAACACATTAAAGACGATGAGCGAAGCTTCCAAGAACGTGTAAAAGTTCTTGTTGAAATGACTGGTGAAGTGCAAGTGGACGCAAGAGTGTACCTCAAGTGGAAGAAGTATTAGTAAGTGAAGTTGCGATCATACAGAAAACTCATGTATAAATAAGTAATCATTCGGTACAGCAGAACGATGGCGTGAAGGAAAGCTAGACAAATGCTTAGAATTACTTCGATGTTTCCAAATAAAGGCATGACTAGCTACAGTATCAATAAAATGCGTCAGGAGGGCGAGTCTGCAAATGTTCACATTTGTTTTAACAACTAGGTCTGATGTTTAACAGTTTCAGAGAATGAGAAAAAGAAGAGCAAGAGAGAATAAATAATGAAGGGAGATATCTGATAAAGGCTGTATCTTATCCATTTAAAATTAACTGTGAGGGAGTAATAGTGCATGTCACTGAGAAGAATGCCAATGAGGAAATAATTCCTGTCTCAGATAACAAACAAAGGATTTGTCCAAATAAAGATATAACCTTTGAAAAATATTTATTACTATTTTGGAAATATTTCGATAGGAGACATAATGATTACAGTGTTTATGAGATTAAAGCTGAAGAGTAGAGTAATATTTGTGTTCAAACTGGTGAGAATGATGGACATCATGTACACAGAGCTAATAAAACAGTAATGTCCACAAACGTGAGTAATCGAAATTGAGATTAAAAAATAATCAAATTACCACATTCAAAGTAGATGAAGGCGTCCTAATTCAGCACAAAGAGAAAGCAATTAAAAATGTACAGATTAGAAGAAAGAAAATACTCCAACTAAAGTCCATATTGTAAAAGTATATGAAATATCTTTGAGTGACCTTGCAGTGGAAAGGATTTGTTACGGGAAGATGATGAAAATAAATCGTCAGTTAATTACATAGATGACAGGCACTGTAAATGCTTATGGAACACCCTGTATATGACCAGATTGGACTGAATATTAGGCTATTCGCAAATTGCATTAGTAGCTGCATAAAGAAACTATGTAGCATTTTTGTTTGTAGGGAAATGGTAACATTTAGATTAATTATTTTATTAAGTGTCCGCATTTATCAGAACACTTGATAAACTACTAGATAAATAAATTAGTTCACAAAATACAATGTATGCGGAATATTTGTTAACAGCCACTAAAAGTTGATACTTATTTATCTGTTTATACATGTCGAGAACATAACATATTAAATATAATTTATCATACATAGCATATCATACATGTATATTACAAGTATTACAGAGAATATGCGCATATTTATGTTCCATGTGCTGCCCAGAATTCCGCTGCACAGACTGCCTTATCATTGGCGATAATCAGATGGTCCATGGACACAGGTTCCGACAGTTTCCTGCAGTTGAGTAGGTGCTGATGGTCTTGGGGTTCACCACACGCTTATAGTTCGTCCCCTGAGATGTATCCCCTTTTCTTCATGTTCTCCTGGCACTGAGATACTCCACTTCTCAGCCTATTTAGTACCTTCCATGTCATGTATAGGAGATGATGACCTGTAGCAATTTCTTCCTTGGGGTTGTCCCAATATTTCCCTGATGATGAGCTACGCCAGAGTTGTATCCTATGGTCTGCAGGTGATGTCTGGATTGGTTGCATTGTTTGGAGAAAACATTTTCTCGACTTGAGCCTTGGTGTTTGAAGTTTGCATCCAAACAGGGGGTGTCTCTGATCCGTCTCCTGCTTCTTTCTTTCCACTTCAGCTGCTGTTCTCCTTCGGATCTCTGGAGATGCTATGCCCATGAGGTGATAGATTTTGTCAACTGGGGTTCCCCGCAAGCAGCTGGTTAAAAATCGTCCTGTTTCATTTAGGACAATATTTACCTGTTTGGCATGGCTGCAATGCTGCCAAACAGGTGCTGCATATTCAGCAGCGGAGAAGCACAAAGCGAGGGCAGATGTGCGGAGGACCTGTGGGTATGCTCCCCGGTTGCTGCCAGTGAGTTTCCTAGTAATGTTGTTCCTCGCACTGAATTTCATTTTTGTATCTGTACAGTGGTCCTTGGTTTGAACATCTAAAGATAATGGGTATTGTAGTTCATGATCTAATTATAGTAAGTACAACATTGAATTACGAAACTTGTGAGTTTGTAAAGAAAGATATCTCGTTTTTAGGGCATAGTAACAACGAAAGGAATAATAAAATATCAATTTAAAATGGGTGCTATAGGATAATGTCCAAGGTGTAGATCTTGAAAACAGTTGAAAATCTATCCAAGCCTAGCAAAATTTTACCATAAATCGGGAAAGGACAAGAATGAAGTTACAGTCATTTATGGAATTTATTAAAAAACAGTGCCATATTTATTTTGATGCAAGACAGACAATTTGCGTTGGAAAAGTTAAAAGAAAATCTTGCGGAAGAGATAATGTCATATAATCCCTATCTGAATTAACTATTTTATACATGGACCGACAGTTTAGATTTCCAACTTGGAGTCCAGAAAAGGAACAGTGTGATTGTTTCAAAATTTTCATAGCTACATACAGGCGTACAAAACTGTGATTCGTCAGATCACAGGGTTTTAGGGATCCTGAGAGATTTTTGTTTGTTACACAATCAGCTGACTCGATCGGCACGTTTCTTGAACAGGTTTCACATAGAAACAAAGTAGATAAAAGGCCAGGAAAATTGTGATCCAGGTACTTTGGCAAGACCGCCAAAAAAACTGGAAAGGAGGGATTAAAATGAATAAAATAATTAATTTGGAATTTTCAAAGTTCTTGAAATACAGAGAAAGATAACAGATGTTTGTAAAAATATGAGAGGACAATTGTCTGAATTTAGTGAAAGCTAAATGTGATGATAAGAAGTTGTGAAAGTGAAATAAATGTTATAACATTTATAGAGAGGAGTTGCATTTACGAAAGCATAAATATTCCAAATTTTGGAGTGTGTTTTGGCACTCTAAATATATTTATGAACTAAATGATTACTTTCATTTAACGTTTGGACACTATTGAGCTAGTAAATGTGCTGATCAGACATTTTGAAGAGTCAGTTTTAACAACTTGGCGAGAAAGGTAGCAGAACGTATAAAATCGTGTAATTTGCGTAAGAAAACAAAAGTCAGGAATTCCGTAAGTAACGAACCAATGAAAACTACGCTACACATGCTGAAGAAATGGAAATAATCACCGTCGATTTCAGTGTAGCTTTACTGAATATGTCAAGTAATTTTTTGACTTTTTTCATTGTGGTGGAAATCTTTTCAAAATTTATGAAACTGGCTATGAACAATCATCAATAGATTACTTTCTAAATGTCGGAAAACAAAAAGCTATACTTTCCCATAACACCCCACAACTTTGTTCCAAATTTTGGAAGGATGATATGAATGTAAACCAAGTGAAAATTATTCATATTTTCATACACCTTCCTTCCACCAATCTGGCAGGAAGGCGTATGCAAGAAACAGGTAGACTGTGTTATACATACCGCCACAATAACCAAACATAATTGGGCAAGTACGTAACTAATGACCATCTTAAACAATGAGATATACAGGTTCCACTCCACAGGAAGTATTAACGAATAGGAGGATTGAGAGGATAGTTAAGGATTTTCTAACATAAAAGAAACTTTCTGTAGACGAAAGGAAAGGAAAACTAAAAACTAGAATGAAACAATAAATGAAACTATGAAACTGATGGCACACAAGAACTTTAAGATCTTTAAAGTACTTGGCTTTCTGTCCATCAAAACTAACGAAAAGCTCATGCACCACACACACAAATACTTTTTTAAGTCAGGCAGAAGTTGTAAACATACGTGACTTAATGGATTTTAGCCATGATTGGACAATGACTTATTGTAGTGGACGTCGAAAAGTATCATGGTTAACATTTTATGAATCAGTTAGAATATTGATTATGTATACGAAGATGTGTATACCATGCACTTATATTTCTAAATTTCTGAGAGATGTTAAAAATAGTCAAAAATTGTCTGACACTTACAGTTTTCCAATAACAAAAATGAGAAAAATGCAATGCGAAAAGAAACGAACTTATCGATATCTGATGTTATTCAAAGACGTTTTTATAAAATGGTAGTAAAACTTGCTCAAAGCAGAACGTGCCTACTTCGGAACACCGCCCAAATCGTACAAGTATTTCATGCTTTCAATAGACATTTATATGCAAATTTTTTGTACGAAGTAGAACGTGCTTAACGCGGCAACGAAATGCAAATTTTAAGACTCAACTAATAGTTCACTGTATAATGCGGAAAAGAGCTTATGCAGTACTAGTGTTTTGCACTATACATTAGGTATTCACGACTCTGCAAAGTCGCTACTTTTAACACGAAGACTGTACAGTCCTGACATTGTTGTTAGGCGGCGCAAAACCATGAAAAGAGGTTCGGCGCAGTGCGACGCTACGGGTGTGGTCATCAAATCATTCCCCTCTGTGCAACAACAAACCAGTTACGCGCAATATCGGTACGTTAAAGGAAGTGGTTTGTTCGTAAACGCTCTGTTTGTCGGCGTTACTCGTTTTCCACTTCAATAGACGCGCGGCGGCGCTCACTGGAACATTGTTGGACACCTATCAACGCTCTGCTGAAACCAGCACAGTGAAAGAAGTAGGTGTTATTCCGTTAAACGATAATTTCACTGGGCAATGTCAAACATTCCAAAGAAAGACACTACCTGCATTATTTTCTACCTATTTCAGTTGACTAGAGTAGCACTTTACGTAACAACATGTAGTCGAACAAAATGTTTATGTAACTAACATTTACCGAAAATATTCAAATAATTACGGCTATTTAGAAACACATACTCTTTGCGAGCATTATAACGTTGCGTTTCAAATGCTTTAAAACACAAATTTGTGATACTTTATGAAACAAGGATGAGATACAGGGGGAATAGAAGAGAAGGAATGGGAAAGTAAAGGCGAAGAAGACGGGAAACTAGGAATCAACGAGAAAGTGTGGGAATGGTTCGTAAGTGCGCAGGAGGAGAACTTCCCTAAGTGCGGACCCATGTTGTAGCGTGATATTCTGGAAATTGCTAAAGGGCTTTGAACTCTGGAGTTTAGGGCATCCGCAGGGTAACTGGGCAGTTTGAAAGGTAGACGTAACATCGTTTGAAATTAAGAGTGTGTGGAAGCCAAGGATGTGCAGGGAAGTGTAGCAACAGAATGGAAGACAGTATTGTACAAACTAACTGCGAATTATGACACCAAAGACGTGTTCAATGCAGATGAATCGGAACTGTTTTATCGCGCATTGCCTCAAAAATCTCTTGCAGTTCGAGGTGAAAAGTGCATCGGCGGAAAAATATCAATGAAAGACCCTCTGTACTGTTGTGTAGAAACATGTTAGGAGAACTGGAAAAGCCGCTGTTGGTTGGGAAGGCAAAAACATGGACGTCAGTAAGATTCCAGTCACATGTAGAAGCAATAAAAAGGCGTGGATAGTGCGTGGTCTCATGAAAGAATAGCTGGGCTCTTTCAGTACCAAAACGAGATAAAGACATCACCAAGTTCTCCTTTTCCTAGTCATTAAACCTGAAATTGACTTGGTTCCCGCCAGGATCAACTGACCTCACAGAACCCATGGACCATGGGGTCATTTACGCATTCAAGTCCCATTACAGGGGATTACCGATGCTGTTTCATATTCTTAGTGTTGAAGGAGCCGAAATTGCATTTGCTCTTGAACCGTCAGATTCTGTTCTGGATGCACTAAATTGGATAGGCTTGGCAGTACGGGAGATAAAGCCCCAAACTGTCACCAAGTAATTCAACAAAAGGGGGTTCGGAGCTCAAGAGCAAAACGCTTCTGCGTTCATCGAAGCTCGTGAAAATGCAACCGAAATTGCTGATTCAAGTGTGAAACATTTCATGTAGGGCAGATTCAAAAGAAGTCGACATTACAGAAGATGATCAAGAAGGAGATAAGGAAGGAGAAGGGAAGGAAGGAGATGTACATTGATAAGTTAATAAGCCTGAAGAATCCGTTGCACGCATAAATGATGTTACGCAATTTGCAGTGTACACAAACTTTCTGAAGCTGTTAGAACAATTCAACAGTGTAGAAGAAACAATTTCGAACAGGAAATAGAAATAGATTCCCCTCCTTGAGATGTGGCGTAAAAAGTGAAATGTAGAGAAAATAAACACAAGAATAATGTGTACTTAGATACAACCAGAAAAGAATTTAAAATTATAGTAAAAATACAGAAATGCCGTATTATTTATCAATTTGTGTAATAGTCTAGTGTTCTGTTGCACAATATCAGTAACTGAAAATCTACTGTGCAGAATCGAAGGTACGTGAGTAGATGCATAATTACAAATTTGTACTTTTCTGTGTGTTACTTGACAAATTTTATGTAGCTTAGTGAAAGTATTCCGGAAATTTGTTCAGCTTAAAAAATTATTTTAGTCCCATCGGATTCCGTTTTGAGCCACATTTACAGTATTAAATAAAAGATGTAGTGTTTAAAAATTATGGTTACTACGTTTTTGTAGAAGTGTTTCACACTAATCGAATGTCAGTATTCAATTTTTTATTAAAAGTTTTAAGATTAAGTAAGAAATCCGTCTCTATAAAGCAGAGATGTTAAATTGTTAACACCCAAATCAGTGTTATTATGCTGGAATTTAAAAAAAATTGTTTCTGAATGGAACGACATGTCTACATTTTCTTAAATAAATTTGCGGTTATGAAGTTTAATATGTAATTATTAAGTGAACTGATGATGAATAATAATTTTTCTGAAATGCATGATGTGAACATTTAGACAGTGTGTCACTAAGTACAGAGCTGCAATAAATGATTGGTTTTTCCTCAAAGTTCTATATTTCCCAAAGTATTACGTGTACAGGTATGATTCATCCATCAACACAACCATAAGTCACCGAGTTTGTGTAGCGCCTCTCACCAATCGGCGTAACGAGAGCAGTGCCTTGATAAAATGACGACAAAGCAGAAAGGAGTTAATGTGTGGTCGAATGTGGAAGATGTTTACCTGTTACAACAGTACAGCTTGTATTCATAAGGAATTGCGAAGGAGAACTGCCATGTAAACAGAGCTTTATGTGTTGTACGTGTTGGCATCGACAATTCAGAGACACCAGTTGTCTCCATATACGCAAATACAGGCCAAACATATATGCCAGATGCAGCCGATGGGAGGGCGAGGGGAAAAAAAAGTTTTAAAAAAGGGAGTCTGCGTAACCTACAGAGTTGTAACACCGCAGCAAACTGTGTGGAATGTTTTATGCTGGCGGTTATATATCAGACGATACTGTCTGCAGCTTGTGCAACAGTTAAAACCTGGCGTCGTCAGTTTTCCATCACAATGCAGTAAGCACTTGAAGATGGACTTTTCGGCCCCAAGCTGATATTCAGCGACGAAGAAAATTTACATTTATCTGAAAAGGATAATCGTCACAATAAGTAAGTGTGGGGAACTGAAAATTCAAGTGAAATTCTGGCGCATGAACAAGATTCGTCGGAGGTTTGAGAAGACTGTGACGAGTGTCTCTTAACTTGGCACGTTGCAGTTGCCGTTGTTTCTGCAACTGACTGCTGATTTTGAGAATTTCATCTTCCAGCCAGAAAGGGCAGCACCACATTAGAGCATTGATGTTCATCGCAACCCAAACGACGTAATTTTGCGTCACTTCATTGGGCTTCTTAATAGTGAAGATGATGTGGCCCCACAGGTGGTCCGACATCTGACTTTTTCGTTTCAGGGTGTATACATTAAGGACCGAATTTACGTCTTACTCCCCCACCCCCCGCACCACTGCCCACCACTCGAGCAGCTCAGAGATCACACCATCTCCCCACCTCCACACCGCCGCCCCCACCTCCTCTCCCCACCAAATCTATGAAGCCCGGGATGGGGCGAGAGTGCGAATGCACTCCAGAATAGGCAGCTCACCAGGCCTACACTACACACATATGTGTCCCTCACTTGCATACAGACAGAACCTACTCTCATCACTGACGTCAAAAGACCACCATGCCACTCCTTAACTATTACATAGTGGTTACTGTTATTATTGCTATTATTAACATTATTAGTGCTGTTTTTATGCTGAAACATAGCTTTTTATTCAATCAATAGATGTCGCAACCTCAGAAAAAGGTTAAAACACGACCTATTACTTATACTGAGAGAGTAGGTCCGAAGGAAGCAATAAATAAATAAATAAATAAATTCCACTCGCCATCCGACCCTTTCATGACGCCAGAGCACCCATGCTTGGTGATATCATAGTGTCACCAGTACCCTGGTCAGAGCACACATCACCTTACTCCTCTACCAAACAGCTGATTCCCAATGGTCCTTGGTGATACAGAAGGTGCAACTCGGATTTCTTCCCTGGATGGTGGTCGGACTTCCACCGCTGCTCTCATGACGTGTCCCACTTGACATGAGCCTTTGTTATGTGGACGTCCAGAACATAGTCTATGCGTGTGGAACTGTTCCACGCTGAAAGAAGCGATACACAACCACTACATTGTTCCGAACGTGTGCAACAATATGTCAGTATGTCCATGAGGTTTCTACAGGCACACAAAGTGACCCCGGAACAAACAGCTTAATCTGCTCAACAGAAGTACCTATTTGTCGGAAGGTAGCGTGGTTGTATCCTATAATTAATGTTGTGTACAGTGTTCACCTCTAAACTTAGCAGTTACTGCCTGCAGAGACAAAATAAAGGAGGCCTAGACAGGCCTCCTGAGCGCCATGTGATGACTGAAGACTGCGACAACTGAATCACTAACACTACAACTGCCTGGCGTGCAAGCATTTGAGAGATTGCAGCCGGCCGCGGTGGTCTCGCGGTTCTAGGCGCGCAGTCCGGAACCGTGCGACATCTACGGTCGCAGGTTCGAATCCTGCCTAGGGCATGGATGTGTGTGATGTCCTTAGGTTCGTTAGGTTTAACTAGTTCTAAGTTCTAGGGGACTGATGACCACAGCAGTTGAGTCCCATAGTGCTCAGAGCCATTTGAACCATTTCTTTGAGAGATTGCAGGGCACTCTCACTTTTGGTACTGTGTCGTGCTGCTTAATGTTCATAGGGAAGGTGACCTTTATTACCTGGTTGCTATATCTGATACGATCTGACTACATTCATACGATGAAATGGTTGGCAGTAGTTAACGCTCATGCTTGTGTGCTCTAGTGAAGGCATAGCGACAGTATTTACCTGCGTTCAAAAGAATAGGATGCCGAGTTAATTGACTGCAGTAAAAGTGTACGGCAGCTGAGAGCTGAGGGGAATTTATTCTGCAGAATCTGGGTGAAAACGTATGCCGACAGCCAAGTCCACGGGTCTCATTTTGCCGACACATTGTGTGGCGCCGGTTGGTCGGCAGCCGCGTCCAGGTAGGTTGACGAGGGCCGATGGTCTGCAATAAAGCGAGTATGTGCTCTTGTTAGTTAGCAAGCGGTTGTGAGTTACGCGTGGGTGTTCTCATTTGTTTTGAGTCGGCTGTCTAAATGTTCGACATATTCTGTAATGCATAGTCCTGTTACGGAGTGAAATAGGTTTGGCAGACCTCCAAACGGTTCCACCTGCACACTGGAATCCACCGGGGTTCCAGAGGCCCGTTGGGAAGTACCTGCGATCCGAAGGAGCCGAACGCGAGACTGTGCACTTGCATATTAATGTATCTCTTGGTCTCCCTATACGATTTTTACCCTCCACGCTGCCCTACAATGCTAAATTTGTGATGCCTTCATGCCTCAGAACATGTCCTACCAACCGATCCCTTCTTCTAGTCAAGTTATGCCACAAACTCCTCCTCTCCCCAATTCTATTCAATGCATCCTCATTATTTATGTGATCTACCCATCTAATCTTCAGCATTTTTCTGTAGCACCACATTTCGAAAGCTTCTATTCTCTTCTTGTCCAAACTATTTATTGTCCATGTTTCACTTCCATACATGGCTACACTCCATACAAATACTTTCAGAAACGACTTCCTGACATCTAAATCTATACTCGATGTTAACAAATTCTTCTTCTTCAGAAACGCTTTCCTTGCCATTACCAGTCTACATTTTATATCCTCTCTACTTCGACCATCATCAGTTATTTTGCTCCCCAAATAGCAAAACTCCTTTACTACTTTAAGTCTCTCATTTCCTAATATAATACCCTCAGCATCACCCGACTTAATTCGACTACATTCCATGACCCTCGTTTTGCTTTTGTTGATGTTCATCTTATATCCTCCTTTCAAGACACTGTCCATTCCGTTCAACTGCTCTTCCAAGTGCTTTGCTGTCTCTGACAGAATTACAAAGTCATCGGCGAACCTCAAAGTTTTTATTTCTTCTCCATGGATTTTAATACCTACTCCGAATTTTTCGTTTGTTTCCTTTACTGCTTTGCTCAATATACAGATTGAATAACATCGGGGAGAGGCTACAACCCTGTCTCACTCCCTTCCCAACCACTGCTTCCCTTTCATGTCCCTGCCATCTGGTTTCTGTACAAATTGTAAATAGCCTTTCGCTCCCTGTATTTTACCCCTGCCACCTTTAGAACTTGAAAGAGAGTATTCCAGTCAACATTGTCAAAAGCTTTCTCTAAGCCTACAAATGCTAGAAACGTAGGTTTGCCTTTCCTTAATCTTTCTTCTAAGATAAGGCGTAAGGTCAGTATTGCCTCACGTGTTCCAACATTTCTACGGAATCCAAACTGATTTTCCCCGAGGTCGACTTCTGACAGTTTTTCCATTCTCCTATAAAGAATTATTAAACTGATGGTTCGGTAATTTTCACATCTGTCAACACCTGCTTTCTTTGGGATTGGAATTATTATATTCTTCTTGAAGTCTGAAGGTATTTCGCCTGCCTCATACATCTTGCTCACCAGATGGTAGAGTTTTCTCATGACTGGCTCTCCCAAAGCCATCAGTACTTCTAATGGAAAGTTGTCTACTCCCAGGGCCTTGTTTCGACTCAGGTCTTTCAGCGCTCTGTCAAACTCTTCACGCTTAATCTTATCTCCCGTTTCATCTTCATCTGCATCTTCTTCCATTTCCATAACATTTTCCTCAAGTACATCCCCCTTGTATAGACCCTCTATATACTCCTTCCACCTTTCTGCTTTCCCTTCTTTGCTTAGAACTGCGTTTCCATCTGAGCTCTTGATATTCATACAAGTGGTTCTCTTTTCTCAAAAGGTCTCTTTAATTTTCCTGTAGGCAGTATCTATCTTACCCCTAGTGAGATAAGTATCTACATCCTTACGTTTGTCCTCTAGCCATCCCTGCTTAGCAGTTTTGCACTTCCAATCGTTCTCATTTTTGAGACGTTTGTATTCCATTTTGCCTGCTTCATTTACTGCATTTTTATATTTCCTCCTTTCATCAATTTAATTCAATATTTCTTCTGTTAGCCAAGGGTTTATACCAGACCTCGTCCTTTTACGTACTTGATTCTCTGCTGCCTTCACTACTTCATCCCTCAGAGCTACCCATTCTTCTTCTACTGTATTTCTTTCCCACATTCCTGTCAATTGTTCCCTTATGCTCTCCCTGAAACTCTCTACAACCTCTGGTTTAGTCAGTTTATCAAAGTACCATCTCGTTAAATTCCCACCTTTTTGCAGTTTCTTCAGTTTTAATCCACAGTTCATAACCAATAGATTGTGGTCAGAGTCCACATCTGCCCCTGCAAATGTCTTATAATTTAAAATCTGGTTCCTAAATCTCTGTCTTACCATTATATAGTCTGAAACCTTTTAGTATCTCCAGGGTTCTTCCATGTATACAACCTTCTTTCATGATTCTTGAACCAAGTTTTAGCTAAGATTAATTTATACTCTGTGCAAAATTCTACCAGACGGCTTCCTTTTTCATTTCTTACCCCCAATCCATATTCACCTACTATGTTTCCTTGTCTCCCTTTTCCTACTATCGAATTCCAGTCACCCATGACTATTAAATTTTCGTCTCCCTTCACTACCTCAATAATTTCTTTTATCTCGTCATACATTTCATCAATTTCTTCATCGTCTGCAGAGCCAGTTGGCATATAAACTTGAACTACCGTAATAGGCATGGGCTTCGTGTCAATCTTGGCCACAATAATGCGTTCACTATGCTGTTTGTAGTAACTTACCCGCACTCCTATTTTTTTATTCATTATTAAACCTACTCCTGCTTTACCCCTATTTGATTTTGTATTTATAGCCCTGTGTTCACCTGACCAAAACTGTTGTTCCTCCTGCCACCGAACTTTACCAAATCCCACTATATCTAATTTTAACCTGTCCATTTTCCTATTTAAATTTTCTAACCTACCTGCTCCGATCCGTAAAACGCCAGTTTTCTTTCTCCTGATAACGACGCCCTCCTGAGTAGTCCCCGCCCGGAGATCCGACTGGGGGACTATTTTACATCCGGAATATCTTACCCAAGAGGACGCCATCATCATTTAACCATACATTTAGATTAGTACTTGTTCCATAGATCATGAATACGACACTTCGTAATGATGTGGAACGTGTGTTAGGTTAATAAAAGGTGTTTATACAAGATATTACATTAGACAAAATAGTATATGACTCTCAATTTTTTTAAAATTTTTTTTTAATTTGAGATTGGGAAATTGCCCACTTACTATATCCAAAGCTGTATGCCCACGGGAAAAATTACGGCTGTAGTTTCCCCTTGCTTTCAGCCGTTCGCAGTACCAGCACAGCAAGGCCGTTTTGGTTAGTGTTACAAGACTAGTTCAGTCAATCATACAGACTGTTGCCCCTGCAACTGCTGCCCCTCTTCAGGAACCACACGTTTGTCTGGCCTCTCAAGAAATACCCCTCCGTTGTGGTTGCACCTACGGTACGGCCATCTGTATCGCTGAGGCACGCAAGCCTCCCCACCAGCGGCAAGGTCCGTGGTTCATGGGGGAGTCGCAGAAGGGTGAAGCTCCAAAATGGCTGTGACCACTATGGGACTTAACATCTGAGGTCATCCGTCCCCTCGCACTTACAACTACGTACACGCAACTAACCTAAGGACATCATACACATCCATGCTTAAGGCAGGATTCGAACCTGCGGCCGTAGCCGTCACGCGGTTCCAGACTGAAGCGCCTAGAACCACTCGGCCACACCGGCCGGCCAAGGGTAAAGTATTGGCTGCTACAGTGTAGGGCTCCAATATATGCTTCTCAGCACCCAGTTCTTTGGAACCATATTTTTCTTTATGGAATAACAGAGTATAGAAGTTTGATAGTAGCGTAGTTTTTGGGCCATACCAGGGATTCATATTAATGAAGTCAGATAAAGCGATTAGTTCTGGTTAGTGTGGTCTGTTGATCCCCAGCTGATCACTTTGTTAACCATAGACCGCATATTATTGAAAGCGTTCACCAAATAAAAATGTTTGTGTGGAGTTTATTTAGCCATCTTTTGTCATGTGATGTTAAGAATGAGTTAATATATTGTTATGTAGACCACAACTCCTCCCAGTGTTCTGATTAACTTTACTTTTGCCATGTTATTAAAGCCTTGTTTGCAATTGATAGACCGGAAGCATGCACATTTTACTCAGATACCACTGAACACAGCCCTTGAGTGTGCTTCATTTTTTTTTCTTGGCAGTGTAGTATTTATCGCCGCAGTAAACCTCAACGAGACTTCTGTAATAAAGGAAACCGCAGGCGTTCGTAGAGAGCTTACGCACCGCCGGCCCGCCAGAAACAATTTGCATTCGCGGCAGCTGCGTGAAATGCGGACGCGCGTTGGCGAGGAGGAGCGGAATTTCTGCAATGGAAGTAATAAGGAGAGCTCGTTAGAATTCTCGCGCCGTGCTGGGGGCTCCGCGGAGTCGCTAGTGACGCCATTAGCTGCAGAGACTGGAGAGCGGCCTGGCCAGAGAGCGGAAGTGGACAGCACACGTAGCGGGTTTCCCTGGCCGTCGCCATCTTCCTGTCGCAGCACGGGAAAGGACAGTCTGCTCTCTACTTGCCGATCTATACTGGACGTATCGGAACAGAACCTTGAAACATTCCACGTTTCTGACTGTGGCATTGCACAGACTGCTGTAGGAACGGAACGTCACAGTCAGGGAGTCCCAGAAAGAGAGATTTTACGTTGACGTTGTGGGGAGTCAATGAGATCATCTGCTAATATCGGAAGCTAACTGACTCCCACCGCACTTACTCAAGCTTTTGTGACTTGCTTATTCTTCATTTGATTACACGTTGTATGTTGTATGTTAACCGGGGACCTAGAAACGACGTAGAGGCTCCGTCCTCGCCGCAGCCGCGGCGGTCCACAACCCCACGACGACTACTGCTGTCCACTTCTCCCCTTCGCCGCCCCACAACGAACCCAGGGTTATTGTGCGGTTCGACCCCCGGTGGACCCCTCAGGGAACGTCTCACACCATACGAGTGTAACCCCTATGTTTGCGGGTACAGTAATGGTGGCGTACGCGTCCGTGGAGAACTTGTTTGTGCAGCAATCGCCGACATAGTGTAACTGAGGCGGAATAAGGGGAACGAGCTCGCATTCGTCGAGGCAGATGGAAAACCACCTAAAAACCATCCACACACTGGCCGGTTCGCCGGACCTCGACACAAATCCGTCGGGTGGATTCGTGCCGGGGACCAGGCGCTCCTTCCCGCCCGGAAAGCCTTGCGTTAGACCGCACGGCCAACCAGGCGGGCCATTTGACTATATACTTCGTTTTCGTAACACATAGACGAGGTTGTTTCTCAACTTTTCTCACGAACAAGTTGATCTACTGATAGCTGTCTCTCCTTCACGAACTAACCACAAGTGAAACTTCCCGGGAGATTGAAAGTGTGTGCCGGTCCGGGACTCGAAAATGGGACCTTCACCCTTCGAGGACGGGTGCTCTACCATCTCGTCTCCTACCTACCTGGAAGGTAGGAGACGAGATACTTGCGGAATTAAATCTGTGAGGACGGCTCGTGAGTGGGTAGCTCAGATGGTAGAGCACTTGTGCGCGAAAGACAAAGGTCCAGAGTTCTACTTTCGGTCTGGCACACAGCTTTAATCTGCCAGGAAGTTTCTTATCAACACACACTCCTCTGCAGGGTGAAAATTTCTTGTTCATATAAGTATATGAACGCTGTTAAAACCCTGATACTTAAACTGTAATGGAACTGCTCAGTGGCCCATTTCCACTATACAGGTTAGTCCATTTATCGTGACTGGGACAAATATCTCAGGAAATAAGAGTCAAACGAAAAAACTACAAAGAACGAATCTTCTCTAGCCTCAAGGGGGAAACCAGATGGCGCTATGGTTGGCCCGCTAGATGGCGCTGCCATAGATCAAACGGATATCAACTGCGTTTTTATAAATAGGAAACCCCATCTTTTATTACATATTCGTGTAGTACGTAAAGAAATATGAATGTTTTAGTTGGACCACTTTTTTCGCTTTCTGATACATGGCGCTGTAAAAGTCATAAACATGTGGCTCACAATTTTAGACAAACAGTTGGTAACAAAAATGGTTCAAATGGCTCTGAACCCTATGGGACTTAACATCTGAGATCATCAGTCCCCTAGAACTTACAACTACTTAAACCTAACTAACCTAAGGACATCACACACATCCATGCCCGAGGCAGGATTCGAACCTGCGACCGTAGTGGTCGCGCGATTCCAGACTGAAGCGCCTAGAAACGCTCGGCCACACCGGCCGGCAGTTGGTAACAGGTAGGTTTTTTAAATTAAAATACAGAACGTAGGTACGTTTGAACATTTTATTTCGGTTGTTCTAATGTGATACATGTACCTTTGTGAACTTATCATTTCTGGCAACGCATGCTGTTACAGCCTGATTACCTGTAAATACCACATTAATGCAGTAAATGCTCAAAATGATGCCCGTCAACCTCAATGCCTTTGGCAATACGTGCAATGACATTCCTCTCGACAGCGAGTGGTTCGCCTTCCGTAATGTTCGCACATGCATTGATAATGCGCTGACGCATGTTGTCAGGCGTTGTCGGTGGATCATGATAGTAAATACCCTTCAACTTTCCCCACAGAAAGAAATCCGGGGTGTCTGATCCGGTGAACGCACTGGCAATGGTATAGTGCTTCGACGACCGACCCACCTCTCATGAAATATGCTATTCAATACCACTTCAACCGTACGCGAGCTATGTGCCGGACATGCATCATGTTGGAATTACATTGCCATTCTGTCATGCAGTGAAACGTCTTGTAGTAATATGGGTAGAACATTACGTAGGAAATCAGCATACATTGCACCTTTTTGATTGCCATAGATAAAATCCCCATAATGCCGCACAATACATTATCCCGCCTAGGTGGCTGATGTTCCACTTGCGCAGCCATCGTTAATTTTCCGTTCCTCAATAGTCCATATTATGCCGGTTTACGCTACCGCTGTTTCGTCGCTAAACAGAACGCTTGCAAAATATCTGCCATCGTCCCGTAACTTCTCTTATGCACAGTGGAAGAACTGTACACGATGTTCAAAGTGTGTTGAAAGGAGGATATAAGATGAACATCAACAAAAGCAAAACGAGGATAATGGAATGCAGGTGAATTAAGTCGGGGGATGCTGTGGGAATTAGATTAGGCAGTGAGACACTTAAAGTAGTAAAGGAGTTTTGCTATTTGGGGAGCAAAATAACTGATGATGGTCGAAGTAGAGAGGATATACAATGTAGACTGGCAATGGCAAGGAAAGCCTTTCTGAAGAAGAGAAATTTGTTAACATCGAGTATAGATTTAAACGTCAGGAAGTCGTTTCTGAAAGTATTTGTATGGAGTGTAGCCATGTATGGAAGTGAAACATTGACGATAAATAGTTTGGACAAGAAGAGATTGGAAGCTTTCGAAATGTGGTGCTACGGAAGATTGCTGAAGATTAGATGGGTAGATCACATAACTAATGGGGAGGTATTGAATAGGATTGGGGAGAAAAGAAATTTGTGGCACAACTTGAGTAGAAGAAGGGATCGGTTGGTAGGACATGTTCTGAGGCATCAAGGGATCACCAATTTAGTATTGGAGGGCAGCGTGTAGGGTAAAAATCGTAGAGGGAGACCAAGAGATGAATACACTAAGCAGATTCAGAAGGATGTAGGTTGCAGTAGTTACTGGGAGATGAAGAAGCTTGCACAGGATAGAGTAGCACAGAGAGCTGCATCAAACCAGTCTCAAGACTGAAGACCACAACAACAACAACAACAACAACAACAAGTTTATGATAATAATTTGAAAATATTTGTAATGTAACTTATCAGACACATGTGACATTTTCTGAAAGTATAAGTCAATACCATGTAATGTCTTTGTACTTCAGATTTACATCATTGGTCATATTTGTCTAACATCTGGAGCGTGTTAGTGGTACTGTGTTGAAGAAGTGAGACGCTATAGGACCAGTCCTGCTTTGTTGTACATTGCTAGGAACAAAAAAATTGTTCACCCTTTAAGTGGTTTCCAATTCACTCAAATTTGTTGTTGCAACCGTCCATATCCTTCCTTCTTTCTTTCACTGGTGCCATTTTCTGCGCTGACGCAGGGTCGGCATTGTTAGGAACGGATTTGGTAAGGTTAGTGGAAAGTGGTGGCCGGATGCCCTTTACCCCCCCCCCCCCCCAGGATGGAATTAGTGGACCCCTACTGTCTGCGTCGAGTGTAATTAATGAAATATGAGCGTGTTCAGACGTCTGCGAGTCATGTAACTGAGGTGTAACGTGGCGAACAGCCCAGTATTTCCCTAGTGGGATGTGGAAAACCGCCTGAAAACCACATCCAGACTGGCCGGCATACTGGCGCTCGTCGTTATTCCGCCGGGCGGATTCGATCCGGGGTCGGCGCGCCTACCTGAGTCCAGAAAGCAGCGCATTAGCGCTCTCGCCTACACTGGCTGGTTTGTTGCAACCGTCCATATGATTTACATGAAATGACCACATTTACAGATCACGAGAACAAGTGGTTCTGAGGTACCAGGTATCAACCCATGCTGAAACACACATATTATAAAACAGTGTAGCCTCCACATGCGGCAATGCATGCTCTGAGCATGGCACCCAGTCGATCGTACAGATGGCGAATACTGTCCTGATATACGTTACGCCGCACCTGCTCGTCGTATTCACGTAGTTCTGTAAGAATTGTTGGTTGACAAGTAGCACAAGTCACTTGTCATCCTATCATATCCCACACGTTTGTTCTATTGGAGACATTTCCGGAGATTATTCTGGCCAGAGAATTTTCTGCAGGTCTTGCAGAGTATGTTGAGTTTCGCGTGCAGTGTGGGAGTGAGCATTATCCTGTTGGAACAACACATCATTTCCCTGTGGCAAAAATGGCAGGAGAATGAGTCTAACAACGTTCTGCACATACCAAGTTCAGGTTAGTGTCCCCTGCAGAAACATCAAAGTTGAACGAGAGTTGTAGCTTATCGCACCCCAGGCCCGTCCTGGGGTGTGGCTCGTGCGTCTTCGACGCATACACTCTGCAAGACAGCACTTAGCAGCTTTACGCCGTACGCGCAAACGACCATTACTTGCATGCACGCAAAATCTGCTTTCATCGCCGAAGACTACCGCACTGTAACACCTGCATTTCGATGAGCTGCACTGAAGGACCTTTAATTACGCTCTGAAGTATTTTACTTAAGTAAACAAATAATTTTTTTACGTCTCCCTCACAGCCGCGAAGGAGACACACTTCTGTTTCACCTCTAGTTGCGAATACACGCCTTTTCCATTGCAGGTGCGGTAACCATTTTGTAATGTGAAACACTTATGTAAACAACGTAATATATATTAAAGTTAATTCAGTCAGTTGTTCTTATAAAACTTCCTGGCTGATTAAAACTGTATGCAGGACCGAGACTCGAACTCGGGACCTTTGCCTTTTGTAGGCAAGTGCTCTACCAACTGAGCTACCCAAGCATAACTCACGACCATTCGTCACAGCTTCAATTCTGCCGGTACCTAGTCTCCTGTCATCACGGAAGCTCTTCTGTGAACCTTGCAGAACTAGCACTCCTGGAAGAAAAGATATTGCGGATACATGGTTTAACCACAGCCTGGAGGATGTTTCCAGATTGAGGATTTCCACTCTGCAGCGGAGTGTGCGCTGATATGAAACTTCCTGAGAGATTAATACTGTGTAAAGGGCCGAGACTCGAACTCAGAACCTTTGCCTTCCAGTTATTCTTGTAATTTAATTAACAATAATCACCAACATATTAAATAATTATTCATGTTCCTTATTTAAGCTTTACATTGTCTGTGGGATTGTCGCCATACGCTAATTACAGACAGATGCATTTGGCCAGTAGAAACAGCCAATACTGTTAGTGCAAACTACAGGGCCAAAATATCTATGAACCTGTCTCCTCGAATGTTTACTTCGGGGTTTTAAATTCCGTTGCTTTCAAATTATTCTATCATTATTTCAGTTTCAAATAACACGGTCAGGGCATCCCTTTGTTAAACAGGCAATGACATAACTTTTAATACTTTCTTAGTAAATTATAGGTCTCCCAGCTGGTCACAAGCACTTATACTTTTGTGAAAATAAGAAGCTTCTTTGCAATTGATCCTCCCATTTGAGCTACATTTTATTGAAATCAGTAATTCCTCAATCCAGCTACTAAACCTTTCACGGGCTCGTCTGGTAAAAATCACTGCTCTCGTTTCATGTCATCGGTTCTCAGTAAAAGAACGGATATAAACCGACGAAATACACAAAGGAGGAAGAAATAGTTATAGCGCGCCACTCCATCTTCCAAGTCTTTCCTCTGACGGCACCACTCGAGATGTGCCCGTCAGTGTCGTGCAGTGAATGAAACACGGGCTACAAGTGTGCATGCTGGTAGTCCCATTACTAATAACAGTTCGCAACAGTTCGTGTTGACACATCAGGGCTCACAAGCCCTGTTACCTGTGCTGCGGTAGCTGTACGACCTGCCACCGCTGCCCTTACAGTACGACGATCCTGAGGGATGTCTGTGCTGCGTGGACGTCCAGAACTTCGCCCACAGGTGTGGAAATGCTCACGCAACTACTGGTTACCAGTATCGTTACACAACTGATACAACACCTCCAACTTGTGTGTCAATTCTCCGAAAGGACCACCCCTCTACTCGGAAGGCCACAATTTGACTCTTTCCACTCTCTCTCAGTTGCCTGTAGGAAGCACAATGGCGCCTCGATGACATGGTTGCCTGCTTGTTCCACACTTTTGCACCACACTGAGCTTTCTCGTTCCGAGCACTCCCTATTAAAGGATAGGTGAAAATGGCGGTCTGGTAGTTACGCCACTACACCATCAGTTCACAGACGACGTTGAGACGATTATCAGTAAATCTACACCGCTGGCCATTAAAATTGTCACTCCACGAAGATGACGTGCTACAGATGCGAAATTTAACGGACAGGAAGAAGCTGCTGTGATACGCAAATGATTAGCTTTTCAGAGCATTCACACACGGTTGGCGCCGGTGGCGACACCTACAACGTGCTGACATGAGGAAAGTCTCCAACCGATTTCTCATACACAAACAGCAGTTGACCGGCGTTGCCTAGTGAAACGTTATTGTGATTTCTCGTGTAAGGGGGAGAAATGCGTACCATCACGTTTCCAACTTTGATAAAGGCCGGATTGTAGCCTATCGCGATTGCCGTTTATCGTATCGCGACATTGTTGCTCGCGTTGGTCGAGATCCGATTACTGCTAGCAGAATATGGAATCGGTGGGTTCAGCGGTTTAATACGGAACGCCGTGCTGGACCCCAACGGCCTCGTATCACTAGCAGTCGAGATGACAGGCATCTTATCCACATGGCTGCAACGGATCGTGCAGCCACGTCTCGATCCCTGAGTCAACAGATGGGGACGTTAGCAAGACAACAACCATCTGGACGAACAGTTGGACGACGTTTGAGCAGCACGGACTATCAGCTCGGAGACCGTGGCTGCGGTTACCTTTGACGCTGAATCACAGACAGGAGCTCCTGCGATGGTGTTCTCAACGACGAAACTGGGTGCACGAATGTCAAAACGTCATTTTTTTCGGATGAATCCAGGTTCTGTTTACAGCATCATGATGGTCGCATCCGTGTTTGGCGATATCGCGGTGAACGCACATTGGAAGCGTGTATTTGTCATCGCCATACTGGCGTACCACCCGGCGTGATGGTATGGGGTGCCATTGGTTACTCGTCTAGGTCACCTCTTGTTCGAACTGACGGCACTTTGAACAGTGAACGTTACATTTCAGATGTGTTACGACCCGTGGCTCTACCCTTCTTGGTGTAGCAATTTTAATGGCCAGTAGTGCACTATATCGCGGGTGGCATATCTCATCGTGGGGTAATAATCGCTGTCGTCATTCCAGGTGTACAATTTTTCCGACAGAGGATGTTTGAGTGCAATGTGCTGAGGTTTTCTGTGTGAAACAATAAATAATGATCTGCCGGAACTGCATTTTCCTGGAGATGTATGAGTCCCAAATCTGTCTTCGATAAGGATAGGAACTGAAGCAATGAATTAAAATTTGTGCAATAGCCGGGCCTTGAATCGTGGTCCTCTGCTATCTAAGCAGGTACGCCCGCCACTACACCTCCGTAGCACTGTGGCCATCACCTCTGCACGCATTACTCTAGCTGAGAGGGCTCCTTAACACAAACTTCAGTTCACACTATTAGACCATTAGCCCTTCATGAATCGTCATTATGGCATAGGCACTCTGACGCTGGAATAGTACCCCTGCATTGAATATGACAGGGACATCCTGCCTGTGCCCCAGGCACATGCAGGACTTCTCTATTATGTACAATGCTGGGGTGCTTTGGCAATATTGGAGAGCCTAATCAATACTGATGATTTAGGAACGGGGAAATGGGCTTAACGTGTGAACTGAAGATAGCGTTAGGGAGGGCATTGGACTAGGGCAGTCCATCCAGGTATGCTGGTCACAGTAGTGGTTATCGCATGGGTGTGGTAAGCAGAATACCTGGCGTCAATCCTAGCTGTGGCACGGATTTCAATTCATTGTTTCAGCTTTATTGAAAATAATAAAGCTGAAAAAAGCTCCGCAACGTTTTATTGTACCACTTAATGTGTAAAATGAAGAAACCTAGATCTCTCCTTGTAAAATATGAACTTATCCAAACGGACATTGGCCGACCGTTGTGGCCGAGCGGTTCTAGGCGCTTCATTCTGGAAACGTGCGACCGCTACCGTTCCGGGTTCGAATCCTGCCTCTGGCATGGATGTGTGTGATGTCCTTAGGTTAGTTAGGTTTAAGTGGTTCTAAGTTCTAGGGGACTGATGACCTCAGATGTTAAATCCCATAGTGCTCAGAGCCATTTGAACCATTTTTGAACCAAACGGACATTGACTGGCCCAATGAAAGGAACTATCCGAACACTACTTAGAAGATGCATAAAAAAACTAAACTCCGCCCGAACAGGCCATGAAGGCACAATGTTAGCGTCCGGGTGCCGTGTCATCCTTAGCCTGAAGGCATCACTAGATGCGGATATGGAGGGGCATGTGGTCAGCACTCCGCTCTCCTGGCCATATGTCAGTTTCCGAGACCGGAGCCGCTACTTCCCAACCAAGTAGCTCCTCAGTTCGGCTCACAAGGGCTGAGTGCACCCCGCTTGCCGACAGCCCTCGGAAGACCGGATGGTCACCCATCCAAGTGCTGGCTGAGCCCAACAGCGCTTAACTTCGGTGACCTGACGGGAACCGGTGTTACCACTGCTTGCGCTTTGTTATACGCAGTATACAGCAGAATATCGTGATGGACTTCTGTCATTTGACTTTAATTGTTAGTGAAATAAACGGAAGAGATCAGAGCCCACAAACTAAACATATGACTTACAGATAAAGCAGTCGTGCTTTTTACTACCAAGAAGGAGATAGAAACTCTTTTGTAACACACAACAGCAGATGGCTACTCGCTCGTGATACAATTTGGACATCGAATATGTTGCGGAAGCTATAAACACCAGTCTACAAGAACTTAAGTTCTGACAAGGTGCACCTTATCGGTCAAATTACCTGTAGTAATGTGGGTTACTGTCAGTCGTCCATCACAGCCTAATAAAGTGCAAGCGTAATACGAACTGACGAAATATATCAGTTGAAAATTTGTTGTATCGCCCGTCACATCATCACTGATTGTTGCATCAGCATCGAATTGCTGAAAATCTTTTCTAAAAAATGAATCTACGGGAATATGAATGTACAATGTGGCCCTTGACCTAACTGCACCATATATATTTAATGGATACGTTGATCTATGGTATCACATTTTAAAATTCCATTATGGAAAGAATTACATGTGGTAGAGCTGGTAAATCAGAAATAGTGGTGTAAGGTTACGAATTCCCGTACACAAATTAAACTGGAATACTAGGTACTTAAAAAAGAAGTTAAGTTACAATTCGGCCTTGGTGGCTGTGAATGCAAATTCAAATGGACTACCTGTATATATGTTCAGTGAAGTAACTTAGAAACATGGCATAAAATTAACACTCTGCAGCACACACCACATAATTTAAAATGAGAAGCTTCACCTGTGAGTATATCACCACTTGGCATTTTTTTAAAAATATCCCCAAGGCCTTCGATTGTGTAGACAATGATTCTCTCTAGTTTTATGGAACTGATGGCTTTACATGCAGTTGGTTTGAATCATACTTGAGAAACGGAATGCAAAAGTTTGTCCTGATTAACACTGGCGTTGTCGGAAAGGTATAATATTTAAGTGACTGGAGTGAAAATCACAAAAGTTAGTCCCATAGGGTCCAATTTTGTATCCACCCCTATTCCCTGTCGTATGTGAATGACCTTCCACTTAAAATTCAACAAGCAAATTAGTTGCTTTTTGCTAACAGTACTAGTGTTATAATAAATCCCATTAGAGAAAAAGCAACAGAAAAATTACTAAAATATATTTCTTAAAGAAATATCAAGTGGTTCTCTCCACATTTTGAAAAACTCATTACATTCAGTTCTGTGCAAATAGTAGAGTCGGACCAACAACATTGCTGTAGAACATGAGAAGGAATCAGTAAACAGGGTAGAATGCTTCAAATTTTTGGTTGTACATACTGATGAAAACCAGACCTCGATGAAGCAGATTACTGAGTTTCTCAATCAATGAAATTCAGCTACTTTTGCTCTTCGTGTAATTGCTAACCTTGGATACAAATGTTACAACCTTCTGACATATTTTGCATGTTTCCACCCAGTAATGTCGTAAGGAATAATTTTCAGGGGGAGCTCATCAGTAAGAAGGAAAGTATTCATTGCATAAAAGCGATGACCAAGAATTGAATGTGGTGTTCACGCACAGCCTTCATGTTGGTACTTCTTCACGGAGGTATGCTTTTTAAGTGTACCGTCACATTCCTTTCTGTCCCTAGTAAAATTCGTCTCAAAAAGTATAAGAAGTTTTACTGGGAAATATGTAGCTGTGTACACAACGTAAAATTCCCGCGTAATTAAGTGATGGTCTAAATAGAAAAAAAGCAGAGATTTTATGAATAAGCTGCGACCATTTGTGAACTGCTAGCTGAACTCTAGTGCAGATATTCTGCCAAGCGCTATTTGATAATTTAGATATCTATGGAGAGTTTTTCATTGCGTCGTGATAGCTGGTATAATAATTACTGAGAATTATGATTACTACCCTGCATTTTCGTGCTATTGATATTCCGAGTGGTGTATGTGTTGGTAACAACGTTGAAAAACTAAAGATATAGAGGTTGTTATAATGCAGTCTGTATTATGCTTGAAGGCACTAGATTTTGAAAGCTGCTGGAATCCTACAGACAATCGTATTGGAGTGGCAATGATAGTGGCACTTAACAAACAGATCTGAAGATTATAGTTTCCAACGGATATGTAAGATGAAGTGCCACAATAGGATCACAGACTCATTTTAAGACTTCATGTCTTAAATAATCCATCACAATTTGAGAAGAACCGTCATGTACATACTTACAATAGTAGATGGGAAAATAACCTCTCTTGCTTTTGTTAGTGCTGTCAGTGGCTCAAATAAGAGTTCAGTATACAGCAACATAAATTTTTATAATTTGCCCAATAACATAAGATGTCTGACAGGTGGCGAAAAAGTTTTAAAACTAATTTAGGAAACATAGAACTTTTTTAAGGCGTAACTTAGTGAGTAGGCATGAAATGATAATTTGTTCTTTAATGTTAACACTAATCATGTACTGGGTGATCAAAAAGTCAGTATAAATTTGATAACTTAATAAACCACGGAATAATGTAGATAGAGAGGTAAAATTGACACACATGCTTGGAATGACATGGGGTTTCATTAGAACCCTAAAAACAACAAATATTGCTAGACGCGTGAAAGCAACAGAAGAATTACTAAAATATATTTCTTAAAGAAATATCAAGTTACCTGAAGTCGCAAGTGTATCGTGATCGACTGACATCTCTAGGGATGCTGAAAGACAACATCCGACGCCAGTGCCTCACCATAACTCCGGACATGCTTTACACTGCTGTTCATAACATTATTTTTTGTTGAGGAATGATGGTGGACATATTGAGCATTTCGTGTAAAGAACATCATCCTTGCTTTGTCTTACTTTGTTATGCTAATTATCGCTATTCTGAACAGATGAACCGCCATCTGTCGGACATTTATTTAACTTTTGTATTTTTTTTGCTTCTAATAAAACCCCATGTCATTCCAAGCATGTGTGTCAATTTGTACCTCTCTATCTACATTATTCCGTGATTTATTCAGTTTTCAAATTTATACTGACTTTTTGATCACCCGGTATACATAGCCTGAAAAGAAACCCGTTCCACAGCATTTCATCGAAATAATGATCTATGGAACATGTAACTGACTAACTAACTAACTAGCTAGCTAACTAACTAACTTGAAGTTATACACGCCTGTGATTCATACAGCATCGGATCATCACATGTTTTAAAGTAAACAAGAAAGTGTACAAATACCCGCCTTTAACACACGAAAATTCCACATTAGTAGAAACACAAAATGCTGAACACTTCGTCAGGACCTAGCAGAATTATGAACTTCATCCATGCAAAAGCAGCTGAAGTGCTCGCGGCTGTATTCATCTCACCATTGATATCGAAGTGTGCTGGATAAAGCTCCCATCTTGCACACAGCAAGAATGTCTGAGTTACTACTTGTTACCAGCGTGATGTCCAGGCGTAAGACAAGACGAGAAACATTACATCCTTTCTGGTTCAAACATCATGCTGGAGGCAGACATACTTGTACCGTGCACTATTGTATCGGTAGTCAACTGAGAATATAGTTCAAAGATTTGTTGTCGTAGGTTGGTGTCGAACTAATCTAACAGGGAAATTAAGGATTTCAATGAATTTCAAAGTTGGTGACACCGTCAGAAGAGGTTCTTTTCACCCTGTGCGGTGCTGCATTTGCTTATTTCGATCCTTATTTATAAGTACCAGTATAAATTGTGTTGCATTAATTTAAGTACATGAAGAACGAATATTAAACCAATTTCGTTGACCAAAAGTTCAGTTTTAAGGTTTACTTTAATGTGATTTGTTTCTGCCCTAATTGAAAAAGGTAGGTTCATGTTTCGCAATTCTTGGGGCGAGTAGAAAGAGTATGTGTTTCTTCATAGAAGTCCAAGTATTTAACGGAAGTGAAAAATCATCTGGCACTATTCTGAACGCAGGGGATTATGCTAAGACTTAGTTATATGGAAGAAGTAAGCATTCATTTAAATTGTATCCACTTAAAGTTTGTTATTTAGGGTTCAAAAGTTCTATTTGTATTTAAAAAAAAAAACAGGCAGGTTGAAGGTAATTTTTTAAGAGGTTAGGAGTAATTTTCCATTCAAGGAGATGTTGTTCGAAATCTCTTCGCCACTTTCGGGACAATGAATTGTAGATCCAAAAACATAGCTTTTAAACATAATGTCAATGGATTCATGTATTTGCAACAACCCAGCTTTATCAGTTTAATGTTACAATAATGTAGTTAAAGATACAACAGTTTTTATTTGGGAAGAAGGAAAAAACCATTATTCACGAAATATTTTTAGTTTTTATACCGAATAAGACTTCTTTCAAACCAGAAAAAATTTCTTTCGTATTCTACTAGATCAAAAACACGTTATGGTATGTCTCTACATACCCCAAAGTCCAATACGTACAAAAAATAACATAAAAACTCTTGTTAGTATTCACCATTCTCTGCGGGGTGAATGGAAACACCAGGTTTTTATTATTTTATATTACAAAAACATGAGTTAGGTGTGAAATAAAAATTTAAGTTTAAAGTCTGGCACAGGACCTATAACCACATTTTTTTTTAGAACTGTTTGTGCTTAATCTACATTACTTTTGTTCCCAGTGAGTGACTCTGATGAAAGTGTTAAGTGTCACTGTAACAACCCTCTAGATTTCCACATTTTAGAATAATCCATCGCATCTGTGGGCTAGGAAACGTGAGGATAGACTTTGCATTATCAAGGGAGATTAACACAGTGCATGTTGCGGACATACGATACATGGAAACGAGATCGTGATGAAACCGCCATATTTCACTATCTGAAAACTAAAAACTATTTTGGTTTCACTAAACCTAGACAAAGAAAATCATCAAACCGTCCACCAATTAAAACGTAGACTGATCAACCGATTTCAATTGATAACCTATTTTTAACAGTGAAGTGTCAGCCCCCAATGAAAGAAAAAAATACGGCTACTTTTTGTTATTTATTACTGATAAAGGACACACCAACTGCATATGGTAAAATGGCGCCTTGCAAATAATATTCTTTGATGGTCTCCAGGTACACAACGTAAAATAAAAGTCGCACATTCGGACACCGCAGTGCTATTCTCTGTGTACGAACACAATAAAATTATCGACGCGTGAATAATGGACTCGAAATTGAGAGGTCGACTCAGGGTCCGGCTAAAATTTTTATGTATCTTCTTTTTCTTAATTTCTAGATGGGTGACTGATACTGCGAGAAGAATTCGACAGAGCAGTGAAAGACTTAAGTCGAAATAAGGCCCCGGTAATAGACGACATTCCATGAGAACTACTGATTGCCTTGGGAGAGTCAGCCATGACAGTACACTTCGATCTGATGAGCAGAAATGTATAAGAAAGTTAAAATACCCTCAGACTTCAATGAGAGAATAATAATTTCAATTCCAAAGATAGCAGCTGCTGACAGTTGTGAATGTCAGCCAGTTATCAGTTTAGTAAGTCATGGCAGCAAAATACTAACATGAATTCCTTACAGAAGAATGGAAAAACTGGTAGAAGCTGACTCTGGGGAAGATCAGTTTGGCAACATTGACTATACGACTTGTCATAGACGATACCTTAATGAAAGGCTGACCTATGTTAATAGCTTTTGTGGACGTCGAGAAAGCTGTTGACAATATTGACTGGAATACTCTCACCGCGCGAGGTAGACGCGCAGTTTAAGACGTCTTGTCACGGTCCGCGCGGCTTGCCCCCCCTCCCCCCCCCCCCCCCCCCCCCCGCGTTGGAGGTTCGAATCCTCCCTCGGGCATGGGTGTGTTGGTCTTAGCGTAAGGTAGTTTAAGTTAGATTAAGTATTGCGTAAGCTTAGGGACCAATGACCTCAAAAGTTTGGTTACATAGGATCTTACCACTAATTTCCAAGGTACTCTCTTTCAGTGGTAAAATACATAGAGCCAAAGGCTATTTACAATAATACTGAAACGTAACAGCAGTTACAAGAATGGAGGGGTGTGAAAGGAAAGCAATGCTTGAGAAGCGGGTGAGACAGAGTTGTAGCCTATCAATGATATTACTGAATCTGTACATTGAGCAGGCAGTAAAGGAAACCAAAGAAAATTTTTTAGTAGGAATTAAAGTCCAGGTTGGCAGATGGATTTAGAAGAGCGGTAGAACGGAGTGGAGAAGATAAGATGAACATCAAAAAATGGGAATCAAGGTTAATGGAATGTAGTGAAACTAAGTCAGTTGATGCTGAGGGAATGAAAGTAGGAAACGGGACACTTAAGGCAGTGGATGAGTTCTGTTATTTGAGCAGCAAAATAACTGATGATCATCGAAGTAGGGAGGATGTAAAATGTTGATTGGTAATGGTAAGGAAAGCGTATCTGATGAAGAGAAGTTTGCTAACATCGAATACAGATTTAAGTGGCAGGAAGTATTGGTAAGGAGTATAGCCATGTGTGGAAGCGAAATATGAACGATAAACAGTTTTGAAAAGAAGAGAACTGAAGACTCTAAAATGTGGTGCTTGAGAAGATTGCTGAAGATTAGTTGGGTAGATCACATAACTAGTGAGAAGTTACTGAACAGAACTGAGGAGAAAAGAAATTTGTGGTTAACCAGAGTAAAAAGAGAGGGGGCGGTTGATTTGGGGGAGGAGACCAAACTGCTAGGTCATCGATCTCATCGGATTAGGGACGGATGGGGAAGGTTGTCGGCCGTGCATTTTGAAGGAACCATCCCGGCATTTGCCTGAAGCGATGTAAGAAAATCACAGAAAACCTAAATCAGGATGGCCGGCGAGGGATTGAACCGTCGTCCTCCGGAATTCGAGTCCAGTGTCCTAACCAAGGCGCCTCCTAGCTCGCTCTAGAAGAAGGGATCGGTTGGTAGGACACATTCTGAGACATCAAGGGATCACCTGTTTAGTACTGCGGGCAAGCGCGTCGAAGAAAATTGTAGAGGGAGACCAAGAGATGAATATAGTATGCAGATTCAGAAGGATGTAGGTTGCAGTAGGTACTGGGAGATTAAGAACCTTGCACAGGATAGAGTAGCATGGAGAGCTGCATCAAACCAGTCTCAGGACTGAAGACCAGAACAACAACTTGAAATTTACACTGTAGAATACTGTATCTGGCTTCTTAACTGTTATACAGCAATAAGAGCAGGTCTTATACGAAACACTTGCTATTATTTAATACTAAAAGAGAAATGAGAGTACATTAGTTTTTATTGTTCCACTTTCACACATGTAGTTTGTCGTTAGACATCTGCTCTGTTCTTTTCGAGGCACTACACTTCTAAATGCTATCCAGTTGATTGTCAGCACTGTTTCGCTTTTATTCAAGGACGCCTCTCCGTGTTGAAGAAGTGGTAGCACTTATCCATTCTGCTCTTGTAACAGTCGATGCAGCTATTATGCTGCGAGGAGTTCAGGGAAGCATCATAATCCACTGTTACTAAATGTTTGGAAAAAAAGGGAAGTCTCTTTGAAAATTTGCTCTGAAGAGCAGTTTTGTGTAGGACATCCTCTGGCTAACAGTTTGTTTAAAGTATTGCAACTTCCCCTCCTTTAGTGAACGTCGTGTGTAAGTTTCTCATCTCCATACTGAAACGTTTTGTAGTTATTCTATCCTACAACAGGTACTTTATTTTCTGCTGATTATTACTCCTCATGAATATTTCTGACATATTTGGAAGATAATTGTGATTTACAACGATAAAAGAAAGTGAAGTTACAGGACATGTGTTGTTTAAGAAACAGCGTGCACTCTAGTAAAATTGCGGACATCAAAATGAAAAATATCATAAAAAATTACTCCTAGACCCGCAATTGACCTCTCAAAGTCGGTTATTCTAATGCAAAACTGTACCTTCTGGGTAACTGAGCACAAATACAAGGGGACTGAATGACCTTGCTTGTAGTACATATGAAAACAGCGAGGCCAGGCTGACTTTCTTTAACCAAATTATGTATGGGACGAAGTTTCCTTAGAGAGACTTTTGTGTTGTTAGTACTCGAGGAATCGCACTGTGCCTCCCGAGCACGAAGCATGTTCACGCAGAGTATTTAAAACTCTCTGTCCACTGTCCACTGAGCTAAAATCTCAATGACGCTTCCACAGTCAGTATTCATATACCACTTAAACGATTACGTACATTCCCAATTTAACAAAACATATTTCATGCCATGACTGTTTCCCTTGCGACACTACGTTTTAGCAGCAGTATTCCAAGATTCCTTATTATTGTTTGATGTACAGACGTTGGACGGAGTTATGGACACAACGCAACAAATATAGACAGACGCTGCCCAAGCCTGCAGGTGGCGCTGTTGTGTTCTTCGACCACATACGGCGCCTATGCAGTGTCCTCCATACGTCCACGTGTCAGGCGAGGTCAGAATAGTGTCCTGCGTAGTTGCTAGGGCACTAAGTGTGAGCTAAGTGCGTTAGAACGTGAGTAACTTGTTGGTGCACGGGACCCGAAGTCTTTCGCGTTCGAAGACGCACCATGTCAAAGATTTGCACTCCACACAGGAAAAGTGGAAAACCATCGTCCGCTACGTCAGAAAGTGGAAGACAGTACGTGTCGAATGAATTTCGAACTGAATTTCGCACTCGCCCAACACTGACACCACCAAAGAACATGATGGGAGCTCCATAAGCACAGAAATGCAGGTCGAGCTGGAATTCCAGAGCCACTCATCTGTGATACAAATGTCCATAGCAGGAAATTGTGGTGCTGAAGCTTTAAAACCCGGACAGTGGAGCGAAGGAAGAAAGTAATTTGGTCTGGTGAGTCTTCTTGCACACTATACCCAACTGCTCCCTGAGTTCAGGTCCCAAGAGTGAAACGTGGTGGGCACTTTCGGTGATAGTATGGGCAGCCATATCTTAATATTCAGTGGGCCCTATGGTTACTCAGAAAGGTCGCACTACCACCGAGGATTATGTGACCATTTTGGCTAACAGGTCCACCCCATGGTATAATAATTGTTCCCCAATGGTGATGATGCGTTCCATGGCGACGTGGCCCCTGTTCACACAGCTCACATCATCCAGGACTGGTTTTGTGACTGAGACAATGAATTGTCGCATCCCCCATTCCCACCGCAGTTACCAGATCTCAGTAGTACTGACCTATTGTGATTTACTTCGGAGGGAAGAGTGATTGATCGCCGTCCATCTCCACTAGCGTAAGCCGAATGTGCCACTATTTTTCAGAAACATTCCCTTCCAAACCATGCAGGGCCTGTATTTATATTTTCTGAGACAACTGGAAGCTGTTTTGAATGGCAACCGTTTTCCTACATCGTATTAGTCATGTTAATGTGTTGTGTGCTTGGTGTTTCTTTATTTTTTCCAACCCCTGTACAACAGACAGCCAAAAGTATTTTCCACTGTATTGAATCATCAAAAATCGGAATCACTTATCAGTAGCAGAGAGGAAAGAGAAACGGTCCCGAAGGTGACATCCGACACTGGTAAGTGAGTCATTGATCTAGTAAATGTTAGATATCAGAAACTTACTTTGTACTCTCTTTGCTTCACTTGTAAGGATTGATTATTTGTCTGGTTGGAAAGGGGGGGGGGGTGGGGGAACAGACAGATTATGGGCCTAAACGAACGTTTGCATAGCAGCTATTGAATGCCAACTTATATGATGCACCGAGGCTATATAACCTTTAAGAACGTGTTTCTAAGGGTTCGCTATTACAAATAACTAAAAGTGGCAGTCCAATCATACCTTCATGCATCTTACTAAAATCACCTGTCTACGTATTAGGCATGGAGAATCCGAAACTTTGGACTTTTTTTAATGCAGACTAATGCCATAAAAGTACCTACCACAAATGCAGGAGGCCTGAAACCTTTTGTGTCAAACTGAAACAGGTGATAGTCTGTTAACAACTTATTATATTGAGATGGGGAACCAATGGATGGAAATGCAGGCTTATTATTTTATGGACATACAGATGGATCTTTGAGGGAGTGTGGCAGAACTTTATGCACTTTTACTTTGAAAGTGACGGTCGTCATTTGGAGCAACTACTATGAGCTGTGTTGTTCTGATGCAGTGTACGCTGTGTGTCTCCATAACACAATAAATACTCATTTTCAAAAGAAAAAAAGGTCAAATGTGTGTGAAATCTTAATGGACTTAACTGCTAAGGTCATCAGTCCCTAAGCTTACACACTACTTAACCTAAATTATCCTAAGGACAAACACACACACCCATGCGCGAGGGAGGACTCGAACCTCCGCCGGGACCAGCCGCACAGTCCGTGACTGCAGCGCCACAGAGCGCTCGGCTAATCCCGCGCGGGTATACATTTCCGACCATTGCTTCAATATCTCAATATAATCCGGTAGGGGTCCACTATCATCTGTTTCATTCTGACCTACAAGGTTTGAGACAACGTGCATAGCGATTCGTGTGATAGTGGAGAACTCTCTCTTGCGCAGTTCACGTGCGTTATAATGATTTGAAGAGTGAAGTGGTAAAATGGAAATGCACAGTATTTACCGTTTGAACGATCGCATGGACTGGAAAGAAAACGACTACGAAGTGTAGGATAATGTGTACCGGAACTATGCAGTCGAGTGTGTGAGTAACGAAACGTTCTGACAGTGATTCTTAAAAGAAGCAAAAAACATATCAATTGAAGACATGAAGTCTTAAAATGAGTCTGTTATCATATTGTGGCACTTCATCTTACAGATCCGTTGGCAACTATAATCTTCAGATCTGTTTGTTAGATGCCACTATCATTGCCACTCCAATACGATTGTCTGTAGGATTCCAGCAGCTTTCAAAATCTAGTGCCTTCAAGCATAATACATACTGCATTATAACAACCTCCATAACTTCAGTTTTTCAACGTTGTTACCAACACATACATCACTCGGAATATCAGCAGCACGAAAATGCAGGGTAGTAATCATAATTCTCAGTAATTATTATACCAGCTAACACAACGTAATGAAAAACTCTGCATAAGTATCTAAATTATCAAATAGCGCTTGGCAGAATATCTGCACTAGAGTTCAGCTGGCAGTTCACAACTGGTCGCAGCTTATTAATAAAATCTCTGCTTTTTTTTCTATTTAGACTGTCACTTAATTACGCGGGAATTTTACGTTGTGTACACAGCTACATATTTCCCAGTAAAACTTCTTACATATTTTGAGACATATAGTACAACATTCGCAATTGTTATCATACGCCTGTACGTCACGCGTTTGAAGCTCTAGTGAGAGAAAGCGTATCACTAGTTCCCTAAGAGGGTTTCTGGCGCAGCTCACAAAACGTATATAAATTTATTCCATAGTGAAAAAATAAAAGATCCTCGTCGCACGACAAATTTTTGACGCACGATGAATACATTACACGAACAGTCCATCAATAAAAACGAGATGGTTTCATACCACCACCAAGTTACGAGCGCGCCTAACAAAACAAGGAAAATTTCTCGAGCACTGTGCCACACTGAACAGATAAATATCGCTACAGGAAAATTGAGGTTTGACAACTAGCAGCTGCATGCAACCGTGGCGCGGAAAATCATTTCCGCCTTCGAACTACACTGTCTGCCGGCTGCATTATGCTTGAAGACACTAGATTTTGAAAGCTGCTGGAATCCTACAGACAATTCTATTGGTGTGGCTGTAGATGGTGGAATTTACCATTAGAAACAGATCTGTAGAAGGCAGTAGCCGAAACCGGTAATAGTGAAGTGTAAATGTTTGATTGACCAAGACGGACCTGTAAAATAAAGAAGCAAAAAAATGTTTAAAAGAGAAAATAAGGAGACGTACCTGCCGTAATACTATTAGCTAAGTAAAGTCCATGAGATGAGATTAAGCACTAGAGACACTTGGGGACTGATGGATGTATTTAGAATTGTGGTTCTGTATAATCATAGTATCGAGCCGTACAGTGTTTGCTTTCACACAGAAGCTAGACTAGCTGCGAGAAATAGATGTAAACTGTGATCCTACAAAGTAATTACCCAAGGACTGGAACGCAATGCTATTTTCCAAAATAGATGTAAAACTAGCTGCGAAAAATAGATATAAACTGTGATCCTACAAAGTAATTACCCAAGGACTGGAACGCAATGCTATTTTCCAAAATAAAAGAAGTAATCAAGCAGAGTAATAATAATACTTATAAAATTGTGGTATTATACTGAATAACTGATGTAATCGTCGCAATGAAATTGTTCAAATGCCTGTCCTAATAATTCATTTAAATGTGAACATAAAACTATAGATATAATAAATGAGTAAAATTTGTTTCAGTTGGAAATATAATTGTTGCAGAGTCCGCAAATACTGCTTAAATATCACTGGTACGAAAAAAACAGAGTCCCATTTCGTTCAACGAAACACAAAATATTCGCCAGGTCATAAATATATTAATACTCGCAGATTCCTGTGTAGCTTCCAGCACTGTATCCTGTATTAATCCCTATATACAACAGAAATAAGTTGGAATTCAATACTGCACCTCATCTAATGCCCTACAGCCGGTTCTCATAGTTGAAGTCCCACACCGCTTGGAATTTTCCTAAATATGAACAATTTTAAAGTAATTACGTGGCTGCTTGCTGCCCAAAATGTATCACTTTTACATAACTGAAACCGCACTGTCAATTCCCCAACACGTTACCTCAAACCTGATCCATACAGACTGACTACGAGCATCGATTGATCAGGACTGACTGCCTGCTTGCACTTCTAGGCACTAGAGACTTCTCAATATACTTAAAATACGAAAATTGGAGCCCATTCCGAAATACATAAAAGTTTCATATGTGACATATATGTTAAATGAAAGGACTTTCTATCCCAGCCCCTCAGACCATACATATTAATCTACATGTAAATGTTTCAGAACAGTAAATTAAAACACGTATTTTGTGCAATGCACTTACAACAAATAGCAATGACGATGTAAATGTATGCAAAAAATATAAAGTGACCTGCTCAATAAATGCCATTTTACAGTCTATTCAGCTAATTATCACTTTCAAATGACAAATGTCCTTAATATATGCTGAATTAACACTTAATTAAGTGAACTAGAAACAAAATAGTAATCTATGTTTATGTCACATGGTTAAGTGGGGGAGAGGTATAAGAAGTGCAAAGCTGTATTCGTTTGCTATGTGATTGTGCATGATACGAAATTTATCTCTCAAGGAGATAAAAAATACGTAATAATTCAATAAATGAATTCTTTATAAATGTGTGGTTTTCAGTGGTTGTAGCTAGTATGCTAAGCTATTCTTCTTCAACATCTTATTTTTCAAGATCGCATGAAGTATTCAACACTTGCTAATTTTAATAGTTTTTATAAGATTATTCATTTACTGTCATTTCTGTAGTTTCAGAGATATTCATAAGATTAACGTTTGAATTCACACCCCTCCACTCTTTGAATATGCTGCCGGCCGCAGTGGACGTGCGGTTCTAGGCGCTGCAGCCCGGAACCGCGGGACTGCTACGGTCGCAGGTTCGTATCCTGCCTCGGGCATGGATGTCTGTTATGTCCTTAGGTTAGTTAGGTTTAAGTAGTTCTAAGTTCTAGGGGACTGATGACCTTAGATGTTAAGTCCTATAGTGCTCAGAGCCATTTGAACCATTTTTTTTAATATACTGGTGTGACTAGTTCTGTGCTACGATGAAACTGTGAATTACTAGTGAATTTTGAAGTTGTACGCTGCAAGGTTGCTGCGGCACCATCGTACGATCCACTCACACACCGATTATGCCTTGAAACGGCTAACTGTTTTCATGGCTCAACTACTGTGGACTCGGGAAGACCACTGATTACCTGTCGCTGAGCACTTGCTAGTCAGTGATTGCTCGGCTCGGCATCACCCGGCGAACCGACACATTTTAATTACTCAGTAACTTTCAGTTGGCTGACAGCTCCCTGGCTTATGCGTTATGTAACACATTCTTACAAAAATAGTTAAAAAAACATCGAGTGGTTATTTTTAAATTATGATTTTCCTTTCAGTTTCTCTCTCTATCACACACCCATCTTTTACTTTCCTCCTGTATCATTACCCCCGAAACCTATGAAATACTTCAATTGTAAGTCACCTATTTCATTACCCATCGTTCATGTCCAAAAATATCTGTGACTTGTATAGTTTCTCTCTCGTCTAACATAAACTGAATTACATCTAATTTGCTATTTTTTCTGTTTTCTTTACGCTTACACCTTATCTCCGTTCCTTGCTATGTCCCTTACTTCTTGACTCTCATCTCTCCTTCTCTGTCTCTTACTACCCCTGTAACTCTCCTCTCTCTCTCTCTCTCTCTCTCTCTCTCTCTCTCTCCCTCTCCCTCTCTCCACAGTCATTAATTTTTGCATCATATATCTTTTTCAGATAAACTCGCACTCCATCTGCTTCATTCCCCATTCTCCATTTTCACAATATCTGTTCCTTGTATCCTTTTCTTTTTCTGTTAATATAAATGAAGTTGTGACACACGTCTCTTTTAAGTCTGCTTTGCTTACTTTTTAATCATTTATTTTTCACGTACACCTCTTCCATATTCCATGTTATCTCCCTTTCTTTGTCTTCCTCACTTCTTCCTCTCTTGCACTCACTCTCTCTGATACTGTCTCCATAGTGACTAGTTTCGGCAGCAACATGTTTCTCAGAACTCATTTCTGATGCATGAGGACTGGAGAAGTTACATTTTGGACAATGTTGCAGTTTAAAACTCTATCTTATGTTCCGGTGTGGGCGTGAAGCTTCAGTAACAGATTATGACTTTTGAAGAACAGTGTTGTTATTTACTGCCGAGTCGCGACACTTTGCAGCGGAAGCCTCTGTTAGTGATTGCTGTTGGGTAATGGTGTAGTTCAAAACTGTGCATGTGGAGAATAAGAAGAAGTGGATGGTATAACTAGAAGGCAACCCAGTCATTTTCATAAGGTTTTAAGGCTTTTTCAAAAGAAAATTAAGTGTGCTTTTTCAATGACAACTAGTGCTTCGGTTTTGGAAAACTGTTGAACTTTCTTATTTTAACAGAAACTCTGACAATTTTTGTTTCCAGACATTTTTGATGTCGTTGCAGTGCTCTGTTTGGAAGTTAAATGCCTCGTGGTAGCGATGTACGTTTGTGGTTCATTGATAGGAACGTAGCGAGTTTGCTACGAACCTGACAGTAGTGCTTTAATTATTTATTTGTTACTGCTAGGAACCGACTTTCACACAGTCGACAATCAGAGCAAGTCGTCCTTGGCTTTTAGTCACCTGTAGGGTATTACAGTGTTTGTAAGATGTGACACAATTGCTGCATCGTATAACTAGTCGCTAGCTTACTTCTTATAAGTAATGATGTTCTAATGAACTCATTGAATACTTAGGCAGCTGCAGCTTGAATGAGTGATGAAATTCATCACTCACGTCGACACACCAATCCAACATATAAATGCCAGAAATGTGACCACCTTTTAGCACTGCCAAGTGTTAATGTGTTAGATTTTTAGGGCCCTACTTTTGGCTCAATACGTTACGTTACAGATGCCACAGAGTGACAGCTCTAGGGAACAGTATGTAAGGTGGAGAGATGGAACTGCAACAAATTACCCACCAAAAAGCTTCTTAATAGCGAAGAACTTAACATTCATGCCATGATTACATCAATGTTTACATTTTAAATATGGCAACCATTTTGATCCTGTAAGAGTCCGAGTGTCTGTGTGTGTGTATGTGTGTGTGTGTGTGTGTGTGTGTGTGTGTGTGTGTGTGTGTGTGTACTTCTGTTTATATTCGTGTGTTTCATCCATTAGCGTAGGAACTAAAAAATTAAAGACACAAATTTTTTCGTTATTAATTGGTAATACAACAATTAAGTGACATCAATTATTAAAAACAGCGATGTACCTGCGCCTCTACACAAAATAACGATTTCAAATCCCACCCACACCGAGTAAGTTGACACTCGCCTCTGTGGCAAGCGACTGTAAATGGGAAATACATTTACGGTCGTTCCCATCAGCCACCGCACCTAGTATCATCTTAGTTTGCTTAGTTTGTGTGGATAATATATATATATATATATATATATATATATATATATATATATATATATATATATATACACTGTCGTTGGGATTTTCAGAATCTACAAATGTATATTGATAGGGGCTCATTGAATGTAAGACGAATCGAAGGAATTATTTATTCAATGTGATCAAGTTAGCAGGTAACGAATGTCCCGATAAGTAGGTTTGTGGAAATAAATAGAAAATAATATGTAAAAGACAAAAGTACCTGATAAGTAGTTATGTGGAAATAAACGGAAAATAATATGTAAAAGAGAAAAGTAGATACACTGATCGTTTCTTACTCAAACATGTGTTTATTGTAATCAGAATTTTGATCTTGTTCGATTTAATACATTTTACCAGTAGTACTCATGAAGTTTTAATTGTCATGTCGAGAGAACAGACTTACGGTGTAGTCTCATGATGGTATTAGTCCTTCTCCCACAAACAAGCACTAACTTTACAACATGATGTTTTCTGAAAATGTGTGTGAAATCTTATGGGACTTAACTGCTAAGGTCATCAGTCCCTAAGCTTACACACTACTTAACCTAAATTATCCTAAGGACAAACACACACACCCATGCCCGAGGGAGGACTCGAACCTCCGCCGGGATCAACCGCTCAGTCCATGATTGCAGCGTCGTAGACCGCTCGGCTAATTCCGCGCGGCTGATGTTTTCTGCACAGCCATGACTGCAGCATTAAGTGGACTTAGCCTGTAAGTAGAGACTACTCGTTATATGCCCATGTGTCCACACTTCAGTAGCTGGCCTGCTGCCCAGTGGAAAATAAACAACAAACATTAATGTGACACGTTCTTCACAGCGATGGATCACTTGCCGAAGTCCTTGGTGGGTGTAGAAGGCAGTATTTCCGCTATTCACGATATATTCCACTTACTCGCCATCATTCCGGAAATATTTACCACACAAGGGCATCCTCGTCTGAGGAATGGGGGAGAAGTCACTGGGTGTCAGAGGAATCTGGAGGGTGGAACAAAATTTGATAGCCCATAGCTCATAGAAGCATTTGTGATTGTGTCTTCCACTTTTTTAGGTGGGGTGTTCTCATGTAGTAGACACGCAACCTTCGATCAGCTTTTCGTGAAGTATGAATTTCACCCAATCCCATAACCTCATCAGGTAATTTCGGTAGTACCATTCTGTGATGGTTGAAAAAAATATACGCACCACGAAGGATATATCCCAATGAGAAGGATACCAGTAGATGTGATGCACTTGTGAATGCAGAGAAACAAAATATGATTACAATTTTAGAAAAAAATGCATGATTTATTCACGAGGAAGATCTTCACAAATAGAGCATGTCAATAACACGTTGGTCGATTTCTGGCCCTTATGCCAGCAGTTAATTGGTATGGCGCTGGCATTAGAAACTCTCACCGTGTGCGGGCAGACATTATCTTGCTGAAATGTAAGCCCAGTGTGGCTTGCCATGAAGGGCGACAGAACGAGGCATCATTATTGTTGATGTACCGCTGTATTGTAAGGATGCCGCAGATGGCAACCAAAGGAGCTCTGATATGAAAATAAATGGTACCGCAGACCATAACTTCTGGTTGTCGGGCCGTACGGCTGGCGACAGTCAGGTTGCTGTCCCACTGCTGCCTGGGGCGTCTGCAGATACGTCTTCGCTGATCTTTGGGGCCCAGTTTGAAGTACGACTCATCAGTGGAGACAGTTCTACTCCAGTCAGTGAGACTGCAGGCCGATATTTCTGAAATTGTGTAACTGTTTGCCTCTACACGTACATCGCATCTACCTCTTTCAGCCCCATTCGCGTAACTCCTTGGTGGTGCATCGCATTTTTTCCCCTTAGAATGTATGGCAGAACTGCATTGTGATACTACCAGAAAACACTTGACATGAGCTAACCTGATTATTGGTGTGTCTTCATTATTTTGGGCAGTGGTGAATGCCCATTTTCCAGAGCTGGCGTTGATCCTTGGTATGGTCGATACAGCGGTACATCCAACACTCGTCCACTGCGATCTGGTGTCTAAACAAGCCATGTGGTTTGGCCCGATACAGCTTCAACATTCTCACTGCTTCCTTGGTTCAGAACTCCTTGAATGGATGGGAACAGTTGCTGAACCTAGTGGGCTACAAAGTTGCTTATTTTCTACATGTAGTGCAAGATGTTGAAAGCCGATCCATGATTTATGCTCAACGTTTCTAGTATTTCATCGATTGTAGCACGTCGGCATTGGAACCCATGACCTGCCCTTCTCCTGTGATTAATGGTCCATCTGCGAGACATTACCTGCCACTTCTTTCTTCGCCACCTCCAGGTCATTCGATGATGCATTTTAGCGATGCACTTCCAGCGTCTCAAGATGGATTGTCCGCCTTCAGTGCAGGAAAGGAATAACTACACGGTATTTTCCATCTACATCTACATTATACTCCGCAAGCCATCTAATTGTGTCTGGTGGAGGGTACATTCAGTACCACTATCTGATTCCCCCAGCCCTGTTCCACTCGCGAATATTGCGAGGGAAGAATGATTGACTGTAAGCGTCTTTATTGGCTCTAATTTCTCGAAGTTTCTCTTCGTGATCAATACTCGATATGTATGTGGGGGGACGTAATATGTTGTCAGATTCCTCCATAAAAGTGCTGTACCGAAATTTCAATAGTAAATCTTTCTGTGATGCACAACGCCTCTCTTGCAACGTCTGCCAGCGGAGTTCGTTTAGCATCTCCGTAACGCTCCAGCTAAACGTGCCGTGACGAAACGCGCCGCTCTTCGTTGGATCTTCTCTATCTTCTCTATCAGCAATATCTGATAGGGATCCCAGATAGATGAACAATACTCAAGAATCGGGCGAACAAGCGCCTTGTAAGCCACTTCTTTCGTGGATGAGTTACATTTCTTTAAGATTCTTCCGATGAGTCCGGTGTCTGCTTTTCCCACTATCTGTTTTATGTGGTCATTCCACGTAAGATCGCTCTGGACAGTTATGCCTAGGTATTTTACGGCATACGCTGTCTCCCGCTGTATGTCATCAGTAGTGCAGCTGTACAGAAATGGATTTCTTTTACTATGTATGCACAATGTGTTACATTTATTTGCGTTCAGGATCAACTGCCAGAGCCTGCACCGTTCACCAATTCTCTGCAGGTTGTTCTGCAAATTATTACTGTCTTCTGGTATAGACAACTGCATCATCTGGGAATAGCCTTAAAGAAAATACGACGCTTTCTACTAGATGATTTATATATATAGTAAGCTGCAACGGTCCTATCACACTTCCATGTCGTACTCAGCGTATTACCTTTACATCTGTCGATGTAGTTCCGTTAAGAGCGACGTGATGAGTTCTATTTGCAAGAGAGTCTTGAATACAATCGCAAGTCTGCTCCGATAACACGTAAGCCTGTATTTTTTTCACTAAACGGCAATGCGAGACGGTGTCAGATGCCTTACTGAAATCAAGGAACACGGCATCAACCTGAGCGCCATTGTCCACTGCTATGTGTTCTCATGGAGAAACAGAGCGAGCTGAGTTTCACAGGAATCTATGTTGATTTTTATAGAGGAGATGTTCATTTTACAAAATCGTCATAATTCCTCAGCATAAAACGTGTTCCATAATTATACAACACATGGAAGTCAACGATATAGATCAATAATTGTATGGATCTGTCTTACGGCCTTTCTTAAAAACAGAAATGACCGGCGCTTTTTTCCATTTGGTAGGTACCGTTCGTTGCTGAAGCGATCTACGATAAATTACTGCTAGAAGGGGAGAAAATTCTTTCGCATAATTTTTAAAGAATCTTATGGGTATCTCATCTGATCCTGACTCCTTTCCACTACCAAGCGATTGTAGCTGCTTTTCAGTTCCGCGATCGGTTATCTCAATATCTGCCGTTTCGACGTTCGCACGGCGATTGAAAGAAGGAAAAGTGTTACGATCTTCAGCTGTGAACCAACTTCGGAAAATCGAATTTAATATCTCGGCCTTCTCTCTGTTATCTTCCTTCCCAGTGCCGGTGTGGTCGCTGAGAGAATGAATAGATGATTTTGACCCACTTACTGATTTTTACATACGACCAAAATCCCTTGGATTTTCACTCAGGTCGATTGACAACGTCTTACTATCAGAATCATTGAACGCTTCTCTCATTGTTCTCCTTACGCTTATTTTCGCCTCTTTCAGCTTTGGTTTGTCATCCAGGTTCTTACTTCTGTTGAATCTGAGATGAAGTGCTCCTTGTTTTGATAGCGCTTTTCTAACACGGCTATTAAACCATGGTGGATCATTCCCATCCCTTAAAACATTACTCGGAACTTACTAGTCTAGGGCATATTGAACAATGCCTTTGAATTTTTTCCATTTGTTTCCACATTTTCGTCCTCATCACCGAATATCTTATGCTGACTGCTGAGATATTATGAAATTTGTATCCTGTCACCCTTGCTGACCAAATCTATCTTCCTACCTTTCTTAACATTCCTTGTTGGAGCCATCGTCATAGATGCTGTCACAGCCTTATGATCACTGATACCTTCCTCTGCGTTAATTCCGGTCTGATTGTTGCCAGGAGGTCTAAGACATTACCGTTACTAGTTGGTTCTATAACTATCTGCTGAAGGTAATCTTCGAACAGGACATCCAAACAATGCCATCCGGATCCCTGTCACTGGCACCATTTTAGATGGCATAACACTCCCAATCTATAACTGAGAAGTTCAAGTCACCCCCTATTACCACGATATGATCAGGAGAATTACTCATGATATTCTGCAAGTTCTGTCTGAAGCGCTCTACAACTACAGGCCCTGACCCATGTGGTCTATAAAAACATCCGATTATCATTTTTGACCGTTCTTTGATAGTTTCACCCAGATTAATTCACAATCGGAATCCGTGATAACCTCGCTAGATTTTATCGAATTTTGTACATCAATAAAGAAGCCGCCACCATTAGCGGCTAACCTATCCTTACGATAAATATTCCATTCTGAACTTAGGATTTGTCATTGACGTCTGGTTTCAACTAGCTTTCTGTTGTCATTACTATCTGTGCATTATAGCCTTCAGTAAGCGATGCTATTTCTAGGACCTTTCCTTGGATGTTTCTGCCGTTTAGTAAAACCATATTAATCTTTTCTATCTGTGATCTGTGAGGACCAACATCCTCTGAGGTCCATGTGGCTGATTTAACACCCCACGTACTCCGCTACTCTTGTAGCCGCTTCCTACGTCTAGTGGACGCCTGGCCTGTTAAGGGCAACGGTACAATTCTGCAACCCATAGCGGAGGTCGAGAAATTTTACCCGATACCATCCCAGAGTCGTCTAAGCCTCTGGTTTAGGCCTTCCACTCTGCTCCAAACCAGAGGACAGCAGTCAATCCTGGGTACAGTGCTACAGATAGGCAGCTTAACCGTCACCCCGTGTGCGTTGCTATTTGCCAGGAGAGCCGAGTATGGCCTCAGAACCCAAGCGGCAGGCGTCATTTGTGCCGACATGTGCCACTACATGCAGCCGGTTGCACCCAGTGCGCTCGATAGCCGCCGGCAGAGCCTCCTCCACATCACGGATGAGACCTCCTGGCAAACATACCGAAAGCACGCTGGAATTGTTTCCCCCCTTGCCTGCTATCTCCCTGAGGGGCTCCATCGCCCGCCTAACACTGGAGCTTAAAATGACAAGCTGTTCTGTTCTTGTCTGGACGGCAGGAAGGTCAACAGCTGGCCCAACAGGAGAGGCATCCCGTGCTGGCACAATCATCAACACTGGGAACCACCTCGGACCTGTTGCTAAGACAGCCGCACGGCCTGCTCCCTCTTTCGCCTTCCGCCCAGTGACACGCGAACCCACCACTGTGTGCCACCCACTCTGCAGTGAAGACGGACTGGTCAGAGGTTGCTTATAAGAAGCCGCAGCGACGTCCGGGTCACCAGGGGATTCCAGTGGCACCAAAGGTGTCGCACGTCACGTCACTGGCGCCCCGACGTCACCGCGACTTCGAGCATTAGCCAGAAGCGTATCGACGGTAGCCAATGCAGCTTCCAGCTGTTTACGGGCAGCAGTCAACTCCCGTTGCGTTTGCTCACAACAAGCGCAGTCCCCAGCCATATCGTACGGTGTATAAAATAGATATAAGTTCTCAAATGGCGCTACTAAGTTTGAAAATATACCAAAGGAGAATAAAGTAACACTAATCGTTGGTGTGCAGATTTCTCACTGTACTCTCAGACGGCAAGCTATTAAACTGAAACAAATTCCTCTACTGAAGTTGAACTAATTACAGATACCTGTTATTAGAGATCCTGTTTACTGAAACCTGACTGCACGAGATAAATATTCAAACTAGAGTGCTCTGATATAGACTGTATGCTGTTGACTAGCAGAGAATCAAACTTAGTGGCGTGACGGAGTTTCTGGCGACGGGAAAATTTACACTAGGAAGCCGCCCTACACAAGGATATTCACAAGACTCTAGTAAAAACAAAAACTGTCTGGAACTGCGCGACCGCTACGTTCGCAGGTTCATATCCTGCCTCGGGCATGGATTTGTGTGATGTCCATAGGTTAGTTAGGTTTAAGTAGTTCTAAGTTCTAGGGGACTGAAGGCCTCAGATATTAAGTCCCATAGTGCTCAGAGGCATTTTGAACCAAAAACATATACTATGATTAATTTTCTAGCCGCTAGTTGTTGTTGTGGTCTTCAGTCCTGAGACTGGTTTGATGCAGCTCTCCATGCTACTCTATCCTGTGCAAGCTTCTTCATCTCCCAGTACCTACTGCAACCTACATCTTTCTGAATCTGCTTAGTGTATTCATCTCTTGGTCTCCATCTGCGATTTTTACCCTCCACGCTGCCCTCCAATACTAAATTGGTGATCGCTTGATGCCTCGGAACATTTCCTACCAACTGATCCAATCTTCTAGTCAAGTTGTGCCACAAACTCCTCTCCTCCCCAATTCTAGTCAATACCTCCTCATTAGTTATGTGATCTACCCACCTACTCTTCAGCATTCTTCTGTAGTACCACATTTCGAAACGATTTATCGTCCATGTTTCACTTCCATGCATGGATACACTCCATCCAAATACTTCCGGAAAGTACTTCCTGACACTTTAATCTATACTCGATGTTAACATATTTCTCTTATTCAGAAACGCTTTCCTTGCCATTGACAGTCTACATTTTATATACTCTCTACTTCGACCTTCATCAGTTATTTTGCTCCCCAAATAGCAAAACTCCTTCACTACTTTAAGTGTCTCATTTCCCAATCTAATTCCCTCAGCATCACCCGACTTACTTCGCCTACATTCCGTTACTCTCGTTTTGCTTTTGTTGATGTTCATCTTATATCCTCCTTTCAGGGCACTGTCCATTCCGTTCAACTGCTCTTCCAAGTCCTTTGCGTCTCTGACCGAATTACAATGTCATCAGCAAACATCAGAGTTTTTATTTCTTCTCCATGGATTTTAATACCTACTCCGAATTTTTCTTTTGTTTCCTTCACTGCTTGCTCAATATACAGATTGAATAACATCGGGGAAAGGCTACAACCCTGTCTCACTCCCTTCCCAACCACTGTTTCCCTTTCATGTCCCTCGACTCTTATAACTGCCATCTGGTTTCTGTACAAATTGGTTGGTTGGGTGGTTGGTTGGTTGTTTGCAGAAGGGGACCAGACAGCGTGGCCACCGGTCTCATCGGATTAGGGAAGGATGGGGAAGGAAGTCGGCCGTGCCCTTTCAGAGGAACCATCCCGGCATTTGCCCGAAGTGATTTAGGGAAATCACAGAAAACCTAATTCGGCATGGCCGGACGGGGGATTGAACCGTCGTCCTCCTGAATGCGAGTCCAGTGTCTAACCACTGCGCCACCTCACTCGGTCCGTACAAATTCTAAATAGCCTTTCGCTCCCTGTATGTTACCGCTGCCACCTTAAGAATATGAAAGAGAGTATTCCAGTCAACATTCTTAAAAACATTCTGTAAGTCTACAAATGGTAGAAACGTTGGTTTGCCTTTCCTTAATCTATTTTCTAAGATAAGTCTTAGGGTCAGCATTGCCACACGTGTTCCAAAATTTCTACGGAATCCAAACCGATCTTCCCCGAGGTCGGCTTCTACTAGTTTTTCCATTCGTCTGTAAAGAATTCGCGTTAGTATTTTGCAGCTGTGACTTATTAAACTGATAGTTCGGTAATTTTCACATCTGTCAACACCTGCTTTCTATGGGATTGGAATTATTGTATTCTTCTTGAAGTCTAAGGGTATTTCGCCTGTCTCATACATGTTGCTCACCAGATTGTAGAGTTTTGTCAGGGCTGGCTCTCCCAAGACCGTCAGTAGTTCTAATGGAATGTTGTCTACTCCCGGGGCCTTATTTCCACTCAGGTATTTCAGTGCTCTGTCAAACTCTTCACGCAGTATCATATCTCCCATTTCATCTTCATCTACATCCTCTTCCATTTCCATAAAATTGTCCTCTAGTACATCGCCCTTGTATAGACCCTCTATATAATCCTTCCACCTTTCTGCTTTCCCTTCTTTGCTTAGATCTGGGTATCCATCTGAGCTCTTGATATTCATACAAGTGATTCTCTTTTCTCCAAACGTCTCTTTGATTTTCCTGTAGGCAGTATTTATCTTACCCCTAGTGAGATAAGCCTCTAAATCCTTACATTTGTCCTCTAGCCATCCCTGCTTAGCCATTTTGCACTTCCTGTCGATCTCTTTTTTGAGACGTTTGTATTTCTTTTTGCCTACCTCATTCACTGCATTTTTATATTTTCTCCTTTCATCAATTAAATTCAACATTTGTTTTGTTACCCAAGGATTTCTACTTGCCCTCGTCTTTTTACTCACTTGATCCTCTGCTGCCTTCACTACTTCATCCCACAATGATACCCATTCTTCTTTTACTGTATTTCTTTCCCCCATTCCTGTCAGTTGTTCCCTTATGCTCTCCCTGAAACTCTGTACAACCTCTGGTTTAGTCAGTTTATGCACGTCCCATGTCCTTAAATAAACAGTAAAATACACACGAATTGTTCACTTCTTTGTGGAAAAGACTGACTAAATTATTTTACTGTTGATCAGACAAGTGCTGCAGCTGCTGCTGCTGTTGCAGCTCTTCCTCTCGGGTCGGCGGCTGTCGCTTCGCTCTGTGAATGAACACTTCCAGATACCCGCGCGCATTTGCAGGCCGATTATGGGAGTCTATGAGGAGCGCCAATTCGGGATCGAATCCACCCAGCTGGCTGACAACGAATGCCGGTTCGCTGGCCAACCCGGATGTTAATACCGGGCGGTTTCCCTCGTCTCATTATGTGCATACCTGTCTGATATCCGCGTCTGACTTCTATTACACGATCCGAAAACATTTCGAAAAAGTTCGCATGTTTTACCATTAGAAAACACTAGACGCAGACAGATGGTGAACACAGATTACATCCCAGGGGAAAAGACAGGAAGGACATTCAGCCACTAACACTGTTAAATCTGAGAACCAAAATGCAGACCCCATGAAGACCGGGTAAGGGTGAGAAAAAAAGAGGAAACATCTATCACTTTATGAAGCTGTTACGCTATTTAGATTTGGTTCCTGTATCGGGATGTTATGATATCATGACGCCGAAATTTCAGTGTGTACCAAGACTGCATGTGCTGATATTTTTTTGGTCACCGACGAAAGTGTACTGAGCAACATTACATCAGTATATACTTCATTTTTGGACTAGAAATTATAGCTATTGGGAGTAATATGTCTTTAGGTTGATTAGTACCTCCAAGTATGTGTGGCAAGAGCAAAGCCATTAAAGGTTATTTTCCCCTGGGCAGCAGGCCAAGTACTGAAGCGAGTCTGTACAGTGTCTATATTGACAGGCTTAAGGCATTTAGTGACGCAGCTACGACCGTGTAGTTATCATCAGGTCGAAAATTGTGCAACATGTTTGTACGAAGGCTGTTACACGTGGAGAGAAAACAGGTAACACATTGAAGTGGGCACATATTAAGCTACCAACGAGAATTATATTTGCACTTACCCCCCTGACATCCTATACGTATCTAAAAATAAGCAAAATAATAATTACGTAACTTTATTTTTTCGAAAAGGTACTTGAAATTTAATCCCACTTCTCATTTTGAGCAGCTCTATTGAGAGAAATTGAATATCCTCCAGAGTGGAGTGAGTCTAAACTAAAACAATATTCCCACATTGAAGAGCATGTTTTATATATTTATTGATTAAACAAGCAGAAAAACGAATGACACATGTCAATAAGATACCTACATCTGCACTTCAAGCTGTCAGCAACTACTCACAGATTAGCCTATAAGGGTTTTACGGTACAGACTGAAACAATTTCCATTACGATGACAGCTTCACGACTTCGCTTGCACAACACACCACTTTTCAGAGCCAACTGCAGCCGTTACACATAATTTGAGAATGCAGAGGGAAATAATTACCAGCCATGTTCGCTCTGGGAACACAGATTGATGCAGCAAATTAACAGCACGTTTCGCTTTCAGCCTTCACGGATGAATGGCTCTCGGCGGCGGGCGAACAAGTGTGTCCTCGCATAAATACTGGAACTGTCAGTCGGACGGTGCCTCTGCTAAATTTCGAATATTAGTTTATGTGCTGCGGTTCCGTAATGAATGTCATTATTTAAATGTGTGCAAATTTCATGACGCTGGCAAGAAGGAAAAATAGCAACATGAGTAACTCGGTTGCTGGGTCGTTCGGTGACCGATCATGCTGTTAACTTCTGACTTTCAGTCGCTGATGCAAACTCCTGTCGTAACAGTTCAGCGACACTGGAGGCCGGTCGGTGATGAACATTACTGCCCACTTAATGCACTTGACCTGACAGGCTCGCACGTCAACTGCCGTCGCATTTTCAGACTGAGACGGGGCGTTGTGAGCGACCAAACATGAATATCGTGTTCTGCTCTCGATTTCAGTTCTGCTTTCACAGACTCAGCGCCTCACACATTAGCGCCATATGCTCCTGATAGAAAACAAATGAAATTCCTTTTCAGATATCGATAGAGAGCTCAAGTGTTTTATTCTAAACAAAATTTTAGAAGAATTTGTACTGATGTGCCGTTCCCAAAAGATTCCGAGTAAACAGGTGGCGATTATTGAACTTACACGTTCCAATTGCGACAACGATAAATCCTCTCCAAACTGCAAATAAGTTTTGCTTTAAAATACACAGTAATTTAGAAGTGAACAAATGATCCTGAAATACACAGACAATATGCTTGCCGCTTATTTTGATAATGAAGATAGTGCAACGACATGACAAGATACAGGTACCTGTACAGGTCCCTTTTTTAAAAAATACGTGATTTGGCCAATTATGGACCGCTTATATCCTAAGAAAAAGGTACAATGTTCTTCTTTTTATGTTTCCAGAACTTCTTAAATGCGTTGGGTAACGGCCTGCCTCTGTTCGTTTGACATCACCCTACTAGATTGTGAATCTTGTTTTCGGACAGGAAATTCAGCTGTATTGACCAGTAGCCTGAAACATTTCCTGTTGTGTATGGTGTTTCCTGAGATGTTAAGTTTTCTCAACTACTTTCTTGTCTCTTCCAGCCATCCTGTGGTGTTCTTCAATTTGCAAATGAAGTTAGAAATTTTCTTCTTTCGGCTCTTTTCATTCTCTCTTTACATATCTCCTCTTTCTTATTGTCTCTGTGATCGTTTCTATGTTTTTGTATAGATCTTCATTTCTCCTCTTCACCCAGTTCTTCTCTTTGTTCTTTTGTGGTCCTAAAATTTTTCGAATTATTTTCCTTTCTTTCTTCTCCAGTTCTTCTTGTTCACTTGTTTATTCGGTTTTCGGCATTCAGATCCGTAAAGTGCTTCCGGTTTAATTACTGTTGGGTAGTGTTTAATTTTTGCCTGGAATGAAACTGATCTTTCATTATATCGGTTTTGGGTGAGTTTGTATGCTAATTCCACTTTCTTCGATCTTGCCTTAATTGTGGTGTTATCTAACCCATTTGGTTGTATCCATTCTCCCAAAGACTTAAACTAATCAGTTTTTTTTATATTTCCACATTGCGTTTGTATATATTTTTCTCTGTTGTGTTTATGTTCAATGTAGTCAGTTTGATCATGTGATATTAGGAATCCGGTTTTAGCTGCAGTTTTGTGACCAGTTTCTATCTTTACCTTTACACCTTAGAAATTAATGCAACATCACCTACAAGAGCGACACATTTCACCTCACACCTTTCTCTTTCTTGTCGTAGATGGATTCCTTCGATGTTTTTCTCTTGTAGGTCTTTATCCCACTCCCTCATGACCTTGTCTAACACCAGACTGAAGAGAATCGGTGAGAGATCATCGTCTGCCGAACACCTGTGTTAATCGGAATGGTTTAGGAACTTCTCCTACATATTAAATTTTTGAAGTTGTGTCTATGAGTATCTGTTCGACTAATTGTCCGATGGTTTTGCCGATGCGTGCTTCTTCCAGTGTTAGGAATACTGTCTGTCTGTCTAGAGAATCGTATGCTTTTTTGAAATCAATGACTGTAACATCAACGTTAGCCGGCCAGTGTGGCCGAGCGGTTCTAGGCGCTCCAGTCTGGAACCGCGCGGCCGCTTCGGTAGCGGGTTCGAATGCTGCCTCGGGCATAGATGTGTGTGCTGTCCTTAGGATAGTTAGGTTTAAGTAGGTCTGAGTTCTAGGGGACTGATGACCTCAGATGTTAAGTCCCATAGTGCTCAGAGCCATTTGAACCAACAATCAACGTCAAAATTCTGCATTGTTCTAATCCTGAGGATAGTTTTCGGGTTGGAAATTTTCTCTGGGCACGATCTATTTTTTCTTAAACCTGCTTGGTACTCGCCAGTTGTGTGTTCTGCTTCATTTTCTATCTTATTCAATACAGCATTGGGCATAATTTTGAAGGTGACTGGAAGTAGAGATATGCCTCGGTAATTGCTGATGTCTGTCCTGTCACTGTTCGTATGCAGCGGATGGATTATTGCTTGTTTCCAGTCGCCCGGTATTCTTCCTTTCTCCCAGCAATCTTTAAGAACCTCATAAATGCTTTCAGCTGCACGCTTACCTTCCAGTTTCCACATCTCAGCTAATATCCCGTCTTCACCTGTCGCTCTGTTGTTTTTCAGCTGGCCAATGTATTGTTCAATTTGAAGCAGTGATGGTGGTTCTGAAAGAGGGTTTTTCTTTTGAGGCTGTCTGAAAATTATTCGTTGTGTTGACTCCTCGCAGTTTGGAAGATTTTTGAAGCATTTTGCACATAACTCACAATTGTCTTTGTCGATGAAAATCAGTTACCCTGTTTTAATCTTTGAAGTGTAGGCTCATCGGCTTGTAATGTGTTATTCATTCTTTGAAAACTTTGTAGAAGTCTCTGCTGCTGTTCTATTTGCAATTTGTATCTATTTCTCTCATCGTTTTTTGTCATTTTTCCATTTATCTGTTCGAATAATTTTTTATGTCTGTTTTCTGTCCTCAGTGCATATGTTCCATTTTCTTTCCTTTTCGCAGGAGTTCCATTTTTTCGAAGCAGTTCGTCTATGCTCTATCCCTTTGTCTTATATCACATTCCACCATCTATGTTTCCTTCTTCTTCGTGGTGTTGTAGTTCTTTCACCGTTTCTATTATTGCTTCTCTGATTTCATCCCAGGTTTTCATCTTCTTTGCTTGAAGCTTTTTAACGAATCTGTTTCTTTTTTCTGGCAGAAATTTTGTCAGTTCTACGGACTTCTTTTAATTTTGGGGTTTGATCTTTTAGGTTGAAATTTGACTTTGATTTCTATTAGAATCTATACCTAGTCCTCTCCTTATCCTTACGTTCATGATTTCTCTATGGTTTTGTTTGGTTATTGCCATATGATCCAGTTCATATGAGCCTAAATGTGTACTAGGAGAAGACCAGGTCTTCTTTCTCCTTGATAATTTTCTGAAAAACTTTGACATTAGTTTTAAGTCAAATTGTCTACAGAAGTTGACGAGCCTTTCTCCATTCTTATTGGTGCGTTTGTGAGCAGGAAAATTTCCTACTATTGCCTAGTACTTCTCTTCTCTGAAGATATGTGTCTTCAAGCCTCCTACGAGTAATTTTTCATGGTGATTTGGTATTTTTGATGCCTCACTTTCTAATGTCTTCCAGAAATGTTCGACTGTTTCTGGATTTTTTTCTGTGTAATTGCTGTTAAGCGCATGTGCATTTATGATGGAACAGCTCTTGTTTGCTAATTTAAACGAGAGAAGCGATATCCACTCCGATGGGGATGCCAAATTCTATATGAATTCTTTTAGATTCCGTCTTACCTTGAAACCTGTTCTGCGGTGAACGTGTGGGTGCCATTCTGTCATTCTGCACAACGGATTAATCTGAGATGTACCCTTTACCCTGTGGCTCCTGCAAGATGCAATTTCCACCCTCACACTACGACAGAAGTCGGACAGATGCTCCTAACGTTCTAAAGAGAAATGCCTGAAAAACTTTCAGCAATAAATATCTTCTGGAGTCGTTCGCTGTAAGGAAATGACACAAAAAATCACAAAATTTCTTATGTAACTAGTGGGATACTTGGGTACTGGAGTAGTGCTAGTCAGTGTAAGAAAAACATGAAACTAAAGAAAATTATTTTTTTGCAAAACTTCTGAGATATCACAATGGCACTTTTAGTTATGAACTGAACAAGTTATTTCCAGGTTCTTTTCTGAATGTGAAGTTACCTCTTAAGGATAGGATTCGCTAATGAAATTTCTATACAAAGTTCAAGATTGTTATTGACTTGGCAGAATGGCTTGCCTACTTAACTTGAATAGTTACCCGTTAGAATGTTGCTAGGCGTGGTCGAGGCTGTCGCATGTGAAATGCAGTGAAGTGTACTGTTGTGGAGGAAATATGTGCCTCACAAGAGCTGTAGTGCACAATACCATAAGCTGCGATGATTGCCGTCTGCGCCGCTCGCTGCCGACAAATAAGATATCTCTCGTTCTATCTGGATTGACCATTGCCAATCAAACTCTCCATATGCCTTGCTGAAGTCAAGGACTCCTATTCACCCATAGTCTAACTATTGGTGTGGTACACCGGTTAGATAACCAGTCCACCGCGATGCCACTCAAATGTTCGCTTGCAGGCTTTTAACTATAACTCTGCCTGTTCATACCGCACAATAAGTGTGTCAGCCAACACAGTGAAAAACGCCTAATCGCAAGGACTCAATATAGAGTTGCACTCCGATTGGCTCGCGACAGAGGTGCTGTCCCAGTGAAGTACTGAGGAGAGACTTTGAGTACACATATGAGGGCACACGCATTTGTTACAGGTTCTCGCTCCAAGCATGACAACGGAACGGCCCCTCTTCATGCCAGATGTGAAGGGGTATATCTTTAGATCTCTTCCATTACTCCTTCAGATCAAGGCATCGGGAATATCGTCTGCCAATCAGCACTGCTCTTCTAAAATGGGAGAATGACGTTTCGTTTAAGGCGACCAATTCTGAAATCTGTAGCATCGGTGTTTGGCGTTTGCTGTCTCCCTGTGAAAACCTCTGAAACTGCATGCTATGTTTGTAAAGAATGCGTAGGCTGGGCCCTCCCAAACAATGTAGCAGACTTTGCTTTTAAGCCGAACACGGGGTCATTCTCCCTTTCACTTGGGCAAACGCTGTCTGCTCTATCGGTGGTCGCCGGCCGACATGTATAGGTTGACTCATCCTCTGAAGGGACTGGCCTCCTGGTGTGTGGTTTGCCTCTCCCGAACTAAAAGCTTTTGTGACCGTTGTGTCTTGAATGTGTGTGTGTACCCCAGCCTCGAGTATTTCAATGTCGGTGCACAATTTACTTGCTATTTGCATATCGTTTACATGAATTCATACAGCATCGACTTTCTTTTATCGGGTTTGGGTTTGAATGAAGCGTCTTGATGTGCGGAATATGATTGTGAGGGCGAAATATGTAAGCAATGAAGGTCAGGAGACCAGGATGTCTTACACTGTAATAAGCGTACTGACTTTCTGTTTATTTTTTATGGTCAGTTTTCCTTTAGAGATCCTGTAGCCCTCTGATTCAAATGCATTCTGGTCAACGTATCTGATTTCCTGAAGTACTAGTATGAGTATGTTGCGTCTCTTTAACACGCCGTCAGTTGTTTAAGTTTCCAAGTCTTTAGTAAAGTGTTGATGTTCAATGTTCCAAGCAGATGTTTCTCCTTAGGTTGTATGCGAGAAGTTCTAGAAAAGTCCGACTCTTCCTTACATGATGTTCTAGGCTCTCCAGAATCCAGTGACCTAGTTTTATAACTGTTTCCAGCGATGAAGGATTGTTTACCTAATGGAGTACTTTTCCTTTCAGTGTTTACCATCATGTCTTGGTGGAAAGTAAATTAGGAAGGGCTGTTGGCCCATTCGTGGGATATTAAATCTATGATCGATTCGCCGATTCGTATCCGACTACTTTGGTAACAGGCGCTACTGATTTTTGCAGCCGCTGTCAACATGTAGAGAGACGCTGACCACGTAGACACTTGTTGCAAGTGCGACGCGAAGTGGATTTTTTGCTTTGCTTTGTGCGCTGCCTCTTCTGCTAGGTCCACCGTACCGAGGTCCGTCCTCTCTGTCTTTACTACTATTGAGGTATCTGTGTCAGGATTTTTGCAGCCGCTGTCAACATGTAGAGAGACGCTGACCACGTAGACACTTGTTGCAAGTGCGACGCGAAGTGGATTTTTTGCTTTGCTTTGTGCGCTGCCTCTTCTGCTAGGTCCACCGTACCGAGGTCCGTCCTCTCTGTCTTTACTACTATTGAGGTATCTGTGTCAGGACAAAATGACTCGTCTGCCTTCTTTAGCGCTCAGATTACTGTGTTCATTCGACTCAGAAATCGCTGATTTTCTTCAACTCAGATGCTAAGTTGCTGACTAATTGGCTTCCTCCTTCCTTTTACCAAGCGACCAGCTATCAGACTGCCCCGCATTGGTAACCTGGATTATTGAGTACTGAGACCCCCGCCACGTAAGGGCTTAGTCTTTGGGAGGGGCCGGTGGGTGTGGCCGAGCGGTTCTAGGCGCTACAGTCTGGAACTGCGCGAACGCTCCGGTCGCAGGTTCGAATCCTGCCTTGGGCATGGTTGTGGGTGATGTCCTTAGGTTAGTTAGGTTTAACTAGTTCTATGTTCTAGGGGACTGATGACCTGAGAAGTTAAGTCCCATAGGGCTCAGAGCCATTTTAACCATTTCTTTTTTGGGAGGGGGGGGGGGGGAGGGCTTTCAGATCCTATGTAAAGAGTAATTTGCAAGTATCCTCTCAGGGCAATAGGTGACTCATTCTGGCCATGAAACAAGTTTCCCTTCTGAATGTTAGGGAAAACTTTGTTCACTGTACAGATCAGAAATTTTAAGTACAGCAGGGTAGCAACGCTTTCTTTTGATAACACCACAGTTAAACAACAGCGAGAATTATGCACAACTTGACACAGCAATAAAGTATTGACTTGGTGCATAAGGTAGTGACATTTTGTAATAAGTTTAATAAACACAACACATACACATAAGAGATTTCAGTCGTCGACAGTATATTATCCTTCACCATTCACAACAGTCTGCCAATGTAGGGTAAGTTTTTGATTCCACGGCTATAGAAATCATGTGGTTTTCAGGCGAAATACTCGTCGAGCCATCTCCGGAGCGCATTTTCATCCGGAAAGAAAATTCTTTGAAAGCTGTTCTATAGAGGTGGAAAAGGTGAAAATCAGAGGCCCCACGAACAGGTGAATAAGGTGGGTCTGGAGTGACTTCCCAACCCAGTTCCTGTATAGCTTTCTTTTGTCAGTGTAGCAGAATGCGGGCAGGCGTGCGTTATCGTGGAGTAGCAAGGCTACACGCAGTCTTTCCGGTCACCGTTCTTGGATTTCGTCTGCAAGACTTCTCAGTTATGGACAGTAGAAGTCATCAGTGATGGTTACACCTCGAAAAAACAATTCGTAGTACACCGTCGGTTTTCCACCACATGCATAACATTATCATCCGTAGAAGCGCGCGTCTTTGCACCGGCTCAGTCATTCTTTCCTTTCCTTGTGTTAGCATATAAACACTCTTTCTCGTCCCCAGTAACGATACAGGATAGGAATGTTAGCCGTTGTTCACGAGCTAACTGATAATGAGCGAGAGCAGAGGCACAAATAGCCACTCGTTGATTTTTGTGATGGTAACTTAGAGCATGCAGCACTCATAAACGAGAGGTTTGAACCTACATCACGGCATGTAAGTGTCGCACGATGGTGGGATAATCACAGTTCATCACTTTTGCTAGTTCTGTAGTACACTGCCGTGGAAAATTGAGAATTAATGCATTTAAGCGATCTCCATAAAACGTTGAAGGTCTTCCTGAAGGTGGACAGTCACTAATGTCAAAACGAACCTCCTTCAAACGAGACAACCATTTTCTTGCCGAGCTGCGTCCAGTGGTATTATTCCCATACACGGCGGAAAATGTTTCTGGCTGCCTCCGCTGCTTTGACTCCTCTACTGAACTGAAACAGAAGAAAATGTCGGAAGTGTTCCTATTTCTCCATTTGCCACTCTATTTTCTAGCTCCCACAGCGCCACTCACTTTCTCCGAATGGCAAAATGACAGTACGTAAAGTCAGGTAACAACATTGAACTAGAAATGAAAAATGACAATCGACAAGTAAACCCACAGCAGTCGGAATACCAACATTTAAAACAAAACGGCTCTAAAAGTATGCACGAACCTGAAACATGGAGGATGATCGCTGACTGTGAAACCAAGCTGTTTGATTCTAGAATATGTCGGAGCGCTCGTGTGTGGACGACCACTGTCATATTAAAGGAGAGGGTGCTCCATGTGTGGACAAACTCTTCGATTTATAAACTCCATTACGTCCGGCTGATTCTCACGCACCGACATCTTAATTATGTGTACAGACAGTTCGTCAGTCCGGGTAATTGAGGATTTCGACGATTTTTGCGTGTTACTGATACTGGTACCGACAAGACATCGCTACTGGGGATTCCAAGGCTTCCGTGAATGCTTTAATTTCAAGTTCGAAATGATAAAAGAATTTTTTCGTCTAATATAATTAAAAATAAACAATTTTCTGATATTTTCCCTTTACTTGTACTGTGGAAACCTTTCTTCCTGCAAAATTCATGATTCCACTTCACGGGGAAGTACACTGTGCGTTTTAATGTGTGAGTTGACGAGTATCAGAATATGTGACATACGAGGTGCGACAATAAAGTAATGAGACTCATGTGAAAAAAATGATGCTTACCGTTTCAGTCAAGTTTAGTGTTGTCTCCTTCAAAGTAGTTCCCTTCTGATTGCACACACTTTTTCCAGCGCTCCTGTCATTAACGGTAACATTTCTGGAACTCATCTTCTGTAATATCCTCCAAGACCCTCGTCACAGCTTTTTCGACATCTTGTGTTGTTTGAAAATGGTGTCCCTTGACCGCCGTTTTGACTCTTGCCAATAGAAAAAAGTCGCACAGAGCGATATCTGGTGAATAAGGTAGCTGTGGTAGTGCTGAAATTTGTTTTGAGCAGTATGGGATGGCGCATTATTATGATGCAGAATCCAATTATCAGAAATGCTGGCACGGACACGAAGAACTCTTTTACTAAGTCTTTCGAAAATTTCTTTGTAGTAATATTGGTTAACTGTTTGTTCAGGAGGCACCCACTCTTTGTGAACAATTCCCTTAGAATCAAAGAAGCACACAAGCATGCATTTCACTTTTGGCTCTGACATGTGAGCTTTTTATGGTCTGGGTGGTCCCTTTGAGCACCATTGTGAATTTTGGCGTTTGGCTCTGGGTCGTACTGAAAAAACCAACTTTCATCACCAGTGATAACACGGCTCAACAATTCTGGATTGATTTCAGTTTGCTCCAAACGATCGGCTGTCACATTTTTGCGTGTTTCTCGCTGTTGCGGTGTGAGATTTTTGGAGACCATTTTAACAAAAACCTTTCTCATACCAAGATCTTCAATTATTATTAGACGAACCGTTCCTCGATTGATGTTCACATCTTCTGCAATCATTTTCACGGATAATCTTCGATCAGATCGTACAAATTCACGCAATCTGCCCAAGTTGACATCCATACGTGAGGTCGATAGTCGTTCACTGCGGTCTCAATCTTCAACATTCGTTCTCCCTTCACTAAACATTTTATGCCAACGAAAAACTTCAGCCTTCTGAAGCTTATCGTAAGCTTTCATCGCGTTATCACCCAATTTAACGCAAAAAGAAGTGGCATACCATTGTGCAATATTATGGGTTCCATTTAGTTGACGAAAGACACAAACACGTGTTAACTTGTGAGACCTGAGTTTCTCCTGGCGTATACAACTTTCAAATAACTTCCGGGAATTCAGCCAGGTAACACTTTCAGCGACCGCCGATATTTCGGCGGGAGAACACCCCGCCATTTTCAAGGTAAACTGCAACGGACAGGCGGCGTACATGCAAATTTAAAAACTCGGTTCTCCGACAGAAGCAGGAAAGATAACACACACACACACACACACACACACACACACACACACACACACTGAACACTAGTGCCACCAAAGATGACCAAAGTCAGAGCTATCGATAGTGAGACTATGAATTCGCAGGTGAGGCAGCATTGACTCTGTTCCTCTGTTTTTAGACAAGGGATAGAGCCGGATTCCAAACAGAGTTTAAACAGAAACCTCCATCCCTGTTAACGAGATTGCTCGCTAATTTAATCTCAACTGCCTCCCTAATGACACTGTCCCAATAGCTGGACGTGCATGCCAATATCTCGGTGTTATTATATAACATGGAGTGACCAGTATCCAAGCAATGTTCGGCAATAGCAGATCTATTTGGCTGCTGTAGTCGTGTGTGCCGTTTATGCTCAGTACATCTGTCCTCCACGGTCCTGATAGTTTGACCAATATATGCCATCCCGCAACTACAAGGAATACGATATACACCCGCCTTACGCAGTCCAAGATCATCCTTAACTGAACTCAAAAGAGCTCTAATTTTAGATGGAGGTCGGAAAACACATTTCACATCGTATTTCCGTAAAATACGACCGATCTTATTGGTCGTGTTTCCTACGTAAGGCAAAAAGGCAGTAGACTTAGGTGTTGACTCAGAATTATCATCAATCACCCGATGTACAGTTGGTCGATAGCGCAACGCACGTTCAATCTGTCTATCACTATAACCATTTTGACGAAATGTAACTTCAAGACGGGACAGCTCAGCTGGCAAAGTCTCAGCGACAGAAACGACATGTGCCATGTGTACCAAGGTACGAAGTACCCCTTCACGCTGAGCCGAATGGTGACAACTGTTAGCTTGTAAGTACAAGTCGGTGTGAGTACGTTTCCATGTCTCTAGGCGCTACAGTCTGGAACCTCGCGACCGCTACGGTCGCAGGTTCGAATCCTGCATCGGGCATGGATGTGTGTGATGTCCTTAGGTTAGCTAGGTTTAAGTAGTTCTAAGTTCTAGGGGACTGATGACCTCTGAAGTTAAGTCCCATAGTGCTCTGAGCCATTTGAACCATTTTTTTTTGGAAAGCGAAAGCGTGTATTCGTCATCGCCATACTGGCGTATCACCCGGCGTGATGGTATGAAGTGTCATCGGTTACACGTCTCGGTCACCTCTTGTTCGCACTGACGGCCCTTTGAACAGTGGACGTTACATTTCAGATGAGTTACGACCCGTGGCTCTACCCTTTATTCGATCCCTGCAAAACCCTACATTTCAGCAGGATAGTGCACGACCGCATGTTGCAGGTCCTGTACGGGCCTTTCTGGATACAGAAAATGTTCGACTGCTGTCCTGGCCAGCACATTCTCCAGATCTCTCACCAATTGAAGACGTCTGGTCAATCGTGGCCGAGCAACTGGCTTGTCACAATACGGCCGTCACTACTCTTGGTGAACTGTGGTATCGTGTTGAAGCTTCATGGGCATCTGTACCTATACACGGCATCTAAGCTCTGTTTGACTCAATGCCCAGCGTATCAAGGCCGTTGTTAAGGCCAGAGGTGGTTGTTCTGGGTACTGATTTCTCAGGATCTATGAACGCAAATTACGAGAAAATGTAATCACATGTCAGTTCTAGTATAATATATTTGTCCAAAGAATACCCGTTTATCATCTGCATTTCTTCTTGGTGTAGCAGTTTTAATTGCCAGTAGTGTAGTATCCGTGGAGGATACTGCCGTTACGAAGCGCATGAAATGTATTCGCTGCTGCGAATACGACCAAAGATCATATGTCCATTGGAAAATTGAGATGGCTTCACCCATACATCGCACTTTCTTCGACGCTATTGAAAATTTGAGCCGGACTGGGGCCCTAACCTGGATTTCACACTTTACGTGCTTGCTCGTCTTAACCGCTATGGATACCCGTGCACGACACACGGCCCTATCCAAACTGCCATATGTCGTCGTTCCTGCGTCTCAATCTGTACTCGTACACAGATAGCAAAAATGGTTTGGGGAAACGCTCGCGTAATGCGGGAAATCCAGGTCGGAGTCCCGGATCGGCACAAATTATCATTGTCCTCTTTCCCTTATACAGTCGATAGTTTTTCCATTCACAGCTGCGCGTACAATCACCTATACGATGATCTCTTGAAGAAAAATGAATTCAGCCTATTATTATACTGAAGCGCCAAAGAAACTGGTATAGCCAATCATATTCAAATACAGAGATATGTAAACAGGCAGGATACTGCGATGTGGTCCACAACACCTATATAAGAAAACAAGTGTCGGGCGCAGTCGTTAGACCGGTTACTGCTGCTACAATGGCAGGTTATCAAGATTTAAGGTGGGGTATGACGTCAAACGGGCTGTCTTGTAGGAGGAGAGGCACCACCAGACATTTGAATTTCCACTGTCTATACTTTTACAAATAAATTCATACAACGTTGTCAGCATGAACAGAAAGGATACAGAATTCACACTCATAGCAGATGAAGTTCAAAAACATAACAAAATAAATATTATTACAGGTGAGAGTTCATCATTTTTTCACTTACTATTGAGTGCATTCGATGCTATAGGTACACTTTCCTTCATAAGTAACAAAGATTCTTAGATGAATTTTGCACTGCATAGAAGCCTATAGCAACAAATGCAGCCTATAGTAAGTGAAGAAAATTATGACATTTCACATTAAAAAATATTTTGTTACGTTTTTGAACTTACATTGCTATGAGCGGAATCCTGAATTCTTACTGGTCATGCTGACAATGTTATATGAATTTATTTGTAAAAGTATAGACAGTGGAAATTAAAATGTCCTGCTGCTCCAAGTCGGCCCGTTTGACGTCCTACACCCCCCCCCCCCCCCTCTTAAGTGACTCTGAACGTGGTGTTATAGTCGTCGCACGAGTGATGGGACACAGCATCTCTCCGGGGTAGCGATGAAGTGGGGATTTTCCCGTTCGAACATTTTATGAGTGTTCCATGAATATCAGGAATCTGGTAAAAAGTCAAATCTCCGACAACGTGGTGGCAGGAAAAAGATCGTGCAAGAACGGGACCAACGACGACTGAAGAGAATCGTTCAACGTGACAGAAGTGTAACCCTTCCGCAAATTGCCGCAGATTTCAATATTGGGCCATCAACAAGTGTCAGCGTGCGAACCATTCAACGAAACATCATCGACATGGGCTTTCGGAGCCGAAAGCCCAGTCGCGTACCCTTGATTACTGCAGGACACAAAGCTTTACGCCTCACCTGGGCCCGTCAACACCGAAACTGGACTGTTGATGACTGGGAAAGAACCTTCCAGTACTCCACTGTCGGTTTCATCCTCTCAGTTTTATCCTGAGACTAAGATGGGCTTTCTAAATTAACGCTGAACCACCACAATATTCGCTTAGATCAGTGGAATACTTAGAAAAGCCACCAAACCTGTAAAGTACCTCCCAACGCTAGGGCATGAAGTTTAAAGTCCCACGAGATAGATATTCTCAACTAATTTGTGCGATAAATACGCCCTTGTATTTGACTGAGCTTTACCCCCGCTACAGACACGATCCAGCAGCTTGAGAACCACGAACTAATGGTGCAGAGTATTACTTGTGCGATAAATACGCCCTTCTATTTGACTGAGCTTTACCCCCGCTACAGATACGATCCAGCAGCTTGAGAACCACTAACTAATGGTGCAGAGTATAAATTACAGAAGCAGATGACAGAAGTTTTACGGAAAACTGTAGTAAGTAGATGGCTGAAAGACGAACTACTGAAGGAATGGAAATTAAACTTCATTCATGCTTTCCACGAGAGATGAAACGTAACAGGGATGAATAAGAATCTGCCACATATAATTACTGCCAGTATCGTGCAAGATTCAATCGATATCCATATTGAAAAAGCAACAATAACAATCCGAGCATACCAAGGAGGATTCCAAAAAGGGCGGTCGACAGTATAGTAAATACTAAACCTGAAAATAATAAGAGAATACCTATCTACATCTATCTGTCTAAATACATACTCGGCAAGCTACAATAAAGTTTACAGTGGAGGGTACCTATGAACCGCTAACAGCCACAAAATGGAAAAGAAGTACTTATAACTCTGTAAGAGTGGTCATACGACTGCAGCGTCGCCCCTACCGTTATGTGTGTGTCGAAGGTGATGTTACACTATGTAGTTTTGATACTGCTACAGTACTTCCTTTTCGTTCTTTGGAAGACTTTATTATTACTTCATATTTACAGGTAGTTACACTTCTTTTCTAGTGTGATTTTGACTTATGCTTATTTCGCAGCATAACAGCAGACTTAAGTCTTCTTTGTTATAGTTCGTAGACGACTTTTTGATATTTTTATTTCAAGCATGACAGGACCATGTATATTTTCCTGTATTCTTTTGTGTAGAAAATTTGACGATACTTTCAAAAGGTAAAACTCGAAGTTAAACAATACTTTTAGCGACCAAGACTTTTTGCTTCGAAACAATCTTTTCAATGTTGCTGTAGTGGCCAGTCCGATGAAGTGGGATAAGAAACGCATTTATTAGAAATATGTAGGACTCCACTAACCATCTTGTGGTGATTAACATTCTGGCAGAAGAGTAAGTTGATGTAAGACTATAGGGAATTACAAGAGCAATCCTGAATAAAATATAATTCCAAGGATCATTCTCTTATCCCTTTGAAATGAAAGCAGGATTTTGATAGGAAGATGGACTGACGACATTCTTGTTCATCAATGCATTGTAAGGAAATAATAAAAAATGGAGCTGGAATTCAAACTTAGGAACCCATTTAAAACTTTCAGCATTTGGAATAAAAGAAGAGTGTGGAAATTGAATAAGTTTTGCAGGTGATATAATGGCAGAGAATTTCGGAACTGTAGGAGAACAACTTAATGTACTGGAGAAAGTATCAGAACAAACTAGCTTGAAAATATAAACTGAATTTATGTGAAACATCAAGGAAAAAATACTGGTGAAATACTGGTAAAAAAGTACTGGTAAAATAAAGGAACTGACAGAAAATATATTGCGCAAAGGAAACGGAACAATCACCTATTACGAATCTCACCTGCAAAATGAAGTACTGGCAGGAGCAGCAGTCCAGTAGGACTCCACAACAGCTAAAAAAATACTGCTAAAAACTAACTACAGTTGGTGTATCGAAATTGGGTTCATAATCTTGACACAGAATGCCAATGACAAACATGACTCAACCTTTAAGTTTCAGTTATCATTAAAACAAAATGGTGCAAATGGCTCTGAGCACTATGGGACTTAACATCTATGGTCATCAGTCCCCTAGAACTTAGAACTACTTAAACCTAACTAACCTAAGGACATCACACAACACCCAGTCATTACGAGGCAGAGATAATATCATTAAAACAATAAGTTTAGTCTCTAATATGAAAATTTAATTAATCTAATAACTTCCATGGTACAGCAAATTAATTCCGAAGATCAATCCAAGAATAAAACTATCAAAAACTCGACTGAGACGAGGGTGAAGTGGACCAACAATACAAGCCTACAAAAACAAAAATAAACTTTTACCTCATCAAATAATACCTAGTTACTTATTTCAAAACCATTTTTATGTTCGTGTGGTATACAACCAATGTTCTGAGTCATCATTTCTCCTCGTAATAACTCTGCAACTCACATACTTCTAAAAGTGCGTCCATGCATTACACTTTAGACTCAACGAATCTCGCCTGCTGCACACCGCAGCTTTCCGCTACTGACTGTCAAAAATTCGACGACCCCGCAGACACAGATACTGTTGCGCAACAACTGTTTCTCTGCCCACAGTTCTTCAGATATATCATTTTCCTTTATAAATATTAACACATCCAATAACATCATCAAAAAATAGTCATATTACAGACCTTAAGATTAGCAAACCTGTGTATTTTAAATACTTCGACACATGACTTTACTATCGGTGTAAGATTTTTCATTTGTTACTGCCAGGACGATGGAAGGTCACAATTAGCACTGTAGTTTGGACAGTGCACAGGTCGGAGGAAACCGTGTTGTTAAAATGTGGAGTTTCGGTTGGATAAAATGGTTCAAATGCCTCTGATCACTATGGGACTTAACTTCTGAGGTCATCAGTCCCCTAGAACTTATTACTACTTAAACTTAACTAATCTAAGGACATCACACACATCCATGCCCGAGGCAGGATTTCAACCTGCGACTGTAGCGGTCGCGCGGTTCCAGACTGTAGTCGGTTGGATAATTTGTTGCCATTTTCATATAGAACTAAACTACAGTACCCCGCATAAATTCGTTCAACATTGCCTTCAAAAGAGCGTGTTCACAGTAATCCGTGGGCAGAATTTCGTTACGATCGTGCTTCCGTCTGGAATGTATTTCGTACACGTAGATCGAAATTTGGCGCAGTTCCTAAAACATCGACTATGTGAGAAACAAGATTGAAAAGGATCAATTTGGTACATACAGTAAGTGTTTCATATTTAGGCATGTCGGAGACTTCGTTGGTTTAATACTGCGTGACCATTGAGCTATGAAAGTAATCTGTTCCCGATGGATGCGCCTCAATCTGCCTGCAGCACATGAATACAGTTGTCTCCTCCTGAGTGCAAACCATGATCACAGTTGCTGTTAAACAGCTTTAAAAGTAAACAACTTCGGCAAAACAGGAAAGCAGAACATGTATAAAATAGTTTCACAGTAACTATGGCATTTGGAGTTCGTTATACATATGTTCGATAATACAAATTTTTTCTCGTACTTTCGCAACGTTCTTACCATTTTATGTTTCTTTAAATTCTTTTATATATCCCCACACCACTTATTTAAAAAAAAGAATTGTATTCGTTCGTAGCTGAAGGTATGATTACATGCAAAAGCTACGAGGATGGAAGGAAACGTTTTCGGTTTGAAGATCCTTCATCACTGTGACGAGTGTAGCATTGCAGGGATTTGTGTGACATTAATTACATGCAGCAATTCCATTGCAACGAGTCTAAATTATGCGACTCCGATGAAAGAGAGCATTAACTTTCAGTCCTCGCGTCAAAAGCAGAATGATCTCGTTAACGAGTGAGTGTCTGTTTGTATATTTTAATTAAAATTTAATACGCGGCATAGCGTTGCTGAGGGGCGTAACACGAAGCCCTCTCACAAGAATCGACCGCAATGTGTAAATTACAACGCAGAGTTGCTGGCGTCGCCAAGCGGATATACGATCCAGTCATTTGATGAACATTCATCACACCTCCGCAGCGTTACTACGCAAATAATGTTTTATCGATAAATCTGGTGTTATCACCCAGATATTCAAAGGCAGCTAATGCAACTCGCATCTGCCAGAATCATACCATACCCAAAATTCAGCATCGTTATAACGGGGATTATTCTTTGCATATGTCTGTTAATATACGAGCTGTTTCAGTAAAATGTTCTGTGGTACCTGTTCTGAAATTTTAGAGCTCGTGATGCTATGCGTCTTCTAATGCAGTGTTATAAACATTCGAGAAAATCTCCCGTTGTAGCAAAGTATCCGCTATGTTGTACATTTTATACAAGTTATGTTTGTTATTATTTTAATACGAATATATATGAAGTTCCATTGGTAAGAAACTTTACACAAAGAAAGGATAAGCATTATATTCTCCCTCCAAATATCACAATTTTTAGTAAGAACTGTACTCCAACATTTACTTGAGAGTAATAAGACCAACTGAATTCAGGGGACTAAATATTCCAATGTTATTTGTCCTCTACCGAATACTAGCGAAATTATTCACGATTACCAAGGTACAGTAAACTGCTTCTATTAAATCGAAATGAGTGATTTCCACAAAATAAGTAAATGTGGAACGTACACCACGTAATCGAAATGGTAATTTGCTTTGCATAATTACACCGCACGAAACAGTGACGGGTATTTGGAGGCATGTTGTGTCGATAACAGAATGAAAAACAAGTTTCCTTTATTTAGATGGTTCGTTAAGAGTTTAGTTATGCATAGATAATTTTACAAAGACACGAAACATGTGATATCAATGAAACACAAAACGATAGTTAAAAATTATTATAAAACATAATAAAAATTAAAAAAATTGATATATGCATGCAAATGACTCCCTGCAGATCTAGTTCAGGCACCCTTTGCGACTCTTTTATGTGTTCATACGTGCAAAAAAGTGAACTAAAAAGGCAACAATTCCATCACATCACGAGTCACATACACCACACACCCACACGCACACCCACACACACACACACACGCACACAAGCACGCACGCACGCACACATTCACACACATAAGCACATGCACACACACACACACACACACACACACACACACACATACACACACACACACACACACACACACACACACACACACACACAAGCACGCACGTACGCACACATTCACACTCACATTCACACACATAAGCACATGCACACACTCACACACAAATCTCTGCTAACATCTGGAATATGACAAGACCTCTACTTTTTGTTACAGTCTCTATGTTTAACCACGTGTCTGCCTAAATAAAACAGAGATAGCATCACTCCACGTGAAAGAAAATACTGAGCTTAAGGAGATGAAAGGAATTTAATTCATCCACTATTTACTAATGACGTTCATTACAATGTAAAAGCGCATTATAAAAGTACGGACGTGTTTTCTTATTTGATTTGATACTTTTTTAGAACCTTCAGCCTAGTGTTACCTAAATTGTTGTTGACAGTGCAGCATATGGGGTGTTCAGTGCATTAGGGGGTCGAGTCACAATAATTAAGTCTTGAGAAAAATAGAAATAAAGTTTTCACTGAATAACTACTCACAGGAAATAGTTTACAACATTTTTGTATCCTGTATTCTCATAAGAAAGAAAGCTAAATTTAAGTTCTCTTACACGATACCTTGAATGTAAATGTACAAGTGTGGACTTGATTCTGTTGTGCACTGTGTGTAATGTACTTGTGCTATTAAGAAAACAATAAAGTAAATACATTTATTGTTTACAAAATTATAATTCTGTTCGCTGTGTCTGTTTATACAAAATTTTTTTCCGAATAGGAAGTAAGGTAATACAGATTCAAAGAGAAACGCATTCACTTTTGTCTTCTTGCTTTTGCAAAGCTGAGGAAGCTTTTGTGGCAGTGACGAGCGGCAGATTCTTGAAAAAATGGTGACATATATGCAGAATGTACAGCAGTAAATCCTCCATGTCCTTCAGTTTTGTTACTGTTAGATGTTTAGCATAACGAGTGTCCTTCTGGGTGTTACGGGAGAATATCGTGATATAGGCAGATTTCTTTCTTAAGTCAACTTTGTCAAATTGCACATCAGGGTTCAGAGTTTGCTTAAACATCAGGATAAAAAGAGATTTTATTTCATAATGTAACCATCTCATAGTTAGGCTCGATGCCATAACCATCAATCATTTTTTTCTGTTCATTACTGAGTTCTTGAAGTTCCTGGAGGATAAGAAGTCTGATTACTACATTTTACTGTCCTCAAATCTGGAAATGTTTTCTTTGCTTCCGTAACGATATCTATCCATTCACTTGGTGTGCAAATATGGGAAATTTTTCCTACTGGCTTTCTCCACTAAACCAAAATCACTATCATTAGGTAAGTAAGGACGTCCTAATTCCAAGAATTTGTAAGCATTGGCTAAGACTTCAATCTGGGATCTTTACATGAGACAAAAATTTTAACGTTCCCGTTTTAGCCGCTATAAGAGTCTGAATATAACATCATTTTATTATGTGTAGAGGTTGCATGGCGTTACAGTTTTCACTCCAGTTTTTCTTCCCCTGATTTCTGCACCATCTTTATTGTTGACATTACTGTCGGCTGCAGCAGAATCACCACCTTTGTCAGCAGCTGTGTCCTCCCCATTATTAAAAGGAAAATATGCTGATACAACACATAGTGACTGTGAAAGTACCATAAAATATTATCCTACATATAAGCTCAAAAGCGCAGTCTAGCTATTAACTTGATAGTTCATTGTCACATCACATTTAAAAAATAATTATTAACTTACATGAACTAGAACGCTGACACTTCGATGCGTTGTTTACCATATTTTCAGCCAAATCACTCATAATCATCAGTCCGCTGTAATTAGAGCTCACACACCGAGCAAATAAACCACGCAAACTGTGACAATGGACGTGTTACCACTGTGCTCTGAACAAAGGACTGCTTCTCTCCATGCTCAACAACGTTTCCAATCCTATATCAGTGATTTGCAACTTCTTGACATGCGCTGAAAGCAGCTTAATAAAAAGTACTTCAAAGTTCAAAAAGTCCGGAATGACTAATAATGGGTTTGATTCCCTTGAGCTCTGAGCGCCCCATGTATTACTTAGGTGGAAAGATTTCACTGCCTTTTTAACACAATGACGTAAGGAAGCGCTTTAAAGACCTTGGAGAAATCATTGTACAGCATGGTTCCCTTGTGAGTAGATCTCCCATTATATTTTCTTATTCCATGATCATGCCTACATTAGTTAATGGAATAATTACTAATGCTTTTCTCAATCTGGATAATTTATTTGGCAATCCTGTTCAGACGGTGTGGTAAGAATCATTAACTCTTGAAATAATTCTTCACAACGAGTCTCATAACTATATTATTTTTTTAATATTGTTATGCTGTTGTTCTTTAGCTTCGGGTTCGTATGTCTAAGCTATTCATACGATTAACCATCTCCCCTCCTAGTAAGAAATCACTGTATAGCGATTTAACGTAAACAAATAGTACGGTTGATGTGTCGCATAATTGTGAAGTCCTCCATAACAAAAGAGGCACAATACCTACAAACGATAAAGAGACACCTGCGGGAAAAGACAACAACACACACATAGGCATCATATCGAGCAGTAATGCAAACTCCATCGACATTTGGAAACGAGCACAAATTCCTGAAATACGTTGTGCTACGAATAAAAACAAACGTAACTGGTGCTGCATTTTTGTGTTTAAATAAATGTTGACATAGTTTCAGTATTATAAAAGAACATCTTTTACGATGAATGAAAAGAATTTAAAAAATTAAAACTACGTATTTGACACAACACGTTGTGCAAAATTTCGTTCTATGCAAAAAAGAAATAAACAATTCGACAAACATGTAGCACAGAAAGTTTACCTTTCGCTATATACTTACGTAGTGCAGCGCGCGAGTTAATAGTAAAGTATTCCTAAGAAATACTCATCATGGGTAGCTCCATCGAGAAGTGGAGTAAACTTTATATTACAAAATGTAACACAGAGATCTCATAGGAGTGTAATTATTAGTACAAGTCTAGGAATCAAAAGGAGTGTTATTTTTATCGGTTAAAATCAGAATAAAAGTTTCTTGTTGTTGACCCTTGCAAGATTTGAACAGTGCTCATTAATTTCCACGGTGAATTTAGCACATTAGTTCAGTCGGTTACCGATAACATTTCCTTTAAACTATTCTGCACCTTTTACTTCCTCCAGAAGAACTTTCATTCCAGTCGCCCTAAATGTAGCGGCTGACGATAGCAATCATCCTCTTGTTTCCTGGCACTTGCTAAAAGCTAGTTACAAACTTTCCGTATATCGTTACCTCTTTCTGGAGGAATTTCGTGAACACTTACGGGGACGTGGCTCCAGTAACACAGATTTACGAGTTTCCTATGGAGGCGGCTCTGAATCAATCGCGAGGGCAAATGGAAACGTATCGCGGGCCGCGCGTGCTCCGAATACGGGCGGCTTGCGCTGCCCCATCTCCTGCTGACGTCAGCGGACTGCCGGCAGGTAGGCGGGCGGTAGCTGCCCTGCGTTCCCAATCCGCAACAAGCTACCTCTCCTACAGGACAGCTTGTATTAGTTTCACACGAATTGGACTCTGATGCTCCATTTTCGGCATTACGGTAGGGAAAGCAGAAACCTGTACCGTATTCATGCCACTGAATCGCACAATCTACATTTCTGTTTCATTACATATACTCCTGAATGCTTACACTGTTTGTCACGGTAACTGATTAGGCACGGTTTGTGGCTGACCCTATCCAACATCACACCACCTGCGTCCCTGATGACCTTGATTTGGTGTACACTGGACATTCAGCGTCGTTTCTACCTTCATTCTCACTTCTGAATATTTTAATATGCATCTTGTCTGTTTGGAGAACGGAATTTTAATTGAAATTACAAACCGCTTCAGAAGAGATGATCTCTTGTAACACTCTGTCAAAAGAAGGGTATCTCTGTTTTAATGTCTGCAAACACTAAAACATGGGACATACACCATTCTGTTCTGCCTTTGGTTACGAGTTTAAGATTCAGGACCTGCTCTCCTTTCGAAATTCGCTATGCTACGAGCGCTGCATATGTAATAAAAGGTTTCGTTCAAATCGCTCATAACGCTCCACTTCAAAAATGTGAACGCTTTATTTAGCACGCGTCCGCAGCTCGTGGTCGTGCGGTAGCGTTCTCGCTTCCCACGCCCGGGTTCCCGGGTTCGATTCCCGGCGGGATCAGGGATTTTCTCTGCCTCGTGATGACTGGGTGTTGTGTGCTGTCCTTAGGTTAGTTAGGTTTAACTATTTCTAAGTTCTAGAGGACTGATGACCACAGATGTTAAGTCCCATAGTGCTCAGAGCCATTTAGTACGCATTCCAAGAAACTCTAGAAACACGTATTTCGCCTCTGAGGTTTTATCGCAAAACAGTAATTTTCTAAGTATTCGACATTTTCCAAGTGCTGATGAGAGCAGCTGACCACACACGTTTGGTTTGCCATAAATCAACCAATAAATCAGGTTGAGATTTTCACTCTGCAGCGCACTGTGCGCTGATATGAAACTTCCTGGCAGATTAAAACTGCGTGCCGGACCGAGACTCGAACTCTGGACCTTGGCCTTTCGCGGGCAAGTGCTCTACCATCTGAGCAACCCAAGCACGACTCACGCCACGTCCTCTCAGGTTTACTTCTGCCAGCTGTACTTCTTTCAGGAGTGCTAGTTATGCAAGGTTCGCAGGAGAGCTTCTGTAAAGTTGGGAAGGTAGGAGACGAGGTACTGGCAGAAGTAAAGCTGTGAGGACGGATCGTGAGTCGTGCTTGGTTAGCTCAGATGGAAGTCGGCTCTCAGCCGTGGCAGCGTGCGGACGGCCCCGCGCGCCGGCCAGTGCTCCGCTGCAGGCGTTGTTTACTTCCGCGTCGTAGCTTTCAGGCTTGCGTCCGTCCACTGTGAACAACATGTCGAGCGCTTACCGCCGTGCGACCCTTAAAGTTTCCTTCCCAGCTGAACATGCGCGACCTCGTGCACATGAAGTTGAAACGTTCATACGTGAGGAAGTTCGTTTAGATCCTAACCACGTTATCAGAATCCATTTTTCGATCACGAGTAGTGTCGTTCATATTAAAATGACAAACACCGAGGTGTGTGAAGATGTTATTCACCGCCATGCCAATGGACTTAAGTTCAAATACTCTGATGGTCACGTCGGAGCTGTAACACTTGAACTCGCAGAGTACGGTCAACGCACGATTAGGGTGTTTGAACTACCTTTTGAAGTGCCGAAGGACGAAGTTGTCTCTGCGTTACAACCATATGGTAACGTCATCGGTTACGCAGAGGAAAAATGGCAAACCTTCACGACCTACCATGTCCTTAATGGTGTGCGTCAGATCAAAATTGAACTGAAAAAACATATTCCATCATACCTGACCATTGGCGGGGTGCGAGCCATTGTCATGTACGACGGCCAACCCCGAACATCTGCGGGTTGTGGACAAGAAGGCCACGTCAGATCCGCCTGCATGCGACGCCGCCTGATCCAGACGCCGGTCGGCGAGGAAGCGTCCCCAGCGGTGATGACTCAGATCTCTGTCACATACGCCAAGGTTGCCCAGGAAGGTAGCACGTCTACACAGAGTCTTCCTGCTCCGTTGACGTCGTCTGATCAGGTAGATACAACCGCTCCTGAGATTCCTTCTGAGGTGCCCCAGACGCTAGATCCTAACCTGCCGAATCATCGCAGCACTGTGACTGAAAATGCTACTGAGATGGACGTTGATCCTGGAGTGGTACCTACTTCTGCTTTCCTTCAGACTGGTCCGGAGTCAGACGAAAGCCACCCGCCATCGGACTCTGAACGACTTGTTCGAAAACAAGGGTCGACACGCAAGAGAAAGAAACGTAGCCGTACACCCCCTGATGAATCCATTCTACGGATGGATACCGGGGATGCAGACCCGAAGATGGACGACAACCCGATCTTTGATGACCGAAAGGCTGATGCGACAGACCCGCCACAGGCGACCACTGGCAACGAACACCCCTCATTACTGACGCCGTCGCCCCCACAGGTCGACGTTGAAGAGAGCCTATCCGATGAGACGAAAACTGCGTCTCCTCTCCACGTGGATGACGTGCACAGCCGATGCCCTACCGCAGCATCAGTCTCCTGGGCAGACGACGTGGAGATCGAAGGGACTGGGGTGGACGCTGCTGATGATGGGACACCTCCATCGGTTGCGCCCGCGCCCGCAAACTCTCCGCAATAGCAGCCTCTTCAGCGGACCGGCAAGATCGACGACCTCTCGCTCCTGAAGAAGAAGCCCCGCCTGTGCCTGTGGGACTCCAACACCAGCATTATCGTGTCGCAACGATTAACCTCGCGACCATTCGTGCGCCCCACAAACTAGCGCTGCTCCGCGATATAATTTATGATGCGGACATAGATATTGCGCTTTTTCAGGAAGTGCATGTCGCCGATTTTTCACCACCACATGGCTTCACGGTGCATCTTTCTCCCGCTTCGGACACCGGTAGTGGTGTTGCCATCATCTTACGCGAAGGTCTTCCTGCCGAAGATGTCCTCCCCAGCGGCAGAGGCATGGCCCTTACTCTCTTTGGTGTACGCATCATCAATATTTATGCGCCGTCGGGCTCCAGCTACCGTCGTGAACGCAATGCCTTCTTCGCGAATGAAGTCACATCACTTTTTATGGGACCACACGATGACTGGATCATGGGTGGAGACTTCAACTGCACCCAGCGACCTCAGGATCAATTGCCGCGTCACTCACCATGCGCCGCTCTGGAAACAGTCGTCACGCGGCTACAATTTGTCGACACGTGGAGACATGGCGAAGAGTTCTCGGGCTTCCAGCCGGGTGGCGGTGTCTTCAAACAGCGACGTTTCGACGAGTGACATACTCATCATCTTCTGGCGAAGTGCCGAGACTTTACGGATGCCGGTCCCTTTATACCTGCGGTGTGCCCCCCACCACCTGGCCGCGGAAGGCTGGGTCCAGAGGAGCCGGCGGGCGAGGTGGAGGGGGAAGCGGGTGCGCCGTTCGTGTCTCCGTCAGAGCATTCTGATTGCGTCTCGTGAGCTGGACGGTTCTTGTTGCGTTCCTGGCGTATTGCGGCTAATGCTGGATTCCAGGCCGCGCTCAGTTGATAGCCTTCGTCCCTGTTCACAAGGTTCTCGTGGACCCGTATTTCTATTGATTCTTTAATGACGCTATCCCAATAGCTCCCGGCTCGGCATAGCACCCTGGTGTTTTCGAAGTCAAAGGTGTGGTTTTCTTTGATGCTATGTTCAGCTATAGCAGATTTCTCTATCTGTCCAAGTCGAACATGCCTGATGTGTTCCTCGCACCTTTTAGAGATGCAGCGCTGCGTTTGACCAATGTACTGCACACCACATTCGCAGGCAATGTTGTATATACCAGGTGTGTTTAGTTTGAGTGGGTCTTTAGCTGTGCCCAGCAGCTCTTTCGTCTTCGGCGGTGGTCGGAAGACGGTATTTATATTAGATTTTCTTAATAGCCTCCCGATTTTGGCTGATGTGGGCCCCAAATATGGAAGAAAGGCGAGTCTCTTGTTAACTTCCTCTTCCTGAACTTTGTCAGCCTGTCTCCTCTTGAAGGCCCTGCCAATCTGTGTTTCACTGTACCCGTTTTTCCGAAATACCTCTCTTAGGTGGTGTAATTCGTCTGAGAGGCTTTCTTTGTCACAAATGACGTGCGCCCTATGCACCAAGGTGGTCAGTACTGACTGGCGTTGCGCCGGATGGTGGCAGCTGGTTGCATGGAGGTACAGGTCTGTGTGTGTCTTTTTTCTATATACTGAATGGCCCAGCGTGCCATCCGCTTTCTTCCTGATCAGTATGTCCAGGAATGGAATACAGCCATTCTCTTCTACTTCCATCGTGAAGGTTATATTCTCATGTATGCCGTTTAGGTGGTCCATAAACTCCTCCAGTGCCTGCCTGCCATGCTGCCAAATCACGAAAGTGTCGTCCACATAGCGGAAGAAGTGCCTGGGTTTACGGTGAGCAGTTTGTAGTGCCACCTCCTCAAAGTGTTCCATATAAAGATTCGCGATCCCTGGAGCAAGGGGAGATCCCATGGCCACTCCATCCACTTGTTCATAATGCTCTCCATTGCACTTGAAGTAGGTGGTCGTAAGTGCATATTCAAAGAGCTTCACTGTTTCAGGCTCGAAGTGCCGATGAAGGAGCGCCAAGGCGTCTTGTAGCGGTACTTTTGTGAACAAGGAGGTGACGTCGAAGCTCACGAGTAGGTCATCACTCTGTATTCGGATGTCCTTCAGTATTCTAACGAAATCCGCGGAGTCATCACGTGAAAAACTCCGCGGATTTCGTTAGAATACTGAAGGACATCCGAATACAGAGTGATGACCTACTCGTGAGCTTCGACGTCACCTCCTTGTTCACAAAAGTACCGCTACAAGACGCCTTGGCGCTCCTTCATCGGCACTTCGAGCCTGAAACAGTGAAGCTCTTTGAATATGCACTTACGACCACCTACTTCAAGTGCAATGGAGAGCATTATGAACAAGTGGATGGAGTGGCCATGGGATCTCCCCTTGCTCCAGGGATCGCGAATCTTTATATGGAACACTTTGAGGAGGTGGCACTACAAACTGCTCACCGTAAACCCAGGCACTTCTTCCGCTATGTGGACGACACTTTCGTGATTTGGCAGCATGGCAGGCAGGCACTGGAGGAGTTTATGGACCACCTAAACGGCATACATGAGAATATAACCTTCACGATGGAAGTAGAAGAGAATGGCTGTATTCCATTCCTGGACATACTGATCAGGAAGAAAGCGGATGGCACGCTGGGCCATTCAGTATATAGAAAAAAGACACACACAGACCTGTACCTCCATGCAACCAGCTGCCACCATCCGGCGCAACGCCAGTCAGTACTGACCACCTTGGTGCATAGGGCGCACGTCATTTGTGACAAAGAAAGCCTCTCAGACGAATTACACCACCTAAGAGAGGTATTTCGGAAAAACGGGTACAGTGAAACACAGATTGGCAGGGCCTTCAAGAGGAGACAGGCTGACAAAGTTCAGGAAGAGGAAGTTAACAAGAGACTCGCCTTTCTTCCATATTTGGGGCCCACATCAGCCAAAATCGGGAGGCTATTAAGAAAATCTAATATAAATACCGTCTTCCGACCACCGCCGAAGACGAAAGAGCTGCTGGGCACAGCTAAAGACCCACTCAAACTAAACACACCTGGTATATACAACATTGCCTGCGAATGTGGTGTGCAGTACATTGGTCAAACGCAGCGCTGCATCTCTAAAAGGTGCGAGGAACACATCAGGCATGTTCGACTTGGACAGATAGAGAAATCTGCTATAGCTGAACATAGCATCAAAGAAAACCACACCTTTGACTTCGAAAACACCAGGGTGCTATGCCGAGCCGGGAGCTATTGGGATAGCGTCATTAAAGAATCAATAGAAATACGGGTCCACGAGAACCTTGTGAACAGGGACGAAGGCTATCAACTGAGCGCGGCCTGGAATCCAGCATTAGCCGCAATACGCCAGGAACGCAACAAGAACCGTCCAGCTCACGAGACGCAATCAGAATGCTCTGACGGAGACACGAACGGCGCACCCGCTTCCCCCTCCACCTCGCCCGCCGGCTCCTCTGGACCCAGCCTTCCGCGGCCAGGTGGTGGGGGGCACACCGCAGGTATAAAGGGACCGGCATCCGCAAAGTCTCGGCACTTCGCCAGAAGATGATGAGTATGTCACTCGTCGAAACGTCGCTGTTTGAAGACATCGCCACCCGGCTGGAAGCCCGAGAACTCTTCGCCAGCTGTATACGCCGGGAAAGCATACATTCACGTGGAGACATGTTCACGGTGATCTTTTGGGCTTTACGTACCACACTGCGCACTCCTCTAGCCGACTGGATCGCATCTACATCTCGCGATCCCTAATTCAACACACTCGACAGGCTGAAATCTGGCCTGTTGCTTTCTCAGACCATGAGGCTTACTTCTGTGATGTTGTTCTCACAAGACAGGCAGTATGGCACGGACGTGGTTTATGGAAACTGAACACGGCACTTCTTAATTCACCTGACTGTCGACGTCTGATAGAAGACACTTGGATCACATGTAATAGACGCCGACCCACGTATCCGTCTACCATATCCTGGTGGATCCAGTGTGCAAAACCTGCTCTTCGAAAAACTTTAATCCGGTATGGCAAAGATGTTGTCGCCTGGAGGAAGAGCACTATGGACTTTTACTACAGGATCCTACGAGAATGCTCCACGATGCCAGCCTCCCCTGAGCGCCATACAAGGATGAACCAAGCTACGGCCCAAATCTCCAATCTCATGCGACGGCATTTGGAAGGACATCCGTCGATGTACCATATCGTCCAAGAACGACAAAGTCGACGCCGAAAATTGATTCACGTCCTAACGGATCAAGACGGGCGTCGCTACGTAACCCAATCTGCCATAGGGAATGTGCTTCACGCCCACTACCGGCAGCTCTATGCCGCAGTTCCACATTCCCCAGAGTTGATCGAGGAAGTCTCACAGCTCAACTTCGGTGGTATCTCAGGAGATGCGGCGATTGAATTGATGTCGGAGTTGACTGATGAGGAAGTCCGCGATGCGATCCGGGCAGGAACCATCAATCGCTCCCCGGGCCCCGATGGTCATCCCCTCGAATTTTCTCGCACCTTCCGTGATTTGTTAGAGTCCACGTTCACCTCCATCTGTCGGGAACTGATGTCTCCAGAAGTACCTGTGCCGGACGCTTTCATGGAAGGAATTATTATTCCTGTACATAAACCGCACGGTGGCAACAATATCAGTGATTATCGGCCCCTCACCCTCCTTAACAGTGATATGAAAATCTTCACTCGCCTTTTGGCAGCACGACTTAAAAACGTTGCCCGATGTGTTGTGTCGCCAGACCAAGCATCTTTGGGAGGCGACAACAATATTCGCACGGCTTTATGCCACTACAGGGATATGATCGCCGTTACCCAGGCACAACGCCTCTCTGGGGCAGTTGCGTCTTTGGACTTCAGTCAAGCTTTCGATAGGGTTGACCATTCGTTCCTTACGGCCGTTCTCCACCATATGAGTTTCCCGGTCGCCGTTATCACGGTAGTGATGCGCCTTCTGCGGGGTGCCTCATCCAGGATTATGTACAATGGCAGACTCACTCCACCGATAATAATAGGTCGATCCGTACGTCAAGGTTGCCCTCTATCAGCAATTTTGTACGCCTTTTCCTTGGAATCCTTGCTATGTGGACTAAGACAACGTTTGGTAGGGTTGTCCATAGATCGCTACCGATTCTGTTGCACGGCCTATGCTAACGATGTCGTCATCTGTTTACGTAATGCCGACGAAGTTCGAGCTGTTTTGACGTGGGTAGCGACTTATGGTGAGGCGTCGGGTAGCTCTTTAAACGTACGTAAGTCACAAGTTATGTTCATTGGCACGGGACTTCCCGTGGAGTGCGTTACACCTCTGACCACCGTTGATACCATTCGTTGTTTGGGAATAGATTTTTCATCTGATCTCCGGCGTTCAGCCACCATCAACTGCCGACGCCTCCTTTTAATGATCAGAGCAGGTCTTATGGACCATCGCCTTCGATCCCTAGATATTCTCCAACGAGCTCGATATGTCAATACATATATCGCATCCCGAGTTCCCCATGTAGCGCAAGTTCTACCTTTCCCGCTTACTGTGGCACGTCGCATGTTGGCAGCGATGGCATCTTTCGTCAGCTCTGGGATGTTGTTCAAAGTTAACTATGCGACCCTTACTCTTCCCCGTGAACGAGGTGGGATAGGTCTGTTTCATGTGCCGGATAGAGCTCGCGCCCTATTTGTCAGCTCCCAGATGACGGCATGGACACGTTGCCCAACGAGCCTCACTGGTCTCCTCCTGTCGGCATACTCGCCGGTCTCACTGTCAGCCCCAGTGATGATCGCGGATGTTCCGGCCCAGTTCCATTATATACGGTACTTCTTTCTGGAACTCAGTTATCTACGCCTCACCTTACCAAGACAGCTTTTACTCAAGACAAAGGCAGTATACAATGTCCTCCAATTAGGTCGTCCTCCTAACCCGATTGAACTAAAGTTCCCACAGGTTGACTGGCGTCATGTATGGCGCGCGGTGTTCGCCTGTTACCTTGACACGAATGTTCAATCTGTCTGGTACATAACTGTCAATGGTAAGCAAATCAACCAATTTCGCCTTCATCGTATCCACCTCGCCCAATCACCTCTATGCTCCACGTGTGGAGTGCCAGACAATGATGAACATCGGTTTGTTTGCGGACCGGCGGCGGAGGTTTGGCACTTGGTTCGACGTATTGTGGCTTTTCTAACGCGGGACATTCCGGATCGGATTACTCCCCTTTCATTATTATTTCCGGAACGTGACTATTTTCCTCGGACAAAGACCAATGCTGTGAATTGGATTCGCGGACATGCCATTCACTACTTATTTGGACAAACTGTAGACTCTGTACTCGATTTTTGGACATACCTCAATGACCGTCATTATGTCGTTGTCCGTCACCCAAAATACAGACAATTTTTCTCGAACTTCCTTGGGAGTGCTTTCCACGAGCCGCCTCGCAGCTGGAATCTGTTAAGCCAAGAGAGGAGAAGGTTTCCTGCTTGAACCAATGAACATTTCTGAACAATTGAACGGAACACATCAATTTCGAGAAGACGTGACTCAACATATTACCAGCGGGGCGCAGAAGGCCTCTGATCAATTAAAAAAAATAAATAAATAAAATAAAATAAAATAAATAAATAAATATAAAACAAAAAAAAAATTAAAATAAAATTCAGAAAAAGGAAGATTTTGCTTTGTTTGTAAGGATAGCCCTAACCTTGATTTCCCATATTTCCCCTGGTATATAGGCAGCTCTCTGGGGTAGGTTTAGTCAGGAGCCAACGCCTGAAGTGGCCCAGATTTTTTTTTTTTTTATAGGATGAAAAGTGGCGGTGGCACTTGTTTTTTTTAGTTCCATTTTATTTAAAAAAGGGGGTAGAAAAAAAATAAAATAAAACAAAATAAAAAAAAGATGGTAGAGCACTTGCCCGCGAAAGGCAAACAAAAAAAACAAAAAAATAAGAATAAAAAAATAAAAAAAATAAAAAAAAAATAAAAAAGATGGTAGAGCACTTGCCCGCGAAACGCAAAGGTCGCGAGTTCGAGTCTCGGCCCAGCACACAGTTTTTATCTGTCAGGAAGTTTCAACCAATAGATCACTAGGTGATAATTCACGAGAACACGAGCAAAGGGACATAAGTGCGATGTTGTTTCTCGTCGAATAACCAATTTTAACTTGTTGTGGGATAGTTATCATTTCAAGTTGAAGGTTAATGCGACATTTCCGGTTGTTTTTTTTTCATATTTAATTAGTGATTTATTGGGAATAAATCTGATGAAAAGGATCTGTGTACCTATCAGTGGACATTAATATGGGGCGTGTCCAACCTTCACCTTTATAAGGGCTTTGTCTCTGCTGGACATATTTTCAGTGAAGTAACCGAACGTCTGTGGAGGATGGTAGGCGATTGTTCCTCAAGAAACGAAGCCAGACATAATAGCGATTATTTATGTATTTGCGTTTCACACTACAGTCCATTATATAGACAACTGACGTAGGCCATACAATGGTAACTTTGTGGCAGTTATTAACATAAAAAAATATTCTAATACTACAAAAATTCTACTACTAGAGTTTTATAAAAAAATATTCTAATTCTACAAAAATTCTACTACTAGAGTTATTCTCTACTACTACAAAACTTCAAGAAAAAAACCTTAACTAATTACCCAACTATTAGTACTACTCTAGTGCTACAGATTCTGTTCTGTCTGTGTGCATTTCTTAAGGTGCATCTAAAGTATTCATATTTGTTTCTGCTGATGGCCCCACCCTCATTCTGACCCCGCCAACAGCAATTGTCTGCTGGATTCCTTGGGCTAAGGGCAGCACATCAGCAGTGTTTCCACTTTGCAAGCGCTTCCACATTTCACTGCAATGTCTTAGAATTCACGTCCGCAGGTCGTGGTCTAGTGGCTAGCGTAGCTGCCTCTTGACCACAGGGTCCCGAGTTCAATTCCCGGCCGGGTTGAGGATTTTCTCTGCCCGGGGACTGGGTGTTTGTGCTGGCCCATCATTTCACCATCATCATTCGTGGACGTGGCTAAAATTTTTGAACTGTGTAAAGACTGGGACAGTGTAAGGGCACTGATGCCCGTGCAGTTGAGCGCCCAATACACCAATCATCATCATCATCTTCCGTGATCATATGCACCAACACAACGTAGATTCTTGGGAGACCGTTTTATTTATTGGTCGCCGACGACGGTTGTCTCCTCGCTATCTGAGAAGTATCTCGTTTAGCCGGGGTTGCTGCATAATGCCGTGCGGTTGGATGTCTTGTGAAGTCTTGCCTGGCATTCCTGGATACTGCGGCTGCAGAATCGTTCAAGATACGGCAGGTTAGCTCGATCCACACTGCTGCTCTGGGATAGAGCGTCCTCACTGCCTGATGATCATTGCCCACTACATCTTGTATAGCTCAGACTACCACGATATGTGCTCTGGAGTGCAAAATGGTTCAAATGGCTCTGAGCACTATGGGACTTCACTTCTGAGGTCGTCAGTCCCCTAGAAGTTAGAACTACTTAAACCTAACTAACCTAAGGACATCACACACGTCCATGCCCGAGGCAGGATTCGAACCTGCGACCGTAGCGGTCGCGTGGTTCCAGACTGTAGCGCCTAGAACCGCTCGGCCACTTCGGCCGGCTCTGGAGTGCACACATTGCCGACACTATCATTAATTTGCCTTTTGATTTTGTTCTGGTACGTAGCATATGGGACATTACCTGTCAGGTAATACATCATTCAGGTCGACAGCTGAAGAAATCTCATTGTCAGTTTATCTCTGAGAAATCTTATGTCCTCCTTCCGGTGCCTGAAGAGTCCCATTCATTTTCCCGCAGTTGCAATACGCGATCTTGCATTAACTTTCTTTTTGCTGATCTCAGTTCCAAGTATTCTTCGTACTTCTATTTGACTGGCTTTGCTTAACCAATAAAATACCCGCCTTTTCCCAATTTCCAAAGCCAGTGGCCGTATTCTTCGAGTTACTAACACCCGGCTGAAGTGTTCTGACTAACGAAGCTGACTTCACATGCCCCAGTATATGAGCCTGAACACTTTCACCATGTCCTAGGACTGATACTAACATCGATTGGTGGTATGCTCTGATATTATCAAACGGAAGTCAAAATTGCCTATTAGCGATGGTTACAATTTCCTTTATCGTATTAGTACCTTTTTTGCCTGCCTCCTCTATGTGATGTGCAAAGCTACAACTTTCGTCCGTGAACATCCCTAGATACCTTATTACTGCGCTTCTAATAGTTACATCGGTTGATTTTATCTTAGCACTTCTTGCTAGACTCCCTTTCATCAAGAAATGTGTGGTTTCGTGAGGTGCCAGTGACAATCTGACACTTTTATACCACCTTTGAAGCACATGCAGAGCTGTTATACATTTGGCTTCTGTAATTCTTCAGGATCTCAGTTTTGAGGCGGTCGGACCTTGAGGAAACCATCCATGAAAACAACAAACAACAGAGCAACCAACTGAGACTCCCTGTTTAGACCCACCCGTAACGATAGCTACATAATTGTGGCGCTCATATAAAAGAAAGTATCGCATGAAAAACAGAAGCAGGAGTACTGCACTATCTCTAAAATTACTCTGGGCCTCTGCAGTAACCAGGGAGGCAGACGGTTAAAACACTGGATTTGGGATTGTACTAGCTCCACACCAAGTGACTCCCGCCCATGCTGCACGCGGATCCCAAACGCAAATGTGGCTCATTGACGCTTGGAGGATATGGAGGTAAAGTCACAACTGTGGGGAACTTCCATGCCTTACGCACCATGAGGAGCTGCAGCTATATAGTGAGAGCCAGTTCCCTGTCCTCAGCAAGGACGGGGTATGCGACTGGTCCTATAAGCACCTGTGGCCAGCCAAATTCCGTTAGGGTGAACAGCTTCAATGATCTTCAAATAAGAAGGCCTCGCTGATCCATACACTGTGCACTTATAGTCCAGCTCCAGCTGTGAATGCACGAAAGCCCTATAAAACTGGAGCATACGCTCCCTATTCACTCACCAAGACCTGTGGCTAAGGCATTTTAGGATGTTTTAGGGTGCTCAGTGCCATGAATGTTCTGGTTCTCAGGTCTATGAGGTGTGGTAACCACGACAGTTTTGAGTCAAAAATGAGACCCAGAAACCTCAGTCAGTATCTAAAATGTAGGATGGTGTTCCTCACATCCAAGCCAGGTAAATTACAAATTCGACGAGAATGATTTAAATGAACACAAACACAAAGTTATCTGCAGAGGACTGAAAACTCGTCTTTGCAGCCCAAGCTGCACTCACAGTTTGCTGTTTCAACACTGGAGGAGGAACAGAGAACCGCAAAATCGCCCGCAAATAAGGAGCACCGTACAGAACACCTTACTGTAGACGTGATACTTTTTGTGATTATGGCAAAGAGGGCAATACTTAAAATACTGCTCTGAGACACCATTTTCCTGCTCAGAACTATATGACAAAGTGTCATCAACTCTGACTCCTATAAAGCCACTCCGACAGGAAAGACAGTAGGAAGATGAGGAAGTGGCCACGAAAACCCCATTGATGCAGATTCTTCCAATTAGTGTGTAATATGGCTTACCGATATCAAAAAATATGCCAGTACAGTGACGTTTATGTAAGAAAGACTGCTGAATAGCCACCTGTAGCAGGATCAGGTCGTCGACAGTGGACCAAAGTTTCCGAATTTCACACAGTGCCTAAGAAGTTGTCTAGCATCCAACACCTAGACCAGATGACGGTTAACTATTTGCTCCAGGGTCTTCTCCACTGGCAGGTGGAGTGGCCGTGCGGTTCTAGGCGATACAGTCTGGAACCGCGAGACTGCTGCGGTCGCAGGTTCGAATCCTGCTTCTTCTCCACTCGGCTCGTTAAGACGATAATCCTGCAACTGCTGCGAGATATGCGCTCCTTTTCTGGTTTGAGGAGAATTGCCTCCCTGAACGAGTTGGGAAAGTTGTCTGTCGGACATACAAGATCATAATATTCGAGGAGGATTTCCTTTGATGCCGCTGGCAAACGTAGAAGTATCCAGTACCAGATTTGGTCGTGACTGAGGCTGTGCCGGTTCCAGCTCCCAGTTATAGGACTCAAAAATGTTGTATCTGAAGTCCGCCGGCCGGAGTGGTTCTAAGCGCTTCAGTCTGGAACTGTGCGTCCACTACAGTCGCAGGTTCGAATCCTGCCACGGGCATGGATGTGTGTGGTGTCCTTAGGTTAGTTAAGTTTAAGTAGTTCTACGTTCTAGGGGACTGATGACCTCAGATGTTAAGTCCCATAGTGCTCAGAGTCATTTGAACCATCTGAAGTCCATCTTGCCCCGTCTACAGTCGCACGGTTGCGACGAAACTTGGGATCCTGGCTTACAATGGCAGTAGTTTTCGCGAAATGCTCGGCCAGGGTCTGAACGATGTCTCCGGGTGTTGTCTAGAGACACATGTTTCAGCACTGCTGCTACTGGTAAACGACTCTGTTTACCGGTTCTCCAACGGATGGCTTTCCATACTTTCGTAGAACGTTGGAACGGTTGCTAGAGGCCAGGAACGCTGAACTTTCGTTGCTCCCCTTAATTGCTCTTCGGGCCTTGGATCTTGCGACTCGAAAGGCTATGAGGTTGTCCGCTGTAGGGTGGAATTTAAATCATTGAAGAGCCGCACGCCTGTCACGGATTGCTGTAGGGCACTCATCTATACGTTACGGTATAGGTCGCCTTCCAAGGTGACGTGAGGACTTGGGGATGGATAAGCCTGTGGCGTGATGAAACATTTCTTCTATGTGGCTCACCCATTTCTGGACGCTGTCGCGTTGTTCAAATACAGCCAGCTGCCTTAACAGCGTCCAGTTTCCTCTATGTCTATCCATTTTGGTGTCTTTTTTTAGGTAGTGATTCGTCCGGTAGGTGAAGACGTAGTCGTAAATGGTGGCTGGAATGAAGGTCGTCAATGACTTCCCATTAAAGACAGTCTGGGGGGACTGGAGAGCAGACTGAGAGGCAGATGGCTTAAATGACCCAGTAGCAGTACAAAAATGTTTGGGAGCACCTGTGTGGAGGATGCACAGCTCGTGAGATGTCATGAGGCTCCCCAAAACCCGAGCGCTAGGGGAAGTACTGTCGAGCCCCACAAGATGGTTGAGTTCTTAAATCCCAAAGCAGTGTCGTCAATGAAATACAACATTTAGGACTGAAAGCACATTTATTACGAACAGCAATCTACAGCCAGAACATGACAGAAGTCCTGGATAGAAAGTGCAAATATTCATACAAACACCGAAAATTCAAGAATGTACAAACATTATTCTATTCTTCTTCTATTTAGAAGAATATTCCAAAACCTTGCATAAATGATAAATTCGAATATGCAATTTCTGGTGGTTCGGTTTGAAACAGTGACATGCGGCATGTCTGCTATTGAGGGTGGTGGCTTCGTAATACTGTATGCAGCACAATCTGCGTCGATATATATAAATGTATATACTTACTGCCTGCCCATAAAGGATGGAGCACCCAGGAGACATAGTCAGATGACAGTCTAACTGTATATACACTCCTGGAAATCGAAATAAGAACACCGTGAATTCATTGTCCCAGGAAGGGGAAACTTTATTGACACATTCCTGGGGTCAGATACATCACATGATCACACTGACAGAAACACAGGCACATAGACACAGGCAACAGAGCACGCACAATGTCGGCACTAGTACAGTGTATATCCACCGTTCGCAGCAATGCAGGCTGCTATTCTCCCATGGAAACGATCGTAGAGATGCTGGATGTAGTCCTGTGGAACGGCTTGCCATGCCATTTCCACCTGGCGCCTCAGTTGGACCAGCCTTCGTGCTGGACGTGCAGACCGCGTGAGACGACGCTTCATCCAGTCCCAAACATGCTCAATGGGGGACAGATCCGGAGATCTTGCTGGCCAGGGTAGTTGACTTACACCTTCTAGAGCACGTTGGGTGGCACGGGATACATGCGGACGTGCATTGTCCTGTTGGAACAGCACGTTCCCTTGCCGGTCTAGGAATGGTACAACGATGGGTTCGATGACGGTTTGGATGTACCGTGCACTATTCAGTGTCCCCTTGACGATCACCAGTGGTGTACGGCCAGTGTAGGAGATCGCTCCCCACACCATGATGCCGGGTGTTGGCCCTGTGTGCCTCGGTCGTATGCAGTCCTGATTGTGGCGCTCACCTGCACGGCGCCAAACACGAATACGACCATCATTGGCACCAAGGCAGAAGCGACTCTCATCGCTGAAGACGACACGTCTCCATTCGTCCCTCCATTCACGCCTGTCGCGACACCACTGGAGGCGGGCTGCACGATGTTGGGGCGTGAGCGGAAGACGGCCTAACGGTGTGCGGGACCGTAGCCCAGCTTCATGGAGACGGTTGCGAATGGTCCTCGCCGATACCCCAGGAGCAACAGTGTCCCTAATTTGCTGGGAAGTGGCGGTGCGGTCCCCTACGGCACTGCGTAGGATCCTACGGTCTTGGCGTGCATCCGTGCGTCGCTGCGGTCCGGTCCCAGGTCGACGGGCACGTGCACCTTCCGCCGACCACGGGCGACAACATCGATGTACTGTGGAGACCTCACGCCCCACGTGTTGAGCAATTCAGCGGTACGTCCACCCGGCCTCCCGCATGCCCACTATACGCCCTCGCTCAAAGTCCGTCAACTGCACATACGGTTCACGTCCACGCTGTCGCGGCATGCTACCAGTGTTAAAGACTGCGATGGAGCTCCGTATGCCACGGAAAACTGGCTGACACTGTCGGCGGCGGTGCACAAATGCTGGGCAGCAACTGCCATTCGACGGCCAACACCGCGGTTCCTGGTGTGTCCGCTGTGCCGTGCGTGTGATCATTGCTTGTACAGCCCTCTCACAGTGTCCGGAGCAAGTATGGTGGGTCTGACACACCGGTGTCAATGTGTTCTTTTTTCCATTTCCAGGAGTGTATGTACATAGCATAGATGGTAGTGTAAATGATTAGATCTCCAATTCACTGCGACATTTAGAAAAGACACCAGAATACAATAGTGTTCTCATGCTGAGTGTTGTTACCTGGTGTGGTAAGGCAAACATGGGATTTGAACAGCATGAGATGGTGAGTGAACAGTGTGAAGGACACGAAGATGCTGTGTACTCTGGTAGGGAGAGTTATCAGCCCTGAACGTGTGGAAGGAGCTCATGTGTTTCTCCATTTGACAGCCTGATCGAATCGAGCAATATCGAGATTGGCATGGTTTTCGATGTGTCCGTGTCTTGATTTTTGACAGCGCGGGAACATTACTGCTGGTGTACGTGTCGTGAAGGTTGTGGTCGACTGTGTCTGACTGCCACAAGAGCTGGTCGCAGATTAGGGAACGAAACACACCGTAACCACATCTGCGCCTGCCACCAACACGTACTAGAACCTTGCCATGTTTTGTATCATCCGTCACCATAGTTCGAATACCAGCAGCACCCAGACTAGAAAATTACCATCCCATGTGTAGACCACTATTAACACCAGTACAATAAAAGCTACGTTTGAACTTGGGCCAGCCAGCCGTCGCGGCCGAGCGGTTCTAGGCGCTTCGGTCTTGAACAGCTCTGCTGCTACGGTTGCTGGTTCGAATCCAGCCGCGGCCGTGGATGTGTGTGATGTCCTTAGGTTAGTTAGGTTTAAGTAGTTCTAAGTCTAGGGGATTTATGACCTCAGATGATAAGTACCATAGTGCTTAGAGCCATTTTTTGCACTTGGGCCGTGGCTGGAGGGAATGGAATGCACTGCTGCAGAATGGCGTTGCACTATGTTCTGTGATGAACCACGGTTCCACACTTCCCTAGATGATCACAGTCAGTGAATATGGCGGCGATTTGGATGCAGGTCTCAATCTTCCAATATTTTGGACAGGTACAGAGGTGTTATTCCTGTCATGATGTTTTGGGGAGCTACCTGGTATGACTCCAGGTCTTGGGAGCCAGTGACTGAGGAGAGTCTGTTGGCACAACAGTACATCAAGAACGTTCTGCGTCCTGCCTCCTCAGAAGATACATCTCGTAAAACAGTAATGTGGGTCCATTACTCAACAGAACAATCTCGTTCACACATGGCACGTGTCTCTACGTACTATGTGCGTGATGTTGAGATATTTCTGTGGACAGGATGATCCCTAGTTCTCCTCAATGAATCATGTGTGGCACTAGCATGGATGTCAATCTGTCCTAGCACGAGTATCGAGAATATCAAGGACCAATTACAACACTTTTCAGCAAGCATGCATCAGGAAAGGCTTCCCAAGAGAATCAGTGCATGCATCCATGCCAGATGGGGTGCAATGTGATATTGATAAATGGGTTTATAGTGCTAAACTCTTTGTAAATTTGACTCAGTTTTGTAATAATTGAAATACTATCACATACCCACTGAATCGTTAGTTTCTTCGTCACGTTCTGGCTGCTTCTCTTTTTCGTCCAGCTGTCAGAGAATTCCATATTTTGTGACCTGGTACTGTGGAGCAAAACAGGACAAAACTGTATAACAAACATCCACCCTAAAATACACATGTTAAGACATACACATACTTGTTCATCATCAATACTGTGGAAAAGGTCTCTTCTAACGCAATGGCTTTGTTACTATACTGTGCCTCGCGTCGCCTTTCCCATCTGGTGCTGACAGTGTTAATATTCGCAATAACGTTAATAAACTCGGCTATTGGACATCATAAATGAAATGCAGATTCTATCTTTTGTCACGAAAAATAATCATACATCCCATTTCGCTAGTAATTAAGTACACCAGATAAGACTAAAGTGCCGAACACAGCATACATGTAATGGCAAAGAGGTGAAGGTTTATCAATTAACTTTGCAATAAAATTCGTTAAGGTTCTTTAATTAATTTCATGTATCACATAGGGTGGTCTAAACTTAATCTTTTAATCATTTCAATTTTGATTTCTAAAAGATAATAGTTACACACGATGATATATTTATTGTGTCACAAAATCTCATTACACATGAACAAAGCGAGCAATCACCAAACGTTAATGACGTGAGAAACAGAGCATGACTGCATACGAAACAGAGTGGGCTAAAGTGAGAGAGAATGAAGAAGTGGCTTTGTAATACCCAATCGATCAGCTGGTGGATGCCATAAACATCACGGAGTTCCTGCATTGAAAAACAATATAGCTCCTCTGGATGCAACTGCTCAAAATAAAGATATTGTTGCCACAGGAGTTGCACACTTGTATATATTTTAAATACATTTTGAAACGTGCAGTTGCAGGATATACTACATTTGTCTGCAATGGCGAGATACTTCGATTATTAACAACAGTCAGGGATCAATTCAATTTCCTTTCACTCTTCATTCTGATTTTTGTTTTTAATTGATACATTTATCAGACTTCACTGTTTTTTAATGGTTGAGGATGCATTTTGTTCTCAGTACCATTTTCATTCCATGGTTGTTTTGAATAATAAGCAAATATTGCTTAGTAACAGACCAGCTTTCTTTCTGCAACATTTAAATTGTAGCCTGTAAGGTACTGCTGTAGTTCTTCTGCTGGTACTTCACCAATGATAATAATACATGTGTTACTGGACTCAGTGGCTGTATTGACTATTGGCTGTTGATGAGGGTGGATGCTTCTGATCATACCAGGGTAATGTTATTAATTTACCCCCCCATTTGGGCGCGATTGCAATGGAAAACCTGACAAAACCAAGTACAAGACCTGCAGCCTCATGAGACATTTACTTACAGTGCAATTTTCATTAAAGAAATTACATACCATTAATATATCTTACAATTTCAACATATTCTTCATAAAGATTTCTTTCCCAAAATATTTGAAGTTTTCTTCTGTTGCCCAATATAACAATAGTTCATACATGAAATTACAGTTTTTTCGTTTTTACTCATTTTGAAACCCAAATTCAAAATTTTGTTACTTTTCTGATCAACTAGTTGAACTTTTGTTTAGGAACTTAAAATTGGAAATTACATTACATAATTGTTTATTAATGTCTGTCTGTATGAAGATTCATGCTCATGGGAAACTAGTAGTTAATTCTAAACGAAAGGTGGACATCAAGGCCCTCTAGAGGGCAACTGAATCATTTATCTACTGTTTTTTTGAAAATAGATGACACATATCTCTGTATACAAATTATTCTTTCTGTTTTCAAAATAATACATAGAAACAGAAATGAATATTATTTTACCAATAGTTCTGTACATTAAACCAAAATTTACTCCATCCCATTCTGTTTCACAGGAAGTTAATGCAAATCTACATTTAAATAAATGTGAGTGGATTTCTTGCTTGAGAACAATTATTCAATTTTTACGGTAAGATAATTCTACTATCTCGCTATGAGTTGGGGCAAAACTTAACACTTATCTTCATATGCACATCAATACTATGTTCGTAACATGCAAAAAGTTTAATGAAAAACTGTAGTCTATACGTATTTCTATGTTAGATAACATTTCGATATTTATGAACTCATGATACTATTCATCATTTCCTGTGATGTTTATCAGCCATGATGTTTTTTTTTTAAATTCTCATCGGCATATAGCCCATTTAGAGTACCTAGAGATCTTTCGGATATTCTATACAGTAGCTCCCCATTTCGATCACAGAATGAGTTAGGAGGGCTGACATATCGGTTTGTAATGTAGAAATTTCAGATGGTAAAACTAACCTTTTACGAGATGAGATATTGTTGAATAACATGTAATGAGATTCTGACTAAATCTGTTTCTTGAATTTTAATCAAATACTGTGATTCTGATAATGTTAATTCAACTTGTTATTCAATGTTGAATTGAACTACTGTTTAGGAATGCCACTGTAATGATTTAGTATTCTCCATACTTATGGGCACTATTTTGATTCCATTGCGATATTTACCTTGCCTTAGATAATTGTTGACAAGATCAGACACCATTTCGAATTCATTAACAGAAAATTTGTGCTTCTCAGTGGAGAGGTATATTATTGCCTTCTTCTCATGCAAGACATGAACGCCTACAATGCACTGTGTGATAAACGATTTTATTACAAGAAATGTGCCTGCATTGCTACAGTTCCTACAGTTAGTGAAATTTGGGACTCTAATTTAATTATCTGAGGTCACATGCCTAGCTACCACAATACTGCCACTATTGAGTGGCAAAGTGGGTAGCTTAACTGTCTGACACTATGTTTCAAAGAAGAGTAGTGAGATTAAACTGGCTGCAGCTCCTGTGTCTATAGTTTCTTTGGTAGGTATCATTCCTGCTATGGCATGTGTAGCTGACCATGACACAATTTGTGATTGAGCCTGACAGTTTTTGTTCTCAGATATAAATTCTTACCAGATATCATTATCATTGCCATATGTTATTAAATTAACATCTTCCTGTCCGTTCCCTCCCCATTCTGTGACAGACCATTTCGGGCTAAATGATGTTATCTGGGGATTGACTGGCTGGTACTGCCATTGCACAGTACCATTCTCGTTTGCATATCCAGGATGGAATTTACAATTTCTCTTCTGTTGTTTTATATGATTACACTAGATATGATTATTGTTTTTAGTGTTATTTTGGTTGTGGGGGCCCTGCATTACTACTCCATTCATTGTTCAAGATTTCTATGTGGCTTCGGTACTCATCACGATTTTTATGCGAATTACTATCATTTCTTTCTGGGAATGTGTCTCTGCGATCTCATTAATCAGTTTGATGGAATCTGCTACCAACATGAATTCTTAGCATTACGTTTGGATTCTTTATTTGAATTTTCCCAAATACGAAATGGGAGTGCAGCTATTAAAATTCTTATCACATCTCGTTGTGAAATGGATGTATCCCATCATCGTATTATATGTATTTCCGAACACATTTCCTCACATTTTCCTGACATGGTTTGAGACACTCATGATTAAAAACCTCCTTATGTAATCTTTCTTGCCATCCTACAGACCAGTACTGGATATAAATGTACATTTCAAATCTTCAAAGTTTGTGCAGTATTCAGCAAGGTCTGTTGCCCATAAGACTCCATAAAAAATAAAAAAAAAAAACCGTCTGAACAGACCTTGAAGGCCCAACAGCAAACCCCCGGCAGCCGCGTCATCCTCAGCCGTTACACGTCACATGATGTGGATTCCATAAGGGGCCGTTTACAGTTTTCGTCACTGGTGTCGCCACTTCTCAATCAAGTAGCTCTTCAGTTAGTCTCACAAGGGCTGAGTGCACCCTGCTTGCCAACAACATTCTGCGGACCCGGACAGTGACCCAACCAAATGCTATCCAAGCCTGACAGTGCTTAACTTTGGTGATCTGAAAGGAACCATTGTTGCCGTTGCGGAATGCCGTTGGCATAACGTTCCATCACGGTGTATAAAACTTGTCGCAAATGTGACCTTGTCAGTGTCTATTCATCAACATGGCATAACTCTTCGAAACATTTTTATGAACACGATCGAGTGCACATTTTTTATCCATGATAAGGGACTGGAACCGACGATGCCCAGTTAGAATACCTTTTAGCATCATGTTAGCAAAATATGCCACACCACCACACAAGTTACGTGACAATTTTCCTCGCATTGGTTCTGCATAAAAATTTCTTTCAAGACTCATATATCATAACCAACAAGGATCAAGGCATCAGCACCAATTTTCAGTTGAAATTTGTGCAGGAATTATTGGTGGAAGACTGACAGGACCTTACGTATTACCAAACAGTGTGACTTGTGCGTGGTATCGTCAGTGGCTATCAAGATAGTTGCCTGTCTTGCTAGAGGATGTACCATTCCAGCAACGACTAGAGATACGATTCAACCATGATAGAATCTCCAACGCATTTTCTCGGAAATATGCGACGACATATCACACAGATATTTAGTGGGCAATGGATTGGTCAGTGAGGATCATTTCGTTGGCCAGGTCGCTACCCCGTTCTCATTCCGCTGGATTTTTCGCTGTGAGGGCGCATGAAGTACTTGGTATATTCTGGCTCAATTGAAGATGTGTTAACACTACAGGAACGCATCAATGAGTGCCAGATCATCTGTGACGATCCTGGCGTTTTTCGAAGAGTACGTGATTCCCAGACGTAACGGTCAGAAGCACGCCTTACTATCGATGGACAACATATTGCACATCTCCTTTAGCGACGTCACACACGGGCAGGGTAGTATGTATCAGCATGTGCGTTACCTAAGATCATCTACCACTCCACACTAAAAGAATAATGCATTTTCATTTGTTTACCCATTTGCGTTCTGTAGGTCGTTCGTAGTAGAAAAGGGTTTTCAGTAGAAAACGTGTGTTCCACAGTACGAAAGGTGGGCAAGTGCTCAAAGATCATAAGTATGCATTTTAGAGCGCATATTAGGTCGTCCTTTTTTTCTTGTTTTGGTCTTTCAAAATATGGAGCACCTTTTTAGCAACTTGTGTAAATGGGAATGGTCAGGTTAAGACGAATATGTATTGTACAGAGACTGGAATTACTTAGATCAGATACACAAGATTTCTTGCAAAAGAAAACAAAAAAGAAGAAACTGTTCTAAATTATAATGTAAGATTAGCGCAAGTGCGAATACAAGGATACAAAATGTAAATTCTCCAAAAAGTTGAAGTTTTGGCATATTCTAAAACAAACACGAATGTGTTCAAGAACAACTGTATCTTGAGAAATGTTATTCTCTTTCACTTTGTTTGAGTTAGCAAGGAAAGGCTTACGAGACTCCATGTAACTTAAACCAGTTCTCTGATTCCCACATATTTGCAGAAAATATTTAATCATGCTGTTAATGATAGTATCGAGAGACCTAGCTTCTTAACAGCTGAGAAAAGGGCAAGGTACAAGGTTCGCTTCTCGTAATACATTTACTTCCATCCCATTACGCTGAATAATGAAACTGGTCCTTTAGTTGCTCTAAATGGTAAGAGTGCATTCTTTATTTTATGTATAGCGCAACTGTAAAGCTTAACTTCAAACAAGCATGTTTTGTTGGATACTGGAATGAGTTCTTTTCCTGTACCCTCGATCTCTTAAAGTCTGATATCAAGAACACAACAAACCGCATTACACCTTCAAAGACAACTTTGAATCATTGACAAATATTTTCTTCCAGAGACAGCATGCACACAAGGACTAAGGACAGGGTATTCAGTATATTCGGTAGATCTTTGCTTAATAATTATTACCAACGTTTGTTGTGTTTGATAAGTGAGATGTTTCACAGTTCTTCGTTGACGCTTAAGGACAAGCGCTTTGGAGTTGGTATGGTTTTGTGACATGCCTGTGATACGAAATATATAAACGAAAACAAGAAAGCAGGTATACAGTGAATGCCTTATCGTAGTCAAGATAGAAAACCAACAACCATTGCAGCACTGTCAAGAGACTGGTCCACTGGTCAAGAGACTGAAACAGTCGTTATATAGTACTTGGCTCTCGGATGCTGGAAATAAAAGAATTCAAATGATTTGTACGATATCAATTCGAAATCCAACATTCGCCAGGCAGAAGATAACAAATATTTTTGTACTGAACTAATCATGAAACACGACAAAATACACTTCATTATGTCAAAATTTTGTTCAAAATCTGTCAAAAAATATTAATTAGAGTACACAGAAGTCCAACCAACATAACACAAGCAACCTTAATACTTCTTCTGTTTTTCATGTTTCAATCTTATTGAATTAGTAGATCCTTTGGACGAGTGATGAAAGTGTATTAAGTAGGCTTATTACTTAAAAACGCAGCTAGTCATGGACCTCAAAATCGGTAGTTAACCAACTCCACATTGTCAGTAACGTTCAGGAAATTCATATGTTTATAAATACTTACCTGAAAGAATGAAAATGTTGAAAGCAACTTTCACTATTATATTACTCGACAATTTATTGTTGTTTAGTAGTAACTATAACAGAAAGGGAAAAACTGCCAGACAGTCATTATCAACACTGATTATCACTTTTGTATCTTTGTTAGCATTTAGCGGCATTCTACAAAATTTTAGGTAAATAGAATTTGCTTCACTGAAATCAACAGAACTACAAAACTTCTGAAAGCAAAAGGTCATTTGGTGTTGACAGAATTTAATATAGGATTCTGAAAAGTTAATAAGCAATGTACTCAATAATATATGTAATTTATCACTGGCACATGGAGTTTTACCAGAGAGAGATTAAAATACGCGATTGTTAAACTGTTGTGTAAGTAAGGTGACAAGAAAGACTTTAACAGTTACCATCTAATTTCCTTCCAACATCTTTTCCCAAAATATTTGAAAAACTTATGTACTCGCGATTAGTCTCACATAAAAGTAGAAACAGTTTATTGAGCACATCACAATTGAGATTTCAGAAGGGTCGCTACTCAGAGAATGCTGTTCATACATTCAAGCACCCTGTGTTAGAAGCCTTGAATAGTAAAATATTGCCCTCAGGTATTTTCTGTGGTCTTTGGAATGTGTTTCATTTTGTATCTCATGTTACAACCAATGACAAATCAAGTTCTATGGAATTGATGGCTTTACTCACAACCAGCTGGAAACATACTTAACAATCACTATGCAAAATTGTGTGCTGAATATTTCAAACAGTGTTGGAAAGTTAGAAAGTATTAGTCACTATAGGTAAAACTGACATAGGGGCGCCACAGGGTTCAATTTCTGGTCCAATCCTACTCCTTATCTCTATTAATGACATTCAACTTAATATTCAACAGAAAGAATTGGTAGTTTTTGCGGATGGGGAAAGCAACAGAAGATATTGTTAATGATGTTTCTCAAAGAACTGCTAAGTGCTTCACTGTAAATGGGCTCCACCTTAATTTTGAGAAAACTAATTCTATTCAATTTGTGCACAACACATAGAGTCATACCAACACCTGATGTAGCACATGAGCAGAAGTCAGTAAATGGGACTGAATGTTCCAAATTTATGCTTGTACGTTTGATGAAAACTTGAAATCATTTCTCAACAACTCATTTTATTCCATGGACGGATTTATATTTAAAACTAGTAGCTGGTAAAACAGCACTTGCTTTTCAGTATAGTTGCATGCGTAGCAATAAAAAGATAAGTTCATTAATGTTAACACTAAACATTTACATATATCCAGTAAACTAACTCGTTATACCCTATTTCGATAAAAGAATATTTCAAATGATTTATGGAACATGTAACTAACAAATTATCTTACAATGTCATGATGATACTTAATGTTAGAAAGTTAAGTTTACTTATGTATAATTTACATCCTTCAGAGAGATAATTACCCATGGTACTAAATCGTGGTAACTAACACATTAAAAAACGCTCACGATTTTTCACGTGAATACCCTCAAACGAATCACTTCATGCACCTTCTCCACCCTTCTCTTCATAGTAGGGATGTAATCTCTCTAGTTCGTCGTACAGTCCTGCTCTCCATGGGAAGTCTTCCGTTTGAGGTAACAATTCCACTCTCCATTTCACAAGGTATGATGAGATAAAAGAAATTATTAATATACATAATGGAGACGAAAGTTAAATGTCGTGGGGGACTGTCATTCTATAACTGGAAAAGGACAAGAAGAAAATATATTTGGATAACATGAACTGGGTAGGAGAATGAAAGGAGAAAAACCATGCATTGGTAATGCGTGGTTTAGGAAAAATAGAAGAAAATTGTATAAGTGGAGGAAACATGACGACACCTGAAGATTTAGGATTGACCACATATGGTAAAATATGGAGTTTTAAAATAGATTTTAAACCGCAAAACACTTAGAGAGGTCGCTGTGGACAAATTATTGATTACGATTTGCAGTTAAAACTGAATAAATCACAGAAATGTACGACTTTAAGAGTAAAGAATCTAGATAAATTGAAAGACTCAGAGATTTTCAAAGGTATCAGTAGACAAAGGTTGACTGAAACGGGAAAAGAAATACAGTCGAGCGTGAAAGGGTAGCTTTGAGAGAAGAAATAGTAAAGGTAACAGGGTAAGTAATAACTAGAAAGACAAGCCTCGTAGAAATCCTTTGATGGCATGTGAGATATTGAAACTAGCTGACTAAAGGAGCAAATATAAGCATACAGGAAATGCAGCAGCAAAAAGGGGGGAAACTGAAAATGACTCAATAGGAATGGTAAGACAAGAAATGCAAGGCTGTAGAAGTATGCATGACTATGCAAAAAATTGCTGTCTGATACAGACAAATTAAAGAAACCTTTGAAGAAAAAGAAAAACAGTTGTACGAATATCAAGAGCTCAGACTCTCCAGTACTAAGCAAAGATAGCAAGGTTCAATGGCGAAAGACATATGTATGAGGGGTATACAAAGAAAACAATCTTGAAAGTGGCATTGTAGAAGCAACAAAGAGAAATACATCAAAATGTGACTGGGGACATGGGGTTGTGAGAAGAACTTGACAGAACTGTGGACGACCAAAACAGAAGAAAGGACACTGGAGAAAATGAAAATCCTTCAAAATTTTTGAGATCCTTGAAGGCCAACCGTGCCAAAACTATTCCACCTGGTATGCAAGAGATGTGAGATAAAATAACTTCAGGTATCCACAAGAAGAAGATAATTTCTATTCCAAAGAACTCACACAAGAGCAGGTGCGAATATTACGGGGCTTCTCTTTAATAAGTCATGGTTCCAAACACGTACACGAAATAATTACAGACCAATGGAAAAACTGATTGAATCCGTTCTCTGAGGATTTCAGGCTGCGTTCCGAAGAACTGTAGGAAACCCCAACGCAGTGCTGATCTACGACGTATGTCTACGGCGTATAATAGAAGATAGACTCAAGGAAGGCAAACTCACATTAATAGCATTTAGACATGTAGCGAAAGCTTTTGAGAAATTTGAATACTCTTTGAAATTCTAAAGGTAACCGTGATAAAATACAGCGATCGAAGGCTTAACTACAACTTGAACAGAAATCAATTTGCAGTTATAAGAATCGAGGACACTAAAGGGAATCAGTAATTGACATGTGTGTGACACAAGATACTATCCTCTCCCCGACATTATTAAGTCTGTACACTGAGAAGGCAGGAAAGTAAACCAAGAACAATCTTAGAATTTTGGAAAGGGAGTTAAAGTTTTGGAAGAAGGAATAAAATCTTCCCGGTTTGTAATTCTATCAGAGACAGCAAGAGCGATTGAATGGAATGGACAGCGTCCTAAAAAAAAAAAAAAAAAAAAAAAAAAAAAAAAAAAAAAAACAGGTAATGAAATGCAGCCGAATTAGATCAGGTGTTGCTCATTTTAGGAATTGAGATACTACGGTAGCTGATGAGTTTCGCATGTTGAAAGCAAACTAATTGACGAGGGTCGATGTAGAATGGGTATAAAACGCTCACTGCTGCTAGCAAGAAAAGTGTTTCGTAAAAGAGATATTTGTTAACATCGAGAATTAATTAAAGTTTTAGGCAGTCTTTTGTTTAGGTTTTTGTGTGGAGTGTATCCTAGTATTGAAGTCAACGTGGACTGTAAACTGTTGGCACAAGAGGACACACACAAGCCTTTGAAATCTAGAACGAACTTCAACGCAAGATGTTTATAACAGTTTCCACAAAGAAACTTTGTCTCGAAACCTGGCAGAAAATCCGAAGAGATTCTGGTCGTATGTAAACTATGCTAGCGGCAAGCCACAGTAAATACCTTCTCTGAGTCATAGAAATGGAATTACTATCGATGACAGTGCTGCTAAAGCAGAGTTACTAAACAAAACCTTCCGATGTTCCTTTACTAAAGAAGACATAGTAAATATTTGAGGGACTCGAATCAAGAACAACTGTCAGCATGAATAACATAGAAGTAGATATTCTCGGAGTAGTGAAGCAACTTAAGTCGCTTAATAAAAGCAAGTCTTCAGGTCCAGACTGTATACCAATTACTTTCCTTTAAGTATATGCTTATGCGATAGCCCTGTACTTAACAATCATATACAACCACTTGCTCGACGAAAGATCCGTACCCAAAGACGGGTAGGTTGAACAGGTCACACCAATATTCAAGTAAGACAATAGGAGTAACGTTGATATGCAGCAGGATTTTGGAACGTATATTGTGTTCGAACATTATGAAGTAGCTCAAAGAGAACTATCTATTGACATTCAACACGAGTTTAGACCAGATCGTTCATGTGAAACACAACAACCTGTATACTCACAAGAGGTGTTGAGTACTATTGACAAGGGATTTCAAACTGATTCCGTATTCCTGAATTTCCAGAAGGCTTTTGACACTGTACCACACAAGCGGATTGTAGCCAAGTTGCGTCACAGATATGTGACAGGATTCATGATTTCCTGTCAGAAAGGTCACAGTTCGCAGTAATTGACGGAAAGGCATTGAGTAAACTGGAAGTGATATCTGGTGTTCCCCAAGGCAGAGCTGCTGTTCCTTATATATATAATCGATTTAGGAGACAATCTGAGCAGCCATGTTAGGTTGTTTACAAATGATATTGTCTTTTATCGTCTAGTAAGATGATAAGAAAATCTAAACAAACTGCAAAACTATTTAGAAAATACATGTGTATGGTGCGGAAATAGACAGTTGGCCAAAAATAACGAAACGTATGAGCTTACTTACATGAATGATGAACTGAGTCCATTAAACTTCGGTTACGCGATAAATCAATCTAAAGGCCATGAATTCAGGAAAATACCTAGGAATTACAGTTATGAACAACTTGAATTGGAAAGAATGCACAGCATATTTTGCGGGGAAGGCGAACCAAAGACTGTGTTTTGATAGCAGAACACTTTCACGTTCGTCATGTTTTGGAGTGCTGCTGAGCAGTGTAGGATCCTAACCAGGTAGGGTTAATCGAGTACTTCGAGAAAGTTTAAAGAAGAGGAGCAAATTTCGAATTATCGTGAAGTAGGGGACCGAGGTGTCTCAATTGTTAAAGCTACTATTGTGAATTCAAAGATTTAATATTTTTATTGATAAAACAGGTTTTATTTTATTCCCGAAGACACTTTAGATTTAATTTTTACACAAATGTCCAACATGAAATTAATTCCCAGTAGGGACTTTATTTGGCCTCCTAAATTAAATTTACTCGTGTTATACTGTTGGCATGTGGTAGATAGGAATGGCAGCAAAATAACAAAAATTATATCATCATTTGTCACACATTATCATTCAGAGCATCTTTTGATTAACGACCGTCGTTTAAACATTACTAAGTGAGAGACCACACAAATGAGACTGCTAGATGTTTGCACTGTAACGCTCAAAGTGTAGAGGTTCACAATTTCCTTCCAAAATTATTAAAGTTAATTTGTATTAGTTATTTCAGTGGCATACTGAAACGTACCTACTGTGGCATACCATCATTACAACGTACAGGGTGTCCGGAAAAGGGCTCCCTGATTTCAAAATTAAATATCTCGAAAACATAGATCGATAGAGGAATGCCGTAAACGGTATGTCTATTGTGAAAGCTGTAAGAAGTTTATACAGCAGTTTGAAATAATAGTTACAAAAGCTGTTAACAGATGTCGCTGTACTCTGTACAGCTCGTATCAGCATACATAAGTGAAATAATCGTATGAAAACAATCTTTGCAAACAATCACATCACAATGTTTTCAAAATGTTCACCATTGGCACTACAGAGGTGGCGGAAAAGGGCTCCCTGGTTTCAAAATTAAATATCTCGAAAACATAGATCGATAGAGGAATGCCGTAAACGGTATGTCTATTGTGAAAGCTGTAAGAAGTTTATACAGCAGTTTGAAATAATAGTTACAAAAGCTGTTAACAGATGTCGCTGTACTCTGTACAGCTCGTATCAGCATACATAAGTGAAATAATCGTATGAAAATAATCTTTGCAAACAATCACATCACAATGTTTTCAAAATGTTCACCATTGGCACTACAGAGGTGGCGGAAAAGGGCTCCCTGGTTTCAAAATTAAATATCTCGAAAACATAGATCGATAGAGGAATGCCGTAAACGGTATGTCTATTGTGAAAGCTGTAAGAAGTTTATACAGCAGTTTGAAATAATAGTTACAAAAGCTGTTAACAGATGTCGCTGTACTCTGTACAGCTCGTATCAGCATACATAAGTAAAATAATCGTATGAAAATAATCTTTGCAAACAATCACATCACAATGTTTTCAAAATGTTCACCATTGGCACTACAGAGGTGGCGCAAACGAAGAATGAAATTCGCCATCACATTTCGTAGTGGCTCAACCGAAATGGATTCACATGCCACAGAGATCGCCGATTCAAGCTCGTCCAGCGTGGTGGGATGCTTCGGGTAGACCATATCTTTCGCTGTGCACCACAAAAAAAGTCACAGGGAGTCAAATCCGGCGAATGTGGAGGCCAATCCATGCCTGCACCAGTATATTTGGGATATTCCAAAGCAATGACTCGATTCCCGAAGTATTCCTCAAGAAAGCGAAACACTTGTTCGGTCCGATGTGGACTGGCTCCATCTTGCATAAACCATTCAGTACCTGGTCGATCCTCTAACGCTTGCTGTGTGGCGACGAATTGTTCCAAAATTGCAACGTAACGTGCACCAGTGACCGTTTCTCGAATGAAAAAAGGGCCAATAATGCCTCTGCTGCATACTGCAGCCCACACAGTAACTTTAGGAGAATAGAGGGGTTTCTCTTCACACCAATATGGCTTTTCGGAACCCCAAAATGGCCAGTTCTGCTTATTCGCGTATCCACTCAGGTAGAAGTGGGCTTCATCTGTAAACCAGATGTAGCAAACATCAAATCCTTCACTATCAATCATTGTCAGCATCTGATTAGCAAAGGCAACCGTTTGTTGCACAGCTCGTACTGGTATGGCCTGGTGCGTTTGAATTTTGAATGGAAACATGTGTAGGCTCTCTCTAAGTATTTTCTGCGTACTGGAAAGCTTCAAATCAGTCTCAGATGCAATTCTACGGACGGATGACATTGGATTTCGCTGAATAATTCCAGAAACTGTGGCGATATTTTCAGGCGTAACTGCGGTTTGCTTGCGGCCAACATTCCCCACTAGATCATCAGTTACGCTGCCTGTTCGTTGAAATTTTGCGAAGAGCGTACGAATGGTTTTCGCATCGGGTCCTTTTGGAACATTAAATCGTGCTTTAAAACTTCACCTTGTTGCCGTAGGACTCTCTTCCAACCTGTGGTACTCTAGCCCCAGAAAAACGCGTTGTTCAATGGAGTACATGGTTTTAATCTCTTCCTTCGGTACGCTAACCTCCTTTCTCGTTTCAATACTGGAACTGATCGCTCTGGGCTTCGGATCACTATTTATACTAGGCATTACATATGGCATTACATCTGTTAGCAGCTTTTGTAACTATTCTTTCAAGCTGCTGTATAAACTTCTTACAGATTTCACAGTAAACATACCGTTTACTGCATTCCTCTATCGATCTTTGTTTTCGAGATATTTAATTTTGAAATCAGAGAGTCCTTTTCTGGACAACCTGTACTACAGAACCTGTCACATTCGTAAATCATAAATGAACATCAACGTTAATCCAAAAATAATCAAATATACTCAGCATTTATATTCCTCTCATGATGTTTATAACCATTTTGTAACGGTGAACCAAGTTACAATAATTTCCAATAACCTGCGTTTATCTGACAACATATGCAACCACAACACCAAACCATAATTTTAAAAGAAAACTCAGAAACACACCAAACTTTATCACTGTGTACCAAATATTATTTCAATTCCCTCTTATTCTGGCAAGGTCTGAACCTTCACTGTACTGACTATGTTAGCCAGAAAAATCATGGCCTAAATCATTTGGTTATGCATTCACTTCCTGATACACATTACACGATAGTCAACAAGCATTTTAATGATCACCAACTACAGTACACTGTGACTACCTCACTTGGTGAAAAATATACAAGTCCTTCCTCCACAAAGAGAACTGCCTCTAAAACAGTAAAACTGTTAAAATTTACCTTTAATCGCTATTTTGACAAAGTTTCCAAGCGCTTTTTGATGCCAGTAACTACATTTGAAATTACACATTCTAAGCCACGTTCTCATGAATAGCTACTACACAAACAAAGTGCTGTTCATTTTAATAAAAATCACACAGAACCAGAATGAAAGATTTTGCTCCCACTTTCACTTACTGAACATTCAGCTTAACGTCACCCACACACAACGATGCCAGGCTCAGGACCTGCACCATGTTAAGTTATCATATCCCAACTAGTTAAACGATCAAAGTTATGATAATTACACCAGCTTACGATACTTACCTGTCAGCGTCGACTTCAATGAACACGTTTCTACCCTCATTGGCGATGATGTGACTTACCTTGTACTTACCTTGTACCTACAGTACTGTCTTACCAAACCGAAATTCGGCGTGGAGAGGACTGCACACATCAGTTCCCGCGGTCAGAGTGACGAAAAGGGGCCACGTGACCGCCAACGTACCCCTCGTTCAAAAACTGATGTTGGAGGATAGCCCCCACTGCCTGAGCGGCCTGACTCCTTCTAGAAGCTTCTGCTAGCCGAACCTTTCCTTCTACTCTACCTTCGTAAACCACCCCCTTCTACACCTCTTTTGTCAGTCATCTCCTAGTTGTCTGCAAGCAAACTTTCGTTCACACGTACGGAATGAAAGAAATGTGAGAAAGTAGATAAAATAAAACACTGTTTGCAGACATTTCCTCATTCTACTGCCCATGGTGTGATGAAGTACTTCTTTGTAGCTTGACCTTATGCTACCAAAATTATTACTGTGGTGTCACCGTCAGACACCACACTTGCTAGGTGGTAGCTTAAATCGGCCGCGGTCCATTTAGTACATGTCGGACCCGCGTGTCGCCACTGTGTGATCGCAGACCGAGCACCACCACAAGGCAGGTCTCGAGATACGGATGAGCACTCGGCCCAGTTGTACGACGACTTTGCTAGCGACTACTGACGAAGCCTTTCTCTCATTTGCCGAGAGACAGAATAGCCTTCAGCTAAGTCCATGGCTACGACCTAGCAAGGCGCCATTAGCCTCACATAGTTTGATAGTTATCGTATGAAATGTCTCATCACGAACGTTGTAAACCAAAGGACTATATAAAAGTTAAGTATTCCCAAAGCAACGTACCTTTCTTGCTACCATTAACTACTTATCCTGTTCCAGAATTCACGCCCGTCTGCGTTAGATAGCGTGCATTTCGGCCTCCTCTATCTACAAGGTGTTGGCACATTTGCCAACACATCAATTACCATACAAAAGTATTAGCAAATATTTTAATTTAGAGTACTTCCAGCAAATTAAACAAGAAATGATGTATGGTTTGTCATTCATTTGGAATGACAGTCGTAGGAATCGGCTTACTTGTGGCAACTTGAAGGACACCTATTTTCTTCACGTCCCGTCAATCCAGCACTTTTATTACGGATTCCATATTTATTTATTATTGTAATGGCTGAGTTACTCATAATCTACATCAACAGCACAGATAGTGTCATTGCTAATGTCTTCTCTTATTAAATTACTTGAAATTTAAATCATGTCACTGCATAGTCAAATAAAGAGTGATAAATCAATCTGAATTCTTTATCTTAGGGAACTGCAAGTTAACAGTTTTAGCATTCCAGAAGAGATACTTATGCTACACATTTACACCATTATGACTAATTCAGTTAACCCTTTACAATTATTTAAAAAATGGCGTTTAAAAATTGACAGTTTCTGAAAAGAACTCCTGACTCATTAAGATGTTATTTTAGGTATCAATAAATCTTACTGATTTCTTAATAATTGTAATCAACTGAATAATAATATTTCACAAAAAAGTAAAATATTGAAAGCATATGTTTGAACTGTAATGTAAGATAGAGGAAACAAAATGACGTATCTTGCAAGGAAAACAACTCAACTTTGTCATTGTTTGTGGTGTATCAATCTGATCTGAACATAAAATTGACTGTTAGTCTATCCTTTTGGACTTTACTTAATTTCAAGTAGATTACGCTGTTAGAAACTTTTATATTGCGCTTTGCAAAAATTTATATGTGTTCCTGATGTAGAGTTAGATAAAAATGTGTCACATGCAACGAAACAAATGAAATCTTTTGCTGATGAAGTTAATCCGCTGCCAACACTCAATAATTTCATTGATAGCTACTGACTCCGTTATACATGTATAATTAGTTTAGCATACTACATCCAATTATCAAGAAACACTATGTGATCACAAGATAAATAAAGGGATTAAATACAAAAACATCTTAAAGTGTTGCAAATTGTGTGCAACTTTCTACAGATAAAAATATTGTCTGAAGACATTCTTGCATAACTTGCTATTTTCACTCGACCATGGAAGACGAAACAATCGCGAACTTCTCGTTTCACTCCTAAGGGGCAGCTGGGAGGGCATTCTTCCAAAACAAGGTAGAGGAAAAAATTGTCTTACAACATTAACGTTAAGCTTCTCCCGTAGATCTCAGTGGCTCTACCTCACATGCTGATCGTTCCATCTTCATGAATGACCAGGTTGAAACTTCCAGCTTATTTTCTTGAAAATCGATCTTGTTATTTGCTTGCATTAGTTATAGTCCATTGAAGCATATCCAATGCCACAGCTAACTGGTCATCCCAAAAGTATTACGATTGTCTGTTTTCTCATTACTTGTCAGAGAGTCTCCACCTACGTATGCAAGGATTAATAAATTCCATGTGACATAGTCACAGTTTACGTCTCATCGATTTTGTTTCCTCTGACCTGCATCTTCGTAAACTCTCGTGGTTCAGAGTGCACTGAGTTCATCATAAATAACGTCATTTATTAATTATCAAGTTCTGGAGTCTTTCAAGCTCACCATGAATTTTTCAGTTCTTCACACTGTTCATAAAGTATTTACCCAAGTATTTAGATTCTTCATATACGAGAAATTCTCCGACTAGAAGTGAATAAAAATGAGATCTCACTAGATTGTTGACCACTAACACACATCAGTCAATTTCCAGTTTTAATAAGACAGCCCAAAATTAAGATTATCTCTATCACAAAATAAGCGTGTTTACATAATTTCATCCAAACCATATGTCCTGCTTGCTGCTTAATTGACTTTGTCAGTTCTCACGCATACCAATGCATTTGCGAATGACTTACGCATTGACTTACAGTTGCCATCCAGGTTGTCTGCATACACTGCCGACGTGGGTGTACCCTCTGTCACACGGCTCCTCTTGTTGATGTTTCCACGCAGCTGTGATGGGGTTGTTGCTCCAGTGTCTGTGAGCGCCCATTCCATGTCGTTGTCTCTGGATCACCTTTGTGTGGCGGGGGCTTCTGACCGCTGCTCCCTTATGATCTCGCAGTCCCGTTGTCGAAACATGATGAGATGGAGGGGTCGGGGGCTCAGCGCTGGCAGCGTGCAATTGTGACCTTGAGCCACTGCTGCCTCATGTTTCATTGTTGTCAAGACCACGCGCGTTTGTCGGCTCACATAGCCACACCACTTTCGCGCATGCCGGTCGCCGTACGCCTGCCGAAGCTGCTCGGTCTCGGTTCTCAGTGATTTCCAGTACTCCTCTCCATTGCTAACTCGAACATACAAATAGAAGTGTTTTAGAACTATTTCTCAGGCTGATGGGCGTCTTTCTTACCTTCATGTTTTACGAACCACAAATAAATTATCTATTGCTATAAGAAGCATTCTACATGAGAAACTTGTAAAGTAAAATAATGCAGAAAATGGAAACATATGTTGACATTAGAAAGGTAATGGAGGATCTCTCTTAACCTAATTGAACTTAAACTTACCGACAGCGTTGGTACTAAAGTACCTTGATTTTTATCGTATCTAAATTTTGAATACTTTTCCATATAAATTGCATAACCATATAAATTGCATAATTCCATATAAATTGCCATGCATAATGCAGTTAACAAAATGCGACCTTCTTGAAGATACGAGAGATGGGTTTGTAACAGATTAGGAATAATTTAGGATTTTATGGTTCATTGTTAGTAATCCGATCACTTCTGTTACTCCCACCACGTGCCTGTACTCTGTACTGACACGCAAACAAAGTAAAAATAATGGACGCACCAACCTTTGCAACCTAATCAAGAAAATTTACTGTGCCGCAATTATTGACAGTATGAGACAACACTCTGAGCTGTGCTTGAAATTATCTAAACAAAACTGTCCACTGAATTATCTGGCCACCAAATGTTGGGTGAGCCAAAACAGCTTATGGCTTTTCGTAACACCTGGAATACGCTAGAATTTGGAACTGCCATACATACTTCAACTTCTCTTTTACCATGACCTGTACCTAGAAATGCACACTTTCAATGAATCTTTCTGTTGTCTTGATTTCTATGTTTAGTTACGTCATCTTACTTTTCCTTCTGCCAAAAAGGTATTAATTTACGCATCAAGCTCACATCTTTTTTTACGCATTTCTGTCAACATAAAGTGTCAATTAATCATCTTACAAAACACACTCCATATTTCAATTTTACAGATGTAGGATGCTTTCGTGATATTGTAAGGTAATGTGACTTAAATTTATGTCACTGTATTAAATTGTTGCCACAAGGTCTGATGATCTTATCTACACTTTTCGCACTTGACCCTTTTCTTCTCTACTGCTCCCTCATCCGTATACAAATGCTGTATTTTTCCCTTCGAGTTTCCTCACGTTCATTTACTCTATTAACGCCATATTCTTCCTCTCAAAGTGAAAAAAGAACCTCCTGCAACTATTGCAACATAATGAAATATTTTGGCGCCATTTGGCTACCTATTAAGACACATACAGAGCTCCAACGGAGCAACCTTAATGGCATATCCCAGATGCCCTAGGATTCATCTCTCTACATCAGTGTAACTTATAGTGCATTGCCTCTCAGGCGCTTATCCCTCCCATGCAGCATACAACCTTAATAAGCAGTAAACCTCAATTGAACGGAACAGGAGCCATGATATCGCTAGCCTTTACTACCTTAACCATCATGTTATAAATACAACTCAAACTAAAATTATGACGTTTTACATTTGAAATGTGCTGTACTCCTATAGAATTGTGCATTCGAACGGTTTACACTCTGTCACATTCAGGCGAGCTTCACGTTTAGCCCTATAAGGACCTGCAAAAATGTTGAAGATGTTTTTGCACACATATGACATCCTTTTGACTGTTGGTGAGCGCAAATCATCACCTTGTCTCCAGTTGACAACTTTAAATTCCTGATTTTGCATTTTAGATTTCTCTGTCTTGTTTCTGCTTCCTTCCTGGTATTACTGGTAGCCTATTGAATTATCCCCTAGAGTGTGGAAAGTCCACTGGCTCTTTGATTCTGTCATCTGCTGGTCCATCTTCAAGTACAGCTATCGGACATAGCCCTGGTGACCCATGCAGCATTTCATTCATCATTTTAACAAATTAATTTCTGCGCAAATCCGATTTTCTAATTTGATTGTGACAGTTAATTCTGCAAAACTTGACTAACTCAGTAACAATACGTTCTGCTGGGCAAGATGATGGATGCCATCATCCATGGATGCCATGCAAAAATTGATTTGATTTTCTGTGTATGAAGTGTTGTTAACCACTCCTTCTATCAATATTATGGTCCGTTGTTTGAGATAATTTTCTGCCCTTCGCCAGCTTCCTTTACGAAATGATTTTTTAATGCACTAGATACATTTCTTCCCATAGCATTCTATAAGGCAGTGAATCTGACATACTTTGACACAAGCTCTGTCACTACAAATACATACTTGTGACCTTTTATAGACCTTGGTAATGGCTGTAGGTCAGTCGCCCCTAATTCTCTTAGTTTTGTTGGTTCTATGGGGAATAATGGCGCACTAATACCAATTCTCGAGTACTTGGCTTTCTGGCATAGATTGCAGGCTATAACACAAACAACGTGGAAAAAGTGTAATAAGCAGTGGAAAGTGATGTGCACTGTAGATTATAAAGCCTTTTTATCACCTAAACGGTAGTGTTCGAGGCATATGCTCAGTGCTTACTAGATAGCGCCAAAAATTGGTATGCAGACTTCCGCTTCCACACATTACACCTGCCGGCACTGAATTTCACCTTTTTGGTTATACGAAGATAACACGGGCGCTATGTAATTAAAGTCCCTAGCACCGTTTTGCATTTGCGGCCTGTATCATCACTGACTGTCTAGGGGTGTTTTAGCTCATCTGGCGTCTTCTGTAAATGTTTCGCGAGTGCTATTTCTAGATTCCGATATCCCCATTGAATTCCTATTCTCACCAGGGCGCGCGTTCGTTGGTCCAAGGACGGACTGTGGTGCAAGATAAAATTCCAAATTATGACTCAGCCGAAATAAAGGAACGGACACTGATACAGAGTACCACAAATGCCTCTCCAGATTTACTGAGCCTTTGCCGTGAACAGCCTGCAAACGCACAGAGGCAGTAAAAACAAATTTTCAAACATGATATTTTCCTGAACACCGTGAGTAACAGTCTCATTCCACTCAATATGCTTTAACAATTAGTTTATACATCCTCCGTTAATTTTACACGAAATATTTCAGTATCACACAGTGTCCTGTCACTTACAACACACGTCTTTACTCCTTTCAATCTCAATCGCAGCTCCTGTAGACGCTGTAGTGTCTGCCTCGTCTTGTTCCCTTCCGATTGGTGCATCTCAACATCAAAGAAAAGTTCACCTTAATTAAAACATATAACTTTTCACATAAAAGTTATTAATATTGTTGAAATTATTCAGTGATTGTTCTCAGTACAAGGAAGACCTCCGGTATGGTTGGAAGTTAAAATTTAATAGTAATCTACGAAAGCAAACCCTAACGATATGCGGCTTGGCGTCCCATACGAAGAGTTACTCCCCACAGCTCCAGCATAGGAGCCGGCCTTTGTGGCCGAGCGGTTCTAGGCGCTACAGCCTGGAACCGCGCGACCGCTACGGTCGCAGGTTCGAATCCTGCCTCTGGCATGGATGTGTGTGATGTCCTTAGGTTAGTTAGGTTTAAGTAGTTCTAAGTTCTAGAGGACTGATGACCTCAGAGCCATTTGAACCATTTGAACCATAGGATGCCCCTCGAACGTTCGGTGTTCCCACACTAGTGACCATCTGGCCTCGCGTGGTGTGATGTCAGCCACCGGCTACCGGCTACTGACGCAGCTTCGCTCTAGACACTGCTGCCTGTAATGTAATGTAGGAACAAAAGCGGGGCGCAGTGTGACGTAAATGCGAAGGTGCTAAAACATTACCTATCCTTCCCTCCATACACTGACTCTCTCGGTTCCATGCATCTAGTTGACCATGGCACAGATGCGTGTACCATAAGAGATTATTCGCTAGCAATCCACAGTAACCACGTTTCACTCTCCTCGTGTCTCCGAAACCACAACACCTCGTATCTAAGTAAGTAATATTTTCTTAGCTGACCCTCCGTAACATTTTCTAACCTTTTCCTAACAATTCCCCAATTCTCATCCTTTTCATGAGCTCTTTTATATCTGACAGAGTGGGTACTAACACAATTTACAGAAGTTACGTTTTTGAGACACATGTTATCAGACCTATTTGCTTATATTTCTATGTCGTTTCCTCGCAAGAACTCCACGGGGCTACGGGATAACGCACCTGCAGTTATGTTTTCTGAACCGGGTATGTGCACAATTTGAAACTGAAACTCCTCTAGATAAAGAACCATCTTAGTAGACGTTTTTGTGTCAGTTTTGCAGACAGCAAAAACTGCCGTGTTCTGTGGTCCCTGTGCACTTTGCCCGTTCAGCTGAAGAGTTAATAAGGAAATTTTATGAAAGCCCACAAGATAGCTAATGCTTCGCTCTCTGTGACCGTGTGCTATTTGTTCAGTCTTCCCTTCTAATCTCTCTTTGAAAACCTTCTGCACATCTTTGGTTAGTCGTCTGCTAGCTGTTTGCACACATACATTCATTTATTCATACACTTGCCAGGAAGGGGAGGACGGAATGAAGGAATTGTGACAAAATAAATAAAATAAAACACTATTTGCAGACATTTCCTCATTCTACTACCCACAGTGTAATGAAGCATAGCTCTGTCACAGCGTAATGTAATATTGCTTTGTAGCTTGCCATTACGCTACCAGTATTATTATCATACAAACTGCCTACAAGTATGCAAATGGAGCGTACTTCCAGTACCGCTTCATCAAACGCCACCAAATGAATCGAGAATTGACGTAGGGGCTGTGATTTCAGTCCACCTTCAAGACTTCGAATTCTACAAGAAGTTCTTTTTAGTATCGATGAGATGGAATAAGAACATTCTACAGCATGGATCTTTGGTTATAAATCTATCATTTTTATCATCATGCAGATACTTCGCAGATTTTATAGATTCTACAAGGATTCTTCGTCCCCTCCACCAGTTTATAAACAGTCCGAAGGTACCGCTAGCTGATCAAAAGCGGTATCGTGTGTCCTTCTACCGCTCCAGTGTAAGGTCGGGATCCTCTTTACTCATGATTTCGCTGTGAGTTCTACACATTTTCACTACATTCATTCGTGTCCGAAGCTAAGTTGAAGGTTTAGCACAAGATAGAACGAAAGATACAAATGCTTTGATCATGTCGTGTGCTTTGTATTTGACATAAATTTCGTCGGGCATTCCATAAAGAATTCAAAACTTTTTCCTGAAAGCAGGTTGGTTTTATTCATGATTCAAACACGCCATATTATTCCCCACTCTTTTGACTACAAAACCCTATTTTCAACATAATATCCGTTCAGTGCGACGGCCTTACTGGAAGGGACTGTACGCTCGAGCCAACGTCTTACTGTATCAGTAACCGACCGATCATCCATGTACTGTTTCCCTCGGAGTGCATCATTCATTGGGCCACACAAATGCTCTTCAGAGTACACACCTTGGAGTAACCCAACTGGTGGACAAGTGTGTCAGCACTATCAACAGAGACGTCCAGCTGAGTAGCGAGGTTTCTGACTGGGATCCGTCGATGACCTCGAATGAAAGATGCCGCAAGTTGCAACACTGCAGGAGTCATAGCTGCGTGCGGATGACCGACACGCGGGAGATCGGATTGGTTTGCGCGACGTTGTTCCGATGATGACAGACGCCTCGCCCAACGACTCACCATGCTTTTGTTCACTGCCAGGTCTCCCTAGACATTCTGTAAGTGCCTATAAAAATCTGCGATGCTATGGTTTTCCTCCAGAAGGAACTCGATGACAGCTGTCTGCTTGGAACGCACCACCATTACGACGTGACTTAGAAGCCTCCTTATAGCGCCGCCACCAGTCAAAACTTCATGAAACTGTAGGGGCTGAAGTGTGAATATTTCACGATGTCCGACAGAAAAGTTCCGCATTTTTTCAAACAAAACTGACTGAGAAAAAAAAGTGTTACATTACACGCAAACATTTATCGGGGACCAAACAGCTCTTGAAATATGGAAAACTTATTTTGTTGTATGGAAACCATCTGCCTGTTGATAGTAGAAGAGGAGTATGATTATGACTCGCCCTTAGGCATTCTTTGGGTCTCCTTCTCAAAGAATTACGAAAACGTGTCAACACATACGGCTGCCCTCGAACTTGTATCGTGGGCACATTGTAGGTGAGTCTGGAATAAACCAGTAGTCTTAAAAGACCCCATGATCAGAGATATTAAGCATTAAGTTCATATGAAAGAGTGTTCTATGCTAGTTCACCTACTCGACTAGACCATCGCTCATTAAACATTAAGTTACTTACTTCTGTACGAAATGAGATGACACATGTTAATTAAAGCCTTTGGCTAAATCGCAAAGGAATAACATTGCTGCCTTTTCCAGAGCGGAGTCTTAGTATCCGGTTACAATTTTTAGTACCTCATGAAATTGCTATTCATATTCTGGTGCCAAAATGACCTTAAAAATACGTACGTAACATTTGTGCCTCATATCGTCATCACAGAGAAAGAAGGACCGAATGAAACGTGACGAAGTAGTATGAAATCACCTTAGAACGTCAACGAGAAAGCATGCTGTATTGATAATGCTGGACGTATGTAAATGACCCTAATGACATGAATGTAGTTTTGTAGATGTGCGCTTATTGGTGTACGGTAAAGTGTGGAAGTGGAGTGACTGTAGGAAGATATAAGGGGACTTACACAAATTTTCCAGTTGGTGTGATGAATTGCAGCTACCCCTAAATGCGGAAAAATGTGAGATAATGCCAATGAGTAGGAAGAACAAACCTGTAATGTTCGGATACAGTATTACTAGTGTCCTGCTTGACTCAGTCAAGTCGTTTAAATATCTGGGCGCAAAGTAGCAGAGCAGTATAAGGTGGAACGATTATGTGAGAACTGTGATAGGGAAGGCGAATTGTCGACTTCGGATTATACGGGGAATTTTAGGAAAGAGTGGTTCACCTGTAAAGGAGACCACCTATAGTACGCTGGTGGGACCTATTCTTGAGTACTGCTGGAGTGTGTGGGATCCGTACCAGGTCGGATTGAGGGAAGACATCGAAGCAGTTCAGAGGTTGGGCTGCTAGATTTGTTAGCAGTACGTTAAAACGACAAGTACGTATTATGGAGATGGGAATCCCTCGAGGGAAGGCTACGTTCTTTTCGAGAAATGCTATTGAGAAAATTTAGAGAACCGGCATTTGAAGCTCACTGTCGAACGGCTCTACTGCCGTCAGCATCTATTGCACATTAGGACCACGAAGATAAGATACGAGAAATTAGGGCTCATACGGAGGCACACAGGCAATCGTTTTTCCCTCTCTCCATTTGCGAATGGAACTGGAAAGGTAATGATAAGTAGTGCTACAGGCTACCCTCCCCCACGCACCGTACGGTGGCTTGAGGAGTATCTACGTAGATGTGGATGTAGATGTAGATCTAGTTTCTGTCTAGTTTCGATCAGTAAGGTCTCTTGAAACAATATGGGACTCCATTTTGAATAAACTGTACATACACCTAGGACCTAGAGATTAAGAACAACTGCTTCATAGCGTCTGGTCTATATTGAGAATGCAGTACAATGTTAGCTCAGTGTGGCATGAATTCGATGAGTCCTTGCTAGGCTTCCGGAGACACGTGGCACGAGAAGTCAACGCACAGGTCATGCAAAGCCAGTAAATTACGAGAGGATGGTTGATAGGAACGAAGCTGGTTCCCAGTAACGTCCCAGATGTGACGAGTTTGTTGGCTAAGATATCTACATGAGTCTCCTATCATGCTCCTAAAACCACTGCAGCGCCATTCTGACCTTGTGGCATGGACAGTTACCTCGTTAGAAGATGCGATCGTCTTCGAGGAAGACATCTATCATAAAGGGGTGCAGATGGTCCGCAATAATGTTCGAGTAGCCCACAGATCTCGCAGTGCTTCGATTTCCTCCACAGAAGACAAATGTTAAATGTGGATCAAACATCTTGCTTTAAATCGTCGTACGGACCACAAAAGGATGATGTCGATATAAGTGACCATGGGAAGAGAAGCAAGTGCAGTCGCTCAACACAGGGAAGGCCACTGGATCTGACAGGATAAAAATACTATTCTACGAATAGAATGCTAGAGAACTTGCATCTCTTCCGGCGGTAGTGTGCCGTAGGTTTCTGGAGTAGCGAAGTGTGCCTGATTATTGTGGAAAAGCACAGGTTATTTCCAAGAAAGGCCGTCGAACACACGCACAAAACTGAAGCCCCTTACCTCTAATGTCAATATGGTACAGAATATTGAAACATGTTTTATGATTACATAGTATGATGTTTCCGATGGCCAATGAGGAACATCCTCTGTAGGAATGAACACAGGCCCAGAGAACAATGATCGTGTGAAACCCACCTCGCTGTGTTCGTCCACGAGGCCCAGAAGGCAGTAGATATAGGCGCCCAGGTACATGTCGTCTTCCGAAAATCTTTCCATACATTTCCGCGCTACCACCTAATGAAGAAAACACGAGCATATGGGATTTTAGACTAGTCGTGAGAGGGGACTGAAGAGGTTCAATAAAATAGAACAATTCCAGCGGTGACTGAGGATGGGGTACTCAACCACTTTACATTAGTATTTACGTCGTTTCCAGACTATTAATTACAGCCGTTGTAAGTCTCAGGATTTTTAGTTGGTTAGTAACTGCAAGTACATATGGCGAAAGCGTGCCGTAAATGCCTATTTTCCCCTGGGCAGCGAGTTAGGAGTTGAAGTGTGGAAGTTTGGGCACAAAATTGTTAGTCCACACTGACACGCACAGCCCACTTAGTGGTGCAGCTATGTCGGTGTAGAAAATATCATATCTTAAAGTTAGTGACGTGTCTGTGGGCAGCGTATAATCGACCAGCACACTGATCTGTATGATTGTTAAGTTACCACAAATAAAAATATATGCACCTACCTGTATACCCATAACAGCCTGTATGTGTCGATAATATAGCAGACGAGTTTCATAAAGCACTTCGCTACTATATTGTATACAGAGAAGTGGTAAAGCAAGAAAATTGTAGCGAAATACAGGAAGTCCTGCAGAAGATCGACGCTTGGTGTAGGGGGTGGCTCATGAACCTCAGCATGAGAAATGTAACGTATTGTGTATACATAGACCGAAAACCCGTTTTTCTGTGGTTACACGATCGCTGAACAATCGCTGGAAGAAGTTAAATTCAAATGGCTCTGACCGCTATGGGACTTAACATCTGAGGTCATCAGTCCCCTACACTTAGAACTACTTAAACCTAACTAACCTAAGGACATCACACTCATCCATGCCCGAGGCAGGATTCGAACCTGCGAGCGTAGCAGCCGCGTAGTGGAAGAAGTTACATCCATAAAATTTCTTTGAGTATGCCCATGGACGGAGTCAACTTGGAACGATTTAACTCTCCCTTTTCAGGGGGTGAGTGCAGCTGACGGAAAATTCTACAAGACACGAGAGTTTACTCTTTAGGAATAACTGACTTGCTTTCTTACTTTCACAACTGTAGAATTTGGAATGTCTTAAGAGTGGCAATTTTATTCTCACTGAGCAATCGGATACCGCAATTCGGTCTTTCGTCGGACATATGGCCGCAATGGCGGCTAAGCAAATACCGCTCAAGCCAATAATTTCCGTTCAGAGAATAAGGCTTAACCGAACCTCCACTGTGAAACCTGTCAATAACACACCAAATGTATTTGTGGCACAAAATAAAGGAATATCACACTATGTTTCAACAATAATGAGAGATTACTCTCACTTCAAGAAGCTTACATTAACACATGGGTCTTAACATGTCGCGGCTAGGAGAAGGAATTGTAAAGAATCGAAAAACAAGTGAAGTATGTCATACAAAAAATGGATATTGTTTACAAAGATAAGTTAGTTACGAAAGTGGTTGCTCCAGGCCTTACACATTATGACTGTACGTTTCATATGCATGAGTCCTTTGTTCACCATAAATAATGAAGTCAACATCAGGCTATTGCACTTTTTCTTAATAAAATAGTTTTACTACAACAAGAAGAAAAAGAGAAAAGTACTAAAAAGTCGTTATAACTAATCGCGAGAGGGGCTGATGCCAGACGGCATTCATTGGTAGAATCCTCAGAACATATGCTCCCTCAACAAATAAGGTAGCTTACAGAAACCTCGTTCGACCGGTATTGGAATACAGCTGACCAATGTGGGATCTGTACCAGATAGGATTGGCAGAGGAAACACAGAAGATTCAAAGAAGAGGGGCGCGTTTCGTTACAAGTTCATTTAGTAAGCACTACAGCTTCACGGAGATGATGGCCAACTGCAGCGGCAGACGCTGCAAGACTGGCGTACTTCATCTCGGTTCGGCCTACTATTACAGTTCTGAGAACATAGGACTTTGCTAGGAGAGCCAACAAATATTGTGAGAAGGCCAAAAAACAAAATGAAACAGATTCAAGGCCACACGGAGGCTTATCAGTAGTCGTACTTCCAGCAAATCATTCGCGGCTGGATCAGGAAAGAGGGCAAATGTACCCTCTACCACACACTGCAAGGTCCATTGTGAAATACAGATGTCGATGTAGATCTAAATCTCATGGACATTTAGAGCAGTCATTTGTCTGGCTGACGACATGACACGAACCGTCCACCAACTTGGTGTAGCAACAAATAGCATTGATCTGACCAAGCGAAACGTTTCCATTGATCCATGGTCCGGTCTAGATGATGGTGTGCCCACTTCAGACGTACACTACTGACCATTAAAATTGCTACACTACGAAGATGACGTTCTACAGACACGAAATTTAACCGACAGGAAGAAGGTGCTGTGATATGCAAATGATTAGCTTTTCAGAGCATTCGCACAAGGCTGGCGCCGGTGTCGACACCTACAACGTCCTGACATGAGGAAAGTTTCCAAGCGATTTCTCATACACAAACAGCAGGTGACCGGCGCTGACTGGTGAAACGTTGTTGTGATGCCTAGTGTAAGGAGGAGAAATGCGTACCATCACGTTTCCGACTTTGATAAAGGTCGGATTGTAGTCTATCACGATTGCCGTTTATCGTATCGCTCGCGTTGGTCGAGATCCAATGAGTAATAGCAGAATATAGAATCGCTGGGTTCAGAAGGGTAATACGGAACGCCGTGCTGGATCCCAACGGCCTCGTATCACTAGCAGTCGAGATGACAGGGATTTTATCCGCATGACTGTAATGGATCGTGCAGACACGTCTCGATCCCTGCCTCAACACATGGGGACGTTTGCAAGACAACAACCATCTGCACAAACAGTTCGACGTCGTTTGCAGCAGCATGGACTATCAGCTCTGAGATCATGGCTGCGGTTACCCTTGACGCTGCATCACAGGAGCGCCTGCGATGGTGTACTCAACGACGAACCTGGGTGCACGAATGGCAAAACGTCATTTTTTCGGATGAATCCAGGTTCTGTTTACAGTATCTTGATGGTCGCATCCGTGTTTGGCGACATCGCGGTGAACGCACATTGGAAGCGTGTATTCGTCATCGCCATACTGGCGTATCACCCGGCGTGATGGTATGGGTTGCCATTGGTTACACGTCTCGGTCAGCTCTTGTTCGCATTGATGGCACTTTGAACAGTGGACGTTACATTTCAGATGTGTTACGACCCGCGGCTCTACCCTTCATTCGATCCCTGCGAAACCCTCCATTTCAGCAGGAAAATGCACGACCGCATGTTGCGGGTCCTGTACGGGCCTTTCTGGATACAGAAAATGTTCGACTGCTGTCCTGGCCAGCACATTCTCCAGATCTCTCACCAAATTAAAATGTCTGGTCAATGGAGGCCGAGCAACTGGCTCGTCACAATACGCCAGTCACTTCTCTTGATGAACTGTGGTATCGCGTTGAAGCCGCGTGGTGAGCTGTACCTGTACACGCCATCCAAGCTCTGTTTGACCCAATGCCAAGGCGTATCAAGGCCGTTATTACGGCCAGAGGTGGTTGTTCTAGGTACTGATTTCTGAGGATCTATGCACCCAAATTGCGTGAAAATGTAATCACATGTCAGTTCTAGTATAATATATTTGTCCAATGAATACCCATTTATCATCTGCATTTCTTCTTGGTGTAGCAATTTTAATGGCCAGTAGTGTAATTCACGATGTCGCTGCGTGGAAATTTAAATACGTTGTGGTCGTCCGCTGTGGAGACCCATGTTCAACGGCGTGCAGTGAACAGTGTGCTCCAAAACACCTTTACCGACACCAGCATTGTACTGTGTCGTCAGATCTGCTGGGGATTCTCTTATGAACAGAGCTGGCAAGCTTCCACGTTGTGTGATGCGATTCGGACGTCCAACGCACTGCCGCCTACTCGTAGTTCCACCTTCCTACAATCGGCTTCCATAGACGCCCACAACAGTACCACTCAAACAGCATACCAGCTTCATCGTTTCAGAGGTGTTCCTTCCCCAGCGGCGCATTTTAACAATCTGCACTTTGTCGAGGTCGCTCATGTCAGTGGATTTCTCCATTTGCAGCAAGAACCATAGATAAAATTATTCCCCATTCGTCTCCATTCCACATATATACTTTCTCTGTCGTGTCTCGCTCCCACAAGCATACCAGGTGACATTCAATCTTCCTCTGACTGTGGTAATAATCTTTTCGCTCATCAGCGTACGTAGCTCGTATCTGCCTTTCTTATCAATGTGCATGTTTTTCTCTTGTGAATTATTGCTCACAAGAGAAATACTAACAAGGGGATGCCACGACGTTCTGATCACAGATTTACTTCATACTTTGTACACCTTTAGTAGGCCATTAAAACAACATCATGTGAAAGAAGTAAGGTGCACTACTCCGGCAATTCCGAGAAAATCGTGACAGAAATTTTAAGCGTTTATTATACCGAAGCACCAAAGAAAATGGTATAGGCATGCGTATTCAAATACAGAGATACGTAAACAGGCAGAATACGGCGCTGCGGTCAAAAACGCCTATATAACACAAGAACTGTCTGGCGCAGTTGTTAGATCGGTTACTACTGCTGCAATGGCAGTTTATCAAGGTTTGACTGAGTCTGAACGTGGTGTTATAGTCGGCGAACGAGCGGTGGGACACAGCATCTCCGAGGTAGCGACGAAGTGGGGATTATCCCTTACTACCATTTCACGAGTGTACCGTGAATATCAGGAAACCGGTACAACATCAAATCTCCGACGTCACTGCGGACGGAAAGAGGTCTTGCAAGAACGGGACCAACGACGACAGAAGGGAATCGTTCAACATGACAGAAGTCGAACCCTTCCGCAAACTGCTGCAGATTTCAATGGTGGGCCATCAACAAGTGTCAGGGTGCGAACCATTCAACGAAACACCAGCGATGTGGACGTTCGGAGCCGAAGGCCCACTCGTGTACCCTTGATGAATGCACAACACAAACCTCTACGTCTCGCCTGGGCCCATCAACACCGACATTGGAATGTTGATGACGGGAAACATGTTGCCTGCTCGGACGAATCTCGCTTCAAACTGTATCAAGCGGATAGGCGTGTACGGGTATGGAGACAAACTCAGCAGCGGACTGTTCATGCTAATGGGGGCTCTCTAATCGTGTGAGAGTGCAGTTTGAATGATATGAGATCCCTGATACGTTTAGATACGACTGTGACAGGTGTCCCGTACGTAGGAATCCTCTCTGATCACCTGCATCCATTCATGTCCATTGTGCATTCCGATAGACTTGGGCAGTTGCAACAGGACAATGCGACGCTCCACACGTCCTGAATTGGTACAGAGTGGCTCCGGGGACACTCTTCCTAGTTTAAACACTTACGCTGGCGACCAGAGTCACGGACAAAACTATTTATTATTGGGCATTTCTGGGGTTCAACGTGCTGTTTATGGGCATCCCTGCATGATTCACGGTGTCATTTCCCTCCAGTACTACTTCAAGCAATAGTGGAGTCCATGCAACGTCGTGTTGCGGCACTTCTGCGTGCTCGCTGGGGCCCGACAAAATATTAGGCAGGTGTACCAGTTCATTTGTCTCTTCAGAGTATGTGAATAGCGTATTTATACGCAGGTGCCGGGACTTCATGGTGGTCAAGTGATCAGCGCTCGAGACGAACGTGCATTAGGCGATGGTTGGATCCCCGCTCAAACGTCCTTATTAATCTATTATCTTTTACATCACTGGTCACATTATTTAATTTTCAAAGTGTGAACGAGGCGTGTTTTCCCTCATAAACTCTGATCATTCCCTATGACTGCAATAAAACTGCATTCGTTCGGTGTAGTAGATGGTGTTTCAATTTATGTTTTACATGTCTGTATGACAAATACAATCTTGTAACGTGTGATGTCTAGAGCACATCCCACGGGTAATTGTGCGTTACTCTTGTGGTCTAGCACATTGTGATTTGCCTTATTACTGATTTCGAATAACGTCATCCGCATCCTTATTTATCGCGGTTTCGCTTTCTTTCCACGCCTGTACCTATTCCATAAGAAATTCATTATAACTTCACGAAATGCACGTTTTTTCTTTATTATATAAATTAAATAATGGGACCAGCCATGGAAAACTATAGATTAGAAATCAAGTGTTGGCGGTATCTGAATCGTTACCTAGTCCACGACCTTTTTGCAAAGATCGAACACGATCCCCTTGACACAATGATTTCTAACAACCGATACCTTCCACAGATCTATCATTTACATAACATACCCTCGTAAACGTCTTGCGATTTTCTGAGAATTGTCTGGGCAGTGCACTTTGCTACTCGCACATTATTTTCTTTTAATTACCCTGCTAAATTCGTAAGAGTTTGAAGTAAATCCGTGATCCCAACGTCGTGGCCTTCCCATGTAAGCCAATAATCAAAGACAGATTCAAAATGCTCAGCTACTGCGTCTATGACAAAGGTTGCAGTATCGTATGTGGCACGTATGATACATTACAAACGATCTCTATGTGGTCAAAGGAATTTATTTCCAAGGGCAGGACGGACGCGGAATGTGAGTGCCGACGCTGAATGCCTTTGGGAGTTCTCGATGTCCAGAGACGGAACGAGGTTATCTGTCTGAAAGCCCGGAGCTGCTCGTGTGAAACGTGGTTACCCATTCTGCAGACTGAATTCCTCGCACCAGTGAAAGCTCTGAAAAGCAGCTCCATACCTCGCCACACGACTGCGAGGGGAATGCTAATCACAACGTGTGGTATTCATCCTGCATCTCCACTCACGAAATTTACTCGTTGTTCAGCAGTTCAGGTGAAGATAAATTGTCCGCAGCCCGTGGTCGTGCGGTAGCGTTGTCGCTTCCCACGCCCGGGTTCCCGGGATCGATTCCTGGCGGGGTAAGGTATTTTCTCTGCCTCGTGATGACTGGGTGTTCTGTGGTGTCCTTAGGTTAGTTAGGTTTAAGTAGTTCTAAGTTCTAGGGGACTGATGACCAAAGATGTTAAGTCCCATAGTGCTCAGAGCCATTTTTTTGAAGATAAATTCTTCCAGCGTACTATCAAGTAAGTGATGAAACGAATTAATTTTGCTGTCTCCAGTACGTTAAGGAGTTGTAGGATGAAAATCGGTGTCGCATAAAACTACTGTAGAAAACTTTGTTGAAAGGAACTTTACTTGCATGTTGATAGGAAGAGGAATGGAGACGTGATACATACGAACAAAACTTGGGTAGGAATTGCAAGAGGTATATAAATTTCAGCAGTTACAGGACAATGTCTCTACTCAAATATTACTGAGTTCTCGTTGTGGATGCAGGATAATCGTGATTAAAGAGAGCTCTTAACCCAGCACCGCGACTTATGGATCAGTTTGATAAGTTTGAGGCGTGACTTTCGACAGTTCGATTAACTGCATCCACCAGAGATAGTTATCAGGACGCTTCCTCTGGTTTCCTCCACTCTACCTAACGCCAAGGAGCATACACTGAATGACAAAAGTCATGGTGTAGTGATAGGCACAAATACAGATGGCGGCAGCATCGCGTACACGAGGGTCACTCCAAAAGAAATGCACACAATTTTTGTAAAAATACAGTTTTCATTCTGCATGTGTGAAAGTTTTACAGTGTGTAGATAAATCCTTCCCGCTTGCTTTCAAACTTAGTTCAACCTGTTCCCGTGAGTGGCGCCGTCACAGTATGTCTTCAAGATGGCTGCTACACTTGACGTTCGTCAGAAGCAACGTGCTTTCATAGAATTCCTGTGCTGTGAAAACGAGACAGTGGGAAACATCCACAAGAGGTTGAAAAAGGTGTATGAATATGCTGCTGTCGATCGCAGTACAGTTAGTGGGTGAGCAAGCAGGTTACGTGATGAAAGCGGGCACGGCAATATTGAGGATTGTCCATTGTCCTCGCAGCGGCAGGCATCGTACTGCACACACTCCGGATAGTGTGTAGAGAGTTAACAAATTGGTGACTCCTGACAGACGCATCACAGTGAACGAATTGTCACGCTACGTTGGGATAGGGGAAGGAAGTGTTTGCAGAATACTGACAGTGTTGGCGTTAAAAAAGGTTTGTGCCAAGTGGGTTCCCAGGATGTTGACAGTGGCTCACAAAGAAACAAGAAAAACGGTATGCAGCGAATCACCCGCTTTAGAGTCCCTACCTGGCTCCATGTGACTATCATCTCTATGGGAAACTGGAAGAGTCTCTTCGTGGAACATGGTTTGAAGATGATGACTCCCTTGTGCACACTGCCAAACAGTGGCTCCAACAGGTTGGTCCAGAATTTTACCGTGCGGGTATACAGGCGCTGGTTCCAAGATGGCGTAAGGCAATTGAGAAGGATGGAAATTATGTGGAGAAATGAAAATATTGTTCTTAATGGATGTATATAAACACTGTAAAACTTTCAAACATGTAGAATAAAAGATGGATTAAACAAAAATAGTGTGCATTTCTTTTGGAGTGACCCTCTTAAAAGGGCAGCGCACTGGCGGAGCTGTCATTTGGCCTCTGATGATACATATTAAAAGGTTTCCGACGTGGTTGTAGCCCCACGATGGAAAGTAGTAGACTTTGAACGCGGAATGGTAGCGGATGTTAGACACATGGTAAATTCCATTTCGGAAATCCTTAGGAAAGTCGATATTCCAAGACGCACCGTGGGAAGAGTGTGCCCAGAATATCAGGAATTACCTCTCATCGAGGATAAAGAAGTTGCCGAGGCCTTCACTTAACGACCGAGAGCAGCAGCGTTTGTGTATTGTAGTTGTAACAGATAAGTAACACTGCGTGAAATAGCCGCAGAAATCAATGTGGGGCGTACGACGAACGTATCCGTTAGGATATTGCGAAGAAATTTGGCGTTAATGGACTGTGGGAGGAGACGATCGACGTGGATGTCTCTTCTGACAGCACAACTTACCCTGTAGCGCCTCTCCTAGGCTAGTGACATTTGCCGTTAGACGACTGGAAGACCATGGACTAGTCACATGACTCCTGATTTCATTTGGTAAGAACTGACTCTAGGGTTCGAGTGTGGCGTAGACCCGACGAAGTCTTGGAGCCAAGCTGTCATCAAGAAACTGTGCAAGCTGGTGATTACTCCATAACAGTGTGGGCTGTGTTTGCATTGAGTGGACTAAGTCCTATGCATGTTCGGCTGCTGGGAGACCATTTGCAATCATTCATGCCCGTCACGTTCCCAAACAACGGAATTTTTATTGATGAGAATGCGACGTGTCACTGGGTCACAATTATTCGTGACTGGTTTGAAGAACGTTCTCAACAATGCGGGCGAATAATTTGACTACCCAGGTCGCCCCACATGAATCGCCTCGGACATATATGAGACGTGATCCAGAAGTCAGTTCGTGCACAAAATCCGGCACAGGCAAAGCTCTAGCAATTATGGACGGCTATAGAGGCAGTGTGCCTCAGTACTTTGGCTGGGAACTTCCAACGACTTGTTGACTCCATGCCACGTCGAGATGCTGCACTACGGCTTGCCAAAGGGGGCCCGACACGATATTAGGAGGTATCACATGATTTTTGTCACCAGGGTCTAAACCTTCTGCCTGGAGGCGGAAGGTTGGTGAGTGTGACAAGGAGGTGAACACGACCAGTTGGCGATGGCTGAGCTTACGACGACAGCTCAGTAAACAGTAAACGTGGAGACGACGCCAGAACCGGGAATACAGCTGTACGTTGTACAAGTTGTATCGTCGTAGTAAACAAGTACTTGGCCGAGCTAGCCACAGACTCAGCGTTGTGCACCTAGGGAGAACTGGTGGTCTGTTTTCTTAGGCAGACTGAGTGCAGGTGGCAGGGTACGGCGATACGGCGCGTTCCACATCCGTCGTTATTGAGTCGCTGAACTGTAGCGAGGTGCGAGCATTCTGATGTGGGCAACTGATTGTGCCGCATCTACCGCAGCTGTGAGCAACACGGTACGAGTCTCACTAAAACGTATGACTAATATCGCCTTGCACGAATGTAGATTACAGCTGAATTAGTTATGCAACGACACTTGTTTGAAATCAGCTGTAGTGAACTGATCATAATCTAGGCGGCTGCGGATAAAGTGTTGGAATTTTGCTTAAATGGGCAGTGCGTGTGGTGTTTGACTTATTTTGAAATTTTAATGTAGTATCTTTTAGTGCTGTTTTTGGAATTAATTTACAGTCATCAACTGGTGACTACGGGACTAAATATGTCGACTTGCGTAATAGGACAGAGCCTACGACAGATCTATTTCTCGAAGGCATTAAAATAAACATACTTTTTAGTTACGAGGAAGTTCATGATGCTTAAAGGCACTACGACAGTGTGCTGAACTGTTCCGGTAATAAACTAAATATTATAAGGAAGTGTTGAGACCAATTGTCATTAGTTAAATTTCAAAAAATGCTGTTTGTTTATAATCTTAACGTTTTAAGGTTTTTAGTATTGGGTTTTACGTGTTTGATGTTGTTATCGGGTTAAGTGTTCAACTAAGTAATTGTTATGACGAATTACACTCGTAAAAAAACCACCACTTCGAAATTTTATATATTTTTTAAGATAATTGTGATTGTGAACAGGCGATTAGATACTTCCCTAAAAGTAAAAATTTGATTTGGAAGAAATACTATTTTTCGTCTGGCAGGTGCACTAGCAGTCTGCAGTTCCTATTTGACCCTTCGTCTTTGAAGACGATGAACATTGTACTTTATATTTATTTGGCGTCTTTGTTCAAACAGTTTATTTTCCAAGGAACCTAAGGATGAAATGCCCTAGTTATTAATTTTAAAAGGATCTTCTGGGCGCAGCTGTAGTTGGCTCATATTTTGGATCTCTGCACCCTGACACAGAACATCCGCTTAATCCAGGAGGATAGCGTGCCCCAAATCCACATGTTGGCCTCGCGCCACCGCACTCCCTCCCATATGCTCTCCAGAATTCGCCACACAAGACGGAGAAGCTCACTCCCAGAGGCTGAGCCTGGTTTTGGAAAGATGTCTGGGTTCCCAGCTCCGTTCTCCAACTTTCCACCGCCTGCTTAGGATAGGCACATGAGGCGTAGCGCCGTATACCGATCCTGCCTTGGAGGCGGTTAAGTGGGAGATGTGTCTCAGAGCTGGATATTGACAGATGGTGACGCGAGACTGGACGCGCACGTAGTTTATGTATCAAGCGATAGAGGACAGTACTCGGTAGGGGACTGTGATTTAGTTTCGATTGTGCCCACTAGAGTGCACTAAAGTAATAGAATGTTTTTCATAAAGTTCTAGTATTTTCATAAAGTGTTATTATGTCTTTTTGTGTATGTAAAATGTAATAAATGTGTTTTAGCAGTATGAATGATGCGTGAGTGTGGTTTAAGGTTAATATTAAGATAATTGTTTAGTGAGTTATGTAGTGGTATTTAGCGTGGGAACATTTCGAAGCAGTACGGATATGGACAAAGGGGATTTTTGGAGAACAGATTTGTAAAGTAAGATAATTGTAAAGGGAAATTAAATTCAGGTATAAATAACAATAGTAAATAACTTTACGCATTAACAAAACTTCAGCATATTAGATAATTAAGTTGGTAAAAAGTGCAGTCGTTAGCCGGCCGGTGTGGCAGTGCGGTTCTAGGCGCTTCAGTCTGGAGCCGCGTGACCGCTACGGTCGCAGGTTCGAATCCTGCCTCGGGCACGGATGTGAGTAATGTCCTTAGATTAATTAGGTCTAAGTAGTTCTAAGTTCTAGGGGACTGATGACCACAGATGTTAAGTCCCATAGTGCTCAGAGCCATTTGAACCATATTTTTCAGTTGTTAGAATTACTGTTTTGGGAATGGTTATTGATGAAAAGCGCGGATTGACACGGGAGAATGTTGTTTTGCTATTGGCTGTTGAGTAAACTGACCAACGGTAAAGCAATATTCTTCGCGCGCCTTTCTCTGCTGGTAGAGAAGACTTAGAGTATTCTAATGAGGAGTCGGAGCCTTAACCATGAAACAGTTCGGACGTGTGATGTAGTAGTTCCGATGGAAATAATAAGTTGCCGGGTCTAGCAGTGTTTCATACATCAAAAGTTTTGTAAAGTGACGGCATAATTATTCCGATGGGTGTGTAGAAATTTCGCAATTGTTAATTGAATTCTGTGATGAGAAAAGACATAAATTCCGCGTGGCGTATTGAGAAGGTCGGTGACTAAAAACTGTGAGTGCATTACATACCGACAGACTTAATATTTGTCGAGCATTCTCAATCAAAAACAATCCGTATTTTTGAAGCTATTACGTTTTCGGTAAATACAACACCGTAAACTTGCTAACGTGAGTGAAAGGGATTGTGAGGGACTTTGTTAAGACTAGCACGGGCTTGGCAGTGATACTTGTTCACCTAAGTTTCAGAATATATTAATTAAGGACAAAATTTCCAACCTTTCATTTCGTGTGAAAACTTTCTCCCGAAACGTAGATTAATGACTTTAATTGCAGCCTGGTTCACGTCGATGTACAGTAGGTTTCGCTCGGCTTCCCTACTGATGATCTGCTGAGACAATGTTTACAGGTAGGTGCAGGTTCGTCGTAAAGGGACGGAAGGAACCGCGCCGCCGCACACCCTCCACCACATGCGTTCCTTGTGTGAAATAATGCTGGATAGCATTCATCTCCCAGTGGGCTGCTATCAGCGCACTGGGTGGCAGGAGTGGATTCCGTCTCCGTCGTATCCACATCAAAAGGCAGTCAGTCCTGGTTTATGGAAGGGATTAAAGTGAGAGAGCGGTATTCTTCCCGCACTGATGTTAGCTTCAGACACTGTGTTGTAGACCACAATCTGTTATTCACCGTGATGTCCACGCAGGTGCAGCTTACTCGTCAGCGCACACACACACCGTGCTGTAACTGACGCCCGCAAAAGTAGCATACTGGCACCCTATGTCTTCCTCGTCATTGACCTGACATGTTATTCCTGGCACAGACTTTGGCTCTGGTGTTGATGCAATGTCTTTTGAACGTCCAGCCTATTTCGGCTGTGAGCAGTGCAGCAATGGCTCATCTCGCCACATCACACCAGGTTCTCGCTATGCTTCTCGGTTATCGAAGTGGAAGCCCTGCGATTTCCTAGGTTTTGGTGTCGTATAGTCTAAACCGTAACAGACGTAGAGCGCGTCAAAGTTCGTGTCACGTTGTCTTCTGCTTCTGAAACACTCAAAGAATCAGCTGCTGCTGCTGTCTCGTCAGTATATATGAATTGCATTGGTTTTGGCTATTGATTTACGTACACATTGTTCAGTATTGGCTCCAGGACGCTTCCTTGTGGTAGGCCATTCTTCTGTGTCGTCCTGTTACTTCCCTCGTTCGGATAATGTTGCCAAAGAAGGTTGTCAAACGGTGGACTCTCGCCATATCATAGAGTTACATCAACAGCTTTTGGAGGTTAACTGTGTCATATGGAGCTGTCAGGTGGATGAAGATCATTTCAGACATCGTCCCCGATATGTAATGTCAGCTTTAGTACCTGGAAGGTAGAAACCTGCTTGCTGATGCATGAAGTAGTATGATATAGTGACACAGCTCAGAAACTTTTGGGATCATTTCGTTCCATCCCTGGTTTCAAAACAGTGACCATCTTTGCCTTCCTTCCTGTCTTCGGGACCTGCAAATTAGTAAAAACAGGTGTACACAACAGCCAAGAGTCGTTTCCGTTATTTCGAAATAAAGTTCTCAATTTGTTCGACCTGCAGTTCATCAACGCTAGCTAATGTGTTGAATTTGATTCAAGACTTCGACTACTATGGTCAACTCCATCTCACTTACGCGGAACATATTCACGAAAAGTGGGTATTCACAACATATCCCTCCTACCGTTCGCTCTGCTTACCAGCTGGTCTGGCGTTACTTCATAGATGTTGCTCTTTGGGCGTTTGTGGCGATCTGCCTGTCTGGCGGTGAAGTTTTAGTTAAGATGCCAATATTTTTAGTTCATTTGTGACTTCCTAAGGCCGATGTAGAGGCCTCTATTTCTGGTGGAATAATTCTTGTTGGTGTTTTATTGAAGCTAGGTGGTTACGGAATTTTTCATATAACAAAGGTTATTTCTTATTTGGGGTTGAAGTTTAATTTTTTCTGGTTGTCTTTGGGTTTATCTGGCGGAGTTATTGTTAGATTTATTTGTTTTCGGCAGGTTGATTTAAAGTCTTTAATTGCTTATTCTTCTGTCGCTCATATAAGAATCGTTATTGGTGGATTAATGACTATGGATTGGTGGGTTTGTATTGGTTCAGTTTATGTTCTTCTGGTTTGTTTTGCTTGTCTAATATTATTTATGAATGTTTAGGTAGACGAAGATTATTAATTAACATGGGTATGATTAATTTGATGCCTAGAAAGGCTTTTGGTGATTTCTTTTAAGATCATCAAATATAGCTGCTCCTCCATCTTTGAATTTGGTAGGTGAGCTTAGATTATTAAATAGAATTATGTCTTGGTCTTCTTTTAGATTTTGGTATATTCTGAAAACGAAACAAATTACATTGACTGAAGCTCGTGTTTCCCTACCTGACTTCAAACATATATTAGAAGTCAGTATTTCCGTCTGTCAGTTCACGTGGTAAAGAAAGATTCCGTATCACAGTCTTCATTCCAAAGGCGTCATATCACCGCACTGGTGGTCCACACTCCGTGACTGCTGACGTATTGTAGGCCAGCTGTCGTTGCTCACGCCAACTTGGCTGTGTACTTCCGTCTCCTGCTGCTACACTGGATACTGCTGTGGTCACAATAAATACCTTCCTGCTACATATCCTCCAGAAGCATTAGAACAAATGCATTCCCTCACTTGCAGCTCGCTTGGCCGTTCAGCTGTACAGTTTGTTGAAAATGTCCTCTGCCGGCCGGAGTGGCCGAGCGGTTCTGGGCGCTACAGTCTGGAGCCGAGTGTCCGCTACGGTCGCAGGTTCGAATCCTGCCTCGGACATGGATGTGTGTGATGTCCTTAGGTTAGTTAGGTTTAATTAGTTCTAAGTTCTAGGAGACTGATGACCACAGATGTTAAGTCCCATAGTGCTCAGAGCCATGTGAACCAAAATCTCCTCTGTTCATGACAGACGCGAGGTTGAAATGAAGTACTGACGGTCGCACACTATGGACTCATCGTTCCCTCGAATTTCATCCTACTATACTTTCCCTGTATATAATATTATGCAAACTGCGTTCACTAGCGATGTGTATTTGGTCTCTCATGCAACACAGATTATTTCTCACAGCGCAAAAACGGAATATAACTTAAACAAAACTTTCATCAATTATATAGGTAAAGAGGAAGTAGTAGTTGGAATAAGTTTTATTTCGTTTTTCGTGTCGCAACGAGGGAGAGACTGAGAGCGACGATCTGTGACAGATGAGATATATTGCCATCTGTTGGGATTTTGGAGGACTTCATAGAGAGAACATGAACTGTCGACGAGAGCGACAACTGTACGAGAGTGTGAAACCTGAACAACGACAGCGAGTTTTTTAAAATGAGCGTCATAGATGTAACTATAAAAGCAATAATTATTCTTTGATACGGCGTTGTACGAATGTGTTATTGTTGAATTTTCCTGCTTCTTGGACAGAGAAAGGAAATGTGCAGCCTCCTATAAGATTATGGACACTAAAAAGGATTTTGTTGTAAAATTTTTAAGGAGGAAGTTGCATTGCACATTGATAAACTTGTGGGACAATTTAAATAATGAATATGTATAAATTAATGAACACATTAAAATATAATGTAAGCTTTTCGTTAAAAGAAATAGAAGAAAACCGTTTTAGCAGGTGACGCATGTAAGTTATTGTGAACAGAATCTTCACTGCACTCGCGATGGACCGATAATATCATTATTTTCAGAAAGGACTGCTGTACGGCATCTGTTGAGTAAATAGGTAAACTGAAAAACCATTATGCGAAAGTAACTCACATTGTAGCAGTTGGTGTTAAATTTTTTCCTGTATGATTACAACAGCGGCTGAGTGTGTTAGCTGAATGATTTTAATTACATCTATTCAATCTCTCTATTGCCTCTCCAACACTGCCCCAAACTGTGATTGATAGATGTACACTTCACGTCATATGCAAGACACTGAACAGTTAAATGTTTCAAATGGCTCTGAGCACTATGGGACTTAACTGCTGAGGTCATCAGTCCCCTAGAACTTAGAACTACTTAAACCTAACTTACGTAAGGACATCACACACATCCATGCCCGAGGCAGGATTCGAACCTGCGACCGTAGCGGTCGCGTGGTTCGAGACTGAAGCGCCTAGAACCGCGCGGCCACACCGGCGGCGAACAGTTAAAGAAATTACCCCCAGTCATCGCATTACACCATCTACTCAGAAAAAGAAATGTGTTGTAAAGAATAAATGATGTAAAGAAAAATGTTAGATATTGTGATTTTTGAGTTTCTCCCGGCGTATTTGATAATCAAAATATCCACGGGTGTACTGCCGGTCTACAGTGTCCAACGTGCACAATATTTCGGCGATCATACACGTCGCCATCATCAGGTGAACTGACGGACTGAGCTCCTGTGAACGTGCCGGTACGGAGATCCGTACGTTATGGCTGCTCAGTGGGAACTGGGTTCGGTCGCGGCGGCGCCGATTTAAATACCCTCCGCCCGCGGCGCACTCCCTCCGCTGTCCGCGCCCCGCGCCACGGTCACGCGGTGGAACAGATTGCGACGGCGTCTGAGATGACGTCGGTGTGATGGCTCTGTCCGCCGTGGTCGTCACAACTATACGTTTGCTCGATTTACTCTTGATTAACCCAATCGCTGGTTCCCAAGCCTTGCTAAGATTATAGCCACAGTCACGGTATCTGGGTGTGACTATTCGAAATGATCTCAAATGGAATGATCACATTACACAAGTAAGCCAAGTCTAGATTGCAGTTCATTGGTAGAACTCTGAAGCGATGCAGTCCTTGAACAAAGGAAATAACTTACAATACGTTAGTTCGTCCAGTCTTAGAGTATTGTTCGTCTGTATGGGGCCCTTACCAGTTGGGTCTGATTCAACAGATTGACAAAGTCCAAAGAAGAGCGGCAAGATTCGTGACTGGTACATTTAGCCATCGCAAGAGCGTTACATATCTCATAGAAAGTTTGAAGTGGGACACACTTGCAGATAGACGGCGCGCTAAACAGAAGTGGCTCCCCACTAAATTCCGAAACCCGATCTTCACCGAGGATGTAGAGCATATATTATTACCACTTTCAAATCGCGCAATGATCACCATTCAAAGATAAGGGAAATAAGAGCGCGCACTCTGGTGTGGAGTGGAACAGAAGGGGGAGGGGGGAATATGACTTTTGGGCGAATTGTGCCCCCCCACCACACACCGCTTGGTGGCTAGCGGAGTATATATGCAGATGTAGATATAGGTTTTCATTGATTGGAAGATATATGACAAATATTTTCTGTTTAACAATAACATCAATAGCTGTAAGGCGATACTACATCTATCATACTTACTGCCTCTTCCCTGTTTAAGCTGTTCTTTGTTACCACTTAACATCAAATCACAGTTTCAGTGGGGTGATAGGCGAAGGTGGCCATGGTTGGCGAGTGGACTGAGCACTGGACTTTGTACTTGAAGGTCCTTAGTTCTATCCCGAAGAGGAGCGCAAATTTTTCCTCGTTGCATTCGCCAAATGACAGCCCCATGTGCACGCAGCCAGCTTAAAAAATGAATACTGGGCCTGTGTTCCAGAGAAAAAGGCGGCCGAGGCACACTCTGCCCCTCCCTCCTCCCCCCTCTAGAACCAAGACAAAGAAATACTGTGTTCTACCTGCAGTCACCAAGTCACCGGCTGTGCGCCAAATAATTTCAGAGAGAGAGAGAGTTAAAATACGAAGTGCATTCAAGTTCTTAGGCCCCCGATTTTTTTTCTCCGGACTGGAAAGAGATAGAAACATGCGCATTGTTTTTAAATGAGGCCGTGTTCAATTGTCAATATGTCCCAGAGATGGCAGCACCATACGGCAGATGGAATTTTACCACCAGCGGCGAGAATGAGAACTGTTTTAAATACTTAAAATGGCGATGTTTTCCTTACTTGAACAGCGTCAAATCATTCTTTTTCTGAATTTGCATGGTGTGAAACCAATTGAAATTCATCGACAGTTGAAGGAGACATGTGGTGATGGAGTTACGGACATGTCAAAAGTGCATTCGTGGGTGCGACAGTTTAATCAAGGCAGAACATCATGTGACAACAAACCGAAACAACCTTGAGCTCGCACAAGCCGGTCTGACGACATGATCGAGAAAGTGGAGAGAATTGTTTTGGGGGATCGCCAAATGACTGTTGAACAGATCGCCTCCAGAGTTGGCATTTCTGTGGGTTCTGTGCACACAATCCTGCATGACGACCTGAAAATGCGAAAAGTGTCATCCAGGTGGGTGCCACAAATGCTGACGGACGACCACATGGCTGCCTGTGTGGCATGTTGCCAAGCAATGTTGACGCGCAATGACAGCATGAATGGGACTTTCTTTTCGTCGGTTGTGACAATGGATGAGACATGGATGCCAGTTTTAAATCCAGAAACAAAGCGCCAGTCAGCTCAATGGAAGCACACAGATTCACCGCCACCAAAAAAATTTCGGGTAACCGCCAGTGCTGAAAAAATGATGGTATCTGTGTTCTGGGACAGCGAGGGCGTAATCCTTACCCATTGTGTTCCAAAGGGCACTACGGTAACAAGTGCATCCTACGAAAATGTTTTGAAGAACAAATTCCTTCCTGCACTGCAACAAAAAAGGCTGGGAGGGCTGCGCGTGTGCTGTTTCACCAAGACAACGCACCCGCACATCGAGCTAACGTTACGCAACAGTTTCTTCGTGATAACAACTTTGAAGTGATTCCTCATGCTCCCTGCTCACCTGACCTTGCTCCTAGTGACTTTTTGCTTTTTCCAACAATGAATGACACTCTCCGTGGCCGCACATTCACCAGCCATGCTGCTATTGCCTCAGTGATTTTCCAGTGGTCAAAACAGACTCCTAAAGAAGCCTTCGCCGCTGCCATGGAATCATGGCGTCAGCGTTGTGAAAAATGTGTACGTCTGCAGGGCGATTACGTCGAGAAGTAACGCCAGTTTCATCGATTTCGGTGAGTAGTTAATTAGAAAAAGAATCGGAGGCCTTAGGACTTGAATGCTCCTTAGGACTTGAATGCTCCTCGTAGAACTGAGGAGAAAGACGGAATTATCTCCGAAGCCCTTGTTCTGTCTCTTCTTGACTATTCCACAATAGATTCGGAAACTTACTGTTTAGGATTAGTGGAGGGATGCTCGCGAGATAATCGTCGTGGGATTTTTTACGTAGCATACAGCATGGGAATCATTGAGACTCTGGTCCTACACCAATAGCGATGCGCCTCAGGATGAGCTGTTCATTTAATATTGCAATAAGTTTTAAGAAAGGAAACGTATTAGCTCCTAAAACATATTTTCTTTTTTTCAGAATGATCAAGTCAGGAAAACGAGAGAAATGTTAGCTCTTGTGGGGTCCTTCCTCAGAGAATTATTCGCGAGTGGGTAAAGGATTATCGAAGAATGACGGACGCGCAGAACATTCCCGCCGTACACCGTAGTTCGCTTGCAAAATCTGGGGGTAGATATGAGATGTGATTTATCACATTCTGTACAGTGGTTCACGTTTGTAATATACGACAGGGACATGAAAGCGAATCGATTCTGGCGGCTGCGCCCTGTTCCGGATAACAAAGGAGAAGCGTTCAGCAGCTGACGGGCTTCCGTGCCAGCGAACAACGGAAGATGTGCCTGGCAGGCCACACCAGCGCCCCTATCGGCTTCCGATAAAACTATTAGCGTCAGGCTGTGACATCAGACGCGCCCTGTAATTGCGTCACCTCCAGATAGCTATTACAGTGGTGTAAAAATGTGAAGTCTTGATCTTTCTGCAGCTTCATTCTGCCAGGGGTTTACAACTTAATCTATAATTTAGAGAACAGTGGAGTATTTCTTTAAGGAGCAAGAGTAACACGTAATACATGACAGTGTGTTAAGGTGCACAATGTACATATCTCAGGTACCATGTGGGAGAGGTGTCTGTTGCAGTAAACCACCCCCCCCCCCTCCCCACACACTCACACAGACTAACACACACACGCGAGCGCGCGTGCTTGTTTTTTTTTTTTTTTTTTTTTGCGTATGTACTCATCGGCAACACATAGTGACAATGTACACATAACTGAATATAATTGAATAAACAAATACAGAAATGCATATTTACAAGAATAAAAAGCTTAACTGTTACAGTTCTGTATATAATGTTTAATGTTTTAAAAATTGAATTGAATTGTAAAATAATTAAAAGTGTCTTGGCTTACAATTCACACCAATTCTGAAATATCTTCATCAGCAAGACATATTTATAACTTACGTACACCATTAAAACCTACAGATTGTAACCAGTACTCTTGATGAAGTTAACTATCACTTTATAGAGACGAACGTCTTTAGTACACAAAAGAGAAGAAGCTGATTGAGGAAGATGGTAGCCCATACTCAGCAATGTCTTCAGAAAGACCAACCGTTCACGGTCAAATTTGGGGCACATAAATAAGATGTGGTTGACATCAGCTTCCGACTCAGGATCACACTGACATGCTGGTGAACTGTAAACGTTGATCCGATGTAGATGTTGTGGGAAAGAGGCATGATTGAAGTGGAGTCTTATGATGGTAGAAATCGTGGATCGGTCCAGATGTGTCCTCATGAACCACGGCTGTGAAGGAATCCGAGGTTGTAGCACTGCGTAATAACCGCCTTTTGTCTGTTGAGAAACGTTCCACATTTCCTGCCATTGTTGTCTTGCGTGATCCTTGACTTCCCGTAAGTAGTCTGTGTAAGGAAGGTGCAGATCCAGGACGGTGCTTAAGGTTGCCGCTTGTTTGGCTAATGCATCAACTTCATTATTATAGAGGATATCAGAGTGGGAAGGTACCCCGTGCGTGTGCTGCGAATATTTTCAGATATCACATCCAAGATGTTGGTTGTTTTGTTCCATCTACTGTACTGAATGTTTTTAAGAACGCTTTGCGAGTCAGATACTATCAATATCTTGGGGAAGGAAGTGCTAGAGACAAACTTAAGTGCTTCCAAAACTGCCACTGTCTCCGCCGTAAAAATATAAGTGCTCGTACGCAGTTTGAAGGTTTTACGGATCTGGATCTGAGGGCAGAAAAAAGCGCATCCTGCACACTCTTCTTGCGGAATTTAGGAGCCATCGGTATATACACAGAGAAAACCTGGCCATTGTGCTTGAACGAGACGATTGAAGCCAACGTTGACATTAGTACTGTCCATCCAGGTCGTACTTAAATAATGGACTGGGATCTGGGAGCAGAGCGTCTGAAGATCATATTCAAAAACAGGTAGATGCGCTGAACGCCGTATAGAATGTATGACAGGTGACCAAGTGTCAAAGCTGGCACAAACGGCTGGCACTTTATTCCTTCTGTGGGATGCAATCCACAGTATATAAATGCAGTCTCTACTTTGATAGATGGAACTGTCCATAATGGCCATGCCTTGAATGTAGAATTTGTCCGATAACATTTGGCGGCTAATGCTCAAGGGCATCTCCCCTGCTTCTATTAAAAGGGCGTTGGTGGGCGTCGATCGCATGGCTCCAAGACAGGTGCGAATGGCTCTATATTGAAGAGTATCTAATTTGGAGAGATGAATATTTGACGCAGTGTGGTAGAATTGGCAGCCATAGTCTAATCGAGATCGAATTATCCCTCGGTACATGGTGAGTGATCTGATTACATTTAAACATTCTTCACACTTGGTAACGGTGGATCGGATGTGGGCCGCCCAGCTTAACCGAGAGTCAAAAACCGTCCCCAGAAATCGAACGTGAGGTTTTATTTGGAAGGCGTACTTGCCACAGGTAATCTGATCTTCAGTGCGAGCTGTAGTCGACTTGGAGAAGGGAACGACTGCTGATTTCTCAGCCGAGATCTCCAGCCCATTGATAGAGAGCCACTCATCGATGTGTGCGATGGTTGTGGTTAATGCCGTTTTGGCCTGAAAGATAAGAAGCAGCAGTAGAATAAACACATATATCATCAGCATACTGTAGGATTTTTGTGGGGGGAGAAAGTATGCGTTCTAGGTCGTGCGTATGTAGAGTATACAGGAGAGGACTTAAAATTGCACCTTGAGGCAAGCCCTGGGAGACATAGAAAGGTCCGATCATGGTACCTTTGAAACGGACGTAGATCTTTCTTTGAGTAATCTGGGTACTGATACCGTAGATCATCGGCGAAGGAATTCCGAATCCTGCCAGCTTGTCCAAGACTATCGGTATTTGTACGTGATCATATGCACCCTTAACGTCAAGAAAAGCTGCCACTACTGTCTCTTTCGTTTGAAAGGCTGACGTGATATCCATATTAAGCAAAAACAGGTTATCCATGGTCCCTTTGCCTTTTCTGAAGCCGAATTGACTCCGAGGCAACAAATTACTTTTTTCAAGACACCATTCTAGTCTCCTTTTTACCATTCGTTCCAGTATTTTTGCAACACACGACGACAAGGCAATAGGTCTATAATTAGTACCGACATTTGGATCTTTACCACTCTTGAGAATTGGAATTATTACTTGCGTCTTCCATGTTGATATGAGGTCTTTCTTCATTCAGTACTGATTAAAAATGTTCAAGAGAAAGTCTTTCGCTTCTATAGGCAGGTGTGCAAGCAAAGAGTAGTGTATATGATCAATGCCAGGGCAACTGTCGCTCGATACTTTAATAGCTTCGTTGAGTTCTTCTTTAGAGAAAGGACGAAGGAGAACATGATGGCGGTCTTCTTCAGCAGCGAACCGATGGTTTAAAAATGGCACCGTGGGAGGAGCAATTGTATCTATGAATTCCTCTAACCGGGCCGTGGTAGTAGGAGGGGAGAAAGACAGTCTTCGTGCTCTAAAAGCTTTTATTTTATGCCAGATGCTTGCCATACTGGTTTCATTATTTAGGGACAGGCAAAATTGTTTCCAACTGTCCTTCTTGGTTTTCTTCAGGAATTTGTTAACTCGCGCATTCACTTTTTTCACAGCCAAGAAGTTGTCCAATGAAGGATTCTGACGATAGGTTTTCAAGGCGAGTCGTCGCTTCGCAACTTCCCGAGAGCATTCAGAATTCCACCAAGAAGGAGAACGGTGCTTCCTTACTGTAAACTCTTTTTTATTAGGGATGCTGATGCCAGCTGCGACGTTCATAGCATTGAGTAAGTCACGTCTCGTATTTTCGAGTGTCCGCCGAACCGTTTCCTTATAAGAGGCCCAATTGGATTCCTTGATTTTCCACGTACTATTAGAGTAACAGATGTGCGAAGTATCGACGTTGAAGCTAATGTGAAACTGTATTGGGAGATGATCGGATCCCATTGAATCCTTTTTAACGCACCAATTAGATATTTCAGTAAAGCAGGGGGTGCAAAGAGTTACATCTACTGCGGAGGGTCCACGGAGCGGTGAAGTTATCATAGTAGGAGAGCCATCGTTGAGTATCACTAGGTTATTATCTTCTATAACGCTTATCAAGGTCCTGCCATTCCTGTCTGTCACGTCTCCTCCCCACGCTACATGGTGGGCATTCACGTCTCCAGCAACGATAAAGGGAGGACGAAGCTGACTTATTAATTGTCTCCAGTCATCTTCCACGATACTGTGGTGGGGAGCGTTATACAACGAGACAAGTGTAAAGGTTTTGTGGGCAGTTCGTATCTCCACAGCAACTAATTCAAGGTTGGTGACAGGTACGTGTAATGGGTGTGGTCGATGCGGCAGCAAAGTTTTTACCATTATAGCTACGCCGCCCCACCCATCGAGACGGTCTTCCCTTACTATAGAATAAGTTTGAAAGCGAACAGTTCGTTCGAATTTGAACCAAGTTTCACATAACAGAACGATATCATGCTGACTTACGAACAGTTCTCGTTGCAAGCTTTCTCTATTAGAATTAGCCGATCTCGCATTCCACTGCAATATTTTAAAGCCGCCATAATTAGGGAGAGAGAGATTGAAATATGCCAGTAACGAGGTGCTGGATATCGGAATTTTTCATAGCACTATTTTGTCTCATGTTTTGCATAACAATATCAATCACATTTATTATCTTATCTATAAGTTCAGCATGACCTTGAGGCTGTCGTTGATTCGGCGCTTGTGGGGTTGCTAATCTGTGAGCAGCAGGCTGGTATTGATTTTGGCTGATAGGAGTGAATGAGTGTTGCATCGGATATAACAGGCTGCGGTACTGAGACCACTCACGAACGTTACTTTGGTTGTTTACTTGCGCCTGCCGCCGGGGAGGCCGGTAAGCGACGTGTGTCTGCTGGGGCACAGTTGCACACTGAGTTGCGTCCCCACTTCCGCGTTGTTGACTCCGCATGCTTGCGGCGGGCAGCGGCGGGAAGAGTTGTGGGTTTTGGAAGTCCGGAGAGCTCAAATTTGTTGGAGCAGGAATGATCGGAACCGGCAAGTGATGCTGTTGAACCCCGGTGACGGATGCATAGGTTGGCATACGAGCAATAGACAGCGCATCCCTGAAGCAGATGTTGTTGAACGCAGCTAATTCTTGAGCTCGTCGCCGTATATGGTATTCCGGGCAGGAACGGTCCGTGGATGCGTGTTGTCCCCCGCAATGAGCGCATATAGTGATAGGTGAGACACAGGATTCAACATTACGTGGACCACTACATTTAATGCATCTCATCTGAGATCGACATGGTTTGCTGATGTGCCCGTAACGAAGACAATTAAAGCACTGCCTGACAGTTGGTACATAAAGGTCTACGGGACATCTTGTTCCGTGAATAGACACGGCTTCCGGTAAGGTTTGAGAGTCGAAGGTTAACAAACAGGTCTGCAATTTAACGATTTGGTCTTTACCAAATGGTTCAAATGGCTCTGAGCACTATGGGACTTAACAACTGAGGTCATCAGTCCCCTGGAACTTAGAACTACTTAAACCTAACTAACCTAAGGACATCACACACATCCATGCCCGAGGCAGGATTCGAACCTGCGACCGTAGCAGTCGCGCGGTTCCGGACTGAGCGCCTAGAACCGCTAGACCACCGCTGCCGGCGGTCTTTACCGTATCTCTTCGTAAACCTCCGAACGCCCACAACAGGGAAGGGAGATTGTACGACTTCCAAAATCTCTGCTTCTTCAAGGTAGGTGTCTACTTTCCTGATTACTCCCAGCTAATGGACAACAAAGGAAGGAATGTAAGCTTCTATATTTTTTTACTTTAATACCTCACTGGTAACTAGGAAATTAGCCTTGTCTGGGGTTTTCAGTTCCACCTTAACTTTTGTTTTTCCTGCTGAAGAGATGTCAAGTATAGAATTCTTCGCCGGCCGAAGTGGCCGTGCGGTTAAAGGCGCTGCAGTCTGGAACCGCAAGACCGCTACGGTCGCAGGTTCGAATCCTGCCTCGGGCATGGATGTTTGTGATGTCCTTCGGTTAGTTAGGTTTAACTAGTTCTAAGTTCTAGGGGACTAATGACCTCAGCAGTTGAGTCCCATAGTGCTCAGAGCCATTTGAACCATAGAATTCTTCACTTCTGGCAAGGAAATATGCAATAATTTCCCTAGTGCCATAGGGTGCAAGTGGCCTAAGTTTTGTCCAAACATTCCATGTAAACTACGAATGGTCCGCTATCTGTACGTTTGTAAAAGTTGAGAGACCTCGGAGTAGGTGCAGGCCCCCCAGGAGGGGTGTTAGTTGCAGCATGTTGGTTAGGAGTGAGCCCAGAAGCAGTTGCTACAGGGGGTCAGCTACATTTGAAACGTCAGTTACAGGTAAGAGTTGATTAGCGTCTGCTATGAAGGTTTTGGAATTTCTTAAATCCAGACTGACCTCACTTTGTCGCTTGTTTCTCGTAGCGGAGTAGCTGGAGGAATCCTGTTCCGATAAATCAATATGCTCTTCTGCCGGCTGTATTCCAGATTCTCCCCGAACAACTGCTAACGAGTGGCTGATCACAGCCGTCGTGTTGTCCAATGTAGTTCCTGGAGGAGCTGGTAAGGATGCTGCATCTTGATGTAGCCGCTGGGCAGGTGGTTGTTGTTGATGTTGTCCCATAGGGGCGTCGAAGTCACCACCCCCTTCTCCATACACCCCACCATACATGGCGGTGCTTGCCGTCACCGATAGTAATGTCAGGTGTTAATGTGCCTAACAGAAAACCGTACCAAACGAAAGCTGTTACGCGCATGCACTAGTAGGTAAACACAAGCGTCACACGGAAGAGCGACCGCGTAGCACGTCTTAACACTTCCGCGTCTGCAAGCGAACTCGCGCGCGCGCGCGCTTTAAAAAGGTATATTGGCATGCCAAATTTGAGCATGCCGGCCGGTGTGGCCGTGCGGTTAAAGGCGCTTCAGTCTGGAACCGCGTGACCGCTACGGTCGCAGGTTCGAATCCTGCCTCGGGCATGGATGTGTGTGATGTCCTTAGGTTAGTTAGGTTTAATTAGTTCTAAGTTCTAGGCGACTGATGACCTCAGAAGTTAAGTCGCATAGTGCTCAGAGCCATTTGAGCCAGCCAATTTGAGCATAGCATCAGCGATAGTGTTGTTATGTTTATATGCTGCTAAATAGGTGTACGTGGAATCGATTGGCCATATACACTACAAAATAATCGGCATCGATTGTTAACTACTCGTTTTTGAGGACAGTATCCGGTTTTCCCTGTGAATACTTCCAGAATTACGTGTGTGGCTTTAGGATATAACTGGACAAACCGGAAAAAAACATCATTCGCTATGGTCAGACTTTAATCAGTTAAAAAGAATTGTCGGATTGTCAATGTAATTCATAGCTGCATACTAAGTTACTGGCAAAGTTTTGTCAAATGTTGTGAGGATTTGTATATCTTGCGGCAGCTCTCCTTGTTGAAATTAGTCTTCAATTTATTTAAATGGTATTTAAGTTTGTTTCCAGTCCTGCGCACCTGAGTTCAATAATAATGTAGCTCTTATAATTTGACTGGAGGGAAGCATCACAATAATGGGGCTAATTCAAAAGCCCCAAGATAGACTAAGTTATCAGGATAAAGATCATAGCTGGGGCCCTAAATCACCATCTCACTGAACTGATGAGTGTTCCATTTATGCTCTCGGTGCTAACAAAACAAATGTTAATCAGAGGAATAAATGTTTCTCTCAGCTTCGTGCAGCGATTTAAAAACTGCAGACTGTGCGAAGCTACCGCTTTTATATGAATTAACGTGAAAAAATAAACCACTGATCACTGATTTAAAACACAGTGTATTCTTCAACAACTTTACACGCACTGCGCCTCGTAGAACTAACTCCCTGAAGTTGTTTAAAACATATTAATGATAAACGCAATAGCCCTAACGCCATCAAAGTTGATCAGTCCACGATGAGAACAGAACAAGAACTGCCTATATTATAATTCCATATTTGTCTTAACTCTTGAGAGAACAAAAGCCGGTTCTGTTCTTCACGCCTCCTATTCTTTCGTAAATTGTTGTTCGACACATTCACAGCACCCACGTCTGTTTACAGGTTCTGTACTTTCCGAAAGGCGAAGCTGGGTGGCTGCACTTATGTTGTTTTCAACAGTTCGAATTTCCACGTAATTGTTTATAGAGAGATCTTTCCTCAGTTATGGCCTTCTTCCATCATTCAGCAAAAGTGTAAGTTTCATTATTATCTCTTTCACATCACCAGTTGCTTGGTCATTTGGTAGATTTGCTAACCATTGTGCCACCTCGCTCGGTTCTTTCACATCAAAAATTAATATATTAAAAGGCGTGGGAATGGGGGGGAGGGGGGGGGGGTGGACGAAGGTAAATGGATCACTTATGTATAAAACAGATATATACTTCATGTACAGAGGAAGCGCTGCTACGAGTCCCTGAAGTCAAAATTAAATACGTGGAAAACAAAGATTGATAGATGAGTGCAACGAAAGGCGTGTTGATTGTGAAAACTGTACGAATCTTATAGAGAAATTATAGAGAAGTTTCTAATAGTTCTAAAAGCAGCTGCATCCTGTGCAGCTCGTACAGTACCAGCGTGCATAATTAAACTACTCCTGTGAAAGTAATCTTTGCAGTAACATCACAAAATTTTCGAAATGTCCACCAAGAGTAATCGGAATTACCTTCTGAGTAAACATCTGTCTTCAAACACAAGCTCATCCGTAAATTGTTTCAAAAGGAATCAGAGTTCATGAAGAGAGAAATTAACAACGATATCAGAAACATTTTACAACAATGATGGCAGATACGCACAGATCGATAAAGAATTGAACACGCAGACTTTCACGGGCGGTATTTTCGTTTTTTTTTTTTAATTATGCTTCGGACCACAGCCTAATACCACTAAAACCCTGAACAGCGAATTGATAGTAGGGGGCTGGAAGCATGTGTAGAAGTGCGTTTAGCCGCTTTGGAATTCTTAGAATTCGAGAGGTAGGTCGTTATTAATTCCGAACAGTACTGTGAAATTCATGAGTTAATTTAGCTCTGAGAGAGATTAAAAAAAGGGGATCCGCTTTATTCGTTTCATTTTGCCACGCAAAAGTACTGCAATAACGTGAATGGATTCCACAGTATTAGCGGCGATAGGAAACGATTCCTGCTTAATGCAGAACAGATGACACGTCGCTTCCACCTATAACTAGTCAGCCAGTGACATACGTGCAATCTAAAAATAATTACACTGAGATGACATCGCATAGTTATGAACACAGGGTTACCTCTGATGTATAATGAATTACCTCAGCTGTCTCTTGCTATTTTATTGTACTAATAAAAATAAACGCCGCATCTGTAGAACCCAATACCATAACAATCTGAAAACTGTGGGCATATGTAAAGATACAGATCACCGGTGACTGGTGTCGTAGAATGACCTTCCAGAATAGCAAATACTCAAATTCATAAAATAAGAGGTTCCGCACGAAACCTGTATTAAGTGCTATTCGTTTGTTTACTTACTCGGTTACCAATTTCCTGAAGACAGAATTAAGCGATTTTGGCCAGTTGCACTCTTCCGTAAAGAATCCGGGACACTCTATAAGAAAAGTTAAGGATTTCGTGATCCAATCACAGAACATTGTGGTCAGCTGTTTAGAATACTTCCTCTTTGTGAGATGGTGTGCCAGATGAATGGAGATTTTCCCGCTGAAATAACGGAGTTACTTTAAATGGAACGGCTAGTTTTAGATGAATCGGATTGTGTGTTTCTGGGGAGACTCACTGTATCACCACGTAACTAAGTGGAACTAGTCTGCTTATAACTATCTGGTCGACATCCTGTGCATCTGTTGGTGTTACCCTGTAGTGGAACTTATCCCGTGGACGCAACTAGATATAGGTTTTCCAGCACAAAATCGCTAGTATCCGTACAAGCAGTTCTGATTTCAGCGAATCTGACTTATTATACTCTCAGAGAGATGTGGAACCTTGTTTTATCAGATATAAAACAACAACGGTCTGGTTTTCAACCCACTACATCTTAATTTGCGATTTATCACTTTTGCCACTTTCTACCGCCGACCGCGCTACAATTCTTCGCTTCGCAGCGGGCAGTTCTTCCACTTATTGCGCAGGCGCAGTGGCCTGGACCTGGGGTATAAAGGAGTCGCCATTTCTGATGTTCTTAAATCCCATAGCCGCCTCCGCCTCCTGAAACTCCTGTCTGGCTGGACATGGGGATTGCATCCTTCCACCATCTCTCACACAAAGAAATCCCTCATCCATCCTATTGTCTGTTACGCCAGCATTGCGTGGATCTCTGCACCCGCTTTTACAAGGCCCTCCAAATCCTCGAACGCCAAGAGCTCCATCTTGCCCTCCGTATCCACCTTCCTTCCCCTACATGCCTCCTGTATGACCTCATCCCCTTCCCCCACCTCCTCCATTTCTTCCAACATCCCTGCATCTCTTACACTATCCACAGGCTTGATCCCTCCCCCACCCCTTGGTTTCCTCCTTCCTCTCCACCGCCGCCAGTTGCCGCGCCTCTATCGCTGCATCACCCCCTCTCTCCACCTCCACACCCTCCATCTCCTTCGTCATGATAAGTTTCAGCACCTCCGTCTCCCAGATGTTGAATGTCGCTGTGACATATACCCTTCCTTCCAACTGTAACTTGGACTTGTTCTCCTCCCCCCCTCCTCTCAGGGCCCCCTGTTTCCTCTCCCCTCCTTCTCCAAGAACGAATTTTTTTCTTTCCCTCCATGGCTCGCTGAACTCCTCCTCAACTGCTCCCCTCCCACCTCCTTCCCTCTGTGGCACACTCCCCACCTGTCTCCTCCCCATCTCCTCCCCTCCTGCAGACAGAATCTGCTTTCACTGCTGAAGACCAGAACGCGCCGTTCCATCTTCCAAGTGACCATTTCATGGCAGTGTGCACGTTCATGAATGCTTGCCTGTAGTCCCACAGCTAATAATGGGTTCGCAACAGTGTATGTTGACACATCTGAGATCACAAGCCCTCTTACCCGTGCTGTGATAGCTATACAATATGCCACTGCTGCCCTTGCAATACGATGACCCTGGCGGCTGTCTGTGCTCCGTGGACAACCAGAACCAGAACCTCGTCTACACCCGTAGACATTAGAGTTAACCCTATGTTCATAACTATGAGATGTCATCTCAGTGTAATTATTTTTAGGTTGCACGTATGTCATTGTCTGACTAATTATAGGTGAGATCGACGTGTCATCTGTTCTGCATAAAGCAGGAATAGTTTCCTATCGTAGCTAATGCAGTGGAATCCGTTCTCCTTATTGCAGTACCTTTGTGTGGCGTAATGAAACGAGAAGAGCAGATCCCCTTTTTTAATCTCTCTCAGAGCTAAATTAATTCATGAATTTCACAGTACAGTTCAAAATTAATAACGACCTAGTTCTGGAATTCTAAGGAATCCATAGCGACTACACACACTTGTACACATGCTTTCAGCCCCGTACTATCAATTCGCTGTTCAGGTTGTCCAAAGCATAATTCACCAGAAACGAAAATAACGCCTGTGAAAGTCTACTTGTTCAGGCATTTCTCGATCTGTGCGTATCTGCCGTTATTGTTGTAAAATTTTTCTAATTTTCTTGTTAATTTCTTTGTTTATGAACTCTGATTCCTTTGAAATTATTTCCGGATGAGCTTGTGTTTGATTATAGATGTTTACTAAGAGGATCATTCTGATTACTCTTGGTGGACATTTCGAAAATTTGTGATGTTACTCCAAAGATTGCTTTCACGGGACGAGTTTAATTATGCACTCTGGTACTGAAAGAGCTGCACAGCATGCAGCTGCTTTTAAAACTGTTAGAAACATCTCTATAATTTCTCTATAAGATTAGTACATTTTCCGCGATCAACACGCCTTTCGTTGCTCTCATCCATCAGTCTTCGTTTCCGAGGTATTTAATTTTGACATGCGGCTGGTCCCGGCGGAGGTTCGAATCCTCCCTCGGGCATGGGTGTGTGTGTTTGTTCTCGTGGGAATGTTTACGTGACCGCTAATACCAGCATCGCTGCACAAATGACGCAGCGCGTCCAACTCGTGTGGCAATTCTTCCAGAGGGCCATTCCATCACTTGGGAGGCCACAGTTTGATCCCTTTCAGACTCCGCCAGTTGGCTGTAGGAACCACGAGTCCGTCTCCGTGGCAAGGGTCCCTCCTTGCTTCACACGTCTGCACCACACAGAGCCTTCTCGCTGTGAGCATTCCCTATTAAAGGGTAAACACAAATGGCGCTGTGTAGCTATGCCTCTACCCTATCTGTTGGGGTACGACACTGAAACCACTACCAGTGCAGCTGCTATGCCCCAGCTGGCATATACCATTATAGGATCAAAATCGATGTCGTCTTTTCCAAAAGTGTATTTCCACGTTGTGGGCGATATGTGATGAGTCGTATAGGTCGGACCCCTTATAGCCCCATTTCTTAGACTTGTTGCTCGATTATTGCTTTAGAATGTGTTTAGCTCTTTAAGGCATCATTTTCTCCTCGACACATAGGTCCTCATTCATGGGAACTTTACGACAGTTGGCTACTAGTTGTTCTAAAAGTGGCTTAATTTTGTACTGATTGTCGGTTTGACCGACTGGAGATCATTGAAATGAATTCTCATTTTTATCTATTCCCGTCTCTTATGCGTCTTTACGTCTCCCAATGATAGAATACGAATCTCGTTGTTCGAATTCACTCTGGAAGCTCAGAGTCCAAGGGAGTAGCATCAGAAGAACTCCTCAATATCTTTCACCATCATATCTGAAGTCTCTGAAGGGTCACGTTGCTTGAAGGACCACATTTTCTAAAATGTCACTGTCTAGCAGGTCTCTGATCTACTGCGTGGTATTTTGAGGGACGTCAGGTTCTGGAAGTAAACTTCCTTTCCAAGACTGCAAAGGTGTCCTAACTCTGTTTCTAATTCGCATCAAATGAAGATTTCGTAATAAGCGCGTTCATCATCGCCTTAATTACTCTCATAGTATTCATGGAGCAGGGGAAGTTAGGCTATTAATGACATACAGGGATAAAACGACATAGCTTGGCTATGGACGAAACCAGTTGAGTGGCACTATTTGCAGTAAGCTGTATAGAAAAGTCGATTGGCAACCCCGTTCCTGTGTATGTAGTGACGAACTTCCAGATTCAGTCTTGGTACTGTGAACGAAAAACTTACAGACAATCCTCCAAATTTCTTACTTTTATTCACATACATTCATTCGTTAGTGTTGCAGGTAATTACATGTTTGAGAAAAGTATTTTGTAAAGCACATTTTTAGATATGTTTTGAGAGGCAGAAGGTTCTGTTAGAGCACGCAGTATTTGAACGTTCCTTGAATGAATGAAACAAGGCGTTTCGGCCTACAATGACACAGTATGTCACTTTACCCCGTTGTGGATTCTAGTCCTATTCTGTATTGTCTTTGATATTAATTAAGGTATTTATCTTACACATTTGTATAAGTTTAACAACAATAGTGAAAGGCCATTATATAACCAAATCATTTAATAGAAACATTAAACATGAAATGTGTGGTGTCACCGCCAGACACCACACTTGCTAGGTGGTAGCTTAAATCGGCCGCGGTCCATTTAGTACATGTCGGACCCGCGTGTCGCCACTGTGTAATCGCAGACCTAGCGCCACCACCAAGGCAGGTCTCGTGATACGAGAGAGCACTCGCCCAGTTGTACGAGAACCTAGCTACCGACCAGATGTACGAAGCCTTTCTCTCTCATTAGCCGAGAGACAGAATAGCCATCAGCTAAGTTAATGGCTACGAACTAGCAAGGCGCCATTAGCCATACAGTGATTGTACTTAAAGTCTCCTGTGTATCGTCAAGATCGATGTACCACAATGATTGAGTAAAGTTAAGTATTAAACCTGCTCCGTACTTTTCTTCCTAACATTAATTACGTATCCTGTTCCAGTACTTCACGCCCGTCTGCGTTAGTCTAGCTTGCCTTTTTAGCCATCTCAACTTCACGGTGTCGGTCCAGATACCGACACAACATTGGCGACGAGGATGGGATAAACAAAACTTGTGTCATTTTACGTTCTTCGTTCTTCTTCTGCAGTGAACTTGTTTGGTCTAGATTTATTTCAGTTGTTCAACATGTCTATTGTAAATCAGGTCCTCTCAGTGAATCAGACTGTGCCTACAGACAGTGTTTCTCGGCTGTGTGACGAATTTGCAGACATTTTTGCACCGGGCTTAGGTTGCGCTAACAACTATGAAGCACATTTAGAACTGAAGGTAAACGCGCAACCGAAATTTTTCAGGGCGCGCAATGTTCCCTACGCATTGCGTGATGAGGTCGCAAGAACGTTACACGATCTCGAATCACAGGGTGTAATTGAACGTGTGCAAGCTTCTCTCTGGGCCTCACCCTTAGTAATTTTGCCAAAACCTTCCGGAAAATTGAGACTTTGCGTGGACTTCAAGGCCACAGTGAATCCACAGCTAGTGACTGCTACTTTTCCTTTGCCCCGCCCGGAAGATCTTTTTGCTAAACTGTGCCCGGGAAAATATTTTTCAAAGTTGGACCTAGCCGATGCGTACTTGCAAATACCGGTGGACGACGAATCCCAGCGCGTATTGGTGGTTAACACGCATCTTGGATTGTACCGCTTCAAAAGACTGCCATTCGGGTGTGCCTCCGCCCCTGCCTTGTTTCAGCAATATTTACAAACTATTTGTGCGTCGGTCCCTACTGCAGCAAACTATCTGGACGATATAGTGATCTCCGGACAGACAGAAGAAGATCATCTTGCGAACTTACGAACATTATTTCAGGTCTTGCGGCAAAATGGTCTTCGCTTGAGGAAGGACAAATGTGTGTTTTTTGCTCGTGACTTACCATACCTGGGACATGTCATTAATGCCCAAGGCATACATCCGAGTCCAGAGCACCTCCGTGCCATACAAGAATTGCCTTCCCCTCAAAATGTGAAACAGCTACAGAGTGTGTTGGGTAAAATTAATTATTACAATAAATATGTGCGCAATGCCTCTTCCATTTCAGCTCCGCTTCATCGCTTACGCCGTAAAGGTGTTCCGTTCGTCTGGACGACGGAATGCGAACGCGCCTTTCGCCAGTTGAAATCGGCGTTGCTTTCTAATACTTGCCTTACGCCATTCGATCCCCAGAAACCCCTTTTGTTGATGGTAGATGCCTCGGATTTCGGGATCGGTGCTGTGCTTGCGCACAAAGTTGGCTCCCATGATCGCCCTATTGCCTTTGCGTCCAAATTGCTCTCGTCTGCGCAAAGAAATTATTCACAGATAGAGAAAGAAGCTTTGGCTCTCGTGTTTGGTGTTACTAAGTTCCATGATTTCTTGTATGGTCGTCACTTTACCATCATCACAGACCACAAACCTTTGACATCGCTTTTTCATCCGACCAAGCCTGTACCTCCACGTACAGCGCAGAAATTCATTCGCTGGTCTATTTTCCTCTCGCAGTACCGCTACGATATCTTGTATCGGTCCACTGCTAAGCACGGAAACGCCGATGCGTTGTCCCGTTTGCCTGTTGCTGAGGATAAAGCATTCGATTCTTCCGAACTTGCTTGCATGTTCATTGATTCGGAAACCGATGAAGTGGTCGAATCGTTTCCGATTGATTTTCGTCGTGTCGCTACAGCCACAGCTGCTGACCCTGTCCTTGCTACTGTTTTACGTTTTGTTGCTACGCAATGGCCTTTGTCAAAGTCTCGGATCGAGGATCCGTTGGTTCGCCGATTTTTTGCTCACAAGGAGAGACTTTTTGTTCGACGTGGTGTTTTGTTGTTGCGTTCTGATAATGATCAGTCCAGAGTCGTGGTCCCACGTTCGTTACAGTCCTCTGTTTTACGGCTTCTTCACCAAGGACATTGGGGTATAGTGCGAACGAAACAACTTGCTCGTCAGCACTGTACTTGGTTCGGAATCGATGCTGCGATTACGAATATGTGTTCTTCGTGCCCGGCGTGTGCCGAACAACAGTCCGCACCGCCGCGGAAAGTCTTTGCGTGGCCAAAAGCCACTTCCCCTTGGCAACGCTTGCACATTGATTTTGCTGGTCCATTCTGGAATGCTCGATGGTTGGTTCTGGTCGACGCCTTCAGTAATTTTCCTTTTGTTGTCCGGATGTCTTCCACGACGTCCTCCGCCACCATCCAAGCGTTGTCTGCTATCTTTTGCATTGAAGGTCTTCCGCAGACTATTGTTTCCGACAATGGCCCACAATTCATGTCCGCAGAATTTCAGTCATTCTGCCAGGCCAATGGTATTCAACATCTGACATCCGCGCCGTTTTCGCCTCAGTCCAACGGTGCCGCTGAACGATTGGTCCGGACTTTCAAGTCACAGATGTTGAAATTGAAAGAGTCGCATTCTCGGGAGGACGCATTGTTGCTCTTTTTGTCTTCGTATCGCTCTCAGCCCCGAGATGGTCGCTCGCCGGCTGAGTTGCTCCACGGTCGTCCTCATCGCACCTTGATGTCTTTGCTGCATCCGCCGCATCAGGTTCCTGTGCAGCGGCAGACTCCTGCTTTTGCTCCAGGCGACGTTGTATTTTATCGCAACTATCGAGGTTCACGGCGTTGGCTCGCAGGGCGCATTCTTCGCTGCCTCGGCCGCGCGATGTATTTGGTTTTGGGGGCCTCTGGTGAGGTGCGTCGGCATCTCAATCAGCTGCGCCTCTGTCGTCGCTCGGGTTCTGCCGCTCCCCGTCTGCTTTCAGCGACGGTGCCGTCCGGTCAGCGCCCTGGGGACCCATCTACTGGCTCGCCTCATCCCCAGGTGTTACCGACGATGCCTTCCATTTTGCCCCATGGCGACGCGCCGCCGCCGCCGCAGCAGCAGCAGCCGCCGCCGCCGCCGCTTGTTCTCCCGCCGGCGCCGCCCGCATTCGACGCTTCGTTGCAGCCGCCAAGCGCCTCCCAGGGTCACGCGCCGCCGATCGCTTCCCGTGACCAGCTGTCCTCCGCCATGGAACTCCCACCCGCTCCGGACCACATGACGTCATCGCGCGTCGGCTACCCCGACGCAATGGAGGTTGATCCTTCGGTCCCTCCTGTCTCTTTACGGGCGCATACACCGCATGTTGACGTGCACCCTGGACTAGTTTTTCAGGCGTTTCCTAGCTCCCCTCGGACCGAATGGCCGGGTGCGGGTGGCACAGCCTCGCCTGTTGTTAGGCTCCCCACCTCATCGCATACGTCAACATGTGGTCCTCCCCACGGCGGGCGGAAGCCTTATCACACGACCGTTCGCCGATTTGCGGGGGAGGAATGTGGTGTCACCGCCAGACACCACACTTGCTAGGTGGTAGCTTAAATCGGCCGCGGTCCATTTAGTACATGTCGGACCCGCGTGTCGCCACTGTGTAATCGCAGACCTAGCGCCACCACCAAGGCAGGTCTCGTGATACGAGAGAGCACTCGCCCAGTTGTACGAGAACCTAGCTACCGACCAGATGTACGAAGCCTTTCTCTCTCATTAGCCGAGAGACAGAATAGCCATTAGCTAAGTTAATGGCTACGAACTAGCAAGGCGCCATTAGCCATACAGTGATTGTACTTAAAGTCTCCTGTGTATCGTCAAGATCGATGTACCACAATGATTGAGTAAAGTTAAGTATTAAACCTGCTCCGTACTTTTCTTCCTAACATTAATTACGTATCCTGTTCCAGTACTTCACGCCCGTCTGCGTTAGTCTAGCTTGCCTTTTTAGCCATCTCAACTTCACGGTGTCGGTCCAGATACCGACACAACAAAATGATAAATGTGCAATGATACACAAATGCAATGAATTTACGTAGGCCAGATATAAGTACGAGAATTTCTCCTTCCAGGTGGCAGGCAGTTAAATGAAGAAATCGTCAAGGCAGTCGGGATGCGGTGCAGATGCATCAGGCTATGGATGCTGTTATCAGAGGCGAGGTGGAACGGCTGCGGGCCTCGAACGCATTCGGAGTTCTCCAGACTATGCACAGAAGACGAACTAGGAACACGAAAAATATGTTCAGCGATGTTCAGAAAGGACTGGATACATTCCAGCCAGCTTCCAACGTTGCATTGGAGCGTTAACTGTTACAATGCCCGAAACTATTGGAATCGCGTACGTTTGGCATGACTGAAGGAGGTGAGACAACTTGCATTTCAAATATCCGAAATAAGAAAAGAAGAAAAGTTCGAAAAATAAATACTGTTCAAAAACACCTTTCTTGGTGACAATAGTGAAGCTTCTGAAGATTTTCAGTGTTTGTAGTGCTTGAAACTACGAGTATAATCGCATTCACAATCTGGAGAGCACTAGTTAAAGTTTCAGCATTGTAACATGTAGGCATACACATTCAGTCCCGGAGTAAGCCACAGAACAAAAAACTTTATTTGTGATGTCTACAAATAGATAGCATTGGTGACAATTATTTTCTCAGAAACGGAACTAATTTTGTTGTTTCATAGATTCACATTCGTAATTCTGCTGTCAGTCTTCAATTTCTGTACGATTGAACCTTAATTGATGCTGGTGAAGAATTGTTTCAGGAACATTGTTTTATTTGTTAAGTACAAATCTATTAAATACATCAAACATTCATGTTTATCTGAATTTCTTACTTTTACCTACTCCTGTGTCACTTTGCTCTGCCATCGGTTAACAATGCTTAATATTAATTTAAAAAAACATTACACCAAGATAGCGAAGCTTACAAGTGAATGAGGTACAGTTCTGAAACAAATGTTATTTAACATCATGGTTTATAGAGCAATAATGACCGAAAAACAAAGTGGTGTGCCGTTTTAGCCAGACTTCCCCTACATGTGCACTGCTTCCCAGTTGCAAAACGTTTGCTTCCTTATCGTTGCTATATGATTTATCATCACTGGCCAGAATCGTAGCTTCCTGTTCACTAGAACGTGATCCTACATCACACTCAGAAATCGTAATACTCGGTCTAGTCAGAATTTCTGTTCTGTCGTCACCCACCGAGTCATCAGAAATCTAGCACAGATTTTCCTTATCTGTGCTATTTTTTTGTTCCTTCCGACACAAAACATGTCAGGATTCAAGCTCCCAGCACTGCAAGTAAAAGTAAAAGAGCTATGTATATCTTTGCCTGTCACATGCCACGACTGCCCAGGGTAACTTGAGAGGCGGAAAGCAATTATTCGAGCATATGCTACTACAAATGGGAATAACTGCAGCTATCAAGAATATATATTAAATAGAACGCTCACAGAATATCAGATATATTTTTTCCTTCTTATGTGACATAAAATAAACATGAAAGTCATACAGTCAAGCAACAGCCCAGTAGATGTCTGCTAGCATCAAAGGCAATTACAGGTAGCCACATGTCTTAAAACCGCTGTCATTTCATTCGTGCCGAGATGAGCTGTATTGTTCTTGTACAGTGTTTATATGGAATGTTTAGGTGATGGAAATGGTACCTCTTCGTAAAGTTGTATGAATGTTAACTCACAGCTCTGGTCCGCGGTGTGGAGCGAAGCACTACCCATCTGCTCTCAGCTGACGGATTCCACAGTGGCAGATAACGAGAAATGGGGACACAGCATAGATCCTGCCATATTCTACAGCGGGCGATCGCTTTTTCTTCTGCTGTGGCGACCCAAACTCATTTGCAGAACTCTCCTGGCCTGGAGAAACTGCTACAGTTGTGTACATTACCAGTACCAATCGACAAAGCAAGCAAATTGTTGTATCTGTCTTAGGCCCTCTTAACCCGATCATAGGATGTGGTACCACCACCGCTGAATTCCAAAGTAAGGCCTGTGGTAAGCTTGTAACACTAATTCACAAAATGCCAAACACACAGTACACTCAAAATAAATGATTTGTCTTTCTTCCGCCTTTTAGTAATACTACTGTCATGATATCAGACATTTGTGTAAAGTGCTTCATATCGTAAGACTATTAACTTGAATAATAAATGGCTGTCAGGGAAGCGAGTAAAAAAGTTTCAGTTCCAAGAAGCACGTTAAGTGATAGTCTTACTGCTTTCTGAGAAAATGCAAAGGTGGCCACGGGACCTGCTTTAGGAAATAATGTTTTTCCGAGAATATTCAGTAATGGACGAGAAACAGTACTGTACAATCATGTTAAAAATTAAGATAGCTACCTCAAGCCTTTGCGTAAGGATGAGATCATAGATCTAATGACCATATATGCAGAGAAAATGGAAAAGCTACATGGGTCTGAAAGAAAGTCAGCAGATAAAGACTTTTAATTTTATTTGATCAATGACAAATGATTTGTGAAAGCATGTGACTGAAAATATTGCGTTGCTTCTAAATAGTTTTACGCTACCAGTTACGATTTTCTTTATTCATGTTATGCACGACGAGTTTCGGGAACTTATTCCCGTTCCCAAGAGCGGTTTTCATCTGTGTAGTGAACGAGTCTTTCACAACGTTTTTGAAGTATGAGGTTCTGATGTTTTTTACTGCAAAGTATAAAAACGCGCAACTTTTAGTCTATTATTGACCTTTGAAAACAGTTTTTTTTATACATTTCTGCAAAGTCTTATACATACTATACATCACACATAGTTTTCCGTGCACATTGCACATCGCAAATAATTAACGTACATCAACTACCAGTTATGTAGTTATTGACGTGGTGAAGTTAAGAGAAGTATGTGAACCTGAAATGGTGGTCTACAAAAGACACTTTTCAGAATGAAATTTTCACTCCGCAGCGGAGTGTGCACTGATATCAAACATCCCGGCATATTAAAACTGAATGTCGGAGCAAGACTCGAACTCGGGACCTTTGCCTTTCGAGTTAAAGGTCCCAAGTTCGAGTCTCGGTCGGGAACGCAGTTTTAACCTGCCAGGAAGTTTCAGAAGACACTTTGTTCGTGATAAAACCGCACAAGCTACAAAAAATTGTTCAAATGGCTCTGAACACTATGGGACTTAACATCTGAGGTCATCAGTCCCTTGAATTTAGAACTACTTAAACCTAACATCACACACATCCATGCCCGAGGCAGGATTAGAACCTGCGACCGTAGCAGCCGCGCGGTTCCGGACTGAAGCGCCTAGCACCGCTCGGTCACCGCGGCCGGCCGGCCACAAGCTAAAACACGTATTTACAAATGAAGAGCCAGAGCCGGACTGCTGGAAGCAAAGAACGTCTCTATGAAAGCACCTTTGCAGACGTTAGAGAGGCTACTTTGTCAAAGTTTGTACGTCTGTAATGTTTTCGACTGCTTCACAGTCTGCAGTCCCTCACGGGTCCTCGCCCCCTTACATGGAGTATGGCTGAGGGGTGGGAGGAGAGCACGTTGCCTTCTCAGTCCAGAAACTAATCCCCTTAAAAGCCGTAGTGTATGGCGGGGCGGTCGAAACACGAGCGATGTTCGTCGTTCGGATGCATGGGTGTGTATGCAGCTGGAGGCGATATTTTTTGTTTATCGAAGCGGTAGAGTGAAGAGTGGTGAGGTAGTGCGTCAACGCAGTCTCTGGCGCGTTTTTAAGTGGATCATCTTTGAGGACCCAAGCGGGTGTCAAGCAATGAATGCAGACTGCTGTAGGCTTTTGTGAAAACTTTTAGTACGCTGGATGGTTGTGGCGGTGGTGTGCGGAACCATGTGATTTGTTTTAGTATTCTGCTGACTAGTTCGGTAACTCAGACGCATTCAGTGGTGCGACGGGTTGTGCCAAAAGATGTGAAGGTGAACGGTATATGACTTCTGCCAGTAATGCATGCAAATCCTCTTTGAAGGAAGTGTATATGCCCAACGTCACCCAGTTAAGTATGTCTCTCCATTGTCCTCCATGGCACATTACAGCAGCCATAACAGTGCGATGCCACTGTTCTACCAGCCTGTTACTTTGGGATCACAGGCGGTGGCACGAAAACCCCTAACGCTACAATGCCTGTGTAGATACATCAACTGGGCAGACTTCCATTGACAGCACTGGGCAAGCAAATCTAGAAATCCACAACAGTACCTACACTTTAGGTATTTATACTGTGGTGATATCTCCCAATGGTGTTGCCTCCATCCAGCGTGTCACACGATCAGTCACTTGAGAGAATCTGTTTATAACAGTTTGACTCTTTAAGGGGCCTGACCAAGTCTAAGTGAAAATTCTGTACTCTGGTTGTAGTGATGTCTTTTGTGGACTGGCAAGACAGCCAATCCACTAGGACGGGAGGCCGAAGGGCACGCTTTTAAGCTCACACAGGCTGGCGTGAGGTCTGGAAAATGACAAGGTCTTTATAGTAGCAAAAGTAGTACGTAGCTTCTGGAATACTTAACTTTAATCCATAGTTCGTGAACATCGGTCTGACGGTACATGCGTCACAAGATAAATAGCAATTGATAATGGCGCCTTGCTAGGTCGTAGCAAATGACGTAGCTGAAGGCTATGCTAACTATCGTCTCGGCAAATGGGAGCGTAAGTTGTCAGTGAACCATCGCTAGCAAAGTCGGCTGTACAACTGGGGCGAGTGCTAAGGAGTCTCTCTAGACCTGCCGTGTGGCGGCGCTCGCTCTGCAATCACTGATAGTGGCGACACGCGGGTCCGACGTATACTACCGGACCGCGGCCGATTTAAAGGCTACCACCTAGCAAGTGTGCTGTCTGGCGGTGACACCACAATGTCAAATTGGCCTAGGGCTGGGGTGGTACGACGGTCCGTTTTGCTCTGTTGACATGTTTCATGTGCTTGTATGCACTGTTTACATTGTTTTTCTCTCTCTTTTTTTTTTTACTTCTGGCCATACGAAACTGTTAACAATCGCTTTGGCGGTCGTACACATGTGTGAGATAGTTTGGGCAAGCAGTCAAAGATATGTTTCCGCACAGTCGAAGGATACAATGCGTAAGAAAAGCAAAATGTAAATTTGAATAAATGAAGCGCTATCAGGTTTGTGCAGCATTTATCAACCAATACGGCATGAACAAAAAGTCATAGTGTGTGAACAGGGTAATGACAGCCATTTTTGGCACATCGCTACTTGCCGTTGGAATTTGCAGATATTCTTTCTTGCAGTCTATTATGCTGAAAATTGTCAAATTTGCCAATGTGTGGGAAAAGCCTTGGACATTGAGGACTGGATATCTATTGGATATTGTCCATACATTCAGAGCCCATAAACATCACAAAGTCTGTATGAACCATCCTGTTTTGGTAATAAATGTATGGCTGAGACCCACGAACTGCCCAATGGCCTCTATTTCCACGTGCAAAAGCCTATGTGTCACATTTTTAGCCACACAAAGTCTGTCTGGGGTTAGGAGTCATGCTTTATAATGCATCAGCAGTCTAGGTGTAATATGTATACGATGTAGAGTATCGTATTTGACTCTCCACTGTAGACCCCGTTCGTGTAAGCACTGATTCATATGAGCATCGCGCGATGGGGGCACTTGCACACTTCGAATATTGCGTTGACTGACCCGAACGTTGCTCTCCCTATGATGTGCTGGAATGTGGTTGTTGAAATGGCTGCCGTGATGTACAATGTTGCTGTTGGTGCTGAATTGTGTGATGCTGTTGTTTCTGTTTTAGTTTCGCAAGTCGCGCTTGCACCTTGCATAATTCTTCTTGTAGAGCCTGTATTTATGTTTTAAGTGCTGCATTCTGCTTCGATAGTCCAATTATTTCGCGATTGACTGCTTCGCACCTCGTGACCACATCCGACAGTATGTGATTCAGTGTGTCTGTGATGGTTTAGTGTGATAAGCTTTGGAGGAAAAATATTTCTTCGTTATAGTTTGTGAAGAGCCAGTCTCGTATAAATATGTTATTATCGTCAATAATTTCTGGATAAGGAATAACGAAAAAATTCCCAAACAATATCCAATTGATGAAAGAAGTATAATAATAATAATAATAACAACAACTACTTACCGTAGCGAAATCGGCAGGTTATTGTGACGAAACGTAATGACCGAACGCATATTGCGTTCACTCATAAATATGTCTTTGCCCATGGCAATCAGTGACCCTAAGATTAACGGCAGATCGTTTTAATGTATCTTGTATTGATCTCATCTAAGAGATGTGCTAATCATTTGCCTCCAAACAATGTTGCCCTCAGCCTTTGTCCATGTCAGACACTGGTCCCTCATTTAACAAATACATGGTATCCTATATTACAATGACTTCTAGATCTACATCTACACTACTAGCCATTAAAATTGCTACACCAAGAAAAAATGCAGATGATAAACGGGTATTCATTGGAAAAATATATTATACTAAAACTGACATGTGATTACATTTTCACGTAATTTGGATGCATAGATCCTGAGAAATCAGTACCCAGAACAACCACCTCTGGCCGTAATAAAGGCCTTGATACACCTGGGAGCTTGGATGGCGTGTACAGGTACAGCTGCCCATGTGGCTTCAACACGATACCACAGTTAATGAAGAGTAGTCACTGGCGTATTGTGACGAGCCAGTTCCTCGGCCACCATTGACCAGACGTTTCCAATTGGTGAATGATCTGGAGAATGTGTTGGCCAGGGCAGTAGCCGAACATTTTCCGTATCCAGAAAGGCCCGTACATGACCTGCAACAAGCGGTCGTGCATTATCCTGCTGAAATGTGGGGTTTCACAGGGTTCGAATGAAGGGTAGAGCCACGGGTCGTAACACATCTGAAATGTATGCACTGTTCAAAGTGCCGTCAATGCGAACAAGAGGTGACCGAGACGTGTAACCAATGGCACCCCATACCATCACGCCGGTATGGCGATGACGAATACACGCTTCCAATGTGCGTTCACTGCGATGTCGCCAAACCCGGATGCGATAATCATGATGCTGTAAACAGAACCTGGATTCATCAGAAAAAATGACATTTTGCATTCGTGCACCCAGGTTCGACGTTAAGTACACCATCGCAGGTGATGCAGCGTCAGGGGTAAACACAGCTTTGGTCTCCGAGCTGATAGACCATGCTGCTGCAAACGTCGTCGAACTGTTCGTGCAGCTGGTTGTCGTCTTGCAAACGTCCCCATCTGTTGATTCAGGGATCGAGACGTGGCTGCACGATCCGTTATAGCCATGCGGATAAGATGGCGGTCATTTCGACTGCTAGTGATACGAGGCCGTTAGGATCCAGCACGGCGTTCCATATTACCCTCCTGAACCCACCGATTCCATATTCTGCTGACAGTCATTGAATCTCGACCAACGCGAGAAGCAATGTCGCGATACGATAAACATCAATCGCGATAGGCTACAATCCGACCTTTATCAAAGTCGGAAATGTGATGGTACGCATTTCTCCTCTTTACACGAGGCCTGACAACAATGTTTCACCAGGCAACGCCGGTCAACTGCTGTTTGTGTATGAGAAATCGGTTGGAAACTTTCCTCATGTCAGCACGTTTTAGGTGTCGCTACCGGCGCCAACCTTGTGTGAATGCTGTGAAAAGCTAATCATTTCCGTATCAAAGCATCTTTTCCTGACGGTTAAATTTCGCGTCTGTAGCACGTCATCTTCGTGGCGTATCAGTTTTAATGGCCAGTAGTTTACATAGACACCCTGCAAGTAACCTTATGGTGCGTGGTGGAGGATACCCTGTACCGCCATTTGTCATTTTCCGTCACCTTCCACTCACAAATAGATCGACAGAAGAACGACTGTCTGTATACCTTCGCAAGAGCCCTAATTTCTGGCATCTTACCTTCGTGGTCCTCACGCGCCATTTATGTTGGTGACAGCAGAATCATTCGGCGCTCAGCTTGAAATGCCGGTTGTCTAAACTTTCTCAGTAGTGTTGTTCGTAAAAGAAAGTCGCCTTCGCTTCAAGGATTCCCTTTTGAGTTCCCCAACTGTCTCCATAGCACGTAGGTGCTTTACGAACCTACCGGTAACAAATGCAGCAGCCCGTCTCTGAATTGCTTCGATGTCTTTCTTCAATCCGACCTGTGACGGATCGCTGACACTCAAGGACAGGTCGCACCAGCGTCCTATATGCGGTCTCCTTGTAGGTGATCCACTGTTCTAGAAAACTCTCCCAATAAACCGAAGTCGACCTCTTGCCTTCTCTACCGCAGTTTTCACCTGCTCGTTCCACCTGCTACATCCAGATATTTAGAGGACTTGACTGTGCCAACCAGGACACTAGTAATGCTGTATCCGAACACTACAGGTTTGTTCTTCTTACTCATCCGCATTAACATTACATTCTTCCACATTTAAAGCTACCTGACCTTCATCACACGATGTGGAAATTTTGTCTAGATTGTCTTGTGCCTTCCTACAGTCACTCAACTTCAACACCTTACCGTACACCACGGCATCATCAACAGACAAGCACAGATTGCTGCCTAACCTGTCCACCAAATAATTTATGTATAGAGAGAACAGCAGCTGTCCTATCACACTTCCCTGAGACACTCAAAAAAATTGTTCAAATGGCTCTGAGCACTATGGGACTTAACATCGGAGGTCATCAGTCCCCTACATTTAGAGCTACTGAAACGTAACTGACCTAAGGACATCACACACATCCATGCTCGAAGCAGGATTCGAACCTGCGACTGTAGCAGCAGAGCGGTTCCGGACTAGAGCGCCTAGAACCAATCGGCCGACGGCTGGAGTGGCCGAGCGGTTCTAGGCGCTACAGTCTGGAACCACGCGACCGCTACGGTCGCAGGTTCGAATCCTGTCTCGGTCATGGATGTGTGTGATGTGCTTAGGTTAGCTAGGTTGAAGTAGTTCTAAGTTCTAGGGGACTGATGACCTCAGAAGATAAGTCCCATAGTGCTCAGAGCCATTTGAACCACTCGGCCACAATGGCCGGCTGAGGCACTCCTCACGATAAACGTTCTCTGATGAATACTCACCGTCGAGGACAACATTGTGAGTTCGGCCCACTCACAAATCTGTGAACTTATTCCATATGCTCGATTCTTCCTTAACAGCCTTCATGGGGGTACCGTGCCCAACGCTTCCGGAAATCTAGAAATATGGAATCTGTCTATTGTCACCCTATGAAGATATAAGAGTTAAGTCGAAGTGAAAAGTAAGGAAAAAGATGTGCAACTCGTCAAGCAGAAGTTAGTAGATTGAATGTGTGAAGAACTTCCGCGAAACTGGCACATTTATGTAAAATTTCACCTGAAGTGGTATGTGTAAGTACTTTTAACCCCAGGTGCGCCACATATGAAAACCGCGAAGTAAATCCGTTCCGAAGTTTGGTCACACGCATCTGGTATTAAGAGTTACCAATCGCTCTTTGCCGGAAGTCCGAGGTCTACCGCCAATTTGACAGTTCTGAATTATTCCACTGGCGAGTCATTAGCTGCACTCAGTTGTGTGTGCGAAGATCGTCCTGTCAATGGCGATGTTCTTCCTGCGATGACACTGACTGCCAATCCTGTATCCACCAATAACCTGGTCTGAAATACGTAATCGAAGATGTAATTTTTGCGTTCGGTGTAGAAATAGTCACTCTGGTTGGGTGTGCCATCTCACTGTGTAGGCGTCCTGATTTCGTTAGGCTATGGACTGCATCTATCGTAGGCCAACGTCGGAATTTGGTAACTTGTAAGGAGCTGAACAGTTGCTCACTATGCTGTCGAAGCCTGTGTGAAACCAGCATTGATGAGGCCACACCTTCGCGTGGGCTGTCGCACTGTTATTGTGTACAGCGGGAGGGGGTGTGGTCGTGTAAATCTGCGTGTCGGCGTCCTGCTCTTGGTTGTAGTCGACGGCGCTCGATCTGTCTCACTGGCTAGCGTGGTTGGGCGGACGCGGCTTCCATAGCGGAGGCATTGTTGTGCTTTGAAACTGCTTCTTGTTGTTTCTGTTAGATTGCTTAATTTCCGTCGGGAAAATTTACCTTAATATCAGTTGGTCCCTGTTCTCTCAAACTTAGCAATGACTGTAGTGAGGGAGGTAGTCGTATATCCAGACAGACCACTGTGCATGTCTCACATGGTGCTGGGTCCACTATCGCTTGCAAATGTCTCCGAATTCGAGAGGATGTTTGGAGACCAATCTTCTTTACGTAAGACCTTTGCACTGCTGTTCTTTGAGTGCTTTAGAGAAGCAGTATAGAATTGTAGATTTAGCTGCCTTATTTCTGCTGATACTGCTTCCTTATGACGTCGCAGATCAAATACACTTGTTCTGAGATGTTTCTCAAAAATACTGAGAATTTTTATGAGTCATCTGTAATCCGTGGCTCTGGAGGACCACTTCAGTAACGTGGAACCACGTGGCTGCAGGGTCAGTTCGTAAAACTGGAAGTTTGGCGATTGGTCAATGTCTGAGACGAGTATTCTGAGCCTGTTGCACTGACACAAGATCGGCAGACGAAAGCTCGTGAGGTGTTCATGATGAGGTAGGAACCATGATAGATACATCGCGCTCAACCACATGGGCCCTGTAGTTAATGGACAATTGGTCGGTTTATCGAGTGACTGGTGTGAATGAAATCGATAACAAAGCTGGAGTGGAAGGCAGGAAGTTTAGTATCTTTACAGACCACTGCCAACTCCCAGAATCAGTAAGAAACTCAGGCAGTGACCGTTTATCAAGACGAGTTCGACTTCTTGAGAACACGAATCAGGTGACAACTGACGTACAGCATATCAGGAGAGTGAAGAAAGTGGCTGCAGACTATCTGTCACGAAACAACACGTTGTCCATGGACATATATTACAACGATCTGCGTCACTGACATCAGCTCAGATAGATGAGTGTGCTAATATCACTGTCTGTTGTAAGTATAGCTCGATGCAATCCAACGTGCATTGCATTACTTGAGTCCAATTCAGTTGTCATTTTCCCCGATTGTCTTTTGTGGGAGGGATTCAGTGAGTGGTACTAGTAGTGTGTCTGCGTGAGGTAAATGATGCATGTGAAGGTTTACTACCCCAAAAATCTCCTCACTTCCTCACTTTGGAAGGCCTAGTTACTCTACATGAACCTTCATGTGGAGAAAGCCTGCCTGATTTACTAGATGGTTTAGCAAAACAACTTCAGGTTGTTGAAGCTAGTACTTGTCTTCATTTATTACCATGCCATGTTGTTATAGGATATTAAAAACCAGATGGAGGTGTTTTAGAGTCTCATTTGGGTGAGCCGAGGAAACTAGTATGTCACCTAGGCAAGAAAAGCAGAATGGAAATAGAAGTAATAGCTTATAATGAAGTGCTACCACATTTGTGCAGCATTGGGTTTGTGCAGCATCTTTTAACTTGTTTGTCATAAACAAAAACTTGTTGAGTCTGAATAGAGTGATGACATTCATTTTTGGCACATCTTTGAATGCTACAGGAATTTACAAATATTCTTTCTTGCAGACTGTTATGGTGAAAATGGTGGCACATGCCAGCCCTTGGAGAAAGTTTTAGAATTCGGGACTGGCCAGCTATCGGGTATTGTCTGTGCATTCAGGGCTCACTAGACACCGTAAAGTACGTGTGAAATTTTGTTATTGTTGCTAAATTAATGGGTGGTGCCCATGAACTGTCCAATGGTTGCAATATTTCTGCATGCAGTAGCACATCTTGTCACAGTCTTCGTCACATGCAGTCTATCTGGCGTCGTTCTTCAAAACGCGTCAGCGGTCCAGATACAGTGTGTATACGGTGCACAATGTTGTCTTTGACTCCTGGCTGTGGACCATGCCTGTGTAGTGACTGTTTGATGTGAGCATCACACAATGGCTGCACTTACACACTTTGTGTACTGCACTGGCCGACCTGAACATTCTGTGAGGAGTCTGCCTGTTGTTCTTGGGGCAGTGTGCTGGAATGTGGCTATTGAAGAGTCTGCTGTGATGTACGGTGCTACTGTTCATGTTAAAGTGAGTGGTACTGTTGTTCTTCAGCTACTTTCGTGACTTGTGTAATTTTTCTTCTGCTGCCGAACTCTTGTGCTGCATTCTCCTCCAGCAGCTGAGTTCTTTCATGACTAACTGCTTCCTATCCCTCAACCATGTCCGACAGTAAAAGGTTCAGACTGCCTATGAGACTTAATGTTTGTGGGTTCGATGTGTGAAGTTCTTCCATGAAATGGGCATATGTGTGTGCAGTTTCCCCTGAAGTCATTTAACTAAATATTTTAGCCAATAAGTCCGCCACAATGTGAAAATTAAACCCACTCCTAAGGTAAGTTCAGAAACGTTTGCCTCTATAAATTAAAAAAGTTTTTTCAGATCAATCACTTTTTATGCAAATCCTTGCATGGTTGTGGTTCACGTGTTTTAATGAAGCACTTTAGGAATGCAGTCATAGCCACCTCATATCTACTTTGCTATGCACTTACGACATCACTGATAAGATATATGCGCTTTGAGATGTTACTCAATAATTCTGCGGATTTTGATGTGTCATCGGTTATGCCATAGCTCTGGAGGGTCACTTGTGATGTGGAAGAATGTGGCCACATGGTCAGTTTGCAAAAATGATAGTTTGGAGATTGGTCCATCGCTGAAATGAACCAAACAGGTACTATACCCCTGTTGCTCTGGCACAAGCTTGGCAAATGAAATCTCATGAGGCGTTCATGGTGTGATAGGAACTATGGTACACCTTTAGTACTCAACTGGTTGAGCTCCGTAATTAACAGAGAATGGATGGGCATATTCAGTGAACAGCATGGATGGAACCTATAACGTGTGTGAGTGGCTGTCATAAGGAATCAGATGCACTGTAGGAACAAAGCCTTATTGCTGTAGTGCTCCATTATCGTATGGCATAAAATCACCAAGTAAGTCTTCATCTTGTAGGTACTGTCTACATAGAGTAATATCACCGTTATTGTTCGTCACAAGACATGTCGGGATGCACTTTCATTTTTTAGTCTTGCATCTGAGCACGTGAAAATGTTTCACTAATCACACTAAAGATTAGGTGCTGTATTGTTGGGTACAGAGCAGCACAGAGTGGTGTACACACCACTTCTTAGGTGAAAACTAACAAAAATTTGCTGTACTCCTGGGATATCACTGTAGTTACAGCTATATTGAAGTTAACAGCAGTATGTGAACCCAAAACTATTGTTGACAAAAGAAACTTTATTGCTAATAAAATTGCGCAAACTAAAATCACATATTTACAATTTAATATTCAGAGCCTGACTGTTAACCCATGTCAGGCAGACATAAGACAGATTGCTTTCTCTGAGGTTTACATTGGAGATGTTTTTGACTGCTTCACAGTCTGCTGTCCCCAGAGTTAATAATTGTTTTTACAAGGCTTCTAGAGAGTATCACATACTTTTGTACAGAGGGTATTTGTCTCTGTTCTGTGGATCTTAATTTGCTTATATTCATTTACAATAGTGCTTATTTAAAAGCATTACTATTTTTATTTAACTCTACCACTGAAGCATCTGAAGAAATTCACTGACTCACTTTAAAGGTTTTCTATTAATATTTTATGTTCTTATTTTTTTGTAATGTGAATGTCTACAGTTCTTCTGACAGATCCATTTTATACTGTCTATTAAGTCATTGGGGTACTTTGACATTCTGCTCCACTTTTGCAAATGTGTGTTTCGTTTTGTTTGTATGTTTGGCTATTGCTGATGTTGGGTGGCTTGTGTGTGTCGGCTTTAATGTGCTCTAGATGTCTGTTTGTCCTAGGTGGAACATGGGGCATTCAGGGTGTGTGGATTTGTATCGTTCAGAGTCTCAGTATGCGTCTTGATTCCACTGTATGTTATGTTTTAGTGTTTGTTGCTTAGTATATGTAGGAAATCGAACTTTTGCCGTGCACTTTATGAAAATATTTACAATTTTGTGTGATATATTCCCAGTGTATGGGATGACCTCCCTTTATTTTACCTAGTACTGTAACAATCCATGGAAGGAGTTTAATCGTTGGCAGCTGGAATCTATTTCTCTATGTTTGTTTCCTATAGCAAGTTCTCTTGGTTCAAAGATATGTTAGGTGACCTATGTAACATTTATATGTATGATACCTATTTATGGCTGTTTAGGTTACATAAGCTTGCAGGTATTAGGGTGTCAGTCACATATTCCCTACAAATTTTTAATGTGCATGTGTTGTGTTGCCTTGCAATATTAGGTTATTGGTAACAGATAGTAGGGATGCAGAGCCGATATGAACACTGTTTGAATTGTTGACAAATGTTTTCCCCGTCTCCACATTGGTAAAGGGTTGGAATGGTAGATGTTGCAAGGTCACATTTTAATTATGCAAATTATACCACGTAATTATGCCAATTACTGCCCCTGTCCCATCCTATCCCCTCTCCCCCCCTCTCCCACCAGCCATATTGGTGGGAATTTGGACTTTTGGCGGGAATTTCGAATTTTGGCGAGCAGTTCAAGAAATTGAGCGAATTTCAAGAATGGCGGAAATTTCTTTCTCCCAAAGCAATGCTTACATCACTAACTGCCAGCATCGTCCAGGAATTGACGGGAAATTCAAAAAGGTGGGTGGCCTTTCCAGGCCTCGAACCCCTGTCCTTCTTAGCCAAAAGATAAAGTGCACCCCCTAAGCTGCAGGACTGAAAGGTTAGGTTAGTGTACTTTAATTAATTAATTAGGGGCGATATTTGCTTCAGTTTCCCACCAAAAATAGATAATCATAAAGATCGGTCCTAATTACACAACTATATGCATAGCGTCTAAAATCGCAAAAGAGCTCAAAAATTTACGATGTCATACAACTGGTGGTATCCTATTGGAAAAAAATTCGCAGTATCACTCAAATTTAGTAGCAGACATAAACAAAATAAAAAGGAAACCTATACAGGGTGCTTCCATTACCTACAGGTCGAAATAAATCTCTCTGCTGCACATGTGAATTGGCGGGAAAAAGGCTGGAGTGGTAGGTACTACATCTATTTTGGACGGGAATTGTGCTGAACTGAGGAAATCTTGGTGTTGGAAAGAGAGGAGTTTAATGGGTGTGTTACCTGTAAGCAAGTCTGAGGACTGTGTCTAAAGGCTCCTACATACCGAATCGAAGGAGGTGATATTGGACGAGAATGGGGGGAGTGCCTGAAAATGCATTTCACATCTCAGAGACTATTATCTGTGCTGGAGCGGCTCGTATTTCTGAAATGGTTGGACTATCATCAGTGCAGGAGACGACTTCACGTGCCCACAGAGAAACCCTGCACATGTGTCTCACTGCTTGACGTTGGAGTTCTCTAGCGACACCTCCTGCTGCATTGCTGTATGCCCTTCTTGACAAACACCCTGCTGTCCTGTGCTCGAAATTCAAGTAAACGGTGCTCTCTTTATGTCATGTCAACTTTCTCCTAGTCCACTGCCCCTGAGAAGCTGCCTTGGTATAGCTGCTGAACAACTTGCACACTGATACATAGTAGGAAGGGAGAAGGCAGCAAAACATCACTGAAGAGTACGAAGGCCAATATACACTAGCACAACTGATGGAAAATGCTTCACTGTTCTAATTACGTCACGAAAAAGAAACAACAGCACTCCTAAGCCACAGGACGTAATACAACACATGTGCTAGGAATTGAGAAAAGCCATTGTAATAACACAACTACCAGAAAAGCCGTATCAGTAGAATGGGGCAGCAGTTGCACATGTTTTCACCTCGATGTGTGGTCCGCAGTAACCAGCTTTGAAAAAGTCTTACATCCCCTCCTGCCACCACTCATCCCTCAGTCTCCTAATCGTGGGTGTGGATACAGGCCTGTTCTACCCTGTCGCTGATGGTATACAAAGAGACCCATTTGGTGGCAGTGTGGTACTGTCTCCAGTCACTACGACTACAGCCCCGCTGCCCGGGGCCGTAGCTGGAGGCAGACACTTCAGCCGACTAAAGACAGGCAGTTATGGCCAGAGACATCGACTTTGGCCAAACATGTGGCTCGGGATGCCAGCACTATCGATGCAGACAAAAGCAACACATACACAATACACCGAAACTCCAGCGAGCTACCGAAGGAAGCTAAATAAATGATGGCTCACCCAAACAAAGATGACCGTGTGTTGTTTGTCTATAAGCGCAGGCCGCCGCAAGTGCTAGCTATTCTGAGAGAAACATTTCAGTGAAACAGATGTAGTTGACGTGACGCAACTTTTATAAAACAGAATGTATTAAAGATCATAAGCGCAATGTTAACAAGTCTGGTTCAACTGGCTCTGAGCACCATGGGACTTAACTCTAAGGTCATCAGTCCTCTAGAACTTAGAACTACTTAAACCTAACTAACCTAAGGACATCACACACATCCACGCCCGAGGCAGGATTCGAACCTGCGACCGTAGCGGTCGCGCGGTTCCAGGCTGAAGCACCTACAACCGTTCGGCCGCTTTGGCTGGCTGTTAACCAGAAGTCTTGTTTCCACGAAAATAGGCGCTGTCCATTTTCCTTTAGTTTTATGAGCAATCGGTGTACTTTTTACGTTCGACTGCAAGATACAATTAAAATCTCTCTCCTTCCCTCTGTCTGCCTACTGTTATTGTATGACATCCAACGATGTGAAAAAAATTACGTCACTGCTGCCGATAACAGGTGAGCGAACAGCAGAGGTTAGCGCTCTTTATCGATACATCTGACAGATGAACTAATTATCTCACATCTCCTATACATGTCCACCCTGTGTAAAATCGAAAAAACTTCCAACATTTTGCCGTGAAAATTACCGATCACTGCAGAATATTCTCGTTATTTCTAAACTCTCACTGGGGTAAACAAAAAGTGAGAACCTCAAACTCTGAAGAGAAAAAAAAACATACTGTATATAGAAACATCTATGTTATCCGATTACTTCCAGTCTGATATACCAAATTACATTCTGTGAGAATGACTCTAGCGTTCAATAAATAAACTATCAATCAAATAAATTGTCATCCACGTCGGTATTACAAATATTTCACACACGTGTAATAACATTACAGATCACAGCCTTCCATGATGTTCACATGTCAGAAAAATAACACTATAATTTTACGTTCGACAACAACAAGACATAATTCAAGAGGACGCCGCTGTTTTGTACACTATGCCTGCTCCCGCTTCACCAGTCCAACTGTGCATCATCTTGTGTTTACGAAACGTAAGGAACGTGTGTTAGCATACCATGTAACACAACCTCCTAACGGAACCTAGTAGAGAACGTTATAAGATTTCACTGATACATCGAAAATACATACTGTCTGCGTTCTGATGTCTGACACATTGGCTCCATAAGTCCCGTCTACCGACCTGTGTGCAGAGTTTACGTTACCTGTATTTGAAGAAGAAGAAGACCACACAGAGCTGATCATAATTCGCAACAGCAGCAGATACTTGTGCTGTAGTTTCATAGGCAATTTGATCCTCACACAACAATCTGTGTGGCACAATCTCCTCACATTCCGGGAAAAACACAATAATTCCTAGGTTCCACAACGAGCTATATTTCATATGATAGCTACTATATACACTGAAGAGCCAAAGAAACTGGTATAGGCATGCGTATTCAAATACTGAGATATGTTACCAGGCAGTATATGGTGCAGCGCTGGACAACCCCTGTATAAGACAGCAAGTGTCTCGCGCAGTTGTTAGATCGCTTACTGCTGCTACAATGGCAGGTTATCAAATTTTAAGTGAGTTTGTACGTGGTGTTATAGTCGGTGCAAGATCGATGGGACACAGAATCTGCGAGGTAACGATGAAGTGGGGTTTTCCCGAGAGACCATTTCACGAGTGTATCAGGAATTCGCTAAAAAAAAAAAAGAAAGTTCAAATGATTCTGAGCACTATGGGACTTAACATCTGAGGTCATCAGTCCCCTAGACTTAGAACTACTTAAACCTAACTAACCTAATGACATCTCACACATCCATGCCCAAGGCAGGTTCGAACCTGCGACCGTAGCAACAGCGCTGTCCATGACTGAAGCACCTAGAAGCGCTCGGCCGGCTGAATCCAGTAAAACACTAAATCTTCACATCGCTGCGGCCAGGAGAAGATCCTACAAAAAACAGCACCGACGACGACTGAAGATAACTGTTCAACGTGGCAGAAGTGTAAAAAACAAAAAAATGTTGCTGATTTCAATGCGGGGCCATTAACAAGAGTCAGCGTGCGAACCATTCAACGAAACATAATCGATGTAGGCTTTCGGAGCTGAAGGCCAACTCCTGTACCCTCGATGACTGCACAACACAAAGTTATACACCTTGTCTGGGCCTGTCAACACCAACATTGGACTGATGATGACTGGAAACATGTCGCCTGGTCGGACGAGTTTCGTTTAAAATTGCATCGATCGGATAGACGTGTACGTGCATGGAGACTGCCTCATGAATCCATCTACCCTGCATGTCACCTGATGATTGTCGAGTTGGTGGAGGCTCTGTAATAGTGCGGGGTGTGTGCAGTTGGAGTGATATGGAACCCATATTCTAGATACGACCCTGACAGGTGACACATTCCGACGGCACTGGAAAATCCCAGCAGGACAATGCGACACTAAACACGTCTAGAATATACATAAATGCCAGCAATACTCATGTTCTACCTAGGACAAACAGGGTAAGATTTTAACAGCAATTAATGCAGACCACATTAAGGCCTACATCCAGAGCACACGCACAACATCAGCAATAGCCACACATATCGGCAAACTAAGACAGCCATTTGTAAAAGTAGAACAGAATGTTTATGTACTCCACTCACTAAATAAATACCTTAAAATAGCTATGTTAGGAGAATTAAAAATATGACTGGATTACAAAAGATATGTACATAAAGAAAGAAACAAAAGACTTGATAGTGAATCAGTGAATTTCTTCAGATGCTTCGAAGATGCACTTAAACAAAAATAGTGATTTATCATTCTAAGTAGATATAAGCAAATTATGATACAGATTATTAAGATAAATACCTTCTGTTCAAAGGTATATTATACTCTGTAACGATTCGAGAACTGCTACGTAATTCTGGAACCACTCTACCTTCTACCGCCTGGAACAAATAAAAAAATGGTTCAAATGGCTCTGAGCACTATGGGACTTAACATCTGTGGTCATCAGTCCGCTAGAACTTAGAACTACCTAAACCTAACATAAAGACATCACACACATCCATGCCCGAGGCAGGATTCGAACCTGCGACCGTAGCAGTCTCGTGGTTCCGGACTGAGCGCCTAGAACCGCTAGACTGCCGCGGCCGGCCCGCCTGGAACAGGCGATGCTTTAAAGATAAGTGTGAGAGAGCCTGTTTACTGCACAATACATGTCTGTGTGTGCAGAACTGAAGTTTGTCATGGGAAGAACAAGAGCTGCGTCAGACAAGCGGCACCGACGAGTGTTTGCCGGACGCGCCTTGGAAGCTGTATTAAAAGGACAAGGAGTGTTTCTGTAATATTCCGTGGTTTATGGTACTGTTGTTGTTGTTGTGGTGGTCTTCAGTCCTGAGACTGGTTTGATACGGCTCTCCATGCTACACTATCCTGTGCAAGCTTCTTCATCTCCCAGTACCTACTGCAGCCTACATCCTTCTGAATCTGCTTAGTGTATTCATCTCTTGGTCTCCCTCTACGATTTTTACCCTCCACGCTGCCCTCCAATACTAAATTGGTGATCCCTCGATGTCTCAGAACATGTCCTACCAACCGATCCCTTCTTCTAGTCAAGTTGTGCCACAAGCTCCTCTTCTCCCCAATTCAATTCAATACCTCCTCATTAGTTATGTGATCAACCCACCTAATCTTCAGCATTCTTCTGTAGCACCACTTTTCGAAAGCTTCTATTCTCTTCTTGTCTAAACTATTTATCGTCCACATTTCACTTCCATACATGGCTACACTCCATACAAATACTTTCAGAAATGACTTTCTGACATTTAAATCCGTACTCGATGTTAACAAATTTTTCTTCTTCAGAAACGCTTCCCTTGCCATTGCCAGTCTACGTTTTATATCCTCTCTACTTGGACCATCGTCAGTTATTTTGCTCCCCAAATAGCAAAACTCCTTTACTACTTTAAGTGCCTCATTTCCTAATCTAATTCCCTCAGCATCACCCGACTTAATTCGACTACATTCCATCATCCTCGTTTTGCTTTTGTTGATGTTCATCATGTACCCTCCTTTCAAGACACTGTCCATTCCATTCAGCTGCTCTTCCAAGTCCTTTGCTGACTCTGACAGAATTACAATGTCATCGGCGAACCTCAAAATTTTTATTTCTTCTCCATGGATTTTAACACCTACTCCGAACTTTTCTTTTGTTTCCTTTATTGCTTGCTCAATATACAAATTGAATATCATCGGGGATAGGCTACAACCCTGTCTCACTCCCTTCCCAACCACTGCTTCCCTTTCATACCCCTCGAATCTTATAACTGCCATCTGGTTTCTGTACAAATTGTAAATAGCCTTTCGCTCCCTGTATTTTACCCCAGCCACCTTCAGAATTTGAAAGAGAGTATTACAATCAACATTGTCAAAAGCTTTCTCTAAGTCTACAAATGCTAGAAACCTAGGTTTTCCTTTCCTTAATCTTTCTTCTTAGATAAGTCGTAGGGTCAGTATTGCCTCACGTGTTCCAACATTTCTATGGAATCCAAATTGATCTTCCCCGAGGTCGGCTTCTATCAGTTTTTCCATTCGTCTGTAAAGAATTCGCGTTAGTATTTTGCAGCTGTGACTTATTAAACTGGTAGTTCGGTAATTTTTACATCTGTCAACCCCTTCTTTCTTTGGGATTGGAATTATTATATTCTTCATGAAGTCTGAGGGTATTTCGCCAGTCTCATACATCTTGCTCACCAGATGGTAGACTTTTGTCAGGACTAGCTCTCCCAAGGATGACAGTAGTTCTAATGAAATGTTGTCTACTCCTGGGGCCTTGTTTCGACTCAGGTCTTTCAGTGCTCTGTCAAACTCTTCACGCAGTATCATATCTCCCATTTTATCTTCATCTACATCCTCTTCCATTTCCATAATATTGTACTCAAGTACGTCGCCCTTGTATAGACCCTCTGTATACTCCTTCCACCTTTCTGCTTTCCCTTCTTTGATTAGAACTGGGTTTCCATCAAAGCTCTTGATATTCATGCAAGTGGTTCTCCTTTCTCCAAAGGTCGCTTTAACTTTCCTGTAAGCAGTATCTATCTTAACCCTAGTGAGATAAGCCTCTAAACCCTTAAATTTGTCCTCTAGCCATCCCTGCTTAGCGATTTTGCACTTCCTGTCGATCTCATTTTTGAGACGTTTGTACTCATTTTTGCCTGCTTCATTTACTGCATTTTTATATTTTTTCCGTTCGTCAATTAAATTCAATATTTCTTTTGTTATCCAAGGGATTCTACTAGCCCTCGTCGTTTTACCTATTTGATCCTCTGCTGCCTTCACTATTTCATCCCACAAAGCTACCCACTCTTGATCTACTGTATTCCTTTCCCCCGTTACTGTCTATTGTTCCCTTATGCTCTCCCTGAAACTCTGTACAACCTCTGGTTCTTTCAGTTTATCCAGGTCCCATCTCCTTAAATTTCCACCTTTTTGCAGTTTCTTCAGTTTTAGTCTACAGTTCATAACCAATAGATTGTGGTCAGAGACCACATCTGCCCCTGGAAATGTCTTACAATTTAAAACCTTGTTCGTAGATCTCTGTCTTACCATTATATAATCTATCTGATACCTTTTAGTATCTCCAGGGTTCATCCATGTATACAACCTTCTTTCATGATTCTTGAAACAAGTGTTAGGTATGGTTAAGTTATGCTCTGCGCAAAATTCTACTAGGCGACTTCCTCTTTCATTTATTAGCCCCAATGCATACTCACCTACTATGTTTCCTTCTCTCTCTTTTCCTACCGATGAACTCCAGTCACCCATGACTATTAAATTTTCGTCTCCCTTCACTACCTGATAAATTTCTTTTATCTCATCATACATTTCATCAATTTCTTCGTCATCTGCAGAGCTAGTTGGCATATAAACTTGTACTACAGTAGTAGACGTGGGTTTCTTATCTATCTTGGCCGCAATAATGCGTTCACTATGCTGATTGTAGTAGCTTACCCGAACTCCTATTTATTTATTCACTATTAAACCTACACGTGCATGACCCTTATTTGATTTTGTATTTATAACCCTGTATTCACCTGACCAAAAGTCTTGTTCCTCCTTCCACCGAACTTCACTAATTCCCACTATATCTAACTTTAACCTATCCATTTCCCTTTTTAAATTTTCTAACCTACCTGCCCGATTAAGGGATCTGACATTCCACGCTCCGATCCGTAGAACGCCAGTTTTCTTTCTCCTGATAATGACGTCCTCTTGAGCAGTCCCCGCCCGGATATCCGAATGGGGCACTATTTTACCTCCGGAATATTTTACCCAAGAGGACGCCATCATCATTTAATCATACAGTAAATGGTACTGTGATAATTGTTAAAGAGATAGATGAAGCATGGATTGCATAGAGACTTTTACTTACGTCATGTATGGGACTCATTAGAGGAGAGACATGTTAATAATTTGTGGTGGTTATTAAACCAACCATGATATACTCTCCTGGAAATTGAAATAAGAACACCGTGAATTCATTGTCCCAGGAAGGGGAAACTTTATTGACACATTCCTGGGGTCAGATACGTCACATGATCACACTGGCAGAACCACAGACACATAGACACAGGCAACAGAGCATGCACAATGTCGGCACTAGTACAGTGTATATCCACCTTTCGCAGCAATGCAGGCTGCTATTCTCCCATGGAGACGATCGTAGAGATGCTGGATGTAGTCCTGTGGAACGGCTTGCCATGCCATTTCCACCTGGCGCCTCAGTTGGACCAGCGTTCGTGCTGGACGTGCAGACCGCGTGAGACGACGCTTCATCCAGTCCCAAACATGCTCAATGGGGGACAGATCCGGAGATCTTGCTGGCCAGGGTAGTTTACTTACACCTTCTAGAGCACGTTGGGTGGCACGGGATACATGCGGACGTGCATTGTCCTGTTGGAACAGCAAGTTCCCTTGCCGGTCTAGGAATGGTAGAACGATGGGTTCGATGACGGTTTGGATGTACCGTGCACTATTCAGTGTCCCCTCGACGATCACCAGTGGTGTACGGCCAGTGTAGGAGATCGCTCCCCACACCATGATGCCGGGTGTTGGCCCTGTGTGCCTCGGTCGTATGCAGTCCTGATTGTGGCGCTCACCTGCACGGCGCCAAACACGCATACGACCATCATTGGCACCAAGGCAGAAGCGACTCTCATCGCTGAAGACGACACGTCTCCATTCGTCCCTCCATTCACGCCTGTCGCGACACCACTGGAGGCGGGCTGCACGATGTTGGGGCGTGAGCGGAAGACGGCCTAACGGTGTGCGGGACCGTAGCCCAGCTTCATGGAGACGGTTGCGAATGGTTCTCGCCGATACCCCAGGAGCAACAGTGTCCCTAATTTGCTGGGAAGTGGCGGTGTGGTCCCCTACGGCACTGCGTAGGATCCTACGGTCTTGGCGTGCATCCGTCCGTCGCTGCGGTCCGGTCCCAGGTCGACGGGCAAGTGCACCTTCCGCCGACCACTGGCGACAACATCGATGTACTGTGGAGACCTCACGCCCCACGTGTTGAGCAATTCGGCGGTACGTCCACCCGGCCTCCCGCATGCCCACTATACGCCCTCGCTCAAAGTCCGTCAACTGCACATACGGTTCACGTCCACGCTGTCGCGGCATGCTACCAGTGTTAAAGACTGCGATGGAGCTCCGTATGCCACGGCAAACTGGCTGACACTGACGGCGGCGGTGCACAAATGCTGCGCAGCTAGCGCCATTCGACGGCCAACTCCGCGGTTCCTGGTGTGTCCGCTGTGCCGTGCGTGTGATCATTGCTTGTACAGCCCTCTCGCAGTGTCCGGAGCAAGTATGGTGGGTCTGACACACCGGTGTCAATGTGTTCTTTTTTCCATTCCCAGGAGTGTATATGTATATTAATAGAGTCTAATGTTTGATGGCTCAGTTGGCTTAACAGAGTTTAAAGGCTTATACAAGAAATGGTTAAGTGGTTTACCGTTGATGTGAAAAATACCATGATTGAACTGAAAGTTTTCTGCAAGTACCCAATTATTTCAAAAGTAGAGTCTTTTAAATTCCCACAACCAGCGATAGTATTCAGAGAAGAAACTTTTCTGAGATCGACGTAGCTGATTATGAGGAGAAGAGGATCGGCTAGACCCGTCACGTGAGTCAACTGATGAGAGAGAGGCGTGAATTGTGAACGCAATCCAGTTTCGCACCGCTCCTCATGTCGTCAAAACGTCGGATCTCGCCGAACACCTATTTCATAATCTCTGTTGACTTTATCTAAATGTTTTTTGCAACTCGTTGTTTATATGTGTTTGCTGTTGTTTAAGTATTCTAAGCACAGAAAGTTATGTGTGATGTTTAATATGAGTGAGAGGCTGTGCAAACGGATCACAAGAAAACTGTATCTGTATATCCTTAAAAATGTCGTGTCCAAGTACATGAAAAGGCCGATAGCAACCAAAAATTGAGCATTTTTATAAATAGCAATAAAGATGTCAGGAGAATGCGGACCCTCACACATGAAACATATTACAAAAAACTGGAGTAGTACACAGAGGAAAACACACTTGAAAGTGGGAATCATTCCCTGGAAAGTGTCATGCAAAATATAAACACAAGAAAATTGTGACTGGTATCAGATAATTTATTTACAAACAAACCCATTAAAGAATTTTAGTAAGCTTTTTTAAAAACGCGTAATATCTTAAGGCTGAGGACGGATGCCTCCTGGAGTCTGCATTGATTAACTGCTTTCAGTAAGGGAAAAGTTGAAACGTTCTTTGAGAGACAAGCTAAGCTGATAGACACGCTCAAATTTAAACCATTTACAAACTAATTAAACGTTTTACTAAGAAAAATTACCTTATAACACGTTAGAGTTTGTACCACTACCTCCTTTCAGCGTAACTGTTGTAGTGTAGAATTAATTTTGTTATTCCGTATAAGTTAGTGCGTTTTGCTACGTGTGGTTTGAAATACGCGCGCAGGTGTCAGTCACAACCTTCAGCGATGATAATGTAACGTAACAGTTTAAATTCTGAATATTGTTTTTGGAAAATCACGTATATTTTGACGGCGAATAAATGTGTTTAAATATACATAGCGTAACTTAAACTCAATACGTAGGCAAAAACTTATTTATCATTAACGGAAGTTTTACGCTCTCTTTCAATGAATAACAACGTAACGTAAACTACAACTAACCCAGCGATTTCTTTTCCGAAATTAATCTAATGTTACACAGAAAGAAAGAATGGTACAAACACCGGCGTATTATTGAAATAATTGCAAAGAATTTCTTTGACTTTATCTCTTTAATAGCTGAGTTAACTTTTAATCCCTTGAATTAACGGAAAATATGTTAAACCAGAGGTGAAGCCACACATAAGCATTTCCGTGTCAAATCTCTGAATAAGTTTCGTAATGAAAAATATTAACTTAACTTAAATATTGGAAAATGACTGCAAAAATTCATAAAAGCGCTTAGAATTATTTTCCTTTGCGAGTGAAGCTCGCAAACACTGAAATATCCTTCTGTACACGAAATGGTGGACTCAGCGCCACCGAAACAGTCGAAGCCAGATGGGTAATCGACGGCAATACAATTATTATCTTTAACTAAATTTCACGTGGAGGTAGAGATATTTTTGAAAGGAGACATAAGATACCTTCAGTTAGCAATATATTGTAGCTTTAAATCTCTTACAATTATACACAGTGAGATACACATACATAGTACAACAGGCGAGAGAGAATAAACAAGCGAAGAACAAAGAACAAACAGGGGGAAACAACATGGCACTTGTGTAAATATAGGGTGAGTCACTAACTATTTCCACCAAGAATACCTCCGAAAGTATGATAGTAGCTGAAAAGTTTGTGGGACAAATGTTGCATAGGACAACGGGGACCATAATATGACGTTGGTTTTTTGTTGCTAGGTGTGCTCGCTTCAGATACATGAAAGTCAACTTTGTTTTTTAAAATGGGATACCTTTCTGATACCGGCTATCGAGACGAATCCATTGATGTGTAACACGGTCAAGGAAGGTCACAAAGGTGGCGTGAACGTCCATTTACAGGAAGTGTTCGAAATGACTACCATTAGTATCAATTCAGTACTCCAATATTCTTATCATAGACTGGGATTTATTCCTTATCGCATCGGCACTTATCGAAGCACGTGCTCTGACCATTCTATCATATCTTCAGGTGTTGTTGGAACGTCTTCATAAACGATGTCTTTTACGAATATCCACAAGAAAAAATCCAGTGGCGTCAAGTCTGGCGAACGAGGCGGCCACGACAAATCTCCACCGCGTCCAATCGAACGATTTGGGAACTGCCACTGCAACTCATTTCTAGCCATCAGCGAAAAATGTGCCGGACACCCATCGTGTTGATACCACATTCTGTTCCTTGTTCCTAAAGGTATTTCTTCCAATAGCAGACCTAATGTTTCTTGCAACAATGTGGTGTACTTCCTACCAGTAAGATTTCCTTCAATTAAATAGGGGCCTATAATTCTGTTCTCCAGAATCCCTCACCATACATTTCCCGACCACGTTTATTGGTGTGTAACTTGCCGCAGCCAACATGGATTTCAAGTTATGCATGTTATGCAAATTATCACTTACATGGTTTATGAACGTAGCCTCGTCAGTAAATAAAATCAAATTAATAAATGTCTCATCCCTCTGAATCTGAAGTTGAGTCCATCGGCAAAATTCAATGCGACGCATACGATCTAATCCGTACCAGTTAATTCTCGGTGGAGACTGATATGGTAAGGATGATATTTATGGCAATGCACAACACGAACAACACTACTCTGTCTCAAGCCAGATTGCCTTTCGATTTGACGCCAACTAACACAAGGATCTCGAACCACAGTGGCAACAGTACCAATTTCCATTTCCTCGTTAGTAACTTTCCTTTGTCGCAAACGTTTCCGATGCGTTAAAGATCCAGTTGTTAGCCGCGCGGGATTAGCCGTGCGGTCTCAGGGGCTGTAGTCATGGACTGCGCGGCTGGTCCCGGCGGAGGTTGGAGTCCTCCCTCGCGCATGGGTGTGTGTGTTTGTCCTTAGGATAATTTAGGTTAAGTAGTGTGTAAGCTTAGGGACTGATGGCCTTAGCAGTTAAGTCCCATAAGATTTCACACACATTTGAACATTTTTCCAGTTGTTAGTAATTTATCATACACTTATTTAAATGTACGACGTGTCAGTGGGTAAGTTGAGGATATCTTTCAGTGTATAAGTCTCCAGCTATCACTGAATATTGTTGTCATTCTCCATAAATGAGAAGCATATCGCCTTGTTCTTCGAAGGAATACATCATCCACATTCGCTTGATTCGACGATACTGCTCTTACCGTTCCTATTAGTATGTACCACGAAACCGTCGGACGGTATTTACATGTCAGTAGCACGTTAGATGGGTACGCCGTATTCGGAGTATATTCACTATTTGCAAGATATAAGAGAGATAATTGTCAGAGCATGTGCTTCGATAAGTGCCGAAGTGATAAGGAATACAACTCAATCCACGATAAGAAGAGTGCAGCACTGCGTTGATACCAATGCTAATCATTTCGAACACCTTCTGTAAATGGATGTTCATGGCACCTCTTTGACCTTCATTGACCTGGAAAGACCTTCTGTTACACATCATTCGATTCGTCTCGAAAGCCGCTATCAGAAAATATGTACCACACTGTAGCATACCATTTAAAAAATTAAAGTTAACCTTCATATCTCTGACGCGACCCCACCTAGCAACAAAAAATCAACGACATGTTATGGTCCCCGTTGTCCTATGCAACATACGTCCCACAAACTTTTCAGCTCCTATCATACTTTTAGAGTTATTCTTGGTAGCAATAGTTAGTAACTCACCTTGTATATTACACTCGAATTTCCATGCTTTCATTGAACGTATTGAAATGTCGTATTCTTTATCTTTCCCATGAACAGAAAATATTGTCAATATGTGTCACGAAATACTATGAGACACGACAAAATAACTTACACTACTGGCCATTAAAATTGCTACACCAAGAGGAAATGCAGATGATTAACGAATATTCATTGGGCAAATATATTATACTAGAACTGACATGTGATTAAATTTTCGCGCACTTTGGGTGCATAGATCCTGAGAAATCAGTACCCAGAACAACCACCTCTGACCGTTATAACGGCCTTCATACGCCTGGGCATTGAGTCATACAGAGCTTGGATGGCGTGTACAGGTACAGCTGCCTATGCAGCTTCAACACGATACCACAATTCATCAAGAGTAGTGACTGGCGTATTGTGACGAGCCAGTTGCTCGGCCACCATTGACCAGACGTTTTCAATTGGTGAGAGATCTGGAGAATGTGTTGGCCAGGGCAGCAGTCAAACATGCGGTCGTGCATTATACTGCTTAAATGTAGGGTTTCGCAGGGATAGAATGAAATGTAGGGCCACGGGTCGTAAAACATCTGAAATGTAATGTCCACTGTTCAAACTGCCGTCAATGCGAACAAGAGGTGATCGAGACGTGTAACCAATGGCACCCCGTACCATCACGCCGGGTGATACGCCAGTATGGCGCTGACGAATACACGCTTCCTATGTGCGCTCACCGCGATGTCGCCAAACACGGATGTGACCATCATGATGCTGTAAACAGAACCAGATTCATCCGAAAAAATGACGTTTTGCCATTCGTGCACCCAGGTTCGTCGTTGAGTACACCATAGCAGGCGCTCTCGTCTGTGATACAGCGTGAAGAGCAACCGCAGCCATTGTCTCCGAGCTGATAGTCAATGCTGCTGCAAAAGTTATCGAAGTGTTCGTGCAGATGGTTGTTGTCTTGCAAATGCCCCCATTTGTTGACTCAGGGATCGAGACGTGGCTGCACGATCCGTTAGAGCCATGCGTATAAGGATCCTGTCATCTCGACTGCTAGTGATACGATGCTGTTGGGATCCAGCACGACGTTCCGTATTACCCTCCTGAACCCAACGATTCTATACTTTGCTAACAGTCATTGGATCTCGACTAACGCGAGCAGCAGTGTCGCAATACGATAAACCGCAATTGCGATAGGCTGCAATCCGACCTTTATCAAAGTCGGAAACTTGATGGTACGCATTTCTCCTCCTTACACAAGGCATCATAACACCGTTTCACCAGGCAACGCCGGTCAACTGGTGTTTGTGTATGAGAAATCGGTTGGAAACTTTCCTCATGTCAGCACGTTGTAGGTATCGCCACCGGCGCCAACCTTGTGTGAATGCTTTGAAAAGCTAATCATTGGCATATCACAGCATCTTCTTCCTGTCGGTCAAATGTCGCGCCTGTAGCACGTCATCTTCGTGATGTAGCAATTTCAATGGCCGGTAGTGTATAATATTACAAGAATTACTTTCTCGTTTTGTATTACATTCACATCGGTTGAAGAAATCGCTTCTTACATTAGACAGGCTTCCAGGTGACGCCACAACGTCCCCTGGAAAGTTTAAAGCATGTTAAGTGACATAACCTGCTTGAAACTTACTGAATTTACGTTAGACACAACAGTGGGCTGGTACATCCATTCGTCACTTGATTGCTTACTTAGAGCTGAAGGCCACTTGTTACAGCTGAGAAAACATACTTGTAACTATATTATCCGGTTTCTCTTTGATACTATTGCCTTCTGACTTAAAGATGATATTGCCAAAGATCATTACTTCGCTACCCCATTCGGCGAGCTCCAAGGGAAACCCAAGCTGAAAATCGGGGCAGAAGCCTTCGGAATATCCTTGTCTGGCCTTCACAATGACAGTTACTTCCAGCCAGGCTCACATCGAAAATCACATTACAATTTCCGAGTTTACAAATTTACCACATGAAATCATATATTAGAAAAACATCATTGAAAATTGTGCTCTGTGGCACTATTTAATTGAAATTTGTTTGAAGCATGTGCTTTTTCACATTAATCATTGTCAGCAATTTGAAGTACTTGTCTTACATTTTATGGAACGCGAATCAGGTCAGTTTACTTGTAAGTTCACTTTTTAGTAATAAATGTTTCGGAGTAAACATGGAAGATAACCCTGCCAGAATCATCGATGTATGCGAATGCTCGTACGCCGGAGTGTGTCGACGGGATGAGCGGAGACCAAGCGAAGCCGGCGGCCGCCATTGAGGATCGAGTAGCGGTCGTCTGGATAGCGGCCCGCCGTCGGCAGCGGATGACGTTGTCGTAAGTACTGGATCACCCCCATCGGTTGACTACGAGGATCCGTCCCTGGTGCTAGTGATCAGGGTAGCACTCCACCGGGTGGGCGAAACATGAAAAAGTTCAAGCGGCATTAGCAAACAGTCATTCTAAAATCTCCGCTGAAAGCAGTGTTTGATTACCACACGAATGCCCTTAAAATGATTCTCGTGTTCTTCTATTGTTTCAGATGTTGTCTGTAGTCGCCTTTCTACCCGTCGCCAGTTTATACAGTCTGTGAGAGGTAATCTTTGCACTTGCAAAATGAACTTATCTCACAGGCTATACTGTCCCGTATAATTCGTTAGTTTTAATAATTCTGACTGAGGCAATATAGAGATCGTCCACACAGCAGAAAATATTATTTAACACTAGATGTTTTAAATATTTAGATTCGCGCTCGCTCGACGCCGTTATCTCAGTCATTACGGCAGGCTGTCGCGTTGCTGTGTAACTGGGTTCGTTTCAAGTTCTAACAGACTTCACTGCACGGCAGTTCTTAATGCATCACTCGAACACTTTTTAAGTGCACTTTCACAACTTCTACTGAACCTAACACCGACGCAGCACTGTTGCTTCTCTCGTGTAATCTTTACAGTTCCACTAACGTCACTATTTAATGTCTTTCTCTGTCTTTTGAAGAAATGTTTGTCCGATGTGCACGTATCTCTGTACATAGTCGTTCACAAACTTACAATTATACAGAAGCACATGTTTCTTTTGCAAATAGGATACATAATTTTGCTGACAAAGTTTTTCTTTCTACCTCTCTCTCCCAGTTAGTGATCAACTAACCATCTTGATTCTTGTTTCCGAAAAAATAAGGCTCTGGCTCGACTTACACAAAGTAATGCAGGTGTGATGTGTTCCATGCCCTTGTAACTGTAATCTTTTCATAGGACACCAGTGAGTGTGTTCCTACTATAATGAGGTATCGCGCGACTGCTACGGTCGCAGGTTCAAATCCTGCCTCGGGCATGGATGTGTGTGATGTCCTTAGGTTAGTTAGTATAAAATAAATAAAATAAAATAAAATAAATTTTTCTATCTGTATGATAGTGATTGGTTGTAATTAATATTTGCTTATCTGGAACGTGGACGTTTAATTATTTGGTATCAGACGCTTGACAATGGTTTTTCGTAAATGCAATGTTATTCGTAGTTGACCGTGAAATAAGACTCAAATAATCGGACTTCGTATTTAAATCGTTTCCAAAGACTGCTGCGGTAGGTGCGGACTCAAATCTAAATTCTCAATATTAGAGTAATTTTGCCAGCCATGTCAATACGTCGTACAGAGGTGACTGTCTACTAAACATAAAAAGTTTACACAGTTAGTTAAATCAGATATATTCCACCAATAAGGCTACAGTTAAATAATTCTACTTACTTTCATAAATATAAGTTCTTTACTGAATCGAGTGCCTAGTAAGATTGCAACTCGCAGTGTTCTTATATAACATCAAATATGGCGGTGTGCCAGTCAATGAAATATACGTGCTTCCCGCACCACTTATCCAAGACCTCTCTCTTCTTAATGAAACATAAGAGTATCGTAATTGTGTTTTTTGTTTTATCAGCGACATAGCGCTGCAGTTCTGTGCCATAGGCTTTATTTATTTGTCAGAGATTAATTAGTTAATTAAGATTTCGCGTTTCCGAGGAAACTCACGCATGGCATGCAAATGTGCCTTTATATTGCCCCCTGAATTGCGAGGCGAAAGGACACACCTGCAGGCGAGCAATTCACCTAAAGGCACAAGAAAATCTAAGTTATCTACAACTATTTACATGACATACATTATACAGTATATTATATACAAAATTTGAATGACGCGCGTGCGCCGTAAAAGTTCTTATGTTGGCAAAATAGAGGGCGCGCATGCGCAGAAGCGTCAGTATGCCTCCAACACTGCCGTTATATCGTAAATTTAGATAACGTGGCGCAGTATTGCAGTTCATATTGTTCGTTGGCGAGCGCATTTCTTAGTCGTTGCACAAAGAAAATATTCCACCAAGATTACATATGAAGACTACATTCTATGACAGGTAACTTAGTTTTAAAATTACAATGTTTGTTATAATACAGTACAACTTTAGATTGTTGAATGTTCTTAGTTACATAGTATTGCATTGAAATGCTTCAAAGAAAAATGTCTTTATGTTTCAGGTGCGTTGACCTATACACATCGTGTCGTTATTACAGTTTATATTCATCTGCTGCACAATAATTTTTCACAGGTTAGTGTCGTCGTGGTAAAGTTTTTTGATCACAGTAACGTCGCTGTATAACAACGTGATTGATACATAAGCATGTCCATTTCCTATTTCCATTATAGTCGTTGTGATGCAGTTCGTTGTGACAAAAAGCATTGTTTATTACAGGTCAGGGCGTGACCCGTCGAGTAATTGGTCCATATGCAGTTTGTTTTCGATATTTCGTGGAAGCTTGGTTGCAGAACCTCGGACGGCACATAGGTGGCGTCGATCCTTGGACAGTCCAGGTAAGTGTGTCCGTCACATTTCGAGAACATTCCATTCCCTGAAGTTCCAACCAAAATTCTTCCACTCGTCGTGTTGTTTTCTGGACAGGCACGTTGTGACCATTTAATCCAGTTAACATCTTGAAGTTAGATACTGTAGTAATGTCACTAGACGATGCACCAATTACGCACTTCACATTTTCAGTTTTTTTTTTTTTTTTTTTAATATAGCTCACCTAAATGTTCGTAGTTACTTATCGAAGAAATCGTTCATCGCGTTTACAAAGGTACGATGCATCATGAATGTCATTAACAGTTTCTTTCACATAGGTTTCTGCATAGTTGCAGACTTAGTAATGTACATTAATGTCCGTGAACAGTGGTTCACTACGCATTTTTTTGTTTTTTTAAGGGGTTTTTTTTCGTTATTGTTCAAATTTTCACATAGTAACAGTTACATTATACATCAGTTAAAAAAAAAAAAACATAAGTAATCATACATATACACGTCACATATTTTCTTAGCATAAACATAATACAGTTACACATAAACATGTTTACATCATCATTACATAACTATAAATTATTACATTGTGTCACATTTGATTACATGAATTGCAGATATTTACGTCCTCTTTAACGGTTTTGCTGGGATTTTATCGATGTTTTTTGTGATTTCATCTGAAATTAAGATAGGTTAGACACAACATTCATTACATCAGTAGGCAAGACCAGGCGTTTTCACTACTCAATAAATATTCAAAATAATAAGAGACGGAAAACTGTTCGATTCCTCGCGTTTTGTGCGTGAGTGTATAGTGTCTGTGTGGCCTTGGCTACTGGTAGATGCTTTTCTTGCTGAGAGATGTGTGTCTAATCTATTTCTCGAAGTAAAAGATCGCTTCACAGATGACTTCTGTCGGTTCGTCAGGTGTCATACCAAGTCAGTGGTACCTACAGTCACAAATGTTCCGTGAAAAATTAATATATGCTTCACTGCTACGTAATCATAAATTTTACTTTAATATTCAGTCTTCTCGGTGGTGCCGCGGCGTTGAAAGAAAAGTTCTTCTGTCTTCAACTGCGTCACTGGAACCGCTGAAATGAAAATTTCTATACTACGTATTATCTGTGTTGTAGCAAACAGAGTTTTGCGAGTTGCTTAGCAATGTTTTCATGGGTATGACTTTGACATTATTTTGCATGAAATGCTCTAAGATCTCGGTGTGCGTATAGCCCAATAATTTTGTTAGTTCTAGGATGTTGTAACAGATACGCACCAGGATGCGGCATGTTAACAATTATATAAGGTCCTTCATATAGCAGACGCCACTTAGCATTGCGTCGTTTGAGTGCTACAGATTTATGATGAGTACGAAGTAGTACAAGCATTCCTACCTTGAATTTTTGTTTTCTTTTTATTATGTTTGTGTGATGTTTGTTTCGTATCTGTGCATGATGTGCCAGTGTAGTCAATACTTCTTTTATTTTCTGTTCAGGTGTGATTTCCTTGTCTGACAACTTAGGTAATGGTTCTATCCATTGATCGTTCTGTTTGCAACTGAACATGATCTCGTTAGGTGTGTAATTTGTATTGTAAATATTTAAGTTATTGTGTACGTCTTCGAAAAGACTTAGGTAGGACACTCAATTAGTATGTTTTGATGAAATATAGGTCCTCATGAATCGGTTTAGTTCTCGGAAAAGTCTTTCAGTCGCGTTACATTGTGGACTAAACTTTGAAATAAATATACTTTTAATGTTATTGTCCTTCAAGAAATTTCTCCATTTGTACCCAGAGTAGTATGCTGCATTATCTGACAGAATTGCTTTAGGTTTTCCCACGTGCGTCAGGTAATCACTTGAGAATCTTCGTATTATAGCATTTGCAGTGGCGGATTTTAAAGCATGAAGTTTTACATGTTTAGAAAATATATCGTAAAAAGCTAAGATATATTTGACACCTCCAGAGCTTGCTGGATGCGGTCCACTGATGTCAGTACATAGAATTTCCAGGGGTTTACTCGGTAAAATAGAATGTAAATCTGTTTTTGTGGATAAATTCTGAGGTTTTGATTTTTGACATATGACACATGTTTTCAGTTCCCTGTAAATTTTTCTTCTCATATTGCTAAAATAACAGTATGTGCTGAGCTTTGCCAAACACTTTTTCGTCCCATAATGACCCCAAACTAAGTGTGTGTGCCAAATCAGATTACGTTCAGACTCTTTGGGAATGCATACACACCAGTTAGTAGCATTTGGATGTCGGCGATAAAATAACACATCATTGTGTAACTTGTAATACCTAGTCAAAGGATGATTGTGTTTTTCTACCAGTAATGTTATTATCTTATACCAGTGAGGATCAGATTTTTGTAATTTAGCCATGTTTCTGCACATATCAACATAATATTGGTGATACTGCTTGTCTTGCATTAAGAGAATCCTGTAGTCATTTATACTTTCTAAGTCACTGTTGGTTTCATTCATACCTTGTGGAAGTCTAGACAAAGCGTCGGCAATGGTGTTGTCCTTACCTTTTATGTACTTAATTTCAAAAGAGTAGTTCTGAAGTGCAACTGCCCATCGTGATAGTCTAGGATGTACAAGTTTACAAGTTAACAAAAATGTCAGGGCCTGGTGATCGGTATAAATTACTGTATGTTTTCCAAATAAATAATAATTGAATTTCTTGAATGCCCAGACTAAGGAAAGTGTTTCTAACTCAGTAGTGGAGTATGTACGCTCACATTCAGTTAGAGTACGACTTGCAAACCCAATAATTCTTATCTGTTCCTTTTCTTTATTCTTTACAACTTGAAATAAGCAACAGCCCAAGCCAGTACGTGAAGCGTCACAAGTCATACAAAAATCTAAATTGAAATCTGGATGGCTCAATATGTTTGCATTCACTAAAGCATGTTTAATTGTATTAAAGTCATTCTGTCACTGTTCCGACCAGATCCAAACTTGATTCTTTCTGAGTAGATTTAGCAGATGTTTACTGTTCAAAAGTGGTTGTGGTAAAAAACGTCTGAAAAATGAACACAGCCCAAGGAATGATTTTAACTGCTTTTTAGTTCGAGGGCTAGGAAAGTTTCTGATAGCATCTAATTTACTGGGATCAGGACGTATGCCCTGTGAATTAATGATTTGTCCTAAATATTTTATCTCACTGCAACCAAATTTTGATTTTCTAAGATTGGCTGTGACTCCAGCTTGTGCAAATTTTTCTAAAATTCTTTGTTGTTCATTCCAAGACTGTGTAGCTATCAGTATATCATCTACATAGTGTGTGACTGTCTCAACTAAATCATCGCCAAGCACGGTATCCAGGGCTGTAATGAATACCCCAGAACTGACATTCAATCCGAAGGGTAGAACACAAAACTGATAGGTTCGCCCCCTCGAACATAAATGCAGTATATTTCCAAGAATCAGGAGTGATACCTACTTGCCAAAATGAATTAGCGAGATCTATTGTGGAAAAATATTTTGCATCTAGAAATTTCTGTAATTGCTCTTCTAAATTTTCGGGTTTTGTGTGAACCGGTAAAATTATTTCATTAATTGCTCGTGCGTGTAACACTAGCCTAATGCTACCATTTGATTTTTTGACAACAAGTAGAGGACTACAGTAAGGTGAGGTGGATGGTTCAATGACCTTCCAGTCTAACATTTGTTTTAATTCTTGCCACACAGCAGGTCGTTGAGATAACGGTACGTTGTATGTCTTGTGGTAGAAGATCTTGTGAGGCTTAACTTCAATCTTGTACACATACGTGTTGATAACACCTAATCGTTTGGTAAAAACTTGTAAATATTTGGATAACACTTCCTGTAGTTTTATACGTTCATGTACACTGAGAGCTGTAGCTTCATTTATCTTATGATCAAGCAATGTTTTCAAGTCCATTAGCTCTGTGTCAGATGAGTGTGTGTGCGTGTCTTGAATGTCATTGTCAAGTACTAACTGAACCTTGTACCCTGTACAGTGTTTGTCATGCTTTAGAGTTCTCCTGTCCAAATCAATAATAATTACACTGCCTTTATCATTTAAAACGCATTTACCTTTGGAGAAGTCTATAATGCAGTCCTTCTCGCTCATAATATCTATTCCTAATATGCAATTTGTCTCAAGGTTTTGTACAACCAGGAATGGCCATTGTACGGTTCCATTCCCTATTTTAATGTTTACAAAAACTTGCTTCGTAACCCTACATGACTTATTACCTAGAGCAGTAGTTATTTTACAGTTTTGGGCAGGAAACTCAGGCACAGGCTCCAATTCACACATCTTTTTATAGAAATTAAAAGACAAAACGCTCACAGCTGCACCTGTATCTAAGATAATAGTAGTTGGAATCCCACCTACTACACCAGTAGTGGATGCTAAAACAATTTCATTTGTGTTTGAACGACATTGTGTACTGTCTTGCAAAAGTTCATCTGATATATTGTCATTGTGGTTGTACCTTATAAATATAACAGGTAGTTTTTGTTTAGAATTATTAGGCATATCAATATTTTGTTGTTCAATTGTGGTGTCAAATAACTGATTAACATTGAAGTCGCCCCCCAAGAATTCTTCAGCTACGACCTGGGGCATAGAAGTGACTGATGACCACAGGTGTTAAGTTCCATAGTGCTCAGAGCCATTTTTTATAATGAGGTATACCCGACCGGCGCCTACTCTGAATTAATGTTGTCGGAAGGACAACATTCATCCCTCAAAACACGGAAAATCTGCCACAACAACCGCGGAAAATGCTAATCTCAGTCAAAAGTAAAATGATTTGCACTTGACATTCTATGGCGCATCCTATGTCCCATATCGAATACACTATGACCACAAGTCTATATAATAATGGTCACAAATAAAAGCATACTTGTCACTAAATAAAAAACAGTCAACTATTACTAATAGAAAAGATATGAAATTGTCTTTTTTGAAATCTTTACGCAAAGATTAAAGCTACATTAAAAGATAGGTTGTACCATCTGCAATTTCTTGCAAAAACATTAAATGTTCATTGCTTTAAGAACATTCCACCTTGTGGTGTTGAATTAAATTCTTTAAAAGTTATCAATGAAATTCTTATAGAACTTTGTTACAAAAATTACAGCTATGTAGTAATCTTTACAGAACTTTTAAAAGTGGTCCCCAGGGCATTCACTTAGTCATTACATATTGAAATCAGGACACAGTCAAGCTGGCTGACAATCACTTACATACTAAAACATACTGCATACTATGACACAACAATATACATACATAATCGTACATTATAAAATATATACATAAAAATTATCAAGGAAATATTTCTTTAGATCCTTACACGGGTAAAGTCCTTTAACAATGAGATTCTCCGGGTTGACAAGTCTGTAACTGCCCCCATTCGTAATTTCTACCACCTTGTAGGGACCAGTGTGCAGAAGTTGCCGTTTCTTGTTTTGTTTTTTCAGGCTAGATGTCTTGATATGAATTCATTATAATACTACCTCTCTAAGTTTGTATTCTCGTACATTTCTTACATTATTGTCATATTTTTCGTTTCGCAGCTTCATGTGTAAGAGTCCTTAATCTCTGCCTAATATTCGCTTCCAGGTTTAGTGTTATAGTACGTACTGGAACCATTATTCGGTTTATATGACTCGCGTCGAGGATGAGCCTGACCCCACAGTCTGCCTTGATTATTGCCAGTAGTGGACTGCTGTAAGGGAAGTACGAAGGCTCTATGATGTCGCTGTCGAGTAACTTTCTAATTTCCTTAGTTACTGCCTCTTTAATAGACCAGGGGCCTGAGTACGTGCCGCGGAAATTAGTTTCGTGTGGATACACCTTCATGTCATACGCATATCCCTTAATACTTCCGGGTTCCTCCGAAAACACTTCTGTGAACGAATTGAGTAAACCAGTAAGCTGTGCTATCTGCTGCTTATCCAAACATTCCGACTTATTGAACTTCTGCCTAATGAGTTCGTAACTGGCGAGTACCTCATCACTATGACACAGGTCTGATTAGGTGAGTTATTGTGTATAAATAACAATTGTGGTCCAATATACAAGATACTGATGTTTGCCGTGTACACCCTCCGTGACAATCCAATCCAGTGTTACCCGCTGGTCCTCATTGTTTACCGTGCAGTTTCCAGAGGCGAGGTCGACAGTCCCATTCCTCCCTCTGATAAAATCCCAACCCAGGATGCATGGTACTGAGAGACTTTTTAATACGAGGTACGTGCACTGAAAGGTTCCATTTCACATTGTAGCCTCCAGCTGCACCTGTCTTGACAATCTGTGTCTTGGTAGATGTGGCACCTAAACGCGACAACCTCGTACCGGAAAAGTCGGTATCACGTACAGACGCCTTAATTCTTTATAAAGTTCATAACTTATCACTCACGTGGTTGCGCCGGTATCTAATAATACCGTAATTGGTAAATCGCATATCTTTGCATATGATGCAGCTTGCACTATTAATTTCTCTGCATTACAACATGTTCACGGGTCGGCGCAGTATTCCTGTCGCATGTATTGTCCATTGTTAAACAGCAACATGTCGACAGAACTATCTGGGGTACCCTGACCACTACCGAAAGGCACGGGGTGGTCACGTTTAGTTTAACTGATTGGACGGGCCGGGTTGGCTTCGTTCACCTGTTCAACTATTCCCACCCGCTGGCCATGAGACTGACGACCCATTCTTGTATTCTGACCTTGCAGATTCACCTGCTCTGTGCTAACGTGATACTGAGCATTCTCTTGCGATGGCCCCCAGCTTTGATTTTGTTGATTAGTCGGATGGTTGACTTATCTGTCGGAATTTTGCCTACTCGCTTTTATGCTGCTGATAAGCCTGATTATTTTGCGATATGGCGCCGCCGCGCCGTTTTCGGTTACTATTTCGACTGTTACTAGTAAACACGTTTCCTTGGGAACTCGTGTATGCATTGCTAGCTGATGTTTGATTGTAACTGCTACTGTTGACATTGTTACCATTCTGGTAAACATTTCTTTTCTTATTTCCATTGCCATTTCCATTTTTACCATTATTTCCACCTTTTTGTGGGAATTAATTTCCATTATTAGAACTCACTTTCCTTCTATCCTCATGTATAAAGTCAAGTAGGTCTACAATCACCAAAAACCTTTCCAGATTATCCTCTAGACCGTTGACGAACTGTTCACGTACCGGAATGGGAAACATTGGCTTTAGTATGCGTAATACTTCTCTCGTTGACATAGGCTCGTCCCAGTATCTGGCTTTGCTTATGTAATTTTCAAAATATTTACGCATTTTGCCTAGCCTGGGATTATACAACGTCGGGTTATACACTTCCTGACCGATGCTTTCCAGGGTGCAGATAATCCAGTACTTAGCTAGGAACACTTTTTCTAATTCGTCAAGCGTCTTACAGCTATCATCTGTTTCTATAGCCCATACGGCTGCTTCGCCAGTAACATGCGAAGTGACGAATTGTATTTTTTGTCGCTCTGTCCACACTTTTGGCAGAACGTGCTTAAAACTCTTTATAAATACCACGGAATGTACTATTTCCATTTCTGCAGAGAAGGTCTACGCTTTAGTAGACTTTCTTGAAGTTTAATTTCTGCATAAGTTGGTTTCTCTTCCGCAGGTGTTATATTTTCGCTTTCTGGCGCGATTGTGTAAACACTCGGCGGCGGGGAGAGCTGTATGTACGTAACAGTTCTCGTTACTGTACTGCCAACGCTTCGGAATCGTCTCGGGCAAAGTATTTTGCACGATCGATTCTCTGCGTTCCAGCTTGGCAGTTCTCTCGTTTATTTCATTTCTCCACTGAGGAATGTCCTCAGCGAGGGCTTGCTAGACTCGACTTAATTCCTCACGTCAACTTTCGCCGGGTCTGCAACTAGCTGCTAATGCTTCTCTAACACTGTCGACAACGTTATTTAATTCCGTACCAACGTTTTCATGGATTTCACCATTTTTTGTTGTTGTAACCAGTTGCTTACTTCACTTTTCAAATTTTCTGATCTACTAGCTCAGTTAGTTCCAGTGATGATTGCTCTAACCCTGCATTAACATCTTCCACTTTAGAGCTTAGATCGATCTGTTTATCTTGGCTATTTTCTAACTTTGTTAATCATTTTCCCTTGCGAGTGAAGCTCGCAAACACTCAAATATTCTTTAGTACACGAAATGGCGGAGTCAACGCCACCGAAACAGTTGAAGCCAGATAAGCTACAGAAAGCGATGTTATTATTAGGTTCAAATAAATTTCACGTGGAGGCAGATATATTGTAACCTTAAATACCGAAAATATCGAAGAAACATACGAGCGAGTTTCACAGACGTCGTCCCACAGGCGAGAGACAACAAGCGAAGAACAGAGAACAAACAGGGGCGAGCAACATAGCTCTTGTGTATCTACTTTACACGTGAAGTTCCATGCTTTCCTGTAACGTGTTGAAATGTCGTATTCTTTATCTTTCCGATTAATGGAAAATACTTACAATAATTGTCATAAAATATTATCAGACTCGGCAAACTGACTTATAATATTAAAAGCATTACTTTCATGTTTGGTATTACATTCATATCGGTTGAATAAATCACGTCATACATTAGATAGGCTTCCAGATGACGCCACAAATTGCATGCCGATACAATTCTCAAATAATTTAAACGACAGGAATACAAATGGTGCAAAAATACTAAACGATCAACGAATATAAAGTCCTACGATGTTCGGTGTTAGAATTCTATTAAGTAATGTATCATAAAATTGTTTACTGTGAAGAATATTCGAATGCAGCATTCGGAGAATATAACAATTTCGAAAAAGTCTGTGTGTCCAATTCCTCTCGACCTTCCCGAAATTAATATCTCAGAACAGAATAGGCGGACAGGGAAAACATGTACTGCAAGGGAAGCTGTCAAGGTGCCGTAAGCAGGTAGTATGCATCTGAGATAGTCAGACAGCATCAGTTGAGTTGCTGGACGTACTCACACCAAAGTCAAAACATGAACACCTTAACTCCGCAGATGCAGTGTGGGCAACTGGCAAATTCCCTAACATACGTCAGCCCTGCTGAACTTCACCACAATCATTAGTACTGCGATTTCCTTTAGTTTCGTTGCACGCCTTAGGTCAGTAACTTGCAAGTTGAGTCAGTGTGTTAATTATCGTGTAAGCTGAATCAGTGTATTAATTACTTTGATTTTTGCAATTCAATTCTTAATTTGGATAATATTACTCGTGTGAGTTTCCAACTGAACCACGAACTGCAATGCTTCTGGTGTACTGAAATTATTTTAATGGTTTTCATCACTGTGGTAATTGGTTTATTGCACTTAAATTCGTTTTCTGCGTGAAATAGCGCATCATTACGACACTGATATTGTCGTATACAGGTAAGGGTGTCACTGGTAAGTGCATATACTTTTGTCTCAATTTTCTGCGATTGAACGAAGTGATATCTCACCAGCATTATTTGTTATGTCACAAAACTCGCTATTACTACTTATGACTTGATGCACATTTTCTACAAAAATATGTGTAGATTAATTTAAATGGGATTAAATTAATATGGAAGCTCAGTTTGACAATAATGTTGTGATACAAAGTAATGCACTTGTTTCAGAGCGATGAAAGAATATTTTGTTCTTTGAGATGTCGTCTGTCTACGGAAGTAACAGAAAAATTGTTTGTTTTTTGCCACAAGCAATTCGCTTTCCGATGCTTAAAGAACATTCTTCCTGATTCCTGGTTAATGAAATTTAATTTATTGCCTCTTCCATCTTGGTCTGGTGGCTGAAAGATTGAATTGTGCGTGCTTATTTGTAGGGTGAACTACAATGCATATATGTGCATTGACCCATATTTGCCAATGGTATGAAGAGTTTTAACTGTGATTCTTGTCGGCCTACTGATCTGAGACAGCACTCATGTTGGCAGCTTTTCTTGATTTGAATTCCGGAATATTTACTTCGTCTTCTTTTGTGAAGGCATTTCGGAAGGCTGTGTTTAGTAACTCAGCTTTGGCTGCACTGTCTTCAACAGTGGCTCCACTGTTACCACGCAGAGAAGGCATTTATTGTGTATTGTCGTTAGCATGCGACACATACTACCAGAATCTCTTTGGATTTTCTGCCAGGTTTCGAGGAAAAGTTTCGTTGTGGAAACTATTATAAACATCACTCGTTGAAGTCCGCGCTAAATTTCGAGATTCTGTAAAAGATCGCCTATCTTGGAGAATTTACGTCTGTTTAAACTTGGCATGTTTCTTCGTTGGTTCTGCAACAGTGCTCTGAACCGTTTTGTGTACAAAGGAGGATCAACTCCATCGTTTGTTAATTTATTTTATGTGAATATCTCATTTGCTGATGATACCATTTCTCTGACTTCAAGCCACATCTGGTGTACACTTACATTGTTTATTTTGGAAGGAGTGGAGATTGTCTCTCAGGAATGCTTCAAGTGCAGTTTTAACTACTTTTTTCAATAGATATATTTTTCGTTTATTTTTAGAGGATTTAGGAGTTACAATATTGACTCTCACTACGATAACCCTGTGTTCACTAACCCCTGTATCCGGTTTGATGCTTGTTTTTAACTCAGGATTATTTGTTGCTAAGAGGTCAAGTGTGTTTTCTCAACCGCTTACTGTTCACGTGAGGTCATGAACTAACTGCTTGAAATAATTTTTAGAGAATGCGTTTAGGACAATTTAAGATGAAGTGTTTGCATACATCCGGAATTAAACACGTACTTTCGCCAACATATCGAAGGGTAAATTAAAGTCTCTACCAAACATAGTTGTATGTGTCGGGTGCCTGTTGGAAATGAAACTCAAATTTTCTTTGCACCTTTCAGCAACTGTATCATCTGAATTGGGAGGTCGGTAAACGGATACAATTATTATTTTATTCCGGTCGCCAACAATGACCTCTGCCCGTACTAACCCACAGGAACTATCTACTTCAAATCATCCCATGTAGGCTTTCACGGCCGGCGTCTTTATCAGTAAACACTTCCGGGCTAAGTTGCCGTGGTCGATCTGTAGAAATTCTTCTCCCTGACGTTTCGTTCTCAACTACGGAGAACATCTTCCGAGGTGAGTCGACGAGTCGGGGAGAAGAATTTCTACAGATCGACCACGGCAACTTAGCCCGGAAGTGTTTACTGATATCTACTTTAATTTCGCGACAAGATAAACTACTTCTAACAGCAACAAATACGCCACCACCAACTGTGTTTAGCCTATCCTTTCGGAAAGGTGTTACATTCTTCGCAAAAGTTTCGGCTGAGCTTATCTCCGGCTATAGCCAGCTTTCAGTGCCTATAACGATTTGAGCATCACAGCTTCCTATTAACGGTTGAAGTCTGGTACTTTCCCAACACAACTACGACAAACTGTTATAGCGATGGTTCCTGTATCCACGTTCTTCCTGGGTTCTTTCTGCACCCTTTGTGACCGAAACCCTTTTTGTGTTTTCCCGTGTCCCTCTGACCTAAAAAATCGTTCAGTCCACGCTACACGGCCACTGGTACCTGTGTGGCCGCCTCCTGCGTGTAGTGGACTCGTGACCTATTCAGGGGAACCCGAAATCCAACCACGCTATGGCGCAAGTCGAGGAATCTGCAGCCTACACGGTCGCAGAACCATCTGATCCTCTGATTCAGACCCTCCATTCTTACAATAGTAGGAGTACAGCAGAAGCACAGACAATGTTTGTAATAGGAAAGAGAGTCAATTTGCTTAGCCTGATCCGAGACCACAGGGAACAGAAATCGGGGTTCTGGGTAACACGATTTGTATAAGGGTCAATATGGCAAAAACAGGTGGCGATGTAGAGAGGATGACCCAGACGGGAACGAGACCAGTTATTTTAGGGAAGATTTTCTTACGTGCTATTATACTCTTGTCTCATTAAGGTAATATTCATGGGAGGTGCTTTGTTCTGTGATTGTTGAAATGTGTAACTAGGGAGTACACAGTGAATTTTCACATGTTGGTTACATTCTTGTAAAGTTTTTTTTATGTTGTATGTTTACTATGCACATGGTACACATGAATGAAACGAATAGTGATCTTCAGCTGACGATTAGATTGCAAGTTCTTGTATGTATGTATTTTCTGTATACTTTCCTGTGACAAGAATTTATTTCCTGATAACGTAATTTTCTGTGTGATGATACAATACTCATGTCTGAATGTATGACATGATGTGAGGATTGGGTAAGACTTTTCATATGGTGCGTTCATGCGGATACTTCACAATAGAATGCAACTTTCTGTGCTTCTTTTATTAACGTTCATGGGGCTCTTACTTGGTGTGAATGATGTTTGAGCATGGACTTCTATTTTGTGAAGTTTTACAGTCAACATTTTGTTACGGCTTCTGCACCACTTGTTAGCAGCAGACACAGTGGCTGTGCCAAAGACTTAGACGGCGTGGAGTTTAACAATTATTTATTGAACTTTCTTTACAATTTCTCCTCGTCGTCGCTGCCCAGCCCTGCGGATCCCTCCACCTGGCTGCTGCTGTGTAGATTCTCCAACAATGCACGCAACGCGCGCTGCTGATCGCACTCGGGAGCCTCAGGCCACCAGTGCTCCGCTGAAGCCAGGATGCCCTGTGGTTGAGATGACCTCGGCGCCGCTCGGCGCCCCAGTATGGGCACGCCCACTGAGCCGCGTCGCTGGGAGGTCAGCTGCCAACGCCAGCTACACTGGCGGCTGGGGAGACGTCAGTCGCGATGTCCGCAAGATCCCGTCATGGACGGACCACGCGCGATGGGGCCGGTTTGCCGTGAAGTCCGGGCGTCAGTCTCCGGTGGCGCCTGTGACCAAGACCGCGCTGCGGCCGGTCCTGCTGGAGATTCTCACTGTAGTTAGTCAGCCATGGTGAGGTCCGAACTCGGGCTGACCTCCAGAGTTGAAGCTGACATTTGGCGGGGAACGGATGACTCCTCCGAGCTGAAACAGACATCCGGAATCGTCACCTATGAACACTGAACATTCGGACACGGACCACGTCCATCCTCAGATCCGAACTGCTTCGTAATGGCTTCTGTCTGTTACTGCCTGTGCTCCACTGTTTATATCCGGCAGGGGAACGTTTTTTACCCTCGGTGGTAGCTTTTTGTTATTACTCCTGCAGTATACTGCAGCCTAAGTTCGCGTGCTGGCGCACTTCCCCTTACTCAGCACTCTCCAGGCTTGGCTCGGTGCTCGGTCTTTGTGCGTCCTTGCGTCGGCCTGTTGGTAGACTGCTGCTGTCAGCAAGGCTATCTGTGCGTGCTTACTTTGCAATGTCTCGGTCGCCGGCGTGTCTCTGTTTTGCCATTCTCCACTGTGTGAAGCGACGCTTACTACATGTGGCTGCAACACTGTCTCCTCCTAAAAATTAAATTCGTCCCCGAATATACCGTATACATTAACTCTAGTTCTATCCTATATTTTAATTCTTCCCTATATACATCCAGGTTGGCCTGACTCATGCCCTACTGGTAATCCATTCTACAGGAACCTCATGGAGCAGTCTTGCATTAACATGCTGAATCCTTCGTTTTAATAAGACATATACCACACCGATAAATACAATCAACATGGTAATAGTATTGGTCGAAATACCGATGGTCACTATGGTACGTTTCTGCCTGGTATCGTACTCCTCCACATGCCTTAATAATTGCTGCATTGAAATTTGACCTTTCTCTGATTCTACTTGTTTATCTATCGTTTGCGATAGTGCAGCATCCAAGGTGCTGTTAATATATGTCAGATTTTCTCCTGGAGCGATGCTAAATGACGCATCTGGCCAGTACAACGTCAGATGAGTATCTGTAAGCTTGATGACTTCCGTGACTGTCACTGGTAAGCTGAAACGATCCCCTACTATTTCACAATTTGTCCCGTTGATTAGCAAACCACTGTCCCATAATTCCAACTCCGTGGTTGCTGCCCAATTCCCATTGTCATAACACTTGGCTCATATCCTCTTTGTAGTGAATACTGAATACAACCAATGCCTCCCAACTTGCTGAAAATGTGGCGTAAGCTTCACTGTTATTCTCCGACATTCCGAAGCTTCTGCTTCTGCCCTAAATAACTAGATCTCACATGACCCTTTGCCCGTGAAAACGACCCGTGATGGACAATTGCAAACTGACTTCGTTAGACATCTACTCAACTCTAAACTGGACGTAGTGGCATGAGTAGGCCCCTCCTTAGAAATTAATAAATCCTCTTATGTCCTGAACTGTACGCCCTTCCCCATGTGCTCCCATCTGACTGGATAAGGATGCACTGCGTAACAGTGGTACTGTCTCCCCACACTAGTTACTGGAAATCTAATCCCTGTATACATCTAAACTAGATCCGTTGTTACCTTAATCCTAGACATATGATAAAAAAGCGACATACTCGCTTCAGTTATCGGCACTACGTGCTCTGCCCCCACTGGAAACTCTCCCTCCGCCTTCTTCACACTCCGTCTGAATTTTTCTGGTGACATCAACGTCACACTCACCGCCCGTGCAATGCGTGATGTACTGCCTCTTGCAATTCATCCATCCTCACTCGTGCATCACCAATGTTGTTAACCAGTTGCCGCAGCAATTTAGCCATTTCCTGCTTCCTTTCCACTATATCCAATCGCGTTTGTGCCTGTTCCAGACCCGTATTCAATAATTTCTGTGTTTGTTCTATATATGCTCGTAACGCTGTAGCCATCCCACACACCACGCGTGTCACATTCAACAACTCTCTACCCAATCCCTGTATCTCTGTTGTGTGTATATCCACGAACTTCCGTATGCTTTCCTGCCTGTCGCGAATAACTGTTAAAGAATTGTTCAAACCCTCAATTCTTCTCTATCCACTGTTCCAAAAAGTGTTTTCAGCAACTTACCACCTGCATTCAACCAACCCCTCTTTACTCTCTTTCTCCTCCCTGAAATCATGCTCACGACTTGGCGCAGTTGCTCCATTATTTCCTTACATGACCTGTCTAAAGCCTCGTACTCTTCTTGCACATCCCGTAATATTCCGTTCGTAGATGCAACCGTTTCCACACTTGATACCACCTCCTGTAGCTGCCACATTTCGTTCCTTGCCTGCAGGATGTCGAGTGCCAGCCAAAGCATCCACTCGTGTCTCGTGAGGACCACATCTGTTTGTTTCCTGAACAACACCCCACTTCGCAATGGCATATCCTGTACCTGGCCAGCTTGAGTCAGCTGCCAGATGACTATGCCCCATACTATCCACTTGTACCCCATCCTACGTCACCTACAAAATGGAGAGAGAAGGAAAAAACTCCCATCACTACCCCTTAATATCAATAAAATATCCCTAGTCCGTGCACAAAAATAATACACACATGATAATTACTGCTAACTACACATCCCTCGAATGCCTTATACTTAATACCCGGTTTACTGTCTGCTTCTGGCGCTTCTTTTCGCTTTCTGCCAGAAGGAGAAGTACATATACACGGATCTACTACCCCTTGGAACGGCTTAACTCTACTAATGTGAACCACCGTTGTCTTGGAAGGCAATTGTAATTTTACATTGACAGGTGATGTCATTTCCACTACCTGGTATGGTCCCTGGAACTTGTTTGTGAACTTCTAGGTTCTCCCTTTTGGAGCAAATGGCTTAGCTAGTAGCACCCATTGGCCTACTCTGTACTGTGGCAACTTCTTCGTTGTCCTCCCATCCGTTCTTGTCGTTCCAACGCTTTCGTGTTAGCTCGTCTATGCCATATTTCCTTAATGGTTTTCGCAAATTGCCTTACATGCTCGCCCTCTACTCCCAGCCTTGGACGAAGCATGTCAAAAGGTGATGGCATCTTCCGCCCATACACCACTTCGTACGGCGACAATCCTGTCGGCGTACGTACCTTACTATTACATGCACTGGTTACAAATTGCAAGCACACATCACAGTCGGTGTGTTGACTATTTACATAGTGACTCAACATCTTAGCGATCGTGCGATGTACTCTCTCTGTTCGTCCGTTTGCTTGCACATGGAATGGACTAATTCGTAGTTTCTTTACCTTCAGTAACTTACACAGTTGCTTCATCAGATCAGACATGAAATTAGTACCTTTATCCGAGATTAAGGACTGAGCTATCCCATACCTGAGTAATCAATTACTAACTGAAGTTTGTGCCACCGTAATTGCTTTCTGATCTGACAATGCGACCATGACTAAAGAGCTAGTAAAGTGATCAATTACTGTTAACACATACTTATTCCCTGCTGCGCTCCTACTATTATAAATCATCTCACTTTCAACTTCTTCAATATCATCACAAGATCAATGGTGTCTTCAATACCTGAAATAGCAGCATCTTCCTTACTTCGTATCCATTCATCTGCAGAATCTTCTTCACTGAAATCTGTAACTCATCCTGATCTAGATCAACAGCAGATGATTATTTTCTAATATAATCTTCTTCTGCATTAGAGCTTAATCGGCTGTATTCAGATTTAGAGAACGTAGAGCTGAGGTTCACTGTAACAAAACTTACACGATAACGAATGGTTCATAATGTTGTGGAACAATAGCCAATAGCTAATTGTAATGATTTTGTATACACACAGTTGAGTCTGGCCAACTGTGACTGTATGGCAGTAATTCATTGCGTTACTCCAGTAACCTCGTTATCAATCGAAGTATAATTTTTTGTTTGGCGAACACACAGGTGAAACACACATTTTGTACAATGTATGCAGCTGAAAGATGTCTTAAATACTTATTTTCTTTAATGTTGAATAGATTATTTTAGGAAGAACCTTACTTCTGAATGGTAGAATTGAAATATTGTCTTTTTATCATTTTTTTACTGTCCAGATATTCAGTACCAAATTCTCTTAATTTGCAGTCAAAATATGTACAAGGTTTAATTTTCGTAATCAACAGATATGACGGGCTTGACATGACATCACACTGCCTATTAGAGCCAGAAAGTTTAAATTTTGTGTAATGTCGACACAAAATGCTCTGCCATATGATTACTCTGATTCATTTTATTTAAAAATGACTCCAATTAATTTGATATAACGACCAAGATTGGAAGAAACAATTTACGACGAGTTCTTGCTTAGAAATTATAGATAGGAAAACTACTGTCATATCCGTTACTACTGCAAACGGCTACTCTGTATATGTCATGAACTAGCAAATCCCAGGAGATAGAAAAATTACATTTAGCACTAATTTATGCAGGAACTAGCAACTGAGACAGGAAGATCATGACCGTCTCTTTGTTCCAGTGACGGGAGTTGTTGGCTGGTTCGGTTTTGTCCGTTCGCGTTCTTTCTGAGTCCCTGATATTGTCCTGCAGACATTATTGATGGGGTTTTAATGGAACAGAGAAAGTTAACACGCATTAATTTACACAAAAATTAGGTCCTTTAAATGATCGTGTAACATTAAAATATATGACTGTCTGTGGCCCCGTTTGAATGTGATGTGATACATGAAAAGAGAATCTTTGGAAACAAGCTGATATTTCGTAATAAAGCCTTAAGGATTTGAACTACATGGTTAAGCAACTGTAAATAAAATATTGTCACCCCTGATTATCTAACTAACCGCTGATCGCTGATTATCATTCCACAGATTTTTCTACCCCATGGGGAAAGGACGCCAAAATGGGTGCTGAAATTAGTAGTGTTTACCAGAAGACTGCCAGTATCAGTGACGACAGGATATGTTGTGCTAGCTGCCAGAATCGCATGCGCAGTCCGAAATTTGAGCTGTGTTTGGTTGCCTCAAGGTCGCTCTTCGCTTGCTGCCTATGAATGTTATGTACTCAACCAGCGGATAGCTATGTGTCAACAGCGAAGCTGCAGCATAATCGTAACCCTGGGCATTAACAGTGATGCAACACTGGCATCACTCCACTACAACATCACAAGTGTTGTTCATTGCGAGACGCACCGTTTGAAGTATGGAATAAATGTAATAGTTACATTTCAATTTATGGCAGATATGTTTGAGGTGCAGTAGTTCTAGCCACACTGGGCAAGATTGTCATCTGATTCGTGTGTGAAACCCGTGAAAACGAGAATGACTGATGGCAAACAGGAGCGAACTACACTCATGATCATAAGGATAATGCCGATACATGGTGAAACAACGCTCTAGTGGGCGGTTTTCGGATTTAAATCACCTCGGAGTATGACCATGCGGTGCATTTGACCTGCGGTCGTTGCATGGTGGTGCTGGCAGCAGTCCACATACGCAGAGGTGGGTTGGTGCATGTTAGCGTACGGTGCAGCGAGTAAGTGTGCACACGTTTTCAGACGTGCTAATGGTGACTGTGTGTTGAAAATGGCTCAAAGAACACATATTGATGACAATTTTAGGGGTAGAATACTAGGGCGACTGAAGGCTGGTCAAACACAGCAAGCCGTAGCATGGGCCGCCAGTGTGCCACAAAGTGTGACCTCAAGACTGTGGCAACGATTCCAGTAGACTGGAAACGTGTCCAGGCGCTACAGTACGGGACGTCCACAGTGTACAGCACCACAAGAAGACCGATATCTCACCATCAGTGCCCGCAGACGGCCACGGAGTACTGAAGGTAGCCATGCTCGGGACCTTACTGCAGCCACTGGAACAGTTGTCTCCAGCACACAGTGTACAGACGACTGAACAAATATGGTTTATTCGCCCGGAGACCTGCAAGGTGCATTCCACTGACCCCTGGTCACAGGAGAGCCCGTAAAGCCTGGTGTCAAGAACACAGTACACGGTCATTGGAACAGTGGTCCCAGGTTATGTGCACGGACGAGTCCACGTATAGTTCAAATGGCTCTGAGCACTATGGGACTTAACATCTGTGGTCATCAGTCCCCTAGTACTCAGAACTACTTAAACCTAACTAACCTAAGGACATCACACACATCCATGCCCGTGGCAGGATTCTAATCTGCGACCGTAGCGGTCACGCGGTTCCAGACTGAAGCGCCTAGAAACGCACGGCCACACCGGCCGGCGACCAGGTATAGTCTGAACAGTGATTGTCGCCGGGTTTTCATCAGGCGTGAACTAGGAACCAGATACCAACCTCTTAATGTCCTTGAAAGTGACCTGTATGGAGGTCGTGGTTTGATGGTGTGGGGTGGGATTATGATTGGTGCACATACACCCCTACATGTCTTTGACAGAGGAATTGTAACAGGTCAGGTGTATCGGGACGTCATTTTGCACCAGCATGTCCGCCTTTTCAGGGGTGCAGTGGGTCCCACCTTCCTCATGATGGCTGATAAGGCACGGCCCCACCGAGCTGCCATCGTGGAAGAGTACCTTGAAACAGAAGACATCAGGCGAACGGAGTGGCCTGCCTGTTCTCCAGACCTAAACCCCATCGAGCACGTCTGGGACGCTCCACGTCTTCAAACCCCCAGGACACTTCAGGAGTTCCGACAGGCACTGGCGCAAGAATGGGAGGCTATACCCCAGCAGCTGCTCGACTATCTGATCCAGAGTATGCCAACCCGTTGTGCGGCCTGTGTACGTGTGCATGGTTATCATATCCCCCATTTATGTCGGAGTAAATGCGCAGGAAACAGTGGAGTTTTGTAGCGCATTTGTTTCGGGACGGTTTTCTCAACTTATCACCAATACCGTGGACTTACAGATCTGTATCGCGTGTTTTTCCTATGTGCCTAAGCCATTAGCTCCCCTTTGTGTACTGCCACGTTGTGTAGCGTCACATTCTGCACTTATCGTTAAGTTAGGAGGTGACCCGTGGTCTAGGGGTAGAGTCTTTGATTCATAATCAATGCATTTTCGGTCCCGGGTTCGATCCCCGCCACTGCCTGAATTTTGATAAATAATCAGCATTGGCGGCCGAAGACTTCCGGCATAAGAAGTCAGCCTCATTCTGCCAACGGCCTTGTCAAAGAGGGCGGAGGAGCGGATAGAGGTCCAGGGCACTCTCTTGTCCTAGGGGTGGGAAATTGCCCCTAAAGGCGGAAGAATCAGTAATGATCAACGACATGAGGATGCAGAAGGCAATGGAAACCACTGCATTAAAGACACGTAACGTGTATCCACAGGACATGTGATTGAAGAAGTGTCATGATGATCTCTCCATTGGCAAAAGATTCCGGAATAGTCCCCCATTCGGATCTCCGGGAGGGGACTGCCAAGGGGGAGGTTACCATGAGAAAAAGATTGTATAATCTACGAAAGGATAACGTTCTACGAGTTGGGGCGTGGAATGGCTTTGAGCACTATGGGACTTAACATCTATGGTCATCAGTCCCCTAGAACTTAGAACTACTTAAACCTAACTAACCTAAGGACAGCACACAACACCCAGCCATCACGAGGCAGAGAAAATCCCTGACCCCGCCTTGAATCGAACCCGGGAACCCGGGCGTGGGAAGCGAGAACGCTACCGCACGAAAACGAGATGCGGGCGGGGCGTGGAATGTCAGAAGCTTGAACGTGGTAGGGAAATTAGAAAATCTGGCCGGCCGTTGTGGCCGAGCGGTTCTAGGCGCTTCAGTTTGGAACGCTACGGTCGCAGGTTCGAATCCTGCCTCGGGCATGAGTGTGTGTGATGTTCATAGGTTAGTTAGGTTTAAGTAGTTCTAAGTTCTAGGGGACTGATGACCTCAGATGTTAAGTCCCTTAGTGCTCAGAGCCATTGAACCATTTTTTTAGAAAATCTGAAAAGGGAAATTTAAAGGCTCAATCTAGATATAGTAGGAGCCAGTAAAGTGAAGTGGAAGGAAGACAAGGATTTCTGGTCAGATGAGTATCGGGTAATATCAACAGCAGCAGAAAATGGTATAACAGGTGTAGGAATCGTTATGAATAGGAAGGTAGCGCAGAGGGTGTGTTACTGTGAACAGTTCAGTGACCGGGTTGCTCTAATCAGAATCGACAGCAGACCAACACCGACAACGATAGTTCAGGTATACATGCCGACGTCGCAAGCTGATGATGAACAGATAGAGAAAGTGTATGAGGATATTGAAAGGGTAATGCAGTATGTAAAGGGGGACGAAAATCTAATAGTCATGGGCGACTGGAATGCCGTTGTAGGGGAAGGAGTAGAAGAAAAGGTTACAGGAGAATATGGCCTTGGGACAAGGAATGAAAGAGGAGAAAGGCTAATTGAGTTCTGTAACAAGTTTCAGCTAGTAATAGCGAATACCCTGTTCAAGAATCACAAGAGGAGGAGGTAACTTGGAAAAGGCAGGGAGATACGGGAAGATTTCAATTAGATTACATCATGGTCAGACAGAGATTCCGAAATCAGATACTGGATTGGAAGGCGTACCCAGGGGCAGATATAGACTCACGTCACAATATAGTAGTGATGAAGAGTAGGCTGAAGTCAGGAAGAATCAATACGCAAAGAAGTGGGATACGGAAGTACTAAGGAATGACCAGATACGTTTGAAGTTCTCTAACGCTATAGATAGAGCAATAAGGAATAGCGTAGTAGGCAGTACAGTTGAAGAGGAATGGACATCTCTAAAAAGGACCATCACAGAAGTTGGGAAGGAAAACATAGGTACAAAGAAGGTAGCTGCGAAGAAACCATGGGTAACAGAAGAAATACTTCAGTTGATTGATGAAATGAGGAAGTACAAACATGTTCCGGGAAAATCAGGAATACAGAAATACAAGTCGCTGAGGAATGAAATAAATAGGAAGCGCAGGGAAGCTAAGACGAAATGGCTGCAGGAAAAATGTGAAGACATCGAAAAAGATATGTTGGTCGGAAGGACAGACTCAGCATACAGGAAAGTCAAAACAAGCTTTGGTGACATTAAAAGCAACGGTGGTAACATTAAGAGTGCAACGGGAATTCCACTGTTAAATGCAGAGGAGAGAGCAGATAGGTGGAAAGAATACATTGAAAGCCTCTATGAGGGTGAAGATTTGTCTGATGTGATAGAAGAAGAAACAGGAGTCGATTTAGAAGAGATAGGGGATCCAGTATTAGAAACGGAAACTAAATGAGCTTTGGAGGACTTACGGTCAAATAAGGCAGAAGGGAAAAAAAACATTCCATCAGAAATTCTAAAATCATTGGGGGAAGTGGCAACAAAACGACTATTCACGTTGGTGTGTAGAATATATGAGTCTGGCGATATACCATCTGACTTTCGGGAAAGCATCATCCAGACAATTCCGAAGACGGCTAGAGCTGACAAGTGCGAGAATTATCGCACAATCAGCTTAACAGCTCATGCATGGAAGCTGCTTACAAGAATAATATACAGAAGACTGGAAAAGAAAATTGAGAATGCGCTAGGTGACGATCAGTTTGGCCTTAGGAAAAGTAAAGGGACGAGAGAGGCAATTCTGACGTTACGGCTAATAATGGAAACAAGGCTAAAGAAAAATCAAGACACTTTCATAGGATTTGTCGACCTGGAATAAGCGTTCGACAATATAAAATGGTGCAAGCTGTTCGAGATTCTGAAAAAAGTAGGGGTAAGCTATAGGGAGAGACGGGTCATATACAATATGTACAACAACCAAGAGGGAATAATAAGAGTGGACGATCAAGAACGAAGTGCTCGTATTAAGAAGGGTGTAAGACAAGGCTGTAGCCTTTCGCCCCTACTCTTCCATCTGTACATCGAGGAAGCAATGATGGAAATAAAAGAAAGATTCAGGAGTGGAATTAAAATACAAGGTGAAAGGATATCAATGATACGATTCGCTGATGACATTGCTATCCTGAGTGAAAGTGAAGAAGAATTAAATGATCTGCTGAACGGAATGAACAGTCTAATGAGTACACAGTATGGTTTGAGAGTAAATCGGAGAAAGACGAAGGTAATGAGAAGTGGTAGAAATGAGAACAGCGAGAAAATTAACATCAGGATTGATGGTCACGAAGTCAATGAAGTTAAGGAATTCTGCTACCTAGGCAGTAAAATAACCAATGACGGACGGAGCAAGGAGGACATCAAGAGCAGACTCGCTATGGCAAAAAAGGCATTTCTGGCCAAGAGAAGTCTACTAATATTAAATACCGGCCTTAATTTGAGGAAGAAATATCTGAGGATGTACGTCTGGAGTACAGCATTGTATGGTAGTGAAACATGGACTGTGGGAAAACCGGAACAGAAGAGAATCGACGCATTTGAGATGTGGTGCTATATACGAATGTTGAAAATTAGGTGTACTGATAAGGTAAGGAATGAGGAGGTTCCACACAGAATCGGAGCGGAAAGGAATATGTGGAAAACACTGATAAGAAGAAGGGACAGGATGATAGGACATCTGCTAATACATGAGGGATTGACTTCCATGGTACTAGAGGGAGCTGTAGAGGGCAAAAACTGTAGAAGAAGACAGAGATTTGAATACGTGAAGCAAATAATTGAGGACGTAGGTTGCAAGTGCTACTCTGAGATGAAGAGGTTAGCACAGGAAAGGAATTCGTGGCGGGCCGCATCAAACCAGTCAGTAGACTGATGACCAAAAAAAAAAAAAAAAAACCTAGGAACCGATGATCTCACCAGTTGGTCCCATAGGAACTTAGCACAAATTCCCAAATTTCACCTTATCTGAACAGGATACAACAAATCTGGAGTCCCACAATGACATCTTTTTAAGTCTTTTTCAATCACAGGAAAAGTTACAATAATTCAGATTAGATGAATAGGGGAACAATAGGAATTCCTTTCGAAGGGAAACATTGCGTGATGGAAGTGCCTGTATGACATGGGGCGTTTCATGACGCTGTATCCACTTATCTGCCATGTCTGGCCTCACTCGATCCTTCCTCATCCAGAACCTTTCAAGGGCATCTTTGTAAAACAGTTGGATGACAGTTAGTCCTGGAGGAACAAATCCATTCTTCATGATATCTCTGCTGTCAAAAAAGCAATCAGCATCGTTTTGAGCTTCGGTTTGCTGATTAGAGCTTTTTCGCTCGAGGATATGTCTCAGTGTGCCATTCCCCACTTTGCTGCATTGTCTCAGGATCCAACACAAAATTCCAGAGTTCACCACCTGAGATCACACAGTTGAACCAACAGTGGTCCTTGGCAATCCCCTCAAGAAGATCAACGCACTCCACTGCCCTTCTGCTCAGTTGTCAAGTTTCTTGGCGCCATTTTGGCATAAAATCTTACGCATGTGCAAAGTTTTGGTCGAGATTTCAGGTAAAGTCACCCACCATTCTTAGTGTTAAACTTCGGTCTGATCTCACAAGTGCTCGCACACATTCGACCTTTTCATCGGTTTTTGAAGTTGAAGGTTTCCGTGAGCGAGATTCATCTTCAACGTGGCCTTCCAAAAGTGAACTGTGCCAGCGAAATGCGTTTTCTCTTGACAACCAAGGTTGCTAATAGGCCTGTTTCACTATTTAGAAGCTCACATTTCCAGATTCCCAAGTTTAACACAAAATTTGAAGCTATAACGTTGCTCTGAATTCCGCTATTCGATTTTTGTAACACACAACAAAAACACAACTTTACTGAATGGCGCCCTCAGAAATCGCGTGATGGTTGTACAGAACTGAAACTCGGACTGAGCCTCTGGAAGGAATGAACACACTGGTCTACATATGCAGAAGAACACAGCGTTCCCACATCACTCGCTGTGTTGTTAGTCTCATCACTTTTCTCACTTACCTCGTGCTTGTGGAGGCCTACCAAGGACTTGTCCAATGCTTTCCTCACAGAGCCGGCCCGTGTGGTCGAGCGGTTCGAGACGCTTCGGTCTGGAACCGCGCGACCTCTACGGTCGCAGGTTCGAATCCTGCCTCGGGCATGGACGTGTGTGATGTCCTTAGATTAGTTAGGTTTAAGTTGTTCTAAGTTCTAGGGGACTGATGACCTCAGATGTTAAGTCCCATAGTGCTCAGAGCCATTTGAACCATTCTTTCCTCACAGAAATGAAATGAAATGATCGTATGGCATTGTTGGCCGGGAGGCCCCATTCTGGGGGGGGGGGGGGGGGGGAGGGGGGGGAGTTGGGCCACTGTATTACTTTTTAGGTGACGCCGCATCTGCGACTTGCGAGTCAATGATGATGAAAATGATGATGAAGGACACACAACACCCAGTCCCCTGCCGGGAATCGAACTCGGGCCCCCAGGAATCGATCCTGCATTCCTTTGCAAAGATGAAACAACACAATATTAAGCAGACAGTAATGTAATATTTTGGTTTGGCAGCGTATAAATACAAACTGTGTGTCATGAGAATATAGTAACAACCAGTTAAGCTTACTGTATAATATTTTTCTTGCCGAGTAATCAGTCAGAGAACGACGTACTTTCAGTTTTCTGTTTGCTGCATGTGAGGCAAAGAGAAGCAGTCCTTATTAGAGAGAGGTTTTGCATGTCAGTAGACATGTTATCGAACTTTTGAGCATTCAATAATGAGCAATGTCAAGAGGGGGGTTTGTATGTGGAAGCTGTTCATAACAGCACTTGAGAACATTAAAGATGCCTCAGCGTGGGAGGATTCGCTTATTGACGAAAATGGAGGCGGCGGCAAACCTTTTGCTACAACTCAGGTCCGGCGATAAACGGGCAATGGACTGCTGCAGATCCGGCTTGTAAACTGATCGCTCAGTAACTTTACCTCATAGTGTAGTGTAGTGATCATACTGAAAAGTAATGAACCCCATTTTTTTTCCAAGCAGAAAACAATGCTACGAATGCCAAACGTTATGTATGTTCGTTACAAGCAACGTGCCGTCATGGAATTTCTCACCACAGAAAGAGAAACTTCGAGGAATATTCACAAGCTCTTGTAAAAAGTCTATGGAGTATCTGCTGTCGGCAGAAGTACAGTTAGTCACTGGGCACGGAGAGTGAGGTCATCAGAAGGCGGTTAGGTGGAGCTCCACGATTTGCAGCGGCTTGGGAGACCATCCACGGCTGTCACACCTGACATTCTGCAGCGAGCTGATTTGCGAGTTGGCGCTGCATCTGTCAATCAGCAAACGAAGTGTGGAAGCAATTATCCGCACTCTTGGATATTCAAAAGTGTGTGCAAGATGGTTCCCACGGTGCCTAACGGTGGATCACAAATCGCATAGAATACACATTTCTCTTGATTTGTTTCAACGATTTGAACGTAACGGGAACGTCTTCTTGTTCTAGATTGTGACAGATGATGAAACCTGCGTTCACCATTTTGAGCCCAAAACAAAATGACGGTTGATGGAATGGCGCCATTCTCACTCCCCACAGAAGAAAACATTCAAAGCAGCTCCTTCCGACGGAAGGTCATGATAACCATGTTCTGGAACTGTGAAGGTGTGATTCTCATTGATGCGATGCCAAGAGGCGGTACCATTAATATAGAAGCATGTGTCAACACATTAACAAAACAGCAGCCCTGGAGATGTTTTGTTGCAACACGATAATGCCCGGCCCCACACAAGCCTGACGATTGCTAAACACATCGCAAGACAGGGTTGGACAGTGCTACCCCATCCACCCTACAGCCCGGACCTGGTCCCCACGGACTTCCACTCGTTGGACCATTAAAGGATGCTATTCATGGAAGACATTTTGTGGAAGATGAGGTGGTGATTCACACAGTGAAGCACTGGCTACGCCACCACGACAAGGATTAGTATCAACAGGGCAGGCACGACCTTGTTTCGCATTGCAGGAAGGCCATAGAACAGGATGGAAAAATAGAAAGCGTAGATAAAACACCATTCTTTCGTGTATGTAATTCTCATTGTGTTCAATAAAGAGTTGTTGAAGATAAAAATGCGGTGTATTACTTCCTGGGCAACCCTCGTATTACCATGTCAGTTATTTCGTCGCTGCCTGAAACTTTTTCTCTTTCTTAAATAATAGTAGAAAGCGTGAACCATTAGTGGACTCGTAATTAAACTACTTATCTAAGGTTGGTTCAAATGGCTCTGAGCTCTGTGGGACTTAACTTCTGAGGTTATCAGTCCCCTAGAACTTACAACTACTTAAACCTAACTAACCTAAGAACATCACACACACCCATGCCCGAGGAAGGATTCGAACCTGCGACCATAGCGGTCGCGCGGTTCCAGACTGTAGCGCTTAGAACCGCTCGGCCACTCCGGCAGGCACTTATCTAAGGCTTAAGATCCTTGAAACTTGCTTGCATGTTCAGTGGATAAGAAATATTAATCGGTATCACGCTTCATTTTGTCTTGTCGCTTGCGGTCTGCAACTGAGATTCATTTTCGGAAACTACATTGCCTTTACGCTATTAGGGCCGTTCATTCTGATTCCCATTTTATGTGTTCCATGCTGTATGCACGTGAGCACATAAACGACGTGTACTTCTGCTTACACATGTCACTTAATTAATGTGTTTCTGAACTTCTTGCTGTTCCCTATATTTCTTTTGATGACACATTATTGCGTCGTGTGGTAATCGGCGTTGTAAGACAGCATTGCAAATACATGTGCTCAATGAATACTGTTGATGAGGAAGTGCTTCGGTAAACTTATCTTTTGTTTATCTGTCTTTACGTGTTATGTGTGGATGTTTCGGAGGGAATTCTTTAATACTGTTTCTGTATTTTGATGTGTGATGCGTCACAGAGAAAGCACAGCTCACAAGAAGTCCTATCAATAATTAACTGCGAAGAGTTGGTGGCGTATCAGAGGGGAACAAAATCAAAAGTGTGTCGCTGTAGTGCTGTACACAACGTTTTTGGTGTACATGTGAACGGAAGACCTACATATATTTCCGATTAAAGCAGCTTAGCGAGACATTAACGCGATAACACTTTGGGAGCATAAACCGCCGGAAAAAGTCGTTTTGGGCAAAAGCTTCGGAATAAACTTGCATAATATTTTCAAATGATTTAAGGAGCTGCTCCGCTAAAAGCGTTCATGGAAATATAGAACGGGCAGGTATGTGAAGACGATGTGTTTCTTAGTGAACTGTGGGAAGAGACTGTTGCACAACAACAGCCTGGCTTTTCCAGACTTCTCCAAATTCTTAGGATGGACCTCTGCAGCAAAGCGGTACCATGAAGGAGAGAATAAACTATGCATTTCCTCGTACACATTTCTGCCGACAGTACTGGACTCAAAAATTTCAGTTGATAAAACGACGAGGTGATACATGTTAGCCATATTTGTCTTCCTCAGCTACTGCAGCACCTAAATCTGTTAACGAGCTTTGCGCTAATCCGGAAGAAAACAATCTGTTTTTGAAGTAGCATCTCCTATAAAAAGTTGTACAAAATTTCACGTCTCTGTGAAAACTCCAGCCGGCCGAAGTGGCCGTGCGGTTAAAGGCGCTGAAGTCTGGAACCGCAAGACCGCTACGGTTGCAGGTTCGAATCCTGCCTCGGGCATGGATGTTTGTGATGTCCTTAGGTTAGTTAGGTTTAACTAGTTCTAAGTTCTAGGGGACTAATGACCTCAGCAGTTGAGTCCCATAGTGCTCAGAGCCATTTGAACCATTTTTTTGAAAACTCCAAATATCACGCTAATGGCCCTCATTACAATTTGCCTACAGCGTCTTGTAGCTGCGAATCCAATCATAACGGACAGTAGGGGGGAGCGCTAGTGCTGATCGCTGTGACTCAACATAGTTAAATAATGTGAAATCTCAAAATAAATTACAAACAGAAGATATTACACTTCCCATGCTTCACTGCATGATGATGTATTACCCGTTTACCTTACTCCCCCTCATATAGATCTACTTCCCCTGTTATTCGCTCATTTCCCTTTAATTCTCGTCTTACTTCTTCTGCTTTTCGCCCAAGCTGTTTCCTCACTTCTTTCCTACATGCCTATAACCGTAATTTTATTTTCTGGTATAATTCGTATAGCAACGGCTGTCGATCTTCCTCCTGTTTCTTCCTCTCACGTTCTTCCTCGGTCCTCTCTTTTTCTCTCTCTCGCTTCTTCTGACAGCTTCCATCTGTGATCCCCGAGTTTTTTTCTCACTCCATCCTTCATATCCGTCACCAGATGGGCCACATATTTTATTGTGTGTTCCATTTTCTCTGCGCCAGTGTCTCTCAGATTACTTGTTTTCCTGATTACCTGCTTTCTTCTCCATACATTTCTTCTTCTTTCCTCCCTTTCACTTAACCAGCTGTGCATCTTCCCAGTTAAATCTTTGGTTCCATTCGATTGCTCTGTGAATTTAATCTTCGAGGAGAGTCTCGAAATATGACATACCCCTCCTTTACAAAGCGATCTAAATAATCTTGATCGTTTTCGGCTGCCTTTAATGCTAACCCTCCGAACACAAATAATTGTAAATAATTTTTTCGCCATAAAATGTTGACCCGCTGAGATAAGGGTAATTCAGTAATTGTCAATAACAGAGAGCCCTAATTTCCAAATGACCCAGGACCCGTTCAAGCTATCAGCGAATTATAGTGATCTCAAACGATGAAAAACGCACAATAAATCGAATTAAATAAACAACTCTTCCTTCAATTACCTATGCCACACACAAGTATAACAGAACTCACTGGAATGGAGGAATAACGAAAACATAACTAATAATACTTCACAGAAATGGAAGAGTAACTACTAACAAGGACACGACAATTTAAATTGAAAGTGAAGCTCTTTTATTACATTTAAATTCAAAGTTACACTTTAGATTACCACCTAACAATTCCTGGTTTCGCATCCTAACTCAAGTACATGCTATAACTTTGCGAAGTCTCACTAAAACCCCTAATAACTAATAGAACTAATAGATTGTGGAAACTCGTGAAAATGACAGAAAACTACGGATCCCCGAGTCCTTTTCGGAACGCATTTCCCTCTTCCCACCTTTGAATTAAATATAGCGAGTTTCACTCAGCGCTGTACTCCGGTTTACCCGGGCAACGTCTTTCCGCTTCCTGCCACTCGTTCCCACGCGGAGCGTACCATCCGGTGTCTTAATAGCTCTCGTCTCCGTCCACACTCGCCGATCGAACCTTTGGCAGCCGAACGAATCCTAAACCCGAGGTACGCCGGTCTCCTTCCATCTGCCCTGGCACGATGAATATTTTTCTTAACTCTTCACTATATTGCTCAGTCAACTAACAAACATCCATAACGACGTACTCACATTAGACACTCGGCTCCCCGCTACCAAAGAATGACGGCTATGGAGCCTCATGATACCTTCTGGATAAAGCCCCTCTCTAAATGAGCCGTCGCAGCGTAACTCGTCAACTGTAATTAAAACGTAAAGGTAATTAGCGAGGTAGTTTTGCATCAGGTCGCTGTTATTATTACTCGGAATTTGGTAAAAGATCAACATCCCTTTCAAAAACAATATCATTCATTACACCAGTGTCTGCATATTACTAGTAGTTTGGTTACTGCAACACTGTACATTCTACCATCAAATAAATAATATCGTGTTAGAGAATTAGTCACCACTTCCAGAACATTTCCTATGTCCAGTTTTTTTTCAGTCACATTATCATCACAGTCAACTATACTTGCGGATGTCCCAGGAAGTATGGTCAATATTTAAGGGTTAATTTGTTTGGTTTTAGAGGCAAAAACATCTAGGGTCATACGTGGCGATGTCAGAACCGTAGAACGCGAAGATGATAAAGGAGTTAAAAGTGACTACACGTTAAGCCCAGTCGACGGAAGGAAAGACAGTTGAAAAGAGGGACTTGGGGAAAGGATCATAAAACACGCCATAGAGATGACAGAGATCCTGAACTAAAGATGAAATGTCCTTCGCCATATTTCTGCGACGGATGAAACGTAAAACGCAGTCGACAGCCCCGCGTTGTTGACTGAAACGGCAGATAACTCAGATGGCAAACATAAAACACAACGTTAGTGGTTTAAATAGGGCATTCCGTCAGGAAATGGCGAACCGTCAAAGGCTGAGGACTGTGAACACAAAGTGGTGGGGGATCACCAGCTAACAAACGGCGACAGCTAAAATGAGAGTGCCCAGTAAGCAACCTAGCTAAAATGATAAAAAGGTATATAGACTGGGTAAATTAATTCAAGTTTTGTAAGAAAGTGTTATATTGAACCAGAAATGGTCAAATGCTATAACGATTATGTAGTAGCGTCGCCGCTCAACAGCGATCGCTGAGTGAAGGTGTTATGGGTAAAGTGTTAGAGTAACTTTAGAACGAGAGATGTTTGGAGGACTCTCAAGTATAAAGACGTGTTGTATCTGATGTGTGCTGTAAATGTATTTACTCCCTACGGCCAATAATGATTTTTAATGCCAAGATAATATGATGTTTGCTAATTGTAAAAGGAATCTCAACAGAAGTTGGAAACAATTTAGGTAAAGAGAGTTGTCAGGTTACAAATGCAATACGCGTATTTACAGGGTGTTACAAAAACGTACGGTGAAACTTTCAGGAAACATTCCTCACACACAAATAAAGAAAAGATGTTATGTGGACATGTGTCCGGAAACGTTTAATTTCCATGTTAGAGCTCATTTTAGATTCGTCAGTATGTACTGTACTTCCTTGATTCACCGCCAGTTGGCCCAATTCAAGGAAGGTAATGTTGACTTCGGTGCTTGTGTTGAGATGCGACTCATTCCTCTACAGTACTAGCATCAAGCACATCAGTACGTAGCATCAACAGGTTAGTGTTCATCACGAACGTGGTTTTGCAGTCAGCGCAAATGCGGAGTTGGCACATGCCCATTTGATGTACGGATTAGCAGGGGGCAATAGCCGTGGCGCGGTACGTTTGTATCGAGACAGATTTCCAGAACGAAGGGGTCCCGACGGGAAGACGTTCGAAGCAAATGATCAGCGTCTTAGGGAGCACGGAACATTCCAGCCTATGACTCGCGACTGGGGAAGAACTAGAACGACGAGGACACCGGCAATGGATGAGGCAGTTCTTCGTGCAGTTGATGATAACCCTAATGTCAGAGTCAGAGAAGTTCCTGCTGTAGAAGGTAACGATGACCACGTCACTGTATGGAGAGTGCTACGGGAGAACCAGTTGTTTCCGTACCATGTACAGCGTGTGCAGGCACTATCAGCAGCTGATTGGCCTTCACGGGTACACTTCTGCGAATGGTTCATCCAACAACGTGTCAATCCTCATTTCAGTGCAAATGTTCTCTTTACGGATGAGGCTTCATTCCAACGTGATCAGATTGTAAATTTTCACAATCAACATGTGTGGGCTGACGAGAATCCGCACGCAATTGTGCAATCACGTCATCAACACAGATTTTCTGTGAACGTTTGGGCAGGCATTGTTGGTGCTATCATGAGTGGGCCCCATGTTCTTCCACCTACGCTCAATGGAGCACGTTCTCATGATTTCATTTGGGATACTCTACCTGTGCTGCTCGAATATGTGCCTTTACAAGTACGACACAACATGTGGTTCATGCAGGATGAGGCTCCTGCACATTTCAGTCGAAGTGTTCGTACGCTTCTCAACAACAGATTCGGTGACCGATGGATTGGTAGAGACGGACCAATTCCATGGCCTCCACGCTCTCCTGACCTCAACCCTCTTAACTTTCATTTATGGGGACATTTGAAAGCTCTTGTCTACGCAACCCCGGTACTAAATGTAGAGACTCTTCGTGCTCGTATTGTGGACGGCTGTGATACAATACGCCATTCTCCAGGGCTGCATCAGCGCATCAGGGATTCCATGTGACGGAGGGTGGATGCATGTATCCTCGCTAACGGAGGACATTTCGATCATTTCCTGTAACAAAGTGTTTGAAGTCACGCTGGTACGTTCTGTTGCTGTGTGTTTCCATTCCATGATTAATGTGATTTGAAGAGAAGTAATAAAATGAGATAAAACATGGAAAGTAAGCGTTTCCGGACACATGTCCACATAACATATTTTCTTTCTTTGTTTGTGAGGAATGTTTCTTGAAAGTTTGGCCGTACCTTTTTGTAACACCCTGTATAGGTGATGATTGAGACAATGTATAGCACTCACATCCAATGATTTTGTAAAGATAATTGTTAATGTACAATCAGTTTATTGAATGTGTTAATTGTGAGCATTATTTATTTTCAAAGAGTCAAAATACAAGTTTTAAAGTTAAAACAATATTGTTACCTACCCCAAGTCGTTACGACTTCGCAGATCCATGCGGTTTTTGACTGATTATCTTTGTCAAAAAGTTATCGTCACAGCCACATTCGATTTAATTGAAATGAACGTTAAGTAACAGCTTTTCCCAACAGCTGTTTGCTAACGATACAATTTAAAGCGATAATTTAGCGTTACCACTGTCCATGTAAAGGTAAGAAATTTTATTGTTTCACGAATAGCATTCATTGAGCACAGGAACTATTATTTTGAAAGTGATCAAGTTTTGTTTTATTACCAGGGCCAATTTCAAGTCAATAGTGGTGTATCAAATGGTTCAAATGGCTCTGAGCACTTTGGGACTTAACTGCTGAGGTCATCAGTCCCCTAGAACTTATAACTACTTAAACCTAACTAACCTAAGGACATCACATACATCCACGCCCGAGGCAGGATTCGAACCTGCGACCGTAGCGGTCTCGCGGTTCCAGACTGTAGCGCCTAGATCCGCACGGCCACTCCGGCCGGCAGTGGTGTATCACATTCAGTTTTTGTATTACGTAAATTTATGCAGTTTTGGTTGGTTTAAACGTATTGACGGTTTACATTCTCGCAGCTAAATTAAAATTACAGTCTCGCAGTCGGAAAAGTTCAGTACAGGGCAAAGTACATAAAGGACGAGATAAAACAGACGTTCACATACCAGTCCCATTCCAATTGTTATGCTTCAGACTACTGTCAGTTACGTAATTTCAATCATATTTCAAACGTACATGTTTCATGATCTCGCTGCGAGAGTCCCGAGAGGAGGTCAGCCAAGCCACTGGGAGGGGCTTAGTTCCCCGGAGCTTGTTTCCATGAAGGGAAGACTAGTGGTGATGCCAGCGTGACACCACCTGTTGACAGACGTCAACGCAGAGATTATTGGAGGGAATGGAAGAACCAACTGGCCAAGGTATGAGGACTTAGGGTTGGATTGTTTGGGGGACGTGACCATACAGCGAGGTCATCAATCTCATCGGATTAGGGAAGGCCGGGGAAAGAAGTCGGCCGTGCCGTTTCAAAGGAACCATACCGGAATTTGCCTGGAGCGATTTAGGGAAATCACGGAATACTCTAATCTGGATGGTCGGACGCAGGATTGAACCGTCATATTCCCGAATGCGAGTCCAGTGTGCTAGCCACTGCGCCACCTCGCTCGGTATATGAGGACTGCAGCCTTGGCAGCAAGTGCAGTAAATATGGTTGATAAAATGAATACATCAGCTGCTATGATCACATCTTCGTCTTCGATACTGTGAAATAAATGCAGTATCTTCTTCTGAAAGCTCTTTGTTTTCGATGTTTTGGGAGACGGTTCTTTTGCATGTGCCATTTTTCCTGTGGATACGCAGGGTCGGCATAGTTAATCGGATGTGGCAATGTTAGCTGAAGGGGTGGCCAGATGCCCTTCCTGCCACTACCCCTCCCCCCCTCCTCCTCCAGGGAGGAATTAGTATACTCCAACTGTCTGTGACTAGTGTAATCCATGGAATAGTGCGAAAGTGTTCAGATGTCTGCGAACCGTGTAACTGGGGCGGGAAGTGGTGACCAGCCCGGTATTCACCTATGGGGATGTGGAAGACCGCCTAAAAAGCACATCCCAGCTGGCCGGCACACCGGCCTTCGTCGTTAATCCGCCGGGCGGATTCGATCCGGGGCCGGCGCGCCTACCCGACTCCAGAAAGCAGCGCGCCAGCGCGCTCGGCTAACCTGGCGGTTCTGTTTTGGGAGACGGTAATATGGACCAAAACAAATAAAAAACGGTCTAGCGTAGGAAGGCTTTTTCTGTAGAACACATGCATTTCATGTTAGCGAAGATCGAAGAATGCTCACAGTTCTTAAGGTATGCAATTTTGTGTCCATCACTGCTGGAACTTTTTCCCTTGTTTTCTTCCCTATATGTATTTCTCAAACTAAGGAAAAGAAGGAGCTTGCGTTAGAGAAGATCTATTTCACATCAGTGAAGATAAAGGAGTGCTCATAGTTCTTGAGGTATGCATTTAGAGCCCATGTTTATTAGACTTCGTATGGTTCGAAAAGTTCGTTCCTGTCACACCCCTGAATATTGAGCATTCGTGCTGGGACACCCTTTACTCGTAGAAAGATACTTGCTCTATAATATGCTGGTCGATGTTGACATTGCGAACGTAGGCTGCTCACGACAGTGAAAAACCTCGTTCTAAAACTAATTTGCATTTTAAATATTTTTTTTCATGTGTTAAAAGGACAAATAACTACGTATGTAGCAATGCTGCAAGTGTAAACCCATGTTTGTTTCGTTTACAGCGTGACAGTTATTGAAAAAATGTGTAAAATACTGTCCAGTATGGTCGCTGAGGTGCAGAGCAGGTTCGACCAGCTTAACTCCCATGCGGCGCTGTGATTAGTGACAGCTCTGCGCTGAGCTACAAAATTTTATCTTTTCCGGTGTATTACATACATTAAATTTATAGTTTCAGCGCATTCTAGCTGTATTGGTTAAACTGCGCGTTTCAAAATTACAGTGAATTTAGCACCTCATGAACCAAGCACTAGGAACCAACAAATCCCTGCCTTACAGCGTACCTTTTATCTTTCCGTATAGAAAAAGTATTAATTATTGACATTTTGGAGGTAACAGTTGCTTAGTGCTTCGTTTTGCTTATTACGATTTAAATCTGAAAATTTTTAAATTCCGAAACACTGATTTTCTTCCGTTAATTCAGTGATATAAACTTACGAAAATTAAGTAATGTTTTGCAGCGCCAGCAGAAAAAAATAAGTTTTCAGCTGTAAGGGTGTCTGTATGTAGTTTCAGAACTACTATCTGTTTCTCCTATTTATACTGTTCTGAAACGAACACACATCGAGAAACATATTTCTTCTTCTTTAAAACATCAGAGCCGTAAATTAGATTTAAGATACTGACATATTTCCACGCAGGTTTTACTAACATATATTTATACCTCTCCTTTCCGTTTTGAGTTAAAGAGGGAGTACCGGACGTTTACCTACATTAGAGCCTTCAAACACGAGTGCAGTTGTGCGAACCCAGACAACTTGCCATACGCATGAAACTGGCGTCGCTTTCACAAGAAGTGCTTCCCTACCCTCGTTACTGTTTGACAGATTACACGGTGCACAGATGAAGACAACCATGAGGAAACATATAACGTGACCAAAGAATAAACCATAGAGAGAGTATAACATTTCACAGCCCAAACACGGATATTTTTTGTTCACCTACATGAAAGCTATTACAATACAAATATAACAAAACATTAAATAGTCCTATTTTCGTACCACCGCACACCTACGTTACCACAACGCATGAAGACGCTGCAGTTTCCATGTACGTGACCACCAAAAGTGAATCGACTCCTCCACGAAAAACTGTTACTTCCTCCTTAATACACTACTGGCCATTAAAATTGCTACACCAAGAAGAAATGCAGCTGATAAACGGGTATTCATTGGACAAATATATTATACTACAACTGACATGTGATTACATTTTCACGCAATTTGGGTGCACAGATCCTGAGAAATCAGTACCCAGAACAACCACCTCTGGCCGTAATAACGGCCTTGATACGCCTGGGCATTGAGTTAAACAGAGCTTGGAAGGCGTGTACAGGTACAGCTGCCCATGCAGCTTCAACACGATACCACAGTTCATCAAGAGTAGTGACTGGCGTATTGTGACGAAACAGTTGCTCGACCACCATTGACCAGACGTTTTCAATTGGTGAGACCTCTGGAGAATGAGCTGGCCAGGGCTGCAGTCGAACATTTTCTGTATCCGGAAAGGCCCCTACAGGACCTGCAACATGCGGTCGTGCATTATCCTCCTGAAATGTAGGGTTTCAGAGGGATCGAATGAAGGGTAGAGCCACGGGTCGTAACGCAACTTAAATGAAACGTCCACTGTTCAAAGCGCCGTCAATGCGAACAAGAGGTGAGCGAGACTTATAACCAATGGCACCCCATACCATCACGCCGGGTGATACGGCAATGTGGCGATGACGAATACACGCTTCCAATGTGTGTTCACCGTGATGTCGCCAAACACGGCTGCGACCATCGTGATGCTGTAAACAGAACCTGGATTCATGCGAAAAAATGACGTTTTGCCATTCGTGCACCCAGGTTCGTCGTTGAGTATACACAGGCGCTCCTGTCTGTGATGCAGCGTCAAGGGTAACCGCAGCCACGGTCTCTGAGCTGATAGTCCATGCTGCTGCAAACGTCGTCGAACTGTTCGTGCAGATGGTTCTTGTCTTGCAAGCGTCCCCTTCTGTTGACTCAGGGATTGAGACGTAGCTGCACGATCTGTTACATCCTGTCTTCTCGACTGCTAGTGATACGAGGCCGTTGGGGTCCAGCGCGGCGTTCCGTATTACCCTCCTGAACGCGCCGATTCGATATTCTGCTAACAATCATTGGATCTCGACCAACGCGAGCAGCAACGTCGCGATGCGATAAACCGCAATCGCGATAGGCTACAATCCGACCTTTATCAAAGTCGGAAACGTGATGGTACGCATTTCTCCTCCTTACACGAGGCATCACAACAACGTTTCATCAGGAAATGCCGGCCAACTGCTGTTTGTGTATGAGAAATCGGTCGGAAACGTACGTGTCGCCACCGGCGCCAACCTTGTAAGAATGCTCTAAAAAGCTACTCATTTGCATATGACAGCATCTTCTTCCTGTCGGTTAAATTTCGCGTCTGTAGCACGTCATCCCCGTGGTGTAGCAATTTTAATGGCCAGTAGTGTATTTTCATTTCGGAAAGATTCCCTCTTCCCTTCTTTTAGAAACAATCCAGAGTTCCAACACAGTAAGAAGCGAAAATGATGCTGATAAGTATATATATATATATATATATATATATATATATATATATATATATATATACACTCCTGGAAATGGAAAAAAGAACACATTGACACCGGTGTGTCAGACCCACCATACTTGCTCCGGACACTGCGAGTGGGCTGTACAAGCAATGATCACATGCACGGCACAGCGGACACACCAGGAACCGCGGTGTTGGCCGTCGAATGGCGCTAGCTGCGCAGCATTTGTGCACCGCCGCCGTCAGTGTCAGCCAGTTTGCCGTGGCATACGGAGCTCCATCGCAGTCTTTAACACTGGTAGCATGCCGCGACAGCGTGGACGTGAACCGTATGTGCAGTTGACGGACTTTGAGCGAGGGCGTATAGTGGGCATGCGGGAGGCCGGGTGGACGTACCGCCGAATTGCTCAACACGTGGGGCGTGAGGTCTCCACAGTACATCGATGTTGTCGCCAGTGGTCGGCGGAAGGTGCACGTGCCCGTCGACCTGGGACCGGACCGCAGCGACGCACGGATGCACGCCAAGACCGTAGGATCCTACGCAGTGCCGTAGGGGACCGCACCGCCACTTCCCAGCAAATTAGGGACACTGTTGCTCCTGGGGTATCGGCGAGGACCATTCGCAACCGTCTCCATGAAGCTGGGCTACGGTCCCGCACACCGTTAGGCCGTCTTCCGCTCACGCCCCAACATCGTGCAGCCCGCCTCCAGTGGTGTCGCGACAGGCGTGAATGGAGGGACGAATGGAGACGTGTCGTCTTCAGCGATGAGAGTCGCTTCTGCCTTGGTGCCAATGATGGTCGTATGCGTGTTTGGCGCCGTGCAGGTGAGCGCCACAATCAGGACTGCATACGACCGAGGCACACAGGGCCAACACCCGGCATCATGGTGTGGGGAGCGATCTCCTACACTGGCCGTACACCACTGGTGATCGTCGAGGGGACACTGAATAGTGCACGGTACATCCAAACCGTCATCGAACCCATCGTTCTACCATTCCTAGACCGGCAAGGGAACTTGCTGTTCCAACAGGACAATGCACGTCCGCATGTATCCCGTGCCACCCAACGTGCTCTAGAAGGTGTAAGTCAACTACCCTGGCCAACAAGATCTCCGGATATGTCCCCCATTGAGCATGTTTGGGACTGGATGAAGCGTCGTCTCACGCGGTCTGCACGTCCAGCACGAACGCTGGTCCAACTGAGGCGCCAGGTGGAAATGGCATGGCAAGCCGTTCCACAGGACTACATCCAGCATCTCTACGATCGTCTCCATGCGAGAATAGCAGCCTGCATTGCTGCGAAAGGTGGATATACACTGTACTAGTGCCGACATTGTGCATGCTCTGTTGCCTGTGTCTATGTGCCTGTGGTTCTGTCAGTGTGATCATGTGATGTATCTGACCCCAGGAATGTGTCAATAAAGTTTCCCCTTCCTGGGACAATGAATTCACGGTGTTCTTATTTCAATTTCCAGGAGTATATATATATATATATATATATATATATATATATATATATATATATATATATATATATATATATATACAAATGTTGATGTGTAGACGCAAAGTGGTGAGAAACAGAAGCATGGAACAATACATCGAAAATACAACTGAATATTTACAACACGAAACTACCGCGAAAACTAGATAAATGGACCAATGAATTGCAGCTATGTAATAAATTACTGACAATTTATAGGAGACGTTAGAATGATATTTCTGTCGAGACATCGAAAAAATTAAGATTTACTGCAAATGACATCAGGCAAAATAAAGCAGTCAATTGTGATAGAAGGATACGGAGATTATGACACACACACTTACTGCTGAGCCGTGGCCATGAACGGATGGGAGATTACAGGCCGGTTAATAAGTACGGCGCTTGGACTAAAATTCGTTTGGTCACTGCAAATCTTCATTCAATATATGCTAAATTTTCCATGTAGCAAAATAATTTACAGGTAGCCCAAGAAATTACACAAATTAACATACTCTTCGTACCATGCTACAACTACTATTACATCAGCAAATCAAATATCACGTATTTGTTAGTCTTCAATTTTGATTCATTTAGTGCCACTTTTGATTGATTGGTTTTCACTTTCTAAGAATTATGGAGAGAGAGAGAGAGAGCGCGCTAGGTCGAACTCTTATTCTTATTCTATTCTCTTTTGTAATGTTACCAATACCCGTAGACTACCTGTTCATATACTTTTTCTACGGATAGTGTTCCTGCTTATTAAGCAAAACATACTTCGTCCTGGGTTCGAACTCAACACTGCTTAAACTCTGCATTATTGTCAACAGCAGTGGTAGCCACAGCATTCCGGTATAAGGCGTCGCCCTCCATTCGCCAACGGCCTTGTCAAAGGGGGTGAAGGAGCGGACATACTTCCAGGGCAACTATTTGCCTTCGGGGATGAAAACTGCCCCCAAAAGGGGGAATAATCAGCAAGGATCAGCGGCATGAGCCTGCAGAAGGAAACCGAAGGTACGTTGTTAAGGTCAAACTATTTGTATGCATAGGATACGTGGTCTGCAACTTAAAACGTGTCATAATGTGCTCTGCACTGGCAAAAGTTTCCGCATTAGGCCGCCATTCGGATTTCAGGGAGAGTACTGTCAAATCTCAGATAACCACGAGAAAAATTTTAAACCACCAATGAGAGGCCAACATAGTCCGAGCCGGAGTCAGTGACTCGAATGTGGTAAGGTAGTTAGGAAACGAAACCGTCGTCTGGGTATCCTGATTTACATTTTACGTGATTTCTGTAAACTGCTCAAGTCATCTGATCCCAGATGTGGAGGCGGCCTTGCCTAAGGCTGCCATGCGTGCAGGGAGCAGTCGTCTGCATGTTGTGGTTCACGTCGGCACCAACGACACCTGTTGCATGGGTTCTGAGGCAATCTGTATCTATATCTACATCTGCGTGATTACTCTGCTATTCACAATTAAGTGCCTGGTAGACGGTTCAGTGAACCACCTTCAAGCTTTCTCTCTACCGTTCCACTCTCAAATGGCGCGCGTGAAAAACGAGCTCTTAAAGTTTTCTGTACGAGCCCTGATTTCTCTTATTTTATCGTCATGATCATTCTCCCTATGTAGGTGGGTGGCAACAGAATGTCTTCGCAATAGGTGGAGAAAACTGATGATTGAAATTTCATGAGAAGATTCCGCCGCAACGAAAAACGCCTTTGTTTTAATGATTGCCAATCCAGTTCACGTATCATCTCTGTGGCACGCTCTCACCTGTTTCGCTATAATACAAAACGAACCGCCCTTCTTCGAACTTTTTCGTTGTCATCCATCAGTCCGACCTGATGCGGATCCCACAACGCACAGCGTTACTCCAGAATAGGGCTGACAGGCGTGGTGTAAGCAGTCTCTTTAGTAGACCTATAGCACCTTCTAAGTGTTCTGTCAATGAATCGCAGTCTTCAGTTTGCTCACCCACAACATAATCCCTAAGTATTTAGTTGAATTTACAGCCTTCAGATTTGTGTGACTTATCGCATAACCGAAATTTAGCGAATTTCTTTTAGCACTCATGTGAATAACTTCACCATTTCCTTTATTCAGCGTCAATTGCCACTATTCGCACCATACAGATATTTTATCTAAATCATTTTGCAACGCCTGTTGGTCATCTGATGACTTTCATTCAGATATCTTATCTAAATCATTTTGCAATTAGTTTTGTTCATCTGATGACTTTACAGGATGGTAAATGGCAGCATCATCCACAAATAATCTAAGAGGACTACTCAGATTGTCTCCTATGTTGTTAATATAGATCAGGAACAATAGGCGGCCTATAACACTTCCTTGGGGAACGCCGCATATTACTTCTGTTTTACTCGATGACTTTCCGTCTATTACTACGAACTGTGACCTTCCTGACAGGAAATTACGAATCCAGTCGCTCTACTGAGGCGATATTCCATAGGCACGGAGTTTCGTTAGAAGACACTTCTGAGGAAAGGTGTCGAAAGCCTTGTGGAAATCTAAAAATATGGAATAAATTTGTCATCCTCTGGCGATAGCACTCATTACTTTAAGAGTATTGAGAGATAGATGTGTTTCGAAAGAACGATATTTTCTGAATTTATGACCAGAATCTCTTTGGGTTTTCTGGCAGATTCCGAGACAGAATTTCATTACGGAAATTATTAAAAGCATCTCGCACTGAAACAGGCGCTATATTTCGAAATTCAGCAGAATCTTGATAGTCTTCGGGATTTTCCGTTCTTTTAAATTAGGCATGCTTGTTTCGTTGCTTTTGCAACAGCGATTTGCCCCCTTTTTTGTGTACCATGGGGGATTAGTACCATCACTTATTCATTTAAGTGGTATACATCTCTCAATTACCGTCGATACTATCTCTTTGAAATCATTCCACATCTTTTCCACTCTTACGTGATCAGATCGGAAAGTGTGGAGTCTGCCTCTGAAAAACGTGTTAAGACTATTTTTATCAATTTTTTAAAGTATATGTACTTTGCGTTTCTTTTTCATGGTTGTAAGTGTTACAGTATTCAGCTTAGCAGCAACTGCCTTATGGTCGCTAATCCCTGTATTCGTCATGATACTCCCTATGTGTCCAGGATTATTTGTTGCTAAGAGGTCAAGTATGTTTTCGCAACCATTTACTCTCCGAGTGGGCTCATCAACTAATTGTTCAAAATAATTATCTGCGAAAGCATTCAGTACAATTTCGGGTGACGTTTTATACCTGCCGCCGGCTTTAAACGCATAACTTTTCCAGCATATAGAGGGTAGATTGAAGTTACCACCGACTATAATTGTATGAGTGTAGTACCTACTTGAAATGATACTCAAGTTTTCTTTGAACTATACAGCAACTATATCTTCTGAGTCGGGGAGTCGGTAAAACGATTCGATTAATAGTTTAGTTCGATTGTCAAGTATAACCTCTACCTACACTACTTCGCAGGAACTATCTGATTCAATTTCACTTCAAGGTAAACTACTTCTGATAGCAATAAATATTCCACAACCAACAGTATTTAATCTATCCTTTCTGAACACTGTTAGGTTGTTTGAAAAAATTTCGGCTGAACTTACTACTGGCTTTAGCCAGCTTTCCGCACCTATAACTATTTGAGCTTCAGTGCTTTCTATTAGGGCTTGAAGTTCTGGTTCTTTCCCAACACAACTACGACAATGTACAACTACAATACCGATCGTTTCCACAGCTACCTTACTGTGTTTTACCTATCCCCTTTTAGATGGACGCCCTTTCTGTTTTCCCGAGACCCTCTAACCTAAAAAACCGCCCTGTCCCTTCCACACAGCCCCTGCTACCCGTGTAGCCGCTTCCTGTGTCTAATGGACTCCTGACCTATTAAGGGAACCTGGAAACCCACCACCCGATGGCGCAAGTGAAGGAATCTGCAGCCTACTTCATACTGGTGGCTGGCGGAGCTGGTGATGACCACTGGCCTCAGGCGTTTGGTGCATGCATTGCTCGCAATTTGGACGATTGTTCCCAGAGTCGATCGGCGTCCATTAGTATAGACCCGAGTGGAGGGCTTCAACGAAAGGATTCGTCTTCTCTGTGGCTGTCTTGGCTACGAATATCTAGCCCTGGGCGCTAATGTGGGGATTTGTGTGGCCTCCCTTGATAGGTCACGGGTGAAATACACAAAGGAAGCAGCTGCTAGGGTAGAAGAGTGCTTGTGGAGTGCACATGAGGGTTTCTTAGGCTAGGCGATAGTTTGAGGTGCTCTACTGAACACTCGCCAGTCGATATGCAGGAAGGGAAGTCAAACGGCGCTCAGAACAAAGACATTTTGGCTGCCATAACTTTATCAGTGAACTGTCGAAGTACTCGTAATAAAGTTCCCGAATTTACTGCCCTCCAGGGAAGTTCTCCCGCTTAAATTATTCTTGGGACCGAGAGCTAGCTGAAACCCAAAACGGAAGGCTCTGCGATACTTGGCGAGTCATGGAATGTATATCGGAAAGACAGATTAGACGCCACACCCGAAGAAGTGTTCATTGCAGTAAACGTAAATATCGTCTCTATTAAGGTCGAAGTTGAGTGTGACAATAAACGTATCTGGTCGCGTGTAACAGGTCTAGGTAAAACGAAGCTAATTGTTGGACGTTTCTACCGGCCACCCGATTCTGCTGTGTCAGTTCTAGGGACATTCGAAGAATGTCTATGGTCAATAGCGCGTAAATACGCAGATCTCGCATTACTACTTGGAGGCGACTTCAACCTGCCGAGTATAGACTGGGATGACTATGGATTAATTGCAGGGGGTACAGACAGACAGTCATATGGGGTACTTTTTGAACACGTTTTCTGAAAACTGACTTGAGCAACAAGTTCGTCAGCTCACTCGCAATGGGAATATATTAGACCTTGTAACTACAAATTGCCTGGACCTTATCGACAACATCAGTACAGAAACGGGGATTAGCGATCAGGGTGTCATTACAGCAACTATGATTAAGGAAGTTAATAAAAAGAGAACGCGCAAATGACGAAAGGCAAAGCTTAATAGAGATCCGTGCATCCGTGAAAAGATCTATGCACGACGCATAGAACTACTACCACTGTCATACCTTAGCAATAGGTTATTGGCAGAGACCCGAGAAAATTCTTGTCCTATGTAAAATCAAGTCGGTTTAAGGCTCCCATCTAGTCACTTGTTGACCAGTCTGGTGTGCCAGTTGAAGAAAGCAAAACGAAAGCCGAAGTTCAAGAAATATTTCACGCAAGTGAACGGCACGAACATATTGTCATATGACCACTGAACAGGCTCCCGTATACACGACATAGTAATAACCAGCGCTGGCGTAGAGCAACAATTGAAGGAGTTTAAAACAGTACATATATCGTGTTCGACCATTACGAATAACCTCTAAGAACACCGTCTATTGACACACAGTCAACACAGATTTAGAATGCATCGTTCTTGTGAAACACAATTAGCTCTTCACTTGCACGAAGTGCTGAGTACTATTGACAAAGGATTTCAAACGGATTCCTCATTTCTGGATTTCCGGAAGGCTTTTGACACTGCACCACGCAATCAGTTTGTAGTGAAATTGCGAGCTTATGGAATATCGTCTCAGTTATCTGACACAATTTGTGATTTCCTGTCAGACAGGTCACAGTTCGTAGTAACTGGAGGAAAGTAATCGAGTAAGACGGAAATGATTTCTGGTGTCCCCAAGGTAGTGTTATAGGTCCTTTGATGTTCCTTACCTATATCAGCGATTTGGGAGACAATCTAGCAGCCCTCTTAGGTTGTTTGCAGATGACGCTGTTGTTTACCGAGTAGTAAAGTCATCAGAAGATAAAAACAAATTGCAAAACTATTCAGAAAAGATATCTGTATGGTGTGAAAATTGTCAATTGACTTTATAAAACGAAAAGTGTGACGTCGTCCACATGAGTGCTAAAAGGAATCCGTTAAACTTCGGTTACATAATAAATCAGTCAAATCTAAGGGCCATAAATTGAACTAAATACCTTGGTATTACAATTACGAACAACTTAATTTGGAAAGAACACATAGAAAATGTTGTGAGGAAGGCTAACCAAAGACTACGTTTCATTGGTAGTACACTTATAAAATGTAACAGATCTACTAAAGAGACTGCCTAAACTACGTTCGTCCGTCCTCTTTCAGAATACTGCTGCGCGGTGTGGGATCCTTACCGTATAGGACTGACAGAGTAAATCGAAAACGTTCAAAGAAGGGCAGTACGTTTTATATAATCGCAAAATAGGGGAGAGAGTGTCACTGAAATAATGTAGGATTTGGAACGAACATCATTAAAACAAAGCCGTTTTTCGTTGAGGAGGAATCTTCTCACGAAATTCCAATCACCAACTTTCTCCTCGAAATGCCAAAATATTTTGTTGACGCTGACCTACACAGGGAGAAACGATCAGCATGATAAAATAAGGGAAATCAGAGATCGCTCAGAATGATATATATGTATGGTGGAGCGCTATACGAGATTGGATTGGTTCAAATGGCTCTAAATACCGTGGGACTTAACATATAAGGTCGTCACCCCCCTAGACGTAGAACTACTTAAAGCTAACCAACCTAAGGACATCACACACATCCATGCCCGAGGCAGAATTCGAACCTGCGACCGTAGCAGCCGCGTGGTTGAGATAGGAATAATAGAGAATTGTGAAGGTGGTTCGATGAGCCCTCTGCTAGGCACTTAAATATGATTTGCAGATTATCCATGCAGATGTAGATGCAGAAGTCACCTGGTCCGAATGGAATCACAGTTCGGTTTTTCAGGAAGTACTCTATAGCGCTGGCCCCTTACTTAGCTTTCATTTATCGTAAATCTTTCGGCCAGCGCAAAGTCCCAAGCGACGGGTAAAAAGCTCAGGCAAGAAAATGTATAAGAGAGGCAAGAGATCGGACGCGAAAAATCACAGACCAATATCCCTAGCATCGGTTTGTTGCAGAAAGTCGACCATATTCTCAGTTCGAATGTGATAAATTTTTTGAGACTGAGAAGCTTATATCAGTGAATCAGAGTGGTTTTAGAAAGCATCGCTCGTGCGAATCTCAGTTCTCCCTTTTCTCAAGTGATATACTGCGAACTATGGATGCAGGGCAACAGGCAGATTACATACGAGGGCTGTTCAGAAAGTAAGTTTCGATAGGTCGCGAAATGGAAACGACTGGGAAAATCCGGTAAAGCTTTGCACAGATGTATTGCGCAGTGTCTCTAGTATGCCCGTCGATCGTGTCGCGTCGCACTTTTCAGTTTTGAGTGAACAGTGAGCACGTAAAGATACGTAGGGAATAGCGTCTGCCGTCAAGTACGAGGGCTTGAGTTATGCAGCCCACATAACACAACTGTCGAGCAGTTCCTTCTTCATGCCAATTCTCGGCCGCACACTGCAGGGGAAATGAAGACGCTCCTGCAGGGTTTCCGATGAGAAGTGTTTGATCAACCACAGTACAGTCCATAGTTGGCTCCCCCTGAGTCTCATCTCTGCTCACAAGAACCGCTTTCTATGGAGACAAAATTTTTCCACAGACAACGAGCTGCAGACCAGTGCGGATAACTGGCCGAAAGCACAGGCGGCTGCTTTCTATGACGAGGATATTGGAAAGTTGATACAACACTACGCAACACTCGAAGTTTGAGCGCCAACTATATAGAGAAGTAGGTAGGAGGGTACCTAACTGTTGCAAATAAAACGTTTCTGGTTTTCACTGTTTTTCCATTTCGCAACCGATCGGAACTTAGTTTCTAGATTTCCGAAAGCGTTTGACACGGTACACCACTGTAGTCTTTTAAACAAGGTACGAGCGTATGGAAAGGGTTCACAGACATGTGAGTGGCTCGAATACGTTTTAAGTTATTGAACTCAGTATGTTGTCCTCGTCGGCGAGTGTTCATTAGAGACAGGAGTATCCTCAGGAGTGCCCCAAGAAAGAGTCATAGGATCGCCGTTGTTCTCTATATACATAAATGATTTAGTCGACAGGGTGCGGAGCAATCTGCAGTAGTTTGTTGATAATGCTGTGGTGCCGGGAAGATATCGAAGTTGAGTGACTGCAGGAGGATACAAGATGACAGACAAAATTTCTAGCTGGTGTGATGGTTAGTAGATAGGTCTAAGTGTAGGGAAGTGTAACATAATGTGGACGAGTAGGAAAAACAGACCTGTAACGTTCGGATACATCATTCGTAGTGTCCTGCTTAGCACAGTTACATTGCTTACAATATCTCGGAGTAACACTGCAGAGCGATATGAAATGGAACGAGTATGTGAAGATTGTGGTTGGGAAGGCGAATGGTCCACTTCGGTTTATCGGGAGAATTTTAGGAAAGAACGGTTCACATGTAAAGGAGACCGCATATAGGACGCTGGTGCGACCTATTCTTGAGTACTACTCGAGTGTTTGGGATTCGTCCCAGGTCCGACTTAAGGAAGACATCGAAGTAATTCAGTGGAGGGATGTTAGATCTGTTAGCGGTAGGGTCGGCACCACGTAAGTGTTACCGAGACGCTTCGGGAACTCAAATGCGAATTCTTGGAGTGAAGTCGACGTTCTTTTCGAGAAACACAACTGAGAAAAATTAAACCCGCATTTGAAACTGACTGACGAACGATTGTACTGTCGCCAACATACAGTTCGCGTAAGGACCACGAAGATAAGATATGACAAATTAGGGCTCATACGGAGTTGTATAGAAAGTGGTTTTTTCTTCGTTCTATTAGCGAGCGGTATGGTTTACCCTGCGCCACGCGCCGTAAGGTGGATTGCAGAGTATCGGGTAGATGTAGATGTAGAACAAGGGCATTAAATCGCTATTAATAAGCTATTTATGTACTTTTTCTACGGATAGCGTCTGTGACAAGTAATCAGAAAATACTTTGTCTCTGTTTCACATCCAGCCAGTGCTTAAACTTTGAATAAAAGTCATCAGCAATGGTGACCGAAGACTTCCGGTGTAAGGAGTCACCTTCCTACTGCCATCGGTCTTGTTAAAGAAGGCGAAAGGGCGGACTGTGTTTCAAGACAACTTATTGCCCTTGGAGTGAAAACGGCCGCTTTAAAGGGTGAGACAGCAATGACCAACGGCAGAAGGACGCAGAACACAACGGAAGTCATTGCGTTAAAGGCAAACAATGTGCATCCATAGGACATGTGACCTGCAATATAAAACGTATGATGATGGGCACCCCATTGGGGAAATATTATTGATTATTACCCATTCGTATTTCAGAGAGGGGACAGCCATGTCGGAGGTAACAGTAAGAAAAATGTTAAATGACCAACGAAATGGAAACACACAACAAGTCGTAGTGTGGAATATCAGAGGCTCGAATGTTGTAGGGAAGCTAGAAATAGAACACACCGTCTGTCCATCCCGATTTATGGGTAACATGATTTCCTTAAAACGTTCAATTCAAATGGTTAAACGCCACAGTCAGTTTCCTTCCTCCGGCTTCCTGTCCCGTCTCTAACGACCAGTTTGTCGACGGGACGTTGAACCGTAATTCATCATACCTTGTTTCTTCTTTGACCTCTGTAAATTTCCCATTCAATATGGCGAATAATTCGCATCAAAACTATCCCATATTATACGGCATAAATAATTGTGCTCTCTATCTCCGGCTACCCCCAAACCAATCCGTTATCTAAAGCTGTAGAAACGCTGCAGAAAGGGGATTTATGCATTTGTTTTTGTTGTACTAAGACGTCGATACCACGAACTCTTGTTACGTTTGTCACTATACAGGTACCAACGAATTGTTACTCTTTACTGTCATTATTATTATTATTATAACGATTGTTCCCCTTTAGGAGAGCGATTGAACTTGAATTCATAATTTCATCTTCGGATGCTTTTCTTCTTTGCTTCCCAAAACCTCCTCATCCTCTCAGAATGCTCCTTCTTCCGTTCCTCTGTCCATTTTTTACCAGGCTGACGCGATGTTCTTTCCCCAAACTTCACACTTGTGATTTTATGCCGGCACTCGGTGCGATCTTCGAGATCTTGTATGTTGATCTGCTGTAGATCCCTTTGGACTTCTTTCAGCCATTCCGTGCCACATTTACTCCTTGTTATAATACTGATTAATTTCTTTGCTGTTCTGGAGTCTTCTATCCCGTAGGTGTGTGTATAAAATTTGGCTCGGCGCTTTCTGATTTCATCTGTTACTATGTTGATCTTTCTATAGAGTTCGTTTTGTGGTCTCTTCATCCAAATGCCATTTTTGTTGATTGGACCGTAAATCTTCCTGAGAATTTTTCTTTCCTGCTTTTCTATTTCCTTAATTTTAGAATGACCATCAATCACCATTGTTTCAGCTGCATAGATTGCTTCTGGAAGAATCACTGTTGTATAGTGCCTTGATTTTGCGTCTGTCGAAATGCACTTCTTGTTGTAATGCGTCCATGTTAGCTTGTAGGTTTTCTGGAGCTTGGTGATTCTTTGTTCATTGGCCATTCGGTTTAATCCTGAGGACTGTATAGTTTCACCGAGGTATTTAAAATGGCAGACTTGTGCAATTTTACCATATTTTGTTATTAAAGGGGATTTATTTTCTGGCTGCCTTTCCATATATTGGGTGTTTTCATAAGATATCTGTAGTCCGGTTTTTTGTGAAATTTCATGTAGTTTTTCCACTGCGTGAATCGCTTCTGTTCTGTTATTGGTGATAATTGCAATATCGTCAGCGAAAGCAAGGCACTTAACTTTAATTCGCTTCTCTTTCTTGATACCAATTTGGATGCCCTTTACGTGAGGTTCCCATTCCCTGATTATCTTTTCTAGGACAATATTGAAAAGGATTGGGGATAGTCCGTCCCCCTGTGGGACTCCAGATTTGATTTCGAAGGGTTCTGATACTTCGCCCATGAATTTCCCTTTGGCCGTTGTTCCTGTAAGTGTCTGTTCTGTGATTTTTCATGTCTTTCGGTCGATCCCAAGTTCTTCCATGATTTTAAACAGGGTTCCACGGTCCACTGAATCATATGCTTTCCTGAAGTCGATGAATGTAACTACTGTGTTTCTGCATTTCCTCCTTTGTAATATTGTCTTTAAGCACCAGATCTGCTCCGCACATGACCGTCCTTTTCTGAATCCGGCCTGGTATTCACCAATTAGTGTATCTGCTTGGGATTCTATCCTGTTTAAAAGCGCTTTGGAAAGGATTTTGTAAGCGACTGGGAGCAGGGAAATTCCTCTGTAATTGTTCATGTCAGTCTTGTCGCCCTTTTTGAGTAGCGGGTGAATTAGAGCGCATTTCCAGTCCTCTGGTATCTGCTCCGTTATCCATATGTCTGATATTATATGGTGTAATTTCTGCATAAGAATAGGATCGTTTAGTTTCCAGAACTCAGCAATGATCCCATCTTCTCCTGGTGCTTTGTTATTTTTCAACTGCTTGACTATCTCCATAATTTCTTCAAGATCCGGGGCATGTGAGTCTGGGTGTGTGAATACTGGAGAAGAGAAGACAAGTTTTCCTTGGGGTGGTTCGCAGTTGAGGAGGGAACTGAAATATTGGGCTAAGATATTGCAGTTATTTTTCGTGTTGGTTTCCAAAGAGCCATCGGGTTTCTTGAAGCACAAGCTAGGCGCTTGGTATCCCTGTTAGTTTTCTCTGAAAGTCTTATAAAAATTTCTTGTATTATTTTTGATGAAATCCTGCTGGATTTCAGAGACTCTGTTGTTGTCATATCCCCGTTTTTCTTTTCTAATTATTTTTGAGGTCTGTTTTGGGTTTTAAGAAAGTTCTCCCAGTTTTCTTCAGTTTTGTGACTGCTAAATTTTTTCCATGCAATTTACTGTCATTATGTCTAATAATGTGATTGTGCACTGGCATTATTTATTTTCGTATGATGATATGCTGGAGGTCTTATTATCTTTATATTGTCATTATACGCAGTACGGCGTCAACATTGTAGCGTGCGCGGCAGAGTCACGACCAGCTTTTGTCGATTCAGCCGCAGCAGCGCATTTGCAGGCCTCAATTCGGGAGGCAATTTTAATAACAACTATAATAAAAGTTTTAATCCAGGATTTACAATAAAAGGAAAAAAATGGGGACAGAAACTACTCTGGCTATTGCGGTAACCGGAAGCGAAACTGGAATAGCAACGATAACGGAAATCAGTGGGGTAACGCTCACAGTATTTTTCAGCCCCAATTTAGCAACAACACGGCTAACCCACGAAATGTGCAGTGGCAGTACCCGATTACCCATCAACACTATCAGTCCCAAGCGCAAAGTCACATTACGCCTGTAAACTCAGGGAAAAATCATGATCACAATGTGTAATGGAGTAACAACACGTCGGGGGTGAATATTATAGAAGTGACGAACGAAACACCTACAAACAGTAATAATGGAGCGTTAAACTAAACGTGGCCTCATTATACTCCCAAATGTTGACCATGGATAGCCGTGGGGACGATCCAAGGTAAGACAGGTATTGATCTCTATTACAGAACAAGCTCAACGCCGTAAGAAACATTTTGAGAAACAGCTACATGGTGTTACCAGATTTGTGGTTAGAAAACAAGTATTACTTAGGATCCATGTGAAATCTTCTCTGTCAGCTAAGAAAAACGCTAAGTGGCTAATAAGATATACTGGTCCGTATATTATTGTGCATATTCCGCATGACGGATGTTATTTACTAGCGTATCCTCACAAGTGTAAAATCAAAGGATTCTATGCACACAGAGACTTGAGGAAATTCCACAATGTTTAAGCATCACACTTTATATCTATATATGCACACGAGTGAAATAAGTAAACTATGGTAAAGAGAAGAAATACGATTAGGTCAAAGTAGGTATATCTTCCTATGCAGCTACGTGAATCAGAGCATTTCACTACTTCTGTTTGCATTTGTGAGTGATTGAGGACTCAATACACAAGAAAGCTAGGACATACACGTCAATTGATGACTAGCAATGTTAACATAGGATGTACTTGGAAGGTGGACTAAATAGTTTCTGATCACAGTGGTATTTTAGTTTTGAATTTATATACAAAGGATTCTGGAGTGAACAATTAGCACAGACCTCGGAACAAAGTAGATGTAAGTTGTTTCTTTTTTTTTTCCCACTTGCGTTTCATGATTATAAGGTACAGGGCAAGTTACGGAAAATGTTGGACTCCCTAAGGTACATAAGTATACGGTCGCGCAATTACATGCCATGTTGCAGAGAGATTATTTCTTTTTTTTTTTTTTTTTTTTTTTTTTTGACGAGTCCACACCACTAGGCTTTATTTATGAATGTATTGAGTAAAACGATATTAAATTTTTTTTTATGCTCCGATGACGATATGATTTCTGGCTGCTAATCGAAGTTTAGCGTGTTATACACCATAAGCACGACAACCTGATCTAAGTAAAGTGCAGCCAAAGATAGAGTTTAGGAATAAAAAAAAAACTAGTGTGATCTTACTGAAAAGTAATTTTTCAACTTTATTCACACGTTTGAGTGCCAGTACACTGCTGAGGTACGATTGGTAAACATGATATGAGGCATAGTTAATACCGTCTCTTCTAGAATAAAGTAAAAGAAATATGTACGAGGTAAGTTACAGGAAACTGACGGGCAGAGAAATTGGACAATGCCAAAACAACCTTAATTCTTTACAGGCGGCGCTCATCGAGATGCTACGAGACTTCAATCGGCGAAGAGGAGCAACTATATTACTCTTACGTCACTACGACTTACGATCTACGTTACAGAATATTACCAATATCACTTACAAGTACACTACTTGACACTCAGTAACACCAGAAAGTTTTAATAATTGGCGTGAGAGTACCAAGAATCTATGCTGACTTTAGAGCAATGTATGCACTGATTTTCTCTTATGTTTACAATATTTTGTCCAATCCGAGTTGGAGACGTTTTGTGAAGAATTAGAGTAAGAATAGACTTAGGTCACGTTCGATATATAATGTACACGTGCCAGTGATACAATGATACGCACAAGTAAACATGAGCAATCACAGACGAAGTAATAGGCGACGGAAGTATTTACTGCGGTAGGTCACCGTAAGAAACGTTACACTGTCTGCGGAGCTGTGAACATAGTTTACTGTGTTATTATCCAAATGCTCAAATGGCTCTGAGCACTATGCGACTTGACTTCCGAGGTCATCAGTCGCCTAGAACTTAGAACTAATTAAACGTTACTAACCTAAGGACATGACACACATCCATGCCCGAGGCTGGATTCGAACCTACGACCGTAGCGGTCGCTCAGTTCCAGACTGTAGCGCCTAGAACCACGCGGCCACTCGCGTGGGCTATTATCCAAAGAGTTGCAGCAAAAAGATACAATTTTTTAAATGGAACAATAGTTGTTTCTGTCATGCACTGGAATCAGTAACACCAGCTGTGTACACATCAATTTAAATAACATTCCTATCACTTGTAGTTTGGGAGCTACAACCCTTCAAAGTTTCAGGGGCAGATACCACACGCTGTTCATAATACATGGCTGTGTGGTGGGTGATGGATGTTCTGGCCGTGGGGAGTTGATTTAAATGAGATGTTCAAATGTGTGTCCATGTTCCTGAATGCACAGTGCAATGCACCTTCTAAAGGATCTGCGGGAGAGATGTAACATTACCGATGTCACAGAGCAACATGAATCCTCGGTGCGCCGTTTTAGATCATCTGGGGATGTGGGTTCATGACATAAACACGATCCTTTAGATATCCCCACAAAAATAAATCTAATGGTTTTAAATCGGACGACCATGCGGGCCATGAATGAGGACCATGGCGCCCCAACCACCTTCCTGCAAACCTCTTGTTGAAGTCTTCCACGACAGCATGCGCAGAATCGGCTGGGTGAACACCGTGCTACATCCACATATGGACTCTCCTTTGTAGACACACATGTTCAAGGAGACCACCCAAACTGTCGACTATGAACGCGCGATATAACTCACCTGTCAGTGTACCTGGGAAGTAGTGTGGACTGGTTATTTCATCCCCAAGGATTCCACACCATACATTAATAGACCACCTAAGATCACGGTCAACAGGCCATACCCTCAAACGACTGTCTGCGGCCCAGTAGTGCACGTTATGTTGATTCACTGCACCATAATTTGTGAACGTGGACTCATCAGAGGACATAACACCTTGTAAAGACTCTAGCGTGAAATTACGCATGGCCCATTCACGGAATGTAACTCTCCCACGGAAATCGTTACCATACAGCTACTGGGTCAGTGACAGGTGGTACGGGTGAAACCTGTGGCCATGTACAATAAGCCACACAAAAAAATGGTTCAAATGGCTCTGAGCACTATGGGACTTAACATCTGAGGTCATCAGTCCCCTAGAACTTAGAACTACTTAAACCTAACTAACCTAAGGACATCACAAACATCCATGCCCGAGGCAGAATTTGAACCTGCGACCGTAGCAGTCGCGCGGTTCCGGACTGAGCGCCTAGAACCGCTAGACCACCGCGGCCGGCAATACGTCACGCAGATGTGAGACTGACACCGCTGCAACAACAGCTCGTAAGCTGACGTGAGGATCGTGGTCTACGGCAGCTAAGACAAACACGTCCATCTCCTCACTTCTTGCAGTTCTTCGTCTGTTCCTGCGGCGCATTTCCAAGCTGCCTGTTTCCCAATGTCGTTCAGCACGTGAGAACGTAATGGCTGCCGGAGCTCTTCGTCTAGGATATCTCACGGCGTACGCCATGGCTGCTTCAGTGGCACCTTGTGGGCAGTCGCCCATCATCAGCAACATGTCAACGTACTCGTCGTTCGTGTATGCCATTTTCAAAATGGTTCAAATGGCTCTGAGCGCTATGGGACTTAACACCTGAGCTCGTCAGTCCCCTAGAACTTAGAACTACTTAAACCTGACTAACCTAAGGACATCACAAACATCCATGCCCGAGGCAGGATTCGAACCTGCGACCGTAGCAAATGCCATCTTCATCCGATATCAGTAACTGTGGTACATTGAGCCCCGTCTGTTTGTGTGGCTGGAACTGTCGGGTATACGGCCGTGTGCGGCGACAGTCGGCAGTCTAACAGCGTATCGAGGAAGCTTCTCGCTCCGTGACACCGGCGACGTTACGACTCGGCCGCACCACATTTAGAAGGCGCACTGCGTTATGCGCAGCGTGTGTGGTATCTGCCCCTGAAACTTTGAAGGGTTGTAGCTCTCAAACTAAAAGTGATAATAATGTAATTTAAATTGTTGTATACACAGCTGGTGTTACTGACTCCAGTGCATGACAGAAACAACTATTGTTCCATTTAAAAAATTGTGTGCTTATGCTGTAACTCTTTGGGTAATAACACAATAAACTATGATCATAGCTCAGCAGGCAGTGTAACGTTTCTTATGGTGACCTACCGCAATAAATATTTCCGTCGCCTATTACTTCGTAACGTACAGAGGCAAGCACATTTAGTGAAACATCCTGTATATTTCCATACGATATATATTTAAAAAATATGTAACCTATGTCCGTCTGAACATTTATTAATGTAAGGTTTAAAAATCTGAAGTAAATCGAGTTTTTGGTAGCAACGTTGAATAATAACTTGTCCATAAGTATCGAGAATAATCTTCCTTTATAAATATTTTCTCATAAATGCCACTTTTTCCACTACAGATACTGGGGGAAGCGTACCGGTTATACTTTCTTAGAACAACATTAGAACGCCAGAAATCGATCATCTTAACAAGCAAATAAATAAAGTTCAAGATACTGAAAATGTACGAACGGCTACGAAATACCACGAGTGTAAGTACGAGGTACTACAGACTGCACGCTACAGTCGCCAATCGTCGATAGGATGCTTTCCGATCTAGTTCTGTCATAAGACAGGAAATCGTTAGTTCTCAGTTAATCATAACCAACTAGGTCAAGATTATCAGATTGTGGTGCTTAGTACATAAATACATCATAATGACATCCCTTTTGAGGCAATAATATAGCTTCCAGCCACAGAAAGTTGAATTGCAGTTCACAGAGTACCCGACGGCGCTGGTACTGCTTCTGCTTGCAACTTAAACTTCCATACCTTCTCGGCAAAACAGGTAGAAAGAATCCTACAGGAGGACTCTTTCATATAGTCCAAAGATGGATTGCCCTAATCTCCTCAAAACTCAGCTGGAAAAGTACGGCCAGACATACTACACGACTGCTTTACCATCCTCTGGGTAGTCACTGGCTAAAACTGAGAGAAGTTTAGTGCAGGTGGGGGTTTCTTGCACGGTCACGTGTTCTTAAACATTCGTAAAGTATCAGCTTAATTATTTATTATCTGATTTATAATACTAGGAAACATGGATCCACTCCGTGCAATTAGTTCTGTGGTGTTTTTCACTGTTTGGCATCAAACTTAGTTCAATGTCTGTATACTTTATATGCAGATACTCACCTGCAGGAAATGTCTCAGAATAAAGGAACAGTCATAGCGAGATTCGTGTTATACTGCTGAGCGGCATTCCAGAATATGATGATAGGAACATCACGAGATATCGTAGTCATTTCTGCAGAATAGCGACAACCATTGGAATCCCCTTAATACTTGAACGGCTCCTCCTTCGAAGAAGCGCCTTCATACAGAAGACGCCGTCCCTCGCCTCGTTTGGGGCCTGGGCAGGATAAGAAGCCATGAGGATCGAAAGAATTACTCGCTTTCTGTATCCTAGCAGGTATAACTTGTGCATTATCTGAGCAGTCGACAGGAGACCAGTTTTTTGGCCTCTGTTAGGAGAGGGAACTCCGAGGTGTTAAAACTCCGAAACGCTGTCGTCTCGCGCCGTTCTTCGTATTCGGACATCAGCGGTTGCGCCCCGGTAGCTGAGTGGTCAGCGTGACAGACTGTCAATCCTAAGGGCCCGGGTTCGATTCCCGGCTGGGTCGGAGATTTTCTCCGCTCAGGGACTGGGTGTTGTGTTGTCCTAATCATCATCATTTCATCCCCATCAACGCGCAGGTCGCCGAAGTGGCGTCAAATCGAAAGACCTGCACCAGGCGAACGGTCTACCCGACGGGAGGCCCTAGCCACACGACATTTCCGTTTCCATCAGCGGTTGCGACTCGGTGGCACGCTTGGAAGACGCCAAAGGTCAAACACATCCGGCTGCAAGCACTCGCTGCCTAGAGCGTCGCTCCGGTTTTTCTGTTCATTACCGTGGACAGAGACGCGTAATGACTCTCGAGATAAAGCGCCACACTGTTAATGCGGCAAGAGCAATTGTTTGGGGCAGGAGTGTTGTAGCAGCCTGCTGGATGCTGCAAGTCACCTCAGACATCACCACGCTGTAACAAAACATAGCAGCCTAACCACGCTTTTTGCTTCGTGCGAACTTCCTTCAGTGCACTGATCTACCTGCTCTCTTTGCTCTTTTGCTCTGTGTCTCCCACCCTCCTTCCATCCTTCTCTCTCTATCTCTCTGTCTCTGTGTGTGTGTATGTGTGTATGTCTACAGACGTTAAAGTAACCTCTGGCGTGCCATATGGAAGTGTTATGGGACCATTGTTTTTAACATTATATATAAAAGACCTAGTAGACAGTGTCGGAAGTTCCATGCGACTTTTCGCGGATGCTGCTGTAGTATACACTGAAGTTGCAGCATTAGAAAATTGCAGCGAAATGCAGGAAGTCTGCAGCGGATAGGCACTTGGTGCAGGGAGTGGCAACTGTCCCTTAACATAGACAAATGTAATGTATTGCGAATACATAGAAAGAAGGATCCTTTATTGTATGATTATATGATAGCGGAACAAACACTGGTAGCAGTTGCTTCAGTAAAATATCTGGGAGTATGCGTGCGGAACGATTTGAAGCGGAATGATCATATAAAATTAATTGATGGTAAGGCGGGTACCAGGTTGAGATTCATTGGGAGAGTCCATAGAAAATGTAGTCCATCAACAAAGGAGGTGGCTTACAAAACACTCGTTCGACCTATACTTGAGTATCATCAGTGTGGGATCCGTACCAGGTCGGCTTGACGGAGGAGATCCAAAGAAGAGCGGCGCGTTTCGTCACAGGGTTATTTGGTAAGCATGATAGCGTTAAGGAGATGTTTAGCAAACTCAGGTGGCAGACTCTGCAAGAGAGGCGCTCTGCATCGCGGTGTAGCTTGCTGTCCAGGTTTCGGGAGGGTGCGTTTCTTGATGAAGTATCGATTATATTGCTTCTCTCTACTTATACCTCCCGAGGAGATCACGAATGTAAAATCAGAGAGATTCGAGACCGCATGGAGGCTTTCCGGCAGTCGTTCTTCCCGCGAGACATACGCGACTGGAACAAGAAGGAGGTAATGACAGTGTCACGTAAAGTGCCCTCCGCCACACACAGTTGGGTGGCTTGCGGTGTATAAATGTAGATTTAGATGTAGATGTGTGTGTGTGTGTGTGTGTGTGTGTGTGTGTGTGTGTGTGTGTGTGTCCCTCTCTCTTCCTCTCCCTCTCTCTGTGTCTGGTTTATCTCGAAATCTTTCCGCTTGCAGTGTTTCTAGTCTTGAGGGTAAATTTATGTTTCAGAGTAATGGCACGTTGTCCGGCACTCTGTAACAACCACCTATTTAGTAATTTATTAACGGTGAACCGTTCTCCTTAAGTGTCACGGGTTTACTTATTGTTGCCTGCAGTGAATTCGCCTCAGCAACCATGTAATTGTGAAGGCAGCTTTGGTAGTGTGAAAGATCCTGGCACCAATTTATCAATATTTTAATGATCAGCTAAATCTCTTTGTGTCGTAAACTCTATCCACGCCCTCAGTCTCTTAATTGATCAGTTTACAATTTCTTGCAAACAGGAACATGTTCGATTGCCTTATGTAGACCAAAAGTTGTAATTCACTATCCTACCGGCAGTGTGCGAAGTGGAGACATTGCCCTCGCATCAGTTACAATGAGTAACTCTTTCCTGGGAGGAAAGCTATAAAACTGTTACAAAGTAAATTGTGTTTTGTGGTGAGGGTGCCATGGAGGCTGTCTCCGTAACAATCAATGCTGCGGATCCACTCCTCATTTTCTCAATCGGTTCTACTTTCTCCGTGAGTGACGCCTTTAGCACAGGATGCTGCACTCTACTGTTTGCTAAATTTCAGCAAAACAGTCTCTGTCGCTACTGATTTTTATCGCAGTTTGCAACTGGTTTCAGTGTACAATTTCGACCATTTTCATGCCGTAAGCACCGGGATGACGGCTGGTGGTGGCGGACGCGGCAAGACACGTTAGAACACGGATCTCAACGGACCTGGCCTCGCCCATCCCACTAGCCACCATCATGGTGCTTAGCGCCTGAAGATGGTAGGAATTATACATCGAAACCGATTGCCAACTATGATAAACATTTGTTGCAGTCGAGACTGTTTTATTGAACTACAATATCGTATTCCGATTGCAGTTTAATCTCCAGTGAAAGAATGCTTTATATTTTAAATGTTACTGCTTGCCTTCAGTATTTTTTCTTTTCTTTTTCTTTTGAGCCAAGAAAAGGATTTTCATTGTTGTGACTCTATAAAATTGGAAATTTGTGGTAAAAGGACGACACACATACCCATGCCAGAGGGAGGACTCGAATCTCCGACGGAGGAAGCCGCGCAGACCGTGCAAGGTGCCTCGGACCTCTCGGCTACCCCGCACAGCTGTGATTCTATAGCCCACATTTTATCAGAGACAAAAATTTTTAGAGAGCGATTTCATGTATTTTTGGCATCCTTCATTTTAAACTGTGTATATAAATTCAAGGATCTTTCGTTGTTTCCTGAAGATGAATGATGAATTTGAGCAAGAGGAAGCTATGAAGTTCTGAAACATAATTAGCGTTGACTAATGACTTCTGAGACAGTATACAAGAATATTTGAGAAGTGGGCTGAGGGAGAGCCAAGATATGCAACACTATGCTAACAGGGTCATCGAAGTGCAGTAACTGTTGTTTACCACTGGGATGGAAGGCAGTGAAGACAGCGAACAATTAATCCTCAGTGGCTCTCAAGTACACCGATAGAAGTGTTAAAACAAATACAAGGCGCAAACGCAAAATTAAAATTGTTGACGACAACGCTGAGACTCATTTCCTCGGTTTCTCTACTCTTTAGTTTCTTCGTGGTTGATGTCTTCAAAACATCATAAGAAAAGGTTCTAAAGCAATGTGCCAAAGCCATACACATCTTGGGTCTTCGGGTGTTCTGCCGGATATCAGCGTCGTACTTGCACGATATTTCGGTAATGTAGCTCGTTACCTTCATCAGGTGCGACCTGAGACTACTACTTGAGTCTTTTTTTTTTTTTTTTTGTTTTTTTTTTTGCACTCTTCATTTCCCTGCCAGGAGGGGGCAGAGAGTGCTGTTTTTAGAGCTTGCTATTTGCCCTTTCCAGCCATAGGTTTTAACAATTTTATTTTTAAACATTTATTACATTTTTCTTTCTACATAGTGCAAGTTCTCTTTAGATCGTTGACAATTAACAATGATATTTTTAGGTAATATTACAATACCGTTTGTTCTTTTAACTAATTTTACAATGTAGTTTGTTCTTTACCATTTATATTTCATATTTATAGATAGTTTACAATACAGATAATTTCTTAATGTTACTATACATATATTTTACAATTTTAATTTTTACAGAGGAAGCTAGGTGGAGGACATAGTAAACTGGGATCATCAAGAGCAATAGTAAGAACAATAATAGTAATAAGAGATTTTTTCCATTTTTGTTAATTAGAGTGCAGAGCGAGGGAGGGGGGGGGGTGGAAGGGAGTCAGGATTTTATTTGATATGTCTTGGTGGATCTTTTTGTGGGCCATCTTCTTGTGTGTATGGTAGTGTTTGTGTTTTATTCGCGTGTTCTTTAGTCTAGGTGCGGGAGGATGGTGGTATTTGCTGTGAGTGATGACAGGATGGGAGCGAGATCGGGGCACGTCTTTGCTGTGTTGTGTGCGATTGTGTGGGAAGGTGTTGTGTTTTTAAATTTAGGTTTTCTGTGTGTTCTTTGATTGACTGTGATAACACATTCAGTGTCTGGTCTTTTGTTTAGGATATGATTTACGTACCTGGCTCCCAGTCTGGATAGTCTGGTTTGTAGTGGCACCATTCTGGTTGCCTCATAGACTTCGTTGCTGGGTGTTATATATGGTAGTCTTGCGACACTGCGTTTCCCTTAGGCGTTCAGGTGAACCTTACGTGAAGCATCTACTCGACTGGTTTTCGTGCACATAATACGTGTAGTAACCGCATACTGTCATTTGAGAACGTATGAGCTTTATAATTGTTAGTTTTTATCTGTCAGATTGTTCACTGGACACGCCATGTGAAAAGTTTTCAAACTACACTTCTTCTCTGGTACTGTAAACTCAAACTAAGCACACAGTGTGAAGAAAAAAGTTATGGGGTGCTTCCTAATACCGTGTCGACATCATTTTGTCCAATGTACTGCAGCATTACGACGTCGCATCGGTACATTAAGTTGTTGAAGGTCCCCTGCAGAAATATTGCACCATGCTGCTTCTACAGCTGTCCATAATTCCGAAAGTGCTGCCGATGCAGGATTGCCTCCGATATGTCCCACAAATGTACGATGGGATTCATGTCGGGCCGTCTGGGAGGGCAAATCATTCGTTCGATTTGTCCAGAAAGTTCTCCGAATCAGTTCTGGCCCAATGTCATGGTGCATTGTCATCCATAAAAACTGAATCGTTCTTTGGGAACATGAAGTTCATGGATGGGTGCAGATAGTCTCCAAGTAGCTGAATATATCCATTTCCAGTCAGTGATCGGATCATCCGGACCAGAGTCCCAGTCCATTCCATGTAAACTCAGCCCACATCATTATGGAGCTACAACCAGCTTGTACAGTGTCTTGTGTCCATCGCTTCGTGGGGTCTGCGGCACAATCGAAACCTTCCAGTGGGACTTACCAACTGAAATCTGGAATAATTTGACCAGAACACGGTTTTACAGCTCGTCTACGGTGCAACTGATAAATTTACGTGCCCAGGAGATGCGCTGCAAGCTGTGTCGAGCTGTTAGCAATGGCACCCCCGTCCGTCGTCTGCTGCCATAGCGCATTAACTATAAATTTCGTCGTACTGTCCTGACAGTTAGGTTCGTCATACGTCCAACATTGACTTCTGCGGTTATTTCAGGCAGTGGTTTTTGTCTGTTGGCACTGACAACTCTACGCAGACGTCGCTGCTCTCGGTCGTTAAGTGAAGGCTGTCGGGTAAGCGTTGTACATGGCAAGAAGTAGTGCCTGAAATTTGGTAGTGTCAGTACACTCAGACAATGTGGATACCAGAACATCGAATTCCCTAACGATTTTCGAAATGGTATGTCCCATGAGTCTAGCTGCAACTATCTGTTCACGTTCAAAGACCGTTAATTCTAGTCATGCGGCCATAGTCACGTCGGAAGCCTTTCCACTTTAATCACCTCAGTGCAAATGACAGCTCCGCTTTTTTTTTTCTTTATTGATTTTCGATTGCCCCCCACCTGGGTAGGGGTGGGCTGACAGCAGCTTAATACGTTGCTCCACAGCTGAGAGAAAGTTAAACAAACCAATGGTGAGAGAACAACAATATAAAAAGGCGATAAAATGGTGATTTTGTTAATAACAAAAATGGCGTTAAAGCTGCGGAACTTAAAGTACAAACACGGCGTTGACGATGCGGATGAAGATACGCAAGAAGGAGCCATGCACAATTAAAGAAAACACAGCGACAGTCTGGTTTTTGTCTGCACAAGATAAAAACACAACTAGTGACAGTATGGTGGCTGTTGTGCAACACTGACAGAGTACACACAACACTGAACACTCACTTACAACCTAACAATACAGGTGACATGGCTGTAGATGTGGTGGGGGGAGGACCCAGACCTATAAGGGTAAAAGGGGGGAGGAGAGGAAAAGAAAAGAAAAAGGGGAGCCGATGGAGGGAGGGGACATAGAAAAGGAGGGTGGGCTGACGCGAGTAGGAGGGGGAAAGGCAGTGGAGGGACGGAAAAAAGGACTTGGGGAAGAGAAGGGAGGCAGAGAGAGGGAGGTGGGGAAAAACAGGGTGGATGGGGGGAAGAGGGAGCCCAGTGGAGGACAGAGGAAGGGAGAGGGAGCTGAGGGTCAGAGTTGAATGGAGGGATAAATGGAGGGAGAGAAGGCATTATCTGGGAGGGGGAGTTGATGGAAGCCACCTTGGGAAAGGAGATGAAGGGTGTAGAGATGAAAAGTAGCGGGACACAATGGTGAAGGCGTGACAGAGGGCGGGGGTTTGAGAGGAGAGGAGCAAGCAGGGGATGAGGGGGATCAAAGAGGTTGTGGTTATGTTCGAGGAAGAGGAGCAGATGGGGAAAGAAATAAGAATAGAGGATCTGCTTGGGGGAACAGCTTTGCCAAAGCACTGCTCTTTTATACCTTGTTATGCGATGCTACCACTGTCTGTATATACACATGTCACTGTAGTATGACTTGTCACTTCAATCTACTATGTTTAAATTTTACTCTAGTGTCAGCATTGCTAATCATTCGCCCACAAACTTCGTTATTGACACATTTAGTGTTCCAGTGTAAGATCAAGCGCCGGCACGACGATCAAGAACAGAAGAGCAGAGAGAGCTGTGAGACAACGTCAGCCAATAGTACACTGACAGACCCCTCTCTAGGACGACACAGAGACAGGAGCAGCCTCTACACGAAGAGAATATAAGCGCTGCGCTGCCCAGCTGCGGTCTAGGTAGAAGTCGAGCCTCCTCCAAACGCTACACAAATGACTTATGAACTGTATTCTCTTTCTTGCATTGGAATTGTATAGACCAAGGGACACTGATTATTTGCACGTCGCCATTGGTTTGCGACATTCCTTTGTGAATACTCAAAGTATTGTCATATATCTAACTGTAATAAACTCTATTAACTCAATTTGCCTGAACTGTTGTCTAGTGATCCGAGAAGGCAGGTATCCAAGGCACCCAACACTGAACAAGTTGGCATAAAAGCAGAACACCACATTTAGCACACACAACATTCTCGGCATTGTTAATCTGAACACCTGTCTATCACTTCCTCGTCAGTCAATTGCACATCATTAATCACCCATTTCCGAATAGCTATGCGGGGTACACTTTTCGGCGCTCCTTTCAAAACAAAATTTCTGAGTTTTCTGAAGTTCAGTTGACACTTCCCTTGAGGGCACATGAGACTCCGCGTGCAGGCTAGCTTCCTGGCCTAGGGCGCATTGACGCGGTTCGCGCGCTCCCATCGACAGATATTCGACTCCTCCCTTGGGCATGGGTATGTGTGTTGTCCTTAGCCGAAGTTAGCGTAAATTTGATTAAGTAGTGCCTAAGCTTAGGGACAGATGACCTGAGCAGTTTTGTCCGATAGGGACTTACCACAAAAATTAAAAAAAAATCTACCACATGACACTCTGCAGTAAACAAGATCTCCGTTGCACACTGCTGCAGCTTGCGTGTAGATAACACCCTCATTCTATCTGATGGCGCAGAGGATGAAGTGTAAAACCATTTTAACAAATTCAATACCCTACATAAAAATATTAAATTCACCCTTGAACAGGAAGAAAACAATACCATACCTTTTCTTGATATAAAAATATCAAAACAGAACCAAAAGGTAGCTTTCAATGTTTACAGAAAACCTACTGGCACTGACACCACTATACGAAACTCCTCTATACATCCCTCCTCCCGGCTGGCCGGTGTGGTTCTAGGCGCTTCAGTCTGGAACGGCGCGACCGCTACGGTCGCTGGTTCGAATCCTGCCTCGGGCATGGATGTGTGTGATGTCCTTACGTTAGTTAGGTTTAAGTAGTAAGTTCTAGGGGACTGATCACCTCAGATGTTAAGTTCGATACTGCTCAGAGCCATTTGAACCATTTTGATACTTCTCTAATTAATATCATGACACAACAAATAAAAAATAAATTGAACAAACTACATCAAACTACACTCATAATTGACCGTGTCCCAGCAGTCTAATATGTAAAAATACCATATCTGGGAATAGTATCTGACTTACATGCTACAGTCCACCATCTTGTGTTGTGTGCATAATGTTTACATGTATGTCGAAGCATTTATGCAGTGAATTACGTTGGCAACCAGTGACAAAATACAATGTGCAATAGTGTAATGTTAGTCAACAGCTCCGCCATTACACCAGTGATGCAAGTGAAGCAGCAAGATGATGAAATCGTAAGTGATCAACTGTCATATAAAAGCCTTTCACACTATTTTCGTAACACATAACTGATGCAAACCCATCTGCATCCCATACAGGCTATGATATCATACATAGTCAACCACAAGGAAGAAAACCAGCAGAAGACATCACTGATTTCGATTTCTACCCATGCACCGCCCCCCTCCTCCCCCCCGAATGCCACACCAGCCGCTACAGTAAGAAACAATGGACAAAGAAGTCTTGATTAATCTAGTTTAAGACTATTTTTTTAAGTAACATTTCTCTGTATGTATGTATGTATAAACACCTGAAGATGAACAGAACATGTTTGAAACGCGTTGTTTTAGATTAAACATAAAATAAATTGTCACTGATAGCAGAAATTAGAAATAAATTATTATCCCACACTGTCACGGTTCACAAACACAGCCATTATGGCCGAGAATAATTGTACTTCGGCAATCCACAGATAGTCACCCGGACACAAGTCCCTCCTTCCCTCCCCCCCCCTCCCCCACCCTCCCTCCCAATTACTTTCGCAGCTTAGCTCCTTCCAGTAGCTTCCTCCTACCTTCGCTGTAAGTGCCGATAAACAGTGCGCGACTAGCTCAGATGGTAAGGGTGATGGCCGCGATAGCCGAAGGTAGCAGGCACGAGTCACGGTCTGGCGTTTAGTTTCAACCTGCCAGGAGGTTTTGAAACAGTGGATACTCCGCTGTTGAGTCAAAGATCCATTCTGGGTACTTTATCATGCCAGTGACTGCCATTTCTAACTTATTGCCAGGAGCATTAACTTCTTATGTCTTAAAAAAAGGCACTTAAATACTACCATCATGCTGATTTTCGTGAAAGATCCTTGACTAAAGATTTCAAAGTTCTGTGAACTCCAGAAATATAGTACCGCCTTGCAGCGAACTAATTAAGAGATTGCGCTGATATCAACTTGAAGGCAGGAATTGCTGCGACCTTGAAACGCTACATTAATTTGGAGACATTTCATTTGCCACGGAATTACCTTGCTGCAAGCGGTGCCTGGTGGCTGAAGTGAAAGCTTTTGCGGAGGAAGTCGTTACCGTTTATTCTCTACCTCTCTCGAAGAAGCCATTTCCTGGCTATGCAGCACAGCGGAGATTATTTTAATACGAAAACTAGTTAACATTCCTATTCGTTTTACGGTTCCAAGGGCATTCCAGCACATACCTGAGAAGTATGTTTGATAAGGCAACTTTTTTCTTATTTAATCTCATGGTAACGCTCGTAAGAACAAGATTTCTTGTTCCATCAAGCGTACTCCAGCCAATAATTACACGGGCGCGATACTTAAATCAAATCCAACATACTTGCAAGTTCCCAAATGAATACCAACAGTGCATTTCGCTGATAGTTAATGAGCCAGCTTCTCATCAACTGAGAAGCTTGCTAAATAGGAGTCCGTACTTATTACTCGCGCATCGAGTCTGTGGTACTTATCTCTGAAGGAGCAGCTTATAGGTATCCATTAGTTCTTTGTGTGAAAGGACTGGCAGTAGAAGAAATTAGTTAATCAACTGTTACATATTAAGCACCAAAACTTCAAAGCATTTAGACTGAGCAGTAGCTCACTACGACATGTCAAGAGGAAAATTCAGAGACAGTTATCGTTATATTTAGGAGATTTTCTTTAAGAACATACAGTTCATACCCTATCGTAAAAACTGACACCGGTTGTTGTACGCAAATTACGTATCCCAAGACTTACGAAAATGCTAAAAATGTTTAATAAGAGCTTTTTGTTAACTCTGTGGATTCGTAAGCCGATTAGCCTTCATTATTTTTAGAAAAGGAATTAATTTCACGCATGTGCTCTCACAGTCCAATAGCATTCAGAATCATTCAAATGATATATATATATATATATATATATATATATATATATATATGTCAAAATCGTATTCCTCCATCAGATCTATCCTTCTAATCTCACAATTTCCATACCCTGCGAAGCAAAACTCTGACTGTAACAGGAACACTGTGGTTCAAATCTCACCTGTCATCCAGATTAGGTTTTTCGCGATCATCCTAAATCGCTTATGATGAAGGTTTTCTTGAACGTGCTCTGCCGAATTTTTCGTAAAACGAATCTTCTTTTCATCTTCCTTTTGATAGTAGTACGCTAGAGTACACTAATAAGCCAAAACTTTATGACCAGTGCCAACCACGAAGTTGGGTTCCACCGGCTAGAGTTGCAAGCACATGACGCGGTAGCAGAATTGTGGAAGGGGAGCGGACACGTATTGGGAATCACCCTATCGAAGATATGGGCTGAATATTAGGAAATCCATTGAGATAAACGTCCTTGAAAAAGTTTAGATTATTATTAAGAAGAGTTTGTGATGGAGTATCTCGAAAGCGTTGAAGCTGATGGAATGTTCGCGTGCTACTATCGTAAGCGTCTAAGGAAAGAGGTAGAGCACTACGACTGCAGGCTACAAGTGTCCGACCGCCGTGTCATCCTCAGCGGAGGACGCGGATAGGAGGGGCGCGAAGTCAGCACACTGCTCTCCCGTTAGTTATGAAGGTTTCCTTTGACCGGAGCCGCTACTATTGGGTCTAGTAGCTCCTCAATTGGCATCACGAGGCTGAGTGCACCCCGAAAAATGGTAACAGCACATGGTGGACCGGACGGTCACCTATCCAAGTGCCGGCCACGCCTAATAGCGCTTAACTTCGGTGATCGTATTGGAACCGGTGTACCCGTTTCCTGAAAGAGGTAGAAGGACCGTTAAACCACCACTAGGCGCTACATGTCTGGGGCTCGGAGGCTTTTCTGCTAGGTAAAGCAGGATACGTGGTGATTTGTGGGATCTCTGCCGAAAGATCACAATGGTGGTACACGCATAAGTGTTTTGGATCATACCGTTCTTCGTACATTGTTAAACATGGAGTTCCGATGCAGACTACTCCTATGTGTTCACATGTTGAGCCAACAACATCGTCAATTAGAATTGCAGTGGGCACGGGTCCATCGGATTTCGACCGTCGATCAATGGAAACGTGGCGGCTCTTCGGGTAAATCACATTTTTGCTGCACTAGGTGGATGGTCGTCTCCATAAACGTCGTCACAGATGCGAACGGCAACTCGAAACTTGCTGCGCGCCACTGTCATAGTCTGGTTGGAGCATTATTATGATATGGAAGACATTCTCTCGATTTTGCATGGGACCTCTGGTAGAAATAGAACGCAGACAGCTGCGAACCTCCCGCGTCCTTTCATGTTTAATGTCTTTCCTGACGGCGGTGTTACCATTCAGTAGTATAACTGTCCGTGTCTCCAGCCAGAACCGTGCTACAGTGGTGTGAGGACCATAGTAGTGAATTCATGTTGATGTCTCGTCCACCAAATTCGCCTGATGTAAATCCTATCGCTATCGGGCATCATCACGGCGCACGCAAATCAACGAATTACATGACCTGTGCGCAGACATATAATGCCACATACCTCCACAAACCTACCAACAAACTGTCGGATCCGTGATACACAAAATCAGACAAAGAAGCTATTAAGCAGGTGGTCACGTTGTTTTGGCTCATCAGTGTATTGGTTGGACACATTGGTGATATCGAAAATTCCAAACTTCCCTGGAAGCATGCCCTGGAAGTGACTGCTAGTGATGAACCGCAGAGCCCGGAAAAATTCACGTAGTTTCTTTTTTCATGACACATTCAGAAGCGCAAATGTTACAAATCTATCGAAAAAATGAATTACAGCGGTAAAAAATCGAATTTTTGCAATGCAAAAAAATGGTTCAAATGGCTCTGAGCACTATGGGACTCAACTGCTGAGGTCATTAGTCCCCTAGAACTTAGAACTAGTTAAACCTAACTAACCTAAGGACATCACAAACATCCATGCCCGAGGCAGGATTCGAACCTGCGACCGTAGCGGTCTTGCGGTTCCAGACTGCAGCGCCTTTAACCGCACGGCCACTTCGGCCGGCTTTGCAATGCATACTTTGTTATTTTTATAACATTTGCTTGTATCTGTCTCAAATGAATAATGACGTTGGTTCACCTAAGGAATAAAGATTGTACGTAATACTAATGAAAGATCTCGTTATGCCCTCTACACGGACGTCACAGCGCGGCTCAGGACCAGCTGAGCAGGTGCCCAGAGCTTTGTTCACACAAAGGCACTGACCTTAGATTCCCAAAACGGATGTCAGCATCACGATCTCGGCTTACAGACTAAACAAAATGGACGGCATCTCTAAAATCAAGTCCCAACGACACCATAACACTGCCCATATACATTCTGAGACGAGCAAAGATTTGTTTCGTCTCTACACATCGAGATATTAATGTGAACTGTTAACGGTAATGATAGGTTGGCGAACCCAATCTCAATTTTCGATGTAACTGAAATATGACTGTATCGATTTTTAATTTCTGTGATGGTCGATCCCAACGTATCCAAAAGCTCACTTGTAACTGATATTTAACCAAGCGATAAATGTGATTATATATTAGTAATTATTTCATAATGCATCTGCAGTAACCAACAAAACTATTTCTTCTGAGCTATAGTCACGTATGACAGAAAGTCAACAAAAAAAGGATAAATAATTATCTAAATAACATTTGATATTTGTTTTATGGTTTATATTAAATAGTAATGCATAATCAACAAGAACCAGAAACTGTCACGGTTTTGTTAAAGTTTTTCACTGATCATTACTATTCAGTGTCTAGTTTTAGTTCCAGTGATCGCAGATGTGTGCTTAATTTTATTAAACACACTGTAAAAAAAAGAATGATAAAATTACGACACCTACAAAGTATGTACTGCCTAAAATTTCTACATAAGAGAAAGTAATCTGTATTAGCTATGACATATCTCAACTGAATCCTCCTCTTGCCTACTTTAGAAAGAACAGTTTTCTTTTCCCAAGAATAATTTTATTTAAAAGTTATTGATGACTAAGAAAACCTTTCGCATTCTAGTATATTCTTTCGAAAAACTGAATAAGATTCATACAATTTTGTCAATATTTATCTGCTAATTTTATTTAAAAGTTATTGATGACTAAGAAAACCTTTCGCATTGTAGTATATTCTTTCGAAAAACTGAATAAGATTCATACAATTTTGTCAATATTTATCTGCTGATCTGAAATTCACCAAAACTTAGAAATTTCTGTTTCCATAATCTTCTCACGGGAAATGAGAGATTACAAGTACATACATCAAAAAAGTTTTGCATCACCCTGATCCCCAGAACTCCTGAAGATAGACGCTCACTGTGGATATTGTATCAAAGATATAGTCCCGTTGACTGTTCAGAGATATCCCCAAAGATGTAAATAACAATCCATGAACATCGCCTATTAGGCCGCGGGAGGGGGGGGGGGGGTTCCGACAGATGATCAGTTCCAGTCATTCCACCAGGAAGGAGATACATGGATCGTGTTGTCTGTAGTTAAACCACGTCTAGACGGTCAATACCACAGTTCGATTGCGTCCGCTTTGTTACTTTTTGCCACGAAGGGCTTTCTACAGGGAAGTGCACAGCCGTCTTGGAGTGAACGAAAGCGGTGTTGCTCGGACAAAGGGGAGATACAGGAACTGTTGATGACATGCCTCGTGCAAGCCGCCCGAGGGCTACTACTACAGTGGATGACCGCTACCAAAGGATTATGGCTCGGAGGAACCCTGACAGCATCACCTTCTGTATCCACCTTCTGCCCCAATGTGCAACCACTATGACTTCATCCCCTATCCCCACCTTTTTCTTTTCTTTGAACACATCTGCACCCTGTACATCATCTGCCAAATTGATCCAACCCCCAGCCCCTGGTTGCCACCTTCCTCTCTACCCCCAGCCCCTTACCGTGCCTTTACCATTGTGTCCCACCTTCTCTCTATCTCCACACCCTCCACCTCATTTCCCAATACAGCTTCCAGCACCTACCCCTCCTGGATGATGAGCTTATCCTGACATCTAACCCTCCTACCAACTCTAACCGCGTCTACCACTCCTACCAAATCTAACCTCACCTTCCCCGCTACTCCTCAGGGCGCCATCTCCACTCCCCTTCCCTTCACCAGAGCTGTTTTCTTCCCTCCTACACTTTCTTCCATGTGCCCTCTTCTGTGTCTCTGCACTCCCTCTTGCTTTGTCTACATTCTTCATCTCCCACCCTGCCCCTCTCCTGCCTCTTGGTGAGCCCCCCTGCCCTCCCTTTTTCCTCTTCCTCCAACCCCAGCCCCTCGCTGCACCTTCCTCCCCTCTTTTCCCTTCCTGTCAGGCCTCCCATCCTTTGGCAGGTCCCTACGAGTGGTTTTCATTCTTTGTGTGTGCTCTGTCGTTAACAGTGGTTTTTAAGTGTCTCTAGCTCTGTGTGTTTTTTGTACTTGGTCGACTTTTAACTTGTGTTTGATCCAGTGTACTTTAAGAGCCCCACAAATTACCATATGTGTTCTTTTAACTTTATTTTGGTTATCTAACTGTTCCCCAGCCAATGTCCCTGTGTTAGAGCATATCTTAACTTCCATTATACCCATTTATTGTGTTTTTATGTCCCCCTTTTTCCGCTCCTTTTATGTATAAGTTCCGACATTTTACATTCTTTGTAAAGGCCCTCGACTGAAGAGCAGCCGACTGTGCCACTGCCAGCTCTCGCCTGAGGTAGGATCATGAAATTACAATAAAGGAAAAGAAAAACTACGGCACGACAGTTTTTGCTTAGTACAGCGAGTCTCATCCTAGCTGTTATTTTATGAGCTGGAGTCTGTTTCTTGCTGCGTTATTTGAAATGAGTCTTCATACATGTGGAGAAACACAAGCTAAGTAATTCTTATGTTTGGTGCGTTGACATGATCGCCAATCATTTCTGCTCCTCTCAAGCTCTCCTATGATGACAGTTGCCGCACCACTATGTAGCCCATCTCTCCGTAGCGTTGTGTATGCAGTTGTATGCAACAGTTTCTGTAGTTCTTTCTTTCTTTCCTTCTCTCATTAACATTTGACAATCATTGTGCAATTACCATGAAATTAATTGTTGCCTCACGTTGTTGAGTTTTATGTATTCATCTCAAGCTCACCACCTGACCTCCACCAAGATGTTGATGTTTTAATTCTGTTGCAACTTGAATTAATACATAGTGTACATACACATTTCATGTCCTTGTGCACTTGTGTTTAACTTAGAATCTGCAGTGAACTCTAATAACTGGGGTCATGTAGTGACCATTATTCCATTTAGTATTTTGATGGAAGGTTAGAAACAGTCACAATCTAAATGCAGCAGCCCATTACAAACAGTATTGTAAGGTGCTTAAAAAAGTTATTAGGAAGGCAAAAAGTATGTGGTATGCAGATAGAATAGCTAAGTCCCAGGATAAAATGAAAACCATATGGTCAGTCATAAAGGAAGTGGCTGGTCTGCAGAGACAGGTCGAGGATATAGAATCAGTACGTAGTGGGAATGTCCATGTTACTGATAAGTCGCACATATGTACAGTATTCAATAATCACTTTCTGAATGTAGCAGGTGAACTAAATAGAAACCTAGTCCCAACAGGGAATCATATAGCGCTCGTAGAAAAAAGTGTTCCGAGACTGTTACCAGAAATGCTCCTCCATGATACTGACAAGAGGGAGATTGAGTTAATAATTAAATCACTAAAGACCAAGAACTCTCATGGATATGACGGGGTATCTATCAGAATACTGAAGTATTGTTCTATGTATGATAGCTCAGTACTTAGCCATATCTGTAACTCTTCCTGTAGGAGTAGTCGGTTTCCTGACCGATTATAGTACTCGGTAGTGAAGCCACTTTATAAGAAGGGAGACAGGGATAATGTTGACAATTATAGACCTACTTCTATGCCATCGTTGTTTGCTACACTTATCAAGAGGGTTGTATTACAAGGTTACTGAAGCATTAAATTCACATAATTTGCTGTCAAATGTACAGTTTGGTTTTAGAAATGGTTTAACAACTGAAAATGCTATATTGTCTTTTCTCTGTAAGGTTTTGGATGGTTTAAATAAAAGGCTGCGAACGCTATGTGTTTTCTTTGATTTAACGAAGGCTATTGACTGTGTTGACCACAAAATATTACTGCAGAAGTTGGACCATTATGGAGTAAGGGGAGTAGCTTACAATTGGTCCGCCTCTTACTTTAAGAACAGAAAGCAGAAGGTAATTCTCAGCAAAATTGAGAGTGGTGGTGATGTTCAGTCCCAACGGAGCACTGTTAAGTTTGGCATTCCCCAAGGGTCGGTGCTGGGGCCACTGCTGTTTCTTATTTATATAAATGACATGCCTTCTAGTATTACAGGTGATTAAAAAATATTTCTGTTTGCTGATGACACCGGCTTGTGTGTAATATTGAAACAGTATCAAATAATGTAGTTCATGAAATAAGTTCCTGGCTTGTGGAAAATAATTTGATGCTAAATCACAGTAAGCCTTAGTTTTTACAGTTTCTAACTCACAATTCAACAAGAACCGATATTTTGATCAGAGAGAATGGGCATATTATAAGCGAGATGGAACAGTTCAAGTTCCTAGGCGTTCTGATAGATAGTAAGCTGTTGTGGAAAGCCCATGTTCAGGTTCTTGTTCAGAAACTAAATGGTGCTTTATTTGCCATTAGAACAGTATCTGAAATAAGTGACAGTTCAACACGAAATGTAGTCTACTTCGCTTATTTTCATACGCTTATGTCATATGGTATTATTTTTTGGGGTAATTCTTCTGATTCAAAAAAGGGTATTTTTGGCTCAAAAACGGGCTGTTCGAGCTATGTGTGGTGTAAGTTCGAGAACCTCTTGTCTACCCATATTCAATAGTCTGGGAATTCTGACACTGCCCTCACAGTATATATTTTCTTTAATGTCGTTTGTTGTTAGCAATATTAGCTTATTCCCAAGAGTTAGCAGTTTTCACTCTGTTAATACTAGGCAGAAATCAAATCTGCATGTGGAATGCACTTCCTTGGCTCTTGTGTAGAAAGGAGTGCAGTATTCTGCTGCATCTATTGTCAATAAGCTACCACAAGAACTCAAAAATCTTAGCAGTAGCCCAAACACTTTTAAGTCTAAACTGAAGAGTTTCCACATGCCTCACTCCTTCTATTCTGTCGAGGAGCTCCTGGAAGAGCTGAAAAATTAAGCGAATTCCAGTGTTACATTGTTGATTTTCTTTATTTAAACTTACGAATTGTCGCGTGAATAGGTTTCTTATATTTCATTTTATCTGTTTCTACTATCGTGTTATAATTTCATGTATTGACTCGTTCCATGACCATGGAGACTTCTCCTTAATTTGGTCCCACAGAACAATAAATAAATAAAAATAAACTCTCTGTTTCATTGTCTGCACATTACAGCACTCGTGGTTTGACATATGCTAGGGCCACCCCTGTTTAGTAACTTAAATTCATTAAGTTACATGTTGCGCGATACCTGGAATTAAATGCGCCTCATTCTATGGGAACCGATCCGATTATAGGTAAGGTCACGCTGTACAGAACTTTCTGACATCCGCAGGGGTATGACGATGAGTCAGCCATAACCTCAAAGCATTATCAGAAATGGTAATTACCATCATAGAAGACTGTGGTTTTGAGTATGTCATTAATGTGTGTAAAAATCTCAGTTTTTGGGCATGTTATTTTATGGTACCAGTTTGCATGTAAAGCTAAGCGTCCACCGATATTATTGATTTTTCTTCCATTGATAGTTCATGTGTTATAAAATGACCTTTTAAGCTATTAACAAGATGTAAATTAGCAACACTAGAATCTGACCCACGAGAATCACTAGCCTGAGGAGAGACGTTGGCTGTTTGCATTTCCCTTTGTGTTTTACCTACACTATCACAATATGAATCTCCCATTATTCATGTTGCAGTACATTTTCGGTTCACTTTTTTAATGTGGCTCACTGTACGCTAGTTCGCTGTTGCGTGCTTCGGGATTAATGCAGCTGCGAGAATTACTTTGTCGCCTGCAAAGCCATACCTGAACACCGATGCCATAATTTTTACCAACGAGACGATTGTAACTAGCAACTGCATAGAAGCTGTTCAGTTCCATTGAGTCCGTAACTTCAAACGCAGCAAGAGCGAATATACGAGTACTGAATTTTGCATTCACGCTATGTGCGTGAAACAGAATATTCTCCACCAATGCACAGGAGTAGAAAGTGTGTGTACGAAGTTGCTATTGATACTCCTATCATTGTACATGTGCCAGTGTTTCGTTTCATTAACATTCTCTCGACGCAAAAGGTCTAAGTAAGCTTCGAATATGTCGCTACGCACAGCGCTTCAAGATTGCTTTTCTTCAGCTCCCGACGTAATTACGTGTGTGTCGCAGTCTTGAAGTGGCAGACAAATCCCTACTGCAAGACCGGGAAATTTACTTTGTAAATTTTCCGCGGTCTGTTTCTGCAGCACTCCAGCAGTTCATTACTTCACATGGATGAACGATATGACCTTACAAAATTTTTGCGACTCAAAATACGCCACCAGCCCATCCTTCAGTATATATTTCATTATGAGTGAAATATTTTATAAATGCTTGTATCTGGTCTTAACGTTATACTCCATGTGTAAAATGCCACTTCCTGCTATTAACGAGTGACGGTAGTTCTTAGGCTTTATCCTCTAGGGTCCTGCAGTTAACTAATACCGTTACTTCCTGGCAGATTAAAACTGTGTATAGGACGAAGACTCGAACTCGCGACCTTTGCCTTTCGCGTGACAGAAAGTTTAATATCAGCGCACACTCCGCTGTAGAGTGAAAATCTCATTCTGGGAACTAATATCGTGTCCATATTGTATTTCTTTTTTAACTTAAACGAGACTCATTTCCCCTTCGTAAGAACTACAGGAAGCCCCAAACTGGTTGCTTCTAGTACAACACGTATACACCCACCCGGTACACACAGGGTCTTCTCTAAGAAAAAGAAAAAAGAAAGAAAGAAACTGCTACGCACACTCAGCTTCGCGAGAAGACTTTTTCGGGGTATGATAATGAAAGGAAACCTGCAAACGAAATCGTCACGGAATAGGCGATGTCTTTACGTCTCTTGTTGAAGCTTTCCACACAGATTCATGCCGGCTAAATGTAGTCGATCATGAAAATAAGAATACTGAAATTATTTTAACCCCGCTTGCGAGGTTCACACGCCGTATAGTGCAGATAATGGGAATGATAAGGATAATGGCAGATGAAACTAGACAACAGGCACCATTGGTGGCGACATGACATCGAGGCGGTTCGTAGGGAGTTCAGAATCTTGCGACAGAGACTTCCCCGCAATTTTGTGACGAGTTTACTATCCCCTCCTCCCCCAAAGCATACCGGCAAGTCATTCTTGTCGACTCGCCTACTACCTAATTCCGGCAACAGAACAAAGCAACACAATATTTGCAGTTTAAGCAGAAAACATCCACACTGCGAAAATTAGGATAAGCACTGAATAACGACAAGAGATGGTCAGTATAGAAGACATGGCATCCAAGAACATTATACAGAGCTAGAAAGAATCTGGGACACCACCAGAAAGCTAACCAGTGTGTTATTCATCACATGCCCAGAACAGACCAGGGAAGGATGGCACATCAGGCAATACAATTTCAAGGGAACAAGAGGACCAAAATACGCTGGGTCGAAGAGGTAGAAAGGGATGTGAAGAAATGTGAATAAAGAAATCGAATTAGAATCATATTGCGTTTCAAATCGAAGTCAGTTTTCAGTTTGTTACGAACATCATCTGTGTACGGGACGTTGATAGAAATCAACGGAGAGAGTTGAAAATGTGTGTCCGGTCGGGATTAGAACCCAGGATCTCCTGCTTACTAGGCAGGCGCTCTAACCCCCTTTTTTCAAAAACGGTTCAAATGGCTCTGAGCACTATGGGACTTAACATCAGAGGCCATCAGTCCCCTAGAACTTAGAAGTACTTAAACCTAACTAACCTCAGGACATCATACACAACCTTGCCCGATGCAGGATTCGAACCTGCGACCGTAGCGGTCGCAGGGTTCCAGAGTGAAGCGCCTAGAACCGCTCGGCCACCCCGGCCGGCACCTTTTTTCAGTTGATCTCATTTTGTTCGTTACTGTTCGTTGCATTTCCTCTGGAAGGATATCCCACGACACCCGTTCAAATTCATCTATGATATGTTTGCTCAGTTTTTTTTATTACAGAGGGCAGCTAAACCTCTGACCGAACTCGCTGAGCTACAGTGCCGGCGTCCCTAAGCCACCGAGGACACAGGAATTAGAGCGGCTGCACTATATTATCCGAAGCACGCCCCCCCCCCCCCCTCTCCTCTCTCGCCCCTCTCCCTTCACCTCTCCCACCCCCCTCCGCAGACCCACACTCTCAAATTACTCCACACTACGAAAGCAGTGCTCCCTGCCCTTTTATCTCAATGCCTATGGCAAGGCCTATTCCCGCATGAGTTTCAGCGTACGTGTTCATCCGCACAGAAATGATACTTGTATTGTGATCGTCGTAATTGTATGTGTATGGTGTCTGTTTTCTCGGACATGTTCGAAAGGACAAACACCATACATACACATTCAGTTGGTCCGAGTGTTGTGGATTGGCAAGACAGCCAATCCACTATGAGAGGAAGCCGAAAGGCACACGTTTTAGCTCACACAGGCTGGCGTGAGGTCTGGAACAGGTCAAGGAAATGAGACTAGCAAAAAACGTACGTAGCTGCTGGAATACTTAACTTTAATCCAGAATTGGTGAACATCGCTCTTGACGGTACATGTTTTACAGCATCAATAGTAACTGGTAATGGCGCCTTGCTAGGTCGTAGCAAATGACGTAGCTGAAGGCTATGCTAAGTATCGTCTCGGCAAATGAGAGCGTAATTTGTCAGTGAACCATCGCTAGCAAAGTCGGCTGTACAACTGGGGCGAGTGCTAGGAAGTCTCTCTAGACCTGCCGTGTGTCGGCGCTCGGTCTGCAATCACTGATAGTGGCGACACGCGAGTCCGACGTATACTAACGGACCGCGGCCGATTTAAAGGCTACCACCTAGCAAGTGTGGTGTCTGGCGGTGACACCACATTCCTCCCCCGCAAATCGGCGTACGGTGGTGTTATAAGGCTTCTGCCCGCCGTGGGGAGGACCCCATGTTGACGTATGCGACGAGGTGGGGAGCCTAACAACAGGCGAGGCTGTGCCACCCGCACCCGGCCATTCGGTCCGAGGGGAGCTAGGAAACGCCTGAAAACCTGCTCCAGGGTGCACACCAACATGCGGTGTATGCGCCCGCAGAGAGACAGGAGGGGCCGAAGGGTCGACCTCCATCGGGCCGGGGCACCCGACGGGCGACGACGCCATATGGTTCGGAGCAGGCAAGCGGTCCATGTCGGAGGACAACTTGTCACAGAAAGCGATCGGCGGCGCGTGACCCAGGGAGGCGCCCGGCGGTTGCAGCGACGCGTCGACTACGGGCGTCGCCGGCGGTAGAACAGGCGGCGGCGGCGGTGGCGGCGGCGCGTCGCCATGGGGCAAAATGGAAGGCAGCGTCGGTAACACCTGGGGCTGAGGCGAGGCAGTAGATGGGTCCCCAGGGCGCTGACCGGACGGCACCGTCGCTGAAAGCAGACGGCGAGCGGCACATCTCGTGCGACGACAGAGGCGCAGCTGATTGAGATGCCGACGCACCTCACCAGAGGCCCCCAAAACCAGATACATAGCACGGCCGAGGCAGCTAAGAATGCGCCCTGCTAGCCAACGCCGTGAACCTCGATAGTTCCGATAGTAAACAACGTCGCCTGGAGCAAAAGCAGGTGTCTGCCGCTGCACAGGAACCTGATGCGGCGGATGTAGCAAGAACATCAAGGTGCGATGAGGGCGACCGTGCAGCAACTCACCCGGCGAGCGACCATCTCGGGGCTGAGAGCGATACGAGGAATAAAGAGCAATAACGCGTCCTCCCGAGAATGCGACGCTTTCAACTTCAACATCTGTGACTTGAAAGTCCTGACCAAACGTTCAGCGGCACCGTTTGACTGTGGCGAAAACTGCGCGGACGTCAGATGTTGAATACCATTGGCCTTGCAGAATGACTGAAATTCTGCGGACGTGAATTGTGGGCCATTGTCGGAAACAATATTCTGTGGAAGACCTTCAATGCAAAAGATAGCGAATAACGCTTGGATGGTGGCACATGACGTCGTGGAAGACATCCGGAAAACAAAAGGAAAATTACTGAATGAATCTACCACAACCAACCATCGAGCATTCCAGATGGACCAGCAAATTCGATGCGTAAGCGTTGCCAAGGGGAAGTGGCTTTTGGCCATGCAAAGAATTTCCGCGGCGGTGCAGATTGTTGTTCGGCACACGCCATCCAAGAAGAGCACATATGCGTAATCCCAGCATCGATTCCGAACCAATTACAGTGCTGACGAGCAAGTTGTTTCGTTCTCACAATACCCCAATGTCCGTGGTGGAGAAGCCGTAAGACAGAGGACTGTAACGAACGTGGGACCACGGCCATGGACTGATCATTATCAGAACGCAACAGCAAAACACCACGTCGTACTAAAAGTCTCTCCTTGTGAGCAAAAAATCGGCGAACCAACGGATCCTCGATCCGTGACTTTGACAAGGGCCATTGCGTGGCAACAAACCGCAGAACTGTATCAAGGACAGGGTCAGCAGCTGTGGCTGCCACATCATCAGTTTCCGCATCAATGAACATGCAAGCAAGTTCGGAGGAATCGAATGCTCTATCCTGAGCAACAGGCAAATGGGACAACGCATCGGCGTATCCGTGCTTAGCAGTGGACCGATACACGATATCGTAGCGGTACTGCGAGAGGAATATAGCCCAGCGAATGAATTTCTGAGCTGTACGTGGAGGTACAGGCTTGTTCGGATGAAAAAGCGGTGTCAAAGGTTTGTGGTCTGTGATGATGGTAAAGTGACGACCATACAAGAAATCATGAAACTTAGTAACACCAAATACGAGAGCCAAAGCTTCTTTCTCGATCTGTGAATAATTTCTTTGCGCAGACGAGAGCAATTGGACGCAAAGGCAATAGGGCGATCGTGCGATCCATCTTTGTGCGCAAGCACAGCACCGATCCCGAAATGCGATGCATCTACCATCAACAAAATGGGTTTCTGGGGATCGAATGGCGTAAGGCAAGTATTGGAAAGCAAAGCCGATTTCAACTGGCGAAAGGCGCGTTCGCATTCCGTCGTCCAGACGAAAGGAACACCTTTACGGCGTAAGCGATGAAGCGGAGCTGAAATGGAAGAGGCGTGGCGCACATAGCGATGATAATAATTAATTTTTCCCAGCACACTCTGTAGCTGCTTCAAATTCTGCGGCGAAGGCAAGTCTTGTATGGCATGGAGATGCTCGGGACTGGGATGTATCCCTTGAGCATTGAGTACATGTCCCAGGTAGGGCAAGTCACGAGCGAAAAACACACATTTGTCCTTCCGCAAGCGATCACCATTTTGTCGCAAGACCTGAAATAATGTTCTGAGATTGGCCAAATGTCCTTCTTCCATCTGTCCGGAGATCACTATATCGTCCAGATAGTTTGCTGCCGTAGGGACCGACGCACAGACAGTTTGCAGATATTGCTGAAACAATGCAGGGGCGGATGCACACCCGAATGGCAGTCGTTTGAATCGATACAAACCAAGATGCGTGTTAACCACCAAAACGCGCAGGGATTCTTCGTCAACCGGTATTTGCAAGTACGCATCTGCTAGGTCCAACTTCGAAAAATATTTACCCGGGCACAGTTTGTCAAAAAGATCTTCCGGGCCGGGTACAGAAAAAGTTGCAATCACTAGTTGTGGATTCACTGTTGCCTTGAAGTCCTCACAAAGTCTCAATTTTCCAAAAGGTTTTGGCAAAATTACTAAGGGTGATGCCCAGAGAGAAGCCTGCACACGTTCAATCACACCTTGTGATTCCAAATAGTGTAATGTTTTTGCGACCTCATCACGCAATGCGTGTGGAACATTGCGTGCTCTGAAAAATTTCGGTTGCGCGTTTACTTTCAGTTCCAAATGTGCTTTATAGTTCTTAGCGCAACCAAGGCCCGGTGCAAAAATGTCTGCAAACTCTTCACATAGACGAGAAACACTGTCTGAAGGCACAGTCTGGTTCACTGATAGGACCTGATTTACTATAGACAAGTTAAACAACTGAAATAAATCGAAACCAAACAAGTTCACTGCAGAAGAAGAACGAAGGACATACAATGACAAGTTTTGTTTGTCCTTTGTATGTTGCAAGAAGCCTGCACTGTCCTAACACAGCGAGCCCGTGACCAGAATACACAGTTAGCTTAACATTTGTGGCACGCAACAGAGGTGTGCCCAGCTGTTTGTACGTGTCTTGATTGATCAGTGAAACTGCAGCTCCGGTATCGAGCTGGAATGGTATCACTTTGCCGTTAATGTCCAAGTCCACAAAAAGTTTATTGTCCTACTGACGACAAGAGCGACTGTCTCGTGCAACGTGAACTGACACTGGTACAAAAGCACTTGCGACTTGACGGGATTTCCGGCGATGTAAACGCACACTATTTGTGGGACGAACACAGTCACTGTTAGAGAGAGTGGCACTGGGCGGAGTGGAATGAACTCCATGAATTTCCATGGGCAAAGTTTCACGAGCCGGAGTATCCTTGGTTCGATTCCGATTCTGGCGCGAAGCAAAGGGCCTGGAATGGTTGTGAGTGTCCGATCTGAGCTTTTCTGGCAAACACTCTGAACATGTTCTATTTTATTACAGAAAAAACAAAAAGCTTGGCGTGACGGGCAATTCTCACGTGAATGTCTAGTAGCACACCGCAGGCATGATTTCACTGCATTTGCTTTCCAGCGCGGGGCATGGGGCTGAGAGCCAGGCGGCTTTGGCACGGCCAGGTGCGAGGACTGTTTACTGTTCTGTGCAGCTCGCCCGGCGTGCCGGTTAACCTGACACATGGGTGGCGAAGTTTCAAATGATTCCTGAGCAAAGTCAAGTGTGTCCAGCCGATCCAATATATCCATCGCTTGTTGAGGGAGGGATTAAATAGTTTCAAAATCTGTTCCCATATACGAACATCAGAAACGTTGTGTGCAATTGCATCACATACTATAGTATCTGAATAAGGGAGTCCACATTGACACTCAAAAGCACAATCCCTACTAAGGCCTTGCAAGGTTGCAAGCCACTCCCAATTAGTCTGACCTGCCATACGTTTTGTACGAAAGAAGGTATACCGTTTGGCAACTACACTGACTGATTCTTTGAAATATGCATCTAATGCAGACAAAATTTCGTCGTAGGACAGAGTTGCTACGTCGCGTCAGACAAAATAATTTGACTATCACACCGTACGTTTGTAGGCCGACCGAAGACAACAAAAACGGTTGCCGCTCGTCACCTTGAATTCTGTAGGCGGCGAGATGGAATCCAAATTGGTGTGACCACTCCGTCCAGCTTTCCAGTGCAGCATCACAAGGTCGAAAAGTTGGTGCAGCAGCGTGTTGTGGCTGCGATAGCGGTGGAGCGGCGGCCGCCGCATCGTTTTGCATTGCACGTTGACGCTGGACGAGCTGTCCAAGGTCATCCAATAAGGCCTGCGTCTGCTGATTCTGTAAGCGATAAAATTCGGACAGTACATCTGGAGATTGTGGCGAAGCCATTACACAAGTAAATCAGGGCAATATCAATAAGAACGCGGAAATCCTCGTCGCAAAAATGTTGTGGATTGGCAAGACAGCCAACCCACTATGAGAGGAAGCCGAAAGGCACGCGTTTTAGCTCACGCAGGCTGGCGTGAGGTCTGGAACAGGTCAAGGAAATGAGACTAGCAAAAAACGTACGTAGCTGCTGGAATACTTAACTTTAATTCAGAATTGGTGAACATCGCTCTTGACGGTACATGTTTTACAGCATCAATAGTAACTGGTAATGGCGCCTTGCTAGGTCGTAGCAAATGACGTACCTGAAGGCTATGCTAACTATCGTCTCGGAAAATGAGAGCGTAATTTGTCAGTGAACCATCGCTAGCAAAGTTGGCTGTACAACTGGGGCGAGTGCTAAGAAGTCTCTCTAGACCTGCCGTGTGTCGGCGCTCGGTCTGCAATCACTGATAGTGGCGACACGCGGGTCCGACGTATACTAACGGACCGCGGCCGATTTAAAGGCTGGCGGTGACACCACACCGAGGATTCCCAAACAGATTTACACTCAGAGCAAAATAATCTTGTTGAGAAGAGTGAAAAAGGCGCAAACTATGAGAATCAAGGAATTCTGCTCAATGACGATAATAAACTATGCTGACCTGAATTAACATGGTTCTGAGATGGCCAGAACGAAAAGTGGAAGACGACAAAGAAAATTAACGACAATACTAGTGATTGCTTTGAGTGCAATAGCGCTCAACACTTTCCTGAAAATGGAAAGTACAAGCTACTGAAAAAGCACGGACTTACAGAACACTGTTGCTCAGTACATAGGAAGATCGCTAGAAATGTACTGCTGCCGCTGAAAACCACACAACGTTCAGCGACTAGTGTCATCTACTGGCTCTTCCCAGTGGTCACTAATTCAGACTATATACATCTACATCTTCATTTACATACATATTAACAAACAATCGTACGGTGCGTGGCAGGAGGTGCTATGTACCAGGACTAGTCACTTCCTTTCTTGTTGCACTAGTGAGAGATAAAAGACTGTCTTTGTGGTTCAGTGCGAGATCTAATTTCTCTTATATTTGTGGTCCTAACACGAAATATACAGTGGCATCAATGGAATCGTTATGGACCCAGCTTCTAATTCCAGTTCTCTACATTTTACCGGCAGCGTTGCTCGAAAAGATCGTCTCCTTCCCCCCACAGGTTCCCATTAGAGTTCCTGAACCTTCGGTGTAATACCTGCGTGTCGTTCGAACTTACCGGTAACAAATCTAGCAGCACGCTTCTAAATTGCTTCGGTGTTCTCCTTTAATGCGACCTGGAACAGATCTCAAGCTTTCTGAAAGAACCGAAGAGTAGATATCACTAGTGTCCTACACGCGGTCTCCTTTACAGATGAACTGAACTTTTCTAAAAAGTTTGCCAATAAGCAGAAAGGACCTGAAGGAGCAGTTGAACAGAATGGACAGTGTCTTGAAAGGAGGATATAAGATGAACACCAACAAAAGCAAAACGAGGATAATGGAATGAAGTCGAATTAAATCAGGTGATGCTGAGGGAATTAGGTTAGGGAATGAGAGACTTAAAGTAGTAGATGAGGTTTGCTTTTTAGGAAGCAAAATAACATAATGATCGAAGTAGAGAGAATGTAGAACATAGACCCTCAATGGCAAGGAAAGTCTTTCTGAAGAAGAGAAATTTTTTAACATCGAGCTTAGATTTAAGGGTCAGGAAGTCTTTTCTGAAAGCATTTGTATGGAGTGTAGCCGTGTATGGAAGTGGAACATGGACGATCAATAGTTTAGACAAGAAGAGAATACAAGCTTTCGAAATGTGGTGTTACAGAATAATGCTGAAGATTAGGCGGGTAATGAGGAGGTAATAGAAATGGGGAGAAGAGAAATTTGTGGCACAATTTGACTAGAAGGAGGGATCAGTTGGCAGGACATGTTCCGAGGCAGCATGGGATCACTAACTTAGCATAGGAGGGCAGTGTGGAGGGTGAAAGTCGCAGAGGGAGACCAAGAGATGATTACACTAAGCGGATTCAGAAGGATATGCGCTGCAGTAGGAACTTGGAGATGAAGAACTTTGCACACGATAGAGTAGCATGGAGAGCTGTGTCAAACCAGTGACTGGACTGAAGACCACAACAACAACAACTGACCACTCGTCTTCCCTATTACATTCCTTACATGCTAGCTGCATTTCATATCGCTTTGAAACGTTACGCCTAGATATTTAATCGATGTGACTGAAGCAGGACACTAATAATGTTTTATTCGAACGTTACGGGTTTGTGGATTTGTTTTTCCTACCCATCCGCATCAACTTCCGTTTTTCTACATTTACAGCTAGCTACCATTCATCATTTTATCTAAGTTTTCTTGTATCCTACTACACACACTCAACGACAACACCATAGCGTCCTACAGAGCACCATCAGCAAACTGCCGCAAATTGGTGCTCACTCTGTCCGCCGAATCATTCAGGTATACGGAGAATAATAGCGGTCCTTTGACGCTTCTCTCGGTCGGTCCTGACGACACCCTTGTCTCTGATGAATACCTAACGTCAAGGCCAACATACTGGGTTCTGATACTTAAAAAGTCTTCGACCCACTCACATACCTGAAACCTATTCCATATGCTTGGAATTTCATTAAGAGTCGAACTTCGGTGCTAGTGGTGTTATAGATAGCGTAAAACTATGTACTCACCGGGTAAAGCAACACTAAAGCTCTAAAAATACGCAAACAGTCAGAATAAGTAATGAACAATACCCACCAAGTACTGACAAGTAGTTACTGTTCTCTTCCATAGAAGGCGAGTACAGAAGTTGCGAATTAAAACGATAGATAAATTCACCGGACTAAATAAAGGGTGTGCAAAATGTAGGTAAAACCGCTCCAGAAAATATTTCATGCGCCATAATACAGGCAGTCCAACTCACATCACCCACATGAGGGCAGTTTATGTTATTCGGGTTTCTTACTTTATAGTGCATGAAATATTTTCCGGGACAGTTTTAACCCTGTGTTAGGGACCCCCTTGGAAGGTTAACCGATGTGGAGAGCTGTAGATGATTCAGGTCAGGTGCTGGCAGTCCACCACCACTGTATGTCGGAGCAGTGCAGTGGTTGGCTATATGACCACTGGTTGTATGCACGGGTCACTGTGGAGACGTTACAGAATAGCAGAAAGGGCTATCACGTTTGAAGGTGCCCGGTACTGCACCGAGAATGAAGTTAATTGACTTGTCGGCGTATCGACGCGGACTGTCCATTGTGTCTACAAGGAAGGGTGAGACATTCGCAGCCATTTGAAACGGTGAAAGAACCGTGGTTGTGGAAATACTCTACCTTTAGGGAGACGACTATCTGCCTTCGTCGGTAACGAACGGTTTCTAACATCGTAGGAATCGGGCCTGTCAGTGAACGCAGGTGGATTGCAACCACGTCCCGGCAACAATTACGAAGGGAGCTGCATGCAGTGGACGTTTGGAGCCGCCCTAGTTCGCAAAAAGGTCTTTGTGCAAAGTAGTTCATCGAGTTGTAAGTCTTCGATGGGCCAAAAAATACAGAAGACTGGACAGTAGCTGATTGTAGGTGATAAGCGCTCTCCGACTCATCTGGATTTTCTGTCTTTTCAAGTGACACAGGGCGTCGAGCGCACCCATTGACAAATGAGTGATTTGGCCCACAATGGAGTGTGAAGTTCAGGCTGTGGCAGGTCTTATCACTTTTGGGGGTGTTTTTCATACCAGAATTCGATGCACTTCTTCAGGTAATCGCGAATGTAAAACGAGATATTTATTTCTCCATTGTCGGTGACCAATCGTTCCACTTTCTTTCCCATCTTCATGAAAACTGTGCTGGGGACACATCGGGGTGCCTAAACCATTGTCCCAAATTGTCGAGAATGTTCCTCAAACCAATCGTGAATAATTGTGGCTCGATGTCATAGTGCATTGACATCCATAAAAATTTGCGTACTTGAAGTCTATGAATGGCTGCAGATGGTCTCCAAGAAACCGAACTTAACCATTTCCAATTGTCAGCTAAGTTCGACCAGAGGACCCAGTCCATTCCATATAAACAGAGGAAACACCATTATGGAGCCATCACCAGCGTGGACAGTGCTTTGTTGAGAGGCTGGGTCCGTGGCTTCGTTGGGTCTTCACCACATTTGAACAGTATCAACAGCTCTTAACAACGGAAACCGCGTCTCATCTGACCAGACCTCCATTTTCCAGTCGTCTAAGGTGCTACCTATATGATCACGAGCCCGAGAAAGACACTGGAGGCGAACGTCGTGCTGTTGGCGAAGACACTTGCGTCGGTCGTTTGCTGCCATATCCTACTAACGACAAATTTAGACGCCCTGTCCTTACGGATACGACCACCGCACGTCCCACATTGACTCCCGCGGTTATTTCATACAGTGTTGCTTGTCTGTTAGTACTGACAACTCTACTGAAAAGGCGCTGCTCTCGGTCGTTTGGTGAGAGGTAATGTCTGAAATCTGGTTTTATCGGCAAACTTCCTACACTGTGGATCTCGGAACATCGAATTCCCTAACAATTTTCGAAATGGAATGTCTCTACCATCTAGGTCTAGCGCGTTCGGGGTCTGCTAACTCTCGCCGTGCGGCCATTATCACCAGAGTAGAAATCACAGCTCCGCTAATCAACATCCCTTTTGGACCTTGTGTGTGTGTTACTACCGCCATCTGTGTATGTACACATAGTGCTGAGAGCTGAACCTCAGAGGTTGGTCTCGGAGAGGAAATCGCGGAGGGCTGCATCAGACCAGTCAGAGGTCTGATGATTAACAAAAAAGAATCATGAAGAGATTTGAAATTGGTAAACCTACATGAAATCGTTATTTGAATGAAGACCACAACAAAATCACAAAACATTGTACGCCAACCGAAATACTGACACTACTGTTCGTTGTTGGCAAGACAAAATACTTTCATTTCGAAATCTACACTCGCCTGTCAACTAGCAGCGCAAGTAGTTTTAAACTGAATAAGAAACATTCGCTTCAGTGTCGGTAATCGACACATACTGAGGCACAGTGCGCGGCTACAAGTAAACCGTCCCACTAACAACAGCTGAAGTGTTACCAACACCGTACACACGAATTCCACGAGCCAACGTTGCTCACAAAACAGAGGCAAGAAAGTTGTGCCATTAGGCCTTCTGTGCTTCACTGCGTTCAAATGCTGGCTGTGATATTGGAAAATTCCAGTTGCAAACAGTTGTAATTTTCACTCGCTCTTCAAAGGCAATAATTCCATTCCGCATTCCTGCTTTCTGCCCGAGATAGTCTCTCAATGCGCGTGAACGTCAAACATCAGGATCTAATTACAGCGTTTTATACTATTTTAACCTCTCAACAAACGCGAAGTAGTCGATCCTGATCTGAAATCTAGCTTTGTTAACAGCATTAATCTGCTCTTGAAATCGAATATCTGTTTGTTTGTTGATGGCAGCAATGCTGTATGCACCCAGTGTACGGGCTGCAGGTCGAAATCTTAAACAAGGACAAAAAGTTATCGAGAAGGTGCTAGTTTTCCTTAGCTCAGAAGAATAACAGAGCTCACAATGGTATAGTAGCAAGTGCAGTACAAAGGAAATGAGATATCTATCAATGGAAACAGTCCCTAAAATCGAAAAATATAAATAATGACCCTCCACATCCGCATCCAGAGACTCCTCTCGATGAGAATGGAACGACGGTCAGTAGGACCGTTCGGCCTTTCGAGGCCTGTTCGGACGAAGAGAGAGATGTATCCGCAGAGCTCTGTGTGCATGCGAAACATAGGTAATAGGGAAGGCAGAAATGACACGGTTAGAACCCTACGAAATACAGTGTTACAGTAGAAGGTATGATGGATTCATCCAATAAGGTACGAAGACACTACACCAGTAACGAACGAGAAACACACCACATAAAAAGCATTATGAATCAAAATTTAGGATGGATGGGAATATTTTATGGTATGAAACGGCCAGGAAACTTATAGCTGAAGCGTGGCCAGTAGACGGAAGCAAGATTAGGGTTTAACACCTCGGCGATGACGTGTTCGTTAGAGACGCAACACGATATGTGATTGGAGGTTGGTGAAGACGGGAAGCGTACTTGCCATTTCAAAGGAACCAACGCAACTTTAGCTTTTAGCGAGCTAGTGAAATCATGGGAAACCTATATCTGGATGGCCAGCGGTGGGTTTGAATGGCCGTCCTCTAGAAGTCTGGGTCTGGAACCTCGCTGGAAGGAAAGAATGGCTGTGGCAGACCTGGACGTGAGTACATAACGTAGATACTTGATCATGTACTATGCCATAGCTACAATCAAATCAAGAGGGTAAGTACAATGGTTAACAGTGTAAAACGGTACTTAAGATTCAAGACTAAACCAACAACAGTGACGTCAACCTATATTTCCGCAGAAAAAAAGCAAGAATGTAGACCAGAGGCAGAAGACTACAGCAAAATTAATATCACCCCATTTTCGCCTCATAGAATCACTTAATTATTCCCTTGCGTAAATTATCACCCGTAGAGCGCTACTGTCTCAATTCGTACTTGGGTAGCACAACGGAGAGGAGACTCGCTGTAAATTTCCATTTCAGAACAATAAACTAAAATTCTTACAGTTCCAGCAACTTGGTGTCTTCGCGTGGTGTCCTTGTCGCAGTGGAGAAGAAGCACTTACGAAGTCAGTCCGTTGTTTTCGATGAGAGACTTTGAGGATTTACAGTGCGACTGACTAGCGTAATAATCTCATCTACGGGGGCTAAGCCGAAAGTAAGGTCCTATCGGTTGCGAAATGTAAACTGCAGTGACAATCAGAAATGTTTTATTTGCAGCAACGTGCTGCACCTTCCAGCTACTTTTCTGCCCAGACGCCGTTTCGACTTAGAAATCTGTCACAGAGCTGTACTAACCTTCCAATACCCTCGTCATACAAGACAGCCGCCTGTTCTTTCCGTTACTACCCTACGCTGGTCTGCGGTTCGTTACCTGTGACAAAATGTTGTCTTGAGTTGCTGCGGTTCATGTGAGGAGAGATGAACCTCAGAGGGACCCAATTCCTGGCTGTATGATGGGTGATCAAACATGTCCCATCGAAAAGGCTGCAGGGGCCTCTTTATTTGCCTTACAACGTGAGGTCGAGAAGTGTCTTGAAGAAGGAAACGCTTCACAGGTACATTTTATCGGGTTGCATGAAATCAGACGAAACCTCACAGCGGGTACCAATACTCAGTGGGACACACTGTAGTTTTAGGCATCTTTAGATGCTCGTTGTGTGCTCAGAACTGAAAAGAGCGACTTGGCGCCATCGACAAGGATACTAGAGGTACTGTGCAAAGGCACTGTGCAAAGCTTCATCGGATTTTCACTTTCGTTTCCATTTCCCAACCCATCGGACCTTACTTCTGGAACACCCCTTGTAAATAGTCAGTAGTTTACATTCATTGCAGTTCTTTTTCTCATAAACGTATTCTTCCACTGAAGGACTTCAACAAGGTTGCGCCGGCCGGGGTGGCCGAGCGGTTCTAGGCGCTACAGTCTGAAACCGCGTGACAGCTACGGTCGCAGGTTCGAATCCTGCCTCGGGCATGGATGTATGTGATGTCCTTAGGTTAGTTAGGTTTAAGTATTTCTAAGTTCTAGGGCACTGATGACCTCAGAAGTTAAGTCACATAGGGCTCAGAGCCATTTGAACCATTTTGAACAACGTTGCATAAACATGCGTGCGCCTATAAAGTTCAAACGACGAATCACCTATCTCTGTAGCCAAAATTCAGGTCTTTACTTTTTAAGTTAACAATGCTTGCCGTTAATATGTTACAAGAAAAATTGGACACTCTTAAATTCTTAATGCAGAAACGTTTTTGTGAGGATGACCGACGCTATTATAGCACTGCGTGATTTGAGCGAACTACTTTGCTGGGGTTGTTGTTGTTGTGGTCTTCAGTCCTGAGACTAGTTTGATGCAGCTCTCCATGCTACTCTATCCTGTGCAAGCTTCTTCATCTCCCAGTACCTACTGCAACCTACATCTTTCTGAATCTGCTTAGTGTATTCATCTCTTGGTCTCCCTCTACGATTTTTACCCTCCACGCTGCCCTCCAATGCTAAATTTGTGATCCCTTGATGCCTCAAAACATGTCCTACCAACCGATCCCTTCTTCTAGTCAAGTTATGCCACAAACTTCTCTTCTCCCCCAAACCTGTTCAGTACCTCCTCATTAGTTACGTGATCTACCCACCTTATCCTCAGCATTCTTCTGTAGCACCACATTTCGAAAGCTTCTATTCTCTTCTTGTCCAAACTAGTTATCGTCCATGTTTCACTTCCATACATGGCTACACTCCATACTGCCGTACGTAAAACTGACGATGACGCAAGTGCCTCTTCAGTAGATCAACTGTTTAGCTAAAGCGAATATTAAAACGACGTTATAAATATGTCATTATAATACAATACTGAACTGATGTGCCATGGTAGAATACGAATAGACAAGGGTTCGACGAAAATATGGAAATACCAAAATCATAGCAATGAGTAAGACGGTGTCGGAAATGCGACGGCATCCAAAAGAGTTCCAGTCATCTTGGAATGGAAAAATATAGGCCTTGTATGGTTTTAAAGGGAATCCTATACCTTCTTACTGCAAATTAGTGGTAAGTTCAGACAACGGTGATGGAGGTGGACAGCAATCACGCTCCATTCTCTCCAAAATACACCACAAAGGCTCAATAATATTGACCTCTGGTGACCACGTTGGCCAGAGAAGACTAGAAAATTCATCCTTGTGCATGCGAAGTCATTCCTGGATGGTGTGAGCTGTGTGAGAGCAAATCTTGTGACATGGGATGGAGCTGCTCGGCCGAAATGGTCACATAATCCTTGGTTGAAATGACACTGTGCACAGTAACCATGAGACCTATGTAACACTAAGGTATAGCTGTCCATGCCATCACCGCCGGATCGCCCCTTCCCCCCCTGCCCCCCTAATGTTTCCCTCTTGGGACGTAAACTTTGCCAGAGTTTGGATACAGTGTGAAACAAGACTCATGCAACAAATAACTTTATTCAGTTGCTCCGTAGTGTATGTGTCAAGGCTTTGGCGGCACATCTCCCTGTTACGGTCACTTCCATCACTAATGTGTGGTTGTGGGATTTCAGCTCGCCCTCCAGTTCCCTGTTCATGGAGCTCCATCTGTGCCGTTTTGGTGCTGGCAGGGTTCGTGACTGCAAGATTCAGTTCTCCAGCGACTTTTGTAGCTGTCAGCCTGTTATTTTTCCTTACAATCCTCTTCAATGACCGTTCCTCACGATCACTCAACACACCCACTCTTCCGCATTGTTGCTTAGTTGGTGATGAGACCTTACGTTCTCCCAGCGTATGCAATATTGAAATAACTTACGTTAAGGCAGCCGTGTGACATCATCGACAACCGCCGGTACTTCGAGAGGTACACGCTCTTTTTATTTTCAAGACAAAAGTGCAGCAAGTAAACGCTGTGCACGCGAATTTAGTACCTCGATTTTCACAGACTCCCTAAGAGTAACACACACACAGACAGATACGCGCGAACGCACACACACACACACACACACACACACACTGTAAACATTAGCGCCATCATAAACCAAAGATGACCGATGTCAGAAGTTACCACAGTGAAATTAATAATCAACGGGTGAGGTAGCATAAACTCTGTCCCTCTGCCTTTTGACAAGTGAGACAGCAAGATTCCGTGTAGAATTTAAACAAAAACCACCATCTCTATTTGTAAGTGACCTGCTCATGTAATTTCATCAGCTTCCTCAACAACACTATCCCGATTGCTGAAAGAGTATGCCAGAATCTCGTTATATTCCACAGGATGACCGGTACCAAGACAATGTTCTGCGATGGCGGAATCGTTTGTCTGTAGTAAGCGTGTGTGCGGCTTGTGCTCAGTACACCGGTCCTCCACAGTCCCGATAGTCTGACCAATATACTACGTGCCACAACTGCAAGGAATGCGGTAGACACCCGCCTTACGCAAAGCAAGATCATACTTTTCGGAACCTACAAGGACCTTGATTTCAGATAGTGTTCGACAAACATACTTCAAATCATATTTCCGCAAAATACGACCAATCCTGTTCCAAATGCTCCCAGTTAAGGCAAAAAGGCCATCGAGCTTGGTGCCACCTCGGTATTATCATCACTTACACAATGCACAGTTGGTCGACAGCGCAACGAACGTCTGATCTGCCTTGCACCGTAACCATCTTGAACAAAGGTGACTTCAAATGGGGTAACTCGGGTGACACATATGAGCTTGTGAACCATGGTTCGAAGTACCGCTTCACGTTGAGACGGAATGTGACAACTATCAGCCTGCAGCTCCTAGTCAATGTGAGTAGGCTCCGTATAAACAACATGTCCTAACGTATCATTCACCTTCCTCCTAATCACCACATCAACTATAAGATGACAGTCATCCTTCTCCACACACATCGTCAAAGTAATATCTGGGAGAACTGAATTCAGGTGTTCTAAAAAGTCGTTAAAATTCTCACTGGCCTGAGACCAAATTACAAAAGTATCAAACGACCTGTTCTCGCAACTCTAATTCTGCCGCCAGTACCTCGTCTCCTGCGGACCTTGCAGAACTAGTACTCCTGGAAGAAAGGATACTGCGGAGACATGGCTTAGCCACACACAGCCTGGGGGATGTTTCCAGAATGAGATTTTCACTTTTCAGCGGAGTGTGCGCTGAGATGAAACTTGGTGGCGAAAGGCAAAGGTCCCGAGTTGCAGTCTCGGTCCGGTACAGAGTTTTATTCTGACAGGAAGTTTCATATCAGCCCACACTTCGCTGCAGAGTGAAACTTTCGTTCTGTGAGCAGCAGTATCGTCTACATATCTGAATAAAAGCAGGTTGAAAATTGCCGACCGCAAGGCACGTTCCTCGAAATCTTTCACAAACAAATTGGCAATAACAGGTGACAACGGGCTTCCCATCACAGGTCGACCTGTCTGCTCGTAGTACTGGTTATTGAATAAAAAGTAAGTTGAAGTCAACACACACCCAAATAGGTTCGTTACTTCAGCATCAAACCTAACCTCAATCAACTGTAGTGAATTAGGCAGACGAACACGAGTGAAGAGAGTGACTGCATCAAAACTTACATCAGAGTCATTCAAAAGCATTCCCTCTAATCGACTTAGGAAATCCGAGGAGTTCTTAATATAGTGCTTACACCCCGTGCGTCTTTAACAGAGTCGGGAACAGACGGGATATTCAGCTCTGGGTGGAGGGGAAGGAGCCAGCCACTCGGCTCTGGGAGGAAATGGAGCTCGAGAACCTGCGGTGCGCGTTTGTGGTCAGCAAAGCGAGACCACAGCTTCAGTGTGAGGGAGCGTGCATTCACTCCTGGTGGCGACTGCCGACTAGGTTCCACTGACGCGCAAATTTTTCCACTCTAGTGCAGTCATAGTGACCCGACCTACCATTGACAACTGCGAGGAATCGTTGCGTAAAATGGAAACCTTGTTACACGCTATGAAGGGTGAGAAACTGTAATATTTCAGGCCCTTGGAACTTCTGCTTTATTCCCACATATTCCAGTTGACCGAAGCTTCAGTAGTTGACACATGACGACACATAATGGTGTGAGCTAGGAACGACAACGCAGTTTTAGCAGCCATGCGAAATAGCACCAATTGAATAGAACTGTCTTGTGTTTGTCTGCTGACATACGAAAAAAACTTGGAAAAATATAATTCTTATTGGCGCACCAAAACTGTTGTTTTTCTTCTTAACTGTTGTTGAGTTACCATTCGGATGTTCGTAACAATAATGTAGCACAACCTCCTAGAACTGCGCTTTCATTACGTAACCAAAACATCATTTTATTATTAAGCTGTAGAAAACACTCGAGTAATAAAAAGATCCCAATAACTTCGTGTGCCACCGAGTTCACACTGGATGACTCACAAGCGACGCCATAGTGTTCAGTCGACAGTGGAGGGGCCGAACAGTTACCTTGGATGGACTGCAGTGCACATCTAACAAGGGTAACTCCCCATTGCGTCCCTCTCAGATTTACTGGCAAGATGGCCAGTTGGATATACCTTCGAAAAGTGAACACAGATCAAGTATGACAACAGGAAGAAGGTGTACTGAACTGTGGAAAAAAGAAGCAGAATAGAAACGCTGACAGGTCCAAAATCACCATGTGCAAGATCGAGGTTATGTGGTCACAGTCTTGGACTGTGGAGGGGGAAATCCGCGTTAAATCTGCCTCGGGCCACTATTTTTTTCCGAAAAATTATGAACTGACCGTCCGGTCATCAACGGCTATGTTTGCTGTATTCAAATCTGAGTCTTAATCACGGCGTAACATTCGTTTGCAACAGTGACGTGTTACGAAGGCCTCCAGACGTAAGTTCCATCCATTCGTTCAACAATAGTACCACATGTTGTACCTCTTGCATTCCGTTTTGGAAGTTTTGACTCTTGAATTCCTTCGTTGTAACGTAGTTCACACTCGTTTATCTGTTGTTGTCATTTCTGTGAGAGGTATATGGGGCATCTTGCCTGCTCTGACAATTCACCACATTTGCTTGTGACCGTAATATATCCTTACCGCATGACTCATATTCTGTACCACTGTGTAGTATGACAACTGCAAGACTAAAAAAAGGAGAGCAGACACATAAATGACCGGACGAACAGTTTATAAATTTGTGAAAAAAATGTAATCTGCAGAACAGATGTTTGAACACAGATTTGTACTTCGTACTCCACACTACCACAAGTCCGGTGGTCTTGTAAGTTGCTCGATGCTGCCCGTCTTGAGCTTGGACCATGCAGTGTTTCTATTCTGTTTCTTTTTCGCAGTTGGGTACACCTTTTCTTGTTTTCATGCTTGATCAGTTTTTGACAGGCTATCCAATGGACTATCTTACCACCAAATCTGAGGGGGTGTGGTGGGGAGTTTCCCTTGTAAAATGATGACTCTCCGAGCATTTACATCTACATATATACTCCGCTAGCCACCAAGCGGTGTGTGGTGGAGGGCACAATTCGCGCCAAAGTCATATTTCCCCCCCCTCTTTTCCACTCGTGGATCGCGCGAGGGAAAAATTACTGTCTGAACGCCTCAGTACGAGCTCTTATTTCCCTTATCTTTGAGTGATGATCATTATTCGATTTGCAAGTTGGTGTAATAATATATGCTCTACATCCTCGGCGAAGATTGGATTTCGGAATTTAGTGAGCAGCCGCTTCTGTTTAGTGCGTCGTCTATCTGCAAGTGTGTCCCACTTCAAACTTTGTATGAGATTTGTAACGCTCTCGCGATGTCTAAATGTACCAGTCACGAATCTTGCCGCTCTTCTTTGGACCTTCTCAATTTCTTGAATCAGACCCAACTGGTAAGGGTTCTATACAGACGAACAGTACTCTAAGACTGGACGAAGTAACGTATTGCAAACTATTTCCTTTGTTGAAGGACTGCATCGCTTCAGGATTCTACCAATAAACCGCAATCTAGAGTCCGCCTTACTCGTTACTTGTGTAATTTGATCATCCCATTTGACATCATCTCGAATAGTCACACCCAGATACTTGACGGATGTTGCCGCTTCCAAAGACTGATCATTTATTTTGTACTCGTGCATTAATGGGGATTATCACCTTGTTATAAGCAGTAGGTCACACTTACTATTATTGAGAGATAACTGCCAGTCATTACACCACCCATTTATTTTCTGCAAATCCTCATTGATTTGTTCACAACTTTCGTGTGATATTACTTTCTTGTAGACTACAGCAACATCGGCAAACAGTCAATAATTGAACATAACAGAATATAATCGAGTTTAAGAAACTGTAACTTGGTTTGCGAAATGTTAACAATATCTGCTACTCAGTACGAAAACGAAGAACTGACACATAGAAATTTTGTCGCGTGGAGAGGCATGATTGATTTCCCCACCTCCTCATTTTGTGAGGTGTGTCATGCTGTGGTGGCGAGTGGGCGGATAGCTCGAGCACGTGGTTGCCGTGAGCGCAGCCGTGTCTGAGCTAGTGGCAGAACGGGAGGCGGAGCAGTCAGTCGCAGCACCGAGGGGAACCAGTGAGGTAAGGGCACAGCCGATAGCGAGGACCTCGGGAAACTGGCGTGCTGCGGTGCTGTCAGGTGGACGCCGTAGTCTTTACGTGGCGCTTGGCCGCTGTGTGGCGCACAATGGCCTGTTGGAGGAGCTGCTGTCTTTTCCCAGTTGGACACACAACGGTCCCAGTGGAAGCGAAGGAAGGGGCTTCTGCATACAAAGAGGAGCACTAATTGCCTGCTTATGCAGCAGACGTTTTCCCTCTGGTTGTGTTTGGTTGGCATAGGGTGCTTTGTACTAAAATGAGCGGTGCATTTGGTGTATTTACTGGCGGCAACACCCTCTTCGGAAGCCTGTGGTTGCCGAGTGAAAAGGGTGGTTGTTTATTGATGGCACACAGGAGTGTGAGTCTGTGCACTATGAGCAATAGCAGTTCTGCTTATTGTCTGGGCGCTGTGAGCATGATTAATCCTATTAACTGTAAATTGTTTAAAGTATAAAGTGAACGTGACCGCTGTGAATAATCAATTGTTTGTGTTCCTACATAATAATTTATTAAGATGTACAGATACATAGGTGGTTTCATAGAGTGTTGTAGCTTGTTGTGGTAGGCATCTGAGGACAGTAGTGGTAGTATTTCAAAGTGTAGTTCTTTGTTATGATCCTTGTTACATTTAAGAGTTCTTTGCCATTTTGTGCTCTACTGCTGAAGTTCTCTCCTTTTTCATTACTGGTTATGTGGCGTTGGGCGAAGTATTGTGAATTGCTAATGTTGTTTCCTATGTATATTTGAATAAAGATAGGCTCATATTCCCTGATTTAATGGAAGACATTTTGCATCAGCCGTTAAGAGAATTACTGCCGGATCTTTATGGGCTACACATATATTTGATTTGTGGGAAGTGTGTTTCTGTTCTGTTGATGTTAAATAAAATATTTGTTAATCTCAGTCCCATGTCTGCAGAACGCTAGCCCGAGCAACGCCCCATCTAAATCCACAACTGCAGAATGATTAGAATCTTTTTGCCTGAATCCTGCATAGTAATGGGTATTACTATACGACATCATCGTACAGTTTGTAATTTTATCTCATGAAATGTGCATAGCTAAGAATTGCTGCTAGCCCCTTAAACTACACCCTTTATTATTTCAGCGACAGAATGCATTAACTGTTTCTTGGTAGTACCATTGATGACTCACAGCAGAAGCAACGGATTGAAGTTCTACATACGATCTCTACGCCAGGTTTATGGGCAGTTTAGAAAATCTTTGATGTACTTTGACACGGCAAGTCACAACTAGGTCCCTCTCATGTCCTGCTACTCCAGTTCGAATGGAGATATGTGGTAACATAGAGAAGAGAGTCAAATTCATACTGATTACTGAGTTACCTGTTATTCATTTGTGATGGAATTTTTCTGAGGTCCACCGTAAGTTGGTTGAGAAGTAATGGTCCTGAGAATTTCATGCGTCGATTTACTGATGAGCGGACATTACCAGCTGTCCAGTGTTGGTCTGTCACAGGCAGAAACAAATGCACACATAGCCACAGAGCCCTATGGCTGCCGTTTGCAGGAACGTTACAGGTGTTTGTGTCGTAACAAAATGTAATTCAGTGTTAGAGGCAGTTTTGTGTCTTTCCCAATGCTGTACGGAGAGGATATGGGGTCGTCGAATCCGATGGTACGCACCGAATGTGATATGATGCAGAGTGTAGGAATATTGCGAGAAACCAGATCGTACGCTAGACTCTGATTCTTCACTTCCCATGAACCAATGTTAATGAAACATTGTACTATCTAGTTACATTAGATATGAGCTTCAGCTCTATAGCTTTCTTAGTTTTGGAGGTACAGAAATGAACTTGTAACACAAAATTTTTTGTAATTACAAAAATACAGTTTACATATTATTAAAATGTTTATGAAGTGAATGAAAAGTGTACAGGAAGTTTCCTAAAATGACCAGTCATATGGGAAACATTCTTCTGTGGGTACAATTTTTGAACTATAAAGTTTATTTTTTTGTAAGTTGACATTAAAAGCTAAACTACACAATGATTTATGAAAGAAAACTATATTATACCCTTCATGATCGTTACAATGTACCATCAGGAGGCTCATACAATGTCATCGCATGATAGTCATTGGGTAAAATAACATTTATGTCTCCTATAGCTATTAAATTTTATTTGCAAACGCCTCATGCATGCATCACAATAGTGTGGCTTATCGAATTATTAGCAGGCTATTAAATGCTTATTGCTTGTCTGATTAAATTAAATTGGTATTTACCTGTCATCAGTGCCTGCTTACTCAATCTATAGTCAGTTTTCTTCCTCTTGGCTTACTCAGATGCAAGTTTCCTTACCTCATTCAGTGAAAGTCTAATTAGTTTGGATCCTACGTCCTTAATGTGCTGTAATAGCTGAGTTTCTAGGTGTGCTGGAAGCGTTTGCTGAAACCGACCTCAGCCTTTATCATCTCCTGCAACTTGCTTATTCTTACCCTGCACTCTCCATAAAGTACCTATTTTATTTTGACAGACGCTTGCAGCCCACTTGCATATTAACAGCGTCAATAGCCTTCTGTATGCACTCTGAACTCCATGACTGATGAATACTGATTCTTATATATATATATATATATATATATATATATATATATATATATATATATATATATATATTATTATATATATATTTTTATATATTACTATTGAAGTAACTATAATAATGATAATAACAGTAACGAATTACATGTCATATTACCATCAACAGAAATGAATGGAAGAGAGGAAGCATCAACTGTGGTTGTGGTTAAAATGACATACCAACGCCATTCCACTCTCATTCATGGTATGTTAGACCACTCCGTGTACAAAGACACTACTCATAAATATCTGGACCTATATATCCAGAAATATGATTAAAATATTTGCAAAGGAAGCGTTAACTCGTCTTCTGCGTAAAAAATATAAGTCGTACAATCGAGATATAGTACGTCTCAGTAAAACAACTGACGCAAGAGTGTAGCCAAACGAGCTCGCCAGTTTCTGGCGTCGCCAACACAAGAACGTACTCATATGCTGTGAAGTGCTGCCTCTTGTGGCAGTAACAGGAAACACGAGGTATGTCATTTTACCATTTTACCAGACTAAGTCACTGCAGGACATTTTCCCCTAGATGAAGAAAGAATCTTGAATTTTAGAACACTTAACAATGAGCTGGTGTAATAATGTTGTGCAATAAAAGAGTTAGTCACTTCGTATGAGTGAAAGGAAAAACGAGAAACGGTGGGTGACTATATCGCAGAAGTCATATCTTTACACAGTTGTGGTCTGGAGGCAGGTGTACTGCTGTGCGCCACAGAAGGGCAGTCGCAGTAGTATTACCAGTGCCTCATGATGTGTATGCTGTGGCTCCGGTAACGTTGTTGAAATGTTGCTAAAATGAGTACTGGTGAGAACAAATACATCATAGAAATTCGAAACGGGACACGCTTCTACTATCCGATTTTGCCAGGCTGAGTGGCCGTGCGGTTCTGGGCGCTAGAGTCTGGAACCGAGCAAACGCTACGGTCGCAGGTTCGAACCCTGCCTCGGGCATGGATATGTGTGATGTCCTTAGGTTAGTTGGGTTTAATTAGTTCTAAGTTCTAGGCGACTAATGACCTCAGAAGTTAAGTCGCATAGTGCTCAGAGCCAACCAACTATCTGATTTTAATGGCAGTTATTTTGATGAAGTGAAACAGGCCTTTCTTAACAGGCCGTAACTCCGCGTTGCGTATCATGCAGAAGTCACTTACAGACCAACTAACGGACTGTGTATGTTTTTCGGATTGACATCTATTGGACATCAAATGAAATTTAAACTATAAACTGACTGTTAATGTGAATGTTGCATGTGAAAGTACAGCTGAACTTTGAAAAGTTCTTGAACAGTGCACATGAGACTGTAGATGCCATCAGCGTAGGGACTGGGAGCTACTTTAAGAACATACACCGTGAAACATAATAAAGTGTGATAAAATTTCATCTACTTCAAAGTCAATACGTATGAACCAGTCCAGGGACACGTGCAAGGTAGTCATAGATTTTCACAGCTTTTCTCGGTTTAATGACTTCATATGTCGCTCTCTGTCATGCAGCGTGAAACTGTCTCTCGCAGCGACATAGCTGCATGCGTTTACAAGGGCCACGGTGTCACATGCCTTAGCACTTCATTGTTAGGCTGCTTGAATTAGGACAGAACTTACTGTGCACTTGCAGGAGTGGCTAGGTCAGCTGGTATAGGACATCGTTTGGAGGTTCTCGAATCTAACTGGCGAACGGTAGGCTAATATACATTCTGTAGAGTTCACTTCTCGGAGAAGCTAAGTTGTTGTTTGAAAAGGTCTTGGGCGTAGCGTCGGATCGTATAAATTGGCGAGCCACAACGCCTAGCCATAGTCGCACTCGAAAATAATGAATAGCTGTCTCGTGAAAATTGGCAATACGACATGAAGAACACCCGAGAAACTCGAAAATAGTTACTATGACGGGAAAGACGCAAACAGTAATTAAGTTATGGCGAAAATATATGGCGCTATTGAACTGTTTTGTTTCTTATATGTGCAAATAGTGAATTATAAGTCACTGTCCTGTGAAGGTATTATAGAGTGGGTCGCCAAGTGAAGAATAGATGTTCTTGTTGTTGTTGTTGTGGTCTTCAGTCGTGAGACTGGTTTGATGCATCTCTCCATACTACTCCATCCTGTGCAAGCTTCTTCATCTCCCAGTACCTACTGCAACCTACATCCTTCTGCATCTGCTTAGTGTATTCATCTCTTCGTCTCCCTCTACGATTTTTACCCTCAACGCTGCCCTCCAATACTAAATTGGTGATCCCTTGATGCCTCAGAACATGTCCTATCAACCGATCCCTTCTTCTGGTCAAGTTGTGCCACAAACTTCTCTTCTCCCCAATCCTATTCAATACTTCCTCATTAGTTATGTGATCTACCCATCTAATCTTCAGCATTCTTCTGTAGCACCACATTTCGAAAGCTCCTATTCTCTTCTTGTCCAAACTATTAATCGTCCATGTTTCACTTCCATACATCGCTACACCCCATACAAATACTTTCAGAAATGACTTCCTGACACTTAAATCTATACTCGATGTTAACAAATTTCTCTTCTTCAGAAATGCTTTCCTTGCCATTGCCAGGCTACATTTTATATCCTCTCCACTTCGACCATCATCAGTTATTTTGCTCCCCAAATAGCAAAACTCCTTTACTACTTTAAGCGTCTCATTTCCTAATCTAATTCCCTCAGCATCACCCGACTTAATCCGACTACATTCCATTATCCTCGTTTTGCTTTTGTTGATGTTCATCTTATATCCTCCTTTCAAGACACTGTCCATTCCATTCAACTGCTCTTCCAAGTCCTTTGCTGTCTCTGACAAAATTACAATGTCATCGCCGAACCTCGAAGTTTTTATTTCTTCTCCATGGATTTTAATACCTACTCCGAATGTTTCTTTTTTTCCTTCACTGTTTGCTCAATATACAGATTGAATAACATCAGGGAGAGGCTACAACCCTGTCTCACTCCCCTCCCAACCACTACTTCCCTTTCATGCCCCTCATCTCTTATAACTGCCAATTGGTTTCTGTACAAATTGTAAATATCCTTTCGCTCCCTGTATTTTACCCCTGCCACCTTTAAAATTTGAAAGAGAGTATTCCAGTCGACATTGTCAAAAGCTTTCTCTAAGTCTACAAATGCTAGAAACGTAGGTTTGCCTTTCCTTAATCTTTCTTCTAAGATAAGTCGTAAGGTCAGTATTGCTTCACGTGTTCCAGTATTTCTACGGAATCCAAACTGATCTTCCCCAAGGTCGGCTTCTACTAGTTTTTACATTCGTCTGTAAAGAATTCGTGTTAGTATTTTTCAGCTGTGGCTTATTAAACTGATTGTTCGGTAATTTTCACATCTGACAACACCTGCTTTCTTTGGGATTGGAATTATTATATTCTTCTTCAAGTCTGAGGGTATTTCGCCTGTCTAGTGGTTCAGGCGCTCAGTCCTGAACCGCGTGACTACTACGGTCGCAGGTTCGAATCCTGCCTCGGGCATGGATGTGTGTGATGTCCTTAGGTTAGTTAGGTTTAAGTTGTTCTAAGTTCTAGGGGACTGATGACCACAGATGTTAAGTCCCATAGTGCTCAGAGCCATTTGAACCATTTTTGTATGTCGCCTGTTTCATACATCTTGCTCACCAGATGGTAGAGTTTTGACATGTTCTTATTTTGTGAAAATTATCTACGAGAAAACTTTCAACCTCGCAGACAGGCACGGCACAGCAAAATCTTCACCTCATTGTCTGACACGTCACTGCATAACCTTCAACCTCGTAGTCTGACGTGTCACGGAATAACTTTCAATGTCGTAGTCTTAACATGTCACTCTGCTCGGTGATGTGGCAATAAAGTTTGCCTTATAGGTGGTAATGGATCTGACCTTCGACACAATTGCTCGAAATTCTCTCTCACTTTCGGGCTCTTAAGAGCGCAGGCTCAGTGGCCTGAAAACTGGACGTGCATTCAGGAGGACAATAGTTCCACTCCCCGACCGGCCATCACCATTTTGGTTTTCCGTGATTTCCCTAAAATAATGATGACAGCTGTTGGGACGGTTTTTTTCGAAAGGACTCAGCCTATTTCGTTTCCCGTTCTTCCCTAATACGATCTTGTGCTCCGTCTTTAATAACCAGTTGTCATTGGGACGGTAGGCTCTAACCTTCCTTCTTTCCTTCAAAGGAGTTGGTATGCCTTTCAAGTCTCTACTTGGCCGGTCGACCTCCTCCCCCGATCGTTTCTGTATTACCGACCCTATGAGGGCAACGTTAGTTTCGGTGATACCAAAGAAGAAATTTTTCATCTGGTTTGCAGCTGCTGTTCACACATTTCTACATAATAATTTCAGAGTGAGGGTTATTGGTCCATTATGCGCTGGATAAAACGGAACGTCGTTATGTACATAATCAGCAATAAGGCAAAAAGAAAAAAACATGCGACGACGATAAGTGCAAGTGTTACTTCACCAAAGATGGATGGTTGGGCACAGGAGTGGAATCCGTAGTGGGTTACATCAAACGACGAGTCAAAAGATTGATGACCGAAAAAAGTTTGATAAATGCTGTACAAATTTCCCATAATGTCCATTGTCTTTTGCACGGCTAGTGTCCCATTCAAAGCTACGCCACAGAACACTCGAAACGAGGGGGAAGTAACCAACGCCGATCATCATGCACTTCAACACACGTGGTCATCTGTCAGCATTTCCGGTCAGAGCTGGCAGCACAGATAGGCTTCGGCGTTTGTTGGAATTGTTCAATATCGGTAATACGTTACGATTTTCCTCAGCGGTTTTCAACAATGGATCCCACGCCAAGCTATGTGAGATCAGATAATTAGGCTAGGTCACGTTGATAAGTTTTAAAACAGAATGTGCGGAAATTGTCAAACACATCGGCTGCAAGCAAGATGTTTCAGTGGTCTTCAGTTCGAACTCTGGTTTGATGCAGCTCCCCATGCTACTCCATCCTCAGCAAGATTCTTCATCTTCGAATAACTACTGCAACCTACATCCTTCTGAATCTGTTTGCTGTATTCATCCCTTGGTTTTCCTGTACAGCTCTCCCCCACGCCCCCCCCCCCGCCGCCCCCCCCCCCCCCCGCCCCCCACGTGCTTCCACCAAGTACTAAATTGGTGATCCTTTGACGTTTCAGAATGTGTCCTATCAACCGATCCCTTCTTTTAGTCAGGTTGTGCCTCTTGTGCCTCAAATCTCTTTACTGCCCAATACTGTTCAGTACGTCTTTATTAGTAGCGTGATCTACGCATCTAACCTCAGCATTCTTTTCCAGCACCACATTTCAAAAACTTCTATTCTCTCCTTGTCTAAACTGCTTATCGTCCAGGTTTCACATTCATACATGGCTACACTCCATACAAATCCTTTCAGAAAGGGTTTCCTGACACGGAAATGTATACTCGACGGTAGCAAATTTCTCTTCTTCAGAAACGCCTTTCTTGCCATTGCTAGACTACATTTTACATCCTTTCAACTACGACCATCACTAGCTATTCTGCCGCCCAGATAGCAAAACTCATCCAACACTTCAAGTGTCTCATTCTCTAATCTAATTCCCTCAGCATTGCCTGATTTAATTAGGCTACTTACCATTATCCTCGTCTGGCTCTTGTTGATATTCATCTTCTATGCTCCTCTCAAGGCACTGTCCATTTCGTTCGACTGCGCTTCCAAGTGCTTTGCTGCCTCTGATAGAATTACAATGTCATCGGGAAACCTCAAAGGTTTTATTTCTTCTCCAGGAACTTTCTTTTCTACCCCAGATTTTTCTTCGGTGCTCTTTGCTCCTTGATCAGTATACAGTTGAATATCATCGGCGATAACCTACAACCCTGTTTCACTCCCTTCTCAACTACTGCTTCCCAATCATGTCCGTCCGCTCTTAAACCTGCCATCTGGTTTCTGTATTAATTGCAAATAGCCTTTCGCTGCCTGTATTTTACCTCTGCCACCTTTACAATTCGAATAAGAGTATTGCAGTCAACATTGTCACAAGCTTTCTGTAAGTGTATAAATGCTATTAACGTAGATTTGCCTTTCCTTAACCTGCTATGAGAAGCCTTAGAGTCAGTATTGTCACTCGTGTTCCTACATTTCCCTGGAATCTAAATTGATCTTCCCCGAGGTCTATCAGTATTTCCAATCTTCTGTAAAGAATTAATGTTAGTATTTTGCACTCGTGACCTATTAAACTGATAGTTCGTTATTTCCACATCTGCCAGCACCTGCTTTCTTTGGAATTGGAATTACTATATTCTTCTTGAAGTTTGAACGTATTTAGCTTGTCTCACACGTCTTGCCCACCACGTGGAAGAGTTTTGTCATGGCTTGCCTTCCCCAGGCTATGAGTACTTCTAACGAAACTTTTTCTACTCCCGGGACTTGTTTCAAAAAAATGGTTCAAATGGCTCTGAGCACTATGGGACTTAACATCTGTGGTCATCAGTCCCCTAGAACTTATAACTACTTAACCTAACTAACCTAAGGACATCACACACATCCATGCCCGAGGCAGGATTCGAACCTGCGACCGTAGCGGTCGCGCCGATCCGGACTGTGTGCCTAGAACCGCGAGACCAACGCGGCCGGTTGGCCTTGTTTCGATTTAAGCCAGTCAGTGCTCTGTCAAATTCTTCATGTAGTAGCATATCTCCCATCTAACCCTCACTTATGTCCTCTTACCTTTCCGTAGTATTGCCCTCAAGTACATCTCCCTTGTGTAGACCCTCTGTGTAAAAATACTCTTTTCACCTGTCTGCTTTCCCTTCCTTGCTTAGGACTTGTTTTGCATTTGACCTCTCGATATTCATACAGGTAGATTTCTTTCCTCCAAAGGTCTCTTTAACTTTCCTGTAGAAGCCACATAACTTTCCACCAGTGACAAATGCTTCCAAATCCTTACATTTGTCCTCTAGTCATCCTGCTTAGCCATTTTGCACTTTCCGTCAGTCTCATTTTTCAGGCGTTTGTATTCCCTTTCGCCTGCATCATTTCCATTCCCAACTATAAGCCAGAGTCCTCTCCTACTGCCTTTCATTCAAATACCAAATATTTGCTATTCCTGTTTTTTGTAGTAATTTCACTGCTTTCCAAACTTTTGAACACCTGCTTGTAAGGAGAGACATCTACCTTATCCCTCAAACTAAACGGCGAAAAACTCTCTCATCAGTTTCAACTCCTTCACATTCAATTATGAGACACATTTTTCTAGAGAGCGTGCCAGTAAGTTCAAGAAATCTATAAAGCGGTGTTGTATGTGTCTACGATATCGCACTGTAATAGATTTAGTGACTGTACTAATACATTTTTCCATGTGTGCTGCTGTCACAATAACATGATCTGGATTGGCTTTAGTTATCAAGTCATTTGCTGAATTTCATTACTGTAATGAGTGGTCTGTGATTCAATAGACCATGGGACACAACAGGCACGATAATTTAGATCTGTAGTTTAAACTGCAGTTCTCATGTGCTTAATCACAAAATGTATCTACAAGATGACAATGATCTCCGTGTTTCACATCTGTTGCGTGTTGCAGATTTCTCCTGTTCGTAGGGCTGTTCCTACTTTGGCATTTACAATCATCTACTTGTCTTGCAACAAGCAAGTAGCGTAACAAGGAGTTGGCAGCCCTGCAGCCAAGCGACTAGCGCGAGGTTTGGTGTTCTCGTAAAGATAAGTTATTTTAGATTATAAAACACAAAGATTAGTACTGATTACGCGGTAAATAAGTGTATTAGTGTGCCGTTTAAGTGTACCATTAAAGGTTTCATCTCTCATTACGTAATATAGCAGAAAACGCGAAAAGACCGTACAGTCGTATTTTCTGTTTACGTTCTGCTGCAGCAAATCTATAGAATTTCGTTTAGTTGTTCCTTGCTCTCTCCAGCAATTTAACTTAGCGTACCTCTTCATTATTTAACTAGCATTTCCGGAAAGTAGCGTAAAGTTTAACTTGTTGTTTCAGAAACTTTGCACTTTTGTTTTTGTTTACACACAGTTGCGTATAGGCCAAATTTGTGTAACCATATTTTCGTGTTTATCTGTAATTTAACTGACTTATTCTTAATAAATTATTACGTTTATCATGAGTGAAAAGTGCTTGACTTGCCGTAGAATTGTTAGGTCGGGGCTTTGGTGTGATGGGTGCTGTAGTTTTTTCCATGTGGGTGACTGTAGTGGCGTGGGAATAGGGGAAGTAAATGAGACTCATCAGTGGTTTTGTAGGATTTGTAGTAGAGATAGGAAGATACTGGAACAGGAGGGGAAAATTGCTGCCCTTCAGGCTGAGTTAGACAAGGCCAGGGGAGATCTTGACAGGTTAAGGAGGGAGAAGGGTAAAGAGAGGTGGGAAGTGGCAACAGGCAACAGGAGGAACAGGCCTAGAACTTTGTCTGACAGCTTTATGGTGAATGTGGAAAATAGATTTGACCTGTTGCTTCAGTTAGAAGCTGGTGAGCCTCAAGCAGTTACAGGTGTAGACAGGGCACAACAAACTTTCAGCAGCAAATTGAAAAGTAAGAATGTAGGGAAAGAAAGTGTTGTTGTTAGGTAGTTCCCATGGAAGAGGTGTTGGCCAACTCTTGCAGGATGAACTAGGATCAGAATACCAGGTCACCAATTTTTTTAAACCTAGTGCTGGTCTGGAGCAGGTGACAGAGGATTTAGGATCACTTTGCAAAGATTTCACTAAGGAAGACACCGTGGTTATAGTGGGTGGGGCAGGTAACAGTATTGACAGAGATCCTGGGTACAGCATAGAGTGTGACCTGGCGAAGATTGCATCAGCATCGAGGCATACCAGTGTTGAGTTTGTATCTGTTCTTGGGCGCCATGACCGACCTCATTTGAACTCTTCTGTCAAGAGAGTTAATTTGGAGCTGGAACGGCTGCTCATGTCGGGTGCGGGGTCACACATTGGTGTGGTTCATGTTGATTCTGTCAGTAGGTGGGATTATACTAGGCATGGCCTTCACCTCAACAGGAAGGGGAAGGGTAAATTGGCTGGGGAAATAGCAGGAAAGTTAAAGGGGGGAGGCACTGTCATGAGTGGTAAAATACCAGTGGTTATAGGATTCAGAAAAGACCCTTTTTTAGGGTAGGGAGGACAGAAAGAAAACAAATTTTAAGAGAGGTTAGAACTGAGACAAACCTTCAGTTTGAGAAAGAAATCAAAAAACATAATTCCAGCTTATTACATCAACATAAACAGCCATTGGTTAAGAATTTTCAACTGTCAGCAGATATTTTAACTCCATCCAATCTTAAGTCAGTCAATGTGAAATGTCAGCTATCTTTATTGCATCAAAATATTCGAGGACTGAGAAATAAAATTAATGAATTAACTATCTGCATAGATGAATTAGAGTCTTCAAACCCAGCTGACATAATCTGCCTCTCTGAACATCATGTGACCACTGGTATAGAACTTTTAAGTGTTACAGGGTTTAGGTTAGCATCTCACTATTGTAGATCAGAAATGGAGAAAGGAGGAGTTGCCACATTCATCAGGAACTGTCATAAATTTAAGAACATAGACATTCATAAATTTTGCCTAGAACAGCATATGGAAGCATGTGCAACAGAATTAGATTTTCACAAAAAATCTTTCATAATATTAAGTGTATATCGAGCACCTGCAGGTAACTTTAATCTGTTTGTAAACCACCTTGAAGCTGTACTGGCCCATTTAACAACCAAAAACAAAGAAATAGTGGTTGCTGGTGATTTCAATGTAGATTTCCTTAAAGACTCTCCCAATAAGAACCTATTTGAGTTAGTAACACTATCATTCAACTTAATTCCCACAGTAAAGTTCCCCACTAGGATAACCACTTGCTCACAAACAGCCATTGATAATATCTTTATAGAAAAGTCAAATGAACAAAATTATATTACAAAACCAATAGTCAATGGCCTCTCAGACCATGACATGCAGTTCCTTCTGTTAAATGTTAATACTGAACAGGATATAAAATCTGTTAAATCTGAGCTCAAGAGGGTAATCAGTAAGCCAAAAATTGATTATTTTAGGACACTCCTCAGAGACATTCACTGGACTGATGTTTACAGTGCTCATGGCATGAATGAAAAATATAACATTTTTGCTAATAAAGTGCTTACCTTATTTGAACACTGCTTTCCCCCAAAACTTACCAAGGTCAGAGCAAAGTCTACAAAGAAGCCATGGATTACTCGAGGAATAGGGGTATCTTGTAAAACAAAAAGAAAACTGTATCTGTCAATCCGAAACATTTCCAATGTTGATGCTATAGCACATTATAAGAAATACTGCAAAATATTAAAGACTATAATACGGATGTCAAAGCAAATATATTACAAGGAAAAGATAGTCATATCAGATAACAAAATAAAGACAATATGGGATATAGTGAAGGAGGAAACCGGTAGAACCAGACATGAAGAGGAACAAATAGCATTAAGAGTAAATGATGCATTGGTGACAGATGTGTATAGTGTTGCAGAACTTTTTAACAAACATTTTATAACTGTTACTGAAAAGATGGGGTTGTCAGGTTCGGTAGATGCTGCTATGGATTACCTTAGACCAGACATTTCAAGTAACTTCCATAATATGAATTTGACCCTCACTACCCCAACAGAAATAATGTCCATCATAAAATCTTTAAAATCAAAAACATCTAGTGGGTATGATGAAATATCAACAAAGTTAATTAAAGAATGTGATTCTGAGCTAAGTAACATATTAAGCTATCTGTGTAACCAGTCGTTTATCAGTGGAATATTTCCCGAATGGCTGAAATATGCTGAAGTTAAGCCACTGTTTAAGAAGGGAGATAAAGAAATAGCATCAAATTTCCGTCCAATTTCACTGTTGCCAGCATTCTCAAAAATTTTCGAAAAAGTAATGTACAGTCGTCTTTATAACCATCTTATCTCAAATAACATACTGTCAAAGTCACAGTTTGGATTTCTAAAAGGTTCTGATATTGAGAAGGCTATCTACACTTACAGTGAAAATGTACTTAATTCATTAGACAAAAAATTGCAGGCAACTGGTATATTTTGTGATCTGTCAAAGGCATTTGACTGTGTAAATCACAATATCCTCTTAAGTAAACTAGAATATTATAGTGTAACAGGAAATGCTGCAAAATGGTTCAAATCTTATATCTCTGGCAGGAAACAAAGGGTGTTATTAGGAAAGAGACATGTATCAAGCTATCAGGCATCATCCAACTGGGAACTAATTACATGTGGGGTCCCACAAGGTTCCATTTTGGGGCCCTTACTTTTTCTTGTGTATATCAATGACCTTTCATCAGTAACATTACCAGATGCCAAGTTTGTTTTGTTTGCTGATGATACAAACATTGCAATAAATAGCAAATCAAGTGTAGTCTTAGAAAGATCAGCCAATAAAATATTTGTAGACATTAATCACTGGTTCCTAGCCAATTCTTTGTCACTAAACTTTGAAAAAACACACTACATGCAGTTCAGAACTTGTAAGGGGTGTCCCAAGAGTATATGTCTAACATATGATGACAAGAAGATAGAAGAAGTGGACGGTGTTAAATTCTTGGGATTACAGCTTGATAATAAATTCAACTGGGAGGAGCACACCACAGAACTGCTGAAGCGTCTTAACAAATCTCTGTTTGCAATGCGAATTTTGTCAGACATAGGGGATATAAAAATGAAAAAGCTGGCATACTATGCTTACTTTCATTCCATAATGTCATATGGGATTATTTTCTGGGGTAATTCATCAAGCCAAGCTAAAGTTTTCCGGGCACAAAAACGTGCAGTAAGAATTATATGTGGTGTGAACTCAAGAACATCCTGCAGAAGCCTGTTTAGGGAACTAGGGATACTAACTACAGCTTCCCAATATATTTATTCCTTAATGAAATTTGTCATTAAAAATATATCACTTTTTCAAACCAACAGCTCAATTCATGGAATCAATACTAGAAATAAGAATAATCTTCACAAGGATTTAAAGTCACTTAGTCTTGTACAAAAAGGTGTGCATTATTCAGGAACACACATTTTCAATAACTTGCCAGCAGCCATAAAAAGCTTAACAACCAATGAAATTCAGTTTAAGAGAAGCCTAAAGGATTTATTGGTGGCCAACTCCTTCTACTCCATTGATGAATTTCTGAGGAAAACCAACTGATTTGTATATAAGTACAACATAACTTCTGCACAATTTCAGTGCAGTAATGTGTTCACTGAAAATTTGTGTGTGTGTGTGTGTGTGTGTGTGTGTAAGTATAATCTAACTTCTGCACCATTTCAGTGCAGTAATGTGTTCATTGTAAATAAGTATTACAGTAGTTGTATTACATGTTTCTTACCTTATAAATAAATATAAAACTTTTTTATTTTAAATTCAGTGCAATAGTATTTGTAAAATGACTCTTAGTGTTCATTAAAAAATGACGATCATTCCACTTGGGACCTGTGGAATGGTACATTAGCTTATTTGTTTTATTTTAAATATTTGTCATGTATTGTTGTTTTTCTGACATGTTCCACATCCTGGAGGACCTCCTCACTACGGATCAATTGGAATGAAAGTAAATCTAATCTAATCTAATCTAATCTAACTGATCTTCACCGCTCAATGTTAGATCTAACTTTGGCTCAGATGGAGGTTAATTGTGCTGCCACAGGGGTCTTTGGTCACTTACATAATAGCATCAAAAGTCTGACAGATAGCCATATGGCATTTAAAAGGAAATTAAAAGAATTTCTGAATGGCAACTCCTTCTACTCAATAGACGAATTTTTGGATATAGTATGTGGGTAATTTCCCCATCCCCCACCCCCAAAAAAATGAAAATATTAAGTGTCATGTAATATATTGTGTAAAGTAATATCATGGATAGACACCTTTTATTAAACTGACACGTTCACATCATTACGAGGTGTCGTACTCATGATCTATGGAAGAAGTACGTATCTAATCTACTCTAATCTAATCACTTCGTAATCAGATACAGCTGTTTGCTAAGCTATTCCCTGTAACCTGCACCTCAATTCAGCTGAAACTGTGAGTATTATTCACTGTAACCGTAGTGCACACAGAGAACTATTGCATTGGTTCGTGCACATGATTTTCGTAGCCAACTCCCTATTTCAGTCTGCATGTATGACAAATGGTAGTTTTAATTGCTTTTTGTATGAGTCCAGTTTAATGAAATGATTCTCAGCTTGGGGCATAATATTTCTGACTGATTTGAACTACTAACAGTCTGCAAAATGTACAGCACCATCGACATAGTTCGCATAGTATAATATAACGATGAGGAGTAATGCTACAACATGATAGACTCTAAAGGTTTTGTGGGAGAGATGGTATATTTCTGTGTTTATGACAGGCAGCATTAAGAGATACACATGCTCTTCATTGTAATAAAGTTTCAACACACGGAATGGAACTACATTAAACATGTTTCCTTTGTCTTCCTCTTCGTCTCTCCTATGGTTATCCACTCATGCTCACACTACTGAATTGTGTACCCACTAACAGAAACATTTACATTGTTTTTCTCAAATATTTACACATGGTACAGTTCAGTATGAAAGGACATATTGGTAAAGCCCAATTAATGTGAATAATGTCGGTAACTAGAGACGTGGTTTACATTGCAATTTGCCGAGTTCAAACCTGCTATAACTGATCATTTGAAGCAAATGTTGGAATCAGTATGTACCACAGATTTCTGTGTCTCTCATCACCTTGAGCAAATTTCTATATGTTCCTGCACAAAAGCCTTTATTAATATCTAGTTAACGCAAAGTTTCATGATTTCTGCTAATTCCTACGCAGACTCACGAACTAGAAACTTTTTAATTTAAAAAATAGTCATTTGGTGGCATTGGTTGAATCCCTGTCATCACTAATTTCATTTTAATATTATGTTGATTAAATAGAGGGGTATAAATGTATGTAAATATCATGTCAATAATGCTACTTGACTTCATTTTCATGCATCTTTTTAATACTGCACTAATTAAATGCAGAGTTGTGTAATTATCTTTTTTAAAAAAAAATCTTTATTTTCAAAAGCTTATTAATCATACAATGTAGCCCACTACCTTATGTGATTAGTGGACCATAATACATCTACATTTATTCATTTTATTGCAGCTATTCTACATATGATTTAGTAACTAGTTAGTAAGAGCACTATATGGGAACTACGGTGGGCATAGTATTATGTTATTAAGTACTAAGTGGTAACCTAACTAACTATGGACTAGTCACTAAAGCCTGCAGCGTTACAAATGTGTCAGCTGAAAATATAAACCTACCATAAGGCCTTGCTCATTGAGCTAACGCCAATGAGCGTGCCCCTGACACTGGGCAGGCCATGGTGTTAGTCGCTGCAGGTTCCTGTAAATAGAATCTATAAACTAGGTCCTACCAACTAAACTTATCCTAAGGTCAAGATTGGGTGCGTTGTCTAAATCGGTCTATAAATGCACCCCACTCCCCCTAATCCCGAAGCGCGGCGGATTCTAGACTGAAGAAGTCGGCCTTTCCGCGCTCATGCGGTTTGGGAATAGGGTGCTAGACTTCATCGGTATTTAAAGGGTCTTTGTAAGGTGTTAGTTCAGTTCTCGCAGGTAGTCCCTTAAGACTTTCTGTGATACCGTGTTAGCCAGTTCGTTGATGATGTGAAAGGTGTCGCGTGTCTCAACAGTCTGAATGTGTCACTGTGGGGTAGTTGGTCTCGTAACACAAAGGCCACATCATTGAAAAGGGGGCACTCGTAGACTACATGGTCAGGAGTACCCTCCGGAACACCACAGTCACACGTGGGTGTCGCCTTTTTCCCAAATCGACATAAGTATGTCGGATAGGGTCCATGTCCAGTGAGAAGGTGAATCAGTCCCATAGTTGGTTCGAAATATGTCATTCCCATTCTTTCCCTGACATCTGGTAAGAAGTCAAAGGTTCTGCGCCCTGTTTCTTCGCTTTCCCATGAATGTTGCCACAGCTGATCCCCTCTTAACCTGATCTCAACTTTATTTTCAATCCTACTCCCTAGAATTTCTTCTATTTTATCCAAGTTCCCCTTTTTTGCCCAGTACCAAGCGGCCTGCTCTCGAATTTTAATATCTAAGGGGCAGAGTCCCATTATGACTAATAGGGCTCCTCCCGGTGTGGTCCTGTAAGCCCCCATTGATCTCATAATCATGTTTCTCTGTACTCTTCTCACTGTCATGGCGGGCACCACCCTCGTGAGCCTGTGTGCCCAGACTCCAGAACCGTAACCCACTATGGAGGTGAGTATGCTATTATGATATAGTTTGATAAGATGTGGTGGGAGGTGGAAACGTTTGTGTCCAATGGAGATGAGGTTGTTGAGTACTTGTAAGGCTCTTCGTGTGACGGTTTCGATGTGTCTGCCAAATGACCACCTCTCATCAATGATGATGCCCAGGTATCGAGTCTCACGTCACCTGAGAACTCATGAGCCCTCTATCCTGACTGTTGGATTTCTGACTAGTTGTCCCTTTAGAAGGAGGTATGTTGATTTAGTTGGTGAAATTGTCATCTTAGTATTCCGGCACCAAAGTTGTAGTGTTCCTATTGCTCGTTCATTTTAGGCTCTATGTCTTCTCGGCTTCGGCCGCCAACCAGTAGGAGGAGGTCATCGGCGTAGGCTATCACCTCTAGCACATCATCACTTTGCTGTAGTTTGTCTAATAGAGGTTCCATGTGGATGTCCCAGAACAGGGGACCTAGTACGGAGCCCTGGGGACATCTCTTAGTGATTATTTTTCTTACCCTTGTGCCAGGGGATGATAGCCAGACCTCCCGATCTTCACAATAGCTCCTCAGACACCCATATAGCGGCCCTGGACACTCCTTCTCCCGTAAACAGGAGAAGAGCGAAGGCCACCACAGGTTGTCGAAGGTGCCACTTATGTCCACCATGATGCCAACAACGTACTTGTACGGGGTAGAGCCACAGACATCAGCCGCCAGGGCGATTGCATCAGATTCTGAACGCCCAGGCCTGAAGCCGAATTGCCTGCTGCTCATCCCGCACAGCACTCGGTGCGCAGCCAGTCTGTCAGGCAGCAGTCTCTCCAGAACCTTCCCAAGCAGATCAAGCAGGCAGATTGGGCGGTAGGATTTTGTTTCTGCTGGGTCTTTGTCAGCTCCTTTCTTAATAATCACTACATTTGCCCTCTTCCAAATTCGAGGGAACTTTTGCTGCCTAAGACATTCGTTATAAAGACGAGTTAGAGGGGCGACTATCTGGGGAGCCAGAAATTGCACCACCTCCGCCACAATGCCATCTGGCCCGGGAGCTTTCCCTATCTTCAGGGACTTTATATGGGAAGCTACCCCCTCTTCAGAGAAAGGGTAGACTGCCGTATCGTTTCCATATTCATTGCTGTTGTAGTTCTCCCGCAGCTGCTGTTGTTCGTCTGTCTCTCCATCCGCTGTGTCATCAGGCAGCAGGGACTGGAGAAGGACCTCAGCAGTTTCCTGCCAAGACTCTGTCATCCCATCCCCACGCCTGACGGTTGAGAGCTCCATCGGAGAGCGGATTTTTTCCCGGACAAGCTTTTAGGGAACTCCCCAAGGGTCTAGAGCAAGTTGGTTTAGAACAGTTCCCAACTTTCAGATCTTACCTCACGTAGGTGTCTGTGGAAGTTTTCTTTCGCTTCCCGGTATAGTTGCAGCCGTCTTTGTCTTTCTAGCCAGACGACACTGCGCTGGTAGTGCCTCCTGAGCCTTCTGACAGACCGGCGCATCTCCTCTAGTTCAGCTGACCATGGTGACGGAGAGGCCGCTATGGCCTTCCTCCTAGTAGGTACAGCAGCCTTCACCGCTCGAGTTATTGTCATCATCAGTTCCTCAGCTTTGTTGTCTATGTCATAGTCCAGGTGTCCGTCACCTTCTGGTAGTGCAGGAATGTCGCACTCCCTAGCTAGTTTCTCCCAGTCGGCTCTTTTGTAATTATATTGCACCTCCCACCCCATGGCCCAGCAGCTCTCCCTGTCTCCCACACTGAAAGTAATGAGATTGTGGTCACTAGTGGTGGCGTTCTCTACCACTTCCCACTGCTGAATTAGGTACGCCGCATTAGGCGTAGCCAAGGTCACATCAATGTTTGTGCCTTGGCCACCTCCCGCCGCATAGGTCGGAGGGTTTCCAGGCTTATATACCACCACTAGCTGCAAGGCCATGATGGCCTCTTCTGCCTTCTCTCCGTTTGGGTCCCTTGTGCCACTGTACCATAGGGGGGATTTAGTATTTATGTCGGCAGTTGTAATTACTTTTCGCCCCCGCAACGCCGTGATAACTGTGGTAAGGTGTGCCAGGTGTCTTTCGATGTCATCACCATACTGAAAGTACATATTGATAAGGATAATGTTGAAACTTCCTGGCAGATTAAAACTGTGTGCCCGACCGAGACTCGAACTCGGGACCTTTGCCTTTCGCGGGCAAGTGCTCTACCAACTGAGCTACCGAAGCACGACTCACGCCCGGTACTCACAGCTTTACTTCTGCCAGTACCTCGTCTCCTACCTTCCAAACTTTACAGAAGTTCTCCTGCGAACCTTGCAGAACTAGCACTCCTGAAAGAAAGGATATTGCGGAGACATAGCTCAGCCACAGCCTGGGGTATGTTTCCAGAATGAGATTGTCACTCTGCAGCGGAGTGTGCGCTGATATGAAACTTCCTGGCAGATTAAAACTGTGTGCCCGACCGAGACTCGAACTCGGGACCTTTGCCTTTCGCGGGCAAGTGCTCTACCAACTGAGCTACCGAAGCACGACTCACGCCCGGTACTCACAGCTTTACTTCTGCCAGTACCTCGTCTCCTACCTTCCAAACTTTACAGAAGTTCTCCTGCGAACCTTGCAGAACTAGCACTCCTGAAAGAAAGGATATTGCGGAGACATAGCTCAGCCACAGCCTGGGGTATGTTTCCAGAATGAGATTTTCACTCTGCAGCGGAGTGTGCGCTGATATGAAACTTCCTGGCAGATTAAAACTGTGTGCCCGACCGAGACTCGAACTCGGGACCTTTGCCTTTCGCGGGCAAGTGCTCTACCAACTGAGCTACCGAAGCACGACTCACGCCCGGTACTCACAGCTTTACTTCTGCCAGTACCTCGTCTCCTACCTTCCAAACTTTACAGAAGTTCTCCTGCGAACCTTGCAGAACTAGCACTCCTGAAAGAAAGGATATTGCGGAGACATAGCTTAGCCACAGCCTGGGGTATGTTTCCAGAATGAGATTTTCACTCTGCAGCGGAGTGTGCGCTGATATGAAACTTCCTGGCAGATTAAAACTGTGTGCCCGACCGAGACTCGAACTCGGGACCTTTGCCTTTCGCGGGCAAGTGCTCTACCAACTGAGCTACCGAAGCACGACTCACGCCCGGTACTCACAGCTTTACTTCTGCCAGTACCTCGTCTCCTACCTTCCAAACTTTACAGAAGTTCTCCTGCGAACCTTGCAGAACTAGCACTCCTGAAAGAAAGGATATTGCGGAGACATAGCTTAGCCACAGCCTGGGGTATGTTTCCAGAATGAGATTTTCACTCTGCAGCGGAGTGTGCGCTGATATGAAACTTCCTGGCAGATTAAAACTGTGTGCCCGACCGAGACTCGAACTCGGGACCTTTGCCTTTCGCGGGCAAGTGCTCTACCAACTGAGCTACCGAAGCACGACTCACGCCCGGTACTCACAGCTTTACTTCTGCCAGTACCTCGTCTCCTACCTTCCAAACTTTACAGAAGTTCTCCTGCGAACCTTGCAGAACTAGCACTCCTGAAAGAAAGGATATTGCGGAGACATAGCTTAGCCACAGCCTGGGGTATGTTTCCAGAATGAGATGTTCACTCTGCAGCGGAGTGTGCGCTGATATGAAACTTCCTGGCAGATTAAAACTGTGTGCCCGACCGAGACTCGAACTCGGGACCTTTGCCTTTCGCGGGCAAGTGCTCTACCAACTGAGCTACCGAAGCACGACTCACGCCCGGTACTCACAGCTTTACTTCTGCCAGTACCTCGTCTCCTACCTTCCAAACTTTACAGAAGTTCTCCTGCGAACCTTGCAGAACTAGCACTCCTGAAAGAAAGGATATTGCGGAGACATAGCTTAGCCACAGCCTGGGGTATGTTTCCAGAATGAGATTTTCACTCTGCAGCGGAGTGTGCGCTGATATGAAACTTCCTGGCAGATTAAAACTGTGTGCCCGACCGAGACTCGAACTCGGGACCTTTGCCTTTCGCGGGCAAGTGCTCTACCAACTGAGCTACCGAAGCACGACTCACGCCCGGTACTCACAGCTTTACTTCTGCCAGTACCTCGTCTCCCACCTTCCAAACTTTACAGAAGTTCTCCTGCGAACCTTGCAGAACTAGCACTCCTGAAAGAAAGGATATTGCGGAGACATAGCTTAGCCACAGCCTGGGGTATGTTTCCAGAATGAGATTTTCACTCTGCAGCGGAGTGTGCGCTGATATGAAACTTCCTGGCAGATTAAAACTGTGTGCCCGACCGAGACTCGAACTCGGGACCTTTGCCTTTCGCGGGCAAGTGCTCTACCAACTGAGCTACCGAAGCACGACTCATGCCCGGTACTCACAGCTTTACTTCTGCCAGTACCTCGTCTCCTACCTTCCAAACTTTACAGAAGTTCTCCTGCGAACCTCGCAGAACTAGCACTCCTGAAAGAAAGGATATTGCGGAGACATAGCTTAGCCACAGCCTGGGGTATGTTTCCAGAATGAGATTTTCACTCTGCAGCGGAGTGTGCACTGATATGAAACTTCCTGGCAGATTAAAACTGTGTGCCCGACCGAGACTCGAACTCGGGACCTTTGCCTTTCGCGGGCAAGTGCTCTACCAACTGAGCTACCGAAGCACGACTCACGCCCGGTACTCACAGCTTTACTTCTGCCAGTACCTCGTCTCCTACCTTCCAAACTTTACAGAAGTTCTCCTGCGAACCTTGCAGAACTAGCACTCCTGAAAGAAAGGATATTGCGGAGACATAGCTTAGCCACAGCCTGGGGTATGTTTCCAGAATGAGATTTTCACTCTGCAGCGGAGTGTGCGCTGATATGAAACTTCCTGGCAGATTAAAACTGTGTGCCCGACCGAGACTCGAACTCGGGACCTTTGCCTTTCGCGGGCAAGTGCTCTACCAACTGAGCTACCGAAGCACGACTCACGCCCGGTACTCACAGCTTTACTTCTGCCAGTACCTCGTCTCCTACCTTCCAAACTTTACAGAAGTTCTCCTGCGAACCTTGCAGAACTAGCACTCCTGAAAGAAAGGATATTGCGGAGACATAGCTTAGCCACAGCCTGGGGTATGTTTCCAGAATGAGATTTTCACTCTGCAGCGGAGTGTGCGCTGATATGAAACTTCCTGGCAGATTAAAACTGTGTGCCCGACCGAGACTCGAACTCGGGACCTTTGCCTTTCGCGAGCAAGTGCTCTACCAACTGAGCTACCGAAGCACGACTCACGCCCGAGTTCGAGTCTCGGTCGGGCACACAGTTTTAATCTGCCAGGAAGTTTCATATCAGCGCACACTCCGCTGCAGAGTGAAAATCTCATTCTGGAAACATACCCCAGGCTGTGGCTAAGCTATGTCTCCGCAATATCCTTTCTTTCAGGAGTGCTAGTTCTGCAAGGTTCGCAGGAGAACTTCTGTAAAGTTTGGAAGGTAGGAGACGAGGTACTGGCAGAAGTAAAGCTGTGAGTACCGGGCGTGAGTCGTGCTTCGGTAGCTCAGTTGGTAGAGCACTTGCCCGCGAAAGGCAAAGGTCCCGAGTTCGAGTCTCGGTCGGGCACACAGTTTTAATCTGCCAGGAAGTTTCATATCAGCGCACACTCCGCTGCAGAGTGAAAATCTCATTCTGGAAACATACCCCAGGCTGTGGCTAAGCTATGTCTCCGCAATATCCTTTCTTTCAGGAGTGCTAGTTCTGCAAGGTTCGCAGGAGAACTTCTGTAAAGTTTGGAAGGTAGGAGACAAGGTACTGGCAGAAGTAAAGCTGTGAGTACCGGGCGTGAGTCGTGCTTCGGTAGCTCAGTTGGTAGAGCACTTGCCCGCGAAAGGCAAAGGTCCCGAGTTCGAGTCTCGGTCGGGCACACAGTTTTAATCTGCCAGGAAGTTTCATATCAGCGCACACTCCGCTGCAGAGTGAAAATCTCACTCTGGAAACATACCCCAGGCTGTGGCTAAGCTATGTCTCCGCAATATCCTTTCTTTCAGGAGTGCTAGTTCTGCAAGGTTCGCAGGAGAACTTCTGTAAAGTTTGGAAGGTAGGAGACGAGGTACTGGCAGAAGTAAAGCTGTGAGTACTGGGCGTGAGTCGTGCTTCGGTAGCTCAGTTGGTAGAGCACTTGCCCGCGAAAGGCAAAGGTCCCGAGTTCGAGTCTCGGTCGGGCACACAGTTTTAATCTGCCAGGAAGTTTCATATCAGCGCACACTCCGCTGCAGAGTGAAAATCTCATTCTGGAAACATACCCCAGGCTGTGGCTAAGCTATGTCTCCGCAATATCCTTTCTTTCAGGAGTGCTAGTTCTGCAAGGTTCGCAGGAGAACTTCTGTAAAGTTTGGAAGGTAGGAGACGAGGTACTGGCAGAAGTAAAGCTGTGAGTACCGGGCGTGAGTCGTGCTTCGGTAGCTCAGTTGGTAGAGCACTTGCCCGCGAAAGGCAAAGGTCCCGAGTTCGAGTCTCGGTCGGGCACACAGTTTTAATCTGCCAGGAAGTTTCATATCAGCGCACACTCCGCTGCAGAGTGAAAATCTCATTCTGGAAACATACCCCAGGCTGTGGCTAAGCTATGTCTCCGCAATATCCTTTCTTTCAGGAGTGCTAGTTCTGCAAGGTTCGCAGGAGAACTTCTGTAAAGTTTGGAAGGTAGGAGACGAGGTACTGGCAGAAGTAAAGCTGTGAGTACCGTGCGTGAGTCGTGCTTCGGTAGCTCAGTTGGTAGAGCACTTGCCCGCGAAAGGCAAAGGTCCCGAGTTCGAGTCTCGGTCGGGCACACAGTTTTAATCTGCCAGGAAGTTTCATATCAGCGCACACTCCGCTGCAGAGTGAAAATCTCATTCTGGAAACATACCCCAGGCTGTGGCTAAGCTATGTCTCCGCAATATCCTTTCTTTCAGGAGTGCTAGTTCTGCAAGGTTCGCAGGAGAACTTCTGTAAAGTTTGGAAGGTAGGAGACGAGGTACTGGCAGAAGTAAAGCTGTGAGTACCGGGCGTGAGTCGTGCTTCGGTAGCTCAGTTGGTAGAGCACTTGCCCGCGAAAGGCAAAGGTCCCGAGTTCGAGTCTCGGTCGGGCACACAGTTTTAATCTGCCAGGAAGTTTCATATCAGCGCACACTCCGCTGCAGAGTGAAAATCTCATTCTGGAAACATACCCCAGGCTGTGGCTAAGCTATGTCTCCGCAATATCCTTTCTTTCAGGAGTGCTAGTTCTGCAAGGTTCGCAGGAGAACTTCTGTAAAGTTTGGAAGGTAGGAGACGAGGTACTGGCAGAAGTAAAGCTGTGAGTACCGGGCGTGAGTCGTGCTTCGGTAGCTCAGTTGGTAGAGCACTTGCCCGCGAAAGGCAAAGGTCCTGAGTTCGAGTCTCGGTCGGGCACACAGTTTTAATCTGCCAGGAAGTTTCATATCAGCGCACACTCCGCTGCAGAGTGAAAATCTCATTCTGGAAGGATAATGTTACCGGATGGAGAGTGCAGCTCCACGACGTTGCAGTGGCTGGTTGTGAATTGTGTCAGAACTATGGCTCTTAGGATTTTGTTAGTGATAATTATTGCCGATCTTGCGTCTTCTCCTCTGCTTACAACTTGCCATGTCGCGGCTGTAAAGACTAATTTTCCATTTAGGGAGTACGGCTCTTGCAGACAGATCAGATCCAGTCTCCTCTCCTCCACTTCCTTACGTAGCTCCTGCATCACAAGTCTGCTGTTGTGGGCGTTAGGTTGTCCAATGGTGATTTTTGTCATTTAGTTTTTATGGAAAATATGTATGGATTCTGTCATTTGGCCAAGTCTTGTTCCAGTCAAATGTGATACGTCCATTTGCTAAAACTGCTTATTCATATATATCGTTCAAGTCAAACTTTTCGCCACGTCTTTCAAAGACTTTCATGAGTAAGTCTCGCAGGGCTCCGAAGTCGGTAGGGAGATTCACTGACTTGAGTTGAATTCTGTCTACGGCCTCCATTACCGAGAAGGTGACTCTCCTACCATATTCATGTCCCACCCGGACCACGTGTCTTAAGGCAGTGGTCAGGGTAGTCGGCTGCTCTAATCTTGCTAATTGCATAGTAAATTCGAGGTTTGGGTAGACTCTGACTGGGTCGATGGGTGGCAATCTCACGACAGGATCTTTCGTGTTTAGTTCACAAGAGCTAGTTATTTTATTTTCCTGGAGTGGTTGGTTTATGTTTCTGCTCTCTTTCATTGGGATTGCCACCGTCTCGGTTGCAGGATGCCATTGCCGTTGATCTTTAGTCGGCGTTGTCCCCCGGCTTTGGGAGGAGGGAGACTTGACTTTGAGAGGATCAGTTTGAGTTCCTCTATCAGTTGTGGTGGATTCCGTTTGGGTACTCACATCATTGGTGATGACTGAGGCGTCAGTGAGGGACCTCAAAAATATCTTAAAGGCTCTTGCCCTCATGGCATCCCTCCTCCTTTTGCTCGGGGATTTTCTTTTGGGCATCCTGTTCGCTTTGACTTGTTCAGCCATAGTCTATCCTCGAGATTAGCCTTTGCTCTAGGAGTCTGTAGGTGGGGCAGTTTCGCCTTCTTTCGAATGACCTGTGTTTTCTTTCTTCCACGTATCTTCTGGGACAAATATAAGTTCAATACAAGAGGAAAGCAGGATTTAGGCACACTTTCCTCACCTAGTCTCATAAAGGTGCAAAATATTTTGATGCAATGTTATTCATAGACAACTAAGTGAAAAATATTGTGCCTCAGAAGTAAACATACCAGCCTTAAAAGCTAATTTGAGTTTCTGTGCCACAGCTCTGAACAACTGTGTGTGTGTGTTGTGTGTGTGTGTGTGTGTGTGTGTGTGTGTGTGAGTGTCATATATTTTTATTTGTTTAAATACTCACCATATTGTTCTGAAGTTTTATTTGCATGTTTAAAACCTTGTACATTCATTGTCATAATGTTTATTCCATGAAGCAAACAACTAACAAATCAGCATAAGACTATTTTGTTCATCACCTTCCTATTTCAGTAATGTGGAGCAATATTTCTGTTTTAGACACACACACCATGATCCTCGACGATGTCAAATAAAGCAGCTGGTACCTCTACCACAGCTGAACAAGAAATGACAGCACAGCTCACAACAACTTCTGGCACTGTTTGCAATGACCACAATTAGTCGTTACAAAAAAGTCCAAGGACGTACCAAAGACAGTGTAGTGAAATAATAGAAAAGAAGGACTGTGTGATTAGGAGCATACGAAAACAACTGTATGCAAATAAAGCGAAGAGTGAAAGAAAAGAAGAAAAAATAAAGTGTTTAAAAGAGCTTGTGACTGATTTAAAAGCGAAAAATTGAATCAGTGAGAGGACTGCAGGCCACATTGAAGAGAGCTTTTCACATGTGTCTGTTGAATTATTCGGGAGAATCTGAACACACTGAAATCATTTTCATGAATGCTGTATTTTTATTCCCCGCGTGCTCATGAATATGTGCGTAATTCCTTAGACTTAACATTTCAACATCACATTTGTGTGATTGGATTGAAGAGTTCCTAGATAACAGAACGCAGCATGTCATTCTCAATGGAGAGAAGTCTTCCGAAGTTAGAGTGATTTCAGGTGTGCCGCAGGGGAGTGTCGTAGGACAGTTGCTATTCACATTATACATAAATGACCTTGTGGATGACATCGTAGGTTCACTGAGGCTTTTTGCGGATGATGCTGTGGTATATAGAGAGGTTGTAACAATGGAAAATAGTACCGAAATGCGGGAGGATCTAAAGCGAATTGACGCATGGCGCAGGGAATGGCAATTGAATCTCAATGTAGACATGTGTAATGTGCTGTGAATACATAGAATGAAAGATCCCTTATCATTTAGCTACAATATAGCAGGTCAGCAACTGGAAGCCATTAATTCCATAAATTATCTGGGAGTACGCATTAGGAGTGATTTAAAATGGAATGATGATATAAAGTTGATCGTCGGTAAAGCAGATGCAAGACTGAGATTCATTGGAAGAATCCTATGGATATGCAATCTGAAAACAAAGGATGTAGGTTACAGTACGTTTGTTCGCCTACTGCTTGAATACTGATCAGCAATGTGGGATCCGTACCAGATACGGTTGATAGAAGAGATAGAGAAGATCCAACGGAGAGCAGCGCGCTTCGTTACAGGATCATTTAGTAATCGCGAAAGCGTTACGGAGATGACAGATAAACTCCAGTGGAAGACTCTGCAGGAGAGACGCTCAGTAGCTCGGTAAGGGCTTTTGTTGAAGTTTCGAGAACATACCTTCACCGTGGAGTGAAGCAGTACATTCCTCGCTCCTACGTATATCTCGCGAAGAGACCAAGAGGGTAAAATCAGAGAGATTAGAGCCCACACAGAGGCATACAGACAATCCTTCTTTCCACGAACAATACGAGACTGGAATAGAAGGGAGAACCGATAGAGGTACTCAAGGTACCCTCCGTCACACGCCGTCAGGTGTCTTGCGGAGTATGGATGTAAGTGTAGATGTAGAAGCTGGTACAGCTCTGTAGATGGAAATCCAGGATTTCCTGCTGAAGTATTTTCAGCAATTTCTGAATGCTCAAAGCAGGTAAATGGTGATGTTTATGCCTGTTTAACACTTGATGAAATGCCAATTAAAAAAAGATTGGCCTGGGATGGTAAACAATTTGTTGGTTATGTTGGTAGAGGTTTTTGAGTACAGAATGAAGAGTTAGAAGAAGCTAAGGAAGCATTTGTGATTCTTGCTGTGGGCGCAAACACTAACTGGAAAATGCCAATAGCATATATTTTAGTTAATAGCATGTCCTCTGATGAAAAGCTTGGTGTCGTTCAGAATGCTCTCAGACTCTTGCATGAAGTGAATGTCAAGTGCCTGGGCCTCACATTTGATGGTCTAAACAGTAATTTGACACTTGCCTCAAAATTAGGACCAGTTATAAATGTTACAGTTATGCAGCCTTACTTTTTACATCCCAGTACTTCTGAAAAAGTATTCATATTGCTTGATGCCTGTCATATTTTGAAATTGGTGAGAAATTTATTTTCTGATATGAAGATGATAGCTCCATGCTAGAAGCATGCAAGAAGGTTGTATACATGGAAGAACCCTGGAGATACTAAAAGGTATCAGATAGATTATATAATGGTAAGACAGAGATTTAGGAACCAGGTTTTAAATTGTAAGACATTTCCAGGGGCAGATGTGGACTCTGACGACAATCTATTGGTTATGAACTGTAGATTAAAACTGAAGAAACTGCAAAAAGGTGGGAATATAAAGAGATGGGACCTGGATAAACTGAAAGAACCGGAGGTTGCACAGAGTTTCAGGGAGAGCATAAGGGAACAATTGACAGGAATGGGGGAAAGAAATACAGTAGAAGAAGAATGGGTAGCTTTGAAGGGTGACATAGTGAATGCAGCAGAGGATCAAATAGGTAAAAAGACGAGGACTAGTAGAAACCATTGGGTAACACAAGAAATATTGAATTTAATTGATGAAAAGAGAAAATATAAAAATGCAGTAAATGAAGCAGGCAAAAAGGAATACAAACGTCTCAAAAATGAGATCGACAGGAAGTGCAAAATGGCTAAGCAGGGATGGCTAGAGGACAAATGTAAGGCTGTAGAGGCTTATCTCACTAGGGGTAAAATAGATATTGCTTACAGGAAAATTAAAGAGACCTTTGGAGAAAAGAGAACTACTTGTATGAATATCAAGAGCTCAGATGGAAATCCAGTTCTAAGCAGAGAAGGGAAAGCTGAAAGGTGGAGGAGTATATAGAGGGTCTATACAAGGGCGATGTACTTGAGGACAATATTATGGAAATGGAAGAGGATGTAGATGAAGATGAAATGGGAGATATGATACTGCGTAAAGAGTTTGACAGAGCACTGAAAGACCTGAGTCGAAACAAAGCCCGCGGAGTAGACAACATTCCATTAGAACTACTGACAGCCTTGGGAGAGCCAGTCCTGACAAAACTCTACCATCTGGTGAGCAAGGTGTATGAGACAGGCGAAATACCCTCAGACTTCAAGAAGAATATAATAATTCCAATCCCAAAGAATGCAGGTATTGACAGATGTGAAAATTACCGAACTATCAGTTTTATAAGTCACAGCTGCAAAATACTAATGCGAATTCTTTACTGACAAATGGAAAAACTGATAGAAGCCGACCTCGGGGAAGATCAGTTTGCATTCCGTAGAAATGTTGGAACACGTGAGGCAATACTGACCCTAAGACTTATCTTAGAAGAAAGATTAAGAAAATGCAAACCTACGTTTCTAGCATTTGTAGACTTAGAGAAAGCTTTTGACAATGTTGATTGGAATACTCTCTTTCAAATTCTGAAGGTGGCAGGGGTAAAATACAGGGAGCGAAAGGCTATTTACAATTTGTACAGAAACCAGGTGGCAGTTATAAGAGTCGAGGGACATCAAAGGGAAGCAGTGGTTGGGAAGGGAGTGAGACAGGGTTGTAGCCTATCCCCGATGTTATTCCATCTGTAAATTGAGCAAGCAACAAAGGAAACAAAAGAAAAGTTCGGAGTAGGTATTAAAATCCATGAAGATGAAATAAAAACTTTGAGGTTCGCCGATGACATTGTAATTCTGTCGGAGACAGCAAAGAATTTGGAAGAGCAGCTGAACGGAATAGACAGTGTCTTGAAAGGAGGGTATAAGATAAACATCAACAAAAGGAAATCGAGGATAATGGAATGTAGTCGAATTAAGTCGGGTGATGCTGAGGGAGTTAGATTAGGAAGTGAGACACTTAAAGTAGTAAAGGAGTTTTGCTATTTGGGGAGCAAAGTAACTGACGATGGTCGAAGTAGAGACGATATAATATGTAGACTGGCGATGGCAAGGAAAGCGTTTCTGAAGAATAAAAATTTGCTAACATCGAGTATAGATTTAAATGTCAGGAACTTGTTTCTGAAAGTATTTGTACGGAGTGTAGCCATGTATGGATGTGAAACGTGAACGATAAATAGTTTAGACGAGAAGAGAATAGAAGTTTTCGAAATGTGGTGCTACAGAAGAATGCTGAAGATTAGATGGGTAGATCACATAACTAATGAGGAGGTATTGAAATTGGGGAGAAGAGGAGCTTGTGGCACAACTTGACTAGATGAAGGGATCGATTGGTAGGACATGTCCTGACACATCGAGGGATCACCAATTTAGTGTTGGAAGGCAATGTGGAGGGTAAAAATGGTAGAGGGAGACCAAGAGATGAATACACTAAACAGATTCAGAAGGATGTAGGCTGCAGTAGGTACTGGGAGATGAAGAAGCTTGCACAGGATAGAATAGCATGAAGAGCTGCATCAAACCAGTCTCAGGACTGAAGACCGCAACAACAACAACGTGAAAGTGATTATAGATGTGCATGGAAATGCCTTCATGTGGGAACACATAGTCGCACTAGAAAAGTTACAGTGTCAGGAGGGTCTAGTTTTGAGTAATAGATTGACAAGAAATCATGTCACCTATCAGAGACAAAAAGTGAAAGTAAAATTAACTGTACAAGTGCCTAGTTCTTCAGTCTGGACAAGTCCAAGGTATTTAACTGAAGACCTACAACTTGATGCCTTTAAAGACGCTAAAGGTACAGCTGATTTTTGTGAAATGTTCGATAGGCGGTTTGACATTTGCAACTGCAAATGTCCATTTGCACTCGATTACAGATCTGCTTTATGTGTCTCAATCAAACCTATCTGGGAGCCTTTACTAGCAAAGGCAGAAGCATATTTATTGAGTTTGAAAGATATCACTGGGAAAGAAATCTATAGGACACAGCGTTAAACAGCAGTAATTGGATTCATTTGCATCATTCATAGTATTAGGGGGCTTTTAGTTGATCTTGTTGAGACAGGTTACCTAAAGGATCTATTAACGTATAAATTCAGCCAGGATCAAATAGAGATGTTCTCCTGTATGATAAGAGGCAAGTTTGGTTTCAATAACAATCCTTCTGCTTTGCAGTTTCTGTTCTGTTTATAAGCAACTCTGAGGGAGGAATGAAGTGAAATGTAAAGGTAGTGGGAATTGTTTATTAGAATCTGTGACCCCATTATTGTCATGAAGTAAGGATATATTTCAGGAAATATGGTTTGATCCAGTAATATTTTCTGATGCTGATATAGGAGTAGTATCTGCTTTGAATGAAAATGTAAATGTATCTGACCATGACTACATACAGTCACTTACCAGTCTGATAGAGTACTCTGAAAATATTGTAGTCTACATGGCCAGTTATGTTGTGAAGGATCTGAAAGATGTTGTAACGAGTTCAACATGTATTTCATCCTTTTTTGGAATTTATGATCACTGTTCCCAGCTCACGCATTTGTGGGGCCTTGGTGTGTTTACGTAAGTAACTCGGAAATGATATATTTTGATCTTCGTGCCACTATTTCGCCCAATTTTAATATTACACAGTGATTAGCTGCAGAGGTGAAGGGTGCTTTTATTTTACTACTCGCATAATTGGGCTGGTTTCATCATCTTGGATTCTGATTGGCTCTTACATTTTCAGTTTCAGTTAAATGCTAGTCTGAGATTGACCTTAGGGGGATTAGAGACGCGGGAGGGAGTAGGGTATGCAGTATAAGACCAACTGAGCTAGTTCCACCATCTAGGATTTTGATTGGCTCTTTCATTTTCATACTGCAACGTGATTTGTTGGAGATGGGACGAGGAGGAGCAGGAGGAGGAGAAAGGGGGTGTGACTTGATGACATCACTGATAAGGATGATGACATCACTGTTATCAACGGCAGTGCTTATGACGTCATGGGACACTGGAATGATCTAGTTTCGTTCAAGGTGTTTCTGATCCAGAAAGTACATTATCAGCCTACTCGAATATTACTTAAATATAAAGTCTTCTTAATTCAAGGAGCATTTGGTGACTGTCAGTTTTCATACTGGATTCATCTTGTGCAGTTAACCAATTTTCTCGCTAGAGCAACCCTTTCTGATTGTGACTCTTAATACTTCTGCTTTCTTGTGCTTTTTTAACGTTAGACAAAAGAAAATCTTGCAGCTTTATCCGATCTTCCATCCTGTTACCTACGATTTCATTTGCAGAACAGCTCATCGTCTCGTATGTCTTTTGTAGGTTTAGCGAATTTTTTTTTCAGCCCAGGAGATGTTACGTGAAATTTGAGAGAGTAGCCTTGGGAGTAAAACTGAATTACTGTAAATGTTAAGTAATACGAATAACATCCCTATACAAGTTTTCAGTTTATCCAACTCATTTTGATTTCGTAAGTATTGGAATTCCTCGCAAGCAATATTTGCATCAGATTTATGATTACCTGCGTTCTGTTGAACTAAAAAATAGCAGTACCCAGGGGGTGATACATCGAACTTAATGTGCTGAAATTCTGCAGCGCTGTGAGTTTGACCTCATATATACCGACACCTACTGGAGATAAGCATGGCGTACATCTGTGAATTATATAAAAGTACAATTTCGGTTTATCTTTTTATCTGGTTTTAAGACACGATGTGTGAAACATTACCAATACGTATGTTCCTCTTTTTATTTTTATTTTCTACATCCTTGTACGTAAGATACGATGACAAAGATACACTTCCATATCATCGTCGGGTCGCTGTTATAAAGTTGAAATCTCACTGTGCCACAAAAAACAGAGCAGAGTACTTGGAGATGTCATATCTGCTAATCAGTAAAGTTTTTCAGTAAAGTATTTTGTAAGTAGGTTCCGTTGGATGCTAAAATATGTCTTGAAGTCGAGTTTTCCTGAACATTCGCTTGTAACGCGCCGTTTCCAAATGCTAAGATATTCCACAGCATCTGTCTCATACTGTAAGGAAAATTATACGGGCAATTCTCCTCAGTGCATTGTTTTCGTGGGTATCCACGAGTGTTGGTGCACACTTAACCAATTC